>NC_064900.1:15307500-17807500 GCF_929443795.1 Astur gentilis | reverse complement strand
CTTCAATTAATATGTATTTATATTTTTATGTGTATAGTGTGTGTTCATACAAAGTAGGACAGTTTCAAAGGCGGCTTTTAATGGCAAATGCCCAAAAGTCCAGTGGCAATGGCATGCAGATGGTCAAGTGAATTGGAAATTCTGGGGTTTGCCCCTTCTGAGCAGGGTGCTCTAACCAGAATTTTGGGGGTGACAGTGAATAGGCAGGTTTTAGAGAATCACAGTTTGCCTGCACCTCTTTGTGCAAGAGGACATCTAGCAAATAACTCTGAGGATGTCTAGTGGGTGAGTTCATGGGTAAAATAAGTGGAGGAGCACCTTGTTTGTGAATTGCCCTGATGCACAGACAGTATCAAACCCCTGCCCCCCCCCCCCCGCCCCCCCCCCCATGCAGTTAAGTGACCCAGGAGAATTCAGGCAGTTGCCCTTAGGTGTTTGTACACCCTGAGAGACTTGAGCTCAGCAACTCAGCTAGGTAACTGTCATTGCACAACTGAAGGATTTCAGCGGAGCCCAAAGGTTTTCCTTAGGCACGGGGATTCATGTTTCTGATGTTTGCTATAGTTTTATGTGGTAAGTTCACCCACAACTAGAGCTAGGTACCGTTCCTTAATAAATTGACAGAAATATCAGAGACCAAATAACAGTGCGGAGTGCCAGTGAGCTTCCTGGGTATTGTTGTAGTGTTTTTTTGACATGTCTGTCTTAGCTGCCAAATTTATTCCAGTAGAGATCACCTTACAAGATGACACTTGATGTACAGTATCTGATTTGTTCCATAATGGGGGAGATCAGAGTCAAGTCTTTGATTTCATTTTCACAGGAAACAATATATCTTTAATTTTAAAATGGATGATCAGCGACTACATTCATAGAATAATTTGGGATGTCACTTTGGCAACTGCAATTCACTTTGCAGAGCGGTGTAATCATCATTCCCATCCTACTTTGTCTGTTGCAGTCAGTAATGTTTCATCTAGCTGTCTGTCTTGGATCTAGGTAGACACGCCGGGGCCAGATCCTCAAGTAGTTCCACAGTCTTTTCCCCTCCTTCCCCTTTCTCTGAATTTAAGCAGTCTCCAAGGAACTTTTTCCTCTAAAATGCCGTTGAAGAGACAAAGGCTTTTTTTGCCCCTTTTTGGCTTTAATCCACTTTGTTTATGGGTTCTGGTACACTTAGGAAGACAGATTTGCATATGAGGATTTTTGTTTTGTCTTCGTCGCCTGGAGATCAACCTGGTTGCAGACTCTGCTAATTATTGGTGTAAAGCTCATGATCTAGATTTTACAGTAGGAGTTTCCCTATGGTCTTGTACAGAACTTTCCAGTGCCTTTGAGTTAGTGTTAATCCATATAGCTCTGATTACCCTTCCCCACCTGGCTGTAGAGAAATCTGATGGTATTCTGAAATTGATGGGATTGTAGTTTTCTGTGCTAGAACTGTTTGATCATTCCTTTTTTTTTTCTTTTTTTTTTTTTTTTTTGGTGGTGGTGGTGGAGGATTGTTTTATTTTGTTTTAATCTATCACTGTTTGGTGATACTTTCCAGGATTCAACTAGAGAAAATTAAATCTGCAAAGAAAGTTTCACATTTAGGAAACACTAGAGAAAGTATCAGCTCTCTCTAAGCATTTTTCTACAAAATTATTGTTTGGGGTTTTAAATTCAGATTTTTAATTGAGGGTTAATAAGTGCTGTATGATTTGATTTATTTTTTTTCTGCTCTCAGAATGGACCTCTTGGAAATAAAGTAAACCAGTATGATTCTTGTCTATCAAGCACAGAGGGTTCAAAAGAATATTCAGTCAGTCAGCATTTGCAGGTGCTTCATGAATGCACCTTTAATAACTGGATTATAGAACTCATTTTTTGTCTACTAGAGGTTTTCTTAAATAGATTTCTTTGGCTCCAGCTGAATCCTGATAAAACCATGGGATTGCTGGTCTGAGGAGGAAACATTTTAAATTTCTAGCTAGCAGTAACAACCTTTCTCAATGAGGACATTAACCCTAGGTGCAGAGGGAATTTATTGGGCTTTTCAATAACCCTGAAGATCTAAGTTGCCAGAGCTTCCAAAAGTCTGCTTTGTTATTATTATTTCTGACCATGATGATGTAATTCAGTGTTGATGCAAAAGTTTTCTTGGGGGGCTCAAGCTTGTGGTATCCTACAAGCAGCAAAAGCATCTGAGAACAGATCAGAACCACCTAGAACATGATCCTGGAGCATGCAAGAGCTCATCCGTACATACTCACCACAAACTTCTGGCAGGTTTCTTTCTCTCCAGCTCCTCCCTTTCTGTTGTTCTGACTGGAAACATTTTCACTGATGCAGTCACAGCTTTTTTAAAGGTTTTTTAATTTTTTTTGTTGTTCTGGGAAAAGACATTTTCCTGGGAGGACCTATTCAGAATAACACTCATTTCCAGATGAGATCACATTAATCTGTCAACATTTTAACAATATGAGGTAAGACTTATCTCTATGGATGGATAGTCCTCAAACAGTTGTCTTCAGTACAGTTCAGAAGAGCGCTATTTGGAATATCAGTTGTTAATTATAAGAAAACAATTTAAAAGCCAAAAAGGAGGACAGGAATGCTTGAAAACTTTTGTTTGTTTGTTTTATTTTTCTGTAGTATTATGATACAGGTAAAAGCTGTAAGAATCAGAGAAACGTAGAATAGCTGAGGTTGGAAGGGGCCTCTGGAGATTGTGTAGTCCAACCACCCTACTGAAGGTGGGTCAGCCAGAGCAGGTTGCCCCAGATGGTGTCCAGTCAGGTTTTGAATATCTCCAAGGATGGAGACTCTACAACCTCTCTGGGCAACCTGTGCAGGTGTCTGACCACCCTTACAGTAAAATAGTTTTTTCTATGCTTAAGTTGAATTTTCTGCATTTCAATTTATGCCCATTGCTTCTTGGCCTGTCAGTGTGAACTACTGAGAAGTGCCTGGCTTCTTCTTCTCTACTCCCCTCATCGGGTATTTATAAACATTGACAAGGTCCTCCTAAGCCTTCTCTTCTCCAGGGTGAACAGTCCCAGCGCTCTCAGACTCTCCTTATATGATAGATAGTCCAGTCCCTTAATCGCCTTTGTGGCCCTTTGTTGTACTAACTCCAGTATGTCCTTGTCTCTCTTGTACTGGGTGAGCCCAGAACTGGACAGAGTAGTTCAGGTACGGCCTCGCCAGTGCTGAGCAGAGGGGAAGGATCACCTCCTTGGACCTGCTGGCAATGTTCTTCCTAATACAGCTCAGGATGCTGATAAGTGTAAAGTAATTTAAATTTGCAGTTGTTACATTTTTGCACTTCTGTTACAGAAAAGATAAAGTGTACTTTGGAGTTTATATTTGGACATATAAAGAAATAAATTAATTTTATGTATTTTTCCCTTTTAAAGAGTTACTAATCAGTATTCCCGATGTATATTTCATATGCAATTGGTTTAGCCCATTCTTATTTTCTAATTTCTTTCAGTGGCCTCATTCTCATAGAGAAATTATCTATCACACAGAGGAAACAAAATTATTTCACAGAACATGGGAAAAGAGGGATGCCAACAGGTTCTTTTTATCAATTAAAAAATGATAGGGCAAAGATGAAGAGACTAGTTGGAGGAACACGTGGAGTCAAAGACAGCTTATTCCAAGAACTAGCAACACCCACATATGTGTGCAGTCAGGAAAGATTTCAAAGAAAAAGAAGGAAGGAGGATGAAGAGTAAGAGGAATAAAAAATGAGGAAAGGATGGGATCAGTGAGGCAGGATAAATATTGTCTGTTGGAAGATAAATATATCTTCAGTATACTAAATGATGTTATAGGGGAAAGAAATTAAATATAAAATTTAATTTAGCAAGTTTTGGTTGAAGAATTTAGAAACACCCTGATTAAAGAAGGGCAAGAGGAGGATCTGAGGAAAGCATCAAACTTGGCAAACAGAGTTTGCAAGCAAAATGGAAAACAGAAGAAAAAACGCTGCTTTTATTGAAAGTGGTAGTGTTAAAATGTCACTGTGTACCATTGTGTGGATTTGATATCTGGAATTTTTCCAGAACTCTTGAGTCTACCAGGAGCTAAGTTAGATAGGATAGGAGATTCAGGTGCATAGAAAACAGGCTTATTTTTCTAAATACTTTTTTAATAAAGGTCTTAATTTTTGTGCCTGGAGAAGAGGAAAAAGTAGTTGAATGCTAGGTAAAAAGGAGTTAAATGAATCAACTCTGAAGTGAAGAGAGGAGAGAGAAGGAGGAATCAAGGACACAGTATAATTAAAAATGGGATATTGTAACTTAGATACCAAAACCATTCACGTATCCAGTGTTGCAAATTGTTACTGCAGCCCTCTTTATTACATCTGATGCTGTGAACATATTATTATCCAAATGTGCAATTAATGTCCTTTGATGGGCACTTTGTCGACAAGCCCAAGAAAGAGTACAGTAACACTCACTGTCCTGAAGGCCAAATACCTCCTTTGCTTGTGCCATGTCTCAGCCAGCTTGTGAAGCAGAATTGGAAGTTGCTCTTGATCCATTATATACAATTCAGTAGTACACAGTAAATTCAGAAATTCTTCTTAGACTGTATCTCCAATATTTAAGTGATTTACAGTCTATTAAAAATAGCCACAAAAAGCAGTGAACATTGCAACAACTTCTTGCAATTTTTAAATACTCAATACTTCCTTTTGTATGACAATTATGATATACAAATTTATCCTTCAAAAGTAATAAACTGATGAAAGATTAGTTATAGTGGTTTCTTAGTGAGTCTTCAGACTCACTAAGTTAAGAAAAGTGCAGTATGAGAACCAATATTATTAATCATCTGTTGCAAGTGTGAAGGGTAAGTAGCATTCTCTAGCTATGAGTCTGTAAGTGGTAGTTACTCTATATATTTGCTTTTCAAGTTAATGTCTTCAATCCTTTACCTACTGCTAGTTTGAACTGCAGAAAGAAACAACCAGAAGAATATTTTTCCCCAACTCTTAAAAAAAATATAAAATGTCTGCAATAAATGTTTAAATGAAAAAGCCAGGATGCATTTAGCTGTTTTCTGTCTCGACTTTTATGTTAAGCATGGACAAGTTTCTTCTGGTATACTGAAACATATCTGGTGTATGTGAATGGCCCTGAAAATGTCGAATGTTGGGGATAAATGCTACCAATGGTAGCATGATTCCATGCATCTGTTACTGTCAGTATCTACTGTTTGTTAAATAATGCATTTATTCATACAGTTTTTATTCAGTGCAGCTATCAGTACTTAGCATGCCATTGTCTGTCAAATATTTGTTTTATTTTTCCAAATGGTATTCCATAGTACTTGGTGAATATGCCTGGCCACCACCCTTGGACTCCAGATATTGTATTGATGCACTTGTGAAGTCACCACATTCTTGGCATAGAGCTGCACAAGAAGCATATTTGCACAAACTAGGTGTAGCCTAGAAAAGCTAATTTTTCTGTTGCTCTTTTTTTTTTTTTTTTTTCATTGACTGTAAAGGGGAGAGACAGGCAACCTCTTCTGAGGGACTCAAATTCAAAGCCTCCATGAGGGGGAAAATTACTTAGGAAAAGCTAAAGAAGATTAACCTTTGTGAATATCCACCAAAGGCTTCTTTTGTTGGTGTTTCCGGATTGGTCACGTTCCTGAATTTTGTGATACACAGATTCTTTACCCCAAAAACATCTAGAATCACAAGATCACAGAATTTTTCACATTGGAAAGGATCTCTGGAGGTCACCTAGTCCAACTTTCTTCTCCAACTATGTCCAGTTAGAGCAGGTTCCTCAGAAAATTAGAGGTCTAGAAAGTTCTGCTGCCAGATTCTTCTTTTGAATTTGGATTAAGTTCATTATTTTCTTCTTCTTCATGCTAAACGATCCCAAGTGTCTCAGCCTTTCATTGTATGAGAGATGCTTCAATCCCTTCATTATCTGTTTCCATCATCACTTCTCATTATAGTCTCCTTCACAGCACATCTGCATCTGGGAAACTAAGACAACTCCCGCAAAAGAGGAAGCATCTGTGTACTCGTGGTTCAGAGGCAGATTGTCTGCTGCTAGGCTGCATGAGGGACATCATAAAACTATAAAGGGCTTGTCCTGTGTTCGGCCGGGATAGGGTTAATTTTCACAAGAAGCTGGGAGGGGGCACAGCCAGGATAGCTGACCTGAACTAGCCAAGAGGATATTTGATACTATATGACATCATGCTCAGTATATAACCTGGGTGGGGCTGCTGGCCGGGGGGAAGAGGGATCGCAGCTTGGGAACAGGCTGAGCCTTGGGTTCGGGGTGGTGAGCAATTGCATTGTGCATCATTCACTTTATATGTTCTTTTCTTAGTATTATTTTTATTATTATTTCTGCTCTCCTTGTGTTATCCTATTAAACTCATCTCAAGCCACGAGAATTGGGTGTTTTTCTTCCAATTCTCCTCCCCATCCCAGCAGGGCAGGGAGGACTGAGCAAGACACCACATGCTGCTTTTCTGCCAGCTGGGCTTAAACCACGACAAGGCTCTATCATAAAAGATGTTAAAACCACCAAAGAGCTTTCTGACAATCCTTTCTGGAATTGCACTAGACTCATCTCAAATGTCTCTTGATACTTAGTTCCGTATTTCAATTCCTTAATAGTGAGATCTGCGAGTCATCGCTAACACCACTAATATCTTCAGTATTGACATATACATTAGTATTTGACTCTACATTGGTACTGGAATCAATTGCTAGATTGACTGCAGATACACTCATCAATCATTGATGATTCCTTTGCTGTTTTGTTCAGGTTCTGTAATAATTTCAAGGCAATGACCTGTTCTTAATTGGCCTCTGGAGGAAGCTATCTTGCTCCACTGACTGCAGCAGGAGTTTTAAGGAGTCTGACTTCTTAATATAGCTAGGACAAATGAGTATTCCTACTGCATGTCTAGCCAACGTAGCTATCTGCTACAGGAAGAACGATGTTAATCTATATATCTACATGAGTGATCAAGAAGTGCAGAAAGAATAGGGGCATCTTAAAGCTGTTCTTATTTAAAGAGAGATCTCTCTTAGATCATTTATAAGTGAGAAAGTCTCTCCCAATTCTGCTGAGATAATATGTTTGAACAGGACTGCACTCTTTAGAAACTAGGAGGCTGTGACTTTCCAAGAAATACAAAGCAATACCGTAAATGTGACTCGACCATGAGTATTACTCATTCACGCCACTAAAAACTTTTTCAGTATGATGGGATCATTAAGTTTAGCTAGTGAATGAGCAGAAACGTAATGTCACCATCTACAAGGTTAGAGAAATACAGGTATAATTCAGTTCTGCAGCTTCCTTGAGACATGGTCAGCTGCAGACACATATGTAGAACATATTGCACATGGGCAGGTTTGAGGAGAAACTGGATTTCCAGCGGTGTTAAGAGTGTAAAATTTGCCCAAGTTGTTCTGTGTTCCCTACCCTTTAGAATTCCTTGCATCTAAAGCTGACTAAAGCCAGTGCATGAGGGTAACCAGCAGGGACTGTAAAGGGCAGTCTCTTGAAGAGGAAAAAGTGAGTATACTGTATCTGATGTTTTTCAAAATACGTAGGCTGTCTTGGTAGAGCTCTGTGCTGTTTGGCTAGATAGTTTTTAATACCTAAAAATCTTAACACTGCCTTGGTCAGCAATCATTTAAGTACTGTTAACACAATGATTAGTATCAACGTCAGCAGCATGAGGAGAAATTGCCTGGTGTGGTCTTCACAGGAGAATAAACTTGGAAATCTGTGTACCCTTATTTTAGTTTGCAAGAGGATTAGTATTTATTTATCCTTTCTACTTCAATAATGTCACTAATACTTCTCACTTAAAATGAACTCTCGTTTAACCTGAAACATACTGTTTTGTGTTTTCAGTATTACCCTCAAAATTGTAGAAAAAAAATGTCTTTTCTACCTTCTATTAGTATTTTCTTAGGTAGGTGTGGACTGTTATTACAGCTGTCCATTGTATTATTTTCATTTTTGTAGCATTACTTATACAGTAATATTCCATTGGTAGACCTTCAGAAATTACTTTCCCAACTGAGAGCCTGTTTCTATCTGTAATTTACAATATATGACACAGTACGATGTATGCAGTTTTGGAATATTGTAGCATTATTTTTTCTTTTACCATAATTGCCAGGATCAGTACAACCCGGAGTAGGATTCATCTTTTTAGAGTGGTGCTGCATTTGAACATACAGTTAAATAATATCCTCTGTAATCCTGTCCTGGTTTCGGCTGGGATAGAGTTAATTTTCTTTCTAGTAGCTGGTATAGTGTTATGTTTTGGGTTCAGGGTGAGAAGAATTTTGGTAACACACTGATGTTTTCAGTTGTTGCTCAGTAGTGTTTAGACTAAGTCAAGGATTTTTCAGCTTCTCATGCCCAGCCAGCGAGAAAGCTGGAGGGGCACAAGAAGTTGACACAGCAAGGGCAGCTGACCCAAACTGGCCAACAGGGTATTCCATACCATGCGACGTCATGCCCAGTATATAAACTGGGCGGAGTTGGGTGGGGAGGGATCCCTGCTCAGGAACTAACGGGGCGTTGGTTGGTGGGTGTAAGCGGTTGCATTCTGTATCACTTGTTTTGTATATTCCAATCCTTTTATTAGTATTATTGTCATTACTATCATTATTAGTCTCTTCTGTTCTGTTAAAGTGTTCTTATCTCAACCCACAGGTTTTGCTTTTTTTCTGAATCTCTCCCCTTTCCCACTGGGTGAGGGGGGGAAGTGAGCAGGCGGCTGCATGGTGCTTAGTTGCTGGCTGGGGTTAAACCACGACAAATCCTCAGGGCTTCTTTCCTGCATTACTGCTTTCAAAAGATCAGTCTCCAACTTGATATATAAGATTACCAATTACTTTTATCTATTGAATCTCATTAATTTGAATTCTGTCCATCTCTAACCTTGCCAGATCATTTTGCAATTTTAATTTTTGCAGCTGCATATTTGAGAAGTATGATTTTAAAATATTTTCTAGGCTACTGTGCTGTGGCACATGTCCAGTTCCATTAGTATAATAGGAAATCTTGTAATACCCCATTGCAGAAGGAACCAGATGAGCAGACCTTGTGAGACAACATTTCATCCTGACTAATGTGATTTTTGTTTTATGTTTTGGAGGTACAGTTAAACATTATTCCAACACAATAAAACAATAAAGCATCTTCATAGTTCAAACCCCGTATGTTTGGGAAGGATTTGAAACTTAAATTTCTTATGTGAAAGTGAGACAGCCCTCAGACCTTCTAAGACAAGAAATGTCATCCTTATGATTCTCAAAAGACAAATATTATCCATGGTGCAAAAAATCTGAAAAATATGGAAAGGAGAAAGCAGCTTGTTGTTGAACATTGCTTTCTAAATAAGCTATTCAAATATTTCAGCAGTATTTCTCAGCTGAGAACAGTCTGGTCTTTTCTTATTAGATTGCAAGCCAGAGCATAAAGTAGAAGATGACCAGATGATTAGACGTAAAGGAAGTATATTCCTATTGACCCCGTTGTTTCTTCCTTTTGATTACCAAGTACTTTAGAAAGGTTCAAAGAGAAATAGAAATGCACTGGAATGAAAGTAAAACTAATCTCCAAGGATTGTTATGTTGTTCTTCCATTTCAAAAACCTTACTTAGCACCTTCTCTGAAACTGATGCCCTGAGTTGATTAAGTAAGTACATGAATGGGTTGGAAAATTCAGTCAAGTTTAAGTATCCACAGCATCTGAGTGACACAAAACTGTGAAAGATGCTGTTTGATATGTCTGTTTGAACTCATCTGTGTTACTAATGACTTCCCTAATGGGGAGAAAAATCATCATGTATCTGCAAATTAGCCAGAATACTGTTCCACAGCCAATTAGCCGAAGATCTGTCCACAGTATTGTGACCTTCGGTTTTTGTTATTTCCACTAATTTTACTTAGAAATTATGTCACCTTTAAAGGACTCCAACAGTACATATGTCAGCCAAGCTAATAGGTTGCATGGAAACTTCTAATGTATTACCAAGTGGTTTTCCCTTTATATTCGCATTAACTGTTGAAGTAGGCTCAATTGCGATGTTTCTGTCCCAGTACTGAAATCTGTCATGACTGTAGACTGATTAAAAGATCATCTATCTTTCTGACTTTTGGACTCTGTTGGAGTCATGACCAGCTAGTAATAAGAGCAAAAGTGATAGTTTCACAGGCACGATGCTATGGAGTTCATTTCCAGTGAGAGGAAAAAATGGCCTCACCACATGCAGAAATAGAAGTAGAAAACATATGATTTCTGAATATCCACACTGCCACACTAGCTTTGTATCCCTCCTTGTATGAAAGTAATCAAACTGCATGAATGGAAATGAAAGAGGAAGGAAAAGGATTTTCTTTCCACATACAAATAATTGAGAAGTTTTAAAATATTAGTTCAGATACCATGCAGGTACCTACTAGATAGGTTAGGCATCAGTAGAACAACTGCTTATCAGTTGGAAGTGGGCAAACTGTTAATACAGCAACAGACTAATGAGTACCTGCTTTTCTTAAAGGAAATTGAAATGTTTTGAAAAGAAGTATGAAGGCTTAGAAGACTAAACACAGAATACAATAATAGTTTGGGGTTTTTTCCATTTACTCCCCTTCTGTCTCTTTCTTTCTTTCCCTGGTGGTGGTGGTGGTGGTCCGTGGCCTGACAGATTTTGAGGCACAGCTATAAAAGCAAGTGCTGTAGATCATCCCTATAGGCATCTTGGTATATTGAATTCATTAGGAACAAAGCAAAAGGCCTTCTCAAGTATATCTAAGTATATCTGGAAACACAACATAAACTCCTTGAAATCTATTTCAGATTTGATGATGGTACTGCATTCAGAAAGTTGGAATCTGAAAATCAGAGGGATTGTTTCAGTTTCATAAGTATTAAATTTCTGGGACTTTAGCACTACCTGTGGAGTATCAGAAATCTTTCTGGTTCCAAGTAATGGTTACATTAGTCCCATGACAGAGGGAACAGCTCTAACATAAGAAAGAAAATTTTGTTGAGTGAATCCCAGGATGGCAGCATATGTCAAGTTAATATTGTCAAAACATCTGCAAATTACTCTGGAGGATTTAGGGGTTTGTTTTTTTCCCAACTCTTCAAATATATGACTCAAAATACTAGTAAGATGTAGTCATTTTAGAGAAATCAGATTAGAGATGCTGCTCTTTGGCTACTACATCTAACAGGTTGAACTGCCTTTTCCACCCAGTATGAAATATGCATTTTTTTATTTTTTTTTTTTTTCCATGACAGTGTGAATTTCTAAGTTTCTTTTCTCTCTTTGATATAATTGCTGTTGCAAGATTTCACTACATGACTACATAGGACCATTATATTATTTTTGGCAAAAAATAAAGTACACCTTTTTGTGATTGTGAACAAGGAGACAGGTTTATTGCAGTGGTCATCAGTCTCAACAATTGCTAATTAATGCAGCTGAAATACATGACTGTATCTTTTACTCATAATAACCTAAACTATGCAAATTATCAAGGTTGCTTGTTTCTGTGTCAGAAAACATTCTGAAAGGAAATCTTTTCCACAGAAAAAGAGAATGACTGGTAAAATAAATGAAGTGTGTCTGCTTAGGAACAAGTATTTTATGCATAATTATTTCATATCTTGCAAATTAACTACACCTTATGTGCCTGGGAATTACAGAAAACTGAAATGATGTACTTAGGGCATATTGGAATTTACTATGCAACTATATTTCTTGTTGCATTTTATATTTTTTGGAAGTGCTTGCAACGTAAGAGTCCAGGAAGGAGACCTCAGTGGTAGTATTCTTTGTTAATGTTTTGGCATAGGTGTATTTCCCAGAGGTCGAATACATATTCTGCTTATTTACCCTTTTTGTAGCATCTCTGTATCATGCAGAAATGTAGGTGTGCAAACTATTGATAAGGTAAAGATTCAGGAATGTAAGTGAAAATCCCCAGGAAAAGGCCAAAAAGTTCTGTTGGGCTTCTACTGAAGTGAAATGGAAAAAAGAAAGAGCTTCCAGAAAAGGTTCTGAAAGAGCAGGCAGAGGTAGGAGAGAGCCTAGGAAACCACGCAAGTCAAGTGAGGACAGAGCTTGTAGAGTCTTTAAGGACAAAACTTTTTCTGTGCTCACCTGGGCTGTCTAGTCACTACCACAATGTAACTAATAAATAGTATTCAGAAACTATCTGTGGAATGCAACTGGAACTATTAGTATAACCTTCTTAAAAAGAGGAGGAATAAATACTGTCACCTGAGTACAATACCACAGCTGTATTTTAGTAGGAGACACTTCAAAAAAAAGCTTGGTGTTTCCTGTTAACTTTTGTGGGGAGCTAGAAATATTTACTGCTTTTTGTATTGAACAATGAATGGACATTTCAGTGTATAGGAAATCCGTTTATTAGTGTGTACCCAACTCCACATTCATGCAGAATGTCCCCATATGTGTTCTACTTTTTGTTTTCAGCTGTTAATTAAATAAGAGAGAACATTTTGTATTTTAATTTATTGTACTTTATTTAAACTCCTATGGTAGACCCTCGAGTTGGCTTGAACATTGTGGTAAAATTGCCCTGTTTGGGGCAATTCTCACTTCAAAGAAAGAGCAATCAAAAAGCTTACAGAACGCTTTTGAAGCTCACGTCCTTTAAATAGAGAATAATAAACTAGATGAGATCGCTCTTTAAACAAGTAGAACTCAGATCTGCTGAAAGAGATCAAACACAGAGTATTGTAAATAGATTTTCTTCCTATCCACTAGCTCCTCGAGGACTGTCTTCTCCTTCAAGCATTTGTTTGCCAGTTGATACCTTTCAGTAGCTGGCTTCTGTTCAGGCTCCACGGGCTTCTTTGCGCCGTCAACCAGGCTTGGCAAGGGTTTACTCTCTGTGCCCTGCGCAAGACTGCTGCTCCACTCAGTCTCCATGCTTGGAGATTGCTAGCTGGCTAGAAGTACTCCTGGCTTCTCCAATGCTGCCAACTGTTCATTTGCTGTCCAAGGGAGCAGTCGCCCTCTCCCAGAGGGTTCCCCCTGCCCCAGGGTGTGGGAGCCAGGACTAGATAGTTAGGCAGCCACTTTTTCTCTGATCCAACTTCACCATTTTCGGCAAGATATACCTAACACAGAAAATGGAAACAAACCAGTTCTGGCATCCATCACAGCTTATCAATTTCTTAAGAGGAATTGGTGTCTTTCCAAACAGATTCAGATAAGGATATAGGCATAGATGTAGGAATAAAGTTTGAAAGTAAGATTCTAAAAAGACTCCACATAAGTGCTAGCCTTGTCTAAGCAATAGCAGTAGTTTTTTCATTGGTTTGCTCTTAAGTCTGCGTAGACAGGAAAGCTTGTTTAGGTTTGAAATTGATGGCGCACATAATTAATTGCATTTAGACATAGCACTTATAAAAACGCTTCTGACAAACAGCTTTCCTGCAAAGGAGTATTACGTCGGTGCTATTTGAAGCACTTTTTGCAAAGGCTCTGTGTTGGTATTTCCATTACAGAACTCTTTCTTTCTGTTCTTTCAGTAAAAATTCACTCCAGGCTGAAACATGGAACATCTGATATCAGCTCTTGATCAGTGGTTGTTTTTACCAGTTTTCCAGAAAATTGACTGAGCCAAGATTTCTGT
Source organism: Astur gentilis (assembly GCF_929443795.1). NCBI lineage: Eukaryota > Metazoa > Chordata > Aves > Accipitriformes > Accipitridae > Astur > Astur gentilis. Next base: position 17,793,821 of record NC_064900.1, on the reverse strand, counting down.
GTTGCACAAAGGGTAAAAAAGGTGTGGAGGGGAGGAAATGAGGGAGAGGAGCAGTAGGAATGTAGTTGATGCAGGTGGCTTATATTTCAATAGGTTTTTTGTCTACCAGTAGGAGCGAAATGGTGTGCTATTGGCATCATCTGTAGTCCATTTGTGCTCTAGTGGGATTCATTACAGTTCTTTTAGTGCATGAAATTCTGCACATTGCCCCGTCTATAGGAAAATATTTCAACAGCTACAAAAATCTTTATCATGAAGCAGTAGCACAGGAAAATTACAACAAAATAAAATATGATGTAAGGTGATATACTGCATTATTTTTTTAATATTTTCTGATTAAGGGGAGGCAAAAATCATCACTTTCAAATTATGGGGTGCTGAGGGGTTTTTTGTAGTTCCTATGCTATTCTCCAAATTATATATATGGAAGTAGTGGCAATCAAACCATTTGGAAGCACTGGGTCATTTTGAAAATAATTTTGTTTGAAAGGTCAGCAATGTGAAATAAAGTACCATTCTTACATCTGCTCAGTTTGCATCTGACTAGAATTGAAATGCTGAGAAGTGAATTCTGAGTCCCCATCCACTTCCTGAAAGATAACAAAAAGCTTCACTGTTGTGAGGACTTTAGGCTAGTAAAGCCACAGTCATCAGCTTTGCCTGCTATTCTGGGTTGGTAGAAGCTTGCTTCTATGTACTTTTTGTTTTCTTGAGCTTGTTTTTGTTGCCCGTTATGTCAGCATATTGGTATATGCATAGCTTTTCATTTTGTGGCTTTTGTTTTGTTTGCTTGTTTGCTTGAATGTTGCACCTATTTTCCATCAGTATATGGATTTTATATTATATACTACATAATTATTTCTTTCTTGCTGTGGCTGGCCAGAAGATGTCTCAGTTATGTTTGGAATGTGTCCATTACACACAAACTCAGTCACTTTGATGTGCCTTGGAGCAGTTCATGGCATGCTTGTATGTTAGGTCTGCTTAAGCTGTCACCTTTCAGTCATCAGGCCCTGCTGAGAATAAGTCAAGCTTTAGCTGGCCTACCCTGAAATACCCAGTAAATTCAGCTTGAGATCACTGTAAAGAAACCTGAATGGTAGCCTTAGAAGACAACAAATTCAAGTGACATTTTTGCTGAATCTTCATTTTTGCTGCTTATTTTGGTGTAGATCTTCCTGTATTGACAGCACTTGGAGAGCCTTGCAATGGGGCAGAAACATCTAGATTTAGTAGCAAAAGAACCACAGTAAAGCTTTGTTTATATCATTGGAAGATATAAATGTTAGGAGAAACAAATCTAAGAGCCTTTGGGGATTTTAGAAAGAGGTGAGTGAGAACAGCATTAGGGACTTGAACACCTTCGTTCTTCGCACAAATCAAATCGAAGCATAGTTCTCCCAGTAATTACAATAGTCTGATTTTACTTTTGACTTTCGGAAGCTTAGTATAAAAATAGACTCACTGAAGATTCAAATACTGTCAGGTCAAAGATTTGAATATAGATGCATACAGCAATACCTTCTGAGTTACAGAGGCTGTTTTATTGTTTGCTTATGAGAATTGTGGCGTTTAGTTACTTATGATACCGGTATTTCTATGCTGCAGAAAGACTTGATTAATATATATCAATCCTGAAATGGCTTTACTGCAGAGAAATGGAATGTTTGGGGATGTTTTGACTGTTTTTCAATAGAAAATGTGGGTTAATCTAAACATAGGCTTTAATATATTTAAAATTTTAAAGCATTAGCTAATGTGACATCTTGAATTTAAGTAGATCTAGCTGCTACTCTTCCCTTAGTGGTTTCATGCAAACAAAATTTTGTTAGGAAGGATTTTCTGATAGAAGATCAGATTTTTAGTCATAATCAAAAAAGTAAACCACTATATTCAATTACCTCAAACCTTTAAATGTATTATATATGCATGTAGAAGTGGAACTTTCAATATATTCATCATAAGAAATACCCTTACAGCATTCAAGAAATCTGATATTCCAGTTCAATATGAGTAGTAATGGATGTGGGAAAAATCTGTAGGCAAGCTATGCAATGCTTGACTTCTTACTTGAAAATATAGTTTGTTAGTAGATGAAAACGGGATTCTCAATATTCAGCCACATTTGTAAATACATGAAAAAAGAAATGGTTTTAGGAAGGAGTTATTTTAGGCACTGAACAAAACTGTTAGGGGGCAGAAACCAAAGTCAGTGTTGGTGTGTTCAGAGGAAGATCAAAGGTAAATAAAGTCCCTTAGTTTCTAGGTTTATATACTTTACAAGTCACTCAGTACACTATTCAGAAACTTGCTGAACTCTTTACCTTATTCCACAGAGGAAACAAACTACTATGCATAAGGATACAGCTGTGTCCATATCCCTGTATTCTAGGCCGTGATTTCACTAGGCTACTTCATTGAGCCTCTTGTATAACGTACCAGTCTTTGTTCCTGTGCTGTTTCCTACCTTATAACATGAATTTTTGGTTTTTTTCAGCTCTGAGGGACAATAGAATTGAGCTGGTCCGAGCTTCATGGCATGAACTGAGTATCAGTGTCAGTGATGTGTCTCTGTCGGATGAAGGGCAGTACACCTGCTCTCTATTTACTATGCCTGTCAAAACTTCCAAGGCTTTTCTTACCGTTCTTGGTAAGTATAAGTAGCTGAGCATAAAGAAGCAAGTGTTAAGCTTCTCAGGCTTTGGCAAATTATGATAAGAATGAACTTTTCTAAAGTTGGCAGAAGATAAATGTAAATGTCTGATCTTGTTTCCCTGAAGTTTATTGTTTCATGTTGTGTGCTGAAAAATAACATACCTCTTACTATTGGCGCTGTGGCAGGATAATGAATTAGAGAGCACACAAATACCACTGTGTGAGTGCTCCATAAAATGGACATAACCTCTACATCCCAAGCACCAGAAGTGTGAAGAAAGTGCATGTGTTCATCTCCTAACAATGTATTGTGTAGGGCAAAGGGGAGAAAATCAGAAAGCATGAAATCAAAACGGGCTTTAGAGCTTTATCGTTTTTCCTTAGCTGTGCATTTTCTTGGCTCATTCTGCTTTCTTTTTTTGTCTGTGAAGTGCATATTTTCACTGGGTTTGCTGCTTCTTTTATGCTTTATCCTCTAAATGCTCTGCTGTTTTCCCCAAAGGTTATAGATACACATAGAAAAGCAATAGATTTCAAGAGATGCCCAGGAAATAAAGTTTCCGCTCGAAGCTTTATATGATTCTATGAATGTCAGTAGCCCAATCAGCTGAAATTGCTATAGTTCATTGAAACACACCTGCGTACCTAAGAGGTTATATGATTTTAGAGATTGATTTTTATTCTTTTCTCCTTTTTCTGTCCCTGAACTTGACTCTTTTTTTCTTTTTGTTTTATTTTTCTATGTAGACAGGCGGACAGTTGAATGTAATAGCACTAATGTAAGAAGTTCTCTCTGCCAGTAATATTCACATTGAACTGGTCAGGGAATTGGTTTTGTGCATAGGATGTGAAATACGTCTCCCTTTTAGTCCCTGGGAGACTATTTTACAAAAATCTTCACAAGTTTGCCATTAAAGACAAAAAATACCCACTCAAACCAGAATATTCTGGAATAACGATTGCCTACGGTTAATCTTCTTTGCTGTAGAGAGGCATCTTATGATCTAAACAATAGATGAGTGGACCAGTTCAACCTTTTAGATGGCAGAAAGGCACGGAAAGGTGTTACAAAGGCAAAAAAACATTTAGCCAATATTTATTAACCGAAGTAACTTGACCTTTCACAGTCCTTTTAGTTTTACCTTCATTTTGGGGGAAGGTTTAATGAAATTTTCCCAACATCAGCTACTTACCTTCCAAGAAAGAAAGCTGCAAGGTTTAAGATGCCTGTCTTTTTTTCATTTTTTATTTGTAAGTTTCTATTTCAAAGTAACATTTTAAACTCTTGGAACACTTTCTATATGAGAAGGGGCTATTTTCCATTGAAAGTATTACATCTTTTAATCAGATACACTATCCTTTTATGACTAATAAACTCTTTATTGACTGCTCTGTTATAGATTAGAAGATTTAAGTGTCAAGGTATTATAGTAGATACCATTTTCTGTCCTGAAAGAAAGAAGTAGATTTATTACAGAAATGTACTATACGATAGGTACTGCTGCTTGCTTTTTATGTACATAATCTGTCATTTTGGAAAAGAGATGTAAACAAACCAAATTGTGAAATACAGGGCACAGGATCAATTACTGTGACTGATCCCTTTATCTAGCCAGAAATACAAATGTGTCAAAGCGCTGCAGGTGCAGATTGTAACAATGACATTTTGAGAGATTTTTAAATTATGGTCATCATTATCACTTTAAAAGAAGTGATTCTTGGGTTTTCAGAAGTCAAATGGATTTATACACATAGTGATCAAATTTTTCCCAATTATCTTCATAATTTTTTTTTTTTAAAATCTTCCATGGTTCATTGAAAAACAGCTATTTGCAAATTTAATATTAGGTATATAGTATGTCATGATCTCCTCCAAAGAACTTGGATTCAGCTGAAGAATTCTCCATAGCCAATGGGATTGTGATTGTACCTCTTGTTTTTTTGGTTATGTGTTCTCTGAAGATAAAGTAACTCCTGTATGTATTTTCATCCTCCCTTTTCCCTGGATTTTGTATTAAAATCTTCATAATTCATGCTTAAAGCATCTGTTCTGAACTTAGATCAGTCTGGGTTTTTGTTGCCAGTTACATTTTATTTTCACAGCTGTACTTATATACTTTGTCATCCTGCTTGCTGTGCAGACCAGTTTAAACCTTATAATATCAAGTCAGACTAGACCTGCATGAAGAATGCAGATAGGATAGTTTTTAAAATACATCTGTTTCCCTTAGAAAACTAGATAATTTCTGATTTCTTTAATTCTTTATCGTTCAGATTGACAGTTTATTTGCAATAGGAAACAAGATTCACTGACAAGGCAAGGAACTAATTATTCTATTTCCAGAATTTAGGGCATATGAAGAAGTGAACTTTAAGCTGGTCATATATTAATGGCAGCAGAAGCTGACAGTATTGGAGATATTTTGCTTGTTTGCCTGTTAGGTGTTCCTGAGAAGCCACAAATTACTGGATTTACCTCACCAGTTATGGAGGGAGAGAGGATGCAGCTAACTTGCAAGACATCTGGTAGTAAACCAGCAGCCGATATCAGATGGTTCAAGAACGACAAAGAAGTTAAAGGTATTTAAAAGGACTTTGATGTAATTTGGTCCAATTGTCAAAACTATACATTATTTAGAATTATATTTTTTAATTAATGTTTGAAAAGTTTCTCATATTGAATTGTTAAATGAATCAGTGATAGTACGTAGATAAGGAATTGATTGTAAATTACTGGAGTGGTCATATAGCCATCTTTTTTGGTTTTTCTTCAAATCGTAAAAAGTGATGTTTTGAATTGTTCTGAACTCTGTTCAGCATAATAAACTCAACTGTGATCCTTCATAGAGAAACATTTTATGGATTGTTGTTGTCACAGCCGTACCACTCACTCCAGATATTTTACCTTTTCATTTCTTTTTGCCTTTCTAAGATGACATATGTCTGATTTGGTCAATGGCCAGTTTCATGTTACACTCCTCTAAGTAAAGTGACCGGGTGAGGCAGAACCGTCTGGAGGAGACAGGAGATTGCACTTCCCATTGGGGAGCTACAGAGCCCGCTTTGGTGAGGAAAAGTCAAGGTGTAGCAACGCAGGGAATCTCAGTTGGGAAACTGGGAACCTGCAGCTGGGGCAAGGATGCTGAGAGTGCAGGGAGGTGCAGGGAGAAGGCAGACCTTAAAGGGGATGAGGAAAACTTCACAGGGACTGGGGGGGAGTTGGACAAAGTCTGCTGTAACTGAAAAGTCATTGGGTGACTGAAAGCAAGGATTTGCCTTTGAGGGTACAGTGAGATAGGAAAAAACTGCACATAAAAGCTATTTATTTCTTTCCTGCCTTCTCTTTCACTTTGTATGTTCTTAAAACTCAGTTTTCTAGGCCATATTCTCATAAGTGTGGGGGTAGTTTAAAATCCTTTTTGGTGAATGGGTGGACAGAGCTTCCTATAAGAGAAGGCGTAGTCACATCTACCACAGCCAACTGAGGTGCCCATTATAGAACAGATGAATAAAAAGGATAAGGTATTTGTATTTATTCATGTCACCTGTATTCATTCTGCTGTAAGACCAGATCAAGAAATGATTCGATATCCACCTTTTCCGTGTAGCTTTTAAAAAAACACAAACAACTTTTGCCGCTTTGTCTCATATTTGTCTGACATTGTGGATTTTGTTAGCCCAGTGAACTGCCTCAAGCAAAGTTACATCATTAATTACAGAATCCATTAATTTTCCTTTACTATTCTCTACCACCGTTCAATGTACACAACCAGAGCTGTGATATAAAATTGGTAAATAAAGGAGATTGCAGTTGATCATCCAAGGAACCCAGTCCATTCTAGAAGCATCTTTAGATTTCTGAAGAAAACCAGAATAGTGTTGAAGGAGATGGGATTTTTAGGCTGGAATCATTTGACATGTGTTTGAGCACTTGTAACAGGGATAGAAAATGAGGAAGCAGAATCATTCTTTCCAGCCACTAGGAAATTTGAGGAAATTGCTGAAAGTGAAGCAGTGCCTCTTCAAACATCATTAAAAAGAAGAATTTAACAGCAGAGCTAACACACATGGCACAGCATAGATTCTGGCATCCAGAAAAGATGACAGGATGAACATAGATATTCAGGACGTGTAAAGATTGAAAATCAGTCTAAGCAATGTCAATACTTGAAGAGAACCACTAATACAGTTGGTGTAACAGCAAGGCAACTAATCTGAAAAGGTGTTATTTTAAAAATTATATTTTAAAATCTGATGTAATAACTTTGCTTTTCTTTCAGCTGATATGTAATTGAAGCCAAGCAAGCGATCTGATGATTTGACTCTTTAACTAATTTGCTCTTCTCCACAGTTCCTAAAAGGGATGTTTTTTAAAAAAAGAAGGTGGGGAAGGAACAAAGAAGATGTGTGAGAAAGAACAGTAAAGAAAAAAAAAAAAAAAAAAAAAGAGAGGAAAGTACTGAGCACATTCATTTCAGTTTAGTTTTCTAGGTCTTCTGAAGAGCACATTGCCATTTCTCAAAGGTTAGAAATAAAATAACCTAACCAGTTTGCAGTGGCATCAGCAGAAGTTACATTAGCTTTGTGCACTGTAAAAGGTGAAATGATAAATCTGAGAAAATAGATATGAAATTATATGCTAATGCAGCTGACATTAAAGGTTAGGAGTTCATCTGTCTAGCACCAGAAAATCCAATTGTGTTACAGTGTATTAGACATGGTGCAAAAGAATATAAATGATGCATTGAGTTCAGAGTTGCACCAAAGGGGAAAAAGCCATTCTAAAATTGTAGCTCCATTGCTATTACTCAAAAAAGGAATCATCATCTGGTGAAGGAATACTGTTTGATAGAGTAAGTGTTAGTCATGAGAGAGACTGAATGTGAAGCACTGAGTACTATAGCTTTCACTTTAGTGTTCTGTCTCTCATATATGCACCAAATTAACAAAGCCAGCTGCAGTTTAGCATTTTGGTGAAGTTTCTGGAAAATTATTAAAAGCAAAAATATCAGAGAATCTAAATACATACTTTAAAAAAAAAAACACTTATTTTTTCAACAAAATTTGTTACATACTCTTTCAACAATATTATGTAAAACATTACTTTTAGTTTCAGGAATATTTTTTTAAATGGATTTTCTTTTTTTTTTTTTTTTTTTGCCTAGAAAAATTTAGCTTCAAAAATAAATAAAATAATACCACTTTGTTTTGTTGCAACAGATTAAGACATTTTGAATTCATTTATATATTTTTAGTACGCCCAAAGATTTCAGAGAGGCACTGAACATTTTGTCTTAGTAAGCCTCTAAAATGAAGATAAGATTTTTTTAGATAACAAGGCCATTTCATTTCAGAACTCTATTTTAAATGTAAACAAAAATTATATTTGCCTTGTAAAAACAGCAGAACTGTCTTTTAAAAAGATTGATGTTTCTACATGGATGTTACAAATATGTGCTTTCATAAATCATAGAATCATTTAGGTTGGAAAAAACCTTCAAGATCATCGAATCTAACCATCAGCTATGCCCACTAAACCATGTCCTGAAGTGCCTTGTCTATGCGCTTTTTGAATACCTCCAGGGATTCAACCACCTCCCCGGGCAGCCTGTTCCAATGCCTGACAACCCTTTCAGGAAAGAAATTTTTCCTAATGTCCAATCTAAACCTCCCCTGCCACAACTTGAGGCCATTTCCTCTTGTCCTATCACCAGTTACTTGATAAAAGAGACCAGCACCCACCTCACTACAACCTCCTTGCAGGTTACTTGTAGAAAGCGATAAGATCTCCCCTCAGCCTCCTTTTCTCCAGACTAAACAGCAATGAAGAGTGAATGATAGACATTCTATCATTTCTATTTATTATTTTCACTATCAAACATCTACACTTATGAAATACAAAGTAGCATTAGTTAATACAAGCATACCTGTATGTGCACCTAACTGGCAGAGTCATAGAGGTGGGCCCATAGTTGACCCTTAGATTTCATACGGCCCAGCCTCTGTTCAAAGGTTAGATCAGGTTGCTAAAGGTCTTCTCCAATTCAATTTTGAAAAATCTCCAAGGACAGAGATTCCATAGTCTGTGTGGGCTAGATGTTTCAGTATTTGAAAGCCCTTATTATGGAGAATTTTCCTTATATGTAGGTATTTCGTGATACATAATCAGAAGTTGCCTTGGCGTGACTTGTGTTCATTGCCCCTCAACTCTTGCTGTACAACTCTGAGAGAACTCTGGCTTTTTCTTCTCTATGACCATGCATGAGGTACTTGAAGGCAGCAGTTTGATCTGATTGTAGTCTTCTCTTCCTGAGGTTGAACAAACCCAACTATCTTAAGCTGACCTTGTGCATAGTATGCTCCCTCCACTGACCGCCTCTATGGCTTCCGGCTGAACCTGCTCGGGTTTGTCAACATCTTTCTTGTACCAGAAAGCCCCAAACTGGGCCTGGTACTCTAAATACAGCCACACAAGTGTTGAATAGGGAAGGATCACTTCCCTTGACTTGCTGGATATGCTACTATTAACACAGGACAGTCGTTTTTTAGCTTTCAACCCTGTAAAGGCACACTTGACTAACGTTCAACTTGTCCTCAAGACCCCCAGTTCCTCTTCTATAAAGCTGCTTTCTATCTAGTCAGCCCCTAACCTGTTTCATTATTGTGATTTCCAGAGAAAGTCCCTCTGTAATAGATAAGGGGGTATTTAGGAGAGAGAGGAGTAGCAAGAACATAAATAAAATAATGGACTACAGTAGACATGTTTAAAAATTCTGTAAAACCCGTGGGTAAATATTCTGAATACTAGCGTATGGTAACATACTTAGTACCTGATCTCCACTGCTCTTACATCCTGGTGGGCTTACATTCAGTTAGCATATATTGCAATCACACCTTCATTTTGCTATGAATAAACATCTAAGAAGATGCAGCTGATAAAAGTGGACAAGCTAAGTATTTCTGTTGATGAGGATGTCAACAGTTTAGAGAATAGTATCACCATCCTTTTTACAGACATAATTATCTCTAAGAGTTGAACTCTTCCAAACAATAGATGTCCAGAGAAAGGCTTCTAAACATCCGTTTAGGAAATTAACTGCTTTTGTTTTTCTAAAGGATTAAGCATCCACAACCTCTCACTGAAATTAAACTCGTTGATGTTTTCAGGAGCTGTCTGTCCTCCACTTGAAGTCAGTAAGCAAAGGGATGTGTACATTACTTATAAGCAGAAGGCTATCTATGGAGGTGCTTATTATTAAATTTGGAAACCTAATTCTGGGAACAAAATCTCATGTGTTTGCTTTAAATATTAGTGAAGACATTTGTTGTTTGATTATAATAACTTTGCTTTAGCCCTGGTCAATATTTGTGTCACCTCCTGTTCCCTAAATACTAATAGTCACCATGGCAGAAATTGAAATCTCTTAAAGCTTAGCAGCCAACAGGCATAAAATGCTTGTATGCAAGAAATATTTATTTCTTACGGAAAAATGGAAATCATATAACTACATGGTGTCTTCATCTATCTGGAGACAATGAAAAAAGACCACCTTTCTGATTTCAGAGGTATTTTTAATATAAAAAGCTGTAGCTTAAGCCATTTAAGACTTGCTTTCTAAAATTGATATTTCATGGAAATTTTATTTAGGTCATCTTCTTCTCTAATGGGATTTAGTATAATTTGTCATACTGAGACCTCTCACTTTTTCTTTTTGTAGGACACAGAAGACATGCAATCTCAGTGTAATTTAATATATATATGCTTATATATGTCTTTTAAAGCTTTCATTGTAACAAATCAATATAATGAGCTTCCTATTTTTCTGAAATAAATGAAAATCAATAAGTATTGTAAGTGGTTGGGAACCAAGAAAAACAATTCTAAAGTATGTGTAAGAAGATCTCATGTTGCAGCTAATATATTAAAACTTTTAAAAATAAATGCTCAGTCTTTTGGATCTTCAGTTCTGATCTAACATGTATGTCCTACAACACCACTTTCTGAATTTGAACCTTAAGTTTGAGCTGTGTTGAATACTTCTTAAGCACAGCTGTAAGCTCCTGAACTCTAGTATCTGGGCTGAAAACTCTCAAAGAGATTTTTAACTGAATCTGCACAAAAACAGTAGGCCAATTTAGTGTGATATAAAGCAGTGAGTGGAAGGTCTCTGAAGTAATTTTATTTCCAGTCTTCTTGGGACCTATCTGTAGATTCCAGTAAATACTATGACATGCTCTATCTGCAGTTGTTCTTCACCATTGATAGCTATAATTTGGTTTAGTTTAATTCATAAATTAGCATAATTGTAGCCAAACAACAGAATAAGCAATGAATAAAGTAAGCACAGGATTAATGTGACTACATGCATGCAACCCTTAGTTCACATGGCTTCAGTAATATCCATGTATTGCATTACTATAAAAGATTATAAGCTTGGACTTAAAAAATTTAACATTTAGTGACACTGTGAATACGTAAGGGAAGCGAGGGTGGGAGAAGACCACATTATATAAAATTTGGACCTAAACACATAAGAGATAAGGATTAAAGGAATTTCTGTTTGAGTGCAGTATCACATAACCAATTTTAAAATTTTCTTTTTCAATATATATCTCCCGATCTGACAATCAGACCAAACTGGGGAATAACTACAGTTTAATTACTTTTGTTTTAAAGAGATCGATACAGATATGAAAGACATGTTTTGTCAACAAATGTGATAGATAATTTAGCTGTCTTATGCTGGACTACTTTTCCTATAAATATTGGAGATAAAACTGTTTGTTTATTCCTTCTTTCAGATGTGAAATACTTAAAAGAAGAAGATGCGAATCGTAAAACATTCACAGTCAGCAGCACGCTGGATTTCCTAGCAGATCGCAGTGATGATGGTGCAGTTGTAAGTTGCAGAGTAGATCATGAGTCCCTAAACTCTACACCTCAGATAGCAATGCAAGTTCTAGAAATACACTGTAAGTAATACATGTTATATAAGCTTGCTTTTATAGTTTTGCTTTGTTTCAGAGTTTCTATTGTGGGAAAATTATAAAAATCTCTGGTATTGTGCAGATAGATGATGTCTTCCTTTTACCAGCTTCTCTGGTTTGCATTTGGTTGGTTGGTTGTTTTTTGTTTTGTTTTGTTTTGCTTTGCTTTGTTTTGTTTTGTTTTGCTTTGTTTTGTTTTTGCAGGAGTAACTCTAAAAAATTTAGTGAGAGCTTTACCAGTGAAAACACTATGGGACTGAGTTCCTGGTTTGCTTTGAAAAACGGTAGGGAGGAAATGCATTTGTCTTTTTTGTTTATCATTGTAGCAATGTGAAAGAGTTCTTAAAAATCAAGATCATAGTAGTTCACAATTTTCCTTGAAAGTATCTAGAAACTTGAAACAAGGGCACGAAGAAGCAAACTGCAGACTGCCTCGATAACTTTGAGTCCTGCTAATGAAACTCGGTGAAATGCAGTTAGTAACACACGTCCAGGAGGAAAAGTCCTTTACAATTTATTTTTAGGCCTTGTCTCTACAGGATGTTACTCTAGATAATCCAAACTTCAGTTGTTTTGTATCTCTGTATATTGGCTTATTTTTTCCAACAGGATTTCTGGAAACTTGATGTTTTCCAAAATGCATTGTTTCAAAGTTGAATGAACCTGCCAATGTATCTGTGTGTCGTACTCTGAAGTCCTTTGAGTCCATTTTTTTTCACTTATAAACTGTAAGACACTCAGGAGAACACCTTTTTGCCATCAGATGACATTTTCATATTCACTTTCATTATACCCACCATTCTTCGGGGTACAGCTATTTGGATTTCTGCAGAACACCTGTACTTCTGATTGCCAGCTAGCTTTATGTTACTGCCCCCTCAGATTTCCAACTTATCAAAAGCCACAATGCACAAGTAATTATCATTCCTGCTTGCTCCATTAATTTTCCACCAATCAATTTAGTGCTTTCCAGCACTAGCATAGAGTCATTATACATAGAAAGGTAAGTGAGAAATGTGCCAAAAGAAGCTCAAGTTTAGAAGAGAGGGTGGAAATACCATTTAAAGCCATGGAGAAAGCAGTATTTTTTTACTGGTGACAAGGAGGCTAAGAACAGGCTATTACTGTCCTTTTCCTTACCACCTGCATCTCCATGGTCAACATACTCAGAAGTCTTATGCTAGACAAGTTTCTAAAGAAAACTTTATAAAAGAGAAGGAGATTCAGGGAACTGATGGTGTGGCTCAGCAGAGAGCCTTGAAGGAAAAGGAGGAGAAGTATGATTTACTAGAGCAATCCCAAAGACTCTAAATGGAGTACATCGCCCTGGAACTGGGCCCCTTGATTTTATTCTCCTGGTATTACTTACATCGTTGTGGGTATTACTGCAGTCACTGGAAGCTGCTGACATTTTTCCATCAATCCATAAGACTTCAAACATATAAGAGACATCCTATTTGTATTAATGAGAGGCGTGCTCAAAGGACCCAATGTGAGCTGACCCAATATATCCTCAATGCCACCTGACAGCAGTTCAAAAATAGTGCTGACAAAACAGATGAGTTATGGGACCTCATGAGAAAAGTCAGGAGAATTTGTTAATCTGATGTCCTGTAGGCTCCAAAGTCACAACCAAGCAGTGTGGCATTGCTCCGTAGGGTACGTGTTCTGAACGTCCCAGGGGTATTTCAGATCAGCAGAGAGCTATGGGAGAATAATAAGCAAGTATCTTAAAATGGTCAAACAGAACAGCACAGATGAGCACCAGTTTGGCAGAGAATGGGTGCACAATGATCGGGCATCACCCACTAGAACTACATTTTGTTTTTAAACACCTTCCTAAAATAAGAAGATTTTTTTCTGTGGTACATGGATGCTCCTTACAAATTATCCATGTATCATCACAGGTTAGAAAAAAAGGGCAATAATAAATTGTCTAGTCATTTCTGTCCTGTATAATTATGCTTGAAAGTAAAAAAGTCTTCTTTGTTTCAAACAACTAGCCCCTGACAATGGAAAAAACATTTGTGGCTTCATCAAAACAAACAAAAAAAAAAAAAGCAAAGAAAAGGAAAACAACAGAACAGTAGGAATTATAGGATTGTGTTTGCATCCAGTGGATGCAGTGGATGGTAGAGAAAAAGGAAAGCAATGCAACGGTTGGAATGACAGGTTTTTATTTATGCCTAGTGAAAGAGAGAATAAAATTAAATCTGTCCTAGACGATGACACTATATGAAAAAGATATTTGTAATGAGTCCATGGAGAGATGTAGATAGAGGTGCTTATGAGTCCACACAGCTGCTTTTATCATCAGCTTTAATAGGAAGTAAACTTAACAAAATGAAAGCCAGTAATGCCATCAGCAGTGATATCAATATGGAATATACTTTATTCCCTCTTCTTCCCCTTACACAAATCTTAGGTTTTATTAGTGTGATAGAGCAATCAAATCAGCTTTCCCCAGTAGTATTACAGTACATGAAATGAGGCTGAGGACTAAAGTTTTGTCATGGTTTAACCCCAGCCAGCAACTAAGCACCACGCAGCCGCTCACTCACTCCCCCCCCATCCAGTGGGATGGGGAGAAAATTAGGAAAGGAAGCAAAACCCGTGAGTTGAGATAAGAACGGTTTAATAGAACAGAAAAGAAGAAACTAATAATGATAATGATAACTAATAAAGTTACAATAGTAATAATAAAAGGATTGGAATGTACAAATGATGCAGAGTGGAATTGCTCACCACCTGCCAATCGACACCCAGCTAGTTCCCGAGTGGTGATCCCTCTGCCCCCACTCCCCCTAGTTCCTATACTAGATGTGATGTCACACGGTATGGAATACCCTGTTGGCCACTTTGGGTCAGGTGCCCTGGCTGTGTCCCCTCCCAACTTCTTGTGCCCCTCCAGCTTTCTCGCTGGCTGGGCATGAGAAACCAAAAAATCCTTGACTTAGTCGAAACACTACTGAGCAACAACTGAAAACATCAGTGTGTTATCAACATTCTTCGCATACTGAACTCAAAACACAGCACTGTACCAGCTACTAGGAAGACAGTTAACTCTATCCCAGCTGAAACCAGGACAACTTTTCAGATAAAAAAGTTTTTATTTTCTTTTGATTTTTATATGTGTATGTAATAGAAATAATGTCTGAGTCCTCCTGCTGCTCCTTTCTGGTTTTTTAATGGTTAGGTCCAGAAGTAGAGATTACCTATATTATTTATAGCTTGACCAAAAGAAGGATGTCTTGAAGAAGACCATGATCAGTCCTTGTTTTCACAGGGCTTTCCAGATTAATTTTGCAGACTTCAAATATTAAAATAATAGGGATGCTGTTAGGGTAAGCATACTGTACCCCACTCCAGACTGTGGGATAATTAGCTCCTCCAATCTTTTGAGCTTTATTTATCACCAATTTATGTTATGTCTCACTTCTGCTTAATCCTGTCCATCTGTATCTCATTCTCTGTGCACTGCAGGGCAGCCCAATTGACCAAGTTTTTCAGTCGTGCTGAAAGGTTTGGCCATAATTTAGTTTCTGCTTGGCCAGCAGAGGCTTGTGGTAGCATGACACTGCTTGCTGAGTTTATTTTTCCTCTGACCCTTACTGTCAACAGTAAACCTAAAATAGACTTGTTCCCCCTGTGGCTTTACTCTGAAGTTTGCTTGTCAGACTAGCTGCCACTGATTATTAGGAAGTGCTTCTTGTAAGCGATAAATACAAATCTCAAAGGGATATTTCATTTCATTGTTTACTTCTGCATTCGAGCTAAACTAAGAAGGCATTCTTTGTTCCTCTATTAAAGAATCACAGGTGCAGTACTCAATTTTGAAAGCTTCTCAGTACAATATTTGGGAGATTGTATAGCATAAGTCCTCATGCACACTCCTGAAAAAAACATTTTGAGGGCAAGTACGACTTCTGGCCCACATGTGGGAAGTCAATGAATTCTGTTCATCCCTCCTCAATGTCTCAGACATGTGTTGTTTCCCAGAAGCAGCATCTTCACTTTCCTCCAGGTCTTACCTCAGCAGAAGCCAGCCAACACGTTGCTTGCTACTGAACAAAGTGCCATAAAATTACCCAGTGGTAATTACCTTGCCTTAGTGAAGATTCTCCGACTACAGTAAATTACCCAGCAGACCTCAGTAAAAATTAATTGTGTAAGTCTGCCCCAGAGGCTGCTTTTGAAGCTTTAAAGTGAAATCAAATCATTTGAACTTCAAACCTAATCATTGTGATTCTAAAATGGCAGCTGTGATGTGATCCGTGCTAACGGACTCAGTGAGATTTTGCTCAAAAGCTGACCACACTCCCAAATGACAGCACTAATAAGCTAAATATGTGTTATGTAAAGAAATGTCTAGAGAGGCAATTTTGAGTAAATTCTGTATTGGCAGACACAGATGTGCAGTGAATTGTTGGTCTGACAAGTCTATAGCCATCAGCTAACTTCCTTCTACAGGCTATTCCAACACTGTTTGTGTAATAGGCTGTTTCTTCATTTGTGGGTTGTTACTAGATTCTTTTGCAATGAACGTCCAAACTTGACTTTAAAATTAGGCAGCTATTCCAAGAGAATGATGGAATTATTGCCTGGGAAATAAACTTATTGATTTTGAATTAAATAAACAAAATGCCTCGAATGCAGCAGACTACAGATAAGCAAATCAGCAATGCACTTGTGCAGCCATGTAGAAAATTGAGTGTGTGTGTGTGTGTCTAACAACAGCGTACTACTGTGATTTCTGGTGTATTAACAAACGGAGGTTTCTCTGACAACAGGATGGGTTTAGAAGGTCTGCTGATGTAAAGCAGAGTAATTTTATCAAAGAGCTACATTACCTGATGCTCACTAAGAGAGTTTAGCCCATTATTTTTACCTGGCTGGTTTCAAGTTTTTGTTGGAACACAGTTTCTACAATTACATATTCTGAACAAAAATAAGTGAAAATGTATGAAATATGATATGTCTGTGTGTGTGAATATGTGAAAATATAATATATTAAATATAGTATATATTACAATATACGCTCATATAGTACTATGTGAAATAAGGCATTATTAAAAAAAAAGGCAAGAAAAAGGTCATACGTTAGACCCTTTGTCTATAAACAATGCCTAAAACACAGGTGCACATCAGAACAGTGTTTAGAGGAAAAGAAGGTGTCTTCCTTAAATCTTAATGTTTAGTTCTAATGAATCAGTTACATTTAAAATATGTTAAGTGGCTGTTCAGGGTGACTGTCTCAACCATGGACTTGCTGTCTTTTTGTAGCTCAGAAGGGGCAGAAGTGTGCCCATGCAAAAGGACCACCTTTTGAACACCTCTTAGCTATGATAAACTATGAGGGGAGAGGGACAGTTTTCCCTGTTGCCTACATATGGTCCTTCTGTACTGTAAATGGGTAAAATACGTGTCACGTTCATTTTCTTTCAACTGTGTGGCTGAGGCAGACCATTGGTCTTTTCGAAGCTGTTCAACTAAGACCTAAGATTTTAATTTTCTTTTAGTGTGCTGCTTTATTTTACTTACTTTAGTTATTTTGCTCAACTTTGTGTTTAAAAAAAATGTTTGCTCTTGCACTTTGGCGTGAGTTATCTCCTTTTTTCCTTGGCCTCAGAATTATTTCTTCTAATTAGGTTTGGGGTTTTCTTATGGTGTGTCTCCCAGAACTCCCCAGGAGTTAGATGGTACCCATGCTTTAGGAACAAAGACACAGTTCCCTTTTTTGGAAGTAGCTTGTACTGTCTAGGCAGAGAACATATTTTTCCAAAGTGAAGGAAATGTGAGAGTTAGAAGAAGTTTCCTTCACTGATGCCGAACTTTTTTGGTTTCTGAGCAGTCAACAGCATTATTGGTCATTCTCATTTGCTTATAACAATCTCTTCATTACGCCGTGTGACACCCTCAAAGACACGCTAGCTAAAAGTAAAATCTGGGAATTATTGGCATGATTACACACTGCCTCCATCTTTGTATGGACAGTCTGGCAAGAGATACACCCCCAGAGTCAGGAAATAGTTTACTGTCTAGGATAATGAGGTGTCACAGCCTTCCAATTTTTCATTTAATTTTTAACAAGGCCCCAAAATACTAAGCCAGCTCAAATAAATATAGATGAACTGTATGTTGAGTCAGCAGTGAAAATAGCTGGAGTGTTTGTAAGAACTGAAACTTGTTCTGGCTTTGCCATGAGAGAAAATGACTAAAGATACTAACTGTATCTTTAGTCAATAAGCTTAAGCATGCAATTCTCCTATAACTTCTGATACAGTGGAAAGACCTGGATTTTCCAAGGGCATAATTCTCTAGGGCCATAAAAGAAAGAACTTGCTTGAGATTTGCACTTCCAGGGTTTTGCAGTTCTCTGTTTCAAATTAGCACAATTTGCTGTCTTGCTATAACCATTTTATCTTAGAATAATTTGAGTGTTTGGGAACTATGATACCTCAGAGACCTCTGGAACTTGTGGAAGGTGGCCAATATCTCAAGTTTAAGCCTTCTTTCAAGAGTAACGTGATGGCACAAATGCAGCAGCACATTCTCTGGCATGGCCCATCCTATTGCATACTGTTCATAACAAATGGCAAAGAAAATCTCCCTTTGAGGAAACGGAATTGTTTTGTTCCAAACCAAAACACTCCTAATGCTTTTGTTGGCTTTAATGCTTTATTCTTCAGAGTTTGTAGACACAGCTCTGGGAACAAGACACATTTAGGCTATGTGTTCTTTTTTTGAGGAAACAGTCTGCTGTCATCATCGTATAGCTGTCACTAAGTCATTATCAAACTGTCATCTCCTATCAGTCCTTCTGCTAAGCATACCTGACAAAGCCAGGTATGAATAATAGGTCACAAGAGGGAAAATCAGAACTTTTTTTTTTTTTTTTTTTTTTTTGAATGATTTGTCAGGACTGTGGGTGCTGTGAGAGCAATATCTTTGCTTCAGACACCAAAGAGTGCTGGGTTTTGCTCCAGCACTGGCCTGTCTCAGGGATCTTTTTTACATATGTCCTTTATCCTTAGCAATGAAGTATACTTCCTATCCTGAGTTAATGGAGGGTAGTAGCTGGTTAGTGTAAGATACCACCGAGCATCTTGATCACTTGGGCTTGGCTATAGCAATATTGTTTTCAGGATGTACCCCATCCCTACAGAACAGGAGTCCTGGACCTTGGGTTCTTAGATCTCAGCTTTTCAAGTGGGTTTCTCTATCCACCCTTCATCTCACAACTTAGATGGTCTTACTGATTAAAGCCACTTTTTGTTCCTGCTTAAAAAGCAAGAGGGTTATGTTTTCTGTGTGATGTGCAGACAGGACCTTGGTGTCTCAGAAAACCTCCCTCTCTGATCGTAGACAATCTCTGTAAGTCTAAGCAAGCAGAGATTTCCTTCACTTCAGTGAAAATATGTCAACTGTTTAAATCCTTTAAAAGCTCATGAGGAAAAGCTAGATGTTTCCTTAAATGGCTACCTGAGTCTGACAGAGGTACCGTCTCTTGTGACTGATGCTCCCATCCTTTAGAGGTCAACTGAGTGGTGTTCCTGCTTTTCTCTTTCAATGAAGATGTTCTGCTGGACCGCTGTGACCTTGAGAATGAGACAATGTCAAGATCTTCCAGTTGACTCCCTGTTACATTGCAAGATAAGTTTACCCTTTATACACATTCAGGTTTCCACCCAAGACTCACTCGTGTTGAGATACTCTTCTGGTGTTTTACTCAAACAGTTTGGTTTATTTATTCCTGAATCACAATGTGAATGTTAAAATGGACAATAAAGATACCTCATTTCAATACTTTGGTGGCCAGCTTTCCATTCTCTCTCCCTTAAACAAGGGATATTTCCATATTTACCAGTGTAAGATGCAGTTAAAAATAGAAATAATAAGTAAGCAAATTAAAAGATACAGCTTTAGTACATGTACACCTCTTCATATTGAATGAAAAGTAAGAAGTTATTCTATTTAATTATTTAGCTCAATAATTATGTAAACACAATGTTAATAAGTAAAATTATCTTGTTTAAGCTTTTCATATTAGTGAATGCTTGAGACAAATGAAACATAAAGGATAGTTACTGTAAACAGTAAAGAATGATATCTCTGAACATGAAAGTTCAGTGCCACAATTTGCAAGTTTAAATGAGATCAATTAGGTTAATGATGGATGAAAATAAGAAAACCATGATTTAAATGCAAAATAATTCAAAAACTTGTAGGTCCATTTATTGCCAAACTTTCATCTTTCAAAGGGGATATTGGGTTCAAAGGGTTAATGTACAATCCTGACCTTTCCCACCTGGAGGCTTATGTTCAAATATGGTTTACAAGTGAAATATAATCTAATGTAATTTATTCCTCTCTAAAATATTTTGTAGGAAAAGCCACAGAGTGGCTTGTCTATTCTGCATAGAAACGTTAAAATATGGTGTGGGCAGGTTATTCCATTTCCTTGTCATGTGTTTAAGAGAGGGCGCAAGGTTTCAAGGGAAGTTTGGGAGGGAACATTTAATAATATGAAAAGTAGGATGTTCAGGAAATAAACATAAAATAAATATAATTCCATTTCAGAGGAGTAAGCTTATAGGCATAGGATAGAGACAACCTGTGGTAAAAGGACTGAAAAGACAGAGGGCATGGCTACACTGGGAAATGGAGCACAGTGAGGTTGTCCCTAAACCTGTTCCAAATATGTTTGAACCGCACAGTGCTTTGCCATGTGGAGACACAAGCTTCGGTCAGTGTGGTGACGTTTCAAAATTAATGAGCACTGGTGGGCTAACAACTGTGTCCTCTCTGGAGGGGAGTCTGGGGACACAGCCTTACAGAGCTCACTGTGGGTTTTTGAGGTCACGTAGTTTATTTGGTCACGACTGGCCACATGCCATTGTCATCAGTAGAAATCCCCACAGTGAGTCAGTCAAGCCACTGTAGGATATTCTTAGGTGGACATAAGAAAGAGAACAAGTTAGTTCATCTACCTGAAAAGACGAGAAAACTAGTGTAATGATGTAAAAAAGGCAGTGCAGCTGATTTCCTGTAGTGGTAAACCTTTGTCTACGTAAGGAAGTAAGATCCAGAAATAATGATCTCTTACAGGCAGCCCAGTAGCAGTATCCCCAAGACTGACTTACTGACTGATTTTTGAAGCTCCTAATCTAAGTAACAATCAGTTACTATAAAAGGGATTAAAAAAAATATTTCTCTGCATTGTATTTGATAAGATGAATGCCTACATGGATATAAGGTGAATATATTAGATGATCTATGTTAGTGATAAGTAGTGGAAGGTTGAATTTACAGAAAAACTAGAAACCACATTTTTAAATATACTTGTTATAACTACTTTATATCAGGTAGCACTAACAGGACAAGAAAGACTGAGTGGCTGAATGACAGTCCAGTGTCTGAGAAGTTCCACATCAGGTCCCAATTGGAGCAAGAATTTTTCAGGTACATGACTAAGATCCATTAAGCTCCATGTTGCCTTCAAAAATATGGTTACGGTATCTTTTTTCATCTTTTCCTAGCCTAGACTTGTTATTTCAAATGGGATCATCTTGGGAGGAGACTGAAAATTACAGAATCTGTATAGTTTACACGCCAAGTTACAACTCTGGTCACCTTCAGCCAGTCCCCCTAATGACAGGACAGATCGGTTCCAGGCTTTCCCTGTAGAACAGTTTAGGTGGCTGTTTATTTCCAAAACTAAAGACTAGCAAGCAGGTGAGATAGTTTGGAGGAAAACATATATAGAGATTGTTAGTAGGACCTTCCAAGGAATAGAAGTTTGCCCTTCATGAAAGCATGGTATATATTTTTAAGAAACAAGTCAAATTTTCATGCCCTGATACTACTGCTTAATTATTTTTATATAGATTAAACTTTTATAGTGTCCAATACCTGATACGAATGTCAGAGAAAGGCTTGAAGGGGTATTTGGTTATGCTGAGCATCCAGAGCTTTTATTTACTTCAACAGTTTTGGATGTGCTGCAGTTCACAAGCCATATTCAAGATAATTTAAGTCAGATATAACAGAAAACTGAAGGTCTTAAGCAAAAGAAACTGAGGACTCAGAAGATAAAATTACATTGAATGTTCATGCGCCGACTCAGAGTTAGGCGTTTCTTGATAATACCTGATTTAGGCAGAAGGGGTTTTTTTCTCTTGCTTCTTTTCTTTACTCCTTTTAGGTGACATGGCAAAAATTACATAAAATATAAGTAAGTTGGAGAGAGTACAGTGTAAAGCAACGGAGATATTAAATGGAACAGAGAGGTTTACATATCTGCAGAGACTGGCAAAATGGAGACTGTTTAGTCTGAAGAAGTGGCATGACAGAAATAATTAAACAAGATAAAAGTTTTAAAACTAAGCTTCATCACTTGCATTCACTGAAGAAAACAGAACTGAGTTGCCAAAGAAAATATTATTTCTACCATATCATTCATGTGTGTATGGGACCTAATGGATAACTAAGAAACCAGTGACCCATTCTGCAAAAGCATGTAAAGGGGAATAGCTGTATCTGGTGCTATCTTCATGAAGTGTCGCACATTTAGAACTGTGGTGACAGTGCCACTCTGTCTACCACTTAATTCAGCAGGGTCTACCAATATATCCAATGCCATGTTTGCATCTATCTCTGCCAGTTTTAAGACCAAGCACAAAGTATGTAAGAATGATCAATGAACACATTACATGACAAAGGAAGGGTAGGGTTTTAACACATTTAAATGGAGCACAGAGGAACTGTGGAGATTTGGTAGTGTACCTCCATCTTCTCTTTTACCTTCCCAAAACCTCAAGCCACACATTGTGTACTAACGCATTTTAATTACTTTTTTTTTTTTTTAGCAATTGTGGTGAAGGAGTCTGGTATGACTGACAGGTGAGATGTTGAAACAGGTACTATGCATATTTTTAACAAAGTACCAGATAATCAGTGTTCACAGAATTAGTAACCTAAAGGGTTTCCTGCAAGCTTGGTGCTTGAATTCAGGCACTCAGGAATTATGAGTGTCAGGAGGGAATATTTCACTGATCGAGCTTTCTTTCCCCTCACACTGGCATTTGGCTTGTTGTTTTGCATCCAGGAGAGTGTTTTTTACACTCTTCTGGTACAAACTGTTACTTTTTTCTTCAACGAACATCGTTTTAAGCCAAATTAAAAGAGAAGAGATAAAGGACGACACAATAGTCATCAAAGAATCTCAGATAACAAAGGGACCATAAGCTGTTTCTGGTCCTGCTTGACTGTAAAGTAGTTTTTAAAGGAATGTAAAAGGAAGATATAGGAATATCCATGCAGATATGATACCAAGTATTCACATTTATCAAAGCTTAGTATTTAAAAAATATTATAATGCTTAACTTTACAGTAGTGTTGAATACATTTATTGAAATGAAACACCATTGCCTGAACACAATCATTTGATACAGATTGTCTCACCCACAAATACTAATAATAAAATAATTAGTCAGATACTGTGTTTTTCTCTCATCTGCTTAAGCAGTGAGTCATTCGTTATATTCTGAAGCAGAGCATCAAACTTACTGTATCTCCTAGGGTAATTTGATGAAGTTTACCAATGCAGACTTGCTTTGTGAGCGCTTATTCAAAGCAATAGGACACAGCCAGAAGCCATGCTACTTGTCACTTTAAAAAGAAGCCAAATTCGGGGAAATGCTGATTCACTGCTGTAGGATAAATGCAGCTGGTAAGTGTAAAAGCTATTAAAAATGGTGAGCACTTTCACAGAGCTGATTAGAGTATGCCTCTCTCTTCTTTCAGATCTCATTTGGGATATCCAATTTGATGTTTGTTTTTGTACATACTAGAGTGGTTTGTCCTTGTAATTTACTTTAAAAGTATTTTTTTTCTAAGTTTAATTACTTAGGTCTTTTAGAAATAGTAATAAAATTGTGTAGGAATACAGAATTTTCAAGGAGTTTTGTAATGGCTATCCATATATGAAAATTATGATCTCATGGTTTCTGGAAAAAAAAAAAGAAACCTTAAACTGTCCTATGCTTACTCCACTGCTAATTAAACTGGAAAGTAGATACATCATCATTTTCAGAGGTATCTGCTTATTTTATCTTTGCATCTGGAAATGATGGAAAGGTTCCAAGGAAATAAGAGAGAAAAAGCAGGATGAAAAATGAAGAAGGCTGTGACATAAATAGATTTTGCAAACATCCTTTTTGAAAAAACAGACAAAAATAAGTAGAAAATAAATGAATTAGTCTCTCAGGAAATACTTTAAAAATCTTATCATCTGGCAGTCATTTATTACCAGGTAGCAATAATCTTTTATTATCAGACTGTTAGATTTTTGTAACATTTTTTAAAATGATAGCACCAGAACTGTTGTTGTTCACTTCCACAATAAAATATCACAGAAATTTATGGAAGCTTTTCAATATTCAGAAGGTTTGTGGTCATAAAGTAAAACTATGAAGTGAAGACAAGCTGTTCGTACCTCATAATTTAGCTAAACCTATAAGAAGAAAAGTGTGTTGTAATGAATACATCACACTAATTTGGACTCTGGTACAGCGAGGAAATGGTGTTTAATGTGCAAAAACTTAAACAAAAAAAAATTTAAAAGAAAAATTAAAATGGCAGACTAAACCTGAGTATTATAGATCCAGGCAGGAGATGCTGCTGCACACAGTTAAATGCTTATGTGAGAGCTTAGAGTGGTCTGGGAACAGTCAGTGGGCAACAGCAGGAAGGTGAGGGGCTAATACATTTCTATCCCTTTTGGTGTCAAAGGAAAATTTCTAAGTTTTCCTGGGCAGTGGCAATTGCTGGCTATGCAGACAGCTTGAAACAATAACCCTCAGTGAGAGAAACATACCTGTCCACCTGAGAAGGATAGTAATATTATGATCCATTGCTGCTGGAACTCGTTAGAAACAATGCATCAAGTTATGGCAAGAGAAGAGTGCAGTGAGCCTCACCAACCAACCAAAGCAGAATTTCATATATTTCAACAAGGCACAGACTGCTTGCTGAGAAGATGAGAATCCTCCTGTTATTCCTAGAAATCCCAACAAACTTTCCTTTAGAGAAGGAGAGAAACCTCATTCCAGTGCCTCTGCCAAATGATCTGGCAGCCGTGACATGGATGTTATATCATAGGTAGGGCCTATGTATTTTGTTCTGTGGGCTGCCTAGAGCTTGAGTGAGTGTTTTCTGAACTGGCGAGTAGTTAAGAAGATATGTTCCTTGTGTTGCTTATGGTCCATGAAGGTAAAAGCTGGCATTCATGGGAAGCTCACTGATCATAGTGGGAAGAATTGCTCTGTCATACAAGCATAGCTCTCTTCCTGAATGGATCCAATGGCATATTTCATATTATTGGATCCAGTGTGGAATGACATTGTTAAACAAAGCCTTTTGTTACTAGCAGTACTTTTAAGGCTTTTTAAATCATTTTGTACAGAAGAAAACTTCTGTCACAAAACATAATTAAAAACATCTAGTCATCATCCTAAATGATTAAATAAGAAGGCAGTATCAATGTTTTTGGAAGGAGGGATTTGAATAACACTTGTAGCACATCCTGATGTATTATGAGCACTCGCTTTCTCTGACAAACCCAGCAAGTGGGGTATTCTTGCCTCCCTGTATTGGTGTCTTTCCTATTACTGTTAACATAATTTGCGCTCAAACAATAAGTCCGACAAGGATCACAGACTTCATTACAGCAAACTTGGCTTCTTACTGCAGGTGGAGAGATGTTCATAACATAAACTACAGAGAGAGAATCA
The DNA here is from genome assembly GCF_929443795.1 of Astur gentilis. Lineage (NCBI taxonomy): Eukaryota > Metazoa > Chordata > Aves > Accipitriformes > Accipitridae > Astur > Astur gentilis. The sequence continues at coordinate 17,768,385 of NC_064900.1, read as the reverse complement.
CCTTCAAAGAAAACATGCATCAGAATCAAAGTATTCCAGTGGAGGCCTAGGGTCAAATGATGTTAATGAGCTGCTTTCAATTATTTAGAACATGATTAGGGACAGGATCGTATTTGCCCTGATTTTGAAATAGGCACCTGACAATTTGGTTGCATGGAAACTATAATCAGATGGGAGGGCATTGTTTTGGAAGTTTAATAATGTTTGTTGTAATATTATATTATGTAGAGGTATACATTTTTATTTGCAACAGGCAACCATATTTGAACAGCTGTGCCTCCCTTTCTTTCTTCCATTTTCGAGCTCTTTTGGTACTGGTTTGAACTTGCAAAAAGCAGGACATTGTGAAAGATAAAAAAAGCACAGAATCCCTCGTGTTTTAAGAAAGAGAGATTTAGACAGCACATATCATACTGGTGTGTGCCATGCATAGAGGAAAGAACGTCACCAATGGATTTTTCTTTTTGAACCCTGAAGACTCATAAACTAAAATAATTCAAGAGATTAATCTTTCTCTGTACACCTTATATAGATTGAACCTTATATGTTACTGTCACCAAATGGGACATTTTTTCTGTGCCAGGTCTTTTAATATCCGACAGACCAGAAAGAATACATTCTGTGATGAAGGGACAACCGTGGAAGCCAAGAGAAATGCGATTTCTTCTTGACACTGTCACCCATTTCCTTAAAATTATGTGAGCCAATCTTCCAAAAACTCTTAAGTTGAGACCAATAGTACTTTATGTATTGATTGTTACTTAGACAGCAAACAACTTGTTTTATATTTATTATTGGACTGTTTTGATCATGACAAAAACATGGTAGCCAGGTACAAAGAGAAGATCCAAAAAAATTCTAAAATCACTGTATAGCATGCAAAACCATGAATGGATAATACTACAGGAGATTGTCATTGAAATTTTGTAGAACCCACATCTTCTATTATGCCATTTTACTTTGAGAAGTAGGAGTTACAGACTTCATGCAATAAACATGTTTAAAAACCCAAAAACTTGAAGGGGCACTGCACTTCATATAAAATAAAAATATGCAAACATAAATGCCCTAGCTGAATATACATCTGTTACTAGTTTGGAAAAGGTCTTCATAAATTTGGGCTTGTATTAGTAAAATATCCAATATCTGCTTCTGGCATGGTGATTACATTTAGTGATTTTTAATTTTTTTAAAAAATTGTTTAAACATTAAAAATTTTGCCATCTTTGACAAGTAAGAAAGATACTCTGAGAGCACCAGCTCAAAGGCCTTGAAAACATTTCAGTAAATTTTTTACATGTAAAGCCCAAGAATGGATGTACCAAAGACACTTGATGTTAAGCATTGACCGAACTTTAATTAAGTATTCTAGGAATTGTGTAGGGAATATTAAAGTTTTATGGGTTTTTCTTTTCATTAATATCCTAATTTGGCTTTAGAAACCATTTTAAAATGTAAGATGAATGGTATAGTCCATGTTATGTTGGCACTGAATGTAAATAGGGACAGTTTACATAGTACTGAGTTACTTGTGGAATTCTAATTCATAATGTGGAATGGGTTAAGAATTTTCTAATACCTGTCCTTTTTTAGTGTGTCAGAAAATCCTAATTTATCCAAACTAGGACATAAGTAGGAAAAAAGCTTTTTCAGATTCAAAGTGAAATCTTAGTTCAAAACCTGAGTGGAAGGGAGACCCTAGAATACCTGGTAGACCTCTGCCTTTGCATAGGAGGTCAGCACACAAGTCCTTGCACTCTTTGAATCAGACCAAACCCTTAATCCACAGACTCCAAAGGGTTGAATGTTCTAATCACTGAATTACAGTCAAATGAGTATTTTGCTGGATCTGATCTACTTAGTGTGAATACTTCAGTACTCAGTGGAATAAGGACCCTCTTTTTCTCATAAATCACTGCATGGGCTCCAATAACTTCTCTAAAGAACTAGTCTTGGCAGGCTGATTACCACTTCTCATAAAAATCAAATTACCTGTAAGTAAGGGAGTATAAAAATGGGGGTATAACAGGCCTCTAAAATGTAGAATTCTGAAGTACAGGACACTTCTTCAGGGACGAATAACACTATCTCTGTAAGTGAAAAGAAGGAGGTGTTCTCGTTCTGTTCTGCTTCTTGAAAGCTTAGCCACATTGGAAGATATTTGTGGTGCTGAGTTTAAGTTTCATGGTAAGTTATTGCATTTATTTTTTAAAAAATATCTGTAATTCAGCAGAGAACTTGAAAATCAGGAGCCCTGACTTGGCTCTCTACATCTGTTACAATATTCCTTTGTAAGTTTCTATAGAGGAGAACCAGTAAAACTTTTTCTGTTAATCCTCCTTTCACTGGAAGCCCAGCAAAGGCTAAGATTTGAGCACCATAGAGATTTACCTTTTAACAAAATGTGCAGAGAAGTCTAGTGGCAAGTACTGTTTATATTACAGCTAAACGTAAATATATATCAATTCTCTGGAGAAAAGACTGATGCATGCATCTTTCAATAGGTGCATTTTCAACACTATTTGAATTGTATTGACTATGAGATCGCTAATATTTCTATTCCTGAATAGTCTACTACTTCCAATAGTCATTTCTTAAAAGTCTCAACGAATGTATATACTCCACCCACCCTAACATCTGCCCAAGAAGAGAGGTGGTCTTATTTTCTGGTTTTGGGATTGTAATTACATTAACTGAGAATGATTCCATTAGGGAGAGATTATTTGATAAGATAACATGATGCTATCAAAACATCATCATCATGTTACCCTTTTGTCTCACAAAATGATTTTTTTTCTAAATTCTGGTTATTTCCATACAACTTTTGCTGATAAATGCCGTAGGATGCATAGGGGTCATACTTTGATTTAGTTACTCAACCACTAGCTGGGAGTTCCATGAAAAGGTACCCACAGAAGCTCTGGTAATCCAGCATGCTAAGGACTGCAGGGACCAAGGACTTCTGAAGTTACGTAGGAAAAAGAGGCCAAATTACTTTTTTATTATCTTGGCACTAAGAAGAAGTTGGTAGAGATTCATTTTCTGATTCTGTTGGTGACCTGCTTTATGATCTTAAGCAAATTTGTTTACTTTTATGAATTCAGTTTCCGCTTTTACACTGTGGTTGTCAAGGGCTTACATATATAGTTTAACATAACTTATCACATGGGAATCTTCCAGTGGCTTCCATGTGATTACTTTATATGAGGAAATTTATATGAGGTAATTTATGTGAAGAAATTTAATGCTGCATGTAACCTTATGAGGGCTTGGCAATGAAATAATATATAATGAAATCTTTCTTACTTCAAACAATGTAAAAACAGCACGTGCATTTTGAAGAAAAAAAACAAGCCTTTTAGCATTGAAGATCTGATTAACAGCAAAGATTTGGTGACTGATAAGAACCACCTTTATTTTGAAATAGCTTCAAAGAGATTAAATCAATCAGTAAAGCAGTTCCACAAGGTATTAACGTTGCCATTAGTTATTGCTAAGAGTACAACAAAAATCACGTGCTGAAGTGTTTAATTTCTTCATATATCAGATAACATTCATTACTAGTGTAAACTGAAATAAATTTTCCACATGCATTCACTGATATTGTATGTTGCTGAATAAAGATGATATTGCCTGATCAAAAATAGATATATCTTCCCAAAGCTTTGAAATGGCCTCCCTGGTCTTGTGCAATGAGATGTACCCAAATCCTAGAAAGACGGATGAAATAGAATCACTCAGTGGAACTTTTGCTTTTGGTCTGCTGAAACAGGAAAGGTCATATAAAAAAAAAAACAAAAAAAACAAAAAAAAAAAAACAAAAATATGCCATAGTTTTTATCTGTAACTGCTGCTGTTTTTTCCAGCAAAAAGACAGATTCTTGTCACATGGCGGATAGAAGATGTCTTGCTATGTATCTAAAGACATGTTTGACTCAGTTCAGATTGGTGCTAGCAATCAATTGCAGCTCATAAGTACCTCATTACTCAAGATAAAGACTGGAGGGCCAACACAGCTCTTATGCTGTTGGAGATGCATGTAAATAGATAAGTCAGTGGGTATTGAACCCAGTGCGTTTTACTGTGAAGACTTGTTGTATTACCTACACTCACATAAACCACTGTGTTGGTTTTTTTAAATAAGATTTTCCCTTATTCTTTTTGGAATATTTATCTCCTCCATAATGTCTTTAGAGCTCAAGATAAGGGCATATTTGTAGGTATTGTAAAATAGTTTTAGTCACCAGTCCCTTTTTCATAAGAATTCTGCTTGAAATACTGAGCTGCAATGTTTTATTGCCATGAAATTACTGGGCCAAATCCTAAAAAAAGATGCAAATTATTCAAGTTCTGGTAAGTTTAACTGATGTAAATTTGTATACTTCTACTGACTTTAGAGGAGGAGCAGCAGCAGATCTGACCCACAATAAACCCCTTGATCCTACTTCTTTTGTTTGTTTTGGTTGTAAAAGTAGAGATTTTTTGGACATATCTACATTACTTGTAACAAGCTGATGAACATATCTGAAAATGAATCAACCTCTCTTACTGTATTACTGCACTTGATATGTTTTTCTTTCTTTAGACTTTGTTTGCTAGTGGTGGTGGTGTTTGCTGGAGATTGGGTGATGTTCCAGTTATTATGATTAATACTTCTGAGTGTGACAGGTTAAAGCTCACAGTATTGATAGAGTACATTTATACTTGTCAAATTCTTCTAAAATGAACAGTCCTACCAGGAATTAGTATTTTGTAACAGCATTTTGTGTTCTGGAAAATATCAATCAGCAAGGTTTTATTATCTTTCTTAAAATAACATATATATGTTAGTTTTGATGCAATTATTCTAAAGATTTCTTCTCATTTCATATATTGATGCAAATGTGAAAGTGGAGGACAAGTTTGTCTTAAAGGTTTTCTCCTTATAAGTGTACACTGTAATCCTGGAGAGAAATCAAGCACAGCCTGAAAATAAAGTGGAAACAATAACATCGAGAATGAAGCACCCAAAATAGAATATCAACTAGTTTTTGAAAAAGGACTGTTAATAAAATACAAAAATTGTCAATTATAAGCTTCCCTAAAAACTATATATTAAATTAATCCCTATGCTTCCAATTTTAAAGAAACAAGTAGTTAATGTAGAAGTCAATTAGTAGGGAAAACCACAAGGGAATATATTTCCTACACTACTTTATTGTGCATTAGAGTGAAACATAAATATAAGACCTTTCTTGTTCTGTGTTAGTAACCTCTGTTTAGAAGTGCATGGAGAACAGAGAGCTGTCTGGGGCATTAAATAAAGTAGGAATAGGAACTTCAAGTTGGGGGAAACAGCACTGCATTGATCAATGCAAATGAAAACTTAATTGTCTGAAGTCCCCTCTTGTATTTTATGTGGGTAATTTACAGTAATGCATAAAATGCTGATCATTTCTTCAATATTTAAGCCAGTAATGCTAGCTAGATGGGCCTTTAATTTCTTTCTTCACCTGTGGCTATTGTGATTACTTCCATCAAAGTTTAGCTCTTTTTCATATTTCTCTGGAAACCTCTTGATCTCATTGCATTAGTTGTCTGCCTTTCTCAGTTAAATTCTTCATGTATTCCTATCTGATACTAATTTGTTCCTCTGGTTCAATGTATAGTCAAGAGAGTAATTTATTCATCTTCAATAGCACCACTGAAATCACAGAAGTACTTGATGCCCTGATTTATTAAGGCACTTGAGGTCAGTGCCTTAAGCATGTGCTAAAAATGAAGCAAATGCCAACACGACCTACGAAGGATTAGTCATCTGCATAATGGTTTGCTGGGTCCTTAAAAATACAAACTTGTGGAACAGATTTGCTACTGGTGTAAGGTTAGTGCAGCTATACTGAAAGCTAAATGATGCTAACAATGCTTTCAGTGGAATTATGACAAGTCTACACTAAGCCTTCCCTTTTTCTTGTCTTGTGCCATGCTATACATTATGATATGCCAATAAATAAAAATAAAAAGTTAGAAAAATACTTCCAATATTTTTAATTGTTCATACGCCATTTAGTGTTCAGCAGGACTATTAGCATCTCTATAAGGAATTATATTGTTACAGCATATAATTTTTTTCCATTTGATTTTGTAAGGTCCTACTGTCATGCTCTTTCACATTCGCTTGATAATAGGGCATCTGTGGTGTCACTGCTACCTCACTGCTAATGAAAATAGGAATTGCAAATTGGATGAGACAAAACTTGGATACCCCAGATTTGCAGGTTAAACTACTTCTTGTGCCATAGATGAAGATGTGTGTTTTGTATTAGGAAACTGTGGAGAAAACAAGAATTTATATTTTCCTATTGAGTCTGAAAATTTTCTTCATTATGACTATGAATTTTTTCTTTTCCCAAGGAAAACTGTTTTATATAGAGGTGTTTCTTTCTTTATGGTCTTTTTTTTGCTTATAAGAGGTGCCCCTCTAACTCATGTGAAATATTTTGATTATGAGAATATATCCTTGAAAGCCAGATGGCAAAATTTTTTAAAAGTCAAAGACCTATTGCAAATGCTTTATTTGGCAAGAATTCACAGTAGCTATATAGTGTATCTTTTTGCAATTAAAACTACAAAGTTAATTCCAATGTATCAGAATAATATTTTAAAATTTTTAGGAGAGATTACAGACTTTTATATAGTGCATTTTGCAGATATTTAGAACAGTCTCTTTGTAAATTTTGTTTGAAAAAAAAAATTGTTCTGTTTTAGGGGCACCATTATTGCATTTCAGAAATAATATCCTGTAAATGACTGTAACAAGGTATTTTATCTAAAAGCCAACTGTAGCTTCTTATTATGAGTTTTAAGCTTCTGCAACAATAAAACTGTTCTTATTCAAATGTATATTATTGCATTCATTCCTCTAATAGCAGCATTGCATCATATCAACCTATAAATAGACAAAGAAACAATTGCACAGAGTACTTGTTATTCATCCCCAAGATTTTTATTTTGTTGTTAAATATCAGACTTTAGAATAGTCGTATGGAGCATTGAATACAGAAAGAAAAAAAGTTATTTCCTCTGAGTACACACGTGCTTTCTATCTGTGTTTCCCTGGGATATAAAAAGTTACTGGTTTAGTTCCATTGGTCATTTTTATTGCTTTCCTGAAGGCAATGGAAATTGCACAAGGCTCCATATAAAAGCATCTCAAAGTGTAAATTAAATCTATGGTATAGTCTTTTGTAAATAGAGAAGAATGTACTCTTAGATAATAAATCTTTTTTGTGTATATCAACAAGATGTCTATTTTTTTTTTCTTCCTAGATACACCTTTAGTTAAAATCATTTCTTCCAATTCATGGCCTGAAGAAGGACAATCTATAATTTTGACTTGTGAATCCAAAGGAAAACCAGTGTAAGTGATTTAACAAGTAATATGTTTTTGTTATTTTCCTTATTCTGCTGTGATTGCAATCTTCAGCTGCAGAAATCTGCTGGTTTTGTCTCTTCCTGGGGTGTAAAGTAATCTCTGGGATAGAAAACCCCTTGAAGCCTGTCTTCATTAAGTGTCTATAGAGGATTGGTCTTTTACTTTGTCATCTATTTTAGTTTTCAAGAAGAATTCCAGCTGTGAGATTATTTTTTTTTTTTCAGTCAGGTATATCAACCTGAAAGGAGTGCAGACTTAATCAGTCACTGTTTACATCATTGAACTGATGATAGAAGAGAAAACGTCTCATGAAAATCTTCCCACATCAACTAGCCTCAGAGAAAATATATTGAACTTTCTGGATGCTTTGGCTGTCATTTACAGGGGAATTTGAAGTTTAATGATATGTGCAAGTTGGCTGCCTCTTTATACCAGAATTTGAAAAGATGTAGCCTTCTTCAAGAATATAAATTGTTTTACTTGGAAATTAACATCTCTGCCATAAATGTTTTTAAAGGCAGATTTGCAGTGATTAACTCTTGCACAGAATCTACTATTTAAATAGACTTCACTCTTTAAAACAGTATCCTCAGATAAGCTGTTATGCATTTTACCATAAAGATACATAAATAATCCAATTGCTTATATTAAGTTAGTATGAATCGTTTCTTAAATATTGACCTTCTACTCAAAAGATTAATATATAGTGTTATATGGAGTGATGATACACAGCTTTAGAATGGTCTTGTACTTCTGAAGTAGTATGTGCTTCTGAGATAGATAACTCTGTAGGTATCTCACAAAAATCAGCTACAAGACATCTCTTCCTTTTATACTATACTTGAAGGAGAAGGAATAATCATTTACCTAATAGCCTTTGAGCATTTCCCTAGGTATCAGGAGGTACAGAGTCTGTTTCCCCATTATTTTCAAATTCAGCAGAATACGTGCAAGTGCTTATTTTTAGGAAAGAGGTGAGCCCTGACTGCCCCGAGTGTGCTGTTGGCTAGGGGACTTTTAGGATTTTCCAACTCAATGTTTTTCTCATGATGTAACAGGTGACAGCTACATGCCAAGTGCTCTCTTTGGCATATAGACTTCAGGCATCCTAGCTCCAGGTGCTTAATTTTAACTATTCATCTAACATTCACTGTAGGGATGAAAATTAGAAGACAGTAATTATGTACTTTTATATTTTTAATTACCTGTTGCTGGGGGGAGGGTGTGTGTGTGTGCATTTTGGCTCTTCACATTTGGAGTCTAAATAATAAGAAAGTTTGGTGGTTATGAGTTGATTTCTTCTTTTTGGTTTTGGGATTTTTTTAGTTTTGTGGGAGACAGTTGGATGATTTGACAGATAGATGTAATTGCTATGTGGGGAGGAAAGAGGAATAGGTGTATAGTACCAACTAGCGGTTCTAGTTCTCCAATGATTTCACCTGCCTCTGAGTACTACAAGGAGGCATGATGCTTTTCAGTTTCTGAGTGTACGGGAATAATTTCAACTGTCTTTAAACATCTGCACAGTAGTTATTTACACCTGAGCTGCTCACTTGGGCTTCCCTTTGCATTCAGTGGAGAGATTTAGGCACTATTATGACATGACTGGTCTGCTCTACATTAGACAATTACAGAGGAAAAAGCCAGACTGCATCATACCTCTGCTATTTTCTCTTCACTAACTACATGCAGTTTAGACAGCTAATTCAGTCAGATATCTACCTCTATATTTTGGGATACCAAATATAGATGTCTAAATACAGACATTTATATTAAATTTTATATGTATGTGTAATTTTGGTCAGGTGCATCTCACTCTTTGTCTACATTGAATATTCATAATCTTAATTGAAAATGGGATAACATTTTTTTTTCACATGCCAAAGATGTTAGACTCTGTTAAAAAAAGAGACAATTAATCCTAAGACATTATAGATTTTCCTTTAGACCCCTGTATTTGTTAGTCACTTCTGAAGGCAGTAAAAAACTATAAAAGTGGTATGTTTTAGCTTGACATACACAATATTTTCTATTTGCTATATGTAATATTATAGATGTACTTTATACGTTACCATTAGGAGACACTACTTAAAACATAATAATTAAAATGGTGCTTCAGTTGAGGTGTTTACTTATTTATTTATTTTTTTAAAAATAAACTCAGCGGCATCCTTAATGGATTCAAATGCAAACCTCACATGTGGTTTTGAAAGGGCAGCCAAATAAAAACTTCACACCACAGAATTATCAAGGCAGGGCACCTGTATGAGGTAGCCTTTGGGCCACAGATATTTTGCCAATAAATGCACCTCTAATTGTCCATGCCACAAGAACCGCCAACATCAGCTGCTCCATATTGCTTCATTAGGTCACTCTTTCATGGCAGAGAGCCAGAAATAAATAGGCATCCTCCTGGGAGCAGTCTGAAGTTGCTTAGCATGAGAAACAGTAATGTTGTGCCCCCAACCTACATTATGATTAACTTCTGGCTTGTAGAGAGAGAGAAATTGGAGAGGTCCGCAGAGCCCAAACTTAGCAGTGTCACAGGATAAGTGATGAACCATGGGCTTCATGGAAAGCTCAGAGCCAACCATGATCCTTCATAGCCATTTGCACACCACGGGTTAATTTCTATACACTGTCAACTTCGTGTCACAATTACAACAGTCTCTTCTGTTTCCTGTAGGCAGCAGTGAATCCTACCAGTAAATGAACACTTACTTATAGGTACATTTCTCTTGTAACCCAGAGCAATTTTCACAAGCTTCAAAATACATTTGAGATGAAAATGGAGAAAGAATAAAGCCAGGTTGTGGCGGTGGTGACATTCATGATACTGATACCTGCTGCAGAGTAATTCTTTCCCAAAAGGGAAAAGCAGAATGAGGCTAAAGCTAGAACATACTTACCCCATCTTACAGCTCATCACCAAGCCCCTCCTTGCAGGGATTCTGTCCCTCAGACCATGTGCATCATGGATACCCAGATATTGTGTTTCAAATCTACCACACAGTCCTAAGAAAAGTCCTACCTAAATTACCATCTTATAGTAGGGAATGGGAGGGAAGCCATGCTCAGACCAACACCTCTGGGAAATCAACTGCCCTCTGCATCTCCTGCTGAAACAGCATCCTCCAGAGATATAGCACAGAGATGAGGAACAACTGTATACTAGGCGTTAAAACCAGAGAACTAAGGCCCTGCTAAGGTTTCATAGTTTAGGGTATAAGATTTTGCATGACCAGTCGATGGCCATGAGTTTGGACAAGAGAAAAAATGGCCTCAGACACTTCTGTGTGTGCAGCATCGATTGTCATAATGTGTGAGATGGGCTGGAATTATCCCAGACTCTGAGGTTGCTTGTTGCTGTGGACGGGTTCATGTCACCTCACATTTGTGCTCTTGCTACAGAGATACCAATGTTGGAACAGGAGTCCTTAGAGTGGGCTAAGGGGTAGAGGAGAAATTGGGGAATGGGAGAGGGGGTGGAGAGGAAGATGGAAATGTGGGTGAGCCATTTTGAATGATCCAGTGAGGCAACATGAGAAGGTGTAAGATGGGATGCACAAATTCTCTAACTGCACTGTTTTATCTCTCTGCTCATCGCTGTGAGGATGAGGATAGCTCTGACTCTGGTCATCACCCTGTGCTTATTGCTATTAGGGGAACTACTTTGCAGGCAGGAGCTGTTCTTCTGCGTAAGCACTGCATTGCTGCTATAGAAGTGTGATGATACCAATAAAAAGAGCAGACCAGGTTCTGCAATGGTTTTGCAGAGGCAGGCCATGTAGGGGATTAATAAAGTGTCACAGATCGTTATAGAGTCTGCCACGCTCTCCTCTAGAGTATGTGTTGTGGCTGGTGCAGCTTCAAGCAGAGGTAGGCTGCCTAAGAGGTGCTGGGGAGGTACTGCAAGAGCCATCGGTCCTTGGGTTTGCCCCTACGGGCTCTGATGGGACATGTGTCATGACACCAATCCCACGTGGTGAGATGACATACTGACCACAGTGCTGAGTCAGAATGGGAGTGGTAAGATGGTGAGGGGAGGAGGCTTCCTCGTACATTGACTTCCAAAAGACTTGCCTCTTGCTTCCATATACAACTCTGGCTAAATTTATTGCCTCTAGGATCTAGCATCCAAGCTTGAGTAGTCTCTAAAAAAATCAAGTTACACTTATGGACACAGAGCTCTGGATTTGATGATGTTCTGATCCAGTTTGTGTAGCACTTGGGGCACCAGTTATAAACAGTGTAAGGGTGGTATTTGGAATATTGTATTCATAAAGATATGACATGTTCAATTAAAATTTTCTGTTGGTGGAAAGGAAAAAAGAGGAAATATAATCATCAGTTTAACACAAAGATTGTTTTTAAACAGACCTTATAAGCATAACTCACGATAGAAACATACCTTATCTGTAATTTTTTAAGGGAACTTGAGATAGCATTTGTGAGGACTGTTGTCCAGTTGATCAATCTCTAGCTGGTAGACCAAATTAAAGAGTTTTCTTTGGGAAAAAGTCTAGTAGGTGTGTTTGTGTCAGCATAGTCTTTTCTTATGCAAGACTCAGTTGCTGGTTTGTTCACCCTGTTGACAATTTTAATAATATTGACAACCAGGTTTGTTTTTTTTAAATTGTAGATAAAAAAGTGTTTAGCCATTTCTCTGCATAACTTAGATCAAGACACCCTGTAGTTGACATCACTATTCAATAGCACTCCTATTTTTGAGATACTACTGTAGAATTTCAAACCAAATTGAAGCTAATCTCTTGTCTTTCCAATCATTGGAGCTATTTTGTCTTTTCCAGTATTTTTGGCTGGATCCCTGGACAGTTGTCAGGCTCTAACATTTTAGTAAATGAATGTGCCTAGCATGTCTGTAAGGTGTCAGTGGCTCTTTTTAATTTATTTATTTTTTTAGCATAATATAGTTTAACCTAGGCTTTGTTTATTTTCCAAAGAAGAAAATGTAATTAAGCTTCAGAAATCATAGACATCCTTTTTATGAACTCATATGCAATGCCTAGACTTTTCTGAAGTCATATTGCCTGACAATATTTTGAATATTTTAAAACAAAAGACAGCTGTAAAAAATAAAAAGCAAAGAACAAAATGATTATTTACAGTTGTCCGTGCTTACAAAAGATTTTAAAAGCCAATGGTTTATTATTGCAAGTTGTAGCTTCTACACACTGTTGTCTTAAAAATATAGTGTAGTGACTCAAAACTGACCTAAAAGTGAACTGAAAAACTGCCCCATAATGAAAGAAAGGTTCAATATTTAATATTCTTAGCACTCTCACCAAAGCATGCATGAAATATGGGGGGGGGGGGGGGGGGGGGGGGGGGGGGTTAAGTCAGTGTCATTTCAGCAGAAAGGATGTCAAAATATAATGGAATAATTAGGGCACAGGAAACAAAGAGAGAGTTGGCTGTCTCCTGTGTGCTTTAGAGAAACGTCTTTCCATTCCATGCAGCTCAGGGGAATCATAGTATAGCTGGCTGACTAATGTAAAGTGAATATTTGGCCTTGTTTGAAATAAATAGGAAAGATTTTTATTTCAGAAGAACACTCATATATGTATCCTTCATTAGAGTAACATTATTCGTAAGGTCATGAAAAAGTCATAGAGAAAAGCACAATCAGTTATAAACACTAATATTATATGTACCTAGTACTATAAACTATAGTCAAATAAACATTTTAATATCAGAAAAATTGGTCACTTTTAATAATGAGGGCACACCAAATAATCAAGCTTGCATTATAAAGCTATTGTAAATTATGTGTATGGTATCACCGCAGAAAGTTCTGTCTTTTCTACTATCTATTTAAAGAAGACTTACTTGAGTGAGACGAACATTTTGAAAAGGCTGATGGAAACAAGTGCTAAAGATAACAGAGAAATATACAACACCACTCTGTCAGTGGCCCCAGCAAGTGGCTGTTTCATTTGAGAAGGACCTGACAGGGCTCTAGGTGAAAAGAGAAAACTTGGTGAAGAGAGTTTAAGTAGGATTCAGTCATCTGAAAGCAGCAGAGCCTGGACTCATACTGGCTCATGTTTAGCCTACTGTCAGTCAGGACCCCCATGTCCTTCTCAGCTTAGGTGTTGGATTTTGCATCTATCCTGGCTGGATTTCACTGCCTCCATGAGGGACTTGCTGGCCTGTTCCTCCAGCCTGTGGAGGCCCCTCTGAATAGTGGCCTTCTCAAGTATGGTCAGTACAGCCAAAGTTTGGTGTAAACAACCAACTTAACAAGAGCACATTCCACTGCCTCAGCCAGGTTTTTGATATTAAACAGTTAAACAGGACAGGACCCAGGATAGACTCCAGAAGAAATCTGCTTGTAACCAGCAACCAGGTAGAGTGTCCCCTTCAAACCAATCAATGGTCCAGATGGTTTTTCACCTATTGAGTAGTACACATATCCAGCACAACAGTAACATCCCAGCCTAGATACAAAGAATACGATTGGAGACAGTGACCAATGACTTGCTGAAGTCAAGGCAGACAACACACACTGTCTTTTTCATCTACAGATCCTGTCATTTCTTCAGAGTTTTCATGTTTGTAGTTAGAAAACTATAGAAAAATTTATTTCATGAATCGTTTTGTCACGGGCTCAAGGATAAAATGCATTATAAAGAAAAGAGTAGAAAATCTCTTCCCTCCTCTGAATAGTTACCTTAGTTCAAACTAATTCAAAGTGGAAAAGCCTCTGAACCTAAGGAAAGTATTTTGAGAAATGCTAGAAGGGACACATTCAGATTTCCTGATTTTCATTATATGATGAGAAACATCATAATACTTTGTCTTCCTGAAAACTGTGGCATTATGGGCAGGATATAGCCTTTGAAGATGATTCCTGACTCCTTCAGTGGAATAATAATTATGAATGGTAGCTATGAATGATCTGTACGACTCACGTCTTATTTGATGCATGGCCTCAGAACACGGAATTAAAATAATTTCTTCATAGGTGTTCATATGTTTCTTCCCCCTAGTATCTGAGAACTTGGCAAATATTTAAATGTTTATTTGTATCACACCTATGGACAATTAGAGTATTCAATTGCCTCAAATTTACAGGTGGGAACTGAATCAGAAAAGATCCTAAGATCAAAATTGACAAATAGATCACCTATATTTTATGTCTAACATTGAACACAGTCCCCATTTTCCCAGGAGTATTTAATGTGACATAGCATCGCACTCAGAAGATAGCTTATCATTGGTTTGACTTGTAACAGTGAGTTCTTAGCACATCTACAAATCTATGCTCAAGAGTCTGAAATCAGAAGCTAGCAGAGAAAATTGCAGAAACCCACTTGACATTCAGCTGTTAACATTTTGGTGTAAGTAGTTGGCCAATATTGCTTTGAAACTACATCATAATGGCAGGTTTAGATACTGAATCATTAGTCTAACAGCCAGGTTTTTGTCCATGTATAATTCTTTCTTTCCTACTTTGACATGATACACTTCCCAGCTTCTCTAGTGGGTGAGATGGAGGTTCTGTAAGAAATTATCTCATTTTCTGCATAAATTTTATTCACTGCAGAATACTATCTGGATTGTGCCATGAATACCTAGCAGCCCAGAAAGGAATGCTAATATCAGCTCTACCTGTATGAATTATCATAATGAATCTGGAAAAGCATGCATGTTTCTGTGTTTATAAATCACCTTGCAGAATGAATCCACAGCCCAAACTAGATGCTCAGGCAGTGTCAATAAATATTAATGATTTGGAAAACTGGATGAATTTGTCCATATCCAGGATGAAATATTGTTCTACCAAAATATGAATGTGGTATCAAAGTATTTCTCCCTTAAGTTTCATACATATTTGTTCATAAGAAATCCTGAATTGTAAGAGTCTATTTCCAGGTTTCTCTGGAAAGGACCACTTACAACTGAAATCAATTAGGTAAGAAGAAAGAAGGCAAGTTACATATTGGCATTCCACTGTTTTATGTTTAGATCTGGACAATCTTTGTCTTAGCAGAAAGGTGGATGGGTTTGAATTTTGTTGTAACTGCTATGCATTTGACAAACTGGGAGTCTCCCTGGCATCCTTTGCCTTGATACCAGATCTAGCATTGACCTCTAATACCTCTCAGTAACTGAAGTATCTTTTTTTATCAGATTTATGCTTTCTAAGCACTCTGAGTTTACAAGTAAGTTTCGAGGGGCATGTGTCACACACAGCTTTGGGCAAGATTCTGTAAATATATTCTTGAATAAATTCTTACATATGTATATAGGAAAAAGTATTGTATCTGTGGGTGTAGACTTGGACAAAGGTAAGAACCTTTCCTCACAGTTCTCAGCCTTGTGCTCCTTGTCACTGGGGAACAGCTCTCAGGATAGCTCGGGCTCTACTGTTCCTGTCTTTTGCCTCACTCTCTGTCTATCCCAAGTTGTCTTTCTTTGAATTTAGCTGTTCAGCAATTAGATAGAGTCTGTCTTGTACAAATACAGTAGGTATCTTTGTCCTGTCTGTCTCTTCTGCCTTGTTCTAATTTCTTGAAAAGTTTCTTCTTTGTCTTTTTTTAAACAGTGCTTTTTCATCTTTGTATCTTTATCCTATTTAGGCTCTCTATATATTATTTTATGTTTGGAGAAGTATGAACTTCCATTTCTTCACAAGAAACTGATTATATTTGAGTAGGTGATCGTTAACTCAAAAATGATCTGTTAAATTGATCTGATGGAATATAATCTATGTTGGCTAACATTAATTACTCTGTATCCCATGGTTATTGTCGACCACATAGAAATGTCTTATCATCAATCAAACTTGTAAGTTAAGCATCTAGATTCTCCACCTATGTAGGCAGCAGTGTATATATAAGGAAGCTTTATCAGTATTAAACACTACATTTCAAACTCTT
Organism: Astur gentilis; assembly: GCF_929443795.1. Lineage (NCBI taxonomy): Eukaryota > Metazoa > Chordata > Aves > Accipitriformes > Accipitridae > Astur > Astur gentilis. Next base: position 17,752,065 of record NC_064900.1, on the reverse strand, counting down.
TCAGTCAGGAAGGTAAAGGGAAAATATATCATGTGCAACATAGACAGATCACATAGCATGTAACAAGTTTTGTAGATTGGAATATACGTAACTATTAATGATGGTGAACCTTTTTGGTATCCAAATTCTGTGCCCAGTGTATTTTTAAAACAATTCTAGTTAATAGTCACAATGCCAGCCCAAATCTCTGTTGAAGCCAAAGTTGGCAACATTTGCCACTACTTTCCCATCGTTGCTGTAATTACTTTCTTTGGATTGTTGACCAATTTTTAAATTATTGTCATTTTGAAGGAGTTCATCCTAATGATATCTCCTGCCTTGATTTAGTAGGCATCTGTTATATGCTATGTTGAATGAGTGCTCATTTTCAGTAAAATGGTCTAAAATCTTATGAAGAATGTAGAAAAAATCTGCCTAGTGAAACTTTACAGACAGGTAGTTTGTCTTTGCAAGAAAAAGCCAATTATTTTAAAGGATTATGTAAATATTCAGCTAGTAACCTTCTACACCTATATTTCATTGACATTACACCTCTACAGTGGAATTATGCTGTGATCTAGTAGATAACATATTAAGGAGCAGGTAGCATTTTTGCTGAGATACAGCATGTATACTTAATAGATTAAATTTCAGTTTGTGTTAAACATCCTGGCCATCTGGGAGGTTGTATCTTCTTTTTGCAGCTGGGACCATCTATATTTTTTTTCCTTCCCCCCCCCCCCCCAGTATTTTGCAGGGAGTAGAGAAATTAGTGTTATAAAACGTGTGACACAAAAAGAAACAGGTGGGAGCATTAGTGCCTGTCTGAAGATTACACTTTACAATAAAGCTTCCTGCAGTGCTTAAGAACTTCCCCTTTATTGTTCTGTAAAATGATCACATTGCCTAATAGGTTCAATTCAATAATTGCTTTTCCTCTTTTTTAAATGTTCATTTTCTGCAGTGTTTACACATAAAATGGTGCAGAAAGTGTGAAAAACAACTAAATGCAGCTTTTTTAGTACTCATTAAATCCATTTTGCATGTGTATGTCTTTTGAAATAGGTCCTTTCCTTGCTCTCAGGTGGGAACACATTCCAAAATTAAAAAGGCACATGGAATAGAATAATAGATAAAATTGAAATACAGGAGGGATAATTCTGAGTACTGGACTGGATGTTAAAACATGAGAAAAAAATTTTGGGAGAGGATATGATGTTCCATATTTTAGATACTTCAGTTTCTATAGATAAGGGATTAGCTACACTTACAGGTAGAATTACAGCAGTCTTGAATCAACCATTAGCAGTAGAACACAAGAAGACATGTTAGTATAACTCCTTCAGTGCAAAACATGCTCATGGTATTTGTTGTATTACACAATTACAGAAACAAAATTTGTTCCCTGTATAGCAGATACAATCTGGAACACCCAGTGTCATGGAGAACACCAGCTCATTGCATATCTGCATTTTTACCCCACATTTATAGCAACAGAGTACACTGAGAACATGTAGATGCTGTAAGCTAGCGGGGTAAACCACCATCCTTCTAAAGGAAAAAAAGTGCATTTAAAGAACACCATAAGGAGGGCACCTTAAAATCAAAAACTCACATCTCCTCTTTGTAGACATAACTTCTCTTTATGAAGTTCAACAATGATTTTGGAGTTGCTACTTTTTCTCCTATTGAGAACAGTTTGTATTGCTCCTTTCTCCACTGTTACTTTACCTTTTTCAGTTCATTATTTTCAGTACAAAAATTAATTTTATTTTTCACCCTTCCCTAGCTTTCTGGGACTATGTTAGATATATTTTTTTCTTAAATTACATCTATTTTTTCCCCAATTCTTAAAGCACCGAAAACAAGGAGAAGCGGGTTTCTGTGACTTGGTCTATTATACATCAATTCTGTACATTTACTGTGATCTCAAGCTCTTGGTGTGCAGAACTCAAGCTCAGAGTGTAATCTTTTTTGAAATCACTGAATTGCTATGGAGGTGTAGGTATTGGCCTGTTCACCAGTCATTGCAAAGTTGAGGCTCATGTACAATTAATGTGCAAATGAGGTGCAGAAAATGAACACTGGAAGAAAGGGTTTAATCGACAAACTGAAATGTAACCTTCTGCCTGATCGTCCTTCTCTAGAATTATAAATTCTCAGTCAGTGTGCAAATTTTAAAAGGGAGTATGAATGGATGGAGTATGGGTGGATAGTAATGCAGTTGGGTCTGTTAGCATAATTTTGGAATGGCTGTATTATATGCGAAAGGTAAACCTACAAGTGAGTTGTGGGGGTTTTTTTAAGTGAGTACAGTTCCTACCTAATACTGCACTAGTACTCATACTGCACTTGCACCAGAGACACCCATTCAGTAAATCCAGTGCTTGCTTACATAATTTTCTAAAACTCTATTGGCAATTTTCCTTTCCTCACAAAACTGAGACTTGTAGTCCCTATTGGCAGCAGTTCTCTTTGCTACAGGACAACCCAAGAGAACTTTTTGAAAGGTGATGAAATTGTTCCACAGCACAGCAAAGAGATTTTGCCCCATCACTGAATAGTCAGTGAGACCTGTTCACAAACCCATTGACTTTCCTAGTGTTGCATGCATATATTATTGGTCTTTTTCTCATTGTTTTTTGGAAGAAGCTCTTTGCTTTTCTTTCCCTAGAGTTATTGCTGGGAAAAATCACTTGATACACTTGTTCTCAGTTTCTCTGAGAGAGTACTATTCTGACATATATTTTGACAAATACGCCAAATGGGTGGCATAATTACAAAACGTATGGTATCTGTATGGATGCAAGGAAGTGTATATCTCTCCACATAGAGAACTTTGTGGCATTAGACCAGCCAGTTAAGCCACCTGCTAAGGACTAGAAAACAAAGGTGGTAAAAAAATCCAAACCTTTTTAGGTGTGAAAATGAAAGCTTAACGCTACTCTTTGGTGTGTGAGCATAACTCCAGTACAAATAGAGATAGCAAGGTAAGTGGGATTGTGGTTCTGACAGGCATGGCAGGAAACAGGTAAGATAAAGAATAAATTAAACCAATTATTATTGTAAATTACAAATTATTCATTGTTCATTTTAGATAGTCTTTGTCTATTGCAAGGAAAACCTCAGAGATTTCTCAGACTTAAGTTTGGCTAGTTAAAATGAAATTTCCAGATTCAAGGCTTAGAATTTACATACCACTGTAAACTGTTTCCAAACCTTTTAAGACCTGAGGAAAGACTGAATCTGTGATTTGTAGTCTTGCACAGGACAGCAAAAGTGGTGGGATGGAAGGATGCAGAACCACAAGGAGAACAGAACTGCTAAGAAACTGCTATAGCTGGTTGCTTGGTTTGTCTCTCATTTAAAAGCCTGCCATAAGCAGCTGGGGGGCTGAGCAGCCATGCCAGGGCTCTTAATGGTGGGTAACCCAGTCAGGGAATGATCTAACTGGGAGACAGCAGTGAGTCTACTGGGTTTTGGCTGGTGGGGCTCTGAATAGGAAAATTCATCACAGGTGTCTGTGCTAAGATAAATGCATACCTGGTTTTGTGCCTTATGCAGCAGAGGCTTGAAGGAACAGTCTTGTACAAAGGAAGAACAGCACAGGTTATTAATTATCAAAATAATACAAACAAGATGAGAGTAGTTAGTGTTTATACATGGCAAAACAGAAAAAACGGCTACTACCTAGTCAAGGACCCTGTAACTTTCTCGTGTGCATCTCCTTCCACGCTTAAAGGGAGTTGCCACTTGTGGTGGGTTGACCTTGGCTGGCTGCCAGATGCCCATCCAGCCGCTCTCTCTCACCTGCCTCAACAGGACATGCAACGAGATAAGGACAGGGAGATTGCTTACCAATTACTGTCATGGGCAAAACAGACTCAGCTCAGGGAAAATGAATTTAATTTATTTCCAGTTAAAATAGAGTTGGATGGTGAGAAACAAAGACAAAAACTGAAAACACCTCCCCCCCACCCCACCCCTTTCTCCCAGGCTCACCTTCGCTTCTTCATTCCCAGGTCCTCTATCTTACCTCTCCAGAGGATGGGGAATGGGGACTGTGGTCTGTCCATAACAGCTCATCTCTGCTTCTCCTTCCTCCTCACACGGCTCCAGAGTGGTCTCCTCCAGGGGCTGCAGGGGAATCCCTGCTCCAGTGCCTGGACGACCTCCTCCCCTCCTCCCTCTGTCCCCTCGGTGCCCGCAGGGCTGTTTCTCACACTTTTCCCCTCACAGCTGGTCAGCGTTTTGCCCTTGCTCACACAGGCTTTCCCCGCGGCTCCGCCGCGGTGGCTGCGGGGCTGAGCCGTGCCCTGCGGTGGGTCGGTCGGAGCCGGCTGGAACCGGCTGTGTCCGGCTCGGGGCAGCCCCGGCCTCTCCTCACAGAGGCCGTCCTGCAGCCCAGCCTGCCAGGCCTGGGCACCTGCACCTCGTATAGCATCTCTGTGAGCTCGGGGACAGACAGCGAAGTCCTTGCTGAGGGCTGCTGCACAGGCATACGTGTGCACAAGATTTCTGTAATGAACTTCACGGTATGGAACCACTTCTTAAAACATATGATAGGTTTCCGTAGAGACATACGTTTTGGTGTTGTCGTTTTGTTTTATTACTGTTTAGAAACACTGCATTGGTCACTTTTAAGATGAAATTATAAAGATTTTAGCAAGGATTAAGAAGTGCTAGTGGGGTGGACTGTGATATCCCCGTGGTAGGAGCAGGAGATCCAGCCGCACCTGCTCAGTGTGTGGCAGTGCTCACCCCAGAGCTGGGCAAGCTGACGGGATACCGGGGAATGTGGTTCCTTGGGACATGGGAGGAGGGAAGTAAGTGGGAGACAGGTCAGTGTTTCTACTTATTATTGCTATTTAATGGTGGGTTTGGGGGGTTGTTTTACGTTCTATTGCTCTCAAGTATCCCTAGCCAATCTTCTTACCTCATACATACAATTTCTAGAATGCTGCAAATGGAGTCGGTTTGTCCCAGGGAGTGACAGTCTGAGGGAGCTGTCAGCACCTTCTATGTTCAGCTCGTTCTTTAAAATGTATTTACTTGCAGTTTGCACCTAGAGGCAAAAAAACGAAGTCTAGACAATTATATGGTAATCAACATCAAAAAGGGGAACTACATGAAAACGAAGAATCTTTTTAAAAAGAAGCTAAAAGGGGCAGCTAAGAGAATTAAATCTTTCCAGGCAGCCTGACGACTATGTTAGAAAAATAAAAAAAAGAGTTTAGAACCACAGGGTCAATACATATCACTTAGCAGAAACACTTGAGAAGGAGAAATTGGTGAGGCTAAACAGAAGAGATAGCAAAGTAATAAAAATGGCAAAGCCATAATTTGAAAAGCTGAAATTGTTTTCCAAAGGAATGAGAAGATCCTTAGATTTTGGCAGATTAAATATGAAAATGCAGTAAGACAAGCCACCACAAAAAGGAAAAAAAAAAAAAAAAAAAAAAAGAAAAGAAATGTTTGAGGAGAAACTGGCAAAAGGAATTGAAAGTAATAGTTAATCTTTCTTGAAATATATCAGGAAGTGTGCCAGTACATTTCTAAGATCAACTGAGGATCAAGGTAAAAGATATATTTACTGTGGAAGAAACTGGGTATATTACAGCCTGATTCACTTTTTTCTGAGGTGCTCACCAGCAAGATTTTCTTAAATGGACTGTGGAGGAGGTTGTGGAACAAATGGGCAAAACAAGCAGTAACAAGCCAGCAGCACCAGATGGTTTCACCCCAGCATTAGAAGGGAATTCAAGAATGAGATTGATGAATTATGAAAAATGACAGGAAACTTCATGCTTAAAACCACCTTGCTAACTCGGGACAACAGGGATTCAGGAGAGATCCCAAAATGTGCAAGTGTGTAGAACTGACACCTGGGCTTCACAAATAGTAAAAAACTATAAAAAGGACTGGAATTAGCAGACATCTGAATGAAAACAAACTTTCTGGGGGGAATCCCTTTTGCAGAGGGAAAATCCTATCTTATAAACATGTTGGAGTTCCTTGAAGGGCACAGAAAATATGCTTTTGGTAGCCTATCTGATATAGAGGGGAAATATTACAGGTGTTTTTTCCAAAACTGTAAATGGCAAAGAGGTAGTTGTTAGGGATTGTTGGTTCATTCTCTCTTCAAATAGAAATGTTTAAGGGTAAATTATGCTAGTAAGAACCAGTTTTGTCACAAATCAAGAAGGTAATTTTTCGTACAATGACTGGTAAACTTTGGGAATTTGTTGTCAATGGATATGGCAGATGATAAAAATTCGTGGTAATTCAAGGGAAAACTTCAAAAGTTCATGGAAAGGAAAATGCTTAAGGTTTACAGAATATTTTTAAACTGTGCTTGGTGTCAGAAGTGCCTGAGATAGTTGTAGGTCAGAGGAGTGCTTGGGGAGGCATCATCCGTGCTTGGCCTGTTACCTAGACATCTGCTTATCCCTGGTATTAGAGATAAGGCACTGGGCTAGCTGAACTTTTAGCCTGATCCAGTACAGCTGTTTCTGTGCTGTTGTGGCTTGCAACAGACTGTTGTGGCAACAGATTGCAATAGACTTGCAATAGACTTGCAATAGACTGTTGTGGCTTGCAAGGACTAAATGCTACTGTAGCTGGATCCCATTAAGAGCTTGAGGATATGTCCTTTACAGTGCTAAAATTATTACTATGAAGGTACTAATGAATAATGTTCTGTGTGAGAGAAGTTTGTGTGAACTAAAGCACTCCCCTCTGTCTAGAGATAATGATACATTTGGGAGAAGAAAAGCAAACTCCTGTAAGTAAATAATGTTTGTCTCTTTTTCCCCCTTTATTATATTACTATTTCATAAGTTATTTTTAGATGTAAAAGAAATTGACACAGAGAAGGGTATAGGACTTAGCTCTGAAATATAAATAATCATAAGTTCCCAGTGTATTGTTATTAAGATTTCACTGTATTATCCTGAAAGCATGAAGCATTTTATTATTTATTCAGATCTCATACACTATGCTTCAACATCAGCTTTTTTTGACACTGGTGAAAAAATATAACTGAGGTACAAAAATTTTATGGGGTATTTCCATTCCTTTGGTGCTCCTATAACTGTTATAAGTATCAACAAACTTTTGGTTACTTGTTAAAAACTCATGATTCAACTAAAGATCTTAGAAATGTCGTTGTTATGGCTAGTTATTAAAGGTATCTTATCTGGTGAAGAGAGGATATTCTGCTACATCTCCCAAACTTCATGGCGTTCTTACATGCATTGAAAATCAAGAAGTGCATATCTTGGTTAATGAGGGTTGGTACTGAAGACTTTGTATAGTCCTTGCTTGTCATTCAAGTTGCAGCACTGATACTTTTATCAGCTCTCTGGGTGTTGTCACTGCACCTCAAGTGCATGAAGGAATTTTAGTTTAATGAGGCTTCTCCTTGAGTGTGCCTTACATCAAAAGCAAACGATTTTAAACAAGTAGTATTTGGACAAGCAAGAAACTGTGAATGAGATTTTTAACTGTTTACCTAATGGAAAAAGCAGAAGTGAATCAGCCACTCTTCATTTTCCTCTTTGATTCTTGTGCCAGCAACCATTTGACCTTAGCTCAAAAAATGCAGCTGTTGTTTCTTACATGGCATTTCTCAGCTTATTGTGATAACAGACAGAGTTTCTTATGAGTGTTGGGGCACAGCTCTTACTGAAAACAGTGCAAGTTAGATGTGTGAATATCCATCAGTGTCTCAGCCTGAAACATCTAAGCAGTCTAAAATCCTGTCTCATCAAAGGGAAAAAAAAGCTCATAATAATCTTTCCTTATTAATACTTTGATATACCCTTTGGACCTCAACTGGCAGTGGCGATATGACCAACAGACATAATGTTGATTAAGGAAAAACAGAAAAAGGAACTGAAAATGCAGTGTGACAGCAGTTACCTCCTGTTTCCTCCTTCTTGCAGTCTCTACCATTATCTCTATGTGGCACTTCAGCATAGCCTATGTAAGCCAAGATAGTTTCAGAAAATGTACATTTTTTAATCCTATTAATATGAATCCAGTTGGCGGCTGGTCACAAGTAGTGTTCCCCAGGGCTCAGTTTTGGGGCCAGTTCTGTTTAATATCTTTATCAATGATCTGGACGAGGGGATCGAGTGCACCCTCAGCAAGTTTGCAGATGACACCAAGTTGGGAGGGAGGGCTGATCTGCTTGAGGGTAGGAAGGCTCTACAGAGGGATCTGGACAGGCTGGATCGATGGGCTGAGGCCAACTGTATGAAGTTCAACAAGGCCAAGTGCCGGGTCCTGCACTTTGGTCACAGCAACCCCATGCAGTGCTACAGGCTTGGGGAAGAGTGGCTGGAAAGCTGCCCAGCAGAAAAGGACCTGGGGGTGCTGGTTGACAGCCGGCTGGATATGAGCCAGCAGTGTGCCCAGGTGGCCAAGAAGGCCAAGAGCATCCTGGCCTGTATCAGAAACAGTGTGGCCAGCAGGACTTGGGAAGTGGTTGTCCCCCTGTACTCAGCACTGGTGAGGCCGCCCCTCGAGTCCTGTGTTCAGTTTTGGGCCCCTCACTGCAGGAAAGGCATGGAGGTGCTGGAGCATGTCCAGAGAAGGGCAACGAAGCTGGTGAAGGGTCTAGAGAACAAGTCTTATGAGGAGCAGCTGAGGGAACTGGGACTTTAGCCTAGAGAAAAGGAGGCTGAGGGGAGACCTTATCACTTTCTACAGCTACCTGAAAGGAGGTTGTAGCAAGGTGGTATAGGTCTCTTCTCCCAAGTAACAAGCAATACTACAAGAGGAAATGGCCTCAAGTTGTGGCAGGGGAGGCTTAGATTGAATATTAGAAAAAATTTCTTCACTGAAAGGGTTGTCAAGCATTGGACCAGGCTGCCCAGGGAAGTGGTGGAGTCACCATCCCTGGAGGTATTTAGAAGACATATAGATAGATGTGGTGCTTAGCAACATGGTTTAGTGGTGGACTTGGCAGTGCTAGGTTGACAGTTGGACTCTATGATCTTGAAGGTCTTTTCCAACCTAAACAATTCTATAATTCTAAATGGAACTGAAGACATGCCAGTTGAGAAGATGTTATTTTCCTCCGTTCTATGAAATGCATAGTAACTAAGGTGTGTACAGCCTATCATTATGCTTTACCGCTGCTTTCCTATCCCCAGCAGTACTTCATTAACATTAGGAGCATAGTTCCTGGTTAATCCCAGTAATTTTCAGCAGCCATTCTGATGCATCCTCTTGAGCACCATATTATCTTAATACTTCTGACATTTGCATGTCTTTGAAATACATTTTTTTCAGATATTGTCCATTTAATCCACTGCAGTTTCTGTCATCTTTTGTTCTTATAGTTATGCTTTACTTACAGCTGATGAAAAAGAATAATCTACTAACTTCTCAATAGCTCTTAAAGGTTAAGAAGGAATCGACAAGGTGTAAATAGCAGTATAAGAATCCCAAAGATTTAGCTGTTTGAACACAGACTACATAATTAGAAACGATAGAATTACAGTGAAACTAGGCCATTAAGATTTCTATGTTTAATCAATGATTTTTCATGTGAATGAAATTCTTACATGCCATTTGTCATCTCAGCTGTACTCTGACAGAAAAGAAAAAGCCCCTAGGAACAGCAATAAAATATTTAAGGTGTGACAATTATTCTTTATATTCACTTATCTGTATATAGTTTCTCTTCTTCCCTGCACCTCCCCCCCTCCCCCCCCCCCCCCCCCCCCTTACCTGAGAGTGTAGGTCTTAGCTTGTGAGGCTGAAAGGAAAGGGATTTGTCTTTCTTATTTGCACATCAATATATGGGACCGATCCCAGGCAGAACAGGGGAAGGGCATATATTGGTCCAGTACTGATCCAGAGCACTTCCAGCTCTAGAATTTAAAAGGAGCTTTTGGGGCATCACTGTTTCTCTCCTTCATCTTCTACGAATCCCCTGACTGGAACAATGTCACTGTATGTAGCCCTGAGTGGACCTCAGTTCTTTCCCTGTGTGAGATTACTGGGCTGTCAGTCTGAAGCTCAGGCTCTGCTGACTTTCCATTCTCTGGATAAGGTAGCAGCTTTACCAAGCCTGCCTTCCCCCTCTGCCTGCAGCAGTAAGGCAGATGCACCTTACAGAGAAGGTCTCTCCCCCTTGACTTTCTTGCACAATCTCCTAAAAGCAAGGCTGTCACTTGTCCTCAATTATTGATATGTCATTAGAGATATCTTATCCATTGCCTGTGAGAACTGTTAAATGACTGCATGGCAGATAATAATACATTGTGCACCCACCTGAACAGTTCGTTGTGCAACCTGTCCATATCAGGCCTTCAATATAAGACTTCTGATACAAAAGCAGCATCTTTGCTACTTTATAGAAATTGGAAAACACCTTATCTAATCTGTGGTCAAGTCCAGGCCGACCCACAGATGGTCCCTGCAAAGTATTACCTAGTACTTTGTCCTTGAGCTAGGGTGAGTTAGCTGACGGTGGTGGTCACTTCTGCCAGGCCTCCATTCCCCAGAAAGTAAGGCAGGATTTATGACATAAGATTTTTTAATGTATTTTTTTCTTTCCTGCTGCTGTACTAGCTTACACCTCTCCTTCTGCCTTTTTAGCCTCAGGAATCTTTTTGAAAGAGATGTTACACTTCTGTGGAGGACTTTTTTTTTCCTGGTTAAAATTTAAAAGAAATATAAATTATTTATAAACTGGCAACAAAAAATGAACAGTATAGCCATACCTACCATTGTTTTCTACAGACAGCAGATTTTAAAGTGCACTTTTTATGAAAGCTGTAGAGGTTATAGTGTTTTCTTTGAACGTAACATGTTTTGAGCCTCAGACTTTAAAATACATATGAAAAAGTGTGGTTAATAGCTGGCTACTAAAAATGTTCTAAAATACTAGACATTTTGATTTGAAGTACTAAAAATGCATTAAAACATCCAGGTCTCTTTTAGAATAAATCTGAAAAAGATCAAGTCAGTGCCTATTCCCTGACCTTCTAATGGTGTATTTAAAGAGGTTTACCTTTTTTGTTTATGGTAATTGGTGTGCCTGTATTCTTCAGTTCCCTGTTTGCCCCTAAGTCATGGTCTGGCCTTGAAAGTTTGGAAATATGGCAGCCTCTTTCTCCCTCCTCCATTTTGTGTTTCTACATTCATAACTGATGGAAGGCAGAAATAAAGTAGTTCAGCAAATTTTGCCTTTCATGGGAGTAATTGCCTGCCCAGTGCAGAAACATCTGAAGACTTGAGAAAGTATAAAAGAGTAGAAATGTCCAATCTGTTGTTTGGGAAGTTGGTCAGGTTAAGAGAAAGCAAAAACTTAGAGGGAGGATGAAATGAGACACCAAAAGTTTGAAAATAGGTGGAGTATATGATGAATGTGGGAGAGATTTGGGCAAAATGGAAAACCAGAAGGTGAGGTTATAGAATGGGCACTGTACAGACCAGGTAGCTGAAGGCACTTATTGTTCTCTGCTATGAAAGCTCATTAAAATTAGCACATCTGCAGTGCTCCCACTTTCTGACTAAGGAAGTAGCAGAGGCAAATGCCCAAGAAAAAGGTGGAGAAAATCAACAGCCCCTTAGAAAGCATGCAGTGTTTTTAATCTTAATTTGTCTGAAGATGGTGGAGGGTATAAGCACAAGATTCTTCTCTTCTTTTTTCACTGTGAACATTTGTGTATATGCAAGATGGAGCACACACTCCAGTGCAAGAAAGACACAGATCTGCAACACCTCTTTTTTTACCTCCTTTTTCTTTTTTCCTTTCTAAGGCTGGCCTAAAAAGCCTACGGCAGCGTCCCATCAGTGTGTGAATAACAGCTGCTGTAGAATGGAAACTGGCAGCCTTCTAAAAATTGTGTACATACAGGGTATATACATCATACACACATCTAATGTAAAGTGCAACCATTTCTGTGGTATTACTCTGACTGTTCAGAAAGAAAGCAATTTTGAATTGAAGAGCTCAACCCACAAGTACAGCCATATCAAAATATTGGCAGGGCCTAGTAGTTGTAAGGAAAATTGTGGTCAGTTTTAAATATCAAGGGGAAAAAAGGCAGAAAAAAAATCTGTTAGTGAAGACAATGAGATATTAGTTTCTTGAAGAGAATTAGCCACAAGATCTACCACTTAATCTGATGAAGTTCCATTAGAGAAATCAGCAAATTGGTTGGATACCAATAATAATAACAACAATAAAACACTTAAAGACTGTAGGAAATTTTACAAGTGATCTGAAGAGTTCAGATCTCAAAAAAAAAAAAAAAAAATTGAAAATAATTTTGGATAAAATCCAAAAGTATGCCTATAGAGAAAGTGTCAGGCTTGGAAGAGTAGTGGATGTATACTTGGGAAAATATCAGTACCACAATAAATTGGTTTAAACGTAGAACAGGAATGAAGAAATGAAGGATTTCTGAGGCCTTATGATGAAACTTAAACACGAGAGTATTGTTCATCAAAAGATTAAAAATAGAAGTATTTTTTAATTCTTTTTTATATACAAGTAGTAAAACTTGAATGTCTTAGAAGAATATTATTTGGATTTATTTTCTTGTTTTAGAGAACAAACTTGGAAACGAAGTCTGAAATCATTCATAGATTTCATTGCACCATAATAAGACTGGCAATCAGTAAGCAATTAAATATTCTTAAAACAGCTATAAAAACTGAAATACATTTTGCACTTCCATGAGATTTAAAAATACTTTGCTATAGCTTATCCTGAAACACAGATGTCTGAACCTACACTACGTTGAAAAGACTGGATATTTAGAATACTTCATAGATTTGCCTTCTCTGCAACTTGCTACTAGAAAATATGTTTTATGTATTGGAATGATATAAATTATTACACTTCTGTCTTAGTATAAAAAGGGTAGCTGCAGCAGGCAACTATCATATAAACCAAAGGACTTCTGCTCGTAGTGATATTGATCCTCAAAGTGGGTTTAAATATAATTCCAAGTTTAATACTTCAAGAAAAAAAAATATAAGCTTTTCAATTTATAGGGTACAACTCAGCAAATAAATTTATATATGGATTTGAAGTTATTAATATCAATTACAAAAGCTGTCTTTCTGAGCATCTCTGCAAACCTTCCGTTATTAAAACAAGATTTAGCTGTCTGTCACAATGGAAAGGTAGATCAGGATTTGCTGGTACCTCTGCTCATGGTGTTGGCTTAAATAACAGGGGGCTGTAAGGAAAGTAGGAACTCTGCAGCCAGAACCATCTTCTTTCTTGCTCATTTGGCAGTCAAGCCTAACCATGTACTGAGTATCTTCTAATAGGAAAGGAGAGAAGCCAGGCAGAGGGGAAATGATCAATAAAGTTAAGAAATACAAAATAGACCATATTTCTCTTCCAGATCAAGAGGACAGTTTTGCTTAGAATTTTTTTTTCCTAGTTTATTATGACCACATAGAGGAACTTTTAGCAGAGGTCTCCTTCAGAACTTACTAAAAATGTAAGGCAAAACAGTTTGTCTGCATTCTTTAAAGACACGTGATATTTGTAAGAGTTTAGCATGTTATTTTTATGGCATGCAATGGTAATTTCATTGCAAGGTGAGTTTAATAACTCAAAGACAAAAAGGAGATTCCTTCTGATAGAGGAGAGCAGATAAGATGTTCAGATAAAAGCCTTGGAAGAAATAAATAGCATTAGGAGCAGCACTGCTGAAACTGGCAAAATAAAACACGTAAGCTGAATGATTATAGTATGTTCTTAGAAATCTTTATAACAGAAACAGAAGATGCATTTTTAGGTAAGTGTTTTTCTGACTCTGAATAGTTAGAGGTACTTGGGGCGATAAATGGAGTTAGCAACCAACTATGTGCAGTTTGATTTCATGTCTTACTGCATTTATTCTGAGTTGGCCATTTGCATGCTCTGGTATTCAGGACATAAGAAATCACTTAAGTAACTGTGTTATCACATACTACAGCGATGGATTCCTATGTATTCCACTATTGAGAAAATCTGCTGACTTGACCCCAGTTTTGATGTATTGCACGATATCACAATGAAGCTCTTTCTGATATTGACCCATCAGCCATACTGCACATTGGTGAGCTCTCTGATTTTGCATTTCCTTCAAAGCTGAAGGGCTGGCAGTGCTGGCACAACTAAACAAATGCTAACAAAACACTTCTTCTCCAACACACACAGAGTGACTATTGATAATGAATTACAATTCTCTGAACTATTTTTTTCACTTCTGATGTGGATCATGGGAAGATAGTGGATCACCCACAGCGCTGAGCACACCAATTTGGTGTCCTGTTTTTCCTCCCATATTAAACTTGTGAATAATACTGGAAGAAACTTCATATATATCTACATATATATATGGATTACGCACTTTTCAGGATGTTCGTTTGATGTTGCCTTGCATTCTTGAAAATGACTAACATAAAGGAAATATTTAAGGGTGGGGAGGCACAAGTGAAGGCAAGAGGGAAAAATACAGGTAAATACTTTCAAAGAAGTTAACATTATAATGGGTTGGTTGATCAATTGGGAAAAAGCTATCCAGGCAGAGACCAGCAGCATTACACGTAGAGTGTAGGTAGGGAGAAATATGAATAATTACTCTCTTGCCCCTTAGCAATCGATACTTTGTATCTTTGGGTAAAAGAATAAATATCTTTGCTTTGAAAAGACTCTTCCTCAGTCACTTTAATAAGTTGCTGTCACAAGCTGCTGAGGGATAAGGACTTTCAGCTGCAAATTTAGTCTGTCGTATCAACATGGTTAGGAACTGTAATCCAGTGAGCCAATCTGAAGGTGAGAGGACTGCCTGATTTATCCAAAGCAAGCTACAGGCAGGGAGGCCTGTCACCCAAATGCATTTGTGATGGACAAAAGAAAGGCTTTATCTGTATCCAGGACAGAAGGTAAGGGATGAAGGTGTACGGGGTTTTCTTTGGTTGGTTGGTTTCTTTGTTTTCTTCCCTTTTCTGCTATCTTTTTTTTTTTTTTTTTGGGGGGGGGGGGGGGTCCTATTTTTTGGTGTTCTCTTTTTTTGTTTTCTTTAAATGATGAATGCTAACACTGTTTGAGATTCCTGTCACCTCTTTGAGTTCATAATTTAAGCAGCTTTTTCAAAGGCATAATACACTGCAACTATCTTCAACATTTCTTGTTGTTCCTGTTGTCTTTATAGCTGTGAATTCCTGTCAAAATTTTATGATATAAAAAGTGGAAATCTATATTTTGTTGCCATCTCATTTTTACCGTATGTTGGTAATTTAATTTGTAAACATTTTAAAAACACTGGTATAGGGCATGATAAATTTTCTTAGGCTATGTTGTTTCTGCTGTGATGCTTATAAGCGAAAAGAAGAGACAAATATAATAGTCAATTCAGGTGTTCAAAGATCCCTTCTTAAAAAAAAGAGAACTTCATAAAAGATACTTAGGATATTCTTGACTAATTCTTCCAGGGACACAAACACTCAATGAAGGTTAATCAAGCATTGCAGAACTATAAAATCCCAGAGAGTTCTTATGTCATAAAATAAAAACCATCTATCTAAGCCTTTTATGAAAGGCTAGTGACTGTGGATATTGATGTTTTTGATAGATGAAATGCTCCCAAACCAGTCCATCCCAATATGGCTCATCAGACTGAGACTTTATATAAACAAGAAGTTCCCTCAGGTTTTAAACTTTCAACTGGATGATTAACTGACAAAGCTAAAAATCCAGATTCTCAATACAGAGAAACTCTACATTTCAAATTAATGAAGCAATCATTCTCTTAGATGACTTTTAACATTGCACCAGGACTTGAACAAAAAAGTGCTCTGATAAATGTGGTGATACCTTTTCCATTACTCATTTGAGCATATCCACTAGATTATGTTTTTATGGACTTCAGAGAATAAAAGTGTGCCCCTGGTTGGAGAAGAAAAAGGCATTGTTCAAGAGGCCATACTCAAAATAATGAATTTACTTGTCTTGTTAGTGTTCCACAAATCCTTCTGCCATCTTTCTTATTTTTACCCACATTGGCTACAAAATTTTGGCAGGATGCTTGGATACTCGGATGGACAACAATATCCTCAGTGAGACTGAGGATGTAAAAAGCTGGTACTGGTTTTTGTTGTTGTTTTGGGGTTTTTTTTGAGTGTGATCTTAGAGAAATTAAAAGGTTATCCTATGCTAGTATTATGGGCCAGTAAGTTATCTGAGTGTTGTTTACTAAGGTCTCAGTGACGAATACTTTGTACATGACCTTTCTGTACACAAAAATCAGAAAAGGGCAACAAAAATGAATAGAGCCAAGAAGTTTCAAGTGAGAATGGATTGCATTGCTTAAATTCACTTTGTTCAGAAAGAAGAGGTGATACAATAGATCTATGTATCATTTTTAAATGAAGACTAAGTTAAGATAAATATAATGGTTAGACATAAAGATATCGCTAGAAATGAGGATTATAGGGAAGCACTGAAACATCACAGTCCTTTTGTTAAGGATGGAGAAAGGGGTGGAAAATTAACAAACTTGTTTTAAAATGCTACTGTTTAAAGTTCTAGATTATCAAAAATATTAACATGGACTTAAATATTAACTGCTAACTTTCATGTTACATAAACACTTGTTGAAAAGGTAAGTCTGTGCCTAAGTGGTTTTTTTCTAATCAAATCTGACGATGGTTTTTAAAACTTCTTTTTTTTTTTCCCCCAACACATTCCAGTTTAACCTTACCTTTCTCTCTGACTTATTTTGGGAGAAAATGTTTCTTAGCCTCAGGATTAGAAAATAATTTTGCTTCATTTACAAATTTTTTTAAGTTACTTGCAAGAAAGATCCTGTTCCACAGTATAAAACATGAATCATCCTGGAACCTTACCAGTGTTTTGATGTCTTCATTGCAGTCCCGTTTCAGTTTGGGAAAGAATACCAAAATCTGTTGCTTTTTGTGTCAAGTTTTGAGGCTAACATGAAGACAGTTAACAAAACCATTTATTTCTACCAAAAAAACCAGTTCCCTTTTGCAAGTCAGTTACTCAAAGTTTCTGGGCCTTTCTACTAGGACTAAACATAACTTATACCAAAATTTAAGCCCATTTAGCAGTTCTGCAGAGAGAGAGTTCAAATTTCTTTTGGGGGGCTGCCAGAGAAGATACTGGTCATAATTAAGGATTTTTAACATGCTTGTGATTAGTATCTCTGGCTTCTTTCACTTCAACACAGTCCTGATAGTGCCACTGTGGGCAGCTGTGCGCAAAGCCAAATCAGTAAAAGCATTACACACTAGCCAAAGAAATAGCAAAGGCTGTCACAGTTGAGCTGTGTCTCTGAAAGAATTTCTTCAGTACAGCGTGCTTAATTTGTTTGGTTTTGTTTTACAAGGTGTCACACTGTGAGCAAATTAGAATAGGTAAGCCAGAAGCAGAGCTGTCTTTGGGGGAAGAAAACACCATCTTGGTGCTTCAGCTCTGCTACCTCCCTCAACCCAGTGAAGGGTCTCAGTGGTAGCACAGCTCATTTCTACTTAACCGCATCCACATGGGAGGGATTAAGCCAGGGATATAGAAAAGCACCTCTCATCCAAGACTGGAAAAAAAGGGAGGGCAGACTTGTTTTTTTTGGGTGACTGCATTGGTACTAGCAGGCTGCACACTCGTGTTAGGACAGAGCAGGTCAGTAAGCTTGTTTGTGCCATGAAATGTGTGAAGGTAGTAACATGCAATTGCATTAGTGGCCTCAGTGCTCATTCTGACTTTAGAGCTATTGTGCTTCAAGAAAGATGTTTTCAGGATTGTCTGAGAAAAATGGGGATTAAACTGGTAAGTGTGATTCAGTTTGAAGTAAGCACAAATGCAAGGCACAGGGATACCCTGTTTGTTCCAGTCCACACAGTAATAGATAGCATTATGGTAACTCTTTAGAATGTGAAGAAAAGCTGAAATTCTGCAATATCGGAGATGTATGCAATGGAGAAAAATGTGCAATATTAAGAGTGTACATATTTGCTGGGTGTTTTAGAATGTCAAACCTAAATATCCCCCAGCTGAGCCAGAACCCTTTCAAAATGTTGGGTAAGAGAAAGAACCTCTGTCTGGATCGGCCCCCATGAACATGTTTCAATAGGATAAACTATGGGGAATTCATACTTCTCTGTGCCTTGTGTCACAGAAGGAAAACTTCCCCATCAGTGTTTCAGCTGCATTTGTGCTTTGGACTATGAAAATACTAGAGCAATTGTCAAGGAATAGCCAGTATGCTCTAAATTTATGGTTCTTTTACACCTTTTTCATGTGATTTTTTTTTTTTTTTTTTTTCCCCTGCCAATAACCTCCAAAGGTATTAAATTCAGAAAGAGAAAGAGGGCTAGACAGAGGCCTACTAAGTACAGAGCTATCATAACTTATAACAAGGTTATAATATGCAGAAGAGTTACTTACCATATCCTGCAATATTCATTACCACTGCTAGGAGATCAGTCTAAAACAGATAAAAGTAAATACATTTTTGCACAGCGGGTAAGGAACTTCCAGAATTCATTGCCACAGGAGCCTGGGTTGACAGACAGTATAAGGAGATTCAGAAAGATATTAGAGACATCCATAGGCAACGTGTCTAAATACTAAGAAGATACAAAAGAGAACAAGAGATGTGCCCTCCAACATCCCCCATAGAATGATTGTGGATGCTGGCAGACTACAGGGGACATGGACCACAGAAAATGGCCACACTCACATGCTTTCCTTAAACAGCTGCTCCCCTTATCACTGACCACAGCAGCATGCTGGCCTGGGAGCATGTCTCAAGTTCTTAGCTCAATTCTGCCTACCTAATGAATTGTTTAGACCAGAGTGTCTCAAAGCTTCCCAGCAGTGCAGGCAAAATTTAATTTTGTGGCTGTGACAGAATTGCTGCTTTAGGCACCATCTTCCCTGAGAGTGGTGAGATGGAGTGAGAGCTGTGCCTGGCCACCGTGGTGTGCTGACTGTGGGCCAGCTGCCCAGGAATTACTCTGCTGCTGCCACTAAGCCAGCCCAGGACGGCTTAATATTAACTGTTAATTAGCAGCTTCCCCCACACCCAGAGTATGTAGATCTGCCTCTCTCTAAGTTGCAGTCTCTCTGCCACCATCATTTTGCAACCATAGCTAAGCACTCTGTATAAGACTTGAGTTGGTATATTACGATGTGACAAAGTGCCCTGAATAATTTAGTTCTAAGGCTCCATTTCATACTTATTTGTTATCCTATGGGTTTTCCCCTAGGGATGTGCCATCTAATTTCAATTTAAAACATAAGTTCTGTAAATTACCACTGCACAGAAGTTGCCTTAACATGCCATTTATGAAGGTAATGGTGCACATTGTAGCAGAAGTGTTTCAGTTTCCACTCCTGGGATTACAGATTCACAGGAAGCTGGTAAATGGGGAACAATGAGGAGTTTGCTAGAAAATGGAACAAATCCACCTTAACATATCAAAGCAAATCGCACCTTAATATTGTGAACTCTGTAAGGCAATGTTTCTGCAACAGCATGGACATATAGATTCCCTGCCCAAATTAAGCAGAAAGAAAGCATGTATATTGTGTGTTGTGTATTTAGATACCAGTTCCTGAAAGTGCACTTAGGAAGAGGGTTAAGACATATTTATGGTAAGGTATAAATAAGGCCCATTACACCGACAGTTCTTAATCCTTTGTTTAAAATTATGTGAATCTTGTTTTCTTCCCTGAGTATTATGATTTTCTAAAAAAATAATAACTTCAGAGAAGAGCCAGTCTAGGTAACAAGTTCAACAACAATTTAACAAGGTTTCATCCAAATATTACTAAAATACGTAGAAATCTGTTATTTTTGAAGAGAAACATAAGTTATAGTATTTTTACTTTAAAAAGTAATATAAATTATGTAGCAGTAAGTTCACTTCAGAAAAATTCACTTTGTTTACATCTCTTGCCTAACTTAAAAGAAAATCATGTCATTGCAGTCATTAGAACTATTTTTCTGTGCGTGATGCCACATTTTGACAAAATGTCTCTCTTTAGGTATTTAGGTTTAATTCTTAACACTTATTATATTTAATAGGCTCTAAATACCTGCTTAAATTAATGAAATTAAGTATTTCTTGAGTAAGAGTAGCAAATAATTTGCCATCTCCTGATCTTATAACAGCTTTTTATGTTTTGTCTTATTACTTAGTCATACAACTGTGTACTTCAAGAGGAAAATATAGTGTACTATTCTCATACCAAATAAATGTGCAAATCTAGAACTGCTTATAACTGAAATTACTAAAGTTGTGTACCCAAAAGAAAGGGATTGCTGTTTGGGTTATAGTGTACAAAGCTACCAGATACAAGTAACATAGCAGTGAATCACTGGGCTGTATGTATCTTGCTTTAGTGACTAGTATCCAAGGACCTGAGATGCTCTGTTTATGAGATAGTCAAGATTCAGTAAGCCAGCCTTTCATTCCCAGTCGCAGACCTGTCTTTTTGGTGATATCTCTCCTGTAAATTTGAAAGTAGATCTTGTTATGTGTAAGTAAATACTGCATACCGATAATAAATACATCCTGCTGTCTGTTAGGCAAATCTCATGAACTGTGGAGTTTCTTGAGAGTCTTTATGAGTTAGGTATTGCCAGTGGGAAGGTATATGTGAATCTGCAAGATGGTCAGTTCCCTTCTCTGATGTGCCCTTAGCTTGCCTAGGGGGTTATTGCTGTCAGTGCTTTGCCTTTGGCTGGTTTGATGCGAATTCATGAGTCACAAGAGGAAAGGTTTCACAAAAGAAGGAAATCCACGATTTTAAGTCAAATCTTATATTGCTTGTGATAACATGCGTAACAAGCAATTATTTGAGGGAAGGTTGCAGAAAGGGTGGAAAAAGGGATGGGCTGTGACACAATGCAGCAACAGAAACAAATATAGATTTTGCGTAAGATGTGCCACTTTGAGACTGTTATGCCTGGTTCAGGAAAAACACTCAGCGCATGCAAGTACACTTGTGAATGTGAATGGCCTAAATAATTTTAGAATCCATTCACAAACCACTTATATCTACCTCAGCCTGCTTGCACGATTTCTGATGCCTGTCAGCCACACGAGACCATATTGCTCATCACACAAACAGAAAGCTGTTTTTATTTAGCTTGCCAAGCATCTTGCTGTTCTGTGGGCCCTGAAACCGTGCGAGAACTATTTTTTAATTTAGGAGAGATCTTGGCCTATTCCAGTACCATTCTGTTTCCATTTCTGTTTCTGTTCTTTTCCCTGCTTGTTCTTTCACTTTCTTTAGTAGTTCCCATGCAGGGTGGTGAGGTTGTAATAGTGACAGTTCATTATATCCAGTAACTTAAATGATCATTGAATATTCGATAGCAGGTTACTAAGTTTCTGATGCTAGTGTTTCTGATGTGTGTTGCATGTACATGCTTCATGTATCTGATTAAATGCATTGCTTTGGATCCAACAGACCAGAACCAGTACTGTGGACAAAGGACGGTGGAGAACTACCAGATCCAGAGAGAATGGTTGTTAACGGCAGAGTCCTCAGCATCAGTTTCCTAAACAAAACAGACAATGGCACATACCGATGTGAAGCAAAAAATCCTATTGGCCGAAACAGCACAGAATATGTCCTGATAGTACATGGTGAGTGTGTTCTTGTTAGTTTTTTGGTGCATGTTATGCATATGTAGCATTTCAAGAAAATACAATTAGTTGCTTATGATCATTACCAAAAGAATAGCAAAAAAAAGCTGGAAGTATAAATGCACTTTAATTGATGCTATCATCTAGTTGTGGGGGGTGTGTTTACTTCCTTTTATTGGCATGCCTCTCTTTATACAGTTTAAACAAAATATATTCACTTATGTTGTGAACTTTTTGCAAAGTAAGCACCTTTAAAAATGTTTTGCAGTATGTTGGTACTGTTTTATAAATACTTGCATCAGGCACACGCTGTTCAGATAAGGCTGGTTACAAATGAATATATGAAGTGAAATATTGAAATACCAGAAAGATGGGTGCTTGAGTTTTTTTGTTTAGGTTTTTTTATAGACTACCAAAGACAGGACATCAGATACTTTTCTTAATACAAGTTATAGCCTGCTACTGAGAAAATTCAGCTTATACAAGTTAGCTGATCATCACCTGGCCTATCGTTACAGTCGATACTCAAAGATATGTCATGTTCTAAATTCATGATACTGCTAATAAAATCAAAAAAATAGGAATGTTCACATTGAATAACAGTTGATTTGTTTTCCTTAATTAATTAGGCAACAATGTATGTCACATGAAAAGAATAGCTGGCTTTTACATTGATCATGAAATAGATGGATATAACTCAGGTACAGGAGAAACTATAATAAAAAGTTAGCATTTGCCTTTAATACAGTTTTGCAATATGGATCTAGCGGTGTCAAAACATAATGTTCTCTTATCACTGATATGTATGTGATAATTCCTGGGAGATTATGAGTTCTGTGATTTGAATTTTAACCTAAGTGCATATAGAGGTGAAAGCTCCACTGTAGTTCATGACAGTACTTTTTCCTCTAGTTTTTTTAAAAAATGCAACTTCTTATAACTATGACTAAATGAAATGAAACAATCTGATACAAATCATAGTCTGTAAATAGACATGTGAACTATATAGACTTTAATTGCTCATGATAAATTTGGGTATAACAAATATACATTTCTTTGGTGTTTGTAAGGTCTGAAAAACATTTTCACTAAAGGTTTAACCTTTAGGTATTTGGCAGAAAACTTCTAATAAGTGCTACTTTCAGCCTTCAGTAACGAGCTATTTTTTGGCACTGTTGATAAAATGTCATTTATCAAAAGAATCACTTAGATTACTTTTCATTTTTCTTAAAGTTCACTATTAGTTTATGTAGGATTAGTGGCACAAGTAAGGAGGAGGTCTTTGCATGAGGAACACAGAGCCTGTGCTGCTGCGTGAGTATTTCTGTATTAAAGACAAACCAAAAAACTAAACCCTCTAACCTCTACTTACATTGATTCCTACAAGAAAAGAAAAAGGAAAAATGTCTTATACATCCCAGAGGTGGTGGTGTATTGGTTGTTGGCTGCAGGCACAAGTGCACTGCCTTTGATAAGGTGATGGCTCCTGTGCTTACCAAATGTTGAAACTTCTGTCTTTTCTGTTTTCTGCCCAATTTATTTATGTTATAATTACTGAAAACATGGCCTTTTATAATGGTAGATTTTTCCATCAGTGGTGACTTTGCAATATACCTCTATCAAAGATTATTTCACAGTCTCCTGTGTGTCTTTCGCACAGTGGCATGCCCCCTGTTGATCTGATTATCTTGCAACACCTTCATGTCAGTCTGTAAAATCATTCATTATCAGGAAGGCATTCTGTTATGTTTGGCAGCACATTAGGCATGTTATCAGGTTTAGCTTGCACATTGCTGACCTTTTCTGTTATGAGTACCAGAGTCTTCCTAATTGCATTTCTGCAATTCCAGTGTTAGAACCCAAGAAGGTAAACGTCGGTTGGTTCCTAGGTCTCTGAAACAATGAGAATAGTGTGACAGAGTATGTGATGATGTTTAGTGCTTAGCAACTTACTGCATTTCAGAGTTGTTAAGTTTAAGTACAGAAAAGACTGACACAATTATTTTATCAAGTGTAGCACAATCAGTTGTATAGATCAATTTAAGCAGTGTCTTACTCCTTCTTTAGCTCATTACATTCATGAATGTCTCTAGTGAAACATAAGCCTCCCAAAATTATACAATATTCTCTCTTTCTCTCTCCCTCTCTCTGGGGGCTAGCAAACCTACTTTTTATCATTTTCTGAAATGCATTCTTCCACTTAATAGAGGATGTATTTTTTTTTTTTCTATATCTTCCTAAATATATCTGGGAACATCCTTTGATTTCTCATCCCTTCCCCTGTGCCTAATGTGTTCACGTAATTTTTTGACCTACTCCTTTGTTAGAGCTGATTTATCATGTAAGTATGCTTTCTTACCTTGAATGTTAGGTTTCTGATACAAGTACATGCCAGATTTAACATAAGGGGAGGTACATTCAGAAAGATGCAGGAGAGGAGAGGGAAGGAATCCGCATGAGGAGAGAATCTCTTCACAAGAGATTCTTTTAAATTGCAGGTCAAGGAAGTAAGGTCTAGGTAAAATGACCTACCAGATCTGTAAGGAGTAAGGCATAAGTGCCCTGAGTGCTAGCAGCCACTGCCTTAATGGAGCATCTGGAAGTCCAGCTCCACAGTTGTTAAACAACTAGTAGTTTTTCTAGGAACCTCTCGAGCCCAGAGGAGTTGCAGTGATGGAGAGAAAGAATGGTAATCACATGCCCAGGTTTAGATAGATACTACGGCTGATTGAGTTTTTCCAGGTGAGCTTGTGTAAGAAGGCAGAGGACATCAATGGAAGGTGTCCTCTGCAGAGGCAGGAGCGTGTAACCTGATTCACAGCTTTGCTTTTCTTATCCATACTGTGATTTCCTCTACGTTTTTCCTTTTTTCACTTCTACTTCAACAGATTTTCTGGCTTTCTCTTTATTAACGTTGCAAAAGTTTCATCTGGCTTCTAGCCCTTTTTTCCTCTATGAAATCCCCTCTCAGTGGGACTCAATCTACTAATTCTCTCAATTTCTGAAGTTATCTTCCTAACTCAGAGGTGATTTAGACAGGTTTAGCGTAGAGACAAGCTTGCCTAAAAATGGAAGGTATAGTTTATCATAATTAGAGATTAAGGGTAAGCAAAGTATTTACAAATATTAATTATACAAACCAAGCAAAAAGTGTCTCATGCCTTTAACCAGACCAACCTAGACACAAAATTGTACAGGAAAGTAGTAGGTTTTCCACTGTAAATGATGATGAGGTAATACTGTTTTGATGTTTAGTGATGGCAGTGGAAATAAATATTGCTATAAGCAGATGAATGGCAGTCTGTCTAATATAATTATGATCTGATAACATAAAAAGTCTTTTTAGATTTGTACTATAATTAAAGAAATCAGACTTCAGAGAAATTGAATATATTTGAATCAGATAAAAGGCATGGGCTGTTAAATATGCTCATGCTGCTTTGCTGAATCAATACGGCTGCTACTTTAATTTTTCTTAACTTTTATTATTAATAATAAATGTCAAGAAAACACTTCATGAAGTAGGAAGGTGGGCACAAAGTCAGAGTTTATAGGCAGCAGTACAAAGGCAAGACGTAGTTTGCTCAAACATTTGTCTCATGCAGTAACAAAGGCACAAGCTTTAATGCCTGTAGCTGTTGTCATTTCTGTATTCTAATTGGTGAGCTTAGGTCTTTAGAAGTGCACATTCTGGCTAGACATATTACACCTTTTCTTTGGTAATGGGCCCCAGGCAATTTTCACTCTCTTCCAATTTATTAAGAATTTTTATATACTGTTGCCCAAATACTAGTCATTAATCATCAGTAAACAGAGCTAACTGTCGAACTTATGATGCTCAACCCAAAAACATAGATTCTAATTGCAAAACTTAGGTAATAACTGCATTGATTTAGCTGGAGTTGAGGAAGGAGGTGGTCCATCATAATCAAACTGAAGACACAGTTGTTATGTATGTAGCAGTAGTTCATAACCTCTGGATGTCACTGCTGAAGACTTAGTTCAACATCACATTGAGTAGGTGACAGAAGTCCACGTCATTGGGAAATCTTAATGGAATCAGCAACATTTGATAATTTGCAGACCTATTTGAAATAAAGTACATTGGTGAAATATCCTGATTGCCAATCTAAAGACAAATATTCAATTAATTGAAATATTCAGCTCTATAATGTGTTGTGTACCAATTATCTGTCAAAGCAATACGGAAATTAACATTAATCAGCAGCTGTGGGTGGTCAAAGTGGTTCTTACTGCCACAATTATACATACAGCAGAAAGTGATTGAGCCAGTAAGTCAGCACCTCTGGAGAATAAAAAGTGGCATAACATATTCCTTTGACTTCAGCCTCTCAATTATGTTGTATTTTTTTCTTGGGCAAGCTATTTTTTGCAAATAAAGGCAACTGAAAGACCAAGTTACATCCTTGTTAATATTTTGAAAGGTACTTTCAAACAGAAGATCTCCTACCATGTGTAGGTAAGAGCAAAGGTCCCACTGCACCTTTCCTTTGAACTATAATGTATCTTCCACCTGCTTGGCCAGTGCCATTTCAAAACATTTATCATCTTAGGTTTACAATAACCTGTGGCAACAAGTTTCTGAATTGAATTATGTGCTTTGAGGGAAAAGTATTCTCTTCTGTTTGTTTAAGCCTGCTGCTTGATCTCTTCACTTCCCAACTTTCCGATCTGTTTGGCCTCTTTTGCTGTTTGTGCTGTAAGTATGCAGTTAAAATCACTTTTATTTTCATGCTGCTTCCCTTCAACAGATTTTCAAATATTTCCACCTCTCTCTCAATTTCTCACTAATGATGATCTTAGGCTCTGCATTTCCTGGATTCCTGTCCCTTTTATCTACTGTCCTTCTTTCACAGTATCTTTTTCACCTTTTTCTTCATTTTTGGTCTAGTAGTAAATCTCTGTGATTGACTGTTTTCCATATCTGAAACAGCACTATGCCAAACTTGCACAAAACACCTTAGTTTTATTAACTCATGCCTCCAAATAGATTTATAGAGATTCACCTTCTGTAGCCACCCCATAATTCCAGCACCATGCACTTTTACTTCTATGCAAGTTTCTTTTTAAATTAGTAGAAACTCTGGAATCCAAAACACATCGGAAATGAGACAAACTCCATTGCCTTTATCTGGTTTAGATTCCTTTATCTTTGTCTGTTCATTTGCCCACTATCACATTTTTTATTAGGTTTCATTTCTGTTGTGATGTTCTCATAGGGGCCCCTCTCCTTCCTTTATTTCTGTAACTCACTTGTGCACATCTCATTCTATGAAAGTAAAAACTGAGTAGAACCATAATTTGAAATAAAACTGAGGAGGTGAGATTTTTTTCTGTTTTCTTTGAAAACTGAGCTTATTGGATAGGTAATACATCTCCTGGTTTGCAATATTTTCACTACAGGCCTCTGATAAATCTTGTGCACTCTGTTTGGACAACTTATCCTCATAAAAATCTGTCAAAAAACACATTAAAAATATTCACTGAAGGGGGGGTAGGAAAGAAAGGAAGCAGAATCCATGTGGAGCAGCACTTTCATCAGTAATCTAGTTGCCCTCTATTTTGTTGTTAAGACCCTGGACATTGAGGTAGCTGGACAATTCTAAAGTTTCCTTCTTTATAGTTCCTGAGTTGAAATGTCTCATTTACAGACATGTCTCAGAGAAAAGGCTTTCTTTGCCTATGGGAAAATCCTACCCTTTTGAGTGAACAAAGCTTGGACTTTGCAAAAAGAGAATTGAGCAGACCTGTGACGTAATGGAACAATAATAATATGTACAGCTACAATAGAGGGTGTTTTTAGTAAAAAAAACCCACAACCTTGCCCTTACAGCAATCAAGGCATATCAAGAATATGAGGCTCAGAAGATTGCTTAGGATTTCATTTGAAATTCAGTGCATGTGAATACCTATGCTTTTCAGTTTTGAGGGGTTTTTTTATATTTTTTATATCTGTGTTTGAATTAAAAGGAAGAGGGTGTCTCAGTTTTGAGTCCTTAAAACAGAGGTGAAATGTCTCTCCTATTCCCATCTTATAAAAGTAAAAATAACTTTAAAAAGTACAGTAGACAACTCACAGGCAGAGGAGCCTGAGCTTTCAGCTGAAAAATAAATAAATAAATAAAAGAATGCTCTTGAAGACTTTCTCCTTCTCAAAAGCCTTCCTTCCCCCAAAACCATCTCTTTTTTTCTTTTTCTCCTTTCCCCTTCCCCACTATACATGCATGCATACACACACACACAAAACCAAACAGAGATCTAGTAACTTATCCTGGAAGAGATCTTTTTTTTTTTTACATCTTCATATCTTTTGAAATCCACAGCAGCTGGATGGTTTTCTTGCAAAAGCTGAGGTGGGCAGAAGTGAGGTTTCACTGTGGCAGGCCTGAGAAAGTAACTCATTATAACCCTATGTTAAAGGTAGCATTATAAACACACAGAGAATTTCATTCAAGTGTTATTCTGCAAAGCATAGCCCTTCCAATTGTGTTGAAATATTTTGATTTTCCATCTACATTAACGTGCTGAAGTGACGTTAAGGTATTAAATCTTTATCATAATATTAAAGTTAACTTCTCCAGAGGACTCTCAGTTATGCTAAAAGAGATGGCCCAGACCTTACAGCACAATGCAGATGGATGCTGCACAGATGAATTAAGAAATTGTTGTGTAATATAACTTTTCGTATTGGACTAAAGAAGAACAATGTTTAATTGACATTTTCTGGTATGAGAAGTCTGTCAAGAAACTTATGGTGGAATTGTTGGCTTAATTTTATGGATGAATTGTCCAGCTATTATCCCTGCACACTGGCAAGGCAGCTAGTTTGAAATTGCTTTTTGTTGATAAATACCTGAATGGTAGAGTCTACAGTTGAGATGTGTGAACTGATATTTCTTCATTTATAGTGACTTTAGAAAAATAAGATAATTTTTTTTTTTTTCCAGATAAACACAAAATTATTTTGGAAAGGTCAAGAAAATAACATTCTAAACCACAGTAACTCTTTTGGGAATCTGTTTGACACGTCTACATTTTTATATTAAAAATTACATTAAAATTTACATTAAAATACTGGTTTTGATAATAGAAAACTTTTTAAAAAGTAATTTTGTTAGATGACATATGGAAGATTTTAAGTATTTTTTTTCCATAGTGGAGTACTCATTGAAATTATTGAATTAATAGTATTTTGGTTGAATTAAATCTGAGTTTGTCCTGGCTTTATTTTTTTATTATTTTTTTTCTCTCCTGGTGGATGCAGCAAATCTTTCTCCAGGTCCAACGTTTAACACGTATTCTAACGTGTATTTCATTCCTATCTGAATAGAATTTGTTCTTATTCTAAAAACCTGTAGCTTTAGGTAATGTCTTTAATAACACAGAACACTTGAAAATATTTCATTTTCTATGTACATATATAATTGGCTAATGTGATAATTCTTGATTTGGATTCCCTATGTGATTTCTGAAAAGGAAAAGATTGAATGTTAGTTTTGATTTATAATGAGTTCTTTTCTCCATGCACAATAATTGCATAAAGTTAATATTTTTGATGCTTGTATATGGGTACAGCATCTACAATAAAGTTATCTTGAACTAGATATACTAGATACATTGCTGTTGCTCTTTTGAAAAGAACTGTTTTAACTGATCTTAAGTGACGTGTATTTCTAAAAATAGTGCTGTTGAGTTTATTATCACTGATTTGCTGTAGTAGCACAGCTTGCTCTCTAGTTATTCTGGACTTCAAGCTTTGCTATTGCTTATACTGCTAACATTCTTGAACTTTACTTCAATTGAGCTTTTCTGTCGGAGGGGTCAGAATGTAAAATTACCATGTCTATGAACATCATATGCAATCTTTATGAAGAAAATATAACTGTTAAGAGAATATTTCACTGGAGACTGATGACAAAGTTTTAGTCTAAGAGTTCCTAATGATCTTCTGTTTCCATCTAGATCTTTTATTATTCACCAAAATCAAACCATAAAGAAATTATTAAAGTGACCTAGTAATTTTCTAAATTGAAATCTTTCCTGCACCATTAGGTGCTACGTGAAATGCAGATAAGGGTGTCCTGTCTCTATCTTTCTCATATGGTGCTTCTGTAACTTACCTTTCTTTTGAAACTAGGTTGCTCAGTTTTTCACTCAATTCAAGAAAGGAAAATGATATGCTATGCAGTGATATTGCTTAAAATGTCAACTGGTGATGCTAGCCTGGTGATCAGTACCATGTTCTGTTCCAGCTGAGATTACAAACCTTGGGAAGGTAGCACAAGTCATTGGTTCTGAGCAAATGGAGATAGATATAAATGCTTTGGGGAGATTGCAAACAGCATCCTGAGTCTGAGAGGGGTAGGGCAAGCTTCTGTAAAAATTACACATTTTTCTTAGAGAGCTTTGAGAAGTTCCATATCTAAGGTCTCTGATCACACATGATGATGAGCATAGAGACTCAGAGAGAAGTAGACACTTAGAAATTAGCTCATCTCAAACCATTAATATTTCTAACCCATAATTTGATGTTAATAATTGTTAGTTCTGATTATTCTATTTTTGCTATTTGTAATTTTAATGATTAATGACTTGTGAACTTTTTCTGGATTTTATCTTGGCCTGCATTTGTATATTGTATAAAGGAAAAAATATTCAATAAAATATTTCTTACAGTATTCTATTAGTATTTTACTTACAGCAAATAAGGTTTTATTCCCCCTTTGTTTTCAGTATTCTTCCAACCAAAACCCAGATCAAACTGACAAAAATTTGAAATTTCTCTGAACAAAATTTAAAAATCTTCCTAACGTCTTTCCTCAGCATAGGTTCAGTCTAAATTTGTGGTGGGACCCAAAGTGTCTTTAGCCCCTCCTCCAGAAGGAAAACCTTTAAGCTGCAATCACAAACTATTTTTTCTAGCTCTTACTGCTTGAATTCTTGACACAATATAACAAAATTCTCTTTACTTTGTAATTAAAGTAAAATTTGTTTTGCTAAATCATATCATAACCTTTCTGCATTGGATCTTCCTGTCTTGCTATGTCTTCCTGTGAATCACTTTGGCTTTGTCTCAAGGATTCAGAACTATTTTGAGAGCTTTCAAGAAAGCTCATTGCATTGATCTTTCTGTATGATTCCCATGGAAAGGGGAAGACATAGCAAAAGCTAGCCAGGAGGATATTAAAGGTATATCTCAAAACCATTCTCAAGTTGCAGGGAGAAAAAAAAGAACCCAACAAACCAAAACACAAAAACCATTGCTAGCAATTAAGCCTATGTGTCTACCAAAGTTGATAAAGTTGGTTGGAATGGCCAGTGCCATATGGGGATCTCCCACAACACCCTGATTTCTTTCACAAGGCTGTGGTTCCCTCACTAGCACTAAGGAAGCTCTAACCCCTTTTGAAGAAACTTACCTGGCAGGTGCCTGTGAACAGGTGTCCAGATATCTGCTACGACAGATAGAGTTCATGTCATTCTGTAAGGTGATGTGTCATTTGTTAGAAGAGTGGTTCAAACAATTTTTAGTCAGGATTACTTTTCTTTTGTTAGAAGGCCTGAAGACAGAAGAATTAAAGTTTTCATTTCTTTTTTCTTTATCTTCTTGATACTCAGACATGCATTTCCTTTACCTTTCCTTCACTGGTATCCACACAGTTTGTTTACTCCCCAGATACTCACTTCAAGAAAAAAATTGCTTTTGCTTGGTAACCTCATGCCTGAGCAGGGTATATCTTTCAGCTGAAACTACCCATATTAATCCTCATGGCAAGTGAAGAAAAAAACGAACCAAAGGAGAGGAGGAAGGACAGAAAAAAAGTTTGACAGGGTAAAACTGTAGGAGTGGGTGAAGTGTTTTATTCTTTAGATATCGCTGTGGGTCATTGCACTAGTGGATTTGTTTTTCCCTCTGTGGTTTCTGTGTTTTATATTTTCTGCAGGTTTCCTAATCCTTGATTGGTAGGAGGCAGGGAGGAGTTGAAGGAGGCTGACATGTTGAAGTGCTAGTTTGCTGCTTGATTGAGGAGAGCTCTGGATGGCTTTCATCATTCACAAGCAGGAACTAAAATCTCTTTGCACTGCTTTGTATAACATTCTGTTTAAAATAAATTAGCAGATATGACCAAGCATTCTTTATAACAAATACTGCGATATTCCCTTGGTGAACTGTCCTGTTTGGTGGCTTAGTAGTTAAGGTACCAAATGTCTGCCTCTCTGAAGGGAAACCAGATAATTTTAATAAAATTAAGTCTTGACTATATTGCATGTGTCCCACCATTCATAGCACTGTGTTATACAAAGCCAAAGAGTCATGGGGGCAATTCAACTACATGTATAGGACTCATTTGAGAAAAAAAAAAAAAAAAAAAAAAAGACGACAGCTAGAAAGATAGGGTCTTGTTTACTCAGGTAATGTATTATGGTGATAAAAATGTGATAATTAAGTGTATTAGTCAAAGACAGTGCAAATAAGTGCAATAAGCTATGTTTTAGGTTGCAAAGATGCCATTAACTTGCTCAAGGTGATTTTCAATGCGATACAGCTATCCCACTGTGATAAAGTATTTCAGATTAGTGTTGGACCCCTTTGAGTTTATTTTGAAATAAAGTAATTTAACATAAATAACATTCTATGTTATCTCTTTTTACTAACCTTAAAATTATTGCAGTGAGTTTTGAGTTGTTTGAGCAATTTCAGTGATTTGTCCTGAATTTCTCAAAGAAATGAAAGTAGCAACCATAATAAAAGAGATCAGCAATCTGTTTAGCTCCATTTAGTTTCAACACTTGTATCCTTAATAGGGAAATTTTTTACATTTTTTGCACAGAAAGAGTGAAGTGTCATTCTGAGAAAGCTGTCATCTTTGCTGAAGGCTGCTGGTGTCTGAA
The DNA here is from genome assembly GCF_929443795.1 of Astur gentilis. Classification (NCBI taxonomy): domain Eukaryota; kingdom Metazoa; phylum Chordata; class Aves; order Accipitriformes; family Accipitridae; genus Astur; species Astur gentilis. Next base: position 17,719,524 of record NC_064900.1, on the reverse strand, counting down.
TTTGTATTGTACATTAGCTTTTCCTTATAGGTTTTCAAGGGCCAGCTGCTGGTACTTTATTTCATTTAATTTTGAATACTCCTATTTTATGGCTTGGACAAACAAGGAAATATGACTTGTCTGTTTACTTAAAAAGAATAAAAATGAACATCACAGCCTTAATGTGATTTTTAAGTAGTGGCAATGGGCCTAGGACACTGTATTAATAATGATAGAATGCTGCACTTCTGAGGCAAATCGTGCTGGCTTTATTCATGCAAGATGTTTGGTGGCTTTTGAGGTAACGTTTTGTCTTGAATGCAGTGAAATTGGCACTTCAGGTATAAGGACAACTGCTTTTTTAAATACAATTTTAAGATATTTTGTTTTCTTCTGTGTTTTTGATTGGTTTGTTTTTTTAGTAGAGGATTAAAATGGGACTCAGGAGATCTGTTCTGAACTCCCCTGTCAGGTTCAGAAGTATGTAAAATATAAGACATTCCGCTTAATTCTTCTGTGTTCATTTCCCCAGTAGTGAAATAGGACTAATGCTACCTCCTTTTCCCTAACATTTGGTCTGTACTGTCTAAATAACGATCTTAAAAAACCTCAAGACAGAAATCCATTCTTTACTGCATATATATTTGTTAATGTAAAGTTGTGAACAAAATCAAGACATGTGTAGATAGCTTTTTATAAATAAAGCTACTTCATTTGAGGCTGCAGTCTCAAACAGTGCTCTAAAACTTTACCTTTTTATTTAAAATGCTGAAGTACAAAAATCTTTTTCTTAGGCTATTGCATGCTCTGCAAATTTTACTTAATTTCTTTCAGGCAAGTTGCATAAGCTTCAGTGATTTGCTCAGTGCAGTATTTGTAACTACTTTAATTAGAAAGATGGGCTTTTATACAAGATAGAATGACTTGCTTAAAATAATAGGCTTTATTAGTATTACTACTATTAAATGGGAAAGGACTTTTTTTTAACTATTGACAAAACTTACAGTAACTTTGGGAAAAAATAGGCCTTACAGTATAGTTTTGGAGTAATTTGAAGTACATATTGAACATGGAAGATTAATCTTTCTGTTGAATACTTGTTTTGATTTGTCCTTAGAGGTACATCGTGCAGTAATAACCATTAATAAAGTAAAACTTAGAGCACTTGAAAACAGATTCTTCAGTATTCAAGAATTTGCCTACTTGAGAATTTAGATTTTCCTTGTACTAAGATAACCTTCAATATCTAATAGTCAGGTCAAGTTTATCCAGTCTTATCAAATTTATCCTTCTAAGTTCTCTGTGTATCATCTGTTTTTAGCACAATTAGAAATTAAGAAATAATGCATTACAACCTATTTGTTTTCTACAGTACAAATGTTGCAATTCATATAGTCTGCCCCACCAAAACTGAACGGCAATAGGTAAATGTATTGTGAGATACTACATTCTGTCAACTTTTATTCTTCTACTTCACTGAGAGCAAGAATGGTGAGCTTTTGAAATGGCTAGACTGGTGACAAACAATGAGTCTGATGGACAATGGAATTGGAGCGTGTCCCAGCATCTCAGAGCCTTCATTGCAAACTTCTCTTTCTGTTTCAAGGGAGCTGTAGCTAGAGTGCATTTGCTGATCACAAATTCAGTGGAGTGGTGTAGGGAGCAAAATGATCCCTAAAGTAAGCACTGAGGTCTTCAAAAGTCAAACCCTACATTTTGAAAGTTATCAGCCGCTAGTGCAATACTTAAATGTTCATGCTAGATGCTTTCCTGTGAAATGCTTGATTCAGGTTTTCTGTGCTCCCTGTGCGCAACTCCACCAACTATGTGTGCAACAGACTACTCTAGTCTCCAGGTGACAAAGCCGTATTTGTGGCAACATCTGTGCTGTGGAAAAAGGTCATGTTTTTCCAGCCAGGAAAAAAGAAGAAAACAAAAAATGCCTTTTTTGTGTGTGTTTACTGCTACACCTTGAATTTTAGCAAGTACTCATGAGCATTATAAAATGCATAGACCTGACTGTGCAACCAAACTATGTTTAATCAAACTTTAATGAGCTGTCCCACATCTTCTAACATTTAGCATCTACATGCCCATGAAATGTCTTAGAATCATGGGACTATGTGAATTTATTTTCTTTTCTTTCTAAGCTGCCTAGCCATTTTAGCCCAGCTGTATGTCTTGCATTATGAACTCATCCACCGGAAGTCTTTAATGGTTTCAATTAGGGATCTAGATCCACATGGAGCTTTTGTTAAAAGGGTTTGGATATTTTTTAATGACATCTGATTTGCTAGCAAAAATGTCAAGCACATAATTGCCATTTCAGAGTTTCATAAATCTGAATCAATTAGTAAAAAGAACCCCTTGACCTCGAGTCCGTGAGCCTTCATGATCATTCAGTCTAAGTGCTAAGGAGCCATTGGCACATGATATTCAAGCCCACTGATCCTTTTGTTCAATCCCTTTTTCTCAGAGCAAGGCTAAATGCAGCTCCCTTTGAATTTAAAACCTTGCTAAATTATTTAGTATTACATACCACAGGCTGATTAAATTTTGCACGGAGTAGTGAGATTGTTTCCCAGGTAAGTCATCACTCAGTTCAGTTTACCACTTAAAATTTCTTTCATTCTCAGTCAAAATACAGCAAGGGCCATCCATCATTATCACTTTGTCCTTTAATTTTTCTGTCAGCCTTTGTCAAGCTTGAAACAAAAGCCTTTACATTTTTATCAACTGCAGCTATTGTCTGAATTGTGCTCAGTCATTTCAGAATATCGGTTGTGTTTTTACCAAACAAGTCAAATATTTTCAATAGGTCAGATCTATCTTTCACGTAAGCCTGCTAAACCAAACAGAACCATTTCTCATTTCTTTGGAAATGGAGAGTAAAAATGCTTAGGGCCAAATCGACAGTGAGAGTAAATTGTCCAGGCTCCCTGCACTTAAGTGGATGAATGTCTTCTGCCTTAGTAAGAAGAACGCAGCATCAATTCAAGGAAGAAGGAGAGTTGAACAGGAAATTTTGATCAGGCAGAGCCTGGCAGTGTTTTGAGCTGATCTTGTACAACACTATTCTGCCACTCATAAACAGACGACATCTGTGCCTCTGCTAAAGAGCAGCCTCCAGACCAAGCCAAGCGTTGCAAGCTCTTCCTTTTTCCACTGTCCACTCGCAATCAGCCATCAGATTACCTCCTGTCTGCCTTCACCTTGCCAGTGCTTGTCTAGCTTGATGGCATGCTAACAGACAGTAGTGGCCATGAAGAACGCCTTTCTAAAACCTTCCCCATACTTCTCTCCGCATCCACTGAACTGTGACATTACATCAGGTCCTCACTGAAAAGAGAGTTCTTAGCTGAGCATTTGCTGCTTAGCTCAAACCACTCTGTGCCACTAGACAAGATTGGAAGCCCGTCTGTTTCACTGAAAATCCAGATCAGGTCTTACCTGTATAACCTGTGGGAATATAAGTGAAAAAGAGTTGGGACTGCAGACAGTAACTCCCCTTGGCATGAAGCCTAACCCCTCTTCTATTTCCAACAACTTTTATGCAAACAATTAGTTCTCTGTGAATTGTTTGTATTTCAGAGGTAGCAAGGTGTTGAAGTGAATACCAGCTTAAATACATTATTGAATTTTTGACTGAGTATCTGTCTGTCAACAAACATTCATTTTAGGAGTGAGGTTTCAAAATTAATGGTGACAATTATTGCTTGACTTCTAGATCTCTGAGCATGGCTTTTCTATCTTCTCTGGCTCCCCATCTGCAAAATATAGCTATTTTCTGCTTCACAGGAGGCTAAGGATTAATACTTTAGTATTACTGAAATAGCGATCTGGTGCATTGATTTGGGTATGGCTACTTGAATTAAAAAGTTCTACTCTGCAAGGTCTCTTGGTTATAATCATCCACAGTATTTAGTGGCATGAGAGTCATAAACAAAAAATCGGTTTCAGCTGAATGTTGTCTATGACTAGATTCAGAAATTGCAAGGCCAGAAAATGGAATTAAGTTTCACTCCAACACAGGTTTCCTGGGCAGAAATCTGCATATCCATTCTGTTAAGATCCTTCTTGACAGAGAGCTCAGGAGGACAAATCGACATAGTCCATTTGATAGCATGTTTCTGAGCAGTTGCCAGCAGGGAGCTCCAGATAACATAACATGTGCCTTGCCAGTGGTATGAGATAGGTGTGCCCTGCAGTAAAAAAAAATGACCCAAAAGTCACAGGACTAGAAAGAGGTCAAATCGTAATTCCCTTTTCTGGCATGCAAATGAAATAGCACCACTCTTTTTACAATACAGTGATTCATATGCCTCAGACAGAAGCCGGTGCTGTTGAGTAGCAGTTTATACTTGTAGTCTGTCTGATTTTGGGAACTACCAAACACACTTACCTCCTACACCTACAATACATGATGAAAGAATGAGGGGCAGTGCACATTATTTCACTTTTTTCTGAAGTGCATATTCTGCGTTTTCTTATGCAAAAGCATTTTCAAGGCAAAGACAACTAAAGTTTTCATGAGAATCCATAAATCCAGAACTGATAAGGAGCCCTTCTATCAGACTCAGTAGGAATGGGGTGCCTGTACACCTAAGTCTTTTGAATGTGAGGCTCGGGTACTTTTCAGAATGCTAATCTATGGCTGGATTTGGGCTGTCCAAGTTAGGGTTTAAGGATGGGATATGGTCCAAGAGTTCCAAAATGTGTTGTCAGGAGAGCTGTGAGCTATTCTGTTATTTTACACATACATTCCTGTTGCACACTCTTATTAAAGAAGCAATTCTACTGGGCAGAGCCTCAAACCTAAGCCGGTCTGAACCTGTCATTTTTAGAGTCCAGACAGAGTTAGATTTCATTGCTTGGGCAATGCCATGCTCTTCAGGCTGCTGATTCCTGGTTGCTATCTTGTACTGGAGTCTTTGAGAGCAAGTAATTGTAATGCTGTGAGCAAAGCAGACCAACTGCAGTCATTTGCATGGTGAATATCACCTTACTCTGCTAAGAAAGAAACAAAGCTAATGCTATTGCTTGTATTTACGTTTCTTTTGAGAACATGTTTTTCTCTGAGGCTTCTGACAAGATGCCATTTTGATGTTTGGCATCAGAGTTTGTGACTTTGATTGGGAGACTAATTTCTGCACAAGTTTTCATAATTCTTGATCTGACCAGAAAAGACGAATCTATCACATCTGTATTAAAACACTGATATATTCTAGTTCTTGTTAACTGGTCTGTTTCCCAGGTAGCTTTTTTTTAAAAAATAAGAAATCTTGTTGGAAATACTTCAATCAGAAAAGAAACCACCAAGCAATGAACTTCTAAATTCACCAGTGACTCATTTAAGCTATTATGTGGTAGACATAGGTAGACAGTGTGTTCGCAGAATGGAAAGCACTGTCATAAAACCATAACTGTATTTGCCAGTTGCAGTTAACTTGCCATTGCAGTCTTAAGTAAATGGCATATTTAAGAAAGGTAATTAATGGAACCATAAGTCACACTAATTAGATTTTACGTAAAAGACTGATTTGTAAAGCTTTCCTAATAAACAAGGCTTTGCTCTCCTTATGAAGTAGGTGGGGTTTTTGTGTTTGATTTCATTTTTAGCACAGGGGAGGATTTTCCCTTTATGAGAAGCAATTGCATATATCAGTACATGTGACATGTATCTTTTTAACATGTTAATTTATTTCTAATGCTTGCTATACGCAGTTCTGTTTAATTATTGTGGTACTCACACTACAGGTAATGTTACCATTTTTCCTGGTTATTAATGTGGCTCCATTGTGGGGTTTTTTAAAAGCCTGTTTTAATTTTTCTAGCTTGGGAATGTTTCATACTGAGAAACAGGTTAAATATCAGTGTACAACAGATGAAAGAGGGATCTCATGCCATTTTCTGATGGCTTGAAAAGTGGAAAATCCCACAAGTATAGATTTCAGAGAGAATAGTGCTGGTGTTTATCAAAACCAAAGGAATACAGAAAATTGTAGGTTACTCATAGATGTTAACTGACAAGGAGACTTTTAAACTGGCAAAATAATCTGTCATCCAGTATGAAAATAAGGTATGCATGCTAATGTGAAGTCTTAAGAGAGTAATTATACAATGCTAAACTCAAGGACCCTGTGTCTGAAATGTGTTCTGTAGGGCCCAATACTGTAAAGCTCTGAGCTACTTCAGCTTCCATTGATTTCAGTCAGAATTGATGGCACTCAGAGACCAATTGCATTTCTTTCCACAGCAAGGGAAGACAGATTGTGGGTCAGACTTTTACTCTTTTATTGCATTGAATAGCACCTTTCAGAAATATTTTCACTGAAATTCGTGTGGAATGGGTTACTCACCATCAGCTGCTGAGAAACTAGTCCTTTCCTTTTAAACCTGCAGTATAAATAATCTGAAAAATGTCAGATGCTTTTTATGTCCTCACAGAAGTGCTTTTCTCTAGTTCTCTTCAGGGCTTTTGTTTATTTGTTCTTTAAAACCTGCAATCACCTTATAAGCAAAGCAATACTGGTCTTTATTGCTTTTGGCAGTGTAATCAAAGTATTTTCTATCTGTACATCTGGTTATGTTCTGCTCTGTACTGGAGCATTTTGCAACAGACTTTGTTGGTTCGTCTGCAGTGAAGCAGCTGCACACCTAAGCCTGGCATACCTGCACTTACTTGATCAAAAGCTGAAGGGTTTTGTAGGATGTTGTCATCAGGGCTGTGCATTTTTTCTGACTTGTATACACAGATTTTTAAATTTAATTAATTTAATTTTATTTAACTTTAATTTAGCATTTCTGATTTTTAGTTCTAAGCTGATTTAGAGAAATACTGATGTATTAACAATAAATTTTAAGTGTTAAGGATGACTGAAAGATGACTGTGCCTGCTAATTAGGGTAAAAATTTTGAAATATACTCTGCTCTGGATCTTAGCAGACAACTGTGTCTTAAACAAATGTGTGGGAAGAAGAAAAGCAATCCGGAAAAAGCAGCTCTTATAGTTAGTAGCATTTTCTCCCCTTTTTCCTTCCATTGAGTCTGTCTGAAAGTGGGTGTTTTAACATACAGCCATTTCTCGTTAACATGTGTGTGTTTATTTTAGCATGATGATGTTGTTTTTTTCATCTCCCACTCTGACACAGCATGTTTCATCTGTATATGGTTTCTACTATATGAGACATTTAAAATGGCTCAGTGAAGAAATGGATTCTTGTCACTTAAACAGTCACTCTCCAGATCTGTGGAAACTTGGTCATTTTAATAGTGTTTTAAATTCCATATGCTCGAAGATTGACTATAAAAATTGAGAGTGATATAATGTCAAGAATTTAAAGGTACTCTGTTGTACCAGTAATAATTTGTGTTAATCATGTTTTAATTTAGTCATTTTTGACATACCTGTATTTACAAATTAAACCACTGTTATGTTTCTCCTTTGTTTGCATGATATGATTTTATTTTATATTTTTTTTCCACTCACCAGATGTTTTCAACACTTTGCTTCCCACTACTGTCATCCCCTCCCTTACCACTGCAACAGTCACAACCACTGTAGCCTTAACAACCAGCACAACCACATCGGCAACAGCTATCAGCACCAGAGGTACAGTATGCTTCTTTGTTATGGCCTGAAAAACACATTATAAATAGGAAATTATAGGTTTGATTTTTAAGAAGGATAGAAATTGCTAAAGAGAGGGTTCAAACACTTTAGTTCAATAGATATATTTAATGGAGTGATCCACAGGATGGTGTGTAGTTAAGAAAGATTTCCTGTGACCTTGAATATTTTCATTGCTCTAGCAGTGTGTATGTGAACTTTGACAGGATGCTTAAATTATTGGGATACATTTGCATTTAATTTTTTTTTAAGCTTAGTAAATTAACTTTAATGTAAAATGCAAGCAAGCTATTTTTAAATAAACATGACCTTTTAAGACTGGTTATTTTGGGTGCTAATGTTTAAAACAAGGTAGGTGTCTCGGCATTGGAATTACTGTTGAGGCAATCTTGCTTGATAACAAAGAGGCATCGCACTACATCGCCCTTGTTAGTCTTTTACAATTTAAGGTATTTCTAACTTAGGGATGTCTTTATCTTACCAGTATTAGAGTAAATGAGCTGAAATTTCTCTCTCCCCTCCGCATCCCCCATCCTGTTGGGGTTTTGTCTGTTGTAGCTTTTTAAATGTTTCCAGTAATGCTTTGCTTCGTTATGAGCAAAATATAAAGCTGAATTTTACTGTTGTATTCAGTGACTGATCATATAACTGTTCAATAATGAAGATGTGTGTGCAAGGTTTTGCAGATTATCATCTTCTGGGTAGCTAGTAATCTCTCACAGTAAGTGAAATGGCGGAAGGTTCCTATGTGGTCTATTGACGGCTTTCATTGTGCAAGGAGAGAGGAAATAATATTCACTTACCACACTGCAAGCATTCACATGATGAGGTATAATTATCCCACGAAACTTAAGACAGGGTTATGAAATCTTTCCTTTCTGGAAGAATTGTTACGAGTCAGTTGTAGTGACCTGTCTAACTTGCAAGTATAAGCTGAGCTAAATGCAGATCCATAGTATAAAGATTACTCAACTTCTTCCTCCACAGGGCATTGGTATTTCAATATCATGGCCTTCATGTAATAAACTGACAGCAAACCTGAAAGTACATTTTCAAGCTTTAATATTATTTATAGTGTGAAAAAAAAATTGGGTTTTTTTAGTGAAAAAGAGTGTTACAGTAGTCCTTTCCCCTCAGAAAAAAATGATAGACCATGGAAAACAGGCTAGTGCACTCAGGGTTTGAGTAGTTGCAAGAGGAACATTTTCTGAAAAGGAACAGGATGACAAGAATGATCATATCTTTATGAAAGAGTGGTTTGAGTCAAGCAGCAGAAGCTTCCCAGCTTTCTGAGGGCTCAGCTACTGGAAGGACAAAGTGCTTAGTGTACCATGTTGGTGTTTGCTGTCCTTAATAAATTGTTTTCTTCTTGTTATGTGGTCATAACTAAATTATGTTGCTGTTGTGATTGTCTGTTTAGTGTACCAATGTTATTAAGGCATTGTGTTACCTTCTAAGTGTGGTTTAGGACCTCATTTTCCTTTACTCTGAAGTGTTCATTTTCATAATTTGTGTGCCCAGCATCAAGAAAAAGATCCAGAAAAGGAGAACTCTCTTCTAAGCTTCAGGTCTAACATGTATGAGAATGCATGCAATTTGGTGCTACAGTAACAAATAGATACTGCTTTAAGAGAAAGTAAAAGAAGGAAATCTGGGTGAAAGTGGTCAATCACTAAAACATGAGCACTCACTTTTCCCAGAAAAATAAGTGAATGCAGCAAAATGGCTGAGAAGATGAGACCACTTCAACCTCAAGGAACTAGTAGGTATGGTCTCTTGGGCAGATAATCTAAGAGACAAAGGAGTGTGGGAAGACTTTCTTGAACAGCTTATATTGAAAGGAAAATGACAGCCTATACCAATGCAGAGGAAAAACAGGACACGTAATAAACTAATGAAGTTGTCTATCTAACAATCTAAGAAATCAAAACCCACAAAAATGTGAAAACAAGATAAGATGACTATAAGCATAAGTCACAGAGTGTATCACTGTGGAAGAAACAGGAAATCAGACATAAAAATCAGAAACAACCAGATGCAAAAGTAATTGCAACTAGCAAGGTGTGAGAAATTTAACAAAACAAAACAGCTTAGAAATATATTAGATGAAAGACAAAAAATAAAGAAATGTAGTGATCCTATTCATGAATGATTAGGGCAAGGCTGAAGTAATTGGTGTTTTATCCAGCAATAGATGACAACTGGAGTGGTGTTTCTAATAGGGGTGCCACACTGAAAGATGACCACAAATAGAGACAGATCAAAGAATAAGGACAGTAAGTTTAAAGATATGCTCTGCAAGGAAGCTGAAGGCACCAGTTTGTTTGGTTTTGTGTTCAAAAAAGAAAAGGTGGTATGACTCTGATGAGGACTTATTTTCCAAGTTCAATGGGGAAAACAAATCCACTGAATCAGTGGCAAAGGTATTTAGTGGGGAAACTTCCTAAATTCACAGGAGGCAGAAACGCAGTGTAGCTGTTGAAGTTCTACAACTTCCTTCATCCTTGCTTTCTGTAAAAATGCTTGATTCCCATGGCAGAGGGAAATGGACAAGATGCTCTCCTTAAGTCTCTTTCTCTCCTATCTTTCTTGGACCCATAAATAAAAATGTTCACAAACCGACAGTGAATGTTGTGTAGGCAGAGTTCTGCCATCCTGAAATACTAAACTGAACCTTATCTAGATTGTCAGAGCACCTACACACCAGAGGTACAAATGGAGTAAGAGACATTTTGCAGAGGATCAGATTTTCAGTAGTACCTGTCTCTGGCTGAGCAAAAAGTATCGTATAAATATATTTTCTTTTGACAATTCTGCTTCTTATTCCAGTAAGATTTTTGACATGAAGGAGTATATAAGGACATAAAGTTGAGAAGCTATTCATATATTTTCAACCTTCAAAACAATTTTTTGTTGTTGTTGTATTTTAGCTTACAGGTGTGTTGGAAGTAGCATTTCTCTTTATCTTACTTTATCAGATCTTGTTGGATCATGCCTTAAAGAAACAGAAGTTTGCCCCAGCTCATAGGATAGTACATAGTAATTAATAATATCTTTGAACTGGATTTATTTTTATTATTTTTTGTTATTATTTTATTAATTATGACTTGATACTTATTAATCACCTCATGTAAATTTTACAAGACATTCCTCTATTCTGAATGACTTGTACATAGTCCTTCCTGAGAATATATTACTCCACATCCAGTCACAGGAGATGTCACTACAGGAATATGATACAGGATATAAAGAGCCCAGAGAGTCTGTAAATCTAAGGCATTTTACATTATGATGATTGTACCTCCTTATTACCAAAAGCCTGAATTAATGGGAAAAAAAATTCTCCAAACCATCATCAGTTAATTCTAGAACTGTGTGACTCATCTCTGTCTTAATTTGCATGGCATTTAGTAAACAGCATGAAAAAAAGCTACTGATCCAGTTGGATGACAACATGATAATTCATAAACATCCTGTTTAATCAAACTTTTCACTTTCTCAGACAAACATATGCTTGCTTTTGTGCTCAGTCCTTCAGGAATTAATTATTCTTTTACTGGTACATTACCTACTAACTCAAAAAATCTAAACACTGTTTGGTGCCAGTGAAGAGTATTGCCCTTTATATATTTGTCAACGATATCTTAAAGCCTAATAACCATGATGAAGAATGTACGGCAAAATGAGAATGAAATGTATGAGAAGAAACAATTCTAGAGGACAACAGAAAGAATAAGTATACAGTGTATGAGTAGTTTCCTTTCTATCAGATTTAAGTTATGTTATCTGTGAAAGCTGTGCACAGATCCATGCTAGTGTTCCCTTTTGTAACTAGGAAGAGGCACAAGAGGATTGAGGATTTGCCCCCAGTAGTGAAACAAGGGATGCTTTCCTTGGATAAAGTCTTTGTTAGCATGAAGTTAATTTAGATGGTTCTGTGCCAATCCTTCAAAGTCCCATAGGTGGAGGGGGAGTGTGATTAACAGTCTAGGAGAAGCCACCTCAAGTCAGAACAGCTCTATGTTTCTGGATTCACAGAAGAGAAGAGCTTGCATACACAAATGTACATAAAACCCTTCCACAGGCTGGCATTATGTTAATCACCCCCCCACTCACCCTGCGATTTTTTAAATTTAAATCCTTTTCCTGTCAAGAAAAAAAAAAAGTCAAAGAGGTTATAAAACTTGGTAATTTTGACTTATTCTTATTATTGAAGATTGAAATCTCACCACCACCTCCCAAACAGGCACAAAATTAACATTGCAAGAGCATCCCAAACTCAAAAGATAGATCCATTCAGTTTGATTGTACATATCAGGGTGATTCAGTCTCAGCTGAGTCACTTGTGTAATGACTGTGCCAGAATGTTCAAAGCTTTATATAGCAACGCCTAAAAACATCTCCAAAAGTCATTACGTGTAGCAGAGATATGATGCTGCTCCCAGGCAGCTGCACTATGAAGTTCAAGAGTTTAGTTAATAGTCAGGGTGACCACAAAGTCAATGAATGTACACATTTATATATAAATGAAATCCCTGCTTTATTGTAATCCACTTTGTTTTTATTGTTTTGGACTCTGGTATAAAACAAAGATTACTTAAAGGAGACCTGTAAAGCTAAATTCAGAAGAAGAGTTTACAGTGGATTAAGGAAGGGTTTGAGGATGTGATCATTTTGAAAACTATTGTGAATTTAATTTAAGTGTGAATATTTCTATTTAATAGCATAAATTTCAACCATCTTAGCTAAAAAACCCCCATTGTTTTCTTTTTCTTCCATTTTTACCTGAGGGGGGGCAGAAAAAGACTAGAATACCTGTTTTGTTACAGGTAGTTTAAATGCAGAAACTACTTAGACATTACTTGTTTGTAGTCATCAGGTTTTTTTGTATCAAAAAAAAATGTTAAGCATAATATAACTTGCTACTTTGAGATATAGACAGAGAAAGAAACAACAAAGCAAAGAAAAGGTATAGAATATGTGAGGGACAACGGAGATAAAGGTAGACTTAAATATAGTTGTGTATGCTGACTTGCATTCAACTCTGATAATAAAAAAAATTATTGTTGGCTAATGTTAAAAGCAGTTTTGTGTGACAGCATGTTACAAGCTAGTTGTTCTATGTACTATTTTATAGCTGTAGCAGTAACATAAAATCTGTGTCTGGTTTTACTCAAACCAGGTAAGAAAATTACAACTTTTGAGTTTTTATTTCTTCTTTCTCATCTTTCCCTCTCTTACAAAAATCTCCTACTGGCTTATCCAACTTCTAGATTTCCCAGGAGGCCAAACAATCTGAGGTTCAAACCAACAGTTCTTTAGATTATTTTTTTCCCACCGGACATTCAAGTAAGCCTTTAGCACCCATCTTGCAAGAACTGCTATCTCTTGACTTTATAATGACTTTTATACAAGACTTTTATAATGACACCAAGTTGGGAGGGAGGGCTGATCTGCTCGAGGATAGGAAGGCTCTACAGAGGGATCTGGGTTGATGGGCCGAGGCCAATTGTATGAGCTTCAATAAGGCCAAGTGCCGGGTCCTGCACTTGGGTCACAACAATGGCATGCAGAGCTACAGGCTTGGGGAAGAGTGGCTGGAAAGCTGCCCAGCAGAAAAGGACCTGGGGGTGCTGGTTGACAGCCGGCTGAACATGAGCCAGCAGTGTGCCCAGGTGGCCAAGAAGGCCAAGAGCATCCTGGCCTGTGTCAGAAACAGTGTGGCCAGCAGGACTTGGGAAGTCGTTGTCCCCCTGTACTCGGCACTGGTGAGGCCGCTCCTCGAGTCCTGTGTTCAGTTTTGGGCCCCTCACTGCAGGAAAGGCATGGAGGTGCTGGAGCGTGTCCAGAGAAGGGCAACCATGTTGGTGAGGGGCCTGGAGCACAAGTCTTATGAGGAGTGGCTGAGGGAATTGAGGCTGTTTAGCCTGGAGAAAAGGAGGCTGAGGGGAGACCTTATCACTTTCTGCAAGTACCTGAAAGGAGGTTGTAGTGAGGTGGGTGCTGGTCTCTTTTATCAAGTAACTAGTGATAGGACGAGAGGACATGGCCTCAAGTTGTGGCAGGGGAGGTTTCAATTGGATATGAGGAAAACATTTTTTACAGAAGGGGTTGTCAGGCATTGGAACAGGCTGCCCGGGGAGGTGGTTGAATCCCTGGAGGTATTCAAAAAGCGCATAGACACGGCACTTCAGGACATGGTTTAGTGGGCATAGTTGATGGTTAGACTCGATGATCTTGAAGGTTTTTTCCAACTTAAATGATTCTATGATTCTTTCATTATCTTTATTTTTCATTCTACTTGTTTCCCAGCTGTTTAGAAGGTGTGCTAATAAATCATGGTAAACCTAAGTTAGACCATGATGAAATCCCAAACCTATTTTACAAGCCTTTTTCCTTAAGTCTTGAAACCGCCAGGGCTGTCTCTGGTCAGAGCTATCTGTTACCAGGTGAAACATCTGCAAGCTACAGCTGAGTAGCAGCTGGGAAACCTTCCCTAGCCAGCATCTCCAAACAGCTGATAGAGAGGCCAGCAAAGAAAGTGCCCGTGCGTTCCTTGACACTTGTATGGGCTAAATAGAGGAGACCAGGAAGAGAAATGGTGCCCAGTTTCCTGAAGTCCACTACTAGCTAACAGGTGAGGAGGGGAGATGCATGAGTATAACACTGTCTGCCTCCTTTTCCGTGTGTTCTCTGCTACCAAGGGCTCTGACACTGGAAGAAAAACTCCCCATCTCTGTTTGTGTATGACCTCAGCTCATCAGCAGGCATGTGGCTCCTTGGGCCAGATCCTAGGCTTTTGTGCAACCAGGAGGACAAGCCCAAAGCAGATCCAATGTATCCAGAGAGCAGAGAGCAATATGGCAAGATATAAGAGTTGTTGTTTTAGGATCAGAGAGGTGAATTTTTTATATCAAAATATACCTGTTGTGGTGAGATTCAAACATGATGTTTATGGAAATGTGAGGAAATTAGAATCCAGAGTTAAAAAAAAATAAAAATAAAAATAAGAAGATTAGGCAGTCCTGTGCTCCTCTCTTCTCCTGTGGTACTTGCAGGATGCACAAGACCTATGCCATGCACAGGGGAATCCAGAATACTTCTGCCCAGCATGAGCAAGGAATGTGAATTGTTATTAGTTCTGTTTCTTTGTAGATCCCTCAGTGTTTCTTTTGACTCCTTCAGAATATACAGCTCATTTGGTTTCACTTGCTGTTTAAGTTGCATGACTGTTGCTAATTTCTAGAGTTTCTGGAAAGAGAGAAAAACAGTAGGATTAAAACAGATTAAAAAAGAAAAAAAGTTCTATAGTGTTGATGCTTAAGTCTATTTTGCCAGCTTTTTCTCAAGAAATTATTCTCCTAATGTGTGCCTGCCCAGTCCTCGTCTGTCAGCCTTCTCTGGCTCCTCATGTTTTGAACAGGGCTTGGAGTTTCTAAAGTTCTACAGGTATATTTTCAAGAGGCTTAGTAGTCCACAGCGTCCATTTTAGGGGAAACAGAGTATTTGTTCCTTTCCCTAAGCAACATTTAATTAGGGTTTCATCCCAGTAGTCAGGCTTGGTGGTACAATTAATGCTGCAAATTCTCAAAGCTCACAAAACTAAGATCAACAGAGGAGATTGTAACATCTGTTCTAACTCAAAGAACTCTGTTTTTTAGGTCTGATAGATGCACAGACAGAAAAAGCCTCCTTATAATATCATGAAAGTGGCTTTTGAGAATGTTAGTGTCGTGGATCATGTACACAGATTCAATAGATGCAAAATAATTAAAACTCAGAGTCCTCATGTGTTCCTCTCATGCTTTAGCCTCACAGTATAAGGCATCTTCCTGCAGCAACCTTCCCCCCCCCCCCCCCAAAAAAAGCCCCAAACCCACCCTAAGCAAAAAAAACAACCAACAAAAAAAAAAAAAAAATCCAAACCCCAAACTCAAGCAGTTTCTTACTTTACTGGCTAGATTCCTACAGACTTCTAAGAATGTCCACAGAGAATCAGAATCATGACAAACGGTACATGCTCACGTGCATGGTGATTATAGACCAAAAACATGCTAGCTCCAAGCAAAAGGCTGTACAAACATAGTATGAAAATAATCTCTATTTTTTGGAATTAAGGCTAGGAATTTTGGATATTGTTGCATCCACAGAAATCCTGTTGCATCCTGTGGCTCAGAGGACATAGGACAACAGGGCAGTAAGTAGCATTAGATTGCAGTTTGGAAAGGAAATACTTTTTCATGCAGTGTGAAACTAAATGTGAAACTGCATTATAGCTACATGCTAAAAAAATGGAAAAATCCTGATATTTATATTGTGAGCAGACCAAAATTAAACCCAAGTGTTTCTCTGTGAAATTCCCAGTTCTCAAGGACTTCTAAAAGATGCTTTGTAGTTGTAGTATCAGTCCAAGAGTATCCTCGAGTCAACATACACAGCACTAAAGAAGTCTAGCCATAAACAAAAATTAAGGCAACATGACCCACATCATGCTAGTTACCTTGATTGCCATGAAATGTACTTGGGCTTTTCAATTATTATTTTTTACAAGCTAAAGCAAAGAAATTTGCAATTTAGAAAGTTGCAGTTTTCTCTGCTTAACAGCTATTATGAAGTAAGATGAAGACCGTCATCATTATTACATGTTATTTCATCGTATTATTCATGAAATGAGGCTCTTGCATTCTGGAACAAATAAAGATAGATTTCATACTCTGAATAGTTTGCCATGTAAATGAATATCATAAACAAGACATAGATTACAACACAGGCATGCTGAATACATGAAAGGAAAGGAAAGGAAATATCATAATATTATATATTAGGAACCTGCTCTTTGTGTCTGGAACAAATATTTCTAGTGCTAACAAATCCATCCAGCTGTCAGCTTGCAGTAATGAAGTATGCAACTTAAAAAGTACACAATGATTTCCAGCCTTGATGGATTATCACTTAACCCAAAATGCAGTGCTGTACAGATAAGTATCACAATTGGTTGATGGTCTGATAAAGATTCCATTGTATAGCTGAGCTCCTGAGAGGTTTCAGCAATGCATCAGGAATTCAAACATTCCTAACTTGAGCTCTGATCACACTGGGTTTTTTTTCTACTGCATATGAATTATGCAGTCTAACAATCTCTATTGTAAACTAGCAGTGTGAGAGATTTTCCAAATTAAGAGTCCCTTCTGCTGGAAGCATGCTCACTGCCTGCAAAGAAAGTCCTTGCTCTGAATTCATCATGAGACTTTCCCGCAGGTGCCACACACAGGGTCTTAGCACTCTGCCTGCCCAGCCTCCACATGTAACAAGGAAACACAGGCCTTTCAAAAAAGTACATGGGTAGGACTGAAGTCACCAGCATCACCACCTTTATGTAAAGTGTAACATCTAAGTCAATGTGTACTGAAGACTGTAACGATATTGGCCGTTTTTATCTGACCTCTAGTTCAGTGGTGACCTCAGTCATAACGTTTCCTACGTTTTATTAATGTGTAGTCATTTTCAACAATCAGATGTAAACAAGACATGAAACCTATATTATTCATACTAACTTCATACTCCAGTCGTGCTTAATAATCCTGTGACTTTCAAAATAATTTTTAAAAAATTTAGGTATTCATACCTGCTGCTTTAAAAGCCAGAAATCTACTGATTTCAAGAGACTTTGGGGATCAAATATTTACAGCTCTACAAGCGGTTTCGCTTTCAAATTGGTTAAATGAGTTTATCCCATCTAGCTGACACGTAATTTTGAGATTTGGATGAATCTGGATTTTCCAGTCGAAAGAGAGACAACTATTTTTTGTGTATTATCAGTGTTGCCTGTAGTGCCCCATAAGCTTGAGAATGACTGCAGATATGTGAAGAATTTCCTCTACAGAAGAACAGGCTGTAATATGCTTTCTTCTATGTAGTAACATATATATATATATAAGATCATTAATTTTCAGTGGGACTATATGTAGTTTAGTATGTTATTCATAGATAAAATCTGTGATCTGCTAAGTCCAGAGGGACCCACTGAGCCAGTTAGCCTATATTCTTATATAGATTCCATTCTCAGAGATTTGTAATGGGGAACAGAAACCTTTATTTTTCTAATGAGCATCCACCAGAACATATGCAGACTTAATTTAGGGCCTAAGGAAATAGAGAATACACAGTTTCCCTTGGTGTTTCTCTTTGGCAGTTAACTATCCTCATTGTTACAAACTTGAGCCTTGCTTCTCAGTTAAATTTCTCAGGTTAATGACGATACGTTGGTTCTTGTCAAACCTTTGTCCAGTAAAAAGGCTTTTCATTCCACATATATTTTCTTCTCAAAAGTGTATATTTATTGTAAAGAAGACTCCATAAATATGCTTCAGAATTTATTGTTGGACTTCATTTGAAGGAATTGAATCTGTGATCTTTAGGATCTTATTAAGACTTTTAGTTGATTTGGTTTGTTTTAAAGGTGTTGTCGAGTGTATCTTCAATGATGAGTTCTAAAGGAAATATAATGCATTTCTTATAACAAGGAGAAAGATTAAACAAATAGTTTCTGTTGAATATGTTTCATTGTTGCTGTATTTGTATCAAATCACAAGGCTAATGTAGTTTTATTTTATTTAGAGAGATATTTATGGTAAATTAAAGATAGTACCCACGAAAACTAAGATTTTTTTTGTGATGTTACTGCGTAAGGCAGAATTTGGTAAGTTCTCTGCTGTCAGGATACTGACGAAGTGCTTCACTGTTAAGAGCAAAAGTATACAACTAAGTATCGTTACAGTTAACAAGAAGGACAACTAAAGCAACTGTTCCAATGGAATGTGAGACGTTAAAAAAAGACCGCAACGGTGTAGGGTCTAAAACAGGGTCTAAAAATGAGGAAAGGAAAGAAAAAGAGAGAAAAATGCTTATAGTTTCAAATTTATTGCTAACACCTTTAATAAAAAATGCACGTCTTTCTCACTAACCAGTGAACTAAAGTCATCAGCTATGCCTTTGAAGCTGAAAAGATTACTCTCTCTGCCCTTGGTTTCTCTGACACTCCACTTGAAACACACTTAATAACTTCCAGTGTGAGCCTCACAAAATACAGAATTGATATTAATTATATTAAGTTTTTTGGATGAAAGATGACCTTGGTAAAACCTGAAGCTACAGCATTCCCCAGAACAATAAAATAAGAGTAAAATCTACAAAGATTGACTTTGGAGATGATTTAATCTGACCTATTAATTCTTGCATGTGAGGTTATTCAGATAGTGAGTACAAAAAAGGGTATACTTAAGGTAATATTATAGCATTTTTCAGAGCATGGAAATCGATTGCCTAGCCATCCCCCTTTTTTTGCTGCTTTAGTGATTTGGGGTGTCTCTGCTGTGTTGGCTTTGGAGACCATGCCATGGAGAAAACTGGGTGCCGTGGTGCTTGGAGAGGCTGGCTTGAGTGTGTGCTTCATGGGAGTAGCTCCTTCAGGAGCTGACACAAGGATCAGTATGGTTTAGTACTTGGCCTGGGTCTCTTCTCAGACCCATCTGGGGCCCCCACATGGGTTGTCGTACTTTATGTGGGTTATATTCAATGCACAGTGTACACAATGATGAATGTGCTGAGTAACAGCACAACACAGATGTGTTTCTAGAGCAGAATGCCGAGCATGTGCCTTGCACATCTCAGCACACCGTGCCAAAATGCTGAAGGTGCAGGGCCTGCTGTGGTGGTGGTGGTGTGTGTCTCAGCTGCACTGTGCTTCTGACAGTAGGGTTAAAATGTGTTTCCTTGTTACAGCTAAGAGAGGGACAGAAACTAGAAATACAAAGAGAGCATTGCTGTAGTTCTATTACTTTAAGACTCTAAACAAAAGATCTTTAAAGGCTAATATTTTCCTGCAGCATGGCTGTCACATTCGGTGCAGAAAAGCGAAGTCAACAAACCCGAAGTGAAAAGAAGTAAAAAAACCTGAATACCAATGTTTTAAAAGATTAGCTTAAAACACACCTTAGAGGACAAAAGTGGAAGAGAAGTCTGGTTTGAAGTGTATGGTATCGTAAATGACTGTACGTAATCACAGCTGAGTTCATTTTTTTCATCATAAAAAGTGAGAAAGAGAGAATTACAAACTCATCTACTCTGAGAAATACAGGGTGGAAAACCTTATTCAATAACACTTGACTCACTGGCTGAGTATAAAAGACTGAATGGGAAAGCACAAATGAAAGTGACTGAAAAAATGAAATTCAGAACCAACACAAGGAAGTGCTTTTCACTCAAACAGAAATACAATTTTTCAATAGCCTACTGAGCCAAGTTTGGAATTGGAGGCACTGGGGTCATTAAAGAAAGGAGATACTATGCTGGAGGAACTGTGTTAACCAAGATGACTTGCAATGGGTTGAATGGCCTTTTCCTTTTCCGCAAATTTATGTTCTTTTTGAAAAACTTTGATTACAAGTCATCCTGCTGTGATTTAGATAGCATGAATTTGAAAAGAATGTATCAAATCCTTTCAATCAAGATGCTTGGGTTTCTTTCCAGCCTGAATTCTTGCAAGCCTGTGATAGAAAACCATCAGTCAAGGGACAGAAGTATCAGGAGTAGCAATTTACGTTAATATACAATTTCCTTTTCCAGCATAAAGGGTAAGAGACAAGGATCCTGGGCAACAAAGGCCAGAATATAAGTCTTTATAGGAATATGTTATAGGTAGTCAAAAAAAAAAAAAAAAAAAAAAAAAGAAGAAAAATCCCTAATACTGACAAATCCCCAAGACTGACAAATTAAGAAAGTCATTCTGTTTATTTAATATACTTCTTTTCTCATGGCTAACAAGTCTCTACTTTATACACATCGGGTCATGAACTGCATTCAGCACCCTACTGAGAAGAGACAACTTTCATTTTAATGAATTCAAAGTTCCCTGTTGGTCTTTAGCATTGACTTTGGACCAGGTCCCTGGACATACTTGACAGAAGCTAGCTTTTTATGACTGTATTAATTTGTTAGAGAATTGGAACATCGTAGAAGGTTAATAGATAAAGCCTTTCCACTTTTTTTTTAGTGTAGTTTTCAATACATACGGAAGAACATTTTTAATGTTTCAGTTTGACTCAATTACTGTCTAGTGTAGGAATTCACTCTGTTCCTCAGCTGAATTGCATTCTTGGGCACACTTTGAGATTCTTTGGCACAGTTACTGCCGTCAATCCTGAACTTGTGTATCCCCTACAATACAGTTTTTTTGGTGTGAGTGCTGGGTTGCTATTGTACATGGAAATGCATGTGTCAGATTATATTTTTATTATTATTATTATTTTTAGATAAGCTGTGTGTTTTACAAAACAATAGCAGCCCTGGGTTATTTAAGTTTTTAAACTTGATTCCAGAGCCTTATCCCTCCAGTTCATCTCTGAAGCATCTGTTCCCAATATTTCTGGAGTTAGTAACACTAAGAAGAAATTAGTCATTTATTACAATCAGGTTGGCTCTCCTCCACCACAAGACCTTGTGCCAAGTAATTTGTGAGTGGTTTTATAGATTCCCAGTCCCTATGGGACTTTTTTGTTGTTATTGTTATCATAAGTCTTTGTATGGGGAAGTGTGCTAATTGGGTTTGTGTGATTGTTATGTCCACTTTTTTACTTCCTGGTGCTTTTGAGTAGTATTCACTAATTCTTACCAAATCATTTCTGTAGAAAAATTTACTGCAAATTGGTAGTATGATGCTCAGAGATTTTAGTTTAGATTTCCCATGCAGAATGTGCTTCTCTATATTTATTATTAAGTATTAGTGAACTGTAGGATTTTTACATAATTCTAAATCTTTTACAACCAAATAAACAGTCAGGAGAATAATTCATACACAAGAGACATTCACAGTAGTGTGTGGTTGTCTTCAGCACCATAATAAAATAGATGGGTCATATGCAGTGCGAAACATCTTGCTCTTGTTATATTTGCAGTGTTATGGAGAAATTAAGAACATCAGGAAAGTTCAAGCGCAGGAAACTTTTTCTTCTGGTTTTATAGGCAATGCTTGCATGCACTTGTATACAATAACAGAATAAATAATGTTCATAATAAGAACAACACAAGGGTCAGTCTAAAACACATTTTCTAATGTGTCTTTTGTTAAAAAAGTGATGAACTGTTAAGCTGTCTGTTCTGAAGACAGAACACAATGTGCAGATTCCAGGGCTTTGGATGTTAATGCTGCTCAAATACTTTCAGGATTTTGGGTTTTTTACTCTTTTTTGCTGTTGAAAATATATCTTATGTTACAGCCTACTAACCCTGTTTATACTGTCCCAGTTTCTAGTCTGTCTGAACTTTCAAAGTCCTAATATATGAACCCATTTTGTGAAGAATTCTCCGAATCTATGGTGGATGCATGGCAGTATTTGAGCTTAGTTCTGTATTCAAGCACAAGCCTAAATCACTTTTTTTATCTCAATGTAAATGCAAATTAAACATGGTCAACAGCTAGCATGTCCTTTAAACAGAGATCATATACAACAGTGTCTTCATTCCCTTGGGGATTATCTGATTAGAATTTTGTAGGATTCGACATATCTTAAACCCTTCTGTCTCTTTTGCCTTGATGTCTACAGAATGGTGCTTCTAATTCTTCATGCTTTCACAAACTTTAAGGGAGAACCCAAAGTAAACTTTTAATGAGTGTTTAAAATCACAGGTGACTAAAATTGAATAGGTCTGTCATTGGCCAAACAGATGGTTGAAGAAGGCAATAGGAGAAACAAACCTGGAGAAACGAAGAAAAATGAGTGGCTTCGTATTCATGAAAATCTTCTGTGCATAGTAACCTCTCCAAGTTCCCTACCATTGTCAATTTCAGCCTTGTCTTTCTCTATCACACTTTTTGTTATTAACACACGCTTTTTATTTATATCACTTTTATTATTGCTTACCTGATTTTAAAAAGGAAGTAATTTACCTGGGGAAGTATTTTGGATATGCCCATATTTAAATTGCTCTGTTTGTTGAGAGCCTTAGAATTGGCATTAATTCATCAAATTGAGGAGCTGCTAAGGACTATGAGTCTGTCTAGTTTGGAGAAAAAGAGGCTGAGGGGTGACCTTGTTGCTCTCTACAGCTTCCTGAGGAGAGATGTGAAGAGGGAGCTGATCTCTTCTCCCTGGGTTCCAGTGATAAGACACGTGAGAATGGTTCAAAGCTGTGCCAGGGAGGTTCAGACTTGACATTAGGAAACATTTCTTTACTGAGAGGGTGGTCAAACACTGGAAGAGGTTTCTTGGAGAGAGAGGTGGTTGATGCTCCATCCCTCTCAGTGTTTAAGAGGATTTGTACAATGCCCTTAATAACATGCTTTAACTATTTGTCAGTCCTGAAGCAGTCAGGCAGTTGGACTAGATGATCGTTGTAGGTCCTTCCACCTTGAATATTCTGTTCTGTTGTATTCTATTCTATTAATCCTTAAAATTGATATCATGGTAGCCACAGCGGATACCTGATGTTGCACTAGAACTCACAAACCTCAAGTTGAGACAGGTTCCTGAAAATATCTAAGTTTTACATTTAATATCACATTAATATCACATTAAAATCTAGGTCATCTTTCCTTCCAAATAAATTACAATCAAGGAATTCAAGTTATGAAAGAATACCATATAATTTAAAAAAGACATACAAAAGTTTAGAGGTGTTACAGTCATAGGTTTGCCCATCTGTTGCTGGATTCCTTCATTATATGACTATTTAATGCTTCAAATAGCTATTTTAATTCTCTTCGTAAGGGTTGGAAGATGATAATTAATACTGTATTCAAAAGACTAATGTCGGAAAGTGCAGTTATTTTAGCCATATTGCAATATTAACAGTATGCTAAAAGGAAGTCTTCTGGAAGGGGGAGAAAAGAAAATGGCAGTCAAATGTTCTCAGAGTTAGTCTTGGTCAGTTGAGAGTTCCACGAATCAGCTTTATTATTCCTGAACATCAACTAAAACCTAACTTCTAACTTCAGATCTTGGTCAAAAATAACTGTGGATGATTTATTTATTAGTGAATGTAGTAAATGTGTTGGAATTTTCCAAGACTATTATCATGAGAATGGACACTTTTTATTTTCTGACAAAAAAGCCTGTTCTTTGTTTAACTTTTAATTAATTGACCTTTGTCAATAAATTTATTCTTTCCATCCACATCTTAGAAGATCTCTGTTTTATCCTCTGATATTTCATTAGCATTAATTACTGTCTTTGCATTGCCTGTATCTTAGTGAAAGAAAAATACTATTAAAAACATAGAAATAAAAGTATGTAGCACTGAAAAAAGTGGTGCTGTGGTTTAACCCCAGCCAGCAACTAAGTACCATGCAGCTGCTCACTCAATTCCCCCCCGACCCAGTGGGATGAGGGAGAGAATTGGGAAAAAAAGTAAAACTTGTGGGTTGAGATAAGAACAGTTTAATAGGTGAGAAAGGAAGAAGATAATAATGATAATAATAACAATAATAAATTTACAATAATAATAATAGAAGAATTGGAATGTACAAAACAAGTGACGCACAGTGCGATTGTTCACCACTCGCCAACCAATGCCCAGCTAGTTTCTGAGCAGCGATCCGCTCCCCCCGGCAAACTCCCTCTAGTTTATATACTGGGGATGACATCACATGGGTGTGGAATATCGTGTTGGCCAGTTTGGGTCAGGTGCCCTGGCTGTGTCCCTTCCCAACTTCTTGTGCCCCTCCAGCCTTCGTGCTGGCTGGGTATGAGAAGCTGAACAGTCCTTGACTTAGTCTAAACACTACTTAGCAACAACTGAAAGCATCAGTGTGTTATCAACATTATTCTCTTACTAAATCCAAAACATTACACTATACCAGCTACTAGAAAGAAAATTAACTCTATCCCAGCCAAAACTAGGACAAGTGATTTTTTTAAGATTGTGGCAATGAGTGCCAGAAAATACATGATGACCACTAATTGTTGCAGGAATGTGAACTAATCCTGACTGTGTTGCACAGCTATTCTTTCAGCAATCAAAACCAAAATGATGTAGCAGCAGACCTGTGCTACATTGGAAGGACTACTTACATACATAGTAGGGCAAAAGCATTAGAAAGAATGGGGCCTGCAATGTAGCAGTGTGTTATTCAGTCTAAACTTTACAGATGGTATCTTTTTGTCAGGCCTGTGCTGAAATCTTAAGAACTTTCATCAGTTGTACATGACATTAAACATACATGATAATTACATGTTAATTGAATTAGTTTATGACTACATAATCATGCAGTATGTTGTTAACATTAGCACTTTAATAGGTGCCTTCCTATGACCTGTGATTTCTTGACTTCAGGACAAATGTCATTAATCAGCCTGTAGATACCAGCCCAGTCCTGCAAAAGCTTACCTGCACACTTTGTGCACTGTGAGCAATCCCATGGAAATCAGGGAAGCTACATTTGTTTTTTAAGTCAAATGCATATGTGTCTTTGGGAGCTTAGGACCATATTTAACATTAGGGTTAAACTCCATTCTTTGAGCTTCATTTAAGAAAGATTATTTGGAAGGTAGTGTAACAGGCACTGTGACATAACCATGACCAAATATTACATTAATTTCTCTTTTTTTTTTTCACCAATTCATTGCATACTGAGACAAGTTGAACAAAAATGAGGTTTTTTGGTTTTTCTTTTTTCTTGACACTCAGTCTGTGTTATTATAGATAAATAGTTTTCATGATAAGGTTAAAGAATCCATATTGTTATGCACTTATCAAGCATTTTCTCTATTTACTTATTTTATGTAACACTTCACAACTTTGATAAGGTGTGAATATTAAGATAAGACCCAATTTCTGTCTCAAGTGTCCACAGAACCTGCTTCAAAGAAAGAAAAAAATAATGGGACTTCAAATTTTGACTTGTTTTCAAATTGTATATCTGAATATCTGCACTACCATAGTTGATAATGCTAAATATTACTGCTACTAGACAGCAATAGTACAACTGCATTTTTATGACAGAAATTTAAAATAAGTGAAAACTATGTACTCATATGCTGAACAGTCCTCATTCCCATTTCACAAATCTTTTATGTAGTGAGAGTACTTAACAAAAATACACAATTACCTTGCAATTCGTATAACCTTTGAAATCACTTATGATAAAATTACGAAAGGTTCATAATTTTCAGTGTCAGAGTATTTATAGAAGTCTACCAGAGATTATGCATATTTTTTCTTCCCATACTAAGGGAATAATCCCCCCCTACCCCTCCTGCCCAGTAGTACTATTTTCACACGCCACTTGTAAAATAACTTGAGATATTTCAAGACTGTGAATAGTACAAAAGTCTCTAATTTGTTATCTGAAGTGGCGTTAATTATCGCACTACCAAGAAACAGGTCATAGGGCCCTACCGTGTCATTGACACAGTCATTTTACCCACAACACTCTTGCTTTTTGCTGGGGAGAAAAAGGGCAACTGCCAAACAGAGGCAGGAGGAGGAAGAGCTGGATTACACTGTGCAGGGAGAGGCTGCTAAACAAAAAAATGTGACTGTTATGGGTGTGTGACATTTAACTTAAAATTTTTTTAGAATTGCAATGCACAGTTACAGAAGCAATCTAATGAAAATATTAAAAGTACGAAGTGGACGTGATGCATTGATTCTAGAAAACTATTTCAGATGTAACACTTGAACAGTGAATGTGAGGTCTGAATAACCTGCTGATAATACTTTGTAAAGAGGTTTTGGATCATTTGTAGCTAGTTCTTTGAAAACAAGTCAGGATTCAGTGATGCTACAGAAAGGCAGCTAAAGTGGTGGCACCAGTAGGAGAGGAGTAGAAGCCCAAATAGGAATCATTGCCATGTCATTGTATAAATCTGTGGTGCACCTTAAATAATGCACTTTACAGTGTGCCTTACATGCTTAATACTGCACCTCTGCATCGAAAATACTGCATGAAGTTCTGGTTACCCAGCATTAAAAAGATATAATAGAAATGAGAAAAAAATGTGAGAAGGATGGCTGGTGTTTGAAAATGGTGTCTGTGCTAAGAGAGATTAAACAGACTAGCACTCTTCAGCTTGGAAAAGAGATAGCTGGAAAGAGAGCGGGGTAGCAGTTACATTGAATTAGAAATGACATAAAAAAGTGAATGATGTGGTTACAGTCACCAATGCAGAAAGTTTCTAGACTCGAGTCAGAAAATGGGTGAGTGAACAACAGGAACTTTATGTATTCCATTTTTCATCTGGTTGTAAATGAAATTGGACTAGACGGTGGTGTTTTCCGATCTAGTACAGCCATTCCTATGTTCTAAGATTTTTTCTGCACAGGAAAAAAATTGCAAATCTCATATTGATCATCATTTAAATGAATAAAAACATATCATCCTCAAATCATAGCTTTAATTATTATTAAAAATAATAAATTGTTAAATCAAAATGGGTCTTTATAACTTTATAACTGTTAGGTTATTGACTAAAATAACTGGAGACTACAAAGCTTTTTTTGATGCAATGTTAAGAAAAGTAAATTTGAATATATTAATTTAATACCCAGAGGTAAAAATACTAAAAATCACAAGATGACTAAATCACAACCATAATATCCCTCTACCTTAATCCAAGGCAGTTAAACTAAATGTTCTAACAATATAATTTACTATTAAAACCTTATTGATGTACAAAGAATGTAAATATACTGCTATCCATATCAGAGTTCACTTAGCACAGCAAACATAGGTAAAAATCATTTGTTACAAATCATAGGAAGTCAGACAAAGTCAATGATCATTACACGAATCATCAACATTTTCAAGACCTAATGTGTACCTGTTTTTCTCATGAACCGGCCGTTCTGAAATTTGTGCTGACTTATGATAGTTTTAGAAGATGCTTCCTGTCATTTTTTGGCAAAATGAGGTTTTGAGGTTTAGCAGGTAGAAACAAAGCCTGCTGGAGAAACGTCTTCATGCAACATGAGAACATTTTTGTCATCCTGCCCGCTGTGGCTCTAGTTGTACCTGGAAAATGCATCTGTGATTTGAGTACAGTTTGTTTGGAACTCAAACAAAAAACATTGCTCTTTTATTGTCTGGTAAAAAGAAAAAAGCAGTTAGAGTTTCAACTGGAGTCTGTCTTGCTATAAACTAGTAAAGCTAGACTGTTTAAGAAGTCTATAATGTTTTGAAAGATTATTTTTACAAAGTTACATTTATCTACCTATGCAGAATTTAAAGACTAGGACAGGGCTGAGTCTGAAGCCTTGTGAAAAACAGTAAATACTGGAACTTTTTGTCACTGAAAATAATTTTCTAAAGGTGCCATAGTGTATTTTAATTAGGCCTCAACCCCGAAAACATAACAGTAAATGGGCAACTTATTATGCATGTACTCATAACAGTAAAGTACTTTGTGCTTTCCTGAAGGATGCTTTCGAATAAAGTGTGTTTTCTTTTACTGTTACAGAATTTGCAAGTTTTTCTCCTAAATTTAAGACTTTATTTGCAAGTAAGCCCAATAAAGTCTAATGGTCATGAAGGAGACAGGGATGCTTGAAAGTGCAGCTTAATTCCCCCATTATCACCATAAATAATAGTGATGTAACACATCTTAACAAAATGAATTACAAATTTAGACTCTTTATTGCCAAGTCCCACAGTTTCAATGAAATTATAAAATCATAAAAACCAAATTATGAGTTTTCCTCCTTCCCGATAATACAAATTACAAATGAAAAGGGCATTTACTCATCCTACTATATAATTTACTTTATTAGGAAAAAAAAAAAGATACTATAACACAGATAAAGCTTATCAGATATGACTGTTACTGCTACAAGGGGAAAAATGATGTTTCTCCATGGCCAGCTACTGTGTGAGTTCAGTGGTAAAATGACTATCAAACTAATAGGCAATCACAGTACTATAAACCTGCAAGTCTCAAATACCATGTACGTGTAAAGAAATATTGTATGGGTGGCTTAGGGTTGTAATAGCAGTAATGGTTCCACAATTAACCGAAGTAGCAGGGGAAACCTAAAGACCATATGTTACGATAATGGTAGGAACAGGGAACATAAAACATATAGAGGGGTAATCCAAATTTAGATTTTATAACCACAGATAAAAATACTAAAAATTGTAAGATGATTAAATCGCAACTGTAATAACCCTCTACCTTAATCCAATGTAGTTAAACTAAATCTTGTAGCAGTATAATTTGTTGTTAAAACCTTACTGATGTATAAACCATGTAAATATGCTGCTATCCATATCAGAGTTCATTTACCACGGCAAAGATAGGTAAAACATTTGGTACGATTCTTAAAAAATCGGAGTAAGTTGGTGATTATTACACAAATCTAAATTTGAGTGTAGTTCCAATGAGGGAAGATTTATATGAGCATGAAGTACATTGTGAATAATTTATACATATGCATTGTCTTTCTACCCAAAATCCCCACAAGTTTCTATATTCAGAAATAACAAAATCCATTAATGGAGCATTTTTTGCTAAAGAAAAAAAAAAAAAAAGTAATACTGCAACTTAATACAATGCTACAACTGGACTAATACATAAGAAACTTGAAGTATGTTAAAGAGTATATAATGAACATATAACAGCACTTCTATTGCACTAGATGATGCAGGGAAGACTCTGCCCCTGTGTGTCTATTCAGGCAATGGAACTGAGCATACACTTTCAAGGCATACTTTTGTTTACAGTGGGGATGTCAGAGTTTCATTTCGGCTGAGCCTCTTGCCTGCTTCAGGCAAAAATTGGAATCCTGGCTTGGTCCCAGCAACTTGAAAAGAATCTGATGCTTATACAAACATACATAATGGCAGTCTTAATCATTAGGAATTATGTTATTTTTCTGTTTCTCCAGTAATGTTTCAGAATGAATCAAAATGAGCTAGATGGCTTGCTAGTAGTTTGAATACTAATTAAATGGAGACCTTCAGCAGTTTGTGACCACTTCTAATGCTTCTAATTTCTGTTTGTTTATATTTCTGTTTATCAGTGAGTCTTGTGTTGTAGAAAACCCCAGCATAACAGAGGAATCTTAATTTCTCGCTTTCTTTCCTTTTTTTAACAAGTCAAGTTTCCAAATCTCCAGTAAACTCTTCCTGCTCATACATGACTGCAACTCAGACTATGCCAACAGAGTTTTCATCTCCCTGAAGTAGGGATTCAGACTATTAAGCAGTTCGGAGTAGGATTTACAAGGATTTTACCTGCCTAGTTGCCCCATCATTTTCTCACTTCTTTTCTTCAGTTTTGCTTCAATGGACAGAAAATTAGATTCTTTGAAAACAAAAGGAATTTAGCAACAGCAAAGCAACCAACTAATTGGGGAAAGGAAAGTAAGAAAAGGGAAAAAGATCCTAAAGTATGTATTGTTTGCCCATCTGTTTTTTGCTAATCATACAACAGTGAATAGAGCATTGGCTAGTATTCTGGCTTGAAATCTGGTTTTGCTAGTTGAAGTTTCCTGCTGACTTAGTAGGGGCTGAGTTTCACTGTTATAGCTATTCCCATCCTTAGTCTTCTCAAAGAGGATGTCATTTCATGTCTCCGCATCCCCTTTTTGATAACATTAAATACTTAGGAACGCATGCCAAATATGGAACAGAACCCATGAGCTCAGTTGTGCCATTGCTGTTTTAACTATTATGACTGATGAACAAGGCAAAATTCAGAGCTGGTTCCCTACTAGGAAGAGGCAGCTCTCAAAGTGTGGGGAAAGGACCCAGCAGTTCAGTGCACCAGCAGGCTGTGTTTTGCACGCCACGGAAACGGAGCATTTCCTAAAGCTTAGTCTCTCCTTTAGTGGTGTTCACATAGAAAATCAGAGATGAACAGGGATATACAAGCATACCTTATATTTCTTGGTTGGTATGCTTCTATTTTTCAATGCCCTAAGCATAGAAATGGGCAATAGTGCAATCCAGGGAAAGATGTATATTATTTCCTATCACTATGTAAAGAATCCCTTACAGTTTCTTTTAAATGGCGTGTAAAGAGGCAGCATTTGGAGGAAGCAAGCACAAGACCAGTTCATAACACTAATTCTAATTTCCCTGAATGATAGAAAGAACTATATATGTAAAATAAAACTTGTACTCCTACTTCTACTACTAATAATAACAGCAATAACTAAGAGAAGGACATGCTTACTTTAATTCATTATTCTTTTAAGGAACCTCTGAACTGCCTTGCCTTTCCCCATCCCTACCACATAAAGAGAAGAAATGTATCCAGTAATTTTTCTTGGTCCTGGTTGGTTTCATCCACAGGCACAGTAACTCTTTCTGCTGAATTTTAGAGCATTCTGTCATGTAGTAAGTACCACAAATCAGAGAGCATGGCTGCATCTCTATGATTCAATGTTGTTTATGAACAAAAGTGAATGAAATGGGAAAAAAGGAAAGAAAGAGGTTTGTGTTCACAGGGCAGATTCTTTCTCCCTTTCCCAGTCTTTCCAGTCTCTTCTCTTTCTTTAAAATCTCTTAAAATAGTTTTTTGTGTTCTTGTATCAAAGATGTTAATAAGCACATAATGCTGTACAGAAAAGTATGGCTTTGCTTTTTCCAAAATTTCCACAACCAGCATAACATCTCTTTCTTTCATTATAAATTATTTTCAAGTTTGTTTAAAATGTTTCATGAGGTGTAACCTGTTGAAATGAGTCATCTTATTTTCAGGGTGTTCTGGGAATAAAAGGTTCCTGTACAATTTACGTGTAAAAAACACTATTAAAATGTTAGCACTAGAATAACTCTCCCTAAACATGTTAAAGATGGAGTTTGATTTTTTTATTTGAAAGAACAGTTCAACTCACCTTCAATTACACTCAGAGCTCATTATGTTTGTGCAGTTACAATTATCAGTCCTTTTATGTCTTAGGTCTTTCTTGTAGCTCTTTGGAAGAATATTTTGGCTTTGATGCACAGCTGCTTGTTTCACACAGGTTCTACCTCAAAAAGGAAGATCTGATATCAAAATTCTGTTGTCAGCTATGAAAAGCAATCACAGCCACCATTTTTTATGTTCCCTCAAAAGACACATATGAGACATTTCAAAGTGTTGTTTGGGAGAGTTTCACAACATTAATTCTGTTCTTCTTAAGCAACCCCCTGAACTGGTACTTTCGATGTGTCCTGGATCCTGTACATATTGTTGCTTCTTTAAAGGACAATACTCTGAAGTTCTTACACTGTGTGGTACTTCTCAAGTAATCCTATCCACATTGCTGTTGGCATATGAAGAGGTGGAATAATCTGAAGTCAGATTCTGAGAACTGGGACTTAAAAGGAGAGACTTTCTCTAGCACTTCCCTCAGTATTCATTTCTGTATGTGAGTCTATGGACTAAACAAATTTATTTTTTTTAATATTTTCCTTCACATGTCAGCATTTTAAACAAGGATTTCTGTAATAGCTGATTATAAAGCTTGTCTGGTCTCTAAAAAATCACCAGTCCTTAAAAAAGCATCATGCCAAAATATGCTATTTGTAATTATAATTATCCTTCCTGGAATCCTACTGCTTGGGCTTGGCTGCTGGGGAGGTACCAGCACAAGGGTTGTTCTTTCCTGCCAGGCTAGACATACCTGTGTTTGTTCTCTGCTCTGAGATAATGTGACAGACTTCCATTAATGATTATGAATCTAGTTCAAGGAGTCTTCTTGATGATACTGTGTTTAAATACATGCCAGGCCATGACATAGATACGTGCAGGAGATAAATACCTGTTCAGTGATTTTCAGAATGGTTTCTGTATTCTTCGTATTAAGAAGAAACACATCTTCAATCATACTGCACACAAACAAGGTCCCAGAAGTAGTCTGTATTGGCTGAGTAACATCTCTGTCAGCCAACAACCCTTAGTAGTAGTTTTAATTTGTTTAAAATATTTCAAAGCTTGAAATGTGCATTGAGTCACATGGGAGAAAGACTGTATCCTTAGATAGTGAAGTAAAGCAAGCATGAAGCATACCCAATGTTAATGGTTAAGCCTCTGATGAGGGGCTCAGTCATGATAGTTTGTATTTAAAGGGTTGGCTGGTATAGTTCTTCATGGATGTAATGGAAAACCAAAGCATTTGTTTTGTTTGGGCAAGTTTTGTTTCCAGCATATTTCAGGAAAAGGCAAGTCAAATTCTTTTCTCTGCATCTGTTCTGTGAAATGACAGACATCTCATCTGACAAAAAAGTCTTGCAGTAATTTGTCTGACTATCACCAGACAAGTAAATAAAGTTTGAAAAGCAGATGTTTCAAAGACCAAATTTAAGCAACACTAGACAATGTGATATACATTTAACTTTGCTTCTTAGCTTCTACAGGTTTCCTTTTAATAACTAGAAAATAAATTCTGTTAAAAAAAGCAGTGCTTAGAATAAAACTCTCCAAGATCTTACATACACTATTTTCTTCTATGTTCCCATAAAAATGTTAACAGTATAGAAAATTAGTCAATGAACTATAAATTTCTGTCATAAGATGCTAAAATGGAACTGTTTAAACTGAATAGTGTGAATGTTAATGAGTAATGTACCCTATCAACTAAATATAAATTTGCTTAAAAACTTTATGTTCTAATCAACTGCTGTGTCAGAAGTACACACCTCTGAAGAGGTACAAGATGGGGAGAGAGAGAGAGGTTTTAACTGAGTGTCTGTATTCTATTGAACATACAGTCAGGAATCAAACTAATCATTACAGAAAGTGGCAGAACATGTTAGTGACACTATGTCCTATATATGATGTATTCAAATACAGCATTCCCATTCACGGATGAAGTGTTGTTGAGGAACTACCGGGCTGAAAGTAGTGTATATCTTGTTAGGAATGCTGGAACGTTTTGATTATGCCCAAGGCCAAATCATACCATTGCTAGTCAGCTTACACTTGCTCATGCATGAAAGGGAGATGAGAGAGATGTATCACTGTATCCATCTTCTGAGTTATTTGCCCAGGAGGAATTTGCCTTTCTAGGGACATGTAGTCAAGAGAGAACAAGGCCAAAGAAGAGGCAATCTGATACTCAGTGCATGATATTAGGCAGTCAGCTGTAGAAGAGGAGGAATTAGGCATTTCAAGCTGTTCTTTGGGCACAATAACTCATGTGTTCACTCTACCTATGCTCCAATCTGGTTCCATTCAAAAGTGGTGTTTTCTTAAATTAAGGTCACAAAATCCTGTCTCTCAGATAACATTACTATTGGCTTCTGGGGATTTGACTTCATTTCTGTCTCATAGTGTGAAGATGGTGATGGCCATGGCATGTAATTTTGTTGTGGTGATGTCCTTATGATTTTCAGGCGGTTTCACCCTCTTCCATGCATGCCAGAATTGTACTTATTTTAATATTCCCTGTTAATCTCCACACATAATGGGACATAATGATTCTGCTCCTCTTCATGTTGCATCTTGAATAAAATTGTCTGTGGCTAGTAGAATTTGATTTGAATTCAGTGTTTTCAAGTGTGTATTTAACATTCTTGAGGTAAAACAAATCAATTGGGCCCTCAGGAAACTTAGGGCTAGAGACACCTACTTTGTGAATTTAAAACAACTTTATGGAGCAGGCAGGTACACAGATGATCAGCTCAGCGAAAACAGTGCTGCCTCTAGGCATGCACAGTACAGCATAGTAGTTATCCCAGGATGTGTTTGTCAGGGACGCATTTGTCTCGCTGTCCTTTAAATGGCTTAAGCCACGCTTTTGTGACCACACTTCATGACTTTGTTGCTCAAATTTGACCTAAGATGTATTAAAGATATTGAAATGTGCATTTGGGTCTCATCCTGAGCACACAGTAACACTGAACAGAAAAAAAATTCAAGAGGTCTCATGGAACGTACTTTTGGGACAAGGAAAACGTCTTAACTTCCAAAGCAATAGCAGGAAGTAACAACACAATAGCAAGGCAATAACAGGATTAATGCAGTTGCTTGTGGCATTGGTGAAGTGATTTTAAATGACAGTTTTGCTGAGGCTGTTTAAGCATCTTTCATGACAAAGTAACAGAGAAGAAGGATGGTGCTAGTGCTGTGGAAGGCAGGAGACACAGAAAACTGTGTGGAAGCATAGTCCTAAATATATTTGGGATACTATGTCATTAGCAGATTTTCTGAGAAATTTTCCTTTCCTTGAAGTCAAATTACCAAAGAGGAAGGGACTGGGGGGAGCAGGAGGAAAAAAGAGATGGCCGATGTACTCCAAAATTTTTTCCCATAGAATCTGGGGGTGGAGGGAAATTTCAGATCAGAATTTTTGCAGCAGAATTTTATCTCTGCAGGTTTGAGGGGACGATTTGGACCATATATTTAGTGGTCAGATTGTTAGATGAGGGCTTCCATGTGGTAGTCCCATCAAAGTCCCTGCTGTGTTTGGGCCTACAGCGTACTTTGAAAGATGCGTGCTCACTGTTACTACATGGAGATAAGCTGCAATATAATTTTATCTATGAAATGTTTTGTGCATTGAATATCAAGTCTGACAGGCAAAGAAGCAGTTTCTGTGGTTGCTGGTTCTTACTGCTATTACAGAGAAACAACACCATCCTGAGTTTTACTTGCATGACAATTTCTCTAGTGAGTAAAGAGATACAAGAGATTTCAAATGAGTTGACCTTGCTATAAATAAACCTAGCTATACCTGAGAAAAACAGAATTACACTAGTTTTGTCAAACTGGCAATAAAACTGAAATCCTCAGACTGAAAATGCTGCAATTGCTGCAGAATGCTGAAATGTCAGCTCATTTTTTTGCAAATCTAACCTCTCGGTAATTGTAAACATAATTTGATGGAAAGTCCATTGGAACAATTTGCTGATCTTTGATATTCTTATTATGTATAATGGTTTGTAAAACATTATCTGAAATAATCTAGTATGGATTTTTTTTTTTCAGAATAGCTGCTGTGACCCTGTTTTTCAGATACAGAAAAAAATTTATTCCAAGAAAAAACAAATTATTAGAGGAAGACAAGGCCCTTTATATCACATAGAGTTTTCCTCTGCCAACATACAGCTGCTTTCTGTGGTATAATTTTTAAGTTTTTATATGACCTCCTGCTCCCTTATTCAAATGTGTCCATTACTAGAAGGAAGGAGAAAAGTAATTGGAGATCCTGTTGAATTTTTTACTATGAATAAAACAGTGATGGCAACAATGTGAGACAACACAGGAAGAACATTACTTCTTAAAGCAATAGTAGGATCTTAGCATCCATCTGCTGGATGGTGGTTTATTATTAACTCTGTTCATTTTAAGATGCAGAAATCTGGAAAAAGCTATTTATCTATTTTTTTTTTTCCATGTATTGTTCAGTTTGGTATCTTATGACCCATTTCCTAGAACTGTAGAATAATATAAGTTATAAGGGACCTTGAGAGATCATCTGGTCCAAGCCTAGCTTAGAGTACAGCTACTGTGCATCAGGTGGCCTAGGGCCTCATTCAGGTGAGTTTTACATATGTCCAAGGATGGAGAACCCGCAGCATCTCTGGATAACTTGTTCCAGTGTTTGACCATCTTTGTGGTGAAAAAAAAATTTTATTATCTAGTTTGAATTTCCGATGTTCCAGCTTGTGTCCATTGCCTCTCATCTGTGTGCACCTCTAATAAGAGTCTGGCTCGATCATCTTTTCTCCTTCACATGTAGCAGCTGAAGATAGCAATAGTGTTTCCTCCCTTAGCTCTCTCTTCTTAAGACTGAAAAAATGTAATTCTCTCAGTATCTCCTCATACATTACGTGCTCCAGCCCCCAACCACCTTGTTGACCCTTACTGCCTATGAGTGTGGGCAACCACTAACTAGCTAACCTCTGCAGGGTATGAATTTGCTGCTGTCTTTTATTTTTTGCGTATTGTTCACCAGGATTGTCATGCTTATTATATTTTTTATATATATATATATTATATTATGGCTTATATTTGCAGAGTCATGGTAACTTTTGGAACAATACTAGTTTATAGTACCATGAAGATTTAACCATTTATACCCTATGGCGGCAATGAAAGGCACAAGCGTCCCTTGAAATATCTAACACGTTGATGTGCTTGAACAGTTATTAAAGTTATTAAGAGAAATGACTGTACCTGTACACACATTATTTTTAAACAGTAACATTTTATGGGTCTTCTAGTGTGATTGTTGTGATTGCTTTTTTTGCTCAGTTGTCATGAAAATGGTAGGATTACCTTTTAATACCGTTCACTGAAACCTTCACAGCTAGGTGAAGGTTTGCTTGCTTCATGTAATTTTAAAGTTCCAAACTGTATTGTTGTTTAACATACAGGTAAAGGAACTGACCTTTAAATGCTCCCCTGAGATTTTAGGAAGTTAGTGTAACTAAATATAAAGAAGTTTTAATCATAATTTTCTAAGTTTAATTGTAATACATAAATTATTAGCACTTATGAGTAAGTAGATGTTACTGGGACGAAAAAGAAAACTGAAGCCAGGAGACTATAGTTGTTCATTTCTAAACATTAATTCTCAGCTACGTTCTTGTATCAGCTGACATACATCTTCAATGATTCTATTATTAAAATGGAACAACTTTTCTTGTTAAATTCAGGGTTATTTCATGTCAACCTGGTTAACAACGTTTAACAACATCCCTGACACTTCTCTGTTTGTTTCCATAATCTGGAAGTAGATTCATCCTACATCATGGCTTATTCCCATATTTCTGTTTATTTTTATCTTCATCAATTACCTGGTGTGGATTACTTTTAGTAATGTAGCTGTGTAAAGCTATCTTGTTCCGTCTCGTATCTCAGAAATAAAGGCATCCAGCTGTTAATTTCTTCATTATGCAAGCACATAATAATAGATGCTCAGTTTGTAAGAATAGGTGAAGTACCTGCCTTACCCCTACTACCACAGTATCTCAAAATAATTCATTGTTCTAGGAGTCATCCTATGAGTCAAGGTCATTCATTGCTCATGAGTCTCAATTTGTTTTAGGGGAACTGAGGCACAGATAAAGAAAACACTTTGCCAAAGCACACTCCCAGGTATTTGTTGCATGGCAAGGATTTAAACCTGATTTTTCATGCTTATCCCTGGAAAAACTAACCTTCCTCTCAAGGATTGTCACCAGCATGGTGTCCTGGAGGGATACCTCACCAACCTCTGGGCCTTACACGTTGCTGTGAGCAGACTGTCATCGCTAGGCAGAGCAAGGGTACATTTTTATGATTTTGCTGGACTGCAAGGTGTAAAAAAAACCTTTCCACCTTAAGTACTGAAATAGATTTTGCAGGAACAGGCCACATGCTGCCTCCTTGGCCCAGGTGACAAGAGCAGTGCTTTGATGAGAGGCTGCTACCAGCGAGGGGGACTCTCTGATTATGCACTGCCCAGCACCACAGGCTCAGTGCTGTTTCTGGCGCCAGACCCAGACATGCTGGTGTCAGAGAGAAGCTGTTGCAATGGACTCTGAATTCATGAACCTCACCTCCGCAGGAGGAGGAGTGGCTTGCTAAAGCTTTCCAGAGGGCAAGGAAGGCTAGAAACACTGCTTCTTACAGCTAAAGGAATCCTAGCTCCTTCTTTAGTTTATCTGTGTCTCCGTTGATAGCCAGTGTCTTGTAAACTGAAACTGGGATCTAACAGTCCAGTTCCAACTCAAGAAAAGCACTTCATCTTGTTTTAAGTCCTATTTGTTGCATACTTACTTTTTTTACTGAATTAAGGGCTGTAACACCAGAAACATTGGAATATCCACATATGGCTTCCTATACTCAACCTTTCAGAAAGAATCTCTGTTTTTCTGCTGAATGTAGTATCTACTAGCTTCATGTTGGGAATGATATTGTTATAGATGTTAGTGAGATAGTCATAACTAAAATTTTGCTGATTAACAAAAGCTTCTGCATCAAACAGAATGTTATAATGATCAGAATCACATTTTTTGAATGCATCTTTGTTTTTAATCAGTTTAAGCACACAGAATACTTCAGAGAGAAACTTCATGTGCCTTACATGGCTATAATGTAAAGGCAACAGACTTATTAGGAAGGAAGGGAAGAAGGAAAGAGTTAAAGAAAAGTTGCTCAGCAGTGGCATTTGGAAAAGTCATGTCAATTCCAGCTTTGTTTGGAACATTGCTTTTTACTTTCACATTTTGTGTTCATGCTTTTCTAAAGAGGGGACTAAGTTTTTAGAGGTCTTTTAAGAGGAAATGTCATTTAATGAACCACTTCAGTTAAGTAAGAGCGGATGCCAAGTGATGTAGGCTAATGAAACAATTTAGGGTGAAGGGTTTATATGGAAAATCTCATACAGTTAAAACAGAGTAAGAACTGAATAGGGAAAGGAAGGGAAAGTTACTTGTTGGAGTGATCAAATAGGAGATGAGCAGAATATTTCTAGAGCAAAATATGCCGTGAGATGTTTCCTAGACTCATGAATGCTTCCATGAACTTTTTCCAGATCAATGGCTAGAAAGAAACCAATTTTAACCACTGCAGTACAAAGATGCTATCCTTTTAAGAGCTGTAGAGCAACAAGGGCTTTTTGCTGGACTTTACAACAAGAATTTAAAGGGCCAAAGCTCTACTTGCTGGGCAGTGCCTTGATTTACACAGAGTGTCCTGGTACACTTTCTGGGCAGAATGAATGTTCAACAAGAAGTGCAAATGTGATACAGTAGACCAGAAATATCCATAGTTTGGCTAGAAGAGGAGATTTGTCTTTTTTAAAAAAATAAGTACTGGTATTTTCAATTTTGAATTAATTTTGTTGTTATTCTGTGAGTTATAAACCTCAAAGAGCTGTAAATCATAAGAAAGAACAGCCCTTCTAACTACAATTAGTTGCTCTGTGAATACCCCAGACACATTTTCCCCTAGCCTTTCTTTCTTACCATAAGTTTTTTAAAAGGACTTCAGTAATGTAGTAAATTTTTACTTTCCACGTATTGCAGCCACCACTGCAAGGAGAGGTGTAAAGTAAATGGAGAAATGGCAGCATCATTTTCTATTTTTTTCCTTGAAATTTCTATTGTTTCTTTTTTGGGTAGCTGGTTGGGATTTTTCTTTAATGAAAGGCCCTGAATCTCTGAATTTCTGTTCAGAGAGAGGTCTGCATTTCTTTCAGCAGATAAGTATAATTTGAAACTATTGACATATTTTGCAGGACTTTTCTGATTTTTAAAGTTCTCCTCAAGAACTGTTCCAGCACACCACTTACACTTATTTCACCAGCGTTAGACTTTTTGCAGCATTCCAGCATCAGGAACAGGCTAAGGCTACTATTAAATTGGGTTTGCCATCTTCAAATAGTGTGAGCACAATCAGCATTTAGTAAAATAAACATGGCCCCATTATTTCTTAATGCCTTGCTTAACAACTTTAAGATTAGACTGCGTCTCCCATGCTCCCAGTAGGCAGCACTTAAACAGTGAGTAATACTTCTGTCTGCCGTAGTCAAGTAATCCCAAATGTAAGTAATTTACAGGATGGCATTAGGGACTGCTACAGGAGACATATTGTAATATGTCACTGAAAATCAGCCTGCCTCTGCACGTTTGATCAACAGCCAGATGGAGGCTTTTATCACATTTATTTAATCTGAAATATACATAGTAATTACAGTGGACCTCTGATTTTTTCAGTCCTCATCGCTGTCTCAAGAGAAGGTAGGAAATGAATCTGTCAGTTGCAAACTAGTGTGGATGTGACCCCCTTGGTAGAATCCGGATGTACTGCAACTAGCAGTGCTGACAATAGAGATCATGAGTGCTGCTGGAAATGAATGCCAAGTTAAAAAAAAATAGGCCCATAAACCAAAAACTGTGTAGCTTTATTTTTTTATGAATACAAAAAACCTTTAGAAAAACAAAGATCAACCTTATTCTTAGCAAATCCATTACCAATCAATGGCATTAAGAGCAAACAGTCTCTTACTAATAGCTGGATGGTATTTAACTTTAAGACATCTGAAAACAACAAAGTCTTAATGTTCCCAGAGGAGAATTTGGTTAAGATCTTGAATTCCATCAAGCATGTCATTATTAAATGGGGAAAATATTGTTGTTTCCATTAGTACAGAGTTGGCATAAAGAATGCATAGCATTCAATTAAACCACAAGCAAAATTCAAACAAATTGAAGGCAGTTTTATTGCTTGGACAGGTACTTCACTAATGGATGTTGCCATTGTCCCAAAGTATTTACATAAGATTTTATGCCCTAATTAAAACAGCTATAAAAGATGCCTCATATATTAACAGGGGTGCTTACCTTCATATCAATAATTTACTCTTCTTTTCTGTTACTCTGTGCATTACAACAGACTGTCTATGCTAATGTCTCTCACATCTCTGTTTCTGAGATGAGCTGGGTCAGTCAACAGCCTCTTTTGGATCAGTTACCCTAACTGCAAGTATGCCTGGCTAATCTTCTAGAGATATATTGACAGATAAAATATGCTATTAACTGGCAAAGAGGAAATTCTGTTACAATTACTCATACTGAGTAGTCCCACGACAGATTAAATTGCTATTCAGCATGAATAAGGTGTCAGATTCTGGCTGCAAGTGGCTGGTTTACTGGGGTGTTTTGATGTCATTATAGGCTTATAATTATTCTAATCTGATTTGGTAAGAAAAAATTAGTATGACAAGCATAAAGGATTCATTTGAACAATAGGTTTTCTTCCATCACAGAGTAAGTTTTAATTAGAGCTGTTCTTCAATTAAATTAAAGCTGCTCTTCTTGGTTTTAAAACTCTCATGAACATATTCAGTGCAATGTACCTTGTGCAACTGTGAATCTGTTCATGCCCCTCTGATCCTTATACAACCATACATGTTCTTGGCTAACTTTATGTCTGTGGCTCTGCTTTACTGGTGAGAAGGCCTTCTCCTCCCTAGGTTCTGCCATTGGGACCAGCTTTGTCTCTATCTCTGTGCTTCACTGAACCTCTCCATTTGTTTCATACCATTTCTCAGCTGAAAGCATGTCTTTCTTGCACTGCTTATTTGAGGTAGTATTTATTATTTGAGTTCTGCAGTGGTACTGATTAGCTCTGAGAAGCAATCTGTGAGGCAATTTGTATAACAACATAAAAACAAAGTGGCAAAAAAGTCACAGTGGAAACATTTATGCTCCTTTCTAGCAGGCTTAAGCTACTGAGACTTCTTTAAGGTTAGCAGAATAACTTCCTTAAATACTTTGAGTAGTTACTCTCTTAGCAATCTTCACCATAGTTCATGATGAGTAGTTGTGGTAATAATGTGTTGCTTTCTCATGGTATGTGAAAGATAAGGGTGCCAG
Organism: Astur gentilis; assembly: GCF_929443795.1. Taxonomy (NCBI): domain Eukaryota; kingdom Metazoa; phylum Chordata; class Aves; order Accipitriformes; family Accipitridae; genus Astur; species Astur gentilis. Next base: position 17,677,627 of record NC_064900.1, on the reverse strand, counting down.
AGACCATCTGAGTGCCTGGCCCCAACCTCTGTGACAGCAGGCAGCAATAGAAGCCTATGCTTAGAAAATTCTGCTGAGCACATTTTCCATGCTCCCTTCCCACACAATCATGTTCATACTCTCCCTAGCAATCCAAAGTCTGTAGGAAGTGACCAAAAGCCACAACTATAAGGTACTACAAGGATGGGAGCAGAATAAGTACATTGGCATCTCCAGCCTCTGTCTTAATTAGAGAATGGTTCATTATTTGTATAGATAATTAACTTCTGATGACAGGAAAAGGAGTTGTGTGTGCACACACACACCTACTCCAGCTGGTGCCTGTACTTTTTTTGATGAAGAAAACCAAGAAGATCAGGGATCCTCCTTTATTTATTGATGGAAAGTCATCAGAAGAAAGATGACACTTATGTGGTTTTTCTCACAAAGTAGGAAGTCATGCATCTTGATTTTCTAGCTAGGAATGGTTTCTTCCCTTTTTTATTTTTTTACTTTTTTTGAAGTATCTAATAGGCTGAAGTTTCCAAACTTCAATCGGCTTTCTTTTTTTTTTTTTTTTTCTGCAATGGAGGCACTGAGCATTCTGGAGCTTCACAAGAAGATGAAAATGAAAATGCTGGAAGCAGAGTTAAGGCATCACCCGCCTGTTGCTGCAGCCCACAGTTGACTTATTCAGGGAGAGAAACTTAACAGGGAAATTCTACAGTCATCTATGCCAGTTGTCTCTTTCCCTACGGCCTCCTGTTTCAGTAGCCAGAAATTATAGCCGGACAGGCTGCAAGTATTTCTTCAAACCCTGAACTGACTTAATTATCCTCTACAGAAAATAGGATTAAAGCAAAAATTTGCAGATTTTAGTTCTTTTTTTCCTAAGACAAAGTCTGAAGCAATTAATGAGTTTATTGACAGACAAAAATATAATATTGAAATAAGAAAAGTCTTTTACGTGCTCTAATTAGAGGAATTGTTCTCTTCAGGAAACTGGAGCTTTTAAAGCAGCATTAAAAAAAAAAAAAGGAAAAGAAAAAAAAAACTTTAAAAAAACCTTTGTCAATTGCACAAGAGACAAAATCTGGAACGAGGCTCTAAGAACCCTGAAAAATATCATTAAAATTTTTGTCTTGACATTGTAGGTATACAGCTTTCTTATTAGCATTGCAAAAAATACATTTACAAAATAAATAGGTATGAGTAATGCTTTTATTTACCTTTGACAAGGGCCACCTGCTTACAAATACATATCAGAAGACATTTGGGTGTTTCTCTCCACTGAAAGTAGTCTTAGATTCACGAGAACAACATGAACTCTTCAAAAGGAGCTGTAGGTTCAGCTGCTGAAACGTTAGTGTGGGAATTTTATCCTTCTGGGATGTGGGGTCTTCTTAATGAGAAAGTATGTATAATTCAGTACTGTGAAAAAAAAACTTAGAGTCAAAATGGGCCAAATGTGCTACTGCAGTAACATGGGAAGAAAAGGCTATCAATTCCTTTGAAGGTTTACAAGTAAACTTTTTTCCTGCCTGTCTTCTCTATGGTTGATGATGTTGTACTTTAAAATAGTAGTTTATATATGCTGTGTATTAGTACACTGTTTTGTTCTTTGCTTCAGGCACTGAAGGAAAAAGAAGCTTGTCACTTATTTTAAGTTCAGAATTGGTTAATAACAAAACACATTTTCAACAAATTTTACAACCAGCCCCTTTGGGCAGCTACTCTTTGCAATTTAAATGAAGGTGCAGAAACTTTCTTTTCCCCCTTAACAATACTTTCACAAGTTTCACGTACATGTATTTTAGTGGTTAGCAATATATTACAAAATGAGATTAAAAGTACCTGTTTCAGCACTCCAGGCCAAGCACGGGAAATTGAACTCTGGGGTACCCAAATTAAGATGCGAAAATGGGTAAATTCTACTTACCAGCATTTATCACAGACAGCACTACTGCCACTTTTCCTAAAGCAAATACCTTGTCAGCTATCACTTCAGTCCTACCTCCTATCCATATTGTGAGTAAATTCCTATTTTAGTCTTTTCTCCTACTGATGTTAGACAAATCATTGAGGTTTTTTGGTTTGGTTTTTTTTGTGGGTTTTTTTAGGTTGTTTTTTTTTTAATTAATTTTTTTTCCAAAGCTTACATTTGTGGGACAGTTGAAAATTATATGGACCCTATGGCTAAATCTGGTGAATTATATTAGCCTAAATAAATTTTTAAAACAAAGTTTGTTCCATAAGCCACAGAAAAAAATCTTCTCTGATTTCTAATGAGATTGAGCCTCATGGTTGATTGCCTTTTTAACTGATTTATACAAATACTGCAGTGTGAGCTGACCCATTATGAGACAAGAAGGAAGAGAAGCAGGAAGAGTGGGTATAGGGGGAAGGGGAGAAAGGTGAGGTGAGAAGGGCTCAGATGTTATAAATGCCACCTAACGATGTGAAAAGCTTCAGACAGGCTCTGTGCCGTATTGGACACCAAAATACTCGCAATGGAGAGAAACCTGTAATGAAAAATTGATTCTTGGGCACAGATTTTGACTGAAGCTTTTGTCTCTGTTAGGGTTTTTCTAAAGGTGTCCTTCCTATAGGTACTCTGATATCTAATAAGGTCTGAGCTCCTGCAGCAACCTGTCCTCTCAGGTTAGTTACAGGAAAACAATAATCTTGAGATCTTTACTGTCTCTTAAAACTCATTGTAATGGATTCATGGTCTTAAGTAATTTGGACAGAGTGAGAGAGCATGATCACACAAGCTATCTCTCCTTAGGAAATTAAGCTGCAATGCAGAGAAATTTCAGTGGGTAATATTTCTAATTTAACTTTCATTCACTGGTGGACTCCACACAATACAAAACTACTTGCTTCCCATAGTTTTTGCAGTTTGCTCTTCTCTGGCTAAGGCACTTAAAAGTAGTGCAGGTATAAATGTCTCATGATTTGTGGTTCCTTGCTAGATTTTCTCCAGAAGCGTTCACTGGCTCCCACCACTCGTTTTCACCCTGCCCTCATCTGCAACAATTCAACAGCCCTTCAAATATGACAGAGCAATTTATTTATTTTTTTGTGCTTTTTGTGTTTCCCCACCCTAAAATGCACATTGCTTTACTGATCTGATTTTGAGGCCCTTCAAACAATTGCTTTTGCAAAAGTATGAAGTACTGGAAAGTTGTGCTGGGTGTGATAACAAGTCCTGGAATATGGGGAAAGAAGCAGGAGTCACTTGAAGAGATTTTTCTGCCACATAATTTGTAACATGGAGCCATGCCCCAGGAGCCCATGCTGGAGCTGGTCTACTTTGCCTCAGCAATTGATTATTCATGAAATCAGTAAAGGTGGGTATAGGCTGGTAGTTTCAGTACTTCTCTGAGAAATGGGACATCCCTGTCCTTTTCCCAGCCTTAAGGAACAGTAATTTATTGAATAATACATCTGCTCAATATGTCTTCATTTTGTGAATGCTATTTAAGCTCCACAGCAAATTAGGACCTTTATTTCCAATTTTTCTTTTAGTAGAAATGGTCAAAACAAATTATTATTTTGGATGCCTCAAACCTGGGTACATCTTATGCTCAGAGTGGTTTTTTAAAACTTCAGCACTTGAGACAAAAGTACATGTTAATAAAGTTCTGCAATAAAGGGGGCTACTTGAGCATATATTCCTCAAAATATGCCATTTCAGCATTCACAAATGTGCTTGTTCTTCCTTTGCTCAGGAAAGGGTTATCTGACCCTTTGCTGCAGCCTGCTCAGTCAAGTCAACTATGCATAAATAAGAAGGAAACTTATGCAGGAAGAAAATGAAATTAGATTAATAATTAACATATACTTTATGCAAAAGCATGAAAAACTGTTCCAAAATTTCTCTGCTTAACTAAAATGTGACTTCACATAAAAATATTCTACACTGAAACTTTGTCAGAAGGTCATAAAAAGCACATTTCTACTTATATAATAGGTCTAAGATTTATCTGACGTGTTTCATTTCTTAATGAATGATACTTTTTTTTTTCCTCTTAGTCATTTTAAGTGTGTTACTTCTGTAGGTTTGTGAACAAACAGTAACAGGCAAATCCCAGAAGTTAAAAATGGGTGCAACTTCACAGCATCAGCAATCAGTATGTCAAAGAGGCTTCCTAAATTTAGGAAGGAAAAAAAAAAAAAGATTATTTTGAGCTTTTGTGTAATTATCTTTCTATAAGGTTTCCTTAGTCTTGTCAAAGGATGAAATAAACAGAAAACGAACTGATCTTTGAAGAAGATCTAGTCTAATTACAAAATTTTAATTTCACTGTTTAAGGCCATGGCTACTGTAGCTGCCTGTGCTCATGCAGTAAAAAACAGTCTATATTTAAAACAGGAACAGAGTAATCTAAATTTTTTTGTTTGTTTTGAAACAGCTGGATTATAAGTATATATTGCACAGTTGCATACTTAAGATTTCATTTGCTGGAGGATTTGCTTCATTTGTATGTGGCAGGGTAGGATTTACCTGGTAAAGCCCATGAAGCTTATAATGGAAACCTAAAAATAATCTGAATACTGTTCTATTTTTTGGAAAGCAAACTGTGGAGTGGTCAGTGCCCAAATACAGACTTAGCACTTTCAGGAACTTTAATGGGAGTTGCTAATACGAATGCCCAGAACACTTGGATAATTATACATGTTCACTGTATAAATACCTAAAATACAAAATGGCATAGTTTCCAGACCCCTGTATTTCTATCTTTCAGATACTGTTCAGGCACATTTTGACATAGTAATTATTTATACAATGATAGATAGCCCCAGATGTATAATTCACTCATGGGGCTTAGGTCATTTCATGAAAAGGAAAAGTATAGTGCATTACTCTGTATGCATAATGGAGAGCATATTTATATTTAATGCTAACATTATTTTTCTATGAGGACACTATTTCTATGAGGTGCACTTCCTGTTCTGAATATTGTTTATTTTGTACAGATTACATTTTGAGATGAAAGAATGCTTGTTTCCCAAGAAAATATTGGCCACTTCTGAGGATCTTCCTTTATTTCCTTCCCTTCCATCTCTTCCTTCCTTTCCTTCCTTTCCTTTTTTCTTTTCAACAAATAAATTGTTCAGTGGTAATATAATGGTCACAAGTCATGTACAAGTTTTTTTGTGGACAAACTTGTCTAGCAATACTTATCAATATCATCTGGCTTTGATACCAAAGTTAAGAGATTATAGCAGAAATACAATAGTACCTTTGCCTTCCAACGAATACCTACATTAATTTTAAAGTTAAAAATGTCAACCTATAGCAGCAGTAGAATCTCATTAATCCACACTACTAGGTAGGAACCTTATATTTTTGCTGGCTTCAGATCACTTCATGTAGTCACATTAGGTATGTCAGTGGAGTGAGTCGCTACATATAGGAAATCACCTGAGGATGAAAACACAGAGGCATATTCATCTGAGTATTTATCTATAACGTTCATTAAAGTTCACAGAGGAGGTACATTGTAAATCTGGGTATTGAGCTAAGGCTGTACACTGCAATCACCTTTTCAGAAAATGCCTCTAGATAAAGTGTTGTGCTAACCCTTCTCTGGATTATACTCTGCATCAGGTAGTATATTATCCCTTAAAATATCTCCTTTCGTTCTTTAATTTTACTGCTAGTATACTAGCAGGAGATAGCTTTTAGTGGGAAAACACGTTCATGCTGCTCCTGGCCCAGTGTTGGGGAAGACCATTTCCTGCAGGTCACATGCAGCACTTGGGGACGCTGGTGCTCTTCAGTGCCCAAATCGGTGCTACCTTTTTGCTGCAGGGAGAGGGTTTACAGCAACATTGCTACAGGCGCCACAGAAGGAGGAATTTGCTAGATGGCTCAAGCAGGCTGACAATCCTGCAGCAAGCTGTCACCTTCCATTTTCTCAAGTGAGCAGTCCCTCCTCCTTACTCTTCTCAGAAAACAGAGCCTCTGCAAGGAGTGGGACAGGATGGCTCTGCACTCCAAGCTCTTCCTTTGAGGAGGCAAGACTTCAGCTGTCTTGCTTTTCCCTCCAAGGCTGCTGGCGCACAGAACTCGGGGTCATTTTTAATCACCAAAATAGAGCTGATATCACCTTGGACTGATTCAGCATACTTGGCGTACTGCCACCAATAGTAGCACCATGACAGGAGGTTCATGGAGACAGAGGGGGCAGTCACAGCTGACTTTATAAGGTGTTTCTTGCTTTTTTGAGGCCAATACCGAGTGTTTGCCATTATGTCCACAGACGTGTTGTCGTCAGCTTCCCCAAAGTCCTCTTAGCAGCCAGAAGAGGAAGAAGTGGGACCTCAGAATGCCAGCAATAACTGACAAAGCCATGCTTGATGGGTTCAGTGACTGTTAAGAGCAGAACTGTATCTCTAACAGCGACCATACCACTCTGTGCTCCAGCAAACCTGAAAGTGTAGTTTCAGTATGCCTGACAGTTTACAAGAGGAGGGGAAAACATGATTCTTTTATTTAATCTATATAATGTTATATTTGTGTGTATGTAGATATATCTATACATCTTACTGTTATACAATGAACCTGGTCAGCAGAATGTAATTGTGGTATCATGGAGTCACACCTCCTCAGTCAGAGGCCCTTCTATCATCTTTACAGAGGTGCCCTCTTTTCTGTGTAAATATTTTTCCTGCTGTTCCTTTTTGCAAAGCAAAGAAGTTGTTTGCAAACTACCTGTAGAATATAAACAGCTCCTACAAGGGAAATGCCCTTGAACCAGTGTGAGTGGACTGATTGCAACATACAGTACATGCTAATAGCATCTTCAGAGCATCTTCTACTATTACTTCATAGCAGAGGCATTTTCACGGAAATAGAAATCTTACCATGATCCTTAGATCGAATTTTTACTGTCTTTGCATATTTCACGTGAGTTAACAGTCACAGGTTGCTGGTTCATTGTTCAAAAGCTCCAAAGAATTACTCATCCCAGTAGTGCCATTTCCCATGATTGCCTCTTTGCTACTTTTGTGAAGCACCAGGCGGCAGAACAGGCAAATGACCAGCACAGAAAGCTTGAATCTGGCAGTGTTCCTAGTGCTCTGCCCAGAGTTAGTAAAATGAACCTGCTAATACATTACAGCTATTACAGCTGGCTCACATCGGGTGTTAATCGAGTATTCGTAGTAAATTCACAGACTGATGCTTGAGACTGAATGATGATCTTTCAGGTTGCCTGATACCTTTATCTGACCAAATTCATGCAGACTCAGTCATGTGCAGAGGAACTTGGCATGGCTGCACTTTATCTGCCTTTTTATTTGTGGTGCAGTAGGATAAGAATGAGAGGAAGAGAATATGTAAGGGTTCCCCACTGAGAATCAGTTCTATAAATTATGTATTATGCAGACACTATTCTGCTGATGCTATCTGATCCCCAATTCTCAGTTCCTTGTTTTTCCTTCTATAAATAGCTATGGCCAGGTTTTCAGTTGTAAAATGACGAGGACAAAACCAGAAACCTTTCCCATTTAACAACCTCTGCCAAAGAAGAATAAGGTAATATTTTTCATAACTGTGATGTCCTCAGGGCTTTAACAATGTGGGAATACAAGCAACACTATGTTGTTGATAAGATACTGGTAGTAAAAGTGGGAATAACCATGCTGAATATTAAAGAGGGAAATGCCCTATTTTCAGGATGATCAGTATAAAACTTTGTATTGTGAATTTTTCTGTCATTTGTTGTCTGTGTAGGACCACTTTTGCTTTTTGTTTCTCCCTCTAGATCCAAATGCTTTGGCTGGACAGACCGGACCTGACCATGCTCTTATAGGAGGAATAGTGGCTGTAGTTGTCTTTGTAACACTATGTTCTATAATTCTCCTTGGTCGATACCTGGCAAGACATAAAGGTACGACAGATTTAGTGGAAGTTCAGTCACTTTTGGAAGCAAGGCATGATTTCACCTGGGAGTGCTGTTCTCTTTCACTTTCCCCCGTCTGCTAAATGATTTGGACAAGAAAGCTCAGTTCACAGTCCTGTCGCAAGTGAAGTCCCTGTGAATTTTAGCCAGTTTTCAGTGGACTGGCTGAGGCAAAGGACATCTAGTTACATGCCCAAGGTCATCTCATAAGTGAGTCATTTAAAGAGACAAAGAGGTAAAAGTGCCCCTTGGTTTTGGCACATAGCTCTAGACACTTGATTTCATGATCTCATAGTTTTAACTAGTATATCAATTCCACAGAATATATATATGTATTGAGTGAACAAGATTTCTCATTTTAATAAATTGTGCTAATACCTTAAGTATGTATTTAAAAGATAATATTAGAAGCCAGTGGTGAGTTTTCAGATCAGTTACTTTTACCAATGATCCCACTGGAATAAGGGGTTCATTCCTGGGCCAAGCTTTACTTTATCCAGAGATTTCACCTTAAGAATTCTACTCCCTTCGTTTTCAGTCCCCTCCACCATTAGAGATAACAGGCATGGAGTAACACTGACTTCTGACTAAGCTTCATTATAATCCTATTTTGACCCAGGTAATTCCAGAATAATTTCTTGATATTTAACCTCTGAATGGCTTATAGACCTATTTGATTCCCTACCCACCCTACCCCACCCCCAAAAAAGTGAAGAGAGTATTAGTGTTGGTATTAACTCATTAAATCTAATTTCAGATAGGATAATCATGTGGCTAGGAGACATAAGGTGATAAAAACACCTTTTTAATTTGATTGGACTGTGCAGGGGAAAACCAAGAGTTTTTAATGAGCCAGTGAAAGTGTGTCTCTTTTGTTTTACTTTCCTGAATGAAGTTATACAACTTATGCCAACATAAATAATGCTTTTCACAAAGGGAAAGTTAACTATTGTACACAATTCTTTTTATTCATATCCTCAGCATAAAAATATCTGTGATAGTTTATTATGAGTGGGTTTAGTTAATAAAACTACCTCAATTTTGTAATTCTTAGAAATGACTATGATAAAGTTCTGTACAATTAAAGTATAGATATGATCAAGAAAAAATAGAAATACAAAAATAATCAGTGGCCATTTTTTTAAAAAAAATAAGCGCTTATGAAAATCTAAGTCATCAAAGTTGGTTTGTTTTTTTATGGGTACCCGTTCCATGAAATAACTAAGATTTTATCATGTATTCTGTAATTGCAAAATATGTTGAATATTATTGCAGTTAGATAAAGTGGATTTTTATTAAGAGATTTCCTTAATTTATTGTGGGTATATTGGAATTTATGTATGTGCATTATCAGTATTAATACTATAAATATTTCTTAGACAAATTAGAAAGTTGAGCATACCTGTATGATATATACTAAAATTGTGTAAAAAATGTTTGTCCATTCATGAAACAATTGGAGCATTGTTAGAAAAGTACTTCCTATAATGCAGTGTAAAGCTAAAAACCCCCTAATCGTTCTTTTTTTTTTTTTCTTTTTCTATTCTCTTGTACTGATTCCTATAGGAACATATTTAACAAATGAAGCAAAGGGAGCTGAAGATGCACCTGATGCCGACACAGCCATTATCAATGCAGAAGGCAGCCAAGTCAATGCAGAGGAGAAAAAAGAGTATTTCATTTAGATGCAAAGCTAGAATCTTGGAGTTTTGCTTATCAGGCTGACTGCTGGAGAAAACTGGCTATCATTTCTCAGAATTCATTCCTGCCATCTTCTGCTATCTTTATTAACTCACATAAGTAGCCAGTTTATGCCAACAGTCAGCTGCTGACATCATCATTCTATAATTACAGTATCATGCGTAAAGCAGGACATTTCTTATTGCCTAAAATTCATATCCACTGCTCTCTTAACATACAGTGCTTGAATATACAGCCTTAACAATGTTAATCATCATCTTAATCCAAGTTTTCTACATTTTTAAATGTTATGCAGCTTTCTTCTTTTTCAGTTTTCTTTTATCATGTCCCCAGTAGTGTGTCATAGAACAATATTCATAACAAATACTATTAGGTGAGGACGTAATTTACTTACATAAAATGTTAAGTCTAAGATTAGAGGTTTACAAAGAATGTTTTATACATGTCTATCTAAAATTCAAAAAGCAACTTGTTTTTGAATCATATGCCCTAGGAAACACAAACTGAAATCTTTTTGGTATAGTTTCTTGTATGCTTGGATTTGGTGGGAAAAAACTATCCACTGAATTTTTTATTTTGTTTTGCTTTGTTTTGTTATGTTTTAAATGGTACCTTGACAACAGTGCCATGTTTCATTGGTAAAAACATGCTGAATAGCTATACAGATTCTGCAAAGTTAGATAATAGTGCTTCATTTGAAACAAATTTGTCCTGCCCTTTTACTGCTTTTGGGGATCGCAAAATTAGAGAACTTTCTGAGTAATTTCTGGGTTTATAATTTATTTGCTTCACATGAACTCACCTGCCTACTCAAATTTGAAGTGTTCATGGGGCACAACTGCAACGCATTTTAGTATCTGTATATAGTGCATATAATAAATTCAATTAAACATTATTTGATACATATTTAACTTTTTTGGCAGTAGCTAAGTCAGTCACAAGTAAGCATTTTCTAATGTCCATTATATCCCTTTAGATATGACTCAAATCAATATTCTGAGTAGATAACATGTATTAGTATTTTTTTGTCTGTATGTCCTAGCACTGTTCAGCAGCAAACTTTTCTAGTTCTTGTTAATTTTTGATTTGTTATACAATGGAAGCACAATGTTATATGGAAAGGTAGTTTTAAGCTAACAACCAGTGCACAGCCTCAGGTTTTAAATTACAACCACATTTGATTACTATCCTTAAAAATACTATTGAGTTGCTAAAATTCTCAGTTTTTAATTTGGCAGTTCCAGAGCTGCTTCTTTATGTTGGTTTGCCAAAAAAAAAAAAAAAAAAAAAAAAAAAAAAAAAAAAAAAAGAAGAAAAAATAGAAGTGTTAAAACAAAAGATATATGTTTTGTGTATACAGTAAATGGACTAATTCTTTATATTAAATTCCTGTCTATGCATTTTGTGAGGTACAAACTTATGTCACCGTGAATGATAGAGAATTCCTGCCATGCTTTTAGCTCCACAGTGAAAGTCTCTGTTTGGATTATTTCTGAAATTTTTTGTGTAATTGACAGCTGAAAAATCACATGCTCATAAATATGACAACAAAACACTGTAAGCCCATTGGCTTATTTCCTCTTCCAATGAAATAAAAAGCTTGCTATAACAGCTCTCGGAAATGATTCTACACTGGAGAACGCAAATTAGTCTAGCTGGAGCTTGTCTTGCTCCTAAGTTTTGCACCTTTGACAAAAGAGTATTTCTCTCTGATTGCTGTACTTGTGAAGCCTAAAAGCATGATGGTCTGCTGTAAAGGACTTTCTCCTGGGATTTTATTTTTGTGTGGGGAAGGGAGAGTTTGGAATATGACATCATGTAGTTATGGTAAAATGGAAGATAAAGGTGCTGTGTCAGATTATTTATCAGAAGAGTATAAACCTTTTAAGAACAATATTAGAGTATTTTAATTGTTTTTGTTGAAGCATTTATCTTGTTAATTTCTAAGAAAGAAGGGTGACGTCAATCAAAGCAGCACTTTTTTTCAAAATATACAGACATAAATAATATGATGTGGTTGAGTGTTAACATAATAAATCATATACAGTATGACATTTTAAAGAAATAAGTCTGCATTGATGTGATTGCATGCTTGTTTTTACAGTTCACTCCATACCCATCTGTGGAAAAATGCAATAATATGTTAATATAATATGGTAGTTTGAGAGAACCAGGTAGGTGCTACTAGACACATTGAAAACTAGTATAGGTTTACAAGATATTCATGTCTTTCAAAACATACACATGTAAAAAGCTGGCAAAGGAAGTAATTCAGTTTAATACCAAAAATATGGGTTCTTGTCACAACAGTAAGTTACATTAGCAAAAAAGTAAGTTACATTAGTACAGTATCACATATGACAAGGTTTTATTTCAGGACCTGGGGCCCAGTTCAACTAAGCTTTTAAGCACATGCTCAGCTTCAGGTGTCGGAGAAGTTCCATTGGACTGTAAGGCACTATTCATATGCTTAAAAATAAGTGCTTCCCTGGATGAGGGCCTTACTTGCTCAAGTGGAATTCCCCACCAGTGTGGTGTTTACACCTTTCTTCATTCTTCCTGACTCCAGCTTGCTTGAATAGTAGGGTTGTTACTTGAACCATTACCCAACCAAGGTCAGGTAGGACAAAGTTCAAAAGCAGGATTGCCCTTGGGGTAACCATTTCAAACCATTTTCTCCAGTGGCGTAGAAACAGCATTTAAACGTTGCAAAAAGAGATATAAATTGTACTGTTAAAATAGGTTATTTCATTGGTTGTCAGTGAAAACTTCTCACATGTGCTCATTTTTAATGCAGTTGATCTTCCATTATCTTGCACCTGATGATGTCCCTTGCATCTGTGCAAAGCAGGTGTGAAAAACCCCACACCAAGCATTCTACCTGGATAGCACTTTGCAGGCCTGTCTGGTCTTCACAGGTTTAAATTACTACACTAGGTGTAAAGAGGCATCCCTCTTTTTTGTAAGCAGAACCATGGCTCAACACTAATGACATTCAGTAGGCTAAAAGCCAGTCATCCATTTCCTTTGTCCAAGATCCCATTCTGAAATACCGCTTTTATTACGGTGTGAGGTATCCAGCGGAATGTGTAAAATGGAGGCTCTGAATGGGAACCACCCTCCCTAAAATGTGACATCCTCTCCCCCACGCACTTGCAGAGTAGTTTTCTCAAGACCAGGTAGCTAGTTTCTGCCAGTGTACTGTTTACGGTGTCGATTGCTGATTATTTTTAAACTTTTTGATGTAGATTTTTAAAATTTTTTTTCTAATGCTTCAAGAACATTCTCATGATTTGAACAAGAAAAAGGTGCATCAGAAGACAAGGGATGCATCCTCCCTCTCTTTTAATGTCATCTGACAAACCAAGAAACAGTTTAAAGAACGTGATGTTTAACTTGAGGCTCAGAATTTAAGCTAGAACACTTTAAAAAGTTTCCACATTACTTAAGGATGGTTCGTCTTGCACTGAGACTCCCTCTAAAGGAATACATGAAGAAAACCAACTTTTCTAAGTAAGACATGAAAGTTAACATCTTGTGTATTTTCATTACAGTATGATATATATATAACTATTTCAATTAAAAGAAAGGACAGAATCATCTGTAATTATGTAATTCATGATTGTAACAGCACTGAGGTTACCATGTACGCACATGTACAGTAGCTATTTCAACAGTTACAGTGTAGTTACATGTAATTCCCTGTAACATAGCAGTTATAGTGTAATTTAGTGCCACTTATTGTAAAGTGTTACCAAAAGGAAAATGGAGTTCTTACCTTTACGATTCCATTCAAATTAAAGGTAAGTTCATTAAATTAGCACCATAAATCTGATATTGCATTTCTTAATTAAGGAGGTGATTTAAAACTTCATGTTCATACTGCAGCTTCCCCCACCGCTTACCCAGACTCCTCCAAGTGTCTAATCTCTACGCTCCTAGGAACTGGTAATCTGTGATGAACATACCAAAAATCCAGCTACTTCAACTTTAATTGAATAAGCTGTCTAATAGAGAAAAACAAACAAGAAAAATAACGAGTAATGCTTTTTATTAAGTGGCACAAAGTACACACTAAAAACTATGCAAAAATATAGGTAAATACAGTGTACTTACATGTAAGTATCTTGTACTTGCTGTGTATGGATATTGGAAAACCGTGTAATTATAATATGCATTTTGATTATTTCAAGCAGGGGGATGACCCCTAACAGTCATAAGGAAAAACTGGAAGGTACATATACAAGCAGTGGATATCCTAATGCAATATGTGTAATTCCTTTACTTGCAATGACAACTAATTTATAAAAATGCTTATACCACTCCTCATTCTCGCTAGCTTTGTTTTCCATTTCTTTGAGGCCCATTAAATATCACTGAAAAACCTTTAGGCAAAGTAAGACACTGACTCTGCTAAAGGCTTTGCTGCCAGCACTCTCTATGTCTGGCAACACTGTTCTGTAATCTATTTCTGGCTCAACTGCACAAGTTTCCTCTTTTTTTCTGTCCTCAAGGGAGCCTAGTATATTAAGATGCTGAAATATGCTGCCATATGCCCTGGTATTTTTAGCATGAACAACAGAGAAAGAGAGCAAGCAAGCTGCATTCTCCTGACCCCTATTTTGCTGAATCACCTCACCTGGAATTTCCTCTACTTGCTCAGTAATGCCAGGTAATCTTAAATTGTAAGTACAAAATGCTTCCATCAAAGTACAGAGGATGCCTTTAATGATAAAGCTAACGTTTTGTAAACATGAAGTTTTGTATTACTGATCTTTTTACTTCTCGCCACTTTTCCGTCATACCCTTCCAGAAGGAATGCACTGAAAGACAGATAACATAGAATGGCAAAAGAAGAAAAGAATATTGTAAGCCTTCTTGTGGTTGCCATTGCTATAACCCTCCTTTGTGTCCCGTGTAACAGGCAAATAGATGTATTTAGCAACTGCCATTAGCATCATTCCACACTACTATTCCTAGAATATGACATCTACCTCTTAGTCTAAATACGAGCTATGGGATATTTGTATACATTTTAAATACTACTGAATCTTTGGTGTAGTCTTGAAATAAGATCACTGTACTATTTTTCTTCTGTTAAAAATAGAAAAAAAAAATATTGCCTGGGTTCATAATTCTTGCCCTGTTTTTTACTAATTTTGGGATAGTTTGAGCTTTTAACAGGGCATAAGGACACAGCCTCAGCTGGTATAAATCAGCTTCACTCTGTTGCCTTAAATGTGGGCCAATTTACACTGGCTGGGGATTCATCCCAAACAGCTTAAAAATAAACTGGTATAACACATCAATATTTAATCAGCATTAGATAATGATGTGCAATTCAACTCCAACACAATTCTTCCCAGTAAGGCATGCAGGTTTGAAGAGAAACTTATAAAAGCACATGCAAGCTTTTGAATTAAATATGCAATACCAATACTGTTGAGATATTCTGACATGTTTCTTACTTATTTAAACATAATATTGACAGGGCATGTTTACATTAAAAACACTCAGTGCATGGGAGACAGGGAAGGACTACTGCAAACAATAAGAGAAAATTAAATGGATAGAACAGCCTTTGATGTCAACAGAGCAGAATAGAAACTTACCAAGTGTAGGACTTCCTACATGTTTTTTCAGAGTGGACCTAGTACCTCTAAAGCCTCTTCTTGCTATCAGTGAATCTAACCCAGCACTCTGCACTTGTTTTAACTCAGGAGGAAATAAGGGTACAAGCATGGTTTAACACAGCACACTTCCGTATCACTCCACATCCTCAGGATGGTCCAAGCTTTGTGCACTTCCAGCAGCCCTTAAGGGAATTCTTCCAGCATCTAGGAATCATCTTGTTGCCAAACCATGTTCATTTTCTTCAGCAATGTTTAATGTACTCACAGCCAGATGGAAGACGGTGTGGAGCCAATATGATGACTACACAGAACTAGGGGCTTCCAGAGCTTCTCAGTAGATGGCAAAAAAATTAAAAAATTCTTCATGGCTTCTGTGTTTACTATAGATCTGCCTTCCATGTTCTGTGTCTTAAGTCATTTATTCTCTGCTGGGCTAAAGCAGCAGTCTAATTGGAAAGGAGGTAGGAAAAAAAGTCTCTCCTCTAAAAGGAGCAGTCTGTGTTACTATTAAAAAAAGTTCAAGAATTTTTATTTCTTCTTTTTTTTTTAAGATTTCAGGTGCAAAGCCAAGCCTGTTGGGGTCAGCACTTTAGCACTTTCCCTGTGTTCAGGGTCAAACCAGCAGTGTTTCATGTGTGAGCTCTGATCTCACATTTCAGCACAAACTACAGACAGCCTTATTCTGCCCTTATGCACAGTGCTGAAAATCACTGATGCTATTTTCTTCTAAACATACTCATTCCCTTAGTCTTATTCTACTGTGAAATCTTTGAAGTGTTTTAATAATAGGTTCAAAAGAAGGGGTTTTAAAGTAATAACTTGTAAAGAAAATAATAATGATTATTATCAACTGTTTATGTTGATTATGAAGAGGAGGAAAATCTTTAATTGCTGGACTGAATTCTTTATCACTTCCTCTTTCTCTCCTTTCTATGCATATTGATTAATGTTAGTAAATATGCAGTTGCACATGTTGTCCTTTTTCAGTGAAAGCAGATTTTCTTATACCCCTATAATATAGCTTCCATAGAAATATGCAAATATGACCTACAATCATGTGCTTCTGCCTAAACAGTGAGCCAAGACAGTCAATTCATGGATTACTGGATTACATTCATATATGTCCTGCTTCCATAAAAGCTGGGTACAATACACATATTGATTTCAAAAGAACAAGGCTCAAGTCCTTAATGCACATGTCTGAGTTGCTATTTAGCTCTTGTCCAGCAGAATTGTAAAGCAGTCCTTGCACATCCTTTACTTTTAGCCTAGATATTTTATAACTACAAAATCCTTCAGTTCAGCAGGAAGTTTCCTAGAATAAATCATAAGGCATAATTTGTGAAAGGACTATAATAACTTCATCTATTCATAGTCAGTGTAAGTGTATTCTCCTAGGAACTCCAGTATACTCTGCTCTTACACTGGCAATTTATGGCCTTGGGAAGGAGATATTTGAATGGTTCAGAAATACAACTACCAATCTGCAAACAAAATCCATGGGAATTAAACATATTGCACCGATGGTGAGACACATTTACTTAATGTAATTTCCTCATTAATAACTTTAAGCAGACAAAATGCATATTGTAATGTTAGGTACATGACACTTGCATGTTGCTATGCCTATATACTTACAAAGTATTCAATGTGTACTTAGTGGCGCTTAAAAAATATCATGTACAGTTCTTCTAAACATTCTTACAGGGTTCCCATTTGCACTTCATCTTTCAGAAAAGTCTTGTCAGAAAATTGTCTGATGAATATTATTGAAAAAAATAAAATTTCAATTTTAGTTATCTGTTGGACATTTCTGAATTGTCTATTCATTTAATATATTTCCTGGTGCTTGCCAGTTTGGCAGTGGAGTTGATTTAGACCAGTGGCTGTACACACAGACTGTTCGCTGAACAGATTTTGCTGTTTCTAGTAGAACTGTTATATACTTCTCTAAATATTAATTCTGAGATTTTAAACAGTTATCCAAGAAAATAATCTGAGAGACACTGGTATTTTACAGATAATTACAATTCTATTATTTTATTTGATGTTCATGTACTATTTACTGTGTATTGCTTTATAGTTTCTTCTGACTAAGTAACAACTTTTCGATGCTGTCCTCACTGTAGGATAAATTCATCCTTATGAAGAGGTCAAGTGCTGAAAAAGCATTTAAGCCTGTGGGACTTAAATGGTGGCTTAGCCTTCTTGAAGGAGCTAGAGAATTCATGCAAGATTTTCTACACCACTTATCATGTTTGAGTTGATGTTATAAAGGGCAAGTAGGCCACTGATCTCAAAGGGAGAAAGACAAATGTCACAGGGAAGAGGAAATTCTGAGAGGGTCCGTGTTTATGAAGAAGAAGCAAGTCCCAGACACAGAGAGAGACACTAATAGAGTTTGGTACCTCCATGCAGAGGATATCCCACTGCTGTTGCACATCTCTAATGGCAGAGCTTTCCTATGACCTAAATTAAGTACACATTTGAAAGTGCTGTTGGATTCAGCAGATTTGTTCTTATCTTTATTACTTCTTTCACTAAACCAAAATATGGCCCCTTCAAGCAATTTTTCGTATGCATAACATACTTTTTAAATACAGAAGCAATGCAGATTTCCACATGATCCTCAATGTCATAAGCCCATGATTTAGGGCAAAGCATGCTGGAAATCAACAGTGTACCCAAGGAAAATGACACAGTCCAGCAAATGACACAATCCACCACTGGATTTATAGTTTTCTGCATTCAAGCTGTAATTCCTTTAGTACTGTCCTGTTTTCCTGTGTCAGCCAAAATTTTCCCCAAAGGTAACTGCACTTTGCTCTGTGCCTTTCCCTGGACGAGAGTAGATTCTTATGGTGATCACCCTAACCTGATTCCTTTAAAAAAAGAGTCCTGAATCTATAAATGTCTTTTATCAACAACCAACAAAATACCTGCCCTCCTACCCACCTTCTGTAGTATTAAAAGGCAAGAGTCCCTTTTTGTCTGGGTTTTTGGTTTGATTTGGTTTGGGTTTGTTTGTTTTGGTTTGGTCGTTTGGGTTTTTTTTTTTGCAATAGGAGTCCTGTAAGGGGAAACAAACATGATTTCTTTTAAAATGTAAAGGCTGCTTGAAATTTCATTGAATGCTGAGAATAATTTTGTTGAATACAGAGTCTCTGTATCAGACTGCCATAGCATTATATGCTGATGTGAAAGAGAGTCTACTTACCCCTTTAATAGTCATCAGACACCTATATGAAGATATACATACTTTTTCAGAAGTAGTGTTACAGAGCAACACTTGGCCAAGCTCAGCTGGTAAGTGTAAGGTAAAGGTAAGTGCAATTAGTGAAATGCAGAGATAATCAAGTGGGGATGATGAAGATGATTCCTTGCTTGACAAAAGAGTCATAGTACATTGCCTTCTCGTTCTGCTTCAAGCATTTGGCAACATCCTGAGCCATGGGAGGGCACTTTTGATTAGCTCTGGGCTACTTACTTGCCCTAGCTCTTGTTCCTGCTGAGTTCGTAGCAATAGCTTCTCTGCTGCTCAAGGCGAAGAGGCTAGGGCCTTATTGATTCTGCAAGCTGCATGCAGGAAGAAAAGAAGACAGAGGGTGTTTTTAAGCAAGCCGGAAAGATTTTCTAGAAAGAGGCTTCTTCTTTATTCTGTGGCAACTTACAGGAAATTAGCACTAATGTCAGCTGGTACGGATAGTAACCATCCCCGCTTGGTGTATTGCGGGGGAGTACATCCTCCAGGTTGTGCCAGCTGGCTGGAAGAAAAAGGGAGGGAGAGGGAGGGAGTGGAGAGAGAAGGCAAAGCCGTGCACATGCCAGGAGCATGGGAGACAGGTTTGTGCCTCTAGGTGCCGGACCAAGTTATTCTTCTTTTCAGTCTGTATTCACTTTTAGAGCTTCAGCTAAAAGAGGTGCAAAAAAGAACCGGTTCAACCAGCAGAATCACAGAGCTACTGAACAGCAAGAAATATTCTCCAGAACACTAATGTCAACACCTGGCAAACAGGCAGTGCTTCTCCTTACAAGGGCTTTGAGTTGATTGAACTTATAGAGAGGTGGGAATTTATAAGATGCAAAGAAAGGAAGAAGAAGAAACAAGCAAATCAGAATTTGGACCTTGACAGATGAAGTTGGATAGAAAGTACAAGTAATTGAAATGGAAAAAATACCTCTTCCAAGGGCTTTTAGTTTTGTTCTGTAATAGAGCGTTAGCCAGCTCCATCACAGGACAAAGAAAATATTTCATATAATTCTGTAATTTTTCCAGTGTATTTTCACTCTTTCCGGAGCATCTAATGCTAACCTCAGAGACAAAAGTGCATATACCATGATGTGATCCAGTTAAAGTACATCATTATGTTGCACTCACTAACATAGTTGGAGATTACCCTCCAGAACAGCAGTGAGCAACATTACTAAGAGCTGTCATATTTATTTTCTCATCCACTCCCCACAGAGGAGTGTGTGTGCAATGAAGCATTATGGTTGGTTTATTTATTTATTTATCTATTTTCATATTTCCCCTATGTTTATGTAAGAGGTTTAGATTAAAAAAAAACACTTTCTACTTGGAGAAGAAACCAATACAGTTTGTCATGGTCCCTTCTTCCTGTGAGATTCAATGCTCCAGTTTTAGAAAATTCTCCCTGTAAAACCTTCAGTGTGATAGAAGAATAGAGTTATTGATGATGGTCTACATTTATGAACTCTAGGGAAGCTTTCAGCTACACTCAAATCTGGCCTTTAAAATAAAGTCCAAGACCTTGGACTAAATTCCAAAAACTGTAAGAAGCCAATGTAGGCTGCAGGGAGCAGGCTGAGCTTGCTTGTTACTAAGAAGATGCATCCAAGTTTTGCATGCCTTTGAGGGTACGTGAGGGCATTCTTCATGGCCAGCTATATTACCTGGCTGTAGCCCAGAGGTGACACTGATGAATTTCTGCCACCACCTTCAAATTCATTTATTGCCTAAAGATGGTAAAAAGCAATGGTCATTGCTGCTGTAGAGAAGGGCAGCAGTACTCCTGTTGGGTGGGTAGCAATGCCACTGTGTCAGTTTGAGGCCTGTTTTTGGCATTCCCCAGAGGCAGACTGGCCCCTAAATGTTATTTACCTGGATGCAATTGAGATTGGTGCCCTCTTCATGCAGCTAGCACAAGATTGCAGCGCATCTGACCAACCAGCCTCCTGTCTGCATGGGGAAGCTGAAGCTGATGTAGGAGAGGATTAATCCCGTGGGACTGGACAGCTGCAAGATGGAGGTATGGTTTCCCATAACTACTCCTTGGGTGCCTCAGGCCAGAAAAGCTGATGTCAGTACCTTCCGCTTTTACAGCAACCCTTGTACAGC
The DNA here is from genome assembly GCF_929443795.1 of Astur gentilis. NCBI lineage: Eukaryota > Metazoa > Chordata > Aves > Accipitriformes > Accipitridae > Astur > Astur gentilis. The sequence continues at coordinate 17,657,039 of NC_064900.1, read as the reverse complement.
ACATGAAAACCTCTTTGAGAGCTATGTCCTTTCACAGAGTAGAAGGGAAGAGGGTCACTAGGTCATTACGGAGAGTCTCATTTACACATCATAAACTTCTCCTCTGACGGGTGGTTTAGGGACTGTAAGAAGTCTGATCACATTTAATATCAGAGATCACTGAAATGTGAATGCAGGGTCCTCTGGTTCTGTGTGAAATTAGTGGTGGGCTATAATTTTGGGTTTTCATTTTTCAGGTTGTATGAGCTCATAAACACACAGGCACAGATACACAGAAACATACACACACATAAGCACAACACTTTGTGTATTTTTCTATGCCTTCTTCTTACCCCAGTAGATATCTTCTACTTGCTCTACTACTCCAAGCTCATGATTTTGTATCTACCATAGTTGCTCAGGACACAGCTTTCTCTTTTTCATGTTTGTCTTAAAGCTGTACAGCTGCCAGTGATGCTTTGTGTGGCATAGGTAAACTAACTCTAGGTTGACTCATTGATCAGTAAATTTGGTTGAAAGTTTTTCACCCGGAGGCATATTCAGGCTTTCTAAAGAAGGCCCCAATATATTAAAAGAGGGATGGGGGGGAACTTTTTGTGTTTTCCCACTGTACTCAATACAGCTAGGCCTTATCCACTGGTGTGGGAGAGAGCTTCTACATCGGTCCCTGAAGCTGCCGATCGCTGCACCCAGGATGGAAAGCTGTTGGTTGTGTCACTGCTTTTTAGCTCGCTGCAGCTTGACAGAGTGTATGTGTCAGCAGAAGCACCAGATCAGGGCATTATTTGACCACCAAATCACATACTTTTCTCTACCAACGTAATTCTTTATTTCTTTCCGAGTGGGAGGGAAATAGCGTGGCTTGTTTCAATGCCCCTGGGGCCTTGTTTTCATTCAGGAAATGAATCTTGATCATCCTGCTGTGCTGTAGGGCAAAACCAGACAATATGGTATTTCCCTTTAATGCACAAAGCTAACAAATAACTGCTCCTGTAAGGAACTGGGAATAGGGGGAAGAGAATTATAGAGGCTGGGTGGGGTGGAGAAGAACAAGAAATATAACAAAAAGGAGAAAATGAAAAATGTTGGCAGGAGGAGATGCTGCAATACCTCTCCCAGCATCGTGAGTGTCACAATTAGAATGTGAACCTGATGTTCACAATTAAAGAAGGGGGACGTAGCTAAAGGTTCAGATAGGACTACAAAAGCTGTTAAGGGCTCAGGGAGGGAATGAAGGAAATTTCAAAGCAAAGGCAGAGAGAGGAAAAAGCCTTTGAAAGAAGGTGATGGCAGACTGACAGTGTCACTCAGCACTGCTGATATGCCTTAAAGTCCCCAGAGCTGGGTCTGAGGAGGCATCACATCAGGTTCCCGACAGAAAGGACTCCCACTGTCACTCACAGGTGGCCTTCGAACTGATCAAAGGGTACTGCTAAAAACACACACTGAACTCAGGAGTTCAAGAGAGAGCAAGTCACCTACAGGGAACAACTTAAGCATAAAATATGTAGTAGACAACAAAGCAGAAGGCAATTGCTTGAGATTCTTGTAGCTGCAAGAGACCCCCTCCCCATAAATAATGGGAAATAATGACACTGTCTAAAGCATTCCCTGTTCTTTTGGGGTAAAAGTATGCTAGCAGTTTCAATTGGAATGAGCATATTTGGCATAATTATTTACATGTGCATAGCTCCCCTCCCTAACCCTACTGGAGACATAAGGAACTCAGCAGCAATTGCTTCAGGCCAATGCTCTGCTTCAGCTATCACAAGAAATTGGCAAGTGCAGTCATAGCCTTTGTCACCAGCTGCCACCCACTTACTCTGGTGCTTGCCAAAAAGACAGACAGACAACAGCAGAGGCATTCTCACTTCTTTATAGCTAAAAGGAATGCTAAAAGTCCTCTGTTGAATTCATACTGAAAGAAGCTAAACCTTGGTGCACTATTAATATGCTCAAGAGACAAAACTTGGAAATCTCTCACCTTATATACCTCGGGCAGGAATTTCTTTCCCAGAAATAATCTCCTTTATAACAAGGCAATGAAATTTGTTATAATTAACCAGAAGAAACGAGTGAAGACCATTTTCAGAGTTTCATGAGCTGCAGAGTTCATTGTATGAGTCATGAAATTCCTTTGCAAATGGAAATGAAGTATTCTGTAGAAACTGGGATCATTATGTATGAAGATAAAGGAAAGCCCTTACTGCCCTATATCCCTAACGAGTGAGCTAATTTATGGTTTGATTTAATTTTTCTTATAGCCAACAATGATTTGGCAGACATCACATATGCATGAAACAAGGTGAAACAGAACCACAAACATAAGACTGAATTATACCAAAGCTAGCTCAGTTTAAAATCAGTCTAACTCCCTAGAGTTCTGTGAAATTACTCCTGATTCATCTGGATGTAAGTAAGCACAGAACCCAGTTATTGCTTTGGCAAAGGACTGAAGGTAGTGTCATCCTGGGGCAAGGAACGAAGAAAGGTTTAGCTCAGGCTTTTTTTTCTCCCCCGCCGCCTTGAATGACCTCTTATGTCAAAGTTCTCATTAGGCAGCATCAGAGACATCATAAAAAAAAATGCATGAAGTGTTACAGTCCTGCTGACCGCCCCGCACCTCGTCTAGCCTCAGAAAAAATCAGTAACATGTTAATGCACTGACCTCTGCCAAGAAGCAGAGACAGCTATACAGCTTGTTTCTAAGCTAATGCCTAGAAATTGGGAGTGGGAGGATATTGGGAAAGATCAGTGTCTGGCACAGTCATATGCTGGTAGTGAAATGTCCATGTTTCAAGTTAGAAAATGTGCAATTACAGCTGGACAGGAAAAAAACCCAACCTGAAAATAATGAAGGGACTGGATATTTGCTTGTTTGTTTGTTTTCTCTGAAGGCCTATATATTTACTGGAAGTCATGGGAAAGCAGGCTTTTTTTGTGATAGACTACAGGAGGATTTGGCAAATATGACAGAGGAAAATCACGAGCAGATATTCCTAAGAAGAAGTTGTTATGTGAGTGAATTGTGAGTCTGCAGGGAAAGGTCTGGGAATTAAATGTCCTCATAAAATTCACTGGGCACAGCTGCTTTCAGTAGCTGTGCTAAGCTCCAAGAAATGCAAATGACTGATTTCTAAAGAACGCAGAGCCCGGTACAGTGTGACTAACCCACATCCCTTTGCCCCTCGCTGGCCAAACAGCCACTCTAATGCTTAGTTTGCTATGAAAAACTAACTCCTTTGCTGGTACAGAGCTGGCACCAAGAACCAGCTAGATCTTATATGATGGGACTGATCTAACAGCTTCATCTGGCTGGTACGTGATTACAGCAGCATTTTCTTAGGGGAGAGCCAGGCTTTAAACTGAAAGCAAATGTGTCTAAGACTCCTGTGTGAAAGGTCCCCTTGCAAATCATGTCTTACCAGGAGACTTTCCCTTTCCCATGAACTGATAAAAAATACTAATAGAAGTGCAAAAAAAATTTTGAGGTCATCCCTTAGCTTCTTGATATTCCCTATTCTTTCCTAAATTTATTTCTACCACGTAACATTCTTTAGGAAAGATCTGATAGTCAAAAAAACAAGAAAACTGGTAAGAAAGAAGGGTTTAAATGATATGCAAAGGTTTGCTTTTTTGTTTGTTTGTTTTTTAAACACAAATACAATCTGGAAGTACCTGGGTTTCTTATCGCTTCCTACTGTAATGAATTAGAAAGTCTATTCACACAGATGAAACACATATTGCAAACCAGCATCTCAGATGGGACTTGAGCTGTGATGAATGAGGCTAAGGATTGCCTCACTTACTAATGTGCCTATGCCTCTTGTTAACCAAAAGTCCCATAGCAGCATGGCTAGAGAATACAGATCTATATCTGATCTAATCTCGAAATGTGTTTGAGATATATATATACCGATATCTCCAAATATATTTATTCAAATCCCTAGGCATAATTGAAAATTCCTTTTGTCTCTGACTCTCTGTCTATGTGTGCAACACATTTTGTTATCAACATGTTGGGGGGGGGGGGGGGGGGGGAGTTAATTTAGGGTGATGTTTTCTTCCCCAAAGGCCTTTAAGTGACAGGAGCAAAATCAGTATCAGGATACCTAGGTTTTACTGGGTTTTGGGGTTTTGAGCAAGTCTAGTATCTATTCCATGTTTTCCATCTATGAAATGGAGGTAATACTTAATTCCCTTTTTTAAAGTACTTTAAAGATTGTCATGTTAAAAATTAGCCTTTGCCTCTTACAAATATATTAGTTTAACATATTAGTTATCTATCATAAATCCCATCAGATTTGCACTTGTGTTAGGTGGTATCAGGAAAGCAAATGTCTGTGACAACCACTGATGTAGAAACAAACTGAATTCTGCAGGAGCTAATAATCCCAATTCAGATATCTGACAGAGCTGGAACTACAGTACCTAACCTGGAAATAAGCAAGTATCTCTGAATCTTGACACTGGAAAAAGTGGGTCCTCCACAGGACAACTCATCTCCTGCTGTAATGTCTACTGCATCTTCGGCAATGTAAATGTAAAGCAGAATAACTTTGGAAACGGATGGGCTGTGTGACAGTCAGATGTGTCAATATCTTGACTCAAGAGAATAGGAGGTCGTAATTAACGTTTTGCTTTAGTGCAGGAGTTTTAACAGCATAGATATTGTTCCTGGTATTTGTTTCAAATAGAAATCAATAACTTGCAGGAAACTGACAGTAGTGACAGGTTCTGAAGTGGCAAAAACTACTGGAGACTTTCCTCTAACTTCTGCTGCTTTTATAAAAGGTTTGGATAGTCTGGGTATACTGTAATGCAACCCTCTTTTTCCATCCAAGAAAGATAAATTAATGTGTGAGTTGTTAATAATAATAATAATTTTAAGATATTGCCTGATACTAATGTACAACCCTGATTGCACATGGTATGAGTTCCTATACAGACCAATTTCCTCTTGTTTTTTCACTTTAGCTGTTCCTTGCTTTATTTAGAAATCATCAAATTATTTTTTCCTACTCTGTCTGTGTCTCTGATGTGGACTAAACAATAAGTATTACTAGAAGACACAGGATTGTTACAATACATCTTTATTGGAGCTACTGCCGAGTTAGAAACCTTGCATCAACACTTCTGTCAGACTCTTAGACTTTAAAACTAGTGCTGCAGCTTGTATGGTTAGTTCAAAAGATTGCAAATGCAGAGTTTACAGAAGTGTATGACAGTGATATATTTGCCAGTAGCAAATTAGTCTAAATGAGTTGTAAAGCTTGCACTGACATATATAATTCTTAGCAGGTTTCAAACTGCCTCCTCCAGGCTATGATTAATTTCATTAGATATTCTTAAAGTTCAGGAAAAAAGGAAAAGTAATAAGGTAGTCTGTCAATCACAAGTTCTAGAACATAAAAAAAAAAATATCTCAGATTAAGTAATCTTTCCATACTGTGCTCTTGATTCTCACCTCACCGACATGAGAATGGCTCTGCTGCGCTCATAACCTATACATTTAAGTGGATGAAGATTTAATTTTAGCACCAAGCACTGAAATTAGTCTGAGGTATTTATCTCGAAAGTTCTCCTGCAAAATGGAGATTATGTAACAATGTGTTTTAATTTGACTCGTTCCCAAATAATATAGAATACCATATAAATAGTGAAATTATGTGCCCATAGTAAAATGCCACTACATAGTTAATATGCAAAACTATGCATATTGTGCAATAAAGAGTATTTATGCCATAAGTGAAAGATTAAAACAGTAATTTACAGCTAGAATTCTGCATTGTTATGGTCAAGTTATGGAGCAAATTGATACATTCATCACAAAGACAGATCTTAAGTGGGAAAGCAACTTCCAGCCAAAGTACCTAATAATATAAAACATCATTAAGAAGGCCCCATTGGCTAATGACAATGTGGCTTTTGTTAATCCTTGATGATTAACAAATGTTTTTCCCTGAGGATTCCATCACAGATTTGAATTCCCAAAAGAAGCTTGACCCACTGATAACAGTGACATATTTTTTTTAAAGGGGGGGAATTCACAGTTTGGGCACCATTTCTCTTTGGTAACACCCAGTCCTCCCTTCCCTCCACACAGGCTTTGCCCATCACTTGCTCGTTTGGCTGACTGGCTTCTCTGCTCAGGAAGAATGGCTTTGCCTTTGCCATAGTATTGACTGGCACCTGGCTGTCAATGACCTCGGCTGTTGCCCTTTTGCCTGAGTCTTTAGCAGGTGTAGGAGGGGAAGGGAAGCAGTTGTTTATTTCTTACCTCTGCCCACAGTCCACTCCTCTTCAAAAGCTGTTCGCCGCAGTTTTCTATAACATGAAGAGCCTGATCTCTCCTATGTGTCTGTTTTGCTTCTACATTATTACTGGATCTCTGGGGTTTGGGTATTTTTATTTATTTATTTATTTTTGCTTTTGGTTTCTTTTTACTTTCTGCCTTCTTGACTGACGAGCTTTTGCCCAGCTTCCAGCTCTCTGTGGTAACAGATCTGAAGACAGACAATGGCAGCTGAGCAGCGTGGCAGTGAGTATAAGTAACCTGCATCCAGCACAGCATCCAAATTTTCTCAGAGATTACTGCTTTTTATTTTCACAAGAGGCCTGTGATAAAGGGTGGGTAGTGGTTTCATGTCTCAGAGAGGAATCTGAACATAAAGAGGTGGACTGGTAAAGGGGTTTAAGGATTAAAGTTATGTGTTTTGATATCTAACCTTTAGTGCCTACCTGCCAGAGCAGAGTCCAGACCTCTGTGTTAAAACTACATGGGTGGATCTGGGTGCCTAGGACATGGATCCTTAGCCTTAGCCCACTGAAAACATGTTCATTTAAAATCAATGTGGAGTGTTAGACAGCAGGAGATGCTTATAAAAGGGATATGTCTGAACTTCCATTCTTCTCTGGAGCTTTGCCAAATTAGCTGAGCCTCTAATAAATCACCTGTTCATTTGGGGTCGGTACTGGAACCTTCTACCTGAACCTCTTCCAGAAATCGGGTCAAATGGCAGATTTACCAGGAAGGATAATGGGGTTGTATGGTCCCCAGTGTCAGTGTTTTCAGCTCGGAGAAGAGTGCGCTACTGTAAAGTGATATGGCTGCAGAGACACTCAGGTTTGCTTCAGGGTTTGTTTGTCACTGCTGTCAACTCTTGGAAGAATCGGATTACAACTTCACTGGGTCAATGATGATGAGAATAACTCTTGAGGTTAATAGCTAGGGTCCTAACCCATTGTTCTGCAAAGTCAAATCACCTGACAAAGGAGGGGAAAACCCCCCTCCTCCTCCTCTTCTTCCCCCCCGAAGCATTGCTTTTGGTTTAGCTATATGGTAGCTGCACAGGTGCTGGAAGATATGGGCTTGAGTTACCCCAAGTGGAGTGTCCTTTTCCCCGATCTGAAGTGAAATGAGATCTCCTCCACAGCAGGTGACTTCTTTACCCATTTAGCTCTATGTAAGATGTGAAGGCACTGTTGCTTTCTGTCTGATTTTGGAGACAAAATGAGATCTGGCACTGGTTCTCCACCTCAGCAAAATGTACAAAGCACAAGGCCATCCATTCTCTTGGTGTCAGATGACTGTCTCCGTGGTGAATAGCTGAAGGGTGACCAGAGTACTTCTCACACAGGAAACACACCAGCCTGCTGAGAAGGGAATTTTATATGCCCAGCTTGGGCAGCTGCAATTTTCCACTTGGCACTGCTTGCTTGGGAGTTACCCCTAGTGCCAGCATCAACTTGGGGACTAGCTCAGGAAAGGGGCTATACTTTACACAACAATTTGCACCCCCATTGAAGCCTTTATCATCACAGTAGGTCTTTTTCAGTTACTCATGGATGTTGTCACGTGGGTAACAACACAAGCTAATACATGTAGTCATTCTTCTTATTTTTCCACTGCAACATAATCCTACACAGAAATAAGAGCTAATAGAAATGCTTGAGCAGGCGAAAGGGAGTTGGGCATTTTGCCACTTTCTCACTATAGCTCCTCTGATGCCTCTCACTTCTGCTTTGCAATAACCCCTGCTACTCCCATCATGCGAATCTTGATCAGAGTCTGTCAGTCATGGTTTCAATGTGCCAGATGTGATATCGTGTTATGCCAAATGTGGCCTGAACTGAGTGCTGGTGTGACTCACTATCAAACAGTTTTCTCCCGTGAGCCAAACAAGATTGAATTAAAAAAAAAAAAAAAAAAACAGGGTGGGGTGATTTTAGACATGACTGTTTTGTGTGTTGGTCAGGTCTGTTTGCTTATCTCCCTACACATATTAAAAAAGCAGTATATTTACTAGCCTTTGTTTTTACACAAGTGAACAGTGAGTGGCCTCAAATAATATGGGTGGAAAATAGCTTGAAAAGAGGATTTTTTTGTTGTTGTAAAAGCGCATAGATTTTGGGGGTTGTCTGGAGCAATTTCACAGAAACAAGAGCAGATTAAAGGAGGTAATGACATGTTTGTAATTTCATTCCTAAGGCTCACAGTGTCCTTGCCTCTGTCTAGTTTTCAGCCTGGAGATAAATCAAGGGCTTCAATTTCCAAATCTGTCATAGAAGCTTCACAAATAAAAATGCTGACAAAAAATATCTGCTTTTAAATGGCTACTTGCAAGCACTGACTACTAGCAGTCTATACATCTTTCACCTTACAGGGAAAAGAAGCAGTGCGTGTTGCCAGGAAAAATGAAGAGGAGAAAGGCAGTGCTCCTAAAGTTAAAGTAATCTAAAAGTATGACAACAATAAACCATTTACAATCATGTTTTGAATGCTAGATGAAAACAGATTTCAGGTGGTATATTAACAAAGCCTTACAGCTGCCTGGTGTGGAAAAAAAAGTATGTGGAGTTAGAATATGAAGTAGACCATGTGGGCAAGCAAAATTCCTTCCCACCCCCAGCTGCCCTCGCAGCTGCTGTGGCTGCTCCACATGTGCTCCACCGTGCCCACAGAGAGAGCTTGTGCATGACTGGGGAGGAATGGGAGACAGCCACCGTGAAAACCAGCACAGATTATGCTGGTTAATGCTGAATAATTTGCTGTATCTGTTAGCTTCAGGGTCTAGCTTTTGCAGGATGTGAATTCCGATTAAAAGGCAGAGCTTGAGCAGTTGATAGTGATAGGTAAACTCGGCCAGTTTGTTCAAACCAGGGGTGACAGAGCTGAAATGGCAGCTAGGAGTGCTTCATCTGCCAGCGCTGCAGAGTCCCTGAACTCCCAGAGACCGTGGCCATGGCCCCGTGCTGTGTCGTCCCACCCCCAGGAACTGGTGTTTCGTTGTCATATCCATAGTTTCCTTGGTCTGCAGGACCGAATTGTGTACGAAGATTGTAGAGCCATAGCGTGTTCTTGAATCCCCTCCTGTAGCCTTGCTGCCATTGCAGACGGAATAGTGTGAGGCAGGCCCGCCATGCTATGCCCAGGTTACCTGGCTTCGTGAAAGAGTTGACCTGCTTCTGCCTAAAGCCAGAGGATAACTCGGCATGCAGACTGTGTGGGGCTCTGGTCTGAATGCAAGATCTGATCTAATGTGGCAGAATAAATGCACTCGCCCACCCGTATGCTTTTCCCAGGAGAGCTCTCGCTCTTTATTCCCTGTAACGTGTGCTCGTGCATGTTTAGTGCCTTCCAGTCAGCCTGTCTCCTTAAGGATTCTGCCTAGAAATCCTGAAGAGAAATGTCCAGCAGTTCCCAGATCCAGGGAGTGAATGGTAGATGCTCTAGGCAGCTGAAGTGCCCTACGTAAATTTATTTCATGCACAAGTATGTCATCCTCACGGTGTACAGCCACTGGGATTTGCCTGTGCGCATGCTGCGGGCAGGATCTGTGATGGCTGCAATTCCTGTTCCAGCAGGAACCCTGCTCATACACTACACAGCAGACAAATGACCGCAGTCTGCCTGGATCTGATTTTTTTAAGGCAGAAAAAGAGAACATGTCAAGAGAAACTTGTATCTAGTGTAGCTCTACAGATGAGAAAGGACAGGGTATAAAAGATAGGGGACCATGTTGTGTAACTAAAATAAGGATTATTTGAAATGCATGAAAACTGCCTGTGGAACATAATAGCTTTCTAGAGCAGGGAACTTGCACACATACTGCTGCCTTCTATTGATGGGGATATAAAACCTACTCAAAACTGTGATTATCTTCATCACTGCAGTCTTTGCCAGCTGGTTGGTTTCAAAACCAGTCTGGAGAAGGTGGGTGCTCTCATTTTGCTCTTCACAGCTTATGCTTCAAGGTTAAGCAAGCTCTGTGAACCTCACTGTTCTAATTTTGCTTCAAGTTTTATCATGGTTGTAAAAGGAAGGGTTACGAAAAGTTTTTACTTTAAGTAGAGGACCTGCCACCTCAGAGCCATTGAGAGAGAGGGCTCAGTACGTAGCTATCGCTGAGTCTGTATTTCAGGGAAAGTTTTAGAAAAAGAATACTTTAATCTGTAGATCTGGAAACTAATCTATGAATAAGGGCAAAAAGGGCTAGTATTTTTAGGATGTATTGTATGTTCAAAGCGCTGTGCACAATGCTAATGCACAGCCATTAACAAATTGATCTTCGGCCCCTGTGCGCAGTTAAGTAGGAAAGTTTTAGGGATGGGAAGACTGAGACAAAATATCTTGTTTGAGGCTGCCTGGTGACAGAGCTGGCTTCAGAAGTCAGCGTCTCCCACCTCCTTGTGTCATTCCTCCAGACAGCACTGCCAAGCAGCAAAAAACCTCATCAGAGACACCTTTCTGTGAGGCTTAAAAAGAATGACCATGAAATAAATATAACAGTTAAAGTAAAAGATAGTCCATACAGTCCTGCTGCATTTTGAGTGCTTGGGTCTGCAGAGCAAAGCTGCTGATACTTTGGTAAAACTAACACCAAAGACATTAAGTTTTATTATCAATATCAGATCATTGCCCATCTTGGTAATCACTGGACTGTGTGTTTGATAAAAGAACGTTTGAGAACTGCTAGGCTGTTGTTATATATAATTGCTCTTTACAATGACTGGATATCTCTAGTGAAAATGAATCGGTGATCTCCACTGTAGCAGAATCTATTAAATAATTGGAGAGCATGGCTAGTATCTTTGATGTTGAAAGGAAGAAATTCAATAAGCAGTCTCATCAGGCTTTCTAACACAGCAGAAAAAAAGGGCTGCAGGCAGGAACATACCGACACTACAGGTCAGTGAAGGTTTATGGATTTGTGTGCCTTAGAAAGGAGGCAGAACCTAGCTGTACAGGACTGTTGAACCATTAGATACCTCAGGGGGTGTCAGAGTATTGTTGTGTAGCCTTCTAAAAATATAAATGGTAGGGCCAGACATCAAATGTTTCTCCCCTGCCCAGATTTTATAAGAATATCGTGTGTCCTGAGGAGATGTCAGAACTCTGCTTCAGCTGTTTTGCTACTTGACACTGGCACATTATCCTTAGAAGATTGATTTTCACATTTATTAACCCATTTCTACCTCAGACTCACATCTTTCCATCAAAGAAGTGCCTGTTTGTCTTTGAATTAATAGCTTAGATGTATATAGTGGCCGTCATTACAAAAAAGCATTCAGCACCCCCTGCTAGATGGAAGACAGCTGGGAGGTACTTAGTACATTGCCCTGGGAGGAGAGTGGTTGGCTAAAGAAAGCACACATAAAAAAATCCTTATTCTCCTCTAACAAGAAGTACCCTGGGACCTTTCATGTGACCATGGGACTGGCTTTTACTGGCTCCTCTGAAAAACCTGCAGACAATACACTTCATGATGCACTCTTTATCTGGAAGGCTGAAGGAGGAAAAGGGATCAAGGGGCTTTGGGGATCAAATTATACCTCCCTAACGTTCATAATAACATTTGTGCTGACATTAGGCTGCAGAAAGGATACTTGAAGAAACAGTTGAAAAGATCGGGTTAATGATTTTTTTTCTCTGCAAAGATGTATAGTAAAAGAGAGCAAAGCGCCCCAGCTGCAGAGTTAGTTATTGCTTCTGCAACGTACTGGGGGCAGTTGGTACATGATGCTGGGACAGCGTCAGAGCACAGCCCCACAACCCTGTGGTGGCCAGCTCCTCTATTACACCTCATTTATCCCACCCACCTGGAGGCAGCCAAATGGAAGGAAACCGGTCAGGGGAAAGCAGGGGCACTCAGTCCCTGGTGCCTTCTCAGTCTCTAGGGCAGAAAACAGTCTCTTTTGTGGTGCTGACCAGTGCTCAGGTTGAGTGGTGAAGTGGTGAGAAAGACGGTTCTTGCTAGGGTCTGTGTGCAGGAGAAGCTGGAGGGACCTCGGTCTCATTCTCAAATCCCTCTATCAGTCCCGAAGCTGCGTGACACACGCTTGGGTGCAAGCAATAAAATGGGGTCACCCCAGTGCCTTCATAGACAAGCATCAAAATCCTTTTGACCTGCAGGCTATTTGTGAATCTACTCTCTGTTCTCTCTCTCGATATGGCATTGAAAATCCTCTGGACAGCGTTATGTGCTATGCAGATCTATTATACAAGGTTTGCAGTATGTTTCAAGGAGTCCACATTACCGTTGTCCCATATCAGTCCATCCGACATCTGTTATCTGTTTGTTTCAAAAGTCATAAATACAGAGCTAATTTTAAGTGTAAATTTTGCAGTTGTAAGGTTTCAATTAGTAATCTTATACAAAAGGTTCTCACTTTTAGTGAGATGTATCTCCTGTATAATGTGATGATCTAAGCACTTCAAGGGCCATATGAATATCAAATATCTTTTTCCACTTTGTGATAAAATGGGGGGGAAAAAACCGTCTAAAAGAGAGACAGATTTATAGTATATAAGTTAATGGTTTTTCAGAAGTCTCAAATGAAGTTGGATTGCTGTGAAACCATTTCTCTTATAAAACCTTCTCTTCCTTGTCCACCTTTTTCAAGCTTAAGCAAATTAAATGGTGAAGACATACACAGATCAAAGAGAATGTTAAACTGAAACTTTCTGGACTCGCTTTCTCTTTTAGGATCAGTAACTTTTCATCTTAGATGTAGTGTCTTGATTAGTTTTTTTTCTTACCTCTATGCTATGCTACGGTATTTCTCTTAAAATTGCTTTGCAGATTCATAAGTCCCCAATACAAATGAGGAGTCGAAGCCTCCATGTTGTAGGAATGAAGCTTTGCTTAGAGTACCTGATTAAAAAGGGCAGATGAGTACAGGAAAGCAAGCTAATCCCAAGGGCATATCGAGCTTCACATCCATGTTTTAGACATTTCTCAAAGTGTCCCTTACAGGTGTTGGATTGTGTAGGAAAAAGGTAACAAGTTTGTGTTTTTGGACTGTCTTCCAAGACATCCCGGTGTTTTTGCACTTGAGGTTTACCAGTGCATGCTCACAGATAATCTTTGTTAGAGCTCTGGATAGATTTGGGATTCAGAGCTTGCAGTTTTTGAGGGTTGAGGTTTTAAATCTCTTCTCCTGTGAGGCAGAGTATGAGCTGAACACAGAGCTGGAAATTGGGGTGTATGAGTTCTGCATGTCTGGCAATGGGCTGCTGGTGCTTTGTGCTGCCCAGTTGCTTTGAGGCAGCCATCCTTGCTTCTATGCACAGTGCTCCAGCTACTCTCCAAACAGCATCTCCCAGTTATATCTCTTCTTTTCTTTAGTCTTTTTTTTTTTTTAATTGACTCTGCTGTGTCTTTTAATTGAAAGAAATTATGGCCTTTCATTTTTAATTTGCACTTAGGTGTGTATTTTTCCATTGATGCCAAACAATGGCTTCTTTCTTCCAAATTCCAATTTATGAAAAATATAAGCCAGATTTTGGTTCCCATTTTATGTCTGCCACCTTAGTGTCATGCAATATTCATAACTCTCTGGCCTGGGGTCCTCTCAGGGTGAGAAACCAACTCCCAGCAGCGCTGATATGAGAGCTTCAGTCCCCCTTCCCTGCAGGTCCCTGTGGGAGGTACCCAGTTAAGAGCAGGGCAAAGGAAAAGGAGCCGCACTCGTGCACCACGGAGCTCTGCAGTTCTTCCACCAGCACATGTTAGGAGCCATGTGGCTATTGCCACTTGCAACAAGCTTGAACATCTCCGTGTTGTAATGACAAGAGCACTGCAGTGTCATTAAAAGCCGCTTTTGCTTGCTCCTGTGCCTCAGCCGAATGTGGCTATTCTGCTACAAAGCAGAACAAGGCCCTTGTTCATACCCTGGCTTATGGAAACAATAAGCCGGTGTAAAATGGCTTTTCAGTCCTTGAAATAGAAAATCACTAAGCAAAAATGATTTGAATAGTTTCTTAGAGGTACCTTCTCAAAAAAACCTGTGTTTTCTGTATTTCAGATATGCTTTTTATCTCATCAGCGCTTCAGTGCGAAGACCATCCAGGTTTTAAATTGGCTTATTTTATGTTTATGAAGACTTTCTATATTTAAAAAAAAATGTGTCAATTAGAAAGCTTACTGGTATATACTGATACTTCAAAAGCAGTAGAGAAAGTTTTATGTTTCAGATAGTCAGGACTCCTGGGGTGAGTTGGGTTTAATATTTTGACAGGAAGAAGTTCCATTAACTTCATATAATTAGCAGCAAAGAAAGGTTTTTATTTATTTATTGAAAAGCTTAACATTTTATTGCATTAAACACCAAGATTGAATTTTGTCTTTTTTTTCTTTTTGTCTGAAGACATCCATTTTATATTTAGTCTTGAATGTGTAGTCTTTGCCATACTCTGCTGTTGTAAAGTTAATATGCACCCCCCATTTATCACAGAGCATCTTGTTTTCCACAGTCTTAGTTCACTGGCCATGCTTAGATCCTTTGCTGTTGGGACTTTATGATTATCATTTTTACTTTTCAGTTTATTGTATAATTTTAAGGACATTGTCATATATGTGAGATTCATAATTAAAAGTCCCTGGATCTTTTTTTATAATGTTAGCTTATAAAAACTGAAGTAAAGCAGATTCACAACTCTGTCGAGATAGATTTCTGAAAACAAACAACACAACCTGACCTTGATCTACTTTCCAAATGCCATGTAACCAGTCCTATGTCAGTGATGTAGTTCATTGGACTGGAAAACATGGAGCTGGAATACTATGTGCTCAGCTGATTCCTAGTTCATGGGTGGCATAACCTCAGCTGTTCTAGCTGCCATAAAGTGGTCCCATAGCTCCTACAACTTAACCAGTCAGGGTGGGAAGTGCTTGGCCCTTTGATTCAAGATAAAGGAGAGAGGCAACTTGAAGCCTCAAGCAATTTAGAATCTGATTTTAGAAGAATATGATACACAGGATAAGAATAAAATTGTAAGATAGGGTGTGATACAGCATTTAGAGCACTACTGTCAATCTTAGTGAAATGTAGGTTATATGGAGGGATCTGAAGGAAGAGAGAGTGCTTTGCTGACAAGGGAGAAGGGGTTTATTTTTAAGTATGAGAACTTTTGTTTGAAGAGGATAGCAAGTTTAGAGAAGGAATAGACAGAAAAAAGGAAGATGTATGAATGGTGGTATTATGCTGATGCTAATATCTGTAGTGTTTAAGAAATAATGAGCCTAATGACATATGTAAAAATTCTTTTGAGAAGTATTGCAGGGAAACCTAACAATGTATTTTTCATGGTTAGCGGTTTCTAAACCCTACTCTCTGCCCCAGAGTTTCTTTTAATTGGTTATAGAATTAGCTATTGCCCTGAATGTATTTGGAGCTCAAAAAGTATTTGTTCATTATTTTCTCCCTTTAAAAATGAAAAGCATAAGGAAAAAAGTAAAGGCATTTTGGAAATTGTTTTAGATTTGTATTTTCAAACTAGTTAAACACAGGACTGCATAAAAGTGGCACATTCTTACTCATCCACTTCATCGAATTACCACATTTGCTTGTTTTACTGATTAAACTTAAACTGTCTCAGGGTGGGCCTCTAAATTAAGTAACAAGATAGAAAACTACATTTTAATCATATTGTTGCATCAGAACACTGAGCCATTCTTTACTTTATTTAAAAATTCTCTTCTTCAGTTGCACTTGTGTTTACAATGGTCCTCAGCTATGAGGAAATAGAAGTAGCAGAAGTGAGCTAGAAATATCTTCTGGTTTCAGCTGGGATAGAGTTAATTGTCTTCCTAGTAGCTGGTACAGTGCTATGATTTTGAGTTAGGTATGAGAAGAATGTTGATAACACACTGACGTTTTCAGTTGTTGCTAAGTAGTGTTTAGACCAAGTCAAGGATTTTTCAGCTTCTCAAGCTGTCCCAATCCAACATCGGGGAGGTTTGTTAAATGATCCCGAGAGCGAGATTAAGACACAAACGAGGTCAGATGCTGTACAACCTTACAACTTTTATTTCCTACAATAACCAATAACTGCGATAGAACAGAGTGAGGAAGGAGAAAAAGAGGCAGACCTAAGCAAGAGAATGGAAGAGAGATAGCAAGACTAGTCACCACCACCATGAAGCCAGCAACGTCCCGCTGAGTCGGTTCCGATGCTGGTGAGGGAGGGTTGGGTTCCTCTGCTGCCAGTCGGGTGTCTCTCTCTCCTTCAGAGCCAGGTGTCACAGTCCCTCCGATGTTTTCCAGGTTCAGGTCTTCCGTCGATGAAAGGGGAGTACGCAGTTCTCTTATTGTCCCAGTCCCCACAAATTTTCGGAAAAGTCCACCCATTTCCACAGAATTCATTACCCTATCGGGCAAGCACAGCTTGGCAGGTGTGGGTGTGGTGGTTTCTTCGGGGACGTCTTTGTGCGTACTCCCCTACAACAGCAGGACATTGAGGCAGCATCACCGTGAGTCAGCAACTCGGCACAGTCCCTCACACAAGCCCAGCCAGCAAGAAGGCTGGAGGGGCACAAGAAGTTGGGACAGGACAGACCCAGGGCACCTGACCCCAACTGGCCAACGGTGTATTCCATACCATGGGACATCCCATCTAGTATAGGAACTGGGGGGAGTGGGGGCAGGGAATCGCCGCTTGGGGACTAACTGGGTGTTATCGGCGGGTGGTGAGCGATTGCATTGTGCATCACTTGTATATTCTAATCCTTTTATTATTACTATTGTCATTTTATTAGTATTATCATTATTAGTTTCTTCTTTTCTGTTCTATTAAACTGTTCTTATCTCAACCCACGAGTTTTACTTCTTTTCCCAATTTTCTCCCCCATCCCACTAGGTGGGTGGGAAGTGAGTGAGCATCTGCATGGTGCTTAGCTGCTGACTGGGGTTAAACCACGACACCTGGTTAAGTTGGACAGGGAATCCTTATGAGAGAAGGGTGGAGTTCTAGAGAAGTCAGCTTTACAAGCCACAGTCAGTCCTAGGTGGCTGTGTAGACACTTTGTCTCATTATATCTTTGTAGTACATAATGCCTAGCCCTCTCTCCATTTGTTCAGGGAGAAACTTATTCTTGCTGCTGCCGTGTCCCCTCCAGCTCAAGTTCTATACATTTGGGTACTGATTCATGCTATAAACCCCTAATGAAATGTTTTCAGTTGGTAGGCATCTCTGAAAGCTGAGAGCAAGTTAAAAGCGAGCAACAGACACACATAAACTGCGAGAGTTTGGGACTTGGTGTCCTGTTGAGGATTTCTGTCTGTGCGTCAGAGCCCTCTCAAACTCACTCGGCTGTTTCTGGTAAACTGGTGCATGAAAAGTGAGGCCAAAGCTGTGCTGCTCAAGTTAAATGCGTGCTGCTGTTCTGTGCTCATAAGACAATCATTATATCTTAATGGCATATAACACCCAGAGCTATTTTCAGTTGTTCAGCTGTTCCTGATCAGTGTTAGAGGACTGCAGAGCGAGCCCAGGCAGTAGTAAACCTCTAAAGAATACAAATAAGTTAATCAAGGCTGTTTCTTGCCTGCTGAGTGTAGTGGCTAGTGTGGAACAAAGGGCTGGCATGCAAGCCCTGGAGTCCTCCCAGACAACAGCTCCTTTAGGGGAAAATGGGATGCAAACATGGGACAGTGAGAGCATCCTGTTGATTTTGCAGGGATACAAAAGCTCACATCCGAAAAGAACTATCGAGGCAAACGGTTGGAGCCCAGCTTGTTTTGAAGACCCAGATTTCATAAAGTTGAAAGCAAAGGCTGTTTTGCAGCTTTCTTACAGTGATTTCTATTTACAAGTCTTACTGATTACTCTGATCTAATAGCTACCTGATACTTGGCGCTTCAACCCACCTGTGCACAGGCATGTGAATACTAAGTTTTTACTCAGACTTCAGCTGTTGTTCCTTATTAAGTTCTCCTTGTGATTTGATACTGAAAAGTTCAGTCTACTTTCATTCATTTCTGCATTTCAGAAGATTCTCTGGGTTTGAGCCCAGACATTTTAGATATGGGTGAAACTTCTCTGTGCAGGAAAAAGTTTGAAGAGCAGTGAAAAGCTTCTAAGCAGGCATGTTCTCTTGCCTCCTAGATAAAGAGATATGTAATAGCACAACAAA
Source organism: Astur gentilis (assembly GCF_929443795.1). NCBI lineage: Eukaryota > Metazoa > Chordata > Aves > Accipitriformes > Accipitridae > Astur > Astur gentilis. The sequence goes on along the minus strand of NC_064900.1, from coordinate 17,638,620 downwards.
GAAAAAAAAAAAAGTTCATGTGTAAAACTTCCCAGTTTTTCTGACCTTAGAAAAGCCAACAGGTCAATTCATATAGATCAGCATTTTTGTAATGCATCCATGGCAATCTAACTACTTGAACAAACACTTTGGAAACTTTTTACAGAAACCCACAAAAAATTTTTTTAATAACTAATATTTTTTTATTCTTAAGGGACACGCTTTGAAGTGCGTTGATGTTCTTTCCTAGTCCTAAATGGCTGTTTAGATACTTTGTCTCAGTTTTGCCTGTGAATGGGAGGGATAGTCCACTCAGACCTTGAAACTAGAAAAACATTGGCTTTAAGAATTTATTTTTGTTCCAATTAATCAGTTACACTTCTGTATCAAGAGTATATAATGCCTTCCTGTATCTGGACTTTCTAATCTGTAAATTTGCCCCTTTCCTTTCTCTTCTTTTGCTTCAAATTCATTTCATTCTTCTGAGACTAAGTTCTCCTCTTGGCAATGCTGACTGAGCTTGCAGTTTCTTTCTAATAAATTGGCCTAGCTACCTAATTAATCTTCACATTCTCTGCAAGGGGTGCTATCTCCCAGCAATGACTCGAATTTCCAACATATATTTTTTTTCCTTCCCAAAGAAACTAAGGGCTAAATCAAAGAAGTAACTGATACACCTGAAAATTAAGCATATTCTCTTCTCCTCAGCTCTGAATTTATAGTCTAGGGCCCTGTGTTGTGTGCCTGGATAGGTGAATGGACAGAATTGCCTTCTTCCAAGTAAGGTGCGCAGAGCCCGCTGTGCATCTTAGAGCCACTTAAAATTAGCATGCTGGACATATGGCTGCCTTTTACTAGCAAATGGAAACCTCAGACAATCAACCCTTATGTCCCAGCCCTTCTGTGCCACATACTCACCTGAGGGAGCAGGCGTGATGGTTTGTACACAAACCACCAAGTCCCACTTCCTAAAACCTTTAGTTTACAGCTCTCAACTAAGACTGCTCTTACTTTAACAGGCATCTAGTGGAAGAGGTGTGGAGGATGTGAATCACTGCCTGCTATCTAGTAACTTAGTATGTTTCATCATCCTCTGTCTGAGGGAATGAAAACGGATGCCTGCCCTTTACCTGAATGCTGCTTTAGTAGCAACTCTTCCTTTTGAATTCCTTTGCACACATCTCAAAAATCCATTGGGACAGGGAAAAAAAACCACCCCAACCTGTCGCTCTGTAGGAAAGCCTTCCTGGGATCGGAAAGACCTAGGCTTCTGGTTAGTGGCTGTTTGCCAGTTGATGTATTATATGACATACAGAACTCTTTTGAGAAAATATTGAAACACAGAAATTACCCATTGTCTTCCTCTCCCTCTGCTACAGAGTACAGATGGGCTTACCCATGCATGCACATCCATGTAAACTCATCCCTTAAGAGCATTACAGGACAGAGTACTGTTTATTTTTCTTTTTTTCCCCCTTGAATCCAAGTGTTGTATTCTAGCTGGTGTCTCAGGTTCAGCAAACTCCTAGTCAAGAGCCTAGTGATTAGGCTACTTTTTAGGGAAGCAGCAAGATTGTTTTGGTTCATTTTTTGAAAGGAAGGTGCAGAAGCATTTCTTTTGTGAGTGTTTTAGTAAGTAGCCTAGGGCATCTGCCTTTCTCACTCCTCCCCTCCTCTTTTTTAGCAGAGAACATGGAGGCTACTTTTTTTTTTTTCTTAAGGCTTCTTACCAACATAGACAAAACTGAGTATTGCCCATCCAAAAGAGGAAGATGGCTGTTTTCTGATGTTTTCCTGGTCCAGCCCTTCTCATTGCCCCTTAACTGTCACTGACCTCCTGGTGTTGAGCAGGAACCTGAAGACTTTGTTTTTCCTGTCACATGTGTGTCCTCGCGTGAACTCTCTTCAGTCCAGGCTGGTGTTTGCCAGTTAGTCAAGGATGCTTTCTTGGGACTGCATCGGTCCCTCACCTTTTCCACAATGACCCATCCTCATGGTTCTCTCCAGTTTGCCCAGCGCGTGCAGTGCTTGTTTTCTATGCACCAGTAATAGGCAGAGCCTGGGTGATCTGCCTTTGCTCCAGGTGGTGGCAAGAGGGACCTGCAAAGCCATGGCAGAGGATGGAGGGAGAGTTTTCTCTCTGCACAGGGAAAAGGGGCAGAGAGTCTGGGCATAAGGGACTGTGGCTACTTACTTGAGAGCAGAGGAGCTTGCTCAGCTGCTTGCAACAGGCATCCTCTGCAGGAGTTTTTGCTTTGTCCGTATTTTAATTCATGTGCAAAATTAGAGCTTGGGCAGTTTAAAAAGTATGATCTTTATGTAATATAGAGGTCTGCAAGTTTAGGTGATTTCTGAGGGCTGAATTTCAGGGCTGCAATATGAGATCTTTAGGGGTGACCTTTTATTTTCATTTGACTCATAAGGGTTTTCTCTCTCCCAGTAATTACTTTATGTATGTATTTATATTTTACGCTTTGGATGATATATCTGACCTCACAAACTATTTTTTTCTGCCTATAAAGATTCTTCTTCTACATAACACAACTTTTTTTAGTTTTTGAGGCTTCGTAGATTCATGACATTTTAAGGATAGCATTTTAAGTGCTGATTGTAAAAAACAGACCTATAGTAAAACAGATGTGAAGTCTTAATAAAAAGTATTCCCTTTTTAACTTCTTTTTGAAGTTTAGCTAGTTTTATTTTATAGGAGTGAAACAAATAGCAGGGATTTACTGAGTAAACGTGCTGTTAAGCTCCTACAGCTTAAGAATATATCTGATGTTTACTGTGTTGACCAATTTGTTCTGGCAGCTCTAATTCCCAGGTTGGAAGGTATTTTGGGTTTACCCTTTGGAGAAAAAGTTAAGGCATAAAGGCTTACTTCTTGTGTATGGTCAGCAAATATCAATTAAAATTATTCTTGAAGATTTTTGACATTTGTTGTACACCCTTGACAACCAGATTGACATGAAAGACTATAATAGTTCCTGAGCAGCTGTTAAATTCCATTGTATCAGTGATCTGTGAACTAAACAGAAGTTGACTGATAGACTGTAGCTTGCTTTGAAGAAGCCATCATGGGCCATTTGGTCAAAAATGGTCTTTTAAGAAGGGGCCTAAGTATAAATTCACAACACCTTGAAAGAAAAATTAAAATAGCCTCAGGGCTCTTTGGCTTCTATTTCAAAACTTCAAATGCTTTTCAGAGTGTAAACCGTTAGAGATGGAGCTCAGGCTTAATATGTGTCTGTAAAGCACCGAGAACATCTACAGGTGAGTAATCATCATCCACCCTGATGGCATATGAGTGTACACGCTACATCTACAGCGCTGAATAAGAGGGACTAGTCCCTCACACCAAAGTCATATGGTGTCCACCAGTTCATGTCCAGACTGCATGAGCAGATTGGCCAAAGCTGCACTTAAGTGGCCCTTGAACCTGGGATTCCTCTGGCTCCCCAAGACTGCTTTATTATGAAATAGTTTGTGTTGTTTTCTCAGTTTGAAACATATCACATCAAAGATTTTGTAGCAGCCTAGAAGAGTGGTTTTCCTTTGTCATGAACCTTCCGGGTTAGTAATAAATAGCTGTGTAGAGAAAAGAATCCAGATCCTGTGAAGTCTCATCTATATCACCTCTGGAGTGAGCTATATCTTCAGATGGATTTGGGCACGGTGATGGAGAGGTATAGTTGAAATTGTCAAAACAGCTAGGAAACAGCCAGCCTGGATGATCAAGGTCCAGTGCCTAAACTTGTTTCCTGGTCATTTTTTAGTGAATGATGGAGCCACGGCTACGTGTCTCTTTGTGCCACCCCTCCTGCCTGGATAGCAGCAGCAATAAACTTCTCTTCAGAAGTCTGCATTATCATAGAATTTTTGTTTGTTTGTTTCTCTAAATTAGTGAATGTCTGCTGTCATATTGTCTCCACACCTGGCCTATTGCATTTTGAGCCAGCTTATAAAATCCACATTCAGGGCTCTCTTGGGAAGGTGTAGGAAGGAAACAGCTGGCTGTGACGGATAGTGCTTTGTGTGCTTCTGAAAGGTGCTAAGCATTACAGAGGTAAAAGGCTTGTATGAAAAAAAAATCACAAATCAGATGCAAAACTTTTGCTAAATGCAGATGGCAAAAAGAATTTTGCTTTTGGGTGTTGCAATAGTCCTTTAGATATCTAAAACAAGCCAGTGGCGGGCCTCTTAGAAAACTGGCAGCAGGGCTCTCTGGCAATTGCTGTCATAATATGAGAAACCTCATGCCAGTGCAACAGTTGCAGACCTAAAGGTGTAGTATAGTGTATTTATGCAGCAGATTCCACACACACACCCCCCCGCCCCGACAAAATTAGGGGATTTCTCTTTCTGCCTTGTTACTTGTCATTTTTGTCTGTCCTGGGATCAGCTGACCAGACAAGTGGGTATGTGAGGGCAGTGAAGAGGTTCCTACTGATCTGCTGCAGGTGTAATTTAAATTACCTCAGTTGTCTTTGATTCAGATGCTTGAATTAGGCTTTGTTTCCCTCTGCTACTTGTGGTTTGTACTGGCTATAGAGAATGCACTACCCTACTTCACTGTTCTTCTGAAAAGGAACTTCTTGTTCAAGGCTGGAAGAAGAATTGTCCAAAAGATCATACTTATTTATTCCCAAGTAAATTGCTATGAATGAGTAGAAAAAAGTAGGTAAGATTAATAGTCTTAATTACCCACTCTAATCAATAACCATGGGGAATTTTTCCCTACCTACTTGCACAAATTGTATTTTCAAAGTACAGATCTCCCTCTAATGCTAATTGGTTATGAGTTTATGCATCTAGAGTTGCTCATCCTTGGACCTATAATGAGGTTGCATCTGTGTGTCGATGAAAAGTGGAGCAAGCACTTCCTTTTTTTAGTAGATCCACATAAAGCTGATGAATAGTGAGTGATTTGCTTATGAAAAATATCCTGAAGTATGGCAACTGCCAAGTAAAACTTTCTCTTCAGAAGTCCTGTGGAGAAATCTGAGGAGCAATGAATACGTGCTTTTGTTTATGACAATGTATTAAAAAAGGAAGCTGCTGAATACCAAGAACAATTTTCTTCTGAAGATATACAGAGAAAGCTGATAAATGCCAAATGGATTTTTCTGTAATAATGAGATGAGGAAAAAGCTAACAGCTACAGCATAGATGGTTTGCCCTATGCTTATTAAAATTTATAGAGGAGAAACTAATTGTTCGCTTGCGGAAACTCAGTCAATGGGCCAAAGATATTTGCATGATTATGAATACTCTTGAGCATGTGGTGTTAGTATACGTTGCTTGGTTAGTCTAAGTATCTTGCCTAGCTGATCATTTGCCAAAAGAAGGGATGCAACTGTTTTTGCACTTGGTTATGCAGAGATAGTCTATGAGCACCTCACAAAAAAGCCATTTTATTAGCAGATACAAGTTGCTGCTTAGCTGAGATCGAGCAGCATGAAAGCATGATAGCGTAAAAGAGTTCTAAGCTGAATTACAGCAAAACAGGTAATTTATATTGGATTTATGCAGCTTTGCTTAACTGATACTGTTAAGAGAGTTTGATGGTAGGGAGGGGTATAGAAAAAGAATTCCCAGAAATGGTTAGAACTCTTCATTGCTGTGGGTTTGACACCAAAAAATCCTGCATGAGTCTCTGGTATTAAAGGCACTGCAGTCTATAGCAGAGATGTGTCAGATGAGAAACAAGGATTGCTAAAGATGAAAGGGCACGATAGGAAGTTGAGTCCTGCCTGTAGTGCCCCTCCTTGCCTTCATCCCTTGGAGCAGACTAGATTTGACTTCCCTGGTCCACGGTAGATCTGTGACTTCAAGGAAGGCATTAAGTGATTTAAGAGTTGAGGCTTATCCCTTTCTGGGTAATATTTACTTCTTAATTCTGGGGCTTCTGGTAAAGTCTTTTATCTTTTGATTGCTCACAACCTATTTGGGACTATGAGGGAGGATATTGGTTTTATTTGTTCACTCTTTACTTTGTATTTCAGGAAGAGGGGCGAGGGTGGCAGGCAGGGGCCTGGTGCTAGCTCTTGCCTGGTTGCAGCGCCTTGTGTTGCCAGGATGGTTTTTGGAGGGAGGGTGGGAGGCTGTTTTACCCTAACGAGCAGCAGGGCTGCCTGGAGGGAGACAGACTGCGTAGGGGGCAGAGCAAAAGGTGGCCAGAGGAAGAAAGCAGAGCAATGCAAGAAGAGTGCTTAGGGGAGCAGAAGCACAGTTGTGCTAACAGCCCAGCCTAAGAGGATGCAGTGTGCAGAAGTCAAGAATAAAATTATTTGCCAATCAGTGTCTCACTGGCCGATCTGAGCTGTTAGAGCTAGTCTTTGCTCTGACAAAACACTGTGTTGGCGCTTGCTTTTAGGAAGAGGTATTCATACCTCAAAACTCTGGTTAACTGAGGATAGCAGCATAGAAGCGTTTAAACTCTTTCAGACGCAGAAAAGACACTTTTTTTGTTGATTTCTATTTTTTTAATCTCTTGATGCATTTGCTATACTCGGTTAATTTTTGTTTCAATTAAAGCAAATGGAGAGCACATGGATTCCTCCATAGTTCAGCAACACCTTCCAGGCCCTCTTCCAAATTATTCCAGCCATGTACAGGCATTAGGAGAGAAAAGGAGAGTGGGAAACGCCATAAAATTATCTTCTAAAAGCAAAGGCGAATCTTGTCTCTTGGTTCCCGTGGGAGCTCTGCTTGCTAACTCAGCATGATCCTGTTCCAGAGCAAAGGATCTCACAGCCTACTTTCACCCAGGGCTTGTATCCTCTTTATTTCAGATAGCTAATCATGCTGTGCAGCCAGAAAAGGGATGTGTCTTGTGTTGTGGCTCAGCTGTCTGACGATACAGCAGTGTCTACCATTCAGATGTAAAATCTGCAAGAACAATGGTTATAATAGTGTTTGATCACAATCTGGTCATAAAATATGGATTGTATAACTAAAGTACATCACAGCTCTGCTTTTCAGACTGAGACTCAGCTGCTCTTAAATGTGCATTGGCTTGACATATGTATCTGTGTTTCCGTTTTGTCTTGCTAAAAACTAGATCATTTATATAAGGCACAGCCCATCCCTCCCTCCGCCATCGCAACGCAGATTTTCAAAGTCCCACTTGTATGTATTCCAGGAAGTTCGTACATTGCGACTGTGGTCTTCTCCAGTCACCAGTTTGTCCTCCTGATGACATATTTGTCTATGCCATAGGCTAATTCGTGAAGAGGGCTTGTAATCACAGCCAGCTTTCTCTGAAGCTCTGAGTTAGGAAGGAGAGGGGTCTGTGTCCGTCACTGGGAGATCAAGGTGCCTGGGTGGAGTGTCTGGGGGTGGTGATGGCCTGGTGTCACTGCACTGCCCAGACCTATTTAGAGCAGCCCCTGCTATAGTCTTTGGAGGCTCCAAGATCGTGTTTCCAGTGTGCAAGAGCTATAGGAGATTTCTCCTAGCATGTTCCAGGCTGTACGTGTAGCCTCTTCTGTCCTACCACCTTCCTGCTGCAGCATGACAGCCCTGAATTAACATCTAGGAATGTGTACTGCGGTGACTTCTTCTAAGAAGAAAGTCGGTGTGCAGCCTCCTACCCTGCAAAATCATGTGCCACCTAACAGCGCCTAGGGGCACCATCCTTCCCTAAAGGCACCCATTTCACTTCCTGGTTCCCTTTCGTATATGCTGAAGAGGGCATTTGTGTGCAGAGTTCTTGTGCATAATTCAATTTCCAGTTTTGGTTTAGAAGCTGCCTTAAAATCTGAAGGCAAAAGAGTTTCTTTTGCTTTGCCCTACCTGTGAGGAGAATTTGAATTTCTTCTAGAAGAAACTGCATCCACTGGCTTGGGGTCATTCCTACCTTATTATTCTCCCATCCATGCCTGTGCAAAAGAACATGAAGAGAACTGCATTAGAAGCAGCCTGTAATCCAAGTCCCATCACAGAAATCCTCAGCAAGTCAATCTCATTCTAGGAAGCTCCTAGTATTTGACCATTTATTTCCTTTATTCTTCCTCCTGAAATAACACATAATGGATGCACCTGTGCAGTCATGCAGAGAAAAGGACGGCTCTGCATGTAAGTTAAGTAATGACTCTCTAGCCCTAAATGTTTCCCCCAGCACTTTGGTCCCCAGCATGTAGTGGTACATATTTTTTGTCTCTCTTTTGAAGCAAGACTCCATTTAATTCTCTCCTAAGTGTCAACTGCTGTGATTGCTTTACTACACAGTCTTATGCCACTCATAGCTTATCAGATTTTAAATTACCATATAAATCTACGTAGTTAGACAACATAAGAAACATCATTTTACATGTATCTAATCTCATTTTCAAAGTTAGATAAGAAACAATCAACAGTTTAGAATGAAAGTGACACCCCTAAGCTAGAAAACGGGAACCTAACAAAATTATCTACACTAATCATCATTAACTATAATAATACTTACCAAAAAAAAAATCCCAAACCAAAAAAACTGCACCAGTGGTGTAATTAATTGTAACAGCTAGGGAGTGAACAGAACCAGACAAAAAAAAACTTTCTCAGATTACATATTGTTTGCTAATTCCACAACACGGTAATATAAGGGTTCGCTAATTATATATGCTAATATTGCTTAAGATTTAACAGAATAATTGTAGTGTACTGCATGTATTATTATGTGGTAGGCATGGCATAACCTCTGTGAATTTGAACTCCTGAAGTGGAGAAAACAAAAAATTAAGCCAGCAACAGTGCTTGGCTGGAAATCTGTATACAATTGCCTTGTGGTCAGTGAAAAGAAAGCCTGCTGCAAATACAAACCTGGGAGTAATGCTTTATTAATATATGGGAGGAAGATAGTTTGGAAGAAACTTTTGCCTGCCTTGGGAGGGGAGCTTTGGCAGGAATTGAAGTGGGAATACTGTACCAAAGAAACAAATCAGAAAGACTTGGTTTGAAATTTATTAGTTGTTTGAAAGCAAGCTCTCAAAAGTCCCATTACTGAGAAAGCATTCAGTCCGATTCCTTAAGCAAGAAAGGAAAACAGAGATAAACAGGCCTGAGGCAGGAGTGGCCGAGATGTCATACAGTAAACATGACTTGGGCTGCATAGACCTGGGCCTCAGAAGTTGAGTCTCTGAGGACTCAGAGGTACGCCGACCAAAGACATGGTCACCTAGCGAAAGCTTGACCTCCCGTGGTCGGAGCAGCATTTCACAGGGGAGCTTCTGCGGCAGCAGGCGCCCGATGGCATTGGCATTCTGCTGCCTTATGCGCTCGCTCGTAACTGCGGTGCTCGGGGAGCAGTTCTAGCTTCTTTTCTGTTAACTCCTGTTCCGAACACACAGTGAGGAGACTGCAGCGCTTCTTCAACTGTTTCCATGCTTTTGCTCAGGTTGAATCTGATTGTTAAATATTCAGTGTGTGTCCTGGACTGCAAGCCTTCTTTCTGTTAAAAGGACTGTTTGGCTACGTGAATAAGAATTGACGTGAGTAATTGAAGCTTAAAATAATGTGACTTTGCCCAATACATATGAAATGAAATATAAGTAGACTGAAAGGGATGGGACTTCTGAGAAGGGCTGTGAGTGCTGCCCGTCAACTGGATGGACAGCTTTGTGCTAGAAAAGCCTGTCTTCACCTGCATATAACTTCTGACTTTAGGAGTCATACTAAAGGTTTCGAAGACCTGCATCTGCTTTAAAGTGATTAATGTGTGGGTGTGCGTCTGCATTTAAAAGTTTCAGATGATGCGTGTTGTTCCTAAAATGAAAAACACAGGATTTTCCTCTGGGTAAGTTCAATACGAGCACCTCACCGAAGCTACAGAGCCCCTATGATGAAGGGAAGAAACCTGCTGGGTTTACTCAGGGGAAATATCCAAATTCTGTGGCTGATGGTCCCGAAAAGATCAGCTTGTGATCAGACGGCTGCCGCTCAAACCCCAGAAGCTGAAGCTGCAGGAGGCAGCGCCTGAGCTGATCGCTCCCGCTTAACTGCTGCCCTCCCCAAGCTGGGCCGGGCAGTTGGCGTGCGGAGGCTCAGGCCGGAGCAGAGGACCCCGGCGCGTCTTTCGGTGGGACCAGCAGTTGGCAGGGGGAGGGCAGTCTCTCTGCATGGGAGGGGAGCTGGAAACGGGAATGCCGGGATCTTGGGGAATTGCTTCGTGCCCAGGTGACTAGAGAGGCTGCACTGGGCAAAAGCAGCTTGCTCTTCCCCTCTTCTCCCGCCTCTGCCTCCTGTAGCCGCACAACCGTGGCACAGCGTGCCCCCGCCGTGCCACGCAGGGTGTGAAATGCTGCAAGGCTGCTGCCCACGGGGGAGGGAGGGAAGGGGACGGCTGGTCGTGCCTGACAGAAGCCAGCAGCACTTGCCTCTCTGCTTTCCTCTGCTGGCACCTGCAAAGCCTGTGGGCAAACCTTGGTCCCTGCCCTGCTGGCCACCATCAGGGAGGGCGGGAGAGATGTCTGCTGCCACCCCCACTGGCCAAAGCCCATGCACGGCCAGGGGTGTCCGCAGGCTGCGGTGCAGTACGGTCTCCGCTTGAGCAAATGACATTACCAACCAATTCTGAAAAAGTACCTGTAAGGGTGGTGTGGTCAAGCCTCCAAAGATAATTAGGAAAAAACCCATCTTTTTCTGACTGTCGCAGCGTGAGACAAAGTCCCCGGTGGCTCTAAACTCATTTGGCTCTCTTGCTTTATTGGAGCTGTGCTGGTTTATCTGGGCAGATGAACTCGTTCAAATGTAGGTGGTGTCCAAGATTCAAATCACTAGGCTTGTAAATAATTGGAAAGCACAGGTTCTTATAGTGGGGAGCACTTTGAAATTATTTTTAATTGCAAGAACTGAGAACCTCTGCTTTGCATTTTGGCCATTTGTTTTGTTTGTGGTGTCCCAGCACTTCCAAGTCAAGTCTTTTTATCTGTTCTCTTTTCATGTTAAGATGTGTTTCATAAAGACGAGCATAGCTATCTTAAAATCTTATCCAGCTGAATTCTAAGAAACCTTGTACTGTATTCTTTTCCAAAACAAGGAGAGCTTGTAATTTTTTCCCTTATTTTTCCTTTTTTTGTTCCCCCCTCCTTATGGTGGGAATTCTGTGTATAATTCACTGTTTTACAGAAATAATTCTGGCTGACTCCACCCATTTTTTCACTTACGATTATGCACTGTGTTTGAAAACTCAAACCTACTACAAAGTGAACAGGAAGCTGGGCACTTTCTACTTTGATGCTAGTTCTGCTTTTTGGAAAACTTACAGAACGTGAGCTTAATCTGCCTGACATGCAAAATTCAGTGCAATATAGGTATAAACTTGTATAAAATTTCTACTGAAACCTAGTATAGCTTATGAACTGAAAACTGGTCAGCCCAGTCTCTTCTCTCTAAATATCAAGGTTGATTAACCGTTCTCAGATGAAAAGTAAAACGCAGGTATACACTGTCTAATAGAAATGATGAGTTATAAAAGTGATGGTGTCAAGAGAATAAAGTAGGATAAGATCCTATTTTCAAATAAGTATCTGGCATGTCTACCATTTGGCACCTGATAAATGTTTCATTCACATCTTGTTCACTATCTCTCTGGTCATCATGGGTCATCAGATATTTTTTGTTGTTGGTGGTTTTTAGGTTTTTTTTGTCCCTTTTGTGACCAGTTCAGATGACCAGCCTCAGAATTTGAGAGGAAAAAAGCCAAGGAAATATATTGCTTTAGTTGCTTCTATTCTGTATTATGACAGATTTTCTTTCTGATATTCATTTTCCTTCTGACACCTTATCAGATTACCGCAACTTATTTTTAGGCTGGGAAATTGAATGAAGGGTTGAAGCTCGTGTATGAAGTAGGCCTGCTTTATTGATAGTAGAAGGAAGAGGCACTTGCTATGCTGTAAATAACATAAGTCGCCTCCACTGCAAAGCCACTTTCTAGCCTGTCAGTCCCCAGCCTGTACTGATGCCTGGGGTTACTCTGCCCCAGGTGCAGAAGTTTCCTTTTGTCCTTGTTGAACCTCCTGAGTTTTCCTGTTGGCCCTTTCTCCCACCTTGTCACAGTGGCAGCCCTGCACTTTCCTGCCACCTGATGACATCCACAAACTGCCTGAGGGGTCAGTCCCCCCTGTCATCCAGCTCACAGGTGATGAAATGTAATACTATCAGCTTCACTACCAAACCCTAAGTTATGCTAGTCATTTAAAAAAAAAAAAAAAATAAAAATTTATGACTGGAAACTAGGCTTCAAACTGTTGACCCTAAAATCCAGCCACCTCATAGACCACCCATGCAGTCCTACTCACTGTAACTTACATGCCAGGTGACACGGGTGAAAGTCTTTAGAAACTGAAAGCAAATGACACTCTCTGCTGTCCCCAAGTTCACAGAGCCAGTCATTTCTTCATAGTAGGTAATCACGCTGCTGAAGTGCAATTTTGTAAATCTGTGCTGACTGTTCCCAATCACCTTCCTGTCCTTCCCTTGCATAGAAGTGTCTTTCATGAGGACTTGCCAAATAAATAATTTTCCCAGGGACTTAAGGGTGCCTTAGTGGCTCATAGTTCCCTGGATCCTAGTCCTGCTGCTCTGACTTTTTTTTTTTTTTTTTTTTTTTTTTTAAATTAAGATGGTAGTAACATTTGCCTTTTTCTAGTCATTGGGACCATGCAAGTCAGCACAGCCTTTTGAAGATGATAGAGACTGGCCTCATGGCAATATTGGCCAGCAGGCTTTGGTATGCTTTGTCCTGTTCCTTGGCTTACTCAAGCAGGCCATAAGTTGACTCTTCTCTGGTAGTTCCTGTTCACTCTAGCTGACACTGAGACTGAGAGCAGACCTCCTCAGTAAAGACTGATGCAAAGAAGGCATTAAGTACCCTGGCCTTTTCCATGCTTTTCTTATATAGGCCAACTCCCCATTCAGCAGCAAGCTCACATTTTCCAACACCTTGATTTTGCTGCCGAGGTACCTGTAGACTCCCTCCTTGTTGCCCTGCTCAACTCTCAGCTGTTTCAGCTCCGGCCAAGCTTTGCCCATCCTGAATCCAACCTTGCACACAGGCGATCTCTCTTTCGTAGCCTCTACCTGCTCCCACCTTCACCGTGCTTGCTTTTCACCTCTGCATTCCCTCAGGATTTCCCAATTCAGCCAGGCTGTGCCTACCCCACTTTGCTAGGGGCATCCTGCCAGTCCCCAGCAGTTCCTCACCCTTCAAAGAGGGTCCTGTTGTCACAGAAGGCCAAATCCTGTCACAAACACCAGCAGCAGAGCCAGTCCTTGGGCGCAGGGAGAAGTCAGTGCAGCAGGCTCAATATTGTCAAGAAGTTAACAAAGATCTGAGGATGGCAGAAGGGTCCTTGCAAACTGACTCTGAAAGCAAGCCTATGAAGATTCTTTCTGGCAAAAACTGTTCAAAGACTGGTAATAATTGAGCAAAGAAATTCTGTCCCATTACTTGTGTCTATTTTATTGATTAGGCAGGGAACTTTTTGTGCCTTGTATGAAATACACACGACTTAAAAACCCACAGCAATCAACCCCCAACTTCAGCATCTTCACCTCGTCTCCTCCTGATCTTCGTGGGTATGAATAAGTAATACTTCAATTTTCCTTCCCCACTGTTCCTGATGCACCACCCTCTCCTTTTTTTTTTTTCCTTTTTTTTTTTCTTCTTTTTTTTTTTAGCTGTTGTTAGATCTCTGTTCTTTCAAAAAACATAGAAATACGTAGCGACAGCATTGGGAACTTAGGAAGTAGAAGATTGGGATCAGTCCATAGAGTATTGTTGTTCTGTGCTGCTCAGGTGAAGTGGGACTAAAATAGTTTTATATCAGCGGTCATCAGCATCCCCAGCAGGGAAGTTGACTGGGTTGCTTTGTTAATGTGCTCTTGATGTTCTCTGTTACTAAAACTTCTGTTAGGTGTCTTTGACATTTGGGCACAAACTAGGTCTGTTCCCAACAACTCTCAACAAGGAAAGAAAAGCAAATGAAATAATATTATCTCAGGTCAGGCTGATAAATGAATGCTCATAACCCTGTTGGTTTTTTTCCCCTTATTTCTTCATTCTGTTTTAGGAAAACCTCATGTAGCTAGTGCAACATTATTTTTAAGAGGCAAAAATGAATATAACTGTGATGTAATTCTTACCCAGCTTAGGCAATAACAAAAATAAGCATTCAGAGTAAGTTGGGGGTGGTTGTTCTGGATTTTTTTTGTTTGTTTCTTTGTCTTGTGGTGGATTTTTTTGGTTTGGTTTTGTTTTGCTGTGTGTGTTTTGGGTTTTTTTTTCCCAGGCTGTATGACTTAATTTCTATATCTTTTAAACCTAAAAATGTAACTTTTAGATTCATAACAATACACTTCGTTGCACAGATGTCTTTACACAAACTGGGACTACCAACCTCAATTGTAATTACAGGAGTAGTGAACCTCCAAAATGTCTGTTTAATCATGAATTAATTTCAAACTGCTGAGGACCTTTTTCCACCTTGTCTTGGTTATTTGGAGTTGAGTTTGGTTTTTTTTCATTATACTGTGTAACATACAGTATGGAAAAAACCCATTTTGACAAGTTTATTTTTGTGGAATTATGGGTTAAGGAATTCCTATTTCTAGGGTTTTTATCCAGGTACAATTATTACCAGGCACAATGTTGCCATTTTTCCTGCAGTATATATTGTTTTAGATATAATTGATTTCCGGATTGACTTTTATTGAACAGTTTTTCTAATTGTGCAGCATCTTTTCAGATTAGTGTGTATATGCTTGTGTTAAACAAAGTTCAGACCATCTCCAGTATGGCCGAAGCTTGTGGGATTTGGCTTGTGGAACTCTGTGCCTGACTGCATTACAAGTTTTTCAGGAAACAATGCAAATAACCCTACTACTGTTGTTACGTGTTTCCCCCTCTTCCCCCCCCTCCGCTTCAGAGAGGATATTCTGATTATTGATATTTACGCTTTTAAAAGCCAAATAATTTGATGTTGATGTTTGACATTATGAAATAGGTTGTTTCCTTTTTCCTTTAGGGTCAGTTTATCTTTTTTTTTTTTCTTTATAAACCATTAGAAACATGCCTGGTCTTTCAGTACATTCATTGTCTCACTGACTTCAAGCAAAGTGTCAGCGATGGGGGTCTCACATTGACTCCAACCAACTGTGACATATAGATTGTTTTTAAAGATTATACGCCATGGCTGTGTGAAAAGCAAAAATGTTTTTATGCTCTTACCCTAACATCTGTTCCTAGAGGTTGATAGACAAATCCTTGCTATCATTAGCTTGGCTATGTGGTTGGGTTTTGCTTGTTAGTCTGAAGACAGAATTGCTGAGAGGAACCAGAATAGCCACTTCCATGGAAATGGGGAAGTGATATCTTTCCTCAGAGTGCTGTACACCCATAGATCTTAAACAAACTGTTAGGAGGTTATGATATTCACAGGGTCTTCCAGGTATATAAATAAGCGTTTTTATTTACATGAATTCAGTCCTCTTGGCTTCAAATCAGTAGCCTAACATTTCCTTCTGAATTGCCATATTCCTAGCCAAAAGAAAATGCCAGACTCTAGTACTTTTGCAGTGTGTAGGTCTTCCAGGTGAGACACTACTAGTCTTTCGTCTTTCCTGTCAGCATTAATGCAATTGGAGTGCTTTTTCCCAGCACGGAAAGGTGAATGGAATTTTAAGCATGTATTTTTACTGATTAAGAACAGAAGATCCTGCATGCTAAATGTACCAATTTTTCCACTTTTGCCTTGCAAGATGACAATGGCCGTGTTTGCTCTCCAAGCTGATTTTGAATAAGTCTTCACACCTTTATTACTTGAAGGTTAAATGTTAATGTTCTCTGTATGGGACTGTACCTTGAAGTCATTTATAAGTTCAATACAAGATCCAAACCTGTTGCTTATTATGCATTACTCTGCCTACATCTAAAGTCTTATCAGGAATTATGTCAACTATTTTGATTTTAAGGTTTAAGCTAAGCCTCTAAGATTTGATTCAATGCAATTTTATGTATCTCTTTGTATAAAAAGTCAAAGAAAAGAGGAAAATCTCAATGGGCCTATGACATGACAAACAAGATCAGTATTTCAGGATCCATTATCATTTCTCATGTCATTGCAAACAAATAAGGAACCTTTAATCCAAGGACAAATGGCATGTAACTCTTATCTGTCATCTCAATATACATTTTCTTATTTAAAAGTATCATGCAGCATTAGCAAGCTATTGCACTGCATACTAAAAGTATTGTGAAAAAGTCATTAGGGCATACATTAACTGTCTGTGAAGATTCATTACTTTGGTTCTAGTTAATATTTCTAATTGCAGTTGATTGTTGATTTGCAGGGTTTTTTTCGGGTTTTTTTTCCATTTTTTTTGTTTTTTTTTTGTTTTTTCCTTTTTTTCTTTTTTTTCGTTTTTTTCTTTTTTCTTTTTTCTTTTTTCCTTTTTCTTCTTTTTCTCTTTTTTCTCTTTTTTCTCTTTTTTCTTTTTCCCCTGTTCTCTCTCCTCTCTCTCCTCTCCTCTCTCTCCTCTCCCCCTCTTTTCCTGAAATCTGTCTGTTTTACTCACCAAAGCTCCATAAATATATTTTTTAAAATCTAATATGTCCAGGTAACGTGTAACAGTGAATGTTCTGTTAATACACCCGATAATAAAATTCATCCAGAAAAAAAATAATAAATTTGAGACAGAAATCTTAATCACAGATTAAACAAATAAGGAAAAAAGAGTGAGTATTCCTTTTAGCAGAGAGATGAGACTTATTACTGCATTTCACATTTGCTTTCACTTAATGTGCAGGTAAGCATAACAAAATTGCTTACAATTTTCAAAATAAGGCAAGGATACTCACCCACTTGATAATCTCTTTAGTTACTTCTGGCATCTCAATAATGACCTCAAACTCAAATTGCTTGTTGAGATATATAGAGTTTCTTTATATTAAATATTAGCTGGATGCAAGAAATCAAAGAATATATCTATCTCCATTCAAGAGAGTATCAATGGAATTGATCTAAATGTTCAGCAAACAAGCTTCATTTTTAGGGTTAGCCTGAAATACTGTATGACTGAGAAGGTGCAGGAATCACTGTGATTTAGACAGTTCTCTGAATCATTGCTTCTTGTTTGAGGGGGCAAGAATTTACTGCTACCCTATTGTAGTAAATTGCAAAATTTTTTCCAACTCCTGTTTGCTCAGCTGCTTTCATCAGTGAGTTGGAGAGGGGAAGCAAAGGGGACAGTCAGTAAGTAGTCTTTTCTCTTCTTAAACATGATGATAAGCCAGGTAGCTTGAGGATGATTTCCCTTGTGTGACTGTACAATCTAAGACAGAATTGAGACTGACTAAAAGCCATTCCTAAGAACAGAAATCATTTACTGTGTTTCATTACCTCTTTATTCAAAAAATAAGCAGAGCTAAGAATGTGCGGTGGACTTTTTTTTTCCTACTGATTTTAGATTTGTTGGGGTTTTGTTGTTGTTGTTTGGTTGTTGGGGTTTTTTTCCCCACTTAGAGAGAAAATCCCTTTCTGCAACTATATGCAACTGTTTAGCCTGTAAGAAAAGTATAAAGATGTCCATCATAGTACTCTCAACATTTTCAAGTCACTGCTTCAGCCGTGTAAATTCCTATTCATTGCATGATTGCAGTTGGCTAGTTAGTGTTAAAGTGTTGTTTGACCTTGGTGCAGGTAACATCTACTATCACACAAACCACTTTGTATCAGTGGAGTGATTTTGGCCAAAATGCTTATAAATGGTAAGTAGGATGTATCATACAGTCAGTAGGTAAAAAGAGCCCTGGACCACTGGTGCACTTCCTAAGTTTATTTTTCACTATCTTCTTAAAAGAAAGCCATGTTTTGGGCCTTCCTACTTCTTTTTCTATGTCATGGCCTCTAGTTTGTTCCTATTCAGTCTCCCAAATCTTGACTTTTTCCTCCTGTAATAACTTCTTAAACGAAAGAAAAAAAGGGGAGGGAGGAGAAAAGGACTTCAGCTCTCTGAAACATTTTCATGATCGGTTGGTGTGCCTTGTCTTACTTCTTCCAAATCTGACCCTTTGTCTTCAAGAGCCTTATTCTCATCCATGTTTTCCCCTTATTCTCACTCAGTCCATCCTGCTCTCTTTATCTTGAAAGTCTCGATGTTCTTTCTGCTTACTGTCCTTCTCCTGCCCTCAATCTCTTCTTCACTTCTTCTTTGCCTCAGGATTTCCCTCTTGCCCCTTGCAGATTTGCCGCCCCTGTTCCCAAGAGGTTAATGACCTGATGTGGGAGTCTGCAGGCACCAGCTCCCATAATGAGTGCCTGAGTGCCGAGAGGGGGGAGCGGGAGCAGAGAGGGAGTAAAGACCTGCTGGTAAAGGGCTCTCTCTGTGGCTCCCTCCAAACTCTTGAGTGTAGGGAATACACAAATAAATCTGAAGGGAATGCAAACAGAAGGAAAATAGGAGTTAAGTTCTCCTTGTTGCCAAACTGTACAATATGTAGACAGTGTAAGTATCTGCAACGTGGGATTTTGTGTTCCCTGCTGCCACCATCCCTGAAAAAGTAAAGAGTTACTCTCTACTAAAAGTAAAGTAAAAGTTAAATTAAGTGCAGATTCTAATTAGCCACTGAGAGTTTTGCTGTTGACTTTCATGGTACCAGAATGTCACCTCGTGTGCTTCACCACAGGAGCAGACATTCCAGAGCTCTGGGGAGGAACCCGAGGGAAGAGAGCTTTTATAAATTTAGAGGAAAATATCGAAGAGAGAAAAAGACCACATAGTTTCTAGGCGAGGGCAGGAACCATACATATGGGGTGTACCCAGCCCAGAGCATCGCTCAGACATTCCCAGATTCATCACCTTCGGAAATTCCCTGATGGAGAGCTGGATCAGGAGGATTTAGCCTCTTCCAAGCAGTGTTTTTCAGCATCCTGATAGAGCCAAGAAACACATCCCTATGCTGGGTAAGGCAGACTCTGTGTTCTAAGAACAAACGGGATCTCCTTGACAGTGCTTTGCCAAGGAAAGTGTTTGTTGGGACATGACGGTAGGGGGCCAGGCATCTCACCTGGGACCATAAGCCCCAGCATAAGGCAGCATGCCTTGCCCTTGCCAGGCTGGGACCCTCTGCCCCTGCAGAGATGATGGCTCTGCATCTGCTGCGTTTGTAGGGACTTGGTGGGCACCGAGGCTCCTGCTGAATTCTGAGTGGGGCTGCTTCACATTGAAAAGCCATGAAACAAATAGCATAATTTGCCGTAGCCTGTACGGCACTACTTCAAGCACTCTGCACAGCGAAAGAGAGACAACAGCAGAGCCAAGTACGATATCTGCTAAAAGCCAGGCTGCTGTAGAAATCTGTGCCCTGTGGTTGTCTCAGACTGCACTTCAATAAATCAAATCTGGCACTTTTCTGTAAGAGTTGAATTTTGCTTTGGGAAGGATGAGGTTTCCACCTCTGTTTTAAAACATCTTGTAGCGTGTGATCCTTTGGGGAAAGGAGAAGGAAGAGTCAAGGCATCATACAAACCTCAGTCCTGAGGCTGAGATTAATGACATTGAATAAATCCTAGATTCCTTAAAATGATAAATGGATGTGAGAATGCTTGGTCCGAAATTACATGCCTAAATGTATGATCCCACCTCTGAAAATGGAGGTAGCCAGCTGAATGAAACATCCTGTCTTATACCATTTCTTTTTCCTGTCCAAATAATATACTAAATCTGAAGAACCACACAGGTGGTGTCCATGCTTCTTATTTCTGTGAGAAAAGACCTGATGAAATACAGAGAGAAACAAGACAAAGGAAAGGTGAACACGGTCTTTGTCTTCAGCAAAATGCTTCTACCTTGCATCTTTTCTGTTCAATATCTGGACCTAAACCCACACTGTTTTCTGTATTTGAGCAGTTTCAGTGTTTTTAGAATTATACTCCATAACAAAAATCTGAAACAATGAAACCTGCTGAAGGCTGAGTAAGCCAAAGTCCCTCCCTTCTTCCCATCACCTTGAAAAAGAGGTCACCAAGGTTTTTCTTGAATAACATAGAGCAAACTCCATCTGCAGCCTTGTGAATTTTCTGTTTGTGTTTCCAGAGTTTCTATGTTGGAGTTTTATGAAATTGTCCTAGGGAAGGTTTGTCCTCATATGAACTTAACATAGAATACTACTAAACCCTGGAAAGAAATGCTTTCATAAGCACTCTGTTGCCTTTCATTTTAAGTTCTTCCTTTGTGTTTTACAGACATGGGTCACAACAGTAGTTGAAAGTAAAAGTGCTGCAGTTTGAATAGTTCCCACTAGCACCTGTGAAGGCCACTGGCTTCTGAAGAAAGAGCACAAAGCTCTGAATTCAATCTTCTCCCTGTTAGCTCCTGACATGTCAACAATCGGTGTAGAGAGAGACGGAGGGGGAGGAAATAACATTTGCATTTTCTCACTGATTTAATGAGAAACGAAAAGACAAGAAAGAGGGATTGGTTAATTTTCCACTCAGCATTGACTTCAATGCTTTTTACAAGGACAGGCTAGGAAAGGCAGGGAGCTGTACAATATAATAAATATAGAGCTGCTTGGGTAGCTGGGAGAGGATGCTGCAGTACCAAGTTCTGGGGGTGTAATCCCGTAATTCAGTGGTTCCAGCCCAGCGAGTGTCACACTGCTTTCCACTGAGCTCATTTACGATCCCAAGCAGTTCTTCGCTGTCAGTTCCTATTTGCATCTTCTCATTCCCTAGTTTTTTTGCTCTCTCTGAAATCTTCCCTGTCATGTTTAATCTTAATTCTGATTTCTTGTCATCTTTCCTTGAGCTCTTTCAACTTATGTTTTTTCTGCTATCACCCACCATTTCCATCATTGAGGGGTTAATGAAGAAAACCACCCCTAGCACCAGCACAGCCCCCAGCTCAAAGCTTTTCTCTTTTCCTCTGTCTCAAAGTAAGTACAGGTTCTTTACATACTTGCTGTCTCTGTTATGCCTAGTTTTTTGCAACTAACCAGAACTCTGCTTCTTTCTCACATCAAGCCTCCAACAGATGAGCCTGACTGATGGATTCTTTATAGGGCAGTAAGAGTCAATGCAGCACCACAGCCAGTGTATAGTGACATTGGCAGAATTAATAGTGGTTTATGCCAAAGATGGATGTAGGCTATTTCAGTTGCAGTCTGATATTTCTTGATCTCCCTTTTCTGTTTAATACTTTTACATTCTTAAAGCAGCCAGATTAATCTTCATCTCTTTCTTCTTGTCTATAGTTTCTTGAGACTAGAAACTCATCGCAAATTGATTTTAAACTGAGAACCTCTGGGTTGTTATTTGGCTTCATCTTTTATATAAACAAGTAATAAATTGTTGGTTGATGTTTTTCTGAGCCTGCAACTTGAACAGGTGTGTGTCATTGCTGTCTTCCCTAATTTACTGCTAGTTTAACACTGTTTCTTTTGAGAAAATTCCATTCCTGTCTCAGCATTAGTCATGTGTAATCTTATAGCCATGAAACTTTCCTGTTGTTTGGTCAGTGACCCAGCCATCTAATTCTCTTTGGCAGTCCTGTCACTCACTGTTTCAGCAAGCATATACTTTCAGCAAATACATTCTTCTGTCAGCATTTGCCAGTGTTGTTCCACCACATCTCACTCACTGGTTTCACAAATGTTCACATTATTTCATCCCAGTCCAGTTGTCAGCACCTTTGCTGTCCTGCTGATTTTTCATGTCTTTGCGTTCCAGCAACCTCAGTGTGCCATAAGATGCAATGAAGTACAGTAACATCAAAAAACCTGAGTTGACTCTTTGATAGAGACATTTGCAGTGTAGTACTGCTGTGGGAGTGGGTGGGCAGGAGATGTAGTCTCTGGATTGTGATAGTCCTTTTATCCTGGCTGGAATGACCAGCTGAAGAGCTGCCCAGTTAACGACTAGGAGTGGAAACTTCTTACTGTAGGAGTGCGCCATTTTCACGTCTTCCCCAAATACCTGTATTTCAGTGACAGGCAGGGTAAGTTTTCCAGTAGTTGGCACCATCCTGGAGTCATCTGGTATGGTTCAAGACAGCTACTCTACTTGCCTGAGAGCTGGCTGACACTGGTAGATTTGCCAAATTTGCTACATTTGCAAATAACTGTACTACTACATTTGTAGCTGCAAATATGAAGAGTGCGTATAGGTTTCTTCTCAGTACTCTTGCACATGCTCCAGCTTTAAACCAAAGCTTTTAAATAACTGACAGTTTCATCATAGTACATTTCTTCTAGGTTGAACAAAATATTTTTAAGATGTCATGTCATTAAAACAGCACATTTGGGGGAAGGAGGGAATTGGTAGAAGTTTCCTGCTGATGTTAATATATTCTCTTCACCTTCTAAGAAAGCTTGCATGTGACAAATTTGTCCAGAACATTTAAGTTGAGGAATCCTTTAAAAGCATGTGTATACAGTATCTTCTCTTGTATGAAGGACACTCATTCTTGTGCAGAGAGCTAACTGTTCTTCTTGGAACTCTTTAGTGTCTATTATTTCACATGAGAAATACTTTGGATAAACAACTTAGGAGAGTTTACGCACATCTTAGTAGTGTATTGAGACAAATTCTACGGGAGGGGGAAGAAAATGGTACAGACCAATATGCTAGTAATGAAAAACCATATTAATATTTAGAAGCCATTAATGCAAAATTCCAAATAAGGACATGTGGCAAGTGATATAGTAGACTATTTTGCATGGTGTGTATTCTTTTTCTCCATTTCTTGTAAATTTGATTTTTGTTTTGTTTACCAGATCCCTAGATAGCCAGTAGTGATGTGCTCAGGGTGGACCTGTCTTAGGTTTCTGTATATGAATAACTTAAAAACAAAACTGTCCTGGTTTCAGCTGAGATAGAGTTAATGGTCTTCCTAGTAGCTGGTACAGTGCTATGTTTTGAGTTCAGCATGAGAAGAATGTTGATAACACACTGATGTTTTCAGTTGTTGCTCAGTAGTGTTTAGACTAAAGTCAAGGATTTTTCAGCTTCTCATGCCCAGCCAGGGAGAAAGCTGGAGGGGCACAAGAAGATGGCACAGGACACAGCCAGGGCACCTGACCCAAACTGGCCAAAGGGGTATTCCATACCATGGGATGCTACATCTAGTATAGGAACTGGGGGGAGTGGGGGCGGGGGGATTGCTGCTCGGGGACTAACTAGGTGTCGGTTGGCGAGTGGTGAGCAATTGCCCTGTGCGTAATTTGTACATTCTAATCCTTTTATTACTACTGTTGTCATTTCATTAGTATTATCATTATTAGTTTCCTCTTTTCTGGTCTATTAAACCGTTCTTATCTCAACCCACAAGTTTTACTTCTTTTCCCAGTTTTCTCCCCCATCCCACTGGGTGAGGGGGCAGTGAGTGAGCGGCTGCGTGGTGCTTGGTTGCTGGCTGGGGTTAAACCATGACAAAAACAAACAAACAAACAAAAGGTAAAATGTGAACAGTTAGGTATTGCTTCAGCCTAAATAAGAAAGAGAAAATATGCTCCCATTTAGACAATGCTCCTGTGACTACAGGAAATATTCAGGACTGTGGGGTGATTACCATAGAATGGAACACATTATTTGTTATTTAAATAGTAAGACAAATAATAAATTCTGTTGATTATAAACTACTTCCTGCAACAGAGGACAGATATTTTCTTACAGGAGGTTGAAAGGGCCAATGCTTTTGCTTTTGTAAGGAGCAAAAAGCATTCTTAGGCCAATGAAGTCAATGTTTGGAAGATGTATGCACCTATTTACTTAATATTTTTTTTCTTTTTTACAAAGTTTGTTTTTTCTCAGCTAGAATATGTCACAGTAGAAATGGAAAGTCTCGTTACGAACAGACCATAGACCCAAGTCATGATTCCATCAAATACTGTTCTTATTCATGTCTGGCAATCATACTAGTAAGAGTTGTTACCAAATAGTATAACCTATTCAAAAATATTTCCACCACATTTTTTTCAGCGTATCAAAAGGAAATATAGTGACTTAGTAAATATTTTGAATGGGCAGGGAACTGACTTCAAATCATAGATTATAGGGTTTAAAGGGATTTCAGGATGCCCTGAGGGAAGAGACTGCAGAAAATGACAAGACAAACTTCGTCTGCATTTCCTGAAAAATGCTTGTCTTGTCTGTTTTTAAAAAATCCTGGTGATGGAAAGTGGATTTCCCTGGCTGCAGTTTCATCCTGTTATTTCTTGTTCTTTCCTTCACGGACATGGAGGATAAATTATTCCTTCTCTCTCTCTGCAAAAGCCTTTAATATACTTGAAGACTTTTTCAGTTAGGAACCCCAATTTGTTCAGCTATTCCTTGCAGGTTATGTATCTTAGATCTCTAATCTTCAGGAATCTTTGCAAGCCACCCATGTGTTTCTGGTGGGCAATACCCAAAGCTGAACCCATTGCTACAGCAAAATGGGTGAATGGTAGGAAACACAGAAGCAGTACAGTTTATGCTGTTGTCTATAAACCTACTTTGTTGCCCACCTCTTTTGCCAGAGAATGACACTGTTGATTCATGTTCTTTCTGTGATCCACTGTAATATCACATATTTGTCCGGGTTTAGCAGGTTGCTCTCCAGCCTGTATTTGTGTATTTCTAACTGTATCTGGCTGTGTGGAATGCCATTCTCAAAAAAAAAAAAAAAAAAAAAAAAAAAAAAAAAAATGCCCTCCAATACGCAAGAGAATTTTAAATCATGGTCTCTTGTATTGTGCTTGCTGTGTCTCTCATGTTGGTGTTAACCTTTATATTTAACAAATAGACCAGTTCTCTTCCATGACTCAAACCACTAATGAAAGTAATGAATCAAAACGGGTACCCATTGGACTAATCCTGATGTATCTTTTGATTTTTGAGTGAACACCTGATAGGTACTCTCAAGACAGCCCAGGAAATGTTATATGTGGTATTGATCTAGACCATGGTTCCCTTCATTGCTACTTGTGACTTCCTCATAAGCAGCACAGTCAGTGCATGATGTTTTCCAGTCTCCCTATCACAGAAGGGTTAAGGTCATGAAAAGATACTGGATAGATTTGATAAAACTTGATTTTGACAATTACTCACGTCCTTGTTTCCTTGCTAGTTCTTAAAAGTTGTTTGATTGTGTTGATGGTTTATTAGGTACTAGATTAAGGCGACTGATGTATAACTTCTACCACTTCTCTCTTCTGTCTCAGAAATACATGCTATATTTGATCTCTTCCAGTTTTCTCGAGTTTTACCCACTTTCCAGAGATTCTCAAAACCAGCCATTAATGTGAAAGAATTTTCAGATGTTTTAAATTCCCCAAAATGAAGTTTATCAGGCTCATGGAGTCTGAAAACAAATCATAAATCCCTCTGAGCTGCTTATTCCCTACTCTAGCCTTTTGCTGCTGACATCAGCTGTGCATCATTTTTCTAGTGAAGACTGACAGCAAAGAAGGCATGCAGCACTTCAACTTTGTGGGCATCCTCTCTCTGAAGAGGAGGTCAACATTTTATTTTTGTTCAGCCTTACTCACATTAGTGTACTTCTAGGATGATTTCTTGTTACCTTTTACAGTCTTTGCTAATAAACTACGTTTCACATTACTCCTATATAGTAATGCTATTCTTTTATTCCCATCCTTAGTAATCTTGTGTGGCTTCCTCTAAAATGGAGTGAATGAAGAGCTTGTGATTTTGCCAACAGGGGTCTAATTAAATTTTCTGTCCCTCCTTTATACTAGGTTAGCTTGCTTGTGTGCCTTTGTTGTAATTTCTTTAAGGAATGGTTAGCTCTCCAGATTTTTGGGGGGTTTCTCTTCCCTATGAGGATATGGTTTACCAGTTCTCTGAATATATTAGCCTCCTCTATGAAATTTACTATTTTCATTTTGTTGTTCTTCTCAATCCTTCATTTTCTAAGAACAGTTAATCCTGCCATTTTATCCTGTCCCAAATTGCTCTCTATTTACCTGCTTTACCTTGCTGGATAGAGTTGTATTTAAAACACTCACCATTTTAGTTGTTTTCTTTATATTCTGTAAAGAAAATAAAAAATTCAAAAAAGTAACTTTAAGAAATATACTGATCTCCCTTAATACTCAGCAGCTCACAGGGTTCGGTGTCAGGTTGTATATGCAGTTTCTGCAGCCTTTGATAAATTCCTTGTGCCTGGAAGAATACCAAAGACTTGAAGCAAAGCATGGTCCGTGGCCTTAATGATTTGACATCATATTACCAAGCAGAGATCCTATGAGACACTTTAAACAATTATTTTCTTTTTTTGATTCTAATGCAGCCATCTTATATGGTATTCTCATTTCTCTTCTGTATATTCTTTCATTTGGAAGACCTTACTGAATTTCACTGATTAATTTAAAATAGCGTAAGTAATATAGTGACATCTGTAAATCTATAGAGTCCCAACTGACAATTTTGAAATGCATTTTCTGTGTATACTTATCTAAGATAAGATCTTTTTTCTTTCTGGTTTTTCTCATGTATACACATGTACCATCATATCCAGTCCTCGATAGAATCAGGTCAGTGGTGAAGACAGAAGCAATAAATCTCTTTATCTCTGGCTTTTATGGAAGCAACACCTTTTAAAATATTTTTGTCTCTTGACTTCTTTCATGCTAGGTTGCTGACTGATTTAGGTGATGGAGCACTGTGGTCAATTGAATCTCCCAAAATCTAATATTAAAAGACGAAAGGGAAGGACCTTTATGTCAGCAGAATAAACTGGAAGTGGTCAGGAAGCACCAGTAATTCTCTCTCAGGAAAGCAGAAAAATGTGTTTATGTTTTACTATTTTCTGCCTATGCTTATTACTAAATTCCCTTCATTAATGTTAAAGGTTTTTTTGTTACAAAGATGGTGCCTAATTTCTTCTAGACACTTTTGATTTCGACGGTAGAAACGTGTTGAAAAGCCACTTTTATTTCCTTTTCAATGAAGGTCTATTATTTAAGAATATTATTTTGCCTCATACAAAGAGAAAGAGAACATAACATTTCTTAAGTGAAAATAAATTTATCAGAGATATGAATGAAAATAGTAAACGTTCTGTAGCAACTACAGAAAGCTCATTTTTAGTTTATTCATAGAGTTGCAAATACAGTTTCAACTTATTACTAAAGTTTTCCTGTCTTCCTCTCTGTGCCTCCCCTCTAGATACACTGATGGTGTATTGCAGTTAAGAGTCTGTTCACATGGCTGGTATACTCCACAGATTTTGTAGGTAGAATTTTTGTAGTTAAATTTTTTCAGATTAATATGATATAGACAGCACAGAGATTAGAACATATGTGCCAGTCTTGTTTGATATTGAATTCTGGCATTGTGAAAACTTCTTATGTTTATATTGACATTTCTAAGGGTGCTTCTATGCAGACAAAACAAATCCAAGCAACTCAGCACCAACGCTTCTAATTTGTCTGATTAGCCTTGCATCAAAAACAGTATTTCATCTCCATTTATCCATTTCAGGAAGAGTCTTTCCTATACATTTCCTCTAGTACCATTGTGCACAAATAAGTGAAGTGTCTACGTTTCCAGTTTTACTGTAAAGATATTAGCAGGACAGTTCAGTGCACTTTTGCATTTCCATAGGACTTGCTCACAGAACTGCTGCAAAGCCATTCTATGGCACCTTTCTTTTTTTTCTTTTTTTTTCTTTTTTTTTTCTGTGTTGGCCTGATTGTCTTCAGGGCTAGTCTCATTAGCACATAAATTGTTATTGTGGAATTGATGGCTTCATTTGTCCCTTACTTTCTTGCAAAGCAAGGTCTGGGTTTGGTCCCTATTGTAGGTTTACTGTAATGTTGATGCTTAAAATGTGATAATATTTGAAAATGATAGCAATGATTACTACAAGTGTTTCCTCTGATGAAAATAGAGATGTAATAGGCTAGGACGTGTATTTCCTGCAGGCACTGAAGCACATATTTTCTGACACATCAGGGCTGCAGCACAAGGAAACTTCATGCTAACAAAAAGTTTCCAGCTGATAATTACTCCCTGTGGCCCTGGTGCAGAGTGCAGGCACCTTCTGTGTCACTTTTTCAAGTCCATGCACATCAGCTGGGAATGAGGGAACACTTGATGACCTTCCTTGAAACTCCATCCTGATGGAGTTTATCATCCAGTTTATAAGCCTGATATATTGAATGAGTTTTTAGACAGGCCATCCCACATCCTTTAAGACGGAGCACCGTGTTGGAAGGATACTGTCTACATCCCTCCACTCCTAAAAACTATAAAGCATAATATTTGGTGTATTGGACTCCTGGTCCCTGCAGTCAGTAACTGCTGACTCAAAGCATAAATGAAAAGTAGCCCTTTCCAAATGAGTATAAACAGAAGCTTCATTTTAATTCTTAATGTCCTGTTTGTCTATGCCAGTGTTTTCTTGGAGCGAAGACCGCCTATTTATACACAGCTCTGCAGCAGCAGCAAGGAAGGGAAGCTATGCCTGGCCGCGGGAAGTCTTGGAGAGGTTGGCTTGGGGATGACTAATTGTCAGACGTAGCCTCTCTGAGGCCTCTCATGGTGGGGTGAGGCTTCACGGTGTCTCGCAAACAGTTAATTCTGGGTCACCCTGGGCTGTGAGAGGAAGGTGCCTATCTGTATGCTCTTGAGTACCGCCCTCCTTCCCTTTCAGGTAGTTGACCTTGGGAGCAGATAGATGGCAGCTTCAATGTCTCTGCTCCTGTGTTCCTCTGAGTGCAGAGCCTGCAGCTGTGACTCCTTTGCATGAAGGGATTGCGTGAAGGGTTGGTGCCTTTCCATGCTCTTCTGCCTTCCTTCATCTGGGACGAGACTCACTGGAGGGTCACTTACACTCTGGTTCCTGGGCTTTGCTTACAGTGCTAGGTTCTGAGCATCTAGGTGCTGTATTTGTGCATGCCAAAGAATTATAGTTATGCATTACAGCAGATGTTTTATGGTAGTTCTGTAATTAGCACTCGGCACTATTATGCCAGAGGCACAGATTTGATCTCTTGCTCTCTGAGCTGGCAGGGAATGGGAGCACTGCTTAGGCGGTGTGCAAAACCCCAGATGGGCAGGGAAAAGGAATATTTTCCATTGCTCTGCAGTGGCCCTTACAGCTAATGATGATGGTATTCTGTGCTCTTATGCCTTTCATTTAAGGATCTCCAAGCGCTTTACAAGCATTAAATAAGACAATCTGGACCCCAGTGAAACAGCTAGTGTGGGGTACAGAGGGATCACTTCATCACTTACCTCTGGGCCATAACACAGCAGCTGTCCAGCAAGGCAGGGCAGAATTAGTCAACATTTTAGGGTAAGCAGTAAGCAATACAGCTTTCAATTAAGACCATGGGGAAAATTGAGGTAGGCAGAGTGCAATGGTACTTGCACTTAGTCAGAGTATTTGAGCCAATGTATCTATTTTGAGGGGAAATTACTAGGTTTCTTAATCCAAACACACATGCCTTCCATCAGCACCAACCCCTCCCTGCCCCTACACGATGATGGGTCATTGGCTTAGTGATTCAGTGGGAAAAGTGCCATTCCCTGACTGATCAGAAGCCCACAGCCTGGCACTGTAAATTTCAAAAGAGCCAGACAAATGATCTGAGCCTCCGCCACTCGGAATTTAAGACTTGCATCAATAAATGTGGATTAAGGCCTTTGTGCTACAGCCATCAGATCAAGCTTCCAGCTCCATTTCACAGGTCCTACGAGGACTCCGTGTACACTTTTGTGAATTTTTGTAGGCTTCCTCTACTGTTTCCTTCAGACTATTTAGTCCTGTAATATACTTCCTATGCTCAAATTAGAAGTCTTTTCATCTCAGAAGTTCAGCAGCATTTCCTTGGTAAATACAGAAAACCCAAAGACATTCATTAAATTTGCTAAGCTAAAAGATCTGTGTATGGGTTTTTGATGTGCCCTTTCTTTCATTTATCACCTTCTTGTCTCATCTCTTCTATGTCCGTCTTCATTTCTTTCCTTAGTTCTACTTCTTTTTCTTGTATAGATTATTTTATTGTCATTTGGTATACTCCACTTTAGCCATAGGGCCAAAATAATTGGCTTATTCTCTTTGCTTTAATCTGGGATCAATAGAGACCTATGTTTTAGATCTGTCTGGGGTTGTTTTTTTTTCTATATCACAGATTTTGTGGCTGTGTTTATGTAACTGTTCATGTTGAACTGATTCAGGCTATTTTATATTTCTGCAACAAATTTCATAAACTTATTTTTTTAATATGACACTTGGGTGGACATCTTCGCTTTTCTGGTTTTGCTGTGTGGTTATAAGTGACAGCGTTAACTCTTGATCTCTGCTGTTCAACAAGTGCAACAGCTGCAAGCAGGTTGGTATTTCCATCCCAAATGTTTGAAATCCAATACAGGCTGTAGCTTGAAAAGCTCCTGGATTATCATCTCTTTATTTAGCTAAGTTTTTGACTACTACAGAAACAATCAGCAATCACAGGACATTGCAGAATTTGAGCCTGCGAACTCTGAATACTAAATGGCAAACGTAGCCATTCAGCTGAGCGCATCAGAATCATATTACCACTGGCTACCACCAAATTTTCCTCTTGCGTGTATAAAGCCTGGTTAGGTGATCCAAATGGTTCATGCTTGGTTTGTTTTGATTATAATATGAACTAATATCAGGCTTGCTGTCTTCTGAAATAGCCTTGTTGTCTTCAATGCAACATGGTGATGCTACAGCTTTTCCTTTCTTTGGCGCCTAGCTTACTAGCACTGTGGTCTGGTGAAAACAGAACACAGATGCTTTCTTTGCACATGGATGATTTGGAAATAACTCCATTGGAAACTCATGTCAGTTTTTCCAGATCACATCAGCAATTGTACCAACAGCAAAAGTTCCTCTGCCAGGTTCCTCTGCAGAAAAAAAAAAAAAAAGCCACTGTGACATTTTAACCTTTCCTTTCTGTAGGTTTCCAGTCATCTGGTGAAATCAGAGATATTACTGTCTCTTTTTTTTCCATCTCTCCTGCATGTCGTAGTGAATGTGTTTCTCAGTCAGGGGACACGACACTGTAAAACCACAATACCCAATATATTTGTACTCCATAGCTCTGTCCCTTCTTAGCAATATTGGTCCAATAACCTGGCAAACTTTTCCTGCCATACTTTCACAAAAACATCTATACACCCCTCTGCAGCCATCTTTCACTCTCTTGTCTGTGTTTTCATGTTACCTTTTTTTGCAAAGCATCTAAAGCATGGTAAAATCTGAAACTGCTGCTTAAGATATTGTGATACAAAATATGCAGATGACCATGGCTATCTCGTTAATTCTTTCTGCTATCTCTAATTGAAAAGTACTAATCCAATAAATACAATATTTTTTACATGTCTATCCATTGATTACACCATGTAGGACAAACTCTGCTCTGGATGGACAGTATTTGCTCTTCTGTCTTACATATCAGTTCATAATATTCCCTGTTGAATGTAAATGAAGCTAGTGTATTTGTAGCGTCTTTTTCCCTCCTTCATTACAACACGTTGGTGTTGCCTGGCTGCACAGATCCATACCTAAGTGTTGTATCTAATTGCCACATGTTATTATGTACCACGCAAATACCTCCGCAAAGAAGCCAGCTAGGCAAGCTTGTTAAGTCTTGTTTCCATGGATGGTGGATCATTTTCAAGAGAATGCTTTTGCCGTCGTTGGAGTCTTCTAGTTCAGGAAAACAGCCAACATAAACATAATTTATTTTTTTTTTTTGGTCATTGTTGTTGCTGTGTTGAAAGGGATAAGAACAGCAACTTTTGGGGAAAAGGCGTATCCCAGTTGTGCCATGCTACAAGGGTCTGATTCAACTTTGTGGGGTTCAGTCAGTGAGGCAGAGTATTTGTAGAGGATGACAGCCTGGGGCTGGTAAGCAGCAGTTCATCTGCCACCAGCAGGGACCTGTCCTGCAGGTGAGCTGGTACCTTGCTCTCATTCTTCTCCTAGAGATCAAGTAGACATTTTGGGTTTCTGGACGCTATAAATTGATATCAGACTGGCAAGAGCAAATGACAAGATTCATTGTCAATACTTAAAGCTGTTCAATATGTTGACCTATATAACCCGGGGGTCTCGTGGGCTCCACTGAGTAAAAGAGGACCATGCTCCATGGGGAAAAAACTGAGCTATTATGTTAACAGAGTGTGATTGTGTTTAATGTTCCATTGGTGCTGTCTTTGAAGTGCTGTAAAGAAGGCTATTGCAAATATTGCTGACTTGTAATAAAATGGCTTTTTTCTAAGGCAGTATAAAGAGCTAGACAAGAAAGGGTTAAACAGCATAAATACAATTTTATTTCTTCTTTCAAGTTACCCATCTATTTGATTTCTCTCATGTTATTCTTACACTTCCTTCCATGTTTATTTATATCTGGCTTAGAAGCCAGAGCTTCAGTGTTCTGGGCATTGCACAAATACAGAACAAAGGCAGAGCCCCTGTGACAGAGGCTTTGCTTTTTTTAATCTATTTATTGTAGCCTATTATGGAAAGGCTGCCTTTTGACAACTAAAAGCAAAATGTGTGTGCACCTGGAAATTAAATGGAAACCTGGGTTCTCCCTACCCCCTCTTTCAGCCTTCACCAAAATAATTTGCTTTAACTTTGGCTGTAAAGAGAACAAACTTTCTTGGCATTTTTCAAATTCAATTATACAA
The DNA here is from genome assembly GCF_929443795.1 of Astur gentilis. Classification (NCBI taxonomy): domain Eukaryota; kingdom Metazoa; phylum Chordata; class Aves; order Accipitriformes; family Accipitridae; genus Astur; species Astur gentilis. The sequence goes on along the minus strand of NC_064900.1, from coordinate 17,605,984 downwards.
GACATTTCATTCTCTTGTTTGCTTTTAGAAGGAAATAATTAGCAGACGTTTCTGTTTTCCACATGGATCTTGGTATTCTGCAAAGAAGATGACATTATACCTGGGTAAACAGCAAAGTGATTATCAAAACAAAGTCAAAGAAAACAAAGACTTTCCCTTGCTCTCAGAAACTCCTGGTACTCTGCAGCATTTCATGTGTAACTGAATCTTTTCTTCTCAAATTAATTTCTGTTATTGTACACGTGGCTAAATATAGACTAATCGAAGTAGTTTTAAGACTAGTAATTTATTTATGATAATTTTATTGGCCTTAATTCCCTTGTGATTGCATTGGGTTTAATTTGTACTGCAGCAGCCTGCATGTAGAAAAATAGGTTTAATGATTTTTCGTTATGGAGCTTTATTTTGCAGCATGCTTTGTTCTTTAGTATTTGGCAACAACTGTTCTTCCTCTTCTTAAGGTCAGAATGATTTGAGCTTCAACTAGTTATTTAGAGAGATCTGATAAAGAAATTTCATCTCTGTGGGTGCTGACTGGTGATGAACAGATCCCTAGGTTTCAATAGAGACTAATCTTAACTCAGGAGGGAAAATTCAGGAGGGGAACAGCAATCTGCTCTTCGGTGACAGATCACTGACAATTTATTTCCACTAGCCACCTCTCTCTTCCTGCCTAAACTGTCAGGGTGCCATGGAAGAAAAAGCCCTTTGTGCCTGTGTGCAGAAAGTGACTGTCATCACCATTATGAATGGTATTTTACATAGGGCTTGTAAAGATCAGCAATTACTTCACCCTTCCTGCCTCTTCTTTGTGCCGGTTCCTCTTCGTGCAGCAGCCAGCTGAGGTTCAGCCCATAGGACATCTGCTTCCCCGCCGTGCAAGTACCTCTAATAGGTTGCCTCGTACTCTGGCTCCTTCGTTCTAGTCATCTTCCCAAATTGGGGGGGGGGGGGGGGGGGGGAGGAACAGCTTTCCCTTCTCTCCCAGCAGGCTAGGACCAAGATTTGTAACTCTGTTTTTGACTTAGAGCCCAGACTCAGGCTAAGGGGCAGCTGCAGTTGCTGACTGTGGCAGCTTCAGTCCCCAGGAAGCCCTGCTGGGAGGAGTGAGGAGGTGGGTGGGAGAAGTGAATGGATGGATGTTTGGGAGGGCGGAAGGGACAGAGAAGGATGAGTGTGTTAAAGAGCATTGTGAACGGCAGTAGGGGCATGAAAGTTGGACGGTAACTGAAGTGCCATGAAAGAGTTTGAAAATCTGCAACTTCAACACTTCAGGTTTTTCCCTGGATTGGGAGAACAGTAACATTATTCTTAGAATGGAAAATTCTAAAAAACTTTGAACTTTTAAAAATTTTTAGGCTGGATGTTACACTGTGCCTAGCTGAGTGGGACCAGCGCCTTATGAAAACCGAAGTCCGGCTCTTTGTCTCCTTTGGTTCAGATTTAGGCTCAGACTACATCCTCCATCGGGCACTGTAGTCTTGTGACTCAGATGGTATGTTTAACAGTTTAATTGGAGGGGATGCTGTAGTTCAACAAAGGTGCCTACAGGGAAGAGGTGAGATCTGGAAGGAGCAAACTACTGCTCCTGTGAGGTGCCATGGCAGCTCCAGAAAAGAGTAGTGGTGGATCCAGCCCAAAATGAAGAGGTATACTTTGGTTTAAAAAGACAACACTGGGTTTTTTCAGATCAAGTGGTCTCCAAAGTAGATCCTTCTTCCTTCCATGCTGAAAAAGAAAACATAAACCATTGACATAATAGAGATTTTCCTGTATTAAAGCATCTGGGTTAGGCAAGGCACTTCGATTTCCAGTGAATATGCTTGTCGCAGTGAAATTCCCAGGCCCTGCTAGTCAATGAGTCAAAGTGAGATGAATAGGGTCGAGTCAGGGTTTTTATGATAAAGCAGTGAGTGAAAATTGGTGTGATGAAGGTATCTCTGGTGTGCGCGAAATGGGTGCGAAATGACTTTGCATAGACAAAGTTTGTTGTGAGAAGTGTATGTGTCTGAATGACACCAGGAATGGCTCTTTATGTAAGAAAGAACAGTCCTTGTGCACAGCCAGCGAGGATTACAATTGTTCACATTTTTAAGACGCTATTTCCCACATTTCTTTTAAACCTGATGAGTTTTAAGTTAATGTGCTTGTCTGGGTGCAACAGCCAGATCTCTTGTTTAGGTAGAACAGAAGTCTGTATAGTTTCTGCTTTACCTCGTTTTCAAGAAATCATTTCATTTGTGAGTGGTTGGGTTTGGGGGCTGGTAGTGTGGGGTTTTTTGTTGGTTTTTTTTTTTAAATAAACAAAACACACACACCCCCAACAAATAACCAATATATTTAGAGAGTTAGCAGATGAAGACACCCTTAGTTACGTGAAAAATTATTTACCAGATTCTGTGTACTAGAAATAGGACATATTAAACAACTCAGATTGAATTTAATAAAAATGACACAAATTAGAAAGCAGCACATTATAAAACCAAGGGATAGAAATTCCTTTAATTGCATCTTTGGGTGTAATACCTGCAGATCAGAGTTGTGGGATCTTAGCATCACAGTCAGGGTTTTTTACCTACAAGAATCAGGGTGGAAAAGGAGATTTCACTGCTACTTCATGTTTTTCTGCTGTTAAAGTGAATGTTTTCTGTGCTATTGTTCTCTTTCCCATATTTGCCTTTCCTCTCTATGCTCTGCCTATATTATATCCAGTCTATGACACTTATCTCATTTCTTTTTTAATCATTTTAGCAATTGTCCTTTTAAGTATTCTTGTTGTTTTAATTTTTGGAATTGTTTAATGTTGCTGTCCACGTTCTTTACTCGTTGTTTCCAAGGAGATGTTAGGTTTCAGTCTCCTACAAATTTTCTAAATCTTTCTTACTAACATGTAATACAAATATAATGCTTTTTAAAGTGTTTCAGCAGCTTTTTTTTTTTTTTCTTTTCAATTTGTTAAATGAATTACAGTTCATCTTTATCAAGTACATAGACTACCTCTCCGGAGCAATGGTCAATATACTGCGGAATCTGGAGGAGGTGGGAGGTCATCTTAAACGCTTTCAAAACCAGTACATTTCTTCACTTGAGAAGAATGTCAAAACAAACTTCACTGTGTAGTATTTTAACTATAGAGAAGGGCCTGAGACCACCAAAAGATGCAAGAACTTGTGTCTGTTTTGTATGTACTAAGTACATGAGGAAATTGCGGTGACACTCTTCGGTCTAAAGTAAGTTTTCACTGTCTGTTCAAAGATGCAGGAACGCTAGTTGCAATACATGTGCTTCTGTGTTAAATGTTAGTGTCCTCTGAGGTATGTGACTGAGGACATACCTGTACTGTCAGAAGTGGCTCTGTACGAGCTAACTCCAAAGTCAGAAGTGGTGGGGATTACTGAGTCTCTCATCTATCGTCCAGAAGCAGAATAGTTTGTTTCACTTAGGCGCAGTGCCTGGGGCAATAGTCAATTGCAGTTGAACCTGAGCTGGTACGTCCAGCCTTGGCTTGTGCCGTTTGGGGTACTGGTGTCAGTGGGTACTAACTGGAAGGTCTTCACACTGCGCCCTGCTGCACGGTGTTGACATAAGAAAGAAGAGGTGTGTGACGGTGTCTCAAAACTGTGCCGGGGTGCAGTAACTCAGTCTTTGCTGCAAAGCTTTGGATTTCCTCACTTGCCATTTCTCAGTGCTTGGTATCTGCAGCACCTACAGATGCCTCCTAAACAGATATTATTTCCTCAGGGGATATTGACTCCATGTCTAAAGCAAGAGGCTGAGAGCTAGAGACAGCATTTTCACTCCCAGTCAGCAGGTGATAACCCTGAAGACCTTTAATGCCAAGTTTTTTGGGTTTTTTTGGTTTTTTTTAATTGACTCTCTGATTTTGGGCAAAGCACTAAGCTCTCTGTCATAAGGTTTTAGTCTGTAAAACTTAGAAGACTAATATCCTGCTTCCCGAAGCTTGGGGGATTCTTTCTGAGGAAAGTATGACTATTTTATGTTGTATCATACTGTCTTATAAGTTCTCACTTTTTATTGCTGTAACAGCAGGTCTCATGATATTTCATATTCCTCTTTCTCTTAACATCCCAGCTCTTGCAGACACATGACTGTATAAAAACTTCAGGTTTAACTGAAGTAAGTTTCTAGCTCTTGTGGTTGTAAACAAAGAAAATCTTGATAAAGTAAAGGAAAAACTAGGACAGAAATGAAGATGACCCAAACTATGTTACTTCTTAAAATGAATAATATCTTGGAGTCTAAGCCATGGTGTGTGAATGTCAGGTTTGGCAGCAATACATACGTGAACAGCAAGATGGGACTGTAAATGTTGCATATGTGCAGCCAGGTTGATAATTAGAGAGTTGTCAGCTATTTGCCTTCAATTCAGAGGAAAACCGGGCAAGGGAAGCAAAAATTAAGACACTTTATTGCCTCTGCCTCTCCCCTTGGCATGTTGCATCAGAGGGGTTAGGTGCAAAGTTTTCTCACCCTTTTTATTGCAACCTTTCACTCTTACTAGCAATTAGAAATTAATAGCCTTAGTTTGCCTTCAGTATTAAAAAATTTTTATATGCAGGAGCATTATTTTAAAACTGCATTTAGGTAAACAAGGTGACCTTGGTAACTTTGCAAAAAGGCAAAAACAGTGTACCTTTGCTGTGGGTGCCAAAGAATTAGCTATAGCAATGTTGGTTTCATGACATTGCTACTTTTTGCTTTCTCCCCCCGCCAATCTTTTGTCTAGACTAGATCTCACATGTTTTAGGTCATAACTCCTAAAAATTCCTCTACCTTTTCCACACTTTTGTGTCCACTAGTGTTTTCATTATCAGCCCTGCATACTGTCAACATGACTATGAAAAAACAGAGCAAATAAGATCCTGATATTTAATAAACTAAGGTTAAAAAAAAAGATCCTGCATACATCATTAAAAAGAAAAGGAGTATAAATGCTTTTGCAACATTGCCTTTTAAGCATTTTAAATTAAAGGGACAAATCCCTGTGTGGAATAAATTGAACATGTACCCATTGAAATCAATGGAGCTACACAGATTTAAAGCAATTTGGTATCTGGCCCTCTATTGGAAATGCTAGATTAAGTTGTGAAAGATATGTACTTGAGATCAGTTCATTTCAAAGCATGTCTTTCACTAGGGAATCTATAATGACCCTAAAAAATCTGAAATACTCCCCAAAATGTGATTTGCACAAAGGAGAAAAAAAAAAAAAAAAAAAAAAAATCTGCTTTATATCTTTGTACTGCTTTTACCTGGGAAGATATACTTGAAGTAGTTTTCAGAATGACTGAAGCAAATCTGATTATTTATCATAATTGAAAGTGTCTTAGGAAAATGTCTTGGAGGCTCAATTTCCTGCTGAGAAAGGGAAAGTCACTGTTGTCACTGACCTGTGGCTGTAAGAGGCACATGATCAAGACTTATTAATTACAACATTAAATGCCAAATATATGAGATACCACAGACATTTTATTGGATGTGGGAACTAATCAACTTGCTACTGAAGTAATTCAATTCTGTGCAGGTTTATTATTCAAGCACTTTAAAGCTCAGGGAATGACAGCTGATATATATGAGGGAAAACTAAGAGAGACAGCAATAGTTCCTTTTAATTGTATTTATTGTATTGGATAAAAGTGATATACAGCTTTCTTTTTTGGTCTTGAAGCGATTTGTCTCATGCTTAATTATCGTTGGAGTATCAATGACCAGAATAGAAAAATAACAGCCATCCTGAAAAACACAGTCCTCTTCAGAGAACTTCTGCTCTACAGGTGCCGCGTGGGCTGCAAGGCAAAGGTGGCCCCACTAGCTTTAAGTTAGCCAGGTCTAGTTCCTACAACCTTCCAGAGCTCAGCTCAGGCTAATCTGCCTTGCTGAGAAGGAAGCCACTGAGGTGAAGTGTGTCTCCTTGGTGCCATCATAGGCAGCAGCTGCCTCGGTTGCCCTCAGCTGGGGGTGCCCCCGAGGGTGGGCTCTCGAGGCAGGAGCTGAGCGGTAAATGGTTGGCTCCCTGCACTTGGAGAAAAGTGGGTGCATGCTTTTGCCTCCTTGCACATGAAGAAACTTCTTTAGCCAAATTTACACTTGACTGCCCAGGAATCAGTGCTGTGTGCTGACTGAACCAGTCAGCTTGGTAAGATAGAACCCTCTTGTCAGCTGAAACTGCGTTTTCCCCAGTGCTTTCGGTGAAGCACGTGGGATTGCAGTAGTTACAAATGAGAAAAACCTACTAAATTATATTCCTCTGCAAGTATAAAGATAACTTGTTAGTGGAGGACAGATGACCATTTCAGTACGGCAGGATTCTTGACGGTAGGTTTTTCTTTCACAGAAATACACCACATAACATGTGTGAGAAACTGCGCAACTTAGTGAAAATGGAAAGACGCTCGTGTTCTTGCATGACGAACTAGATGGGGACTAGATGGTCTCTTCACAGATGATGCATCTCCTTCAAAGGGGAATATTATGGCTTTAGAATAGACTAAACAAGACAAATTGATGCTTCCTCAATTCTCGGGGACTGGATGGTTATGATTTGAATTCATGAAAACATATTTTATGTGTACTTTAAGTTTGAAAGCAAGATATGCCCTTGGCTTGGGAATGAAACTTAGCAGGAGAATATGCATCTACTTAGCCTCTAAGGCTGACATTTTATGCAAAATTTGTTTTGTGAGTTTTGCTTTTGAATTTGAAATGCAGACTTCATTTTTGTTTACCCTAAGTTCAGTCATTCATGAACATATGGATACAAGTATTAAAGTTATTGTAACAGAATCAGTTTGGGGTCTTTTTTAGAGTAACTTGAAAATACCCTATTATTTCTCTAGCATGGTAGTAGAAGGACCGAAGTATTTTTTTTGTAATGCAGTAGTGAGTCCAGAGATACCAATAAAATCAAAGTTTCTGGGTTTGGTTTTTTTTTGCTATATTATGGCTGCTCAGCTCTATTCAGATAGAATGTCCTTTAGTTTGCTGCCTAAAGATTTGCTAAAACAAAAAAGTTATAATATTTGCAGATGTATTTTCACTGTTTTCAAACTGGTTTGAATATTAACACCTCTTTGGAGCATTTACTCTCTTCCCTGTGTTTACAGCGGGTACCAACTCATTCCTTGTGTTAGTACCCAAAATCTTACCTGTAAATCAGGTAGGAGCTGGGAAAGAAGACGAACAGCAGCATTTAAGGTTGCATAAAATCCTTGTGACAGTTATGTCATATGCTTGCACAGATTAGCAGTGCTAGAGAAAAACTAGGGAATGATTAGCAAATGATTTTTTAACTTCTTTTTACAGGTACTTAGCCACAAGGAAATAAGGATGAAGTGGTAGTGTAATTAGATAAGCATTTCACTTGTAGTTAACGTGATAAACACAGTGATACCAGCTAAATTTTGAATTGGAATTTTAGGCAGCATGCTAGCAAGGGGGAAGCCTGCCCTCAGGGATATTTCTGTTACTCGTTCCTAATGGAGCTTCACTTAGATAAGGCAACGGATGTCATCTTCGTACAGCACCTTCTGGTCAGAACTAGCAATTAAAATACACAATAGGTTTAATGCGGCTTGGCTGTCCTCTGACCAGCAAGTTATTCTGCCAGTTGGCTACAGGCAGGGGCAAAGAGTACACTGAGCTTCTTCAGCCTTGCTCTTAAGCCTTTTATTACCATAGTGTTATGCAGTGGGCATAAGCTGAGCTGCAAATGACCCACCAAACCCATGAAAACGCAGAACAGAATAATAATGGTGAAAGCATAGTCACTACCAGAAATGTAAGCAATCTTGCACTAAAATAGAATTAAAAAATATATTTGTAAACACATATTTGGTTTTGATAATTTAATATGTTAATCTTAAGGATATGATTATCTACTCCCTAAGATTTTTCTATTTGACTGTGTCATATTTAAATAATTTTTAGGCAAGGACATTAGTGGTAGGCTGATGATAGTCATATGGAAATCCTATTCTAATCAAGCAAAAGTTGTTTTTTTTGTGGTTTGCTACAGTAGTTTAGTGTGCAGGGTAGATTCTTTTTAAATATGAAACTTCATTGAAATCCACAGCTGGATGTTATACAGTACCCTATGCATACACCTGGTACATATAAAATGTTTTCCCTTTTGCTGAAATGAAGGTGGAGGGAGCATAAAGGGCTCCAGTGCTAATGGAAGTACAAGGTACCACACTATGGTGTAAGCTGCACAAAGACCAAGGTCCTCCACTCAAGAGGTATATTTTCTAAACAGGTATGCTATTCTGGAAATGTATATGACTTTTTGTCTTTCATCAAGAGAGCTGAAAAAGATCAGGAAGGCAACATTTTCTGGCACCACTCTCAGATTTTTAATCAAGGCAGAGATATTGATGATATTAGCATGGAGCAGTATTGCTATGGCCACGTGTGGGTAAAGCAGATTACTGGAGAATTTAATCTCTAAAGAAATCTAGCAATAAATTCTTTAGATTCCAACCATCAGCATCTAATAGGTAAATTACAAATGAATTTGAATGAAGAAGATGGACCTGGGTCACCCATTCAAGGAGTGCAATCCAAAATCCCTCTGTAAGACCAGAATCAGAACAAACATGCAGATTTCTGCTTCATATGGTGTTAGTTTCCTTTTAAATGGAAATGAAATGTTTTCTGATTTATGCTGGTGATGTCTTGAGCAGGTTTGTGCCCATTTGCTTACCTGGTTTACAAGAGGTATATTTCTCCTCTGGGCCAAATGTTGTACTCCCTGTAAAACAAAGGTTATGGCACTAACACAAGGTACTTCCTTGAGGCCAAATTCTACCCACAGTTTCTTGAATGCAAATCACTGGCATTACACATGGGTAACTGAAAGCTGAATTTACCCTTGAGTGCTCAGTTCAGTCAAAATTATTTTGCGGCTTCCCTGCTGATGGCTAAGAAATCATCCAACCCCAGTAGCGTAGCTACCTTTTATTCAGTATTCCCTTCACAAACGTAATGTAAGGGTTGCTTATAAATATACATGCTTTAGTTTAAAATTGCTGTTGAAATTCACTGCTTTACATACTACAGGTATAGTGAAAGCAACATCTGAAAGCTCATAATTAACCATTCCTTTTGTTCCAAGAATGCAAAGTGGGCTAAGTTTTCAGATATTGTATCCAAATTGTTTTCAGTGATTCTTCACACAGTTGTGACAGGTTTTTGACAGAGCTGTACTAGTCAACATTCCTGATCATCATCATCACTGCCAATGCATTGTGTCTTGTGCTTCAGATCGAATCCTGCCTTGCTCTGAGCACAAATAATTCAACTCCCCACTGTAAATCCTTTCTAATTAGGTTATTTTTGTCTTTTAATCTCTTGCTCTGAGAGCCATTAATGATTTTGAACTGAGACATGTATAATTTGTAATAATTTAGCTTATCTGGCTCTAAAAGACCATTTGTTTTGCTTTTAATCTTTAACAACCCTGTTTGGATTTAAGACTCTGTGCAGTAAATGCCAAAGGTAGAGACAATTTTGGTTACATTATGCAATTCTTAACCTGGTGCTGAGGCCTCCAGCTGCAAAGTTTATGATACCACCCATGAATAAATTAAGAAAAAAAAACCAACCCCAAACCAAACCAAAAAGCCTAGAGGGCTTAGATGCTAATGGTAGTAGTATGTTCATATGTTCATTAATTGCTATGCTGCTGTACCAAATACCAAACTTTGTGTTATTCTCTTGCTTATTTGAACTGGTAGCTTCAGCCTAATTTTCCATGATTAAATGTCATAGATTATTGGAGATTTCTTGAATCTAAACTTTCAGAGATCATTGTGGACTGCAGGCTAAATCAAACTGCTTTGACTCTACCTGGTTTGATTAACTATGCAGAAATTTGTTTTAGTGGAAAACAATAGTGAATTCCTTCAGTCATATATCAGAATATGATCACTACATTAGACAGCAATCGGAAGTCATAGTAGAAAGGCCAAAGAGTTAATTAATTTTCAAGATCCTATCACATCAGGTTGCTAGATGGTCCTCTATAATGTGAACTATATATACAACAGTCAAGAGTAGTGTTTAAAAATCCCTGTACATTCGTTATATGTTTAAAAAAGCCTTGTAGAATGATTTTTTTATTAATTTTTTTTTTCAACCCATAGACTTAAATGGAAAACTATACATGCTTTGAAAATTTCTGGAAGGCAGTTGTCAACGAAGAAAATGTATCATTCTTTACTGGAGTACATTATTTTACTCAGTAAGCTCTGTAGAAACCCGGGGAAAGTTACTATATTTCACATCACTTCTTCCTATATGTCTAAAAACTTTTCACTGCCAACACTTGCTATTTTTGCTGCTTCTTGGAAACAGCCGTTAACTCTTCCACAGGGTCTTGCAATGCATTATGTGTTGCTTTACCTCTAGGGCATGCCTGGGATGTTACTGTGTTAGAAACAGTTCTGGTTAATCAACCATTTATGGTAAGATGGGGCATTCAGCAAAGTTGGATAATTACCCTGAATATGGATGGTCCTTTACTAAAATGAGCTGTAAAAGGATTTGCACAGCAGTGTCAGAATCAGCCAACTAGTGATTGTTTATGAAAGGCTTGGTTAGATCTAGGTGGAAGGGGTTTTTTTGTTGCAGTTAAGTGCAAAAAAGGAAAAGAAGTTTCAAATGTTTTTTGGTTTTAGTCTTCCCACCAGTTTTGCTCTACACAGCCAGACAAATACATGCCCATGAAACACTGAGAGCTACCAAGAGTGCCTGTTCACATAAAACAGCACTTAAACATATGTTCAATCACACTAGACTTCAAGTCAAGCATGTACTGAGAGCACATAGTTTTGGGAAGGATGAGCAGTTTTCTGTTGCAGTTGCGCATGACTTCTTGGAAAGAATAATTTTACACACCAGTCAAGTAGACTGGATGAATTTAGAGCAACTTGAGAAACATAGCATCAAAAAGTAATTAGCAGATATGACATAATGACTTACTTATGTCCATCTGTGGAGAATGCTGTTGATTTCTGACCAATGTAGTCATCTTTGACAATCTCAACTAAGTAGGAAATAAATGTCTTGTAAATAGGCATATGCAGGTTTAGATGTTTACATTATGCGCAAAACCAGATTTAACTGTAAAGGGAAACAGCTTTTTCTAAAAAAGGTAAATTTTTCTTTTGCTATTGCACGTCTGTCGAGTCTTGACCTGGACTAAATTCCTGATGTCGGCAGTTTCACAAATGGCTTTGAACTAATGTGGTTTTGAATAGCGCACGGAGCTGTGACCATACCACGTGCGCTGCTGGTGGGGCCCTGGGAATGAAGTGGTGTGGTGCCCTCCCTCCCTGATGTGCCCTGTCCTGCAGACCCCAGTAAGGCGAGCTGTGCTGAGCAGGGGACGGTGACAGGGTCAATCACAGCCTGGCCACCCCCAGGTGCTGCCCTGGGTCTGGCCAGTGTCCGGCTGGGGGGGCAGTGTCCCTTCAGCTGGGGGCTGGCTGGACCCGAGTGATAAGGCGCCTCCAGAGCCAAGGGGCATCATGTGTGTGGGGGACTTGAGTGAGGCTTATCCCTGGTCTTTCTCTTGGCTTAGCTATTTTTCACAAAGCATTCTCCAAGGTTGCACTGGGATGCCATGTCAGAGCACAGCCTGATAGCTCCGGTTGTTTCCTGTTGGACAAAATAATCCCAGGTACCCGCTGAGCTCCCGCTGGTTGTGTGAACCTGCATAGCGTAACGATCCATCTCTGACCACAAACCCTCTTCAGTGTGAGAAATGCCACTGACTAGGGAGTGGGAAACTATGTTAAAATGGCTTTCTGTGCTGGAAAAGGCTTGGAGAAGGTGTGTCTGTGGGAGAATAAATGGATCTGTCCATTACTTTGCTGCTTTGTTCTCAATGATAACCACAAAACAGAAACCGTTCCTAATCCATGTTATTGCAGGCTTTCACTGGAGCAATTCTTTCAAATTCCAAGTCTTGTTGGAGTTGGGCAATGAAAGAAGTTGAAACAAATGTCAGAAAGTCTTTTCATATCAACAGGGGAGCTCGATAATAATTCTGGTTCATTGGGGTAAGGAGATGGAGCCGTATGGACATAACCCCCAGCTGAATACCCCAGCACTGGAGAACTGCCATGAGCTTTGAGGAAGACAGGATATGTTCTTCACACTTGACAGTCCAGAGAAACTAAGCTGTGCTTGTGACATAAACTTATTTTCAGCCCTTCCAGCACTTCTACATGCTCCAGCAGGGCACGATGCTTCCACTGTCACCACATAGACTATACTTTCTCTCTCCCTCTCCATCCAGTCTTATTTGCCTGTGTGGCAGAGACTTTTCTGAGGACAGAAGTCCTTTTATAAATGGCAGGTTTTACCCTGCTTGAAATCTGAGAAGAGGCTTAACTGCTGCCTTCTGTGTTCAGTCTCTTAACAAAGAAAACAAGCCTCATTCTGAAAATCTTTTTTGCTAGAAGGTTCACACATGTTAAAATCCTCTGGTTTAACAATTATCTTTGGTCAGAGCTTAGTGTCTAAATTTGCTGGAAATAAGCAGAAAGGCTCTTCTTTAAAATGGGAAGAAAGGTGGCTTAAAAAGTAGACCTTAATATTCTAAAGTCCTTTTTTATTAACTTCACATTTGAGAAAAAAAAAAAAAATCTTATGACTTATGTCAGGATCTTTTGTTCACTTAATGAACTTTTCAAGGTATTAAAAATAATTTGTGCAATGTGATGACGATTAAGCTAGTAGGTGAGGATGGGAGTAGAATATAATTTCAATTAATACCCCCTCTGAAATAAAAAGAACATTCTCAAAGATTAAAAACAAATCTTCACTGATTCAGGAAAGAACCTTGTCTTTTTTGCATACTAAGCCATATGACATGGCAATAACAGCTCCATAGAAGAGAGAGTGGGAAGTACGTTGAAGATCAGTCTTTACATTTAACACTTGAAAAAATGAACCTCAGTGAAGCTACCAGGCAGCCATGCTCTTCGTGCACACTCACACTCAAAATATATGTGTGAGGATATATATACACACACACCTCTGCTCCTCATCTTGCTAATTTCTGTGGGTGTTATGATTACAGACCAGGAGGAGATTAAACCTTAGAGCACAGCCACATGGTGGCTCTAAGCAAGTTTACTTTGGAAGTGTTAAATGTGTGAAGTGATCTTCAATATATGCAAATTAAAAGCTTTTGGGAGTACTGTGCATGCAATGAAAAAAAAATATAGCCTTCTGCAGATGGAAAAAGCAAGCTTATTAGGAATTAATAACTGTCTCAGTCCTAGGGAAATAAGAGAAAATGGTGCATCTAATTCTTACTATAGCAAAATGTAATTAACAGGAAGGTCAGGGGGCAAGGACATAGTATGCAAATAAGCCTTCCTCAATCTTGCACTACACAGGTAAACACAATACAAGTTTAATAACGAACAAATCCTCTGGTACCTAGCACACATTTTTAGAGCTCTCATTTACGTGAACTCTGTGGGGATCTTATTTCTTGCTATAGCATGTTTTGCAGTTCTACATAGAAAATTTAGGAAACCTCTAAAGACATTTTCCTCATGTCTTTCTTTAGGTTCCCTCTGATCCCCCTACCACTGACGCATTACTGTAGTTCATTTTTCTGCGTGTTACTTGAAATTTAGTGCTAATGCAGATAAGGCAAAGCTGTAACAAGGCTGCTGCTAACGTGAAAGCTGAGCTTTGAAGTGATAGAGTAATGAATACCTATGTTAGTTACTGCTGGATACTTTCTTTACCTTTCAGATGTCAAGCTATTTTAGGAGGTGAGATCCAATTTTATTTTTTTTTTTTTTACTTAGTTCAGGATACTTGGTTGAGGATATGGCATTCATTACATGCCTGTTCACAAATGCATACTGGGAATGGATTCAGTTCTGATCATGTTTTGAGCAAGAGGTCAGAGTAGATGACATCCCAAGGTCACTTCCAACCTGAACTAATCTATAAGTCTAAGATTTGCATGCAGATCTCTGCATTACTTTTTTACAGTTCTTTCAGGGAAGCAAAACATTTCAGCTAAATATTGGATTTCACCTGCAGTATATTCAACTTCTCAGAAGTGGTCTGGTTTTTATTCATGCTCCTCTGCCACCACTTTACTTTCTCTTGTCTCATTTTCTGTCAAGAGCTTCCAGACTTGTCCTTGATTTCTGCCTCATAGCAAATCTGACTAATCTGACTTCCCTTTCTGCTTTTGCTTTTCAAGCTCTCTCTTCTCCGTGGCTCTGAGCCCAGGGAGTAATGTATAAAATGCTGCAAACCATAACACAGACACAGCACCTAGCAGTCACTGAAATGGGATGCAGTTTTACAAAATAACACTATATTGTAAACTTACCTTTCTAGGCAGCATCAGCTAAGATTTATGCAAAGGGGCTCTCTAGACTTGGAAGTGTCAAGAAACATATCAAAAGGGCAAATTTATACACTAAATCATCCCCTAACCCCTCATGTCAGACCTTCCAACCTCATATGGTAGATAACTGTGAATGACAAGCTAGCACCTAATCTGAAAACTGTGTAGTCGGATTAGGGATGAGTGCAAAACTGACCTGGTTCATGTTTTTTTGTCACCACTGGAGAAGGACCTTGCCATAAATGTTACAGGATTTTTTTTTTCTGTAGGCAGGATTCCTTGTGAACAGAAAGACGACTGCAGTAAAGGCTCAATGCCCTTCTCCCAAACAATCTGTGAAAATCCAAACTGTGCTAGCTTCAAAAGGTGGAGGGGGGGGGGGGGGGGGAAGAGTACAAGTACATTGACTAATTAGAAAATCAAAGCAGAGAATATGATTTTGCAAAAATATTATCTCCGTTTCTTTGGCTCTTGACCTGTAATGTTTGAGTAACAGTAAGCAATTGGAGGAGTTCCTGTTCAGTTTAAATCCTCCTGAGAAGGAAATAAAAGTCTTTGCAGAAAACCATTTTGGTCTCAATTAAGACAGAAACAAGGACTGAAGAAGAAAGCCATTTTTGTCTCCTTTGGAAAAGACAGGTCTGAAATTCAGGTAGTAGGTCCTTTTCTGCCAAGGGTATGAGATGTGAGGCAGCAGAAGAATGCGTGCTAGTGCGTGAGATATGAGCTTGCTCCTCCCCACACCCCCTTTTTCCAGAGGTTTAGATGTGAACTGAATTGCACGCACTCAGCTGCTAAAACAGGTGTATGGTTCATTGCCCCAGACGGTCATGGTTTTTACTGCATCAAAGCAAGAAGAAATGAACAGCCAGACATACTGGTCAGCGAGGGGGAGCGCCTTGGGGTGAATTGGGGTTACCTTTTGAGAAAAGGGCACGCCAACCACGTGCGACACATCCACCCGTACCGTGGCCTCATCCTTGCAGCCTCGCTCCTGCCGGTGCTGCCTCGGCTTTCGGGGGGGCCCTCGTCTTCTGCTTCGTCCGTCACCAGCCAGGGCTCAGGGCTCAGGGCTCGTGCTGGAGGCTGCCTCGCCTCCTGTGCGGGGTGCGCCCCAGCCGCGACTCCTCTGGCTGGCAAGGCTGCGGGGGCTGCCAGAGGCGCACAGCGGCTCGAAGAATACGGCCCCGATTAGGCAACAGCTCTGTAAAACGTTCCTTTCTTCTTCAGCTTAAAACTCATTTACCTTTTCCATAGGTGTCAAAACATGTCAGATATTACAAGCCTGATCTCTTGAGATCATCCTAATTCATGGCTCCCTTAATCTTACAGCTCTTTTTATTGAATGACTGTGGTATATTTTATACTCGTTCTTTCCTCACTTGCTTTCACTGGTATAAATTGAGGCTATGTTTGTTTTCAGGGATATGACTATATTTTGTCTCACAGAAAATAGGTAGTTAGTTTGAAATATCTGTTATTCTGTGTATCCCCCTCTTTCTCCTACAGAAAAATGGGGAGGTAGAGGAAGATGATCATACCGCGATGCTTGTATCGGCAGGGGAAAGAGTACAGATATTTTTGATTTACTGAATACTGCATACAAAAAGGATTAAAAAAATCCCAAATGTATCAGAAGTAATTTACAAACAAAATCATGGTAAAATTATTATGAGCTGAACAATCCTAGAGAAGGTAGTACAGACAGATTCAGTATTTTAAAATGAATATGAGAAAATATTTTCTTGAACTTGTGGATTTGGTAGGGAGAATGAGTTTCTTTAATATTAATAACCTCCACATAGCTGCATAGAACAAATTGTGATAGGGGAAATAACCTTACCTATACTCAATAGTGCATATATTGAGACTGATATTTACAGTTCTTTAGACCTATATTAATTTTACAGAGGAGATCTTGTCCTCTTTTTTTCCCTTTGTGTTGGTATTTGCAATTTAATATGATCACTAGGAGCAAACTGAAGCTCCTGCACTTACGTTTTTTCTTGCAAAGCTCGTAGCTAAAGAATGATGGTGATAACCTGATCAAGTTTTTAATTTTCGCACACGGTCAAAGCTCAGTTTCAGCCATTTTACTCTTAAAATTAACGCTGATATTAGGGAATGTATTGTCTTCATTATGGTTCAGACATCAGTCTGCGAAACCTATACAGAAGTCCTCTGCACTCCTCCTTATCTGAATGCAATGAATCGATAAATACCTTAATACTAACTGATCATTTTTCTTATAGTGACCAAGGGGCTTGTGCCGGTTTGTTTATCAGAAAGAAAAAAAACCTGCAGCAGACTTTGGTCTGAACAAAGACTGCAGGCTGCAGTCCAAATGAGATTTCTTTCAGTGCATACCTGTTTCGTTTTCTAAAGTTTCTATATTTTGATAGCACATATGGGAGTGACACAAATTTGAACTTAAAAATGCTGCTTTAGGAGACTAACCTGCTGCAGTAATATTGGGCTGTTATGCATTTGTTAAGGGTCTGCTTTGCTGCCTACCTGAATGCTTGGAAGTTGCTAGTGTTTATCTGAAGTCCAGCTGAGTAGCTAGGAGAATTTTGTGCAACAGAGGAGGAAGAATAGCAGCTGCATTCACAGGAACTTTTTCTTTACGTAAGTGCATTCATCCACGACAGCCATCCTCCACCCTGACACAGGACAAAGGTCTTGCTAATGCTGCTCCTATCCAGCGTACTGAAGGCTTTGGGCACGCTACACAACCGCAGGTTGGCAAGGGCATGACACTATTAACCAAAGCTGTCTCTCAAATCTCAACTGACCTCAATACCAAAGTGGAACTTTCAGTGAGTCCTTACTCCCTTCAGGTGCTGATCAGTTCTTTTTAAGTGGATGGGAATGTAGGGTTTCAGGCTTCTAGCGCAATTTGCAAAATATGTATTACCCACTATATAGAAATTGAAGGAAACTTAAATCTAGAATATTAGATTTAAGAATAAAAAGTGCTTTATCACTTAGGTATTAAGTATGTTATTTTAAGCTATGTGTTTTTAAGTGTGCGCATGTAAGTAATATATATTTATATGTATAGGTGTTTCTGACATATATCCAACTGGTTTATGCAAACCTCGGCAAAAGATATTAAAAATGGCTGTTTATAAATACAAATAGCTGAAGCAGATATTTGCTTTACCATTCCTCCACCTACTGGTATTGTGTTAAACTGACTAAGCTATTAGAGCTTGCTCAATAAAATAAAGGAAATAAAAGTATCCCCACAGCACAGGCACCGAGTGATTAATTAAATAGCAATTGTGGGGAATGATAGTTTTAAGGAATAACTAATGATTTATTTCAGATGGGTGGAGGTTGTACTAGGTCTTTCTGTCCATAAATACATGTCAGTAGTATTCTTACCATTAAATATATTTAAAATTTAGTTTGAGAGGAGTCAATATTATAATAGATGTATCTGACTATATATTTACAACAAAACCATGTGCACATAGATTATTTGAATAATGGTGTAGAATTGCCTTAGAACAGTAAAATATCAATTAGAATTAAGTCCTCTAAAAGCTACAGCAATGTGAGTAAATAGAGTATGACACTGTCTGAAAAATTACAGCGGGGAAACAAACACTGTCACAAATGGGCTATGCTCAGCTACTTGGGGCTGAAGTTTACAAGATATGATTTCTTATCACAGTGTAATTGCTGGAGGAGTCCAAGCTCCAAGACGTGCTTCAGACACCCCCATGGAAGCTGTCAGTTCTAGGCGTGACGTGGCCCCTGTTCAAGGGCAGTGGATGCTTGTGACATCTAAATGAAATTCAGGTAAATCAAACACAACTGTAGGGCCACCCTAGGTTCTGCTGCAGAAAAAACCCCAAATGGTCTTTTGCTTTCAGAGGGTCTGTTGCCCCAAGACAGCTTTGTGGTTGCCTGGGTTTTCATTCTTTCTGCCTTCACTGTACTAATAAAATACAGCCTTTTGCTGGGGCTATTGTAGGGTTTCATAAAGAGCCCACCGTACTGTGAGTCCTGTGAGAAGCCCCTTCATCAGCGAATTCACTGGACAAGGCCATCTGCTGGCTTTTTAATATTAAAAAAAAAAAAAAAAAAAAAAAAAAAAAAGAGACAGTGATGAACTGAGTCCACTGTTGTTTGGCAGTCTTGACTGTATCATATATGTATGTCATACATCTGCTTATGGCCAGCTCCCTCATTTCCTTCTTGTTCGTTACTATCTTTAGTTAGTCACATTTTCTTAATAGTTGTTAAGAAAGAGTACACTTGTTTTAGTGAATTTTACAACAGTGTAACTATGCAAAGCAGAAATTTTTAATTTCTGTGGCATGGTGCCCTGCAAAGGCCTGGTAGTGAACCTTTTGAAAGGGTGATGAGGGCACAGTCATCATTTAGTCTGTCGTACCCGCTGACACCAACCAGAAGAGAATCCTTTTAGTGGTGGTTTAAAGACCGTTTTCCTTTTCTGTAGGGGACTACATGCATGCAACAGCAAAGCAAAACCTGATACCTCCACCAAAGGGACCTGGAATCCATGCTGGACTTCTAGTGCTGGGTGTAACCAGGCAGTTCGTTAAATCCAGACTCCCCAGCTAAGCCTAAATCAAGGATGAAGGGGAGGGATGTCTTCATCATCATGGGTCTGTGTGTATTGGTCTTTTGAATCCTGATTAACAGTAGAGAAATACAGGGATCTGGACCGAATGGTAGGCACGCTGTTCTCTGCTCGGGTCCTCACCACAGGACAAATCACTAGGGCTGTGGAACGTGCCATGGTGCGTAGCTGTCACCCAGCCCTGGTTTGCTCCGCGTTTCTGCTGCAGCTACCAAGCCCTGTTCGGCTGAACCCCTTCACACAATCACACAGCTGGCTGTGTAGTCCTGCTGGTTTTGTACCCTCCCAGCTGCTAATGCCTTTCCTTTAGGTAGATTAAGTGAGGTCTTGGGACAGGAACCAGTACTCTCTTACGCCAGAAAGCCACACAAGGGTTTAGGAAGAGAGAGACCTGAGGAGTGTGCAACTTTGGACTGGCAAAAGATACCTCCTTTGCCCTGGGGAGGTAGGAGGGAGTAGTTAGTAGCAAGCCTGCGGGCTGAGCGCCAAGGAAGGAAGAGTGCATTGGAAGATGTCATTATAGGAGGAAACGTGGAGGGCTAATTAGGTGAGTTTCCTTCTGCTCTGTGCTGTAGTGCTGAACATGGTGCTTATTCTCAGCGGTGCAGAGGTTAAGAGGTACAGGTCTAAATGGTCATCCAAGGGATATGCAATTAGCTTTCATGTGGAGCAAAGCCAAAGCCAGAAAGCTTGCACCTGTGGATTCCTTATGGAAAACCACTCTTGACTGAGCATAGTCTAAAGTGAGATCTTTTTTTCTGCGGAGCACAGAAAAGCTGTGTGCTGAATACAAGAGGGTCAACACAGCTGGTTGCTAGCATCTTGATTAGGGATGGATGAACTAGGTTGGATGAAACAACAAATGGTCTGACTGTGCATAGACCTCAAGCTGAGCCTGAATTTGGAAGGGGCAAAACAACACAAAGCTTATATTATTGTTTTCACTCTTACGCATTTGCATTTGTCTGTAGTTCCTGGTTGCAGCAAAACAGCTGAAAGATAGTGCAAGGAGGGCACATTTCCTGGCTAAATGGTAAGAAAGGAGGCCACTTGGTCTCTCTTCCTATCACCAGACATGTTTCTAGACAAGAGACATTTTTCTCTGGATAGAGCCACATATCTGAATATCCAAACGTTTACCCATTTCTATTTCAGAGTATTCAACTTGTGGCAGTTAAGAGAAAACTGCCAGTAACATTTCTATCCCTTGAAGATTTTTTTGAAGGGTCTGTGAGGTTTCTGTAGAGGACCTTAGTTGGGGAGCACTGAAAATTGCCATGTGTGCCACTGCCAGTGTTTTCTTATTACGCTCAGGTGTCTGCATAAGCTTGCTGGTGTGGCTACTTTGCATATCACAGCCAAAGGGAGGCAGTACTTCTTGCTTAGTCATATAAATGACATCTTGGTGGTGCTCAGTGTTGCGGCTTTGTGCGAACATCGTGGAAATATTTGGATTCTGATTTAAAGTGAGCATCCACATGGCACTTGTGCTGGAACATGTGTTTTTTTGAATGTGCATCTCAGTATTTTATGGAATAAAATACTAGCTTTGTCCAAAAGATCTCTTAATGTATAGTAATAAATAGATTACAGTTCAGTATTCTTGTTGAATATACTTATATAGGCCTTCTTTCAGAGTCATCTTTAATTTCATGAAGATAGAACATAGGAAATCATGTTCTATGGCCATTCGTTTAAACCATGGTTAATCTTTGGAAAGCTATATTTTACAGTGAAAGCTGCTATTTAACATATATAATAGGTTTTTTTTCTCTTTAATTGCACAGAAGGGATTGTTTCCAGCAAATTAAAATTTCTTTGACACCGATTATTTGGCAATATGAAGATGTAGTATTTTACCTTCCTTTCATTTCCTCTAAATTAATCTGATGATGATTAGATTTAAATAATAAAAATAATGAGGTATGTTTCCTTCTCTAAATTACTTCTTTGTCATGTGTGCTTCCCTTCGTATTGAACATGGTGACTTATTTGCTTTTAGTAGTTCTGAAATATTCTGACACTAATTACATTTTGAAATATAACCTTCCAACTACATTGCCTCTGTTTTTTACTCATTTCAGATTGGTTTAGAAGCATTGGCTTGTTATTTTATTGCTGAATATTGAAGCTGAGAGCCATATTACATATATCAGTGTGCTTTCTTTTCCGTCTTTAGCTTTGTTAATTAAATTCTGTATCTTCTATATTGCTCATGATTTGTAATGTCTGTTGCCAAATTCCAGGCTCTGCAATGTGAAATCTAGTCAATATAAATATTTTATTTGTCCAACTGTTTTTCAAAACTAGTTCAGCCATAATCTCTAGCATTTTCTTTCTTTGCGGTGTACTAAATGGCCATTGCATTATATGACAAAAAGAACGGAAAATGTTATAACATACTCCATGCAAAAGTAACAGATTAAGCATGTATTTCTCCTGCTGCTAGTAAAAACTAAAAAGATCTGTCATTAAGGTTGCTGGGCGACACGTGACAGAAAAATAGCAGATTAGCAACTGCAGCACATGAACCTAGTGCTCCTTCTGATTGAGCATTGGATATGGGACAGACCCCAGTACCAACAGCATAAGAGGAAGTTACACATAACTTTGCATGTAATATATTTAATCCACAGGGGGAAAGATTAGTATGTTGCAAGTGATACTTGCATTATATCCTAAAGGTATAAACATAAAGACCAAAGGCCCATCTAATGCTGTATTGTGACTTTGTAGGAGTCTGTAAGTGAAGGTTTAGGAAAAAGTAAAAGCAGAGTAAGGATGTAGGATGCTTCCCTTCAGTACTTTTACTGGTCTCCAACTGTTTTCAGTCAGAGCTCTTTTGGTCAGGGAACTCTATATGCCAAGTCTGATCTCTTTCTGTTTAGTAGCTGTCAGTGGATTTCTCTTCTATGATCTGTCTCCCCTTGAATCAGATTTTGCACCCCAGAGCATTGTGGGGGTCCCAGATACTGCATAGACAATCGGTTCCTTTTTTGTGTGTGGAGCCTGGCTCCTACTATCTTAATTTGATGACCCCTAGTTCTGATACTATAGAGGAGAAATTTAACAATTCATCCCTATCCACTCTTTTCATACCAGTCATGATTTTGTAAATTTTTCTTATATACTCCCTCAGCCACTTCATTTCCATGCCAGAGAATGTTGGCTTAGTTGTGCTCTCTACAAAAGTTGTCCTACACCTTTGATTTTCTGCTCATTTTTTCTGCACATGTTTCATGTTACTATATCCGTTCTGAGATTAAGGAATACACAACATTCAAGATATGGGTATACCATGGATTTGTTCAATGGCATAATGAACTTCTCCATTTTATTATCTCTTCATTTTGAAATAGTTTCTAACATATGATTTGTCTTTTTCGACTACAGTTGAGCACTAAGCAGGCATTTTCATGGAATTGTCAATCACAATCGAAGGATCACGCTCTGAAGCTGTAATGCTCATCTCAGCAGCCATCACTTTAAATGTGGAGTTGAGATTATTTTTCTTCCATCTGACTAACTGTACTTTTACCTATATTGAACAGCATCTGACATTTTATTGCTCAGCCTCTTAGTCTCATAAGATCCTTCTGCAATTTTTCATGGGTCTTGTCCTTCCTACTTTAATAACTCAGTATCGTCAGCAAACTTTGTCAGCTCACCACTCGCCCCCCTTGGGAGGTTATATTTATGGCCATATAGAACAGTAGGGGTCCCAGTAAAACTCCACTGATAATTTTCTTTCACTGCTTGAGACCCATTCATATTACATCATCTTTATCCCATTGTTAAGCCAATTATCTGGCCAGGAATTTTTCCCTTGAGTATGGCCACCTAGTTCTCCAAAAACTTTTAGTGAAAGAATTTGTTGAAAACTTTTTGGAAGACTAAATAGGTTATATATGTATCTAGATTTCTGTTGAAATCCAACTCTGAGAACCTCAATAGGTTTTTAAGGTATTGCTTCCTCTTTGAAATGACATGTTGGCTTTTTCCAAGTAGATCATGTTTGTCCAGGCTTCTATTCATCCTGTCTTTTATTAAGGCTTTTACTAACTGGCCCTGTGCAGGTATCAGACTTCCATCTTGTTCCTTTGGCATCTTTTTCCTGCCTTCATTTTATTTTCTTTTTTAATGACATCATATTTTTTATCTTCAGGTACCAGCACAGTATCTCTTAGGCAGGAATTTATAACCCATCCTGCTTCATCCTCAAGCTCCCTTGAAACTCCTGGGTGGACACCATCTGGTCCTGGTGAGCTCCTACTGTCATTTTGTCCATTTGTGTCATGACGTTTTCTACAATTATTTTGGTTTCATATGGATCCTCTGACAAGTCTCCCAGGCAAAAGGATTACAGCATGGGAATCTATAGTACTTTCCATAGTGAATGGCAGTGTAAAAAATGTATTTGGCTTCTCTGCTATTTTTGCAACTTCTCTGAGTGTACTTTATGTAGCCTTATTGTTTATTGGTCATACAGGCTTTTTGATGGTTTCTTGTCCCTGTTAGAGGAAGGATTTATTATTAGGTTTCGTTGCATGTTTGTATTGAGTCTGTCAGTTTGATTCTTGTGTGTGTGTGTGTCTGTGTGTTTTCATTAGTGTAGGGCTCAGCCTATTTGAAGGATGTCTTATAATATCCCGAGTGTTTAAATATTCTGGCTTTTTCCTGCTCTTTTAGAGGCGTTTCTTAAGAAGGTTTATATGTTTTTCAGAAAACTGTATGTATTTACTTTGCTATTAGCTCTGGATATCTGGGATGTTCAGTTTGTTTGAAATCCAGTTGCCACGACTGTTCCAGTAATCTGTTGACAAATTCTGAACAAACAGTTAATTCTTTCATCAGATACATAGAGTAGCCTATAACTGGTGTTTATGTATTTTTTCAAAATAATCCATTTGTAGTAGAACTAGTGAAAAGTATCTAGAATTCTAATCAGCTGATTTCTTGTTAATTTGAATCTGTATATAAACAAGCTTTAAATGAAAAGGGATATGGAAATTATTCAGCAAGGGAAACCCACAGAGACTTCTATGATTGCTCTAAACATGAGGGATTCCAGACGGGATCCCCCACAGGAGCTAACGTATGGAAACCTGAACATTGTGCAGATTCTGTAAAAATTCAGTAGAGCGAAGATGCCAGTTTATTCTTCGTTGCTTACCCATCTCATCACACATTTTTTAAAAAAAAAAAGATAAAAAGAGGAAAAATATTTTCAAGGTTAAATTCCTGTCTTGTCATTACTGAAAAATTATCGAATGCCTCTAACAACTCCACACAATACTTTTTTTTTTTTTTTTTTTTTTTCTTAGATATGCAATGTGTATTGAGGTCATACTGTCGGCAGTCTTTCCCACTGTTTTGGGGGGCTGTTGTAAATTGGAATATCACATTACATTGTCAGTTACAGAAATTATTCAAGGTTTCTCAGGAGTGCAAATGAAATTCTGTTTTGTGATTTTGATTCCGGGAGAGGGACTAGGGAAGGGAGATGGGAAGAAGTACTGGAGTCTAGAGATAAGATGAGGTGGTAGGAACAAAGGGCCTGGAAAGGCCTTTGGAGTAGGCGGTGGGTTAAGAGAAAGTGAACTGGGAAGGAAGATTGTCCTATCCCTTCTGTGAAAAGAGAGACAGAGAACTGGGCCAGGGATCTTGACGGCAGCATCATTAACGAGGAAAGGGATGAGAGTGGATGTAGCAACAGCACCCACCCCATGTTATCTACAGCCATCTCTCAGAAAAGCACATCAAACAGGCACTGGTTATTCAGACTCCTTTTGACTCCAAATCAAATTAATGAGCCTTACCTAATCTGAATGGCCAAGTCTGAAATCCAGACATTTTCTTCAATTCAGATACGAATGCTCCCACAATCACAGCTTGAGATTTGCTTAGTTTGTTCATTTACTTGTCTTGTTCTCTTAAACAGAATACAGGAACGATACTTTACAAGCCTGTGAATAGGGAATTTACTCAATGAGAAGTGAATTCCTAAACTTTTACTGAGTAAGCAATGGCATCAATTACTCATTTCAAATACGTTGATTATTGAGCACCCAAGTATGTAAAAATCTTGGCTGTGGAATGAAAGCGAGCACTCACAGGTCTGCCCTGTCAAGCACAGAAGAAAATTCCACCTTGAAAACTGACATATTTATCTTTTTTTTTGGCATGCAGTAAGTTAGATTCCCATGTTGGAGATGTCAGTGGCTATCATGCTCACTGTGCAACATGGAAAAAGGCTAAAGATTATCTACATGGCTCTCAACTGTGGAACAGGTAGGTGGTGTGATCCTCCATTTTTGTCCTTGGGGTTTTTTTGTGCGTGTAGTGGCTACTGCAAGCATCATGAGTTTTGTAAATGGAGCTATAGAGGCTTTAACTAGCCCTAACTGCCTCATAATTAATTCCTACCAGGCCATCTTTTTCCTGCTCTCACAAGAAAAGCTAAGCAGCATTAGTATCAAGCTTGGAAATTCACATTGAAAAAGGCCTAAAAAGCATAGGTATTTGCTGGCTAAGGTCACAAGGTCATGAATCTTCTGCTCTCTTAAGTATCTTTGGCAAAGATTATTCCTGGGTTTCTCCATTTGCAATGCTATTATTTAGAAGCCTAAGAAGCAGCCCAGATTTGTCAGTAAAAAAAAGGAGGGAGAAAACTGGGGATACCAGAGCAAAACAGTTTATGGGCCTTTCTTCATACACACACTGGCACAAATAATAGAAGAGGATTAAATTTAATCTGCTTAGAAAGAGAGGCAAAATTTAAATGAGGTAAAACACAGAGGGAAGCAAGAGAAAAGCAGAGACAAGCAAAATCACTCTCGAGGCAGTTAGTGAAGTGCCCATTAGTTAACTGCTAACATGGCACAAGATATAGCATTTTATTGATTGTATTTTATTTTATTGGTAAAGGGAAGCCTCATGTATGTGTGTAAACTACATTTCTGCAGGTTAATCTTAGGGACGTGTATTTTTAAGACACATAATTAATGGGAGCAACTGTGAATGACATAAAATCAGAGGAAATATAGATATTTCATAGAGAGTAATTCTACCCCACTCCTCTGCTATTCAAGAGATAAGAGTTGAAATGCAGCTTGGAGAGACACCCAGGGGAGTAACGTGCATTGGAAGTTTATGTACAGGAGCAAGAATGAGTCCCATTTCAATGGAAAGTCCTTTTGCAAGGTTATATTAAAGAATGAGGTCATTTCACATTTATTCCAGTTAACACAGCACTCCAAAAGCTCCTGAAGAATATGAAGTATAAGAATTAATTAAAATACTAGTGCTTCTGTGTGGAAGATGAATAGTGCGACTGGTGATGCTTACGCAGGGGAAGCAGCAGCAGGCTGTCAATTTCTACTTGGAAAAACAGTTTTCTCTGGATTTCTAACTTTATAAGCAACAGAGATAACTGCAAAAGTAGAACAGCGCACTAACATAAACAGATGCCTGCTTATAATGTCATGTTTGTATACATTCAAGACACCTACTTACCCTGTTGCTAGTAATGTGTTGATTTGTAGTTTAAGCTGGCATTAGGCACCCATTGGATTTCATGCGTAGATAATGAGGAATTCAGAGAACTGGCAGCTCACAGAGATAACACTACAGTTTGTCTGAAAAGGACTCTCTGTTGGCACTACAGCTTGGCAAACAGCACTGCTTTGGTGGAGAAGGGGTGCTTAGCTGAAGCACGGCCTCAGGTCTCTTGCTTCCGTGCCTGGCAGAATGCACATGCTTTTGGGATGACCTGCAGCTACAAAAATCAGGTTCTGAAGCTTCACTGGCAGTTTTGGCTCAGTGCTCAAAAGTGGTCTCCTGCCCAGCCTCTTGATAGGCTTCAGAGGAAGCTGCTTACTGACTTCTCTGGAAAAAAAGGCAAATTTCATGTTCCTACTAATCTAAATTTTTGGAGACATGGCAGAGAAAGAGGGGTGAGAGGGAGAGAAAGTTCTCATGTCACCTTCACATAGACTGTTGATAAGGATAGGCCAGTCATGGCCAAGAAGCCCGACTGGTCTCTCCTGCAGGATGAATTGATGAAAACCTTGTGTATTTATATTTCACCTCACTATTTTTTTTTTAGTTGGTTTTTTTTTTTTTAAATCTTCAGTATCAAATGAGAGTTAGAAAGTGTTCCTTTTCATATGGGATCAAAACACCTGCTTGTCTTGTTTTGACCTTTCCTGCATAAAAACTTACTAGGTTTAGTGTACCTGGTGTATTGATTCTGTGACTATAGCTGCACATAAAACACTAGAATCTTATTTTGAGAAACATAAAGCCAACCAAGGAGGGATACACTTGCTTCCAAATATTGCTTTTCCATTGGATAAAGGACTAAAAGCTGCTTCGTAGGTGCTTTGACTTTCTTTTCTTTTTTTTTTTTCTTTTTTTTTTAAGTTGTTTGGCTGTGCTTCTTTAAGAGGACTTTAACTTAATTTGCCCTCTTTGCTTCTGTATATCAGATTATTTACCTGCTGTTCTCCTTCCCCTTTAAAATGGTGAAGAATCATTGGGTGAGATTGGATTATCCCCAAAATGTTGCTATTCCTTTTCATGCGGAGATTATACATGCGATCATTGAGTAATAATCTTCTAAGCCTCCTCTAACTGAGGCATGGATGGAAACTGCTGCAGTGATTAGAATACGATTAGAGAACACTGTGTTCCTTATCAGTTGCAAAGAGAAGGATAAAAGGTTGGAGTGTCTAGGCTTCAATTGAAGAAAAGACACAATGTTTCTGCACATCTAGAAAAAGGACTTCAACCTAGGAGATGTAAAAAAAAATAGATAGGGGCTTAGCAGTGCTTGTGCTCAGCACTGATTTCAGCTCGCTTCTCAGATATTTGGCTGGAAAATGACACCAAGAAACAAGTTTTGCTAATCTGAAAAACAGTAATTCAAACATGCTACTACCACCTCAGAAAACAGGACATACATATTTACGACAAAAATAAGCACTGTCAGATTAATGACCTGCCTAATGCTGAAGGGCATGTGTCCATGACTTTGTGTGGGTTTCTCCTTCCTAAAAAGTCCCTTCTCTCCACTAACAAAAAAGTAAACTCTAATCTGTATAAGCTATAAGGCAATTAATAGTGTTCTATCACTGAGGTCATTCATCAGCCTATGAGCTTCTCAAAGATTTAACATAATGATCCTTCTTTGTTCCATTTTCCCCTACACCCAGTATCTTTAGCACAGTTGCTAATTATTTATTTTTGTAAAAACACAAATGCTCCAGTGATCATTGCCAACAGTTCAGCACTAATGAGCAGCTCTCTTGTGACTAACCATTGTGTGCATTCAATATGAGAAAGCAAATCGGTAAGGAAAAAGCTATAAGCAATGTTATGTTGTTATAGATAATAGTGAGGAGTAAAAAAATTATCTTTGCAATTATTAAAAAGTTTGACTATCATCCTGAGAACTGAATCTTATTGGACTATAATTATTATCCCTACTGCTACTGTTATTTTTGTTGGGGCAGCAATGTTTTGTTCATGATGACATAACAAAGGCAGTGGAGAACCACTAACACTGTTTGCACTGGTTACTTTCTGGCTGAATAGAGAACAAGGAAAGCTTTGTTTTATCCTAAAATGCAGTTCAAGGTAGCCTGTATACCCAACACATTTTTATCTCTGTCAAATATGTCAGTCACATCTGAACTCTATAGAAAATCTTTGAAGTGTGAGTAAAAATTTGTAATTTTTTCAGAAAGTTAATTAATTTAGCAGAGGACAGGTTTTGATGGCAAATGGTTTGTTCAGCTTCACTAGAACTCTCTTCTCTGGGTCTGCACTAGAAGTCAAGACTCCATTATATCATCTGCTCTGACCACCTGCATATCCCTTGACTTTAATGTTTCACCAGTTTATAAAACGAGGAGGTTCTGTGATGTGAATTCTTGGAAGCCTACTGTGGCTTGAATCCATACTGCAGTCTTTCAGCAGGAACTTCAGTACGATCACTTTCCTTACTTTCTTGTTTTCATAGAAGTTGTAAGAACTTAATCTTTTTGAAATTAAATTAGCCAATTAATGTGAAAGATTGTCACACGTCCCACACATCTTCCTTTTGGTATGTTTAGCTATCTACATCTGCTATGAGATATACACCAGAACTAGATGCATGGATTCCAATAGCTGTCTCACCCATGTTGGGACCGTTCATCTCCTTCTGTCTCCAAGGACTTCATTAGGCCTTTTAACAGCAATACTGTGTTCACAGCTCATGAACAGGTAATCTCTGACCTCATCTTCACCCGACTCATTGTTTTCAAGGTTGTATCCCCCAATGTCTGAAATCTATTCTGCAATCTAGATCTCTAGGTATTACCCTGAATTTTTGGCCGACTTAAAATATATACTGATGGACCACTATTATTTAACCAAGAGCTTCGTTTCACTCTTTAATAATCTGCTGCATCTCATTGCTACCCATTAATGCTTCTGTGCTCTGCAGATTCTAATATGTTTATGCCCTTGTCCAAGTCATAGATAGATGCTATTAATATTGTTGTAGAAGTGTAGCCATTTAATTTCTTATTGTAATGTAGGAACTTTGTATCCTTATACAGCATGTTAATTCTTCAAAGTGTTCAAAGTTGGGTGTAACAGTGAACTTCAAAACATAGATCTGAGAGACAGATGAGTTCACGTCCCCGAAAGAGTCTCTACTTACTATTAGTTCAAATATTCCCTGTTTTTTTGCTTTACAAGTATGTGGCTACTGAGATGCGCCTTTAGCCCAGTGCATTGATGGAGATCACATATGAATCATTCTTCAAATATTAGTGAAAACAGAGATTGAGACATGTCTTTTTTTTGAGAACTTCATAGTTCATCCAATACTGAGATTCTTTCTGGAAGAGTTTTTATCTATTCTATCTTTCAAAAATATTTGTCTTGTTGTATTTTCAATTCTTTGCTTTGCATTAGCTTTTCCCCCAAATAATTGTTAATATTTGTTAAATTAGACTGTTTTTTTCTCAGCACTAGACATTTCACCAATACATAACTCTTATAACATCACAGCTTTATTCAGAAGAACATCTTATTTCATTCAAATGCAGTGAACACTAATTCTGAAAGTAGTCCCACTTTTATATGAATGTCATACTGTGAAAATCTTTTCCAGTTATGGTCTTTTCTTCAGCCTAAATGCTAGCGGATATATCTTGCATTGATTTCTGATGCTATAGTTGCTCTGCAGATAGCTTCTTTCTTGCCTGCTGGCTCAGAAGTGCCAGCAGCCACTTGTAGTCAGTAGAAAGGTTGCCTTGGATTCAGATAAGCAATGTATCAGCCCCTTTGTATGCTGTAGCTGCTGTACTAAGAATCCCCCTGCTTTCATTTATTAGCTATGGTGCAATGTATATGTTCCATGGGGTTGACTCTTGCCATTTCCTTCTTACAAATTTACAGTAGTAGCAACTGCCTGTTCAGAGCAGAGTGCGAATGCATTGTTGAAGGTAATAGTGGAGAAAAGGCAATGGAAATCAGAAAGTTTTGAAGTTTTAAAAGATACAGTGATTGTTTGTATGAAACGGCTTTGCAGATTTGTGCTGACAATGCACAGATTGTTTCTTTGTTACAAATGACATTTCCAGAAATGATGCACACAGGCCTTTTAAATGAACTGATTTATCTCTTTTTTGGAAAGGCACCATCCCATACCACCAAAGAACCCAGCCCCCACCCCCAAAATCCCCTCCCCCGCAATCTCTGTGACAGTACTAGGCATACAGAGCTTAAGATAAAGGCTATTTGTTTATTCTGCTGAATTACTGTGTGGCAGAAGTGACTCTCAGCATGATCCAGCCCCTTCCCGTATATCATCACAGCTGCAGTACGTGCTTTACCCACATAATCTCTCTGGGTCTTGGGCATCGTTGCGGTTCAGCTGGCACTCAGCCATGCTCATACAGTGAGTAAAGGCAGAGAAATCAGACTGTTCGATCAAAACAATGAATTATAATGGTTTGGGGTGGGTGCTGACGTTGTGATTTCTGTCTGCTGTCATGAATGTCAAGGTGAGGAAATATATTTACACAATACTGAGTAGATGTTGTAATTCGGGTAAAGTGAAACTTAAGAATTACTTGGGAAAGGAGAGTTGATACTTATGGCATTCACACCCATACACTTTAGGGAGGTCATTGGGGCAGTGCTAACATAAAGAAGATCACAGATCAGGTTTGGATTTGTTTTGCAAGTCCTACAATGTCAGATAACATAAACAATGTGATTTAGGCATACCAAATAATTTTTATGATCCAAGCAGCCTTTCTTCCACATTGTCTTTGCACAACTTACTGAATTTTCTAAGAATACTTAATAGATTCTATTAGGTTTTGTTAAATTAATATTTTATTAATTTAAATTAATTATAGCTTGATAATCAGCTTGTTGAAGCTGTTGCTTTGGCATGCTTGATAGAGAAGAGGAATTCTTGGTTACCTTAGGCAAGAAGGAATATAGGTTTTGGTTCCAGCCCAAACCCATGAACTATTAATAGCTCAGACATAGACATTTGTATCTAAAATGGATGTTGAAGTTGAAAAGCAGACTTAGAAGTTTTTAGTTGAAGTAAGGAGACAAAAATCTTCCTCGGGTCCTTTGTCATGCTCCTAGTCCACTGAGACATTTTAACCAAAACAGCTCCTATATTTCGTTAAGCTTCAGATTAAAATAACTCTGAAGACAAGTATTGCAAGGAAATGATTGTAAGGAAATGATGCTGAGGAACAGTCTGGCTTGCTTCCTCCAGTAACTTCTTTAGATGTGTTTCGAAGGAAGCGTTCCCTCAGGTATGACTGGGGGGAAGACAGCAGTGTTCACCTTCCCACCCTCCTCAGGCCCAATCCATGTTCTCACCCACCCCCACAGACAGAAGAGCTCTCAGGGCCCATTTTACTTAGGTAGATAAGAGGGCTGTTTCTTAGCGATGAAGCCAAACCCAGTTTTTGTAGGGTTTTCATTCTCAGCCTCTCACCTGTTACTTCAACATTTTCAGTCTTTCCTAAGTTGTAGACGTTATTAAGAAGCTTCTTTTTGTCTGTGCGGGGTTAGGGAGTGTGGAAGCACCTGCCTAGGTGTAGAAACTTCCCTCGTGACTCAGAAAGAGCCCCGTTGCCCAGGTGCATCGTGCGGTTTCTCATCTATGCTATGGAGCAAAGGCTGCCCCTGGGAGCAGCTATACCCAGGTGGCAGTTCCCTTTGGCCAGCAGGTCTGCTGCTGGCTGCTGGTGTGGGCTGCACTAGCACCTCACGCTGTGGCTTCTCCCGTGATGGGTTCTGGGATCCCTCTTGGGAGGATGGCATCAGGTTGAGCTGCAAGGAGGTAGCATGAGCTTGGGACCCCAGTGTGAGGCGTAATGGGAGGGCGACGGGTTATCCTGGCAGGAAATGTGAAGAAGCAAGGTAGGAAGGAAAGGATAGAGGAAAAAGAAAAAGGCTGCCTCTTCTGCCTTTTTGCAGATCTACACAGAGCTGGGAGTGAGAACTGCCAATGGCTATGATACTTGCTGCAGCCAGTGATACCCAAGCAAAGAAAGTTTGGAAAGCTCTTTCCTAGCTTTTGCACTAGATGGGGAAGAATTTCAATTCCTTTTCAGCCTGAACAAATTCAATTCTGTATTTCCCATCTCCTTGAGGAGAGTCAATTATGGGCTGCTATGGAAAGAAACCATGCTACACGCTTCATGGTGAAGCTGTTACAATTTTCAGAAAAGATTGTAAGATTTGTTGGTCCACAGAGAAAAAGAGAATGACAGAAACATTGCTATACAGCCTATTGGTTAGGCATTCGATGATAGAAAAGATACAGGTTTTGGTCCCTGCTTCGCAGAATATTACTGCATTTCCCAATACTGTAAAACAGATTAAAAAACAAATCTTGGAGATGAATCAGTTGTTTCCAGTCAAGATAATTGACCTTGAAAGTCTGAACCTAATAATATACAGGGTTAATTGTTGATGTGGCAAGAACTGCTGAGATTTCTTTTCATGTTAATATCTTGTCTTTAAGTCAGCAACACTTAAAAGAGATATGGGACTACAGCAAAGGCATGAGACTGCTTTGAAAAATCTTTCCTGAGGAACTTCCTAAGGCTTGGCACAGTGCTCTGTTAGTTTTACAGTATTTCTTTCTGCAATACCTCTTTCTGTTTTCCTTCCAAAAAGATTATTTCCACTTTTTTTTCTAGCCTAGATTTTTTTCCTCCCATAGAAACATTTACCTGCGCTTGGCAGTGTGTGAGCCTAACTTAGAGACTCTTTTAAGATGCATGAGTTTCTCCACTGACTATGAAGGAAGTTGGGGAAGATTAGGGTTTCATCTAATCATCTAATTTAAGATTTCTACAATATCTAGATCTGCGCTAGGTTTCTAGACTCTACTTATCATCAAGGGAGTGAAATGTCAGTATAAGAAATTATTTGATTCATTCGAAGTGACAGAAACTGGATCAGAGGAGCTACTGCCTAGAAATAAATGCTTCTCTACACTGACTGTGAATATTCCATCTCCATGTAGACCTGTGGCAAGGTACAGTCCATTGCAAATAGCTGTGTTTGTACACATGCATATCAGGCTTAGTTGCATGCCTGCTGATGCACTGATTAGTTTCCAGGATCTTCTAAAATGTAAAACACAGTGTAACAACTTAAATAGTTCTGGAACTAGTTAATAAGATATTACTGTATGCTTAATACAATGCATGATGTTATCAATCAGCCAATCAGTTACTGATTATTGACTCTTGTCATGGTTTAACCTCAGCCAACAACTAGGCACCACACAGCCGCTCACTCACTCACCCCCCACACCCAGTGGGATGGGGGAGAAAATCAGGAAAAGAAGTAAAACTTGTGGGTTGAGATAAGAACCATTTAATAGAACAGAAAAGAAGAAATTAATAGTGATAATGATAACACTAATAAAAAGACAACAGTAATAATAAAAGGATTGGAATGAACAAATGATTGTATACCACCCGCCAACCAACACCCAGTTAGTCCCTGAGCAGTGATTCCCTGCCCCCACTTCCCAGTTCCCATACTAGATGGGACGTCCCATGGTATGGAATACACCGTTGGCCAGTTTGGGTCAGGTGCCCTGGCTGTGTCCTGTGCCAACTTCTTGTGCCCCTCCAGCTTTCTCACTGGCTGGGCATGAGAAGCTGAAAAATCCTTGACTATAGTCTAAACACAACTGAGCAACAACTGAAAACATCAGTGTGTTATCAACATTCTTCTCATACTGAACCCAAAACATAGCACTGTACCAGCTACTAGGAAGACAGTTAACTCTATCCCAGCTGAAACCAGGACAGTATCCACCCCTTATTCTATATCATTGATGTCATGCTCAGTTCCCATACCTTTAGTTACATCCTGATCAATCATCACCACCTGTCCAATCCCTTGAGACATATGAACAATGATATATATATATATGTGTATACACACAGAGATATCATTCCTTTAGTTTATGGGTTATGTTCATAAAATGTTTGTTGAGTTCATTTAGTTTCTGAGTCTGGGCTCCATCTGTCATACCAGTCTGTCTGGACAGGAGGGATGGTGCAAAGTCCTCTCAGTCGGTAGAGCAGAATTGGGCTTCAGTGCAGTGTGACAAGCAGGTGACATTTGACGCAGCAGGAGGATGGTGTGCACCGTTGGATTGTTGCATGCTGGAGTCAGTTCTGGTTCCATCACTACTGCGCTTTGCTCAGTTTTATCACAGTTCTTTCTCGCTTGATCGAAGTGATCCTTACTATAGTACTGTGGATATAGCATATAACAATTATAGTAATGATAACATACAGTAGCAGGGTAATATAGCAACTAATATCATACAGTTTAATTCTGGCTGTTCTCACCTAAAATCAGATCCGCTTGAGGCATACATTGGACTTCCCCATCTTTTCGCATCACCCACCAAGTGCACCCAGGCCTTTGAGCAAAAGCAATCCCATGAATGTGTTTACCTTTGCCTGAGGCAGGAGTAACCCAGACTGTTTTCCCTAACATATTTTTCATGTGCACTACAGGGACTTTATCCCCTTCTACAATATGTAAAAATTCTGATTGGGCAGGGCCACTCTGATTGGCAGATCCTCTGGTGTTGACTAACCAGGTGGCTTTTGCTAGATGTGTATCCCAATGTTTGAAAGTTCCACCCCCCATTACTTTCAATGTAGTCTTTAACAGTCCATTGTATCGCTCAATTTTCCCAGAGGCTGGTGCATGATAGGGGATATGATACACCCACTCAATGCCACGCTATTTGGCCCAGGTGTCTATGAGGCTGTTTTGGAAATGAGTCCCGTTGTCTGACTCGGTTCTTCCTGGGGTGCCATGTCGCCACAAGACCTGCTTCTCAAGGCCCAGGATAGTGTTCTGGGCAGTGGCATGGGGTACAGAATATGTTTCCAGCCATCCGGTGGTTGCTTCCACCATTGTCAGCACATAGCGCTTGCCTTGGCGAGTTTGTGGGAGTGTGATACAGTCAATCTGCCAGGCTTCCCCAAATTTATATTTCAGCCATCGCCCTCCATACCACAGGGGCTTTAACCGCTTGGCTTGCTTAGTTGCAGCACATGTTTCACATTCATGGATGACCTGTGCGATAGTGTCCATGGTCAAGTCCACCCCTCGATCTTGAGCCCGTCTATATGTTGCATCTTTTCCCTGATGGCCTGAAGTATCATGGGCTCACCGAGCCATAAATAGCTCACCCTTATGTTGCCAGTCCAGGTCCACCTGAGCCACTTCAATCCTGGCAGCCTGATCCACCTGTTGGTTGTTTTGATGTTCTTCAGTGGCCCGACCCTTGGGTACATGAGCATCTACATGACGTACTTTTACAACCAGATTCTCTAGCCAGGACGCAATATCTTGCCACAGTGTGGCAGCCCAGATGGGTTTACCTCTGCGCTGCCAGTTGCTCTGCTTCCATTGCTATAACCACCCCCATAGGGCATTTGCCACCATCCATGATTCAGTACAGAGATAGAGCACTGGCCACTTCTCTCAGCAATATCTAATGCTAGCTGGATGGCTTTCACCTCTGCAAACTGACTCGATTCACCTTCTCCTTCAGCAGTTTCTGCAACTTGTTGTGTAGGACTCCATACAGCAGCTTTCCACCTTCGATGCTTTCCCACAATGCGACAGGACCCATCAGTGAACAGGGCATATTGTCTCTCATTTTCTGGCAGTTTATTATACAGCGGGGCTTCTTCAGCACCTCCTCCTGCCACCTCCTCCTCTGGCGACATTCCAAAATCTTTGCCTTCTGGCCAGTCTGTGATCACTTCTAAAATTCCTGGGTGTCTGGGGTTTCCTATGCGAGCTCGCTGTGTGATCAGTGCGATCCACTTACTCCACGTGGCATCAGTCGTGTGATGTGTAGAGGAGACCCTCCCTTTGAACATCCAGCCCAGCACTGGCAGTCGGGGTGCTAAGAAGAGCTGTGTCTCAGTACCAACCACTTCTGAGGCGGCTCAAACTCCTTCATATGCCGCCAATATCTCCTTTCCAGTTGGAGTATAGCGAGCCTCAGATCCTCGATATCCTCGACTCCAAAACCCCAGGGGTCGGCCTCGGGTCTCCCCAGATGCTTTGTGCCAGAGGC
The DNA here is from genome assembly GCF_929443795.1 of Astur gentilis. Lineage (NCBI taxonomy): Eukaryota > Metazoa > Chordata > Aves > Accipitriformes > Accipitridae > Astur > Astur gentilis. The sequence goes on along the minus strand of NC_064900.1, from coordinate 17,569,285 downwards.
TCCAGGTAGGGCCATTCTCCCCGGCTGCAGTGTAGAGCACATTTTTAACATCTTGTCCTGTCTGGACTGGCCCAAGGGCTACTGCATGAACAATCTCCCGTTTAATTTGTTCAAAGGCTTGTTGTTGCTCAGGGCCCCATTTAAAATCGTTCTTCTTCCAGATAACTTGATAGAGAGGGCTTACAATTAGACTGTAATTTGGAATATGCATTCTCCAAAACCCTATGACACCTAAGAAGGCCTGTGTTTCCTTTTTATTAGTTGGTGGAGACATAGCTGCTTTTTTGTTAATCACGTCCATTGGGATCTGACGATGTTCATCTTGCCATTTTATTCCTGAAAACTGGATCTCCTGTGCAGGTCCCTTGACCTTACTTTCTTTTATGGCAAAACCGGCTTTCGGAAGGGTTTGGATTATTTTCTTCCCTGTCTCAAAAACTTCTTCTGTCATGTTGCCCCATACGATGATATCATCAACGTACTGCAGGTGTTCCGGAGCTTCACCTTTTCCCAGTGCACCCTGGATCAGTCCATGGCAAATGGTGGGGCTGTGTTTCCACCCCTGGGGCAATCGATTCCAAGTATACTGGACACCCTTCCAAGTAAAGGCAAATTGTGGACGACACTCTGCTGCCAGAGGGATTGAGAAAAATGCATTATCAATGTCAATTGTAGCATACCACTTGGCTGCCTTTGACTTTAGTTCATATTGAAGTTCTAGCATATCTGGAACGGCAGCATTCAGCGGTGGTGTAACTTCATTCAGGCCACGATAGTCAACTGTTAGTCTCCACTCCGCATTAGACTTCCGCACTGGCCATATGGGACTATTAAAGGGTGAGAGAGTTTTGCTGATCACTCCTTGGCTCTCCAGTTGGCGAATCAACTTGTGGATGGGAATCAGAGAGTCTCGGTTGGTGCGATATTGCCACCGGTTCACCATCATGGAAGCAATTGGCACTTGTTGTTCTTCAACCATCAGCAACCCCACAATCGAAGGGTCTTGAGAGAGACCAGGCAGGGTAGACGGCTGTTCAGTGCCCTCCGTCTCCAAGGCAGCTATACCGAAAGCCCATCGATACCCCTTTGGGTCCTTAAAATACCCTCTCCTGAGATAGTCCATGGCAAGGATACACAGAGCCTCTGGACCAGTCACAATGGGGTGTTTCTGCCATTCATTTCCAGTTAGACTTACTTCAGCTTCCAATACAGTTAACTCTTGGGATCCCTCTGTCACACCAGAGATACAGATGGGTTCTGCCCCTTTATAACTTGATGGCATTAGAGTGCACTGTGCACCGGTGTCTACTAGAGCCTTATACTCCTGTGGGTCTGACATGCCAGGCCATCGAATCCACACAGTCCAATAGACCTGGTTATCCATTTCCTCCACCTGGCTGGAGGCAGGGCCCCTCTAATTCTGGTCAGAGTATCCAGTATTCACTTCTCATAAAACTGGCTCAGAAGTCCCTTCAAGAGGATCAGAAGTAAGATCAGCCCTTCTACTCTGTTTGGAAACTGGAGCGGCATTTTTCCTGGTAGAGTCCCCTTTTGTGGTGGTTTTTCCTCGCAGCTCACATATCTGTGCATTTAGGACCAAGGTAGGTTTTCCATCCCATTTCCTCATGTCCTCTCCATGATCACATAGGTAAAACCACAGGGCACCTCACAGGGTGTACCTTCTATATTGTCTCTCTCTTGGGCAGAGGAGTGCTCACTCCTAATAGCTGAGACATTGGTCCTTACAGGTGGGGAATAGGACATATCCTCTTTGAATTGCTGGAAATCCTTGGACAGCTTCTCCACAGCCAAAATGCAGGCTTGTAGGGAGGAGGAGAGATTTTCTTTGTATTGACAGAGTTCGCGGGCAGCTTCATCCTCGGTGCCTCTTCGTCTTTCCAGGTCATTATTGCTAGTGAGTTGGCATAGGACAATGGTGCGCTCCGTACAAACTTCCACCACATGGGTCATGTGCATTGGACTTCGTCTGAATCTTTGGGTAATTGTGGGTTGTCCGGGTCATGATTAATCATCTCTTGCACAGCTAATGCCCTCGAATATTGGAAACCTCTTTCCATGGTGGTCCACTTGCTTGATTGACATATAACATCTTCCTTAAAGGGGTACCTTTCCTTCACACTTGACAGGAGTCGCCTCCAGAGGCTGATGGCTTGTGTCCCTTTTCCAATTGCCTTGTCAATGCCACCTTCCCTGGCAAGTGATCCCAGCTGCTTGGCTTCCCTACCTTCTAATTCCAAGCTATTAGCCCCATTGTCCCAGCATCGGAGGAGCCAGGTGTTAATATGCTCACCTACACGGCGGCCAAAATCTTTTCGCATATCCCATAGCTCACTCAAGGATAGGGACCGGGTTATTACCTCTGGTTCTGCCTCTTCCTCCTGTTCCCATGATGACCCCGGTTTGCCTTCATCCTTCGCTAAGCGAACTGATTTTTTTATATATTTCTTTTTCTGTACAGGGGCAACTGATACTGGTGCAGGTTGGTCGGCTGGTTCAGTTGCAGTATCGCTGGCTGGGTCTTGGATAACTGCAGTGCCCGTTGCTGAGGTTTGGGTAGCTGCCGTGATCATTGCCGAGGTTGGAGGGGCTGCAGTGCCTGTTGCTGAGGTTTGGGTAGCCACAATGCTCATCGCCGGGGCTGGAGGGCATGTTGCCAAGGTTTGGGTGGCCACGGTGCTCATCGTTTTGTTGTTAGGTTCAGAGACTTTCTCTTCCCCTTGAGGGTACTGAGTGGTGTCGAACAGGGCTCAATAGGCACGGGCCAGGCCCCAGCACGTTGCAGTGATTTGTATCTCTCTGGAGCTGCCGGGGTGACAGCATACCCTTTCCAAATATTTTACTAGTTCTTCTGGGTTCTGCACTTGTTCAGGGGTGAATTTCTAAAACATTGCAGGTGCCCACTTTTCTAGGTACTTGCCCATACTACCTCACACAACTTGCCACTCATAATTATCCAGCCTTGGGGCACATCTCTGGGTGTTCTTCTTAAATAGTTGTTTGACCTTAAATGAGAGCTGAACCACATTCAGAAGCATGCTAATTCCTAGCAGTAGGGCTAGGACCATTCTGGTCCCAACATCCCAAGAGTATTCAAGTTTTTCAAAATTCTCAAACACCATTGTAACTGGACTGAAGGAGAAAGGAGAGGGGAAGAAAGGTACCCCACCCATAGACTGGTTTTCCATGGAGGAAATGTAAATGCTGTAATTATTAATAGTTTCCCACACATGGTTCCCAGAGTATAAAGCTGACAATGCTGAGTGCAAGTACGGGATTAATCCCACAGCCGACGACTTTATCATACCATAAACCAGTGTTATACAATACATCAAAACGAAAACCTTAATCCACCTCCCATGGATGATAAGCAGCAGAAGAGGGACTACATACAGCAAGCAAGGTGATACATAACAGAGCTTTAAAAACCAGAGCAACGACTCTAGGAACACATAAATCAACATAATGACCAGCAACTATTAGACCAATATAATGAATGCTTATAACAAATTTGTTTTAACAAGCTTTGGTCAGGTTTGCCGTTATCTCAACCATTCGTGCCCCACATTGGGTGCCAAAATGGACTGTCGTGGTTTAACCCCAGCCAGCAACTAGGCACCATGCAGCTGCTCACTTACTCCCCCCCACCCAGTGGGATGGGGGAGAAAATCAGGAAAAGAAGTAAAACTTGTGGGCTGAGATAAGAACCGTTTAATAGAACAGAAAAGAAGAAATTAATAATGATAATGATAACACTAATAAAAAGACAACAGTAATAATAAAAGGATTGGAATGTACAAATGATGCGCAGGGCAATTGCTCACCACCCGCCGACCAACACCCAGCTAGTCCCCGGGCAGTGATTCCCTACCCCCACTTCCCAGTTCCTATACTTGATGTGACGTCCCATGGTATGGAATACCCTGTTGGCCAGTTTGGGTCAGGTGCCCTAGCTGTGTCAACTTCTTGTGCCCCTCCAGCTTTCTCGCTGGCTGGGCATGAGAAGCTGAAAAATCCTTGACTTTAGACTAAACATTACTGAGCAACAACTGAAAACATCAGTGTGTTATCAACATTCTTCTCATACTGAACTCAAAACAGCTCTGTACCAGCTACTAGGAAGACAGTTAACTCTATCCCAGCTGAAACCAGGACAAGTCTAAAGTCTAACATAGTGTCCACTGGTAGGATGGTTGCACAAAAATAAGCTGAATGTTGACTCTCATCTTTGACTTTCTAAAATAATCATTGCTCTTGCCTCATATATCTGTTTGTTTGGGTTGCTAAAAATATATAGCAAGTCTACTTTTAACTCTTTGTGGTTCACATGTATTTTCCTTCGCAAGACCCTGGGAGGGAGATTGGTGTTTCCAATACTATATGAAAGGAATGTGAGCTGAGCATGAAACTAGGAGCTTTATGACTGAAGCCTCCCTGGGATGTTTTCTGCTGTTTTCCCATTTGATTGGTAAGTATGAGGCCAGCCAGCAATGCTTCCAGTTAGGGGAAGTGGGAGACAGTATAGTTACCAGTTTAATGAGAACCACAGCCTTACACAGGAGCACATACCACCTTTCATTAGGAAAAGCAAAAGCTCCCCCAGGTGCAGGAACTCATCAGAAACTGGGACCCAGGAGGAGCTGCCTTTTGCAGAGTAAAATGCTGTTAATCAGGAGTTCTCTGGGCAACCTGCTTCACTTGTGCCCAGAGGAGCTTGGGAGGCCTCTAACTCTTATCTGACAGTCTCTGTTCAAGACAACAATTCTCTCTGAGTTTCTGCAGATATTTCTCTCCTCCTTAAAATGCAGGAAAGATTGAAATTTTATTTATTTATTTATTTATTTTAAGTAGGCGTATTGAATGCCACTCTACTTTGTATGTGTTGAACAAAGTGGAGGTCTGCAAGACTTGAAGCTACAGGTATTTTAGGTCCTAATCTGACTTTTAAAATCCTGCTGTGCTCTCAAGTGCAGACTGACGTTTGGTTGCAAATGGTTGATTCCCTTCCATGTCTGGCCTGTAGGCTGAGGACATATGGAGTACATATATTCATTATGTTTTGAGGTTCTTTGGGCAGCTGTCCTGAGCTAATTTTAAGAAGCCGTCATGTAGGAGGGTACTATGCAAATATATTAATAGAGCTCCCCCAAACCAAGCAGCTGCGATAGGCACTTTGGCTAATAAACCTTTCCTTTTCATAGGAGTCATTGTTCTGTTAACCATGCCGTGCTGCTAGAGTTGCACTGTTTCCAATTGCAGACCTTGCAGCAGTCAGCGCAAACAGAGCTATGTGTGCACCATGCTCCACTGCCTGCTATGTGTGACGTTTTCGTAGCTAGTGGCAAAAGGAAACAAGGCAGAATAACTGCCCTGAGCATTCAAATATTGCTTTCAAAGCTTCAGTAAACAGAGGATTGTGTAACCAGTGATGGGCTTTTTTGGTAAGTATTTTCAGGTTGAAGTATTGTCACCAAAGTGCTGATTTGCGAGAATGATTTTAGAAAATTCCAAACAGGAAAGAAAGATATACAACAGCCTAAACCCATCTTAAATTGAGATAGGGTGAATGATAGAGTTGTCCAAGCATCTGCATTCACACAAGGAAAGAAAGAAGTGGAATCTCACTGAGTGGCAAGTTTAAATGTACATCAAGAGGAGAAACAAAAAAGAATATGGGCTAAAGCCTCCCTAGAGATACATGCTATAAATCATAGAGTCCTTTTGATAGCATCAGTTCAATAACTACAACAACAAAAAAGATTATTTTTTAATAACTTGGTTTCCAACTAGGCCAGTACCTTGTAAAATCAAGAGAATGACTGACAGACACAAATATCTTTCAAAAGAGACAGAGTCCCTTTTTAATAATGCAAGTTTAACTAAATTATCAATCATTTCATGGTTTTTGCCCAGAGAAATCCCATGTCACAGGCCTCACTGATACTAGCTTGTAGCTCAACACTTATGATGCCAAAACAGCTGCTCAGATACAAGTTCCTCTTTTTTTGTGTGTGTGCAATTTCCCCATCATTTTTCCCTCTGTCAGTTTAATTGCTTGGAGACCAGATTCCAGATCAGATAGCCCCCACGGACAAATATAGAGAAGTGATGCTATTGCTGCAGGAATAGAAGTCACGGGAGCTTCTCACAAGAATTATTCCTCTTCTTTGGGATCATTTTAAAAGTTTGCCAGATTGCCTTTGGGCCTTATGTATGTTTTTTAGGGGAAGTATATATAGGTGAAAGGAATGTTAACCTTATACATTGTTCAAGTCAGGGCAGACACAAGCTCTGTGCTTGATAAAAAGCAGGAATTCTTCCATTCACACAGTGTCCCATTGCCAAAGGTCATTGGGACTCTTTATGCCATTCATGCGTTCACCACAGTCATGGGGGACTGGATAAGCAGGGTTTCCCCTCAGCCCACTGTCTTTCTCTACCACTCTTCTGCACTTGTTTACTGGTTTTGCTAAGGCCACCTGTACAGCAGCCTACTACATCCTTCCTTGTTTCAGAAAACCAGCTTCAAAGGAGCTAGCGTTCACTCTTCTTCCTTTTGGTTCATCCTTAAAATGCTGTCCGAGTTGTTCAGTATGGAGAACAAAGACGTGCAAAGGCAGTCCTTCCTGCAAGCCTGCTGTGCCCCATTTGAAGAAAACAAGGGCATGGGAGAGCATTTCCTTCTGTACTGTTGCTGCTACAGAGTATTAAGCAAGGACGTGTGATTCTTTCCTGGCACATGACAACCACATGACAGTAAAAATAAGTGACAATAAGGCAGATAATAAATGAGCAATTTTACACACCCCAAGTATTAAAAAATGTTGAGAATACCTTAAAATACATGAGCAATTTCTTAAAAATTATATTTTGAGGTGCTTTTTTTGTTGTTACCTTTGCTTTTTATTTCTGTGCTGCTAGTTTGCATGATGGTCATTTTTTTATTCTTGTTCTCAAAAACGTGTAGGCTGGAAATTTGTTTTAAAGAAAAAGCAAGATAGCTGATATATTCATACATTCTGATAATTCTGGCACCAAGGACTACTTGGAGGTATAAAGTGCAAACCAGCCAACCAAAAAGAACAGGACTAACAGGACTCCATGAGACAACCAAGGTGCTAAGATTGGCAGCCTTGACTGAGCTCCCTCAGCTTATGTTTGTGGAACCTTTTGCTGATTTAATGAAAGTGTTGCCCAGCAGTAAGAGAAGAATGGCAGTTTTTTAGCTAGCAAGTGTTTGAAATAGCATGTCACTAATAAAATCTTTCTTGCCACTTTCAGCCAGTTCCTTTCTCTCCACTCTACGTATGAGCTTGTGACTTACATATGTACATATTCAGTTCCCTTTTATAAGATGGGGATGCCATGCTGAGTAGAAGCACGTTTTCTGCAATGACAAACTTTGGTCCAATTTTTGCTGCACTCCCCAGATTAAATTATCTATTTTCTGTCCTTTGCTGAGGACTGCAATGGTATGAGACTTCCTCACCTGGGTCGGTTTATTTAGCAATATTAAACGCCCCTTTGTGTGTGTCTGTGTGAGAATGAGAATATTATGTATTATACAACTATTATTTACAAGTGCTTAAAGACATTTAAAAACAAGAAACATATTAAAGATGTCAAAAGGATGGTTTGTTCTCCTGAGGGTTTCTGCAGTGTTTCTGTTTGTGTAAAATATTGTCTTGAAAAAAAGAAAAAAAAAAAAAAAGAAAAGAAAAAGCCACTGTGGAAATTTAGTGCTGTTGCCTGACTTGTATAGGAAGAAAAGATGTAGTGAGGTGCTATATTCCCCCAGCCAGCACATGTTTCTGAGATGTTTCTAGTGGGTAATAGTTTCTTAGTGGGATGATGTATGTTACCTTGTGGAGGCAACAGCGTACTGTCATATTTGCAGTTTGTCCAAAGAATTTTTGCCAACCATACTATTTTTCTGAACAGAGCACAGCTACCCATTCTGCTCTGACAGGGCAGGATATGCTGATATAAATCACACTGTGGTTCCTGAGCTCCGATGAATCTCATAAAATGAGAGGATACTCTGCTGTAATTAAATTGTGGAGCAATCCCTATAGAAAAACATACTTCCCTTAAGGTATAATATGTTTTTAATAAAAAGGATAGATCTTGATGCAATGTATTCCAACCCAGCTGCCTGACAGTGCTTAGGTATGCAGGATGTTAAATCAAACCCTTGCAATAATAAAATCTGAATTCTGAGATGCTGTATGTCTTTTTGATGAGGAACTAATTGTACCATATCACTTACATGCTGAAGAAATGTAGCTTAAAGATCAAGCCCCAACATCAGTAAGCGCTTTTCGAAGTTGAAGTTGCACACTTCCAACTACGAGAAGAGGACTTGTTTGTGATCTGTCAGTGATGTTAGGTACTGATTTTCAAAACTGGAGCCAAAAGAACTCTGTTGCAGTAGCAAATGGAAGTATGTTGGTCTTTTCAGTTCTGATTGTTTTACTTAATAATTTTTAATTTTAATATACAGTGTACAGAATTACTGAAGATAACTGATATAAAATAGTTCTCATGAATCAACTCAGCTAATTAAAAGATGTAAAAATCCTACATTTCACCATTCATCTAGTTCCTCTGGAAGTGCTGCAAAGGCAACGCTGTTGTGTAGCTGGGCTGAGACAGGAGCATGGATTTTGTCCTCCTAGGAGAGGTGGTACAGGGTGCAAAGTGAAAGATTCAGGATGCTAGAAAAAGATATTAAGAAAAGGGTGATCTGACGTTATGACCCAGTGAGGACCAGTCTCCCTCAGAAGTGTGTTCGAGAGTGCACTCCATGCTTGAGGGACTGCACCAGAATTTTTCAATTTGACTGTCCTTAAGTGAAATGTATAAGCTGATCAGATTGCAGTGCTGAGAAGCAGGGACAGCTCTGCATGAATCTTTTTTGAAAGAGGTAAAAATAGGCTGACTAGAATCAAGACTAAATTGGGGGTGCATTATGAAGGACTGCTTTCCACTTAGTTTCCCGTCAGCCTTCCTTGAGGCAAGGATCGAAGAAGTGAGTGCTTTTACTTCATCATTGCTGTTGGTTTGTTTGTGTGGTTTTAAACAGGAATCCATATAGTCTTAAAGAGAGAGCTGTAGTGCCATGCAGTGAAGATCAAAAATATCTCAAACAGCAAAAGGTCAAACCAAATTAGATACTGAACCAAATCCAGTGGAATTCAACAAAACTGCTTCTGAGCAATGGTTTGTGAATATTCATCCCTGCTTTGCCCTTTCTGTCTCTGGTCTTCCAGCTGATTGTAAGGACTGTACTCAAGCACTTAAGGGCCATGGGTGCCACTGGGCAATGGCAGTGTTTATGCACTAATATCCTAAGGACATTGTTCCATCAGGACTCACAACCTAAAGAAGCATTTGGGGGGGGGGGGGGGGGGGGGGAGGTGTGAATGGATGGATGGGAGACAATGAAGGAAAATCAAAGTGCTGTTGATGACTTGCTAAATATCATTTTTTTGAGGGATTATTATTGACTTTACTCCATGACCAGAACCAAGATGCTGTCTCTCAGCTGAAAGAAAAAGCTGTATTTCAATGAAGAAATATTGAACTCAGTCTCATCCAGCTTTTCAAAACATAGTCATAGGCTAACCACAGTATTCTGCCTATTTGATTAGTTGTTTTCGATCTGCTCAATTTATTATGTGTCATATTTTCTTTAATTGTGTGGGGACCTAAAGTTGCAGACATGCTAGTATAAGTTCATAAACCTTGAGGATTAAATCCTTATTGATACTGAGTCTTTGAAGCTGCAGCATTCTTTATTCTTTTCCTATATTGTTATGCAGTGATCCCCTGTGCTGCTAAAGCACTTCCAAAACTCATTGCAGCCATGTCAGCATTTCAGTGATAGGTGAAATGATCCTTGCCTGCTGTTTGCTAAACACTTTGACATCCTTTTGAATTAAAGGTGTTATAGAAATGTAAGATCATTATGTGGTTTTAGATTCCCAAACATCTCCTACATATATTTGAATATTGATAAACCCATGGCTTAAAAATGCTGTGATTGCAACTTCAGAAATGTCTTCTGTTCCAGTTTGTTTAACCAAAGCTTGTTTAACATTAAATATTTAGCAAATTTCTTTCTTCAGATCAGCATACTCATTAATAACTTAAAATATAAACTATCATACATTAAACATGCAAATCAGACTTTTTATTCAAACTGGGTCCTCAGTATCCTACACATAGTTATGATAAATAGCACCTTCTGCAGTGAGTCACAGCACTGTTTCTGTCAAAATTACTCCCTGAGCAATGAGCGAGACACAGAGAGGCAGCAGAGTCTGGCTGTGTCTTTGGCTGGTGCTGGCTGCCTCTTACAACACACCTTTAAACTCTTTGTCTCTGTTTTCCTGTTACTATGCATTGGCAATGCATTATATTTAACTCACTTCATGGTGTCTTTACTTGGGGACAGTGATATAATTTTTTTTAGTGTGGGGGGTTTTTTTGGCAGCTTGATCTGCGGCATGTTTACCAAACTATTGCTGCAAAAGAGCATGTCTGTTTTAGGAATACTGGGAATTGAGGACCAGCCAGCCTCGTTCAAGCTATAGTTGTGTGAGAGAAAGTGAGGCTGGAATATGTAGATGTCTGGGGGAACAGGATTTGTTTCATGATGGTGCTAGACTGCATATAAGTACGTAAGACAAGCCTAAATCGTATCTTAGTCGTTGGCACAATAAGAGACCCTAGAGCATTCATAGATGGAAGATAACAACCTTGTGTGAAACTTGGAAGGCTCACGGTGAAATTTGAGCAAAAAAAACCTACCCAGAATTTTTTCTCTGATTGAGGCATTTGTAATAGGCATTTGAGAAGGGTTCCCAAGGGAATTGTGAAGGATTGGTAAAGACTACAAGAACTATTGAACCCTTGGCAGGAGTTGGATGCTGTTGAAAATAGGAACATACGCTGAATGGTGTTGACTTTGAATTAAGCTACTATTTTGTATAAACAAAGTAGATCCTGGAAATAATAAGTAATCCTATCCAAGCTTAAATACTTAAATAAAAAGTAATTAGTCTTTGTTGAGAAAAAGGAAGTTCAAAGAGACAGCTAATACAGCCTGCCAACTCGACTTCTTTTGGCAAGGAAGGAAACTGAGGCAATGCATTACCCAGCCCTAATATGGGCAAGCTCTTGTAGTCAGATGGAAAGCATTTGTTATTTCTCTTACTAAACCCTATCATAATGCGGAGTTTTCGGATCACATCACATCAGGATTTAACAGACGTGCTGCTGCTCTGCCTTCAGCACAGCTTCTCTGCTTCTGTGCACTGCCATCATGCCAATGGTGAGCATACAGCAATTTCTTACATTATATGACTTTAAAAAAAATTATGAAGTCATTTCATACATACAGTTTTTTACTTAAGATGAAACAAATATTTTTAAGGATTTTTAAACAAGAATTACATTAAAAGACTAGGATGGTTTGAATATATAAGTATTTCATTCTGAAAACAACATGCTTTTAATATTTGTTTTGGTTGAGGCTCTGCTATTTGATAAAATCCTTATTTGCAGAAAAGAATTTCAGCAGCTTTAGCCAATGCTGCATCATACCTCCTATTTCAAATTATGTTGAAGCTTGTAGGGCCCAGGCTGTAAGACTGTGTGGCAGAATACGACTCATACAAGGAAGGAAAATATTAATAGGATGTGGATGGTACTAGATTCTACCCAGGATTTTAATTCAAATATATTTTCTTGGAACTGGTGGTCTTATTTTGTCTCTCACATGACATTGGTAAATAGCAGCCTCTAAATTCTGAAAACTCTACAGTCTGTAATATGGTGGCTTAGTTTATACCTGAGCTCTTTGTTTTAAGCATACATAGGTTTCACCTGGTTATCCTCTTTTTCCTAGGTTTCATACCAGTGATATTTATGAAAACAGAAAGTATCTGAACGTTGCCCTTCAGCTTTCAGAGCATTTGGCTAAATGGCTATCACACTGCAGGTTGCCTTTCTTTTAAACTATTTGTATTGCATCTGAGTATAGAAGCTGTTTAGCGCATTACAGCCATGTGAGAACGGTTGTTTTCCTTAATTCTTTATTTTCCTTTCATCCTAACTGATTACCACCTCAGTCAGAATTTATCAGCACTGCTCTGTGCACTGGACTGTGTGACCTAAATTTTATGACCTTGCGTCCAAAATCTAATTCTCTGGTACAAACTCATATTTCTCTGTTGATCTTTTAAAGACATTTTCCTCATTAGCATGGCAGGAAAGCATGTGGAAGCCAAGTGAAACAATATGCAATTCTGCATTACACTCAAATTCCTTGCTGCAGTGCACTCAACTAACCTTCTATTAAAATTGTATTTTCTCCCCATATCCTTGTTTTCTCTTTTGCAAACAAATAATTTATCAGTGCTAAGGAGCTATTTATTTTGTCCATTTTTGATTGTTCCTGTTAGCTACCAGCCTTCAATTGGGCCATTTTTCTGTGGCTACTCAGGTAACCACAGTGCTATCAAAGCCTTTCCAGTACATTAAAAATCCCCAGCAACTGTGTTTCTATTGCAAGGGTATCTTTATTTAAAATTGTAATATTAACAAGAAATTATATACAATAAGAAAATAAATCTAACTCTTAGCTTGTGCAGAAATCAGATAAGTGATTGTAAGTAGCAGCTATTTTTTTCCCCCAGCACAGGATTTCTACAGGAATTTAGATTATTTTTCAAAATGTGAAACTAAGGACCTCTCCCAGGCATTTATATATCCATTCTTAGGCAAAGAAAGGTACCTCTATGTAGCCGTCAACACAATTTTATTTGATCATGTCACTTCCTAATAGACACACAAATTCTTATGGGTCACTTGCAAAGTTGTGTAACAAATTTCCCTCCAGAAATAGCTGGGATCATCAGCTGAACAATTTTACATACACGTTTAAGGTGCTCTTTACAATCATAATATTTTCTAAACCACATCCAGTAATGAAAAATCTATTTTGTACTCAAAGTATGTAGAAAAATCACCACAGTGAAATTTGGAAATAAAACAAAAAAAGAGTGAAGACCATCTAAAGGATTTTACTATGATGCACGGCATGAGCTCAGGCTGATACATTTTTGTTGTTACTTGTTGGTGAATTTACTGGTTGTACTTAAAGCTGATGTAGACGACACACCACCTTCAAAAACACCGAACTGGAAAAAAGGGTTTGCTTCCTAGTCTTGTGTTCATCTCTAAGGTATTGTCTGACCTTGGAATGTAATAGCTAAGCTGGATCCAAGTTGTGTCCCTGCTCAATACACCACAGTTAACAGGAACCAAACACAGGTGAGGTTTTTTATCTCATTCATATAAGGAAACCACTCTACTTGTTTTGTGGTACATAATACACTGCATATTAAGTGAGTAGCTGGAGAAATGATTAATATTAGAGCTATTTGGGGGAAGGGAGGGGACCACACAGGTGATGAAAATGCCTGATATTTACACATTTCCGTGTTTTTTGTTGGCAGAATTGGCAGATCCTGAGGCTCTGTACAAGGTAATGTGATCCTTTTCTAGTCATTACAAGAGAAGAACAATTTTATGAAGTTACAAAGTTAGGAAATCCTAAAGCACTAACCCTTTTTTTCCTTTGTTTGCTGCTATTAAAATATGTGTAGCTTCAGAGAAACAGTTCACAGTTTATTCAGCACATAAAAATGCACTTGATTAGGTACTTAACCTCCTGTTAAATTCATTGACTCTTGCTGAGTTAAGGAGGGTTGACTTGTGTGCTTTCTGAACTGGATACCTTTGTCGTGTGTTTTTTTTTCTACTAACTGAGTTCAGCATCCCAAGGTTTCCTGCTGTCTCTCATAGCTGACAAAATCTCCTGCCATGTTCTTTGTCAAAAGTGGCCCGGGAGGCCCCAGTTCCCACCATCTGTCTCCTCTAGAAATGGCTTCAAGTATCTTGTCAACAGGAGCATTCCAGTAACCAGTATATACCCCCACAGTGGTCAAATGCAAACACTAGTTTAGCCAAAACATGTTGAGATCATAATTCAAAGATCCATGGCATCATTTCAGTCTCAATAATGCAAATACCTTAGTTTTGAAATAATTGCATACGGATCATTCAAAACACAAATAATAATGAGACAATGCGCAACGTTTGCTATGGCAACATGAGCTCTAAAGCCAGCAATAGAGTAATGATGCCTCTGAAGACAAAAATATGGAATTGCTCTGGAAGGCAGATTAGAGAAAACTGGTGAATCCCAAAGTAAAAAGATAGTGCAAATCCATATAGGCAGTTCTTTTAATGTTCGTGTAAGGTAAATTGAAATCTTCATGTGTCCACATTACAGAAGCTACTGCTGGTTTTGGTTATATTTGCACTGCTACAGTCCTCCATCCCAGGAAATAACTCTAGACAAAATGGTGCAGATTGGCTTAGCACTTGATCCAGACCTCCCCTGGACCCCACTGTTGCACCTTAAACAAGGTTATTTGTATGTGTGTGGTTTCTTGCCTAATTCAAAATGTCTGAAATAATGTTAAAGCAGCCTATAAGAATAGTATTTTTGTTCTAGCATGAGAGCCAAGGGTCTGCATTGCATGCTTTGGAACACAGCAGGAAAGTATATAAAGAGATTTTAGGATGCAGAAGATGCTTCAGTAGTATTGGAGGACTACACATGGTGAGGAGAACAAAAGCGGCAGTGTTATCTATAATGCAATATAGGCAACTGTCCCTGAAGTAAAGTATTTGGAACAAGTTAGTTTTGTTTTGGTGGAAACTGGTTGGTTGCCTTGAAAAGAGAACCTAGAATTGAATTCACTTGTATATGGTCTGGACAAGCAGGGTACCAGAACTTAGGTCTGAACTGTGGACTGAAGTTGATAACAAAGAAGACAAACCCTTTATCGTGTTTTCTTCTGCGTTCAGTGGTTGAAAGAAAGCATTTGGATGCTTATATATAAAATTCAGTCCAAGTGTTACATTCCCAGGAGGAACCATTTGCAAATGTTTTTATAAGCTTGTGTAGAAATCAAAGGCCAAAGTACATCAGAAGCTTCTGATGTATCTTTGATAACCTCTAGGGCCACAGTATCTTGAGTGACAATAACAAAATATTTCAAAAACAGCTAACATAAGATCAAGACTTTGTGTTGCAAATGAGATAGCCGAACGAGTCAGATCATTCTGATAGCTGAATGATCTCAACCTCGCTCGTGTTGACTAGTGTTGCGTTTCAGTAAGACTTGAAAAAGTATTGTCAGGACCCATCTGCTACCACAGATTATGTGTTTAACAAGTTGACTGCAATTAAAGAAACAGAGCTGTCCTCTCATATTAGATGCTTTACATACTCTCAGTTCAGTCACTGAAAAGGGCCTAAATGTGCACCAGGTGAACAATGTTTGCATCATTTTTCCAAAGCATCCACACAGCAAGTACTGTGCTGGAAAAAAAGCAGCTCCTGCTGGCTGTTTCCCAATGTAAATTGATAACAGATGTTCCACCAAAGTTATGACATGCTATCTAGATAGTTAGAGCAACAATCACCTATTAGTGCCATGCTATTGTCAAAACAGGTCTTGAGAAATGGGTAAGACCTCATGACTTCTTTGAAGGTTATTTAACAGGAGTTGAAAGTGTCATCAAGATCCTAGAGCCCATGCAAACTGTCACTACAGTTCTTTGTGACAAAGACATGCCTACAGTTTCAGTGATCCATCCATGTTATGAAATTATGCACACACCACTGAAAGCTACCAGGCCTGGATTGGCAGCTCACTGGTAACAGCAGTGAAAACTTCAGTGGCTAAACATCTAGGCTTAGCCACCAAGCCAGATATTGTGAGGTTTATTGTTTTATTTCTTTGGACGCACACAGAAACACACACAGGGTGGTGATAGGGAGGAAAAGATGTTCATTTTTTGCAGGGACCTTTGTATTGGATTCCAGATGCAAAATCTGTTCCCCTGAGGAAGCCCAGAAAATTAAGATTTATGGTAGATCTTGTAATACTAGGTCTATAATATTGCATGGGCAGAGAGACACATGTAGGGGGTAACAGCACTTCTGATAAACCTTTAGAAGGCAAATCCTTGCAATTTATCCCCTAGCTGTGAAGTCCTCAAGTGCAAAGATTCCAAAATGTGCTCTTGAGAAGATATTAGTGGGTGTTCTGGTACAAGTCAAGAGGGTATTAAATGTGCTCTTGTATGAGATTACCAGCTGAAAATTGAAGACAGTAAAATGTGATACCCCCATGTGGTTGAAGCTGTGCAAAAGCAAGTATTCATTACTGTCAGCACTAGCAAAGGAATACCCTACATATTCCAGCAATTTCAAGTAGTTAGTGAAAGAATCTGCTCAGCTGCTGGTGATATTATCAGCGTTCAGAAGTCTGCCTCTCTAGGCAGTATGTCAATCAACTCACTATCATTAAAAAATGTAGAGAGAAAAGTTTGAAATGTGGATAATGCTACCCTGAATTTACAGTGGTTTTCACATGCTCCTTGTTCATTAAAAACGGTTAATCTGCTTTTGTCAGAGCTGGTTTCATTTGAAACAGCTGCAAATATCTTGTTTTCTGTAGAAGCACATACATGAAGAGAAGTATTGCTATATGTACAATATTGTAGAGGATGCTTTTTTCCATTACTGTTTACTAATTACCTTAAATAAGCTGCAAAACTCACAACAATTTAGGAAGACTGAGACTTTTTATAAAATGGGCTAAAGCACAGTTAAGAGACGTGGCAGTTGATAGAAAATGTCATGAAGGAGAGGAGAAGACTGATGATTACCAAAAGGAATAAGAATACGTGGTGTATCTAAATATATGTGTATGTTTCATGAAACCTTTGCTTGATAAACTTTCAAGACTATCTATAAAACTTCACGATTAGGATACTTTTATATGTGATAGCTGAGATCAAAGAGAAAATCACAATGTTAAATATACAAAAGCACTCATATCTCTAGAATACATTACTCAGTCATGGTAAGCAACCCACTTTAGATTTCATGATTACTTGAAAAACACTTTGCAGCTTACACTCGGCAGATGTAGCACTTAAGATATGCTGTCATTCATGTATTGTAGGAAACAAGCTAGGAATTGCATAAAAATCTTACATCTATTGCATAGGAAATCAGCTAGGAAGCTTAACAGTAAAGATTGCATTAAGATGTCAAAGGCAGCTATGTTCAAGGATCCTTTGTGGGTTTTTTTCAACTTCACAAAATAGGCATATGATGGTCATTGACCTTAGTCTTTCAATAACTCACTTCTTAGGCGACAGAAATCGTGTTAAACAAATGAGAAAAAGTTGTATGAGCATGGTTTTTCCAATTCTGAGATGCAGAAGATAATGTGTGTTCTGCTAGGTTAATACCCTTGGTCAGGGACAGGAGGCATTACAAAGGTTTTTAATTAACATCACCAGAGCACTTGTTACAACAGGGGATAATCAAAAGTACAGAGAAAGTTCCTATTTGTATCTTTCTCCATATGAAGGAACACTTAGAGAAATAAAAGTAGTAGGAATGAAAATAACAAGAAATAGGTCTTTTTTCTACTGGCAATAATTGTAATAGTGAGTGTTTAGTGACTTAAACATACTAAATGGATGTTTCGTAAGAGATGGTGGTGATCCCCTTGAAGAGTACATCTAGATAATACCTGTGCAAGAGGAGAGAGTGGGAGAAAAAACCACCTTATTTTGTATAGTCAATGTTTAGGCATAACTATGCACTGATGGAGAAAATAGTGTCATAGGGAAAGCAACCGGTCATCTATTCTTAGCATTTATATAGTGCTTTACAGGCTTAAAGCACTAAAGACTGAACAATCTGTGTTTATAAAAGTAGTTTTAACTCCCCATGGGCTTTCTGGATAGTGTCAATGCACACTATTTTTGTTGTTGTTCTTGTGTTTTCTTTTGTTTGTGGGTTTGGTGTCGTTGTCCCCCCACCCCCACTCCCTGCAAAATTACAACCTCTTCAATGGGCAACCATGTATAATTACCTTGATCCATTTTAACAGAAGACGTATTGTTTGATGATCTCATGTCTGAGCACTCATCTATGGAGATGCATCAAATGATTCTTGCTGATGGAAAGTGCAGTCTGTCATTCCTTCCTTTCTGTCTTCTGGGCTCTACCAATAAACTTGTATCACTGTTTCACATTTCAGTAGTAACTTGTGATGGATTTGGAGCTGCTTGGTAAGGGTGATGTGATAGATTTGGAGCTATTCAGAAGTAATTTATTAGTTCAGCCAGGAGACTGGTACCTTTTCTGCTTGATAAGAAAGTGTAACTTCAGCTTCTCCTCATAGAAGGCACTGTAATGGTCCATGACTCTAAAAACCTTTTCTGTATAGAACTGGCACGTCCATTTTCAGTTTGGTGCTTTCTTTTCTTGTCCTCAGCACTGAGAGGCTTTTTCAGTGGAGCATATAAATCAGTCTGCCTTTTTACTGCATATCCCATCTCTTACTACTTTGTTATTTATAAAATTATGAGCATTGACTAGTATTTTTTGAGACCACGATCTGAATGATTCTTTATGTTTTCATTATGTGTCAAATTTAACCCCAGAGTGGCAAAATGTATGCTGCCATTCTTTTAATTTCTACTGATGACAGACTTACCAACAGGTGCCCATAGTCATGCTAAGTAAAGTATGGCAATTCTTTGTTTATTTTCATTCTTTTTTTCCTTAATCTTGGTTACTGTTGCCTCTTTCCCCATTTTCTGGAACTAGGGGTTGGGGTTTTTTTGCCTTTTTCTTCCCTGTCCTCCTCCAGCTTCTCATCCCAAATACCATATATGGCAAATTGCTTTTCTCCTCTGTTAGCTCGCCTTTTTCACCATTGCCTTGCTAGCAGTCTTTCACATTCCTGTCCAGAAATGTGCCCTCTATGTCTTGGCTCAGAGTCAATCAATGAATCATGCCCAGTATCTGCTTCAGTATTTCTTTGGTGTTTTTGAATATCAGCTGCATCTCCAGAGTTGGGAAATTCTGGTCCATGAAGTCCACTAATGAAAAGTTCACAGAAGAGCAAAATATTTCTGGTTGTGTATGCTCTCATGCTCCAGCTGATCATGTTTCTTTGCTGAATTGTGGCCTTGAGAGCAAAGAACTCTTTTTAGACCTTGTCAGAGGGTCAAGACATCTAAGGCAAGTATCTGTGTAAAATTTCCTTTTCACATAGGTTTCAGCTGAATTATTGGTACTGCACACCAGGTAGTATCTATCAGTCCTGAGACTTTACATTCCTCTCTTTAAAAAGTGTATCTGTGGATAGCTATGCCTTAATTTCTACAGAGGGTTGGTTTTGGTATAGCTTAAGGCTCTTGTGTATTTTTGAAAGGTGGCAATTCTTTTGGTTTAAATCACTTGAAAACTACAAAGTAAACTACATGACATGAAACAGTCCATTCCGGTGAAACAGTTTCCTTTTAGATTAAAAGCAAACTTGTGTTTTCACAGCTGGAAAAAAAAATCCTGGAGAAGGTGGTTTTCCCCAAGAGGGAGTGGGTGTTGGGGCTTTAAAGCTATTTTATTATTGTCATCTGAAGCTAACTATTGTGCTTCAAACCATGACTATATACCTTCATTTTGGCTTGGGGAAATGCATGCTCCTTCAGTTTTGAACTATCACCCCTCTTCCAGTGTTGTAATTGCACAGGTTGCATATGTTTCAAATAGTTTTGTATTTATGTAGCTAACTTGAGAAAAAAAGGATCCTTTGGGAGGTATCTCTCATTAAAAACATGAGTGCTGCTGCAAAGGGCACCAGTACTGAAAACCCAGTACTTTGGATAGTGGAAGTGCACATAATAATCCAGTATTTTGCAAGTGTGAAGACTGCTGGGGTTTACATGCTACGGAGAGACCTTTTCAAAGGTATTGAGCACTGAAGTAGCTCAGCTCCCTCAGCTACTGAGAGCTCTTTTCCATCCATTTGAAGCAGTGCTCAGTCAATACAGAGGGCCTTTCAAAGTATCATCCATTCCACATTCATCACCAATTTCACAACTCCATAATTTCTTTTTTCCCATTTGTGTTTTCTAGTACATTATGGTATGTATTTCTCTTCTCCAATGCGTTGCCTAATAAAGAAGTTGTTCAGAGTTAATACCTTATCTGATGATGGCTGGAGTCAGTTTCTCCACATATGAGGACTTTCGGGACTGATGAGGTTTACTTCACTATCTGCTTTGCATTTGCTGTTTGGAGTTTTTTGAGGTTTTCTTGGTTTTGTGTGGAGGATGTTCAGCATTAATATCTTGTTGCTACTTTGTTTTATGTTTGTCTCTGGCTTGCTGTTTTTTATTGAAGAGATATCTATAAAGACATAGGCTCTTGTAAGATGTGTGTGAAAACTCAGAAATCCCAGAATTTAAAATTAGGGAAATTATTTCCATATACTATTGTATAATTTTTGCATGTACAATGGTACAAAACTTCTTGTGGCCAGTTGAAGATAACAAGCCCTCACATAAGTGTCTGCATGTAATATAGCAGCAAATTACTTTGATTTATTGCACTCTAATTGTATAGAAAGCCCATGAATTGATATGTCATATGCTCAAAGTAATATAATTTAACTAGAACAATTATGTAGCTAAGCAGAATTAGAACTTGATTGCTAGTCTATAATAACATCTCATAGCAGACAAATTTCTTATTTATCCTTTTTTTAGCAATAGTGGAACTTAAGACGGTGTCTTCACACTTCAGGAAGGGAAGGCAAAAGAAGGAAAGGTGAAAGCAAGATGGAGATTGGAACTGAACAAATCTGGTTTTATCCGGTGCTGTTCCTTTTCTCTGTGTATATGGACAGACAACTAAACAAACAAACAAACAAACCCAACACAAAACCTCAAAAAAAAAAAGAAAAAAAGTATTTATTCACAGTATTTTCATTCAAGCCTAGTATGGAACCAAATCCTAACCTTGTCCCTCCAAAAACTTCTGCTGTAACCTGAATGTATAATTCACCTCAGGTCCCATTTTAATGCAACGCTATACTTAATAAGTATTGACAGCTGCAGTAACTAATGCTGAAGAATCAAGTGTGCGGTGGCGTGAAAAATTTGTTCTGCAAAACTTATCATTTTGCTTAAAACTGCAGGTCATTGTTATACTTTGCATCAGAGGAGAAAAGGCAAGACAGCATCTTATACCAGTGACAGACTTTTAGAAGGTGTATTGTCAAGTTTCACTAGCTATCAGCCTTGACCCTGATTGGTAAGTCTGTGTTTTATGCATGAACATTGCAAGGAAGTGAACCTCAGGAAAAGCAGCAGGGCAAAAATAGGAGACTGATGGGTGGGAGTTCCTAAGGTCCTTTACCTTACAGTGGCATTAGCAACTTCTGTGACTTCTGTCACTACACCTCTGAAGCTAATTTCTGATTTGTGTTTTGCTGCTGTGTTGAGGGAAAATCGGTTGCAACTATTCACAGCTACTTCTCAGAATACTCATTTAACAGTTTTTGAAAGGTTTAGGGTCCCTACTGATATGTAAGATACATCCTACAGCATCAATTGTTAGGCTGGTATTATGATTTATGTAGCCCCTCAGCAGGCCTTGATACTGCTGCCAGGGGAGAAGGGACTAGGTGTGAGGCAGTGTGAAATGCAACGTCCTTGATTATACATCTTATGTTGCAAATGAATGTGTTTCACCCTCTACTCATGGTAGGATGTCAGGGAGCAAGTTTTTTTCTTCAGGCAGTGAAACAAGGAGGCATACTACTTATTGCATCCTACTACACACAAGTGCAAGAGTCCAGCATCTTTCTCAATATCAGTAAAATGAACATAAGAGATGACTTCTGCCAGATCATTCCCACTGAGCCAGTAGGGTAGGAAGGAAACAATTAACTGACATGTACTGCCAATAATAGCTGCTCTAGGCAGCACATTAAGCAGTGTGTTAATTGATGTATTAATTGATTTATAAACACCAACTTCCTGATTAGCTTGATTATTGCTATCGTACTGGGATGAGGAGGATGGGGGGGGGCTGAATAAGCCTTAGTGATAGTGTAATTAAACTTTTCTTTTGTTGTATACTCTGTGACATTCACTAAGACAGTGCAGGTATGATGCATTTTTCTCTGCTTGATTAATGAGTTGGATTCATTTCAGCAAACTGCAATGCTTAGAGTTGCATAAGGGTTTTCTGAACTACAACTTATCTAAAAAAATAGGTGGTTTAGCGAAATGAACAATGAAAAGATACAGGGGTCTGGAAGGCATAGAGGGGTTAAGAACCAGATGTTCAACCGTAATAAAGTGTGTAAGGAAAGCTGTTTTGCTCACTGCCACATATGGACCTTAGAAGACAGTGTGCCTGATGAGGAGCTTTCCAGGTCCCTTTTCTGACATGAAATTCAAGCTTCAGATTGTCATGAGGAACTAAAGTGTGACTTTGTGTTACTCAGCCAAGCAGATAGATATTGCCCTGCTGACTCTGCTTTTGCTTACAGAGCAGGTGCTGCCCCTCCGTGCTCTGGGTATTTCCACTGGCAGTGGGCAAAGGAGAAGCCAAGAGAAAGAGGGAGGCTGTGCATCCCTGATCAGTCCTTTCCTGATGCTGGGCACAAGGGGGACTGCAAGAGTGTAAATTGTGCCCTTCAAGGGCCACGGGAGAGGGTATGTATGAGACAACTCAGTTACATGTTTCTTCTCAACCAGAGTTGTACCTAAATGTTTGGACTGAACCAGGCTTCCTCTCTTCGCCTTGCAGCGTCATTTGCTCGCATTCCCTTTGCAATCTCTCCCTCCCTGTTTCTGCAGCCTGCTCCTCTCTTCCCAGTGGATCAGCTGGAGCTCCGACTCATTCCATATCTCATACTGGAACTCAGAGCAATATTTAATCCCTTGACATCCCCCTCAAGTTGTTAATGGACTCTGTTTCTTCTCCTTTTGCCCTCTCATCACAGCAGGGGCAGAGAAGCATCTCTGGGGTCCGTCAACACTTTGCTCGGTCAGTTGATTGGACATTGCCTCCGTGTCAGCAGCAAGCATTAGCGGAGAATTGGGATTGTAGGGAGCAAATCTATTCTAGCAGATGTTGCCCAGTGCGTAGGTAGGGTGTCATGGAATCATTGCTAAGTGGGGGCCATGGGAAATCAGAAAAAAAAAAATTATGCACACGCATTCCCCTTCCCCACATACCGCTTCAAACATCCCATTGATTGTTTTTTAAGGTGAAAGGGTTTCTCATTGCCTGCAGCACAATGATGGAAAGAATGAGAAGTTGCAGTGGAAACACAGAATAATAATACTTACGTAAAAATCCCTTTTTCCAAGATTTTTCTTTGCTTATCTTTTCAGTTAGATGTCTTACACTAATTTCTAGCAGTTCAAGGTATGTATGAACTCCACAGAAATGCAGTTCTAGTGATCATGCTCTGTATTTATTATGAGCCAAAGGTATTGCCTGTACCAGTGAGGTTTCATTCTCATAGACGTTAACGTATTCTTCCTTCATGTACAAATGCTTGAGGGCAGCTTAGTGGTCAGGGCATGAAACCCGTGCATCTGGACTTAATCTTTCTGAGTTGCTACATTGTATTAATATTTGGGCAGCGAAGGAAGCTGCTAAATCTAATTGTACCTTGGGAAATGCTGCAGACATTTGTAATCTAGGTACAAATCTGGTGAAAAGAATGCCTTAGACTTCATGAGGAGAGTGAAAAACAACAAGGAGCAAAAGTCCCATTAGTTTCAGTGGAATTTGTGTTGCTGGAATCTCTTAGATATTCTTGAAAATCCCTTTCTAGCTTGGCTTGAAATGTTGAAAGAGGAAACATGAGATACGTTTCTATGTTAAATAACTCTCCAGAGCCTGTCTTTCCCTGTTGATTGCATCTGATAATAAGTTGTCTTGTTGCTTGGGTCATTGGCACTGTCTGAGTAATTTGGGGCAAGAAACAGAATAACTGCAGTAATGTTTATCTTTTATTTACTTTTATAGAATCTGTCCCATAAGGACCGCAGCCGATAGAAGAGTCTGTTTCTTCTTTAAACAGCAATGCCGTTAGCAGCCTGCTGGTGGAAGAAGGGATCTGGATAAAGAGGCAATGAGGTCGGGAACTGGGGTTCACGGGCTAATGCCACGGTTCAGCTTGGAATGGAAGCATGGGGATGATTCTGTGCTCTGTTTGCCATTTTGCTCACCTTCAAATCTGGGCTATTTTTCCTGCGTTCTCTGTATTTCTGTTTTTACATTAGTAAATAAAGCAATAGCTCAAGAGCAATACAACTATCCAGGCTCTTAATAAATGCACCATGACCCCCTTATATTACAAATGAATAAAACACAGAACAAATTTCATGTAGCTCAATGGTTTACATGAGGGCATCTCATCTCTAGACAGTTCATTTCTATCTCTGCTATCATTGAGACAGCTCTTCTGGCTAGTCCTTTTCTACAAGAGTCCTTTCCTATAATAAATGGTATCTCTGTTCTCCAACTGCACACAAAGTTTGTGGATGAAAACAAGTTTATTCTTTATAAATGCCGGGAAGTTAATATTAAGTTTAATCCTCTCATATTTTACCACATATTGGTTTTGTCCTAAATGCTCCAGAGGCACTAATTCAGGCCTCCTTATACAACTATAACGGCTTACATTGTATTACTGCTAATCATCTGTTAATACATTGTTTGACTGACAGTGTCACTTTAGAGTGGCAGCCTTCCTGACTGTGGAGACGTGTGCAAAATCTGACCAGAAGCTAGGCACAGGTACTGTGTATTAGCTGTTATTACATGGGTTTATCAGTGCCGCTGAGCATTGTTCATCTCTGTCTCTTAAATGGAATAATTAATATGTGCTACTGCTACCTTCTACAAATAGCAAGTCAGCAGCAACAGACACTATGCATGCTTTGTAGGGAGTAACATGTCCAAACTGGTGCCTTTTAGTATGTTGGTTGCTTATGTATTGCTGCTACTCTGCACTTGCCATACAGGGAGACAGGTCTTTCCACTCTGGAGAACTGTTTGAATAATTCAGAGTCTCTTGAATTTGATGCTATAGTTATCACAAAACCTGTTTTAACCTGCTTGGCAAATGATCCCATATGATGAAAAATGTTATTTCTGAAGATGTGGATTGTGACTGTTCCTTACCTTCAATGGAGTGAGAATGAGCAGATTAAAGATTGTTAGGTGCTGACAAGATGATGGAAATGGGGTGTCTCAGATATTTCTGGAAAAGTGTCACGTATTTCTCCTGTGCTACTGGGTGTTAGCATCAATGGCATGCATTGGCATCCAGTCTGTAAGTCCGGTTGAGCCACAGAACAGTTACTATGATTCTGGGGGGCCAAAGGTGGGAAGAGTGTTTGTGGTTGGGGTCCAGCTTCCACCGACACCTCTGTCACTGGTAATGCTCCTCTTGGGTTCGCTGGCATTCTGCGATTTCTTATTGCATGGTAGAACAGTTGCTTACCCGAGCTGTCCTTTACTCTTAATAAACAGCAACACTGTTGATATTTCAGGGCAACAAAAGGTAATGGTGATTCTTCAGCCCACCAGACATGTTAAGATGTTTTCTGATTGCTGTTTGGGTTGCAGTAATACCTGGAGTCTCCACTGGCGAATCAGGCATTGTCCTGAGCTGCAACAAGTGGAAGGCAGCCCTTCTGCCAAATACTGTGCTGAAAACGTTGGCCCTGCAGCCATCAGAGCAGGTTTGCCACATAGGGTGGTTCCCTCTGCCATTGGTGACAAGGGGCATAAAATCGACATGAGGAGAGGGACTCTTGTGGCAGCAGTTAGAGGCAAAGACTCTAATTACAATTGAAATTGTAAATGAGCTCCTCTAGACTAAATGGGCGTTAGATCAGGTACTCTTTGAGAGGTAAGCAGGAAAGACTGAAGAACTTGATGTCTTACCTGGTTTTGTCTCATTTTGCTTCCTTTAAATCATCACTGTTGTTATGCTCAGATTTTCCTAGTCATGGAAAGATTTGAAAGCAGGAAGATTCTTGAGGGTTCATTGGTGCAATGAAAAGTGCAGAAGCTTATGCTGGTGGGTTAGGTTTTCATTCTCTTGGCTAGAGATGCAGTATTGGAGAATGAAAAAATGTCACTTTAGGACATATAGCTCCAAATACTCACTCTTCTGTAAGGCTGGATAAAGCAATATAATGAAATTACTGCTAATACAATGAATTATGGTTTACATTAGTGTTCACAGACAATGTCTGTTGGTCTTTTTTTTTTTTTTTTTTTCCCTGTAAGCAAGGCATTTTGATTTCAGGTTTAATAATCTCTAATAGCATCTTTTTAAAGGTCTGCTAAACTAACAGTACGGGGTAACTACCATTGATCTTAACTTGATTTATGGTCTATAGATGACCAAACAAAGACTTGCAAAACTGCACTAAAGAATAGTTACAAACCCCTCTTTCCCATCAGAATGAATTTTGTTAGTCTGAAGATTCTGGTAGAAAAAAACCTCAGTATCACGCTCACCAGATAATAAATTATCTGCAACCTTTCCCAGTCTGCAATCAATATGTTATTCGCTATTTATTTCCCAATTTTAATCAAATCTAAAGACAGAAAATTTAGAAAAGCCAACCTAGGACAAAACTGATGATAACAATGACATTTATTGACATTTCTGAGGCACAAGGAGATTTAAATGAAGTTAAAATACCTTTCAGCAAACGACAAGGGGTGTAATGAAAACCCAGTGAACACAATAAAATATGCACTGCCAGCTGCATGCAGGTCAAAGATGGAATTTACATTAAAGTAAGATAACTTTGCTTCTGTGCCAATTTATCCTGCTGCTAGACAGCTGCCCGGTCATTGCAAGCCACAGCAATAACAACATGCTGCCCAGGCCACATATCCTTACTTCTGATTATATAAAAGAGAAGGAAACTGTGAGGAAGGGATGAGAGGCAAAGACAATCCAGCAGCTAAAACTCAAAGATCTTTAGGTATTCTTTCAGTCATTTATGACATATATATTTAACTGGATTTCTATTTGCTAACAGGCAGATTTCTTTATTTACATCTCTGATTCTGGTGGATACATGCATTTTAACATTCCACATGTTTGGCCCTTGTATTCCTGATACCTTTTGCCCTGTTCCATCAGATTTTCTCTATGTACAGATGTTATCAACCCCAGTTTCAATAAGGAGGCTTGTTTTTCTGTCTCACCAGGGACAATACTATTTGACATTACTCTGCTCAGTGCAAGACCCTCAAAATGTCTGAAAGGTTCCCTCCTAACTGTCATCTATCCTTTTTATGATCACCTTGGCTCTAATCTGCAGTGACAGAGGGGGCTGTATAAAAAAAAAAACAAAAACAACAACTTTGGGGTAAATTCCTGTAGCAGATGACTGTAGGTATCACAGTACCTTTAAGCTGATTCTTTGTGAGGTGGAGTAAATAAAGCCTTGCTAAAATCTACTTGAACTGTGGTATTCAGCCCCTCCAAAAATCCAGATCTTACTTGTCTCTGTAAGCCACAGTTCTGGAGGCAGGGCTTGCAAACATCTGTAATCTGAAGGACTTGTTGGGTTGCTGTTTCAGTTTGTTTATTAGACTAATTTCATGCTGCTATTAAAAAAAATCTGTGGCTGAAGACAGAATCAGGCCGTATGAAGAGAATATGATGACTGGCTGTTACTAGTGTAGCTCAAAGCAGGCAAGGTAGCAGCCAACTCACGGAGCCTGCTGGGTTGAAGTCATGGAAGAGGGAAACAAATGAATTGTTGGCTATGTCTGCCTGTCTGTCTATCTATCTATCCATCCATCTATACAGGTAGAGAGCATCCATGAGATCCTGCAGACCATGTGAAACACCTGGCATATTTAGCACAGCAATGCCCACTTCCATAGCAGTGATCTCTGCAGCAGCTGTGTGGACAGAAAATATGTGGGAGGGTAAGCTTGCAACACTTCCAGCTGCTTGAGAGGTCATTTTCAGAGAGCAGGGTTGTACATGAACAAGGTACACTAGAAATTTGCAAAACTTAGGTTTCAGTTTATGGATTCTTCAGAGAAAGTACTGTCATTTGTTCTCCTGGCACCTAAAGGTCTTAATCCTAGAACACAAATAGTAATTTACTGGGTGGGGGAGAGGTATACTCGATCACGGCTTGTATGAGGGCCTGCCACACAACCATGGGAGATGTTTAAGGGAAATGGGTTTTGGAAGCAGCAGGAGAACCTGAAACTCAAAGCAGCATTTAAATGGAACCAGGTAGGGCTGATTTTGCAAGGATTTTCATGTACCTGCGGATTGTACGTCATAAGACTGTCAAAAATTGCAAGGCTATTTAAGCACTGCACAATAATAACTATTCTGTTACAAACCCTCCAAACTGCTTTTTTATGGCTCTGAAATAGAACTGTAAGTCCAATGAGAAGTTTAAAAAAATTGGGGAGTAACCTCAGTTTTCACAGTCCTATCATGGGTGATCAGAGAGATTCAGGTTTTACTCAGAAATGTAGTGGTGGTTTAGAACTCATGTGCTGCAATTACAGACCTGGATTTCACACTGCTATGTACTATACAACCACTGAAATAAAAGCAGGTCCTTGTTTGATCTTTAAATTCAAAATCATACAAAAAGTAGAGGCAATACTATGAGATTATATTGGTAGCTGATGTAAAAAGGGATCCAGTGGACTTTTTGAACATTGGATCAGGCTCTTGGTAAATACATGCAGCCACTGTATATTGTTTATCAGTCTTTGTACTGTAAATAACTGGGATACTGAGTCTTATTCTGTTAGTATTCATTTTGTATAAATATATCAAATAACATATGTATAACTACTGCTTTGCAATATCACAAAGCAGAAAAAAATATGCAATCAAGCAAAATTCTTGGTTTACCTTTTTCCTAGGCTGGCACAAAATGTGTGATATAGTCATTTAAAAGGTATGTTTTTAGTATTCTTCCATACAGAGAAATGAAACAAACCGATGTGATATAAATGACAGCTTCAGAAGGGGTACTTCCATTTACTTAATTCTGCCTTCTTATTCTTTCCTATTGTATAGCTGATGGCTTGCTTTTAAAGCTGTTACTTTGTGTGAATTGTGTAAATACCTTTGGTGTTCTGGGTATCTGCTGAAATATTTTTACAGTTAGGCAGCTGAAAGTGTTAGCTTGTCTTTCATTATAGGTTGGGGTTTTGCATTTGTCTTTGCTACTTCCTGCTCTTTTGAGATCTCTTTCTGTCCTGATAAGGTGGAAATCACAATCAAATAAAATTTAGATTGATTTTATTTTTATACTTATCATCCTACATCATACAATTTGTCGAGGGAGGAGCTGTAGTAAAGCTGCTGCTGTACGTACTAAAGTCATTATACCATAGCTCCATTGTGCTGTTTTATGAGACCATAATCTGCTTCCTCATGAGGCAACTAGATTAGTGCCTCATAAAAATGGCAAAAGCACCACTATTACTGTTCTACAAGTTTTTATGCATTGCTGAATTTTGTCATTATTATTGTTGTTTTACCGTTAGTGTGGCCTAGTGAAACTGTGTTTAGAAGTGAGAATTCTTTGTCTACAAAAAAACCCCAAAACACTAGCTTGACAGAATTGTAACTCCCTTTGACAGAAGCAGCATTTTTGTCTGTGGCTTTTGGAGAGGATGCATGCCCAAGCTACACAGGCGTCCACGATGCTGTTGGTGGGGACATGTGATGTGTGAGGCTAAATAAATTTGCAAGTCTGACTTTTAAGTGGGGTGAAATAGTTGAAGTAAGTGATAAAAGGGAATATGTATCTCCACATTTAGTTATTTAAATATCTGTAGCAATATTGAATACTAAACTTCTATAGCTCTTACAGAGACCCTCACTTGTGACTTTTGACAAAAAAATTTATTGGCACGTACCAGCACTTTCAAAACCAGAACCATTTTTTAATATCTCCATTTCTGGATAACAGTTGTGACAACAGGCATTAGCATGCTGAACTTGGGACAAATGGTGGATATTTTGCTTCTAATTGGGGGCAAGCAAGCAGAATTCTATCCATTTATTCTGTGTGGAAATTCCCCAAGGAAACTGAGGGAGTCTTGTCTGTTTATTTACATATGTATTTACTGCTCTGGGAAAGCTATGAGCAGTCTTTATTTTCCTCTAAGTGTGCCCTCAATTTCAGAAAATCAGGATAATCAGAGGGACAATGGTCCACAAATTTAATGAGCACTTCTGCAGATGCAGAATGGTATGAATTATGTCCCTTGTGCCAGGGGGAGGAAGGGAAATCCTTGGAGTGAGAAAGCAGGCAATTTGTCTGCCACTGCAGCTTTTGAGGAAGGACGGACCTCTTTTAGGAGGAGAGAGCTGTAGTTTCTGGTGGGCAGCTAGGCAGGGGAAGAGCTGAAACCAAAGCATCCTGGGGGCAGGTGGCGATGTCCCTGCCCCTTGCTCTGGGCACTTTGCCTCTGCCATGACACAGAACTTGGGGTTGACCTCTGCGAAGGCATTTAGAGGCAAGGACCTGTGACAGCCCACAGTAAATCATTAATGCCACCCAGCTGAGTCAAACCCAAAGAATTAATTTCTTTCTTCGTAGCTATTTGTTAACTGACTTGAACTTTTTAGTTACCTCTTGGTGCTGCAGTTTCCAAATACCCCACCTTTTAAAGTTCATTTTCCTTCTGTTGTATCTGGTGCTTTATACTGAGTATAAATCATAATTGCAGACACAAATAAGAATATTTGTTCTGACATCACTTTTAATATATTTTAGCAGAGTGACTCCTGAGTGCCCATTCAGCAAAATGCATCCTTTCGGGTAGGATCATTTGCTTTTCGTTAACCTGTCAGACAGAAGACTATTTCAGCTATAGGCTCAGTATCTTAGGGGGCCTCTTGGTTTAAATTTATTAGAAGCCAGGAAAGTTGCCCTGCTGCAGTGTAACCTTGGATGTCTTACAGGTTTTTCAGCTGCAATATAAGGGCAATGCCCTGAGTAGATACAAATTTAACTAGACTTGAGAAATTGCAAAATCTTTTTATTTTTAATCACCAGTTTTCAGGTCCCTTGATTTGACCATCAGAATAAATCTTCTATGATCTCATAATTTTAAAAGCTCTCTTCACTCCCCTCTTCCCCCATCTTTTTAACCAATAACCTATTCTCACAAACACTGAAAATCATATTATGAACAAAGTTGTCTTGATAGGCCTGGAATGTACTGTGGATCCATGCCGAATTAAGTTATAGCGGTGCTGAGACTATGCAGTCTAGAGTAAAAGTGGCTACTTCTTTTTATTTTCTTAAAGGTAGATTTTCTGAAAAATACCTTTTTTTCAGGAAAAATAACAATTAATTTGGGGCAAATTTAGAAAAATGGGGATGATTTCTACAGATGAAATTGAGTTTTTTATTAAAAGAACTTTATAAATCATCAAGGAATATGGGTAGAATTTTTTTCCCACCATTTCCTAATATTACTGATAAGTCAGAATCATAATTTGGTGACTTCTTTATTTTGTTCTCCTCAATAATTGAAGTCAATGTTGCCAATAATCTCTCTCTCAGTAAATACACACTGAGTATCCAAGATTTGAATCCAGTTGTAGGAAGTGAGATCAGTGTGGGGTTGTTAGAGATGGTGGTTATCATGAGGGATATCAAGATGCCTATCGTTAAAAATTGAAGGAGCCGGTGAAGTACAGCTATATCAGGTAATAACAATTTTTGGAAAGACGTTAGACCAAAGCTCCTCCAACCATTCTAAGCACTCGGAAGTTAATGTGGAGACAAATAGTTCCAGAGTGGATTGGGCGGGGGGGGGGGAACAGTTGTGTCAAACCAACCTACTTCTGTTCTACAGCATGCCAGACAAGAAGCACTGAATCCCTTGTGTCTTGACTTTGGGAAGTCTTCTGACCCTGTCACTCCTGATATCCCCAAAAGTAAAGAAAGCATGGTCTGCAAGGATCTGCGACAATGTGTGTGCAAAATTGTTTGAAACTTCTACGCAGAAAGTAATTATCAGTTTCCCTGTCAAAATACAGCAATATATGGAGCTGCCCTGTGCTGCTCCTTGTTCATTAATGATCACCACCCTCGAGGCGTTAGCAAGTTGAGAGGGAGGAAGCTAGATGCTCAGGATGACAAGAGCAGAATTCAAAATTACCTTGGCAACCTGGGGAAGATGAGCTGAAATGGAGTAGGGGGAAGTGCATGGTACTTCACGTAGGCAAGCTGAGTCAACTGCATAAATAAAGAACGAGGAGCAGCTGGCTAGGAAGCTGTTATACAGAAAAGGGTCAGGGGTTGTACTGAACCGCAAGCTAATACATATGAGTCATGAGTTAAAAATGTCATACTGCTGTGGTGAATCCAAATACCATACTGGGAGGCAGCAAGACACCTGAGGTAATATCTCCATTCTGCTCATCTTTGATAAAGATTCAAGGGCCTCAAGGCTAATATTGAATTTGGGGCCTTCTCTTAAAGAAAGATCTGGATCAGAGGGAGACACTTTAAAAGGAAGTTACAACAATTATTAACTACCTAGAAACCATAATCTGAGATCAGAGACCAAATTGGAATTGTAGAGCCAAAAAAAAAAAAAAAAAAAAAAAAAAGATAATGGAGGGGAACACATAGTATTTCTTAAAACCACAAAAATTTCTGAAGGAAGGAAGGAAAAATGGATCTCTTCTCCCTGCTTATGAGGTAAAACCCACAGTCTGTAGTGGGCTACAGCTGTAGCAGGGTAAATACAATTTATTGGAAGACACAAGGAGGGCTTTGGGAAGGGGAAGAGTTCAGGAGTTTCTTTGCTAACTGTGTAAATGAGGATTAGGAACTGTTTGGATTACCAGGCAAAAGGTAGCATAATGTCACTGGTAGGATAGTAAGAAGGTGGGATGGTTAATCTTGTCTTTCCCAGGTGTATAAAAGTTCCAGATACAGTTCTGCCGACATCTAGAAAATGGGTGCTGGCATTTTGGAGTGTGACAGGAAGGAAAATGTGACAAGGAACAACCTGTTAGGTCAAACTGACCTGGAAAACAAGAAGAATAAAGGACAGATTATTTATGCAGGAAGAAGAGACTCTGCTAAGGAAGGAATATCACTATATTGTATACACCAAAGGTTTACACACAAACTTTCTTTGTATTTCTCCCTGATTTAAAAGATAAGGAATTAAAGTGCTTCTTTTGAAGTTTTAGGAGATTGAAGACACTCAGAAGGGGCTGGACCAGTCTCTGACAGCCCTTACTCTACTGAAAAATGCAGTCAATGTACAATGGTATGTGCTTGTAAATGCTCCAGAAACCTTCTATACCTACTTTGGTTGCCACTGTATCATGAAATGCACATCATCATTGCTGCATAGCTATCGCTGTACTAGCCAGATACAACTAGCAAGGAGTATATTGACACTTACTAAAATTACACCTTTGTTCTGCTTTGTAGATGTCCCCTGTGGTGCACAGGTCTTATAGAGTATCCATGGGCTTTGCAGGATGACACCATTTCTGGTGGGCAGAAATGGAGGACCAGTCAAATGTCATCTTTAATTTAGTTCCCACTCAGAAGCCATCATCTGTGTCTTGGCTTGTATTAAAGCAAATACTTAAGTCAGGAGGTGAAGTCAAAACTTCAGGTTACACTGTCAAAATAGAAAATTTCTATCCTTCAGGGACAAAGGAAAAAAAAATAAACAAAAGCAAAACTGGATCTGACTGATGCAACAAAACAGTTCTGATTCTTTGGCTGACTGGACAGAAGAGAGATGAAAAAGAAAGGCCAGGAGGGGAGATGGAAGAGGGTGCAGAGGATATACTTTCTCTATCCATCATGGGCTTTGGCTAGGATGGTAAGTAAAAGAACTTGGACTCTGGCTGCAGAAAGGGGCTGTTTCACTGCAACAGGCATGCTTGCTTGTGAGGTCTTCACTACTGCCTTTCTCTTGTGAGGGGAAAGGACCCTCTTTATTATTCAGTTGTTGATAATCCAACCACCAATGTGGCAACCTACTGCTGTTCTGTGTCCTATGCTGCTATCTCCATGGCTCAGAGAGAAAAAGAATAAATTCACAGTCAGGCCAGGTGGGGATGGGTAGAAACATAAAAATAAAACATATGGAGCCATCAGCATGTGCTTTTTATGGAGACCTGAGTTGAACAGGTCTGACCCAACCAGAGTCCTCAGCCCTCAGCAAATTTTAGTTCATCCCTATAGCCATGTAGGTTTTAGGATGAGTTGTTTGTTCTTTCTTTACTTAGATTTTTAAAAAGTGTGTTACTTTAAAGTGCCTGGACATTGCACATATCCATAAAAATGGCATTCTCAGTGAGATCAAGAAAGCTCTACAGTATCCTAAAATAGTGTCTGAATTCTAAGCAAGAAAAACAGAAAAAGGAAAAAGAAAAAAAGAATCCCTCACTTCCTTTAGATGAAGAAGCCATTTATCATTCTATCATTAATCTTCTCATACTGGGGAAATATTATGGGAAAAGTGGTAGCTCTTCAGTTACTTCATTATCTCTTTAGCCATGTGTCTTCTGAGAAACTTCACTGTTTTTCTGACCCAAACATAGCAGAGAGATAACCTCGCTTCTTATTAACGTTGACAGAGGTACCTTGTCTCAACAGACTCCACAGATCTCTCTTCCTTTGGCATTGTACATCACAGAGTCCTTGTATGAACATCTCAAGGATATGCAGTAGCTGGCTTTGCAGCTGTGTCCTTTAAGGCTTTTCAATCTTTCATATCACTCCCCCCAACCTTTGGAAATGATGTGTTATCCAATTCTTCACATTAAGAATTTACCATTCCTTGGGATACCATGCTGGCATCCGTCCCCTGTGGTGCTTAAAAAGACAGCAGTATTTCATAGCTTTAGTCACTCTAAGAGTAACCTAGTTTTACACACACTTTAAATAGGATTGCTCTTACAACTTTGGAGTGAGCTTTAAAAATTATTTGAACTCATCCCATGAACTGACTATTCACATTCTTGTCACACCCATCCATTTGGATCTAATGACGTCATAACAGATTTGGGGAAGGCTCAGGCAAGTGGCTTTTCAGCTTAAATAATTCTGGAGAATTCTTTCTTCATAAAAGCTAAAGCACATTAAATTCCATAGTGCAGGAGCTGGGCAATGTAGCTCTGTATGCTTAAAACAAACATTTAGCATAAAAAATACACTGGAAAGAGTGGAGGAGAGGAGCTTTGGAAACTGTTTATATTGCTGAAGCCAAGAAAGAGGTATTCAGGACTCTCATTTAATGATAAAATCCAGATTACTTATCCAACCTTTTTACCACAAATCCTAAGAAATAAAACATATACCAGGCAGGTGCAGTAAAAAAATGGAGCACAAATAAATGATAAATATAACAACCCAATCTCCGGGGGGGGGGGGGGGGGGGGGGGTTAACCTATATCCTGCTATTTGATTGTAGTGTGTCAGTTTTTTTCACTGCCGTACTAGTAATTTTGTTTTCTTTGGGGGTATTGTATTTTTTGTGGCTTATTGCAGACTGCACTCTACCATCCACGTCACTACTGTATAGCTCACATTCTGCCCTCCCAGTTAGAGCAGGAATATAAAGGGAGTAAGAGACTAATCAGAGTGAGCACAAAAGGAGACAGAATGTGTCCCTGAATGCTTAAACTCATCAAAAGAAGGCCTGCTGCCTTTTCTATTTTGAATGCACAGTTGGTGCCCAATATCAAATACTTTTCTTTCGGTAGTGAGGTCTATGGTTGCCTGCACTGAAAGCATTATGATCCAAGCACTAATTCCTATTCCCTCCACTATCACACAAAAAGTTGTCAGTTTACCTCTTTAGGCTTGCATGCACCCATGTGCAAATTTGAAGTAGTTTAATCCCACTGCGTTTCTGACACCTGAATAAAACCTTACTCGCTGCATGGTTTAAGGGGCTGAGCAGATGTTTCCATGAGGCAGAAATGAAAACAGGGATATTCAGGTCAACAGCATTGCAGAGACAGTA
This sequence comes from Astur gentilis, assembly GCF_929443795.1. Lineage (NCBI taxonomy): Eukaryota > Metazoa > Chordata > Aves > Accipitriformes > Accipitridae > Astur > Astur gentilis. The sequence continues at coordinate 17,533,230 of NC_064900.1, read as the reverse complement.
GTCAAGGACCAAAAAAGACATGAGATGCAGCAGCAAGTTAAGATGAAATAGAGGTAATACATATGATTACTTTTCCAATCAAAAAAAAATTGGAAACACTCTTCGAAAAATAGTGTTCATTTCATGGCCAAAAGACATAAGAATAGATTCTGAAAATAACTTTTTTATTTAAAGACCTAGCAATAAAACAAGAGAATATTAGAGCCATTAGTTATCTACCATGTCTTAATATCAGTGGTAGAATTTCAGCTGTCATGAAGCAACAACATCAGAAAATGCAGATCATGGCAACAAAGAATAATCTACAGATCTAGGTATGTAACTAAAATAAAACAGACTGCATCAAGATACGCTTCACAAACAGCAGTGGCAATTCTGTCCAAGGTCCTAGCTTTTACGAATAAATTCTTATAAACCTCTAATACACAGGAAATGTAAAAATTGCAGAAGGCTGTAGTCCCATCTAGAAATCCAATTTTGCCAGTTTCAGGTGTCTTACACCTGCATTGTACTTTCACAAGGGTAAAGGAGCAATTACAATAGCAATGTACTTGATTCGTGACTTCTGCTTTCTTTTGTCTTGCAGTGTTATGTACCAAGCACGACTCACCTTTCCTTGTGAGATAGCTGTGTTGATCTGTACAGAGATGTCCTTTTTATGTTTCATGGTAAGCAACAGCATTTTCCAGGAATAGCTGAAAAACATTTTCCTGAGGTTTCTAGGAATAAAGGTTTTAATTCTTCCACCCTGATCAAATATCTTCCTGTATCCTTCCCGTAGCTCTTGTGGGCCTTCATGCAAATAACTGAGCAGCAGTGAGGCCCTCATGCCATTAGCTGCTTGTAGCTTCTGCCTTACCTGAGCCCTTTTCAACCTCTAGAGCAATACATTATCCATAATCAACATGTCAGGAGTAATTTAGTGTCATCTGCTCTTCTGTTCCCACCCTGATAACCTGAGACCCCTTGAGAAGGTTTCTTTTTCTCTGCAGGTTTGGCCTTCCTGTGGGCTCACTGTGACATGACAGGGGTCCTGAGGTACATTCCCTGAAACACATTCTCTATTCTTCAAATAATTTCTCAGAAAAGACTTTAGGAAGTTTAAGATTGACTTCTTTTCTTTCCATAGTTATCTAAAAATTTGTGTTTTCTCTGGCAGATTTGGTAGGCAGGAGAGTAACCTCCCTATGTACTGTAAGACTCACCAAGAGTCAGAGGACCTGTTTGCCCACAGGTTGCTTTATGAAAAAGTGTTTTGCAGGCCTGAGAGGGAAGGATGGCAAGGTACCAAAACACTGTCTAACTCTTAACCATTGGATAGTAGTACTGCAGGTTGTTATGGACTAGAATCAGCAAAAGCCATTATCTCACCACTTTTTGGGGACCATGTACTACCTCTACTATGACAGATACAAGTGGCCAGCATCCTTCTCTATTTCAAATGGATGCCATTGACAAATCAGGAAGATCTGTGACATTCCCTGTTTCCCTAAATCATACTATACAAGCACTGTGTTATCCCTAGTGACGTTATGAAAGAGTATTAGCAGAATGTATTGCTCTCTTCCTGTTTGTTGTGAAGTGTTTACACTGCTTCCTTTTCTGATGCTTGCATTCAATGAAATGCATACATTTATTATGAAATTTATTAGAAGATTGAAGATGCCCAAACAGCACTCTACTCTCCAAAACTGTTCATATCATTTGTTTATATGGCACTTAATTGCAATATTCTAGCCAACACACAGTAAAAAAAGCAGGCAATTCAGTACTCAGACATATTGTTAAGATCTTGTAGGGCCTCTCTGATCTGAGCAGACTCTCAGTAGATTTTCATAACTACCTTTGTATCTGGACGTTGAAAATTAGCAAGCAAATTTTCTAATTTTAATGCGCTTTTAACCTCTGCTGCTAATAGTTACCTTAGCTTACAAAGATGATTCAGTACACTGAACATAGCAATAATAATAGAAACATTAACTTTGGTAATATCGGTCTGACTCATGACACATTTTCATATCCTCTCAGGTAACTAAAACTATATTAAGTTTAGTCTGGCATTCTCAAATGTTAGCTGAATCTTTGTGGTACTGGTCAGATGTCTCTTTTATGGGCCCAAAAATGTTGGAAACAAAGGATAAAATTACCCTGGACATTGCAATTCCAGAAATGTGGAGGTCTTGGTCAAGAAAAAAGATCCCTGCTTGCATCTTCTGAAAATGACATATGCTCCTAACGATGTAAATGTTATCTTACACACTGCCTTTGACCAGCCAGCACAGATATTCAGTGAAATGTTCCCACTTGAGACAGGTGCTTACATAACTGAAGAAAATTAACAGCTTTCCTGTTCATGCAGTCATAGGAAAAAGAAATCTCACTAGGATATGGGTCATATCTCTGACTGCACTGCTCTTCAGGAAGCTATTTCCTTCTGACTTTGCACAGAAAAATGTAAGTAGTGGCCTTGCATACTTGAGTGGCAGCCCTTTTCTCTGTGTATTTTCTGACCTGAAACTGTTTCCTCAGTGACTGGCATCTGCCTGGCACAAGCTAGACTTGCAGTCTTCTGGTGACATTCACCATTCTCTTTTCCATTGCCAAAGTTAACTTGCTTTCTGCTTCTGAGCTGAGTTGTAGTGTAGATTGAACCCTTCCTGGCCAAAAGTTTGACAGCCATTCCCAATAGTCCCAGATTTGCCTGAAAGAGTGGTCCTATCAGTTCCTGGTTGTTTCTTAGACCCTGAAGTATCTTTCTTCCTTGTGTAGCTGATAGATGCCTGCACTAGCCAGCATTGTTTGCTTGTTTACTTCAGTAAACTCTATATCCTCTTCCTGATGTCTTCAAATGCTACTTTAGTTACACTTGTTGAATTTCTGCATATGCAGAAGAATTGCCTAGGATGTCTCTAGATCAGACACGAGAATGCTGCAGATCTGTTCAGTGTCCACGCAGGTGGCAGAAAGACTAAAAGTAGGAGGGAATGGTAGGGTGTTTTCAAAAGGGTGAATATTTTAGGAATATTCAGAAAACCTTGTAGGATAGAAAAAAATTAATTGTGTATCTGACATTCAGCTAGCATCTCATTATACACTGCAGCTGTATCCCTGTGCATCCTGGGGCACAGAACCACCCAAGAGATGGAGAACACAGAGATACTGGTCATGGGGCACTGAGTCTTTGTCATGCTTATTAGCTGGCAGTAACGATACAGGACTGCCAGTGTGAGCACCCAAGGTGCACAGGCACAATTAAAAATGCAGTGCTGTTGACTAATAAAGCTTATGGAAGTTCCTTCCAGAAGTAAATTTGGCTGATCTTGGCAGAGTTGTAGATCTACATACACAGAAGAACGCTAACTTATGCTTTAGCACTCTGTAAAAGAGCATCGATCAAACTTACCTTTCTTGTTATTAAAGGGTAGCATACAAGAAAATAAAAAGAAGCAAAAGACAACCAGGAAAGAAAACAAACAAAAGAAACCCACCCAACTGATGGCAAGGCTTTTAAATAATTTCTTTCAGTGAAGACAAGTTACTAAATGCGCATAAGAGCAAAAGAAGACCAGCCAGCCCTGCAATCATGAGTTGCAGTGACACCAAGCTGACACACTGAGGCTCTTTGCTGGCTCATGATCAAAGAACTGCAAGGAGCAGTTCACAGGAGAATGCTGTAATAAAGGTGTCTTAAAGCGTTAGTTGCTTGCTGCTGAAGGAAAAGAAAACAATTATAAATATTTCCTAGCTGTCTGGTAAATGTGTATTTGGTTGAACTTTTTAAAAATAGAAAGAATGATGTTTCAGGCATTTATTTTGGTTTTTTTTATTATTATTATTTTTAAAGGGAAAACATGTACCAATTATAACCCTTTAAGATAGCAAAATTCTTTAAAATAAATTGTCAGGAGAGATCAAAGAATGAATCAGGAATGTAGGAAATGCTATGATATATCCAATAAATAATGAGTGTTTCTTTAGTGTGTTGCTAAAGGTAGCCAGGATCTGGTCATTTGCATAAATCACAAGAAGCCTTGATGTGGGTGCTGGTTTAACATGCTTGAAGAAAAGAGGAGGAAAAAGTAAACCAGATTTTTTTAGCATCTTCTCTCAGCTGTAGATTATTTTTCACAGTCTGTTATTTGATCAATTTTTGGGACTGGTCAGACCTTATAGCAGATACTGGCAAGGATGAAAGAAATGCCACAGACAGGGAGGGAAGGAGCTGAGGGCAGTGGCTGTGCAATGACTCATCTATAAACAAGATACAGGTAGCAGAGAAATCTGGTTGGCTGTACAGCTCAAAAAAAAAAAAAAAAAAATCAGGAGCAATCTCACTGCAGACCTCTCCTTTTTTCTTGTTGCTCCGAATTTTCTGGAGTGTTTCAGTTGCTTTTCTTCAACTTGTTACTTTCAGGTATCACATCTTTAGCAGGTCAGCTGCTTTTCTGTAGGTTACATCTGAACATGTAGCGCTCTTATAGTTGCCCCCAGTAACAGTGAGTGACCTGTTCTCTGTCCTTTCAAAAACTGAAACACGGTTTGAAATACAGGATTTTTAACCCCCCCTCAAAAGGACGCATCAAGTCGCAGCCCTGGAAGAACCTATTGTGGACTGAGAGCAGACCTTGCATCCTTGCAAATTTTCCTCTCTTTCCCCATACACACCTCAACTTGTGTCTGCTGTATTTGCCAGGCACCCTGAAAAATATGTTTGTAGGCTGCAGGTGGGCTATAGCATCATCACTGTGCATTGCACAGCCACAAGTTGGTAGACATTGCTGTAAGTAACGTCCCTGAAAAGCAAAGCTTAACGTCACTGGCGGGATACCTTTCTGACTTCCAAGATATGCCTGCTGATATTAAGCTTAGCTTAAGTGGAGCAGTGTGAGTGGTCTATACCATAAAACACTTACTGCTGAAAGATAAGCATGGCTAAATTACTAAATGCTCTGCTAAATGCAACTGTGTGCCAGAACCAAGGCATATATAAAGTTTGCCCTTAAATGTTTCTGTACACTTACATGTCACAGGGGTAGAGTTGTCCTGGGATGGGTACCAGGACAGTTTCTGTGGTTGTTGTGTTTCAGAAGTGTAGTGGGTCATTACAGCACAGAATGAGTAAGAAATTGTGATATATCTTTTTGCAGGAGGCGCACAGCTAGCAGTCCAATGGGTGGGTGGGTGAATAGCCTTGCAAATACTAATCGTGTGGTGGGAGTGAACGTTCCCATCTGACAATAGACACATAGCTAAATGGGGACCTCACTGAACTTTAATTAGCTAAAAATAATAGTTCTTTCAGCACAGTAAAACAGTACATGAGCTGGTGAAACATAAAAGAGGGGGATTAATGGAACACACTCCTATGAGTCAGTGAGAATATCCAGCTAGTATAGAGGGTAGGTTTGGGGGTTTTTTTTCTTGGTGAACTGTCTAGAAGCCCCTCCTCATCTGCATTTTCTTGGCAGAAGCAGACCTTCCCAGGGTGAGAAAACAGATTATATATTTTATTGAAGTTAGAAAAATAGAAAAAATAATGAAGAAATCAATATATTTCTGTTTGGCTAAATAATTCTATTTCAGAATATTTATTTTTCTTGAAGTGTCATAATTTAGGCCTCATTTTCCAGGCAAGCAAGAGTATATGATCCTGTTGTGTCTCAGTCCTGCTTCCACTTACTTTTGAAATTGTTCCCTATTTCAGCCAAGACTTACATGGATTAGGAGATCTCAAAGATTAAAGTTCTATTTTGTGAAAACTCGTCCAGGAGTAAAACTGGAGTCTTTGCTTCTATGAAGGAAAATTCACAGCATCGGGTAGACATTTGATTACCCCACTGGCCTCTTCTCTAAGTAAATCCAGAGCTTAGGAGAAGTGCTAAGGCTGGCTTTCTAAAGAAGCAAAATGGTAATGGTTGGCACAGGGAACAGGGGTTTAAGCCGTATGCAGAATTAGGAATATTCTGGTAACAGAGGGATAGTGAAATCTGTCTCTGGAAAGATCTGCTCATCAGAGAATTAGTTGTGTCCTCCCTTTTCGTTTCAGCCCAGCTGAAGAAGACCGTTCTTACTTGGAGATAAAATTATATTAATATCTCTTTTTTCTTGTCTTGTCTCTTTTTTTTTTTTTTTAATTGGTATTATCCCTACCTTACCATGGATTCTGTGGAGATGAATTGAGCTCTGTATTCCAGAACTATTCCTTAAATCCTCTGTGGAATGATTTCCATCTCTAGTGTTTGTGCACCACACTGTGGTAGTGCTGTACAAACAATGCAACAATAAGCATGTGAAGGAGTCTCAGTAGAAGATGATTAATTTATAAGCATGATTTTTTTTTTTATTAAACTGTCTTATTTCTTAGCTACCAATAACAATTTCCCCTTCCAATATCCCCTCTTAATTCTCTGTGTCAATTTTCACCTTGGAGTTCTCTGATACTAATTCCAAGGTCTTTGCTTAGCTGCTTTCTTAAGTGGACAGAGGAATGCTTTGTTGCATCTCATTCCTTTCTTGAGTGCCTGGAAGCAGAGAAAGTGAGAAAATTGAAGGCAGGTGAGTGCAAGGCAGTGGCAGGTTCTGTTTTTTCTCTCTTGCACTGCTCCATGAGCTCCTCTTGTAGCTCTGTACTTGCTACTTGGCTGTGGAGCCCTGGCCCAAGGTAGGACCTGCTCTGCCAGCGGCTTGCAGTGACAGCTTGATGAGATGCTTCTTCAGTCATTATGTGCAGAGAGAAACAGGGGAGGAGATTTAAAAAACAAACAAACCAAAACCGGAGTTGACTGCCCCTGCCTACAAAACAAGACCGCAGGAATTGCCATGCCCCATTAGACCCCTGGTCCATTGAGTCTTGTGTCCTAACTCAAATTCTGGCCAATGCCAGATGCTTCAAAGTGTGAAACAAGGCACTGTGCAGCAGGCAGCCATAGCAGCAGGAGGTGTGTCTATTAATAATCACTTGCTTATATTTCTTTTTATTTCCTGCTCTTTTTTGCCTTGGAAGCCTAACTCATTAAATGAATTTCAGCACATTCCTTTCTCCTAACCTGTCCTCTGCTTCAAAAAAAAAATTTGTTTCTCCTACTGCAATAGCAGTTTCCCAGTCATCTTTGCTAAGCAGTTGAAGGATTCACTCGCAGGGAGAAATATGTGTTCTCTTAATAGTAGTTTATTTCTGTAGGGATTGAAAGCTGAGGGAATTCTTCTGCAGTTATATCTGCTCTTTGGCTGTGTATAGTAACTTCTCAGGCAGGTCATGTACTCCGTTCCACTGCTATCTGCTGTTTCTCTGTATATTTTCCTGCATTTTGCATTATCATTTGTTAAATACATTCCAACCTGCAATTTATCTTAGTCAGCAGATTTAGGACCTTTGTGTCTCTCTCTGCACACCCAGCGAATTCGGAAATAAATCACTGCTCCTAGGGGTTGTTTTTAATGCAACAACTGTTTTAGAGAAAGTCAAGAGGGGCTTGGTCAATATCGTCTGGACTCTCTTGTGCAATAAAACATTTTCCACATGCTTCCCCAGGTGGTAGGAGAATCCTGGTTCAATTCAATTTTCTGCACTTGCTATTTTTAATTTTTAATATGTATTTTGTTCCTTCAAGCTCTACTGGTTAAATTTCATGTGTTGGAGATAATGCAGGCAGTAGTCAAAATTATTTTTCTACCACTTATGCATTGATTTTTGTTGGCAGGTTTTACACAAAAATACTCTTTCTGAAATGTTTTGTAGGTTAGATAATGCAGAATAAGCTAAGAAAACAAGAAACCGCACGCAGCCTAAGTTTGTTAGGAAGGGTTTCTTGGATATTCAAAAGCAGAACCTGATGTTAATAAGGTGTTTCCTAAACTACATTGATTTACTGAGGTAGAAACTCATCGATATAAAACAAACAGGTCTTCTTCTTAAAACCTGTCAAAAATAGGACTCTTAGAAGTGAGGGCAAGTATTCACCTAAAGATCTAGGTCTCCCTCCCGCAACCATTTAAACAAATAGAAAACCTTTATGCATCCAAGTCTGACCTTATGGAGGCAGAGATCCTGCTTCCAGTGAGGTGAGTTGTACTTGTTAGGCTTGCTTGCCTTACTTAACCACTTACCTAACTATTAGGTGCTGGTGTAAATGGGCTACTTTGGTGCTCAGTGTAAACACTCGTGCCTCTGCGCTCTTCTGGGTCAAAACCAGAGCACTTGTCACTGGCAGGGTTGTACCGTCACCCTTGGCTTTGATGTCCCCCTTGGGTGCTGGGTGGGTGGGTGGTGGAGCTCCTCTTGTCACCACACATGGTATGTTTTGCACCCTTGACTGCAAATGCTTTGGAGTGAAGGCTGTTTGCCCAGCAATTCATATATTGCTCTCAGCAGGACAAGTCCTCCACGGTGATGGGAGTCACTGAGCTCTCAGGTAATAATGCGTAATAAATAATCACAGAGTAAAAAATTGTTGCAAGGCTTGTGTGAAATTGATTCAAATGGGAGGCAATTGTCACAACTTGGTTCAAAAACAAAAGCAGTGGTTTTTAACAGAGCTGTAGCTATAATGCTTCATTATTGCAATCAAGTTTCTGTCAAGAGCTAAGGAAGGCCAGGAGCTCACAGGGACCCCTCTTGATAAAGATGGAACATTCACTTTTTGTTTGTGAAATTAGTCTACGGGTTTAACAAATTATAAATAATTGCTGAAATGAAAAATGATTGAATAATGCATTCAAGGGACGTTTTTCATATTAGCGAACTGATCTGGTATACATTCAGAAGAATTCTCTGCCATCTTATTTAGCAGCATGGATCAGAAATATTCATTTTCTCACAGTAAGATGCATCTAACGCTTTTCTTAATTTGGAGACAATTAAGACTGGAATGTGGAGGGACTATTGCAGCGGAGTGACTCATGCCATACTTATTGGGGAACAATAAGATTACTTTGATTTCTGAAGCAAAGCTAAATCTCCAGACTACTTATTTTTAAATAACTGCAGACTATATACGAATTGGGATAATCGGATTCTAGAGATTTTTCTCTGTTATTGAACCAACAAAAAGCTGACACATCTATTTGCTGTGTCTGAACAAAATGAAGAAAAAACCAACAGCCTAGAAAAAATTACTTAACTTTACAAGTACAATTGATGTTTGCATGTGTGTGTTAATATTCTCAGTGTGGTTTTTTGAGGTGCTCCCAACAGCTGTAAATGAAGTATTTTCAGCTGAGGCAGTGGGCAGATCTTTGCAGCTTGTGCTCCTTATCCCTTCATCAAAAGTACAGTCCTGATATTTACAGACAAACTCTGAAAGAAGGAAGATACTATCTTGCCAGTGTGCTTACCCTTACCTATTTGTTATGTTGCAAGACTGCTATGTCTTGTAAATGCGGATTTAAAACATGTGGCATGCCTCTGCCTCCAGCTGGATGGACCTACCTCTCTTCAAACCTGTTTCCTTTCAGATAGGCCCAAGACTTTCAAATAGCCACCCTTCTGCCTTATTGGCCTAAAAGTCACCATCTTATAAATGTTTTTTCCAGAAAGTCCATTTGCTCAGACACCTATGGCAAGAGAATATAGCTGAAAAATTGTGTCTATGCTTTTCAGGTTTTATAGCTTTATTGACTTAAACAAAATCTCATATGAAATTGTTTCTGTGGGCTTCAGTGATAAAAATTTTACAGAGGAAAGTTTTGATGTCACAAACAGATTTTAGGCAGAATTAAAGTCACTGAAATAGGAGACATTAGCAAAAATGTTCTATAAAGTTGAAAATTGGAGTGGGACTGTCTTGTGCAGCCTTTGTGGCTTTCTTAACTCATCTTCTTTTGGGGAGATATTTGTCCTTCACTGAACTTCAAGTGTAGTAAGGAAAGAAGAGGTCTGTTCTGTGCAGAGGAAGAGTTTTATAGAGATGTGAGGGCAGAGTATATGAACTGAGTGGGGTGAGAGGGAGAGTGTGGAAAAATGAGTGTGACCTTGCTGTGGTTACAGAAAGAAAGGCAGATGAACTTGTCCTGGAGGCAGGGAGAGGAGAGGAGCAGGGAGAGTGGGACAAGGAATTTTAGTCATTTCAAAGGAAAGAACAGGCTTAGCAGTGGGCATAATGAGGAATGATCAGCTATGCATCCCAGAGACAGAGGTAGCTGTTAGGGAAAGGAGGCTGTACAGAGCTAGCTACAGGGAAAGGAAGATGGAGAGATAATTACATAGAAGTAAATCACAAAACAATATGCCTGTATGAAGAATTGAAGAAGAAATTCAGTAAAGAATAAGATTTTTAAAATACATTTTCAGCTAGATTTCAGCTCAAATAGATTTAATTTAGATATTCACTTTTTTAAGGATCAGTGAGGAAGTTCTTTGCAACGTCCTTCTGAGGAAGGAGTTTTGTGACATTTGCCAGGGAGTACAAGGATTTTCAGAAGATAGTATTGCCTGTCTACAGTCAAGCTTTCAAGAGAATCTGAAGCATTTTAAAGCATCAGTAAAGTAGCCAGTGGCACGCTGCTTGAATTCTCCAAAAATCTAGATATCATTTTTGCAGAAGTAATGGCTGGACACTGAACACTTTCTGAAAGTATGTCCTACTGCAGTCACAAGCATTTAAAAATCAGCTCCTCAACAAAAAAGTCCTCTTTTCTTCTGATATTTCTGTCTTCTTTTTTTTTTTTTCTTTTCTTTAGATTTATTAAAATAAAAGAATCTAAGAAAATACTATCGATTTCTTCTAGTCACTTTTGACAAGGGCACTAATACTACATACCCAAATCCACATACTACCAGCAATGGGATATCTGGTGAAAAATTAATTCAGTGTGATCTCACAAAAGACCGTCTGAACTGATAAACTCTGAACACCTCAACTTGATTTAGTAGAATTGGGGATGCTTGGAAATCACAGGAGAGTCGTTCAGTGCTCTTAAAGACCATATCAGCAAAGGAGCGCGGTAGAACAACAAAAGCTATGAGTTGCAGCAGCATTGGGATAACTTTGCTTAATAAGATTCTTTTTTATTTTTCTTACTGTGCTGATCATTGTGATCCTAAATGTGGAGGAACTTAGGAAAAGCAATTTCTTTATCCAGTTTCTCAGGGGTGGAAAAAAAGCACAAGGTAAATACTAAAATTCAAAACCTAAAAATGTAGGGAGCTCATGACTCGGTTTGCATCCAGCTGTGAGCCATTACTCACATGAGTAGTCACACTGATTACAGTGGATCTATTTGTGGAAGCTGGAGCTTATGCCTGGGAGCAGAGCCAGCAAACAGCATAGGAAACATAGGTACCAGTTTAGGGAGGCAGGCTGTAGCAGGGAAAGGCTGTTCTGCCTGTGTTGGAGGACGTGTAAGTCAGCATGGATGTACTCCTACAGTCTCACTCTCTGGTGGTACTAACATGGACGAGGTATGAGGGCAGCTATTGCTTTATTACCCTGAAGCCTCTGCTCTGCACTGCCTCCCTGGCCCAGAGGCAACAGAAGCAGTAAGCAAGTGACTGGGACAAGATTATTAGGATCCTGAGCGAAGAAGAGCAACGTAACAGAAGGGGGAGCAACAGAAGATGAAGGTTAAATTCCCAAGCTGGATTTTCTTCTCCCCTCGCTTACCTGGTTATTCCACCAATGACACTCCACCCCTTTCCCACTCTACTCCCTTTTCTTCATGCAGAGCCCCAGCTCTGCCTTTCCTAATTGAATTTGCTCGAAGGATCTGTGGAAGGACAAAACTGAATTTGTAGCTGAGAAGCCTTGAGCCTTCTCATCTATAAAAGAAGGTGAGGGAAGCGTCAAATTCAAAATCCAGCATTTAGTGATTCACATGTGAAATGAGTTTTAAAGAAATGTGTTAAAAGGGCTATGGCATAAAACTTGAAGATGTCGGCTAATAGCTCAAAGCTAAAAGAACAAGGCATGATGTGTTAAATCTCCTTGCTAAAAACTACTTACCTATTCCAATTACAGAGATGTCTCATCGCGGGGCTGAAATATGATCTGGAACCTACTCCTCAAACTGTTTTTATGGTGGCAGAAATTTATAGTTGGTTCACAGAGAAGCAGTGTGACAGATAAAAGGGACTAAAAATGACCTTTGTCCCTGTTATAATTTCCTCCTTGGATTTAGGACTTGGGGGTCTCTGTTTTTGCTAAATATACAGAGTGCGGTGGGCAGCTATGTGTATCTTAACATTTACATGACTGGAAAACTGGAAGGATAACTGGCCTAACCTGTTTCTCTTTGACTTTCCTTCCTGCCTTTGGTATCCTTAATATTTCTTAAACAATAATTTGTTTCTGATAAAGGATTCAACTGAAGATTTAAAGTGACATACAACCAAATACAGTTGGAAATTTTGGCCAGCTTCAAAGTGTCCCTGGGAAGCCAGTGCCTCATTCTAGGAAAATATCTTAATTCAGTATAATATTTAGACAAATACTTCTGTTTATAGTAAAATAAATACGGATTGAAGCAGGTGCTTCAGTGCTTTCATGGATCAGAGACTAAGATCATAATAAGCACCTAATTCAAATTTCATTTCTTTTGTCTTTAAATGCTCAAAGTACATCTTCATGGAATCCAGACAGTTATCCAATTCAGTTAATATGTAATTTAGTAAGATAGCAGGCACTTGACATAAATTCCATGATTTTATTTTATTTTTCTTACGTCATCTGAATTGTTCTTGTTTATTGCTGGGTTTTTATTTCTCTGTCTACAAAGCTAAAGATAATCCAGGATTCAGTTCTGTTGCTTAAGGGCCAGTTTGGCATTCAAGACACTCAAGCTCAGTGCTCTGTCCCAGCTGTAGAAATCTATGCTTTCAGGTGAGTGGCTAGAGTCACCAGCGTATGTGCATCCTGTATTCAAATTTTTGTAAGAGCAAGGTACCTAGACAGGTCCTCAAAAAAACATTGCTTAGCTTATTGGAGGTCTATACTATTATGAGTAAAACTGCTCAAACAAGATCTATTTGTGAGTGTGCCTCACAATATCTAGTCCTGATAAGGATTTAGCTCTGATCAGCTGTGCTGCAACCCACAAAGAAAGGTTTCCTCCCCTGTCTTGCGTGTGTGGCCAAATCCACTGTGTGTCAAAGCAAATCCACCTGATGCTTTCTTACACAAAAGGTGGCTGGTCATGGCAGGCATACTGTCTGTCCCCTTTTTATTTTCCCTTACTACCAGGCTAAAGGGCAACATCCCCTCTGGCTTCCTCCCTCCCTTCTTCCCATCCAGTTACTAGCTAATTTTTCAATACCAGCTGAACTATTTCTTGCATTGAAAGTGAGAGCCTCTGATCACTCTTGATTACCTGTCACTCATTGCTAGAACACCTTTCTCAGAAGATAGAGAATACGGGTTCAAATAATCTTAAATGACATTCTCCCTATTTCTGTCTATAAACTTTAAAATGTCTGCAGATCTAATGGGCTGCGCATCTCCTGAGCCCAGCAATTGAAGAGTGTGTCAGATTTAATCTGTGTGGCAACCAGCGCATCCAAGACATGCTGAATTTGGAGCACATTTGCTCTAAGTTGTTCCTGAATCCACAGTGGCATTTGTCTGGCAGTCTGGGGCATCCAGACTTCCTGCTCGTATGTCAAAATCCTCAGGTTCTGCTGGCTGGAAAAATAATTTGTCTGAAGAAAACCTGGGTAGTTCAGCTCAAAGGGAAAGGTATTCTGGGCATGCCAAAAGCCTGACTTCGCATATGCAGGGAGTTAAGTATGCAGAAGACTCTGAAAGCCTGCGTGGTGGACTTCGGCAGCTAACCATGCGGTCATTAAATACAGGGCAGCCATTACCACAGCCTCTACCTCGTGACAAACAGCAGACCTGGACACCTAAATCCCAAAATGGTGGAGAGAGTCTTAATCCCAGATGGAGATCAAAGAGGGGTACCTCTCTGCAGCTCATCATAAAGCACCTGCACACCTTGGAGAAGAGTAACTCTGTGTCTCTTGGGCTACTTGGGTTAGGTGACTCTTTCAGCAAGCTGAGGGTGGTGAAAACTCATACGTAGGCAGCAGTCTCTTCCAACACGCTGCATGCACTCCTCACCCTGAGCCAGGGATTGCAGTAAGTAGCAAAGAATCCGAAGGTTCGGAGCTGCAGCATGGGGTTGGAAGCTGGGGCTTTATGGGTGGGTGAGCTGAACTTGTGCCTTTCATACAAAATGAAGCGAGCTCACTTTTGCCCTTTCATATGCAACTTTGGTACTTATCAGATGCTTTTGGAAGTTGTGCTCCACCTTCCCTCTTTTGGTAGGAGAGGACTTTCAGAGCAGCTCACCAAATGTCTTGCGCAGCTCTGCTCTGACATTCACTGTCTACAAACCACAAGCAAAAATGACTTTTCTTAATCGATGCCCACACTAAAAGACAGCGAGGAGCTCAGGTGTTCCAGTAATGTAGATGATATAAGTATTGTAGACAAATTTATCTACATTATTTTATCTAAACTAGGTAAAATATTTCAGACAAGATAGTGTGTTCGGGTTCTGGAGTGCAGCATCACTAAATTTTGCAGTATGTGTTGATCAGAGTTGGAGAGCTCAGTGATGGCAAAGGTATGTATTGGCTGAACTGGATACCCTCAGAAAACTTGGATATTTGGGGGCAGTTATTGCACGGAGTCACGTACGTCATGCAAATATGTGTGGTCCTGTATGTGCCCTTGATTTCCTCACACCAAATGGGGCTTTTTCCATGTAAACATAGTTATGCTGAAGTCAAATGTAAACAACACCGGGTATCCTCATTAGTCATTTTAGACAGATAGGCATTTTTGAAATTCATTGCCATTTGTCTAAATGCAAACTTATTATTAAAAATTCTGAAGAGTTCCATTTTTATTTTTCAAGAACAAATTAGAAATTATTTTTGTAATTTTATGCACTGTGATACATTATCTTTATGCATAAGTACTTTTTTTACTGATAGTTTTCTGCTTTTCATTACTCTAACTGTTGCTATGTTCTAGAAACCATTTTCCCACCCTATTCTGCAACACAAGGCAGCTGAACCCCAGGATGGGCCATTTTACCACCTCTGGCTGCTCGCTGAACTTGCTTGGGTTAAAGTAGGTAAATATTCTAATTTCCGTTCTGTTTTCCCTGATTGCTTTTTCACATTTCTGAGGAGATGTCATATCTGTGAATTCATGAAATGTTCTAAATATTATTATAAATGCTTCTTAAGTGTTGTCAAGGTTAGGACAGAAATGACACCAGTCGTAAAGTTTTCAGTGAAAGTAAAAAGTATCTCTACTGCTTTGGTCCATATGAATTAAAGATGACATGACTTTCTCAAATCAGCAAGAGAGAGTACAGCCTAAAATAGTGTGTTTTGAAACAAAATATTCACATAACAGTTTGTCATTTTGGCCCCAGCTTTGCACATTTATGCATATATGTAACATTCAGTATATGCATATTAAGTAACTTTAGGTGTGTATGCACATATGTGTATACATAAATATGTACACATATACATAAACACTCATATATGAATAGAAGTATTTGTAGGATTCTTTGAAAAATAATGTTAGGTTTCCTCTGGAACAGTTAACAATCTATTTCAGATGGTTGGCTATTGAGATATTTAGGAGCAATGCTCTTCCATTTAGATTTTAAGAACTACCTTAAGAAACCAGAATTTCCCAAAATTCTAATACAGCATTTATTTTTAAATATTTCTGCGGTTAATAAGCTTTCTTTTTATGGATTAGACATATATGACTGTCCTGGTTTCAGCTGGGATAGAGTTAACTGTCTTCCTAGTAGCTGGTACAGTGCTGTGTTTTTGAGTTAGGTATGAGAAGAATGTTGATAACACACTGGTGTTTTCAGTTGTTGCTCAGTAGTGTTTAGTCTAAAGTCAAGGATTTTTCAGCTTCTCATGCCCAGCCAGCGAGAAAGCTGGAGGGGCACAAGAAGTTGGCACAGGACACAACCAGGGCACCTGACCCAAACTGGCCAACGGTGTATTCCGTACCATGGGACGTCACATCTAGTATGGAAACTGGGGGGAGTGGGGGCAGGGAATCGCCGCTCAGGGACTAACTGAGTATCGGTCGGCGGGTGGTGAGCAATTGCCCTGCGCATCATTTGTACATTCCAATCCTTTTATTACTACTGTTGTCATTTTATTAGTGTTATCATGATCATTATTAGTTTCTTCTTTTCTGGTCTATTAAACCATTCTTATCTCAACCCACAAGTTTTTCTTCTGTTCCCGATTTTCTCCCCCATCCCACTGGATGGGGAGTAGTGAGTGAGCGGCTGTGTGGTGCTTAGTTGCTGGCTGGGGTTAAACCATGACAATGACACTTTTTTTTCCTATAGTTATAGATTCCCTAGTCTTATTTAAAATAACGAATGTCGTTGAATATCATGCACTAAAATTTGTTATTTAAAATGCAATACATGATATACCCATGAAACATATTTTCCTGATGAGAGAAAAAATTACCAAGAGAAAATAAAAATTGTAAAAGTCACACATGAATTACCCAGAGAATGAAATTTCCTTCTGTTGTATAATAACTTTTATAAAGATAGTGGTCCTGCTGAAGATTTCATATTGCTAGCTCTAAAATACAGCTGCTTACATGAACTTATGACAACACAAAAATGTTGGAAGGGAAATTAATTCACTCCTTTATAATGGTAAAGTTATTGGGCTATGGCAACCATTCCTGTGTAGTATATATTGACGGAGGAAAAAATTGTGCTCTGGATGGTTAAGCCATTGGGTTGAGAGGGGATCTGGGTTTATTCATTCTGGCCATTCTCCCAGAAATAGATGGTTGACCCAGAAGACACTCAAATCCAAGGCGTTTGGACACAACCCCATTTTAAGCTGCAGACCTTGTTGACATCCTAGAGCTTGGTGAGGGGGAAGCCTTGATCAGTTAGCGTGGTCCAAAGCATGCCACCTCTTCCAGTGTGGATGGGCCATGTCTGGCTGAATCTACCTCTCCCCATCCCGTAATGCCACGGTGCTGACTGACAGAGCAAGTAAGACTCTTCCTAGAGCGGCACAACACTTATGTATGTGTGTACATTAGTGCTGCAGTCTGGGTCAGAAGTGCACTTTTGAATCAAATCCTCCAGTTATCCTCACTTATTCACTTACGTAATGAGCTTCAGCTTGTACCATGAAGCAGCCTCAGAGCACACAAACTGGATGCTCCTGACATGAAACTAAGCAGGAAGATGCCCTCCAGCATGCCATCAAGAACTCAGCCCACAGGGCTATACTAGTTATCTCCAACTAAAACCCACAGAAATGCTTACAGTCTCCACTCCGCATCTTTGCCACCAACTGGGGGACTCGATAAATCTCCTACCGAGTTGCTCTACCCAGCCATGGAGTGCAGTCACGTTGTAGGAGATGCATAAGCAGTGAATTAGGAGTGTGGTCTTCCTGACAGTGTGGTATGTGGGGCATAGCAGGTACAGCATGCCCCAGTCCACTCTTAGACCAATGCAAGGCAGGATAGACATGCCTTATTTGACTCAGAGTAACTAGTTTTCCAATTCTTTGCCATTTTCCTTTTTTTTCATTCATTGCATTTCACTGGTATTTATGTGAGAGTGAGTACAAGAGCACTTGTAAAATGCCTACAGTGATACAGATTTGATCTCATCTGAGTCTTCTAGGCACCACTCTTATACAGAGAAGATAACAATGATGTCAATAGCCTCAGAGAACTTGTGACAGGGCACTGCAAATTTGTAACCAAAATATCTAATCCAGGGCATCTTCTCAATTACAGTTTAGTTTACCACAGTAATGTGAAACACTATGTTTCTCAAACATCCTTCAGTTTGAGGGCTCTCTTCATGTTAAAGATAATTAGAGTCAAAGTTATCACCATTTTACATAGTTTAAAAGCTCCTTTTCCTCTCAATGTTCTTGTTAAAGTTACCTTTGAGACAACACTTTCCCCCTCACCCCAATAAACGATGATGTAATAAGAAGAGCTGTTTCTTAACTGGAATGAAGTCTGTGGTGTTTTGAGGATGTCAGGTTTGGGGTGTTAATTTTTTTTCTTTAGTAAATGTTTGGAGTCACTCAATCTGGTTCTTATGCTACACATGTGCACTCTGGCAAGTTGAGAGCTATGGGGATAATTCTGATCTGAAACAGCCTTTTGGTAAACACAAAAATGGGTGTATACCAGTTTCAGAACCTCTCTATGTAGAATTACCAAAACAAACAGCTTTGAAATTGGAAATGTGTTTACCCTGGCCCTTCAGCCTGGCAGAGCAATCTGGGCCCATGGAGTAGAAACCATGCATTTGAAACATCACAGGCACTATAAAGGTTTGGAGACCAAATGTGGAAAAGGCTGTGAGCATTCTGGCTTGAAATACATAAGGAAGGGAAGAAAGAGCTAGCTGGATTCGCAAGATAATGTGAGACCCTTCAGTTGTACAGGGTTAGTCACAAAGCTCTTCATTTTTTAATGCAAGCAACTAATGTAACTTCAAGAGTCTGGAATTCCATGAATGCTAAAGTAACACTATTTTCCAGTGGCACTGTAAACATTGTAATGGGAACCGTAGTATGCTTTTGTCTGTACTAGCTGTTTATTGACAGTAAAATAAGAGCCAGGAAATTATTCTTTTCTAACTCTATGGTTATCAGTCTTGGAACTTTTTGTCAAAAAATATTATATCTTATGCTGTTTTCTACAACTTACATGATTCAAATACAAGTTAAAATTACGAAGTTTACAAATTAAAATATACACAGAAAAAAAATAATAAATATTTTGATGATCCCAAACTTTAATGATTAAATGGTTTTATTAGGTCTTCTGAAGAGGTTATGGAAAATAGTAATAATCTGAAATAGGCCACATTAAGAAATTTTGTGTATTGTTAAAATACATGCCATTTGGCAAGAGTTTTTAAAGCAATGTGGTTGTGTAGTGTTGACCACTATTTTATACACCTAATGGGCCAGAGCTGACTGAAAATAGTTTATCTTAATAGTATCTATGGACTAACTAAGTGCTTAAGCATATAATTGCTATATTCAGTGTATTTATAGGGATCCTAAGAAGCAGGTAATCAGTGCATTGTGATTTTATTTCCAACATCGACTAGCAATGCAAGTCTGTGAGCCAAGTTCACAGATGGCATAGCCAACTTTAACTCCACTGATTTCTATTGTGCTGTCCTTATTTAATCCACCAATTATTTCAAAATTAAACTTTATTTCAGAATTAAATCTATAATTTGATTTTTTTCCTTTGTAATCCTGAACTATTCTAGCCAGTGCTGTCTAATTTATTTGTAGTTATAGTCCGGTTTGTATTCAAGGTAAAACTGTGAGCTGGTTATATTTCTCTCCAGATATATTTAGGCACAGCAGAAAATTACAGGCCTCCCAAAGTTGTGTATATCTTAGCAGGTTATGCTGCACAATGGAGATACTCAGTGTAGAAAAGCAGATGGTGCTAAGAATCCAGCATACACACTGTAGGCATTCCTGCCTACATTTCCTTTGGACTGGCTCTGGATTGATCCCGTGGACTGAACACCCAGTCATGGCTGAAGCATGTAAGGACAGCTGACAAAGTGCATCCTTTGGTTTAGCTTGATCTGAAAGAGACCAGTTTGTGCACTCTGATGCACTTTGTGATGCAGACCAAGGCATGGTGAATAGGAACAGCCAAAATTTAATTGCTGGTCTGAACTGAAAATTTTCTGAACTGAAATGTTCTGTTCTGAAAATGAATTGAACTGAAATGCTAATGTAGAGGCATTCTATAAAAGACACTCAAAGTGATTCAGAGCCTCACTAGCAGTTTAGATAATCTCATCTTTCAGCAGTCTTGTTTCAAGTCAGATCACACAGCCTAACTTCCATGTATTGGTGAGAGGTAACCCATGACACAGGTCTGGAATTCCTTCCAAAATACTCTCATTATCTTCCTTCTTTTTTGTTTTACAATGTCCAGGCATCCCTCACCTTAGAGAAGGAAAGATGCACTGATTTGAGGGTTTTTCTTTTCTTTAATACTGTCAAAAAATGATCATGGTATGAAAGTAATTTGCTTAAAAAATCCAGTGCAGTGAAGGAAAGAAAAGCAATGATTTTTTTTCAAAGACATAGTAGCATCATGGAAGATAAGTTACTAAATTAGATAGAAGGGAAAGTAAAAACTATTCGGGGCTTCTCCACCTACGGACTTTACAGTACAGACAAAGCAATGGAGTATAGGATTTTTTCAAGTGTTTGTGGTGACATCTAAACTGCAGTAAAGTTGTTGAGATGAAATATGAGTTTGTAAGAAAAGCTAGATCACTTAACCAGTCATTGTCTTGTCTTCGAATGGGTTGCAGTCTTAATGAACAAGTCTTCACACAACTCTTTCTTGCAAACACTTTAGCCTGATAGTTTCCAAACCTCTGAAAGGCTTTACCATTTGGCAGCCAATGAGCACTTCAACAGAATACTGTCTCATGCTTCTTCATTGAACAAGTTATGAGTGCTTTGGTGATTTAATGAGCATCATCCTAGTTGATGTGGCAAAGAGCAGAATTTTTAACATGAACAAATGATGCCAAGTCTTGGACTCATGGGGCTTTTAAGTGAATAGTATCATAGTATCTGAAAAACTTACGTTGACAGCACAAACCTTCACTCTTGCATGTTCTAGCAAGACAACACAACCATTCTCCTCACTTGTCAAGGTATGCACCCCATTTGAGCATACACTATCTAATCAAGCCTACCATTTCCAATAGCTGTCACAGTTTTAGGGCATTTTTTTGACTCTCTGAACAAATTTTGGGCAGTGTTGGTAGAAGAAACTGAGCAAAGGTAATTCTTCAATTATAGCAAAGTTTCCACGCGTACACTGAGCAAAACCACTCAGCTGTATGGTGACAGTAGAATCACAACTCTCATGACTTGCAAGTGAAAATTATTTATATGCAGCTGTTTAAAAAGTAATTTGGGTTGATATATCATTGGGCACCTCCTCAAATCCTTTTTGTCATTATATTATGTGAAAGTACAGTCCCATCAATTGGTACCTGCTTTTTCTGGGTTACTGCTATGCACATCAGTGCTGGCTGATTCTTTCACTTCTTTACTGCTTCCTGTAAATTGGAATTAGGGTTATTTCACGTCATTATGATAGATTACACTTTATTTTATTATATACTATATGTATAGGTATGTCTTTGTGTGTATACATCCTATGCCATTATATATCTACATCCATATATATGTGTGTGTGTAAAAGTACATGGATATATAAAAATATACACGTGTGTGTGTGTATGTACAGGATCAATGAACTTCAGATGAATATTTTACTGGATGGTTGTTGTTCTTTCTAGTATGAAAGATGATCACATAACACATTTGCCAAGATACTGTGGAATAATTTCTTTGTGGTTTCCATGAAATCTTACCTTGTATTGAACTTCTTTGTGGGTATAGCCTTGCAAGCCAAACAGGCTGAAAATTAATTTGTAAATAAGACATGGCTTTCCCATATTGTATTAATTTTTCACCTTGCTGTGTCATCATCCTTTTTTCAGTGTTTTTTCGGTCTTCCTGTTCATGATCACAGTATACCCACTTATAACAAAATTTGAAGTAACTTTTGAAGTTATGTCATAAAATGAGGCAGGTGAGACCCTGGCTGCATTCTCTGAGGGCTTTTTGTCCTTTATAATTTTCTTTTTCTGAAGTGTCATCAGTCACAGATGAGGCAAACCTTGTACTGTGCAATTCCAGGCCCACAGGAGCTGTTAAGGATTTGTGCTGCTGTGACTACATGCAGAACTTTTCATCACTGGGTGTCCTCCTGACTGAAAATTGTTCATTTTGGTTATTTGCTACTTGAATTTTGTTGCTTTACAGGTTTGTTTTCTGGGAGTGCCACACTGGTTTATAATTTTTTCTCTCTTTGAGGTATGAGTTCTGTCAGAGCTGAGAGTGTATAGCATCCCTCATGGTGCATGAGCCATAGAGTGGTCACTCCTGCTTTAAACTTAAGAGAACTAAAATAAATTCTGCGGTTTTTTGTGCCTCCCTTCGGGTTCTTTGCAGAGAAACAGCATTTAGAAGAAATCTGCAGACCATGACAGCAAATTACCATAAACCCTGTAATAATGCAAAATGAACTTAAATACTTTAAGCTTCCATACGACCAAGGCATAGGAGTCCTAGTCCATTATCTTTATAATTCTACCTGCTAATGAGTTCTGTGACTTGCTTCTGGATCAAAGTGCAGCTTATCAATGTTTATCATTTTTCCCTTAAAAAGTTGATGTTCTGAGCCTTTGGGCTTGAGGAGTGTTGCTAAGAAAGATGCTTTATAAAAGAGCTATTAGTCTTGTGCGGCCTAAGATTTGACAACCTGGGAGGTTACCGAGACCATTTGCCAGTATCATTTCACATTCCTTAGGCATCTCCTTCAGCAGCCAAGGAAAGATATGATACCTAGGCTAGTTTTCTTACAAACCTGTGAGACATTATGGAAAAAATATTTATTTTATGACAGGTTAAAACAGGACATTTCGTCTCAATGTTTCTTAAAAGTTATTTTTACACTATTATGTTTCAAGGTTGGCAAATATGTCAGTATACAAACATGAACAGTAGTTGACATAAAAATATCTGCATTTTCTTAGACAAGGGACTTAATCAGTTTAAGGAGTTATTTATTCAAACACTTATTCAGAAGCTAGAAAAATTTCAAACTTGGAGATGAATTATTCTGTGAATTGAATTTAAAACTGCAGCTGACTTTGCAGTGAGGTATAGGTCCCTTGTTTAAAGAGTGAGACGCAGACTATACTTTTTTCTGACATTTTTGATTGGATTAATGTTGGGTACAAATAAAACTATTCTGTATCTCTGAACACAGACATTTTTCAAAAGGACAAAAATGCATGCTGTTTAAATATTAGATATCCGTGTCAAATGTTCCTTTTGTACATATTCTCTCAGTATATTGGTATTACTTAAGGTTTAACTTACCACATTTCTACTTGAAGAATTTAAAAATTATTATTTTCTGGATTTGTTTTTTTAACATTGATAGTTTTGCCACATCATGCATTTCAACATTCTGCTTCTCTTTGGGAAGCATTACTCTAATGGAAAGTAGCATTAGGATTTCACGACAACAGCACGTTATCCAAGATAGTCAATTACAATTGTAATTTCTCACAGATGTTTTAACCTGGTGGGTTTAAATTGATATCCAAGTAAGTTTTAGGAGACTTCACAAAAATGGATGTGTATCACCATTCTACATACAATTATCTTCCTGACAGTACAACTTATTATCTGTAAGGAAACACCATATGGCTTTAAGTCACATGAGACAGCACCACTGTGTAGTAGATGAGTTTCTCTAAAGCTAACAGCAAAACTTTAATGCACCATGCTAAAATGCATATGTGAAGAAACCAAGACTGTTATAAACACAGGTGACAGCCTGGCAGGCTTTTCTGGAATCATCACCTGTCTTATCAAGATGACGCATGATGAATAGATATTGGCTGTAAACCTTCTTCTTCCTTACTTAGTGCTTGGTGATGTTTATATTGTTTATATTGGGTTCTTTGGTAGTACAATTAATAATGTTGTCAGTTTTGACCTCTAAAGACCTATGCAGTAAATTACATTCTCCAGTGCTTTATATTAGTCAGTTGACTCTAAAGCCATGGGAAATGCATGTGCTATAGAGAAGGTTTCTTAAAAGTTGCATTTCCCACTGGGCTGCCATAGCAGGTGACATATGGCCTCATGTTATATGTAAAAGGTAGCACTGTACAAAACCCTCTGCAACTTTCATGAAATACATTAAGAACCGGCTTAAATGAGAAATCTCTCAAAGAAATTGGAGTAGGAACATTTTTCCTGGGGTCATGGAGAGATTTAGTTTTTACCTGTGTTACTCAATAAGTCGCTTGTGCCTTGGCTTTTGCAAACTGATGTCTTGTGCCAAATATTTTGGTGTTTGTTATTTTGCTGAAATATCTGTAATTTGTAGAAAATTTTGGTCAAAATGGGTTTTTTGAAATGCTTCCACTGGGAAAATAAAGTTTAAGAAAAGGAAGAAAACGGATTTCTCATTTGGCAAAGATTTCTTTTTAAAATGCAAATACTAAGGTCACCAGAGGTGAATTTAACATTTATTTCTTCTGAGCCTAGCTGGCGACACTTTTTAAATGGGATGGGTGTTCAGGTGAAACATCCTTGCCTTTGCCAAAAATAAGATTCCCTCAAGGTAATACTGAAAATATGCTATTTCTCTAACCCACCTTGGGTGTTGATTGACTACTGATACATTTTTTTCCCCCTCATTTTTGTATGTATGCAGGAATTGCTTCTTTTTTTTAATGCCTATCTCAACTGTGATTTCTCTACCACTAGGGCAACATTTTCCGGTAGACTGGTTTTAGAATTAAAACTCCAGATGAAAGCTGATCCCGTACCCAGTCTCTCAGTTACCCAGTCTCAACACAACACACTGTCAAACAACTAATTCATGCAACCATTGTAAGGTTTACTGGAAAACAGCATAGGAATAATATCATTCTGCCACATCTGTTACCATCATTCTTCTGATATGTCTTGGGAAAAACATAGTGCAGAACTTCATTGTTCCCACCCTCTGCACAGAACTAATGGAAATTCTCTTTGCAGAGCAGGAAGCGATGAAGAAAAACCTCAAAGTAGTGAGACTGGGTGCTTTGCCATTCCTTGCTGGAGTATTTTTTGAGACAATGGTCTAATTATCTAGCATGATGTGATCGTGGAGGCAGAAGTGTAACTTGAAGACGTCAATAATAAGAAGACACTGAAAACTAGGAAATTTAAGATTTGACTTTGACAAGTGTGAAAAGGTTGAGGAAGAACTCATACAGATCTTGCCAAGTTGTTCTGTTCTCTGCTGAACATCCTAATATTGTCAAGAACTTTTTTAAGCCTTCTTGTGCCCTTGTAGCCACTGAGAAAAAAGACCGCAGTGCTGTTCTGAACAGCTCAATCAGTAACAAGACTTAGGTGCTATGAAAAGCAAAACAGAACTGGCAACACAGAAAAAAGTATTTAATGCTCTGAATGAATGCTGACTATTCACCTCAAGCACTGTGTAGTTTTCATGTTACCTGTTAAAAAATAGGTATAGTAAAAAACAAGTTCCTTGGGGACTAAACAACTGTCACATATGGTAAAGTAGTACAAGATATCCTAAAGTTATACAGGTATTTTTTTTAATCATAGTGCTAAACTGACCTTGGCTTTCATTGCCACAGGATGAATAAACAGAGAGATATTGATGTAGAAGCAAGTATAAAAAGAAACAGGCAGTACTACCTTTAGAGAGCATGCGGTTGTTTTCTACTTACAGTAACATAAATATATATGAAGACTTTTGGGCTTCATGCTTCAAGAGAGGAAAAATTTTGATGCCTTTATTCAAAATACTTGGTATATAGAAAACGAAAACAGAGAGATCGTTGATTTGGTCCATGGTAAGATTATGTTGTACTTAACCATTATGGTACCAACAATTCTAAAGTCTTTGAAATGCCTCATTCAGGGTAGGTGGGGTTTGTTCTAATTGCACAGAATAATCTTAAAGATGTCTTAATCTTCTTTTAATTTAAAAAAAAAAAGTAAAATAATAATGACTGCAAGTATGGCAATGAAGTTCTGTGATCTTTAGGGTATACATTCTCCTCTTCTAACTCAGTGTTAGTTGGAAGTCAAAGTTTAAACTCTTTTCCCTTACTGCTGATGCTGTCCTTCCAGTTCCTTGAGGTTCTTTCCATATCATTCATGATGTTCTTTTTCCTTACATTGATTTGTTCCCTCCTCCATCAGTCTCTCTTTGCATCTCTCAGGTTTCCTCCAAAGAGAGCCTCCCTATGTTTAGGCATCCTCCTTTCAAGGCACACACTCTCAACACATGCATTAGGAAATAGAAGAGCATAATTTACTCTCGTTATCTCTGCAGGCAATATGAATTCTTTTTTCACCTTGTCATTTATTTTAAAAAAACAAACCTCAGATTCTTCTCTATTCAGGTCTCTTCCTTTTAGGATCTCTGGTACAGCAGAAGGATGTGATTATTCAAGAAACTGCAATACAGCTTAAAATAGGAGATAAATACAAGAGATTTCTGTTGAGAGCCAAGGAAGTACGGAGTAGAGAAATTCAAAGCAGGGGGTAAGGCTGAGGAGGAAAACACCAAGAATCAACCATATACCCATAAATGGTCTGCTTGAGACCTCCCGGCATCATGCCCATAGCTGCATTTCCACATAGTTCACTAACAAACCCACACTTCCCATCTGTTCTGGAAGCTTGTTCTCACCAACATCTTTAAACTTTTCTGCACTAACCTCTCATAAGAGATACACATATTTTGCTTCCTCACCCATGAAGTAGTAAAAAGCAACCAGTAAATAAAATTTGCCAAATATTCAAAAAAAGTTTTTTAATGGAGCTTTTTTTAAAGTGCAAAGTGTTAAATGATCTCATCTCTACACCCCTGTCCCAAACAGTACCACCATCTGTACTCCTTCTTTATATATGCCTTCTTTGTATTCTTCTTCCTTATATAGGTTTCCAGTCTTATTCAAGATGGAAAACACTCCTAACTGGGAAGCTGATTTGAACGGCATATAGGCAACATTATTATAAAGGAGAAAAGAGTAATTCATAGCAGGTAGGAATAACATACTATGATGTCATCTTGGTGAAAAGATATTTTGTTCAGGATGCCCACAGTTTAAAGCACAGTGAAATCAGTTTAATATGACAACTTTTTAGACAAATCAGTTATACCTACAGTTATAGTTTACAGTCCATTTCAGTATTTTTGTTTGCTTTTGCCAGGTGGGGCAGAGGACATGGAGGATTGTAAGCTTCTTCTGACTATAGAAATGGATTTCCATTCTACTCTTGTTCACTATAAATACATTTTGCTGTGCAGGCCTTTCAATAGCTCAGTAAAATATTTCAGATCTGAACTCTATCACTCCATTGACTGAACTTTGCAATTTAAAACTAATGTGCTATTCCACTGTCTAAAGGCACTCCTAACAGGCAACTTTAGCATTGTTTAGATGCCAGGTAATTTGTTACAACCTGAATTTCCTCTTCTACTTAATGGCTAAAAGTTAAATGTTTGCCATCAAAAACTGGTGGTCTGTTGAGCAGTGATCCATGTGAGAACAGTGAACCCATGTCTCTGCAAATTTGTTAGTCATCTATGAAGCAAAGCACAGCTGACCTCATAATGTCAAATCCCATTTAGAGCTGGTGAATAGGTTGGAAAGAAGGTACTTGATATCTTTTGAGCAGTATTAAAAAATGCACTGCTGTGCAGAAGTATGAAAGCCTCAGTAAATTAATGTGGAGATTCTGGCCTTTCCAAATAATTTATAGTTGAATTCTGTCTTTTAGGAGGAAAGGAATGCAGTTAATAAAGGTTGTGACTTCAGTAAACAGTTTCAGAGCAGGGATACTTCCATATAAGTGTTTGAAGCTGTGCTTTGCCCTTCTGTGTGCACCATTTTCTTTGAGTGGTCTTTCCTTAAACCTCATTAGCAGCTGCACTTTCTAACTTTACTCAAAAGCAGTCACTTGCATCACTTTGCTAAAACACCAGGTTGAAATTGAAATGTCATATACCTAACTGCATTTTACTAAAAGATGCGGGTTTCTTCTAGCCTATATTTTACTTAAATTCTTATTCATTAGCTATAGGCCACAGGAACACCTAGGCATAGAGAGTCATGAAAGATGGGGCTGGTGCCCACAGCGACACAGTTCACGTTGACACTCATGACTAGTCTTTCCATGTCCCTGCCAGGTGACTGTGTTGTCCTCACTCAATCAATACACCCCACTGAATATCAGCTATGAAACTTTAAGGGCTTCCAGGCTTTCATCTTTGAGATCTGCCTCACAAAGCTTGCAGTCTGCTGGATAATTAACTGGAGAGGTATCCACTTTATTTGGCCAAACTAGTAGGCATTGTTGTAGTTTTAACATTAGTTTTTGCATATTGGGAATTAAATTTTAAGATTTTTTTCTTTTTCTGAACATAAATAACCAACTGAACTGCAAATATTTAGGTAATCAAGCTTTCACTTGCAGGTCTTGCACAGGCTCTGAGCAAATGCAAGAAAGATCTCCATCCACTCTCCTGTCAGAGTGTCACTGCAACTTTGTAAACACAAATCCACTGGCAACACCCAAGGTAGGATTTGAAATCAAAATAAAAAAATCTTTTGAAGGGCAGCAACAATTGATCAGAATTGTCAGAGACCAGTGAAGAGGACAGTTGCTGGGTATAAAAATAGGATGTGACTGTGATGGTTGTGTGTGCTAATATATTTATGAGTTTGGGCAGAAAGATGACTGGACACTTCATCTGTGCCTAATGCAATTTCATGCAGATTCTCACCCGTTGTGACCTCTTTGCATTGCTCCAGAATGTTATGCCTGAAATAGCTTGCCCTCTTCATCCCTGTATTTTTATTAGGCTTCTCCTGTGGCCAAAACCTACAAAATCTAACCACGCAGACTGTGAAATGCAATGTTTTCTGAGGAATTTAAGAGGAGCCAAAAACCAGGCTCCAATTAGACAGCTTGCTACATTCTCACCATGGAGAGGAGACAGCATGTAAACTACCCGTATGCATTAATTATAATCTCCTCCCCTACCTTCCATTTTTCAGCTTGCCAAGTTTCTCCCCTAACTGAATTGTCCTGCTCTTCCTGCGTGCAAAAGGAGCAGTCATCTGGTGGTTTTTTGTGGCTAAGACTAAGGGGTTTTCCCCATGAAATTAAGAAGATGGACACAACCCAAAATGGCTGATCCATGGGAACCCGATCAAGCTGATGTATGGGGGTTTTTGTTTGGTTTTTTTTTTTTCACTGAGTCATTGGTGGCTAAGAACGACAGTGGGGAGCAATTAGTGTTTCAGAAAACTTAGAACTAGGGCTGAGGAAAGAGCAGGAAGCAATTTATCTGTGGTGAGTAAGCCTCAAGAGATATATTTCCCTGTTTGTGTTTCAGTTCAGATGAGTGCCATCCTGTTGTTTGTTATATAAACTGTTTAATAAACTGTAATGTTTATTAACAGTAATCCATTAAGATTGTCTCATCTGAGACCTTCCTGTACAGTCAGTGCTCTGCACTTCAACTAGGAACCCAGTTTTATTTTCCTCTTGTTGTTTCTTGCTTTCACACCCACTCAGAAACTAATGATTTTATCTGAACTTTTACACTGTTCTGCACAGAGAAAGAGCTCCTAAAGCTGTTTAGATACAACCTCTGCCAGCTCCAGCATTGCCATACAGAAAAATAATGAAGTTGAAAGTATGTGTATATAAGCCCCATAGTCTAAAATTGTAGCAGCTCAATTTCCTTGCTAGGAAGTGGGAAAATTAGCTGTGCTATGTCACATGGTGGATCAGGGTGGGAGGTAGCACAGGTGGTCATAACAACTGTAAAGGGTTTATTATATAAGGCTCTGCTCACTTTTAATAAAATTGTCCTTGAAACCTAGTGAGACCAGGAATTAATAGGAAGCTTGCAATGATTCTTTCTCAGTAAAGCACTCTGAAATTTCACATGGTGAAAATCACTTATCAGTGCATCTAAACTGAGTTTTATTTTAAAATACAGTTTTTAATTAAAGTTTGCAATTCTGAGCCTGCTGCTAGTACCTGATATCTTGCTAAAAGGTCACAGCGCTGGTGGCATTAACGGTATGAGAACCTGATATAGGAGATTATGAACGTTCAAATTGTGTTCCAGTGCTGGTTTATCATTAGGAGGGGCTGCAGCCATTCCTCGCTAAAGGCAGGCTTCGTGATGAAAGCGAGGGGCTCGTTCCTTGACTTAGTTGTAGTCACAGGCAAACCAGGCAGGTTCCTAGGGTGGGTGTGAGCAGGGAAGGGGCAAATGGTTGTCCATGGTCCCAGCTGCCTCCTTTGAGGAGGGTGGGGTTCCAGCAGCACCAGCAGAGCTGCTGCAGTGGTGTGGTGGGCAGGGCGGGGGTGCGGACTGGGGGCAGGCACACTCTCACCTCTGGAGATGACAGGGACAAAAACTCCCCCTCACTGTCCAAGCGCCATGCCGCCTTAGTTGTCCTTGCCGAGAACAGGAACGGCTTGATGTGGCTCGTGCCCCTTACTCTTCATGTGACAAAAGTGACTTTGCCCGTACTGCTGGAAAGCCTTGAACTAGCTTCATTCCAGTTATATCTTGAAATGTAAATCAGAAGATCCTCTAGCTGCTTTACTGCAGCTGACTATGATACAGGGGGACAGTGGAGCAGCGGGCATTCGCCAGAGGAGAGATGAGCTGCGAGCAGTGCTCAGAGCGGCACTGCAGGGAGCTGAAGAGGAGCAAATTTAATTTGGAAGCTTTAAAAGGACCTCACAAAAGAGAGGTAGAAATAGCTATTGTATCGCGTGGGGTTGGCATTATTCTCTTCTGATCTCCTGAAGTAGACCGATGTCGCACCTCCTGGCGCTGGAAGATATCCAAAAGAGTAAAACAGAATGATGAACTTTGCACAGCAACTTGTGTAACTGTGGTGTTGCCTGAGCCAGCAACCTAAAGTTGCTGCTGTGTGGGGGCAGGCAAAGGACAAAGGTTGCAAATCCTCCAGTATGGCACAAAGGAAGGTGTTATGGAGGCCTCGGAGCTGAGGTTCTTCAGCACTGAGCGCAAGACTAAGCTGTCCGCAAACAACCCCAAGGATAGATTGGGTACAGCCATATTACCACTCTGGTCATAACTCCAAATTACTTATTACTATAAAAATACATTGGGCTAGTGAAGGCTAAACTAAGTGGAACATATTGGCATTGCCCAGAGGGATCTGGCATACAACCACCACCAAAAGCAGAAATGATCATTTGCGAACAGAACAGAAACCAGAGCTCTGATAGTCACAGGCGCACGCTTCGGAACATCTGCCGGATGATCCATGACAAACTCCAGTGTTAGTTTATATGTGTTGGGCTGTTGGGTTTTGTTGTTATTTTCTTTTAAAATTGCTGTTTGGTCTTGGATAAAATGATGCCTCTTTGCCAAAGCTACTGGTAAGGGTGAGACTCCAAGGAAGTAACTAGGACTAGCACAGGGTATCTGACACAGCATATTTCTGAACTTGTTTTATCAATATGAAAGTGAGTTATCAATAGCAGATAAGTGTTTCTTAAATGTACTGAGATAGTCAGAATGTTTCAGAAAATAAACAAATAAATTAAAGGGCACATTTAAAAGTTTTTCATTTAGGAAAGGAAGATCTAAGCCATAGCCTCAGCCATACTGAGGAAACCACTATGCCAAAAATACTACCTGCAACAGCTGAAAATGCCTATACAGTGAGATAAGAAAATAGGCTTCTTTCCGTTTACTTTTCCTATATAGAAAAGAAACTGTGCTTGTTCTAAAGTATTATTGTTGTTTTTCTGAAGTATCCTTTCTGTAAAAAGACAAACCAAATATATTTTTATCATTTGGAGCCTTGGGAACTGGGACACTTTCAAGAGAATAAGTTTATGGAAATCAGTGGTGAGAAACAGAGGTCTTGGGTCACAGTGATATCAAAAAGGACTTTTGTCATTGCAGAGAAATACGTGCTCTGGCAGAATAGGTTACGTCAGCGTACTGCCAAAATGGGAGGGAAGCAAAGGTCTTTCTGCCCAAGGCAGCTTTAGATGGGCAATAACCACCCTGGGATGAGTTAGCTGGACCTGGGGACATGATTCATCTGGTACTAATGAGCTTTTTGCTGCCTCAGAATAGGTGAGACAACACAGGGTGTCTCAGAGATTAGCTGACTACAGTTAGTTGCTTTTATGTGTTGGAGATTTTTTATTATGCTGACTGCTATTAGGGTTGTGTTTGGTTGAGGGAGGAGGAGGAAGTGGAAAAGTTATTCTAAGAAGATCTTTGTGCAGAGGTTCATGTTAGAGGTTCAAGGCCAAGCAATAGATCTTAGAAACTGAATGAGTTTCTCAACACAGCTTTTGTATTGCTTAGCACCCAGGAAACTGACCCGAAGATAATGACTTTTGAGAAAAGTAAGGACTAAATGTCTTTTGGTTTCCTCATTAAAATCTTCTCATTACTTAAAAAGATGTTCAACTAAGACAGCAAGTTGCTGTTTTGTATTTCAGCTGTCCTCTGAGCCCGGGCCTCTGAAAAGTTTATACTCTCAAGCAGACCGAAAGAACAAAAAACTGTAGGACACGATTGCCCAATGTAACAAAGCAAATCCAGGAATTAAATCCAGGCTGCCTTACTCCCCCACCCTACATATAGCCTGAGGATGCTGTTTTGGCCAGTAGCAGTCTGCTCTGTACTAGCGACTGACATGTAGTTCTTATGATTGTGATAAAAATTATAATCCCTGATAAGAGTCTCCATATGCCTTGTCCTTTTAAAAACAAAGTTAACCACTGGAAGAGGCTTTGCATGTAAATGAGGTTCTCTTCAGCTTTCAAATCTAATCAAAATGGATGCAACTTTCTTCTAAAGACTATGCAAACTGCTTGGTCAAACATCCTTCAGCCTCCAAGTTTATCACCAGTCTGACGTCAGTCTGGAAATCCGAACTTTCTTAAGAGATGATAAATGTTATCTGCCAATCTCTTCTGCTGAATAAACTCCATTTGATCTGCATTAATCACACTTGGCAGAAGCTGTTCAACCCTGCTAGCAGCAATCCTGGTGAACAGCTTGTCATCATTGCTTAATAATGAAGTGAAACAGTATGAAAAACAACATGATGGAGCCTTCTTTTCATTCCCATCCCAAAGTTAATGAAACGCACATTAAAGTGAATGGTTTAAAATATTCAATAGATCTGAAACTGTCTTGTTCTAATCACATTATTACTCTCAAGGGCAAAACATATCCTTCTTTTTTTTACTTTTCTGCTATGTGATAGAAGGGCACAGAACTGAGAAATACCAGGTACTTCTATAATTTTTTGTACTTTTCATAATTTTAACAAATACGTGTTCAATTTTCTGAATTAGTCTTCGCAAATTTTGCCCAAGGATGTTTGAGTCGTTGTCACTTTCACTCCAACATGCTCGAGCATAGTTCAGACCTCAGCTCTTCTTGTCATTTTTCTCAGCTAAGGGAGAGGGCCAGAGACAGGTCTGTGCATCACTTCAGTCCAACAAACACTGTTGTGAGGGACTCTCCTGCTATTCAAGCAGTGAGTGGAACACATTCTAAGTATTTCTACAAAAATGCTAGATCTGCTTGCAGGTTCTCATCCAGCAAATGCTTCAAAACGTTTTTCAGTAACTTCACTTGAGTGAACTAAACCCGGTGGGACAGTTGACACAGGAAAAGTTCAGCACAGAAATAAGGCATTGGTACAAACAGCTATTAGTGTACTCAGGGAGGGTTAGAAATATACTCCTGTGGAGTTACATAGCACCTGCCTTGGTTTTGAGTAAATGGGAAGAGGGAGCAACAAAGAAAGAGAGTACGGAGGGAAGTGCAGAAAGTTGAGCTCTATCACTGAAAAATGAGGTGGAAGAATGGAAAAGAAAAGAACCGAGGACACAAGGAAAGACTGGAGTAAAAACACTTTCTGTAATTCTGGCCAGATGGAGAAAACAGTATTTTGAAAAAGGGAAAGATCTTCTTCAAAAAATTCTGTGACCTCCCGTACAATTTCTGGGAATTCCTGGTGTGCAGGCCCCACTCAGCAATGACCTGCAATGTTTCACTGAGGAATCTCCCTTGTAAAAAAGGGCATTGGTAAAACCAGCACAAGTGACAAAGGAAAAACCTCCAATAAACTTTCTCCCCTAAAAAGGATATTAGACTTGTCTAGAGATATTTAAAAGTATTTCCATGTTAGGAGACTATAGGGATGTAAAGATAACACAGCTGAGCTTCTTTATAAATGTGTGCTCAACTCAGCTTAAGCCTCAGCCTTTTGAGACTAAAAGACAACTCATACACAGGTTTTTGGAATCATCATCATTTTGTGATCCTGTTGTCCCCTTTGGGCCTTTTCTGAAGCTTTCATTTCTGGGTAGCTGAAGTTGCTTTAAATAAACCACTTTAATAAGTTAAAAAAGCATATTTCTTCCTAGTACTCCAACACATTCAGTGAATCCATTCTGTTTAGATATAAACTTCCTCCTCTAGCCTATAATATAAACTACTATTGTTTGTTTTCTAAATAAAAACTGTGTAATCTTAATTCTGAGAGACACATGTCCTATGAAATGATTTAATATTGCAGTTAAAGTAACAATTAACCTTCCTATTTTTCTCAGGAATTTATTGCATTGCACAAAAGTTTATTACAGATGGGAAAGGCTTAGAATAAATAAAGAAATGAAGGCATAAACATATATCAGATAAGACATTAGCACAATGCATGACATTGTTTCCGAAGTGTGTGGATTCAGACAATGAGGAAATCAGGAAGGAATAAATTAAACTATCATGTTTTGGAAAATGTGTCCAACTACGTCAGCTTTCTGCTGGCCACAGATGCTACTTTGGTTCTTAAAGAAAAAATAAAAATAAAAAATTGTTATAAGTCTTCTGACAAAGTAGTAAGTCCTGCTCTTCTGTGCTTATTCTGGTCTTGGCGATACACCACACGTTCATGACTAGCTGGAAGAAATCTACAAGAAGATGCATTGTGTAAAATAGACAAACCTACCATTTCTCTAGTTAGAAGCAATAAATTAAATCACTGCAATTCTGAGTTTTTTAGAGCATATGCTTCTTCTGTCATCATAGAGATACAGTTCTTCAGTCGACATCCTTATCAATTGATCAGTCTTTACTACAGGCAAAAGTTAATCAATGAAATTTCAAAAAGAATCTATACATTAGACACTTGGAAGTCTATGAAAATATTTAATTAATTATTAGTGTACTGAAAGATTTCCTATTACTGGTAACATACATTTTCTTTCTTGCATACATATACACAAAATATCTCATTAATTTAAAGGGATTTGCTACATAGTCATTTCTCTTGAGATTCACTTTTGGCTATACCCACAAATAACCCATGTTTTTAATTTTAATTCATTAAGAGTTACAGTAACCAAATGGCAATATATCTATAATGCATAACATACTAATTCAAATTGCTCTCCCTTGTCTAAGAAGCTGTCAGTTTAGTGAGACATCACAAATAATGTGCTATCTGAAAAAAATCTCTCAGCTATAATTACTTAAATTCTGTCTGTAAGCTGCATTTTCACTACATGTGTAACATTTTTAAAGTGATGTTGACTGTAGTGCCTCTTACTCTGAACATGCTTCACTTACTGGCTTGAAATTCCTTCTTGATATAGCTGGGGAAAGTAGAAATTGCTTCTAGACATCTAGGGAAACCACTAAAATACAGATTAAATTCTTTATCAGTTTTTGATATGTCAGGAGTCCAATCTCCAGGAAGCAGTTAAGCTAATCAATAATGAGGCAATGATGTTAATTACTTTATGTGCTTGTACTGGGGCGTCATCTTACATAAACATAAGAACTGACAAAGGCCACATTCTTTTTCTCTGGTATTCAAAGGAGCTCTTCCTAAAGCCTCTACTGAAAACTGAATCTAACCACACAAAACAGGAAGAATATAAAAAATGAAAGAATATAAATGAACAGAAAGAAATGTATGAAAGAAGAATCTAAGAAAAAAGTATGAATGCAAAAGTATGGCAAGTATGGAAACAAAAATGTATGGATAAAATTTTCAAACACATCTTATTCCCAGGTTCAGAAATGCCAGACTACATTGAACTGAAATTTACACCCATCCCCTGGAATATCTGCTCTCAGCCACTTTCTAAACCCAGGACTCTAAAAGCAGCTGGTGCCCAAGGGCATTTTTGTTAGGAACTTTTGTATTTAAACGTAGATGTTGGGACCAAGAGTCATTTATAATGGAATGATATATACATATTCGTAACCATAGTGTGTCAACTTAATTTTCATTTTTTATGTTGTTTTTTTTCTAAGTGTCAAGGTTCCTGTAATCTCAGTTCTCTCAACACAGCTGTTTTGGTGGAAAAAGACAATTTATGAGGAGTGATACCATTTTGGAAATATGCAGCTTTTAGTATCAATCTGAATTTTTTGGATAAAGGATAAGAATAAAAATTGTCTTGAATAAAACAGAACATACAAGACCTTTTAAAAGGTTAATGTAAATAGCAGGCAACCATTTAGATTTTTTTTTTATTTTGTTTATGAAGATTAAAGGACTTACTGCTGAAGTGAAACTTCAGTGCCCTGGGGGAAAAAACCGTCTGCTTAGAAATTGAGGTACTGCTTACAGATACACACTCTACGGGGTGAAATATCTGAGAAAACTTCCACCTAGCATGCTTGAAAACTTGGAAGATTATTAGCAAGACTGAAATCATGCCTTGCTTCAACATGAGATATGTTTTAATAGTCATGTGTTTATGCCATAGAGAAAAGGGTTATTATTTATCATTGAGTTCACTTAGCAAATCAAAATTAAAATAATAAGTGCTCTGTTGTCTTTGTTTCAAAACATTTTCATTGCAGAATAGTCAGGACGGTGAAGTACTTGGAGATTAAAAGGTGATCTTGGGATAATGAACAATGAATCCGTGTGCATGCTGAATAGATGAATTTGATCAAGATGTTATAAACACTACTGTTATGGAGATGTAAAAATGTTGGAAACACATTTCCTAAGATGGCTCATCAGGATTTCTGGTGGGTATCTTTTCAGGCTTCTTTTTACTGCTGTAAACTTTGGTGTTGACAACCAAATCGTTCCCCAAGTTTTAACTTCAAAACCACAGGCAGCTGGGATCTCAAGG
Source organism: Astur gentilis (assembly GCF_929443795.1). Classification (NCBI taxonomy): domain Eukaryota; kingdom Metazoa; phylum Chordata; class Aves; order Accipitriformes; family Accipitridae; genus Astur; species Astur gentilis. The sequence continues at coordinate 17,496,359 of NC_064900.1, read as the reverse complement.
TAAACATACTTACCTTTTCAAGGGAAGAAACCAATCATTCTCATGGAGAGCTTAAGGGCTTCTAGCATGAATTTTCTTCATATATGGATTGTTTGACACTCTGGGTAACCTGCCAAGTCTCTCATCACCTCTTTTTTTTTTTTTTTTTTTTTTTTCCTCTCAAGTCGTGCCCTATTTGCTGTTGGTCATCACTAATACTAGCTGTATTCATCAACACCCTTTTGGTTCTGGTGACCATTTTAGTATTTTTACTGTAAATTTATCTAGAACTACTGACAGACAGAAATTGAAGTGTAAACAAATAAACAAACAGGTCTGGTCAGAGTCATGGCAGATTCATACTTGTCTTCTAGGTAGCTGACAGTGACTTAACCCTTTCCAAGTAAATGCCGTCTTTCTTTGAGGGAAATGGCCATTAGAGTATCTGAAATGGCATGAGAATCTTTAAAATAACAAGAGACAGCACAATAAAGCATACAATAATTTTGTCACTTAAAAACAAAAATCCAGATGCAAAACTAAAATAGGACAAAGACATACTATACTTGGTCATTTTTCAAATTGGATCACACATGGTGCAGAGAAAGCTAACCAAGTATCACCTGATTCGAGGAACAGAAAAAAGCTGTTTGAACATAAAGGAATTAATCTGACAGGCTTATTTTAACACTGTTGTTAGAGAAGCAGAAATGCAGACAGCTGACTACAACAAATGTATTCAGAAGCAATGGTTACCAACATTAATCTTGATAATTAGAAAAAACCTGCAATTTTTTTTCAATATTGAGGCAGAGTGGGAAGCACCCAGGAGTAATACTCCCTTTTCTTTGACATAGGGGAAATTTTGAACTTTTATTTGAACAGTGGAATCTAGAATTTGGAATAACATGTGTTTGAACATGTGTACAGGTTCAGTTTTAATGTTTCTTTTAATACATGTTGCCAAGATTCATTTACCTCTTGGTTTAACCTTAGCGTATTGCCATAGGTCTTCCTTAGAAGTATTTTGTACCTTTATTACTTAAAAAAAAAAAAAAAAAAAAAAGCAAGTATCAAAATGTATCAAGGCTCTGATGGTGAATACTGGGACCTGTCTTGACAGTGTTATAATCTTTATAAAAATGCTTGCCAAAAAGATGTGATAGTATCGCCATGTCACGTATCTCAGTCAACACAGATTCCTTTTAAAGAACTTGGTTACCATTTCTTCAAAGAGTTGATTTGATTGTAAGTCTAGGAGCTCACACAACAGATCTTCCTCTGTTTCTGCTTATGGGATTTTCAAACACTCCACAGTTTTCTGGAGATAAACTCAACAGATATATGTAGGTTAATTTGATTATTTACTATGACATAGACTTTGAGATCTCACTTAGGCATCTGACCACCAGCAATCACGTTTATCCCTGTGGCCTTCATCACTTGCTGTGAAGATGGGTTTATGGATTAAGTCCCTTGCCATAATCAGCTTAACAACTCTGACTTTACCTTACTATTTGCAGTTGCTGTTGTCTCTCAGGGCACTGACAGAGTTAATGGCAGCCTTTATAAAACACAGCATTGTTTTTCCTGTAGACAAAATAACTGCAAGGAAAAAAAATGAAGCTATGAATTAAATGATTAAACAGACATCTTTAAACAAGGCAAGCTACATACTAGGTTATAGCTGTGAAAGAATTGAGACCTTGTTTGATACAAACATGGTCCTGGGTTGTCTTTAGATATGTGTCCTGCCCTGAGCTCATGGCTAATTGTTTAAAACCTTTTTCTCTAGCCTCTTCCTCAAAAAAACAAATAAACAAACAAAACCCCCCAAAACCCCTTGTTATGTGCAGTTTAACTATGGAAGGAGAAGGGAAAGAGAGAAGAAAGGTGAGGTTAGAAGCTCTTAGGGCTGCTGTCATTTCAGAAAACTTGCAACAATTACTTTTTTTTTTTTTGCTATGTAACTTATAAATAATGGACTGTATTAGGGTAACGGGCATTTTTATTTTTTTTTAATCCTTCTATATTCATGACCTCACATGACCAATAACGTTTACTGCTTCACACTGGTACAAGCAGTTAAGTCTGAACAAGCAACAGACTAAAACACCCCTTGTAGCATTAAAGTCCTTGTCCTAGTAGCAACGGACGCAGAGAAATTTCATCTTTAACTGAATATGTGGAAAAAAAAAGCCCAAAATTTTCTCTAATGTAATTGCACCTCAGCTTTTTAATAGACACAATAAAAGGAGCATACATTTCTTATTGACTGAGGAAGGAAAGCTAAATGTTCTGCCATCTGGGTATTTTACCGAGAAGCAGTTCGAAATATTCTCAGAATGAAAGTGAGCAGACTTATCCATGTGTTGGCATAGGAGAGAATGATTTGAATTAAGTTTGCTACTGTTGGTTCTCAGAGAGTATTGGTCATCATAACCTTGGAGGAAAGAAAGGTGTAATTGCCTTCCTGCAGTGACAGGTGGAGTTCATATAGGAATACTTCCTAAAAAGACAGGGGAAGTATCTGCCAATGGCCTACTAATGCAAGCCAAATTATCTGCCCATAGAAATAGATATGACCCCGTTGGCATCAGAGGAGTTTTAACCATTTACAATAGCAGGGATCTGCCTTCTTGCTGCGGTTTATTGTTGTACACATTCTGCCCTAGGGTCATTCGGTAATTACTATAGAAAATAGTGTATTCACTTGATAACTTCTTCTAGCAGAAAAGCAATTAGCCTGCCAAGTGACTTGATGTTCCTAAGAAGGTACTGAAGTTTTGGAGGGTGGAAGTTTTAGTAGAAAGAAATAGAAGTGAAAGAGGTAAAATGTCTGGCTGGCAGACAGCATACAAAAGAGAGGACTGGGTGGGGAGACAGAGAGGGCCATTTTAGGAAGTACAGTTCACAACAAAAAGCTCAAGCTTTAATGTGATACCAAAACTAGAAAAATATTTGGCTAGCCCACTAACTCCTTTCAGTACTGTTGGGAAGTGGCTTGCTGAAAAAGGACATGGGCCTGTGGAAAAGTTGTGCGAGCAGAGTTCTGTGTGAAAGAATGTCAGTTTGAGCAGCAAGACTAGGCCTTGGCCGAAAATAGCTGGCTTTACTGATATTGGGAGAAAAACAACAGCTGGTCTCGCTGTTATCAGGAGAAAGACAGGGACGGTGTGACCTTGGCATAACTTCATAAGTAACTTTTGAAGAAGTTCCCATGAGAAAGTTACGGAACACGCATAGCTGCAAATCACAAGTGGGTGTGTTTTAGTAATGAATAAACATTAGCAATGTACCAATCATATTAGGACTAGTAGGCATAATTATCGCAAACTGTATAAATATGAGCTATCCGTGCAAATAAAGTTGAATCACTTCTATCACTCATATTGGGTTGACTTATGTGCATTCCTCCGCCGCTCCAACACAGTACTGACTCTGCAATACTGAGAAAGATACCTGGACTTTCTAGCTGAACAAATTACTTGGGCTATTCATGGCTAGGTGAGCACTAGCCACAGTAGCAGTCGTCACATCTTTCTGATCTAAAATATTATTGATACAAGAAGGAAAGATGTCCTTCTATACAGAAAAGTCTATTAACATATGAATAGCATTGTTATTATGCAAAATACTGTTTGACCAGTGCTTCAGCCCTAGTTTACTGGATTAGCATGGTGCTGATGAAATCTCAGTTTACTGGGCACAAAGGCAGAGATGGAAACGCTAGTGGATATCTCAGATTGTTGCAGTATTGTTATCACAATAGCACAAAGTGTTATTATTTTGTTATGGAAATCAAGACAATTTCTCTCATACAGAAAATAGATGCAACGTATGATGGACTGTGCAACGTTTGAAAAAACTGCTTAGGCAGTTAGGGAATGGAAGAATAAATTAGATAAAATGCAGCAACCTTAAAGCATAATAACCATTTTTGACTCTATTAGAGGGGAAAATGATTTTGCAAACTGTGATTTACCTGGTTCCGTAGAGCACACTGTATTGTATGCCTCTGTTGCATTTTCCTTTCTCTGTATAACTGCTCAAACAACAATTCAGAATCAATAGGTTGTGGAATATTGGAATGTCAGTATCTATTGAAAATGAACTGGTTTATGGTGATCTGATATAATTAAAATCAATGCAGATATCTTTAGAAAAATATGTTTTCTTTCGTTGGTGAAGCCATATAGAGATCTTGGGTAAATAAAATGCTCCCAATTGTCTGCTTTTTCAGAGGAAGTCTTTATGTGAATTGAATGTCTATTTATTGTTAGCTTATGTTCTTTTTTATTTCATGCAAACTAGATTAAAAAAAGACTTATCATTCACACAGAAATGTATTCTAAGAGATAGGACTACATGTGTGTAAATAAACATTATTCCCAGATTGTACATTACTAACGTATAGCTGGAACAAATTGAATGTTAAGTCCACGTATACCTGAAGGCTTCATGTTTTTAGATGCAGGAGAAACACTTAGATTATATTTCCCCATCTGCGGTTTACAAATGTAAATAAAGCACCAACCATTTAAAGACACCTCCTTTGAAAATCCCAGTCAAGTTCCTAGAAGCATTCTACCAGCCTTATTTCAGTTTTGTAAATCATTATAGTCAGAAGGAAGTGGGTCCATGCTTTTGCTATACAATGCTTCTGAGGAGACAAGGAACACAGACTAGATGTAAGAAAATGGTTTGGGTTTTGGTGTTTGGTTTTTTTCTTCTGACAAAAATTCACATACATCTAAGTTCATCATCAATTCTTGAAATCTTCATTTTTTAAGGTAAAAAAAGGGTGGGTGGGAAAGCGTTGCAAGTTGATATTTATTAAGGGAAACTTTTAAAATTTGATTTCACTTTAAGTTTAAAAGGAGAAATAAACTTTCCGTGTCCAAGAAAATAAGGTTTGGTCAAATTTAAGTACACATCCAGCTCTGGGGTGACAACACCACCGATAAGAACAGTTGGAAGAGAGAATTCACTTCATGCATCTCTCAGAGGATGTACAACAGCAGGGGTTCCCACTACTGGTCAGAGACTAGAGCTGGTGGGAGACTTCCTCAGGCAGCAAGAGGAACAAGAAGGCAGCCATGCGGAAGGTCTCATAAGCATGGGTGGGCTTATCCTTCTCTGCTTTCTGGGTTTTGCAGGGACAGAATCCTGCAGATTCATGTACAGGGATCCTACAGATCCCTGGTCTCACTTAAAGGAGTGAAATTTCCAGATTAAGGGAAACACAGGTAAAGTTTTATTTGCAGATACATTGGTTTAGGCATATATTACTTTTCAGGGATATTAGATGTAATAAACAAATCCTGAAAGTGCAACAGGCCACACCAGTGCAATCAGTTTTAATCTTGCTGCAGTCAGGAGAGCTGAATCCAACACTCAAGTTTGGTTCATAGGTTTAAAAAAAGGCACTCCTCGTACTAAGCAGTTACCAGGGACTGTTGTAACGAATACCAATCTGAGATTTCATTAAACCAGCTATAATGATCTTACCTAAAAATGCAGCTAGGTTCCTTTCTCCCATACATATACAAAATACTAGCATTTTATGTATTCCATCACTGGACACATACAGAACACCACTTTCAACTTCAAAGCACATGTTCTGCTTTTGAGGACATACATGTTCAAATGCAGGAAAAAATGTACTAAATTAAAATGTACATGCACTTTTGTAAAGATGTCATAGTGTTGTTTCTGCATGCAGGATCTATACATATAAAGGTATGGTTAAACTGTATGTATACATAGGAAAGTATTCAAGTGTAAGCCCGTCATAGCTGCAAGCTGGGAGTGGTAGTTATATGCAATAGAGTTCAGTCTGCAAGTATTTAACATCCATATGCAATGTCGAATAATCTTCTAAGGCCAGATAGTCATGAATAAAAGTTCAAAGATTAACACTTTTCTCTACTACACTTTTTAATGAGTTCTCTCACATAAATACAGTTTTCCATAAGGCAGCCTGTTAAAAATGAAATTGAGATGCTCTCACCATCAATCTGAGCATGCTATAACATCACAACTCTACTAGTGCAAAAGAAAGTTTGAGATATCTTTATTTTAGCATCACTTTCAGTTTTGCATTGGTTTTGGAGGGCAATTTAATGTCATTTTTTTCGATCTTGTAAAGGTTACTTAGGTATCTTGAAAAAGCATTGCTTTCAGACTACAGTCTATTGTAATGACTTGTACATGTGTCTGTCCCACATTTTGCACTCGGCCCCTTCACTCCGGCATAAAACATTTTGTGGTGAACCTTGTACACAGTATGCTGTGTACGATCACAGGTAAAAACATTTTTATGCAATTAAGTCAGCTAATTCCGAGAGCACAGCCTGAAGTAATGCTTGTCCTGTCACTATAGAAAACTTTACACTGGGGGAAAATGTCATGTAATTATCAGACGTGACTCCTGAATCAAGATGTCTTACCTACTTTTGTCTTTTCCAGCTATGGAAGTTTCAGAAACCCTGCTATAAACTCACCCTCTCATAAATCAATGTGCTTGCTTTGATGCATCCCCTTCTTTTGGCTGCATTTACAGCAGCTTTTCCCCTTTCATTCAACATGCATTCTTTACAGCAGCTTTTCCCCTCTCATTCAACATGCATTCCCAAATTGCCCATGCAGGCGGCTGTTTGCAGTGAGCTAGCATCACAGTTTTAATAAGCTGGTTTGTGGGAATTTTTTTTCTCTGAGGGCATATCAAGAATTGCAGACCTCTAATTAGTGGTAGTTGTAGTCAAAGTTCAATAGTCAGGTCTTTTGAGGCATTAAGAGATTATATCCTTTAATAGCTCTGAAATGAATGGAAAACATCCTTATTAGCTTCTCATTTCTCAGCCTTACCAATTTCAGGACACAATTTGGTGTCATGCAATGTGTGCATTATGTGCGATCAAGAGACTGTGCTCATGCATTGGTGTATCACCAGAACAGGGAGAAAGCTGTTGTCTGTAAATGAACAATGAAACCCAAACAATTCAGTGAATCAAAATTAATGTGTGTGTGTGTGTGTTTGTTTCTGTCAGGGAGAACTTCTGTTTCTTCATCCTTGGCTATGAGCTTGCAATAGATCAAATTGTCCCTTCTCTTTCATTTGACTGACAGCACAGCCAACACTTGCTGAAGCTTTTTTTGGTTCCTCATGTTTCTCATCCCCTTTTTTTAACTTCATTTTTCTCTCTTCCTCTCCAGAGATCCATCACAGCAACATGCAGCTCCCAAGTGTTATCTTTGATTTGTTTGGCAGTGTATGTCTAAATCAAAGAGAAGGGGCAGAAAGTAACCTGGCTGATGTGCAACCTTATAATGATTTTCTTCCATAATCCCTCACAGAGTGTCATTCAAGGAAAAGCTAAATAATTACTTTTAAAATAAGACCTCAGAGCTTCATGATCATGTTCTGCACATCAAAAGCTCATTCTGTATCTCAAGTGTATGAAATAGTCTATCTTGTCAATCAGTCAGTTAATCAAAAAAAAAAAAAAAAAATCCAAAACAAAATGATGCCAAACCCTTGAAATATACCCTAACAAATAAGTGATCCCAGCTAGTTGGACTAGTCATCAAGTTTGATCACAGATACCCAAAATATTCCCTTCTGTGACTACTGTGACTAATGTGTTACAGCAAAAGTCAATGAGGACTGCCTTGAGTTACTTTCCCACCAAATTAAGCATATTGAATTGTCAATATACCTCAGGCTTTATAGATCATATCAGATGCAGCTGAAATCTGCAATGTAAGAGGATTTTTTTCTTTTCTATTGTGGTGTTCAGTTGAACAGTGATTTCAATTTTTTGTTGTCAACATCAAAAACATTCAGCAAATTACACTGACATCTCATTTCAAAGATAGCTTACCAGGAATTAAACTCTTTTTTTATGGAGTTGTTTATGTTTTCTAATTATGGAGGACATTTATTTATCTGTGAGGTTTGCAATTCTACTGCCAACACATCTGTTTAATAGATATACCAATTTGCTTACCATATTTCAGTTCTGTGTGTCAGTACACATAGGTATAAGTATAGTAAAGCACACACATGCACATACATATAAGCCAAATGCTTATTAAAATATACTTTTGTTAACTGCTGTGCATATTTTGACACATTTAAAGGATGATCTTTCGGTCCCAGAGTGCAACTCTCCCACAGTTGAAGCCATTGTAAAGAAAACATCCCAGTGCATTTGCATGAGCTACATTCCTGTGATAAACTTATGGCAGAAGAAAAGGTGTCAACGTGTATTTCTTTAAAGTTGAACTAATTTTATTTATTCTCTCTTAAGTTCTTCACAATTTTTTTAAAATACATTTGGCTTTGCGATATGTGCCCTGCTGGACACCCTTAAGTACAATGTAAGAACACTTGCAAACTATATTCTGAACCATAAATCCCCAAATGTTCATTTCAGTCTGTGAGATCCCCTTGGCACCTAACCTTTTAAGCTGTTCAAGTTCTGCTAATGTATATACTCAGTAGCACAGCCATCATGCCTGAGCTAATGGCAACAATTTCATGCCTTAAGACCATTTTCTATGCTTTGAGAAGTCTGTTCTGCTGGGCAAATTCAGTGCATTGCCTTTGCAATCACAGCAGTGATGGGCACTTCCACCAAAACTGCAACCAGAGGAGATGATGTCATTCTCTAATTTTTGAACAAGTTAATAACATGTGCTCTCATCTTGGAAATGGAAGACTTGCCTTCTTAAATATTAGAAAGTTCAAGCCTATATTACTTACCTACCAGATGATCATCCTCATTAATGATTAGAATTTTCTTCATTTGCCTCTATTGTTTGGCCCTCAGAAAATTCTCTCCTGAAATTTTTTTTTGCATTATGGTGGCAATGAAGTGTTTCTCTGCTTCAGTCTGGTGGATAGCCGTCTGCTTAGGACATTAAACAGGGTGGTCAAAGCTATGAACTTAAACTACTTCTGGCTCAGGAAGGTCAAGAACTGTACTTCTAATCTCAGGTAGATTTATCTTGGCATAACTGTATGGTAGTGATGGTATGTTTTCCTCTTGTTCTACTAACCTAAACCCCAGTCATCCTCCTCAAAAACTCACTTTGCACCTAAATGCAGGAATACATTTCCTGTATATATATCGCAGTCCTACACAGATTATAGCCTTGAGTCAAAGACAACATTTCAAATGTGTGTTTCTTTTGGGAACATTTGCTCTGTGTGATGAATGTGTGTTGTGATGAATCTCACTCTTAATTGGAAGTCTTGTTGTCTCTGTTCACTTAGGAGAGAATTTTGGACCTAATCTGGATTTATGAACACAATATTTGGTTCTAGGTTGCTCTGGCCTTTTATTTGTACACATTCACTGGAAATGCAATGAGAACCCCAGATTGCTGACCTATGGACATGACCATCATTTCTAGCAGACTTGCTTGCGTTGTATTAATTAATGGTGCAAGCATGGAAAAATAGCCATTGTGAAAGACTTTGAAGTACCATTCTCTTTTCTATTAAAACATTCAGAAATACACTAAGGGGAAGCTCATAGTGCTGGAGTACTTTATGGAATCAGTAAAACACATTCTTATTTTATGTCCATATAACATTCAAAGTTACATAATAATTATCACTTATTATTCAAACTTTTTTCATGTTCTGCATATATGAGTTAGTCTTTGCGGTTATCAGCAATTCAGCTGGTGTGGAAGATGATACAAGACAGCATAAAAGTACAATCCAGCTTGATTTAATGCTTTTTATATTCAAGGCATCCCAAAATACTTTATAGGATGAGTTGTTGTTAGGTATTATTAAAGACCTCCCATTAAGTAGGAAAAGCTCTTTGATGGCTTCAAAGATAATTGAGAAGATGTTTCTTAACATAAGACTGAAAAGAAAAAGCATTCTCAAACAAACTTATGCCACAGAGAACAAGCTGGGGAGAAAACTGACATTTGTCCTCTCTTGGTCAATATATTGTTATTAAATCTCTGAAAACATATTAAACAACATTTTAAGGAACTGACTTAAATCCACAAGGGGAATTAAAAGAGAATGAAGGCAGATATTTATTCTGAAATGCCATACTATTGTGACTGAATTTCAGAGTCTGATGACATACTATGCACATGTTATTATTAACCTTCAGTCAGACAGCATGGGTTAAGATAAGATTGGCATCCCAGGCATTAGCCATTAATCTGGGTATCTCATTGCTTTACTGAGGTTTAGGTTATATGCATAATAACTCTGAGACATATTTTGACGCCTTTATTCATGCTGAATTGCATCTTATGCAGCATCAAGTCCCACTAAAATCAGAAGGTTATTTCCAGAGAAATACATTAGTCAATGTAGTGGAATATTGTCCTCTGGCAACATCTGTAGATGAAATTGTACTGTAAAACATTACCACATCAGAGCAGGGTATCAAAATGGCTTTGTGTACAAATTTGAAACAGATTCTGAGATAGTGGTTCCTGATAATGCCATTTCACTCTCTCTTTCAATGTGCGATTGCTTACCACAGAGCAGTAATGACAATACAGCACTAACATTTTATCAAAAAATGACAGTCAAACCATGGATATGAGTCATCAAAGTTATGACACTGGGACATGTTTGGGACTCAAAGTCAGGTAGAAATTTAGTGCAATGATCTTAAAAATTGCCTTAGTTCATTGTAGACCATTCTAGGCTATGGGGACTCACATCTTTTGTGTATTAATTTAGAGAATTGCAAAGATGTGTGTTTCACACATAAATCACATTAAATGATGTCATTTTCATGTCGCAGGTTGTTTTTTTTATTATTGTATGGTTTTAATGCTATCTTCTACAAACAAAATTACAGATAATTCTTTTAAAAATTAATTTAAACTGCTTTTGGTAGCCAAATAGGCTCTCTCAGAGCCTTTTCAGTCTACTTGAGTCTGTGTGACAGTCATAATATTGGTAAATATTTTTATAAGGCCTGTAACTGTAATATTTCTAATGGTAAGTCCCGCTCCAATAACCTCAAAGAACTACATTTTCAAGGAACTGGCTTTTGGGGAAATTAACCCAACAGAGAAAAGAAATGGCAAAAATTAACAATGGGAAACCTCTAGTTCAAGAGACAATAGAGACAACATTTTATTTGATTTAGTCAGATATCCAGTTTTATCATGATCTTAGTAGTTTATGTAATCAAAACCCCCTTACATCAAGAACTGATGGAAAATAACAAAATGTTGTGTAATTCAAGATGATACAGTAACGAATGCACACCAGGTACTCTCACCAACAGACTACCAGTTTTGACTTCAAGAATGGGAGTTACAGGAGGACCTTGGGCCTGCCTAAGCATCTTTGCCCTATGACCTCATGTGGCTACATCTGTGTCTTCAGCAAGCTTTCTTAGGAGACACAGGTGTCTGTGCATGTGAGAACGTCCTAAGACGTCTTCTAGGGTACTGAAGGAAATGAAGTAGAACAAGCATTGCATTGCTGCCTGTGTCTTTCAGAGGCTTTCAGTGCTACAAGAGATCTGATCAGCTTGGAAAGAAGCTGATCAGACGTTGACAGGAGTTGCTCCATTCTCCCACGCAATAGTTAGTTCTTCACTGCTGTACAGTTCTTATCAAGCTGCCAAGGTTGGTCCCTGCATCACGATTTTTGTTAACATAGGACCAAGAGTTTGTATTGCTTTTAGAAGCTGAGAAAATTGTTTCAGGGTCTCTTTCCAATGTTTTTGACACAAGGGGTCAGACCTCCTTCCTGAGAGTGTTCAACCCAGGTAAGATGCGTAGGCTCCTGATAAGAGCTCACTGGACTGAAGTTCACAGCCCAGAAAGAGGCATTGGAGCTGGACCTAGCTCCTTTTCAGGAGCTCCCAGTCCCTCTGTGTCTGGAGTAAAGATGGTCTTATGCTTCGAGGAGATGTGTTGGTAGGTATGAGGATTCATCAAGCATGCTGCGGACAACCATCAGGCGGTAAAGCACACCAGAGGAGATCTCCCTCCCACTCAGACAAACCAACTTTCTTTTTTCTAAGATGTGTGATGGTTTAGGGCTATTACTTTTGCCATGCTGAGAGCTTCTGCATCGCTTAGTTTATCAGTCAAGGACAAAATGGTTTTGGCCATAAAACACGATCTCACTCATGCCTCTGTTCACCCAGTATATCCTTTCATGGCTCGTCTCTCTGGTTTCCACATTCTCATTATCTGTGAAGGAGATTTTAAGGGAAATTTTTAGATGACCCTCAATATGCTTATGTGGTTCTTTGTTGTGGTAGGGTACCACGCTGTTAGCCTCCTCCACTGTCTTCCACTGTTGCCCAACAACTGCTGTCTCCTCTGAAGGCTTTTTGTGCTTTCTATCTCTATTGCTGTCTTCTTTTCCTTGTCTCCCCTTAAAAACTGCTCGTTGAGCATATAAAACTGAGATTTTTCAGATATTAAAACTTGTCTGGTTATGAATCTTTTTTATGGGAACAACATGGAAATGTCCATGACATGAAGGTGACTGTCTCTCTCATCCCACTCTATACCATCTGCTACTACTGCCAATTTGCCAAATGTTTTCTGCAGAGCAAATGAAAGTTAGAGCTTCTCAACCCAACAGTAAGAAAACCTTATCCTGTCTCTAGAAACAGCTAAAATAATTTGTCTGAAAATCCTCTCCCCTTCATCCCAAAGACCCCACATACCCCCAAAATTAGTCCAAAGGAGGCACAAGCAGCTTGGAAAATGTCACATTAAGTGACAAAGGCCTGGGAGCTTTAAAGTAAATAAGTATGAAAACAGCATCCTAAAATAGGTGCTGTGCAGCTTTGAGATTGGCTGAAACTAAAGGCAGGACTTCTAATTAGGATCTAGATAGTGAAAACAATACAGCTACTGATACCGGGGCTAAACACTGTCCTTGGATATGTGTATTGTAAGAAGTTCCTGTCGACTTCCAGTAGAAACCTTTGCACAGATCCAACTGTGGACTTCAGCAAGAGTTTGCAGGGAGTCATGTTTGAATTTGTACTGGCATCATTATCAGTTACAAATGCCATCAATTCTGTCATTCTATATGCCTTGTCATGCAAAGAATAGATATCAGCAGCATGTTAGGATGGTAAAAAGAGGAAAACTTTTAAGTATAATTACTTTACAATATAATCAAATTGCAGTACGGGGCATTACAACCCTTTTATGACATTCAGTGTCACAGATTAAAATTTTAATTTTTACTATTGATAAAATTATTACTTTACTGCTTCATTGAAATTTTCATTCTCCTTTATGGGAGAGTTCCAGGGGAAACAAATGTGAAGTAAACGGAGCTGAAATGTGCAGTATGGGTGATGAAACTGCCAAGTCAAATTACTTTGTTCTGGGTTTAGTGGTTGTAGACAATTCTCTTTGATTTATTAAAAGTTGAGAATGTACATTAAAATAATAGAGACACCAGTGAAGTACAAGGAACAAAAGATATGACACCCTTTGCTACTCACAGATGTATGTCCTAGTTTCAGCTGGGACAGAGTTAAATGTCTTCCTAGTAGCTGGTACAGTGCTATGTTTTGAGTTCAGTATGAGAAGAATGTTGATAACACACTGATGTTTTCAGTTGTTGCTCAGTAGTGTTTAGGCTAAAGTCAAGGATTTTTCAGCTTCTCATGCCCAGCCAGTGAGAAAGCTGGAGGGGCACAAGAAGTTGGCACGGGACACAGCCAGGGCACCTGACCCAAACTGGCCAACGGTGTATTCCATACCATGGGACATCACATCTAGTATAGGAACTGGGGGGAGTGGGGGCGGGGAATCGCCGCTCAGGGACCAGCTGAGTGTCAGTCGGCGGGTGGTGAGCAATTGCCCTGCGCATCATTTGTACATTCCAATCCTTTTATTACTACTGTTGTCATTTTATTAGTGTTATCATGATCATTATTAGTTTCTTCTTTTCTGGTCTATTAAACCATTCTTATCTCAACCCACAAGTTTTTCTTCTTTTCCCGACTTTCTGCCCCATCCCACTGGGTGGGGGGAGTGAGTGAGAGGCTGCGTGGTGCTTATTTGCTGGCTGGGGTTAAACCATGACAATGTACAAATACAATATTAATGTTTAGCATAGGTAATGTAAAAAATTGTCCACTAAACAAACTTAAATGCACCTGGGAATCAGCTTTTCCAGGAAGTGATACTGATGCCAAATGAATTCATGTTCTACATGCAACACGAGTAATAGGAGAGGAAAGCAAAGTGAACACTTAACTCATATTGTGGCTTAGTAATTAAATTGCGGCTCTTAAAACTTCGTCCCCCCACAAAATTCCTTACAAGTAAATGAGTTGCCTGTAAGTGTAGTTTTAATAAAATTGACTTAGATACATTCCAGCCTACTTCTACATCCTTGTGCTTTTTAAATTTAATACAGTATTTCTAGTTCATCCTTTTTAACATGATCAAAATTTCTAAAACATTTGCTCTGAGATTCTGCATTAAAGTTTAATTGCTGAACTTTTGTCTAGCAATCAAAGAACCACTGCATCATATTGATTGCAACTGCCAAGTGCCTCTCAGTCCTTAGGACTCTGGGCAATTTTCTTGGGGGACTGGAGCTAACTAGGGCCAGTAGCAACTCACCTCTGTCTCATTCTCTGACTGTAAAAGTTCTTTTCCAACAATTTGAAGTCTTTGATCTGCACACTGCTTCTCCCAGCCACCAATAATTAAATGGTTAATCTCCCTTTTCTATTGCCTCTCTTTAAGATGCTCTGACTGTGAAGCTATTGCACAATCTTAAGCTTATTTTGCACCTTATTCTTCCAGCAGATCTACAGTGATTTGATGTTTTTTTACTTTTTAATAGGACCGCCTCATGCCTGAGTGTGTTCCCACATGCTATGATTTTGTACGTAGCTGTGATGTTTGTCTAAGAATATGTGAAGTGTCTGCTTTCATCAGAGCAGAAGAAGAGCTTGTGCACTTCAAAACCTGATCACTTTTCAGCTATGGCAGTTTACCCAATAAAACACATTCCCTCTCTCCTAAGATCCTGCCATGTTGAATGCATTTGTATTCCAGGCAAAATAACTTGCTATAACATGATCATTGATGTAAGAGAGAGCAGACAGTATGGCTAGCAATGAGGAGTTATACTCTCCACAGTGTAGAGGCCCATTTAATCTTATGGGGTGCAGGCATCAACCTTAAGGTGCCATGTTGAAACCAATAATAACACTTCAGTCAACAGAAAAAAACCCCGTATTTATGAAATCTTGGCCCCACTGAAGTCAACAACAAAACTTCTGTTAACTTCAGAGAAGCCAGTATTTATATTCTATTTTCAAATAGTGTAGAGTGTAGAAAAATGGGGACTGAGAAACTGCTCCAACAGCCAGACACAAAGAGCAAGCAGCTGGAATATCCTCCATTCCCTTTTAAGGGCAGTTGCTTGGATCCATTAGCTCCTGACAGCAACCTTCCTGTTTGAAAGCAGTGCCTAAGATCACAGGTAACATTACAAATGATGTTATGTTTTCCGTCTGTGAAAAACCTTCTGCCTTTGCACTTTCTGCCTGCGCAGCTAGAAACAACCCAGAAGGCAGTAAAGCAAATGCTCCCAAAGTCACCCATTGGTCTCCAGTGATGAGGTGAAACAGGGATTAATTCCTTTCACGTATGTCACCATCACCATACTTTGTGCTGGGAAGGAAATTTCTCCTTGGAGCTTATCAGTCACATTTTGAAGCTCTCTTTTCCCCATTTTCCTTGGTGAATATGAGGGAGGCTTGCCATCAAAGCTTTAGATGGATGCACTGCATTTCATTGAGCTTACAGCTATCTAGCAGATGTATGCACAACTGATGTGAGGAACATCGCCTCTTTTCCATTTCGCTATCTTGGTCTATGCGGACAGTTTAACACACCTTCAAACTTTCAAAAACTGTCCTCTGAGCTCCAGTCTCCTGAGAACAAGGATCAGGCACTCGGCCTTAGCGAGGAGGCATGTCACGCTGCTCTCTACAGCTGAGAGCCCTGCTGTGCCTCCTGACTTTTGTGCCTCCTGTCCAAGGGAAAGACCTTTTCAGAGGGCCCCTGGCGCTGTTGGGGGCTGCCCTCTGGCTGAGCTGGTGGGATCACTGCGGCCAAAGCCAGGGCTCCAGCCACAGCAGCCAGGGTGGCAGGAGCACATCGTGCCCAAGTGCTTCTGCTGGGTCCAGGCTGGGAGATGGGGTAGGGAGAAGAGGGCAAGATCTGGGGAGCATTCTCGCTATTGGTTTTATTTGTTGGTCTCTTTAACATGTAGTTTTCCATTTCTCAAATGCAGAGGGTGAAAGGGTTCACAGAAGCATGATTTCTTGCTCTCCTTTGAGGCCAGATCTCATAGGTCACAGAGTAAAAGTCTTTGCAAACAGCACAGGGTCACCTCAGCTGAAATCCTGTTCTTTAGCAATGCTGTAAATATGACTTGTGTTTTGGTTTGGGGTGGTTGTTTTTTTTCCTAACAGCTTGTTATTTTAAAATATCCTATATGTGCTTGATCTCTTCCACTTCTAAATAAATACCAGTGACACTTGCCAGATGGTTTCTGAGAAGTTAAAAGGGGGAACAGAAAAAGTTTGTTAGCATTAAAGTCTTTTTTTGTCATTGTCAGCTTTATTACATGCCAAAGGATAAGGTTTAGATGAAACAGCAGGACTGATCCTACATCAAAATAAGGAATGAACTCTTTTGCTTAAAACTGTGCTCATATGAATGCAACCATTGAATGGTAAGTGGATCTTTGAAGCTGAATGCTTTCAAAGAAGACTTCAGCCATTTAAAAATATATACACATGCACACAAGTCTTTCTGAGAATTTGACATTTCTTATTCATACCACATTGTTGATGACAACTGGATGACCAATCAAGCGCTCCAAGCACAAACATCCAAATCAGCAAATCAATAAATAACCATGCCAAACAGTGCAGAGAGGACTTGGGAGTTATTTTATCTGCAGACATCCCTACTAGTTTAAAAACAAACACAGAAACAAGACATCATCTGCCTGCTATTGAGAAGAAAAAAAAGAAATATTTGCAAAGCAGTGAAAATTCATTGCAAATATCTGAGTGAAACTTTGCAAGAACTTTTTGGCCATGGATACTGATTACTCAGTGCTTTGACTTCCATTGGAAGCTTCTCATTGCATTTGATTGGTTTATATATTTATTGCAACATATTTTTACGCAAATCTTTTTTTGGTCGGATATCCCAGTCCTTTTCTCAAAGTGTATAGCATGGCAGTGAAGCAATAGATGTGGTGGCTTGTAATAACCTTTTACAATGAGGCAAATATAAGTGTTTTGATGAATGGCATGGCTGAACTGAAAAGAAGCCATTGTTCCCATAATTTCCAGTATAGGGTTTAATGCCTTTGCATCAGTTCTGAATCTCTGACCATGGAGACAAAGAGGAAATAGATGATCAACTGTGTGTGGTTTTAATATCACAGAAAACAGCCTATTATGTCTCTAGTGCCTCTGCAAGGTTTATTACTGTTACTCAAATGATGACGGTAGCATCACTATTGCCATATCTGCTCTGTGATTCTTGGGTCATATGCTGTCATTGCCACAGTGCTGCATGAAAGTTGAAACTGAACTGGTTTGGGACTGTACAGCCATGAAACATGCAGTGGGTGGAGGCGACAGCAAGAGTAGAAAAGCTATGTTGCATTTCAGGCAGAAATGCTCGGGGTGAGATAAAGCCACGCACGCACACACAAAACACCCACAAAGGTAGAGATACTAGAAAGAACAGAGTCAGGTGAAAGTTGGATGAATTGAAAGGATCCATAAAATTATAAGACCTTGTGGCATTGTTAAAATTTCCATTCTCATCTCAGCTTTTCCCCTGTTGCGCTAGACTGGTTAATGCCTGACAACATGATTAGGCTTTTGGTCTTTTGATTTCACAGAAGAAAATGCAAAGTTATTTCAGTGCTTCTTATTTCCCACCTCTCTCACTTCATATCTTTACAAGTTTAGGATTTTTTTTTTTCTTCCCTTTACAAAACTCTTTATCATACCTTTCTCCATGAACAATATTTTGCATACTGCAATTCCATACCCCACTGATCTGCAACCTGCAATAATATAAAATTAGATCATCTTTTTCTCCATTTTTTGTAGTAGTACATCTGCCTCGTGATGATCTTTGTCTGCTGCCAGTGCAAGTGTCAGTGTTCGTCAAGATATCTCTTTTGCAACAATAAGAAGAAATCATTACTGAAATCAGATTAAAGCCAAGGACATGTTAGATACCACTAGTGCTTTTATATTCTTTACAAATTTTATCCATCTTTGCTGTGGTGCAAGAGACTTTGTTTCACAAGTATATGATTCTGTAAATAAAAACTATTTAAACTTCAAGTTAGAAAAAGAAATAAAGAAGGAAGAAATCAACTATAACAAGAATTCATGTCTTTTTGGAAAAGATTATTTGTATATCCAACCCCCAGCGATTTGTCAGTGTGCCACATTCCACTTTCATGTCTTTATAGGATTATTATTTAACAGGTTTTATTGAAATTTTTGATACAGCATAAAGAAAGAGAAGACAAGTGAAGCCTGAGGGACAAAGCATTTGATTTATGTATGCTTTTCTTGTGTGTGATAGTAAACAAAAAAAACCCCACAAATAAAGTTCTCCACCAGATGTATAAAAGTAAACCCATAAGAAGAAGTTTCAAAGGAGAACAGCATTAACGGCAATTTTAACATAACCAAACAATCAAAGGAATGTCTGGTGCAGTGTTACTTTAACAAGAATAGCAGTGAAGAATTTGCTAAAAGGAAAAAAAACCTCAACTTCTTTTCACAGTGAAATGATGGCAAGGCCTGCAGAGCATGCTAAAAAGAGCAAACTAAACGTGGTAATTAGACTTTTTGTTTGTCAGTGCAGCCTCTGAAGACTTAAGCAGGTTAGGCTAAAATGTTGAGCTAAAAGAGAAATTGCCTGCAAAAGCTATGGTGGCTGAATGTTGCTGAAACATGTTCTGTATTTAAGGTTTTGTGGTTTTCCTTTTTACTTTTCCTAACTTCAATCAAACTGTTTATATCTGTGCCCCACTGCCATTGCCAGTATTTTGGGACAATCTGGCTCTGTAAGGAGGTGGCGGCGCAGCTAGCTCTCAGAGTGGCACGCACAGGCACAGTTCCCTCCGCTCGGGACTGCCGCGTGAAATAATGTAATGTTACTGCTGCTTCGAACGGAGTTTCGCTAGCAGCAATAGCAAACAGTTCATCATATAAGAACACTACACAAAGTGTGACCCCCACACCTTTGAACAAGAGGACCGTATTTTACTACCATAAGACTAGTCATCTGAAATCCCGCCCGTCTTTGTATTCCGCTGGAATTATTTCCCATGGCAGAGAAGTCTTTGATACAGGATTATATTACTGAGAAGTTTTTGGCTTCTGTTTTATTTTCTTGGCAATCTATAGGAACTGGTCAGAAAGGCGACACTAGGTTTCTCAGATATGTTATCAGTTTAATGATCGAATCAGGGAGTAATTGTAATTTGCAACAACATATCTAAACTGGATCTTGAAAGCTCATTTATTCTGAAAGTAATTTCCCACTTTCTTGGCCATGGTGATTATCGGGCTCCAATTAGGCAGCTGACCTCTAGTCGGAAAGTGAAGCTTAAGGTGTTTTGTGCCAGCATTGATATACGTGCTGAACGACACACAGGTGCCCTGTTTATAGAGCCCCTCAACTGTTTGGAATAAATTCTGGTAGAAGTCGTTCGTACCACAAATTACAAGAACGCTGGAAATGTCTCTTTAATTTGCCAGGCTCCTTGCTGCCAAGAAGGTTTCTTATGTCAAGGGCTGATTCTCTGCCCTGCACATTGCTGTGAGGCTGGTGTTTCTACGGGAATCTGAGCGCTGTCACAGAATGACTCCTACAGTGCAGAAACCTTAGGCCCAAGGGCTGCAGCTGTAGAGGGGTACTGGCACTCCTAGTGCAAATTTCAGACAATTTAGGTGATCAAGTAAATTTTAAGTAGGTGTCTTCCTCTACCATCCCTAATATTCTTGCTCCCTTGGATCTGTTAATAACTGAGTTTTTGTCCAGTTGAGACAGCCTTTCTCTCGATACTCCTCCGGGACATCCCACAGTATCAGCAGCTTTTTACCATTTCACCATCAGCAACCATTTCAGCTGCCTTCATTGGAAGTCCCTCCACAGATGCAGACCTACAGCAGTAGCAGCCCCTCCTCTTGTCCTTCACGTCAAGCCTGCTCAGGTCCCTCAGCCATCCTTGTTGCTTTGGGTAGCAGAAATCAAGTGGAATCAAAGTCATGTAGGAACAAATTGCTCCACTTTCCATTTCATGAGGTCTTTTTATTCCTTCATACATATGTCTCTCTTCTGACTCTTCACCCTATCACTTCACTTCTTTTTTTCTATTCCCTTCTGTAATTGTAGCACCCCATGGTGCTCTTCTCCATATATTTTTGTTTCACGTGTGTGTGTGTCACTTCATCTAATTCCCCTAGGTCACATCGACCTATGAAAACAGCTCCTATTTCCTCTCCAGCTCTCAGGCAGCAGAAGTTTCTACCAGAGAGATCTAAAGTACTTCCCCCCTTGACTTTAAATTGGTTTTCTACATCTTGTTTTCAGTGAAGAACTTGGAGAAGCAGATGAAAATAAGAAGTGCTAACATTAAGAGACTTTACTACTGTGAAGCTGGTCATTGAAATCCTGAGATTAGTTCTCAGACTACAGATTGGAAATCAGTATCTTACTTTTTAGAAAATGAAAGGAAAGTATGAATAAATGTAATGATCCTTTAAAGCACAGTTAAATATAAACTAAAGGCCACAATTATAGCAGAGTGAATTGTTTTTCTGTCTCTTCACATCAGTCACACTTAAGAAGTTCATGAATTCTGCAACAGTCTTCTCATTTAAAATAGAGGGAACATCTCCTATACTGAGACACAGTTTTTAAGGAGAGAGCTTACATGGGAGCTGCTGTACATCTTTTAAGAAAAAAATCATGAATTTTAAAAGAATGACTCTCAGAGTGAACCAAATCTGAAAAATTAAATAGAAAGCATTTATACAAGATCAAGGTATAGGGACATGTCCCCAGTTGCTTTTCCTGGGGGTAAGAGTAATACACTAGTCAGGTCTGTTTCTAAAAATTTGCAACTACTGCTTCTGATTTGTTCCGCCTTGATAGAATCAATCTGAATTCATGGTATCACCCAGTGCTGGCACAGAAATGACTCATGGGAAACAGAACAAAATGCAACGGATCCTGCCCTAGTACAAATGGGTGTGACACAGCATCTTTACTACAAGGTCAGTTAAGAGCAGATTGCCTATGACCTTATTCTTGCTTGTAAATTTAATTGCTTTGGTTGTTAGCTAATATCCTGGGGAAAAAAAATAAAGACTGTAACAGGCTGATTTATATTTATGTATTCTATATTTGAAAGTTTTACCTATTAAGAAAGTCATTGCCTGAAATTGTGAGTGTTGCCTGAACATGAATACTTCCAGTGCTGACATTCCAGACTAGTTTACTGTATTACTGCATTTTTCAGATGATGGTTTATGCATGTCCTTATTCAAGAATACACTAAACGTTGCTGTCCCGACTGCCTTTATATTTGGATGTCATGTACATTTACATTCAAGTACACTGTCCTTTGATGGGATCTGTCCCTGAAAACCTCACGTATAAACACCCTACTCACAAAGCAGAGGCAGAGAAGCATTACAATTCAAATTATGGGATTCACATGGATTCAGCTGCACTGGTGCGAAACTGTGAGATTATGCATAAGAGTTAGGTACTTTTTCTGCCTTGTATGCAGATGGGCAGGAGGGCAAGGGAACCATTGAGAGTGTGATTTATAAACAGTTAGATTTCATCTTCAGGGATTATGTATCTTACTTCCTTTAAACTGAAAAAAAAAAAAAAGAAAAGTATAGTGTGTGCTTCCCCCTTCCCCATTCATTAAGTCACTTGAAGTTAAGCCAAGCACTAACATAGGTTTGGCCTGAGGATTGAACAAAGAGGTAATTAAAATGCAGTGGGGGATGGTCCAGAACTGTGTATTGGTTTTGTTTACAATTTTTTTTAGTTGGCTGTTCACTTTGCTGAATAGTCTTGTATCTAGCCAGGAATTTTACTGACTTGACCATCACCGAGGCTAAGTCCCCAGAAACATCTTCCAGCCACTTTTGCAAGTTTGACTATATGAAAATGTCTGTCACTGTAGTGGCACTGTCAGAAAAAAAATCACTCCTGAGACACCCTGGTAGATAGGAACTTCATTAATTAGCAATGGGAAATGGGAGTAAGAACAATTTTCTTTTCACAGGCGAGACATTAGGTTTTTGTTTTTTACGTGGATATTAAAGCAATAAAGCCTTGATATGTTAATTTGTTGGATCTGAATGTGTTTAGACTTTGTGATGAAGCTGTTTTGACATTGGATGATGGGGATGTTTTGATAGTGCATTTCTGAGGTTGGGCTGTTTTGACACAAAAGGCTTTGACAAGATATTTGTAAGGTCACTGTGACCTACCGCTGCTGTTAATGTGGAAGTGATGGAAATGTAAATGTACTGATGCCTAATCAATGGAATGAAGTACTGTGGGATATATGTAAATTGAGATGTAAATTCGCTAGTTTGGGTTATAAATGAGCATGTTTGAAAAATGTTTCATGGGAGATTTCTAGGCCATCTTGCTTTTCCAGTCCTGGGGGGACAGGAGTGTTTAACTATGAAAATATTATGAGACCGTATAGTGGCCTTCCAGTACTTAAAGGGGGCCTACAGGAAAGATGGGGAGGGACTCTTTATCAGGGAGTGTGGTGATAGGATGAGGGGTAATGGTTTTAAACTGAAAGACGGTAGATTTAGATTAGATATAAGGAAGAAATTCCTTACTGTGAGGGTAGTGAGGCACTGGAACAGGTTGCCCAGAGAAGTTGTGGATGCCCCCTCCCTGGAAGTGTTCAAGGCCAGGTTGGATGGGGCTTTGAGCAACCTGGTCTGGTGGAAGGTGTCCCTGCCCATGGCAGGGGGCTTGGAACTACGTGATCTTTAAGGTCCATGCCTGCCCAAACCATTCTGTGGTTCTATCATTGTATGAAAACAGTGTTTGGCTTTGGAGAAGTGCCTCTTTCCACTTACTAAGACAGGAAAAAGATGGACCTTTTGATTTCTGGTTGAGCAAACTTGTGACTTTCTGTAATAACCCTACAAATTTAAATTTAGCAAATGCAACCACCTTTAACTGGGCCTTGTATAATCTCAGCCTAATCTTCTGTTCAACCCCCAAGGGGAAAGCTGCTGGTTTACTGGTTGATGTAGAATCCGCATCACAAAATTCATTTTTGCTCTTACAGAAAACAGGCTGCTGTCATTTCAGCTCCTGTGATAATGCCTGGATAAAGCAGGCAGACTCAGCAATGCAAACTGCAGGAAGGTGGTGAGGCAACACCCACTGAAACGATGCTGCCCTGGGCTGTGGGATGCTTGTGGCTGTCTTTTTTTACTACTTTGTGCCAGGCCAGCCAGCTATTGAAGAATTAACAGGGGGCTGCTACACAAATAGAGCGGCCCGTTGTACTGGTGTGTTATGCAATTTAATGCCCTCACAGGAGACAGATCAATATCACAGCAGGAGAGGTAAGGAATCCAAGGAGATTAGTCACAGAAGGTGAAGAGTGGAGAGAGAGGAGGCTGGAAGAGGAAGGAAGAAAGTTTCCTCTTCTCTTTCAGAATTAATATTCTTTTTATTCTTTTTATTCTTTCAGATTTGGTCTGTGTGCCTATATATGTTTGGGGGTTGCTGGAAGGCTTTTCCCAGGGCCTCTATTTTTTTTTTTTTTTTTTTTTTTGCAGTTGTGTGTCTCTTGTTGCTCTAAAACCTGCCAGAGCTTGATGTCAGTGTTCTTCAGTGCCTGAAGAGCTTCTACTGGCCTCTATTTCCTGCACAATCTCAGTTTAATCACTCTGGCAGTCAGCTAAGAAGTGCCTATAGGTAGAAAACATCACTATAACATGATGCAGTTGATTTTACTTCAGCATGATGGCCTCGAGACAAGCCATACCGGCACATGGAAAGTGTGTAGTAACTCCTCTTTCCCTGTACCAATTCACACACTTGCAGATATGAATTTGTCCTTTCTGAAAACAATTTTAGAAAATGTACAATAAGCCACCGCTATTTTTTATAAGGTAAAAGCAAGTATTAAACAGATTGCAAACAAGGCAGCCTTACAGAGAAACTTAAGATATCCCATTAAGTAAATGCATCACTCCTTGCTCCCTTCAGTGCCCTTTCACCCATCTTATCACTTCCATCAATCTTCAGTCACTCTAATAATCTCCTTCCAGCCTCTGCAGCCTGCAAAGAGCATAAAAAGCCCTGCACTGACTTTGTGGTTTCATTTCTCTTCTCTTTGCTCCCAGCAACACAAATAAGTGATTTCACAACCATTGGGAAGGGGGAGCAGAGGGAAAAAAGATTTAACCTACCTCATCTAATCAGAAGCTCCTAACAGATGGAGGGAAACTGCTCCCTGCGCCCAATGGGGAACTGAGCCAGGGCTCTTCCCTCACCACCAACTGCTGCAGCTAAACATCTGAATTTCTTCTCTTCTGAAAGTTTACGAAAGCTCTAATCCAAGAAACGGCACCTTGTTCTCTCCTCTTCCCTCCCTCATGCCATTCCCTTCTCCCAGAGCACACAACAGAGCACCCTTCCAGCCTGATGAGTTTCAAAATTGTGACAATGTCTAAGTCACCACTTTCACCCACTGTCAAATCGACTGTTAAAAAAAGAAAAGAAGAAAAACAGCCAAAAGGGTTAACACTTTCCCTTTCCAACATGTACTCCCAAGTGTTTTTTGTCAAAAATAGTCATAGTACAACTGTGCAGGAAACAGGTTTTTTGCATCCTGGACCATAGTTTCTAAGATATCATGAAGAATTCCATTTTACATCAGGAAGGTAAAGGGTATTAAGCAGGGCAGAAATAAGGACAAACACAGCTACAAATAGCCAAGTCAAGGATCTTCTCTGTGATTTGAGAGACCTAAAATTCAAGTCTCTTTCTGGCAAAAGGTAGTATCTTTTAGCTAGCCACTTGCATCTTTGTGGGTCTGCCTTTCCTGTTTGGAAGAGGAATTTCATCCTGCACCTGACAAACCTCCAAACTGAAGATGATACCTTGGTGCCCGTCAGAGCACCAGTTTTCTTTGCCAAAATTAAATCGCCCATTACACCAATTACTCATTTCCAGTTATTTGCCGTGTCTGGGCTGAGTAACAAGTATGCATGATAGCATACTTCAAAGTCCAGCTCCTGCCCTGTCATCCGGATGGGGGAACATAGCCAGTACTTCTCGGCTCCCTTCCTGCAAGGTATTGCTGTGTAGAGGATGGGGTTGTTGGATTACCCAAATATGGGGCTATGACTAGTCAGACCCAAGGGCTAGAAAGACTGCAGTGCTCCCCAGGTTAGACGTATCTTTACAAGCCATAGTAAGGAAAATTTTTTAGACAGTGAAAATGAGTATCATTAGTATTCAGTCCCAGGGAGGCCAGTGAGTTGTTAGCTCATGTGGACCTTAAACAGAAAAACAACTTTACCTGGTATTGACCAGGTAGGATCTCTGGGCATTTGTTGCAAAGCATCTGCGCAATGCAATCCATCTGCGGAAGTTCAGCAGAATGACTCTTGATAAAAATTCAGGTTCAATTCACTTCATCAGACAGATGGTCAGTATTCTGTATCTCATCTCCCTTAAAGGAAAGAGACACACCACCACCACCGCCCCCTTTTAAATAAATCAGTTTAATAAAAGTTATTTAAGTGGCCAGCTGGGCACTAAGGACTTTCTGAGAAAGGGACCAGAAGCAATGGCTGTGACAGCACCGAAGCTCATTAAGTTTTAGTTTTGCAATTGTTTGAGTGTCACTCAAATAATACTTTTGACAGTCACCGCAATGCTCCTACTCAAACTCTATACCACAGAATCCTGATAGATTTTCCAACATCCAGTTTTGAGATTCAAACACAAAAGTCATCCAAGTTTGCACTTGATGTTTTCCTCAGAGACCAAATGTGCATGCAACCAACACATGCACATGCACATCTCTCACATACACTAAAATGGAATCTAATAGTAAAAACCAAACAAGCTAAGCCTCCTATACTTTTAGGAGAAGGGACAGGAACAATACCATAATTTCTGGCTTAACACCTACTGATATTGCAGTGATAAAAATTATTCTATTCCAACATTCACTATCAAATAATTCCTTTACTTCTGTGTATAGCCAGTGTATTTGTCATACACATTACAGTGAATAAGATACTACTTTTGTTTCATAAGGCCTTCAATACATCTAGTAGTACAAATATCTAGGTTGGTATTACAATTGCACTTTGACAACTTCTGGAGAAAAATAGATGCACATTTGTAGCTGATTTATTTTTCCTGCAGAAAATACCCTGGCAAGAAACCTGTTTTGTCAGTGTAATGAAATGTGACTTTCAAAAGTAGTAAATGGGCACAAATCGAAATATAAAAAATTCTTTTTAAACAAAAGAAAAAAATAAAACCTTTTTTTTTTTTTTGCTGTGAGAGTGATTGAACACTGGCACAGGTTGCCCAGAGAGGCTGTTAAGTCTCCATCATCGGAGGTATTCAAACCCTGACTGGGCATGGCCCTGAGCAACCTGCTGTAGGTGACACTGCTTTGAGCAGAGGAGTTGGACTAGATGATTTCCAGGTTGCTTCCAGCCTCAGCTACTCTGTAATTCTAAATAGTTGGATTTTCTGTACAGTCACAAAAGGGTTGTTTCTTTTTAGATAGTTCTATGAATTCCTCCCATTGTCAGATTCAATAGCACCAGTCACATCTCTGTTTTTGTAATAGCTGCAGGTTATAAGAAATTAGAGGGACAATTCAGAGGCGACTTCTACCTTTCCGGGAGAGAGGGCTGAAACAAAGGTGAGCTTTAAAGCTATTGTAAATTATGAATGCTGAGTTAGAGATAACAGAGTACACCTTCTTTAAGTAGGAATTATTGACATTCTTTCATTTTAATAGTTCCTTTTCTTAATTTAAAGACTCTCGATCTTTTGAATGCAAAAACCTTTCAGGTAAATTAGAAATAAGGAGAGTTAATGCACTAAGTGATAGAAACAAAATAGCCAAAATGAAGACTTGTTATATTCCTGAAACTGCATCCTAATCTGATATTCGACAAAGGGGTGAAACTAAAAAGAGAGGGATAAAATGTGGTTGGAGCAACTGTATAACTTATGAGTCAAATGTGTTCATTAAATCACTGAAAGAGAATATGATAAACTGTGAAGGTTAATTACTAAGGAAAAATAAACACAAAATAGGGGTGGAGAAAGAAAGGAGAATTCTGGCGTTTGTAATGATTGAATGCAGCATGCTTAGGGGACTATTGCCACACATCTGCTTTGTGACAAGTACAGTAAAATTAGTTATGGATCATCAAAGAGATTCCTAGCACTTAACAAAATGAGACTGAAAGTGCTTTTTTTCCCCCCAGGTTCAGACATCTGGGAAAACATTAATCAAACATACAGATTCAGTAGGAGGAAAAATTTGGAAAACAGCAGTGTTGAAAGAGACTGAGTGGATAATATTGGCAGAAAATTAGATGTGACTCTGCAATGCAGTATCACAGCAAAAGAGCCATTTTTAAATTTTATTTTCTTTCCATTTTTTCAGTCTGCAGATGAAGAACCATCACACCATTATTCAGGTAGGAGCAATAATCCCATTCTGTTTGAGAATGGTGAAACGGAAAATCTTGGTTGATCCCGCAAGATGCTTAATGTTTCCTACAGAATGCCCTTGGGTCCCTCTGATGCGGAAGGGAGCTGGCCCTTAGAAGACAGCGGACGGGACTGGACAACCTCTTACCATAATGTTGCAGAGCAGTTGGAAGGGAATTCAAAGAAATGCAACGCTAGTGATTGCTGAGGGGACTGGCTTACGAGAAAAGATTAAAACTTCTCTGATTACATCTGTGCCCAGTGGGATGTGGCGAGGATCTTCCCAACAAGTAGACAGAAAAAAGAAATTTTGTGATATTGGCCACTGCATAAGAGCTGATTCCTCATTTGGGGAGGTGAGTTGGCTCTTCTTTCTCTAGTGTGTAGAGGCAATCTCTTGGGCAGAGCTTGGCTTTCATCCAATTTTCTTTTAGCTTACCTTGAATACTTCTTCTTAACCTAATTTAAATTTGCAGGTTTAAGAGTTTTGCTTTTTTTTTTATCTATGTATTCTATTTATTATTATTTCTAGTGAGTAGGTGATGATATCAAACAACAAACAGTTACAAGTACAGAACACTGTGCAAATGGGCATAAGGAAGAGCAAGGGAATGATGCTGTGAAATGGACAGTTGGCTTTAAATATCAGCAGAAATAGCTTCTCCCAGACCTGCCTACATGACCTGTATGGTTTGCACAAAAGTATGACCCCTTCAGCAGTTGCATATTCAGTACTGCACTATATCTGTCTCAGTGAGTTTGCTTCTTCCTCCCTACACACTCTGTTCTATTTTTGTGTGTGTAGGCGATAAGCATCGTGAATTTTTTTTCTTTTCGTGTGCTGTGAACCTTACCTCTCGGCAACTGCAATTCTGGGACCAAATTCCACGCATACCCGTTCCTAGATCTGTCCCTTTTGACAGTCTGGTACCTTTTCAGACTGCTTTGAATAAAAAGCGCCCAGCGTTGCATTGCTGGTCTTTACTAATATGTATCAGGTTTGGGGGAGGGGATGGATTCGACATCTTGCCATCTGCTGGCCTCAGCTTTGTAAGTCAGACCTCAGAGTCAGAGCAGCTTCTGTAACACTTTTGGCCTTGTACGTTATTACGGCAACTTTATCAATATCACTGTAGCATGATTAGCAACAGCCCAAGATGCACTACTTGTCGGTAAGCCATACCTATTTTCTTTAGTGAAACAGATAGCGCTGTTCCCACCGCCTTGATCACATTAATAGAGATGACAGAACTTTTATCCTGGGAGACCCTGCTAACTCTCTCCTGCCTTTTTCTAAATAATAAAAATTACAAGAAAGGGCAGTTTAACAATCACCTAAGCTACTGGAGGATGAGAGAAGGTTTTGGAAACTGAGGGCAGATCACACTGCGCTGTAAGTAGGCTACCAGCTGCTGGGCAGTACCTGGTTTTCTCACATAATTGCATGCTACAATTTGTACAGCTAAGAGAACAGAGAAATTAAGAGAAACTCCCTCCCTAAAATCAATTTGCCCTGGACGCTTAATCAGAGAAGACTTTTGTGTTCTCTTTGGAGGATAAACAGTGATGGTTTAAAATTCAGAGTTTAGGGGCTATAAGATTTCCTCCTTTTTTTGTGTGTAGCATTTTCTGGTGTATTTCATGAACATTTAGTAGATTATTTCTAAAGGAGTTCACAGACTGTTTTGTGAATGTAGAGGGGTATTGAACAAAGACCTTTTAAAGTGGGGAAACATTGCTTTCACTGTGCGCGTGGTGTGGTTATGTTCCCACTGTTATTCAATTTTATTTTAAACTTAATCTATTGAACCATGAAAAAATCTTAAGTATGAGAAATGTACTTTTCTTTTAGGTAGCTAGTATTATAAGCCTCATAAAAAAACATACCTCAGATGAATAAAGCAAATCTTTATTTTTGCAAAATACAAGAAGATATAACTATTTAACTACTGCTTCAAGAAACTGTGCGAAATTACACACGTTGCAACCAACATGTTGTTCCATATCCATGTGTAGAAATGAAGTAAGGCTTCCCACAGACCTGTGCCCTACATCCCTTCACCTTGCAACCCCCACATCTGCAATAAACCCAGACCTTGTCCTACAATTACCCCTCCCACACACACCACAGCACAGCAATAGCCCTCCATCTTCCCTAGATCCCTTACGTACCAGATTCTTACTCCCCCTCTGTGTCCCTCGTATTCCTGACTGCAGTGAGCCCTCTCCTCTACGTACATGTAGTATGCAAGAAGCACTGCATGCCACCAGTGGTTCGGAGCGATGCACGAGGATCCTGCCCAGCCAGCCTTGGCTGCTGGGAGAGCCACAGAGAGCGGCTGTGGGCTGAGCTATCCCTGCCTGCCCTTCAGCACCTTTCTGTCTTCCACCCAGCCCTGAATTTTCCCAAAGTTTCTTGGAGCACAGTATATTCGAAACCTGATGTTCTTTGTCAAATGCAGCCAAAACGTTCCTGTCAGTTCCAAAGTTATTGAAAGGGAAGGAGGGAAGACGGACACATAGGTACATGGAAAGCTTTCTTGTACAAGCCTCATTTCTGAACAAAACCAGCCAAGTTGGAGGTAAGAAAGAAATAGCCAGGGCCATAAGCGTGCAGCAGTTTGAAACGATTAGTCCACAAAAAGACAGAGGGAAAAGCTTGCAGCCTTTAAGCCTCATGTTGCCATAAATTCTTTTCCTGCTGCTTCCCACCTTGGATTTGCTGTACCATAAAGTTCATGTCACACCTCTTGAGGATAGGCACACAGTACACAGATGCAGCAATGGTGTTTTGAAACTGTCCAGAACATCAGGGGTTAACGACATCCACAGCCTCCTGCCTCACCGCTCACTAAGTCTCTGCATTTCTTATGCAGAGCTGATTTACAGCTGCACTGCTAAGTTTTATCCTGGGAAAAAGCCTCAAATACATGTTTCTGCTACAGAAATTCTGCCCTTTGTAATTGGGGAAGAAAATGCCTATAGAATATGCTATAGAGCTCTAGGATACAGCACTTGGAAATGTACTTCTTTACATACCATGAAAGCTGGAACTTCAAACCCCATTGATTACAATGAGAGCATTACTGTACCCTGTTAATTAGGATGTAGCACTTACCTAACACTATTCTTAGTTTGCACTGTGCACAGTAAGTACACTTCTATTAATAGTTTTTTGGGGGGTAGGGGGACAGCGTTTGTCTTTTTTTTGCATCGAAAGGCAGGAGCCGGCAGTCACCATTTTGAGAGTGCTATGGGAAGAGAAGCTTTCCTGCTGGCAGGAGCCAAAGAAGAGTGGAAGGACAAAATTTATGTGGCAGATGGCAGAAGGGAAAGGGAGAACGGTTAGGAATGGATAGCTGAGATGCAGTGAACTACTCCATTCTCACAACTTCTTTTTGTTAACTAGTATTTCTGGGGTTCAACAGGGAAAATAGTTACCCTCCTGAACATTAGGGAAAAGGGTTGTCACCACGCAGGAAATAAAATAGAGCTTGTGCAAATACAGACAAGTACCTATTTGATAGTCAGATTGGGAGCAGGGAATTTTAAATGTACACCACAAGCAGTGAGTCTGAGTAGCTTTTTCTCTGCCACAGTCACTGCATTCAGCACGTGAAAAAAGGTTAAAAATTCAAACAGCTACAAGTCTCCAGCAGATACATGGAAAAAACAGGTCCTGGCGGTGTATCAAAATGTACAATATTGGCATGCATCTAATGGAAGCAAAAGAAAAGGTAAAAGTCAGAAAAGTCAGGCAAAAAAAAAAAAAAAAAATCACAAGTCCAGATCACTTTCTTGGTACTAACTAGCTGCCTATGCAAAGAGCTGACAGGCTTTACACCAGCAGTGTAAAAAGGTTCATGCTGGCTCCTCATTTCAGTCCACAACAGCAGAAAATCCCAGCTCTGACCCCTCGGCAAATCAGCCACCTGCAGAGATATCCCTGTTGCCACATTTCATCACACAGCAGCCGGATCCGGCGCCTTTCCCCTTCTAGGATGCCTGTTCCACTCCAGGCAGGCAAAGCTCTTCCGCCAGAGCGCAGCGATATGAATTAGGGCGTCTCGGCACCACGATCTCCGGGCTGTGTTTGCCACCAGCAAAGGGCTCGCCCCAGCCGCATGCCAACATTTAACCAGGCGGCAGCACCTGACGGTGAGAGGCGAGGGCAGGAGCGGGCACGCAGGGCTGTCCCCTGCAAGAGGGCTTGGCAGCAACCCAGGAGAGCGTGCGGTCCGGCTGCACCTAAGGAATATTAGTACGCTTCCAGTTAATGCACTCTGAAACCACTACAGTTTCAAAAGGAGCACAGAACATATTTTATCTCAGCAGTTAATTCACGGTAAGTTTTGTGCTGTGTGAATGCAGGCCATCTGAACGTGCAGAAACCAAGCTCATAGTGAATGTGAAGGGAGCCCCTGCTCCCCCATGTAAACAAGTTAGTCTTTCTAGGCTCTACCTGAGAAAGGAATTAGGATGCTGATCCTCAATTTTGTCAGCCTCCTCTCCGTCATCTGTGGGTGTTTATTGAAGCACTGGGCTGGTTACATAATTTTTCACATTATTCTCACAGGCTGTCCAACGTATGAAGTCGGTCTTTAATTGACGTTTCTATCTGCATGCTTCACAACCCTTAAAATATTCTGCTTGGCGTGCCAGACGAGGCTAATTGAGGACTCACTTGATGATGGTATTTTTGTAATTTGAACTTGGAGAAATCCACTATTAATTCTGGGAGGATTCCGTAGGATTTGTTTTTCCTCTTTAAGTTTTACCTTTGTATTGAGAATTAGATTGCAGTTTAAATTCAAACTGATTTTCAATGTATTGAAATTTGTAACATTCTAATGAATTTTAGAAATCATACTTTCCTAGAAATAGGATGATAGCATTGTATTTAAATATTATTCTTTGGATTCTACAATGTATGAGACTGCCTTATACCCTTTTTTGGCTGGTATCATTTGGGGGATTTTTATTTCCTCTTGGCTGTAAGCAGGAAATTATTTCTCAGGTTTTGCTGAGATCAGGCATAGTTACTGTTCTAGGCTGTTGCCTCACTATGACTCGTTTGTGTATTTACCTTTGGAAAACTGACTGTAAGAGTAGTTTTTCATCTGCCAATAATGTTGTTTAGGAATTTCCTCCTTTCTATTTTCCCCTCCATTTTTCAGCAGACAGGTCATCTCCATGAGGAAATGCGTCTGACCCTGTTTAAAATACAGAACAGCACTGTAACAACCTAAGTGAAAGGTATCATCTCTGTTAAAGAATTGAAGTATCCGTTCAGATCTTTGTGAAGACCTGTAAGTGGAAATTTTATCACTCAAAAGTTATGGAAGCTTTTTTTTTTTTTTTTTTTTTCCCCCGAAGCATACCTTGGCATCCATCATTCTACCATAGTAAGTTCATGCCTGTTGAAGCATTAGTTTTTACCTTGTGTTGGCAGTATTTACCATGTTTACATTGGATATGTTTATACAAATTCTGTAACACAGGTATCCAGTGGCATAGTAATAAACTTACATTCCTTATCCAGGGCCAAACGTATTTCAAACTAAAAAATACAATGGTTTCAAAGAATATGTTTAACAGCTCTTAGTCCAAAGTTTGGTGAGATGTATTTAAAGCCTGATTCAAAGAATGGTTTAACAAATGCTTTAAAAAAAACAAACACAACAGTGACAATGTCTAAGTATTCCCTGCAGAGTCTAAAATTTCCATGATAATAATCCTCCATCAATTGATTTATATTAGAAAGGCAACCGAATGTTTATTTCCTAGCAGATCATACTCAGCTCCTGTGGAACAGAAAGAGAGTTTGGATAAAACTGTGACATTCTCGCACTGAATCATTAGACAGTTTTTAAAAATCTGTATTTCAGGCAAAACTCTACATAGGTTTGGTATTTCTAGTTTTGCATCTGATCCTTCAGAAACAAAAAGAGGCAGACTTTTACCTCCATATGGAGTCAATGGCTATATTCTAAGGGTCATCTGCAGGGGATTTTTTGAAAAACATGAATTTCATGCTCATGTTCACATCAGTTCATGAACCGATGTTCATGTTCATATCAGTTTTATACAGCATGACTTTGCTTTGCTCTGCTGGACTGTTCAACAAAGTATCTTTCTTTTTTTTTTTTTAAACTTAATATTCTGGCCTTTCAGTTTTACTCCTCTGCACACCTGTATTTGTGTCATGCACTGAGAAGAAGTGAGACAACGTTTTATTGTAGAACAATCAAGTAACCGTCCTCCTGCCGCACAGCCGTTACTGCTGTTTCTGTGCAGAGGATACTCATTATCCAGTATGTGAAATTACGATGGGAGAAAATAGTGAACATCTCAAACAGAGAAATAATTACCATGTACCATAAATTATACGGTTATGTTTGTCTTTAAAAAATGTTGTGCAAAGTTTTTCTTTTTCTTTTTTTCTTTCCTTTTTTAAACTTCAGATACTTTAAAGTACTGTGGATTTCAATACATCACCCTTTTCTGTCTTAAATATCATAGCTTCATACCATCCTGGGCTATCACTAGTGCCGCAACAAATGTGACAAATTACATCATGTAACTAAATACCCAGTTCCTTCATGTTCACTGGCCAATTATGGAAAACAAAAATGTGTGTAAAAAGGATTTTTATTTCTTTACAAAATAGCAGATGAATTTAACCTCCCAAGAAAAGTTCAGATGCTATTCCGAAAAGTTCTGAACAGTACTGAACACTGGAGTGACTCAGCAATACAGGAGGAACACATGGTTCATAGGTAAGGTTGCCATAAAAATGAAAAGTTTAATGGATAGCTTATTTTTGTATTTTTCTTAAGCAAGGGCTAAAGGTCAGAATCTTATGATCCACCATGAACAGACTTATAGCAAAGAAATCAAAGAGTTTATCTTTTTCATTCTTCTTTTATAAAGTAACCAGCTAAACTGCCTAATAAAAGGGGTCAGTCACTATGGGCCAGAAATAAGAATTTGGCCTCCCCTGACAACATTGGCATTTTTCCCCTTAACAGTTAACAATCTGGTCCAAATACCTTACAGCATAAAGGGGAAAGGGTCCTTACCACAGATTGATTTTCATTCACTTTCATAAGGTGCAGGAAAGTTAGATTGTTTTCACAAAGGATACATAAGAAAGGAAGAGATTCTTAGTTTTCCTTCACCTTCGTGCAAGGCTGTGTTTTCTCCTAAAAGCTCCACATTCACCTGTGTTTCACTGCATTAGGAGAAGCAAGCTTGGAGTGCTCAAATCCCCAGGCACCACAATCCTGTTGATAGTAACCGCAGATCACTCTGTAACACATCTAGCCAGGAGCAAAAGGAGCTGTTGTGAGGGGCAGGTGTCCATATGGATTATTCCACTCTTTATGCATATACAGGGTCTTTCCCTGCAGATTTTCAAGCTGCTTCTTATCCTCTTCCCTTTAGACGGGAACTTCCAGTTGTCTTTCTCTGCTGGCCCTCTCCCTAAGGTGTTATAGCAAGGGGAGGTGATTTGTCCATGGGTTATTAGAGCGGACACCACATACTCTAGGAATTCCCAGTGTATAAATAATGTCCTTGCTAATTAATTTATTTGTGTTTGAGTCTCTCCTCTTGTCCTGTTACTGGCACTTGTGATTATTAGAACAGAAAGCCCAAGTCCTTTCCCAGTCTTTGTCAGATGGCCGCCTCTTCTGTTAACTAGTGGGCTGCTCTGTACACCATCACTGGAATGAAAATCAGCTGCTCTGCAAAAAAGCAACAGCAGAGGAAGAATAGAAATTATGGAGTCTGAAACCCCACAACCATATGTGATTTTAAAAAGTGTTTTCCTCTCATGGTAAACCTGAAGATTAACAAGGAAGTCGTGCAAAACACCAGACTGACTGCTAGCTCGGTAAAATGAGATGCCTCCTTTCTTCCAAAAGGAGAAGAGTTAAGTTGGTTATGACAAAAGCACATCCATTCAGGTCAAATAAGGATTTCATTAGAGGAAGTAAATAGCAGTTTTACTCTTCCATTGACTGTGCCTTGCCCAAGTGGTACCTGTCTGGTCCGGAATGTCCCCCTCCAGAGGTGAGCTCCTTGCTGAGAGGAAATTGAGGGAGATGATAAAGCCAGCTCCTTTGGCCTCTCACAGGAGAGGGCTTAATGTAGAGGAAGTAAGCTGAAATTTCAGCCCGCCACCACCATTAGGTGACAGAGATCAGGAAGTCATGGTGGACAGGAATTGCTCTGACAGACACAAGAGCATACCAAAAGCACAGCTCCTGGTGCAATTGCAGTGTGTCCCCTTGTCCTCCACCTTCCCAGCTATGCCTGAGTGGTAAGGAGACAAGATCTTCATTGTGAGATGGGATATAGTAAAGAGACTACTTTAAAAAATAGTGTTGTTTGTCTGACCACTGTTATCACTGCTAGCAACTGTGACTATATAGTTTTCCAGTAGCTACAAGAAATGTAGCTAGATCTAGCCCAGCACATATTCCAAACACTGCGGCAGTCTTGTCTAGGTGAAGAAGACAAAACTAAATGTTTATCAAAGAGTTCTGATTGCTAGAGAATAGTCACCCTGGCTCCTAATGGAAAGTTACATTTTGCAGAACAATCTATAGATGCTATCGCACAGCTGTCAGTGAAATTACCTTCACAGAAGTAAGCCAGGAGCTCTGCTAGGAGTTGTAGAGTGTGGAAATGTCCTGAATCCAAGAGTACCTCAGTGGTGCAACGTTATTTCTCATTTTCATTAAAAAAAAAATGCAGTGAGGAAAGATTTTACATCATTCTTTAAGATAACATGCAAAACCACATCAATTCTGTATGTAACATTCTTATTCTACTGAAAAGTAATTTGCTCTCTTTGCATGAGTAAACTGCTATTTTGTTTTGTGCATCTTCAGAACTATGTATTTTGTTTCCCACTCAACAGAAACTCTGTGTGAAAGGAAATATATAAATTACTTTTAGATCTGTATGGTAACTATGCAGAGTGCCTGATGTACAGTTCAGAAGTCTGAGAAAGAAGCTTTTTCATTTTATATTAGTATTTTTTCCTGAACAAGGTCTGTGCTGAGGGCTATGGAAATAATCAATAAACTGAAGACACAAGCAACAATAGTCACCACAGAAAAATTCAGAAAAATCTAACTGATGGAAAAGTTAAGCAAACACCCTACAGAAAGTACAAGGAAGGTGTTTATTTTTTTCTCTTTATTGTCTGTGAGCAATAAGCAGAATGATATAAAAAGTATGGGGCTTGGGTGTTTTTTGTTTGGTTTGGTTTGGTTTGGTTTTCCCAGGGCGCTGGACACATGCAAGAAGCAACTATGGCCTAAAATTAAGAAGGTAAAAATGTGGACTACCCAGTGGAAGGCATTTTGTAACAGTGAGGTCTGATAGGGAAGTAAAAAAATACCTAGCTATTGAAGGTGAAGATGCACACAAAACTAAGATGGATTCTATACAAAACCCTGAACAATGCATACACAGAAGCCACGAATCTTGTTTGATGCTTTTTAATCTATAAATGTAAGATCTTTTCTCCCCTTTATTTGGTAATACATAGGTTAAACTCATGTTCACTGTAATACGTACTCCAAAAGACTTTGCAGAATAGGAAAGCTATTGGTTCCTGAAAAATCCAGAACTGGAGAAGGACTTCATATTTGGTGGCTAGAAGTGAAAGGACAATCCCTCTTCTCATGGGTTTCAGACCAAAACTGCAACACATAAAGGGTCTCAGAAGCTGTTTTAGT
This sequence comes from Astur gentilis, assembly GCF_929443795.1. Lineage (NCBI taxonomy): Eukaryota > Metazoa > Chordata > Aves > Accipitriformes > Accipitridae > Astur > Astur gentilis. The sequence goes on along the minus strand of NC_064900.1, from coordinate 17,458,794 downwards.
AGCTGTGGAGGCAAAGATAGGACTGTGTACTAGACTGATGGCTAAAACTTGGTGCACCTTAATGAAGAGCTGTCAGCAGCACGTTATCACTGAAATTGCTTACTACTTTGGACAGAATATGAGAAAGGTAGACAAGTTCTGGCTAGCAGCAATCCAGTTCTTGCACCCCATGTCCCGATCCTTCAGGATATTTAGCACTGCTGCCAACACTGGATTCACAATCCTTTTGTTTCAAAAAAAGAGCAAGACTGTGTCTGTTCTTGCTTTGGGAAAGGGGGCAAACCTTTTCATTCTTTCTTCCCTTCCTTTGCCTACAGCTTTTTCACCTACTTCTGGCTGGACACAGCCCGGTGCTAAACTATCCACGCCAGCAGCCGGGGCTCCTTGTGGTTATTTCCTTGTGAGGAAGTCATACTGAAGCCATACCTCCTGTAAAATGCATACAGCAAATGAAGCTTTCCTATCAGCCACCCGCATCTTAGCAATTCGGTGCTGAGAAATGACGGACAGGGCTGCAGAGTTATTGGGGAAAGAGGAGAGAAGAGTGCTTTGTTTAATTATCCTACTTCAGCTCGATTGCTACAGTGTTATCTTCAAAGGGCAAAGATTTGGCAAATAGATTTCTGGTTCTGTTCAGAATAATGTACGGCTAGCACCCAGGATCTTTCACCAAGGATTTACTAACACTAGAAAGAAATACCCAGCCTCTCACATTCTCTGATCTCACCAGCGGACCAGCTATCGGACATGCAGGCAGGCAAGTGCACCAGGCTCACAGATCAGCGGCACTCCTGTGGCAGGGAACGAAGAGAGGGCTAAGTGGCAGGGTTGGAGAGGGACACATTTCATCCTTCACAACAAAGCCCATGCCAGCTGTGCTACCCCAACCTGTTTGTAGGCATTACTGTCACCACATCCCAATTCCAGATGAAACCTGTCATTTACTGCCTTGGGTGAGGCTGAAGACCAGCACATATAATAAAAAGGAGCTTTAAGCAAGTAGTCAAGAATGAAGTGAATATGAATGTCACAAATTGTTGATATAGCGTTGGTAAATTATCCAGTCTGCAGCTGCAGAAAACCAAAAGAAAGTATCACAAAAGTGTTAAGTGTCACAGATGCCTTGCCATAGTGGGAGGTGAAGAGCACTGTTACCTGGAGAAAAGATATATTTATATAATATTCTGATCACTTCCTAGACTTGTACAGATTTCAGGAGACACTTTGGAGTATATGTTGGCAGAAGGAGACATATGCACCAAAATTAAAGAGTTTGCCAATGTAAAATAGAGGAAACTTGCTATCCACCAACTGTGATACTGGCTGGGAGGTTGGGCAACTACCACATAAACACCTGTTTGTATTTTATGAATGGTGCTGTGACTCCAGCTTAAGCAGTGATGTGGATACGATCTAGGTTCAAAGCTCTGTAAGAAGCTCTTAGTTAGCAATACTGTGTAACATTTTTTTTCTTTGTTGCATGCAGTTCATCCTCAGAGTAAGGAGAGCCTCTGTCCTCGTCTGAGCTTTGGAACAGCGGTTCCCTAGAACACACACAGCAGACATTCAACCTGAGGCTGACCAGGTTCAGGCATTGAGCCATGCAGCCTTAAGTATGCATGCTTGCCTTGCATAAAGAGGGTTTTCTGAGTCGCTAGTAGGGGCAGATAACTGTTATTTGAAAATAAGAGAAAATGCATTAACAGAAATTCAATTTAGGTTAAAAAAAAAAAAGAGACTACCTAGTTAATTTTTTGAGAATTCTTAACTTAAAATATAAGACCTTTAGTTAGGAAATAATTGCACACTTCTGACCTGAGGCAACAGTCAGAATTTGCTGGGGAAAAAAAAAGGAACATATCATTAAATTTAATAATACTTAATTATAGAATCATAAATATTTGAGATTGGAAGGGCCCAGCAAGTCATTTAAGTCCCCCTTCTTATCAATGCAGGACTGTTCCCTATTGCACATATGCTGGTATGTTTTCCGCAGACTATTAGAATTCATTGTCAGGAGGATTTGCCTTAAATTCTGCCTCAATTTTCCATTTTTTAATTTCATCCCATTACTCCCTGATATACCTGCTTGTTTCATGCTAAGTAATTCCTTTTCCTCCCTAGTGTGTATGCCAGTCAAATATTTGTAGATGGTTAGCATGCCTCTCCTTAGTTATCGCTTATCCAAACTATACATATTTATTTAGTTCTTTTAATCTTCTTCATAGGTAAATCCCTCCAGCCCTTAATTATTTTGTTGCTCTTTTCTGAACTCTCCATTTTCAAATCTTTCTTGTGGTCATATTGCATGCAGTATCCCAGTTTTGCTATCCAGAGCCACAGAAAAATCAGGGGGGCTACTGTATCTCTGCTGCAATGCAACGTGTCTTTGTGTCTGACCCAGTATAATTTGTTTTCCCTGTTCTATCATGCTAAGCACCATGCAAGGCTGGAAAGAGGTCAAGACAACCTTTGTTTTTAAAATTCTGCCCTGAAGCTATCCCTCATGGAGCTGTCAGCAGGGAAGACGTTTCTTCTAAAACCTTACTTCTCATAGTTTTTCCATCTAAAGATGTAACTTGAGCCTTCTTCTGCATTGGGCAATAACTTCACTTATACTTTCCCCCTTTTTCTGTGCTTCTTTACTGTCCTCTGCCCTGTGTGTTTCAGAGGAGATCAGTAAGAATGGGAGAACAGACAGAGCAAGGACAAAAAATAACCCAAAACACATAGCTGACTGCAACAGCAGGAAAAAGCTTTGTCTCCTGGGTTTATCATCCCACAGATTAGTAGCCCAGGATGAGTAAAAGGCTCTAGGGAGGCACTGTGGTGAAAAACTCAAGAAGGAAGACTAAACTGAGGAGACAAAGTAGTACAGAAATAACTTAGTCAGGCAAGATGACATGGGAGATGAAAACAGGGAAGATACCACGTGTATTTTCTTCCTGGCCAGCACCTAGCAACAGATTCTGCTCTTGAATAATTGGTACTACATGGATTGCTGTGGATGGCTTTGTTTTGACTTTTCCTTGTCAGTTTTGACATCTATGTTTACAATAAACCACTTTCTTCTTCAGCCCTTGGTTCACCCGAGTTGAAAGGTGGACCTTCCATGCAGACTCTAACTTTACTTTCCCAGCAGGTCCAGTGCCCTCACCACAAGGTCCCCTAGACAGTAAGGTCTACCTCTTATATGTCTTGGGCACTTACAATGAAGTGGTTTCTAACAGCACATTGCAGAAAAGCTAGGGGATTCAGGATAACCTGGTTGATGCCCTAGGTTAGAAAGAGACTAGTCAGCAACCTCTTGTTGTCTTGAGACCTTACCTGATTAAATGGAACATAAATATTGCCCAAGAAGTACTAGATTCAAAGAATATGTATCAATTGTCCAAACTAAGGGATTTTATAGTGTTTGCTTTATCCTTATCTTTTTAACCTTTTATTTCGTCTTGTAAATCATGTCAGTTGACAGAACTGTGCAGGAATGCAGAAAGTAAGTGTAAAAATCTGCAAACGTAAAGGTATATATGTAAATATTCCAGTACAGGTACGAGTGTCTACATAAAGGGCAACCCATTTCTCCTTCCTTTCCCAAAGTCCTTAGCTATTTTGGGTTTTTTCCTTCTGAAAACAAAGAAAGGGTAACTTGCAAGAGGTAGGATCAGCTGTAGCATTATAGTGTTCCAGATTTGTAAGGGTATTTAGAAACCTAACTGCCAACTTGGCAGACATGAGGTTGTGTCTGTTTATTTTTTAACATTGATTTATTTATATGACAGTTGTCATATTTGTTAAAAATAATAGAAAATAGGGGTGGTTTTTTTTCATTTTCATGTAACTGCCAAGTATCTCTCTTGCATAAATACATCTGGTAAGTCATATTATCAGAGTAACTGTCTGAAATCATTCTATGGGAAGAAATTGACCCTTATGTGTAACCTATTCCAGACAATGAGAAGATGAACATGAATAGGGAATGGTTCCATCTTTAACACAAGCCAATATTTTCCAACCTAGCCATGAATTTTGTACACATCCAGCCATACACGAAAGAGTGCTCATGTCCATGTTTGGCTGGACAGGCAGTACCTGAAGCTGACAGGACTTGCAGAAGCCATCACCTGAATGTGAAGGTGTCGGTGCTTAAACAAGGGATCCTGAAGATCTCTCATTATGGAAACAACCTTTTATGGTTTCACAGGCACATAAATCTAATAGCCACAAAGCCACAAAGGCAAGGAGAGCAGGAGATTGTGAGACCACATTCTTACAATATGGTCTTGGCTTTGGCTCTGGTTGTTCACTGTCCCAGGAGTATCCCCCTTGTATTCTTTTTGGGTGCTACAGCAACCTAAATAAAATTGAAAATTCAAGTCCTGAGGTAAATTCAGATGGCAGACACTGAAAGCTTTTGCCTTTCCCTGACCTATCTAATGTCTCAGGCATCCAGCATAATACAGAAAGAGGGGTGTTTATGCAGCATTTTTCCCAGCTTACACAATTTTTTCAGCCTATGTCTGAAATGCTATGATACTCTTAGCTGCTTCTTCCTCCCCTTAAAAAGGTTTTGAGACAATTTTTTGGAAAAAAAATATGCAAAATATACAGAGATTAAACTCCACCCTCCAAATCCCCTTATTTTATATCTTTGTTTTGGTGGCTCAGAAAATGAAGGCTATTGGCTCTTGGATTATGTAAACTGACATGGTACATTTTGTTTCATTTTCTTCAGAGCATCAACTTATCCATAAAGTATTGATTGCAGGGGGTCGAAGCTGTCTGCACAGCTCTGGCTGATATATAAGAGATTTTATTTGCAATCCTGCCACAAAAGCAAGGTGTTACTGTTATAAATAATAGAAAGTATGCAATGCTAAAGACATGCAGGTGTCTGTGGGAGAGTGGCTTGCACTCTAATGCTCAAGTTTATGTCTTTAAGCACAATATATGTGAAAACATGAGGAAGTCACTGCATTTGAGTCATTCCTCTGGGGCAAATTGCCTTCAAAGCTTTCTTTTCCCTGCTACATCTGCTACACTGCTTATTCTCTCCTTTCCACAAATCTATATCTACAAGGGATTTCCCAGGCAGAAGCAGGTACCTATGTGCCAAACACTTGTTCTGGGCACAAGCAGTAAAGATAATGTTTCGGGGATGTATCATACACCAAGCTTGTTCTCAGCAGACCCAGCAAATGCGTCCTGGAAGCATCAGCCTTGTTGAACACCGCTACAGAGCACAGCTACAGAAACCCCAAGCATCTCAGCGCACACCTGGACCACGGCCAAAGCAGAGACGTAACGCATCTGAAAGGCCCAAGTACATGGTAGAGCCTTTGCAGAGCTCAACGTCTCGGAGGTCTGGGAAAACTCGCACAGTCTTCCATATGAGCTGGAAGAAACTTCCTCAGGCAAAAGGCTGTTTCAAGGAAACCCACAACCGCTATGTGGATTTTGACGCAAGACTTGCTGAAGGGGATTGTGCACAATCCCCTTGCACGTGCTCCCAGGGCAATGCCACAGCTGCATCCACTCCCCTCCCCTTCCTACTCATTTCCTCAAGGAGAAGACAGGCGCTGCTGCTTCTGGCTCTCGGTTTAGAGTCACAGATGGTGTATGTTTCTTGTGTATACATAAGTATATGCTTTTATCTTCAGGCTGAATGGCCCGGCTGCCTGACCCAGGGCCCCACAGCGCGGGTGAGAGCTGGCACCAGCCCTGCAGCTGTGCCTGGTGGGGAGGGAGGTGGCGGAGCTGATCACTGCTCCCGACCCCCCCACCCCCCACCACCCCCCCTTTCTGGAAACGCTTGCTTGGTCTGCTAGCCCTTGCCTCCTTTCTTGTCGTCTGTTCGGCCCTCACCTCTGAGAGGTAGCAGCACGCCCCACCTTTTTGGGTGTCTTTCCAATAACTAATTAATGCAGAAGGTGCGGCGGAGGTCCAGGTCCTGGGCTCCAGCCAGGTCAGGGTGCTGGTCTCACACTGCTCCCCACCTGTGTGTGACTCCCGTACAGAGTGCTCACACTACATCCTGCAAATACCTGATGTTTCAAATAATTTTTTAAACCTTCTCTGAACAACATAATAATTTCCTACCTGCGTTCAGGATTGGTCAGACGTTTTACTACTAAGACGTGATAAATATGATCTTGCTTGGCTTCCAGAAGGTGTTAAGCATTTCTGAAGTTTCCTAATGCTCAAAGAGATTGTGTTATAAACAAAATGGACATCTCTGCTCGTTGGATTTTATTTTTTTAGGCAGCGGTTTTGCTGCCTTCTGGCTCCTCGGAGCGGTCGGCGTTGGCAGCGCCTCCAGCCCCAGGCAGCCGGTGGGGGGGAGAGGGGGGTTGGCTGACCCAGATTTTGAAGCACTGCGGAATAAAAATGTACAGCTCCTCTCAGTCCTGACTGATGACTGGGTTAGTAAACTGATTATGTAGTGAGCTATCTATGGTTTTTGCTGTGTCTCCGCAGTGTGTTTCTGTACTTTATGTCTTGCATTTTCTTTATGCAGAGCATACAAAATTTTTTCTGCATCTTGATTTGTTACCCCCATGTCACACTTTTTTTAAAGGATTTCTCAAACCAGAGCAGTCTAGCTGATTAATAAAACTCAGGTATTCATTAATTAACATATAATTAAGAATTTGGCAACACCGTGTTGCAGCAGCTTCTTGTGCTCTTATTTTAGGGAATCAATGTTTGCACCAAGAAAGACAGAATCACTCATTTTCTCAGATTTTGTAGCCCATCTGCCCTACACAGGAGATCCCTGGAGATGTCATTACTGACGTGATGAGACATTCTGGTTTAAGTGCTCGTGGGCACTGCAGAGCAAGGGGCTGGGAATTAAGTATGCGTCTTATGCATAGTAGTGCAGAACAGCATCAATAAATGACTATTCTCCTCCTTAATGTTTGCTTTTCGATTCATAGGGACTAGAAGGAACTAGTGCCAGGCCAGAACTCATGGGGTTTAATTCCTGTTCGGGCCTGGATTGGTACTGCTGAACTCTGGAAAACTGCCATAAAAAACCTGCCTCTGGAAAACTGACATAATACTTGCACTTACCATTGAGCTGTTGTGCTGATTGGCTACTGCTCCAGCAGTTCTTTGAACAAGAAGGTGCTATATGGAAAGGAAGGTTTATGTTTGTAATGAAACAGGGCTTCAGTAATGATCCTTGGCTAAGACAAGACATCTAGAGAGACTTTACCTGCCCTGTCCAGTGAAATCAGGGGTTGTTTGCCAGTGATCTCAGAGGGACAATTATTTCGTTTATCATGTTAGTTCTTGATACAAATGCTTCTGTTTTTTCTTTTAGTATATGCAATGTGGTACACCAAACATGTCTGTGTTTACAACACATTCTATGATTTGTTTTTTTGTTTGGATCACACACATGAAAAAACAGAGCAATCATCTGATAGCAAGGTAAGCTTTGTGTTAAGGTTAGCACTAATATATAGCAGATCTCCTTGTGCTTAAAACACAGCTACGGTAAGCTGAATTATTGTCCCTGTGCAGTTTTCATAGCTATTACTTGGTAGGTTGCCTCTTCAGTGTCAAATTAGAAGTCATTCGGCTAGAACCATTGCAGTGGTGCCTCTTGAGGTTTGTAGCCCCACGTACTTGAAGTATATTACATATTTTTTCTAACAGTTGTGCTTTCACAGGGGTCTGTATTAGAACAGCATGAAATCTGCTGCTGTTTATCTAGGTTTCATCTAAACCTCACTGGTGGGTTCACTTTATGCAATGTCAGCAGCACTGAGAGTCAAACTCTGCCTCTGTTTCAGACAAACTTGAAACTTAAAAGAAAACTTGAACTCAACCTCCTGAATTCTTTCCAGTGCCTTTCTCCTTTCCATTCTTTTCAAGGGCAAATTTGCATTTAGCTTTCTGATATTTTGTGAACACCAAACAGCATCTTTTCTTGCTTCTCAAGAGCCATTTCATTTTACAGTTTTGCTTCCCCCTCTGCCCTACCTTGCACAGACTCATCCATGTCACATACTTGCTGTGGTATAATGAAAGCAGGATGAGAAGCAAGTATAGACTTAATTCACCTTCTTATTTTATATATTTTGGGCACAGAGAATGAATTTTCTGTGTTAAAGTGTTTGTTTAAATAGTGGCTGCAGAGACCAAAAAACAGAGGACAGGGGACAGAAGGGCTGAGGAAAACATTAAAGGAACCAACTGCCTTATTCAGGTGAAGAGGAACTTTGGGCAAGAAATGTTTACAGATTATAAAAATGAGACTTATACTGGGCATAAAGGTAGAAAGTCTTTTTCTGTACTTTAGTAATTAAAAATTGGACTGGTTGGTGAAGCAGAGAATTGCTATGGTCCTCATTTCACTGTTAAGGAATCTACGGTTCCAATAATTGAAGTGAAGGTGGAGAGAGATACTTAACCAGCTTAAATTTGTGTAGAAACATGGTAAAGGGCTAGGCATCAAGTTAAAAAATGTGGGATTAAACAAAATACTGATGAATTTTCTTTTTCTTTAAATACTCTCTCTGCCCTGGTTTGTAGATGGATCTTCTGCTGTTGTTAATTTTGTTTGGTCTCACATCCAATTTTTAGAGAATTGTTCTTTCAATACATCATACAAGTAGCTATTATTGTGGTATCTTGTCCTTTAGACTTGACTGAAAACTGGCCTTATTTTTCAGATAGTTCCTTTGCCTGAAAATTACCATTTTTCTGGAAATTAATTTTGAAAATTATCATGTCTTCTGGCAAACAAGAGAGAGATTTGAGTAGGGTCAAAAACAAATGTATGTATGGGATTAAATCGAAGAAGAGTTCCAGTCTTTCTGTAGGATTCTTAAACTCAGAAAGTGAAAAAACAGATGAGATTAAGAAGAATTATACAGAAAAAAGAGTTGATGCTTTTATCTAACATAACAGGAAGGTAAAAGTTTAAACACAGACTATTATTCTTAGTTAAAATTAATAAAACCAAGCATTATATATATGTTTTATATTCTACAATGCATGTTAACATGGAGTCTCCAGGGAATCTCTTAGAGTTTAAGATTCAAAGCAGAAAACTGTGACTGAAAATCTAGCCTTGATCGTGGTTATTAAAATAGATATCATGAACCTGAATTGGTCCCTGTACAGTTTAATTCCTTTGTCCTTGTGTAAGAAGACGAACTACCATAAAATTTGGTTTGATACTTTTTCTGTTCTGCAGAAAAGATGAGAAAATTTCCCTCTATTACAGCTTGTATTTGGATAACTTGGTTCAAAGTGACTGAGCATCCACTAAAATATTTTCATTACATGTTTGGTGTAATTTTTTTATGTGAAAGCATGACAGATTGTAATAATCAGCAGAGACCCCTTATAATGCCTTTTCTATTATAAGAAGAAGCATACATGTGACAGTTCCTTTATTTGTCAGACATGAGAATATACAAAAGCAGCACTTAAGTCTCCAATTCCTTTCTCTATACATCCCTAACCATACACACACAGGTATACATGTATATGTGCATGCATTTTACTTCAAAAAGACCTTTTTATGGCCCTGCCCAACTTTTTCCTTGTATATATGTCAATGAACTTGTTTCATTTTGCTGCCGGGAAGTAATATTACATCTGGATTATAAACAGATCTATCAGAGTAGGCATGGAGTTGTTGTATTGTGTAAAGGGCAGCTGTGATGAATAAGACTGCTTAATACTGATGAAGACTCATGGGCCCATCCTTTGAGAGCCTCCTTTTGGGTTCACCCACACACCACTGCATCAAATACAGAAAGCAGAGGGTCCATGGAGCAGCACTGATGCTGACAGACCTTGAAGTGTTGGGCAGGGAAAGTCTTGGGTTTCCTCAAACCCCAATACAGCCTATGCAAGAATAACAGAAGACTGGGTGCTCTCTCCAAAAGGCTTTTGCAAAGCCTCAGGGGCTGCAGCTACAACTCTGAAAGCTGTCTAGAAAAATTGTCATACATCACATATGATGTGTTGGCCCAAATGTTGGAAGTTATACCAAGCATCCTACTCAGGCTTCCCAACAGGGGAGTCTTGCTTACATGGGAAGATGCTAGGCAGAGTCTGTTGTAAGATTAATGAGGGTAAGTGACAGCTCAACAGAAATGACAATGAGAGCTAGCAAATGAAATCCTCTCCAGGCCTTTCCTGTCTGCAGAGTGTAACACAAAGCCCTCAGCTACATAAGAAATGAAATAAATTCTTTCTAGGTCATTTTATTTTTAAAGATTAACTTGAGATCAGAGACTTGCATCACGCTGTGCTGATGCCTCTGTGTTTTGCAGTATAGTTATTGGTAGAGATTTTTAAGGACTAAATTGTCAAAATAGTTCAGCAGTTGTGTGAAATCTAATCATTTTGTACCGATTACAGTACCTTTGTATTTGAAATGGGTTTTTAAATTCCAATTGCTGGAACTGCATCTTTAGTTGTTCCTTGATTGTTTGTAGATGTTACGAATGCCTTTGGATCCAGGCAGAGTGATAATGGCTTTGAGCATAGAAATGGACTTGCAGCTGGATTCTCAGGAGAGCTTTCTACACTGGGTAATAGCTCACATATTGAAATGTGCTCATCGAAGAGGTATTATGGAGGCAGTAAAGGGAATCAAGATTTCCCTGCAAAGTGGAGATGAGAAACAGGAACAGGTAGAAAGAATCTAATTTCTCATGGAAGTTCTGGTGAAAATCAAACCCCATTATTTTCACCACTAATTTTAGGCCAGGATCTGCAACCGTTCCTGAAGATACCCATTACCTTATTTCCAGTACAATTCCATTTATTACAGTATGTGTCAAAGAAACATGGAAGATATTGTTCTTCCCAGGGTAAGCTGTTGCTTAACATAAGTGTCAGAAGTGTCTAGCCTTTATTGATTCAAATTCTGAGTTCTTTATATGATATAACCATTCTAAGCAGAAATAGCTAATGTGCTGAAAGGCAGTACATCGTGTTTGCAAAAAGAACAGCGTGAAAGGATCTATGCTCCAGTGATGTCTTGTTTTCTTTACTGTTGCTACGGAGTTGAAAGCCCATCTGTCCTCCTTATTATGTTAAATTCATTCAGGAGTCACTTAACTGAAGTATCCTTAACCTAGTGCTTCTGCAAACTAGTACATCTACGTAGAGAACAGTTATTAAAATAAACATCTCATTATCAGCATCCTAATGCAGTACCATTGTGAGTAATCAATGAGGTCTGTGGCAATCATGGGAATTATACAATGTAATTGAGTTACTTACAATAAAATTGCTGGAGTTGCTGACCTTCCCAGTTAAACATTTTTTCTTTTTACATACAACCTGCTGATCTTGCTCTGAATTTTTAACACACCATGTTTTCTTCTTTGTCCTAATGCAAGTTTAGAGTAGAAATCTATTAAGCTAAGCTCAGGTTTATAAAAGAAGAAAATTATCATGGAGTCGCATTACAGAATCATGTTGCGTTCCTTAAGCTTTACAACCATCACTCCAGGTAAGAATTTTATGCTATTCTTCAAAATGAAATGGAAGCTGAAAAGATATGATAAATTTTTCTGTGTTGCTTCCACCTCATACTAACAGTCTACATTTTGCCCGTTTTACCTTAGTCTTAGTCAGCCATGCAGTAAAGTGGGTTTGAATCCCCTGCACACCCATTACAGAGAACATGTAAGAATCAACCTAATGCTGAAGCCTCGGCTCTGAGAAAACAAATATGGGAATAAGAAGCTTCCAGCAGATAAAATAAAGGCATACAAATGTCTTTGCTTTGCAAATGTATGCACCCTCCCCATTTATATCTGCTTCTCCACTGGGGGTTATGCACATACACAAGTTCTGGGAGAAAGCTGGTAGAGAGCTACCAGTGCCTACTCCTCATCTGCCTCAGTGCCAAGACTTCCAGCTTAGCTTAAACTGATGATGAAGATGTGTTACGGGTTTGTGTGGCGCAGGTTTTTTTGATAGCGGGGGAGGGGCTGCAGGGACGGCTCCCGGGAAAAGCTGCCAGAAGCTTCCCCGGCTCCAAGCTAGACCCACCTCTGGCCCAGGCCAAGCCCATCTGCGACGGTGGTCGCGCCTCTGGGAGAGCAGATTTAAGAAGGGGAACCGGTAGCGAGTGGGGGATTGGAATGTGAGAGGAACCCCTCTGCAGATACCGAGGTCAGTGAGGAAGGAGGGGAGGAGGGGATGCCCCTGCAGCCCGTGGTGGGGCAGGACGGGACTGCAGGCTGTCCCCCCCCAGCCCATGGAGGGGAGCGTGGGAGCGGAGGCCCCACAAGATGGCCGCGGCTCCATGGGAAAGCCCGCGCTGGAGCAGTGCGTGACTGGAGATTGGCCCACGGAAAGGGCCTGTGCCAGGGAAATTCGGGAAGAGCTGAAGCCCACGGAAGGGACCCACGCCAGGGAAGTTTGTGAGGAACTGCTGCCCGCGGAAAGGACTCACGCTGGAGAAGTTGGTGAAGGACTGTCTCCCGTGGGAGGCACCCCACGCTGGAGCAGGGGACGGGTGAGGAGTCCTCCTCCCCCGAGGAGGAAGGAGCAGCAGAGACAAGGTGTGGGGAGCTGACCCCATCCCCCATCCCCTGTTCCCCTGCGCCTCCGGGGGGAGGAGGCCGAGAGAGCCGGGAGTGGGCTTGAGGCGGGAAGGAGGGAGGGCTGGGGGGAAGGTGTTCTGAGGTTTGGGTTTACTTCCCCATATCCTTGTTTTGATTCGATTGGTAGTAAATGAGATCGATTTAGTTTCTTCCCCAAGTCGAGCCTGTCCTTTGCCGGTGACCATAAGTGGTGAGTGATCCCTCCCTGCCCTTCTCTCGACCCACGAGCCTGCCTTTATATTACCTCCTCATCATCCCACCGGGGCTGGGGCAGGGACGGGGGGAAGTGAGCAAGCGGCTGCATGGTGCTTTGTTACCGGCTGGGCTGAAACCACGACAAGATGACATAAGGTAACCTTGCTGATTTAACACGAAAATGAATGAAGGAGCACCCATATTCTGCAGTTTCAGAAATGAGGGCAGTGATCTCTAGCACGTGAGTGCTGATAATCATCTGGAGCTACATCCAAAACAGGGTGTTTGCCCACTCCCTAACCAGAAAGGGAAGGGATATGCATGCAGCTGTGATTTTGCCCTCTAGACTGTCCAACAACATAGAAAATGGATGTACTGGATATCTTTAAATTTATTAGAAATATTTTCTTTTCTCCATAAGGTGCTCCAGCAATTATTTGGACCCTCAGAGAGATTGTCATTAGAAGTCATTGTCCAGGTCTGCATCAGGACAACTCTGTTGTGAGACCATTGATATCAGTGGGTATGGATGAGTGTTAAAGGGATTGGAGTAGATGCTGGAGTTTTAATTTCTTTTTTAAAAGAGTGAATAGGCTGCTCCCTTTTTTGTTCGGTACAGGATTTGCAATGCTGTACACTGTTTCAAGAATGACAGGTTAGAAACCACGCAATTCACCAGCATGAAAATTGAAGGAGTCATATTTAAAGACCCTATTCCATGTCAAGAAAAAACTCCAGAGTAGCAGTTAAAGCTTGCTTATTTATCAGGCAGTTGAGTTAGTAGGTGAACTGACTTGTAGCTACACTGTAGCTGGGGATGTTTTCTGCTGACTGACAACACTCAGCCTCAGAAGTCAGGTGGGAAAAGGTTGTTCTCTGCTGGCTCAGCAGTCCTTCCAGACAGAGGACTTAGGGACGCCATGTGTCTGTGGGAGAAGAGTGGGCGAGGTAAAATGTGACCATGAGTGGTATAAAATAAAAGTTAGATCTAGATCCCCTAGGCTTGGAGGGTCTTCACCCTGGCCTTAGAGACAGACAAGGACAAATCACATGAAGACTTGCACAAGATGCTGCCTTCCACCTTTTGTTACACATAGGAGTGATGGTGGAGGAGGGGTCTTGCCAGCTCTTTTTCCTCATTTGAAAAGCTGTACTGCTCTGTTTCACTTTACTTACCAACGTAAAAATTGCAGAAGGAGGGAGGCAGGAGAAAAGCACCCACATCAGACAGAGCAGAAGGAAATACAGGAGGAGGGTGGAGAGGTGGGTTGGTGGTGTCTGGTTTACGACCCTTCTGTGCCATCTGAATGATACAAAAGGCTAAAACCCAGCTTGAGCATCTGTGTAACTGTCTGCACCACTATGATAATGAAATCCACAAATGCTTAGAGAATAAACAACATTTCTATTTTCCTGAGGTTATATAAAAGAAATATTTATTCTATCTGAGAGTATGCAGAGAAGTATTACAGTTTAAAAAAAAGCATAATGTGCTCACAATGTGAGGGAGCAGAGCAGCCCAGTAAGCAACCTTAACTAGGTTGTTTCTAAACTTTTGACTGCCTAACCATGCAGCCTTAATGCTCTGCTACCATATTTGTCATGCACACAGTATTATATAGATGTATATAATACCGACTGTCTGGTTAGATATAGATATCTTATTTTTATTGGAATTTTATCCTCGGTCTCCTCTCTGCTTCTCTTTTCACAGTTTTTCTTAAGCAGAATGTGAAACTAGTACTTTAAAATTTCTGCTGCACTTTTGAACCTGTGATATTTGAAAGCAATTTTTTCTCATCACAGCCTGAAACTGATATGTTGTTACACAGGAAATGTTGCACATCTCAAAACTCTCCACTTATAGAAGATGCAGTACATACCCTTTCAAAGATCTGGGATGCATGTGAGAAAAAGTATTAGGATTACTTAATTCATTGGAAATTATCACTGCAGCTCTTTTCTCTACCTTCTTTTTTCTTTATACAAATGACAAAATTGTCTCTTAAAAATGTTTAAAATTCCTATTCTGTTATGTAGATCCTGGAGTTATTTTGAAATGTGAGCTTGTCTGTGAAAGCTATATTATGTATTTTGGTATTTATGCCACATAAAATTTTAATGTAAAGTAAATCCAAGCTCAGGTGCATAATTAAGCCTAAGACAGCAATTATTAAAGCACTTGAATGATCCCCAAGACCAAATCCTGCCTTCTCAATGAAAGCCAATGACACTGGGCTCCTCCGACTCTTAGATTATCATAGGATTTTAGCACCCAAGTGGTCTCACAGATTCAGGTACCTAAATACCAACTGAGGATGGACAATTTCTCTCTATTTTGTTACAAAGGCATATGATTTTGGGGCCAGAGAGGAGGGATAGAAGATAAGGCACAGTCCGTTAACCTAGTCAGGAAGATGTTTTGAGTTTGTGGGCATTAAGGGAAATTACAAAACAGTCCCCAATGCAAGAAGGAGAAGCCTTGGACAACTTCTTGTACAAAAGAGGATATCAGGAGAGAGATGCTGCTTTTTGTCACTTCTGAGAAGGATCAGATGCGAGATAGGCTACACCAGGGAACTTTCTGGTGAAAACCCAAGTATCCTTAGCCTTCTGGATGCTGGGGAGGTTAAGCCAGGGTTTCGTGAGTTGTGGTTTTGGTTTCAAGTGTCTAAATCTCACAGAAAACCTACCTGGGATATCTAACTGCCTCTGCTGAATCCATTTTGTTTCCCAGGGTTTTTCCTACTTACTTATATATAAGAATATATATATAAGAAATATTTATATATGTATGCATGTTAACCCTGCAACTACTGCCATGTTATGTATCAGTTTAAATTTTGACACAGATGAGACTGAATTCCTCTCTACTTTCTCTTCACTCCCAGAGTTCAGTAAACTCTAGATAGGACGCATTTGGCATGCAGGAAAAGCTCTAGTGTTGATTCTGTCTCCAGTAATTACCCACCCATCTAATCCATCATACTTGACCAGGTCATATGTAAATCTGATTAGCTTACATAAGAATGTAAAAAAGTTTCTTGCTCCCTTTGGTAAGCACATCAGTCCAATAACCTGGACATCAACAGACACAGGCTTTACACTTTACAGAGGAGAATCAATAATCCTAAGGATATGCCGATTATAAGTGTATACAACAGCCAGGAAGGTTGTGGGCAGCAGAAAAGAGAAATCCTTCATCTCTTAAGCTGGTCAGATCCAAAGATTTGTTTGGTTAGCTGATCATGCTTTCTTTAAGAAGACCTATGCGCTTAATGCAACAGCTCAATATGCAACATTAATTTTAATTAACAGATTACTTGTGGACCTATAGCTCTATCATATTGTTACTGTAGCCAAG
This sequence comes from Astur gentilis, assembly GCF_929443795.1. NCBI lineage: Eukaryota > Metazoa > Chordata > Aves > Accipitriformes > Accipitridae > Astur > Astur gentilis. The sequence continues at coordinate 17,442,642 of NC_064900.1, read as the reverse complement.
GTTAGGAAATTGTCTGAAGGAAATAAATTTGAAACAATCCAGGCACAGGTAAATTGCCTGTTATTATCTATGAACCATTGTCATTATGGTCACTTCTGAAAAATCATGTGTTTCCCATGGTTCATTAAATCTGTTTTACTGTCTGAATAAATGAGCTACTTTGAGATGTCAGCTGTGAAGACTGAAACAACCCCAAGCAGAAGGATTTATTCCACTAAGAAAGATGGCAATCAGCAACATAAAAGACCTTCCAGAAAACATCTTATACAAAATTCATGGTTTTATTAATTCATAATGTTAAATGTTTTTAGCTGCTAACTAGTCACAGGATTTCATCAAGATGTGCATTCATAAACAAAGGGAAAGCATTAGCTTTTCTTCAGCAACTTTGCTCTGATACCTTTATTCTTTAAGAAAAAAATAACATTCTCAAAATGGAAACTTTCTACTTCAGCAGGTCTGCCTACCAGATTGTCAGAAAATGTCTTCAAAATGGCCAGCATGAGGCTTCCACCAAGAATTATCAACAACTGATCAACAAAAAAAAACATGTTATGGAATTAGAAAAAGGCAAGAAAGGAGCAAGGGAGCTGATAGCATGCTCCCTTCAGCTAGGGGTCTGTGTTGTCCCTGCTACAAACAGATTCTAGAGCAGGCTGCGCTGGTTAATGTGATTGTAGTTCCTGAGCCGGTACTTACACAATGGCATATTGTATTTATATCATGCATTACAGGGATGCTGCAAAGAGGGGCAGCAGAGACGAAGGCTAGTCCTGGTGACTGCACTGTGGTTTGAAAGGGAACACCCTAGGAAGAAGGGAGGAAGGGGAACCATACTTTGCATAAGAGCATCCAAGCAAGGCAGACTGCCAATTCCTCTGGAGGGCAGGGCAGGGCAAGAGGTGGAGAAGAGGAAAGCAAGGAAAAGCCTGAGGGAGTTGGGACTGGAGGATTTCTGAAGGGAGCAAGAGGCTACCTGCAGTGAAGGTCAGACCTACACCAAGCCTCAGAAATGACAGCAAGTGACCTTCCCTAAGGATCCCAAAGAGAAGTCATGGGAGAGGACACTTTCAATCATAGAAACACTGAAAGTTGCGAAGTTTGAAAGAAAGCCTGGAGAAAAGGACCCATCCTTCTCAAGAGGGATACTGTTTTTCCAGCTTTTCATATGTTTTATTTCTCACTTTGTAGGTTATGAATGTTCCCTGCTTAGACAGTTATCTTGTTCCACTGTGTGTGAGATTTTGGGATTATTTTTTTTTCCCCTAATAAATCTTAATTTTTAATTTAATTTAATTTTAATTTAATTTAAAAGGCCACAAAAACATTAACTTCAGGTTGACAGGAAGGATTTGCTTTCTATCTCATGGCCCTTCTGGTGTAGGGCTTGTGAGCAGGTAACCCTACACCACAGTTGTAGCTGTCAGTACTGACAAACCCTACAAATGTAGAGGATGGCTAAGGAATATTGTTGAAACACCATAGGAGAGCTGCACAGGGACAAAGAGAGGTAGCTCTTCCTCCTTCCCCCTCTCATCACAGCACCAAAGTCTGAGAGCATATATCTTGAGTATTTGTGATCCCTTGCAGCTAAGTGACACTAACTAGCCTTTTGGACCCTTCAAAGGCAAACTCTAGCTGGCCTTGGACATGAATGTGCAGTAGAAACGTGATAATGAGGAAATAAGGACATGGTTGCTAGAAATCAATTAATAACTGCCCTAGAAGCTGCCTGTGACTTACTTGAGGGTGTATGGTCAAAAGATTCCTGTTGATATGTATCTGTATTATGGCCTATATGACGGCCCTTGTGAAGGCTCCCCAGCAAAGTATAAGCCTGTCCACTACCCAACACTGTGTGTGTGGCAGTCTGTGCTCCAAACTGGCTGGAGTCAGGATATTGAATGTGCTTTTTTCCCCAGCGCAAAAGGTGTATGATGTGGGATATGTACAGCATATTAGATTGGTTTCCAGCCACCTGCCAGAATCTGATGGCAGGAAATTTGCACAGCTCTGGTAGCCAAGTGACAGATAATAAGAGAAAGGTGCCATTGTTGGAACTATCGGTATCAGATTTTCTAATACAGCCCTGTTGTAATGAGATCGTACACATCGCTCAAGCTGCAATCAGAACTTCCACTGAAGGAATGAGCCTGAATAATAAAAAAAGCAGAAAGCATTTTAAGTAAATAGAATTTCCCAGATACTGCATAATGTTGTTTGTTATTGCTATCTTTTATGAGCCTTGAGAAATATATTGTATAGGAATGATTTCCTTCAATATAAGCTGTTATCATGGAGGTCTCCTATGTCAATTCTTATTTAAAATATATTTCTTTACAGTCTCGATATTATGAAAGCATAAATTAATGCGACCTCTTTGCTTCCATTCCATGTTCTTATAAAGCCTTGCCGTAGCTCTCCAAAGAACAGTTACGTGCTGCTTTGTACAAATGTAGCCTAAAACACTCCAAATAATAAGATCCATTTTGGCAGTAAAAATTCATTTTATGTACAGCTTTTGCAGCCCCTGAAAAGCCAAGGTCTTTCATTGAATATTGCACAGAGCATTTTTTTCCTAAGCTCAAGTGAGAATGAAGAAGCATGTACATGATCTCCCCCTCCACTCTCCTAATGGAAAACGTCCATGAGCCTAAACAAGTGCTGCTTCTTTTGAAGAGCTTGTGGGAGCATAAACAGGGAGCCTGACAGTGCTAACAGCCAGTGCAACAACACCACCCTGGCACATGTAGAAGGGAGGGCAGACTGTTTCCATGAGCTATAGCAGTACATTATTTCCCTCTTGCCTAAAGCTTGCCATTGGCAAAAAGACAAAGCCAAGACAAACTCCTATGGTGAAATGCACATTCCTGATTAGCATTTCCCTATTAAGACCATTTTCCTGTTTTGCGCAGTTTGCTTTTTATTTTGATATATATTTATTATTGCTGGCAGCATATAACAAATATCATTTCATTGTTTCATCCACATCCATTTCTGACCACTGAATCTTTTTATACTATTTTCTACTAGTGTAAAAAAGCTGTATTCAAAATTTCTTCCTTAGGTAGTTAAAAATCTTTTTTACAGGAAAAGAGAAAACATACCTTATATATAAAGAAGTCAAAATTTATCATTAGTACAATTGAAATCCTAACAGTCTAATCCAAGAATTATTATTAGTCCAGATATAATTACTATGGAAAGAGAAAGAATATGTCTATGCAGAAAAATTTTGGTGGTAACAGTAATACAGTTAAATTTTTACATGTGCACTTAGTTTCTACCTCTTTTCTGATGTTTTGCTCACCATTCTGGTGTTCCTCTTAGTCTCAAGGTCAGGAGTTTCATTCTGGTGTTAGTGGTGTTAACAGTGAGTTCTCAGCATCTGAAGTCCTTTGCCAGGAGGAATATTATGTTCACATTGATGTTTTCCTCTTTTGCTGTCTTAGATTCATTCAGGGTCACTTTTGCATGTCTGCTAACATGCTTTTACACCTAGCTTTCATTTCATTGATCTGCACCTCCACGTTATAGCCATTTTTTTGTGATGGATTTACATATGTTACATACTATTTATTTGTTTGCTTTCTTATCCTAAAAACCAGTTTAGTCCAGCTCTAGGTCTGCATTTCTTTAGCTGTGGAGTCTCCATTGTTGAGCCTGTGCCCCATATCTTATCCTCCCAAGCTTGTACCCCTCCACACTGCACCCTGTGTCTCTCTTATCCTGCCTGGCATGTATTCCTCTATACTGGTAAAACCATGGTGGTACCACACAAAGATAGATAAACAAAAGTAAAGCAAATCAGCCATAAAGTCCTAAAGAGTTACAGAAATTGCTGTCACAACTAAACCAACTAAAACAAGGCTGCAGGCAGGTCAAGGAAAGCTCAGACAGAGCAAGACCTGACACCTTGCAAACCCAGTGCTAAGCTTACTGCCTGTTACTAGCCATGGCAATACTGTATTACAGATCAACATAATCACAGTAGGTTCTTGTATAATATCTTTTCGCCTTTCATAGAGACATGAAACAGGTGTATCTTCTTTAGGCTTTTACTGTAAAACATGATTTTCGTTCCCCAATTAATTCTGGAGTTCTTTTAAGTACCTCAGTTTCTTTTGTGATCTTTGGTAAAATGTTTATATGACAGTGACAACAAAATAGTTACATAATGTAACATGTATAGGTTAGTGGAATTTATCATAAAAGACAAGGTGTTAAATTTTATGGCTGTGACCTGTCCAGACAGTGCTTCATGCTCATTTAGCCTTCAGCATTTTTAATTCTATCATTTAACATGGTTCAAAACAAACCTAGAAGTTGTAACATAGAGAGAAAAAGAAAAAGCTGGTAGGTACAGAGCCTTGTATAAGCAAGGGCAATCACTGTTGGGACTGTTCTGTATGCTTTATTTTAAAAAGCATCACATGTCCAGATCTTATCGCTGGATTATCCAGCACATGTCCACCACAATTCGCTTTAATGAAATCCCATAGTCTTAGTTCCTACAGAATCACATTTGAGATCATGGTATCTATATGAATATTTTATTTTGTTCTGTTTCCCCTTCTTTCCAAACAGTTTTTGTACCATTTCCTACAGTTTGTCTAATTCAAAATAGGGATAAGTAAGTCATCTCAGAAAATACTGTCTTCTCACTGAGGGAAACATGAGTTCAGTCATTATGAAATACAAGAAAATCCCACAGCCAACCCAGACACAAGTTGCTGCTCACAGAACAGCCTCCTGACCAGGTAACGTCTTGCTGGGCAGAGTGTTCAGTGCTAGTCATTGCAACAACTCTTGTCTAGCTGAAAAAAATTTTGCTAGATAAATAAGAATTAATGGAGATAAGATAAGGGGGTTTTAAGACCCTTATAAGTTTCTATTTCAACCTTCTTGCCACAGCATTCCCAGTACAAGACCACAGTTTTTCCCTTATTCCCCATGCATCAACCCAGGAGCTGCAGAAGAGCTATTGCACTGTATAACAACTGGGGATAGAACAGCTGGAATGGGCCCTTCTGCATCAGCAGCCCCATGCTACAAGTCTGCTTCAGTCACACAGAAAATGTAACAGGGATGAGGAAAAAGAAGCAGCAACATAGTGCTCCTCAACCACCTACATCAATGCTATGTCCAGTCTGGTATGCTCTGGTGTCCATACTGGGAGCTTTCTGCTAATTTTCCATTTGTTGCTACCATTAGCACATAGCACAAGTGTGGAGATAGTTGCAAAGAACAGAACCATGAATAGGAATGGAAATTTCTACCACTTAACAATTGAGTCAGAACACAAAGGACTAGTGCTGAAAATGCTAACGTTACCACGAACCCAGTCCACAGTAGAAGTATCTTTAGGGCTTTGCTGTTGTTACCAAAAGTATGACATTTTTGCAAAGTCCCTTAGTACAGACAAGTCTTGTGAGAGACACCAGTTGTCTCTTTGAAACGTAAAAAAAAATCTGTCTTAAATTCATATTCAGTAAAGAGAGGGTACAGCCACAAAGTAGCTGGTAGATTATTTGGCTCTCCACAAAGTAGCTGGTAGATTATTTGGCTCTAAGTATCTCTTCTGTTTGCTTAGGGGTTTTGCTTCCACCTAATTTCGTAGATTATAAGATTTCATACAAAAATATTTCTTTTCTCTGTGGCAAATGCACAGACATCATACTATCAAATACTGTACTGCTGAATTGATCTGAGTGAGAAATAACAGTTCTTAATCTGCTGCTACTGTTTTATCTCAGCAAGATTTAGATATCCCAGCAGGAAAGAGGACAATACTACAAGGTGCTGTCTACATAGACAGTGAGCAGCAGCTTGTGTTCTGATAAATTTATGATTATCCACTCCATTTATCTCAATGAGATGTGAACTTTAAAGTTTGCATAGTCTATTAGGGCCTCAAGTGAGCAAGGCATTTAAGCATGTGCTTAAATCCATCTGTATTCAGAAAACCAATTAAGCACATGCTTAATTTTAATGATGGATCCTGTACTGAGGCCTATAAAGCTAAACTGCCATTAAACTTGGACAATGTCCCCTTTCTTTTTCTTTAAAAAAAAAAAAAAAAAAACAAACTAGGAAGTTATATGCAAGAGCTCACATTAGTGCAAAACAAGGCTTTTCAATTTCCATGTGCAAATATCAGGAATTGATATAGTGAGGATTACTTGAAATAACTTTAACCAGTAAACTAATATTCTGGGAGGCAGAAGGGTTAATTCACAAAAGCTAACTTGCCTAGTGAGACAGGGCAATTCAGAGTGGCAAAACAAGGCTTCTGCCTCTTCACTGACTATAGAGGCAGCCTAGGGATATTAATATGATGTGTCAAACTAGCAGTCATTCAGTACTTGTGTAACCAGACCTAGATTTCAACAGCCTCCCATAGTAGACAGTACAAAAGTACAAAGTAAATTAGCTAATATTACAGTTCTTACCCTGACTTCTGTGCATTTTCATCTGCAGCCTTAATCGTTCCATTAACAGTGCCATAGATGCCTTTTTTTTCTAAGCATTGCTATCATAAGACCAACCAAAGCTATAAAGTTATTTCACACTGAGATATGTATGATGCCTATTGATGTCAAAATTAAAGGTTTCTGAAGAAACAGTGCTGCAACCTTATTATTAGTTCACTAATTGCTCATCCAATTTGGACTGGGTATGACATTTCCTAATATATTCCATTTCACCCTCTTTACCATGCTATGCAGGGCAGCTAAGTACTTTGAAAGCTTTAAGGAGGTCTTTCTATTTATGAGGGCAGAGGTGATGTGTAGGCATTCCTTAATAATGTAGGTCTGAATCAGCGTAAAAAGTTAGAAATGAAGCAGCGGCATATTAAAAAGGAAGTTTAGAGAGAGCTGATTCTAGCAAAGCTATCACTGGTATTTAAAAATACTGAAAAACACTTGAGAATAGTACGGAATCTAAACAGGGAGACAAATACTGCAGCTTAACCCTGCAGGTAATGGGAATAGCAGGCAGAGTCTGACCCATCCCTGAAGAACTAATTTTGACCTATATTAACTGCTTAATCTAGGGAGTTTACTTTAACACCATTAGAAAAAACAAAGTACATGTTTAGCAAGTGAACAGACATAAAAATACCTCAAAGCTCATGCTCAGCTTATACTACTCAATATGGCTGTTAGAGCAACATTGGCCCAGGGCACATGACAAGTGGTAGAACAAGAAGATAAAGAGGCCAGCAATATATTTACAGATACTAAAATTATACTTCTGGAAAGAATTATGTGTTCCCTTCATAAATATACACATTGGCAAAAAGGTAATGATTTCTTTTAAAGCAGTGAATTGATGGGCTGTTCTTTTCAGGAGACAACTATAATAAAAAGGACTTTAGTGGCATTTGTGCCTGAAATTCAGCACCATGCAGGTATACAATTATTAGCAACGGGAGGAAGACATATCTTTACCTTTTCCCTCCACCACCTCTTTGTTAACTTTCTGTTCTGTACCCAGGTTCCCTCTCCTTTTCCCAACCACCGAGTAAATTGATCCAGACCTACATGTATACTTGAATCTCCTTACAAATGTTCTATGTCCCTGGCAGCAGAAGCTTGCGTTGGCAGCCAGCATGAGCCGCCACATGTGCACTGTGGTTTACAATTCCCCTCTGGGAAGTGGGAGAGCTCTCACAATTCCCTTTTTTGCAGCGTGCAAGATTTTTGCAGCATTTGCAATGTAGCAATTATTCTCAGGGAACTGGGAGAGATCTTATGTTTCCTTTTGCAAGAAATAATTAAGTATCTACTGGGTCACAGAGAGAAAGCGAATGTGCTGTGGAAATGAACCCAAGATGCACTGGGCCAGAAAAAAAAGAGAAGGTCCCTCAATTCCAAGGATGTTTATCCAATGCAGGCTTACTCCAAAGTATATAAAACACTGAAACAGTCCTGGGAGCAACTCTTGTTTTCTTGTCTGTTGGGTGACTGCCCAGACAACAAGGCTGTTGTGTGAAAAGTGGGCCCTCCTCCTCCTTTGGCCATGTTTTAAAAGAAAACAGCTGTTGCCTCTGTATCCTTTACATGTCCTCCAAAAACCATACAGATCAGCCCTCATTTGGAGGAAGGTTTTGTTTCTAGGTCCCAGCTGACATGAGCTTTGCTCTAAGCCATTGAGAAATGGAGCAGTTCTTCATACACCTCCAGGGACATGAGGCAGTTGCATGTGGTGTTTGGGCAACTCCAAAATTAGGACACTAATTAGTGGAGGTGTTCCAGGGTTGCAGCAGTGGGTTTGATGTGGCTTTGGATCCTGTCCCTGAGCCTGCAGGTAGGCAGGAGTTGTGCAACAGAGATCTCCTCAGCATTTCTCACTGGAGGAACCTTCAGTCTTTGCCACTGAATCTCAGCTTTCTTCTTTTTTTCTTTTAGATGTATATAGACACATATAGATAAATTATCCTAAAAACATATGCCTTCACTCTCCTTTGAGTCATCAAAGAGCCTAAAACAACACTCCTGAGAGCCTAGGGACAGAATTGGTGCTGTGCCACCATGAAATTTGACATTTTGCTAAGGTACCACATAAATCAGTGTTTTACTGCAGATTTAATTATTTTGCTGCTATCAGAAGTGTACATGTATTTTAATCTTTTAAGGCCCATTCCTTAATGAGACTGAATCTAGCTGCATCTTGCTCTGCATTCTTCCTTGCAAAAGAGGAATTCATTGATTGTGGTGGGGGTAGGAGAACCAAAGCTGTATCACTTAGTCTAGAAAAAAAAAGTTGAGAACAGAGAAAGCAGAAATGCCTTTCTACTAACCATATTTGCCTGTCGGTGAAGGAGATGATAGTGTAAAGTAGGGTGATGAAATTCTTTGTATAAGGATACAAAGCCTGAGAAGCAGAGGAGAAAATACTTCTTGTCATCTGCTATGACTGCAGGAAAGTGAGAACAAAGGAAAAACCTGTATAACCTTTCCCATTACCCTGTATGCCCGTACCCACACAACACTTGGATTCTATTACAGCTCTTTCTTCGCTGCACACAGATTTTCCTTTGATCTTGGTGGACTTCTGTTCTTTGGACGAACTTTTCCTTGGGTGATAAAAAGTCCACATGCTTCTGAGAGTAAGATTTTATGCATGCCACTTGAGAACAGGTGCTTGTCATGGTTTCACAGTTGAAAAGTGTGTAGGTGACATGGACTGCTGTTAAACTGCACTGGTTTTCACCACCTGTGGACCTGGTCCAAGGTCAGGATGGAAGAATCAGGGCAATAATTAGACATTCTGTTTTGCAATTAGAAACCACAGATGAAGTAATGAAAAGCTTTCCAGAACATCACTTACTATATTATTGGGTAGGGTGTATTTTTTTTTTTTTAATTCATTATTGAAATTAATTCTGCTTTAGTGACTAACTGTCTTGGACAGTCACTATTCAGCTTGGGAAGTGCAAATAGGCTGGGGTAACCAAAACAAAAAGGACTGAATTGATTTTCATATTAATAGGAGAGTTCATTCTAGAGAGAAAAGGTTAATTTGCTTTTCAGTGAGTTTATGGAGTGCTCGTGGCTAGGGTGATAATTTATAGCTAAATCATATGTTTAAAGGCAAAAGTGATTACAGAAAAGCTAGGGACAGCATTTGCAGTATTACGCAACAGAACTGTCAACAATATTCTCTGTGCTTTCTTCTTTCCCCAAGCACAAGGATTTGAGAAACAAACCAGCATGATAGCACTGTCAGTGTGGTCTTATTTTTTCTCTACACAGCAGGTATCTTAACAAATGCAGAACCAGAGACAATGTTGTCCCACCCAATTTTAACACTGCTTGTTCTGATAGTACTTCTCAAATATGCATAGCTTTTGTTGGGCTTGGCTTCCCCACAAGAGTGCTGTCTGCAGATACTGAGTTTTCATCTGGGTAGCATACTAATTCTTGAGATTTATGACTTTTCAGAGATCCAAGAAAAGCAATTTATGCCCAAGATGATGATTTGACATAGATAAAATCACTGCGAATATGGGTTGATGTTTTTGTTTGTTTGTTTGTTTTTATTTTAGCCAGGAAGAAACAGTGATATTTGGGCAACTGAGTATGAGACGGGCTAATGTGTTTCTTCAATATGTTTACGTTTAGCAGTTGAAATTTTGGCTAGCCACCTGCAAGGTTAAGTATCAATAACAGTACTAACTCTGATACTGAGTTAAGAAATGCTGTGATAAATGTGATTTGATGCAAGTGACTTAGAAGGAGATATTAATATAATAAGGAAATGTTTGTAATGGCATTGTATGGATGTGGGTGAAGAGCAGTGACAGCAGCTTGCTTGTCCTACCTTTAATGCCATATTAAACACTTAAACAAACATGCAAACCTAGAGAAGCTTGACAAATACTTAGCAAGGTTTGCCCTTTGGAGTTTTTTAATAAAAAATGTTAAATCATCACCTTTATTTGTATGGTGGTGGAGTGAGAAGCCCAAATCAGACTGACATCCAAAAGGCCACACTTTAAAATTCTATCCCTTTTTGAGTGTCTGAACTTGCAGATTTCTAAGGGAAAATCCCCAACAAAATAAGAGAGTCACTCAAATTAGGTTTCAGTTAGCAGTACCTGAAATAAATAGCCAAGCAATAATATTAACAGCGTCTTTCTTTTCTCACAAAATTCTCTTAAAAATCTCAAAACGCCAATTTGTCTTTTAAAGTTATATGGAAACTTTCTTCACTCTGAAAAGTGTTATGGTCACAAAGTCAGCAGTAGTATATGTGAATTGATATTAATGATATTATTTCATGGTCAAATGAGCCTATTTGAAGTAACTGTTCAGGTTCTATATGGTTTTTATTGTTTCATATTGCATTGGCTGTCAGTTTAATCAGAAACATAGTTAATATTCATTTTTTCAATGTACTGCTGTTTTCCCTTTGTCCATAGTTGCCCAAAGGTTTTAGATAAATAACTGCAATCACTGTCAAGGAAAGTTATCTATGCAATTCAAGGCCTCAGTCCTACAAACACAAGCTGTCCCACTAAACTAAACGAGCCTTCCTACATGCAGGAAGTTTCTCAGACAGAGAGGTGCTGGAAAGATCAAGCCCTAATACATCACATTCGGACGAGAGTGTATACCTATCCTGCCTAGCTTATCCAAAAGAAAAATTATATGCAATGCACCTATGTCATCAGTGGGCTTTATTTTGGTTGGTTGTCATCAGAGGGGTTTTTTTGCGAGACACAAGTGGATCAGTAGAACAGGAATGTGCAACACTGAATGTCTCCATCTTAACTGAGTTGATGACACAGAGGAAGAGCAATAGGCAGTACAACAAAGGACACTACATTTGTCCAGCTCTAGTAGGATATGAATGGCATTTAATCAGAAGGGAAACTATGGAAGATATATGATACGTTTGAACAAATTTCACTCACAGCTCATAGCTGAATCAAATTGCTGGCAACTTGCATGATCGGTGTATCATTTTGTCCAAGTAGACTCTGGTACATCTTTTGTTCCCACTGAGTTATCATTATTTTCACTATGAAGGAGATGGTAAAACTCTATGCCTGATATAACAGAAGAATTTGAAACAGCTTGCAACTAAAAAGAAAACCAACAACCTCCTTTTAGCATCGTGGCAGGACAGAAATATATTTGAGGAAGCGGAAACAGCTGAGCCAGCATACAACGCTGCAGAAGCAGGTTTTCAAAGGATATTTTACATTTATTAGCTTAGTTCTAGTGTAGCAATGCCCATAAGCTTCAGTCATGGACCAGGATAACACAGAACAGCAACAACAAAAAACGTACTTCCAATTTGTTTGAAATTGCACCAGATAACCCTCCTTCTATGTAAACCAACAGATCTGCACAGAAGGACCATCAGTTTTTAATACTGAGAGCAAATTCTTAAGGAACTGGTGGCATGTCTGCACTGGCTTTTTACAAAGCTTGATAGTAAAAACTAATTGGCTTTTGAGTAGTTGGTGCTATCCCCCAAAAGAACCTTCACTGTCCTTTATGCCTATAGCCAAGTTTTGCAATTTGAGGCTGAACCTTGCAAAATATCACAGCTTATTTTCAGGATAATGTCTGAACGTCACAAGCTGGAAAAGACAACTAAACTGTTCTCAATCCAAATGGGTTCTTGACACCTCTGAGGAGGAAAGGCATGTATCAGGAGATTATCTGAGACTGGTTTATACAGGGATGCTTCAGACTAGAACTATTTTAGGCTCATCTTCTAGTACAGAAAGGTTCCTGATGCTCCTGAAGCAATAGGGGAGAAAAAAAAAAAAAAAAAAAAAAAAAAGAGTACTCCTGCACATTATAAACACCCTTGGCTGACATACAAAAGTACATACAGGTATTTCCACAGGCCATAAAATAAGAGTTCAAATTGGCCAAGAAATAGATAAAACCTGTAATCTTCAGGATAAAATAAAGATTATGTATTGCAGATCACAAACTATGTTTAAAAAAAGTATCTTCTTTGCTATGGCAAAAGAATGGTTGCACCTTCCACATTTCCAAGCTCACAGGTGGGCATGATAAAATCTTAACAACATGCCATTGAATATGCTTTCACAACATCCCTTCCGTCTCAGCTAGATATATCTGTGAATCCTCCCTTTGCACTGGAGATTAAATAAACTCCCTGGACAGCTGAGAAGAATTAAAGTATGACCTGATAGTTTCTCTGCTTGACAATAATTTTCTCTGTCTGTTTGTGCTCTACACAAGATACTGTTCTCTGATCCATGCTCAGAAAACAGATATTGATGGTTTTAACTGATTAGCATCTGTATATCATTTGGCATTTCAGTCTCCAAACATATTTTACAAAATGTTGCAGCAGGTGGTTTCTAGACTGTGCACAGTGATGCTCAATACAAATATTTCCCTGCATCACCTAGCTAATGTCTTGGAACTTTCTTCTGTCTTTAACAAACAGTAGTGTTGTTGAGTTTGGCCAGTGAAGTCCAACCTTTTGACTGAGACATGGCTCACACCCCGTCTGAAGTTATGACAAATGTTGTCTGACCATTCCCATCCTCCATTATAGAACAGGACATCAGCTGCTAGCTGGTCAAAATGCAGGTACTCCTATACCCCAAATGCATCCAGTAATTTTGGGTAAAGCATCTGGACAGGTGACAACACAGGGAAGGAACTTGCTGTTACATGCTATAAAGTATACAGGCCCTCCTTAAACATAATCACACTCACCCCTGTCACACAACTGGAATACCCAAATTTTAGACAAACAGCAGATGCACGTCAGGTTATGTCAGAAGGGAGAGGCTGCGAGGGTCCCTCAGGAAAAGGTCAGAGGAGAGCAGGACACAGATTATTCATGCAGGCTGCAGCCCATTCCCTGCCCTGAGATGCCTTTAAGAAAATGTTTGCTTGCCCATTGCTTATTTAATAAAATAGTACTCCAGACCTTTCATTCATTTAAGCCTTCCATTAAAATTTCCTAGAATTCCTTTAAACACAGAGTATCTTGGCAGCAAGTGAAAAGAGCAGGTAACTGTAATGCATCTCACAGGAACCATCACTCATCTTCAAGGCTTGTGAGGAGAGAGGGTGGATGCAAACCTGGGGAAACCAAGCAGCTTCTGAGAAAAGATCACAGTTTAATTGAGTTTAACATCCATTACCTTTCTTATTGTAAACAGATGGCCCAATCCCCAAAATTAGGGAGTGCGTCAGTTTTCAGAATTAGGAATAGGATCTGTGCAAAAAGTAAAATTTACTCTTCCCATCAAAAGTTGTGGAGAAGAAAACTAGCGAGACCATCCTCAGAGGCTTCCCCTCCTCAACCAATCCATGGAAAATGGACAGAAAATTAATGAAATAGCACTCAGTCAACAGCAATGGTCCAACTCCCTCCAGCCCCCTGGATATAACAGACCTGAAGCTGCAAGTCACCCACTGATGCATGTCTCCAGGCTGGCTCTGCAGGAACTGAGCACCATCAGGTCAAGGATGGATAGCACTGTCATGAGCTGCCCGGGTCCCACACTGATGGCAGGGCAGCTGGGGAGAGATTTGGGCACTACTGAGCCCTCATACCCTGCCACCCCTTGGCTCCTGGCCTCCAGAGAGGGCCAGGGCAAAAGGTGGAGAGGGGAGACAGCTGTGATGTTTTGGCTCCTGCTTGTTTTCAATTTATGACCAAGATGTCCTGTTCCAGCCTCAGGTCACAGAGCACGAGCCTGCCATGCCATGCAGATGGCATCTGTGTGGAAAGCAGTGAAAAGAAGATAAATTAGCCATAAAGTATGTGGTGGCATAACAAGGATGAAGAAGTACCATCATGGTTGCATAAGAATAGTATATGTTCTAGTAGGTATAACAATTAAGGCTGGTATGAAAATACATAAATTCTTCTTTTTATTTTCTTTTTTTTTTTTTAATTTTCATTAACTTCTGCTGGCTTGGGAGCCATTCCTGTACACACTTCCAAGTTCTGTAAAGTGATTTATGGACCACTGAAAATTATTTTAGATATTCAGGCCCATGTTGCAACAAACTTCAAGCTGATGGCTGAACTGTAACTTTGGAATCCAATTTAAATTGGCCATTTTAGCACAAAGCTACACACATATTTTTTTTATTGCAAATTGATAGAGGAGACATTTTCTGTTGTAAAACAAACTGTATTTTGTTTATCTAGCATTTAAATGTCCAGTGTTAAAGCAATACAGAAAAAGAGCTGAAGTAATGAATAAGATAAATTCCAGCTCAGTTTGGCATTTTCCTCCAGCATGATGATTTTCGACATTTTTTTCTCCATTTTCAGACACCTCCTAGCCTTCCATTGGAAATTGCTTGCATTTGAATTCATCTTTCTTAGATATGGCTGATTAAAACTAGAGACAGTATTGCAGATGAGGTGTCAGCAGTACCTTGTAAAATGGCATGAACTCTCCCTCATCTCTACTGAAAATATCCCGTCAGAGGCATTTTTGGATTGCCATTGCCTTTTCACAGCACTGATGGCTCTCAGTTGTCCCATGGCCAATACACCCAGCTCCTTCTCAGCGTCAGTCATCCCTAGCTAATGAGCTCCCAGTATAAAGCAAAAAAGTGATAATAGTCCCCAAGCCCATTTACACTCTACTATAAAATTTAATTCCACTTCTGTTACTTTTTCCCCTGAGATCATCCAGTTCTCCCCCAATGACAGCTTGATGCTCTTTACACTGGTGCCTCCTCATAGTGTCATCAGCAAATTTCATTTGTGTCCTTTGTGTTGCATTGTGTCATTCGCATGCAAACACCACTAAAATAAATATTAAGTAAAAACAGTCATGTTCTCTATCGCATTGCTCTGAAAACATCCATGAAACTAAAGTGAGCCCATTCTTTTAACAAGGGCACAGTCCTAAAGCTATAAGAGTGCTTAGCCAAGTAGAGACATCCCTATAAGCCCCCCAGCCCATGCCATTACAGTTCCATCTCCTTTAAGGACCTCACCATAGAGCTTTTGGAGGCACACTCCAAGAGGTCTACACACCATGCAGCCCACTGTATAGACGTACCAGGCGGGAGCCAAAGCTTACAGGAGAACAGCCATCTTACACGGCTGCATGCTATGGGGGCAAGCACAAGCCTCCCTGCTGCACCAGGGCTCCTGAGTCGCCCCGAGCCCAGGGGCCACGACATACCCTCTACCCTTGTGTGCAGCAACCACCAGGGCAACACTACCACGACTGCTGGGCCCCCTGGCAGCATCAACCCCACCAGGAGCAAGGCCAACCCACAGCAACTATAGGGCACATGGGAGCAACCAGAGAAAGAAATAAGAGGCAGGGCATAGGCCCTCCAAGTGGTGAATACAACAGACATCTCAAAATTTCATTTTGATAATCTTCAACTCGTCTTGCCACTGGCTTTAAATGCCCATGTGCAGGTGCCACATCTTTGTCCTCCAGCTCTCTCCCTGGTCATGTAATACACATGATTTTATTTGAAGGAAGCCCAAGTAAGTGAAACTCTATGGCCTTGACTTTTATTCTCAGCATCCCATGCAGGTTTTCTGAAAAGAACTGTTATAAAGATTTTTCAAAGAAATTGGGGTCACCTACTGCAGTGAACTGAACATAATTGGGAAGTACTGAAGATATCCTCTGTTTGGAAATGTATTGCGTGTGGATGATGGCTAGTTCAGTTTTGTATGAGTTTCTGGCTTCACATGCTATTTTTAAGAGCTGTAAATAGAACAGGTCCTCCCCACCCCCTCCCCCCAATTCCACCCTCTCCTACTCACTGATTTCTCAAATTAAATTGGGTACAAATACTGTAATAATTTTCTCTCTACACTATAAGAAGATAGGCATAGACAGAAGTTCAGACACATACAGCATGTAGCATCTTTATGAGATAAGATCAGCAGTGTGGCTTTCTGCCACAGGGTTTGTCTGTAAAAATTGTAATCATCAGTTTAGCACGTTTATCATCCTGTAAGAGGGATACTCTTACCACTGCTTGTGAAGAGAGATGGCTGTGATAAAAGATCACCTTTATGTTTATCAGAACCTTTTAATTGCCCACAGCATGCATCCCTTGAGGATCTAAATTGTGGCCCTTACAACCATCTGCATTAAGAAAGATGTCACTATCATTTGAAAAGATGTTCTCAGTGCCGCATGTTAAAATGGATGCATCTCCTTCATCCCAAGTTTAGACGGGGAACAGAGAGGTTGCTGGCTTCCCCAGCTTCCTGTGCCCTCACAGGAGAGAGGAGCTAGAAAGCAAATATCCCTTCCTTGCTGGCTGTTGCTGCTTTCTGCTTTTTGCACTACTGAGGTGAGCAGAGCAGCCCTGGCTGCTTCATTTGTTTTGCTTGAATCAGGAGACAGATAACAGCAAAAGCAGATTCCCCTCCTGTCTCCCCCAGCCCTTCACGACTGCCAACCCCAGAACTGTTCGCAGAAGCCGACAGTTAAAACTTGCTGATTCAGCCCAAGCTCAAGCTTTTTTAACTTCCTCCAGTGTTGTGGCTTAAGGCCAGCCGGTAAGAAAGCACCACGAAGCCGCTCGCTCGCTCACTCACTTACTCACTCACTCCTTCCCCTCCCCGCCCCAGTGGGATGAGGAGGGAAAAATATTAAAAAACCCTCGTGGGTCGAGAGAAGGACAGGGAGGGATCACTCACCACTTATGGTCACGGGCAAAAGACAGGCTCGACTTGGGAGGAAATTAAATCGATTTAATTTACTACTAGTCAAATCAAAACAAGGATATGGGGAAGTAAACCCAAACCTCAGAACACCTTCCCCCCAGCCCTCCCTCCTTCCCACCTCAAGCCCACTCCCGGCTCTCTTGGCCTCCTCCCCCGGCGGCACAGGGGGACAGAGAATGGGGCTTGGGGTCAGCTCCCCACACCTTGTCTCTGCCGCTCCTTCCTCCTCAGGGGAGGAGGACTCCTCACCCGTCCCCTGCTCCAGCGTGGGGTGCCTCCCACGGGAGACAGTCCTTCACCAACTTCTCCAGCCTGAGTCCTTTCCGCAGGCAGCAGTTCCTCTACAAACTTCCCTGGTGTGGGTCCTTTCCACAGGCTTCAGCTCTGCCCGAACTTCCCTGGCGTGGGTCCTTTCTGTGGACTCCAGTTCCTCACAAACTTCCCTGGTGTGGGCCCTTTCCGCGGGCCTTATCTCCAGTCACGCACTGCTCCAGCGGGGGCTTTCCCATGGAGTCGCGGCCATCTTGTGGGGCCTCCGCTCCCCCGCTCCCCTCCATGGGCTGGGGGGGGACAGCCTGCCGTCCCGTCCTATCCCACCACGGGCTGCAGGGGCATCCCCTCCTCCCCTCCTTCCTCACTGACCTCGGTATCTGCAGAGGGGTTCCTCTCACATTCCAATCCCCCACTTGCTACCGGTTCCCCTTCTTAAATCTGCTCTCCCAGAGGCGCGACCACCGTCGCAGATGGGCTCGGCCTGGGCCAGAGGCGGGAAGTCAGGGAAGCTTCTGGCAGCTTCTCGCAGGAGCCGTCCCTGCAGCCCCTCCCCTGCTACCAAAGCCCCACCACACAACCCCAAAACATCCAAATAGTGACTGTTTTATAGAGTGAAATGCTAGCTGGACATGGGATGCCCCAAACTGCACAATTGAATGTTCTCCTTGTGCTGTCTCATACAGCAAAAAGCACAGCACAAGAGATCCTTTGAAATACAGAGAGTAGCTCAGGGTGTCGTTAGAGCAACTTGTTCAACACACAGGTTGAGATGATTGGGTATTATTGCTGTAAATCAGACCTTCCAAACAGCTGTCATTTTTTTATAGCTCTTCCCTGAGCTCTTGCCACTTTATCTTCCTTCTATCACAGGTCTCAGGACCATTTGCCTGCTTGGCCGAGGCAGTCAAGCAAAAGATGTAGGGTCTTACTGTCTGTTTTATCCAGGAGGAGAAGTTAATGAGAACACCAGATAATTATGCTCCTTCTCAAGAACAGGCAGTGTCTCCCTTTTTACCAGTTCATGAGGAATTGAAAAACATACAGCCGTTCCATTGCGGACAGAATCAAATCTCCTTTCTGAAAAGGCCTCCCAGGGCCTAACCTTGGGATAGACTTACCTTACATACTTGGGTTGTGCTGGAGCAATCATCACTGTCTGCCTACACTGTGTGCTTGTGTGTCACCTACGCACTCCAGCTCAATATGGTATCGAAATGAAAGTCCATTGTTCTGAGCATTGGGGTTTCAATTGCACACATTTGGATTGAACAGAGAGAAGGGCTATTTTCTGGGCTGTGGAGATGACCATTAATTCAGCCATCTGCTTTCAGGAGGCCTAGAACTTCTTGCAGCCAAACTGAAGGACTGATTTTTCCCAACAGTTTGACCCAATCTGCAACAACATCCTACATGCATCTACCCAAAGCTGTATGGCAGGGCAATAGTAATCCCTGGCTCTGTAACATGACTCTTTTCCATACTGCAGCCAGATTGCAAGACACACTCTTAGCAATTTTTCTGTCTACTCTGCCTCTTCTAAAATGTAGGCTGATTCTAGGTAACAAGGAGATAATTCTGGATCTAACCCATTTATTTGCTATTTTCCTGAGGAATAACTGAACAATTCAACACAAAGGCTTTTATTGAAATCCCATGCCAATCATTGAAAAAGTGTTCTTAGGAAAAAGCTATTCCTTTGCTTCTTCTCACACATACTGTGTATGTACTCACCATCTATTTGCCCTTCAGTGGTTGGCATCTGTTACTATATCAGCCCAGCAAAATACAGGTGGAACTACAGCAGATGGTGGCATATCCCTGCAAGCTTAATCTAACAGAAGTAACATTAAGGGCACCTTCTTCAGGAAAAGCAGATTTTTGCTCAAGGAGTAGAATATGAAAACATCCAGACACCAAATGTTATGAAGCCAGCAATAACATAGCTCCCCTGATAATGACAATGGTTTGAATATTTTTTATTTGAATAGATCTGCTTGCATTACCAAGATCTACAGTGTTGCTTGGTAACTATTTTCTGATACCTGGAGACTGAAAAATACTTTTTCAAAACTAAATTCCAATTCTGATAATAAGTTTTACATTTTAGTGGTTTCAGTCTGTCCTCTCTATTGCTGTCCAGCTACAGCAGTATTCTTGGTAACATTCTTATGTGGCATTATTTTACTTTCTTTCCTTTCCCAGAAGATGACAAGTGAGTTTACAAGTAAATATTTTACACTTCTTCCTTGGAAATACATCGATGTTGTAAGAAGAGTCAGTGAAACTGTAAAGTGAAACTGCAGATGATCTCAGACACCAGTTGCATAACTCAGGATGAGTTTAATGATGTAAGTAGAAAGCAATTCTAAATTATCAGTGACAGAAATAAAATTACCACATAAAATAGAAAAGCAAATGATATTAAAGTGTTGCATGGAACAGAGGTGAATATGCTTAAATATTAGTCATGCTTCCGTGTATGTATTTTGCTGGTGGTGCAGTGCCAGCACTCACTTATTTTCCTGAAGCTGTGTTGTGTGGTCATGAAGATAAAGGAATAGAATAATAATAGTAATAACAATAATAACAAATGTAACACTGTTGATAGGATCATAATTCAGTAATGAATAAAATACCACAATGTTCTAGTAAATTACTTGTTAAAATTAAACTATGACAATAAGAAGGATAATTAAAAAGAGGAAGGAACAAAACCCCAGTGTGCTGTAGTTTTAAAAGTGTGTCTGCTTATTTCCTCATGTTGCAAATTTCTGTTACAAAGCCATTTCTTTCCAATTTTATGAGGATTAACAAGTTCACTTCTGCCTTCTATGCTAACATTGACAGCGCTACAGAAGGTGGTAGCATGCTTGCAAATGCCATGGTTTTGTTGATTTGTGGATACTTCTATGACTAAAGAAATGTAGCAGTCGTGTGAGACAGCCCCTAAAATCTCTTTTTGCTCTCTGACGATGCCAGATTGTGCAGGAAGCTGTCTAGGGAGCTGTGTTGGAAAATGAAATTCCCACCTCCCCAAATATATGCGCAGTGACTTTCTGAAACATGACTGGTTTTCACAAGTACCTACTGCTTGTTCATTTGCTTTCTAAACGCCCTCTCTTGCCTAAAGTCATGAAACTTGCAGTTCAAAACTGTAAGGGTAGGAGAAGATCAGAACAAAGCATTTAACATTTATATAACACCTACCGGTAGTAGGAAAATTTTAGCTGATAAATGGCTGATTACATTGTTTCTATTCCATAACTCTTACAAAAGAAGATAGAGCCTTAAAATCACTTTAGAATATCCTTTCCCCAACTTTGAAGGAACAACAAAGTCTGCATGGTAGATGATGGAGAAGTTCTGATTTCCACAAAAGTCCACAGCCTAAAAAAATCCTTCTCAAATTATGGCCAACCAGAAAATTTGGTGGAGCCTGGGAGTTTCAACAGTGGCAAAGTTGTAAAATGTAGAAATGGACAACATCTGTAGAAAAAGCAGCAGTCTAAAACTTCCCACAGTTTACCAGGTGAGACTGGCTTCTCACATTTTAAAAAAAAATAAATGGTCGGTTTGTTTTGTAGCACTGGCCTTAATATGGTGCCCAGGGCCCAACCGTGTCCTAGGTGCTACCTCCCCAGGGAGGTTCTGGAGCCTCCAGCACTGGAAGTCTTTAAAAAACAGGTTAGACAGAGCTATCTGGAGTGGTATAGGCAGGTGTAGCTAAGCTTGCTGTAGGTCAAGGGAACAGCCCAGAGGTCAATCACCTCAGGTCTCATTCCCATCACTAGATTTCAAATATTATTAATAGCGTTCTGTAATAATTGCACTAACAGACTTGTCCTATTCTGTAAACACTGGAAGTACTTAAGTCAAGACCAGAGATTTTTCAGAAGGAATGCTGTGCTTCAGATCCGCTGGGCTCCAAGAAGAGATGGCTGGTGAGATTTTTGCTCTGTGCTACAGAAAATTTCAAGCCCAATTGTTGCAATGATCCCCAACAATTCTAAATTCACGGAATATATCACGGCATTTGTTTCTTCATTGTTTAACTACAGATGTACTTAATATTGCCCAAAACCAGACATAAGGCGGGGGGGGGGGAATTATTCACCCCACTCCCTTCTCACCCAGAAATATAGCATCTGTGATTCCTCAAATTGCTGTCATGCTGGTTCATTCAATCACGTGGCAAATTACTGGGACAATAAAGGCAGGATGTGGTCTTCATGGCACTACCATCCCCAAATACTCAAAAATTATGAACTCTATGCCAAGAAACAATGGTTGAGAAATTGTTGGTTCTCTTTATTTGTTGGGGGGGGGGGGGGAGGGTGAATTTATAGGGGTCACATCAATTTTTTTGTCAAAACCATGATATCTCCTGAGATTGTATGACTCAGTCTGGTGGAGCATTCCAAATAGCAGCATCCTAGAGTGGGTGATACAGCAATACTGCTGACAAATTAAAAAAATAGATTCTCTTCTTGCTGAGGGGGAAAAGGCACATTGTTGGGTGGTTTGGCATTTCATGGGTGTGATATGCTAAGAACTCAAAACTCCTCCCAAGCTCTGGGAATTTAACATCTCAAGGCATCAAGCCATGCAGAACCTGAAATTACTGTTGCTGTTACTTTGGTGATCTCTTACAATTAGATGTTTTCCTCATGTGTTTTGATGCTTTTGATCACTAATATTACACTGTTTATTTCTCTCCTTTTATTACTGTCAAGGCTAAAATAATATGTGGGGGACAAATGCACTCAGAAAAGACAGATTCTAGTTTTATCTCCACGCCCACACTGCAAAATACAGCATACAATAAATCTGCAAGTGAATCTGGATTCGTGACTTATGTGGGCCATTAATATTTAATATATGCAGTACCTACTCTTTTGCAGGTTTGTCCATATCCTATTCTAATGTCCTGTAAACAGGCTCCAGATAATTTCTGACATCTCTGGAGCAGGAAACTGCTATGTATACAAAACTTAAACTGTGCTGAAGATGAGAAATGATGGCAGAAATAAGTGTTAGAGCCCTTTGATCCCCCCTTCCTCTCTGCAGCAGTAAATATATTCAGAAAGGCAGTGCTGTAGATTTATAAATGTTAGCACTCTGAGTGAAGTCAAACTAATTTACTCTATGAACTTCTCTGACATTATGAAAACTTTACAAAGGGACCATTGCCTGTGAAATATTAAAATACTATAATTTTAACTTAAAGACCCCACTCACCAGACATTTAAGTGCCTTTCTGTATATTTTCCGTGTTTAGAAGTGTATTAAGAATAAGTGGGAACACCATAAAGATGGCAAAATAAATTATGCCTCTTGAAGTTTAGGAATAACACCAACATAAAATAAAATGGCATGAATCCATTTTTCCACATACAGACTCAAGCAGTAGGCCCAAGCAGCTAGGGAGAAGAAGTGTCAAAGGAGTTTGTTCTGAATGAATTGATGGTGACGAGGGAGATAACAATGCCACTAGAATTGTCTAATGTGGTTACAGAGGGGTTGCACATAGATACCTTGTGGGGCTGGCCTTGCCTCTCAGGTGATAAGCTAATGCACCATTTGTTTGATTAGTGTCAATTCAGGACTCAACTAGTTGCAAAGCTGAGAGTGGCTGAATAGGGCATATGGACATCTCATCGTGAGCTCTGGACTGGACCATGTTCAAGATAGATGGCTTGAAGCTGTAAGTTACAGCACTTCACCACACTGCTCCAGTCTGGAAGGCACGCACTCAGCACCACTGCCCGCAGAGGCAGATCAGCCTATACAGTAGTACAAACTGCAGCTGCTTTTTCAGACCTTTTCGTCTACTTATGCTCCACATTGAGAGCTGGAACAAAGACATCACCCCAAAAGGAGACAAAGCCTGGAGGCCGGAACAGTTCTTCTTCACATCTGTGAAGATAATCATGTCTGTCAAAAAAAAGGACAAATAATGGGTACTTTTCCTCCTGATGTGAAGCTCGCTCTTAGCAGCAATTGTAGGTACCACTTTCATAGCATCTATAACAAGCTAGGAAATCCTTGACACCTTAATTAGTTCAGATCGGTGCTCTGCATCTCTTTGGCTGCAACAGGCCCGTAAGACCTTCGTTCCACTCTACGGTGATTTTCCATCAATTTTAAAATCCTGTCCCACCTTTTGATTCTCATCTGAGCACATGCCTCAGCGGCCATCTGTGACTCAGGTAAAGGTCATACAAGACATGTACATTTTTCTGGCATTGTGCTGGTGGACCTGATCTCTCCTGGGTACTGGTCAGATGATGATTCTCACCACTTTCCAATCCTAAAGGAAGTAATCTAGTGCAATCCTAAACAGCAATGTGTATCTGCTTCATACAGCGAACGAATGTGGCTATCCGAATTTCAGCACCAAAGTTAAACTGCTGAGAGCTAGCTTTGATATTTTTCTTCACAGCACCATCTAGTGCTACTTACACAAGCCACAGTTTTCTTTGACCTTGCTTTCCCTCACATAAATACACAACCACATATATGTTTTTAAATAAATACAGAATGAACCTAAGTCCTTTACAAAAAAAGTACTTGAGTAAATACTGGGATTTTTTTCCCTAGGGAAATAATGAGAGAAAAATATCACAGCAATAGATGTGCAGTGACTTATTGTACTCTAGAAACAATGCTGATGAAGACGTTACGAGAACCTGAACAAAGCAGGATAAAATAAAATAAAATAAAATAGAAAGTTAGTTGTTTAAAACTATGTGTTTTGTCTGGACTAAGAAAGTGTTTGTTGTTAGGTGTGAGTTTGCTAAGATCCCTTGCCTTTAATATGCCTTGCCCACTTTTTCTAACCTCAGACAAAGCCTTTTGCTTTACATTGTTAAAACATGTTTAACTTCACTGAATAATTAATGCTGAAGATAAAGATTGTCTTTGCCAATAGCTCAACAACCACCATCAATTACAGTGTGAGTTCTTACAGCAAACATTCCCTGAGCCTCCATGATGATCATTGCCACAAGAGCCAAAGACCCTACAACCTCTCCCTCAAAACTTGGTTTGTCCTTTACTGTGGTAAAAGCAAAACGAAGAAGAAACAGAGTCAAAAAAAAAAAAAAAGGGAAGGGAAAGGGAAAAAAACAAAAGTAAACAAAGGAAAAAGGGAAGGGGAAAGAGAAAGGGAAAGATAAAAAGGGAAAAAGGCAAAGAAAAAGGGAAAGGGGAAAGAATAAATGGAAAGAGGTAAAAAGGGGAAAAAGATAAAGAGGGGGAAAAAAGGGAAAGGGAAGAGGAAAGGGAAAGGGAAAAGGAAAGGGAAAGTGAGGAAAGGTAAACACAACCAAGCAAGCAAAATGCTTATTTTATTTTATTTTTAAAAATCCTGATTATAAATGAATAAAACTTTTCCAATCATCCTGAAAATTGCCAACATATGGAGGAGGAAGCTATGACAGCAGCTAGAAGTTTGCCCAGGGATTTTTCACATGACCATCTTGCACTGCTGCAATAAATTCTTACAGAGTGTTCTGGAGATCACAGTGGGAATCAACTGCCATCTAGACAAAGCAGAGACACAGAGAGCTGTAGTGAATACCAGAACACTATATATTGGTAGGATTTAGATGTACAAGTATTATTCTCCCTCCACAAAATAATGTCTAGTCTAGTCTCATATTCATTGATTGTAACTTTGTAATATGACCTTGACAGCTTGTAAATTTTCAGGATGCTATTCTTAAAAGCAATTCTGGCAGGTTTTGCTTTCAAATCTGGTTTCATGGTTGGACATTATAGGGAAAGGTACATGTTTTAAATAGCTTTTGTGTAAAAATCCTACAGGGTATGCCAAAGGCAAACTAATGACCACTGGTGAAGCCACAAATGGAATTGGGTAATATATTGATAGGAGCAGTAAACAGTATTCAATTTTAACAGCAGCTAGTATAGAATAACATGTCTAATTTAATTTATGAACCTAATTTAAACCTTGGAGAGACTTGACGCAGAAAAACTAGTTGCTATGTTGTTTCTGTATTTTTATTTGCTGCCCATCAGAAAATGAGAAGGACATTATAGTGCTTGATGTTAATTCGTTGATCTGCTTATGCTGTTGGCATTTCTTGCCTGCTTGTGGCATTTTTGCAAGTAATTCTAGCTGTTCTTAATCCTGATTCAAAGAAACAATTGATTTTCTTGTTATGATTTATTATCATTGATCAGTCTGTGAATAACACACTTTTGCTTTTGGCACATTGTACAGCCACAGCTAAGGTTACCAACCTTTTTCTATTTCTCTCTGCAGGGAAGAAGCAAGCATGGCTCCAGAAGTGCAAATGCTCTTTCTTTATAAGCAGATCTGCCCATACGAGTAAATCCCAGTGAAGTCACTGGGATAATTCACGTGCACAAGACTGTGCTGCCTGGGACTGACATTTGTGTACAGCTCAGCTAAAAAGCCTGTTACTCTTCTTTTCCTTATGGCATACATTTTTAAACACTTCCAAACCGTTTATATTAATAATTGTGAAAGCTGAGGGTCTGAGCCTGCCTGAATTGTAGTTCTAGTATAACCCTGAGAGACAGCAAGCATTCTTTACAATGAACAAACAAAAAATCCAGCTTTGTTTTTTGGGTATTTGAATGCTGACTTTATAAAGTATATTGAAATGAAAGAAAGAAGCTTGTTGCTAAGACTTTTGTACAAAATAAAATAAGCATTACTAACTTCTATCTCTGTCTCATTTTCAGGTCTTATAGGCACATCTTGTTTCACTTGTACCTTCGCTAAATAAACATGGTCATTATATTGTTGTAAAACATAGCCAAAAGGGGAAGATTTCACTCTGGCAACCACTGGAAGACAAAAGGTACCATGAAACACATATATATGGCCTAGAAGATACCTTTTACTAACTAATAAGAAAAATATTTCTGACCTTCAGAAGGAGAATTATATTTTTTTAATATTCCCTTGTGCTGGTGAATAGCATGGCTTTCACTTGACTTTCAGTATCAAACTTTTGCAAGAACTCTCCAGCCTGTACAAAAGCAAACTTCCCCCAATCACTGATGGTGAAAGGGAGGAGGGATTTAACCTTCTGTGACCCCCTCAAACAGTGGATTAGTCAGGTTTTCCACTTTTCAAGAGTGGTCCCTTCCTGCAGGTGATTTGTTGAAACCATGGGTGTGGGTCAAGATGATGCTAATAAAGAAAGCGGCACTGCAGCACAACCTCAGCACTGCATCATCTACCCCTGTTGCATTTTTAGTGTGAAACATTTTTCTCACTGGAGGTTTTTTTTCGTGTGGCTAGATATCTGCAAAGCAAAGCAGAGCAATGCCACTGTGTTTCTGAGCTTTAGCAAAGTTGCTTTTAACAAGACATTTTCAGCAAAATGTAAGTTTGCTGAAATCAGAAATGTATGACCAACATTTTGATGTCTGGCTTCAGTGATAGCAGGCAGGATCTGACACAGCAACAGCAATTCTCCTTCAAGGTTTAATTTGCAGGATCAGAGCTTCCTGACAAAAAAACCAACCAAACAAACAAAACCACCAAAAAAACCAAAAACAACAGATTGGGGAAATTATTTTATAGCTCACTTGGTTTTGTTTCCCAAACTGTGTGTAGTGAGAAAAAACTTCAGTTATACCCATGCTGAAAACAGGAACTTCTGACACCAAGAGTCTTTTACCTTCACAAATTTACACTCTGTGAATGAGTATCCAACTAATGTTCCAACAACACTGCCTGAGACAACACTTAAAACCACAGGTATTGCAGGCTTAGTAGCAGTAAAATAAATAAATAAATAAATAAAATCCATTTTTAAAATTTTTACTCTGGATCATCAATAGCTAAATAGCTGAAAGTAGAAATTCTTTATGTATGTACAGAGAAAAAATAAATCTGGAGTAGAAACTTTTGGCAAGTATAAGTCTAACAGTATTTGAAGTAGATGAGATATTGATCCCTAAAATAAATTATTAAATACAAATGCCCAAACCTTTTAAACTTCAAGTATCAGCAAAGTTAACAACATCATATACAGAAAACTGATAAAAAAATCCTTCCCTTTCCATAAAATTGCCATGAATCAGGACTTCTCTTGCCTTTCCTTTCCGAGGACAACAGCATGCCTGTATTTGCATGGGGCAGGAAGAAAAGTGCACAACCTCAGGAGTGGTTCCTGGACTTTGTGGTCCAAGCCAGTCCAATTTGATAAACAGAGATGTTAAAAAAAATAAAGTCAGTCTCCAGACTAGCTATTAAAATAGCAATAAATCCTAACCCTCCAGCAAACCTCATTCAAGTCTGGAGCTCCATCTTTTTCCCTGGGCTGTTCCTGGGAACTGAATACTGTTAATTTGGTAGCATACATTTGACCAGAGCCACAAAAAGATGTTTTCAGACTCGTAGCAGGTCTAAACATACTGCTGCGTACTCCCAGTTCTCCAGGTGTCAATCAGCTCCAGTCTACAAGCCACGCAAACATGGCTCCGAGTCCTTAGCTAGTGTAACTTGCCTTTCAGCTGCACTTTTTATCTTATATCAAGTTCCACATTCTCAGGTTGGGAGGCTCAAAAGAAGCTGTTAGTATCCAGCTGCCCTGGCTTGTGGCAGCAGCATTTTTATTAGCATTCTTTATTATTCCCCAGTAAGGTCCTACTGTTCATGCAGAGGCCACCCTCTTTGTGTGCACTAGCTCTGCTTGCATCTCAGCAGTGATATGAAATCAGGAGCAGCTCTGATTTGAAACCTGTGAGCTGACAGTCCTATAGGTCATAGCTGGCCCCAGCTCTGCAAGGCAGAATATTGCTTCCTATCTCCCTTCAAGGGCGCTGCAAACTCCAAGCACATCTGCAGAAATGTCTCCAGATCTGTGCTCATTTTCAGATCAGAGTCAAGGGTTGGGTTGAAAAAAAGAGAAAAAGGGAAAGAAATTGCATGTAATGATCAGTAATCTGAGAGGGACATATTGCATAGCTGAGTCAAAACGGCAAATTAATTCTCCCAAGTTTATATCACTAAAAGGGTGCAGGAGTGTTTCAGCCACAGCAACATTTAACACTGGATGGGAATTCGTCTTTTCTTGCCTCCGTTCCCCCAAAGCCCTCTGCTGTCAAGCAGTAGCAGTGCAATAGCACAAACTGTTCAACCTGCCTCGCTGGGGCAGGGGCGGCTCCTGCTGCAGCCTTGGGTCTCAGCTATTTTTCAGTGGTGTCAGCCAAAGCACCTCCTAACTCATGAGTCCCATATGCTGTCTGCCCAGCTCCCCTCAGGCTGGATCAGAAGTTTGGGTCCTGCTTGCTTTCTCATTTATGAATATCAGGAGACTTACACGTTTTTCAAGCTTTCCTCTAAAATGGTCACAAATTTCCTCTTCAAAGAAAAAAGAAAAGGTCTGAGAAAATGTTATCTTTACAAGTGGGTTGAGTACAAACACAAGGCATCACAAAACAGAAGATAAAATTTTCAGAGTTGGCAGCACTGGAATATGACTTTGCTACATATTTTGAATAAAATAGAGTATGTAACTAATTTATCTCCCAACAAGGAAGCAGCTCACTTTTGGGTCCTTATAGCTTGACACTGAAAATGTTTGTGGAAAGAAAACTTTGGTTTACAATAATCAAGATCCACTGAATAATGTTTTATTATTGTTTATTATTACTTTTTAAACTTTCATCTTGTGTTACAGAAGTAAATTTGGTATTGATGGAATTAGTTTATTTGTCATACATAACTTTTATAGAGATTAGGCTATCCGGTTCATTTATTTAGTGAACCTGAATACAATGTACAATGAAAGAGAAAGCAGTCCTGTATCTTAAAAAATGTCATTTCTTCTAAAATAGAAGCTTAACCCCAGCCTAAACCCAAGTACAAGATGTCACAGAAAAACAAGCGGTTATTATGAAGAGGTATATCTGTGTGCAAATACAGTGCAGGTTTTATGGAATAACAGGAATAACTCAAATGAAATTCCTTTTAAAGTTAAACTGTCACTGCATTCCAGCTGGAGATTGGGGTGGATGAGGAGGGGGGAAGAGAGTTAAAATCTAAACAACCTCTAAATCCTTCCTTGCAGCCTGCGATCCACTCCTCCACCTCTTACAGCTATCTGGTATTGATTTCCCAGTCTTAATAGACCATTATGGATGAAGCACTGCCGCACTCTGACATGCTCATTGGTAGGAATGTGCAGTGGCTTGTGAACAGTTATTTGAAATTTTGCTACCAGATGGCTACAGCTTTGCAAACCACCTGCCACAAGACTGAGCCATTCTGGCTCTGGTTTGAGCAGGAGCAATAACTGCTGCATCTCCAGTTTCCCCTTCTGACTGCACGAAGAGAGCATGAGATTGCTGACAAAGATGGGAGGGTGGGAGACATGGAGCGGCATCTCCAGTAGGGATGTATCTTGGAATATCTGCAGTCGGTGCAACCAACATCTTACTGGACTTGGGGGGGGGGGGAGAAGATAAGTGAGTGGGTACAGATGAAGTTACAGCATGCCAATCCTCAAAATGTCAGATATGCCAAAGCAGCATACATCTCTCAGATTTAATTTATTAATGGAAAAAACCTTTCAAGTACAAAAATCAGTATAAAAATCACTGACCTCACTGCATTCTATTCTCTACATTTAGTTTTTTCTTTACTGACCATATCTGTCTAACCCAGATTTCATTTATCTGTAGAATAGATACAATAGATTAAATTATTTATCTCAACATTCTGACTACATATAATTTATGTTCTCTATAATAATCCAGGAGTAATCAAAACATATTATTTCTCTACCATTTCCCCCTTAAATCCTACATTCGCTCCAGCAGCTCCAGCTTTAACTGGAAGCAGTTTAATAAAGTTAAAGCAGGTTTGGGGTTTGGTTATGGGTTGTTGGGGGGTTTTTTTTTGGGGGGGGGGTTAACTTTTGGATTTAGCTTATCAATGGAATAGCAGTGTGTCGTCATATCCAGATACTTGTTTAAAATGTGACAAATGTGTAAAAAAATGAATTTACATTTACAATTACAAACCTGGATAAAAATAAAATTAATAACTGGGAGCTTAAAAGGTGCTACAGAGCGCTGTGAGTGTTCTGTGGCCAAGGTGAAAAATCCAGAGTTCACAATTACATGCTTAGTGATCAGTAAAGTTAAGCAAACAGTAAGGCACCTGATGAATCATGCCCTTAGGGTGTAAAAGCTTTCTGTTGACATTTTTTTCCTTCAGCTTCAAAAATTGAAGTCTTTGTATCTCAATTTCTGAAATGTGGTCTTCCCAGAATTAAGGCAGGCAAGCATTTCAGGTATTCTTCTTCAACAATCTCTTCTGAAAAACTACAATTTTTCTGTCATGAAGTCACTGTAAAGCAACCTGGAATGTCAACTCCAGATTTACTGTAGCCAGTAAGCCTCAAGGATAAGTTCATATTGAGTGAAAAATGAAATAGAAATGAAAAACGAAAAATATCCATCCAAAACACATCAGAAGCCTCTCTTCACCATATAAGTGCTGCTATATGACAGATTGTGATTTACAGTGAGTGGGCTGGTACGGGCTATATGCATGTAGATTAAAATGTAGACTATATGAAAGTACAATAGGTGATCCAAAAAGTGCAGCAAGTACTATGGTTTTGTTTTGTTTTGTTTTTAATTATTATTATTATTAATGTGAGAATTAGAGGGATCTAAAAAAGAGAAATCTGACACATTCAGTTTCAGTTTTCATGAAGAGGTGGATTCCGCCTCTCTGGCTTGTTACCGACATGTTGCTACAATGTATAATATTTTAATTACGTGGTCACTTTGCTAACACTACAACTCTGACTTACTTCAAAACAGTTTTGCCTTTGAGATGTTGGTATTCAGCATCATATCCACTAGATGTCACTCAATAGTCATAATAATTTCCAGCACCGACATAAACACACCAAAAAAAGCCATAAAAAGGGCAACAAATGTTTTTTTCTTCATACTCAGAATTACGTTCTTTCAAAAATTCAGATAGTCATTGTTTAAAGTTAGGATGTGATGTCTGAAAGAATGTCAACAGCACTCCAAAAATCATAACTTTAAGCTTGTATGTGATCCCATTTAGAAGCCCTGGTTGCCATCTGGAAGTTATGTATTTCTTTAATAAATCTGGTTCTTTAAAAGAGAAAAAAAAAAAAAAAAAAAGGAAGAAAAAAAAGAAAAAAAAAAGAGCATTTGGAGGGTGATGGACTTGATGCTAATGAGTAATTGTGCCTCTGGACCGTGAACATGCTGTTCAACATTTTGATCTGCATGATGCCTAATGACATTGATCTTCAGTGATGTTGTTTTCTAGCTTATATGTTCATGCCCTCCGGGGTTTTGCCATTAAGAGATGTTTTGGATCCACATTCCCCAAAAAATATCCATGTACCAGGATGGATGGAGTGTCTATTACGCTGCTTGCAATAGTGTGTTTCTACCCGGACATTCTCTAGCTCCCACTTCCAGGCATTTGTTCTTGTGTGGCTTTCAGGAACTGTAATCACATCACAATGCAGTTGGGCTTTTCCTGGGAAACTAAACAAAGAAATTTTTCTCTAGCCTTCAAATGATTTAATTGGGTTTTTTTCCATATTCCCTCTGGCTTCCAAACAGCCTCTTCAAAATATGGGTACTAAAACTGTTCCCAGTATCGTAACACTGGAAACATTGTATATGGGGAGAAAACAGCTTCACACACCTGCTTGTTACTGTTCGATATAATTTTCATTCAGAAAGAGACTTATAACATTGTTACGCTATATTTGGTTCTTAAATCATTTCAGGAATACCTTGCTGTCCCACCTTCCACTAGATTTGTATTTTCCCAGAGGTAGCTAGCATCCCTCATGAATTCATATGTTCAGTAGATATTGACAGTTCACTTATTCCCCCGAATCCCAAAGGAATCCTCTATCTCTGAGGAACCCATAAACCTTTATCATCTCTTACCCTAATCACCAGCAACAGTGACATTTTCAAATACGTCTGCCGAGACTTGCAACAAATTCTGCTCACTTCCGTATTCAACCCCAGTGCTCAGAACAAGGAATGCTAAAAATATTTATTTACTATTCTGTGCAAATTACTCCTTAGATGCAAATTAAACTCGCTATGTAATTTGCATAAGAGCCTTTGTGAAAGGATGAGCTCACTGTTGCTCTGAAATGGGCTGAAAGGTTCATAAGAAAACAATCCCTTTCAGCTTCTGAAGAAAGCCTCCTCCTATGTTTGGTAAGACAGTCACAGGCTAACAGTCTGCTCCCTGGGAGCTGCACCTCAAAGACAGATGCAGTTGCTGTAACCAGAGACACAGGTCGTGCCTAAAGGCCGCAGCCAGGTGGGCTCCACTGTGCCAGGACTCTTCAAGCATACGATGAATGATACTATTAGGCCAATTCACCTCGTCTTTTGGCAAAAGGCACTGGCTTACTCACAAACATCAAAACTGAGTTGATCTTGGTTCATCATAAAACTTGCAGTGATTATAAAGCCCATAGTCTCCTTTTTGTTTCTTTCTCACAGACTTAGAAGAAGACATTTTGATCTCAATAGGTTTCTCTTTTCAAATGCATTTAGAAGCCTTGATGGATCTAGGCCTATACCATGAGTCTAAAATTATGAAATGCTCTGCATGATTTAAAGGGGCCTCAAAATTACCTGTCCCTTCTCAAACTCTTTTCCAAAGGCCAAATAGAGCTATATTTTTTTTATTTTTATATTATTTGTAATGACAGTCCTGCAGAAGGGAGGTGGACCATGTTTCTGTAGCAAAACATCAACCCTATTATATACAAAGGATTTAATTTTAAAACTTATTTTCTACCATTTGTCTGGTACTGCATTGGAGAAACTTTTTTTTTTGAGACCTGCATCTAACCTCTGCTTTGCTATGTTTGGCTGTAGAAATGGGCCAAGGGAGTCTACAGTGGTTTTGTGATCTTGTTTTTGGATAACATTAAATTCTTGCATTGAACTGGGGTTCGAAGAGCAAAGACTTTAGCCTCCTCAATCACATGGAAAACAATCATAGGATAATCATTTTCATAGCTGACTATTACAAGGACAGGACAAAAAAAGAAAAGAAGGGAAAGCACGTGGAAGTTACAGAATTTAATAATTTTTTTTCAGCCTCTGTTATTCCCTTTGTCTTTTGCAATCAGACTTTTAACACATAAAGCATGCTGTTTGGCAAATCTATCAGAGGGTGCTAACAAGGGAAATAACAGGCCTTCTGATGGCAAAGAAAAACAGATGCTGAAGTGAGCTGGAATTACTGTTGCTACTGCTGTTTCTATTGTAGTGATCCTTTTTCCTTAAAAACAAAGCAAGCTTGAAAAAGGCAGAAAATAAAAAGAACTATGGAGATTAAAAAAAATGAAGCTTCTGTTACCAAGGCTGTCTCTCAGGTGCTGTCAGTGGTAAGTCCCCAGGACAAGATCTTACCTGTCATGCTTAGATCTGACAAACCTCTACAAGTCAGGCTATTTAAAACTTTGCTTGAGCAGCCTTTGTGATCACAGGCTCTCTGACATGCTACAAAGCAATCCTAGCTACCAAAGCCCAACTCTGAAGCTAAAGCAAAAAGAGAGGAAGAAAAGGGAAGAAATACACAATACATTGGGAAATAGGAAAATAAAAAGGAGGGGGGGGGGGGGCAGGGAAGTGAAAGCAGGACTTCGGGTCTTGTAGTCTGGCACTGACTAGGATTTTGTTGAAGCCAATGGAGATGGTGGTGACACATAGGCCCCTTTCAGCTACCCAGTGCAATAAGGACATGCTTCAAGAGGAGGATATTGACCCCGGTGGTGCTGTATTTCTGATGTAAGTGCTCACTGGCCTCTGACGCTCTCCAGAAGCACTGTTGCTTTCTGGACATGAAGAAGGGGTGATGGACAGAATAGCTTAAGCTTTCATTACTCTGGTTACTATTTAAGTGAATGCTCAGCACACCAATATTACTGCACTAGTTTTTATGCATGTGCCAATTATTTACCCACCTTGATATCACCATATTTTGTTAGCCCATTTTGACAGAAATAATTCACATTCACATTTGTTGACTTTTAGCCCATAGGCTGAACTGAAGCATTTTTTGCTTTAGAAGGCTCACAGCAATAGTTCCCGAGGAAGTACTGCCTGAGGCCACATGATGCTACTACTGGAACTGCACCTCATTTTAATCCAAACTGGAGGACTGCACTTGCTATCAGGCAAAGTTATTTTCTCCAGTGGAATTAGGAAGGAAACAGGTGGGATCTGCACTGCTCCACAGTTCTGTTTTTAAATGAGACATATTTTAATTTACCTGGAGACCCCAAGCAAAACAGAGGTTGTACAAACAAGTACAGAAATGGTTTCTTCTCTGCAGAGTTGATATGGTACAGAAGTGGGCTCACAGTCAAGAAGCACAAGGAGAAACAATCCAAGTTGTCCAAGGCCAATGAGATATTTGATAGATTTCTGACTTCCACTACAATGCTTTATCTATCCCATACCAATAGGAAATAAGTATTGAGGGCAATCTTACCACTCTTTGAAATAATGAAGATTTGCTTTTCTAGTAGTTAATTCAATGCAGAATCTATTTTCTGAACAGCAGTAGATGTGTCATCTGGCTTACCCAGTTGATGTATTTGAACAGATACATACATTGTCCTAAGAAAGATACAGTACACATCTTAGCATGGCAGGGGAAGTTACTGCACTTACAGGAAAAGTAGGTATGTGGCAAGAGAAGAGTAAAAATCAATGACTTGACTTTACTATAATTCCTTTGTCACTACTGTGCAAGGTTGGGAAGAATGGTTGATGATGTGAAAGTCAGCATGTAAAAATAATTATTGAATGAGTCCAAGTCTGAGATGAAGGAAATAACTGAGTGAAAACTCTTTCCAGTGAAGCAGCTGTTAATTGTGCTCATCAGTCCAGTATATGTAGAGGAAAATGAAATGAACTCCTGACTGACTGCTCTTTAGAGAATTTTTTTCTTCCACTCTCATTCACTGTGCCAATTCTGGGCACCTGCACTGAAATGGCACTCTTGTTGCAGGTCTGAGCCATTAATACTGGTGCTACTTTTTGGACCTGCAAAAGCTTTTCAACACTTCTCCACAGGATTTGTGCATAAAGGAAAAAAATCTTGCACCAAGACATAAGCCCTCTGTCTCTTGAAATTAATGCCTCATGCCTTCCCTGAGAGCACAGAGAGAGCTCCAGGGGCTGAGATCAACACAACTCAAAAGAGTCTCTGGGCTTGTGCAGAAGGATGTAACTCAGCCTCCTACTCTTGCCTGTCTCTATTCGAAATGGAGATGGTACAGAAGAGACACACAGCTAGTTTAAGAAGTGTTCAGAGGGTGTTACATTTTGTGGTAAACCCCATTCCCCAAATGCTATTATCCTTTTCTTCAAGAAAATATTTCCTCTCAGCAATATTCCTCTGTTGCTGTTTCTGGTGTGTTGTTTCTTTGCAAAGGTTTTCTTTCTTTTTTTTTCTTTTTTTTTTTTTTTTCCCTGTTCTTTTTTTTATTTCTCTTTAATCTTCCTGGAAAAAAGGGTTTTATAATCTTTTCCTAATCAAAATTGGCCTTGTTTCCCTTATAAACTGCACAGATGTGAAGACATCCAAATTGAGAATAAGAGAATCTGAAACCAAGTTCTATATTCTGTAATCGCTAAAAGGCTTCCCTAGAGACAAGACTTAGCTACCATCACCAGGGGACCCTGAAAGCTCACATCTGAATTCAACAGGATGCTCCCTGTGCAGCGTATGAGACCCATACATCCCAAATCTCCTGACCAGGTAACAACACCAGTCACACTTACGCAATCTATCCACAGGTCATCTATAAGCTGTCCAAGGAAACCAAAGGGAGAAGGCACTGCATGAAATACCTGCAGAAGCAGTTGCTTGGGTCACATTTTCTTTCTTCCTCCACCTCCAGAGCAGTATGGCACAGCCGCTCTGTGTGAAATAAGTATTTGACAATGTAAAGTATCTCAGACCAGAGAGACAGCTTGAACTGTGCTTAGCTTAGGTAGCTATTGCTAATCTTAAAGGCTATACCACCAAATTTCCATTTGTTTTCACTGAAGTCAGAGAAAAAAATAATCACAAGACTCTTAAACATAAAACTGCTTTTAAAAGCTTTACATAAGAGAAAGGGAGTCAGAAACTGCAAAACTGATTATAAAGGAGATCCTGACAAAAGGACAAATATATTAAAGATAAGCCTTTCTTTTGAAAGGCAACAGGTTGGTGACAGCAAAGACAAAGGAGCTTTTAAGGAGCACTCTGAAACTCTTACTCCACTGAGCTTTGTACAAGGGCAACAGAGATTCACGCAATAGGGTGCACTTGATGCTACCTGAAGTATTCAAATGACAGTGTTACAATTTAGATTTACTGACTATTTCACTAGTTGCTCACTGAGCAAGGTATACAGTAGATTTTTAAAGGCTTCCTGTACTAGAACTACAAAACAAAATCTCTTAATGCTCTGTTCAGCAAATGTATATCTTTTCCCTGCTCTGCATGTCTGTAGCAATAAGTGGTAAGGGTAATTAAGTAGTAGTTAGGAATCTGCTGAGTGTTGCATGTCCTTAATGTGCTTTAAGGAAATTCTAGTGTTACAGATGCATGGCATTCCTATTACTTGATAATTGCATTTTAAAGTTTTGCATTTTAATTATGCTAGTATGCATGGGGTTATATTTTAAATTTAGTACCTTATTTTATGTAACATGTGCCATAAATTCTTGCTCCTAGATTAGCAAAATTTCATAGATGTCTGGACTGTAATATCCCATCACTTTATCCTCATATTCTAATTAAATGCTGACATTGTTTAAATGAGTTAAATCGAGTATGTTGGGTTTGTGTGTGTTTTGCCATATCAAAACAAATTTAAATTAAGAGCCTTTATGAGAGGTTCATGCTCCTTCTGGCATGTTACATTATTATATCATAATAGATGTAATTTAGAAGATTATGTCACTGCTTGATTCATTCTCCCAGTTGTTTAGGAGACAAGTTTGGGCTCATCAATTCAGGTTAAATATTTCGTTGCCTGAGCTATTGTTATGGTTTAACCCCAACTAGCAACTAAGCACCATGCAGCCGCTCACTCACTTCTCCCCCACCCAGTGGGATGGGGGAGAGAATTGGGGGGAAAAAAAAGTAAAACTTGTGGGTTGAGATAAGAACAGTTTAATAGGTGAGAAAGGAAGAAAATAATAATGATAACAATAACAATAATAATACTAAAATGACAATAAGAATAATAAAAGATTTGGAATATACAAAACAAGTGACGTACAATGCAATTGCTCACCATTCACCGACCTATGCCCAGTTAGTTCCTGAGCAGTGGTCATCCCCCAGGCCAACTCCCCCCAGTTTATATACTGGGCATGACATCACATGGTATGGAATACCCCTTTGGCCAGTTTATGTCAGGTGTCCTGACTGTGTCCCCTCCCAACTTCTTGTGCCCCTCCAGCCTTCTTGCTGGCTGGACATGAGAAGCTGAACAATCCTTGACTTAGCATGAACACTACTTAACAACAACTGAAAACATCAGTGTGTTACCAACATTCTCATACTAAGTCCGAAACATAACACTATACCAGCTACTAGAAATAAAATTAACCCTATCCAAGGCAAAACCAGGACAGCTGTGTAAGTAACCAAGTAACTCTTAGTCAATTCTCAAATTTGAACAAGGACAACTGCAGGATGCTGTGGTGGGGCCTGTATTTTTAAAAGGGACTAGTGATCCAATTACCAATTCAATTCTTGAAACACCTGCCTTAAGAAACATGTAAACAAACCTCATTTTCAGTAATAGAAGTGCTTCACATGTTCTAGAAAATCACAGTTCTCTTAGGTTTCTCAAGTCTGGTAGCCAAAATAATTAGCTGTTTTGAAAGCTTAGGCTAAAAAGTAATTAAAACCAGAAATTCTCAGAACTGACTATTCTTCTTAAAATGGCTTACATACTTAAAAACGGTGGCTCTAGGCTGTTCTTTATATCTACATTTAAAGTCTGTCTATATCCTACGCCTGAAAAAGTAAATAGGGACAACTGGTTGTGTCCTGTCTATTTTGATTTTGCAGTTGCATCAAAACAGATGAACAAATAAACATAATTTGACTACAAGACTATAGCACCACTCCAGTGACTGAGAAACCT
Source organism: Astur gentilis (assembly GCF_929443795.1). Lineage (NCBI taxonomy): Eukaryota > Metazoa > Chordata > Aves > Accipitriformes > Accipitridae > Astur > Astur gentilis. Next base: position 17,403,967 of record NC_064900.1, on the reverse strand, counting down.
TCAAAGGAGAAAGGAAGTGCAAGAGAAGGGGAACTTAGTCTCCTATATTAATGTGAGAATAACAAAATACTATAAATCTGAGGTAGTTTTAATAACACTAAAAAAAATGGATTAGGCCATCTAGGCAGGAAGGAGGTGAGAGAAATTAAATGAAACTACATGGGAAAAGTGACGAGAAAGGGAAGATAGTGAAAACCAGAAAACATTCTGAATAGCAAAAATACCATCCATCAAAGTGACAGATGAAATGGAATATGATACAAAGTAAAAGAAAAAATACTGTAAAGCTATCCTGAGCTGAATTAGATTTTGAAGTTTCGGGTACATTTTTACAAACATGATCATGAGCTCTCAAGACCATTTAGCATTTGAAAGATTGTACTGTATATGAGATTCTATCTGGATGATTAAGAGATCACATGGTTGCTTAAAACAGTTTGTATTTATTTACCTGTAACTTTTGTTTCTCCAAACATTTACTCTTGCCTTTGTTTCATTGATAAGGTTACCTAGCATTAGGGAAACACAGTGAAAAGCAGTAAAACTAAGAGAATGCACTACCAGCAGGTAGATTGGAGATTAATATCCAGTCCAGCACAGCCATAGCTTCCAATCCCACACATATCTTAGAAGGTGTGAAACATAACTGGCAGTCCGCAAAGAGTTGCTGTGGGAACTAATGTCCTTGGTTTTGGGGGCAGAGGGAGACAGCAAAGGACAGAAAAGGAGAAGACAGCAGAGAGACACCTGATGGCTATGAATAAATCAAAGTAAAGTCCCTAAGGGGAGATGCTGGCATGTATGCAAATAGGCTAGAAAACACTTGCTTCATGAATAAGCTTGAAAGGTATCACACCTGATAACCCACTCTGCTTCCTCTCCGGTAATCAAAAGGTAATCACTATGCTCCCAGTGTGATTAAGCTTATTTTTAAGTTCTATTTGCAATTGCTTGTCTACAACAAGAATATTTAAGCAAATTAAGGCAGATCAACTGCTGGCATCAAGTCAATGTCTGCATGCCACTATCGCCTCTTAATTTCTGATCCTTTTTACTGACCTGACCCATGTTACCGTAATTAGAGGAACCATGGGGGAAAGAAATTAAAATTTTAAAATGTCCAGTACTAGGACATTTTTAATTTCCACATGCACAAGATCTCAGCCATGCCTTACTCAGGAATATGCCTTCTGCCCAGCAAAAGAGCTGAAAAAAGGAACCTGTTACCTCCCCCAAACCTGAAAAAGTAGAGGAACAATGATTTCTAAACCAGTTTCTTGTCTTTTAAAAGTATCTGAGTCAAAGTATTTGAATTGTTACGAGTTTACCCTTGTATTTAGGGCATATTTCCTGTTTTCCACATTGCCAAAAATCTCCAGTGCCTCCAAGCATGACTCTCTAAGTAGCTTCCTCCTACCATCTCAGCACTTAATAGTGGTGGGGACAATGCAGAACCATGAATGATTGAGGATCTTCATCACAGGATTTCTCACCAAAAACCTTAAGGAGGGGAACTGAGAATTAGGAACAATTAGGAGCATAAAATCATACTATTTTTCCTTGCCACAATGAAGAAACTGCAACCAAAGTTATGATGCTTTTATAGAGACGTAGCTGATCTTTGCCTTCCACCTGACAACCCGGTAAGCCAGGGGATGGTCTTCCCAGCACAGAACAAAGCCATTCACCTACTGCCTACTCTGAATAAGGAGATATCAGAGCCTGATTTCCTGAAAGAGCTGACACCTCTGCTACCATTATAACAAATCAGTCTGGACAGTCAGGAGAGACTTGCAGTATCTGGATTCAAAAGCAATTAATCCTAGTGACCATCTTTCACCTGTTAGCCTTTTCCCACTAGGCAACAGCCAGTTCAAACCCATCCTATGTGCTTGTGAAAAAGATTGCATATACTGATATAATTTATGCATGCTAGGCAGGGACAAAGCGGAACAAATTAAAATATCCAAAGCACACTTAATTCTAGCATTTCCTAGTTTTTGAGTATTTGGCAAACCTCTTCAACCAGTATGGGATGGTAAGCATTACAAATGGTGTGATAGAAGTACCTGCACCCGAAGGTCCTAGGAGAATGTGGTCTGGACTCCACTGGTGGCTGCCATTTGTGCAGGGGCTCTAAGCTCCCAGTCACGTTTAGGGTCACTTTATCCCCACAGATACAAAGAGCATAGCTCCACACATTAATGATGGCAAGAGGTGCATTACTTGTCACACGGCCCTACTGGGGCTAGAAAAAAATTTCTATGCTTTCCTTCTCTTACGTAGCCACACCAGGGCCAGCTGTATTGTGGCCTTCTCTGAGTCAAGTTGAAATTGTGTTCTATTTCAGACTCCATAAGCAGTGAAACCGTCTACTTTTCTATGTCTGCATGTACCAACATTCATGCATCTTGCCTAATGCAGCTATTAAATTAAAAGATCCTACTGGTTCTAATTGGCCTTCCTGAGTCAAAGTGTTTTATCCATTCCACTTTAGGTAAAGCTCCATAGAGAGTCTATTTATAAATGTTGCCAACATGTGGTTAATGCTTTTGACCTTTGATGGTAAGCAATTCTAATAGTTGTGTAACACAGCAGCAACATTTTTCGTTACCATTCTGGATGTTCTTGTTTGGGAACAGTCTGATGGCCGCTATTTCTCCCTCTGTCTCTTTCTCTCTCTATTTTTTAAAGTCTGCCAAATAAAAAGAATTATTTGCTCAGAGTGCAGACCAACTGAGTTTTGCAGCAGCTCATGAGCAATAATCCACAGAACAGTGCACATGTCAGCTTCTGAGAAAGATATTGACATCCACCTCATCAAAACATATAGTCCTTGTGCCAAGTTTTTACCTTGTCAGAGCCAAAATGAACATGAGGGTAGGAGGTACCTGCACTTGTGTTCATAGGATAAAGTATCTGCAGTTGCATCTTCCTCATATGAGTGATGCAATTACCTCCTGGATTCTGAGTTAGGACAGCTGAGGGGAAATTAAGGAGGGCCAACTTAAAATACTTAAATTAAGCAATTGCTGAAATTATAAAGGAGGACTGAGTCTAGTTTAAAGAAACGGTAGCTCAAACTTTGCAAAAGTTATTAAATTGTTCCTTTGTGTTTTCAACAACCCTTGCATTTATTTTAATTCACTGCTTTAGAAGTGTCCTACAACTCTACCCTAGCTATGCTTAGTTAATGTGTGATGGACAGACTGGTGCTTACATGATTTCAGAGTGATGGGAAGTAGTAGTGACAGATCCTAATCCTGACTGTTTGGAGATGCTTACTTAAATGACAGCTGTTGCTGTTATGGGAGGTATTTGTCTTCAAGCACTTGCCTTCACATGTCAGCTGCATGCTTCCACCCAGACAGTTCCTAGGTAGCTATCTATGGGAAGGCTACTTGAGCCATAGGATCAGCATCTCCAGACAACTGAAGATACTGTGCCACCTATGTTTTTGTATAGCTGAGTTCCTTGTTCCCCAGGTTTTTCCAATAAACAGTAAGCTAGAGGAAGCTAGCCAATGTTGACCCCCACTTCCTAATCCAGACGTTGGATCAGGAGCAAGGGAACACAGGACTGGTAAACAGCAGATACTGCAGGTGAGGGAGGCAGATGGGGCATTATGCCAGCACTTTAGTATGTATCTGGGTAGAGGAAGACTTGGACCATGAAGGTGAAGAGTTTGGCTTGATAAAGTCATAGAGTTTAAATCCCACTCATGTAGGGCACTGCAAGGGGCTGTGCTGCCAGACAGCTGGGGATGAGGGGATAGCAGGATTCCTCCTGCTACATTTAGAGACAGTACAGCACAGAGCAATTGCCTTCAGTGCCCTCTGCAGTAACAAGAAAACTGAGTTCTTGGTCTCCTACTTTCCTGAATTGCCAGTTGTCCTGGTTTCAGCTGGGATAGGGTTAACTGTCTTCCTAGCAGCTGGTACAGTGCTATGTTTTGGGTTCAGTATGCAAAGAATGTTGATAACACTGATGTTTTCAGTTGTTGCTCAGTAGTGTTTAGGCTAAAGTCAAGGATTTTTCAGCTTCTCATGCCCAGCCAGTGAGAAAGCTGGAGGGGCACAAGAAGTTGGCACAGGACACAGCCAGGGCACCTGACCCAAACTGGCCAATGGGGTCTTCCATACCATGGGATGTCCCATCCAATATAGAAACTGGGGAGTGGGGGCAGGGAATCACCGCTCTGGGACTAGCTGGGTGTCGGTCGGCGGGTGGTGAGCAATTGCCCTGTGCATCATTTGTACATTCCAATCCTTTTATTACTACTTTTGTCATTTTATTAGTGTTATCATTATTAGTTTCTTCTTTTCTGTTCTATTAAACCATTCTTATCTCAACCTATGAGTTTTACTTCTTTTCCCAATTTTCTGCCCCCTCCCACTGGATGGGGGGAGAGTGAGTGAGCAGCTGTGTGGTGCTTAGTTGCTGGCTGGGGTTAAACCACGACACTGGTTTAAGATTTTTTCTGTTCTAGCTGTGTAAGAATTAGAAGTAAACCTTTGGCTTGCAATGCAGAAGAAGGAATCTGTGATGGAAGAAATATTGGCAGTGTTCCTTCATCCTTTTTTGAGCTGTTGAAGTGAAGCAGGATATGCCCTCCTAATTGTTGAGTTCTCAGCAAAGGAACAAGATTCCCAGCATGCATTCAGGTCTGGGAAAAGGCCAGAGCCAGTAGTACCATGCCAACCCAATGTCATCACTTACTGGCAATCTGCCACAACAGAAACTGCACAGTTGACAAGTGTTTGGTTACACCAGTCCTTCAGATTTTCTTGCTGGAAGGGTGCTCATCTCCTGTATTGAACCTTAAGAAAAGCATAACAATTCTAACCTTGTATTTTTCCAAGGGGAAAGCAGGGATGGAGGGAAAATTAAAAAAAAAGTTTTCCTCTATATAATCTCAACATCCCTCCCAGACAGCTTCTGGGATCCTGGAGAGGAGAACAAGAGAATACCTTTGTATGTACACATTATAAACAAGTAAACCAAAGCACGAAGAACGTAAGGACTACATCTCAGGGAAGCACTGAAAATGCCACTTATGCCAAGCAATTCCAGTGTGAAATCCAGACATGCAGTTTAAATTCTCAAGGACCTAGGATACTATAAGCATCTTCATGCACTGGTGGAATCATGCAGCCGTCTTATCTCCTACCTAAGGAATAATGCCTGATAAATACACTCTGCTTCTAGCAAACATTAATGTTTCAATCCAGACTAGGATTGACTTTTGAAATGATCCCCACTTATGGTACTTCAGTCTATGTTTTGGACTGATCAGAGCACATGCATGGACACACACACACAATGACCTTCAGGTGACTCTGTCCCAAAAGATGAGGATCAAGTGATGCTCTCCAGCTGCTAATAAGCGCTCTGCACACAGGCCCAGACTGGTGCTAGTCCAGAGGAAACCCCCTCAAACTGTGTGACTGCTGTTTCCTCTGCACCAACTGTTTTGCTCTTCAAATCTACTCCTCTTGAGCTACAACTTGCTGAGACCCCCTAAAAAAACTACACAGCAGCTACAGGCATCTCCCTGTTAAAAAGAAAAGCTCAGAAGCACTGGAGGCCTCACCTCTTGTAATCCTGAATTCTCTTATCATCCTCAGCCCTAGGCAGGTTCGCAGCCATGCCAGCTGCTTCCCTAGAGAAGGGCTTAGCCAGAAGTCCTCCTGAAGTGCTGGTGCTTTGAGGAGCTGAAATATTCACAGAGTGGATAGCCAGGAGTATTATGTAGTAGCCAAGCAGTAAAGGCACTTCCCTGAGGTAAGGCTCTACTTTCTGCCTGGAGATAACTTCATATGCATCACACAGCAGGGGATATTAACCTCCTTGGCATTAGAAACCAAAACCAGGATTCCCCAGCACTGGCAGCCACAGGCCATCTGCCTGAGGTGCTGTTTAGGCAATGCATCCTGGGACTTTAATGAAAATAAATCCATAAGCGGATATTACACAAGGGCCATGTTTCCTGCAGTCACAAACCACACAGCTGGACTCTCCTGCATCACCTGTGGGCTGTCTGAAGTGTGTTCGCTGGTTAGTTTTTGGGGTACATACGTCCCCCAATGCACTGTGCAGGCAGTCTCAGCTCCCAGCCGAGGTTTGTGAATTCCACTCCTGGAAGCAGCTGCCTAAAATTTAAGTGTATGCTCAGCACAACTACTGTCACACTGACTCGTGGATCTGGGCCAACATGACAGGTCCAGGGCCAGAACCAAAACCAGGAGTGGCACTCAGGCATTTCTTTTGCATATTTTGACTATCCAGATTACATTCCCGGATACACAACTCACAGACCAAGGTAAGTGCAACAGACACACACTACCTAACTTTCACTGGCACAAAGAAAAAAAAAAAAAAAAGAAGGTATTTTTAAGAAGTCAGATTATAATTTGGTTGTTCTTGTTTATTGCCACCACAATGACAGCCTTTAATTAAGTGCTAATTTGAGTCAATAAGAGATTGCCTGGGCCAGTAAAGGAGTACAGATTGTGATAGTTATTTTTGACACACTGCTTTTACTATATAGCCTCCAAGGACACTTCTATCCAATGTCTTTTAACCTTCTTCAGTTGTGAATTTTGTTACATGTTACATCTGTAAGGCTGCATACAGCAGAATGACTTACTTCACGTGCCCCAGTAATGGGACTGTGAGTGTAATTAGGGTAATGTGTTAATGTATGGCCCTTGGAGAACCTGCCTGACAAAAAGAGAAGGGGGGGGGCTTATGGGAAAAGGAGTAATTGACAACATTTCTTCACACCTCTAGCCAGACAACATCTGTTCAAATTAGACATTGTGAATTTGATACTACCTGAACAGCAGGTCTGGTCCAAAAGCCACCAATAACTATTTTTACCTCCTTCTCCCTTTTCTACAGAAATAATCAGCTCTAAAACAGACTCTTTGGAAAGGAATATGTGCAAATGGATTTTTTTTATGTCAAACAGAGCTTTATTAGCATCGGTAAAATCAACATGGGTATAAGAGATTGCTCATTAAAAGGTGGAATCTCCATATTGTGTTCTTCCAAGAACTGAGATATTTTAAAGACAAATATATTTCTATTCATCTTTTCTCCCTGGTGAAAAGTTGCTATTGGATACCTTATTTAATAGCTTTGCTGACACTCCCTGTAAAGAAGAGTGAGAAAAAATTTGTCACATCTGAAAATGGATTTTCTTTGAGTGGGAAAATCCACAGATCCAACTCACTTGGCATGAGGATTACCATTCTAAGACAAGCTTAAACTGTCGCATCCATCCAAACACTTTTTTTTTTTTTTTTTTCGGCCAGAATGTTTAGACATAGAAGGGGAAGGGTTACCCTAAAGACAAAACCTTCTTAAAAACTGCAATTCTTCTGCCAAGTGTATTGGATCTATGGAGCTGGCTACTAAAAGAAAGGAAATTTAAAGCAAAGAAAATCTCTGTATTTAATTTCACTAGTAGAATTCACAAAACACGACTTTCTAAGTCCCATGCAGAAGAACTCCTGCAGACAAAACTGTAAAATCTTATGCATGAGAGTTTGAATTATAAATGCACATTTATCTAACCACGGTATAGTGCACAGTGTTCACAGTCATATAAGAATAGACTAACAGTCATACCAGGCCAGATCAAAGATCAGCATCCACTCAGCATACAGCTTCTGATAGCAACAAGTAGGGGATATCTACAGATAAAACAGAGTCCCCTGAATTGTCTTTAGAAAATCAGCAAACTAAGGGCAGTTAAAATAATTCATGAACTTCATCAGATGCTACTAATAAAATTAAATTAAATGGTGATCTGGCCATTTGCATTCCACAAGCAGAAAAATAAGAGCCAAAATTAGTCATTACTCATCCTAAATTATTTGGTCACAACTAAAACTATTTCAACAGATGAAATTATTTACAGATGTTTTTCTTTAGCTAGTAATTACACTTCACACAAAGTAAATTATTTGTTTAATGTTTAGCTACAAGTGAGAAAACTTCTGGGACATCTGTAATCTTAGAACAACTTCTACAGGCAAGGACAGATACTTTTAACAGCTTTAACAGGAATTATTTTCCCTTCTAGACTGATCCAGAACAGCAAATCAATACCGCAAAGGTTATGTTATGCCTCCTTTTGCTGCAGAACAGCAAGCTGTTGATGATTTGCTTTTTTGTAAATGGCTCATTACATTAGTAGAGAAGTCATGTATTGTCTGTCTCTGAAATAATTATGCCTTTAGGATTTTTCTCCTGTAATGAAGTATATCAGCTCTTGAAGCTAGTGGTTAGAAGAAAGTTTGCTTTATGGAAAAAAATCTGAAAATTTACACATGATTTCATATATATGGCGTCTTTGTCACATTAGGATCGAAAATACTCCCCCTCAGCTACTGATGAGAGTTCTTAGCTTTTTTAATGGCATTCAGTTATTCACTTTTTATGCTAAGTAAGGAATGTCATATAACAATAAAATTAAGCTGCTTACAGGAAATGTGCAATAATCCATCCTCACTCCAGATAGCTAATGAAAACTGGGATTCATCAAATTCTGCTGATATAAGAGACTAACTGCATCCAGAACACATTTATCTAACATTCTGGCAATAGATAAATATACAGACTCTCTTTTAATTAGAAAATCTGTCTCTCCCCGTTTGATTCTATGAAGCATAAGCATGAATAAAATAAAGCTGCATGCTGTACGTACTGACTTACAAGTTCATTGAACAGAAAGGATGCTTCCAAGATCATTTTAGTTGGCAATCAAGGGATCTGTGCCACAACCCATTCAAATGGGGGATCCCTAACCAATTGTATGCTTAAAAGGACAAAGCAGTCTGACCTCTTGCTCTGCTGGTCACTATACAAACAATGCCCCAGAAAGAGAGGCATTTATTTTAAGGGGATTTCAGAAGCGTAGGCATAAAGTTGGCCTGCTGCAAAAGTAGGTGGCAACAATGAGGATAAGAACTACACTGCAGGTGAAAAGTTTGGAAGGGGGCGATAGAGCCATCATTTGCAAACGCACAGAGAAGCGGAAGGCTTCCCTGCTGCCATGGCCTGCGTTGGAGTCAGCGATGGAAGAGAAAGTAGCAGTTGGATCACCCCACAGCCAAAAAATGAAGCACAGGATCTGTTCAAAAGCATTTGGCTATTTATACCGCAACTGCTAAGGGGGCACAGTGTTGCTGTCCCTCCACTTCTGCTCACTGCATTGCTTTATTTAGCCGTAAGGGAGAAATACGGGAATTGGATGTAGGTAGCTCTTATCCCCTGGGTCTTCTCCCCCTTTTCCTGCTTCTCTGCATTTATCTATCCTTCCCTCCCTCTTCCGTTCCTCTAAGTTTTATTTCTTGGCTCTATCCATAATACACTGAGATTATTTTTCATTAAACTGTACTGAAAAGGCAGGATATTTGTTTGCTCAGGCTCAGGTGGGGATGAAAGAATAAATGAAGCTGGAGGCCGTCTGTTCAACAACTTGATAATTTCTATTATAGATCTTATTGTTAGGAACAACGCAGAGAAACTCTTTGTCCTTAATGAAAAGGAAAAAGAAATAAAAAAGGAAGTCTGAGGCATATTACGCTTTAAATTTACAGCAAGTAGACTAGGAAAAAGAAACATTTAAGCAAATGATGGAAAATAAACAAAAATGGGGTTTGGTCTTCCGCCATCCATGGCAAATCAAGCCCCACTCTTTTTTACACTTACAGACCCTAGAAAAAACACACTTTTATTGAAAGATCAGTTATTATACAAAATGACCATCAGAGCACAGGCAGAGGCTGCAATGGTGAGCCAGGCCAGGCCAGGCCTGGCCCAGTCACCCGGACTGGCCATAGCCTGGCCATTCCCCAGCACCACCGCAGGCAGGCCCCAGGCCAGGCCCGGAAGGCAGCCCCTCGGCCGGGACAAGGGCCCAGGGGTCCATCTTGCAATCTCCTCCCACCCCTGTGAGTGTGCTTTGGTTTTTATGCTGCCTGCCTGGAAGAACCACGGACCAGGTCTTCCATTCCCCACCCACGCTGCTACATCTGCAGAACGCAGGGAGCGCGGCAGCCCTCAGAGCTGCAGCCCCTGAGGGATGGCCAGCGTGCCTTGGGCCTGATGGCTGAAGGCCAGCCGTCTGGATCACAGTGTTTTAGCAGACACCATGCTAGACCAGCATTTCAAAGTCAAATCTAACTCGTTTTACTGCCTCTCATTCCACACTGCTCTTTTTAATTCCCTCAGAAACATCCCCCGGAGGCATACATTTATAGCTAGGTTTTGAAGCTACCTTTGCCGGTCTTCTGCCAGGATGAGGGCTGTTGCTTTGGCATGGCTGGCGAGGGCAGGGAGATGAACCCAAGGGCAGGGGAAAGAAAAGTGGGAAAAACCTTGTCTCAGACCCTTGGATGCAGGCTACAACTAAGCCCATCCTGGCGCTGCGGCAGGTATTTGGTCTTTTTGGTGGTGCCCACATAAATTATGTTTGGCAACACCTGATCCAGGTGACTTCCAGAAAACCAGCAGTAACATATAGCCAGTGTGTTAAGAACAATAGAAATAAACTTACTATTTTTGGCTTTCATGATTCTCGTCCTTCCCTACGTATCAGAGGAACCTTGAACGGGGAGGTTTTGTGCACCCCTATGTGTACTTCCTAAAAGCTTCCTGAAGCAATAGGGCCTCTTTTCAAGCAATCTCCTCAACAGGAGCTTGTACACTTACTGACACAGAGGGAGGGAAGTTGTAGCATGGTTTGAGCTGGTACTCTTCTTTCCTTTCAGCTGAGATGCCTTTTCTCTTTCCTGTCCATTGATCCTCTTTGTGAAGAAAACATTCAGCTTCATTGTAGCTACTTTTTTAATGCTCTTTAGGCAAAGGTATACTAAAGAATGTAAGAGGTTTTGGCATTTCACCTGCATGCAGTGGGGTTTGATAGCCAAGATATTTCAGAGCTTGTTCTCACATAAAATTTATACAATTCTAACTATGCTAAAGCAATATAGACCCTATAATGTTATCCTGATACAAACATAACTCTCGATCAATACGTCTTTGTCCCCTACAGGAAAGGGGTAACAACAGTGATATAAGACATTTCTAGTCTACTGTAACTAACTGTCCCTTTGCCATTGCACTGGTTTAGCTGTATTTGTGAAAAAACCCTGTAACTGACTGACAGCACTAATCCAAACATAAACTCCTTTGAAATTCTTCTAAACAAAGCTATACACTGTGGTAACCAATACAACATATCATATTAGCACAGGAAATATGCAAATATACTGTTTACTGAACTATGGAAATATTCCCATTTATTTTCTTCCCAGGAAACACACAGAACATTGCAAATATATTTGCAAAACACAAGAAGGAAGTAGATATAGACAATAGTAGTCACATATTTAAATGGAGATCTGCTGTGTTTTATTTTTTTTAAAAAATTGCTTTAAGCAACTGTAGATAGCAACCTAGTATTCCCAAAGTAAGCCCTAATCTGGAATGCTGTCTCATTGGAACATTAAGTGGTTTTTTCAATTCACATATCAGAGTGTTTTTTAAAGAAATACACCTTGACATCTGTGCTTTCATTATCAAGGAAGAGCTGCAAATCTTGCTTATAAACCTGTCCAACAAAATATTTGAAATACTCGACTACTTGTAACATTTTCCCTATTTCCATCTTTACTAATACAAATTTTATGTAGTGACAGAATAATGCCACAAGCTAAAAAAGTGCATGTGCTCTCTCACAATACGCTGCACGTGTAGACTTTTGGGATGTAAACCTCCAAAGCAATACATTTCATCCGAGGTGAGAAAACTTAAATTCTGGAAGATGGAAGTGAGTCAGGATGCTGTCCTCAGTGGAAACTGGAATCAGTTTTCAAATCCAGATTCCTAAATGGAGCTCAGTAACTTAAGTTTTAAGCATGAAGTCTGCAGCTCAGAGGAAGAGCCAGGCACAGCTGTGATGTGTGCCATTTTCACATTATGTCTCTGCAGACTGGTAGCGAGCCAGTGTCCTGGTTTCAGCTGGGATAGAGTTAACTGTCTTCCTAGTAGCTGGTACAGTGCTATGTGTTGAGTTCAGTATGCGAAGAACTGATGTTTTCAGTTGTTTCTCAGTAGTGTTTAGGCTAAAGTCAAGGATTTTTCAGCTTTGCATGCCCAGCCAGCAAGAAAGCTGGAGGGGCACAAGAAGTTGTCACAGGACACAGCCAGGGCACCTGACCCAAACTGGCCAACGGTGTATTCCATACCATGGGATGTCACATCTAGGATATAAACTGGGGGGAGCCGTGGGGGGGAAAGCGCCCCTCAGGGACTGACTGGGCATTGATCAGCAGGTGGTGAGCAATTGCACTACGCATCATTTGTACATTCCAATACTTTTATTATTACTGTTGTCATTTTATTAGTGTTATTATTTTTAGTTTCTTCTGTTCTATTAAACCATTCTTATCTCAACCCACAAGTTTTACTTTTTTTTTTTGCCAATTTTCTCCCCCATCCTGCTGGTGGCAGGGGGGCAGGGTGGCGCAGTGAGTGAGCAGCTATGTGGTGCTTAGTTGCTGACTGGAGTTAAACCACAACAGCCAGCAAAAAATTATTTGTACTAAAACTAAAAGCAACTTTCACTTGATGAATGTTTTAATGACCCTCAAACTGAGAACTCTTTAGTTTATTTCATTCTTGCCCCAAGTTTTTATCACCCAAAAGTGTCCAGTAACCTAGCATACTTCAGATATCTGGTCTATTTATTGCTGTATTACTGCTACAAAAGACTTAACATGAACAGAACATAGAACAAAAAGAACTCTTCTGCCCACTGTAATACCAGTTTCTTACAGAAATACAATTATTATATCTTACAGAAGAAGAAAAAAAAGCAGCTTTAAAAAGAACTGCAAAGCATTCAAGGTACCTCAGCCCCTCAGGTGCAGTTCTGGCCTTGTAACTCCAGTCTGATAAGGACTCCTAAGAACATGCTCGATTCCAACATACTGTTAAGTCCTCAGGTTCATTTGGTATTAGTCCCTTACAATGATATTAAAACTCTTAACCTCAGTGTATTTATGCAGAGAGAATTATAGATTTTGAATCTGCAATTCAAATTTTGAATTGCAGAATTGAAGATCTCTCAGCAGTGTACTTGTGAGCTAAGCCCTATCAAAGCCAGAAAAGGACCTTTTTCTTGTCTATGTCAAGGGTTAGTTCACACAAATGCTAACCTTAGGAAGAAGAAAAGCTCATTAAAGAATGTTGTGGCAAGGTACATGCTATAATAGTATTTGAGCTTTCTCATGACAGATAGGAAGATTCTGATGCTGAACCGCAAGGCCAGAAGTTAAGATCTGAGATTGCTTTCCAGCTCAGTCAGACTCCTTTCTGATTTTGTGACAGCTAGTAATTTTTCTATGCCTTTTTCCTGCCACACTACCCACCTCTGTCTCCTGATGAGAAAACCACTCAATGTTTCCGTTTTGTGTTTCCAAATTGTTTTACTTCTAGAAGAAGTGCTTTATAAAGAAGGTAGTTTCTGTTTAGCACATCTCCTCACATGTGTTTCACCAAGTGTATTTCCATTATGTGAGCTATAAAACTATGGGCCAAACTCTCTCTTTTAAGAGAGTCCTTGACACTAAAGCTTGTTAACCAATCCTTTGAGGCATAAGATGTGGAGTATTACCTAAAGTACTATTTCTGAAACTGCAAAATACCTCCCAGTTGGCTGATCATACAGGTGACTGTTGTTCCACATGTACAACTGTTACACACTACAGAAATTGGAAAAATGTGAAGTCACATCCCTAAAGAGAAATAGATGAAAAACAGGTTATTTCCCTCCTCTGCTTACTGAAAGAGAAATTAAAATTTTAGGTTAATTCAAAGCCTGACACAGTTTTGTTGTAGCTCTTTAAAAATCTTTGAGAAGTTGACTTGTCACATTTCACTTTGGCAATACCACCTAAAGATAACTTGTACCTTTTCTTTAGCATTGAACTGTTTACCAAGTTTAATCTGAGTTAACATAGTACTTAACTCCTCCAAGAGCAGAAATTTTACAAGGTAGATCTACCATTTTGATGTACCTCAGTTTCTACCATTCCATCTCCACATCAGCAGTAGATGCATTGGCCTAAAAGTGAGTTAACTGCTCTATCAGTAACTCTGAAGCAAAGTTTACCAATCACTGGGGCACAGGACAGAGGAAAGCTGCACACTCACATCTGGCTATTTTTCTCCGAGAGAGTACAGTTCAAATATAAATTACAAGTTTGATGAAATAATTACAAGATAAGATGTTACAGCCTGAGTTATACAGGAGATAAAACACAGTTACGTTGGTTCCTTTGAGCGTTGCCATCTCAAAGTTTCTGTTAATTGTCTTTCACAAAAGGCAATGCCATAACCAACAAAACCGAAGAATATCCATACCAGGGAAATATACTAGAAGATAAGAAAGCCACTGTTTTCATTTTGCTAGCTAGTGGAAGGCAAGTACTAGTAAGTATGATTTTTAAACTACATGGCAACATACTGGCGAATATGAAAATCCTTTGGCAGGTGTGAACCAACACATTGTCTTTCTGGAATATAATAGCACTAGAGACACACACCAAGAGAATTCCATCAAACTAAACAATCATGCTAAGGAATTTTAAATTTTAAAATAAAATATATATAGTAATCCAGTGAGATAAATTCATTAGAGTAGATTCAAAACAATAAGATCAATGCATTCAGAAGGCATATGTTTCAGTTCTTGTTTATTTACTGTTGTGACTTCAGAATATAGAGCATCTCTGATGATGTCAGTTGCAAATAATATCAGCAGAAGTGTTTACAGCCACTCAGGGTGCTTAGGAGGGAAATTAAGTTGCTTTTTACCACTGGCAGGGTACTACAAACATTCTTCTTGAATGCCGCTTCAGGGGCCAGCATTCAAACATGGCGGTCAGATTTAGAACAGAAAGCATCTCTGTATCTAAGTGCATGTGAATGCTGCAAACTGCAAGGCTAGGTCTGTAATGACTGCCATTAAATCCACACTGACATTTACTCCTCCGCAGCATTTTCTGTTTACTTGAGGACAAGTTACCATAAAACCTGTGCTGTAGTTTAACCCCAGCCAGCAACTAAACACCACACAGCTGCTCACTCACTCTCCCCTCACCCAGTGGGATGGGGGAAAAAAATCAGGAAAAGTAGTAAAACTTGTGGGTTGAGATAAGAACGGTTTAATAGAACAGAAAAGAAGAAACTAATAATCATAATGATAACACTAATAAAGTGACAACAGTAATAATAAAAGGATTGGAATGTACAAATGATGCGCAGGGCAATTGCTCACCACCTGCTGATCAATGCCCACTCAGCCCCTGAGGGGCGATTCCCCATCCCCCCCCCCCCCCCCAGTTCCTATCCTAGATGTGACGTCCCATGGTATGGAATATCCCGTTGGCCAGTTTGGGTCAGGTGCCCTGGCTGTGTCCTGTGCCAACTTCTTGTGCCCCTCCAGCTTTCTCGCTGGTTGGGCATGCAAAGCTGAAAAATCCTTGACTTTAGCCTAAACACTACTGAGCAACAACTGAAAACGTCAGTTCTTCGCATACTGAACTCAACACATAGCACTGTACCAGCTACTAGGAAGACAGTTAACTCTATCCCAGCTGAAACCAGGACAACCAACTATGCCTAATGTTAGGACAAGGATGTCCCTTGATGTGTTTCAAAACCTACGCATCCACACATTTAAGATTTTTATTACAAAGGCTATTCAAGGTCTATGTTATTGTTGTCTTACTCTGGTATCAGTGAAAGATAGCACTATCTCAGCGAGATAATTTACTATTTAGGACTCAAATCCCTTGTGCTGAGGGATTTTACTTTCACAGGAGTAAAAACATTTCATTTAAGTTTTTGGTATTTAACTCTGGAGTTTGAGAGAAGCTTCCTGTGGAAGAAATTTAATTTATGGCATCCTACTTATTAGTACATGTTGAAAAGTTGCTAGCAGGGAGGCTAAGATAATTTCACAAGTCAATGGCCGGTATGTATGAGTGCTGTACTTCCTCAGGTTTTATGACTACAGTGGGAAAAGCTATGTAGAATGTTGTCCACGAGGTGGCAGGAGAAGTTAACTAAAGCTTCAACGGTCCCTTCGTGTCAAGTTGTAAGGCAGGGGCAGGAACTGCTTCCACTAATTAATACACCCGTTATGAGCTGGGGAATACAAAAGTTACCACAAGTAAAGGTGACAAAGTCTGGATCACGCATGGGTTACTGAAAAATAGAAAAGCCTCTTGCTGAGTAGTTGGGGTTTGGATCTAATGTTTATGCATGTGTAATAAGTGCAGTTATAAACACACTCCATTTTTAAGGAAATCCAATCTGCAACAGCATTCCAGCACTGTAATTAATATCGAGTCCAATTTTGTTTTTATTCCAGCTTCACTTCAGCTTCATTTTATAGACAGTAGTTTTGCAACACTCAATTTATCTAAATTTTTGCCTTTTGAAGGAATCAAGTGGCACACACACACAAAAAAGTGACCCAACTGAAAACCACCCATCACTGATGTTGACACTTTGTAACTGAAACACTAGAATACCAAGTATTTCTGCCGAGAAATCTCATTAGTACTTTCATATTTATCCATATTGCAACAACAAGAGAGCCTAGGCCACAATACTAGATTTTGTACAGAAAAAGCTGGTCCCTAATTTGAGTTAAAAATAAAAAGAATGAGTAATGAAAAAATCAGCCGCTGCCCATGTTTCCTAGAATTGGTGCTTTGTTCATCCTCTTATAATTATTTCAAACTCTATTTGTCACTCAGTACATTTTCCTTTTCTTTCACAACCACTGTGCACAGAAAAAAGGATCAGTCTCTCAGGAATTACATATTGGTTAGGCACCAGCCATTAATTAAAATTAATCAAAGTTTTCTGGCTTTGTAGCAATTATTAAATGGTATTCACTTAATTTTGCTTCAGTAGAACACAAAATGAATTTAGAGAAATTATTCAAATTTAGCCAAAATACCAGCCTTGACAGAAAATATCCAGAAAAATGTTTTTCATGAGTTGGTAATTCATGTAAATGGACAGCTTGGGGTGAGAATACCCAATACCATTACTTATTCAGATGTTTAAGTGATAATTTTTTGTTTCTAGGAACACAACTACCACAGTATGCAAGTGACATCTGGAGAAGAGGCATGAAGTAAACAAGTTGTTTTGTGATATGCAGCACAGAAAATAACTACCCCCAACATGCAGTGAGCAGTCTAGGCAGTCAAAAACCTTAGCAAGTGTCAAGCTTCTGTGATAGCAGATCAAACCATGCCACAGGCAGCCTGTGACAGAGCTCTGCTGCAGAGTCATGTGTGCTCTGCTAATAGGAAACTTCTTAAATGGTGGTGTCTTGGTAATTAGGAACTTTAAACCAAGTTAAATGACAGTTCTAAGTGCAATGGAGAATCAGTCTGCACTCCATTTTCCTCAAACTCCCCCCCACACACTTCTTCAGCTTGGGGAGGGAGGGAGATTTTCTGCAGAAATATAAGATTTTATGGGGAACACCTCAGGACTTTTTTGGCGGATCTGTGTTCTCTCTAGTTCCCAAACTTGCCAAATCCTCCAGTAGCCTGTTAACAATCATATCTGTCATTGCAGAATGGCTGTAAGATGGCATGCAATGTTAAGGACCATACCAATATAAGTGACTGCAGAAAGTCAGTTTTCTCCATAAAACAACACAAAACCAGTAGGCAAAATGCAACTTTAACAACATCAAGGCAGCAGCGGGCACAAAAGCCCTGAAATCAGACTTTCTCTCATTTAACATTGACAATTCATACTGGGACCGGGAGAAAAGACCTGCTGAGTGATGGTCATTATATATGCATACGTGGGCAGAGGCACTGGGTGTGACAAGGTCATGAAGTCAGGAGGCACAACTCTAACCAAAGCAGAACACCCAAATATCTTCCCCATTCCTCAACTCCATGAATGTTTCACAGTCAGAGAGAAAACTTGGTGCTGAGCATGTGTGAGAGCAAAAATGCAGAGGTAGGGAAGCCAGAGATGGTGGCAAGTCTCACATCCAGAGCACAAGATGTGACTGTTTCCTTCCCTAGCCCACCCCCATCTTCAGATCATCAGATGCTCACCAGCATTTTATTACATCATTCGTACTTTGCTTCTAATCACATGGATTTAATTCTCTCATTAGCACTGCTTCGAGGAGTGCTGCTATGAAGCATTGGAAGTGCCAGATTCACAGTTACGGAGCAGTGCGCAAAGATGTGTTTGCCATTTACTGACTGCTTACAGCGCAGGCCTTTGATCCTAACCAAAGACAAACCCATCACTTCTGTAAATGTAAGAATCTCTAGTTTTTCCCTTTCATGTATTTACTGAGGATCCTTAGGAAGGCGAGAGATCAGCCTCATACTACACTGCTTTGGTCTCCTAAGGACACCAGGAGGCTAAATTCAGTTCCAAAGAGAAGGAAGGTCATGAAATATTGGCTTATTTTTCAAAAACAGAGTGAAAATGTTGTCTTTTTAAGATTTTCTTCACCTGCATCAGAATTGAGTACTAAAGGGTAAACTGTTTTGCTTTGCCATTAACTTCAAAAGCATGCAATTTTAGTACTCCACCACAACAGAGAGGCTGTAAATTAACCTGTGTTCAGCAGAGGAGTGATGGCCTCATCTGAAGTTCTCCTGGCTCCTGCATTCATTAGCAACCTCTCTGCAGGTACTCCTTGGATGGGTACAGAACAAACTGTATCAAGCCCATGTAATTTCCCTCTCAGACAGGGTAACAAGCCTTGGGACTAACAGAGAAGTAAACTTTGTATCTTGATGTTAGTAAGACATGGTGGTGTCCTGAGTCACATTCTTATTAGGAAGGAGGGCTGTGTGGCAGGTTCAAAATTATATATTAAAAAAAAAAAAACACCAACCACAAAACCCAAACGAACCACAACCACTACCCCCAACCCAATAACTTTGAGGAGTTATCAGTGATTTGTTTTCTAAATGGTACAGAAAGAGGGAGGGTTGTGCAGGGAACTGTTTTGGATTTGGTATTGTTAAAAGTTTTCTACAGAGACTGAATGAGGTAGGACGCTATCCTTAGTGAGTTTGGAAAGGGGACCACCCTAGCAAGGACCATAAATGCAAAAAGATACAAGTAACACTAACAAGCAGGTCAGGGGGGGAGGGGAAAAAAAAGCTTCAAGATACAGTGCAAAAATTCCTTCAAATGACAAGAACAGGGGTTTGTGTTTGGGCAAGGATAAGCAAGTGCACAAAACAGGATGGGAAACTGGTCAGGAAACAGCTTTGCTGAAGATGACCTGGGATTAGAGCAGATTACCTAATAAAACAAAACAACCCCAAAAAACAAAATAAAACAAGCCAACCCTGGGATATGTAAACAGAAAGCCTAACAGTCTCATACAGTAACCCTTCCATTTTATTCTGAACTCATAAAGCCTGTGTTGGAACATGTAGTTTTCAGCATCACACTTAAAAAAATAATGAAGGCATCATAAAGAAGAGGTCTGACAATTATTACAGGTACAGAATACATGATTTATGAAGAAACATTGTCACTTTTTCTTACTTCCCCTTCCTTCCTTCTCCCCTTATGAACAGCTAAATTAAGTCTTCAGATACAGAATTATTTTAGCAATGTTATTTTGCCACGATGAGGCATTCTTTTGGATCCCTTATGGTAGGTCAGAAATGCATTGGGCATCTAAGACAATAAAGAGGAGGGTCTGTTACACACTTCCTTCATAATTAGAGATGAACTTAAGAGATAATAATTAAAATTCTCTTATTAAAAGACTTTAGATTCCTCTACATAGAATGGAGAGCAAAAGTAAGAAAATGCTCAGAAGCACTTGAGAGTAATAGAAAGTTATCTTCAGACATCCACTAAGGCAACAATGGTTTTGGTAAGATATCCTGGTTTAGACACAATTTTGAAAGATAGCACAGACCTTAGAGAAAAACTGATCATATAAATAGTCCTGAATAGAGCCACCACAAGTTTATAACATAAGAGATCTGCAAATCAAGCTTATGATTTCAAAAAGGCAAATCTAGAAAGTCAGGGAATTCACCCAGACTGAAAACTCAAACATCTAAATTGGAATTTAACCAAGTATGCCCTGAGGTAGGGTATCAGTGATGTTGCCACATCCTCATATGAACATAATACAGGACCAAAACATACTTACCTCCAAAAAGAGAAAAGGATAAGATCAAAGAAATAGAGATATAGTTACAAAGATTGACAAAGGGACTAATCACTAGGGAGAGCTTCACGTTATTGGTCATCAAGTGTGGGAGCAACACAAGCATTACTAGAAGTGGAGTCAGAACTTACGAAGCAAATTAATAGAAATAACAAATGGTTCAGTAGGCATATACTGGGGAAAAAAAATGTAAAAGAATATAAGGTAGTTTACCATGTAGTAGAAGGGGTGAATTCAAGATAAAAATTAAACCACACAAATTCAAAGGCTAGATTAACATTCTGCCTCCATTTTCAAGAAAGTAATTTTGAATGCAGAATGGAGGATAAGTAGCTAGTGAGACGAGGAATCACTACAGATAATATAGAAGCACATTGCCAAAAATATACACCCAATACATTAAAATAAAAAGAGTTGGGTCTTTTCTTTCCTGAAATGCTGTCAGGTTTTATACTTGAAGTCATAGGTCCTGTAAGAAGGGGTTGGGGTGGGGGGGGGGGGTGGGGGGGGGCTTTAAAAGATGTCATACTAAGGTAGCTGAAGATTAGCAAGGACCTGTAATGCCTATACATAAAGAGGAGAGAAGGGATACCTATTAATCTGCATTCAGTAATATCCAAGAGCTATGAACAAATTTTGGAGGAAGTAATTAGAAACAGACATAAACAGGGAAAAGGGAGAAAATGCAGCATGCGTTCACTGAAGATACCTTAGATAATAACAAAGAAGTTGCTTAAGATAACAGTTTTACCAGCAAAGGAGTTGCTTTAATCCAGAGTATGCTTAACACATTTGATCTAGTCTAACATGCACAAAATGTATGATAAATACATTTTCCTTACCATTTATTAAAAGAAGAAAATTGCAAAGCAGCTGAAGAATTGGCTAAGGGAATAATTAGAATAGCATTCTAACAGGGAAACTATTGACTTGGAGGAAAGTTGTGAGTGAAACTCCACAAACATAAGTGCTAAATATTTAATTAAAGGTGGTGGCACAAAAATGCAACAATAAACTCAATAAATGGTATGGATGAAATAGTTACTCACTGGCAGATTGAAAGGGATTGAAACATCATGGGAAAATGTCTGGAGAAACTTGAGGACTGAAGTAAGTGAAATAAAATAGAACATAAAAATCAAAGATCATTTACTGAGCATTTGATAAGAATATTTCCTACAAATCCATGCTCATGAATCAAAAAAGACAGAGAAGAAGGAAGATACAGTTGCCCTACAGAACGCTGAATCCACCACTGATGTATCACTGTGAAAGAACAAATATGATATATCAGGCTACATTTTTCACAAAAACAGGGAAGTACAAAACACTGGTAAGCTCTTCACTAGAGATACAAGACACCTGAACTATGAGTAAATTCATTCAAAACAAAACACAGCTGTAAACCACTTGGACAACTACTATTATAATCAGAAAATCTATAGAAGAGAGTGATTCACTAGGCCTACTAACATGAAATGGTTGCTGTCTATCCTGATGAAGTAAAAACACCAGGGAAGTAGAAGACTCAATTAAGCTAAGGGACAATATCACCCAATGAGCTTTAGTAGATCTCAATTAAATTTGAAAAAGGTTAAACACAAGGAAAGTGATATTCTGGAGCAGGTACTTATCAAAAGCAGCCAGGACAAGAAATCCCAGTAGTATAGTTCAGAAAAGAGATAAATGACATGAATGCTCATGGCAGCAAAAACTGGACCTCTTTATCTAGGTGGTCATTTAGGGTACACATTCTAGACTGGAGTAAGAACCTCTGCACTCTTGTACTAAGAGCAGCCAGCATAGTTGTGAAAGGTTGTCTGAATGGATCCAAGTTTTATAGGTTAATTTTGATTTGAGAGTTGGGTCAATCTTCTGGTCAGAGTTGTTTTTCTTCTCTTCTCCATCTTAAATATGATTCACTTATTGCTAACATGTGCTGTGTCTGAGTAGCAGGAGGAAACATTTCTGCCTCTGAAGCACAGGATAAAAAAAAAATACAGCTGGCTTGTGTATACACTTGGAAAAAAAAAAAAGGTCTTGCTGGTTTTACTCCTTTAGAAGTGTTGGGCAGCTTGTACTATTAATGCCATATCATTCTTTGAAGGCAAATTCTGATATCTGTGCCAGGAGAAGAAGTAACTTTCATCTTTTAAAAAAATTAGTTGCTGGTGCAAGAGGTCATTACAACATTTTCCTGTGAATCATGGGCTGGATAATAAAGCCAATAGTCTAACAAGACTTTGCATCCCACTATTGCCCTGGGACTCTGAAGAATGCACATTGAAAAACTCAAATGCAAATTGTCTGTGACTGCACTCCACACAATTGCTATTGTTAAAAGAAAACAATCAGTAAAATTCCAGAGATAGGTAGAAATGCTTATCACATTAGTGAGAATGATGCACAAAAAGAAACTGACAGGATAGTGCAATTATGTTTCTTTTAAATTTGGGGGGTTTATATAACTGGATATGATCACAAGTATTTATATCACATTATTCTGATAGCCTGCAAAGTCACAATGGAGCTGTCTTGAATCCTAGGAACTGTATGTTAGAAGTCTTACCTATTCATACAAACATTCAAGTACACATCATCATATTCACTAGATGGTCTGCCCTCTAGTTAAAAACTCTGAAATATCTCCACATGATTCAAATGATAAGCCCTGGCAGAAGAGACAGTCCAGCCCAGGGCTGAAGCTATAGTAAAATATACTTGTGAGGTCAATTGTTAATTACTTCATATTTGGGAGATTGCATAACTAAGATGAAAGAGTCAAGAAGTCACCAAAATAATAAGTACTGAACCCAAATTTTTTATTATTTTTTTTTAAAAAGCAAACGTATAAACAACACGTACCCCCTCACGCCTCCGTCTTCATGTTTTCTCTATGTTCTGCACATACAGACCTAGACACTGGTTGAAGTCAACAAGGTTGATTAAACACAGGAACAGGTTGCCCAGAGATACGGAGAGATTTCAAACATTGAAGATATTCACAACTCACCTGGTCAAGACCCTGAGTGATCTGAGCTTACCTCAAAGTTAGATCCAGCCAAGTCAGCAGGGAGCCTGGAGCCATACCCTAGTAAGGGTCACTCAGCACTGCCATTTGAGGAACATCCCTGCTACGGGACACGCCAGGGACATACCCTGCTCCTCTATACAGTAGGGCGCAACCACCTCTCTCAGTAAGTAGGTGGGCTGCTTTACTTTCCTTGACTTCACCAAGAACTCTCACTTCTCTTTCCCACACCCCTGCAAATTAACCTTTGTTTGTGACTTTGTCACAGGTGCTTAGAATCCCTTAATCCAAAGTGTTAAGCAGGTGACTAAAACGGCTAAGTCTGCCTTGCAAAACAACTCAGGAATATGGCCACATATATGCTGTAGGAGAATCGTGGATAGGAGTCAGAGGTGAGGTCAGCCCATCCTTCTCTCTTCTGATTATGACTAGTTGTATCAAGAGTTAACCTACACTATATCACTCGGCATTTTTTTCTAAGAGTAAAAATACTTGGAAAAATGCTTTGCATGTGAGCCATTAGGAACTGGATCACCACAGAGGAAAATAGGAGCATCAGTTGATCTTCCTCTGTGGTTAAAAAAAGAGATTTTTTAAATTTAACTCCAACCTCGGCTTCTCCTTTCTAAATGACTTTTTAATGTTGAAAATATTTCCATCATTTCAGCTTTTTTTTTTTTTTCAACCATATCGTGGCAAACCTTTTTAAAAATTTTTAGCAATTAATTGGGAATCTTTAAAAAGCCTACACCCCAGGCAGCAGCAATTTCCGAGGTCAAGGCCCAAGCTGATATATTTGGAGTTTCCATACATTAGAGAACTGTATTACTAAATTCTTACACAAAGGTTACTGGTTTAATGATGCATATGCTGTATCACAGGCAAAGAGGTATTTCTATACTGTATTTGAACATAGCTATCAAAAGCAGTTCTCAATTAAATAGGGCCTGATATACCTAAATAGGCAAAAGTCAATTTAGAGAGGTCTGTCGGGGGATGCAATGAGTCTACGGAATGCCTGACAGTTCGAGAACAGGGCAACCTTGAGCAGCTTGTAGTGTATCCTTGAGAGTCTGGAAAGATCTGAGAAGACCAGTACAAAAGCAAGATAGCAATAAGAAGAACCGTCCTAACGAACTCACCAATCATGAATTGTTAGTTACTAACCAAACCAATCATATACTAACACATACTCTGAAGAAGGGGATAAAAAGGTGTGTTAGAACAATAAAGTAGCCATTTTGCATGATCTATTACTTGTCGTGTCCGTCTCTACCGTGACAGAGGTCCCACAGTAAAATCAAGATTTACTTAGAGAAAGAGAGATGTAAATATATACATTTAAAAAGCCACACATACGTAAACTAGGATATCTCTTCATACTTGTGAGACACCAGTGAGTGAGATTTTTCTCATGGTACAGGTCTGGAGATTACACAGAAAGATTTGCAATATCATCTCCATTTGTGATAGGCTGTTTGAGTCCTCATAGACAATGCCAACAGAGCTTTCTCCCTATACAGAACTGTAATTTTAGCCACCAATTTTTGTAGTTATTCCATTTCCTAAATTCTGTCTTTCCCCTCTTAGTCACAAGTGGCGTACTGCCTCACTATTGCTTCAAAAACACAGGGATAGCAGGAAAAGGCCATTTCTTCTCAAACCAAAGAGAGCAAGAGTGTACATATCTCTTAACTTAGACAAACCCTTAGACAAACCGGCCTGAAGGATAAAGGAGTCCTTTCCTATTCAAGATCAGGAGATAAGCCAGCACATCTGGTCTTGGGGCATTTTCCTACTGTTAGAGTCGAAATGAGTACTGAGCACTGGGACTCAATGTCACCCCAGAGAAGACAGTGTCCCAGATTTGCAAGCTTTTTTTTTCCCCCTCAAAACAGTAAACTTTGTTTAGTGGATTTGAAAAGATCTCAAAAGAAATACTTTTTTGAAGGCTAATGCATGAATTATGAAGTATTGATCTTTCTTCCCTTAAGTTTCTGCTCAGGTAGCCAAGTAGATGAGAAAACAGTGATTCTAGCCCAAGGCACACTTTATCTTGAGGAAAACGAAATCTGAAAAATGGAATTCTTCCTTATATGGAATTATGTATCCATGGCCAGCTCTCATAGTTTCATCCTCTTTGCAAGCACCATTCTTGCAATGGCACAAAGTACTGAGATGCAGCTCCTCCTAGGCAGAACATCACAAGTTTTGCTGACTGATATTTCCATCGCTTCTCCCTTTGATGCAGATGCCTTGCTGAATAACATTTTCATTTTGTCTAGAACTATGGCAACCTGGGCAGCTGCCAGAAGGCAGCTTTGGTTGACAACTCAAAAGAGTGATTCTCAGGCAAAACAATTAGTGGTAACTGCTCTTTTCCAGGGAGGCAGACTTTTTGGCAAATTGCACAACTAAGAGAATTCAGACAAGGAGAAATCCAGCCTGCTTTGCCCAAAGGAAGGAATGCAGGTTTTTATAGCGTGAAAGGAGGAATTCTTTTGGTCTCTCGCTGTAACTCCAAATACCAAAGCTGTCTGTGGCAAGGGTCTGCTCTGAAGGGCGCTCCGTGGTGGCACAATAGGCACCACCGGGGCTATTCAGGGTGCTGCAACATCACAAGCTACCCACAGAAGAAGCAGCACTGAAGCTTTCCTGTGGATGCATTAGCCTTGCAGTAACAGAATTCCTGATTCTCAGGCCCGGTGCTGCCCACCCAAGCACACTGGCTCACTTGGTCAGGTGATGCACCCCTGTGCTATGTTGCAGAGAGACATCCACAGTACCCTGCAGGTTCCTGCACGGGGTCCCCTGCCAAAAAGGTCAAGTTCATCCTTCGGGGGTCTATTCTTGAGGCAGAGCCTAGCAAATCCCATCACAATTCCCACCCTGCAGGGGGCTCAGAGCAAGTACTGCTACAACAAGCTTTCAACTCTCTTAGACTCCTACAGAGTCCTTCTAACAACCCCACTCTCTCCCCTCAGTCCATGTTACCGAACAGCCTTTCTAGGCACCAGCCTCTCGTTCCCCCAGTGCTGCCAGGCAGCACCAGCCACGCCTAGGAAAACTGCTTTACTCATTAGTAGCACGGTAGCAATTGCATGGTGAAATCCTTCCAAAGAATTTGCTTAAATCATGCCTGGAGAGTGGCTGAACTTGGTTGTGAATTGCTGAGATTAAGCCCAGGCTTTCCTTACTTCCCTGTGCTTGATTTGTAACTTGCTTTTTGGTCTTACTTTCTCCTCCTCACGTGTCCCCTGTACATACATTAGCAATTTGCAACTTTTGCCATTAACAAGCACTGAGAGTCAGTGCCCATTTGTAAGCACCCCCCTGCTCAATATGTGATCTGATAGACTCACTGAAGATACCTATGTGTTAAATTAATTTTTTTTAATCTGACTGTTGCCTTTTGAAGTATTTCAAATCTACAGTCTTTTTACTGGTCTGTTTTATTAGATACCTGTTAGGTAGATGTTCTATATCTACTCTCTCTTCCAACAGTTTGCAAGCACAGCCCAGACTTACAGGCCAGTTTAAACAAGCTGTAAGGCACAATAGTTAAGAAGATTCTGTCCCCAGGGAGTTTGCAGTCTAATTCATATACAAACAGTGTTGGTTTATTTCTAGCTACGACTCAGAAATCTAATCCTTTTTAATAAGACATGCACACAGAGAGAAACCTTTGCTGACAACACGTTCATTCAAATTACCCTTTTTAAGCAAGGGGGAATTTTATTTCCCTTCCTATATTTTTAATTTAATGGTTTGCATAATTTTCTTCCATAACACCCAGTAACAGCTAATACTATTATTTGCTTTCCATTTGTTTTTGCTTCCTGCTGTTGAATGAACAATCAGTGTTTACAGATTAGCACCAGTTGTAAAGTGCCCTGACTTTCTCTTCCATTTCAAAGTTACGAGTGAGAAGCACATTATATTGGTTGCTCTGGCATTTTTGGAGTAGCTTAGGCATTCACAGTGCAAACCACTCTTATTCATACTGTTATAATTCCTCTGCAGTTAAGTCATTACTAGCAATCAGAGCAGGCTTGTAGTACAATTCCTTATTTGGGAATGTCATGTGAGATGCCCAGAGCAATATGAAAAAATAAAGGCCAACTTGTCTGGCTGTGGAGGGATTTATAGCAGGCTCACTGGCAGAGATCTGCTGGGAAGTATTAAGAGCTCCTGCTTAGCTGATCATATAAACACCCAAGCCAGCAGGTGCATTACATTTGTACACTATCTTTTTCCTTCAGGTGCAGTATTAAAAATCCTGTCATCACAGCATGTTTATAGAAACTTGAATTATAATGGCCTTTTCCTGCAGATGGTTGAGCTGAAGCTTTTCTTTAGGTAAATGTGAGATTCATTTAAAATCACTTAAATACTTTTGTTCTGCTTTTTAACAAATGGCAATATTGCTAAGAAAAATTCTACTTTAGACAATATTTTTCTTTTAGTAAGAAAGAAGCCTCTCTTATAGCAGAAATACCTGATTATTAGTTACTAAAGACAACATCTGAGGCTGTTTATTTCCAAACAGCTGTACTCAAATCAGACTCCTTCCTTCCCACAATATGGATATCTCACCCAAATGCGAAACTTTGGATAAGTAGCATTAAACTTGACTCAAACCCATAACTTTTATTATTTGTAAATGTCCATTTTCTAAATGTACAGAACATTGGATTAGATTAAGATGTGATCTACTCAGTAATAATCATACTCTAGGGAAAGCCAAGACTGAAGTTAATGAATGAGAAGATATCTGGCTAAGGGTACAGTAATAATTAAATCATTAGGAACAACTTGCAACTTGCTATTTTACACAAGAAAAACCTACCCACCCTGTGCTAATGCAACAGTCAAAGAATTACAGTCAGGAAATGGACAAATCAGTGGTTTATATTTAATTTTAGCTTAGCTCTCCATCTCAAGTGCTTTAATACACACTTTAATTGCACAGTCACATTCTTTCCTGCTTTCCATAGCAGCACTGTATGATAACTATTTTCTACTGTAACACTTGATGAGTCATTACTGTAGAAGAAACGGAGCATGTTTGTGAGCATGTATATTTAATGCCACTATAATCAAGTCGAGAAAATTCTTTCTTCCTGTAGTCTCCTTTTATGGAATTCAGGACAACAAAACATGACAAAAGCTTAGGAGAGGGGGGAAGGATGATCCCATAGGTACGGTTCCATACTCACCTTTGAGGACTTGAATTCAGTCTAAAATTCAGTCTATTCATCCACTGGTGCCCTGCAATAACCTGAATCAAGGCACTTAAGGGGAAGTTTTACAACATGGATACTCTCTTTTTGCTATTCAACAAGTGGCAGTATTACTAAGAAAAGGTCAGCTTCAGAATATAATTATCTCTTATTAAGAACCTCCTTCTATAAAAGAAAGACCCCCACTTCATGCTTATTTTTTGCTTCAAGTTGCCACCACCTCTCTTGTCCTAATCCTAGCTATTTTTTGAACCCTCTACATTGGCAGAAAGTTAATCGGCAAGCAAGAAGAATAGGTTTCTAACAGTTTAGAGAGCAGAACCACCTGCACTCATCAGGGTGTGAGATGAATGCCAGTGCCAGCCCAAGGGAAGTGGGGACATGATCTTTTGGCAGCAGCAAGCTACCAGATGATCAACTTTTGGTACCCCATTTTGATTCTCTAAGCCTCATGTCACTCCCTGTCAACGTAAGTATGACAGCATTCATTATTTTGTGGGGATGTTCTGAGAGTAAACACGCCAAGGTTTACAAGGCACTCATTACCAATACAATGGCCTTATGTAAGCGATGGGCAAGTCTGTTTACTGCAGTGATAATATGTCTTATTCTACAGAGGGACAGTTTGTACGTAAGTGTCTTAAAATGGAAACTCACCTCTTTGGTTAAATACCTTATTGTGACATAGCTGATGTTCTATCTCCATGTAGTTTTGCTAGGAATTATAGAATAATTTGGGTTGGAAGGGACCTTTGAATGTCTCTAGTCCAACACCATTGGACTAGATGGAAGATCCAGAAGAGTTAGCATTCATAACAAGGTAGAAGCTTACACATGTAGCGCTGCTCAGGGTTTAATTTTCAGAGATGATGAGCACCTCTGACTAAAGAAATTGGTGCGGGGAAAGTCTGTGTCAAATCATACATGTTGTGCTGGAGACCTCCTCCACCTTAAGTATATCCTCCCTCCTCCCCAAAAAAGTCATCCTGGCATTTAGCATTTGCGGTGCAGCAAAGCAGACACTCTCCTGCTCTGTAACCTCATATGTTACACTGATTGCTCTCATCCGTGATCTGCTCACCAGCTGCTCCTGGTGCAGGAGAGCCCTAGGGAGGAGGCACAGGGCTCTGCAGCATGTCCGTGGCAAAGACTGCACCAAGGCCTGGCCATCTTCACATCAAGTGAGATGCCCCACTGCAGTGCAGCTGAAGCACCCCCAGCGTGCTCTAGTACCCAGGGTGTCAGTTGCACAGGGGCGAAACAGCTGAGAGCTCGGCAAAGACTACAGCAAACCAGGCAGAAATAATTCAGTACATGCCAGTGTGAGCTCCAGTGTCAGTGCCAGGCTAAGCAGTGATTTTGATGACAGTAGGAGCCCTGCACATGGTGGTTACTAGCTGCCAACAGGACCCTGTGACTACAAATGCTCAAATACTCTAACCTGAAGTATTTGAAATGTATGGAGGAATTGAGTGGGGTACAGGACTGGTGAGTGTTTACGAGTTTGAGAAGCCTCTCTGTAAGAGATGATTCCCTTCACCCAAACCATTTGCTGGTGTGAGGGTAGTGTTGTGTGACCCCAGCCTGTTCCTCTCTCACAGACCTTGTATGAGAAGTCAAGCCAACAGGGTTTAGTGACCTAGTAGGCATGCTGGACCTTTAATCAGCTGTCTTTATATCACATCTGCTAGAAATTGTCAGACCTGATGTATATTGTCAGACCTGATCTTTTCCTGGTGGAAAAGGACCTGGGGGTGATGGTCGACAGTCAGCTGGATATGGGCCAGCAGTGTGCCCAGGTGGCCATGAAGGACAATGGCATCCTGGCTTTTTTCAGAAATAGTGTGGCCAGTAGGACTAGGGAAGTGATTGTCCCTTTGTACTCAGTTCTGATGAGACTGCACCTTGAATACTGTCGTGGTTTAACCCCAGCCAGCAACTAAGCACCAGGCAGCCACTCACTCACTCCCCTCCCACCCAGTGGGATGGGGGAGAAAATCGGGAAAAGAAGTAAAACTCATAGGTTGAGATAAGAAGGGTTTAATAGAACAGAAACTAATAATGATAATGATAACACTAATAAAATGACAACAGTAGTAATAAAAAGGATTGGAATGTACAAATGATGCGCAGGGCAATTGCTCACCACCCGCCGACCGACACCCAGCTAGTCCCAGAGCGGTGATTCCCCGCCCCCACTCCCCAGTTCCTATCCTAGATGTGACGTCCCATGGTATGGAATACACCGTTGGCCAGTTGGGGTCAGGTGCCCTGGCTGTGTCCCGCGCCAACTTCTTGTGCCCCTCCAGCTTTCTCCCTGGCTGGGCGTGAGAAGCTGAAAAATCCTTGACTTTAGTCTAAACACTACTTAGCAACAACTGAAAACATCAGTGTGTTATCAACATTCTTCGCATACTGAACCCAAAACATAGCACTGTACCAGCTACTAGGAAGACAGTTAACTCTATCCCAGCTGAAACCAGGGCAAATACTGTGTTCAGTTTTGAGCTCCTCACTAAAAGAAGACCTTGAGGTGCTGGAGCGTGTCCAAAGAAGTGCAGCAAAGCTGGTGATCTAGAGAACAAGTCTTATGAGGAGCAGCTGATGGAACTGAGGTTGTTTAGTCTGCAGAAAAGGAGGCTGAGGGGAGACCTTATCACTTTCTACAACTACCTGGAGGTTGTACCTAGCAAGGTGGGAGTCGGTTTCTTTTCTCAAGTAACAAGTGACAGGATGAGAGGAAATGTCCTCAAGTTGCACCGGGGAAGGTTTAGACTGGATATTAGGAAAAAATGTCTTCACCAGTAGGGTTACCAAGCATTGAACCAGGCTGCCCAGGGAAGTGGTTGAGTCATCATCTCTGGAGGTATTTAAAAAACATGAAGATGTGGTGTTTAGGGACATGGTTTAGTGGTGGACTTGGCAGTACTAGGTTTATGGTTGGACTTGATGATCTTAAAGGTCTTTTCCAACCTAAATAATTCTATGCTTCTATATTACTGCCAAGAGAGTAAAAGATGAAGTATATGGGAGAGGAGAAGGAGGATGTGAGGGATGTAATGGCAGAATCTGCACAGGAAGGGTATATCCTGCAAGGTTAGAAAGAACTGAATTCAGGCTGGCCTAGAAGATAAAGGAGGAATTGAGCACCACTTTCCTCAAGGCAAAGAGAATGCAGAATAAAGACAGTAAAGATTTCCTTGAGGGTAAAAGACAAGACCAAAAGTTTTTTCTTCTCTAAGACAAATTGATGACTGTTTGACTCCAGCCAACAGGAGTGATTCCTAGGTCTTGTTGTTGGGAAGCAAGGCCTAAGACTGGATGAATCAGGAACAGTACCTTTTCTACTAGTCAGTGGTTAGAATTGCCATCCTTTTGTGGACTGTTTTGCTTATTGTGCTGACTCAGGTGAGTCTTTCTCCTATTTTCCAATGACTTTAAATCATCACCACCTCACCCTGTGCCTGGAGTACGTACTGTACATGTCCTAAGTGCTAGATTACAGAAACTTCTGTGTTTGAGACAGATTCAAATTTTTTCCTTTCATTCAATATATGAAATTTATGTCACGAAGTGACAACTGCTAACATTTTGGCCACGTACAACTTTTAAATATTTTAAATAATTTTTACTCTTCAGCAAAAGCTCTGCTTGTACCCTGGAGAGTTTAAAGTATAGTGATAATGTTAAAACAAACAAACAAAAAATCCCCAAACCTAAAGAATAAGGATATGAAAAACATTTTTTGTCTGAAAAAACTTGCTTTCTCCCCGTAGATAAAATGTGCAAAATTAATTCTGTGAACGGGGATGTTCTGCACTTTACTCCATAGTTCCTTTACTGGCACTTCTGGAGAGCTTTACAAATGCATAGTCTCTCTACTATGCTTGTTGTACTATCATTACCAATTAGCAGTTGTTAGGAGTCCAGCAACCTTCTAGTCACAGAGCAAATGGGCGGTGGGGGAACAGCTATACCCTGGAAGCTTTACACAGTTCGTTTGGAGTTCAGCCTCCACAAGGCACCACAAATGCTGTGTACTGCATTCTGTTTCACTGAAGCTAAACTGCAGTCTCTAGGCTTTCATTAGTTATTTTTCAGTTTAATGACGAAAATACGGGACTGATGATGGTGGCTGTGTGTGGATGGAGTCTCTGTAAACTTCCCTTTGGAGCTCAGCTGAGGTTCCTCTCCCATCCCATATTAGCCTTAGCGTTGCACAACTTGGGGTCTCCTGAGGGGAAATTGCAGATCATGCCAAACTGCAGACAGTATAATGGCAAGGTGGGGAAATACTAATTAGGTGTCAGGTTGAGACCACCAGTCTTTTTTAACTCTGAGGTCAAGCTGACTGAAACCTTGTCTCCAAGCTAGATATAGACAAACTGTTTTGCGAGCAACATTTCCGATAAAGTCTTCTTTTTCTTCTGTTTACACACAGGAAGCAGGCTAAAAGTCCCCAAAATGTGTTCTTAGTTGTTCGTTGAACCATTTTTGTTTGTGACCACAGAGGCATGAGTAAGGTCTGGACTATTTGTTTTTCTTTGTACTGTCAGCCTCCCAAACGTGATCAGATTCAAAAGTTAATTCATGCTTTCTCTGTCTTTTTAGACTCAGTTAAAAAAAAAAAAAAAAAAGGCACATTCTGAGAGCAGTTGTATCCATCCAGACAGTACAGGGCATTTTGGTCTTAATTCTTTGGCAGGAGTAGATTGCAGTATGTGTAGGTTGGGCTTACAAACACACTCTGCACCAACCTTTATGGCCCAGGAAATAGCCTGTCAAGGGCCTGTCAGTTCCTGGTGGTGTATCTTTTTCCTTCTTGGGCATAGCTCTCAAGGGTCTAATACTGTGCTCCTCCACTCCAACTGCAGCCTTTGAAGAATAAAAACTTGTTCTGAGGGAGTTTGTGTCCCTCAGCTACAGAACCTCTCCTGGATCTACTGTGGGGATGCGTTTCTCATTAAACACTACACAACTACCTCATGTAATGCAGCCCATAAGGACTGTGCTAGAGGCAACATCCATAGAAGTCCTATATGCCCAAACAAAGAAACATACTTCTTTGCATAATGGAAGTGACAGGGGGACTGCACATGGCCATAAATTTGAGAAGTCAAACAAGAAGAATATTGTTTTCTTCTTCTCTCTCTTTTTTAAAGACTTTTTCTCAAGGGGACAGGAAACCAGTTTAATTCCAATGATATAATACTGCCTAAACTGGCCATGGTTCAGCTCCTAGTAGTGACAGCACTGTAATGCTATGCCTTTTTTCTAAGCTGAGCTTGTCTGACTTAAGCTTTCACTTCAGATACCAAATGTTTAAAAGGGAAACAATATAGTTTACATTTGACAAGTATACTAATGTTCTAATTCTAAACTATAATAAATGAAAGAATCAGAGAAAGAACATTCATGCGAACCTCTGAGAACCAGGTAATGCATAATTTCTCTTTCATAATGCATGAAATCTTGACACAAGAAGGAAGAGACACTGCACCTATTAGTAACTTATGACACCGCAGCGGCCTTGGAAGATTCCTTCCAGAAGGGTGAAGAAATCCTTAAGCAGTTATTTTTCTGTCTTAATTCCAAATGCTACTCTATTCAAAATTTTAAAAGTTACCAAATAGTCTATCTTAGAGTATATATGTCTGGCATTTGAGAAATTGGACTATCTCATAACAGAGACGAGTAGTTGTTTTCCTCATGAAATAGCCACAGGAGGAAAACTTAAGGCTATTTTGCAGGTTTTGCCAACAAATGAATTTTCATTAAAAATAAAAATGTTGTCAGACTCAAATACTGCTTTTTCTGAACACATCACAGGGAATAAATAAAGATTGCTTGCTTAGCTGTGTCATATGGAGGTATAAGGGATCTCAACCTTAACGCATTTTCCTTGACTTTGCTTCTTTTCAATTTCAACCAATGACTGTCAATTGCATCTATGAAATAGAACCAATTTTACTAAAGCAACAAAGACCAAGGAAACATGTTTTTTTTCTTTTTCATCTAATTATATGTTTACCATATATTTGTCAGCAAGTATTAGAGAACCATTACAGGAAAATTACTAAAAGCTAGTTGGATGGCTCTATCCTTAGATTTCCAGGCAAATAAGCTGTCCAAACTTAAAAACCAAAATTAATTAAAAAGTCCACGCCTATGGAGAAAGGCAAATTATGCTATGAGGAATCATCTATGTAGATGTTTACTTATAGTGCACTGTAAACTTATATCATTTTAATGCTCTTTAGACTAGATTGTCTGCTCCAGTAGTGTAACTACTGGTTTATTGCCATAAAATGATGCTTCCTGTTTTCCTTGTGTCTGTCTCAGGTGCTCTTTCTCTTTTTAATGGTTGTGATGTTTCCTGCCTCCATTTGGAAATCCCTGGTGGTTAGGTGGTATGGGTTTTTTATTTTTAGCTTTGGTAGGAAAGTCCAATGTTTAGAATGAATGATCTAGCATATGATTGTTTGAAAAAAGAATAAAAAACACTTTCCAACATACAGACTTTACAGCTTTCATTTTATTCTATTTTCCACTCTGCTCAGTCATCTCTTCTTTAGTAGAATGATTCTGTTCCTCAAAAGAGGAAGAAAAATTACTCTGTTGACACCTAAACAAAGGTGTGGTATCTCTTTATCATTTTAGAGTTGTAATAAAAAAAAATCTTGAAGTTTATGGTTTTAGAATTGCAAGCAGATTATGAAATATGCCTTGCCCTCTGCTAAGATAATTCATGTCAAATTCAACACTGAAAAGAACACATTAAAAAAAAGAGACATTTCTAATTTATTCTTGTGTTTGCAGCTTGTAGAGGAGCAATATTATTCCCCAGACAATGTGCCTTGCTTTCTAAAACAGCTGTACTCATGATCACAAAAACAGAGAAACTAGTTAGAATTTCTTCCACAGATAAAAAGATATCAGGGAAAAAATCATGTAAATTTCTGCTTTGTTATTTCTTTCACTTTTTGGTTGAAAAATGAAACAGGTATGGTCCTCTAGTTTTCCACTAAATGCTAATATTCTTCTATGGTGAGCAAGTGGAAGCTTTCTGTGAGAGCTTGTTGAATGGACAATGGAAAAACAATTTTCACTGAAAATCTGAAAATTTATGGCCAGCTGTGTAGCAACTTTTACTGTGGCACATGTATCCTCTTTGATTTAGAAACTCCCTCCTGACAGAATGTAACTCGGCATCTTTTTAGCTATGCTGCATCCTCCCAGCTACTGTATACCACATTTTACATTGCTTAGGTTCACCAGGTCTCCATACACCACTACCCTTAGTCAATGCAGAAGGATTCTTGGGACTGGTCTTAGGACAGTGGCATTTGGGGGAATCTCAGTTATGCAGGGCATTCGCAAATGTATGTAGTACCACTCAGTGACTGCTACAAAGGGCCTATTTTTTAAACTGTCAAAGAAACACTTGTGGCATTGCGGAAACCAGAGAAAAGCTGTCAATTCTATTATTAAATTGACATTCCACACATGCTACTTTCTGATGACAGTCCATAATAAAGTTGCCCTATTTCTTTGCCCTCTATTCATGTCACTACCTAAAGTTTTCTCTTGCATCTCCCTCAGACACTGACAGATAGAGCATCAGACATGTAAGCTCAACAAGAGGTCGTCATTGTGGTGCAGTGACAGATGTTTATAACACCTGAAAAAAAGAGGGGAAGAAGGTCCTAAAGCACCCTTGGTACACTAGGCTACTACAATGCATGGAGCGAGGACAGTGACATCTCCCAGGGTATTGTCAATCAAGGAGTACCGAGGCAGAGACAGACAATCGGGACCATTGTAATCCCATTGGAGGGAAAAGGAAAAAAAAAAAAAGCATAACAAGGCTTTGTCTTGGTCTTCAGAACACAGACACATCTGTGTGTTTCTCTAACTGCTGCAAGCTAATAGGATAACATGGGTTGATCAGACCCTAATGGGAATTGATACAAATTGGATGCTAATTCCATTGTGTCTCGTTCTCCAGTGAGGCCATCCGTCAAGTGGCCTTCCCAGCAAAAGGAGCCCCCACTTTCCATGCTTGTTTGGGTTTAGACTTGTCTAAAAGATACAGGTTGCAGAAGCCAGGGTTTCCCAGGTAAGCTGTCCCACCATGCTTCCTGCTGGGAAGCTTCTGTGAAGCTAACAAGACAACAGAGTAGCTAGCTCTCACCCTCAGGGGTGTCTTGTTTACTAAGAGCCTGTGATTGACAGCTGTTAAGAAGAATGACAAGACATTTTACATCTGTTTAGTGTCTTGACTGTCACCCATTCCTTCCCACACTGGCTATTGTCATTCTTCCTATATCCAGGAATCCTACTGCTACCAATGCAAATGTCAGACCACTGTGGAGCTATAGTGCCATGCGGCATACATTATACAAGAAATGAAAAGTGGATCAGGGTCATTGCATAGGGGAATGCAATGATTCCAAAGTATGTTCATTATCCCAGACCTAAGATTTTGGACCAATAATTGGACCACCAGCTATTCTCTTGCGCGTATCAAATTTGAAGGTAAATTGAACACACATGGAGTTTTTTCACATTGTTTTCTTTTCCTTGCAATTCACTTATTACTTACTTTGCAGCAAACCTTAAGCCTTCCTCCAGTGATGGTGCGTGAATAATGCAGCACATCTACAGTGCTTATTACACATAGAAATCTCATATTTCTCCATTCTTATGGCATCCACAGAAGACCCACTAGAGGCTTTGGATTTTCATGGTCTTTTTATTCATATCAAATTTTCTAACTAGTAAACAGTGCTTTTTGTAGCCTGAAAGAAACAGCATATAAAATAGGGTATAAAGAAAACCATACGCTTATTCTGGAGAAACCAGATAATTTTACCGTATGACTTCAAATACCAGTTACAACAGACGAAACTGAAGTATATACTGCAAGGAGAATGTTTTGTCCAATTATTAATGGCAATGATTTTTGCTCTAAATTTGGCCCAACAACTGCAAATAAAGAAAAGGAATAAAGTTCACAATGCAAAACCATAAATGACCTGTCCAATGAAGACTATCCAAACTAGAAGAGATGTATAACTGTTTAAAATAAACAACAATTATAATGAACCCATTCAATCTTCATCACTCTTCAGCCCACTCCAAGTCAAAAGACTGTGTAAATTATGAGCTCTGCAGCATGCCTGGAATGTTAACAAATCTGGGCTCTGGAGCAGTAGTGGCAACTCTGAACTTCAGAGTGAAGGATCCTTCACAGGATTTTGGTCAGCTTCAGAAATATCATCATACTTCAGGTAAAAACATCTCAAGCCTTTTTAAGCAAATCTAAATTCAGCTCACCATTTTTCTACAGACAGAGCAAACTACAGAGCACCAGTGTGCTACATTCTTGGTGCAAAATTTTAATGCATAAGAGGAGCACAGCACTTCCTTCGGTCAACACCGTTGTCCTTAGGTCACATGTATCCTCTAAGGTCTGGATAACATCTCCAAGATCTTCCTGGTATCTTTTTCAACCTAAGGAACAATGTCAATATTGTTTACTTCAGGAGCTGATAACAGAATTACATGTGACAAAGCTACTGGGATTCTGCATCCATGCTAGTCTACCACGGGATACTAGCATCGACTAATCACATGGCAAACAGTCTAGTTTCCTAGACTGAAGAACTGAAAAGTGTGTACCTAGCAATGAAAAGGGATGTAGAAGTCTTATGAGAGTAGCTGAAATAATACAGCATCTTCAAAGAAGAAATTAAAGCCAGGTGACAAATCTTGTGTATCAGATGTTATGTACCTACCAGTCAGCAGAGAAAGGGACTTTTTTACTCATCTCAATCTTTTTCACTTTTATGAGTGACATTCTTTGTGAAGGGAAGAAAAATATGGAAATTTGTACTCTTTCCTATGGCTTGTAGTACTTGCTCTCCCATGTTTTCTCACTTACCTAGTGCCACTGGGACAGCTGGTGAAAACAAAGCCCTTGAGC
This sequence comes from Astur gentilis, assembly GCF_929443795.1. NCBI lineage: Eukaryota > Metazoa > Chordata > Aves > Accipitriformes > Accipitridae > Astur > Astur gentilis. The sequence continues at coordinate 17,365,418 of NC_064900.1, read as the reverse complement.
ACATGTACAATGGCCACTCAATAGGTCACTTGGTCCACATATTATTGATAGAACTGCTACTAAAGACCCATCTCATGTTAGCCACTAAAACTCAGTCATCCAGATTCCAATGGGTGGTTGGAACTCCATTCCATAATTAAAATCTGCAACAATCAAATCTACTGATTTCATACCAAAAATTCAATGTAACTGCTACCAGACCTTCAGCCTAGTCAGATCTCGGCATAAACGACGCTACAGTCTAACAGTCCTAATGTGTTCTCATTGCTGCACCTCCTAATTAAGTTGAAGGAGAAGACGAGTTCTTCTGAATACACTTTTAAAACCTAATGAAGGAAAAGTAGTGAAAGGAGGCAGGTTTTGCATTTTGCTCTCTAACCCCTGAGGTCCATAGAGAAAACTTTGGCTCTGGTTTTATTTCTCCAGCAGACAGCTTTATTTTTCCTGTAGAACATGGCTGTTGGCATAACAGAGGAACAGGAGGCTGGCAAAATGGCATGAAACAAATAGTCTAGATCTTTCCCAAGCTGTTCCTGCTGCCACTACATAACTAAGAGCTTAATAAAATGTGCTACCAAGATGCAAACATCTTGCAGGCATTCAAGCATTTTCTTTATTAACTTAAGTGATAAACCTGCCCATTCAATGCACATGTTCAAATACTAGCAATCCTGACCATCTGAGCCAAAATCCAATATAAAAAACCAAAGTGATTTTCAGATGATGATGATAACATCCAACATACTCTTTCCCCAGTTCAAAAATGAGAAGATGGAACAAGATTCCTACAATCTGCTGGTTCACAAGAGAGAAGAAACTATTGTGTGGGTTTGAACTCTGGTGTGTTGCCTTTAAGCATTTGGTGGTACTCACTACTGCTTAAGAAGATATTTAGAATTCCAACATGAAAGGTCTGTTTCATATTTTAAGCCCAATAAATCTCGATCACAGCTCTCAATTGAGACAGCAGTCTGGCAAAACTACATGGACAGCAGACACTTTACTGTGGCTCTTTCTCCCCACTCAGCCTCTCCCTCCCCCACCTCCCCCAAACTGAAGTTTATTGTTGCCAGAAAAAACAAGAAACAGCATATCTGAAATTTAATCTTCCTTAAATTTGCAGAGCAAGCCTACAGAGAAGATTAACCATATAAACTGGGCATATTTTACTATTCCTCTCAGGATATGCGTCATGCTTTTCCCCCACCCGGTGTTTTCTAGTTGTTATTGATTACTGAGTTTCACCCCTCAGCAAATCCAGTTTTAGGAAAGGTAGAGCTGTTTTTTAGTGGGTTTTTTTTGGTTGGGTTTTTTTTTTTTTTTTTTTTTTCTTCTCCTTTTCAATACACCTTTGCCATGAAAATAAAGTCAGCTTGATGCAGCTGCTGCTGCGGAGATATTGTTGACAGATGAATACACTGGGAGCAAACAGCAACCTATTGGATGCCTAATTAAAACATATTAGTTACAGTGCAGTCAACAAGGGTGTTAAGAAGCACATCTTTTCAGTATACTTCAGAAAATTATCTTACTATGGCTTTCGATTGGCCCAAGAAGCAGACAGCTATAACATCCCTCTCCTGGCCCACCAAGACTCCTCTGACAAGGATATTGCTAGAGCTAGCTGAAGAATTGTTGGGTGGTACAGTACAGTTTTTACTGGTGTTAATCTTTTTTGAGACCAAAGCCTACTTAGGCATGATCTAGAGCCTGATGAAGCCTGTGGAAACCCTCTGGTAGCCTCAGAGGGTTTCAGGTGATGGGTAGATCTATGGGCTTGGTTTAACGTCATTACTTATCAGTACTTGATGCTCTTCCTGGTGATTATCACTTAGGACTTCAACAGAGAAAATGAGAGTATACTCTGTGAGGTATTGATGTTCCCTTGTTCTAACCAGAGGGGTCTTCCTCAGAAGAACTATCAGTGTGATTACATGCAAAATGTGACAGCAGACTATGTCAGCAGACTGATGAAGATGTTTCATTTCTAACAACAGAATGTTAGCATCTAGTTATGCAAATGACTACAGCTCTTAGGCAGGGAAAATGCAAAGACTGACACATCTAACATGTAAGCATAAATGAGTTTGCCTGCAGACAAAGTTGGAAACACAGCTGAAGCCAGACTGAATACTTAATATTATTACTGTTCATAGATTCACTCCTGTTTAAGTGAGAAAGGACAACAGTGAGCAACTTGTTGTATGCTTTGAATAACAGAGTCTATATGTTTGTATCACCTAATTCCTAAATCAAACCTATAACATTTCATTGACTGAGACCATCTCTGTAGGCAAGCCTTAGTTTCAATACCTTCTATGATGAACTACCTATCAGAGATAAGGCATTACTACAATGGGGGCCTAAACTAAAAGCAGTAACATCTTGTGTAAGCATGTGTGTGACTGAACAGTTTTAATTTTGGCAGAAAAAAATGGCAGAATAACTACCACTTTAATTTTTGGCTCTACTTTACCGTATTCATATGGCATATGTGGGAACATGTGTGAGTCCAAAAGAATAGGAAGAAAAGAAAACCTAAATCCAAGTAAGTAAGCTTGATCCAGTTTGTATTCCAAACTTCCTACAGATCTGGGTCCAGAACTTCATTTTTATTTGTATGGCCTATTTAACAGTATAGTATGTGACAAAAACTCATTATAGCCATGATTTTGGCAATTTTAAAGGCAATCTATTTGTGCTTAGAGAATAATTACAGAGGCCAGTTAGAAAGGCTGTTCTGAACGTTAATGGAAGGTCCTTGTTCTGGAAAAGGGCCCTATATGTAGCAGCTCTTTAGTTTATGCTTATGTCACACTCACTGAAACTAACACACTGAGGAGCTGTTCTTATAGTAGAAGAGAACTGAGCACTAGATTTCACCCAGAAATTATACCTAGGCCATTAATACAGATGTAGAAACAGGAATGCTGGAAGTATTTTGAAGTAAGAGGAACTAGTTATTACCAAGATCTTGGCCCCTGCACAGCTCTATCTGAGCAACTCCAGTGCCATGAAGGGATTATAGAGATAGCTCAGCTCACCATCTGAAGGTTAATTTTGTAACACACAAAGGAGTTACACAAAGGAGTAACTCTGTATGCGGAGTATGAAGAAGTGGTCTGCCTTCCACCTGGCCTGATTCTTCATGTTCTTCAAGTACCCTGGGAAGAGAGACTTGGGAGGGAGGTGCAGAGGGGAGAAATTACACTTAAATAGGGTAAAATCTCCAAACAGATTATGGTGCTCATCTTTCTTCCCATCAATGACTAAAAGAACCATTTTGGTTTGTTCTGGGGTTTGGGTTTTGGTTCTAATTTGTTTTTACTTGAACATGTTCTTCTCGGTTTTGTAGTACCACACATAAGAACTTCCAGCCCTTTCACTTTATGGCAAATGTCACTACAGGCCAACGCAAGGGTAAAATCTGCTGAAATCACTGTGTCTCCTCCATGCCTGCCATGACTCCATGCAATTTCATATTAAAAGCAATGCAAGGCCACATTTCATACAGAATCTTTTTTCTTCCTGGAGAATCGCTTCAGTCATGTGTCAGTGGTATTTTCTTTTTCTTTTGAAAGCAGAAGAGAATGGAAGATGACCATGGAAATGGTAGTCTTTCTGTGAATAGTTTTAATGGAAGTACACCTACACTCTTTGGTTTGCAATACAAGTTTTCTTTTAAACCATCTGATAAAAAGAAGGCAGCACTCCTCTTGGCAGGAAAAAGAAACCCCAAAGAGCTTTATTTTCTGAGCAGCAGCATTCAGAAGTCTCTCAAACAACATTCTTTATAAAGCTGTTACTGTATCACAGGCCAGATTAAAGTGAATTTACTAAGTCCTAGTTCTCCTTAGATCTAAATCTGTCTTTAGATGACCTTCCTGATTTAATCCAGATCATGAGCATGCTCAACATCCTTTCCTATATATTTGGTAGAAGTGACTGAAATGGAATGCAGTATCAGAGCCGCCCTTACTTGTAATTTATCTAGGAGGTGTTCCTATAAATGATAAGCACAGTTCTCCTTTTTTTGTTGTTATGGTTTTATGAAAGGCTCATCTAACTCATTGATATCCTGAATAGGTGTTCCATTATAAAGGACATGGTGGTTTTGCTATTGTAATACTGTGAGTTTTTTCTGCAAAAGGTATTAAGTTTTTGAACTTAAAACTACTAAGGGGAAAAAAGAGAAAACTCAAAGAACTAAAAATAAAGAGAAACAGCTCTTTTCTCTGTTGTTTTTTTTGTTGTTGTTTCTTTAATGTAATCATCCATATTTAGATGCCATTGGTCAAAATACACTCTTTATTTCTAGACCTCACCTAGCTTAAATTTTAATACCATTAAGTGCCTTGTCCTCCAAATCTGAGGGCCAAGTAAGAAAGACCTAGTAAAATACAGTGTTAAGACATGACAAATGGTACTGTTATGCTACTGCACTCTTTCCACTATCTAGAAGAGATTTCCTAGGTCTACTTACAGTGTCCAGTCCTTGCAGGCTGAAAATCCTTCAGAAAAAAAAAAAAAAAAAAAAGTTTCTTTTATCCTTTAATTCAGTATTCCATCACATTTGTGGCTTTATGGCAACAAAATGGGGATTTTAAAAGATATGGAAGAAACAAGACTTAAAAAGAACAGGATCAACTCAAAGCAGACTCCTGCGTATGATGTCCTTAAAGTTCAGCTTTTAAGAAATATACTGTTTACAGACTAGCTACCAGTACTATTGTACTGCCATCATAGAATTAAGCTGAAAAGTTTTGTACCTAGTACAACCCAAATTAGAGATGTCCTATAGCAAGAGACAGAAGACTATGACTTAGCAAACCAGTTTGAAAGCTTAATGCTCACTAATGCATTTAAATATGTATTCTAACCAAGGATGATCATAACAATTTTTCCCAGGCTACACATCATTTTCTATCATTACGATAATGGTCTGAATGTCATTGTATTGGACCAAAAGAATATCTCTATTTAAGCTTGTCTTTAAATGACTGTTGGAAGTGTAATTCTCAGTCGGCAGGCTGCAGCAGCAAAGCTAATGTTTGCTGAGCACTGTATTTGAACTCTGCTATGAAGTATTTGAGCAAGCGTTTCTAACACACAGTTTAGCTAGGGTAGTTTTCAAAAAGGCAGTCCTTGTCCTTGCTGAATATGAAAGGCAAAGCAGAACTTTTCTACCAAGACCCATCCTGCTACCAGAGAGCTGCAGCACGCTCCTGATTCTGAGTGCCCAGGAACCCCTGGGTATGGCTTATAGAAAAAGATTTATTGCTTCCAGCTGGGAAACCCAGGAAAGGAGTTATTCCTGCTATAATATTCTATATTGTGTGCAGCTCAGATATTAAGTATATTCATGATAGACAGACATCACCAAGTATAAGAATAAATGTCCCCAATTTCAATGAGATATACTATTTCCACTTACACCCAATGCTGACATAAATTAAAATAAGGATATAGCTTCAATCCATTGTTCATGAAGAAGAATAAGGTGCACATTGTACAAGAGAAAACCAAGTGTATTACTAACGGCAGGAGCTCTGTGACCCGACCTTCAGATTTGAACATACAGCCTACCTTGACACCATAAGCATGCTTGGAGCAGGCAGCAGCTGTGCCTAAATAACTGCAATTTGCTACAACATTGGAAGATAGAACATATGAAAAGCTCTTCAGAAAACATCCCTAGTACATGCCATTAAAATTGTTTATCAGTTAGTGAGTCAAGAAATTAGGGCACTAAAAAGATGGCTGTGGTGGAGGACCAGAGAACACAAGTCTATTACTGAAGCTCAGGAATCAGCAAGCACACATCTTCCTTTAAGCATGTGACCTTGTTTTCTCTCTCTCTCCTTTCTACCTGTAATTTACTTCCCAGCTGAAGAATAATCCTCTTTCTCAGCAGACCTAACCTTGTCCCAGTGTTTGCCCTCATTCTTCTTACTTCTGCTCCTTATACACCTGTTTCATTTCTTTTTCTTCAGCTTGTAACTACTTCTGGCTGTACAGTGCACCAGAAGCTATGTTCACTTGGTGGTTTTGTTCCCAAGTGAGGGACAGAGCGAGCCCATTCGCCAGGAGTGCTCATGGCAGAACTAAGGTGTCCTGTATTAACTTTCTGTACTTAGTGCAATAAATGTAGATGGTCACATTTTTTCAATCAAAACATTTTTCAGCAAAAGAAGGAAAAGGCCTGTCCTGAAATGGATACTTTTGGAGACATTGTGTTTTGTTCAGGTTTTTCTTTTTTGTCTATAGCTATGTGAGCCCAAAATATTTCATCTGTGCTTCTAAAAGCCAAGATTTTATCAAAACATTTCAAAAAATTGGAAAATAAAGCTGGACTTCTGGGTGCTCAGCCATTTTATTTGAACCTTTCTGTTAATATTTTCAAACAAAACATTTCTTGATTTTTTTCTGTTACATGGAAAACGCTTGCCATTTTCTAATCAACCCCAGCTACAATAGCTATGGCTTTGGGCTGAGGAGTTGAGGTACCTTCCAGAGGCAGAGAGCTAGAAAAGGCCTAGTTGTCTCAGAGGCTGGTCAAAGACCTTTGCTTCCTCATAGATATCTCACTACCTCAGCTTACTGTTCCTCCAAACCCAGAGTTTACTGCTTCTGCTTCACACCAAGCATGCAGACAACATATGAAAAGAGTCTTTCAGCAGGCGGGTTTTAAACTCGTTTTCCACGTAGATGGGAAGACGACATATAGGTCTTTATTTTACACCATTGAGAGTCTTGGAGTGGATTTTCTTAAAGACCCGCTTCAGGTACTTAGAGTTGTTGAAATTATCCAAGGTTTTCTAGTTGCTAAAATATTCCCTCCCATATGCTGAGTGTCCACTTTGAAAACCTTGCTCATTCTTTCCTGCATCTGGCATAGATTTCCAGGGGGGTGGGGCGGGCTCTGCGGTCGGCATGAGAGAAGCCCAGCTTCGCAGCTGCTGTTTCCTTCCTCTGACAACGCAAAAAATATCTTCAAGGAGGGAATCCCATTTAACATGCAAGTGGTAATACCAAAGATGCTTTAGCGTCTCATCCTCTTTGTGACAATGTCCTGAAACTAAACAGTCCAGCTAACATTAGCCCATAAGCTCCCTGCCCCCCTTCAAGTCTTCATCCCTTTTCTTAACTCCTGTCGTGACTGAGCTCGACATAAATACCATAAAATTAAAATGTTGTTTAGTTATTTACAATGAACAATTTCTTTGATGAGCTTCATCCCCTTTCAGATATTTTTTCCAGCCAGCTTTGATTTTTACACATCAGTTTACATTCAGTTGTTATGTTCCAAGTAGAATACCAGTCACAGACTACTTTTTCCCTATTTCAAATATTATTTCTGCATCCTGGCAAAACTGGGTACGTAGAATATTTTGAGATAGGATAAAGAAATCATAGCAAGGTCCATACATATATGTCCATGCATATAATGGAAACACTGAATGTTTTGAAGTAACCAGAAAAGGCAGAGGCACCAGAGATGTTCGAGTTTAATCAGAATCCCATAGCGAGTTTATGCAGCCAAAACTTAAAAGTATACAGTATGAGGACACTTAGCTGTAGCAGTTGGAACCAGCAGAGACCTCAGCCATGTCTTGTTCTATATGGAAAGGGATTTGCTTATTTAATTAAAGTATAAACAACATACAGCTTGTGTTTAGCTGCAGGTAGGCAAGCATTATTATGAACTTTAACCACAACCGTACTGTGCCCAAAGAGAGATTTTTTCCTACACCTTAGCCTAACTCTTGCTGCCATGGTCACATTATTGGGTCGTAACAAGTTTTAGATAGCCACAGATCAACAACACGGTTACTAGCACCCTACGTGTATCGGGGTGCCCTGCTGTTAGAGCCAACCCCATGGGGGGGGGGCCGGTCGGAGCCGTGCAGGCAAGAGCCCCTGCTAGGGGCTGGCAGTTGTAGTGACAAAAGACGGTGCCTAGCCTGCTGAAGGGGGTTGTCAGCTATACAGTGTTGATTACCACCAGAAGTGCTATGATCACATCCCAGAGCAGGGTAAAGACAACATGTCTTTGATCCTCTTCAAAATTTTACTGATATGTTGCTGAGCTTAGCTAGAATATACTAGTGAGCCAAAAGGGGGGGGGGGGGGGGGGGGTTGGGGAGGAGAGAGGGGGGCAGAAAAGAAGGGGGGACATAAAGGGTAGGCCGAAAGGATGGGGAGGAAGGAGAGGGGGGAGAGAGGGGGGGAAAGAGAGAAAAATAAGAGAGAAAAAAACAGAGAGGGAAAAAGAGAAAAAGAAGTATATTATAGACATGGGCTAAGAGCTGGTAGTTCAGTTTCTCCAGTCCACCTATAGCGTAGCTTATCCTCAGCTGAACGGAGAAAACTGCTGAAACTGGTCAGGTTTAGCTGGTGGGTGTGAACTTTGCTCAGCCTAACTTAAGCTAGATCTGCCTGTCAAGATTAGTCCTTGAGCTGAGACACTTCTCTAGGCACGGCAACCCAACCACTAAGCGGCAGCCGCAGCCACCCTGGGCACTTCAGGAGGGGACTTAGGGTGTTCTCAGGGACCAAGGAGAAGCGGTGGGCACTGCAGCTCAGTGGGTAAGTAGGGGTTGCACAGCAGTGTCCTTGGCTCCCGCTTGACTCGCTTTCTTCCCTGCCCATTCCTCTGCACTGCCCTGGGCAGTGGGGAAAGCATATGTAGCAGCCAGGTCTGACATCTGTCCCAGGACACGGGAGGGAGCAGCGTAGCTTTTCCCTCCTCGCACACCCACAGCCCAGCTGGGCCCAGCTGGCCCTACACACTCGCAGGACTGGGAAAACGTATGAATTACAGTCACTTAGACTACCTGAATTAAGCACTGAGGGTCTAAGTGCTTTAGAAGAGTTTTGCTTTTAAAGAGGTTTCCTCTGCATGCTGTATTTCTCAGCTAAAATACAGAAACATTTTTGATCCAACTGCTAGTCCAGCTTATTTTACATGAGGCCGTAATTTTCGGTGCATTTCCATCGCTGCTATGCTTGTTATCTATTTAGATGGGAACGCCCTTTCCTTTTTTTCAAACAACGTAAACTATAAAAACAAGTGGATTTTAGTCCAAACCCAAAAAGCTAGTACAAAAGATGCATAAAACCTTAAGCTGCCCCTATGCATCGAGTAACCAACATTCATCACATATATTGCTTTTGTGTTCTCTGCATCTGAATTTTGGCCAGTGGAAGTGTTACCACGGCTGACCATTGTTTAAGTGATGAGTGACCGTGTCTAGAAAAAAAAGAGATCTTTATATGGCAATGATCAAAACCATTCAGTGCAAGGAATTATTATCTGCTTGTGAATTGTTCAACCTGGAGGGATCTCAATGAGTCTTGGGTGACCCAAGATAAATGTATTAATTTCTCTGTCTCCACTGCAGCAGACTATCCATGGATAATTTCTATAAGGGTTTTCCCTTTTTGCCCCTTTCCAAGTTGTTTGTTCTTAGTTATATGGAATCTACCTCCTGCTGCTATGAACCTGGAGTACTTTGATTTAAAATCTGCTAATTAGTGTACACAATTTCCTTATGACTGTGCATAAGAAAAATTATATAATACTACATCTCCCTTAATCTCTGTGATAGGGTTCACATGGTCAGCCCATGTTTAATAGCAGAGTTTCATTCAAAACACCAGGCAGCTGAAGCGAAAATGAGTCTTTGCACAGTGAAAGAAATACATTAAGAGGAGGATTGAGGATGACTGAAGTTTTGTGGCTTTGTTTTGTTGTTTTCAGGGGGCTTTGGTTGCTTTGGGAGGGGAGGGGGGTGGGGTGTGTGTGGGTTTTTTTACATTATCAGGTATTGAAATCCAAAGTGAAAAACATATATTCCTCCCTTCTATGCTCTTCTTCCTAACAACAGCCAGACCATTTCAAGGGGGAGAAGTAGTAAACAAAGAATATTTCTTGTTGATGGGTCAGTTGCAGTTTTATGTAGGCTGAAAAGTAGATTGTAATCCTGCGAAACGGCAGCATACTTTTGTTCCTCCCTCCCTGCCCCCATCCTGAAAACACACATGGCTTGACAAAATGCCACTAGAACGTGCTTGAAAACAGTGATCTCATTGTGAAGGCTGAAAACTTAGGGCTCAGTATAGTTGGATGATTGAGAAGCACAACATGCTCAACAGATGTAAAAACTGTATAATTCATGACTTTCTCAAGTGGGGAATGAGCTTCCACAGCCAGTTACTAAACCGCTGCAAGAGGTGTAAAATATCCAGCGATTTCCTATGCGAGTGCACCAACTATTTCAGATATGCACATACTACTTGTGAGTTTTGGCTAGTGGTCACTGGGGTTATTTCTCTCCACTCTGTTCTGTACTTGTTTTGGGGTATTTTAATAAGAGAAGAGAGACTTAACATTTTATCCTTGGTTTTCCTATTAAATGGCGGGGAGGTGGGGGGAAGGGAACAAGCAAACAAACTCTAAGCAACTTAAGTCCAGAGAAAACTTAAAAGGAGATTACAAACCTCAGACTTCCCACTTGTCTTAGTGAGCTGGCAGGAAAAGCCAGTTTAAGCCAACTGGGTTTGTTGTTCCCTTGGGTCTGCAATCCTGCATAGACCTCCCTGGCAGACTCTGAAATTTTGGAAAGCTAAACTGAGGCTTGCGTGATCCCTTTTCTTTTTTTTTTCAGAGAGTTTCCATCTCTTGTTTTCTTCTGAACCTCAAAACTCAAAGCAATTAATTTCTGAAACTTTTCTAAAAATTCCCAGATTTTGTTCCTTTAAAATTAAGCAGCTCTTTCTGCTACTGCACATAGTTTCTGCAGGGCCTCACAGGGGAAGGCTGATGATGTTTCTTGCTTCCAGATCCAGCAGGCAGCTGGAAGACATTTCACCTTCCCTTACTACAGGTTAGAATAGTGTCAAGGCTGCTCTAAATTGTGCCCAGAGGACTTCTTGCTCACTGAGAACTGTCATTCCCATCCTGGCTGCACCTTCTCTGGCTCCACACATACTCTTCAATATGAGAGCAGCTATCCCTGCCTTTGTAAAACTACTTCATACCAACACTGTCAATAGACTCATGTGCCAGAAAAATAAATAAAATAAAATCAGTGCATGGGTACAATCCTGGAGGCCATATTGCCAGCATCTGGTCAGAGAACAGAGTGAACCTGGGGAACAGAAAAATCAGCCTTGGCCCATCAGATGTCTCTCAATATATGTATGTTTTGAAAGAGGATATCTTCGCAAGAAGAGCATGAATGAGGCAGAATTATGGCGTATCCACCACATACTAGAGGTTTGAAGAAGTCTTCCCAAATTAACATGCCTCTTCAATTTTGATTGCACAAAGCCTTCTTAGGCAGCTCACTAGCCTTCACAACTGTTGGCAGGTAGAACAGGATGGAGTAGGAGTTAAAAGCAGAAGAGGGAATATTCCTTTTGGGAACATGCAGCCTCTGAAGGCAGATGTTGATTTAGAGATTTCATTTGGCACCTGTCAGAGGTTACTGTGATGTTAATAGTCACTGTCCCCTAGCATTAGTTTATCACTGCTGCCATGCAGTAGCTATTTGTGACAGTGTTTTCATGCGAAACCTCATTTAAAAAGACTTGTAGCTTCCCCTCCCTCCCTCTTTACTGTTTTGGGTAAAAATTTCTCATACTCATTGAATGCCCAAGCTGCATTATTATTTCTGGACACTTCTGAGGCTGTCCACATGTAAAAAATAATAGATTGTCCAGCTGTTACATATGGTCAAACTCTGCATTGAGCTGGAATAACTCAGTTTCCCTTCTCTCCTCCTCTCTCTCTTTTTTAAGGCTTCAGATTTGGCAGGTACCTACTCCTGAATGCTGAACTCATGCCTTGCTCCAGTTGAAAAATCTTGATTTCACAGAACACAGGAACAGTGTGTCAGGAATAGTGAAAATTAAGTATGCAATTAGTTTTTCTTTTTTTCCTGGACCTTATGGAAACAGAGCAAGGTGCACGTCTCCAAGTAGATAGAGGCTTACAGTAGACAAATGATCTCATTGGCTGGCAAACAAAATCTTTCTATCCCTGTCCCAGGAGAGTGAGGTTTTCTCCCCTCTCCTCCAATGTATCTTCCTGATGCAGTTAAAAGCACTCCTACCTTTCCTCTGTTTTGATCTCTTTCTTCCACCTCAGGAAAGAGTCCCACACTCATGCACAGAATGATCCAAGGAAAAAAAAAAAAAAGTTAGGTGAAGATGTTTATGTCTAGGTTAATATTACATAACTATAAAAATAGACAACATCTCCCACTAACTTTGCAGGCATGAACATACCATATTGCTATAGGTGATAGTAGGGTGAAAAAGTTGTAGAAGTATGCAATAAGGTTGCAGAGTCAAACCAGCTCGTTTGTCATTTGGAGAAATTTTGACAAAAACTAGGTGCACATTTTGTCCCAAGTTTGCTTTAGTTGTACTTCAGTTTATAAAAAAGGAAATTTCATTTTGTGTTAGCTTTTTACCTGAATTCAGACTGTTAATCCATTTTCTGTGTATCTAATTCTTGTATTCCAAGACCAGGAACATGTATCAGAAACCCGTCTTTTTTAACAAAGCTTCTCAACTTTGTCAGGGTACTGAGAAAAGCCAGGAGCATGTACGCTTGCACATCTGCAAACTCCAGATTTGTGGTAACTGAGTACCAGATTTTAGAGAAACAGAAAAACAATCCAATAAGATTATATTCTAAAACTCTGAGCTTAATAAACCCATTTTGATTGTCAAAAGTGACACAAAAGGCTAAGACTGTCTTACCAGCAATGGTATGTGATGATTTATATTATGCACTCATCAGTCTCCAAAATGATGCCCACTCCAAATGCAGTGATAAAAACTCTTCATGACTTATCTGGTTCAGAAAGGTAGAGGACACTTACTAAGAAGGAACAAGAAACCCAGAATCAAAAGACTAACTGTAACGCACAACTTCATTTCATTCAGCTGACAATCATAAAGGATATTTTTGCTACACGTTATTACTGAATAGCAACAATATGTGCACCAATAGGTAGCAAGTGAACTGCTGAGCAAGTGAGCAACTTTCTGTGATTTCAGTGCTTCTACAACTGGGAGGGCTTTCACAGTCCAGTCACAGCTTATCGAACTTAACACAAATAGGTTTTATTATTGTTTGCTTGAGGTCTAAGACACACTAGGGCAATGTTAATTTTCACCCTCCGGTTTATTGTAACAAATCCCCTCAGTTGCCATTTGGGCAAAACATGGCTGCTCTGATGCCAGTGGAGTTTGCCCATTCCATTGTGGGCCATGCCATTGACTTCAACAGAGCCAAACATAATTTGTAACTTTATTTTATGTAAAGAAAGGCACACAAAGTTAGCCCTCCACTGCAACTTCACAATTATGGAAAACAAACATTGCCAGAATTAGCTTATCATCAATGTGATCTCTTGACTTTGTCTCAAGAGGAGGGCATATCTCTTTTATTAAGTAAAAAATATATTGATCAAAGTTCCTGTGCATTTTCATTTGTGTTCCTCCCTCTCCAGAAGAGTTGTAGTTTAAAATGAGAAGCCAGATCATCCATCTCCATGGAAACTGGGATAAAAAATTCAGTGCTGAAGCATATATTTCATATGGTAGTTCACAGTGGGGTTGGTGCTTCATGCTGAAGGCTGTTGTTGCACCTTCTAACTTTGTTACCTGAGCAGTGGCTCTCTCCTATGACAATAGTGAGAGGTAACCTCCCAGTATATATGCTTTGAGTCCACATCTGGAGGACACTCTTCTCTCCTAAACACACGGGAAGGCAGGGTTGACACAGGCAGAGATTCTAGGAGACAAAAGCATACTCTGAATGTGTGATTTGCCAGTTCTGCTTTCCATGACCTGTGTGGTCCGAAATATAGTAGCCTGTGAAATTATCTTTGAGTTACTGCTAGGGTTCAAACTGGCAGGACTACTAATGCTATCAGGTTCCCAGTTGCAGAGGGGGGACTGGTTATGGTGATATTTCCATCCAGGGTCACCCACTGCTTATCCTCTCCTCAGCTCTTCCAGACCCACACCAAAATCTGCTAACTTTCAAGGAACCCTGTAAAACAACTTCACCTGCTGAAATTCTCAGTAGGGAGGAAACTGTAAGGAAACAAGGCAAATCATACAACTGCTGGAAGACAGTTGCCTTCTTGCTGGTTACTTATGTTTTGGAATCTGACTTAATCTGAAAAGCTTTGTCATTATTTATCTTTTCCTGTATTTATAATCATCTATGTAAGTATCTGGTGTTTGAGGACAGGCACTCTTGAAGTAGAAAGTAAACATTGGCTCAACCCATATTTCAAAATATTCTAAATAGCAAAGTCCTTTTGAAAGCATATTGGTGACCTTGCTTGGCATTGCTGCAGCATGATTACCCTCCATTCTCTCACAAGGAGAGGGGAAAGTTGGATACTTCAGTCAAAGTAAGCAGACTGGCTTACTTAAAAGCCTACTTACTTGCTAAAGTAAACCCAAAATAATGAACTAACTTTAATTCTTAAATAAACATCTTTGAGATTGTTATTTTAACACATCTGGTAACATGAAATGACCTATTCTGACTCATGAAGCATCCATGTATATGAGTCCCAAATCCTCATAAGCACAAAAGAAGCCACTTCAAATTCTTATTTTCCTATTTCTCTTCTGGGTTGAACCATTTAAATCAAAAGTGTCACTGAACCTACCATACTTTTAAAGTAGGTGATCTAAGAGGCAATAAGTATGAAGGAGAAATGAAAAATAAAACCCTGTAGATTATGAATGAGATAATGATTGCTGGACTCTGCAAGATACTTCCATTATATGGGCAAACCAAACAATAAATCAATTTTTTTTATTCCAAGAGCCATCCCAATACACAGCACCCATTTGCTGCACTGGACTACTGGGGAGTTTGACTGCTGGTGTCCAGATCTGGCAAGCAAATAAGAACTGTTATCAGGGAACTCTTGTACGCAGGCAAACTCTTGCAAGTACTGAAGAAGTTGTCCAAGAGCAATATTACTGCATGATGTGGGCCTATTGGTTGAAGAAAAACAAAAAAACCTCCAAACACTGTAAGGATACCTAATACAAATTCCTTAAAATGTTTCAATTGACTGAATGTATATGGTATTTTAATAGTTCTTCTGCTCTGAAAGTAACCTAGGTACATGAATGTTTATGTTTATCTTAAAACATTCTAAAGGTTAAATTTGTTGAAAGTAAGGTAATTAAATAATAGTGTGTATAAAGTTTGGGTGAATAAAAACTAGAGTTCCCATTTGTCAAGAAACAATTATGGTGAATTAGATTCTTGTAAGAAGGTCCTTGTATACAGTAATACTATACACTATACTACTGTTCTAACTTTAAGCTTCCTGTATATGTAATTTGGTGGCATTACAGAACTATGAATGCCTCATATGTCTTCAGCTGTCTTTTCAGAGAAATTTCCACAACTTCTGGCTTCTATAACTCTTGGCAATGATGTAATCAAAACTAATCCTGAAATCAGAAAATCAGTTGTTAATATATCAATGTGATTCAAAAATGCCTTTTGGGATAATATTTTTTTTTAAAATACATATATACACACACGTACCATCACACATTAATCCTAAACATGCATTCATTGATGAAAAAACTCCAAATATCAATTCTCCATTTTCTTTATATATATCTGCTGGCATTTTATAAACAATAGCAATATTTAACTTTTAGTCTGCTGTAAATCTTGTTGTTACTTTCACAGAATATTAAAGTGATAGTAAATTCTTTACTTCATAATTCCTTAAAGTAAGACCTTTTTTTTTTTTTTTTTTTTCCTGAAAAACCCAAATTTCACATGACCTTGTAAATCCTATATTAATTTGGTAGATTTGTGGTCTGGAATAGTATGAATTTTTTTCCCTTTGAACTGGTGTAATGAGCTTTACTAGCCTCAAAACTCAGAGTCGCTGTTTTTGAGTCAATATTATTGCTATGCAGCTGAAGAAGAACCTATTATCAAAGCGCAAGTATATACTATATTCTGAAGACTTTCAGACACTCTTTCCAACATTAATAAATATTCCCCAGAGAGTATGTATCTTAAATCACTTAAAAAAAGGAAAAGTCATTGCAAAAGTCTTTTTCGCTTATCCAGTGGAGCCGATACACAGATAAATTCTGCAGTTCATTCAGACAGATATCTGGTTTGCCAAAAAGTATCAGACTTTAGATCTAGTCAAAGCAGGTTTTGGTCCATGTGGTGTGTCATGAATACCACTGTCGTCTTTTCTTATAGAGTAGGGAAAGATGGGTAATTTGTTCAAGATGACACTATCAGAACTTCAAACCATCTTTCTGCCTGTGTGGTTACAGTGAATCAGAGAAGAAAAAAAGAGGTTATTCTTTGATGAACCTACCAAGGACTGGCTGCTAGTAAAACAAGTTGTTTCTGTTAAGCAGGATTTGTGAGTTGTACCAGGTGTTTCAGCCCAGAAATCTCAACATTTTCAGGGGATTCGTTATCATTGAAATATGAATATGTTGCTGTATTTTATGAATATTTTACGTGTCCCTGAATAAGAAGCAATGTCATCCAAGAATATCAGTATAAAATCAACAGCCAGGAGCTAACCCAGTAAAGGCAGAACTACCTCCTGTATTTTGCTTCCGGTTCTGTGGATGTAATTTTCCTAATTCCCATCAAACCAGTCCAGGGAAAATTGCTAGTCCTCTGTGATCCCAGGGAAAGTTAAGGACTCGCTTTAAACTGCAGTAATCTGATAAACATGCTTTTCGCTTTAATGAAAGCAAGTATTTTCTTCACTTTTCCAGGATACAGAGAATGCCAGAAACCAAATCTCTTACATAGGTTACTGTGAATATACAGCCAGGCCTGGTTTTGATGAATTTCCTCATCCTTAGTAGTTCCTATGTATTACAAAGTATGAGTCAACATAAGCGAAGGTGGCAGAGACTGGCTCCTACGGCTGGCTTAGTGTCTGCAGCAGCAGGGTTGCCATCTAAATTTAGACTAGCATTTGGGCAGCCAGCAGAGTAAGTAATCTCTGGAACAAACTGCCAAGGGCGATGATAGTGACTTTCACCAAAACATTTAAACTAAGTGGCAGTTTGGGACTACTCTGGTATCCCTACACTATACCACACCTGCACCACTGAGAGTGGCTGGGTATTAGACAACACTGCTCCCTCGACAGGAGGAGGAGATAGTCGGTTGTATGCCCACCTTACTCTGGTTCAGCTTCACAAAAGAGTGATGGAATGAAACCTCAAGCCCTTCTTGGTTTCCTTAACTACTTTACTGCTCTCTCAGGGGAATGTGTAAAGAGGTTGAATGGTGATTCAAGGACATTACTGGAACTCTTCAGTAACTTGGGTCAGAGTTCAATCACCATTACCCGTGCGTGCCAGGTTGAGCTCATCACATGGCACATAAACTGTTGGCCAGAATTAAACCCACGAAAGAAGAGTTATGTTTGCAAGTAAAAGAAAATATCATTTCTGGGAGGCAGCTGCAGCAGAGCTGTCTCCAATGGTTAAGGGCATGCACCAGGAGATCCTCAAGGAGAGACCACAAGTTCAAGACCTGCATTCCTCACTGACTCGCAGACAGTGCTGCCTGTAATAGACCATGGCAGGTCAGAGACTCCATCAGCTCCTCACTGCCAATGCTATGACTCTAATTACACCAGTTCTTGCCCTTTCCACACAAGATTATGGATCTGGAATTAATCTGAATTAGAAATAGGCAATCTCAACAAACAAAATGCAAAACCTGAAATTCTCTCAAGTTGCTCCTCCAGGAATCCCAAAGTTTAAGTCTGCCCCTCGGTAACAGACCTCAAGGTTAGGCTTCGGTTTACCTATGCATTTAAAGTCTTGCGCTGTGTTCTCATTTGCTACCATTAGCTCTGTTCAGCACTTATACCTCTTGAATATAGGTGGTTCATCTTTCTCAGGTTCAGGCCAAAACCCATGCAATTCAGTATCAGCTGAACCCAGACTGACAACAATCCTAAAGCACTCGAACTTTAAGTGTTCTGTACAGACGCACGTTCAGATCTTAAAAAGCAAGCAATCACATAAATAACTATCTCAGTAACTTTTCTCTGGAGATAGATGGTAACAAAACTTTTCTGACTATATTGAATTTATGTTGGCTAACAGAAGTCTTCTGGTTCACTTGTAGCTGTGAAGAACACTCAGATGCTACCACAATAAAGACAAGACACTGCACAGAACAGGATTTTTAACAACTTCAGGTGCTTGCCTGTCAGGTTGAATTACATTTTTTGTTAAACACCAAGTAGTTGTTCTGAGGAAGTTAAAGCCCATAACAAGTGGAGGAAGGAACCCAAGACTCCCATGCTTAACTTAGTGCATAATCACTTTCTGATATTTAAGAGCACAAAGGAACCACTAAAGCAAGCCAGACTTGCCAGACAACGTGGTGAATGTTGTACGCAGTAAAGGTGCATGTATACTTTTATAATGTGTGTAAAATAAGAAAATAATATATAATGTTAACACAGGTTTATCTCCCAGCCTAAAGCACAGGCCTCAGGAAGATAAGGATACATGTTAACCATATACTCTGGATGCTTCCAGGAAAGAGTTTCCTTGCGATCCCAAGAGTTTCTGTTTGTAAATTTCAAAGATGAATATCCCATTCCCAGAGGACTGCTTTAATAAATATGATTACTAATGAAACAACAACAAAAAGCAATGAGCTCCAAGCCTATATTTCCAGAAACTTAACTGTGAACTGGTAAATTCAGTTTGAAAATTTTATAAAAAATTAATTGGAAACAATGAATTATGCACTACTTCTTCCTGTAAAAGCTGAGCTAATGAGAAGCCATACAGATAGACCAACTGAGGGACTGAGTGATCTAAAAATAAACCACTCTGGCTATAACCAAATACCATTTTGAGAAGCCTGTGTAGTTGTATTATAGCACAGCTCGTTTCTGCGCTGTCACTTCAGAGGGGGCATTTTCTTAAGTGGTTTTTTTCATATTGCTCTCTGGAAGCAGTGGGACAGCAGAAGGGTGTTTCTGTTTGTGCGGTTTCTGGACAAACATGGAATCTGCCACAGAGCAAGTACTACAGTGGCTTCCTGGTAGGGTGCAGATGAACTCCTGATCCAAAAAAAATCTCAATGTGGTACCTTTCCTCAATACGTGACCCCTCAGAGGAAGAAGCATTTTGGACATCTAGTTCTTGCTTCTGTTCCCTGCTATCCTCCTGTGTTTGCACGGCAAGGAAGAGAGGAGGATGAGATGGGCTGCAGAGCTTGTTTCTAATTCACAGGGCAGCATGAGGGCCTGTGAGTTTTTACATTGTTAGTGATAACCCTCACTTCAAATGTGACTTTTAAAGTGCATGGGAAAGGGCATGGTTACATTTAAAGGCTTTTCTTGGCCAAAGGCCACTGCCACCGTGTATGCCCTTCCACAGGGGGCTATGTCTGGAGTCAGTTTAAAGCAGGGATAAATTTGCCTTCTTTCCTCATTTTTGAGCCTCATCCTACTTCTCAAATAGAGCTGTGCAAGGTAAAACACAGACGCAGTAATGGAGGCAGACCCAGGGTCAAACCAGAAATGCTGGTACCGGGACATCATGCAGGAGCCAGGGCCACAATTAGTTGGGGTACAGCCCAAGACATGACAGCTCCACTTTTTTGCTGTAATCTGCTATTGCTCAGCAGCAAACTGTGTCCTCGTTGTAGCTTTACCACAGGACGTCACGTGGGTTTTGTAGCTGGGTCTTGCACTCCATTGACAACGCAGTTTTGCAGCACAGCCTTCCCAACAAGCAAGATGCAGGAGATCAGAAAGAGGTATAGCAGTTGTTGCAGGATGGCCTGAAACATCACCTTCCCAGGACCATGGCCATCCTTAAGTTCACCTGTGCTCTAGGCTGGACAGAAGTGCATCTTTTGAATGCTCCTTGCCAAAGCTACAGGAGCCGACTACTGATATGGCAACACCTGCCTGTGCAGGGTACCATTTACCTGAAACGTTGGGCTCTGCATAATCTCAGCTAGACTGTTGCCTTAGTTAAAGTTACGTCACCATGGCACCAGCCAATGAATTTCAGATAATTTCAGATGAAGTTCAGAATTGGCATGTGTTTCAATTCAACCGTTTTGACATTGGCCATTTGTGTGGATTTAGACTGAAAGAAATCTGATTTCTCATAAAAGGAAATTCTGAAAATAATTCCTCTGGCCTCAACCTAAATATCTGGTTGGACAAAACAAGGTCCACTTTTGCCTGAATTGTGACTATTTTTTTAAGTGGAGACAGATTTATAAAAGGTAAAAGCAAAGAAGAAACCATGAAAATGTATTTTGGGGAAACAAATAAAAAATGCTATAAAAAACAACCACGCCTCAAACTCATCTCCACTAAATGCTTTTATTTTGACAAATGACCATTTTCTAGAGGAAGGTCAGCCACCAGCTGTGCGGGCATAAGGCAGAACCATGGTCATGGGACCCACTGCTGAAAAATAATAGCTACATCAGTAGCTAGCACTAAGATGAGCAAAAAGCAGGAAATCAAAGGTGGCAAATAACTAAAGAGGAAACACTAAGTCAAGTAAAATGGCTACAAACACACAGGTTCAAGTAGTCTGTGTCCCGGATTGGGCAAATAGTAGTTTAAACTTCTAACTTGCAGAAGTACAGAGCGATTCACATAAGTAAGCCTTTATGCCTATGCAAGGTGCCATTGATTTCTGACTGAGGCAATATTTTCGTTTGCACTGGCTCTGAAACAGAAAACTAGATTATGGAATGAAAACAGTGTACCAGCAACAGTATCAGATACTTGTTTCCACTGGGACACAACAAGCAAGGATATTTCTAAAGGCACACACAAGCAACACAACACGCTGCATATAGATGAGCTCCACAGATGCCTTTCAAAAATCTACAAAACTGGCAGGGGAAAGGATGGGTTTACTTCTCAAGGAGAGCCAGAAGTTGTGCCTGTCTTCATTATTCAGTCTCACAGAATTGCTGCCATCTCCCTACATTATACATCCAACAGTCAGGCACACTCTTGCCAAGACATAGGTGGGCCTAGACCCACTGACTCTAGAATTTAATGAAAAGCATGCTTTCAGCAGCAAGAGGCACATTTTTGTGATCTTGAAGAAAAGTTGCCTTCCTTCTGTTCTTAAAACAAATGGGATTGTTCCATATTTCCAGAATATCAGATATTTATTTCATAACAGTGGTGTATTACGGTGATGTATGATTACAATAAAAAAAAATGCTAAAGTGATGTATTTCCTAATTACATTCTCAAAGAATTCACATCCAATACCAAAGTCTGAGCCACCTCCCGAAAGCAATAATAGGAGTCCTCTTCACTAGCCTGTGAGGGAAAATAAGCCCACAAGCCATAGAAAATTATATTTAAAATTCTTTCTAGAGGGTAAAGTGCCCTTTTAGGTGGCTCTCGAATAAATGGAAAGCAGCCCACAGGAATCCTGCCATTAATTTTGACAGTCTTTGGATCTGTCCTTATTGTTTCATTAAAAACTGGAAATAAGTCTTGTCTACTCTCATAATTTGAACCATACTGTAGCTATGCAAGTATAATTCACTGCAGTCCAATCCTCCTATGGGGATAGAGGCATAAATTCATATTATGTGAAAGGGACATAATCCATAACTGCATCCACAAGATGGCTCTGACCAGTATAACGTTATTGATCAGAAAACCACCTGCCTTCCCCCTCCCCAACACGGTCATGCTCATGGCACAGCAGCTGTTCGTCAGGGGGCTTCTTTCCCACAGCCCTTCTAATTTGTGCCTATCACCCACGAGCATGCACACAGAGCTCTTTGGCTTCCATTCGCTAGGTTTCTCTGCTAATCCAGAAAGCCAGGACATTAAGCAAGCTATTAAATACAGGAGCAAAAAAATGGCAAGTAGCCAAAATATTTCACATAGACTTGTACTGCTGATGTTGCTTCTGGATATGCACTGCATGCTTTGCAATGGGCATCTCAGATAGATTCCCTAAAAGTAAGGAAGTGTTTGAATGCATAACAGAAGGACACATTTTAAAAAAAAAAAAAAACAAAAACCGCAAACAAAAAAACCCTTGGCCAGCTGACTTCTGATCACAGCTTGATTCCCAGCTGCTTGCCACATCCAGCCCCATTCTGACACTAAGAGCATTTCACTCTTTTTAGTTGCACAGAGACTTAGAGCCAGTATAAATGTAAAGTTACCCACTCTTACAGGTGTTCCCCTTGCTTTGCAACAGTGGACATATTTTAAGAGGGTTTAAGCCCTCCATCTAACTACTTATGCCTGTGAAACTAGAGTATAAATCACTCCCTGCCCCTGCCCCCCTGCTGCTGCACGGAGAGCAGTGAATGCACTGAGCACAAGGAAGAGAGACACTCATTACCTGTGCTCTCTACCCCCCCCCATTCCTCTCGCATCACATGATTTATGTCAAATTTGTTTTCAGACTAAGTTTTGGAAATGGGTAATAAGCACTGGATATACACAACGATTAGGCGAGGTGGATAATCATATCCACGTGCAGAAGTATCAGCATTGCTTCCTGGTAACAGGAGAGGAAGACGGGGCGGGGGAAGAGCAGGGAGCCAGGATTGCCAAGACAGCCTTGCTCATTGAGGAGGTGACTGCTGGCGCTCAGTTCATGCAGCAGCCTAAGGAAACGGGTAAGCAATTCAAGGCGTCGAACACTCACCCTCAGCAGCCTTGGGCTACAAGGGCTTGACTGCCTCCCTCCTACTGTCCACCCAATAGATGCCACTAAATTCAATCAAAATTTGTACTGATGCCTCATGGAACAATTACAAGCCAAAAAGGATGTGACTCAGGAAACACTTTTTTACTGTGAGGGTGGCTGAGCATTGGCACAGGTTACGCAGAGAAGTCGTGGAGTCTCCCACCTTGGAGATATTCAAAAGCCATCTGGATATAGTCCTGGGAAACCAGGTCTAGGTGATGCTGTTTGAGCAGGAGGGTTGGACCAGATGACCTCCAGAGGTCCCTTCCAACCTCAACCATTCTGTGAAAAAGTGAAGTAGCAATGCTCCACACACACACCAAGTCTATATGGGGCTGTTTTGAAATAACTAGCCAATATATACATGTCATGCACAGTCCTACAGAGCTTGCAGCAAAGCAAATTATAGTCTGGAGTGAATGAAGGAAGCTGAATCAAGACATATCTCTGTACAAAATGCTTGTGGCTTAGCAGAAGTGGTCGTCGCCTTTCCTCTCATGGTTGAAATATATTGTGTTGTGAGCCAGTCTCATGCTAAGAAGCACAGAGAAGGAACTGTACTCGTCTTTTAAATAGACAATTGTGGGACCAAAGCTAATCCATAGAAAATTCCAAATACCCTTGAAATGGAAGATTTACGTCGCTGCCTCTCTTCAGAAGTCTGACAATGGCCTCATACTAGATGTTATCGTGAAGATCACAACAGCATTTTGACAGCATTCAGAGACAGGGAGATGAGAAAACAACATATCTCAATTCTGACTGGAGCACATTCCAAGCAAAATTAAAAGTTCAAGTTTTACTCTCAAACCAACTGTTACCCATCAATATACAGGTGCAACTGCAGGTTGCATTGGTACCGAACCTAACCAGATTATTTCAGGTACAAATATTTAAACAGCACAGAGCTCAACACAGGCCAAAACCCACTGGTATTTTCTACCTGGCCCCAGTAATGCTAGCCTGTGTTGGGTCCTCCAGTGCCCTGGCTATGTTGTGATCAGCCTCCAGACAGGGACATTTTAACACCTTAGGTGCATCTTTGTGATCTAAACTCTTACCATCCACACATAAAAGCAGCTATCTTCCAGTAAGAGAAATGCTAGGCAATTCATATTGGTAAATAGCAACTTCTGTTATGAAAATGGCCTGGACACTACTAAGTTTCCAGGTATCTTCCATAAGATAATCTCTACCATCTAAATGCAGCTAAGCGCTCAGCAAATATGAATAACTTTTGCATCATGCACCAAGCTGGAAACAGTTTGTTTCCCCGGAGGGTCAGGTATGCCACAAGCCACTTGCTTTATCACTCTCATATGTACAGGTCCTGTTTTGTAAGCTTCCTCACAAGGAGTCATTGGGCAGCTTAATTAATGTAGTTGCACAAATCATACAGCCTTACACTTCTGTCTTGTTGTCCCACCTTCTTGCATTCATAGTGCTGAATAGCTGGTTATGATTTTCACTCCACTTCACACTAAAAAGTGCCAGAATACCAGTCTAGAAAGAAGCACTAGGGAGAACATACAGTTTGTTTATTTTTAATAGGCAGATATTACACCCTCCAAGTACTGTCCTTCATGGACTTGTACCATACTGTAGTTGCATATGCTCAGAATAAAAAAAAAAAAAAAAATCCTTAAGAAAGTAAATAAAGTCTTGAATATCAAATCTTGTACTTCTCTGGTATTGTCATCCGTCTAGTCCACTTGGAGCAAAAGCCACCCTCTCTCAGCAATCTATATGTTTTGTTTCAGATTTTCAATCCTTAATAGCAAATCTCCATGCACAGTGTAACTCCTGGCACAGTTAAAAGAAGCCAAACAAAAATGACCACTGCTCAACTTTAAGACTGATGTAAAAATAATTCATGTGCTTCAATATTCGATATGGCTTTCTCAAAGTAAACACAGTTGGGGAGAGGAAGCTACATTTCTTTTCTTGTTTGCTTATTTTTTGATTGGTGCAATAGTAGAGCAGATAAATGAGAAAAAGCTTTCTCAGAGCATCTCATGTCTTGTGCTATACTCTACAGTGTGCTCACTTCAGAGTCAGTCAACTGGTTTTAATCATCCCAGTAGGATACCATCTTATTCCTAGCAGGGGAGCTTGGGGGGGGAGGAAGAAGGAAACACTGAGCTGGCAAAGGCACTATTATTCAGATAAAGTTTTACACTGAGGTCTATCTGTTCATCTATTGCTGAACGCTGTCTTGTGGGAGTCAGAGTTTATGCAGAGAGAGAACAAGGGTCACCTCAGCGTCTTTCCCAGCATCTTGAGAGAATGCTTTTGCTTGCTTAGGGCTGTGCATGAGCAGCTGCTAAGCATAAGGTGACAGCTGTGTTTGTCTGTATGGTCTCACTGCAGTACCACCGTTAAAGAGGCTGCTTTGGGCCAAACTGCAGGTTAAATGCATTCGGTTCACAGCTAAAATCCAATAGCATATATAGAGAATAAATATGTATTTTCAGAGAGTTCTTAATCTCACAGGGCTCACATGGCCAGTGTATTGGAAGAGCCTGCACTGCCCTAGCTCTGGCCACAGTCCACATCCCATCTTCTGTCACTTTTCTCTGTGGCACAAGAGTTGGAATTTTCATCCTGAAATGGGACTAAGATGACTGCATCACCCTCTTCTGGGGGGTGAGGGAGGGTCAGGCCAGAGCAAAGGAGTGCTGTCGGGACAGTGGTGACCCCCAACACTAACTCAAGCACTCTTTAAACTCTTCTGACTTATGCCAGAGGCTTGGTTGGCCTTGCAAAAGGAAGAGGATGACTTTAAAGTTCCCTTCAGCCTTCCCTTGAGCAATTAAACTACATCTTCTGTTCTCTAATTCCGTTGGGTTTTTTTAAAGCTGATTTATTTCTTCAACACTGTTCACCGAAGGTGAAATGATTTTCCATCCTGGAAAATATTATTTCCCTAGCATACCTACACGAGCTTCAGTGTAAATTTCTACACCCTGTGCCTGCAGTAATCTTGTCTCTGTTGAAACATCTGAGGCACAAATTTAGGCTTGAACATGTGCAATAGGAGACAAAATCTGGCTCCCCTAGTGTGAAATAGCTCAGTTGCCCGCTGACTCAACATCAAAAAAAGATCAGCCTGTTGGAAAGGATTCATTTTCAAAACTTAAAGCAGTAAGGAATTGAGGAGAAGGAAAAAAGGAAGAAAAAACAACAACAACAACAACAACAAAACGCACTTCATCTTTTATGCAGCCGAGTATCCATTCATATAATGCTTTGTTGAAAACATTGACACACAGGATAAACTTTTTTTTTTCCCCAAAATTAACAAGAATATTTTTCTGCTATCTTTCCTTTCACCTTTGTTACTAATATTTAAAAAGCGCTTGTTGATGCAATCATCCTTAATTAGAATTTACAGGAAGCAATTCCCCTCATACAGTCTGCATTCAGGTACCTCTAAGAACAAGCGGGTGCTACTTTCTGCAATTGGCTAGGGTAGCAGAAGTTTTTATGCTTATTTTCATTCCGTATTTAAAAGACTGGCCATAGCCTCACGATCCTTTAAAAGAAACCAAAACAAGAGCTCATTCACTGCGATTTTAATCTCCAGTTCAAGCAAAACCATGAAGTGTTTTGGCGACGCGGCAGGACACCCGGCTGACAGGGAGCGACTGCACCTGCTGCGCGTCCTCAGCTCGGGCGGCCCCGCGCTGCAGCCCAAGCCGGGGAGGGGGCACCTTTCCTGGGGGCCAGCCAAACCTGCGCCGCAAAGACTCCGCCGACGACTACCCCGGGCATTCGGTTCTGGGTGGAGAGGCTTTTTGTTGGGCTGTGAACGCGTGTACGTGAACGTATGCAGTATTTACAGAGAACAAATCACCAAGACCCCCAATCTTCTTATGCAGCAGAAAACGTCTTGCTGCGAATGATGCGAATAATAGTGCCTGTTGGGTACAAGTCCTAAGCACACCCTTTTGTTACACCACGGTGAGACACCAAGATGCCCCAGTGACGGGCACAGCATAGGACCCTGGTTATATACTGCAGTATCAAGCCCACTATTACCCTTGGCTTCAGCCTTCCCTCAAGCCTCCCGTTGCACGTCCCTCCCACCTACCATAAACACAGAAAGCAAAGCCCAGGGATTTCACTGAACAGAGCTCCGAGTGGAGGGGATAAAGCTATAGGACCTGATTCCCGGTTACATGAAAGCAAAAGATGCCAAAGTCTTAAAGTACTTTGGCAGAAAGCTAGCTCTGAATAACCAAGAATGCAAGCTCTGTGGTTAGTTTAATCCCTGGAATAGCTCTGCAGATTTCTGAGTAATATTTCACAGGGTGAATTTGACTGTAATTTTTTGATATCTTAAAATTACTTACTGCTGTATTTTCCTTTCTTGTCTTTTTGGTCTTTATATAAGCTTTCCTTTTAAAACATACAGGAGAAGTGAGAAAAATAAGTATCTGAAAAGAGACAGCAACTTCCACTGTAGAAAATTTGAATCCTGGGAGAGAAATTAGTTCCAGTAGCCGCCCAAGCAGTGATGTAGCCCCATCTAGAAAGGATACATCTGCTGCCTAAAGGAGTTTTTCAAGGAAAAGAGCATTCCAAAAATCTTTATTACTGTTACTATTCTTTTTATTGCCATTAATTGAGTCTTAGGCTGCTAAAGCTGCACCAACCTGTTTCTGTATTACTGTCACTCTTCTGTGCCCAGAGCAATAATGTCAGTAAAAAGATGGAGTAGAAAGGGGAATTGGAATTGCATGAATGAGACAGATGAGTTGGAGTTATTACAGGGTATTTCAGAAATATTTATTTTCCCTCTTTCTTCAAGCACAGGCTTAGCATCTGAATACAAAAGTCTAGCTTAGCAGAGAGAGAGAGAAATGGCTTATCATTCCCATATGTTTCAGTACCTTTAAAATAAAGGCATGGTAATACTTAAATAGTATTAAGCTTCAAACAGCTGGTACTCTGTTTGTTACTATAATCATCTGTCTAATTATATTGGAATGTGACAAAAAAGTAAAAAAGGGGGTTGCTTTGACAGCTCTGGGTTCAGGGCTCCCAACAGGCCACCAATTAGAACCTGGAAAAAGGAAGGAACTTGTAAAAACTAATGACTGCTCAGCAATGGGATATAGACCTATTTTTGTCATAAAAGGACTTTTTTTTCGACAAGAAATCTAGCCTTCTTTAGCTAAAGCAACTTTCTTTAGGTTACATTCATGATACATAAACAAAAGATCTTGTCAGGCAGCACTTCTTTTCTGTTTTTTTTTCGATTATATGCCTTGGTTTCTATAAACATGCAAAACCTGTCGTGAATCTTAACATAAATTCATGATGATGAATGAAAATATTCTGATTTCTGGAAGTTCATGATCAATCTGAAGGATTTAAGTCAGTGGCTCTATATACATTTGCACAAAAGGATCTAATTCCCACAGCATTCAGAGAACAGGGTTTCAACACACTCATCCAAGCTCTATCCACTGGTGACGGATTTCTTCTTTTTTGGACTCAGTGACACCTCCCACGCTTAAGAAAAAAAAAATTAGACAAAATGCTGAGCACTACCAATGTTATTTAAAGCAGTATGCAGCTGAAAAAGCTTAACAACAACAACAGGGTGAGATGTAGAATATGGTCCACTAAGGAAGTCAGTTATACCAGTTGAAGGCTTAATCCAGCTGCACAGAGGTTAATGGGGATCTTTTCCCTTGCTCCAGTGCTATTGGATTTGGCCTAAACTATTTTCTCTGTAATGAAAAGAAATGAGCTTTTTGCCTCTGCTACATTTCTTTTACCACTGCACCGTAGCATCCATATCTTGTCTTTTCCACCACTCTCTTGTTCACGTTTTAAAACAGAACTACATTTCCACAGTATAAGCATAATAGTATGTGAATTCAGATCTCATTTAGGTGAGGGTAAATAAAGCTTTTCAAATGTTTTTGGATCTCAGTTTTGGTGTTTGTCTGAGTCTGTTCCACAATACATGGCTATTCAATTTTCTGGTTTGAAATTGCACAGAATGTTTTTCCACAGACAAGTCTTGCCTAGGTAGCTCAGTTCAAAGTCAAAGAAAGCCAAGTTTGCACAGGCATTTCATATTTTTAATTCCCTCCATTGAGGTTATTAGTACCCAGAAGCTCTGCTCAATGACAGCTGCACAATCGGAGCCTCAGCTGGAGGAAGGGCTGTGCTTGGTGTTACAAGTCTGTCATTTCAAAGTGAGATGGTTCTAGCAAGAACCATTTATCTCTGTTCACACACAGCATACAAGTCATTTTGGCTCCATATCCAAAGGACTCCTTTTAATTTAGCATTTACAAACATGAGTGTTGGTAGGGGGGGTTCCTTTTTTTGCTTGGGTGGGTGGTTGGTTGGTTGTTCAGTAGCTTAACTCTACCTTATTTAAGAGCAAAGATCCTGATTCAGCCAAGGACTTGTGCCTAAATACAACCACTTATATTAGCCCTACACTTACCCCAAGTTTAGATGACGGGCTGAAAAGATCTGAACGTCAAAAATAAGAATACACATATAGTTTATACTCAAATACTCCTATAAGCCATATTTTTTTGAAAGTAACTGAACTGATCTTTCAATAAGATTTTTCTATTAACATTTTCTGCCCACTGGTTCTTTAGCACTCTCACATTCCACAGAATTTCCTTCTCCATTTTGGCTAGATATGATAACAAATACATGTCTTTGAATGCCTAGTAATGAAAATTGAAAGTAATGTCCTTTTAAAGGTATACAAAGTGGTTGTCAGTACTTTCAATACATGTATTAAAGGAGAGAACATATACAAGAGATGAGAACACCATCTTAAATACCTGTTACAATTTATAATATGCTAGAAAAGTTACATCACTTGTATTATCAGTTAGATTGTCTCATTGGCCCATCAGTTATTAGCATGAAACAGATGTTCAGTTGCTCCATTTCTCTTCATGGCATTCCTTTGCTCACCAAATTTCTTGTATTTATTTCTGCAACTGAGACATTTACTGAGAGGAGTCACAGCAATTTAAAAGAGGTATATTACATTCATTTTCAATGATTCAGAGTATTTTATTAACACCCTAGTAATAGGCATTTGGAGGATGCGCCATTGAAATTGCTGTAATAGGTATTTCCTATTATTTCCAGTTTTGTAACAGGAATTCAGAAGTCTTCAAGAATCCTAAAGCTTATCAAGAAGTGTTCCTATACTATAGCATTCTTTCCAGTTTCTGATGTGAAATCTAAGTCTATCCTGTTTTGCAGGCCTGGTTTGTGAATGTAGTTGATTAGTTATTGTAGTTTTTCCATTAATGATTTCACTGGAACAGACTGAAATTGCTCTCAGAAACTAACATTGTAGTCTTCCATACTCTTCAGCTTCTTTTCTGCTCTTGTGTAGCACTGAGACAGTGATTCACATGATATGGTTTGCAGGGCACAAGCGCAAAACTCTTTTCTTTACCAAAAGATATCTTGGTCTCGCTAAGGCCTTGATTGCAACGGAAGCTGCGCCAGCCTGCCATCTGAAGTTGATATTCAAAATACATATCATTTCAATTTAAAAGTGACAGAGCGTACACAGAAAAAGGTAAACCCACAACAGATATGAGGCAAACTTGTAAAAGGCACTGGGAGCCCCAGGGCAGAGCCCCATGGCCACCCAGATCCTGCGGCTGAACAAGTTGCCGCTTGCCACCGCCTGCCTGGCCATCACCAGAGATATGCTGTGCACCTCAGCCCGGCGTACCCACCGAACCATTCACGTCAGTTTAACTGTGCTTATTTACTAACCAATATTAATCTAGAGCAATACACCTTTCTAGTGACATACAACCTGTTTTTTAAGCTTCAGACCCAACCCTTGCGTAAGAGGTTACTCTCCAACATGAACAAAATACAAGGGACAGAAAGAGACAAATATGCAAAAGGTACTTTTTCCTCATTTCATACGCATATGCAGGACTGCATCTTTCCACTACACCTCCTGGAGATGGGCTGATGCATCAGAGATTTCCATGCAACCAGTTAAATTACGTTTTCTATCTGTTTCATACAGACAGAGCTACAAAAAAAAAAAAAAAAAGAAAAGAAAAAAAAGAAGCGTGTCAGAGAGCAAATCTGGTCTGCTGGCTTTCTCTAACAGTGCTACAGCCATTCAAAAGAGGTTCAGATAGGATCTTCCAGCACAAAAAATGTTTTATACAGAAAAACCCAAGAGTGATGAACAATGATGCTCACGAAATGACAGTTTAGGGAGGGTTTAAATGCATTCAGTGAAACCATGACCAGAAAAGGTTGACACCTCAGTGAACGCTAGTGGGAGGAAGTGGTATCTGTGATCCACAGTCCCAAAATTATGGTATTGATGGCAACATCCAGCTGTTCTTTAGCCTTTGTCCTCAGCCCTGTCTCTGCCGGGAGCCTTCCCCCAACAGCAGAGCTGGGAGGTTTTCAGCAGACAGCTGTGGATAGGCTGCTTGCAGATACAACCCTTCCTGGTGCTACAGGTCTAGCTTAGAGAAGAAGCTCTCCTGTATAGTAAGCTTTTTCCTCACTTCAAAAGCTGTACAACTTCCGTTCTCTCTCTTCTTGCTTTCCCCTTACTGCACATGCACTCAATTTTTAATCAATGTAAAAACTTTCTTTTTTAAGGCCACATCTGAGACCATGCTGTGTGCCTCTATTGGCATATCAAGGTGGTTATAATAGCACAGATTTATTCTACAGTGGTAAAACGATCACGTTACTAAAACAAAAGCAAAAAGCAACCCAAACTGTTCTGTAAAAGCAGGTACAGGTAAAGCACACAGCTTTCTTCAACGACCAATTTCATAATAAGTTACATCATTATGCATTTCACCTCCTGCTCAACAGCTTTTTTCCCCGCCTTGTTTCCCAGCTTGACTTCTTTAGATGAGATCAGCTGTTCATATCCAGTCCATCAACAGCTGGAGAAATTTATCCTGCTGTGAATGAAACTTTGTTTGTATAACTGGGGAAAATTAGCTCAATCTTAACTTCTCTGTTAAGGACAGAAAAGCAGCCTGCTGTAACAGCGCACCATGAAAGCTAAATACAGGTGTCTTCAAAGTAGTTTATAAACATGAGAGCGTGTACATAGTCTTTAAGGGTAGATTTACAGTTTAAATCTCTATCTCTTAAAAAAATGAAGACAATACCTCCACATACAGGTATATTCGGTCCAAAGCCATTTGTTTTCAATGTGGTTCATACAGCTACTTTTCACGCTAACAGTTCGGTGCCACTGAAAATGCTGTAGCCTCCAATACTAATTAGAGAGGTGGTAGTAATGGTTTTCTAATTAAAGCTGATTTAACTTTTGTATGTTAATTAGTCTCAGTTAATATCAATTAAATAAAGGAATAATGGGGTCATTTCACATTTAAATCACAGAAGCTTCAAGCATAAGCTGCCTTAGAGGAAATTAGCTTGCAATTTAACAGTGTTATTAATAATTGCTTGTAAATGGTAACAGCCAAGCTGTTGCACAGACCGTGCCTAATGGTTACAATTATAACCATCCACACAAAAAATGACACAGGTAAATTCTGAATAATCCTTTCTCAGTATTTCAATCTGCTTATTTTGTTTAAATCTCCTGCCTTCCTAATTAATGTTACCCATCATTGTCTGTCAACAAGACATTTATTTCACAGGGTACTATAATATGCTCTTCCACAATACCGTCCCTGTCTGCATTCACCTGCCTCCTGGCAGCAGGAGGATCTCCCTGTTCTCCAAGTTCCTCTCAGCTACACTTACAAGCAGAAGGCAATTTTTCCAACATACAGAAGCTTATTTACATGCAGCAGTTAGCACAGAATGAGCCTCTGGTCATACTAGAGCCCTTAATGTAAAAATACAATGACAGAACTAATATTAATGTTATTGTCCACCGACATATTTAAACCTCCTTTTGCCTGCACAATTTCTATATTAATGGTCTAAATACACAACCAGGCAACCGATACATGCTGTCCTCAGAAAATAGATATTTATCCTCATAACAAGCTTGAAGTCTTAAGTTACATGTGTTTTTTTCCTGAAAGGGTGGACAGAATGACCATGTTTCTCACAATTAGATATGAGCAGTTTGGGAAAATGGATAAAGGGAAAAAAAAAGGGACCTTGTCAAAGACAATATCAAACACCATCTACCTTCAGGTGGGCTACAATTTTATTCAAGGACTCTGACAGTAGGAGGTTTTGTGCTGTCACACCCATTCCCAGAAGCACACCTATTATTGTGCATCCAGCACAATAAAACACTGCACCCTTTAAAGGGTTCAATTCAAATGCAAGCTTCTCTAAAAATTCCCCAGAGAAAAAAAAAAATTAAAAAAGAAAGGGGGGAGGGGCTCAAATCTAGAAGACTGCATGATTCCCTCAGTACAGAAACTAAATACATAACTAATAATCATACCTCAAAACACAGGAAACACACTGATAGTAGTATCATGCTATGCCTTTAAGCTTCCTCCTACTTAAAAATCTCAGCCAGTTTTTATAAGTTTTACTAAGTGAACTGTTGTAGGATAGTTATTGAGAAACCAAGTAACTTCAGGAATAGAATCACAGAAAATACAAGATCCACTGAGATCAGTATCATTTACTTAGCCGATTTCAATGCTCCTGACCAGACCCTACAAAAAAACTGAGAAGGCAGTTTTACTGAAGAAAAATAGATGATTGAGATGATTGCCTACCTGAGTTTTCATCTTTGTCAGCAATGGTCTGATGAACTACAACAGAACCTTTTATCTCCTCCTTCAGCTTAGTCAGCAGTGTGCTCAGCTCAGCTGTGAATTTCTATGCTATTACCCTGACCTTTAATTAGTTAATCAAGCTACTTTGCTCTATATTGGAATATACTGATCACAAAGTATAATGTTCATCACCATCCTCGAAGTGAAGTCACCTTTAATGATGCCCATTCAGTGAACCAACATGTGTAAAAGCAGAGCAGCAGCAGCCACCACACTGTGTTTTCTAAACAGTGTTTCTCTCCTCCAGACATTATATCACTGCTGCTAAGAAGTCAGACCATATTCAGCTGTGTACTGAGAAAGACAATACCTGTTGTAGGACTCTAATGTGCACAAACCAGCCAGAATCAATGATGGTACTGCGTTTGGATAACGTCTTAGTATTAAAACTCTTCCATAATCGGACAGAAAGAATGAAGTGGAGGAGTTGTTTTGCTGAGCTTTTGGGAAATTGTCACAGACTGCCTCCCCTAGAAAGTCAGCTTGTAGGCAGAGGGGAAAAAACATAATCCAAAACCCGTTTTCTTGTTCCCATTTGAACTTTTAGGGACTGTGGCTAGGGCAGCAGTATGGAAGTAAACGTGTATTGGTAAGGAGCAGAGCTGCACCACTGACAGAACTGCACACCTCTACGTCCGGCTGTTTGCAGGGGTTGTGTGAATCTGCGTCTTTTTCCTGAGAGAAGCGTCTCTCATACCACTTACTTTCTTAGTTTATTTCAGGTTCTCTCGTTATTTGAGCCCGCTAGCTGCCTCCTCTCAAGGAGGGACAAGAATTGCTACAGATGCACCTGCTCAGAGATCACAGTGAGGCATTTGCAACTGGATCTGCCATATGGGAATTAATCTCTTAAACCTACAGGCAGCAGAAAAACCACATGAAAATGAACGGCTTTGAGAGACTGGGAAAGCCTCAGCTCCTTGAGAGCATTTTGCATCCTCTCTCTTTTCCATTTACAAAGATAGCAATGGGCAGCAAAGGAATAAATGTACAAGTGAATATTGGCTTCTTTTTCCAGACCTTCAAAGAAACCAATGTAGAAACCAGATCTCCTGTGGCAGCGTGGCTGCCAGGGGAGCAGAGGTGGGTTGGCTGGCTGCAGCTCCTTTGCCTCGCTCTCCCACAACTTGCTGTGGGAGATGGCGGAGATCCCACGCACAGTAATGGCACAGCTTGTCCGGAGGGGTCTGGCTGCACCAGGGACAGCAGGATGCTGTGGATGGCTTTTCCGCTGTCCTGCCAGGTCTGTGCTCCTTGACATCAGCGTTAAGTGGGTGCAAATGAGCGTAACCAGTGCTGAGGGGGAACATTTCACACCCACTTTGTGCAGGTGTAAATAACTATGCAAAGTACATAGTCCGGAACAAGGCCCCTTACATCCTCCTGCTAAGGCTGTAAATAGTACATGTCCAGTACTGTATATCAAGCACAGAAGTAGGAGAAAATATTCCCTTTGTGAAAGTTAGTTTTGATGCACTTAATGCTAAAACTCGTTACTCTTTCCAACAGACTTATACTCCCTGGATTAATGAGAGTGACATGAATAGGATTTGGTCTCTAGTCTATGTGATCTACCTTTTCTGGCCTCCCTGTGATGATATTGCCAATAGGTCTCTGATTTCTTGGTTTTCTTGTTGAAGTTAGGATTCTGGCTCCCTGAACAGGTGAAATAAAAGAACTGAAACATCTTCAGGGCTTTCCCTTCCTCACAGACTAGCCAAATTAGAACAACTGCAGCAGCATGGTCCCATCTTACCTTGATCCAAGATCGGTGTGAAGCTGGGTCTTCTGACATATTTCAGAAGACCAGCTATCTGTTGAACTATTTCCAAAAATTTTTTTTTTTTTTTCCAGTTTAAGCTGTTGTACAACACATTCAGTGATCACAGAATAACAAGAGAGCAAATAAAACCAGTGCACTACAAGGGTTCAGATGACTTGATGATAGATAATAGCTCACAGTTCATGAATGTCTTAATCTCTTAGTTTTAGCTTAGCTCAAGCACATTCTGTCTACAGATGTATATGGACAAATTATTTGGGGGGAAAACCACATGAATAAATACCAACACAACAGTGTCATCCCTGGGAGATGGAAATCATACATGGTTGTCACTTCAGAGCAGAAGAATACACCTCCCGATGACTTCAGAGGATTATCACTCTCAAAACTCATGGCAAAAAGTTATTGTTAAGCAAAAGTCTGCCATTAAATGGGGAAATAAAGGTATCAGAAAGGCCTTGCAGTTATAAACTTCACATTGCCAGTGAAAAATCACACTTCTACAGGCAAAGCCACCTACAAGTGCACGAGAAGATTTGAGTTTTAATCCATTGTGGAAAGTCATTTATGTTTCTTGAAGATGCCTACCTTGGTGCAAGCAGAAGGAACAGTTACTCTTATAAACCCTAACAACAAGGACACCAGCAGCAAGATGCATAAGCTCCCAGTGGTGGATCTGGCTTTCACACAGACTAAGCTCCTGCAGAAAGGCCTGCTTTGAAAAGAAGTAGTGCTGGTATCACCAAGGAGCCACTAGTGTTCGGACAAGAAGCAATGAAGTAATCTTCTAGTCCTTGCTGGGAGGGTTTGAGTCATAGCTCCTGGTGTCCCTCCTCGAAAGCTCTGCTTTAAGCTCTTTTTCATTGGCTGCAGTCATTAAAGATGGGGCCATAAATTAAACTGAATTATTAAAGCAATATGTCATGACAGGTACTGGAAGCGATGGCTGCAGCCCCTGCCTTGTGCTAAGTCAGTCACAAAGCAGTGGTCTATACGTTATTTTGTGACTAGTCACCCCCCTCATGCCGAAACCAACAGGGTCTCACTGAGGCCCAGGAAAAGCACTACATAATTCAGTGACGAATTCTCTCTGAACAACCCTTGAGTATGGCTGATTAATGATCTTGTTTACCTCATTTAGCCCCAAGTTCTCCAAGTAAGAGCTGGCCATGAAGAGTTCTTATGCTCTCTGATATCCAGCCGGGACAATGTGTCCTGTCTTTGTTTTCAGCCATCAGGCTTGTGTCAAACACACCCTGACAGCTGCAAAATTTTTTGGTGAAAACAATAATTCCACTTTTCCTTTCCATCTGCCTGCAGATGGTTTAAATCTGACCCATCAAAAGGAGAAGGGAAAAAAAAAGGGGGGGGGGGGGAATAATATTCCAGCTGAGATGAAATTATAGTGATTACTGATTTCATATAAAGAAAATAACAGGTTTGAGATTTGCAGAAGAGTCCTTGCAATGATGAATTAAACTGTCCATGGAAGAACTGGAGGTTTACCAGTTGATCTGGGTTCTCTATACTTCTTCTCAGACCTCTTCAAATCAGCAAACAGCCACATGAAAAGTGATCAGCAACGTCTGTCGTGGATGACAGCTACTTTTTCTCCCTTACTAAGAAGAACCTTTGTTAAGAATCACTGAAATACAGTCCAATATATTATAAAGGAATAATTTCTGAAGGGACGGAGTTGAAGCTTGGGGATCCTACTTAGTTTCAGTGTTCCTTTAAGCTTCTCTATGCTTCAAATCTGAATTAAAAAATTGATGTAATTCCCTGTTTGTAACCAACCACCTGCATTGCAAATGCTGCTTCGCAAGTGCACGTTGTGAATGTGAGTTTGTTCATGGAGAACATCAGCTATTGCACACAAATTACTAGTCAACTGGTTTCAGTGGTTGCTGTCCCCAGGTTTGATGAGACCAGCACATGCTGCAAAGTATCATAAATACATAGCAACAAAAATGAATTACTTTCTGCTTAGGGATATAGGAGCGCAGAACGAAATGGCATCTCTTGTTGTGCTGGTCTCTTCAGGACAACGTGCAGACATTGCATGAGGGGGCAAGTGAAAAGTTCAGCACCTTTTTCTTGAGTTGTTTCTGCCTCTGAGTCTCCGCTTGGCTCACCCATGCCTGGACCTCTCTCCATAAGTAGGGTGTTCTGGTCTTTTGGTACCTACTTTCATACAAAAAGCAACTATTTCTCCATCACAGAAAACAACAGAAAACTAACCGGGCCACACATGAGCCACAAAACGGTAAATATTTTTCAAGTCATGGGCTTTAACAGTGGCCTCAAATACTTTACTGCATCATCCAGGCTGGAAGCAATTTCCAGTCACTGCAAAGGGAAACTGGTGGTAGAATATATGACATTGCTGGAAGATTCATGTGGGACAAGAGCTGAGGAAACAAGAGTTAAGGAACCTGTCACTTTTTAAACTAGGACAATATAGCATTAAGGCATCGTAAAATGCTATAGGTTGCCAAAGGGTTCCGTCCCCACGGTGCTGGTTTTTTGCATTAGGCCACAGGTAAGGTGGGGATGAGGATCCTAACAGTACTAGATCTCATAAAGATACCCTCAAGCCTATTCACACAGAAATGTCATTGACAGCATGGCAAAAAGGCCAGCTAGGCTAACTGGGAGCAAGGGGAACAAGTAGCAGCAGGTCTCTGTAGGATGCACTTAAGCTACTTCCCTTGCCAGAGTAAATGTGGCTTTTTTCTGAAGAAGCCAGAATGTCTCCTGGGATCCTGCTGAACAGTGCTCCACTTCCCCTTTGCCCTTTACCCAGGGCTGTTGTTTATGCCAAGCACTTCCATTTGCTGTGACTGAAACCACCAAACAAACAAATGGAGCTTGTATTTGTATTGCACCTTCTGACATCCACGAGTCCAAGCACCATGGCTTGTGGACAGATCAAACTCACCGAGCACACAGAGTCGCTGTGTCATGTCCCTGGATATCCGCATTGCCAGACAGCCTGGAGTTTGGAAGACTGCCCTTAAAGCAGTGGAACTAGGAAACAGGAGCAAGGATAAGGGTGGAAAAAAACCATTAAAAACAACAGGTGGCTAAGTCACACAAAATATCCTGTAGAATTCAGAAGTGATGCAGAGACTTATAGTGCATACAGGATGAATTACCCTCTCCGCAAGGATGTCTAAAAAGCAGCACACTGTTTCATTTTAAAAAAAGTAATGTGAGGAGCCTAGTAGTGCTATGGACTGAGATTATTTTGGGTGACTTTCTCTTCTTCTTACTGCAGTTCTCTGAAAGTCTTCAGTAGGATCACACGTGTATGTAGGCTTCAGCTCTCCCTGGCTAAATAAAGGACTTGAGGCTGCAAAACTGTCGCCCTTTCCTAAGCAACAGATTCAATTCAGGGAATGAAGACTCATACACCAGTGACTAATTCTTTTGTCAGGCTAGTTACGAAGCACCCGCGGACAGCCACGAACACCGTGTGCTCCACGTTGTGTCTTACGTTCCCGTTCTTGAAAGGCCAAGTTCAGTCGGACCCAGGCACCATCCCACCTCTAATGAAGAGCGATTGCTGTGTGCTGCCCTCAGGGCATGTGCTCCTGTGCTCTGTGGAAAAGAGGTTTCACCATACAGCAGAAGGTTATTCGCAGAAGTTCAGGCAGACTTTAGGGCATCACATAGGCCCACTCAGCCTCCTCCCTGTTTGTCCAGTGGGAATCACAGAGAAGTGATTATCTTGGAACAGACACAGATGCTTAAAAAAAAGAGGGGATGATGGAACAAAAACATTACACAAAGCCTCCTCACGTGAGCAACAAGTACACCCCACAGCTGTTAGATTTGTTTTACATATTTTACATATTTACATACACAAAATATTTCCAAACATCCCCGTGTTTATTTAAATTCCATCAGTAACACGGCTGGCAGAACA
The DNA here is from genome assembly GCF_929443795.1 of Astur gentilis. Lineage (NCBI taxonomy): Eukaryota > Metazoa > Chordata > Aves > Accipitriformes > Accipitridae > Astur > Astur gentilis. Next base: position 17,326,120 of record NC_064900.1, on the reverse strand, counting down.
CATCCAGTGCAAGTATATTCACTGGATGACGCTTCCCTGCATTGGCTTTAAAATGCATCAGGGGTCCAAGGCTGCTTCTACTGAAGTCAACAAAAAAATCCCACGTTTCCTGGGATTAGGAAGGAGGAAGAGCTAACTCTATAATCCTGAAGTATCCACCTTACAGAAAAGGCCTTCAGCCAAACAGTCTGAAAATGAATGAGGCAACACTTCTGAAACAAGGGCAGCCGGTACATTAGAGAAAGGGATTTTTTGCTCATGTCACAGATACCAGTTGGTTATGGGTGGGTGGTGGGTGTGGGTTGGAATTCCCATTAAATCCTTCGAAGGAAGTGCTGAATAGCTTTCCTTAGATGGTGTAAAGAAGTCAAAGAAACTGCTCAAGATCAGGAAGAGGTGGAGGGGTAGAAGGTGTTGCCTCCTCTTAAAAGCACATTCCGGCTTAAAAACAGGTAGAGTGAGTGACACCTATGTACATGCTCATCTTCAGGTGGCATTAGCTCCAATTCAGAAAAGGTCAAATGATTACCTGAGGAAGCATTTAGCTATGAGCATTTCTGGGTTTTATTGGTAAAATGTCCCTTCTGTTCCAGCTCAACCAGCCAGGCAGGGAACTGGGAGTGCCACTGTCCCTGGTCACCCTTTGTGGACACTGCACAGCTTGAAAGTCTGGCCATGGGAAAGAGCATAGGGCTGGCTTCCCGCAAACGCCCCTGATGAGAAAAGCAAGGAGGAAGGGAGCGTGGGGTGATGCTGCTGCTCCATGCTGCATCGTTGAGCTTACTTGCCAGGTGGAGCAGTCTGTCCCTCAGAGCCAAGGAATTCAATTCTCCACAAAAACAAACCAGAAAGAAAAGGGTAAAGAAAAAGCAGGGGTAGCTGCGCAGCTCATGGAGTTCCCATTCGCCATTGGGTCTGTTGCTCAGAAGACAGTCAAAGCAGGGCAGAAAAAGCACACCAGTGAGTGGGGAAGATTTACCCAGACTGACGCCTCAAAAGTGCTTTACTGATGAGGCTCCGCAGAAATCTCCCCATTGGCTTCTTCACAGATGCCAAAAAATAAGTTCATACCTTTTACACTGGGCATTTGAGAGAGACTAGGGAGTTTCCCACTGAGAAACTGGCTTCCTTAAAGTTGAATTTTCTCTTTATCCATCTCCATCAGAAAAGAATAGTGTTATTCTTAAAAAGGAACAGATTTTTTGGTTTTGGCCAGATATAGGAATCTTTGTTGCTATATTTGGCTTCCAATGTAGGACTCTCTGCTTGCTGGTGGGAGGAGGAAATTAGAGCTGGTGTTATTCATAAGTAAATGGGCATGAAAAACAAACCACCTCCCTTTGAACCTTGGTGCTACTATGGGCATTCACATAACAAATCATTTTCAAAGCCTGTGATACCTCTGTACATGCAATGGCCAACATCTAAACTTTATTACCCGCTCATTTTCCCATAGTGATAAACTGTTGCAGATGTACCTTTGTCAAGGCAAAGACACTGGTGTAGTTCCTGGCGCTGGTTTGTTGTTTTGGGTTCTTTTAAATGCAATTTCTCGCTTGTCTTCAAAGAAAGCAAAAGTGATATTCTGAAGGAGAGACAATTACTGGAAGGCTGTGGCATCCAGCCCCCCTCCTCCTCCCAACAACCCCAAAAAAGAAATCAGCTAAATTAATCGGCATCCCAGCCCGACGCACAGCTCAGCCATGAGGAATTCTCACCAGATGTCTTGGTCCCCACCCGGCCTCCCACGTCATGCAGGCAACATAACCCCTCGGAGTCCGAGGTCCTGCCGGGACGACCAGCCCCACTGCGCCTGGTGTCTCCATGAGGGGCTGGTGGCAGCCCTGTCCCACCGGGACCAGCCAGCCCCAGCCCCAGCAGCTGGCATCCGGCCACACTCACTGCGCGGAGGATGCCAGCCCCGGTCCTCGCTTTTTCCGTGGCATTTCTCCCCGCACCCGGCGGGCTGAGCACTGCTGAGGTCACCCAGCTCAGTCCTGGCTCCAAGGGAAGCACCTCCCCCAGGCACCAGGCTGGGACGCAGTTTCCAGCTGATAACACCCGAAATGAAGTTTATCCGGATGTAACTGATGAGATTCTCCATGGGCGTTAAGATCACTAAAGCCAGCTGAGTGATACTGATTCACATTAATGGAGGACGTGGATTGTCATGAATAAAATCAGTCAGAAAATAATGCTTACTCTTGAGCATCGCTTCCCCTGCTCTCGTTTCTTGAGGTAAAGACAGCATGTAGAAATAACCCCCATGAGCACCTGGAAGCCCAGGTGTGGGGCAACACAGAGGGACCCCTACTCTGGTGAGAGCAGCAGAAGATACGGGGAGAAGAAAAAGCACTTCAGCTAGTTCATCCCCTAGCTTAACGCACTCTTGCTTCCTAAAGCACAGTTGCTTCACTGAGGATAATTGTGATTGTCTTAAAGCAACAGGTCTCCCACATCTTTTCTCACAGACTAAACCGCAATGTACACAGCTCACTTCAAAGACAGACATTTCCTGCTATGTTTATCCTAAGTTTTCCTTGACACTTAGTTTATACCAAATTTCTAAGTCCTCACATTATTCTAGTATTTTTTGATGGCTGCCACATCCCACTCTATGCCTTTCATGTATTAGCCAAGTAATTGTTAGGCATCATTTGCTTATTTTTCAGTGGTCTGTGTCTCATCTTCATCCCCACTGTCCATGGAGACTGCTTCTCTCCTGGAAGCTCCCAACCCCATTCTCTGCTACAGGAAACTTTTGAACCCAGTATCTTCCTGGCCTTCCTTTCCTTGAGTTGCTGGCCGGCAGCTCTCTCCATCTCTTCCTCGCAAGCCTAAGAAAGAAGAACACGGTGATTTTGCACAGAGAAAAAGTGCCCTGCTTTCTGTCTGGTCCTGGAAACAGGGCTTGGAGCAGGATGTGTGGGGAAAATCCTGCTCATCTCCTGATGCTCTGAAACAAAGTACATCCCATATGGTCAGGATCTTCAGAGGATTTTGCAACTAAACTCTTAACAGCTCCCTGTTGATTGCGTGCAAGTGGCACTTTTTCAAAAGCTGAGTGCTCGGCCAAAGTTTCAAGGGTATTTTTTTCCCCTCTGTTGGAACAGTAAATGATGTATCTGTGACCAAAACACCAAACCTTCAGCCCTCGAGCCAGAACATAGATATACAAACATTTCTTAATTAAACAGTTGTAAAATAATTTTTAGCAAGGGCAAAGTTACCTCCTTAGTGGAAATCACTAAACTTTGCCAAAAAAAGTTGATTGGAGATAAATAACTTTCATAAAAAGTCTGTACTTGACGACTGTCAAAACTGCCAGGAAATGATAAAATTAAAAAGGGTCTTAAACTAAGTGCCACATTGTGATTCTACTAGGTCTGATTGTAAAATAGCCTCTAGTGTTAATGCAACTTAAAAAGATATTTAAAAAAAAAAGAAGACTTTGTAGCAGAAGCAATTGACAGTATCTGAAATGGAAAGCTAGTGCCTTCATGAGAGCCCTGCTTGAAATCCCTTTGATGCTAGGCTTTCGCTCCATCCAATTTTAGTAGATAACCAGTTTAGAACACTTGTTTTATAATGTTTTCAACACAAGACAAACCCTTGGCTCATGGAAATTAATCCCATGAAAAAAATAGGAACTCAGAATGCTGTAATTGACGAAGAGATTTATGAGTTCTTTAGTTGCGTAAGAATAAAAAGAAAGCATTAGCTAACTGTTGAGAAATACAGACCAAACTGAAAATGTTACATTAAAAAAAAAAACCAATAAAATTCACATTAAATTATTTATTCAGTAATTAAAACAGTGACACTTTTCTTTATACAAAGCCCCCATATCAGTTTTGATGAGAGGGGCAAAAAAGTTCAATCGAGTTTTGAGGGAAGCAGGGTTGGAAAACAGGTGGGGGGAGGAGAGGGACCCTGATTTGACAGACAGTTTTAAACAACAGCTACAAACAGCTAGCAGGGAAAGTGCAGCATAGTTCTGCAGATACTTTACTAGATTACTGTAAACCTCAACTGCTATAAATATTGGTTGTCTATAGGTACTAGCTACCTGAGACCAAGCTCACTGGAATCAATGCTGATTCCAATTGATGTCCACCAACGTTGGGCCAGACCCCAGGCCACCACGCTGTGCCAGCCAACACTAGACTGCAATTTAGGCATTCAAGGCTGGTCCCAATGATCTCAATGCCATCGAAGATTTCCAAAGACACTGAGGGGAGGAAGCAGTATTCAGGCTCTTGTACACAAATGGCCATCATCAATGATGCACAGCTGATCCACCTTGAAGGCTTGAGCCTTTGAGCAGGTGCGTGGGATAACTGTGATGCTTTAATTACTCCCATCCCTAAACTCCTTGGGGAGCTAAAACCATCCCATATTTCACAGGGAACTCCAGCCCAGTTTCCACAGGTCCCACCATGGTGTCATGGAGACCACAGAGCAAGAACAGGGAGAGAGTCATGGGCGCCGTGCAGACCAAGGGCAGCTAAAACACAGGCTTCCAGGGACATCTCTAATTCCCCTTGGCAACCGGTTCATCCCATAAGATGGGGCAAGTATAAACCTGCCAACAGAGCCTCATTTTAACATGTTGAGCAGTGGCTGCCCAACCATCTACATACAATGCTGGAGAGGATCATCTCTGCTCACAGCTCAACCTTTGCAAGAAAATTGCTCCTGCCTCTCCAGTCACAGGGGCTGGATTTTGACCTTGTTCAGGCAAGCATCCCTTAGTCTTTAAAGGGACAACTTCCTGCCTCACAACTGTCAGATTGTGCCCATAGGGCTAACATGTAAAAGCAGTATTTATTTTTAAATACCTTCCTGCTTTACATGACATTTCAGTTCCAAACAACATGCATCAACTTTTTTTAAAAATCCACACATAAACAATATTTGTCATCCAAATACCTTTTAAAAGCCCAAAGGCTGACGTATTAAAGCCAAGAAGTCAATTTTAAAAATATACATAATTCTAAATTGTTTATAAGAAATATATGTTGCTGGTCCATTGATATGGAGAAAAAGCTTGTACCTGAAATATCATATTCAAAAAGATATGTTTGTCTGCTGAAAGGCAATATATTGCACCTCTCTACATAACTCTCCTGGCTCCATGGTCATCTTTACAGACACAATAAATCAGGGGGTTTGAAAGGGGTGGGGGGAGGTTTTGTTGTTGTTAATTTTGGCTTTTTACAAGTATGGAGAAATTCCATTCACTCCTGAGGTTACAGAGAATGCAATAAAATGCCTACATTTTCTCAGTCTCAGATGAGATTTAGTGATGTCATTCACTTCATTTCCAAAGGGTGTGCATTTGAAGCATGAGGGTGGCATGGAAGGAACCAGGTATAGCTACACATGTATGTGCATATATATGTCTATAAAAATATACATACACATCAAAAATTGTGGGAGGAGAGCAAGACATACAAAATAGCCTGGAAGCAGAAACTCTGGGTACAGGCAAGTTGATCCTAAGTACAAGTCGGGGGAAACATGACACGTCCCTCCCGCAACTTCTGCTCTCTCTGAAAGCTGTGATGAGAGATTCATCCTCAAAAGCATGTTTTGAGGCAGAAGTAGACAAATAAGAGAAAACTGCCATTCACTGAAGAACTTCACACTATGAAAGAAGTATCAGATAAAAAACTGATAACTGAATTTGTGTGTCTGGTGAAGAGAGGAATCAGAACAAAGTGCATTTTAATATTGCCAAGTGTAGCTTGGCCAGCCTTCCAGAAATCAAATCTGCTGGGCAGTCAGTAGCTGCACTATTCCATCATCTCGTTGGGATGGAAATGCCGAGCTGAAAGAAGCTGGTATCTGCTTTTCAAAAACTGGTGGACAGCTTGAACCCTCCCAGTCTTCAAATGAAGACACAAAAATTGACAACAGATTTCTCAACATTAATAGGAATAAAATCAAATCCTGGACAACTTTAAGGAGTTTAGTATGTAGATTTTCTTGAAATAAAACAATAATTTCCCTATGTTCTCCCAGAAAGTGACAGAGTACATCATGTTTTATAAATCCTCACAAAATGAATCATCCACTTTCTTGGGACAGCATCAGAACTCACCACACACAAAAAGAATGAAACAACTCCTTTAGTAATATGTTAAGACACATAACTTGTCGGTGACCTGATTTTAAGGGCCCTTTTTTCCTATCTGTGGAAACATGAGTAGTCTTAACATTTCTGTTTCTTTCTCACTGCCATCAATTCTCCGTAACTGCAACGTTGCAAGCAAGTACTCCCCTCCTCTTTCAAGAACAAAACCATCACAGCATCTGCTTCTCATAAGCACATTTGTGCGTGTGTATAAGTGTGCGTGTGAGAGGTGTGGGGGGGTGTAAATCTGCTGAATTGAACTTAGAAGTTTGTCACAGGGAAGAATTTTTTCTTTCCCACCCTTCAAATTGTAGACTGTAGAAGTAGGGCTACTGCTCTGCACTTGTGCTTTTGCTTTCAACTTGCTTGTTAGTACAGGGGCTGGTTAGTGACTGAGGAAAAAAAAAATAATTTATTTGACTTTCAGAGTCAACTGACTGGAGCATGAATGGCTATAGACAATAGCAGGTTTTTATTGGCACTTGTCTCCCCAAGCCTGCAGAGCAACAGAAGTTCCTTCAGCACACTCACAGGTTCAACAGTGGAAACTGGGCACATAACAGTAGGCCTTGAGGTGGAAGAGGCAATAGCTTCACCACATACTCATCCCCACTACCCATCAACTCAATAAATCAATCCAGAAAGGGATTCTAGTGCAAACTGTGGGCCTGTTTTTTCCTGTCCCATTCTGCTTTGACATCTATAGAGAACAGGAGGAGCTCCTTCATCACCTGACCTTGCAAAGAGGAAGGCAATGAACTGACTGGTCTTGCTAGACTTTAAACTATTTCAGGAAGTCAAACACACTACAAGTCAAAAAGAAACATTGCCTTTTCCTTTGCTCCCCTCAGCACCCAAACCCTCCAGCCCTGAAGTTCAAAGAGGATACATTGCCTCTTTGCCTTCCGCTTTGCCAAGTCCAGGAGAAAAAAAAAAAAAAAAAAAAAAAAAAGCTTAGATTTTTTTTTTCTTCCCAGTATTTCTAATACTGTCAGAATTCCTAAGTCAGAACTTTTATTCTTGAGATATTTCCTGAACTGTACTGTCCTGATATGAAACTGAAACATGGCAGCTATTACTATGTTCCTTACCATACAGTTTTCCCATTGCATTATGAATTCACTGACAAATTGAGGAGCTAGCTCCAACAGAGCAGCAATAATATATAGAACTGTCATGAGAGTAAAATTCATTACGAGAAAGAAATGTTGACGGACTATAAAGATGAGGAAAAAGACCCCACCACATTTAATTCAGCATCTCAACACAGAAACTACAACCCTGCTATTTTAAAGTAATATTTAAGCATAGCCCATTCAGCACTTTACGCTGTCTCAAACTTCAGATCAGCAAGGTACACACTTAAGGGTCTTGCCAAATTGTGACATAATCCAAATGCCTCCAGTGCCAGCATGTCAAGCCCTCTCACGTGGCAAAGGAGAACGCTCAACACCTCATAGGATCAAGTTCAAAAAGCCTGGAGAAAAGCAGCAGCGCAGGGAGGGAGGCCTGAACCTTGGAGTGGCATGCACATCCCAACACTCCCCCTCCCTTTTGACACGCAGATCCATGTGGTCTCCACCTGACAAACCTACATTTACAATGCTCGTTGCCTTAAAATTAAACTGTTTCTTATCTCAGCCATGTGTTTATGTCTTGGTTTCCACTTAGCTGGTTTGTCCTTCAGACAGGGATGTCTGAAAACAGTGGTAACAGAAATATAATAGGTTATAAGAGCCTTAGGAAATATTACAGAGGGACCCTGGGTGCACAGAGCAGAAAGGCAACATCTCCAAGTAATAGCTAGGATCTGGCAGCCCAGGCCCCAATCCTGTGCTCAGTCCCACCTAAGCACATGTTGACACTCGCTGGAGTCACCAAGGGCTGGGCATGGAGGACCCAGGTCCAGCTCATTGCAGGACTGTGGCTGTCAAGGGAAATCTTGCAGCCCTTTTTCAGGATTGGATCGTGCTCACTTTGGCTTCAACTAAACTCATTATTATGCAAGTCAGACCCAAGGCCCAGGCCAGAAATGGGGTTTTCCAAACACCTTGCAGAGCATTGTGGCTAGACATGGCCATCTCGTTTCCACATTCAGATTCTTACCCAGACAGCAGCCAAGCCTGAATTTGTGCACACTGAGCATGTGCAACTTCTTACAAAATTCAAGAGCTTCAGCTGGAGTCTCATGACGCCCCCAGCAAATCTTAGGTTAGACAAACAGATTTGAAGTCAACAGGAGTCAAAAATCTCAGCGCTTTCCTTGAGGTGCTTAGCAGACGGATCAGGCCAGCTGAGAACATTTTGTTTCCACAAGTCACACATTTTTATAAAACTGACATTTCTTTCCTGAACACTGATGTTGTAAGTTGAAATGGCTTAACTGAAAGTCCTGCCTCATGACTTAAAATAAGAGTATACCGGTATTTATGACCACTATGAGTGCCTGAAACATAACCCATAGGGGACTCTGTTCAGCAGCTTCAACGGAGCGTAGATGAGGCCCAGACTCATGTCTGATTTAAATCCGTGAGAGTATTTGGTCCATTTTGAAAGAATTCATGGGTTGGAAATGCCATTCCTGTAACCCCAGGCTTTGTTTCATGCTAAAGGTGTTTGCAAGTTTCTGACAATCGGCACAGCACAAAGCCACCTTTAGAAGCAAGAAAATAAAGACACCCTTACTACAATCTAACACCAGGAAAAAATATTTGGCTGAAACTTCAGGTGCAAATTATACTTGCTTAAGCTAGAACAAAAGGACAAAGACATCAAAATCTAGTAACGTGGAAACAAGGGAGGTTTAGCTTTTTAAAAAGAAAGGAAAGATAGACATTTGAGGTAACAAACAAAAAAACCAAAATGCACAAACACATCACAGACATCTAAAAATAGCATTTTATACATTTTTTTTGCCAGTGCTTCTCTGAGAGCAAGTTCTTTAAACAGAACTTAACAATTTTACAATTTTTTTTAAAAAAATACATCATCCCAAAATAGCCCATCAATCCTTACCCAAACTTTCTGTATTTCTACAAAAATAGATGCACAAAGAGCTACAAAATCCTGTATTCCTGAAAGGAGGCGCACTGTAGTCAAGGGAGAGTCTTCCTCCTGACAATTGAGACTGTTCATAAAAATATCAAGCTGAACAAAACAAAACACTGTTAAAAGGAGCAGAAAGGAGTTAGGTTGCCCAGCTGCAGCAGGCTCAGATGAGGAAAGCAAGGAAAGTTAGGGTTTTGGTTTTTTTTCCAACACTGTGGGACCCATAAACAGCCTTACAAACAAAAGGCTCAATAGCAAAACCAGAACGGTTGACTCTTCATCTTCATGTGTGTCCTTTGCCCCATGCAGAAGGAGTCAACGACTTATATCGCCCGCCCAGCTGTGCTGATTCCAGCTCTAGCTGGTCTTAATTTATCTGAACTTCAGAACCAAGAAGTTTCCTTGCTCTTGTCCTGATGCTGTAGACCTACATTTCAGAAAAGAAAAAAAAAATAAATTTAAATTTGATACAGCTTTTTCCTCCCCCTCCCCAAGCAACTAAAGTAAGGATAAACAGGTTTTGATTTAAAAAAAAAAAAAAAAAAGAAGAAAAAACCCCACAACTTACCACCCCAGTGGGCTTTTTAGTAACATTGCTATTGCTCCCAATTTTTTAGTTTATGAGAGATAAGCTTAAACCACACTTAAGTTTTAGACTGGCTCAAGCAGTTCAGGAATGCTGATAAAATCCTGTGTGTGCTTCCTTGTTTTGACCTCATTTGGAGCATGGCATGGCATGATAAAATCCTCCAGCAAGGTCTGTGTAGATAATCCAGTACACAACAGAGTAGTCTTTCCTGATAGGGGCCAGCCACAGACCCTACCTCTTTTAGAAAAGGTCTGTGACACTTTAGGCTCTCACAGTTTCTGTAGCATTTCACCTTGCAGAAGAGAGAGGGAAAATGTTCCCGCAGCATGTAAAAAACCCAAATAATTTCACCTACAGAGTGTCAGATTTTTAGCCAAGAATGGCTAGTGCTTCCACATGGGAGAAATTAATGCTTTTCAGCTTGCATTTGTTATGAGTTCCTCTAACATTTTCCTTTATAAAAAGTGAGGACTATCTAATAAATGTGGAGCTATGTTGTGACTTTAGCATTATAGACTTGGAACCTGTGTTATAATCTGGGATTTCTCTGCTCCAGAGGGATTCAATCTTTGCTAGGTTTACACCCAGCAGGGCGTATACCTAAAATACAGACTACAGAGGGGGAGGTGCAGATGAAACTTCCCAAAGAAGACACATTTTTTGCTCATTTATAGGGAAAGTAAAAAGGAGAGAGGTGCAGGCACGTATTTTCAAAGGTAGTAAGGCACTTAGGATTCATCAGTTTAAAACCTGCCCCTTGATGTTTTGAGCCAAGTAAATCACATTTTGTGAGAGGAAGGTTCACTTCCCACTGTAAACCATCATTGCTATATAGGCAGCAATGCTCCACTCTGGGTCATACTGTATATTACCCTGCTATATAGTGTACCAAGACCAATGCAACAACTACCTGATCTGCTAAGAATTTAGGGCCAATTTCGCCACTAATGTAAGCAGGCGCAACTCCAGACTTCAATGATGCAATCATTGAAGGTCCATGTTTATTTGATCTTTAACCTGTGAAAATTGACAGATGCATGTACTAAGCGTGGACTTCTCATTTCCATATCTGATCAAATAGTGAAACACAACAGAAGACCCATATGTTTTCAGAAAGCCTAACAGGCATGATGGGTTCAGTTCTGACCACTATGTCCTTGTTTTAAGAGTACAAACAGTTAAATATTGAATGATGATCAACATAATTTCAGAATTGCGCTACAAAGCAATTAACAGTCACATAAAAGATGAAAGCATGTGGCTCTATCCATGTGAGGATCCCTAAGAAGTGTCTAAACACTTGTGTGTCCAGCAGCGAACAGACAGGCAAAGCAGAGCAGACAGGTATAGCATACCAAAGCCTGTTCAGTGGCTTTCTGCTCCATTTCACGTGCACTTGCACCTATTTCTTTAGAGTGGAAAAACTGGGATATCCCTCCATTAAAGCATGCCTATAAAAACATGTTTGGAGGCTCTTTACTCAATGAAGGTGTCTCCTTGCAGCTTAAGAGTTACTTGTTTTTCTGGCAGCATCATTCATGAGCAAAGTCATAATAAACTGCTGTTAGTTTCCTTCAAAGCTCCCTCAAAGTTAGTGAAGATAATTTTGTGTTATTTTTCCCCTGCTATTTACAATTCTTTTTTAACAAAGACACATGAAAAGAGAAAAGAAAAAAAAAAAAAAAAAGAAAAAGAGGGAGTCAAAGAACAGAAACCTTTCGGAGTGTAAGGAAGTCATTTAAGTCTACCAGTGGGGCCCTAAAGGCCACCACAGGCTATGAAAGCCTATAAGAAGAGAAACGGATTATATGGCTCCTAGCAGCTTGAAAAAAAAAAAAAAAAAAAATGACACGCAAACCTGTTTAAAAGGATGTCCATCTGATAGCAGCAACTGGTAGAAGGGGAACAACCAGCTGAACGTACAACTTCCCAGTTAGGTGTCTTTGCAACAAACAGAAATAACTGTAACACGGAGGTTTAAGGTATAGCTATTAAGTCTAAACAGTCAGAGAAAACAATCCAAAAAAACAAAGTTGCCTTAGTTACAGAACTGAATGTGGAACACTTTCCGTGCCTTTTCCTCATTATATTCCCATCTCCTTCATGGCAAGGCTATCTGCAGCCCTAATCCAAGTGCAACCCTGCTACTAACTGAGAGCTTTCACTTGCAGCCTGCTGCAAGAACATTTTCCTCTTAGCAAGGATGTCCTCACTTGTGTTGCCTGAGTCAGTATTGCCGCACCAGCACAACTCCCCGTCTCCGGGATACCAACGGTATAGCCAGCTGCTACACAAGCAGAATGCAGGTTCTGGGGGAACACCTAAACAAACTTAATGAGTTGTGACAAACTTGCGGGAGGGGGAGCGGGGGGGGTGAACAGAGACAATTCTACAGAAGGCAGCACGCTGACTGACCACTCAAATTCCGTATTCAACGTGACACACTGACATACAGGCATTTCCAAAAGTGGACTTTCCATAGTTAGGCAGGACTAGAGGATGTCATTAATTCACCTAAATTTAAAGCTGTGCACCTCAACGCGCATAATTTTGCATGGTAAAGGATATGCACCTCAATTTTAAGATAGACTTACAGCCCCCAAATATGCCAAAACCCTGATCTGCTTTTACGGTGTGCCGGGCCCACAGGAAGCCTCCTCCAGCACATCTGTCCAACAGCAGGACCGGATATCCTCCTAGGCTCCGCACTAGCAGGGCAAGTTGCTCTGCTCTCCTCCCCGTGGGGCTGCCCACAGACCTGGCAGCTGCCAGCACAGCCAGAGCCGACCGATCACCCGAAGTGCCCGGTGTGCTGGGCAGCCTCCCGCCCTGCTCCCGAGGGAAACACCGAGATGGCTGTAACCATCAGCTCCCCTGCAAGAGAGCAATTCCCCTTGCCACCCCCCTGGTCTTAAATGCTCATCTCTGCTTGTGCACCCTTAATGGGACCACAAGGATTTAGCTCTGACACTGTGGCGTTACAGCTGCAGCAGTGCTCTCTGTGCCTATGCCGTGAACCGCAGTCAATGCGGTTAGAGGCTGACCTTGCTTTGCTTGACGTCGGCAGGGCAGAGAATTGTGGCCTAAAGCACAAACATGCTGTGCTTATACCGATGTGTTTATGTCAATGCTCGATATAAAATATACTTTTATATTGAGCATTACAGCTTGGGCACTTCGGCTTTGAAAAGACACTGCGTACCAGCAGCCATAAACATTACAGGTTTTAACAGATCTTGATGTAGACTAGCATTTTCTTTAACCCCACTTGTACCAATAAAGAAGCTTCTAAAAGGGTTAATTTGCAGCACACAATGAGAGGATTAAGCCACATTTAATGGGAATCAGGTAGCTAAATGCCTCTTCATCCTCTAAAATGGGACCATGTAAGTTCAAACAGATGTGCAAGACAGATCAATACTTTGTTAGCTCTATGAACAGTGATACGCTGATGTCGCACGCAATCTGTTCCAAAACATAAATTCCTGAACTATACCGTGCATGCAAGGGGAGCCCTCTCTTAACCTTTGAAGTGATGCAGCATCACCCATTCATGAGATCGAATCCTTGGCTTAGGATGGCAGAGATGCAACAATGTAGCTGGAAGAGGGTAAGATTACAGCCAGCCTGCCCTGATCCCAACACTATCATTCCATGTAATTCAGCATGAGGAATTTTGCAAAGTTTCTATAATCGCATGTGACAGTAGCACAAGAAATGCAACCCACAGTAAGGAGGGAGGGGGACTAATTTTTGTATCTGAAGGGCTCTGAAAAGCAATGTCTAGGTATATATCAAACGAGCTTTTTTATATAAATCCTCTGAAGCTCATGGAATCCGATATATTGACTGCTCCACAGGTTGATGTCTTTTATTCTCCAGGGACATATGAGGAAAGACTTCCAGAACTGAAGTTTTCTTGCCACTGTGGCCTCACCCTACTCTGGAGAAACCACTTCTACGCCTCAGAAAGCTAGCACACTCTGCCAGGCCCTTCAGTTTTTAGTCTCTCTGTCGAGATTGCTGTCTCACATTAGAGTTCAGTGTAATGAAATTCTGTGTGGAGATTTATGCAGTATAATCCTCCCCTGGAGCGGACGTGGAGCAAGAAAAGTTTCACCTGTGCTGGTGAGTGCTGGACGTGACTCGGTGTGGTGCTTCAGAGCCCACTCCTCTCCCCAGCAGCACATCTTCCCTGGGATGACACCGTTTGACATGTACGCAAAACACTGGGGCAGTGAAGCTCCTCTTTTCACCGTGATCATGCCTCGAACGCCTGTCACCAAAGCATTTGTCTCAAATGTACGAGCTGCAGGCAAGGCTGAAAAGGGAGCTCAGAGCCTTCCTGCCCTTCTCCAGCAAGCCTCTACTTGGAGAGCACAGGAGAGGAGTGTGCAGGGTAAGAGAGCAATTAATTGTAATGTCACAGGCTGCCACGACCTGCTGTGTTTTGTTGCTTGCTCCCTTGTTTCCAAAGCCTTACGTGCCAAACTGGGGCTGACTGATAAGGTTTTGCTCTTGTGTTTCAGTGCCTGGCCATTTTGAATAGTCACAAACAAGTGAGACGTTGGCCTGCTGAGATCCTCTGTTCCTGCAAACCAGTCACACATTTCCCCTCTTTCTTTTCCCCCACAGGAACTCACGGACTAAAACCCACACATCAGGCATGGGCCAGAAATTAACAGTTCAGGCCTTTTCCACTGCCTCCCACACCAAGCAGACAACTACAAGACGTGCAAGCCACTGTCAAGCACTGCCAAATCAGGATCCTGACCAAATTAGCATCCAACTGTACCCCTCCATCAGGATTTTCACAAGGAGCAGGCAGCACCAGACAAAGGGTATATTACTCCTGTAAGGCAGTGCTAGGATCCATAGTCCTTTTTGAGGTACTGTGCTCTTACAGAAAAGAGAAAAGGCACCTGGTTTATTAGATGTACTACTACCAACGAAGTAGCAGTAAGCAAACCAACTTGTCCAGCACTGAAACAACTCACATTCCAGACCGGACTTATACCTAAGCCAGGTAGTGGTTTCTCCTGATTAACAATCCTTCACACAGTTCTCATCTCCCCAAAAGGTAAGTCAAATACCAGAGCTCTGGAGCTGGACTGCTGGGGCTACTGTCAGACCAGGGGCTCATCCTTTCTAAACGGTGGCAGTGACAATTTCCTCATGCTTCAGAGAAGGCAGCTCACTGCCATTATGGAATTTGTCAGAAGGGCAAAACTTGAGAACCCACTCTTGTCAGATTATCATTTTATACCCAAAAGCATAAAACGTAATTCCTCTTGTATCATTGGCATGGCTGGAAACGTTATTAACAGACGTCAAATTGTCCAGTGTTAAGAATCCTATTATGCTTTTCTTAATTTCTTGAGGCAGGAAGTGGCGTGGTATTTAGAAGAGATTATTGGTTCCCAGTTGCTATTAAGGGAAGAGGGAGATTTGTACTAGGTTAGCTCAGTTATAATGGGGTTTTGGGTTCATAGTATTTTGTATTTAAGAAACTGCATTTTTTTTCTCCACCAATTCTTTGTTCCCCTGCACACTAATCAAAGCAAGGAAGTGCTTTGCACACATTGAATCAGTTGGCTAGAGCTATCAGGAAGAGAGATAAACAGATACTTTAAGGAAAAGGGCACAGATATGCAAACCTAGTATATTTCCTTAATATATCATATGTTTAAGAAGTACTAATCTGCAAGGATTGCTGCTGGTGAGATAAATACCAAGCAGAAAAAGGAGACCTCAACAGTGCATATGAGCTCCAGGATGGATGTACTGGAAACTGTTAGTCACCCATCACCTGATCACAAGCAACTATGAACAGTGAGGACTGCCAGACTGCTCCTAATACCGAGATGAGAGCCTGCCAGTCAAAGCTCGCAGGTGTGGATGTAGTTCATGGAGGCTGTCTTACGGCTACAGACCCTACAGGAAAATGAATCTAATTCACAGACCTCTGCCTAGATCCTACAGAAAGAAGTTTAGTTTGATGGAGAGCACAGCTCAGCCAGCATCTTTACTCTCTATGTGACGCCTGGATACTACACAGGAAGGAAATGCTGATCTGTTCCAATTTAGATGAGCAAGATGCAATCTTCATGTACTAACAAGTTATGAATTCAGTCCTCATTGGAGCTATATTTTGGTGAATGCACATATGAACTAGCTGAACAAGCTGGAAGCTTCCACATGGAAGTTTAATTAACCATGTCCCACAAGATTTAAACAAAAAAAAAAAGCGTATCATGTCACAAGTCATTTGGCTTGAATGGGACCAAAGCAGACAAAGGTCTCTCAGCAAAAGGCAGCAAAAGCTGGATGTGTCACAGCTCATCTGCCCTGACAGCAATTGCAGGAGAGATTCCCGCCTGGAAATATATCTGGAAAAGGCTCTGAGAACAAACCCTGCGTCAGCTGCAAGGAGTCCTCTTCTTTGCTCAAATTCCTCCTGCTAAAACAAGTCACAGACACAATCGAACCATCTTACCTGTGTCAAACCCAAAACTTGGCACAATGTCCACCGTTCCATGAAAGGCTCCAGCCCATGCTGAGGTAGCGCTGGTGACAGCGGCGGGATCTGTCTTTGTCACGTCGCACTGGGGAGCGGGAATCCTGGCTGTGCGGACTGAAGGCATCAGCAGGGACCCATACCTGGGGTCACGGTGCGAGCTGGGATGGTGATGGTGCACGTGTGGATGAGGGTGATGGCGATGCATGTACACATCATGCATGTGTGCATACGAAGGGCTCACCTGAGATGCTGCTAAAGGATAATGCCAGGATTCAGATGCAGCAGGGGGAGGAGGTGGGGCAGTCTGATGAAGGCCATGTCCTGGCCAGCTGCTGGGATCTGGTGTTGGGAAGGTGCCTGGTGCAGTAACGGGGAAATCAGGGTGTACTCCACTTAAGCACGGTGGAGGGGGAGGCTGATAAGAGCTGGTCCAAAATGAAGTTGGGAAACTGCTCCTTTGGCTTGAAATTGTTGAGCTTTCTGGTAGAGAGGAGAGAAATGAAGTATGACTGAAGCTGAACAAATTTAATGACGAAACAATTATTTTCTGCTCTCTGAAATTTCTAACACTGAACTCAAGCTTCCTCGGCAGTTACACAATCACAGGACAATTGAGGTAGGAGAGGACCTCTTGAGATCATCTAGCATGACCGCCTGCTCAAGTGAGGTCACCTGGAACAGGTTGTCCAGGACCGGGTCCAGTCAGATTTTGATTGAGATCCAAACTCTACAGCATCTCTGGGCAACCTGTTCCAGTGTTTAGGCACCCTCAACAGTTTAAAAAAAAAAAAAGAAAGAAAAAAAGAAAAAAAAAGTGTTTTCTTGTGTTCAGATGGAATTTCCTGTTTTCTAATTCATGCCTATTGCCTCTTATCAGCAAGTATTGCTGAAGAGAGCCTGGCTCCCCCATCTTCATTCCCTCTCATCAGGTATTT
This sequence comes from Astur gentilis, assembly GCF_929443795.1. Taxonomy (NCBI): domain Eukaryota; kingdom Metazoa; phylum Chordata; class Aves; order Accipitriformes; family Accipitridae; genus Astur; species Astur gentilis. Next base: position 17,308,889 of record NC_064900.1, on the reverse strand, counting down.
ATACATATTGACAAGATCCTCCCTGAGAAGACTTTTCTTCTTCAGACTGAAGGGTCTCAGCTCTCTCAGGATCAGGAGAGACTAACTCTGACCAGACCAGAACACATCATTTAGGAAGGCAGCTGTTGTGGCTGTAAAGGCTTCTGAGGACAGAGAACCAGGTCACACTGCAGAATAGGAGACATTTGGCTAAAGGAAGAACACAAGATCTTCTCAAACTAACTGCATGCTTTGATGGGATAAAGATCATATCTAAAGCATTTTGTTAGTCCCTCGCAGAATATATCATGTTGCCCTTGTACCCAGTAGGATCAGACAAGCAGAAACATCTATGTAACTGAAAAAAGTTTGTGTCAGAAATAAAAGACTCACTGCTTCTTACAGCTAGGGCTCAACTTATATTTAAATAGATTCCAATACCCCTACATTATGAAATCACATTCTAAAAATTCCTGTTTTGAATGAGCGGTTAGTGGTTTTGATGTGTAGGAAAGTATTGGCATCTCCATTCTCACTATCCTCTTGCCAGCTCATGTTTGAAAGTACTGCTTCATGCAATATGTCTCAGCTCAAATAGGGGGGTTTTTTGGTCAAAGATGGAAACATAAAAATAGAGGCCTTCACCTCTGATGAAAGAACAGTCATAAAAATAGCCTAAGGAGAAATAAAGCCAGGGAAGTTTAATATTTGATGAGGCGAGGAATCCTCTGTTCCTCATATAACATTTAAAAAAAATAAATTGTAAATGACCTTTTGTTTTTCTTTGTTTAATAAGCAACTGGAATGAGACTTGGGTGAAGACACCATTGAGAATGAACAGATTCTTCAAACTCTCCTGCCTCTGAACTTTGCTTACACAAAAATACTATGGAAACAAAAACTGTAAAAGTGTTTTCTGACTGTATCACTAGGACAGTCATGTATCTGTTTTAAAATCCACTGAAATCACAGACATTTTTCCATACATCAGTTTGCTCTGATTTGGGCAGTTTATTGAGCCTGATTAACTTCCAATATTGGAAATAAACTTTGCAAATGCACTATGGACAAACGTAGAGAACTTCTTTTTGTGCCAAACTGCTTCAGAGGCTGCAAGCTTATCTAGCAAACTGTAGTCAAACATGGCTTTCTTCGAAAGGTTGCTTTTCAGCAGTGTATTTATGTTGTAATTCATGCTAGAAGACTGGAGAGAGCTTCAAGCATATTACAGAAGACTCGGCACCCCTCCAAAATTGGTGTTGTTTCTTGTTTGTAAATTGTTCCTTGTTACAAAGGATTAGGCTGAGAAGGAGAGTGTACATGGCTTACAGTGTTGGCAGCAGGGCTGAAAAAAAAAAAAAAAAAGCAAAACCAAGCATCTTCATGTCCAGTCTGTTGTTTTCCTCACTGCTGAGCAGAGGAGCACAGCTTCACAATGCACTGCCAGTATTCTGGAAAATTAACCGCTGTAATCGAGAGTTTTTGGAAACTATCTGGCTGTTATCTGCATGGAAAAGCCCTAAATCCAAACCATCTCACTTCAAAAAAGCACAGAAAACCACAAAGTATCTGCAGAACAACCTTAATACCAGGAGAGAGCACTTTAAACCACTGGATTTGCCAATATGAATTCATCCCAGATTGCGTACCAGCTTGGCTTTACCAATCGTGCAGAAGGTCTAGGCCACAGAAAACACATTTGGCCATCTCCATTTTTCAAACCTCTGCACCATTCACAAAGCCATTACCCCTGTCAGAAACTGTCGTGGACCAGCCCCCACCAAGATACCACTGAGTGTAACTGCAGAGGCCAACCTCACTGGTCAAGGTCAAGTCATGACACTGGAGATACAGGGTTCATCCAGGTTATAGGAACATGCAAGAAAACTTCATCCATGCTGAGTGCTCACAGAGGATGCTACTAAGTATTAAGTGTGCAGCAACCTCATCAACAAGAAGCAGCTCTGTGTTGAACTACAACCCCCAACCACCACACATTTCCATGGTGTTTGAAGGGTCTCCCTTCCTTCCCACCTTTAATACAGCGAGCACAAGAAATTATCTTTATAGATACAATCATGTCAGATACCTGGCCTCTATGGGACATGGCAATGGAGAAACAGCCATTTCAGCACTGTCCTTGAGAAAGAAAAAAATAAATAAATAAAAAAATCTGAGTAGCTTCCACAGGCTTTCAGGAGCGGAGAAGGAGACATTTAACAAAAATTGCCTGCCAAGAAAGATACTACAGTTACCACAATTTCCTATTTGAAGCACAGGGAGGCAGGGTGATGGCAACATCTCGGATACCACGAAGTGGTGACTAATGCAAATGTTCATGGTGGTTGGCCAACACGCACTGAAAACATGCCAAAGCGCACATGCTGTAAAGACGACAATGTATGGAATTTTCTGTAGTACAACACTACTTCTCAGTTAAGGCGGGGGGGGGGAACAAAAAAACCCCACCACCAAGAAAGAAGAAAAACCACTTTCAGCTATGAAAAACATGTTGATAAAAACCACCATTAAGGTAACATCAGTTTCAAGGTATCATTAGTTTCATTAGCCCCTGCGAAAGATTTCAAGTTGCTACACCTACAATTGAATATTCAAAGTCCATGTTACTGAAGCCAGTTGTAGGGAACTATCTTTTTTTAAAAGTCCATTTTGAAGTTAATTTTAGCCTAAATTGATCAGTATTTTCAACATACAAAAGATGAAAACTTGCTCTTTTCAGGACAACAGATTCTATTTTCTATATATAAGCAAAATCACTCCTTGAAACAAAAAACCCCCACAATATCACCTTAATGATGAAATTACAGTTTCCTCTTCTATCAGAACACTAAAAAAGCCCCACAAGATTAAAAAAAAAAAAAAAAAGGCAAAAACCACTACTAATCCCTCCTTCCAGGTAAAGGGGAAATAATGCAGTGAGCTGAGCAGGCAGTTCATGCCCACACTTCCCATTTAAATCTGTACCTTCCAAAATGCAAAAGTGTTTTTTTTTAATTTATCTTTGAGTAATTTAGTGACAAAAATTCCAACTACCCATGAAGGTTATTTATAAAAGATCTTCAAGCTAATGATATTTTAACTTCTTTAGGTAATGGGATACAAGTTCACATCCATTTGCTGTAACAGCATTTTTGACAACTGTACGTGAACCAGAAGACCAAGGTGTTAGTATCGTTCCTTCCCCACTTTTTTTCAAGCAGGCATCTTTCGGAAACTTGTTTGGGCCGCATAAAACTCTTGTCGGCTTCTCTTCTACGGAGAAGCAAATACCCTCAGCTTTCTCAGTGTCCACAGCACAGAACCAAGCAGCCCTGCCCAGCAGCCTCCCTAGGGATTTTCATACAGCTTCAGCAGGTGCAGCGACGGCAGAGGGCATATCCCCTTACTTTATTCCCGGAAGACTTTCAGGACACGCAGACCTCCGTTCCCTGCCGACAGCACAGGGCACGCAGGGTCAGGAGGCAGCATGGCTGAAGAACCCTTATGCCAGGCCACCCTGTCCCCTGCAGGGCTCTCTGGGGGAGGGCTGTGCAACCGTGGGGGGAGGCAGAGAAAAACTGCAGGGCATGTCTGAGGCCAAAGAGAAGACACACAACCCCACCCGTGGTACGTCTCCAAGCTCAGGGAAGAAGGCTCACTGTAGGCATGGGGTCTCTGGGGACTGCCTTGATCCCATCTCTAAAACATTTATAGCCTGTCTGGGCCATTTATAAATGCTCCGGTCTCCTTTTTAGTAAGCACAGATTCAATCCTGCTCTCGGTCGACTCAACGGAAAATTTCCCATTAACATTAACGGTCCCGGCTCAAGCCATAAATTCCTCTAGCTCCCTAGCCACTTGTGCTGACCTTTGCTTAAACTTCCTCAGATTTGTCATCATCCTTCTGGAAAGCAAGTCCTTCTGTGCTATATTTCTCTTCACAGTGGTTTCCAAAAATCCCGTCTCTCTTTATTATCTGTGACTTTCATCAATACACTCTCACCTCGACATCGCCGATTATGAACACCACCACTCCTACAAGGATCCTCACGGTATCTCTCACTCAATTTGATGCGAGGCCATTGCTCACAACACTTAGTTTGCGTCCCTTTGCCAGCCCACATAAGGATGCGATCAGAAATAACGCGGCTGTGGATCTGAAAAACTACCCGGACCGCCACATTCAACAAAATGGAGATAGCATCTCACTGGCATGCTTTCTCTAGTCACCAATTTTGAAATCTTATCTCTAAGGTCTACCTAGTATATCTGGCAAGATCTGCTCTTTGTTACATTGACCGTGCTTATATGCATAACAAGACATACATGTTATGGCAGTACGCGAATGCCTCGCAGTACCCACCCACCATGTTTCTACTCCCTGCTTGGAAGTGGAGTAATAAACCCGTCTTACATATGGGAAGCCAGTGATGACGCCCGTATCTCTCCCGTGAGCTCTGCCCACGGGCAGGCTGCAATGCACCACGCCACACAGCTGCAGCCACGTGGGCCGGGGCTTGCATCCGAGCCTGTTCCACCCTGTGCTGGCTCCTCCCTACCTGGAAAGCAGCCACAGACAAATCTTAATTGCCTGGCAAGGTCACCAAAGAAGGCTGCATGGGTCTCCTCATGTCCAGTTAATTGCCTAGCAAAGTTACCCGAGCAGGCTGCGCGGGTCTCCTCGTGTCCAAGGCTAGCATCCCAAACAGCTTTGCTCTTGCCTCACAGGCCAAGTTTCACACTTGGGGCTTAAAAATAAGCCCACAACCTCGCAGCAGACATCTGTGAAGCCACGTGAGCTCTGCCCCGCTCCTTCCAGGCCTCGGCAGAGCTGCAGGCTATGGCAGGAGAGGGACACGACTGCTTCTTCTGTGTCCTTGGCACCTCTTTCCCCCTTTTACACTTCAGATCACTTAACCCCAAGAAGCTCCTCAGTTCTTTCAGATTTGAGGGGAATTTTTTCACCTCCACAGAGCAAAATTTCAGCTGCAATGCAATATGCGTTACTGCAACACAGACCGAGTAAGCCATTCCACAGAGAGCACGTTACTGCTCCTCTTACCTCTCCACAGAGGACTTAGCCCCGCTTTGCTCTTGGTAAGGGCAGTTTCTGGGTTGAAGCTACTGGCTTGGCTCAAAGCTCTTGAAAAGTGTTCATCCACTACTGAACCAATGTCTCCCTGGAAGTAAGTGAAAAGGACGCAGCGAGAGTTAAGGTACTCCATCTCGGCAGGCTGGTCTTTCTCATCCTCCTCTTGCTTGCTGGGAAGGGTCACTTCCAGAGACTCCTGCATCTTGTTGTATACAGCTAACTTCTTCTGGGATTAAAAACAAAACAAATGAGATGTATCACTGATGGCATTCAGTGCAAGCTCAACATCTGGTTTCCTTAAAGAAAAATAACTGAATACTTTGAATATTCATTTCATAATTACAGTTGGAATATTGGGATATTTCACACCGACATTTCACAAAGAGATTACCAGCGCCACTTAGAGTTTTTATGCCTCACACACAGATGGACCTGCTTCTCAGGCACGTTTCACAGCCACAATTTATTGACAATGGCTTTCACTCAATACCTTCAAAAGAAAACAGACAGGCTCTGACAATTTACTCCTGACTTCCACCTGGAAAGGATATTCCCATCAGTAAAGGCTACAGAGGTCAAGTCCAGCCCTGTGGAAGGGTGGCCAGATACACAACATCTGCATTTCACCCATGGAGCTGAACACGCACCAGGTTTTGCCAGCCACACTCCCCCACTTGAGAGTACATGGCCCTCTGGACTCCCCACAGCTACTCATGGCTGAAGGTGTAAAGATGGGAGAATGAGGTGCTTCCTGAAAAATTTTCCACTGTATTATCAAAGTAAAAAAAAAAAAATACACTAATTCTCACTCACTGCCACAAAAACTTTCGTCATAGGAAGCTATACTTTCGGGTGGTGATTGGAGGGTGGGGAGGTTGAGGGGGTTTTTTTGTTTGGCTGGTTTGGAGTGTTTTGTTGTTGTTTTGGGGTTGGGGTGGGGTTGTTTTTTCCCTTTTTTTTTTTTTCTTCTTATTTTTTAAACAACAGCTTCTGGAAAAAAGGACAAAAAATCAAGTCATAAAAAATTAAACGTGTGATCTGGGGGAAGAGGGGGATTGACAAGTCTGCAAACACATGCAACAAAATCCACCCCAAACCAAAAACAGAGAGAAGCATATAAAAAAATAAAACCAGCACAAGCCATCTGTGAATGGCTATTTCAGAATCTTCTCTCTCTCAAATCAAACCTAAATGTCAAAATAAATGTGTGTGAAGATCCATTTTGCATGGAACATATTTTTCAGATGTTCCACTTTACCACTGTTTTCACAGAAAAAAATCTCCCCACAACAGTCAAGCTGCAGGAATCATAGCTTTTAGCTAGCTAGCTATTTCCACAGCTGACTTTACACACAAGCAGTTTCAGGAACCCCAAAACAACTACAGCACACATGTAGAAGTATTTCATAACTTTTCTATAGAATTACAGTTTGACTTATCTTTTACGGTTTGCTTGGCAACACTTTAGCACCATCAGAATCTCTTTAAGTTCACGGCTTTTTTCCCTTTTTCCAAAGTTGTTCTATAGAAAAAGTTAAACAACTACATAGCCTATAAAGTTCCATTTACACAGTAAATACACTTGTCCAATTTAGAAATAATTGAAAGTAATTTTCCATTCTTGTGTACCATCAACATATTTACATTTGGTGCTTTCTAAAATTGTCTAACCCGATACAAAGTCTCTCATTGTAATACAAAATAGATACTCTGGGGCTAAATCTTAATTATGAATGGTTATTTTAAAAAAAATAACTATAAGAGTGAGCTATTGACAAGTGGAATTAAAACCTATAATACTAAAAGCTCATAGCAACTTAGTGATGTATCTGACATTACTGTAGGTTAACTGATAAACATAAAACAGCTCAGCAATACCTTTAATTCTGATGCTGTTGTACAAACTGCAATGAGGGATGTAAATAATTTTATTTTACAGTTTGGGATATCCAGACAATGGTCTGTAATTCAAGTAAATCTGTGCTTCACAAAGCAAGTCATACTGCGGCTCTGCTTAGCACGGTATTACTTATTTAGACTTACAGTTTTATCCCAAGATCCTACCATATAGAAAGAAAAACTGGGATGCATTTAAAGAAGAAAAAAAAAAAAAAAGAACCAAAGATGGGAACAGCAAATTAAAACGGGTTTACTAGAAACTAAAATTGCTAAAATGAAACACAATCTAAGGCTCTGAAAAATATTTTTGCAAATATACTTGCAGAGTTTGGGGTGACCTATACTTTTTTTTGTAAATGCTTTGTGCCTTCTGTAGACAAATAAACAAACAAAAAGTCTCCTAATATTTGTTCCTGAAATGCTTACTAATATATCACTCATAGTGAGCTTCATGGCTTTGCCTAAGTAATCACAGAACGATAAGACCTTAGTAAGACAGAAATGGTTATAACAATATTGCATATACGGGAGACATATGCTTTAGAAATCTGTAACACATCTACCTCAGCGAGTTGATCATTCTTTAAGGTGCACCATAACCCAGATCGTCTTAAAACTGCAAAACAAGTTTTTTTCATTTTTATTTTTGGTTGGGTTTTGTTTTCTAAGTAGAGGCAAATTATGAAACAGATCCTTTATAGAAGTCTAAATAGATATTGATCTATTACATCATCTCAGGTGCAGTGTATATGCCAGACCTTGAATACATGCAACACACTTTAAAAGTTGACTGCTATCATTATAGGTACACTATTTGTATTTATATTGCAAGTATGCAAATACATATACAAGCATGCAATTATATACAGAAACACATCGTTTAATATAGCCCCTGGCTTGACTTGGTTATCAGGAAGGAAGTCTTTCAATGTTCCTATATAGAGACGGGAGCTCAGGAAATTAAAACTTATCTCCAGAGTCGCTTCTCTGTGCAGGAATGTTCCCCCTTCCACAGCCTAAGAATCTAATTCATTTTCCATTTCAACTCTCTTCCCTCCCCTCCAGTCCACGGGCAGTCATTACAAGATATTCTGAGCAATTGCTGCTTTTGAAAACACCGAATCTGACCTTTTTTTTTTTTTTTATAAATGTAAAAAAAGATGGTAGTACTGATGGACAAGTACAAGGCCTCGTGTACAGACTGAAGTTATTTACGGTGAAAAGCTGTGTTTTGTCGTGATTTTTTTGCAAAGGATGAGAGTTCTAAATGAAAAGATTTTTCAAACCAGCATCAAGCCTGTGATCAGATCCAGATCTAATTAATATGTATTTCAGGAAGAAAATATCAGCCTGTAATTACAGAACTCTTTAAATAAAAGACTACAGTGAGACAAAGTGACTTGACAAGTTTTCATTGTTTGCAACACATATACATTCTTTCCATTGTATGCATCCTTTAATAACGTTTTTTCTCCCCTTAAAACACCCTGTCTGCACACAAATTCCATATTACTTGTTCTGACCTTAACAGTAATCTTCTCACAGCATTTCTGACTGCACTTGTGTGAGTGGAAAAGCACAAGATCATCAACTGCTAAATGAACTTGTCCCACCATCGGGGCTGGGGGGGGGGGGGGAAGGGGGGGAGAACAAAACCCAAAAAAACAGGTTAGGTTTCCGATAATTAATCTGGGGTAACCCAGATTCGCTTCTACTTTTTTCATACAAACAGTTCTGGCTTACATTTAAGCAGCCAACAGTATCTGTAAGATCTTTATGAAGAGTATTTTCTGACCAACACAATGTTATTTCTTGCCTATGTTCAGATCAGCAATACTTGAACATATTCTTAAAACCCACCTCTCTCTTCCTTACAAACTAGAGACTGACATTAAGCACCCTCTGAAAAACAAAACAAAACAAACACACAAAATCTCATCTTGGCCAAGACCCAGAATACAGAATTAAAAGTCAGCTTAGCTTACTGGAAAATAGGGAAATCCAGTGTCTATAGCACCTGGTGCCAGCTTGGATAATAGACTTCAGTTTGGGGCTGAAGGATGAGTGGTACAACCTCTGGGTAAATAGTGCTGTACAGCATGGGCTGAATTCAGCTTAAACCAACATTATTTTTGTTATCTTGTATATTCACAAACAGGCTCTTCCAAAGAGAATCTAAACTCTTTAACTGCAAGTTGTCTAACAAAAGGAAACTAAAGGTCAATAGCAAATCACCACTAACGTGGGAATATTAAAGAGAAGGTTCATGCTGGATAAGCATCGTCCTGTCTTCTGGAAGAAAAGTGACCACTTTTAGACCAAGAAAGCATGTGGTGCAAAATCTCACACAAAAACCTCCATCTTGAAGATTCCTGTTATTTTCTGACATACCCTATCCAGAATCAAGCAAAACGGTTCTCATGCAGTGAAATTCTGGCCACATTAAAGCCAATGGCAAAAGTCCAACTGACTTCAAGGGTCCCGGATCTCACCCAGGGTGGCTGGTAAAAATGTCAGAACATTCCTCTTCACAAATTGAAAAAAATTCACTTCCAGCTGAAACCAGCTAGTAGGCAGGAAAACAGAAAAACAACCAAGCACAGCCGAGAACACAGAAAGTTTTAGTTTAACCACGTTTGAATTGAAACTTCAGGCCAGCTCTTATTTTTCATAGAAGCTGGTTGCCTATTCCTACAACTTATTATCTCCATACATGCCATCGTACAGCATATGGTCCTTTATGCTCCCAAGCATGAAAGTCTGGTGTGCCTGTGGCCACCTGTTACAGATTTTCCATTATGAGAGAAAGAACAGGAACCAAAAATAAAGAATAACTACACTGAGGAAACACTATATGACCCTATCCTGAGAAAAAAGCTGTCATTTGACATAAGCTTCTGAGAAGGAATTTCAGCAACAAACTCAAGGCAAATCACGGACAGTCCTCCATTTGTGGAGCTGTCTGCCAAGCAGGCTCCTAGTGATAACACAGAAAGTATTCAAGGAAGACGACAATTCCAAGCAATCAGGGCACCCAATGCTGGGAATGCTGGGCATGCCGGGCCTGAAAGCGGTATTTACAGTGTGCCCTGAAAGCATGAGATGCTAACTTCTATGCTTGCAAATGAGCAAGCCAAGAGCAAAGCCACATGCTTGCTTTCAGGTGAGCCACTGGATTTGTAGCGGTAGAGCCTGGGGTTCCTGCTATGCTCTGCTGATGGAGGGAAGCAGTGGATAAAGAATGAATTTATACATCTTTTGCTGTACATCTAAACAGAGGTGTACCATTAAAGTCTAAAGCTCTGTTTTTACGTAGGTAGAGGAAGATCAAATAGAATTTGGTCCCGTTCAGAATGACAAAGTAAAGCAAGCCAAACTTTTTAAATCAGCAGCGTCTCGTGGGATTAAACAAAATAAACCAACAAAAGCCCCCCCACAGGCCAAGACTTAATCCAGGTTTTACCTCCTGTAATTCTGAAAGCAGCCTTTAAAGGTGAGTTATATAGGTCTGATTCAGCTTCCAATGAAGTCAGTAGTAGGGCAAACACCAGGCTTCAGACCAAGCTTTGAGAAAGCATCTGAACTACAAAAACTGAAATGTGAAGCTATCTTCTGCTGTTACCTGCTGTGTTAGATACTGAGGACTGCCACGCAGTATAATAAGCTTGTCCTCAAAGTTGTAAGCACATGATACAAAGAACTTTACCGAAAAACTAAGTTACAGTACGTGAATTAGGGTTTAGCTACAGCCAGCTGACACAATGGTAAACGCAACTTGTCCTTGTCTGCAATGTTTTTAGTTTGGAAGGAAGAGTTGAGTTAGTGACCTAATTTGCTAATGAAGACAAGCCCTTATCTGGAAAAAGTCTGTCTACAGCACTGCCAGCAGAAAGTCTGACTCGAGCATATCACAACTCTTTATGCAAGACTTGATTTAGCAAGGATGGTACTGGCTTAGCTGTCTACATCTACATACCGTGGAGAAATTCCAAAACTACCATTTACTGTAACTTCCCGTTTCAAAGGTCTTAAGCTCAGCTATTAGTGAGCCAGGGTGAATCTTACCTTAGCCTCAGCTCTGCAGCTTGCTATACGTAGATTGAGAGGGTATGGCAAGCCGTCAGGGTGTTTCGTGTCCCCCAAGAACACAACAGGATTCTTCACTGATTATGTGTTTCCAGAGTCTCTTTGAATGAGCAGCTCTGTTACACCCATTCCTTACCCAACCCACGGGAAAGCCAAAACTTACTACTACGGCTGCACAGCCCCTCAGGAAAGCATACGATGAAGAGCGTTTTAATTTTGCCATTCTGCCAGGCTTTACCCTCATGCAGGCATGGCTCCTTACCACACACAGGAGCACGTTTGTTTCGTAACACCAGCACACACTCGCTCTCTCTTTTGGCAAAGTAATATGGAAACCCCGATTTATCTGTAAAATTAGGGCCACACCCCATTTTCATCAGTTCCTTCTGGCATCATATGAGCATGTATATATCCATACTCCACTTAATTCCCTCCAGCAAACACCCTGGACTTCAGCAATCTCAAAGATCTAAGGTGCTAAGCCTCCACTCCCATTAACATTCAATAGGAATTCAGGCTTCAGTCCATTAAATGCTTTTAAAAAAAATCCCATCTAAATTAATTTGCCAGCAAGTCTTTTCTTGGCTAAGGATTGGTGAAAGCTAAGCTTCCAGAAATTCTGCATTTCTGAGCAAGGCAAAAATCAGTTCTGTGCCGATTTTGAGGGAGTGAAAACTACAGATACAGAAATGTAGGAGTAACTTTAGGGTGGGGTAACTTTAAAAAGGCATGATGGACCATCCCCTGGAAAAAAAAAAAAAAAAGTCACTTCTGTGCAACCCAGGTGCATGCCAGTCCATCATTTAAAAGCAATCCAAAATTTGTTCTTTAAAGGAAAAGAAAAAAAAAAAGTCTATTCAAACCTCTTTCACTGCAGAGCAGCGACACAATGCCAGCCACTTACTAGAGATGTTTCTCCTGACCCATGTATGCAGCACGCGACCTATAGAAACGTGATGAAGTTACTCCTCCAGGGAGACACCGCAGCCCAGAACCGGAGCCTATACATCTGCAACAGCAGTTCCACAGCTAAGGAGCTTGCTTTTCTCTTTGAAGGATACAAAACTGGTATCGAAAGCTAGCATAACCAATTACAAATCTGTGACATTTATTACAAAATACAAGCTTTATTTAGAATCACACACCTACATCTCCTTGCACTGAGAAGGAAAGAAAAGCCAACAGAAGCACAGAACAGAGAAGCTTTCTCTCTCAGAAAACAAACCATTTTACTGGGTACCAAGAGACACCGTAGTAGTACAACACCACTGAAAAATGCTTCAGTGGAGTCCTTGGATATTTTAAGGGTGAACTCCACTTTATCAGCTCCAATGAAGAGCTTTATTTTTAAGATATCCCACTAATTCATCTTCCCTCACTGTTGTTTATAAACCACAGTATCAATTCTAGCAAAGAAGAACATTCTTTAAAATGGTCATCATCCTCACGACGAGTGCAGGAGTGTTTTACATGTTGAACACATGTGTAAGAAGAAATAAAAACCTGGCAGCAGATTCTTCACCCTTCTTTCTTATGCTTTTTACCAGTTGATTAAATGTCCCTGACAGGACAACTCTGAAGAAACAGAGACTTGCAAAATGTCATACGTTGCCCAAACAATAAATCTTTCCACTATGACTACAGATGCATGAGGAGTTCCTTCGATGTTTACTTTTTTTTTTTTTATTTAAAAAACATTGGATTCAGATAAAATACATAAACTGCTCTAAAGTTCACAGCTGTTAGAATTAGAGGGTGCAACATTCTTAATTCAGCAACAACAGCTTGGTTTTTCAGTCTGACATTTGACTAGTTTGTGAAGTCCCTCCAGCTCCAAATATTTCAGGAGAACTGGCACAAGGCAAGATTAACTAAAACAAATTGTCAATAACATGTAGGATAGCAAGGTTTGGAGAGTTTTTTGGTGGAAATGGGATACATAGTGCCGGCCACAACTCAAGAGCTGTATGGCTCAACAGAGCTATCCATGTTCCTTGCCTCGCGTATCTACCTCTGCTTTTCTTAAGCGGCGTAACCCACAAGAACTCAGTTTATTTTAAATGAAATTTCAAGACACTTTAGCGTTCATTGGGGTGCCTCTGGGACATTTCATATATAGTATTGCTTTCAGCTGATGGAGAAACTTCATTATTCTGTTTAAAAATAAAAAGCAACTGCACTTGAGCGTGACACAGCTGCTAACGATCATTTAATAAATTTTCTCGTACTATGTGTTCTATGCTCCAGATCTGGAAGAGAAATAGAGCCGATCACCTACAGAGTTAAATGCCAAAAAGTTCACTAAAGTTTCAATTGCCGTTTTCTACTTCTAGGTCTCTTAGTCAAAGGGTCAAGTTATTAGAGATTATTTATTTATTTGTTTGTTTATTTATGTTCCCTCCAAGTCACGCAGGCTAAAAACTGGAGCTCCAGATATTCAAATACTAAGCTCGTAACTAAAATTACTGAATAGATGGAGAGTTCTGCAAGCCGTGACCTAGATTGGAGAAGAAGTAATAACGCAGGCACGCTGCAACAGACAAGACTCACAAGTTTTCCAGAGCTTGCGTTTACAGTGAACAGCGTGAGCAACCTGGAAAAGTTCGCTGGAGTATCATTTCTGCAAGCGGTCCCTCTCTCCCAACGATAAAGAAAAAAACCCAAGAAACACACGATAGGAATTTTAATGTTTCAGCCCATATTCATGTCTCCCAGGCAAGTTGATATTAGGGGTCACTTCCCATGTACGGAGAAAACAATCTTCATGGATAATAATGATAAAACCTTATGGAATGCAGCAACAACCAAAAAATGTATTCTCAGATGACTACATTAGGGCCAAGTCAATATTAGTCCCACTTCACCCACGCACTGCATAGTCTAAAAATGCTGTCAGCCTGATAAGAATTTCCTGATTCACTTTTTTTAAAAAAAAAAAAAGAAAGAAAGAATAATACATCTGATCACCAAATTCAGTTGGAAACCTGCCGGAGCCGATCTTCCAGAAGAGCCGCGCTGAGCGGCGCGGCGCGGCGCGCCCCGTCCGCGGGGAGAGGCGCAGGTCCGCTCCCGCCGGCGGGAGGAGGTGCCGCCCGTGTGCGCGCCCGCGGACCGCACCGCACCGGCGGACGGCAAAGGCGCGGCTCCGCGCCGGCAAAGCGGCCGGGCGGGGAGACTCGTCAAGTAAAGGAGCGACGGCGGACGGGAGGAGGGGGAAGGCGGCGAGAAATAACTTTCTCCCCCTTGCCCACGCCAGCCGAGCGGGCCAATACCCACCCCCCAAATCTAAGGATTTGGGGAAAAACATGTTTTTCTTTTTCAAAAAGGTCTTACCGGGCTGCGCTGCTCTGGGGCACCCTCGCCGGCTTCCCGCATCTCCAAATCAGGCCGGGGGCTGCATAGCGCATCGCCGGCTATCGGAGGTCTCCGCCCCGGCCAGCCAGCGATGCGCTATGCAGCCCGCTGGGAGGGGGGGGGGGGGGGGGGGGGGGGGGAGCGCCTCCCCAAAAAGCCCCCCCAGCTCCCGGTCCGCCCCACCGCCACGACGCGCGCGGTACCCCGCGCGAGCCTTCCGCCCCCCCTCCGCCCCCCTCCTCCCTCCGCGGGCTCACCTGCGGGCAGCCCGCCGCAGGCGCGGCCGCCGCGCCCGTCAGATAGCGGGGTGCCCCGCACGCCGCCGGGGCGGGCTGCTGCATGGCCACGTCCGAGCAGCTCATGGCCGCGGCCGCCCCGCGCCGCCTCCGCCGCCACCACCACCACCACCGCCGCCGCCGCCTCCTCCCTCTTCTTCTTCCTCCTTCTCCTCCGCGCAGGGCGGCTGCGGCGGAGCGCCGCGCAGCCCCGGCTGCCAGCGCATCTTCGGCGGCCGGCGCGCCCCGCGCCCGCACTTATAGCGCGGCGGCGGCAGCGCGGGGCGCCCCGGCGGCGGCGGCGGCGGCGGGGCCGCGGGGGCGGGGACCCGCTCCGCCCGCCCCCCTCGCAGCGGCTCCGCGGGCGCGCAGCACCTGCCCCTGCCCCCCCCCCCCCCCCAAGAACCGTCCCGCGGAGGGGCCGCGCCGCGGGCGAGGGGCGTCCCGCCGCTGACCCTCCGCCTCGGGGCAGGCTTGGCCCCCGCGGGTGCCCGGCGAGTCGCGTTTGGTTGCGAGGCCCCGTCGGCCGGGGCTGGGAGGGGAGCGCCTCGGTGCCGGGCTTCGCTCCGGGGGAGGCTGGGCCGAGCTGGAGCGACCAGCGCTCTCCCGACTTCAGGTGTCACCTGCAGCGGCCGGTGGGATCGGCCCGGGACAGTCATCTGCGTGGAGGGAGGAACCCGCTTGCCCCACAGGAGGTGGCAGGTCGGATACGTTTTCCACTAGCCTAGGAAGTCTCTCCTCCCTCCCCGCGTTTGGCCCACAACGTTGAAAAGCAAAAAAAAAAAAATAAAAAAAAAAAAAATTAAGCGTACTGCTCTACTTGAAAAATATGTGGAAAACCAGGAGTGGTTGTAATGGCTCTAGTCCCACTCAAATATATTCCTCTGCACGCACATTTTTGCCAGCAAGCTGCCCGACTGCAGTCCCGCACTCGAAGGCTTTCGATGCCATTCCTCACATGGAAAAAGACTACGCATATGGCTCGTTAGCATTATCCCAGTTTATCAGCCTGGGAATGACTACACTTGTTTGCTCTTGTTTTCTTCTCATCTGGCCTACAGTGAATTATTGCAAGTCTCTTTTTCACAAAATTTGAAGTTTACCTACATTTAATAGCGGCCAAAAATTGAAGCCTGCAATCAAAAATTCTAAATTTATACACTCACTCGCTCTCCGTGTGTATACACACACACACACATCTCCTTGGCCAGAACAGTTAGATGAATACATAAGGTGAAAATAGCTCTGCCTGACCCCAGTAGGATTCCCTGTTTATAGAAAGCATTTCTCCAAAACATTCAACTGCAATACTTTGAAAAAAGATCCAATTTCCTGCAGGCACATCTAATTTTTTTTTTTTTTTTTTTTTTTTTTTTAACGTTTTGGGCATGCAGATTTTAAGGTAGCTATATACTTTTTCAATAGCACTCTGGCAATTTGTTCCCGTTGCATTTCGTGTATCTGCCTAAACGGATTCAATCGTAAGCGTTAACCTTTGCCGCCATTCAGAAGTTTCCGCGAGGGTACAATACACATACGGCATACGCTTTGCTATGTCAAACGTATGGGCTTCTGAGCCATTTCTTCAGGGAAACAGAAAATCCAAGTGCTGATTGCTATCTAAAACTCTCTGGTCGGTCTGGGCCCTATTAATTTCAGAACTGTCTTTCCCCTCGTTTCCTCCTGCCACACCGAGCCTAAGGCAGGACACTATCCCGACAGCAAGGACCGTTCCTTTGCAGGAGCTGGAGGCCATCGATGGGCAATAACAAGTACCATCCTCTGAGCTTGGCTCTTCCTGGACACACGCCTGATCCCGACCTGGAGGTTTTTACTGCGAGCGTACGGCCAGGCTGCCTTCAGGCATTCCTTTGGCCGCCCCGTCTCCTGGCACCCGGCCTCCTCGCTTTTGGACGACTGGCTGCTATCCACCCTCGCAGATCCTCTCAGGGAAGCTGTGCTGCTTGCCGCAGAGGATTGTGAAACATGTTTCCTGTTTTAGGTTAGATGTTGTTTAGCACCATTCTGTCTGAGGTAAAACGCTTTCAGATGCGATGGCAATAAGGCCTGATGCTAGTTTATAAAAAAAAAAAAACCCACAAACAAACACAACAAAAAAACCCCACCCCAAAACCGACAAAAAACACCGCCGTCTTCCCCCCCCCCCCAACAACCAACCCCCAAACAGCACCCTCCTACGCTTAATAACAGTAACAAAACAAGTCTGTAAAATCACAAATAGGAGCAAGTTCTTTCAATACCAGTTGATTGTTTTTAGGAGAAAATCCACTATCAGTCCTTAAAGCAGAGCCGGACCAAAATAGAAAATTATTTATCATCTACTATGCTAATGCAACACATCGAGGTGGGAGTACCTTAGCGATCATTTTACACCCAAGCACGTGAGGCACTTACAAGAGATTTATAGATGTGCTACCATAGATATCACTGGTTTCCACAGGATGCCAAAATGCTCCAATACTCAGTTAGCATACATTCCTTATTATCAGATCCTGCCACAATTCCTATCAGATGCCTTCGGGCACGATACAGTGGCATGATACATCATGTCAAAAAGAACGGGCCCATTTTCAGGCAGATGTTTGACATGATGCATCATGTCAGTCAGCCAGTGGCACGCAGCCATTGCCGAAAAGGATTTTGACATGATACAGTGTGCCAGTGCTGTAGCACAAAACTAGCACGTTCCAAAAATAGGGACAAATTCACCTCTGGCATAAGTAGAAGTAACTGCAGTGACTTCATCAGATTTGCATCTGCTTATGTCAACAGTGAGTTTGGCCCGTAATCTGGAATTTATATAAAAAGTGGTAAGTGACTGCATTTTCAGAGATTTGTTATATTGCTTTCTACTCCCAGCATTCAAGCATTATGAGGCAGTTGGGGTAAAACCACCACCTTTCTCAAGTTTTTCCCCTCCACCCAACAGGAAGCAGCATCAAATTTCCACTTTTAGCAGCGTAACTATGCCTCAGAGTACACAGAGGGTCACTCTTTTCGGAAGCATGGGAAGTGGTGAATTTGGGGATTTCGCAAGGAATAGGAATTTACAAAAAAGAAAGAGGATCTCCCCTTTCTGCCTCCATACTATTTCACAACATTGGCTTCAAGTGCTAGGTGCCCAAGAAGAGCAGCACGGTTTTCTGTGCGACTGTACGGTTTCAGTGGCAATTAGAGTAACAGTAGAAGAATGGCAGGAAAGAGCACCCAGGATGAAATGCGAGATCTGATAAGATTTGGAGATTTCTTAAAGGGCACTGTAATTTATTGTTGTCTCCTTTCACCACTCCGGAATGAAAAGCACAGCTTGCTAATGCAGACGCATCACACTGACAAAAGGAGAGGAGTGGAACAGGCTAAGGTATGACTGGTGCAAGATCTTCTTTACAGATGAGAAACACTCCAGCTTTCTGCCACAGTCTGCTTCTTTAATGAGGAAAAGAACCGTCTGGCTGTATTTTAAGTAAAGTTCATTTATCTGTGCTGTGTATTCCAGCTTCTTAAGTCCATCAGGCCACACTGATTCTTGGACCAGCTGAACTTCAGCAACGCTAAGGGCAACCATCAGAAATAAAGACCAGAAAATCCTCACAGACCTCTAGGTAAGCACCGCAGCCCAACAGGACTTGGTACAGCAGCTATGTGGGTTGTAAAATCAAGGGAACGTGACTTGCCTGGTACGCTCTAGTTCTGGAGGACTGAGGAAGAGCGTAGCAATGTGGTGGAAGCAGTCTGTACAGGCTCTTCAAGAACGCATTTTTTCCTCTGTTTTGAGATGAGCTTTTCCTGTTGGAGCTGGGGATGCTCGCCACTTCCACAGATCAGAAAATTTATGTAGAGGTCTGAATAAATGCAGGAAAAGTTGCAAGCCTTTCAAACCTTTTGAACAATAACAAGAAGTAAGGGTCCTCCCCCTCCCTTCTCACCACTATGCAATTATCACCAAGTATTCCTTTGAGGAGACAACTCTGTACAGTTAGCCGTTCCACAGAGATTAAAACAAACAAGTCCTCTCTCCCCTTTACATCACCATCATATTCCCCCGCCCCCTCCCCACTCCTGTTTCACCCTCTGCTGGCATTGTATAAGTATTTAAATCACTGGAAACCACACCCTAGCTAGTTGTGGCTAGTATTTACAGGCAAAGCCCCTTGGCTTTGCTGTTGTGGTCCACTCAACAGCCAAAACCAGAACAGATTAGTCTTTCCTAAAGGAGGAGTCCAAATCTGAAGATACACATGGTGTCCCAAGGAAATATGGTGTTTGTTCAAACTGGCTGGGAATTCTCTGATGGACCAAAAAAAAAAAATGTTTAAAAAAAGTCAGTTTTGATGAAACAGCATTTTTGTGGAGATGACTCAATTTTGACAAACACCCTTTAAAGCAACGTAGGCTTCTGGTGGAATTTGCCACACAAATTTCTAAAGGTTTCACGCCAACTTACGTGGTGCTGCGTAGCCCAGCTAGGGAGTTTAGCTTGACCTAGGGACTCAAGGGCTGCTAGGCACGTTCCTGAAAAGCTGCAGTGCCATCGCTATCGTGATCTACACTTCCAGCTGATACGGTGCAAGTCCCAGAAGTGCAGGAGGCAACAGAGAGCTCAAAAACTCCTGGGTTGAGCTCAGGTTCTCCCCGTTCACCAGGGAAGTTGCACAAGATGGAGGCAGGCAGGCACTCCCTTTCATTCCTGAAGAAAAGGAATGGAAACCTACTTAGACTGCCCCAAATATTTGAGGAGGGAGAGAAGGATGAGAGTTATTTCCTTTCCAGAGGACAAAGTTTCTCTCTATACATACTTATATTGCTCCAATTTGAAACAATACGGAAATTGAAGGATTGGGCATTTGGGGAAAAAAAAGAAGTGTTCCGTTCATACAAGGCCATTTTCATTCATACAGCACCTCGGGAGTACAGGAAACAGGCTTAACATTTCCCTTATACATATAGCAATTATACACCAGCAAGGTTTTGACCCCTCTGGAATGGGAGGCAGCAGCTCATGTGTGGCAAGTACGTTACCCTGAGATTTTAGAATCTCTCGATTCAAAAGGCAATGAAATACAGCAAACCACTGGCCAAAGTTATGATCATGAGATGCATAGGAACCTCTCCATATGATGCAAGGATCTGGACAGCTCTCTAGTCCTCACCTTCGCATTTTGTAAAATAAGCAAAGCTGCAGTGCCGATTATGGCAAGTATCTTTCTTCAAGCCACTAACAGCTTTCACGTCTCACGCCTGTAATCTTCAGCAAACAGATCAAGGACTGTTATTCATTTTAATGCCTAAATGCATTATATCTATTCTTGTTATAATATTTTCTGTTACCACAGAAAATGTTTGGCTCCCAAAGAAAAAGAGGGAATTGTGTCAAAAGTCCAAATTCTTCCTTGAAACGCAAACATTTTTAATGGCTTTAATGGAAGATATGCATTGGAATCCCAGGGCACAATCTGGCACTGAAATCCTCCATCTACATTGGAATTTTTCACCATGTCTTTTTCGTAATATATTATTAAACGTGTTTCCATCTCAGCAGTTGAATTTTGGGGCCCTGTTGCATCTAAGAGGGAAGTGCAAAGCAGCTGGGGAGTAACTATAAAGGAAAAAGCAGAAAACAGATTGAAACCTTCAGATGCCGGGTGATGCCCTTCTCTTCCATCCTCCTCCTTATAGGAAAAAAGCACATTGGGATGCTCCTTTTGAACTTCCAGCTGGTACAGTAGCAGCAGCTGGCCCAACATAGGGTAGCTTCAATGCCATTCCCAGTTACCAGGAAGGTTTTTTTGGCCCCTAGCTGGCCACAGGCTGAGCGTTAACTCTCACTCCCTGCTCCCCCTGTGAAAATCTGGGACTGCAGCAAAAGTGGTGAATATGGAGCTATTGAGGATGAAGCCCAGCAGCTCCCGGCAACCAAAAAGCCTGCGAGAACATGGTTTTATTGCTCTGCAGACTGGGGACCAGTGACCAGTTCACGAGCACCAACTGACACTTTGCTCTGTAATCAGTCCTGTTGTCATCAGCATAGCTGCTCACAGAATATTACAGCGCTCCTCCATTCTTTGATATGCCACCTGTAACTGCTGAACGGCATGCATACGAATACTTTTTTGATGAATTAGCCAGAATAGGATATGGAGCGTCTGCCAGTTTTATGCAGCTGGGGGCAAACTGACAATGCCTTGCCCGGCATGAAGCCCATAGCAAAACATTAGTCCAGCAGCACATTTAGAACAAATCTGAACCAGCAAAGTGAGTTTGTAGCAGAGCATGTTTGCATCAACTAACTGCAAAGGGTTTGATCCAGTCCAACAAGCCCTAAGGTTGGGCTAAGGCTTTTGATGACACTTAAGCCATAGATTGCTATATTTAAAAAAAAAAAAAAAAAAAAAAAAATCCTATCTCCTTGCTTACCTTTGCTTCCCCTCATGTCAACGCCGACGTGCGTCTATAAGATTAATAGGAGAGAGAGACACCAGTCCAAGCTAGGTCTAGCTCAGTAAAACAATGATCCGTTTTTATCTTGGATTAATTCTTAGTTTGAAAAAACCCCCCAATCTTACAAACTGACTTCACCACACACAAATGATGCCTAGATTTTCTACAACCATCCCTGCTGGCATAGCTAACATTTTCCCTCCCAGTCCTGCATTCGGATATTGCAATCTGCAGGAAAACAGAAATGATTTTATGCTCCTGCTTCACCCTCAGACCTCTGTCGCAATTGTACAGTTTTGTCACCAAACATGGCAAATCCGTCTTTCTCAGGTAGGATCCTTCAGATAACTTCTCATGAAGCAAAGTAATTGCAGTACTGCATCCAGTTGACCTGCACTCATTTTACTTCCTCCTCCCTTCCCGCTGCTTGACTACAAGAATTCAGTTAGTAACACTCATGTTTTATTGGGTATGATTAGTGACTGCAGGAGCATTTGATGAACACTTGTTTGCAGAAATGGGGCGATGCAAATCCTTTCTTTGGCTTAAATGACAGAAAGCATTTACTACAAGAAATGCTGCCACATTTTTAATACCACACACTAGTTCCGAACTCTAAATATATACGTTAAATGCAAGTGAAAAGTTCTTTTGCTGCTGCAACACACAGTTTCATAAAGGTGTTTAACAATTTAACAATTGCTTGGGTGGGGGTTTGGGTTTGTTTGGGTTTTTTACTCCTTTTGCCAAGAGTGTATATTAGTAATAATGTAATTTGCTCCTATACTAGATTATTATAATAATCAAGACTGTCAGCATTTCCCAGTTTCTTTTCATACTGCTCTTGTGATTTCATTATCACAGGCTTTTCATTAGCTTTTCTTTGCTCATCAGAAGAACATGTGTGTATGGTGAAGGAAATGGACAGAAAAATACTTCTAGAGTACTACCAGTCCCTTGGTAAATAAAATGCAGCTATCAATAACACTTAGCCAGGTCTTCTCAGTTGTCTATGGCATCATTCCTTTCCCATCCCAAAACCAGAATACTCAGTACGAGTGGGAAAGCAAGTAGTTAATTCTTAGTGAGTTAATACGTTGTATAGTAAAACATGTAAAATATTTATATACAAATGCACTGATCTCCACAATGACTACGCGACCTATCACCACTATTTCTTTTAGAGTTGGAGATGCAGAAGCTGTGGGCTTAATCAGCTCAGGATCATGGCCAGAATTTTTGCCATTCATGCACAGGCTTAAGTCATGCAACTTGTTTAGTCTTCTGTGGGGAGCAAGATTCATTGACGTGGTTCCCTACTCCATGGGCATCTCTGTGCTATAGGATGTGATTGCCTTAATGAAAAAGGAGGTCTTTAAGTGAGTAAAACCAGCACCCTGAAACTATCTGGGAAAAGCAACATAAAGAGGAAGTATATTGCTCACAGTGATGTTTCTTCACTCCCCAGAAAGCCAGAGGATGGGGAAAATACAGTAGAATGGCTTTTGCTTGCACCAAAGCTAAAGCAAACTACTGAATAGAGATAATAGTCACAAAGTCAGGAATAAGAGAGCTGACGATTGATTTTTTCACCTGTTAAACAGTCCTTACCCCATACACATACACACACATTATCCTTAGCATCTAGAAGAAATATTGTGCTTTTGTCTTAAATGTACATACAATATATAATGCATTTCAGGTTTTTTGGAGGATATGGGTCCAACAAAACATTGCTTGGTGTTTTATTTCATTAATGTTAGCTTTTCTAAAAATTTAATCTTTTTCTTCTAAACTCATTTTTCATATTTCAAAGTGAAACAGAGATTATCACCTCTGGCAAGGTATACTTGAGGCAAACAAACCAGACAAGCTAAGAGCACTGGCATAGCTACTATAGCTCAGTATGAATAAAAACCTCAATTCTCCAAGTGTATCAGTACCACAGTTCCCTTGAGCACCACCAGTTTTGGTGAGGGTTTGAGGTGGGTTTTTTTTTAAGCTTGCAGCAGTACATTAGAGAGACAGGAAGTAATTAACAACACTAAAGACTAAACCAGGCCACTTTAATAGCACACTACAGTTTATTTCGGACATATCTTTTCAATTTCAGCAGAACATACTGGGGAGTCTCTCTGCAGAAACACAATCTCGAAGTATTTAATTTTGTGAAGAAGTCCTAATTGCCTTCCAAATAAGAGAAGGTTGCACCACCAGAGAATGAGCCACGGTCTTTCACTGTAAGCAGCTTATTCCTTGCAGGCCTCTCTCAGAGGTATTAAACACCAACATTTTTGATTGCTGTTGCCCTCACATCCCAGCCCAAACAAGCAAGCAGCAAAGAGAAGTTGCTCACCTGTTCTTGAAATTCTTGCAGAGAAAACCCAAGAAGCAACATGAACAGGATACACAGGCAGTGATGGAGAAACATTTCCTCTCCCAGGCCAGGGAGCACAGCAACACCCCTCGCTGACAGCATTTTGCTTGGAAGGAGAATAGAAGCCTGTTTGTCTCCTCTGTCCTTACACCTAAGCCCTGGGGTCCAAGCCTGCTGCCATAACTCCGAGTTAGAGGTGGCGAAGTCCTTTCACTCTGACAAAAGGCAACTATTTCTTCCACCAACAGCATCTGCATATTCCCAATCAGGGAATGCTTTAATAAGTGGCAGCATCTGAGAAAGGTGGGCTGCAGAGTCCTAATTAAATGGCAACTGACATATCGCTTTTCAAACTAAACATCCAACTGGGATGCTCTATCTATACACATGGTTTGTAAACAACTGAACAGAGCACTCCATAGAGCAGCCCTACACACTTCCACCATGAAATACTGCAGGGGCTCCCTTCACCCTTGTAACAAATGATCTAACGATTCTCAGGAGGAGGAAACGAGGCTGATTTGTAGCTCTCTTCAAGAGGCTAACCCAGTTAAGCAAGACTTCTTAATTGCCTGCTCTATATTATTTAATGCATAAGAAAGTTAAAAAAAAAAACCCCAACTTAAGGCCAGATCCCAAAGAAGTATTTAGGTATCTAAGCAGGCAGCTAGGCAGAATTTAGCTGCAATTACAAACAGTGATACTAAAAAGCCTCTGCTCAGCTGCTGCCCAACTCTGAAGGCTCTTAAACCTAAGTAGGTACCTATTTCAATTTTAAGGTTCTCCAGGTGCCTAGCATTCAGCTTCTGCACATGCCAAGAAACACTTCATTCCTGACAGCGCCGAGGAAGCTCATGCTCGCCCAGGGCTGAGCCTCTTGAGAGCCAGGAGAAGCCTGAGAGGTTTCAACCATGATGAACATTTTGTCTGGTAGACAGAAGCATGTGAAAGCCTACTTGTATTGTAGCTCTTGAATGGGTTATAAATAAAGTCAGCCTAATTATAATGTGGCAAGCAAACAGGCCCGCTCAAAGACATGTTGCAGATCCAGCAGTTACAGGATGGGAAGCAATACAGCAGAGAGGCAGTCCTAATGCTCTCAGAAACACTTAAAGCTGCAAATTGTGAAGGACAAATGAGCCAGGTACCTTACCCATGGCAAGGCAAGAAACATGCTTTTTAAAACCCTGCATCTGTCACGACCCAGACTGGACAGACAAGGGAGTGTGGTTAATTTGAAATTCCCTCGGGCTAAATTAAGGTGAAACGACACCAAACGATCAGTTAAAGATTTCATTCATGACAGAAGCAAACTGAACTGGGGAGGCATAGTAGTAGGTGGCGGGGTTTCTTACAACAGGAGTTGGCATAACTGCTTCTGTAAACCGTGTAACCCAAGGTAACCATATACATCGATTCAGGGAATAAGGAGATCCCTCCCGTTGAGTCAGGAGGTTCAGAGCAGACCCCCTTGCTTTCTAGACTCCTCCTCGGAGAAGGGCCCAGGGGCGGCTGGATCCACTCCTAGTCTCAAGCGTGGTCAACGGTTTATGTCTTGAAATGGATGAGGTGTAGGGATTGTGGAAAAAGAAAAGGAAAGAGAGAGGAAGACAGAGAGAGAGAAAGGAAGAGAGAAAGATTTCACCAGTCCTGGGTCCAGCATCAGTCCAGTCAGCCAACGGGTCCAGTCCCGGTGGGCTTGTGCACCCGGGGCTTCAATTTGTGTCCTTTTATCATTCTTGCCCCTCCTTTCGGTGGGCACCCGAACTTGCCAGGTTAATGAGCAGTTCATGAGCCTTTGGGCTTGGGGGTTGTTTGGGGAGTAACTTGTCCTTCCCTGCAGACGTGGCCATCCTTTGATCTTTGTATCAGAACAGGGAGCTGCGCACCCTCCAGCACGCCCCCCCTCCTGTTGCTGATGTCTGAGCTGATGGGCTTTTCATCTTGGCTCCTCGCTGCGCAGGGTTTGTCTTTAAGCAGAACTTGCCCCACCGCAATGTTTGAGACATTAACTCTTTCAGTCTCTCACAGCATCTTCTCCCTTCAGACCAAAGTGTGAAAATTAATCCTTTACATGAGTTGGACCCCGGTCAGACTAACGTTTGAAGCTCATCAGCTGCAGCATCTGAAAGCAGGGAGGCAGCCCCTGTAGCCTTTCCCCACTTAGATTCCTGCCAGGAACAAGGAGGGAGACACAGGAATGAGGGCGGGAGCGCTTCGTCCACTCTACTTGCACATCCCATCAGTGTTTTTATACAGAGATCATCTGAAAAATCTCGCTTTCCCAAAGAATGGCATTTGCACCATGCAATTTAGATATCGCCATTTTGAAAAAGTTTGTTGTTCTCTTTTGCCACATATAATCTTACTCTCATTGATATCTGCTTGAGAGGGATGGGGCTCTCTCAGGAGAGCATTTGGGACTGAGCTATGTTCCACATACAACATCTAATAAGATTTATTGCCATATTTCATTAGTTTGCTGTGAATTCAGGTAGTGCACTAGGGGAACAATGAGATAGACCCTTGACTTGGTAAATACGGAGTCAGAAGAAAAAAGGCTTATGTAAGAGCCTATAAAAACAAGATGGTTCAGAAATCGGGCAACTGCTCTATTCTTGATTCCCTCCATTGTGCCTCAGGATGGACAGACAACAGACTGCCAGATCTCCTACATACATTACTGCATTTTGTAAAGTTTGGGCATAATAGAGAAAATGGCAAAGATGAAATGGTAATGTTAACTTTTCTGTTCATCTTCTGACACTTTAAATCACTTCATATGACATCGCACTCCTGGGAGATTTGATTACTTTTAAAATTAATGCTGTGTAAGAAAAAAAAGCCCCTTAGGCATATTGCAATATTTATAAAGGCAATTGCTCTTTTCTTAGAATATTTAACCTTGGCTGAGATATTCCACTTGTTCTGAATAGCATCTATATAGCAAAGCAATATCAAAATACGTCTTAAGGTCCAGGAGTAGTTTTGATATGCGTTTCACTTGCTGTCATGGTCAGTGCCTGGACATCACTCCAGGACACTGGAAAGACTACCTAATGCTCCATACTGAAAACTAGTTGGAAACAAAGCCTGTTTGGCATGAGGTTTCTGCCTCTCCAGAGTGAGAGCTGAGCTCCCAGAGCTCTATAGAGTGAAGGTGACACAAATCTCTAGAGAAGACAGAACTTTCTGCAGATAAAAAGGGGACAGCCTCCCTCAGAGTCCTTGCAAACTTCAATACTACTTCCATCAGATATAAGGAATTGCTTTCTCTAAAACATACACAGCGATATGTATAGCTATTTTAGTAATTGAACCAACTCTGTGCCTTCACACCTGTACCTCTCTGAAGAGAACGTAAACATTACCATGCACAGCTGGAAGGTGCTTAGATATTATAGTAGTTCTTTCTATTGCTATATGCAAGGAATAAAATTGGTGTTCTATGAATAATAGTATTAACAGCAATACTAACATTTTTGATATGCAAAAGAGAATAAAGTTGTTACATTCATTCGTGGCTTTCCCTCTCAAAAAAAGAAAGCTGAATGCACATGGTGAATTTTAAGTGAGTCAAATCAAAAAGTTAAGCCATTGCATATAGTTAAGCACCAACACACACCAACACATCACTTACCAACTGTCTAGTTATTTATTATGTTTTTGAATTGTTCAAATGACAACTTGAGTAGGCTTTTGTTGACTTTCTCTGTGTAGAGAAGCCTTAAAAGGCTGTTAGAATTAAAACTTGTTGAGAACATGTATGTGTTTTTCATACAGAATTGCTCAGCTGGTAACCCTGAAGCTTCTCACTAGAGGTATTCCATTTCAGCGGAGCTTCTTCACTGTAACAAGTGTACGAAACACATCACAAGAAGAAAATGTCTTGTCAAATTGCAAATATCAATTTTTAAGAGAAGTTAATGGTTGGGAATGCTGCCCTACTCATTCAGCAAAGCATTAGGGACAACACAGCTCACCAGGTAATTAATTAGCCTGATACAGGTACTTGAAGGAGAAAAAGAGCATGCACAGCAGGACACTTGGTGCTCCGAGACCACCAAAGCAAGACTTGCAACCACTTTCCAGTTATGCTGTGGTCACAGCTCTTCTGTTAAACAACTGAAGTAAACGGTCTCTATGTAGGCTGGGATTCAGAGACATGGATCTATCAGTTACTCACTTCACTCAGGCAGCACGGGTAAAGAGAAGATCCAGGGAGAGTAGATGACTGCAGCATAAAGGCAGCAACAGTGCTTGCTTTTCCACGTTGACGTGAAGGGAAAATGTGAAATGCAGCAGGATTCTCTTTTCTGGCAGTCCAACACTTTGGTTTGGTGCCACAAAACATTCTACTTTTAAATAATTTTGATTAGATGGTCTCAAAATTGCATGACATTTTCAAAAGGGTTTTGTGATTTGTTTCTTGTTCTCTGACCTATGATTAGTTCAATGGGTTGTGGTAGTCAAGATGATGAGGGACTTGGGATACACACAATTATTCTTCATAAATAAAATTGATATGAAACCTGTTTGTTAATCATGCTAATTCAAGATTTTACCTTTCCGTTTCACAGGGCTCCTATTGTTAAACACAGTTCAGGTATGCTGTGCTATTACATATGCCAGTTGTACATCTCCTAGGCAGCAAGATCTAGTGCACACAAATAAGAGGATTCATTTAAGTCTCTCAGGAGTCTTTCTGTTGTAATGTCTGCTGAAGCAAATGGAGAGGGATTGCAGAACTGCGCCTTTAATTCATTTATATGGTTTAGATCTCTCAGACAGTGATCAGTCATTCTACTCCAAAATTTCTACGTGCTCTCTGACGGTAAATTTATCAGCAGGGAAACAGCCAAAGTCCAGATTTTGAACTTGAAGAAAATGCCAGCAGCAGCATCAGGATGTAGGTAAGCATCTGAAAAAAAAAAAAAGAAAGTGTGAATGTATCTCCATCAAGAAAGATAAGCTTATTGAGAAAAGCAATCCATCAGAGAAACTCTCTCGCAAGCTTCGAGAATTTGCAAATAAACCTATCTCCTTAAAAAAAAAAATAATAATTAAAAAAATCACGTTTATACGTATGGGCAATGCTAGCGTACCTGTTAAGAAGCCGTTGGGTTTTGCTGCTGTAATATCGAGTTGTGTCCACTAGATGGACGCCATTTTCAAGAAGTTGAAAGCTTTGGGTCTGCGCACGGCTCAATTTAAAAACCCCATACAGTGCACTTTCTTTTCTGTTTTAACGCTTAACAGAGGCTTGAGTAGAGATAGCTGAATATAATCATCTCCACTGATGAACTGATATGCCCATTCCTACATTGCCATTGTCTTAGCAAACAACAAGCATTGACTGTGAGTGTTTCTGGAAGGTTGCCCACGAGGTAAGAACGGTTGGTTATTTTCTCCATTTTAATAACCCGATTATAATAAGGCACTATTTTTGGTCTATTGCAAACAAAACTCACGAGTGGGTGCACCCCTAAAATCACAACTTAAAATAAACTTTTAAAAAATTGACTTGAAGAATGAGCCCATCTGGATTTCTTGTTAGACTTGGGGCTTCTGAGCTTTTGGGTTCATTCTGGTTTTACCCTGCCTTGGGTTTTATTTGGTTTGGATTGTTTGGAAAACACCATTCTGGTGTTTTCTCAGTAACTGTGAGAACAGAGTTTGGTTAGCATTGTAAATGGAAGGTAAGGAACGTAAAAACTAATAATTGCATGACTCAAAGAATAGATGAGTAAACCAAGCAAATATTGTGTGGTGTGCAACAAGAGTAACAAGTTTTGGCAAAACTGGAAGAAACAAATTTCCTTTTCTTACTGTTTAAGGCTCATATTTGGCATTATACATTCAGGCACTTTGGTAAACACGTGGCTTTGCTTGAAACCATACATATTTTTGAACTAAGACTTGAGCTATAAAACTCCTTTTGAATAACCTGAAAAATAAGCCTAGCTTCTTCTGGATCCGAGTGCCACCTGGCTTCAAAACCAGAACTAAATTCATCAATGGATTTCTCCAAGAAATCCTGGAACATACTGAACCTCTGAAAGAGGCATTTTGCAAGAGCAGCATGGAAATGCAAGGCAGTCTCAAAGAATGAATTAGTATGGTAACCTGTAGAAAACTGCAGGATCAGACACATGATGAATTCAGTTTATGAGCTCACCCAGCAGTTTCTTACCCAGCTACTACTTCCACTTTAAGGATTAGGTTCTGGTTTAAATCAACAGTGTTTGGTTTAGCCAGAGTACACAAGATTTTGTCAAAGATTTGGCTCAGTATGAGCTGCCACTGTGTATGAATTAGATGGATACCCTGTTAGTTAACACTACAAAGCACTACTTACTTGAGAAGTTATTGTTTCTAGCAAGGCAGTCTGGTGAAGGCCAGCCGGTCAGCCTGCAGGTATTTCTGCCTCTGGTTCAGCCAGCAAGCCAAAGAAGGAAGGTAAGGCCCGTAGCGAGACCTGTTGGGTTTGAGGGACAAGAGAGGGAAGGAAGGAAGAGCACTGTGGAGCGAGCAGTCTGAGGGTGTTACTTGGGAGGGCATGGGAAAGATCCTGGTGGGAAAGGTAAAGGACACAAGGCACAGACCTGTATACACAAACTTAATTATCCTAAGGATCATGGAATAATTCATTAATGGACCAATCTGCATTTAGCATAGTTTTCCAAAAAAGCAACCAAGTGAAAGAAGCTTTAATAAAAAGCCATTTGTGCAGCTTGCAGAGGAAATATACAGTGCATGTAAATTAATATTTCTAGACCACTGCCATACAAACGAGTGCTTAAATCTGTAAGCTTCTGAAAGACAAACATACATTAAAAAATGAATTAAGCTCCAGGCTGCAAAATTTTAATAAAAATAGATCTTAAATAGATGAAGGGCAATGCTTCCCAAACCCATGAAATTAATTTGCTTTTATACATCCTCGTTCCTCCTAGAGCCTTACCTCTGAATAATATTTTCATTTTAATTGCATCAGCAGTTTTGTATTGTTCTTCAAAGTAAATCTTTCATAACTCAGGCTATCCGTGAATAATTTTGTTTCTCAAATGAAAAAACAAAACCTGGACTATTTTAACTGGATAATATGACCACTGCTCCTCAAGGGAAATAAAATACCTCTCCTGACCATAGTCCAGGGTCATACTGAATGATGCCTTTCCATGCTTGCTGAGAGGAAGTTGCTCATCATGGGAGAAGAAGTTCAGATGGTGACCCTAACCATGGAGTTCAGTAGGGCTGTGGAGTAACTCATACCAACGCCTCAGGCACCACGCCAGCAGTCTCCTAAGTCAAACCTGCATTTTTCTGGGAGCACAGGAACTATAAGGCTCACAGAAAGGGAAGTGTCCTGGTTTCAGCTGGGATAGAGTTAATTGTCTTCCTAGTAAGCTCGTACAGTGCTATGGTTTTGAGTTAGGTTTTGAGAAGAATGTTGATAACACACTGATATTTTCAGTTGTTGCTCAGTAGTGTTTAGGCTAAAGTCAAGGATTTTTCAGCTCCTCAAGCCCAGCCAGCAAGAAAGCTGGAGGGGCACAAGCAGTTGGCACAGGACACAGCCAGGGCAGGTGAGCCGAAGTGGCCAAAGGGGTATTCCATACCATGGGACGTCACATCCAGTATAGGAACTGGGGGGAGTGGGGGCGGGGGGTGTCACTGCTCAGGGACTAGCTGGGCATCGATCGGCAGGTGGTGAGCAATTGCCCTGCGCATCATTTGTATATTCCAATCCTTTTATTATTACTATTGTAATTTTATTAGTGTTATCATTATCATTATTAGTTTCTTCTTTTCTATTCTATTAAACCATTCTTATCTCAACCCATGAGTTTTACTTCTTTTCCCGATTTTCTCCCCCATCCCACTGGGTGGGGGGGAAGTGAGTGAGCGGCTGTGTGGTGCTTAGTTGCTGATTGGGGTTAAACCATGACAGGAAGCTAATAAACTATCCCTCTCTGAACAACTACAGGAAACACCCAAAAATTGTCTGATTTCAGTCTTGTTGGGACAGCCCAAATTGCAGGAGGAGCCAGACTTCAAGAATGACTCTGTGACTTCTTGGATGTAGGTAAATAAATCCACTCCTGTTAGGTTTAACTTCCTGATAAAGCCCATCAAATGTGATCATAAAACAGTCCCTTAAAGTATCAAAACTGTGAGAAAGTTTTATTTTACATTGCATGAAAATGACTTTTTTTTTTTTTTTTTTTTTTTTTAACAGATATACCTTTATTACCACACTGGGTTTAAATCAGTTCTTAGTAACATTCATGGAAGTTTAAAGAAAGCCTACTGAGGATGACAGCAGGTGTTGAAGAAAATCTTATCTGATTAAAAGTGAGTGATATGGATGTGCCAATTTGCTGGGGAGTACTTGCCATAGGCTAGTCAGTGACATGATATCAATCAGGGGTACAACAGAGAAATCTACAGTGATGACTTCCTGATGGAAAGCCAGGGGAAAATACCAAGTCTCTGCCAGGCATCTAAAACATGGATTTATAAGTACGAAATGAAATGCAAACTGCCCAAGTTAGCTGAATTTTATTCAGTCACACCTTCTGTCTATTTATCTAATTTTCTTTTAAGCATATTAATCTATCATTTTCATACTCATTCTGTAACTTCAAGCGAGGTTTCCTTTCAATGATGATTTCATTAGGATTTGTTCTGCCAGATAGCAATGCCTCCAGAGTTATGTACTACATTAATTCTGGCACATCTTTTACCTTACTTCCATTTTTATTTCACACAAACTATAGAAAAACCCCTACATGCTGATAAGTAGAGGATGCTACTTTCATGTATTTCTCATAATTTAGATGAAAGTTGAACCTTCAAAGTAAAACACAGTTCACAAAATAGAACTGCTTACCATGCTAACTGAACGAGACTGTAACTTACTAGGAAATTATTACAAAAGACAAGAATTACATTATTTGGAGTCAAAGTCAAGTAAGCCCTCAGTACCTTTAGGAGCTCTTGGAAAAGTCAACACTTTCAAAACATCCTTTGGTTCAAGCTCTGCATGCTCCTTACCACAACTGAGTCATTCCTGCAGTTATATTAAGCTGCTCTCTCCAAAAGGCAAACACTATGAGAGAAAGTTCATGATAAATCATTTAGTCACTTGAAAGCTAAGTAATAGTAACCAATTCAGTTTATCTGCCCTGGTATAGGGTCCTCCCATTTGAAAGAGAGGTGGAAGGGAATACACTCGGTATAAGGACAATGTGCTCAAACCAGGTGGGAACATTTGCATTGCCCCAGCACGAAGAGACACTCACTGTCCAAAAATGAAAGTGAATTAGACTCTACAAGCATCCCTACTCTAGCAAAGAAATTCTGCCAGTTCAGTTAGAGCAAGAATATCTTGTCAGTTTTCAGGTAGGGAGGGACCCTTTGGACCTTGCCAAGAGAAGCTGTTGAAAAAAATGTGATTAATTAGCCTTTTCCTTCCTACACTACAGCCTTTCCCCCACAAAAAGAGTTTTGGGAAAAAGGCATAATATGGGGGAGAGGAGAATGGGCAATTCATCATGTTCTCAATCCTTTTAGGCTTTTAGCAGCATCATCAGCTGTCATAAGTCTCCTCCAGAGAAGAGGGTCCTGGCCACCTGGCTAAAGCAGCAGCCGTCAGTAAACTACAGTGCTGATCAAAACCCATCTGTTAAAAAAAAAACCCCAACGTTTCACACTCCTGCATCAAGGACACTAAAGAGAACTCTATACAGAAAAAAGATTGGTCTTATTATGAAGAAAAATGAGCTTGCTTTTAAATTAGTACCTATGCTATATTAGTTCCAATTTGAAGTAGGAAAGAGAGATGATAGAATAACTAAAACTCTGTTGACAACAGCTGAAGAGTTTGTGGTTTGCCTAGTAGTAGCCAGCATAGCTTAGTTACCCCTCACCCAAGCTCAGGTTTTGGGTTGTGCTAAATACTGTGTAATACCTTTTCATTTCCACTAGTACAAAGAGTTGATTCTGTTCTAAGCACACAACATATTGAGACAATAGACCCATGGAAATGCATCACACGCTCTGCAACTAACTGTTCCCAACATCTGTATCATCCCCAGACGACTGTCAGATTCAATTCAAGCCCAAATTCAGTCTGCAAATGAGTGACATACTCAGTTCAATGGCTAGGACTGATGATGCAGTAGAAGAAGATTTTGACCTGGTAATACATGGAAGCCCTTCTATATATTAAAAACGGGGAGCTTTAATGGGCTACAGAGGCTCATTCTGACTTTGTGCTATGAAGTCTGCAGAGGAGGTTTCACCCTGGTATGTTGCTTCTCCTGGTGTATGGGCATGGAGTAGACCCAGTAATCTGTGAAGAACCACATACAATAGCCTCACACCAACACACGCTAACAAAGCAGTTCAAGACCCTGCATGCAGAAAGCCTCTGAAGGAATTACTGCGAGCACCTTACTTGCTTGAACACTGCAGAAACAGGCCCCAGCTAGTTGTTTTTCTCATGTTCTGTCACATCAAGGTTTGTTGCTAGCTAGGGACAGCTGTTTGATTCTTCTGCTCTTACTTCCTTGAATCCAGGGCATTTAAGAGAAAGCAGGGCATTGTACAGCTGATCAAATACAGAAGGTGTAAAAGTCACCTAAGAAATTGTCATTTAATGAAATGTTTCCACACAGCTGTGGAAACAGAACTTGTATTCCTGTTATATTTTTCATGTTCTCTGGCAAAATAAGGTATGACTACTGATTGCTGATTTATAATAAATTCAAATCAGCATCTGATGTGTCCTCTCATTTTTCAGAACATTACACTGTTCAGTGAGTATAACATGAAAAACAAACAGTCCATGGAACAATCAAACACCTCATTACTAAAAATATTGTGTCAGGCCTTACTGAACAAGCCTTGATAGGAAAAAACCCCTATTAAAATCCTCTTATAGTGCTTCAGTGGTAACCAGTCAGCAATTACAGACAGTTCTCAGCAGAAGTTCTTTGCTGGTGGATAGGTACTTTAGAGATTGGCATTAGTATTTATTTTAGTGAGGCAGAGGTAAGGTAAGGGAAATACTGCAGTGTGAGAAGGAGAAGTGCAACACCCTGACTAACTTTTGTCTTTTTACTGTAGTCACATGAAAACACTGGGGTAAAGTCATTAGCACACATGGGTACAGATCAGGGTACTGATGATAAACGACAGAGAGTCAGAGTGGGGGGAAAAGTCAGAGAAGAACCAGAAGAAAAAGAGGTCAGAGAGCGTTCGGCTAAGTCCTGACTGCCAAAACCTTCCATCAGTCTGAAGGTGGTCTAAGCAGAGGGGAAGCATCAAAACTGAAGGGTCTTGTGCATGATAATGAGAGAATTTATGATGCAGCAGAGGCACATTGAGCCTTGCAAAGAATATCAGGTGAAGATCTTTGTCCTTACAGCATTCAGAACGAGAAGTACTCCACTTTTAAGTAGGCCCACCACTGTGAGATTTGAGGAGATGGCAGCTTGGATTTGAAGGGATGCCAGAGCTACAGCCTTCTTTTTACCTTGTATGAAAAGGCTGCATTAAAGTAAAGCAAGTTAACTAAACTGATGACAGAGACTATGTGAGTCCATGTTAATGATAGTTCACTGTGGTTTAGATTCTTAACCAAACCAAAGCACTAGTCTTAACCAAAATAAGAATACACAGATCAGTGTTGGTCCTTTTAAATCATTCCTCAGGATCAAACCAACCTTCTATTTAAAAAGACCGGAGGTTTTAAATTCAGTCATTGTAAGACAGTAAACCAAGTAGCAATGCTGTTATACCCCCCTAACATGGTAGAAAAGAAGAATACCCTGCCAAATACAAGTGCCGCGTAGAAGAACCCTGACCTCGCACTCCACTAGAACCCTAAATTTGCAGAACTTCACAGGAAAATCTGAGAAATGTTGAAAATTTATAACCAGGTTAGCTGGTGTGAGATTCTTTAAACTGTTTCAGTACAAGAGCTGATGTCTGAGTTCACAGTCTTGACTCCCTTTGGCGGAGGGAAGAAATGGATGCTGATGGGATGCAGCTTATCACACCCCACGGTTGGTGGCTGAAATAGGTCAGATGCAATTGAACACTACTGGGATACGAAGCTACAGGTATGAATAGAAAATACCAAACTTCTATTAGTTTCAAAATAAACCCTC
The DNA here is from genome assembly GCF_929443795.1 of Astur gentilis. Lineage (NCBI taxonomy): Eukaryota > Metazoa > Chordata > Aves > Accipitriformes > Accipitridae > Astur > Astur gentilis. Next base: position 17,273,186 of record NC_064900.1, on the reverse strand, counting down.
CTTTCATTCAAAGTCCTCAACCTTAGCCCAGGAGGAAAAAAGGCTCAAACTTTGCACTCAATATAGCATTTCTTTAAGGACAAAAAAAGGCACTAAATTGATGCAGGTCTACAAATTGCTGCATTAAGTCTGCTATACACAACCCACGCACAATAACATAAGGGTAATGTAAAAACATGCATTAGGGATAAAGAATATTAGATCCATCTCTCCCCCTATGAAAGGGTGAGCTGAGAGCTGATGGTGGGTGAGTACTGTTAGCAAAGCAAACACTTCACTCTCTGTGGGTGCACATTTCATGCATGCTCTTTATTATAAAGCCCACTGAAAACTTAAAGCTGCTTTTCTGAAGGAGCTGTTGTGTAACTCTGACATCTGGGGTTTTTAGTCGCTGCCCTGTTTGAACTGTTTATGGAACACATTAAACCCAGAAGGCTCCACTTCAGCTGTTTACAAACTTTCCCCACACCCTCCACCATCCCAGCTTTGTTGACAGGTTCCAGCTCAGCACTGGGGCTGAAGGCTCAAGCCTGGCTTTCTTGGATAAGCACTACCATGGGCTGCAGCAGGAAGGAACCCTCGTTTAAAACACAGCATATTCTCAAGAGTCTGGCAGAATCAGGACTGTTGTTTTTGAAAGTTTAATCTGCTACTCTACCTTTGGATCCACCCAAACAAGCTGCTGTGCCTATAAAAAGGACCTTTGATTCCACATATATGTAAAGCTATGTAGCCTATAACTGTATAACTGATATAACTTGCATATATGCTTGGACCCATACACCCTACTTTCTTCTGTTTGTGTTTCATTATTATTATAGCCAGGAATCAGGCAGTAGGTCCATGCGTGTCATGTCAATAGCATCACTAAAAAATTTGAATGAATAAATGAAACCAAATCATTCCCCCTTTCTGTTCACAGCTTGTAAACATGCTTTGAATTTGCTATTCAAAATAACCATGGGTTTATCTATACAATTCCACACACACACACACATAAGGCGCTCACAACAACTTCATGCAAATGCTAGAGCTTCAGAATTCTTATGGAGGAAACAGACTGTCACAAAGTAGTTTAGACGCCCAGACTGTAAGGATTCAAAAAACAACTAGATAATTTTGTGATAGAAAAATCCAGCAAGTTGCTACTAACCCCAAAGACCACCACTTTTGGATCAGGTTGTCTTTGAGTAGCAAGACACTGGAAGCTTGGGAAAAGTGCTGGTAAAGTAATATTATAGTACTCCCTCTGCTTACAATCTACCTTAAGCATCAAGGCCGGTGTTGGAAAGAGGAGACTGGATGAAACCCACGACTGGCCATACCTTTATCTGACCCACCACCGTCTTTTTTGTGTTTCAGTGTCTTATGACATAGATAAAAGTATCACTCTGCTTTGCTGATTTGCATGGTTTGTGCAGCTGTCTGCTACACCAGAAAGTCAAGGTATTGACAGATGATATTTATGGTAGAAATTACCTTTCATAACACACTCAAAAAGCTTGCTTATCTTTGTGTAACCGTGGTATTTTAAACCGAATTTTACTCTTCTGGACTCGCCATGGGAGTTTGTGGAAGCAGAGAGTATCAGTAAGTTCAAAAAGCAGCTGCACACTTTTGTGGACAACAGGTCCATAAATGGATACTAAGAGGAATAGACAGGTATGTTCCCTCGATATTCCTAATTAAAAAATTTTGACTCTGGGGCAGCAGGAAGGGAATGAACAGCAGGATGCGGACAGGCTCAAGTGTTCTCCCCAAACAGCCACTCTGATCACCCCAGCCATGGACACAGCGCACAGCTAGTCCAAGCCAGCAGGCAATTTCTTAAATTCTTATCACCACAACCATTACAAGAAGGGGACCTGACTGCCTAAGCTGTTACTGCTTTCTCTAATATGCCTTGAATGCTGAGTAAAGTGAACGTGGTCAAAGAGATGATCATGGAAACAAGCAAGAAATCTCAGCCACACACATCATCCTGTGGGTACTGCTGTGCTAGTTCAGTCAAGGGTCTGTTACTGCTTATAACAGCAGAGGAGAGGCGAGCTTCTCCAACACTTCAAAACCCTTACAGATGCACTATTTGTTCATTCTGTTGAGGAGAGAACCACGAGGAGCAGAGCTGCCAGGAGGAGGGTAAATTGGTAGGCCAATATCGCCAGCAGGAAACTCATTAAACTGGCGGTGCTTCCAATTAAGGATAATCATGGAAGTCATTATCAGGACATCCAGTGCAGAAAGAGCAGTTGAAATACAGCACAGCATATATACAGCACCACAGTTCCATGATATGGGCCAGCAAACATTTCCGACTGTAGAAAAAGGGAAAAAAAAGATCTAAAGCTGGGCGTGCAGAGTAGTTCCCTGGAAATACTTTCAGATGCATCTCTTTGACTCTAACTTTCTGAGAATGATCTGTATATTGTAATTTTGGTTGGCTGTAAGACTCCAGAAAGCGTAAAATAAGCACCCATATTGGATAATACAGTCTTAGCCACCACAAAGGAGGAACAGTACACAAAAACTTATTACATCAGACTTCACTAGTCTTCACACAATAAAAAACTTTGTTTAGGGAAGAAAAATTTTATATTTCTAAAAAATTAACACCTGTGAACAGCTGCCAACTTATAATCATCTCGTTAACTAAGAGTTACACTAGTGGTAAAACAGACAGGAAGTGATACAAATAATTGCATAGAAATGTATGACTATATGGATAATATTGCGCTTTGCAATGGTAGACACTTGGACCTGAGACTTCATCTACCCTGAACAGAAAGGGTTGACTGCAGCTTGAGTAACTCTGCTCAGACTGACTTTAAGTGGGTCAGGTGCTGACAGTTGTGTAGCTACAGCAACACGGATCTCAGCACAGACTGGTGGGCTGGATAGGTACCAAGCCTCTCTGGCAGCTGCACTATATTCTGTGCAGTGGCAGCTATTTTCTTAGAGGGACCCAAGCAGCTAGTTTAAAGCTAATTTGGGAAAAGCTACCTGTGCAGCAGTAACATCATGAAAGCAGCAGAGTCCTGCTATGAGCGATGCTTGGTACTGCTCTACTCATTACTCTCCTGGTGCTGGGTAAGAGGATGCTTGGAACCAAAGAAAACTGCTAGACAAAAGACTTGGGGCCTACAAGCACCAAAACTGCAATACATTTATGAACAAGCCCAGGAAGATGAATTAAAATTTACCTGTACAATTAAGAACGTTTATAGCTTCCAACAAAGTCCAAAAGTTTCTGTGTAGCTTACCAGCTCATCTGGGCAACTCTGCTGGACCTGACTGATTTCAATTCTGTCCATTTGAAGCAATGGAGTTATGCCAGCACAAAGTCGGAGCAAAGTCAGAATCAGGTGCTTCTTACTGCAGTATCTACATGCTGATATGATGTTATGAAACCAGAATACCATTCCAAAAGGGTATACAGCGCATTTCTCGGTATATGAAATATGTTCTACAATAGGCTAATCATTGATAAAAGCCTCTAAGATGTTGCTGTTTTTACCTGTAGAAAAGCTACTAAGAAGAATAACAGCCCTGACAGCTAGATTCTTGGGTGATGTGAAGTATGTACAGGTTGCTGTGCTTTTATTACCTAAGCACTAATGGCAATTTCAGAAAAGGCACATAATAGGAGATCAGTTATTAGAGTAGTAAGTCATGTTAAAAGTCAGGCAAGTGACTAACATTGACAGGAATATAACCAGTCAGCTAGCTGGGGTTTTAAAGAAATTAGCTAATAGCTTTACTGCATGAAAATAAAGAAATGAAAGGATTTGGGGGAACAAATAGCATTTAAATCCTCAAGATCAAAGTCTATCACGTTGCCACTCAGTTTTACAGAATCCAAGAAATGCAAAGAAGCTTCTGAAAAAGTCAACCAGAACATCAACTGCAGATTCCAGATTAACTTAGGAATCTTGCCTCACTGTGGTGTGTGTGCACCTTATTTACCCAATGACAGTGACATGGGTTGCCTGTTTGTGAGGAAGAGAGTGCAAGAGTCTACCTTGCCTGACTTATGCCATATAGCCAGCTGTATTTTGATACAGAAAATCATAGCATAATCAACGATAACCTACTCGTAAGAAAACATTCCTTTAAAGAATTGAAGGGTTCCCCACAATGGGACGTTGGAAGTCAGACAACAGAATTCCTCATCAAAATGCAACTCTGCTGCTAGTTACATATAGCAGAAACAAGTGCTGGATTCAGTCTATCTTTATAAGCATACTTCTATTTTTGGCTTTGGGAAATTCAACTACATTTTTCTTAGTCATTTCACAGCTGATTTTTCCAATCCATAAGAACTCAGCTGTCCTTTGGGAACACAACACCACAGCTGCCTTCTTATATGGGAAGAAGTATAAAGTAACCAATACCTCTCACATACAGCCCTCTATGGACTGGCTTTTGCGAACAGAGGGCCACTTAGGGCCTTAAGTGGTTTCTTTCATGAAATATGTCCGCACGTACCATGCAGACATTGCAAATCCTGATTTACTGTGGATATAATCAGTGGATATAATCAGTGCATGTAATACTTCATGGGTCTACTGGAACATGCCTGACTTACAACGGAATCAATTACTTGCTTCATACGGACAGCAGTCTGCTGCTAGCTTGCTCCCTGCCTGCGTGAAGAGCACATGTAAAGAGCCTAGGAAGGGGCTACTTTCACCAAACATTCCTCTAGCCTGAGGCCTCCTAGAGCATAGGTCCTATATATACTTGTGTGTTTAATGATCTCTAGTGATAACATGTTTAATGCTGCCCTGGAATGCATTAGCTGTTTGGCCACCGGCACATTTCCAGTTACTGTCTGGCTAACTGTGATTCGGGGCTCATGATCACCCTCCCTATAGATCCCAGGATGTAATGACAAAACAATCACGCTCTGTCCACTATTCTCTACTCTCTGCTGTACTTGCTGAGCATCAGTCTTGTTACCAAATTGAAATTATCCAAGCATAAAATTAAGATGACACACTTTAAACAATGTGTAGTAGTTTCCTATTCACTTTCACAACTCCAAGAATCATAATAATTGTTGTTTATACAGTTAAAACAAACGCTAACCAAAGCAACAGATTTCAGTCAATCCAATCCCAGAATGTTTACTAATGAGGTTATAATTCACAGAGGTTACCTAGCAGGAATTCTTTTTCTCCTCCTTACCCCTGCCCCTGCTCAGATTGGGAAGCAGGGAATTCCCTTGCCTTAGGTAGCCTGGTCTCCAGATTTCAAAAGGAAACCTGCGAGAAAAGGGCTCTGTAAATAAGTGGTACAAGATAAAGAAGATGCAGGAGCATAATAAATGCAGATTTCTAGAAACATGCTGGAAGCTGAGGGTTTTTCCCCAAGTTTATTTTAGGACAAACAGAGAAAGCCTCTGAGCAAACAGAAACCTTCACTGAAGCTAAAGATGCCATTTCACACAGAGATTGCGTATAAATCATGAAAGAAGTTTCGAGCCATTCAAATCATTGTCACATTAGTTCAAGCATTCATTTATAATACTGCTTATTTTGCAAGCCAGACTTCATAATTTGCAAATAAAAAACTTCTATTTAGCTCAAATGAAAATAGATGGGTAGGAATTACTTGACAAATTTAAGAGAGCCAAAACCTGTATGGTGACCACCAAAAAACAGTTTGCAGTGTATGACTGGTGATATGAGCCCTCAGTTGGGGGCACAAGGAATCGTGATGGAAGAGGCAGCTCTCAGCGCACCATGAGAGTGTAGAGACCTGCAGGATGCCAGGCTACGTTACAGGGGATGAGATGATTTTGGCACGTATCATCTGGTGTGTAATATCTACTGTGACAGTAGTACAGATATTAATGAGAAAGTCTGCAAGTACTTAAAGGAAACTATAGTTATGAATATTAACCAGCTAATAAATCATGCCAGAGACTCTGACTAGGTACCTGATCAAATCATAAAAACTTCTGAAATGGAAGTATAGCACGTATTATATGTAGATTTCATTAAAGTACCTGGTGCACAAATTCATACCTTTCATATATAAAACCATATTTTTCAGTTAATGACAAAGGCTAACATGGGGAAGCTTATGGGTACAATTATTAGTGTTAGATTGATTGATTTCAACAATAAATTGATTGCCCACAGCAGAGAGGCCCTCTGGCAGAAAAATGAAAGGCAAAATGCTAAGTTAGAAGATACAATTTCACTAGACAGGGATATATAGCTCTAGTTTGCCTGGACAAAACTGTAAAATGTGCATCTGGACAGCACCACCAATAGCTCTACTCTTTCATAACTGTTGTGATGGGAAGAGATGTTGCCCTCCTGAAAAGCACAGCCTCATGAGGTGGGATGACAGTGAAAGATCTGGTCCACCGTTTTTTTAAGGTCGCAGTACATTAACTGAGAGATGAGTAATTCAGTTATGATGTAGAAAGAAATGACAGTTGATGATCTTTTCAAGGCCAGGCCATGCAAGTAATGACCGAGAGTGATTTTCATCTGTAAGCTTTTTACATGTTTACATGAAATAAATTGTTCTCTTTCCAATGATGGGATGTTGCCATTCCAGAAATCCTCACAGCTGGCAACTTCAGTAGAGTTCAAGAATTAAGTGTATACAGTCCCCACATTTATCTGCATAGAGATTCTTGGTTGGGGTCAGGTCCCATACACATCAGAAAGGTAGCATGTGGAAACGTCTTGCAGTTGTGTATTCTGTGCTTCTATGGATATAGAGAAAGTCATGGTTTGAAGCTGGTGTTTATTAAAGCTTCTATAATTAGAAAATACACGTTTTCTCTATGTGCATAATGTAAACTCTGCGTAGTGTAAATGTAGTAACAGTGAAGTGAAAGTTTCCAGTACATAATTTTTGTATGTGAATTTTAAGTGTCCATTCTGAACTTAAGGGTACCATTCTGAACTTTTAAATATTGTTTTCAAAAATCATTTATGAAGATAGCTCAGCGAAGCATCTACAAGTAAAGCTGTTTCACTACAATGCAGTGTATCTCATCCTTTTCAAGCTGAAAAGACAGAAACTTCATTATCTCCATAAGTTTACAGTAAAAGTAATGTATAAATACTAAGCAGCTGCCCGTATAATGTGTTTTCATAACTCAGCATGTTGACAGAGAATTCTTGATCTCAAAGGATATGGTTAATTGTGAGTTGGGGGAATGTTTCCTTAGTTTTATTGGTCCTGCAGAACGTATTAGAGCGGGTTTGGCCCCATAATAACCACAGCTTCATTGACTTCCCAAACAGAGGCGGCTTGCATCCAAGCTGCCCAAACTGCATGTGTCCATACAGGTGTGCTGTAAGGACTCAGCCACAGTACCAGCAGGAGACATTAGTAGAACAGGACACTCAATCTAACACAGCTGAGTTTGAAGCTGGTAATGTAAACATCTGGATTGCGTTGTACTATTCCTGCCTTTATATGATTTGCACTCACAAAGGAAGGACCATTGCTGCCTGTAGCCGCTGAAGTGTAGCACAGAGATGCCCAAATTAGCTTTAAGCATGGCAGCTCAGGCACTGTACTGTAGCCATTACAACGCAGAGACCCCGGCTTCTCAGCAGGGTGATTTAATCTGCAAGGGCTCTGTGCTGCTGTCGCTGTCAAGTAAACATGCCCTAAGTATTTCTCTTGAATTTAGCCTCTTTTACATTAATGGATTTCACTGCTTGAGGTATTTTAATTGTGTTCTATTGCCAAAGGCTTTCTAATACCTTGATGATGTTTTATGTAGAAACAGAAGTTTCTGGTTGCTTGAAGACTGAGATGACATCCTGAGTAATTGCACAGCTTAGGAAGATGATATCTGAGCATATGCCTGACAATTTCACATTCGCATTTGATAACCCCATAATTTATATGAATAATCTAAAAACACAACAGAAATGCCCCAGTGGCTCTGATGCATTTATTTTTAAATGCAATTAGCATACAGGCTTCCCAACGTCCCCAGCTATCTAGCCAGCTTTCAATACAAATGAATTAGACACTGATAAAGAACAGAACAGCTTGATGTGGCTGGTCTCACCTGAATTGCCCTTAGCTGGACTATTTTGCTAAGTGAGATTCCCTTATTTGTTGAAGCATGGTCAGCCTGTGGCACTGGTAGTATTTGGTGAGGTGACAATTTCAAATCACACCTTTTGCATTATTTTAATGTAGACAGCACCCCGATCTAGCTCACAGGATTGTCCCACAAACACTTGTGCCAGCACAGCTTGGAAGACACGGACAAGGTCTGTGCCACAGCAGTGGAAACAAGCTGGGGAAGCCAGCTGCCTAACATTGCCTAATGCTGCCTAACAAACATTTTGTACTGAAAAATTATGCCTACATTAGCACATAATTAGCACAATTCCTGACGAAGGAATACATTCAAAAGAAAGATTTGGGAGATAATATCTTTTGCTGCTTTTGTTTCAGTTTTGGGAGAAAGCTTCATCTGCAACATTGGCATCTTAAAGTCTGAAACATAAGATAAACCATGAATAAAGTTATGTGGAAAATATTACTTACAGATGAATGAAGATGCTTTAATTCTCCCTTCCAGCCTTACTAGCACTGTTGAGTAAAATGCACTTTCCCCTCACATATGATGTGGTCACAACTGTGCAGCTGAGCAACATTTCCATTTGGAGCAAGACTTCATCCAGCCCTGATACAACTACTGTTAATTCATGCAATACAGATATTGCTCTCATTGAAACCCATCTCACATGCTCATTATATTTATATTATATGTACAAAGTCAACCACAAAAGCCAAAGGAATGCTGCATGGCAGACTTGAAATTTTATTATTTACAGAGGTTCTGCCACTATGTAATTTCAGTTTTCACCTCTCTTGATGGTTATTGAAGACATTTACATGAGGATATCTGTACAGATAAGTTCCTCAGAGAGTGGAAAACTGAAAGTCTAGCTCAAGTCACAACTATATCAGTTTACACCACCTCAAGATTTGATCCAGGTTTTGTGTTGCTCAAAAGCTTGCTTGTTTCTCGCTTGAAGTCAGTGTTCACTGTTTGCAATGTTACCATGTGCTGCTTTAAAGATAATCTGGTTGCCAGAAACAGTGAAGTATGTCTGCATGAAAGAAATAAGCAGCAGGAGGAGAGGAACCCTTAACCCGCAAAAGATTGTAATTTTCAGGAAAATGTACTTAGTAATTAAAGACAAATGGAAAGGTATGATGAAAACAGTGTATTATCAAAACTGGCGGTTTAGAAATAAAACGTTTTCCTGGTTTTTTTTTCCACTATTTACCAGCAATTTTAAACCAAAATGATTTAATTTTAAAATTATTTAGATGACTGTGAATTAATCAACATGAAAATAGATAACATCGTTGAGGTAAAAACATATGATTTGCTTAGTGAAGGGTAAATGTCAAAAGAATGGAACAAACCACAACAAAAAAATTGACATGATACTGCCAATTAACATTTGTAGAGTCTATTATTCTATAGTCAGCTAAATACAAATTCATTTTTCTATTTCATCCAACATTCAAACAACATATTACACTACTGTTCTTGTCTCTCTTTTTGGCACAAAAAATAATGAACACCATTAAAATGCACACACAAATGAGTCAAAGCCCCCATAGAGAATTACTTCATCAATACATTTTAAAGAATTCTCTTTAGTCTTGCATTTTAAATAAAGTTGCTGTTTTGCTCTGCTTAGAGATTGGGATGACTTTTCACATTACAAAAATTCTTAACTCTGTTTGAACTATTCCACCAGTATTAATCCTTCCTCTGTGGTTTTTAAGTATTTCAGTATCTCATTAGCAGATTTAGAAGTCTGAAGACTTTTAGGCAGCTGTGAAAACTATGGCATACATTTTCCTTCATCTTTTCTAATTTGATATGGAAGTTACTCTTTTTGAAAAAAACACTGTGAAACCAGTAAATTATCTTGTACTCAATAACACAGCCATGCTGGTAAAGAGGGACTACTTACAAAAATCTGAGGCAGTAAAAAGCAAGTGACAAATATTTTTCACATTATTCCAGTCTACCAAATTATTTTTACAACTAAATTTATAAGTGGAAGTACTGACACTTTCAAAAATTAGAATTTCTCTAAATCATGGGCTAACTTCTCTGCCGATCTAAAGGAGGAAACTTCACTGAAGCTTCTGTAGATGTATTCATCTGTACTAAAAGCCATTTGCTATTGTCAAAGCCTGTCAGTTTTTTGTCATTTGGTGGACTACATTCTATTTAAAACTGGGAGTGCAATCAAGTACAAAGTACCAGATGACTTTCCTGCTTTGTCTTCTGTGAAGTAGTCACCAAATGATCTGTTGGTAACAAAAACCTTGTTATGCCAGAAGAGGGCTGGAGGGGGTGATCCAACGTTGACCCATCTCTGCCCACCTCTTCTGAAACAAACTCAACTTCTAAATAGTTATTCCAGTCATTTAATAAACAGATTTATTTTTCTAAAGGAAAGCAGGGGAACAAAAAGTAATCAGTAAATAAAAAACCCACCTGAATTAGTAAATAAAAATTCAATTCTCCTTGATCTAAAATGGTCATAATCCAGTGCAGCTACCAATAAGCTTCAGGGTTTATAAATGTAAATACACTAACTGACCAGTATTTAATCGTTAAGGTCTGTCTATAGCAAGGAAGTGGACTATGTTATAAAAGGCATATGAATCAGACATATATATCCTCATGCTAAATGTTTTACTGTATTATAGAAGTAGAGAAGGTGAAGCAAAAGTTCATTTAAAAAGAAACAATGCTGAATATACACAACAGACTGTACATACTACTAGTTAGTTGCCATAAAAATATGTAATTAAGAACAACTTTTATAAGACACTGAGATGCTTAAATTTACAGAATTTACCAAATGAAAAGACATTTTTCCATATGTGACCAGCTCTTTGAATTTCAGTAGTCTACAAACCAATCCTTGCCCTAGCAATGCATCAAAAAAGGAGACAAAACTGTATCCTATCTCCTGTTTTGATTTATTACTGGTTTATTTTACATTTCTTGCCAAAGTAAATGGCCTTCAGCAATATACAGAACAGTTAAACTAATGCCAAGTAAAATCAGATAATTTTGTCACAGGTCCTTAGCTGAAAATTTCTTCCATGTAACCTGGAAAGCAATAGTGTGGTTTTATTAACCCCACTGAAAGCTTGAAAATAAGTTCCTCCTATTAACAAGGACTTTCTTTGTATTTAAATAGATACAATTAGTACAATATTCACTGAAAAGTCTGTTTCAGAAAATACACAGGACCCAGTCTAGTGCTCTTTGAAAGCTGTGGACATAATGAAGTACAAACTCAGATAAATCAGCATTCCAAAAGGTGTATAAATTAGTTTAAAAATCCCCTATGTTCTTTTATATGTCTCATAAAACAAGCCTATTTAAAATTAAATTTAAAGCAAGATAATGTACATTAAGCTCTAAATTTACTACAACTTATTAAAATTCTCAAAACATAATTTAACATTTAATGTTTTCAGCAGTTCGTGTTTGTGCTGAAGTTTTAAAGTAGGCCAAACCACAGGATCAATGGGAGAAGTCATTAAGCAGACTGAAAGTTTATTGAGGTGATATTTCAGTCTTTGGCAGAAGTAGCTCCACTTGCAGGTGTAAAGAACATTCATTCAATGAAATTATTTCAATACCTAGCTCATACAACGTTATGAACTAATTGGTATATCAGTTCAGCGGAACTTACTTTTCTTTTTTACTCTAAAAACTCCAGTCAGATCTTGTAATTCTGAAAAATTAACGAATACGGTAACCACAATATGTGTATTTAATAATCATATGTAATGTTTCCTTTGGTTTAGAAGCATAGCAAAAAATTTGCAATTCAAGAACACTTTTTAAAGTTTTATTGACTTGAAATTATTTTTTTAATTTTTTGTACGTTTTAATTGAATCTTATTTTGCATCAAGATCTAACTGGGTGGAAACTAAATAAAATTAACACTCTTCCAATGATAAATGCTCTTTTTGGTGATTCTGTGATTCACTATTGTCTAATAAAATAAAATGCAAAAAAAAAAAAAAAAAAGGCCAAATGCATTTACTGTATTACATAATTTTTTAAATAAATGTTCATAATATATCCCGTAGCATAATTCCTAATGGAAATATGGTCTTTGTACTCACTTGCAATTGACACCTTTAATGGATGCTGAAGAAAGGAAATCAACTGCCCTTTAGAGAACAGACTAAATCAGTGCAAATGCAAGGCAAGTTTAGAACTATTATTTGATTTTTGTCTTCCCAATTACTGATTAGAATCATAAATAATATTAATGACTTAATCACGTAACTCAAGTCTAATCTTTGCAGGCTTCATTGCAATGAAAGGATTGCTGATTGAGTCACAACTGAGATATTGCACTGTGAAGATGTCATATTTATAACTTATCTATCCCAAATCTCAATGCTCGAGAAACTGAAAGTGTCATAAGAAAGACAGGCAGAAGGACATTCTGGCTTTGGAGCTACACAGGTGACACAAGCAATGTCTGGGGATGCCAGAGATGCTCAGCCTTTCATGTGATCTTAATTTTCATGAGAACCAAAACCATTTGCTTGCTTTTTCAGGCAGGATCCACACAATGAAATGCCCAACGGCTGAAACTGCTGTCAGTTACAAGAACGTATACCTGCAAGGTCACCGACTTTAATATACTGATGTATCAGAGGAAAACATTTTGGTCAGGAACTTCATGAGGATAATCCTGGCAGGTGCAGAGCTGCACGCTTTAAACCAAGGTCACTGCTGGTCCTCTCCAAGCTAGAGTCTGCATCGGTGGCCTTTCCGTGCCATAAACGATTTTTAAAATAAATACAGCTACATAATATAGCGACTCTTCCGTGCCCCCTCCCCAGCTGCCCCCAGCTGCTCTCCCCCCTCCCCGTGGTCTGTTCCCATAGCAATGAAACCACCTTCATTTGCTGTTTTGTAGTGCCCCCTCCTCCCCGTCCCACCCCCACCTTGTCATGCCCCAAACATGCTGAAGGTGGAAACTAGCAAGTTTACTCGTATTGTTAAAATTAACAGTCTGGGGGCTAGAGGGATGTAAACTCAAACCTCCTCTTTCAGATGTATACCACCGATAGCCCTCCTGGAGCTTGAACAAACAAACAAAAGCAAGAAATGCCAACCATGTGTCATGAAGTTGCTTCTTCACGTAACCATGGCAAAGTGTAGGCAGCTAAGCAAAACTGTGATCATTTTGAATGGTTTAAAATATTCTTCTTGTCATTAGGGATGCTAACTGATGGCCAAATAGGGTTTAGACCAAGTATGTGATTCAGGATTAGAGACCAAACTGGGGCTGGCATTTCTGTTTTCATTGGCCCTTGCCAGAAAATTTCAATCTAATGAGGAAATTCAAAATTATATTTAATTTTTAGGCATGACTCCTTTCCCTTTATCCCCCAGGTTCTAAAACTCTAGGCTGCCAGGACCATGAAATCAAAGTAAAAGGGACACAGTACAGGTCCCTTTGCCCCCTCTCTAAACATGCTGCAGTAGATAGCCATCACTGGCAGCCTGCTGGCTTTCTGGGAGTTTCTGCATAACTAAGCCAATGATACGACACATTTGGGAAAATGTTCCTAGGACGAGTCTGCTGGTTAGCAGCTATTACTGTCACAAAGCGTAACGGTAAACTAACAGTGTAAAATAAGTGTAAGTTTTTATGGCTGCTTGGAAATCTCTTATTAGCTCGTCTGAGCCGTGATTTTTCTATAGCGTTACTACTTTAATAACAGTGTCTGCACACCAGTAGACAACTCTCATGGTTTTTTCCCCTTTCTGTTGCAACCTGAGGAAAGTTACTGCAAACTGCTATACTCTCATTTTTTCAAACAAAATCCATCTTACCTAACATTGCTCATATGTTACAGCTGCAAAGCAACATCAGTAAAGCAGATAACTATGCAACTTCGCAGCCCAGTAGACAGAACTTAAATTGACGTACATAAGCGTGGTTTGGTTTTTTTGACAGGAAGATGACTGAAGCAAAGACACAGGTGCCTGATGCCACTTGAGAAAATTGTGGTCTTTCATCTTTATTGAGTCACACTGAATTGCAGAATGCACGGACATTTGGTTGTGTGGGCCCCGTTCAATTGTATTCTGAGAAGCAGAAATGGCTGATTGGCATCCATATGGTTGACAGCTTGATATGCCGAGTAACAAGGTAAACATTTTGGCAGCAGAAGAGGGCAAGAAACATATTTTGAATATAATTCTTTCAATTTATTCATTTAGCAGGAGTAGGTAGCTATCAGCCTGCTGTCTGGCTGGGAGAGAATAACTACCAATACAGCCCATTATTTTTAGGATGTGCAATACCTGAATAGTTTGAGACAGTTGTCATCATGATAAGACCTACAGCTGGAAACTGGAAATAGTGATGTGACTTACAGTGTGTTAAGATGTTAGCAAAAAAACCCCATTAGATTGGACTTAGCAAATTATGTCACGGGATCGAAAACACTAAGTACAAACAAGAATCCTAACATGTTTCACATTTTATTTCTATCAAGAGGCTGTTTCTGTAATATATAGGGGACTTCTTGTATACACAGCAGGTTTATATAACTCAATATCAGCCTTGATGTCTCAAATTTCTTCATTCATGAAAAATCTGACACTCTAAGACCATCTCTGCACTGCCTTCTTGCTCATGAGTACACTCACTCCATCTGAAAATTTGATCTGTCTTTATTTTTTCTCTCTCTATCATTTCCTCTCATCTTTTCCTCTCATTTATCTCTGAGGAAACTGGATGTATACAAAATGCTTAAACAAAATTAAGGTAACATTTTACTCCCAAGAGGCTATAAAACATAAAGCAATGGAATACCATAACATGTTACAGTTTTCAGGTTACATAAGTAAATAAATAAAAAATCATGAATTTGCACATACACAGTTTGCCAAGATCCAGAAGCCAATGAAACCTGACCAGAGGATCCTCAGTGATTTTAGATCAAAACCAGTTTGGGCTGAATAGATTGCTTTCTACCTAATGCCCCAAAATAGCACAAGTGCAAGTATAAAGACATTTGCCGAAAGTATATTCTTTACTCTATTTACCTAGAGGATTTACAAACTGTTTGTACTTCTCAATAGATGCAGCAAATATTATTACAGAGTTTGTGTCCCTTCATTCAATACAGCATTCCAGAAAAAGGGCAAATAACTGTGACTGGGAAATGAACCCTCAACCCAAAACTGAAGCCAGATTCTAACATCCTTTGCAAGTGCCCTTAGTTTCTTCAATTATATCTAAAACTTCGAAACAGGAAAGTGTTTTACAGATGTACTAAATGGCTAAATTTTAAGTCATTGGCCAACCTCTCCCCCCCCTATCTCTTTTCTCCCTCCCCTCCAAGATCCCCGTGACTTAACCATGATTTATGCAAAAGAAAGGTGGAATTCTTTGGTGATGTTTGTGATATAGAAATAGTAATAGCACCTATGGGAACAATACTATTTTTATTATTTTATCAACTCTGGGCTAGGAGGCGATCAACACTAACAATCACTCAAAAAAGATGACATGGAAATAAATTGAGGAGAAGTTATAGAAGAAGTAAAAGCCATATATTCATTCTTTCATCTTATTTGCTTCATGGAATGCTATCTTTCCATTTATTACTCCTATCCCTAAATTATAATAAAACAGGAACCTGCAAATTAGAATAGCTGACACAGTGAGTTATACTTCCTCTTCCCCATACAACACTCTGCATTAAGGACCTCTCATTTCTAGTGTAACAGTCTTCCAATTCACTATATTTTTTGTAAAAGATCCAACTTTCAGCATAGATATTTTCTGATACACAGTTTTACGTGCACAAGTTATTGCAGGCATACTTTTGCTCTGCTCAGCAACCATTTTTAGGCCCATTTTATAATAATCAGTGGTCCTATTACTCGTTGCATTTGCAATCTAGTACTTGGATCTAGGTGACCAAGTTTCAGAGATCTGTCCCCAAAATTGTTATTACCTAGCTTATTAGTATCTTCAAGGCTATGCCACATACATCCAAGAGATGCCACAAAGAAAATTAAAAGTTTTTGCTATCAATGTGCTTGTCACTGTGCAGGAAGTCAAGGGAATTGCATAACTAGCACTGCTTAAATGTGGCTTTGTGCAGGATTAGCTTTTAATTCAGAGCATAGCTAGGGCATAAAAATAAATGTACAGAAGAGGTATCACAGAAAGGTTGAGGTTGGGAGGGACCTCTGGAGTTCATCTGGTCTAAGCCCCCAGCTCAAGCAGGGCCACCTAAACCTAGTTCCCCAGAACCATGCCCAGACAGCTTTTGAATATGAATATCACTGAGAATGGAGACTCCACAACCCCTCTGGGCAACCTGTGCCACTGCTCGGTCACCCTCACAGTAACTAAATGCCTCCTGATGTTCAGAAGGAATCTCCTGTGTTTCAGTTTGTGCCCATTGCCTCTTGTCCTGTCACTGGGCACCACTGAAAAGAGCCTGGTTCCATCTTCTTTGCACCCTCTGGTCAGATAATAAGTATCAGTGTATAAAACATGGATGAGCTCCCCCCGCACCTCTTCTCCAGGCTGAACAGCCCCAGCTTGCTTAGCCTTTCCTCCTACAAGAGATGTTCCAATCCCTTAATCATTTTACTGGCCTTTTACTGGACTCTCCCCAATAGCTCCATCTCTTTTGTACTGGGCAAAAGTGCAGGAACATGAAACATGATGCAAAAAGTAATTTATTTTTTTTTAAAGGCAATTTCTAATGCTAATTTTGGATGAACAGTTTTAGAGGAAGAATTAGGGTTTTAAATCAGCCTCTGAATAACAGATGCTGAAGTAAAGAGAGTGACCCAGTTACTTCCATTATCATATCGGCTTCCCTTTTATTTGATTGGGTTCATAGTTTACAACCTTCAGTGGACCATCATAAGACATAAATTGTGAGTCAGACCCTGCAAAACCTACAGGCATCCTTCAGGTACCTCACATTTTACCAGAGAACACCCTGTCTTATCTGTGCCCTTGTTACAGAGAAGTTCCTGATGGTGACAGTCTTCATTTTCTAGTCCCTGCTGAGAGCAACTCAGAGGAAGTTGTGAAGGCAGAGACCCCAGTTTCTTAAGCTTTGGCAAACCAATCCTGCCTCCTAGCAGGACATGAGCACAGCTCCTTTCAGACAACAAGGTTATCCAAAGTCAAATGAGAATATTTGCTGTAACAGATGCACTTTATGTCTCTTTAATAGTAATGGATAAGCCTTAGAAGCAGCGGAAGAGAAGTTTAGGCATATATTTGTAATTATTAAGAATGATTATTTAACTTCTTGAGACATTCGTCACGTTCTTATTCTTTTAGACCTCATTCTGTGTCTCATACAGCTTATTAAGGACAAAATCAGTTACTTCTGAACCTTCACAAACCAAAATCCAAACCCAGTAAAACACATAACCACATGACTAGACCAAATAAAAAGGTTCCCTGTAACTTTGCACATGCACACTTCCATGTTTTATGCAAGGACCCAGCTCAGTCTGTTGTTTTCAGACATTAGGTGTGGAAGAAGAGTCTCAATAAATTACTTGATCCAGCATCTAATTGTTATTAAATGCCCATGTCTTATACAGACATTATTTCACCTCCTTGCGTGTTCCCTCAGCACTTGTGTTTTCACTGATTTGTGCTGTGTATTCTGCTTATTCGTTAAATCAAAGCACGTGACTTTTAGAAGACAGGGATCTTGTTTTTCTGAAGTGCTGGGGTTTGAAAACATAGAACATGTGTTACTCATCTGCAGTAGTAGAAAAGAATTTTTGAAATTCTCTTCTTTTATTTGTCTTTTAGGCAACACATGTAAACTTTTTCTCATTTGCTTTGCAACACTTAGATGTGCAACAGTAAAAATGTTTTTGGAGTTAGTCACTATTTAAGAAACAGCAGATATTCATTCCAAATAGTTTAAGAGCATCACATAGCCATAAATAGATTTAAAAGTTATGCACAAATATCCATGAGCACAATAAAATTCCCTAGGAAAGTTTGGAAACAGTGTTAAGCACTGTGGGAGCAAGAAAGTACAGGTGATCCTGACCGAGATTACAAGAAACAGAAGGAGCTGTATGTGGCACTTGTTAGCAGCAGTCCATGTCCAAATGTATAGAAATATTTGTCTTCAGTGGAGCAGTTTAGTGTGGATACTTATCAGCACCGCATAAACCAAGAAGTCTGCTTGCTATGCCGAATTTATCAAGTTCATCTTCAACTACAACAAATCAACAGAACTGAAATAATCTTGGTCTTTGCAGGAGATGCTCTGTACTCCTAGGCAGCTGTGCTCAGCAGGCTCAGATGTAGTTAAAAAAAGCAAAACAACAGAGGTACCATGGGCAAGGCTAGTAGATATTTGCTTGGGGACCTTCATGAAAATACATAGAATTTTCCCACAATAAGTATAAAACCATTGAATTCAAAACCAGCATTCCTTCAGCGACTTACATGAGTTCAATTATTGGGACTTTTTTTGTATGTTTTGCTTTAAAAAAAGAAAAGAAATTGAAGGTATATAAAGCATTACAAAAAAGCCAACCTCCCCCGAAGAGATGTTCTTCTAAGCTGGAAGTTTCCACAATGGTTCAGTTTGGACTTGGTTTTATGCTGAGAAGCATCTGGTAATGCTCTGAGATGGATTGTGGGTGCCTAAACATATCAAACAACTGTGTAATAGGAAACTTTTTTCTTTCTTTCTTTTTTTTTTAACCCCCTTAAGTCTCCCTTCACAGGAGTACTCAGTCAGTGGAAGTACACATTCATTCCTATGGAGGCTGCAGATCTGGAAGTCTTTATAGGACAAATAAATTTAAGTAACTGAAAATGTCCCTATATAAGGCAACTCAGGACTACTTATGGTTTGTTATCGGTGAAGGCCATCTTGTAAGGCTATCCTTCTGCTACTCTACTGCTATTGTTTTGCTGAAAGATTTATTAAAACAAAATTGAACCTGAAAAATCTCTAAAATCTGTGACACTACAGAGACTGTTCCATTTCCACAAGTGCTCTGAGAGTCTTCTGGAAAAATTGAGCTAAAAGCTTAAATCACCCAGTGCTAGTCTGAATTAATTTGTTAACCTGCTTAATTAAATTAGGCTGCTTTTGTGCCCATAGTTAAACACTGAGCAACAGGGAAATGTTTCTCTTCTCTTCTGCCTACAGCATGATTAAAGGAAATTTCAGACAAGGCAGAGGCATAATAAGTTTCTTGACAGCTTTCCCTTCCTCATCCCTCCTCCATCCCGTCCCTCCTTCCTGAAGCACAACAGGCCACCAGTTCAGAGCAATTTATTCTTTTGCTACAGGAGCCTCACTGAGCTGGTCCCATGTGAGAACGTGAAGATAATAGGAAAAAGAACAATAAAAATGAATCTCCTCCTTATAGTCCACTAGGGGGAAGTTTGCGCTTGGAGATGCTTCCCCAGCCTTTCTTAATCTTTGCTCCTACTATGGTGCATAAAGCTCTGAAAAACAAGTAGATCTATGTGTAAACTGGAACCAAAGAAGCCTGACTCTCTAAGGACAGAAAAGCCTAAATTTGGAATACTATCAATTACTTGATAGATAAAGGAAAAATGCACATTCATTAAGACTGAAAGCAAAGGCATGGAATTGCATAGAAAACAGGAAAGGAATTAATTCTTTGGTGAACAAGTGTTTCTGAACTAGCTGAAGCAGTTTCTGGAGCAGTTCTTTTCTTGTTCACTACAATCACAACACATTTTTATTTTCAGCAGATGTTGTTTAGCTGTTCCAAATCTCACTATTTTGAAAATCAAGGAAAAACAGCAACCTGGCTTCCAAAACTCTTAGTCAAGTCTCAATGTCATGAAATTTGTGATTATTTAGCTTTGGTTTTCCACTTTTGAATCACAGCCTACAATCAGCTCAATATTTAAAGAATTCCTCTGCAAAGGCAGACTGCAGATTTTCTTATGGTATTTAATTTTAATGAAAGCCAATGTTCTCAGTGCAATTTATTGATTCCAGTAGTTGAGCTTTTTGGGGAAACATCCAAATCATAAAACTTATGCAAGTTATCATTAAAGCTGAAAAGAATGTTTATTGGGTTTTTTTAAATACTTGGATTTATAAATGCTTCCACAAAGAAAGAGCAAGTACGAGGTAACACCATCAAAGTTTTAACAGCATCATAATCAAATCACAAGTGCCAGACTGAACCGAATACAAAGGCTGTCTATCCCAAAAGCTGGAGAACATTGGCTATTGTGTTTATATCACTTATTAGAGAAAACTGATCCTTGAAACTGCTTCCAAAACACCTGCATTTGCATATGAAATTAAGGCTTCTTTCAAAGTAACTTGAACATGCTTGAAAATATCCCTCCTATATGAGTTCTCTAAGCTGTTACACTTTCTTTTTAAAGTTATGCCTCATAAAGCTAGTATATTAATTACCGTGAATCCAACTGTTTCGAATGGGGAAAGGAAAATGCTATTACCACTTCAAAAGATTAAAAAATCTCCTTGCAAGCCCTATATTTTGCTAAATGCCCAGTCACTGTTGCAGGCAGCCAGTTGGTAAAAATGGCTTGCCTGACAGGGACCCCCAGCTGCAAAGCTCTCTAATCCAGAAATAATGTTAAGAGCCTTTATTGCTGAAATCAAGGTGGGTTTTTTTCTTCTAGAAACATATCTTTTTCCCCATCACAAGATGTGATAAAAGATATTCTAATTAAAAAGATATGCAGCCTCTTCTCCCTTTCTTTCATAACATAGCGACATAAACACAGTGGTATCTTTTTGCTGAAAGATGATAAAATGTACATAATAAATACAACGTCTTTAAGCTGGGCGAGATGGTCTTTGAATTTAGCATATCCTACAGCTTTCCTAAACATTAGCAACATTACCAATCTCTGTTAAGAGATGGCCAAACTAATTTTTCAGGGGTCAAAGGTCATGTCTGAGATGTGTGGGTAAATTTATAATAAAGTTTGTGAACACCTGACAAACCACTCCTATTAGTACCCACTAATCACTCTTTGCTGAATGTAAATTGAACAACGTTGCTACATTTCCAACAGCCTTTGAGCCAACTGCCAGTGTTTTA
Source organism: Astur gentilis (assembly GCF_929443795.1). Lineage (NCBI taxonomy): Eukaryota > Metazoa > Chordata > Aves > Accipitriformes > Accipitridae > Astur > Astur gentilis. Next base: position 17,252,016 of record NC_064900.1, on the reverse strand, counting down.
TCCAACAGACTACACAGACACCAGCTTTTAAAAATGTAAAAGATGCTAAGTGATAAATTAGCCACCAGAGGGAGCATGTCCAGCTTCATAAAAATAATCCAACCCAACAAAGACTGATCAAAAGAAATACACTTGAACATTAACATATTTTAATGCAGACAGCTGCAGGGTTCAAAGTGCAATCCAGGTTTCACTCTGACCTTTGTATACATAACCTAATGTGTGTGTGTGAAATCAGATTTAATTTCCTTTTTTCTTTTCTGTAAAAGCAGAAAGATAGCACATTGCATCACGTGTTTATCTGTTACTAACGTACCTCTTAAAATTTTTAGAAGCAGCACTACGATGAATGGTGGTCATGTATCAAAAACCTATAAACAACTGAGATTGCCGTGGCAACACCGTGGCTCCCCAATTAACATAAATCCTGGGTAAAATCCTGACAAATCTGAAAAGGGGAGAAGGACATGCAGAGGTAGAGAAGAGCATCCTCTTTGCCAAGAGACATCTCAAGACAGCTGTGCACAAAAAGCAACTGGGAAGATTACTACACATGCCCATCCTGCTGGTGAAGCGAAGCAGTTTAATCTCCGCTGAAGGCATTATTGGCTGACGGTTATGACATTACAACATAAATGTTAAATGCTGCAATTACATTTACACTGTTTATAAGTCTTGTGTATTGCTTTAGTTTTCTGTTCTAACTCTCGTATCTGGAGCTTCATTTCATTTTTACAGACAAGGCTATCAGTTACATTTTCACAAATGTTTCAGCCATTCAAGCACTTCTCTAGAAAAGTCCTATACTAAATAGCAATTTTGAGTTTATTGTTGTTCTCTCTGCCTTCCAAGAAAACCCCATATGTACTAGAGAGTAATTCCAAGAGGGGGTTTCTGGGTTTGCTGCTATAACCAAACACAAGCTTGATCATTTGCTTTCCAGAATTTTTGGTTATAAGAGGTTACACAAATTTCCTTTAACAGTACCAACAGTTGTGCACGCTGCATGAGGACAGCATGATAGATGTCCTAAAGAACAGAAACCAACGAGGCTAAAAATTCTATAGGAAATTGGAAGGTACCTGCACATAAGCTGAAGAGAACATAACAGTATGGGGCAATATGTAAAAAGCTTATTAATACAAGGTTTCTCCAGTCAATGAATAAATTAGAAGGCAGAGACCAATATAAGTTAAGTTTCTGTCAAGAGTGACAGGAAGATAGTAAAAAATAATCCGTTACCTGTAATAAAAAGGTAAGCAATAGAGACACAGAGTGTGAAAGCTCTCAGATCAAAGATTTATCCCTGGGAACAGCAATAAAACTAGCTGCTGCAATTTAATTATGAAAGGGAAACATCTTGGACAACAAATTTACAGTGAGGTTCCAGCACACAAATTAGGATACAGTACTTTGTATCTTATAGAATTATCCCTACTCATCGTAAATCAACAGAAGATGAAGCTCATGCAAGGCCCAGCAAAGCTGAACAGAAAGCTACCACTGCCTTCCTGAGGTTACAAAGCAAGTTCTTAACTCAGAAACTTTCCGTTGGAGGAAAAGGAACAGCTGCACTTTTTTCCTCCTACCATATTCTCAGGTGATAAAGAAGTGCACATGAGAGAAATGCTGGCTTCTTCCCTTTTTGAAAAGCCAGGTTAAAGAAAATAACTATGACATAAAAAGCAAGGACACCTTAAAAATCTACAAACTATGCTGGAAGCTGCATAGGGTGGGATTCTTTTAGGATTTAGAAACAGTGTTTCTTTTCCTGAAGCCTTCACCCTAACTCTTAGGTTTTTATTCCATCGAAGGTATAATTAAGAATTGTTGGATTTCAGAATTCTGCATAAAAATTTGGATTCACATTTACTCCTTTTGGACTTCTTCATAGGGGTTCTTAGGGACTGTAAAATATAGATACGTATGCTGAAGGAAATCTAATGCTTTCTGGAAAACTTTTGAGAATGCAAAAGCCTAATGCTGCTCCCTGTTGACTTTAAGGAAAAATTCTATTAACTTCCTCTGTGTCTTTTAAATCAGACCTAAAATGAAGAATAATTTATTCATTTATTACTGCTGATTTCCAGCAGCTTAAAGCCAATCAAAAAGAGAAAAAACATCTACACTTATAAATAAAACCCTACCAAAGGAAAGCATTGATGGAAAAGGGCTAACAAATCCTAGCTTAATAAAGTAGATATTTATTAAATTTTGCAACCTTGCCTTGCACATAACCCAGCCTGACCAGAGCTTAAGTACTTCATGAAATCTGACTGGATTTGAGCATGTGCTTAAGCAACATGCTGACACAGACCTTGGGGATGTCTAAACAGGATTCATTGTGGAACAATACATTTATTTAGCATCTGCTGAAGAAGGATTTCAGTCTGTCATGGAACACACTCTATTATGGTACAGGAGAGGCTTTGGATGGCATGTTGGTTGCTTTCCCCGCATTCACATCCTTGCTGGATGAAACTTATTAAGTTTTAACACTAAACAGTTCCCTAATCCAGTTTAAAGTGATGCAGTGTGAGCAGACAGCAAGCCAGTGACTTAAGCACCCAGTGAGGTGGGGCAAGGAAAGCAGAGCGGCTGTGCAGGATTTAACTGCACTGCAACAGATTCATTTTTAGCTACTTTTTATATTCTATAATTATCCCTTACACTGTCATTCTAATTAGCCAGATAGATGTCCTCTGCTGACAAGCACCTATAATCATACAGCTTAATTAAAACATAACTGAAATACCTGTGGTGATAAAAATACCTCTAGGACAAAAAAAAAAAAGCGCCTTGAATATAAAGGAAACTCACTTTACATTTGCTACTAGGTCCTATAGCTTCCTTCTTGCACGCTCACAGCAGTTTGTCTTGGTGCTCTGCAAGTTAAGCATATATTTGTACTCAGTCACCAGAAGGAATTTGGAATAATACTGCTATTCTCTTATTAGAAAATAAAACCTGGTTCCAAACCTTACTCACATTTTATTTAGTCACATACATTTGTGCAAAATCAGTCAACAACTGGTGAAACCAAGCAATTCAGAGCAGTAGTATTTTGGAGATGCTTTGCACAAGTTACATATTGACCATCCAGGGAGGATGACTGTGGAGAAACTGGCCTGGGGCTGTCCAAAGTATTCAAACTGATAAACGTCTTTACACCATGGCTGGCCTTTCAGCAAGCAGGCTATAGACTAAGCAGTTAACACCCTTCGGGATAAAAGAATATATACTAAAACACAAAAGCAACCTTTATATCTTCCTAAAGCGTCATCATCTTGCCAAGTTAGCTGGGACTACTGTGAAAGAAAAGTGGTGAGCTATCTGTGAACACACAGAGGTGATGCTTCCCCTCAGCCCTGGTGAGGGCACAGCAGGAGTGTGGTGTCCAGCTCTGTGTTTCCCACATACTGGAGCAAGTCCAGAAAAGGGCCAAAAGACAGCTAAGGGACTGGAACATCTGGCGTATAAGGAGAGGCTGAGACAGCTGGGACTGTTCAGCCTGGAGAAACCTCAAGGGCGATCTTATCAAGATGTATAGATGAAGGGCGGGGAGGGGACTGAGGTGATGAAGGCAGACACTTCTCAGTGGTGCCTGGTGAAAGGACAAGGGACAATTGGCACAAATTGAAATACAGGAAATTCCATTTAAACATAAGAAAAAACCCCTTCTTTATTGTGAGGGTGGTAGCGCACACAGTGTAGCCTCAGCAGTCTCCCTCTTCCGTGGTAGCTAATCAAAGCTAGTTGTCTACACTGCGCAGCATTTATCCCTTCAAAATTATATAATGGTTCCTTTAAACTCCACATTGCTCTCTCTTTCCCTGTGACTTTCTTTTTCTTTGTGTCCAGGCAGGTCTTATTCCTGACACTTTCTCCGTAATGTCTCATTCTGAAAATCTCATTAGTAATTCAGATAATACAGGAGAACGTAGCTGCTCTAAGTCATCATTTTTATCAGTTGGTGGTGTTTTCTATGTATCCTGAAGATGCACCTTAAAGTTACAGAACACAGTCAAAACTTACTATAAATTTGAGAAAAGGGAAAGGTACACTTTCCAGAAATTAGTGCAGTATACTTTTGATGGAACGAGCTAAATTGCATAAATTTTTGAAGTGCTTTTTAGCTCTCCACTATTGTATACATCTGTTAAACTGAAAGGATCACATGCGGTGCCTGTTCTACTTAAATTATTCAAATTCAGGATTGAATTATAAACCCCCTGAAAATCAAGAGTCATTTAATACACTAGCAGGAACATTGTAGGTTAAATTTATGAATATGTATCCTTATAATTTGTTTCATTGCACACGTAGGCGTGCACAGATTTTAAGCACTATAATAAGACATTAGGAATTTAAATGAAATATTAATTAGAAAGAGATTACTGAGTTTAGCAGCAGAGAGTTCCAGACAACAATTTGCTTAAGATTTGTTTCTAAGCCACAAGAGAAAAGGAGACTCATAGTGCCATCTGTTGGTCATTTTAAAATGGACACCATTTAACGGAGGTTTGTGGTCTAAAGTAATAGCTGTTATGCTTCATGTAACACCAGCGAGGTTAACCACCTGACTAGTCTTAATAGTGAACCACACTGTACTCGCTTCACAGTAGCGTGTGTGGAGCACACACCCCAACGCAGAGCCGAGGGGTTGAAGTACTGCTCAAACACGCACAGTTGACCTTAAGAGACTTTTAATTGGATTTTTTTTTTTATCAATGCATCATGTATGGCACATACCAGAAGACAGTTTTTCAGAGTGGGCTTTGTTACTGTTTTACTGTGAAGCAGAAGGGCACTTGAAGCAAATCCTCCCATCTTCCCTGCTAACTGCACGCAGGTTCGGACAGTTGAGCAGTGCACAAGAACTAGATTGCTGTTGGCGATGTGCTCCAGGTGCACACGTAGCACACTCCAGTGGCTAATGGGGCAAAAAAAAGTCTGAACTAATGAGCAGTTCATACAACCGTGAAGTCCTCCAGCACATTCCCAGCTTGCTTGACGCAACAGACTGCTCTCAAGCTACGGAGAGCTCATATGACATCCCAAAGTACTTCTTACTCTATGTAAAAAGTCTGATGGCACCTAGGTCATTACAGTTGGCCTCTGGTGGGCCATGGTAACACATACAGAAATGTTTGTGTCTGGGCTGTTTGCTTCACACACGATTTTCCTGTCTTTCTCTTCACATGTGCTATTACCTCCTTTGTCCCCTCTCTGTTCATTTCCACATACGTTATGAATCACGTTGGCTCTTGCAGGAAATAAAGTTTTCTTTTCCTTTGAACAGTTTTGCTGACCAGTTTCTCCCAGTCATATTTTGGCCTTTGCTCTCTACCAAGCAGGTATTTTCTTTCTAATGAAGTAGTGGGGATTTTGGGTAATGGAATAGGCTGTCATGAGGCTGGCAGGGCACATTCACTTTCCAACTAGGTGTTTTTAATCTTTGCATGGGAGAATGGTGTGAAAAGCTTGGCCAGTAAAAGAACATTCACAATCAGCCATCCATACAGGCTGTTGGCACATTGTCATAGACATCATGTCACACAGACAGGCAACCACAATCTGACTGCATTTCAGAATGACATACAAAAAAGGCCATTTAATTGGCAGTAAGACCTTAAGTCACTCTCTATGCACAGACTCATAAACCCAGCGGGCCAGGAGGTGTGTGCCATCTCTGACAACTCTCCAAGCACCCAAATAATGCAAGTGACCCTGTCCCTAATTGAAATGAAGATGCAGAAGGCCCTTTTCAGTCCAAAGACTAGAACACCACCATTAGAGAATTTTCATATCTTCCCGAGATACCCATGACCTTGCTTTATTGGTGTACAATCTCACATGGTAGCCCTTGATGCTTACATCATCATAGGTGCCCTGAGCTAGCCATAAAACAGAACTGTGGAGAATTTCAGAAAATCCTGCACAACTCAGGAAACGATGAGGAGTAAAGGTCTAGTCAGCACTTCCCCCATACACTATCTGAACACAGTGGACTTGTGCATGCCTTTGGAGATCTAGATCAGACTTCTCCCACAATGCTCCTGCCCACCACAAACTGGTTAGCTGCTGACCGCTGGGAGTGGTGGCTCACAACGCTCCATAGGACCAGTCTTTCAAAAACAGATTCCTGAAATTTCATCTGATGATGCTCCAGCTCCAGTGCCAGCTCACAGGAGACAGCATTGACTGTGCTCTTCTGACAAAGTTCTGCACACGCTGCTATTTTCCCCACATCCTCGGGACTTGAGTACATTGCCTGGGCCCACAGCTTCTTGCCACCTGAGGACATAGTGGTCTCTTGACAAGGACTTCCAGACTGTCAGTGTCCATCAGACAACAGGACATCTAGGATGGAGAGAATCGTTTCTTGGGGCGGGGGGTGGGGGGTGGGGGTGGGGGTGGGTGTCTTCCCAGAATAGCTGCAAAGCCTCAGAAGGAAGAAACTTTTCTCCAGACAGCACATCTGTTTGCCCAGTGACAAGACTCAGCATCAGAAGGTGGTTGGGTAGTAGGCACCACAGTGCCATTTGTAAAGATGCAGGGATAGGAGTACAGCAAGAACACCAGGAGGAATGGAAATAAAACATGATTTTCATGGGCGTACAACCCACATGCACATACAGACTTACAGGCAAATATTTCTCTATGAATCCTCACATAGGAATTAAAAGATTAAATAGCTAATGAATATGCTGGCAGCAAGTAGGAGCAGTAATAGGCTTAGACAGGATGCTGGGCAACAGCATGATATGAGGACAGAGTGAGGTTCTTTTGTAGATTTAATGTCAAGGACATCACTTTTGAAATACATTTATATATTTAGATTTACATTTGTTTCATAGCTAATTTTTGCAGCTAAGCCATTGACCAAGGGGGTAGTAGGGGAATGAAACAGACATTAACAGATTATGAATTTCATGTCCACTCACAAAAAAGCAGATTTCTGCTTTAGAACAATAATGTTTCAGTGACTTAGCAGGCTTGTATATATATAATGGAGTCCTTGCAGGGAGAGGGGGAGGAAAACACTGTATAAAACTTTCCCTTCACTGCATATGTTTTGAGTTGAGAATTAAAAACACTGCCATATCTCTGGATTATTTACTCCATATATATATGGTGCCTTCCACATGAAACAGCCAACATACTCTATGTGACAAAATATTTACTCCAGACAGTGCAAGAGAGTACAGCAGCATGTTACACTCAATAACAGCTTTTGGTCAGATCATCAAAGGACATAAATGACTGTAAAAATATTTTTACAGTTTCACCAAATTCAGCTTGCTCTCAATAAGGATTTGACCTTTTATGTTTGCCATAGCAAAGATATGCTCTGTTACTAAACATTTTTTTCTTTTATTAACTTATTTAAATAAGGACTAGCGTAACAGGGGGCGGGGAGAAGGAGCTTTAGGGAATTGACTTTTCCAAAGTGTTTGCAGAGATAATTGGAAAATGTATTGAAAATGCTGCCAATCACCTTAATAGATGCAAAAATCTCATATACTTCCAGAGAGATGGAGATGCTCCTGAGGGACACCAGGAGACAGCTTCCCTGCATTTGCTAAGAAGTTTCCATTGGAAAAAATTTCAGGCTACATCATAATTTCATTAAACTCCATTAGAGTCCATGTCTGATCCCAATCATTCTACTATATCTGCTAATTATTACAGAGCAAACCTTTTTTTCTTCTATTACACAGGAAAACATTAAAACATAAACACACACCCCCTCTGAATGAAAGCACTTTAAGAATTTTGTAGTGTGAAAACTTCCCTGACGTTGAGAAAACCAACCACAGCAGTCAAAAAAATCAGTAGTAAAAGAGATGCCTGTATTATTTCACTATTTCTTACAAATTTTCTCTCAGATTGTGGTGTAAGACTGTTTCAAGTCTTTGTTCAATATTCACTTTTCCAGTGTCTACAGGACATTTTGTCACCAATGACAGAAATACTCTATCTTTTCTTGCATCTCTGCACATACTGAAATCAGGGACATGAGAGTGAAATGATGTTACAGATATTATCGCAGTATTTTGTATTAAGAATCCTGTAGATTTTAAGAGGCATTTTTTTTTTCCTTTTAAACTTCACACATACAAAAAATTTTGAATTTAAAAGAAAATCTGTTACACACCTACATAAAATGATCAAGCAATTGATCTTTTACAGATTCACTGCTTTTGCCACACAATTTGCCTTCACTTACCATTTGGAATTCACCAGATGATATATTTGGATTAGTCATCTCTGGCTAAGTACCAAAGAAAAGGAATAAACATCACAAAGAAACAGATCTTCCACCATTACTGGTATGTTTTCCAAAACAAATGTTATAGAAAACAGGGAAGGAAATGGACAATTTGCTGATTGCATCCAGCTCAAACAGTGGGAGCTGAATCTAGTAAAATGTCAATGTAGAAACTTGCATGGAATAACTGTTAATTTTCAGAAGAGCAAGTGGCTCACTAGATACATAGCACAGTCCCGACTTAAAAGATAGTTTTCTCTAAGCCCTACTGACAGTTAGCCCAAGCTGCATTCATCACTAAAAGCAAGGCATGGCACATACTGCTCTTTATTCAGCTTCTGTAATCCTGTCTCAAGCCTTTGGTGCACATAAGAAGAGAAGCACATTTATATGCCAAACTGACATGTTGTACAGTAAAACATTGTACTGAGATGTCATTCTTCACACACAAAAAAAAGAAACACAAGATTCACTACTGCCATCCTCAGTGAACTAGAACAGCAATCGCAACAGCGGGTGGTTAACTATTTTGACTTAGCTGTTATCTAATAAACTCACATAAACCCCATTTTGCATACCTAAATCTTCATTACAATGGCACTGAGTAAAATTGCAGACTAAAACAGGGCTCCAGTGTTTGACAGCTGAAAATGCCTGGCCAGAGAAGTTATCAAAGATCACACAAAACTGTGGCAAATAACAGGCTATGTATTTGCTTTCTGACAATAGCACACAAAACAACTGCAGGCTAACACATTTTTGAGCTCAGACAGAAGCTGCTTGGCTACAAATGAAAAAATAGCAAATGCACAGATATAAAAAAAGAGACCCATAGAATGTGATCCTCCCCCTCCAATAGCAGTTTGAATGCCACCAGCTTAGTTTAAATTTTAATTAGATTTTACTGTAACAAATATCATAGATTTTGCATGCATACGAGTAGTGCTGCCAAGACTGCCAATAAAATATTATGTCTCTTCACAATTTAGATAATCACAAATCTGCCCTTTTCTTTCAGCCAAAACCCCATTCTTAAAATTCAGAATGATAGGTTGTTTTAGGTTGATGAAATAGCCAAGATAATTACAGAAACAGATTGTTTCTCTCACAGATGCAAAAAAAGATACAATGATTGTCCCTTAACCACAAAATCCTGTTTATTATTTCTTAGGACATTTGCGCAAAATCTGGAATGCAGCTTTACGATGCTACTTTTTCAACCATGCCATTATATCCTCTTTCATGCAGTGTTTTGAAACATATGCATATTAGACACTTTTGTGTTCTACATAGAATATTTATGGAAGATTTTAACTGCAAGTCATAAATTAATTAATAATGGTAGACTGTAACACCAAGAGCCAAAAAACGGCCCCCACAAAATACTATCTTCTCAAAGAAGTTAATGACACTCCTTTATATAAGACAGCAGCCTATCTGAGATTATATTTTTATCATGAAAAAGATTGCTTAGAATACAAATACCTATGGGTTTTTTTATACATTCAGCTTCCTCAATGGGATGATACACTCTGTACAGGATATCTGAATAAGAGAAAATTAATTTGGATGTGTTACCCAGTCATAAAACTGGACCTCAAGCCTTCCTTTATGTCAAGGAGAAACTTTGTTTCAGATTCATGTATAGTTTCATATATAGTTTTGTTTTGCAAAATTTTAAAGTTCTCATTCTTTGAATGCTGTACAGAGCCTTTATATAAGGGCAATGCTTTCCAGATAATATTGGCTACTTCTATGTCTCTACTTCAAAGTACACATTTTTGTTGTCCACTAAGTGCTAAAGTGATATACTCTTCTTTCAGATAATTGTTTAAGAAAATTTACATATAGTTGCAAGCTGTCATATAATAATTATTTGATGCAGCTTATATCAACATCAAGGATATTTTGTATGCTAATGAGAAGAGGGGTTTTGGTAATATAATCAGTTGTAAATGGAAGATGACATCGCAGTAAAAAACACTGATTAACTGGTTAAATTTAGAACTATTTAAGTTTAAAGACTAATATTTATTCAAATACAAAACGTTTGTTTTATTTTATTGAATGAATACAGCAAAAGAGGAGTTAGTATTTGTTTGTGGGTGGTTTGTTGTGGTTTTGTTGTTGTTGTTCATCTATTAAAACTTCTCTGGAGCTGAGTTATTGTCTCGGGTGATGTAAAACTCTAAAGATGTTCTTACATCTTCCTGACCAAAAGACAAAAGCAAAAGAACTAGAAAGTTGAAGAGTTGTGAACTCCCTACATGTTCTTGGGCTGGAGCCACCAGTAAAACCATCCTATGATACAACTTTGATCCAAAGGAAAGATGACAGTGGTACTTGAACTGAAGCAGTATTGGAAAAAACAGTCTTTCACCTTTTAAGAGATCTTGAATGAGAAGAATATATTTTCATCTGAACATGGACATTTCTGCAATACGACTAACAATTCAAGGGCAATCATGAGATGGAGTTTCTAAAAGCATAAGATATTCATTTATTTATCAGCAATTTCTATTTATTGTAAGCAAATTGAAGTTCTGTTAAAACTTAAAATGCTAGGACATTGTCCTGGCACAGACCAGATTGATCAGGCTATGTTTCCTGAAAGAGGGGTAGGAATTGAGCTTGTTAAAAGGCAAAAAATAGTGAAATTTGATTTAAATGCAAGTGTGTTAATACTAGTTGGTTAGTTGTTTCAGTATGAGACTCCAAGGAGCTGTTTTTAAGCAACAAAGTTCATATACCTTTGTTAGGTTTGCAGGCTGTAATCACTAGATCACTACCTTTTCCCATTGATGCACTCTATTACACCAAAACTGAAATAGAAATTCCTTTGCCAACTCATAAGCTGATTTAGTTACCCTTAATATATTGTTACAGAATAGAGTACAGCTTGGTCTTATTTTACTTTAGCGAGACTGTTCCTTCAGATACACACTTTTTGCAATAATATGAACAGGAACATTTTAGCATTTGTCAGCTACGCTTTGCTGAGATAATAACTTTTATAACCACACTTGGGACTGATAGATACCTACACAGATCTGCTTTTCTTTAGTGGGATGGAAAACACCAAGAATTACCCAGTAAAAACCTTTGAAGCATTAACTGGATAAAAATAGATGACCATAAGCAAGTAAGAATAAGCAGAAAAGAATATAATAAAACTCAAATGTCATACAAATAGTTTTTGTGACTATATTTAGCAAAAGAGTGCCAAGAATCCTCCATTTTTTTTTCCTCAAGAGTTCCTATTATTCTTGTCTCAATGTTAATGTCATTTTAGGGGTACTGGTAACTTTGATGTGAAACCCTAGATACAAAAATCCAAGTTCAAAAATTTGTGAGATTCGCTATTTTGCAACTAGCTGTAGATCTTCAAGACAAATTAAATTTAGGATGTTTTTCATTTACAGAAGAGATTTTAAAAATAACATATTCACAAAACAAACCCTCACAATTTTCCAGATGTACTCATTTATAGAGGAATCGCCAAGTAACCAGAGGACAAGGTTCTCTTCCAGCTTCCACCAATCTAAATTAGGACAACTGAAATTAAACTGAATGATGGCATTGTAACAATGGTATAAATGACAAAAGGGTGTTAATTTTATTGCCTAAAGCTTTCAGAAAACTGTAGAGAATACAAGAAAAACATAATGTGTGAAAAGCCTTGCATAATACTTCATCTTCCCACCAGCCAAGGGTGTAATCTCAGCAGTGCTCTGAGGAGTGAGCTGTGCATCATCTATTATTTCAGCACTTTAGAAAATCCATACATCTTGAAACATGCAATATCTCAGATGCTAGTGATTAAAACAGATAACTGTTTTGTCCAGATCTCTGCAAGCATTAAAATGTGTATTTGTCTAGGAAGGCTAACTCTAGGCAAATAACTCTCTCTCAAGCTGGGTGAAGGTCGCACAAGGGTTAAGAAAAAGTTTAACAGCCGTGTTATATTGGAGTAATCATTGTAATGCCAGTGCTCTGGGCAATGACAATCTGTTAGCTCTTTTCTAAACCCAGCACAAGCATTTGTAATGCAAATGTTAGTGCACTGAATATATCACACTGTTCCTACACTCATTGATACCAGGGAGGGGAAGAATCATGTGGCCCCATCCTCCCTCTCCAGGATATTGCTCCCTTTAGCTCTTGTTTACTTCCCTGTGTTTTCTCTAATCTAGCTTTAAATGTCATTAAGCACAGAGATGGCTGTTCAGGACTGGTTATAGTATTTGTTAGCCTTGTCTCTCCTTCCCAGCATAGAGCAGATTGATGTATACAGTGAATAAGCGCAGTTCCCCTTTCAAGTGAATTTTAATATGTTTTTGTTGAGCTGCATTGGTGGTACCCTGAGTTTAGCTCTCTATAAACAATTTGCCTTTTCTATAAACAATTTGCCTTTTAGAAAGTGGGAACAGGAAAAATGGCCAAGTGTTTTGAAAGATTTATGGCTGGATTTCCTTGAAATCTGTACACTTGGTAAAGTACTTAGAAAAACTGGGAAACTGATGCTCCAACTGAGAAAGGTTCAAGGTTAAAGAATGGCATGAAGGAAAATGATTCCTGTTTGATGTTGCCATTCAGTTAGCCACAGAAAATATACAGATAAATAATATGCACAGAGCACTTTGTGTGTATCACCACTGTATAGCACTGGCTTGCAACCATTTTTTGTTCGGAAGCCACCTTAAGAATTTTACCGTGGAAGTGTGGAATACCTGCAAAACCAATTTAAGCCCACTGCAGAGCTTATTTTTCTGACTGACTTTTCATGGACCTACTAGAAACAGGCTTTAAGGTTGTTGAGGGCCCTGTAGAACAAATTGGAAACTTACATACATATATCTAGGTTTTTTCTGACAAAATCCCTCCAGTGACAGCTCACCATGCAAGTGAACAGAAAGATCGTTTCCAGCTTCCCATTGCCCTTGATTAAAATAAACAAACAAACCTGCCAGGAATAGAAGAAGTGAATCTGGTTACTTATCTTGGAAGAAATTAGCAGAAAGAACTGTATGACAAAGTACATTAGCCACATTCAACAGTTTAAGCAAGATCTGATAGCCAAACCCACAAACTGAAAACCAAATTTTCAACTTTTTTTTCTTCTTCCCTTCAAATGCATGTGAAAACTAGGAACCCACCAAATGTTCAAAGAGACAGCCAAGTTCTGCCAAGGTAGACACCTCTGTCAGAGCAGTAGGTATGAAATGGAATTTCAGGGTTTTTTTGCACAAGTGCTAAGATACAGTAGAATTCATGGCTTCTCACCTCTAGATCTACAGAGACAAGACCGTGAGGATAATCGATGTGACTTAAGAATTACACTGGAGCAGCTGACATGACACACATGCTAGCTGAAGGACACACAGGAAGAAGATGGTAAATGGTCTGCACAGAGGGTGAACAGACGTAATTAAAGCACAAATAGTACCTGTTTTCTCCTCAAAACAGGAATAAGCATATATGTACCATTAGACCATAAGACTGAACAGCTATTTGTGTTGACACAGTAAATGAACAACTTGAACACAGGCAAGTCTTGTGTGACTGAACATTACCTGTCCCCCCAATAGACTCATGCCCCTAAATGAAGGTGCTTAATTTTGAAAATCCAACACTTCATGTGAAGGGCTTCGATGATTAAACGAAGCGCTATTTTTCAAATTCTCTCAATTACAATCAATGACCCACAGAAACCTTCTTGGTTTTGTTCAAAATGACCCCCAAGCATGCAAGTAACTAAGAATCTGTACCCTTCACATACCTGGCTATATATCCTGAAAATAAAATGAAAATAGTGAACTGCCATTCCTGAACATGGCTCAGGGCAGGACATTTAACTTTGTACTTTGTAGAGTAAAATAGTTGAACTAGTCAAAAACTACCTCAGAGGAGAAGACATGTTAGGATTGATAGCATATGGCAACTTCCCTTATTGTATTCCTAATTGTATCAAACAATTCCATTTTGAATGGAAACAAAATTATTAATACTTAAAACCAACAAGATTCATATTTCTTCCTCAAAGTAATTATTTAAAGACATTACCATCATTTCTTGGGGGGGGGAGGAATATACAATTCTAATTAGCATATCAATGAAATCAGAAGGGAAGTCCTATTGAAGGACTAACTCTCCTTAATGCCCTTATTCTCCCTTCATTATGCCATCGATGTCCCATGACAACAACATTAATGTGACATGGATGAGTTATGACCCACTGTTTCTTGCACAACTCTCAAGAAGCCCAAGGCAGGGTTTTCTACTTTGGGTATTGGGGCCAGAAAGACCATGCATAAAACCAGTGTAGTAGAAGGACCAATTAAGCTACAGGTTGTTTTGCTGTAAGCAGTTAACCAGCTGTGCCTAATAAATTATTTGATTATACAACATCCTATAGTTTTGACATCGATTATAACCATGCATAAAACTAACATTCAGTGACTTTGTATATTTGCTTCTGTGATTATAACATTAATTCCTCCTGGCACTCATTAGTGCACCCTGGCAATCCAGCACTATTGGGTTTTCCATACAAATGGTCTGCATGCTCACAGCACCTCAGAAACATGGACTAATAAAATACAACAATCCTGAGAAAGAAGTGGGAAATGATTGCTATTCCTATTTGCTGATGAGAAACAGACCTGTGCAAGGCCACTCGCACACAAAGCAAAAATGAGTAAGAGAGTGAAGCTGAGGCATGTGAACAGCATATGTGTGTATGTATACAATGGGCATACACACATGTAAGTACACATACACAAAACACAATTCGGTGGAGATATCCAAGAAATTCCTGAACTAGAAGTCCGAAAGAGATTTTTTTTTTTTTTTTTTTTTTAACAGGTAGAATAATGCTCATGTACACACTCTGTTTCTGGCATTTGCCCTACTTTACTCAGTGGCTTTCCATCTTCTCTATATGCACTGCTTCATGCTTGGGAGCTGTAGCTATGGACATCACATTTCCCAGTCCCACACTGACTCTGTACTACCCTGCCTTCTCACAAACAGGAAATTTGCTCTGATTAAAAAAAAGACAGGTTACAAGGTCTTGCACAAACTTGAATTTTAAAAAAAAAATCACCGTGAAACAGGCTTCACTGCCTCTGCAATTCTGAACAGCTGCCCTCTCTAACCACATCCATTTCCTAAGAAAATACTGTCACGAGGCCTCTACATAGAGGAGAGCCATCTTTCCATGTGACCACAAAGAACTGTGGATGGCTGTAATTGTTCTCTAGCTAGAAGTTTCTGTCCTCCAGTGAGGACCCAGAAACTGTCAAGATGACTCGGAGGACCATCACACATCACATGTAACAAAGCAGTGAATTAAGCACATCTCAAAAAAATTCAGACAGCAATTCATAAACTATTAAATGCAAGATTATGAATAACAAATAGATGAATGTAAATTCAGTTCTCCATGGATAATGCATGTACAAAAATGCTAATTTTTCAGGCTAAATTATTCACAACAAATGAGTCAATCAGCTCTATTCCCTCACAGGCCACTATTTCCAGGAGCTGTTTGTAAGTGAGACAACGTTGTTGTGCTTGTATCATCTGTCTCTGTAGAAGAGGCAAGTGCATGATAATCCTCTTTCTATTCCTTTATTGAGGCATTCTGTGAACAAGAATGACAACAATGAACACAAGAACCAGCTGTAATTGATACTGCAGTGAGAGCTAAATCGCAAATTGGTGGATTTGGCTAACATTACAAATTTCAGTGGTTCTGATCAGGCACTTAATAACAAAATACCTCATTTATTAAGTGAGGTAGTCAGCAGAACTCTGAACAAAACAGCCTGTTTCAGAATGCTGTCATCATCATGTAAAATACTTGCTGTACAGGGACTATTCCTAAAACCAAAATATCCATAATTCCCAGGAGCCGCTACAATCAGAAACCACTATTGAAAAAAAAGGCACATAACAGAGCTGCTCTTCCCTGACTTCCCAGCCAGCTGTATTTCCCCCAACGACAGGATCCCCTCCTACTTGGAGGGACTTGGCTCTCCTGGGCAGCAGGAGAAGAATACAGTTGAGTTTTTTCCCTCTGCTCCACAGAGCAAAACTTCAACATAACACGGTTTGCTGCGCACTATACAAACCAGCAAAAACAGACCAAGTCTTCCTTCTCAGCAGAATAACTGTATCTCTCATTCATCTCCAAAACTGGAGCGAGTCCTGATAAAAGGACTTTTTCTGCTGAAAGACAGATCAAGCACTTGCATACAGGCTTGCATACAGATTCAGAAGAACTTTGCTGAACTGGGACATCAAAACCACCTGTGGTCCATGCTCTCCCTCTAACGTCAGACCAAGAACAAAATTGTCACACACGCTTTTTTGGCAACTATAGCCGTATCAGAATCAAGGAGCAAGTTAACATAGTGATACTATTTCACAAGCAAACAGTTGCTACATTAGTCACTTCAACAACTTGATACAAGTTAAGAAAAAAAGAGCCACCACAGAGACACATTTTTTCAGATACGATTTAAAGGTTAAGCCAGGTAAGTCCCCTGAATAGGGATCTAATTAGATCCAAAGGCTCAGCTCAGGAGACCGATGTTGTATGAGCAAAGGAGAGGCTGCTCCACATCACTTCCATCGGTGACAGCTGAGTCTCCCAGAAGGTTACAGGCACTTGTATGTGGATCCTGGCTACCTTGTCTACCAATGAAACATCCCAATTAATTTATAAAGGGATTACCCATATGAATTCCCACTGAAATTAATGTGGCCAAATGTCTTTCCTGGCTTTGTAGAACTGAATCCTCATTTACATGTGGCTGAGCTCCCCCCACCATCCCTGGAAATGACACGTTTTACCCTAGCTGTACAAAGTGATGATGGCATTACACAGTTAAGAAAGAAATTGTAATCATGATATGAACATAGAGTTTTAACTAAACCAATATAAAACAGAATGCCTTTTTAAACAGTGAAAACAACACTGGTCTAATTTTTTTCAATACTGATTCACACACAGACAACGAAGAGAACATAGATTCAACTAAAATCAAATGAGATTAAAAATTGCTTCCAGAGTTGGTGCTAAAAACAAAGCATGCACAAGGGCCTACTGCACTGCACTCCTGCAAGGCATAAACAGGGTCTGCAATAAACTGCTTGATGCTGTCTTGCTGGTCATAAAGCTATGAAAAAAAGGGATATGCCATTTTTTATAACACTTTAGGGTCCAATGCAATATAAAATATATCTGGCTTTCTGGCAGTATATGCTTTGGGAGCAGATTCTAGTGATTTCGAGTTTTATATACACTTTTGAAGTACAGGAACTGAACATATTTTTTGTTGGATTGGACCATTAGGTAGCTATAGCTATTCTCAAAGGACAGCATTCTGAACCCCAGTGAAAATATAAATCATTAACAAAAAGACCAAGATAGGGAATCCTTGATTTGACATTTCCAGTATCAAGAGATATTTTTATATTCCTTTTATACTTCAAAGAAACATTAACTTTTCTAAAAATATTAACATTTGTTTTCATGTAAATGCAAGAATACCATCACAACTCTACTAAATAAGTGTTTGTTTCTCCTCACAGCTATCAAAAGACTGAATAATAAATGTTTTAAAGTATTGCAAAATCATCATAACAAAAAAAAATAATCTTACCTTCTTAAGGGATGAAGAATATCATGCACTTTATTTAGAATAAAATTAAGTAAATGGTTCCACTTTATCAAACGTTAAAAAAAAAAAAAAATCCCCTCCATAACAATAATTATAAAAATGCTTTAACAAAAACCCCCATACATTAAAGATACACCTTTTCATTTTCATGAGGCCCTGTCCTTGGTTTCCTTGTTCTCTATTCTGTTTCTAAAGAGTCTCATTCATTAGTACAAAACCCCCACTATCCCACTTATTCTAATAACTTACAGTTCTGCTTCTCTACTTCAGGCTTCTTTTTGAAGAATGTGAATTGAAGTGTCAGCCCCTGTCTACCATTAGCTCATAGATATTCAGCTCCACAGGGCAGTGCTTCCAACCTTCTCCCTTTCCTAATCAGTACAATCACCAGCACCTTCACCTCCATTATTGAGGGTGGTCAGCTGCGCACCATCTCCAGATCCACATCATTTTAGCTGTAAAAAACTCTTAGCACTCCCTCTTGCAGGGCAGTTCTGCTAGACCAGCCTTTCCAATTGAGGCACAAGGCTGAAGCTTTAGTCCAGATACTCCTTACTGCGGTGCAAGATGAGTACAATATCTTTCTTCCCGTCCCTGATGAATCCAACCCAGCTCCTTCAAAATGTTTTGCAAAAGGCCATCTTCTTAGATGGTTGCTTTGACCACATTGCCACTTTCATTGCCTCCTTCCAAGCGGTTCCTTTGGTTATTCACCACAGACAGTGCATCTCTATTCAAGGCCCTCCCTGGCCTATCCCAGTCTCCGTACCGCCACCACCACACATTCATAGTCCACACTGACTCCCTCCTTCAGTTCTCATTAACTTTAGCTTTTAGCATCCTGTTATTGTTTTGCTTCTGACAACCATCTTTCCTCTTCTCCTTGCCTACTCATCACTGTTGGAAGGACTTCTTCACAAACTCACGCAAAGATCTTTTTTCAAATGCTTAACATGTTTTTACCTTGACACCATGCACAGACAGTATGTGAAGCTACATAAGGAAATTCTGGTTTCTCTGCACTGTCCAGTCTGTTGATGTCCACATATTATTTCTTACTATATTGGGACAATATGTTCTCTGGGGGATGGAGTGTCTTCCCCCCTCCAACATTTACAGCATTCCTAACCCAAAGCAGTCACGTTCCTAGATAATAATTTAAAACAAATAATGAACAGTAATAACCTTAAACTGAATTTCCTAGGTTTGTAATGCATTATTTATGAACAACTACTTGTAGTGTCTTTTACTTGGAAAGAAAATTGTACACACATTCTCAAACCTGAAGCTATTTAACACAGGTCGTGATGTGTTAAATCTTGATGTGTAGTGAATTCCAGCTAAGTTAAACATAACAACTTTACCATTAATGCAGCATTTTGCCTGGGCAATGTCACTAAATATTATCTAAGATACATATAGGAAGTACAAACAATAAGAACATTACCAATAAGGTTTTCTCTTTAGGATCAACAGATTTGGGTTAAAGGCAAATTATTTGAAAACAAGTTACTGAGGCAATATTCAATCAAAATTACTACTATCAGCCATAAACATACAGGACCCTTTAACTACCCAGGGTAATAAGTCTTGTATATTATTGCTGGGAATTCCTTCAAAGCCCAAATCATGTTTAGTTCGCAAAGCTCTCCAATTTATTTTCTGCGGTTGGGAGGAATCTGCTGCTAAACTAAAAATACAGTTTTACCCCCCATTATCTCTGCACATAAAGAGTCACTGAGCTTCAGGCTAGAATTAACATGAGATAGGCTATTAGGACTGTAAGAACATTTAGCAGTCCCTGTTGACTTTGTGGTTTGTAATAATACATATCCTCCCCATAATCTCTCGCTCTTTTTTCTAAACTTGATGCCTTGAGGAGTTCTTGAAGCTTGTGATAAAATGCTAACAGTATTTACCTATTTTGTTGCTAGCCTGGATTTCCTTTTCTCCTTGGGCAAAGTCATTTAAAGATACGATATTTGCAAGCAAATGCTTTTAAAAGTATAACCCTTGATTTCATGAATGCCCTACAGAAATATGATGTCCTACTGTACTTGATTACTGAAGCAAAACTAACTCTGCTTGTACAAAGTAATAGCACTATTTTATAATGGGAGTGTTCACTCTTTCACCAAGGAAGAACCTTGCAATCAGGTGTGAAGGTTATGAAAGATGTAGTCTGCAACTAAGAAGTATCTTATTATCACCAATCAAGGTAATAATTAAAACCAGATTTCTGTAAGGAGGGGTTAGGCATTTAGAGGGTTTCATAAAGCACTGAACTTCATGCACATACTAAATGGTGCAAAGTACTTGTACTTTATTATGAAGATGCTGAAAGTGACTGAAACTAAGGTGTAATCTTGCATACATAAGTATCTTACTTTGATATGCTGCAACAGAAAAAAAAATAACTTGCCTAGAATCTCACATGTATTAAGAATGGTTGGGTTGGGGGGGGTGGTGGGGTGTGTGTTTTGTTTTTTCAGAATTGTTCACAAATACATTCAGGAGTAAGAAATTAAGATGAAGACAACATCCTTTAAATGTCCAGGGTTCCAGTTCACTAAAAGCTTTTTGGCAAACTACAGTAACGTTTCACATTTAAGATACCATAGCTTTTTTTTGACTCATTCTTGCCATTTTTTACTTACTCTTGTCAAGTGAATTCAGTGGATTATCAGGCAAAACATGCACTTCACAAAGCCCCTCTCACATAAAAAGACAATTGCAGCCTCCATAGATGTCACACAGTCCTCACAAGAACAAATTAAATCAAACCATGCTTCCACACCTGAATGTGTATTTCTCTCTATCCTGTACACCTTATATGCTCTAAGACATAGATGAGTAGCAGTCTATTGGCAATTGATCCTTTTTAGGCAGAGAAAGAAACAATTAAGTTATTCATAAATCCCACAATACACTCTCTCTGCTTCACATACATGCCCAATTCAACTTAAATAATGAACAGATGAGAGGGAAGGCAGTCACTCATATTTCAGATTCACCACATTCCTCAATGTTTTCTTAAATTAATGAAAAATATCCTTTTTTTGAAAATGAAAATGTTTAGAATTATAAACTATTTTCAAATAGATAATCCACTGATTGTCCTGTAGCTCACTGACTTGAATCCCATTGCAACATCATTTTTTTTGGCACTGCTCTTACTTGACAGCAATTCACTACTGCCATTATTTGTAGACAGTTAAATAGTTTTCCCTTACGAAATATCTCTCATAATTTTATTTTAGTGTTTCTAAGGGTTATTTCATACCTGTGTATTTGTTAGATGCAACTTCCCCCTTTCTTCCTGCAAACAAGGTTTTTTTCGGTTCTTGTGAGCTTTCCACAAAAGTTGCTGGAAAGTTGTCTAATCTGCAAGGTGGGGGTGAGATATGCTGTATAAAACACTTTTTTATACTTGTACACATGAATAAGTGATTTCATTCTGAACAAAGCAAAGAAAATGAATTTCAGAACCACAGCACCAGAGGGAACCTCCAGCATCTTAAGGGCTGCACCATTTCCACTGCTTTTCTCCACCTTCTTTATCCTCTCCTCTAGGGCCTTCTTCATTTATTCCTATTGTTTCTAAGTCTTTGTTCTTTTTCAAAAGTTTCCACACACGCCTTTTGTGGTGGTCACTGATCCTCCCCTGCCCCTTTCCCCTTCATCTTCTTTCCAGCGTCTCACATCATCTGCCCACAGAGCACCTTGCCATCACCTCTCCACCCTAGAGAGCACGCTCCAATTTCCAAGTACCATTGCTAATGAATGCAATTAGAGATAACATCATGACACACACACAGACTTCAGTGGAGCCATACATTTAAACACAGCCATAATACTGAGCCTGTGCCACAGCAGATTCTTACTTAGGAAAGAAATTGAAGTGCTGAGTTGAACCACAGCCTGAGCTTCTACAGGGCCTGCAATTCTCTCCCTCCCTTTTCCTTTCTGTCCCCCTCCTATCTGAGCCCCCCTTCATACGACAAGGTATGAGGTCACGTAGCCTTTAGAGCACGATCTCGTGAACTCTTACACGTGTAAGTGCCATGTCATTTGATTTCAGTGGAGCTCCTCCAAGATAAAGTGTTAGCCAGTCCTTGCAGGATTTGGAAGAGGGCCAGGAGCTCAGGCCACAAAGACACTTCTCACAACCTTATTTTACATGTTAAGTGCTGTGCATTTCATATAACAATGTATTTATACCAGTCTTTGATTATTTATCTCATTCAGGCTCCTGTAATTTTCAACTTACCCACTTCATTCTTTACTACACATGGCCTCATTTAATTTCCTTATATCTGCAGCTGAGAAATTAGACAGGCCCAGAATAGATCAAACAGAGCACTGAATTTGGGTCATTATCTACAAAGCATCCCGAGACAGTCTGCCTTAGCTTGTCAGCGAAAGTTCACTTGCAATGTTTCCCTCGCCCTCGAAAGGGAGATATGGAACACTAATAACTTTCATTAGACCAGCTGACATAGCCAGAAATTTTGAAAAGATTTAAAGCATAACCTTAAGAGTTTCTTGAAGACTCACATGCCTGAAAGCTCACTTCTTTTTCTCCTGAGAGTGTGTCAGAAAAGTATTTTTCCAAATCAGCCACTTTATCTACTGTTCTAAAGAACATTACCTGAAAGTGCCAATTTGCAAGGGTTTCTTCATAGCAGCCATTTCATCTGAGCACCTGAACATGTTTAGCTTTAAGCAGACTGAACATAGTTAACAATGTGCCTAAATACTTCAGTGGACCAATGCTAGAGTAGCTTTTTTTGGTATATATATATATATCTATATATCTTTAAAACCAAACAAACACCACCTTTTTCTAAGTACAGCTCTAGAACACAGACCAGCTTTCCTGCTGTTAATCTGCTTTTATTACCCAAATTAATTTTTCATACTTTGCTCAATTTCAAATTAATACAGGATATCTTATCATCCTTCTGAACCAATTTTTGTGTCCTATTTCACTCAACATCCAACAACCAGAAAATACAGTCGCTGCTTTTGTTTGCTACTGATATTTGCATACAGTCACTAAAGAAAGGCTATTTATTCCATCTGATTGATTTTTAGTTTGTCTATAGCATAAAGGACTGAGATATTATTTTTATATTTTGATTTGCAAATAGAAGCTGAAACAGGACACTCGGAAGCTAAGAGAAACACTGAAGTTTAAGCGTTATTCTCTTAAAAGATAAATTCAAAGCCTTCTCTTATCCTATTGCTACTACCAAAAAAAGATTCAAAGCAAGTATACGATAGAACCCCAGCATTCAGGCTTATAGCACAGAAAAGTAAGTCTTGGCAAGCAATAGCTCAGGCATACTTTATACGTCGCAATCATGAAGCCTATTACAGTCATCTTTGCTTACCTCATCACAAGTAAACATTCATGAAGAAATATTGTGGAAAAATGCTTTTCTGGTCTCATACTGAATTAGCACAATTTAAGAGTAGCCCATAGTTAAGCTGCCCAACCTCTCTCTCAAAGAAAGGGGGGAACCAAATCTAAATTGCAAGCACTCTCCTCCCCTTCACCTGTGCATTTTCAAAGCCAGGATTTCAGTTTTGCTTACTAACTCATCTCTGACCGATCTGACCTAAGAGACAGTACAGACATACAGGAGTAGACTTGTAAAGGGTATTTTATTTAACTTATCTCATAGTGAATCTCTAAACTTCCCCAGTATCTATGTCATCACACATGATCTGGACTTCAGTCTAGCACCATTAGTGAAAAATAACTTAAAGGCCACGTGAAAAACAATGAAAACTTGCTATTTGCAATAAAGTAAGTATTTTCAGAAAATCAAGAAAATACTTACACCAAATACACAGTTTATACCTTCCTGTGTCCACATACATCTCCACACTGCTATTATACTATTCTAATAGATTGGTTTTCCAGGCAAGGTTATAAAAGTGTGGTTTATTAGGGTACTGCCACCATAAACTTACAATTCTTCCTCAGGTTGAATTTATATCTAGCTATCAAAATGCATTACTACATTCCAATCCCTCGTTTTTTCTTGCAAATTAACAGACTCCCCCCCCCCCCCCCCCAACGCTTTAAAGCGAGGGAAGGCACGTCTAGCTAGTATTCAGGCCAATAGCTCCGTATTTTCTCCCGTAGCTCCTTTTTTATTTTCCAAGGTCATGATGTGTACGTAGGTAATTGACAATGATGAAACCACAGCTGCGTCACAAACTACCCTGTTAAAAACTAAGGCTTGTACTTAGACACCGGAACCCAAGAAAATTGTCGTTCCTTTCCCCATCCTTTTACACCTCGGGCACCAGGGTGGCCGCGGTCCTCAGGCAAAGGCTTAGCTTCGAAGAAGAGCCCGTTACCAGCTCCCTCGGCGCGGCAACGGCTGGGGACGAGGGCCCAAGAGCCGGGGCGCCCCTTAGCACCCCCCCCCCCCCCCCAGGCCGCAACCCCGCGGGGCGCCCCTGAGGCGGCGGGGCCGCTCTGCCCGCCGCGCGCCCCCGCCGCCGCCCCGCAAATGGCGGCCGGAGCCCAAACCCCCACAGCTGCACGCGCGCGGAGCTGCACGGCGAGGGGCGGCGAGCCCCAGGAGCGCTACGCTGCTGAAGTCAATTAGTTTTTAATAATTAAACGCGCACGAAGAAAACCCGAAACCGCTCGGCGGCGCCTGGAGCCGGCGGGAAGGCGCGTTGGCCCGGCCCGGCCCGGCCGTAAACGGCCGGCGGGGGCCTCCCCGCGCTCCCCTCAGCCGGCTCCCAGGCTCGCCACCCCGGCGCCCGGGAGGGTCCCGGGGCGCCTCTCCCGCCGCCCGGGGTGACCAAAGCCCAGCGCGCAGAGAAACCCGGCGGAGAGGTGCTGGTGCTACCGCTGCCCCGCCCCGCCCCGGGCGGTGACTCCCGCGGGGGGGAGAAGCGAACCCGCGGCCCCCCCCTGCTGCGGCAGACCCCGGCGGGGGGAGGCGGCCCGGGCCCGCCACGGCCAGCGGCCGTCCCGAACCACCACCACCACCACCGCCGCCGCCAGCGGGTAGGCGGGGGCAGCGAGGCGGCCCGGCCCGCCCCTCGCCGGCGGGGAGGCGGAGCCGGGCGGGTCTCCGCGGCCCGGCCGCTTCCTGGTCACCTGAGGGGGAGGCAGGAGCCCGCTGAGGCGGCGGCGGCGGGGGGGGGTCCGGCGGCTCCCGGTCTGGCTGCCGCCATGGCCTCGCTCTTCAAGAAGAAGACGGTGGACGGTGAGTGGGGCGCGGGGCCGCCGGCGCCCGGCGGAGGGCCCCGCCGCCCCTCCCGCAGCCCGGGGGCGGCTGCTCCCAGCCCCCGTACGGTCCCGGGCGCGGAGCTGGCCCCGGCCTGGGCTCGGGGGGGAGCGGGAGCCCGGGCGCGGTGGCGGCGCCTGCGGGGCGGCGGCCTCGGGCTCTGCGTCCTGGCGGAGCGGGAACTCGCAGGGAGAGGAGGAGGCCACAGCCCGCCCGGGGTGACTCACCGGCGGCGCTCGGGCCAGGCGGGGCGGCGGGGAGAGTCCCCGGGCCGGGTCCCGGGGGGCTGGGCGGGGGGGGGGGGTTGCTCCCGGGGCATCGGGCCCTGCGGGGCGGCCGGGCCGGGGCGAGGTGCGGGAGCCGGGCCTCGGTGATCCCGGTGTGTGGGTGATGGAGGAGGGGGAGGAACGTCCCTCGTTGGCAGCGAGGGGACAAAACAGGCCGGCGAAGAGTTGCTGGAGCCGAGAAGCAGAGCGGTGCCGGTCTGCGGGAGCCGGCTTTCTGCGGCGGGGAGAAGGCGTCCGAGCACGGCCGCAGGCTCCGGCGGCAGCCGCTGCCCGGCTGCGCAGAGCGGCTGCCGAGCCGCCACCGCACGCTTGGCTTTGTACGCGGGTTTTAAAACAAGTTGGTCTTGATGCTTCTGTAGTCGGTCTGTCAACAAAACGCTAAAACTTACGCAGAAGTAACCGCCTCCAAAGTAAAGCCGAAACAGGTCGCTTACCTGGCAGCAGTCCTGCGGGCAACGGCCAGGCCTCCAAATCGGTGTGCCCCAGGCGCGGCGGTGGGGCAGAGGCTGGGCGGGGGCTGGCGAGCCCCAGAGCTGGCTGTCTGGCATGTTGGGTGCCCTGTGTCAAATCAGGTGGGTCCTCGTTTGAAAATGGCTCGCCAAAAATGACGCTGTGCGTCAACCAATTGTGTGTCACCAGCGGAGAATACGTGCGTTTGCCACTTGTCTCTTCCCGTTCTTGGTGCAACACCTGAAAGGGGAGGAAGGGGGAGATGGCACTGAGCTTCTCCCATGACCAAGGCGGACTGTAGGAGCCAGATCAAGCCCTACTGGGTGTCTCTTGTCCAACCTGTTTTAGGGAATGGAGGTGCTTCCTCCTTACCCTGGTGTGCGAGGCAGCGGCCTGACACACGGGAGTGGCTATCAGCAAAAAGGCTGTCTCAGGAATGCCCCGTCTTCTTCTGTCTGCTGGAGTAAAGAATTTGCGTCAGTTATCACAGAGAAACAAGAACCAAGGTCTCATCTTGGCCTTCGCTTGCAAAAACAAATGAAAGGGCCTGTAACTGCAGATAGTTGTTGTTTTCAGTTTATTGCTAATCCTTAGTTTGAGCTTGTGAGATCAGAGACAACAGAAATAAGCATCGTGCTCACCCTTATTGTCTCCTGACAAGTACAGTTCTTGTTTCTTATCATCTTGAAGTTCTTATTTCTCAAGCTTTCTACATGAAGAGTTGTGGGTTTTTTAATAGTTATTGTAGTTAGAATAGACAGTCTTGTGTGTAGCTATTAAGGTTTTTCTTTCATTTTCGCAAATGCAGCTGTCCAAGTAATATACGTTTATCTACCTTCAAAATTACTTGCCTGTAGCATTGTTTTCAGTATAATTTTCACTGCTGCTTTGCTGGTGTGAAGAATGCAGTGTTATATTCCGTGTCATCTTTCAGCTCTTCGTTATTGTCCATTGAAAAGTCTACATCTCCTGAAGATGCTTTTTGTGTAGTTCTTGGAGCAGTAGTAGCACTGTAAAAACAGGTCTCTTTTTCATGGAGTTTGGAATATGTATTTATTTGGCCAAAAACAGTTGGTGGGAGGGGTTAGTGTATATGGTCTCATTAGAATGCCACTGAAGGTTTGGGTTTTTTCTGGTTCATACCTATTAAGGCTGAAATAATTTCGGTGATGGATCATTTACAGTATTTCTGATTGTGGAAATGAAGAATGTGAATGCTTCTTTCTTTTTGTAGGAAAATTGTCACAAGCCTTAAAAAATCAAAAGGGTGGCTGCAGTGTCTAGAATTTATCCTTCATGCCTTTATTTCTGGTAGCAACTCTGCCTGTTTGTATTGACTTTCATGTGCTTCAAACTTTGTAAGTACAATGGCAGTACCCTGCCATGTTACTTCTGTGGATCAGAAGAGCGAGCTCTAAACAAAGTTTATGTGACAGTCTGCTCCTTTTAAACTACCACCCAAAGTTTTTTTTAAACTCCCACCCAAAGTTTATCTAATGTCGTGTAGAAGCATACGTTAGGAGTAGATGAATCTCTTCCTAAAAGTACTAACTTACTTCCTCTGAAAAGGTCAGAGGATGCTGAGTCAGATGCAGACCTCTCTACCTTTGCCCAGGTGAATCACACCTAAGCACATGCTGTAAATTCTAACAAAAGTTAATTGCAACTAGCATGATTGATGCCTATATCGTAAATAATACTTGCTTTAATAAGTGGATGTTACTGGTAAATGATTTTTAAATAGTACAGTGGACAAAACTCCTATGAAGGATAATATGTTTCACCTGATAGGGTTCAAGCTTCTGCTGGCTATGTCAGTTGTCAGGAAACTTAAATTCACTATAAAGGCCTCCACTTTCATATCTTAATATTCTTAAGCATCTGCTAATTGAAAAAGTTCGAACACTATCGCTCTGTAGTCTGACTTGGCGGATGCAGTATGTTTATGGAAGAGAGTAATCTCTGTCAAACCAGAATAAGGACAGAGAAGAGCAGGATCCAGGATTTGCATCTAGGAGTATCTTTGCTGTTTTAATGGACTTGAGAACTCCTTAACTGCTCTCAGATCTCATATATAAGGTTTCTTCAGCTGGTCTACCTGTTGCAGTTAGGCCTGACTGGTTGAAAAGCAGTGGGTTCACAGTGGACGTTATTGCTAAGTTAGTTGAACTTGCAGAAAAGTGTGTGCACCTAACTTACTGTGTGGTTAAGGCTATTGCTAGGGTGCAAAGAAACATACTAGGTAAAATAGCCTTTTTATTATGGGATATGGCCTATGCTGCTGAAACATGATCATGTTGTATACATAAAATTGTATTTTGCTAATATTTCATATATTTGAAATGCTGACAGTTCATTCTGAACAAAGGAGGCTGCCAAACACACTGCATGTCCGCAGAGTGCTTAGCAGATAAAATGTTTATATAGCATTGAAAACTTTTCCCAGCTATAAATATTTTCTTTCCAGATATAATAAAAGAGCAAAATCGAGAGTTAAGAGGTACACAGAGGGCTATAACCAGAGATAGAGCAGCACTCGAAAAACAGGAAAAACAGCTGGTAAGTAGAACTAGGAACTTTATTTTACTCTTTAAAAACAAAGGTACACCCCCAATATAACAGAAAACTTACAAAGTGCTGAAGATACGACTCAATGTATAATAATTGAACACTAAAAAAGTTGTCTTCCCCTTTTTGACTTTTCAATTATTAAAATTATGTTGGAAAAAATATATTATCTAAAAGTGATTCTCAGCCTTTAAATAGGAAAAGCCTGAAATAATATGTTTAGATAAAATAACCACATTCATTTTTCCCTTCCATTCTTAGCATTCTCTATCCTTCAGAATGTTTCTTTTCTAACAGGCTTGTAAATCAGTAGTCTTGTGGTGGAAAAGCTAAAAGAAGTGTCAGTGCTATCATATGTTACCATGATTCTCCAGCGAGAGAGTACTTGAAAAACCATAGGGTATCATGAATACTCCATAGGGTGTTATTTTCATTCATATAGAACTTCCCTAAAACTAGCTAATAAAGTAAAACTATCTGCCTAAATTAAGATCTATTTAAAACTTAGTGTGTGTGAGCTATCGAGCATTCAGTGAACGGATGTTGCACCTGTGTATGGCAGTATAATTGGATAAATGGATGTGACAGATGGTGGGGTTTGATGCATGAAGACATGCTCAGACTGTGGGAAAAGCTATGTGAATCCAGCCACTCTTTCAGTAGCTACTGAGGTGGTGTTTCATAGCAGCAAGTAGCATGAGTACCAAGAGGTGGGAATAATAATAAACTAAAAAAGGTCAGAGAAATTGTTTCTGGAAGCCTTGAACATGTAAGATATAATAGGTTACTCATAGGTAAGGAGTTTTTCAGTATGAAATATTTTGACTCTGGAAATAACCTTAATTTTCATTGAATACTCAGGTTGAAGTTTTGATTACTACAGTAAATTGTTTCAGAAGTGTTGGATTTCTGAGAATAAGAAAGGAGAAATGAAACATGTCTTTGAAAAAGTTAAAAATTGCTATTTTGTTGAGAGAATCAATGGACAATAAATATTAATTTTCAGAGTTAGATCAGGTGAAAAAGGACCAAGGGCTTGTCAGTCAATCTCAGAACATTTTGTTATGTACTTTTTTTCCCCTTAACTATGAGGTACTACCCTGAGAAAACCTAGTAATATTAATTCAATGTATAAAAATACCTTAAAGTATGCAGACAGTTCTGTTTCAGTTCGGTAACCTCATATGACTGTATGAATTTTGATTATTTTTTTCCAGAACGTAACTGACTTTAATAAGCTTGCCCCAAACCTCTCAAAAGCAAATAATGTATTTCAGCTCTTTACCCAAATTCTCCTTAAGAATAAAATCACCTATATATAGGGTTTGATTTCTGCGGCTGGGTTATCTGCAATGATTTGGCAATGGTTGGTGTAGGTTTGCATTTTGCTTTGAATTTCCTCTTGATGAGAAAAGTCCTATTTTCAAATGTTTGCTGTTAAAACTAGGGTGCAAACTAGTGTTTGCTAGTGTGCAAACTAATCCCTTCTATCCTTTGCAATACTTGAGGTATGAGAAAAGGCGATAATATTCTGGGCATGTTATAGATACTTGGTTTTGTGGTCTCTGTGAGCTACTTACAAAGAGGACAGCTTTACATATATTTCAAGCCTCTAATGTTTGAACAGTCTCATGCTCCTTATTTGCTGATCTGTACCTTCTTGGATTAAAAATAGTATGTGTGACACCGCCTTTCAGAAATTATGGATTTACAGAAAAGATCTTGTGCCGGTGCCATCTCTATAGTAAACTTAACCATGATCTTTCCTAGTAGTAAAGCTAATGCAGTGGGTCAGTTTACACTTGCTTTAAACATGACTTTTTTCATATCCTGGTGACCAGTATTTACCTTTTCAGAGCAATATATCTTCTTGTAAGTGCAGTTTTCTGGACTATCTGGACTAGCAGTGTACATAAAGCGAAGCAACAGTATTCCTGTAGCAGGTATATTCTCCTGAAGAATCACAGGAGAAAGCTGGTCTTTAAAGGCTGCTTTTACTTGATGATAAAAATAAAAATGTACAATTGGAGATGTACAAAGAACTGAGATACTATGGCAAGCCCTCGTTAAAAAGGCTGAAAAGGAAAAATTAGTTGAAAAGCTTACATTACCAAGTCACAAATCAGAAGGCATACTTCAAAAAAAACCCAGCTGATAAGATTATTTGTGCCAAAACTTTCCCTGGTGCCTCTGGGCTAAGTAGTTTGCTATTTCTCCTTGAATTGATAGATTGGGGTTTGGGGTTTTTTGTAAGACAGAAGTGTCTGTCTTAAGGTTTAAGCACATGTTGTAGACTAATTACATGACTTTTATTATGTGCTAAGTTAAGTCCAGCTAAATTATGTGGGCAAAGAGCCTATAATTATTGCTTATCTAACTTTATCTACTTCTTCCCCCAAAAGGTTATGAGATTCTCTCAAGGCTGACAAGGTGTTAAAAAGAACCTATGAACTCCACATTTCTTCCATGGGTGTGATGTGGCTTGATTGCCTGTGAATGCAAGAAATCAAAGATGATTAGAGTCATGACACTAATAGTTAGCTGGCCATAATAATTTCTTCACTTCTGTGGGTTTTTTTTTTGTTTTTGTTTTTGTTTTTTCATTGTTACTCCCTATCCAGATATGGAATTTAATGTGCACATATAAGTGAATGTGACATTATGCAGAAGTTGAAGTCTTTTGGGGAACTGTGTGCTACCATACTATAATTCAGTTTTGTTGTGTTTTTTTCTTCTCGTCAAATCATAACAGCATTGCATTTATTCTACTAAATAGCCTTGGTAGGAGAGGATATTTAACTTTTGGAATTTAATTATTAGTGTTGAGGTTTAATTATAGTCTTTGTTTGAATGAAAATTCTGTAGAATTAATCTTATATCTTTTTTAACAGGAACTGGAAATAAAGAAAATGGCTAAGACTGGTAACAAAGAAGCCTGTAAAGTGCTAGCAAAACAGCTTGTACAACTGCGGAAGCAGAAAAATCGAACATACGCTGTTAGCTCTAAAGTCACTTCTATGTCAACTCAAACAAAGGTCATGAACTCTCAGATGAAGATGGCAGGAGCTATGTCAACTACAGCAAAAGTAAGGCATTACAAGATATTCTTTTACATTAAAATGCAGCATAAGGTTGCAAAAGTTAAGTTGTGTTATTTTGTGTAAGATGATTGAAGGGATAAAACTTATTGCTTAGTATCCGAAATGGTGTTGAGCATACAGTAGGGAAATGTAATTTGATTCATATAATGAAATTTTTGCCTAGTCAATCCAGCCAGTTAGCACCTAACGAAGCATATTTTCTTCGGCTAGACATCTGTGAAATGTTTGTGTGATAAAAAATAAACTCGAATGCCAGTGGAAGAACTCTTTTAATACATCAAAAAACCCCAAACCGTGCCACTACACGTCTGGCCTGTATACCTTGTCACAAGCAGTTTTTATTGGGAAAAAGTAGGGCATGCTTCATCTAGGAATCAAGGCAGTGTGTCACAGTCGCTCTATGCCTTGTGCAAAAAGTAGTTTATTGCTTTGGATCTTAAGTTCCTAAGGAAACCTAATCTGGAGTTCCCTGTCATTCTCACTCTCCATGCTCTAAGGAAACAGTATTGCATTAGGTTTTCTCACAAATTTCATCTCATAAACTCAGATTTTTCAGCCTCTTATCCTTGAATGGATAAATAGGGAGTTTGCTTTTGGCAAGGAGGATTGTTCAGCTTGAGGTGTAGGAAACAGAATTAGCGTGCATTATTGTAGATGACTTGTGCTTTTATCATAGTCCAAGTTAAATCCTATTACATGCCAGTGAAACAGTAATGCAATGCAACTTAGTGCAGAAAGTAACAACTGCCAAGGCTTTGCTGTCAGATGTCTTTTAGAAGCAGTGTGTTGGCAGATATCAGCCCTTCAGTGATACAAAGTTGTGTCTCTGTAGCAAACTTTCCATCCTCCATGACTAGCCCACAAAGGGGGGGCTCCTCTGACTGTACAAGCAATCAAGTTAAACAGCTTACTCCGTATTCGTACAAGTGTTACACGTAAACAAGTTGGTCTGGCTTTTTAATTATTACATGGTTGACTTGTTTTTATCTATGAGACATCTTGGATTAAATTTCTCAAAACCAAAGTGTCACTAGACTAATTATGAAGGTAAGTCATAAACACCCCCCCCCGCCCCCCAAATATTAAAAAAAAAATTAAAAAATTAACCAGCATGCAGAAAAGCAATATTTTTTTGAAACATGGCAGGTACCTCTATGGACTAGTTTGTGTAACATTATTGGAGAGGAAGGTGTTAAATTCTTCTGGTAATTTTTAAAGTGAGTATTTTGCCTTATCAACATGGGGAGCTTAAAAAAGAAAAGTATTCAGTTGTTCATTTTGAAGATCATAAACTATTCTTCATCTCATACAACCATCAGTGAATAATATATGGAATCAGTTGCCTCAACAAGCAAGACAAATACATGAATAAAAAGTTTTCAAAGTACTTTCTATATAATTTTTAGCATGTATGGCACTAATTTTGGACATAATAAAGTCCAGTTAATAATTACCTGTTTCTTTTAATCACGCATCTAACCCTTATTTTCTGAAGATACATAAACTCTGTATGAGTTTAGTGGAAATATTTTTTTATTTCCATCTACAACTCTTGTAAAAGAATTCTAAAGAACCAACACCTTCTAAGTCCAGAACAACTTTTTAAATTCAAATATTGTGACTATGAACACAGTCTTTGAAATTCAAGTAACATTAGAAGCATAATACATTATCACTTTAAACAAACTCAGAGATGAAGGCAGAAGAGCTTCTACAAAGCCAGTAGCAACTGTAGTAGCTTGACAGAATCCCTTTTAATTAATCAACTCTCTTATCTTCTTAAAGATGGTTAGACTTTATGTTTGAATTGCTCATGTCTATATTTAGGTTTTGGTGTCCCATGAGAGATACAGTAGCTTGCTTCTTAGGAAAGAAGAAAGTACTAAATACTGGTGTCTGCAAAGGCAGGGCTACATGCTTGTAGTAAAACAGGTGAAGTTTTATTACACTGTCACAGAAAGGTTGCTACCCATTACAAAGGTTCACCCTAAGCTAATACGTACTTCCTGAACACTTCAATATTTGTTTTTCAGAGAAAAGTAATTTTTCCATTAAATTATAACATAAAGAAACAATTGCAATTTAATGCCTGTCCTCTAGTGGTGGTTTAAATAAGTGTTCCTTACTGAATAGAAAAACCTGCAGACATTTACCTCTTTAAAGTGTATAGCCTGCAAGTTAGGTAATATTGTCCCATTCTTTTCATTTAGATCAGGCAGATTTTTCCTAATATAAGGCCAGGAGAATGGTCATGGTGCAAGACAGACGCATACATTTAAAAGCGTATCTATTAGGGTAGTAGATAGCAATATTTCTTACTAGGTACAGACTGTACTGTTGATCTGTTGTGTCTACAGTTCTCACAGGATGTAAAGGTACAAGGAAAGTGAAATTTGGACTGAAGCGTTTTTTATTAGAAAAGTCTTATTCCTTCTTAATGTATATATTGGTATTTACTAATGTCTTGTTGTGTGATTAAGGGTTTTTTCAATATTAATAGACAATGCAAGCAGTTAATAAGAAAATGGATCCACAAAAGACACTACAAACTATGCAGAATTTCCAGAAGGAAAACATGAAGATGGAAATGACTGAAGAAATGAGTAAGTTCTGCACTGCAGGGAACAGCTAGCTACAGCCCACAGTGCTCTGGGAAGGGTAGAACCAGTCTAGAAATACTGATGCTTGAAGTTTTACTTCTACAATGAGATTGACAGCAAAAATGAAGAGCAAACAAACAGCAAAAATGAAGAGCAAACAGAACAATGCAGGTCTGAGCAGGGGAGCTGAGCCTTAGGCATTTAGTAGCTCTAGATACTAAATCTAGAATCTGTTCCTTCCCATCTTCATGCATAACACCCATCATACTTCTAGAAACAACATACTGGAAGGGAAGAAGGTTTGAGACCAGTTCAAAATCTTGTTGGCATAAGTGGTAGGGGAACTTGAAAAATTGCCCTTTCTGTAGCTGATAGTTCTGCATGTGCTTTTTCTCCTGGGGATGGACACTTAATTTAGAAATTATTGATAACACGGTGGCATGGGATGGTTTTGTCTCTTTTTATTTAAGCCACAAACTTCTTGGGGGGTAGCAAGTTTCTTGTTCCCAGTTGCATCTGCCTGTTGTAAACTAAGTAACACCAAACTTCCTGGTGTTGCTCGCACAGTCTCCTTCCTATCCTGATCCCTGCCACTGTGTTGGCCATAGTAAGTAGTATGAACTCAAACCAATGTTGTGGAGCAACATGTGAACAACACCTCAACTGTGCAGAACTGTATTGTTGCAATTCAGAAAGTAGCTGAGTAGTTAACAATCTAGCAACTTACTTGGAGGAGGAAGAGGAAGGGGATTTCTATGAAACTGTAGATGTTTTTAAGAAAAGTTAAAACCTAGTAGAGGGGGAGATAGTTCAGCTGCTCTATTTTGGTGAAACTAAACATTTTTATAAAAGCAGTCATGCCTTACCCTGTTGTTGCTCTAGCTGTGCTCACAGGCTTTGCAAGGCAGAGGTAAGAAAGCCTCTCCAATATACAGGTGCTTTTTGTTAGTATCTTACACAGTAGTATTACTACTACTTTCTGGGAGGATAGAAAGTACTAGGTAATTTTAGTAACCTTTTTGCTTAAAGCAGTGTGGATTTTTTTTCTTTCTTCTAAGTTAATGATACTCTGGATGATATTTTTGATGCTTCTGATGAAGAGGAAGAAAGCCAAGATATTGTTAACCAAGTTCTTGATGAGATCGGAATTGAAATCTCTGGAAAGGTATGGCTATTTTTACCCAGTTCATGTGCTTCTTCCCCTTCATCCCCTTTTTTTAATAGTTTATCCTAGCAGCCTTTATTCTACAGTCTTATTCTAGAAGTCAGCTTGTCATAATATGTATTATTTTGACTGAAGAGAACTTCTGTATTATTCTAGATGGCCAAAGCTCCATCAGCTGCCAGAGGCTTACCATCTGCATCAACATCAAAAGCTGCTACCATATCAGATGAAGAGATTGAACGACAGCTTAAAGCTTTGGGAGTTGATTAGCTGGATGGCAATAAGCAATCTGCCTTCTAATTATTCAGCTGCAGACAGATGTAAGAAGTGCAAATACTCTTTCAGTGCAACTGATGTCTAGGAAAACTCTG
Source organism: Astur gentilis (assembly GCF_929443795.1). Taxonomy (NCBI): domain Eukaryota; kingdom Metazoa; phylum Chordata; class Aves; order Accipitriformes; family Accipitridae; genus Astur; species Astur gentilis. The sequence goes on along the minus strand of NC_064900.1, from coordinate 17,216,248 downwards.
AAGCTTCAAAAATGACAACTTGAAGTTGGTACTGGGGGAAGGAGAAGGGGAGAATACCTTGAATCAATTTACAGGGAGAAGTACGCTTGGTGTATCCATTGCATGGAGTCTTCTTTCTGATCACTGGACCAACCAGGGCTGTAGTTCTAATGATAGATTCATTTATAACTGATCTGAATCTGTCCTCTGAATTCAAAGTTTTCTTCTATCTCACTTCCTGATCTATCTTTAGAATTGGCTATTCTGTGGCTGGTGGCGATGCCTCCTAGGACAGCATCTATATAATATATATCATTTTTATGAAACTATCACTGTAGAAAAACTCTTAGTCTGTCATCTTAGCACAAATGAAACTTCACTTTTGCTCTTAGTTGGAAACTATTTTCTTTTTATGAGAAATAGTCTTGAAAGTCTAGCAAAATTAGGCAGAAAGAAAAAGCATTTGATGTATTTCTTTCAAATTCCTGTAGTAACTTTGAGTTGATTAAATAATAGCTGGTTATTCTTTTTACTGAAAGGGAGGGATATAGTCCTTGTGCAGTTAATTTTACTGGAAGAGGATTTAAATTTGCTAGTGAACATTGTTGCATGAAAGGCACTGACTGAACTCTATTGTACTGTAACATAGATGGTTTCAACAGAATTGCTGTGCCTTTATGTATATAAATCTTGTATCTTTGTGATTTTTTTTTTCATGAGTCTTTGAAAGGTGAGTAAACTTGTACTTAAGGTGGTTTCACAAAACACTATGGCGAGACCTCTGTGTACACTTGATGGGACTCTGCTGAAGTTCAGAAATGCACTTGTTCAGAAATGCAACCAGCGCACTTGCAAAAAGGACATTTGCCTGAAACAACATTTGTATATATTTTACAGTATTTCTTAATGGAAGGTAGCTGTGCATAATTGTATTGTTTACTAAGATGCAATTGATCACATTGATAAGCTAAATCTAAATTTTAGTTTTGAGAACAATTTTGGATGATACTTCATAATTACTTGTCTAAACACTATAATAAAAGTGTTCTGGTTCTGTGAAGATTTTTCTATGGTCTCTGAACTGCATCAGCATGGTTCTAGCTTTAAATGGAACGCATCGGGCTAGTGAAATGAGAACTGTTCATATTTTAAATAGATGACAAACTCTGAGAATTCAGTTCCCAGTTATGACTTCCCAGATGGTGTGAAGTTCCTCAGCCCTTAGCCTGCTGGAGATTATTTGCCCTTCAGTTGTGCTGATTTAGTGGGGCTGTTCATTGAACAGAAACAACAAGATCATCTTGGCTTTGAAAAGAGAAAAGCAAAATACCTTCCAAGAGTGAAACCAGGATAACTGTGGGGGGACAGACTTCATAAAGAGACTTTGCTGCTAGAGAAAGTGTAGCAGGAAACCATAACCTCTATGAATCTACTGTTATTGTATCATCTGCTTCTTAGGACTGATGTCAACAGAGAGAGAAAAAACATAGGTGAGCCCTCATCTGTTTTTGGCATAGAAATGCAGGTGTTCTTTCTCTTTGAAGAAGTAATGGACAAACTATGAGTCTGTGAGGTAGTGGGTAGGAATGTGTAAGTTTACATAGTGCATATATCCAATATGAGGAGAATTTTCTTTCTTTTTTTTTTTTTTACAAGTTATTTTGTAAAAATCTAATAAAAGGCTTTTTATTCCACAATGACTTTGTCCTCTGTAGGGTTAGTCTTACACATCTGTCTCTTAGTGGTCTTTCTTTGGTCTTCTGTTAGCTGTGATAAATTTTCCTTTGACCTGAGCTATAAAGCAGCATAATATTTGTTGTAGTTGCTTGTGGGACTTTGACTTAAACTCAACATTCAGTAAAGACTTGATCAAGTTTACGTTCCCTTCTGTTTGTAACTGGGTGCCCAAGTACTGCTCGTAGGCATTGAAGGAGAAACCATAACGTGAAATAGGTAGGTATAAAATTACTGATTTGATTGTATTTTGGTTGAACACCAAGGCTTATGTCCTTTCTGAATGAACTGTGCACTTTATCCTTTTAATGACTGTCAAACCTGGGTGTAATTCTATTACGAGTTCTTTCCTCTGTCTAGGGGGTTTTTGATGAACAGGAATAAAAGCATTGCTTTTTGGTGTCAGTAAGACTGCTAAACTAGGGCTGCTGTCAATATCTATCCAATGTTTCTGTTAATAGTTACCTTTTAAGTCCTGCAGCTCTAATCTGTATAAAAATCTTTCAGTAGTAGAGTTAGAAGTGTTGTAGGTTTGCAGGTTTGCTTATATTTATTTCAATTATAGTTAGTATGTTGTAGGTGTCTAACAAAATTGGATCTCCTACTTAGAAACAAATTCCTTTTAAATCACTCTTAGCAGACAAAAAAACCCAAACCACTCAATCCTTAAACTCCTTTATCTTTGCTGACACCTTAGTAGCAACTGAATCTGGAAGTCTTCAATCCAAGAACAACAATGCAATTGTACATACACCTAAGCATGGCTCTAGTGGGGCAGCCCAAGGTCCATCTCGCCCAGAATCCTACTCTACAAATGCCCATAAGCAATGTCCAGGAAAATATGTTAACAAGATAAATGTAGATGAGACTTCCTCCCCTAATACTCTTCCAACCTCTAACTATTTTCAGTTTGGAGCACTTCCAGAGCCATATGCGAGTTCCTCAACAGCTTTGAGTGGCCTTCTCCTCTGTGAACTTGTCTATATAAATAAACTTATGGCACCCACATTTTTTAGTAGAGGAGTTCTACAGGTTTTTTTCCCCACCATATTAAGAACCACCACTTTTGTTTTTTCTTAAGCTTCCTGCCATCTTCACATGTTTTCTCCTAGTTCTTACATTAGGCAAGATGGTGAACAGCCTGCCTCCATCCAGCCTTTCAATACAGCTCATAATTCAGTAGACCTCAATAGCATTCAATGCACACACATTAAATCTAGAAGAGAGGCAGTAGCTTAAACAGCTACTCAGCTTACCTTTGATCTCAGCTTTGCCTGTATAGGGGCCTTTTCTAGGTCCTTCAGATGAAGGGGACAGAATGCTACACAGTATTTCAGAGACAGGTGAACCACAGATTTAAATATCATAATGTCATTTTGTCCTAGTTGTAACACCCTGCCTTAAGTCACTGGGAAAAGTAAGAGCAAGAAAAAAACCCACAAACATCTCAAAGAAAAATGATGCAGCCCATGTTAGTCAAATGGCCAACTAAACTCTTACTGGCAGGTTTATAAAGCTACCCCTCAGAACTCTTATCTAGGGGGTTTTCCCCAATCAAGAGTGATTGATGGCAATTACCCAGTAAGTTGTTCCTACAGGGGAAAAAAAAAAAAAAAGAATTGCTGCTTTCTCTTAAGTCTAATGGCTGCAGTTGCAGCACATTAAGTTGAGTTCATCCAGGTTTTTTTCTTTAAACAATTCTCTCTAATTTGTTTGTATTTCCATGGAAACAGCTAGATGTGTTTAAGTGGTGGCTGCTTCCTCCATTTAGCCTGTTGTCATTCTTTTGCAAGAAAATGGCATTATGTGTCACCTTTCATTTTATTTTGCTATGCTTCTGCAATTAGCCTTCACTTGTGAGACTTTTTATAAGACTGGAAATGACAATGTTATGGTAAGTCAGCTCTTGAATTAATTATTACAGCTTGCTAAAATGAATAAGCACGTTGGCATGATACACAACTAAAAAAGCAAAGTGCTAACCAAAACAGAACTACAAACCATTACCTGAAATACCAAATGTATGAGAATAGTTTATTGGTTGTGGGGGTTGGGAAGTACAGGCTTATAGCATTTCTAGGAAGCCTTTTATAATTAAGAAAATAATTTGGAATATAAATAAAATTTATATATATCGGATAGTAGTTTCAACGTACATAACATTAGATCACATAACATGAAAGGTACACAAATGCATGCCACCGCCTTCACTGAGTGCTAATCTTCTAACTATTTATCTTGCATCCTTTTGGAGAGTCATGATCTGTCGATCACATGTGGTGGATAAAGGTTACAGCTTGGTCTGCTGCAGTGGGTGAGCTATGCTGGTGATGAGAACAGCCTGAAGAGAGTACTTGGCACAATTTCTCCCCTTTGAGTTATTAAATTGAAGTTTTCTTCTAAATCAAGGTTATAGCAATGCATTCATCCATAAAAATGTATTTTTTTTTTAACTCCAGGAGCCTGATTTCCATAGCTGAATATGCCTATGGTCACTGTAATAGGTATCAGAGATAATTTAATGTACACTAGAGAGAGAGCACTTAACTTGTACACACTGCTTCTAAGTGGTCTTGAACATTAAACTCCTTTTGCTTTCTGTGGGCCTATTATCGAGACATTTTCTAAATCATCAGGTCTGTTTTATGGAAAAATAACATGTATCTGGCCAGTACTACTTGCATGTACTCAATTTCGGTCCTGGGAAAACAGTCAAAAATACATATATGGTAATGGGCTGTTCTAATAACAATGAGCAGGGCTAATGAGATGGCTGGATAATCTATCCCTAGTGAGTACTACAGTCATTAATTCAGTTTCTCAGTGCCTGTCTTTCTGATAGGTGGATCTCTGGCACTGTGTCCCCCGTGTCCCCATACCCCCCCCCCCCCCCCAATTATCTCTCTAGGCTAGAGGATGATGAAAAAGGGTTTATTTTCAATTAGTGGGGTGTAAGAGAGTGGGAATGCGCAGTGCAATAAATGCTTTGTGTGGGTACTTATTTCAGAGCTCAAGGGCCTTCTTTTTTTAGCTTAGCACACTATCTCTGGTGTAAGTATGTCCACACATGGATTTAATCAGAAAAAAATACAATGCAGAGAAAGCCCAAAGTAATAAAACCCCTGATAATTCTCTAGTTTTTTCCCCACAGTCACAAAGTCTTAAGGTAAGGTAAATTGTATCCCAATTTTTATAGCTAAGCCTATCCAAACAAAACTTTAAGGCATATAATAAATGAGCAAAAATTACCTCTAATAACAAGCATTAAAAAAAAGTCACTTCTACCTGACACCCATTGAAAGCAGTCAAATGGTACACTGAGACAGAGCACACAGTAGACACAGTGGTGACACCTCTGTACTGGTAAGCTTACTCTACTGTAAACAATGTCAACAATTGCTGCACATTTCTAACAGCTTTGTCCTGAACTTACACAAGAAATTTACCTGATTCACTCAGAAGTGTACAGCTGTTGTAAGCGGGTAGCTGAGTTTGAGCTGTTCTTTGGAAAGGCAGGTCCTTCAGGTACCATTCTGCTACCTGGCTCTCAGATCTAGTGGCAGTCCTAAGATCCCATGGGTATATCCCATTCTTGGCCATAACTAGATATTCCGCAGTGTCACCACTGCTTGTTTAAGGTCACTTATTCACCTTCTCTTCCTTGAAGTTCTCATTTCTTTCTGATGCTGAGTGTTCACCACTGGAGATGGGACCCTGCCATGTGCCTAATGGCTTAGAATCTCTCAAAGGTTAGTGCAGTTAGCTAGTTAGCACGGGGCGGGAGGGGGCTGGAGGGTGTGGTAAAGCACATGCATGGACATGCAGAGGCAAAATACTTGCAATACTATACCTGCTGATATCAAGCTTCATAACCTTTCTTCGCACATAACACAAAAGCTTTGTTTCGTGATGGTTAGGGTACCTACACGGGGTTCTCCGTTAATCATTAAATGTACCACAGATGCAAGAAAGGCACAGCACAGGCAACCTGCAACTACTTGTGCAACTTGGAAAGCATTTCTAGTTGAATAATGCATAATAGGTTCCTTGCAGTTAAGCAGAGACCTCCAACTCTTTAAATATATGCAGTAGCATTTAATTCATTTCCAAACTTTTACATTAAAATCAGGTCTTCCACAACACACCTCATCTGAAGCTCACTAGCTTTTTAAGAGAAACAAGTGGTTTACTGATTTTTCTTTCTTTTTTTTTTTTTTTTAACAACATAGTATTTACAATACTTACAAAAAGCAAAACAGAAATCCACATCTATACATGGAAAGTTTTACCGGCATTCATGATGCTCCTTGATAATAGAACTAAAGGTGTTCTGATGTAAACTTGTCTTCACTCTTTTTTCCCTTTGTCTTCTGTTGCAAAACCAAACTCTCACAACTTCTTTCTCAAGATTGAGCCCCTCAGCCATCCTCATAATTTCCTGAGAAGAAGGCTTATTTTGTTCTCCAAAGTGTCTTTCTAGGGCTTCTTTGGCAGCAATACTGGATAAAGGGATAAAATGTCACCTTCAAAAACTTTTCTGGCACACTCCAGCTTTAACCACTAGTTCAGGAGAAGGGTTAAGTAAGAGCACAGAAGATAGTGACTTGGTTTGTTTCCTCTTTTTCTATGTAAAGGAAACCCCCAGAGCTTAAAGTACACTGTATTCCTTTGCTGACATGAACAGCATGACATCATGCAGAATTTCAGCATGGAGTAATTTAAAGGCAAAACCAGCATCAAGTTCAGTGCAATTTCAGTGGTAATCATGAAATGTTTGCGCTTCTTGGTGTTCTTGAGGAGATACTAGCTAGATATGAACCGGATCACAGGAATTGGAACAAGCCTGCCCACCCGTTCTGCCCCAGTTACAGCAGTGTTGTGAGGGTTAAGCAAATGCACATCGGTGGGGTTACCTGGTTGTGTCACATCATTTGGGCTTACAAAGGGGAAGAGCTCCATCAGTTACAACTGGGGAAATGTATGTTGTTTCAAGTTCTGCATTTCATTTTGTTATGGAGAGGGCGCTAGTATTTCTAGAAATCACAGAGATTACAGCAATCTATTTTAGCAATCATCACATTTTCTAAAAGTCTGCCTTAATCTATTCCTCACAATCAGCAATGACCAAAGTTGAGTGGTTCAATAAACAAAATAAGTTAAGACTCCTATCTTTTCTTATTGTCAGATAGAGTTTCCTTAACGTTTGTATTACATATTCTCAGGAAACAAAGAGTATCTGCAACATGCTTGTGTGGCAACAGGATGCATCCAAAACTGGCTTCACCAGTAGCTGTAATTTCTTTGGACACAAGAGGGCACTTCATGCATTATTCTGGAAATGAGGTGCAGGTATTTCTGTTACAGAAATATACAAAGTATCTGCTGGAGTTCTAGTTATTTCATTAATTCGTCTGTAATGCGTTGTTGCTCTTTCATTTATAGGTCTATTTTGCAGTGTTTAGTAACATTATGAGAACCCCCTAGTTAATAGCATGATGTTCTGCACACACAGAAGTATAAAACCATCACTAGTTTCGACTAACAGTTTCTTAGGCTTTTTAATCAAAGCAGAAAATAAAATAGCTTCCACAAATTCAAAACAAGTAGTTTTTGCTCAGGGTATGAGTAACCAAATTTGATTAGTGGGACTTTTGTTTTACCTCTAGTTTGCCTTCAAACATCCATTAAGAATTGCTACGAGTAAGGCTGCAGTTTGGATAAAGTCCTGGTTAGTTTGAGGTCTTCAAACTGAGATCCTAGATGCCTTCAAAGGAACAATTCATATTCGTCAACAACTCATCAAAATAATGAGATTTTGTCCTGAACTTCACCTCAATTTTCTGTGCCCTTGACAACCTGCCATATTTGATACTCCCAGTGCAGTGGGGTTAGATGTAAAAGCAGGAATAATTAAAAAATGCTTAATATGAGGACTGATTTCCTCAATAGCTGTTAAAAAACAACACCAAAACCCACAATGTTAGATGAGCAGACTTCAGCAGGCTCCTCTAGCCAGGAAAAAACACCTAGGACAGAGATGCTCTCAACTCACAGCTCTCACGCAGGCCATAATACATAAACTGGGCAAGGTCTTGGCATGGCCGCTCAAGGCCTCAATGGCTTGTAGAGAAGCTGAGAGGAGAATCTGGCCTCCCAAGAGTAAAGCTTCATCCCTGGTGAGGTGCTGTGACTAGCAAATGAGCTATGAAGCATCTCCCATCGCCACTTCACTCCTAATTGAGAAACATCCCCTCAGAGGAATACTTCTTTAAAAAGTCAGAGAGAAACAACATCTTCATTTTATTCCTTATATGAAAGGCAATAACTCAAAAAACAAGTCTCAAGTGGAATGTGAGAGGAGAAGGTACATGTTGTGGTTGTGGGACTATAAAGCAGCTTACGTCTCTGGCAGGTGGCCCTGCACACGGGGAAGGATCCCTGTTCAAAGAACAGGCAATTTACTGTAACAGGTAGGGCCTGACAGCACCAGGGTTGAGCCCGGAGTCACACAAATTCCCTTCCTGTGGAACAATATTATACAGCTCCTTGGAGGCCCCCTTGAGTGAATTCTTCTTCACGAAAGGTTATCAGAGTCTGGGATGTCTAAAGAAGAAGGAAATACCCCATGTTCTCATTTTGCCTATTTGGTATTTGGTTTTTGTAATATGATTTACCAGCCTACTTGATTTCCAGGTGGAGTTGAGGCTAGATAGATGGTAGATGTTGGCCACCTGAGATGTGGGAAACGGGAGAAGGAGGTTCCCAGAACAACTCCCTGTTTTTTCCCTTTAGCTCATTAAAGTGTTTCTTTGGGAACTCCAAAGAAGCCAGTGACAGAGGATAGGGACAGGGATGTAGTATTAGGTGTAAAAATTTGCCTTCAAACTTCCCAGACCTCAGTTCTCTGGCAGAATAATGTAATTTATTTTGGTATAATGTAGAACCTCCCAAAATGAAAATAAGAATGCTCTGATACCTTATTCACTATATAGATATCATAAAATTTGGGCAGAATTGGATTTATTTTTTTTTTTCATATTAAAGCGTGTTGTCATATGTTGAAAAAAGTCTTTAATTGGGAAAAATATTATATTTGGAGTAAACTGGGAGTTTGGAGAGTTATGCTGTTATTTTCCACTGGAATGTTTCAAAATAGTGAAATATTTTTAAATGCTAGCTATAGAGATTCATTAATAGAAAATAACATTTTGATTTTGAACCCAACAAAAAAGAAGCATCTTAGCCAAAGTAGTTTCTAACATATAACACCCTAAATATTTATTACCTTATGGTGGTTCTGCGCTTTCTCTTCCGCTCATTCACTCCAACTTTTTCATTGTATAAAGCTGTATTAAAAACAAAACAAAACCTGGCAGTTACCTTCCACAGAGAATGGAAAAGAAGCAGAATCATCTCCAGAAAAAAAAAAACCCCTTTCTTTGAAGACAGAAGAAAGCTAACAGCTAATGCTGCTGAATAAGAGCAGCACCACACATAGGAGCACTTCTTTCTTTAGGATGGTTGGTCGTTGTTCTACCTCCACCTGTAAATGCTTATAAGCAAAAATGGTGTGCCACCAATAAAGCTGCAAACAGCACTGGCTCTGTGCATATGTACCTGCTGAGCTGTACTTCAGCCCCCTCCTTTGACATACCTTGTTCCTCCCACCCTGCAGTCTGGGGAGATGGAGTCCGTTTCCATACCCCTTGGCTACCTCACCCTCTTTCTTCAGAAATACAGCCTTGGCTCCCAACCCCATTTATTCACCTGCCTCTTCCGCCCCACTTTCTGATGGACAACTTCCCCCTCACTTCTCAGAGGACACTGCCTGCATACATGATCTTACCCTGCAGCTCAAGCCTGTAATGCTGCTCAGGCAGTCAGCAGCTGCTACCCACCACAACCCCCTCACAAGCGATTCTTGCCATGTGCTGGCCACATTAGGTAGGCCTCCGGTTTCTAGCGCAGTTACAGGGGGAGTAAGCTTTCCACCTTTTGTTCAAAGGAAACTGAAGTGTGTGGCAGAAGCAGCTGTTTAACAACATTTCCCAATGTTGAATACCACACAAATTCAAAAAGTAGCATTAAGATCATCTTCTCTTTCTTCCTATGCTAGGTGAGTGCTGCACAGTGGACGTCCTGGCTTTCAATGTCACCCCCAGGCATACTGCTTCCCAGCATTGCAATTCATCCAGCTGAAAAGGCTGTTCTTTAAGGCAACCCATTTTCTTTAAACCAGCCAACCTGTTCTAAAGTAGACTTCACCCAGTGAACCCCATGACTCTTCCTGCAACTGGAAAGTAACTGGGCAAAAGGAAGGATATCCACTAGTAGCAAAATGTCACATCAAAAACCTCTATGCCATGCTATTCTTCTTCAGGGTTAAAAGACTGCTGCCTCAGCTGAACTCAGGTCCTTTCCTCCGTGGCCGTATCTCATATGCCAGAGGTTGGAAGGAAGAGTCCTTTGCTAATGAAGAATCCCTGTACACTGCTAAACGGGCTGTCCTGCAGATCCTAATAATGGCTCTGACTTATGCTACAGGACTGGAGCTAGTTTGCTGGGTTGGGACTGAAAGAAATTACTTCCAGTAGGCCAAGTGAAGTTTCTGCTATTCTGTACCCTCCATGCATTTCAGTTTGCCCCCTCTTGCTCACCTAAAAACAATAACCAAAATTTAATATAAGCACACCTTAGTATTTAAAGCTGGTAAACCAAAAACTTTAGTCTATGGAAGATGTGTATTAGTCCTTCAACATATATACAGGATTCTGGTTTAAATGCAAATCAATATTTAGAGGATTTCAATTCTCTACCTCCCACTTGTTCTGCTTCCTCCAGCCACTTGGACAGTATCGATTTCAGTTTGCATGCGTTCTTGAAACTCAGCTGCAGGTTTTCAAACCGGCAAATAGTAGTTTGGCTGAATTCCGAGCCATGCACAGCAGCCAGTGCTTCTCCAACGTTGGTTTGTGTATAACCTGTCAAAAACAAAGATAAAAAAGCCACTTTGGAGCTTTCTGAAAGGGTTACTTTCCTTAAGACACTTAGCCCTTCACTGCTGCCTCTTACGAAGTGTGTGCCTGCAGTGTCTTCAGGATGGGCTTTCTGCAGATGTCTTTGTGGCTGACTCTGAGCTCGCCTCAGAGACATGTTCAGTCTCCTGTTGGTTTCAGTGGAGTTTTACCCTGATTTAGTGGAGTTTTACACTCCAAGATTAGTGATTTGAGAAGGATCCAAACACCCCATATCTTTCTTTCTATAGATGGTGCAACGGCAATAAGCTAATCCCTGGCAGCACCGCTGGTGTCCTGTTATTTGTTACAACAACTAAGTTGAAGCGATCAGAGAAATGCTGCAGTTTCCATGCAGACACTGACTTCGTAACAGCAGCTTCCCCCCTGTTCAGTGATCTGAATGTGTATCTGCCATGTTCATGGGTCTGGCTCATCATCCTTGCTTTCTGTCTTTGCAACAGAACAGGCAGGATCTCTTTAGATGCTGAATGTCTCACGAGGCAGCTTTTTACCTCCATTTTGATTGCACTAACTCTGCGTGTCTCAGTCTCAGACACACAGCCCATATTGGCTCTGTCTTCCCCTGTAAAGCTCAACCTCAGATTAGTTTTCCTGTGCAAATTGCATTTTTCCCATCAGAGCATTAAGCCCAGTCTTACAGGCTCTGTCTCATTTGTTTGCATCAGAGGAAGTTTTGTTCCCTCAAATTCAGAATGAAAGTGAAGTAATAATTACAGGGGTTAACAGTGTGGGACCTAGCAAACCTTTCCATTGCTGTGGCTGACATTAAATATATAATATACAGCAAAACTGACCAAGTTGCAAAACTATTTTAAACCCTAAAGTTTTGTTTCAGTCCTTACTTTTACACTGCAAATGGAACACACTAGCTTTCTAGCTGTTGAGGTAATGCATAGATACCTGTAATAACCTTGTAATTTTTTTACATTTATAAAGCTAGAAGGATGCCCTATTCTGTAATGATACAATGTAATGCTATAAGTGATAATGTCAAAATTGCAACTCTTCATTCGGAGTACCCAATATTCATAAAGAGGGCTGAAACTGCAGCACTGGATGTTATTTTTTTTCAGTACAGTTCAAACAAGGGTGAGACAGGCTTTTACTTTGCAATGTACCTCTATCCCCTACAGGTGAGAAAGACAGGGCTCAGTCTACTTTTGTCCTTCGCTATGATTGTCCAGTGAAAGACAAGCACCTCACTGGAGACCCTCTAATGCAATCCATCTCGCATCAGCCCCAGTCGTTATCAGACAGCAACAAAAATATCAGTAGCTGCTGTACCTGTGTCTTGGCACAAGAAAATAAACCAGGAAGAGAAGCTTCCTACTAGCATGAAAGATTTGCCATGGATATCACCCATCTTGTATACTGAAATGACATTGCACCATGAGATGAAACACTTTGTGGGGAAGAGGATGGGTAGGAGAAGTTAAAGCATGTGCTGCCCTAAGTTGCAGAAAATCTGGGACTGTGCAAAATAACGTACCTGTTACTGAATGTACTTTAATGAAAAGCAATAATTTTCTCTGCACTTAAGACAAATAATTTAAGGGCAGGAAAGTTTAAAGTAATTTTCTGTGTACTAAGTTGCAAAAAGCTGAAGTTCATTAATCAGCGCAAGTTTTCTAGGAATGGAGAAAGTTTGGCAGTGCAAGGCAGGATTAGCGTTATGATTAGACAACTGCAGAGGCTAGATCATAAAACATTCAGAAATAATTGGTCTTTCACGGGAATGTTTCAGCCTTTTGTTCCCAGTCATGAAGCACATACCCAGCTTAATTCTCCGCAGCTTAAATTCATTAGCAAATTTCTCCAGTTCCCTGATTTCAGGGGAGTCCATGTCAATGGGCTCTTCGACAGACTTGCTTTTTCTGCGGAACTCTTGCTTGAAGTCTGCGGCAGTGGGATCGTCCGTGAGGAGGGACTGGTGCATGGGCGTGAAGCCATGGCCAAGGGCACAGGAGCTGGCGCTCAGGGCATGCTCCGGGAATTTGTAAAGGCAAGGGGTCAGGCTACCTGAGCAACACCAAAAAGAAAACTCAGTATAGTCATTCTCTGCTGCTACACAATGAAAACATGCCTTCATCATCTCATAATCCATGTCTGTAATATTTATTATATAACATATGCAAAAGTATCCAAGAGTGAGAATCTCCTAGGAGATATGGTCTCTCTCATCCCAATACGTGAAAAATGATGAACAGCCACTTTCACAGGCCACAGCCATCCTATTTCTTAGCAAACTCTGATGCACTTAAATAAGACAGTAAATGGTCCAAACTTAAACAAATAACAATCCAAGGCCTCAGCTGGAATTAAGTGGCACAACAAGATTGATGGATGTATGTCATTTTGAGCCACAGAAAATGTGCCAGTCTCTCTTTTCTGGTACAAAGTATATTTCCATGTAAATACCGTTTGATGCTCAGACAAGATAATATCTTGGTTTAGCTTCAGCATAAAATTTGTCTGTGGAAAGTACACAGGTAAGAGCTCAAAGGAAAAAAACCCCAAAACCCAGAACACATTCAGAATGATCATTCTGGCTTAAAAAAGAAATTGCTGAAGGACAAACCAAAACTATCTGATACTACCTTTTGTTCACAAATATCAGACTTAACAAGGAAATTCAGTCAAGAGTGAAAGCTGGGTTTTTGTTAGATACTGTACATAGAGCTAAAGAGTCTCTGACCTGAAGGGGGGCGGGAAATCATTGTAGAAATATTAACACTCTTCAGTGTATCTGGAGCAGCCAGTAAATTCCAGGTTCTTAGAACAATCTTCCCAATTTTCTAAATTACATAAAACTTTGTGGCAGAACTCAGAACTTCATTGACCTCCCATACCTTTCTCCATTTACTTTTCTTGGCTTCACTGCCCCGACTACTCTCATCAGTGTTGGAAGTTCTAACCCCATAGGAATATTTTATATATATTCATACAGGATAACAACAACAACAAAATTTTCTCAAAGAATAAAGGAAAGACTAAAAAAGAGGAGCACTTGCTTTGCAAGGTGCTGACACCGTTTACCACATTGGGATGTGGCATGCTGCATGTCTGTAAGATGCGACTCTGGGAGAGACTTGCTGATAGCATCTCTGGAGTTGCAGGCTTGATACCTAAAAAAAAAAAAAAAAAAAAAAGTGGGGATAAAAAAAGGAGAAAAAAGAACATGTACTTATTTTGGAATGAAACAAAATGAACTTCTGAGCAATACTTTTCATTTAATACCTATTAACTTTTCCCAGTGATGTGAACAATGCCACGAAAGGTTGCTACAGACACATAGATGCACAATGAAATAGGAGCATTTGGACATTTGCACGCCGTGAAGGAAGTCTACACTCTGTCCCTAAAAAGGCCCTATACAGATGTGCTGACTTACTCTAATATTTCCTTCATTCTTAAGTGAAATAAAATCCTGAGTTTGATTTTGGATTATCTCTGAGTCATGATAATTTCCTGGGGGTTGTGTTAACTTGGTTCCTGGCATTATCTCATTGACTGCTACCTGAACTTGCATAGAGTAACAATTCCTCTTTCTTACTCAGCCTGGGACACGGGAAACTGAGCAGGATGCTAGCATACATTCTTAAGTGTAAAAATCCATGATCAGCTGTATGATCTGCCTACCCTTCCACCACGTCACCATTTTACTTTATAGCTCCAGTCAGGGCTCCATCACCCCAGGTACTGGTAATACACAGGTATATTGGGTACATCACTCCTGGTCCCTCAAAAAGAGATGATCACCAGGGGCAGTCGACATAGGTAAGCAAAAAGAGCAGCACTGTCCCAGTCTTGTAAAGAGAAATAAGATACAGAGTGATTTCCCAAGCGATGCAGAGGTTTGGGGAAACTCTGGGCCCTAACCCCTAATTTCCTAACCCCTTTTCTAGTGCCTTAGCCCCAGTTCTGTCTTCTTTAAGCAACTGTCTTGAATCGGTCCCACTAAAGGAAAACTGACCCAAATCAACATGCTAATAGCTCACACAGTTGAGCGTATGTCTCTTACCTGCCATCACCCCATAGGTAGATGGTTGATTTCCGTAATGACAGGAAGGCACAGAGTAATGAAGGCCTGCCGAAGCGTTCCCCAAAGTTGTCATGGCAAAGCGGATATGGGAGCATATAGGAGTTTGGATCAAAGACAAAACAGACAGGACTGGTAAGAAAATGTGTGAGGATTCAAGACACAGCCTGTAAGTTCAGAGACAGACAGTATCCTTGTATGTAGTTTTTGTGTGCATTCAGTAAGCATTTAACTCTGGGCCGTAACTGTCAGGTTAACGCTGCTGGAAGTCCAGGCGCTTGGACAGGTCACACCAAACAAAACTGCCAGTATAAATAGTGAGATACCCTCTGAGCCAAGACCAGAAATTGTCAAGCTGTGGTCTCGATCCATTATTTGTAGTATAATCTATGGGCATAACCCAGTTTACGTAGACTGCTGGGCAAGGGAAGCATTGAACTCTTCAGGAGGAAAGCAGTCCCTCTCCCCACCCAACTTCCACACACCATTTCATTTAATCTTACATAAAAATTTGCTCTATGTTCCCAGAATATTGATTGGCTTCACTGCCGTGCAAACCCCACATTAAGGAAGGCAATATTTTATGCATGCCTAAGACCTGGGTTTCCAAAAGCAGCAGTTTGGGACATTTGCTTTAAGGCATCCAGAAGTTGCATTTTCTTAAGTGCCAAGCCACCAAAAACATCTTAGAGTGCTTTGGCAGAGTGGTAGGGAAACAGAATGACAGAGTCTAGGCTCTTCTAAAAAGTTAGGCCTAAATCAACATTTTCTATGATCAGCACCAACAAACACACAATTAATTTTTCTCTAGTGTTTTCACAGGGATGTTTCAGATCCGTGCTCAGTAATTGCCAGTGCCTGAAGAATCAGTCAATTTTTTACTGAATGCAAAATAAATATGAGTGTTTCTCATGCATAAGTAGGCACCGAAATGCATATACTGTCCTCTCTAACAACTGTTATAAAGTATAATATTAAAAATTCATGTTCATGAGCATTCAGATATGTGAAACTGCACATTAGAGCACACATTCCAGTTGTTCAAAACAATATAATTAATTAGATTAGAATCTTTTTTTTTTTACAACTGTAATCATAACAGGAAAATGTCCTGTTTAGATACACTTATACAGATATAAAATCTACTAAAATTGGCATGCTTATACTAGTATAAATGCACCCAAAACAAAGATTACATTAATAATACTAATGCATTTAGAGCAATGCAACTTTTCTGTTGAGGTAAGATCTAAGTGTTTACTGGTGGTTTTTTTCTATTCTTTCATAATCCATGGACTATCATTTTTATACATAAAAATAGCATTTTCAATGCATTTGCTAGTAAGGATTTTAAATTAAATAGTGAAGATGATACTATTTAAATTAAATAACAATCAAATTGTTGAGGATACTGCAGAACATCAGCTGTATGACATGGTATAGTATTTGAACAGAAGTATATTCACTTTTATTTTGTGATGCAGAATTGTTGCATGCGCTTTAAAAACTGTTTACATTTAACGTAAGTAATTATTAAGAATTCTTTCATGTCTACTTTGTGCACAAATTCTCCTTAGATGCTTTCACCAGAATGGCATTGTTTATTACAGTTTCTGAATATATGTATGAAATTTGTAAACCTTTACTCATTATAGTTAGCACCCTCTGTCACTGCTTCCATTCTCACAGCATCACCTGCTAGATGTGATCCTGTGGCATTTGTCCTTGGGTGGTAACTACACAATATCAAAACCCAAAGCTGAAGCAAATGAGCAAATGCTTTTGGCTGGCTGTCACCATATACTTTTTATTACGAATCAGATGAATCTAGAAAATACTACTATGATACAGATACATAAATTTGGCCTCATGCAAAATTTAAATTCTCCTATTGCCTACTACCACTGTTAACCAACAGCCATATTAGGATATTTTGAGTCTCCTGCTTAATGTATAAGATCGTGTTATCTATCACCAATGCTTAGTTTTCATTACTTACATGCTTGTCCTTACTATTAAGATGTTTTATTACGAATGCATTTCAGGAGAAGGCTAGTTTCTTGTTAAGACTCCAGATAAAATTCTTACCTTAATGTAATTTCAAATAAATAAAACTATTTCTTTTTCTGTTCCTGGAAGCCTTCCATCAACAATTCCTGTATTCCAGAATCCCACTTCTGCAGGTTTAAGGCTGCAAAAAAACTCTCTTTCTTTCTCTGTCTCTCTCTCAGAGAGTTCAATGATTACATAGTCCTAGTATTTAAATGCAATTCATTGGATTATATACACAAACACACAAAATTAAAAAATATCGATGAGACTTCTGCCACCAATTTTGAACATCCCATGTACATCTTAGTCTTGATTCGGTATGCAATATGTTTTGTAAAGCAGCGTTTTTCTTTCTTGAAAACTTCCCCAAATGGTATTTAGACCTGCCCCGTTCTAAATACAACTCCTATTTAAAGTAACTTATATTATCTTAAATTGTAGTTACATAATAAATAAACTTTCAATTAATTTACATGACACTTTTTATTGAAGACTGTATAGTCGTAACAACAGTGATAGTTTTTGAGCCTGTTCTAAGCTAATGCATTGGTAGCATACTTGATCTTAATCCTGTAACAAACTTAAAGCTACAAATTTAGCTAAACCACAAACAGTTGGGGTTTTCCTGATTTACTTATCATGCAAAGTTTTGTGAAAATGCTTCTACTCAAATGTAGTCCCAATCACACATAGCATTGATACCAAACACTTTCAGTATTGCAGAACTCAATGAGCACGTATCATTCAAAAGCATTACAAATGAGATACTGAGAGTAAGATTATTTTTAAAAAGTACCTGTAGACACAACATTGGTGGCATGGTTAGAAACCGGCAGGCACTCTGCGGCGCTGTGATGCATTATCAGAGGCAGAGAGGGAGAAGAGTCAGAATTCAAGGGCACAAAGGTGTCAGATGAAGAAAATGCTTGGCAAGTCATACCCTCCAACAGGCAAAAGAGCCACTTGCCCCTGTTTTTTAACAGAACAGATCCTGTGCGATTAACAGCAGCTCAAACTCTATTCCAGGCTTTTTACCTGCATATAGGTATACAGGAGAGCTCCAGAGCACAGGGACGTCGTGTGCAGGTATTTATACCACTAGGAAATCCCTTTATCCATTTTAATGTTCTTTTCCCAGCAATATTACTATACTGCTATAGAGCCTCCTTCCTTCCCACACAAACACAATACGTGTCCAATTAATGGGGGGACAAGAAGAAGGAAACCAGAGACATGATTTGACAGATATTTTCAATTAGGTCTTTTGTGAAGAACAATGACTAGAAAAAAAATAAATAAAAGTATCGTCTCCAAAGTCAGTAGCAATAAGACAGGTACGTTTAATACTAAGTAGGTTTCCACAGTTAACACCTGCCCCCAAAGTCTCATACAGGCAATTGTCTGGAAGGCAACCCAGCTGAGAGCTCAATCGAAAGTCTGCAATAGTCAGGAACCTATAGCAAAATAATCTAAATTAACCTAATTCCCAGCAGTTGCACAGTGATCATTTGTCTTAAAATATACTAGTATAAATCACAGATGTGTAATATGGAGCAGCTGTATCCAGGAGGAAGTTTCTGAACAGGTAGCTTTACGTAAGCATGATGCACTAAATGTTTATCCAAGACAAACTCTTGAAAGAGCCATAGTGTCACGTAAAACTCATTCACAGTTCCTATTACTGATTTATGCTACCTCAGCATCTACAATCTCATCCAGAAGGTCCCGGTCTTTATTGTGCTACACACTAAGTAAAAGCAGGATCTTTTCTCAAAGAATTTACTAAGTGATTTGCTGGCATGAGATTGGAATTACTTTGGAGCATTAAAGAATGTACAGATTACCCTAAAAATGATGCAAATTATTGCAGTACACCACAGTCACATATTTTATGTATATGCCATAAATTTTAAAGGAAAAAAATTACACAGATGGTCTATTTAATTTATTTTTATTTTTTTAGGAGGTAAAATGTATTGATGTGGAGGGGGTTTTTTGTGGTCTGGTTTTTGGGGGGTTTGGAGGTGGTGGGTTTTTGGTGGTTTGTGACCAAAGATTGTTGGGTTGGACCTTTTATTTATTTTATGCAAAGATGATGATACTTTCCATGCGTTTAGTATTCCAAACTGTTTCAAACGTCTGAATTAGGATTTTGACAGCATTGACTTCAGGTATGCGATATGGGAGCAATCATACATGTTATTTTGTCCTTTTTCACAGATTATTGCAGAAAAGTGGTATTGGATTGAGGCATTCTGTAGAATTCTTGATATTATCTTTACGTGTGTTTTGAGGATGGCTGCGCCTGAGGTTGTTGAGAAATTTCAGAAGCACTGCATATGGCAAATTGCACATGTGCTCTAACAGTGGTGAGGCTCTATGCTCATAACTACTATCCATATATGCACTTCCATACTGCAAAATATACAAAAAATTTAAAATAATCCTTGCAATATTATGGAAGACTCTGTCATCAAATGAACCACCATCTATATTACTTTGGACTTGGTCTGATATGTATTAAAGTCTGTGGACTTATTAAGTACGCTAACTAATGAATGAGAACTGAGTCTTAAACTCTTGTATTTCATTCAGCTGAGGGTGTATTTGGAACCCATACAACTCTCAGACCAGAGCATGGTACTGAAGGAAACTAGGACACAAGTCAACAGTGATGGCAGTGCTTTATAATACCTTACAGACGATGATCAGTTCTCAAATAGTAAATCCTTCTTATGACACAAAAAATTTTGTTAGCTCCAATGGCAGATGTGTAGCACACTTGGCCGGAGTGCCACACCTAATAGAAAGTGCATAAACTGTTACTCAACTGAGTAGAAATTCAACAATTATTTTAAGCATTTTCACCTCTGGTGACCCTTTCTCCCTCAGCAAGGAGCATGATACATAGATGAAGGGTTTCAGTCCACCTATCTGCTGGGGCCTTGAAGCCATGGGAGAAAAAGAAACACTAAGAATAACTTTAAAGCCTTGTCCTTGACAATTCTTTTTTTCTCAAATCCCAGCAGGTAATATTTCTATGGCAAACTCATAGCTAGATGCAAAGAGGTTGTAACCTGTCCCCAAGTGCAAGATGGAGCTCATTTCCAGATTTCCATTTTTCCTGAGGTCAGGAGACTTACCTAACTTTGCCCAGGTGCTCAAGCTTTCCACACCTACACAGTTCATTATAGGAGGTTGTAGTAGGTTCATGAAGGGTGCTCACAGAGCCTCTCGGTCCTCGGCAGAGGCTGTGACCAAGATAGACTGGGAAAGTACATGCAGCCAGCAATCATGAGGCATTGGACTTTGCCTCAGGGTACGGTAAAAAGCTGTTCCGTGACACCATCCCAGACATCACTTCAAATGATTTTTTCATGCCACTGCTATTCAGTGTTGTGTTTCATACTTGGATTTTTATTTTTATGTGTTTGTGCTACATTGCCTACTTCTGACTACAGGTAACCACTTCAATATTTTTCTTTTTGTTTTGATTATGACTGAGTTTTTAGTTGCATTTGGTTTAAAATAAAGTTATTTGGCTGCATTTCCGAGGATCCTGAATAGCTAGACTCTGTTACCAATATTAGGGGTTTAATAAATTTCCCATTCATCAGAATAATGAAGCTCCTTTCTAAAGAGAATAGAACCTCTCCTAAAGCTTTGTTACAACCCTCTGTGGATGCTAATCTGTTACTACTTCTGTTCTATCAAGAATCCCTTGGTGGTGAAGCCCTGACATGCCAGCCACACTCAGCTAATTTGGTTGGGCTTCAGACTGTGTCTTACCCAAAGTTACCCTATGACTCTGTAGATTATAATTTCATGGTCAATTTTAAACACACAAGGATTTTGCCAACATTTGCTCTTCTCATCCCATCTCCTCCCTAGATCTGCAGTAATAGATACTCTCCTGCTTGTTTAGGGAGGTCCTGGGGCCACATAGACCTGAGCAGCACCTCCTTTACTCCCATGCTGACATCCTGGGAACCTGTGCCAGATCTTTGTCCAAGGACACTCCATTCTGGCCACAAGAACATGCTAATCATAAGCAAAAAGGATGATACAGTGGTCTTCTCCTGTGTCAAGAAGCAATCAGACTTTGGGACTGGAGAAGTCAGGTTGAACTAACATCAGTTTCTCTCTTCTGACTACACTCACAGAAGACCCAAGTTGTTCCAGGCTGGTAGACAAAAAAATGGGAGACCTGGAGTGATGGGTTTTTTTTTAGGTTGGTTGGTTGTTTTTTTTAAAAAAAAGTCTTAATCTTACAGGACTCTAAAGGCTACTCAAGGTCCTTTCTTCCTCCTCAGAAATTAACAAGATGTGCCAGCTTATCTACAGCCTTAGAGCATAAATACTCCCCCTCACTTCGTTATATGACCTGTATCTGTCCTCCCTCCAAACTGCAGTCTAGGACCAGATCTTAAAAAGAAAGGCAGGACTGTCCTAATTACGTACTAATAAATCCCAACCACTGTCTGAATCTCAACACTCAGCAACCTAAGTTTGGACAGCTTATGGAAACCAAATGTATGTGTCATTTTCTGTTGAGAAAGGCCTTATGAATGAGAAAGGCTTCACTGGACATACCCAAGTGGACCAATAAATATGCATGGAAGTTATTATCACCCAGAGAACCCTCTCTTCCTTTATTTCTGAATTGTTTCCTAACAGTTAAAAATGAAAGAGTAACAGTTCAGCTGAGGGTTTCTGCCAGTAATTTCAGACCTGCTGCCATCAACTGAAAGAGGTCATCCCTTCCCTACACTTGCAAGTGGTCACAAAAATTCAGTGGGGGTTTTCTGCCCTGAGACACAGACCCTATTCTCCACTTGGATGGTAATGTGATATTGGTACGTCACAGTAAAGCCCATCTGCACTCTCCTGAATCCTCAGTTGAAACTGGCCTTCCAAGTGGCTATTACTTCTATAAGGAGGACAAGGGAAAATTAAGATTTTTTTTTGATGTCTGAGACCCTTTTTACACTGTCCATTATAGGATAATGTTGAGCTCACTTTAATTTCTTCGCATAAGTTATCTCCAATTTTTACTTCATGCAAAGAGACTGATTCTTTTCCCCCTAAAACTGTTCTGACTGAATCCCAAAATACTGAAAAGACCCTTCAAAAAACCTTTGAGTTTTTGTTTATACAGAATTAAGCTATTTGTTTTCTTGGCAGAAAGATCCCTTTACATGGTTTTCTCAGCTCAGACATAACCTCTCATTGTAGGCTTTCTGGACTGGCTGTGAGACAGCCAGGGAAAGCACCATCATTTTGCTCACAGGAGCACAGCACCTCTGTTTTTAAGAGATGATCCCATGGATTTTCAGCCTCACCTTTGCCAAGTGCTACATAATTGCAAAGGAAACCAGGCACAATGCAGGTCTTGGCAGCATCATTCATTCATTCATTCATTCCTTCTCCTGAGTCTCCAAGATATGCACACACCCATGTATCCCTCTCTCCCAATAACGCATCTCAGAGAACAACTGGTTCCTTCGAGAGTAAGCTTCACTTTTGCCTTTACTGCACATTGGGTGGGGTTGGGGTTCTTCAACTCTTTCTGTTTCTGATACTACTACAATTTGTATCCTGTTACCCCTGTATGTTTTTGCACAATGTACTTGTATGTAAAAATTCCTCTGTCACAAGATTAATTTTTATGTAGAATACATAACTTCCCAGGATTTAATTCCATAATTTCATGGTTAGTTTTTACCAAGTTGGGTAAAAACTATAAAATAAATAGAAAGGAAACAGAAAACTACCTTCTGACTTGTTTCTATTTTGCCAGTAACAATCTTTTGGCAGATAGGCAATAATAACAGGTTGAGCATGCTCCAGCTACATTCCAGATTTCCAAAGAATGCCAGCTCTGCCAGGGCTTGCAGTTGTATCATTCCTCTGTGTAGGTTATTTTCTTAATTCATTGTACTCCTGGCACACTCTGCATTTCTCAGCCATCATGCAAAGCTGAGGAGTCCGTTGTAACTGTTTCACATGAAGCACCCAAGCTCTGCCTGCTCGATGCTCGTTAACAAGAGCATCTGTAAAACATAGTGGAGGCCATTTCAGATGCACAGACTCCAAAAGATCCTTACTGGAACAGCAAGTGCAGAGTTCCTCCCGTCCCCGTGTCTCAGGCAGAAATACTCTATCATTGCTGCACAGGCTACATCGGAAAGCTGGTCTGTGAAGCCCACAGTAACGGCAAGGGTAGTCCCTTAAACACACATGCTTGAACTGATCTTCAGTATCACAAGTGCACTTCATTTTTCAAGCACTTGTCTTCACAGAGTGAGCAGTCCCAGTGTTAGGTAGCATCAACAGGAGCTGGAATTACTGAGCATTGTAAGTACTGAGGCAAAGCTGAGAGAGATTTCAGCACATCTCAGAATATAAGCATTAAATATGCCAATATTACCACACAAAACCAGTGACCTGGATAGAAATAAGCACTAGTGATATAACTGCAGATGCTATGTCATTTTTCGCAACATTTTAATACTTTCAGTAGTTCACAACTGCTCTAAAAATCTGCATGTTTACACAATTCTTCCCCTTATTTTTATTATCCACAAAGATCTAACTGAAATTGCTATGCTCATGTTATTGAAATACTAAAAAGACAGAGGAATATCATAGATTTATGTTTTACTTCCCACACTGTAAATGAAAGAGCCATCTCTAAGTACATTACACTGTGCACAGGAAAAAAAAGAAATCTTTCTTAGGTAAGACATAAATTGACTAACTGTCAGTGTAAGCCATGGATAGTTTCATCCACAAATGATGGGGAGGGGAGGGCAGATTAAACATTTTCAGGGAAGATACTTTCCCAGGGACCAGCACAATGCAGTTCACTTTTAAAAACCTATCTGGTTTATCTGGTCTTGCTGCCAAATTCTGGTTCGCTGGAGTCTCAGTAAAAAACATGTGTAATTGCATTAGAGCAAACAATAGCCTTAAAGCCTGATTTAGACCAAGTGGGACTAGCTGATAAAGACCAAAAAACCATAAGATTATTTGTTTCTCCCAACCACCTGTCCTTAACTTTAGATCATCTCTGCAGAAAAGAGCCCCTGAACGTACAGCACAGACATGATCTGTTATCTGCAGGGAAAGGTGTTGTTCCCACGGCTCTCAAAGAACAACGTGAGCCTTGCTGTCAGCAGCTCCTCATACAGGGAGCATCATAAAATATGTTTAAGATCTACAATCTATAAACTGAAATAACACAGATATACAAGTTCCACTGGTTTGCTCCATGCTCCCACTCAGACTGGTACTTCTCAAAACGTTACACATTGCACATGCATTGCGAGAGAGAGACCCCAACGCTTCATGGCAGTGGCCCAAGCTCATTTCAGTGTAACTCCAGTGAAAAGCCGTGTAGGATCAGGCTGCAAACAGTTATGACTGGGCCCAGACAGTGGACACCTATACCAGACATGAATTTAGCTGAGTCTGTGGAAAGAAAAGTTATAGTTAAAAATCTTTAAAACATTTACAAAATACTACTAATGATTTCACAATTGTTAAAGGCCAAGGTTTAAAACTCAGATGTGTTATCATTGACTCATTTTCAGTTAGTTCAGGACCACATAACGTGCTTTTCAGTGGCAAAAGTCTATTCTTCCCATGTAATTTTTAATTTCAAAAATTGGAACTTTTCCACACAGAAAAAGATTTTCATATTCCTGGTATGAATCTAAATCCACACAGTGCTATTTCTAAAAACCTAACTTTTCAGTGAGCACTCGTATTCCTGTCCAAGTGACTTCTTTCAATTTTTCCTATGTCATTTCAGAAAGGGTGTCTGTAACACCAGGAAGTTTTTATCACGCAAACATGTGCTTTTGCTACAGTAGCCAGACCATTAATTCTTTCCTAGTTTTCATTTTCATATTACAAGGCAAACTTAGCTTTCACAAAGCTTTTGTAAATATTCACCTACACTGAATACAGTGTAAATGGTACTGTGAATCTTGCAAATTCAACATTGCCTCGCAGCTTCTCAAGTACTTGACTTCATAATCTAGCTGCATCTGAGTTATCAATTATGAATCAAACTACTGCAGTCAGAAGTTCCTGATATTTTCAGATTCAAAAGTGTGCCCAACTACAAAAAACCACTTTCAAAAGATCAGATCATTCATCCATACCATACAGTATATGTTTACTGAAACTTAATTAAAAGAAACAACAAGAAAATCAGACTAGTTTTGCAAGGGTCAAACACTGTGAAATGGTATCACTTGCTAAGATTTGATTTCATGGTACTTTCTTAAAAAGAGAAAAACTCTCAACATGGTACCCGAGCAAACAAATAATGGTTAGATATGGGTTTTTTTGCCTCCTGGATAGTAACATGAAATATTTGGAAAACTAACATTTAAAAGTTACTATAGGATAGAAAAGAGTTACATTCACTTGTACTTTAAAGGTCCCTTCACATTCCCCCAAATGGTGCAAACATATAAATCCCCTGCTTCTCAGTTTATACTTTCATTAGCAAAATGGTTTCTCCCCAAATGCAGTCAATCAAAAAGTCATGTTTATTTAAAAAACAATTAAAGAAAAAAAAAAAAAGACTGAAGTGGAATTGACTGGCTCCAGGTCTGAAATGTTACAGAAATGCCCCTTTATACCCTGAAGTGACGTAAAGATGAAAGGAAACAAAATGTAAAGGAATGAGCGTAAGCACACCAGGGCAAAGAAAGTACAGCAAATTAATCAGACCTAAGAGACACAGCTTGCCAGGGTAAAACTGCTAGCCCAGATCCCTGAGATCATAAAGCTCTCCCCAGAAAATGCCTTGGAACTACCCAGATAGGTCATCTGAATATCTACTGATGTAACACTGAAATTCTTCAACATTACATATAGCCTAAGACCACATCATCTAATCTCTACAGCTTTACTGTGTATTAGTCCAATGACTATTAAAGATGGCAAGATCTGTCAGAAAAGCCAGAAGCTAAACTGGCAGTACAAGCTTTCTCCTATCCAAAATACAAAAATCTACCACACACAACTTTTTCTCAGAAACTGGGCTTATAGAATTAAGCAATTGTATTAAACAATTACAATGAACAAACCCTCAAATATTTTTCCTGAAATTATCTTTCACTTCACATATCTCCAAAATCAAAATTTCTTTTTAATTCCCAGAGAGGGCATTGTATACTAGCCTCACTATCTCTTGAAAGGATTTCAGAAATTTCTTGAAAAGATCAGAGTACATTTAAAGGCTCAAAACATGCCTCCCTGGCCATTTATCACAGCAAGATGCCTTTGGCATTACTGCACATGCCTCCTTTGAATAATGTACACCTTCTGTATTTTCCTGCAAAGATGAATTTCATAATCTGGGTTTAGGCCCATCTCCAGCTCTTGGTGGATCACAGCAGTTTCTGCCATAGCAAGACAATCCTCAGGAGCATCTTGTCCATCATGCCACATAGTGAAAGAATGTGTTTTACCATATATACTTTATGTGAGCTCATCTCCAACTCTTTACAATTAACTTAATTCCAATGAATACCAAAGCAACTTTGGTAGTCTAGATACTTGCTATAAGCTGCCAGCAATTTCACATGATGCACAGCCAGAGGCAAATGCATGCCTCGTATGCCCATGCCTCTCTAGGGAAGCATGAGAGGCATGTGATAGGTAACAACTGAAATCGCATTCTAGGAGGCTGATTAATACATTTTCCCATTACTCAACTTTATTGGAAACTCGGGACAAGGGTAAGTTAAAACTCATGGGAAATGTAATGAATAATGAGAATCTTTTTTTTTTTCTTTTTTTTTTTTTTTTTAACTTCCTTTTCCTCTGGCATAACAATCGTGATTAGATGTGCTCATCTGCTTCCCTCCTCTGTTGCATGCCTCCTGTCCCTGCTCCCCATTGCCCCTTCATCTCGTGTCACGGGAAACAGGAACAGGTTGATATGTTCCCAATTATATTTGGATATCTGACCAGCGGAACTGATGAACACTTTTCAGCTATAAAATTGTTCCAAAACTAAAAGCAAAATCTTCAGGTTCAACAATTTTGGCATAAAATAAGTGAAATCAACACATTTAAATGGAAAGTTTCACCTTTAATAAAAAGTCATTCAGAATTTCAGAAACTATATTAAAGGCCTAACCTAATGCTCTGGGCATCTTTGATGAGCTTTCATAAAGTAAATGAAATACTTTTTTTTTTTTTTAATTACCTGAGGCTGTTTTAGATAAGATATTCAAAGATTTTTGATCTACAACATTACTAGTGCTGTTTAATGCAGACAGTACAGACAGCTTATATATAATAAATGGTGGGAGGAAAGCTTTCCAGACAAACTGCAACATTAGACACTCACTCATTTGGGATTAATCCAAATTTGTGATAATTATAGGATTACAATGTTACTTAATAAGATTTACAGTAGTAAAGGAACCAGACAAAGAAATCTGTGGATTTTTCTAAATTTAATTTGAATCTTCTGAGGTTACTGTCTTTTATTTTTTTAAACAACTCTAATACTTCAGATCACAGGTTATACAGATACATTTTGCTCTTTCTTACCAAGATAACTGTAATGTTTATTCTTCATACTGAAAAATTACCTATATTCATCTAGGTTCAGTCTAATGAAAATGACAGCAACAATCAGTTACAAAAAAACCAACCCCAAAACCAGACTCTGAAATACATTCAAAATATTAGGGTCGGACTTTGATATCCTCACTGAGCAGTACATTAAGCAGTAAACAGTCTCAAAATACTTCAGAAACACTACTCAGTACATGTACAGCTGGCAAGATGTGGGCTAAATGGGGCTTTCTAATTTGCTAAAATGATTAGTGATGAGAACTCAATTATTTCTGTATTCATGGAGCTAAGTGATAAAATAATGCTGCTTTCCTTCATTATCAGTGTAAAATAAAGGTCATCAGCTGGCTACAAGGATCAAAACCTAAAAGAGACTATTATACGAACTCCCAGAAAATCCTAGTCATCTATATTCATACCTGAACTTTGCCTGTGCACACTACATTGATGAATATTAGTGTATTAGACAGACAAACATCATCAGCTCAACACGGTCAGTAGTTTTGAGTTTCATTACCAAACAAAACAACTTGCAAGCAAAGTGATTTCATTAGCATATTCAAACCACTGACTGGCTCAGTCTGAAGGTCATTTAAAATTCTTTGAAATACAAGACAAAATTTTAATTCTTAAATCTCGCATAACATTTAAAATGCATTATTCTTTAGGAAAGTATTTCATAACTCTCACTAAAAATTTAATCCATGCAACCCAATTAATCATTACCAAGCAGTGTTAAACCTGAAAAGTGCACCTTCTCAGTAAAAGAATAATCATCATGGTATAGCACCGCTTTGTCCTTCAGTATCTCCTTTCACCTAAAGGCCTCGTTGTTGCCCCTGAAGGTATTGCTTCCATTTTATGGGTGAGGAAACTGATGTGTTCAGTGCTCGCCCAAGAGAATACAAAACCAGTGGCCAAACTACGGAATGCAGCCAGATCTATCAATGACATTTTAATCAATGCTTTACTTATAAAACTATAGAGTTTTTAAATGTATTCCTATACCATAGGGGAAAGCCTGAAACGTCTCACTAGGTGGGCATAAGGACTCAAAAATTCCACTTGCGCTATCTGGAGTGCATCTAAGGGCAAAGGACCATACTTGTCGAGTCTCCAAATTCAGAAGCCACTGTCCAAGATCTGAGCTGTTTCAGTCTCAATACAAGTTAGCAGCTGGGAGATCCATCCTCTCATGTCAAATACAAATGAGAATGGGGGTTAGGGAGAGGGGGCTTTCTGATTTTTTAAAGGTGAAGAGTAAAATGATCTCATTCATATCTGCACCCCTCTTAAAATATTGCTCAGGTAAAAGTTGGCAAGTGGAAACCTTCCCAAAGCAAAACACAGCTAAACTTAAACAATAATGATGGAGAGAGTTTCATAAACAATTTGCAGGAGACGATAAGAAGTACTTATTGTTTGAAAGCATTTGGATGCGTTCCTTTCTCCCCGGGGCAAGTATGTTAATGCTCCTTGTTGGAACTGCATCTACAGCCCTTTCACAACATCACTGCTCTGCTAACTGGGGCCTCACTGTCCTTTTAAAAAGCCCTACCACACAGGTACTGTGCTTATGGAAACCATGCTGGGAGGCAGGCGCAACAGGGCTTTGAAATTTCCTTTTAAATCACAGCACTGCATTTTAATCTGACAGCATACACGTGTAACGCATGGTGAGAAGCTTCTCACTGTACCGGCAGGTGTGCTGGCCTGAAGGAGCTGATATTTAAATAAAATACTATGCCGTTTTCCAGGTGTTAAAATAAACAAGCACAACTCAAACATGTACGTAAGAGGGGGGGAAGCAGAAGAGGGGAGCCCTTCTGTGTCTTTACAGAGAATCACCCCTTGTAAATGAAATCCTAAGTTTAGCTCAACAGCATTTAGACCTTTGAAATCCCCTCTTTCTTCCCATGCAAAGAAGCCCTGCAGGGAGAGCAGCAGTTGGCTGTGGGTAGGGAGCATGACTCTCAGCATGACTGAATTACGGGTGACCTCCTCTGTTTCATACCATACCTGAAGCTGTCATGCAACATGGTGGCCTTCATCCTGTTCCACCACCATCAGGAAGAGGCAGTTGGCCTGTCTCCACCTCCTCCCAGTGCTGTTGGCCAGCCTGTGGAGCCAGCAGGCAGCTGGGGAGCATCAGCATGAGACAAGGCCACCAAGGAACTCTTACATTTCAGGCGTGAGGTGTAGTGGTCAGATAACTTTGTAGGAATTCCCTTTTGGAGGGGGATTTCTTCCCCTCCAGAGCAGTCAAACACTCCCCAGCTTGCTATCCCTTAACACCTGCAAAAGCCCCGCAAGGAACCTAAAGGATCCTCCCAAGTGATGCCCTCTTCCTTCACCTGCCAGGCCATGCCCATCTTGGGACTGCATAGCATCTCAGGTGCTGGGCTTTTAAGGAAGTCTGCATTAGGACACTCTTGCAAAAGATGCATTAAGTCAGGGGACTCCAATAGTACTGAGCACAATACACACAGCCTAGGGACTTAAACCATGATTTTTCTCCCTGCACTCCTTCCTATGAGGGGAAGGATTTTACCACAATGAAATTCCACTATTCACCATTGCAGCCTCCTCTGCATAGCAAGGATGGGGTAGGGTAGGAACAGGGCGCCCAAGCTGACCACCGTTCTCTACAACTTTTACACCATTTACCACGATATTGCGGTGGATGAGGGGAAGTAAGGAAGTTACTGCAAGGAAGACATAAGCCAACCGTTGCAGTAACTTGACACCAAGAAACACAAATAGCATTCTTCTTAAGTCACTGTCAGACTATTGGGTTTCTTTTACAAGAATAATAATTATCCATGTGTGATGCTGAATAACAAGCCAGCAATACAGTGGATTCTGTGTAGACTACATACTCTGAAAGGGTTATAGACAAAGAAATACTCCCCTTTCCTACACGTGCTACCGGGACAAAGGGTGTGAATATACAGAAATAAAAGGAATTCCTTATCCACATAACACTGTCTAGGAAGAGCACTAACAGAATTCAGCTCCCCATTTACCCTCCCTGGTTCAGATCAGTGTGAATGAGTCTTTTCAGAAGAAAAGGGGAAGCAAGCATAGGGAAATGATTGGCAAACAGTGTCTTCGAGTTCAGCATGGTCTCGAGATCTGCACTGATAGTGGTGCCGTATCCCCACCACTGCACTATGAAATACATTTAGAGTTGTGGACTTCAACAGTTCAAGTGAAGAATAAAAAAAAAAAAAAAAAAAAAAAAAAAAAAAAAAAAAAAAAAGAAAAGGAAGAGGCCACTTTTACTAACCTTTCCATAATACAATCCATTATAAACCACAAGAAAAACCTCAAGCCAAACATCTATGTGAAACATGTTACCCTGCAAAATGTAATCTAGTTGAGTGCATCTTCCCAACACCCTTTGGTTGACTAAACAGATAAAGAAATTTTTCCCTTTTCTGCCACCTTGTTACTTCTCTTTGTTGTTTCCTCCTCTTTTCAAACCCTGCTTCCCCCCAACTCGGAACTGGCTCCAATTGCCTTTTCTAAGCTCCCTGTAACTACTCAGTTGACTCAATCACATGGTGCAAAATCACTTGCATTAGAGGACACCGCCTTTTTCTTGTTGTCCAGTAAAACTTAAAACTACAAGTTGAACAAAAATATACAATATATCAAAAAAAGAGCTGGCATGTCTGAAAGAAAGCCAGTTCTAGCACAATTGTTCAGAGATTAGTTACAGTCTAACCTTTTTATATTTAACTGGAAGTTAATTTGGGAGGTATATTACTGTTTCCTCAATGAAAATAAGAAAGTAATGAAAACCCCAGCACATCCCCTGTCACAAAGCTACAGTAAAGGTGAAAACCACCACCATCTTCTCTGCCACCTGGCATTTACTAGAAGCAGATCATAGTAATACCACCATATCCCAATTACTTTTATTTAACAGGTTTATAAACAATAAGTTGATTTCTTCCAGAACTTTCATTTGGATTGTCTCAGACTGACTAAATAGCTACCCTCCCCACAGGAGAGAGGTTTCATTAGATCTGAATAAACACCAGCTTTTGATTTTCAGTCTTGTTGGAACTGTTTAAAAAAAGCTGGTGAACTACCTGACCGCTCCTTGCCAGAGAGCATGCAGGCATCTGCCCCCCTGTTTGCACTGTGCACCCCAACACAGAGCGAAAGGAACGCAAAATCAGATCGCTCATCTCTATTCCAGTGCACTGAGAGCATAATGACTTTTCCAAATGCCTGGGAAAAAAAAACACATTTGATTTTTTTAACATCCCCATGCTGATGTGATTCACAGCTATTGTTATTTATTCTGCTATACAGCTTTCATGCAGATCATCAGCTGAGCAATCCAAATGATGAATTAAATCCTTACAATGAAATTCTACCATTCTCAGTGACTGTTTTTTACTAGCCTGAGACAAATTACCTTTGAGTTCACAAAAGCTTTAAAAGAGAAAGCTAACTAAGAATTATGGCATTATAGAAAACATATATGTTGCTAGTAATGCCTATGATAACCTATCATCTCCACATAGCAAACGCGGTACCTGAGCAGAAGATTTCCACAAAGCCATCTTTTAATCTTTTCCTTAATCCAACACTCAGACTCATCTTCATGTTTGCAAAACATAGCCACTTGTTCTTTTTTCCCCAAACTGTTGAAAGCACGTCCATATCATCTACAGAATATTCTTCTAAATGGATAGCATGACGTATTCCCAATAGCAAGCCATTTTTCAAGAGGCAACAAACTTTATATAGAGAATAAATAAATTTATAAAATGAATACTTCATATCTAAAGAGAGAACTAATTGATATTACTAAGAGCCTCCACCTGTCAGAGGATTTTATTAATAGCTTAGCTTTAAATAATCATTCTTAGGTAAAGATTGCTTATTTAATTTTCACTATTTGCTCAATGGTTAAGAATGACATAAACCAGTAAAATATCACATTAGGTGATGTCTGTTTCAAAAGTATTGCCTTTGTAGTGAAAGATACTAGAGCGATATTAGAAAGGGGGTATATGCTGACACAAAATACTTGGCATGAAAGAGGTAGACAAGACCCCATTTTAGTGTGAGTTTGTATTTGAACACATAAGTAATCCAGTAAGATTTTCCATGTTCTTACATTAAACTACATGTTAAAAATAAGGCTACTATTCTGACAGTAGTTTTGGCAGCATGTTTGGCCCTCACTGCAGGCCTGTCAACTCTCAGAAGGTAACTTCTACAAGATCAGAATTTTTCCATGATCAAGAATCATCCTGTAAGCATAGGAAATACATGGGCAAAAATGGTAAAAGTTAACAACATACATGTGTTTATGTACAAATACGTATACATACAGCTTTGCTTTGGACAGGGAGATAGAGCTGATTGTGTGCTTACATCACAAATACAGTTGAAATAAAGAAGCTGTTTAATATCCATACAGCCTCTTTCAAAATTAAGATATTTGTTAATTCCATGAAAGGACACTCTGAACAAAGAATTTCATAGTTTTCATGAATATTCGCCATTTTGAGAAAAGTTGAAGAAACCAAAATATTAGCAAAAAAAGGAGTAGGAGTAATAAAATAAAATGCTTTGACACATTTTGGTCATATCATTAAGCACAGGATAGAAAAGTATTGAGAGCACTGAGATACCAGGGCATGTCAAGGCAGTATGATAACTGGTAGACAATATAAATATCTATTTGTGCTTAACTGTCACGCAAGTTTTTTTCATTGTTCTTACACTGATGCAAATATAATCTGAAATACTATTTGAAATAATGATTTTCACTACTGTTTTCAGAGAAAATACTGTTAAAAAACTTCCATTTCAAAAGTTTTCTGCTCTTTAGCAAGTTGGTTTGGGGATTTTAGAACTTCTATTCCAAACTTCATGTGTGCCCAAACACCATCCTGCAAACAGGTCACTTTTGGAAAGTTAACACTGAAACCTGCATATAAACAAGAAAAGAATTACCCTCCCTTTCCATAACTGGAAGAAAGCTGGACTATGGGTCTGTTCTAAGATATCAGCTAGTTCCGCTTTCCTCAGCTGCCAACCTGAATTCCTACAGAGAGGAAAAAGTTTAATGAAGGCCTTTTTTTTTTTTTAAAAAAAAAAAAAGCACATGCCCATTTTTGAGCTTTTGTCTGTTTTTATCGAGAATATCTAAATACAGCAACCTTCTCAATTGAAATTTAGGAAGTAAAAAGTGATGTAAGAGTATGTTCATGAATATGGATTTAAGCCAATAATTTTGTGTTCTCTGGTAGTGAGAGGTATTGCATACTTTAAATATAATACCTCAAAATATACTTTAAAAAAAATCACCAAGAGTTGAGGTTCAATGTGATGTCTGAGTATAACCTTTGAATGAAATTCACTGAGGAATAAATGTTATTTGTGTAACATACAGAACTTCCTTAGCAACCGGTTCAACACAGAATGATCACAAATCTTACTAACTCACTCATACATTTAAGCTTCCTCTTAGCTCCTCAAAAACACTCTTCCACACCTTAAATTGTTGCAAGATTATTATTTTTTTTTAATGAACTAGTTACAAACATGATCACCATTAACACCACCAGTCAGCCACAGTGGTCAATCAAATACAGGAAGATGCTCAGATGCTGCAGTGCCAAGATCACCTCTAGAGAGAGTACAGACATGTGGACACGTAACAGATAAGCCTTCATATCAAGTACATAGGGAAAAACTTGGGAATGAAGTGAAACATCAATAAAAAGGAATTGCTTGGATTTTATATTTTTTTTAGTAATTGAAAAATTAAGGAGCAATAAAACTGACTTGAGATTCATCTTTCATAAAAAGAAGTAGCTGGCAGCATTCAGTATGTCTTGAATGTCAGATTTTACAACACACCAAATGTTTTCTATAGAAAAAATTAGCATAAAAGTGAATCGAGCGTTACAAAGACACCAATTACGAAAAGCTGATCTCTACACTCTACATTAATCTCTACATTGTACTCTTTCCATAGCATTAGCTTGAATTTTTGGCACATCAAAAATCAAAAGTAAGGTTTCTTTGTTTCAGCAGGCATTTTATATCTATATTCAAACTGAAGCACAGTGGATAAATCAACCCCCTCATTGTCAATCCAAAGTTCAATTCTATGCAGTCTTCATCTAGTTTTTCCATAGAGAGCCAGAAAAATTGCCCCACAGAGATTCAAGGTGTACATTTGCACCATTACTCTTTTCATTTTAGAATAACAGATGATAAAATAATTTGGCAAGTATTCAGTGCTCAAACTCAATCAGATACCATAAAACTTAATTACAGGTCGATCTCACTGTCTTCTCTTTTAATTTTATGTCAGCTTAATACTTCAGGCAGAAGCAACAAATTCTTTGTGCTGTGCTAGCACCTACTGACCCCACAATTCGAAGAATCGGTACCCAAGAGTTGTTGCAAGTTTCTCTATAGAATTTAGGTCAGGATTCACAAAATAACGAGTAGTTGTCAGAAATGGAAACTCAGATCACCCAACACTTGACATCTTGCCTCAGCAAGCGTCCCACACCTTTTCTTTCCCAACATCACACACACTTCAGCTAGTCTGTCTGAATTCCTCTCTCATAATATGCAGATCCACTTCTTAGAAAGCAGAGCTATGAGCTAGTAGCACAAGTTAAGAGGCTTGTTGACACAGCTTAAGTTCACCTGCTTCACCAGGGGCAGCAGCTCCTCACCCCTCGCAGCAGAGACATACATTAAGTTACACGTCACGAGTGAGTAAGACTAGACAATACCACCGCTGCCCTTGTGCAGTCCTGGTCACCATGGTGGGCTTTGCCATCCTAAACAAGTGAAGTATGGTCTCTGTTCATTTTTCTGATCTTAGGGTGAAAAACTTTGATTTTAATTTCAAGTGAGTTGTTATTTAAGAAAGATAAAAAATGTATGCCTTTTCTCCTACCTATCAAGCCAGGAGCGTACCTAATGCCTGTGCCTGGAGCAGTTGATTTGTTCTGAAAGCTGAGAAATTGGTAGCTGTTCCAATGTGCTCCAAGGGCAGCCCCAGAGCCACAAGCAAGCTGCTAAGAGCATCACCTTTCTGGTCTCAGCAGTCTCAATCATTGCACTATAGCTTTTAAAATTGGGCCATTTATATTCAGAGCTTAGAGACCCGGGTCTGGAGTCTGAGGATGACTGTATTGCACTGGTGAGCTACAGTTGTTAGGGGACACTAAGGCATAATCTTTGAAAGCTTTAGGCTTTCGGTGGTAGCTATTTGGACTGCTTTCAAAAGTTCCTTATCTGCATTCAGCAAAGGAGAGAGAGATTTGCCTCGCCATGGACCCTTAAAATACAGGTGTGAGTGCGTAACATTCTCCTGTGGTCAACAACAAGGTCTTACCCTTTCCTTCCCGTTCCCCTCCTCCTCCTTCAAATAGCATATTCAGTGTCTATCCAAGGTCAATGCCATATGTCAGACCTGAAACATTTTGTAGTTGTAGATGTTCCTTAGTTGCAAAGCAGCAAGGAGTGTAAGGGGTCTATGGTCTCTGCTAAAGCACCGGCCGCTGTGAAAGTTACTACTCTAACATGATGCAGTTCTATTAACATACAGCCTCTGATCTCCAGCTCTGCTGGGGCTGTGCACACTCCAGTGTACAGTTCTTCATATGCACCTGCATATTCTTCTGGGCAGAATGGTAATCTTTGTGGTATTGACTGTATTGTAAAAGAGTAAAAATATTTAAGAAAAAATTGTAAGTCCTGTCTTCAGAGAAACTTTTCTGACTTATTAACAGGTCAACTTCTATTGACTACCATAGACCTACTAGTCACAAGCAGATCAAAACAACTATCTGCTGTAGCCTAGGCACAAACCCTATCTGCAAAGTCAAATACTCAGAATGCAGATATCTCAAAATGAAGGATGCCTTCATCGAACCTCTTCAAAATAAACATATCCTGGAGAAAGCTTTAGTGGCACAAACGTACATGGTCTTCACTGCTGATTCTTTATATGTTTGATCCCTTTTTGTCCTACCTTCTCTAGTCTGCCCCTGTCTCATATTTATCCCCACACATCCAGCTCATCATCACTGCTCATCATGTTCTTCAAGAGGAAAGATTCCTAAGTGTTCATTATTGCATCCTTTTAACCTCCAGAAATCTTTTGCTGTTTTGGAGCAAGTTAGTTTTTCAATGCTGTTTCACTGATGAAGCACAGGCCAATTTTCAAAGGGATGTTAAACCACATCTCTCCATATTCCAAATTTTAAGCATGAGGAAGAAATAGACACAATTTAAGAGAGAGGTTTTTTTTTTTTGTTTTGGTGTTTTTAAAAAACATGATCGAAGTAATTTCCCTTGCTCTTCTCTTGCAAAAAGTGGAATTGGTGAAACTGTCCATAAAAATTCATCTGAGACTCCCACTAAGCATGAAAAATTTCATCATGATTTGCCAAAGCCTGACAGCTATAAATAACCACTAGCAACAATCAGACAAAGGGCTGGACAGCCTTAACAACAGGCAACCCTAGCTATAACTCAACCCATTTTTCATCAGGGAAGGGAATAGACATTTGTTATAATGCCTTGAAAGTAACAAAGCTGAAGGCCAAGGCGTCACCTGCCCTGCCTCCAGTCGCCACAGACCTCAACAGGGGAGGAGAGAGAAGTGGAAAACAACCCTTTCAAGAACTGGAGGGAGGACAAAAGAAGAAAAAAAAAAAAAAAAAAGGCAGAGGGCACCCTGTGTGTGCCCTGTCCCTACACCCATGCAGAGAGGAGGTCTGCATGTCCCCTTGCAGAACTGCTGCACGAACTCATACGCACATATCAAGCTGAATCCACCTGAAAATTAATTTTGTGCCAGTTAGGGGCAAAAGGCAGGCATGTACAGTAGTGTGGAGCAGGACCAGACGGCACAGACTTTGTGGCCTTCAATAAAACCACCCTGCTATGACAAGTCCCCTTCAAGCATCTGACCTGCAGGTCCTCACATGGGTCATTTAAATGTCTCCCCTTCCCTGTGGTTGCCACAGGAGGTCTTGAACCTCACCCACACCCAGCTCCCACTTCACAAGTCATCAAATTGCTGCTCAAGCAGCAAATGGTGCAGGCTCTACAGGGTTTAAAATTATCAGTTGCCAGGAGAAAGCTGATAATTATTGTACCGTGCAAAAGTACATGTTATGCAGAAGACAATGAGATTAGTTCCTGAAATGGGCTGGCAACACTAAGCCAGGACTTACAAGTAATTACTTAGGTAGCAATATGATCCTCAAGGCCCCCTCTCCCATGCACACTCCCGTCACTGGGGGCTAGCAAAGGGCCAAACTCCAATGCCACCACTGCCCTCTTCCCAGGGCTCCCAGTCACCTGTTTGTCAAAGCTGACCTGCTTCAACCAGTAGGTCCACGTTGACTGGCAGCGGTCAGCACAGTGCTGTAGCACACATAAGCAGCATTTCCCGTGGGGTCCTTACACCTTCCTGAACAAAGAACATCTCCTCAGCCCCCCAGCACATTTGCTAGACATCTCTGCAGCAGAGATGCAAGCTTTTAATGCCATGTGGTGCATAAGATCTTCAAGCTAGAGGAGGTTGTGTACGCAAAGGGAGCCGACGGAGCAGGAACACGTGCATAGGCAGTTATCACAGTGGGACTATTAATATGACAGCTTGCAAATCACCGCAAGTTGTGTGTTTGAGCTTGAGACAGAAACAGCATGGGCTGCTAGGCAGTCACACTTAATTCCAGGAGGAAATCCAGAGCACCTATCTTCTCGTGTCATCTCAGTCATGCTCTGGAGAATGTTACACTGAAAAATTGAAAAATTAACATGAAGAGCATCTTCCTTGGACAAAAATAAAGGCTGTGCAATATATGTTATCTTTTCATGGTGACTTCAACTCTGGCCACAAAAATGCTTTTTTTGTCCTGACCAGCTTTTGAAATGTATTTCAGGATGAGCTCTCTAAAGCTGCTGTTGGCAATTTGAAACCCTTGACTTCTAATGGAATTGCTAAATTCAGGTCTTTTAGGTCCTTTTGAAAAACCAGTTGTTACAGTGGTTAAAAAAACTGCAATAAATGAGAACTGGGCCTTGGCAGTTTACACAATTTAAGCATTGCTCTTTGAATATTTGGCAATTTGCATAATCTGCAAAAACCAGAAAGCGGTAAAACCACATAAATGATATCTGAGAAAAAATAATAACTATAGCCTCACACAAAACAAATTGCCAAGAAAAAAAAGAAATAATTTAATCAGAAAAAAAATACTCATGTAGTTTTGCAGCTCATTTGTACTTTCGTCTCCTTCCAGCAGGATGAAAAAGCAACCTATGCAGTATTTT
Organism: Astur gentilis; assembly: GCF_929443795.1. Classification (NCBI taxonomy): domain Eukaryota; kingdom Metazoa; phylum Chordata; class Aves; order Accipitriformes; family Accipitridae; genus Astur; species Astur gentilis. The sequence goes on along the minus strand of NC_064900.1, from coordinate 17,177,446 downwards.
TACCAGCAGGTGGCAACCCCAAATAGCCAGCCAACAAAACACTACAAAATGCTCCAGAGACACACAGTGTTTCTTCACAGGGTCACGTTCAGAAAACAGGCACAGCACTGTGTCGTGGCATCCCCCTCGTGATTATGTTTACTGCACCACCACTTTTGCATGATTTTTTTCCCTTTCCCTCCTAGAACCTCTCCTCCCTGCCCCCTGAAAAAACCAGCCCCAAACTCCCCCCAAAAACCACAAGAGCTAGCAAGTAACTACCTTCTTCTTCTCAGTAAGACAAGGCTTCTGCAGTCACATTTTGTGTGCATTCACGTGCACATGTGTACACACCTTTTTGCATATCAAACGTTCTCTCTGTGGTACGCGTTTTTCCAGGTTTGGCTACAAAATAAAAGCAGCTGAGCACAGAGCTCGGCGAGGGAGAAGGTGCAGTGTGAGCTCAGCCCATTAGAGACCTGACAACCCACAGGTCTTTGGCAGGTTCATTCACGTCTCAGAGTCTCAAATGCCAGACACTGATCTTTACTTCAGCACACACTGTTTCAGCTGTGCTCAGGACCGTGTGATACTTCCTAGTCCCCAGCTTCCAGGACAGGTGAGGGTTATCCATTTCTAAAATATTTCCAGCACTCAAGAGAGAGAATTCATTTGTTCAAACAAATGAATCGACCAACGAAAAAAAACCACCAACCCTACAATACAAAAAACTAGCAGACTATAAGAAAGATACAAAGCCAGAGAAGTCAGTAGAAAGACTCGTTGTTACCACAGCTTGCTTGGTTTTAATCCTCTGGCTAGTGTTGTGTGGATACTTCAGGCTGGAGGGAAGTACATAGAACAGCCTAGTTGTTAAAGACTAAAGAGTCAAGGACAGGAAACAAATTATGTTTGTGGCCAAAGTGGGATTCATTTTCCATTTATTTCCAAGGTTGATTTATTTCACTTAACTTTAGAAATTTACAGCGAAGCTGTCAGCAGCTGAGCCCGTCACCTTAGACTCTTCATAATCAACGGTAAGAAATAAGTACTTCAGGACCCAATTATCTCACCCATTTTAGACTACTTTTTTTTCCCAGATGAAATGAATTGCAACAAGAAGTGCCTGTTTCTGTCCATTGGCCATAAAGCAGATCCAGGACAACCAGGTCAGACATAACAGACCTATACACATTCCCTTCCCTGGAGCTCTGAAGAGCCATTAACACTTCTCTGCACCATTAACATCATCAGTTCAGAAGCAACCCAGCCACATGCTTATAAAATGTTTCTCCATCTCCCCAGAAAAACAAGTATCTTCAGAGAAGGTTTTAAGAGGTGCAGTGCTGGAAAGAAAAGCATATGAAAACACCATCTGTATTTTTAAATCAAAAAAAGCATGAACCTAGCACTATTTTTTGGGGACACAAACACAGTGTTTCAGTAAGCTACTTAGGGTATGTATACCACTGTACTGTTCGTCAACTGACTCAGGCTACAACATGCCTAAAGTGTCCCAGGCCTGTTTTCCATAATTTCATTCAGTCAGAGTCACTTCTTACAGGTGGAGATTTCACTCCTTTCCCCAGATTACCTGACTTGTCTTGAGAGCTTTTCCGTGAAATCTTCATAGCGCACTAAGAGGTTATTTATACAAATACACAGTGCATAGTACAATAGGCACTGATCCTTTCTTTCCCAACTTTCCTCATGGGTACCATAAGCGCAAACAGTCACTCATCACCATAATTTTTGAAGGGGTAATAATGCAGGGAAACCTGTAGTGCAACATGATTTTATCTGCTGTACCATCTCTGCAGAGGGAAAACAAGGGTGAGGTGTTGAGGGAACCAACATTCAGACTTCAGTGTGACAGACTGTCAAAGAACCAGAACCTCCCATGTGCAGGGATCAGATGTTCCAAGGAATAAAACTTCTCTCTACAGATCTTAAGCCATTCCCCCCCCATACCCCAAATACCTTCGCTGCTCTTATACAATAGTTTAAAACATGAATGATTCCTGGCAAACAAGAAAAGCTTGATGCTTTACATGGAGTACCTAACTGCAATAAGAATCCAGTTTAATTATATGCCCACCTGTTGAGAGAATTTCTCTCTCTGTTGAGAATTGTTGTCCGTATAAGTCAGGAACAATAAATCAAGTTGACTACCTCAGTAAAGCTGAGAGAATTAGCCTCTAAGTATTTGATTTAATCCTTTGATAAAAGTGTCTCATGGACATATCTATGGTAAAGGTAGTGAAAGAACAACAGGACAAACTGTTTTTTCTCATAAGCTAAACCCTAAGCCTCTGACAATTTCTGAATACAAAGGGTTCAATCCTCCAAAGTCTTAAACATCATCAGTGGTCTCAAAGCTATAATTATTTAGTGTCTTGCAGAACTAAGCCATAATTGCTCTCAAAAGAGCATATTGCTCACTGAGAAGAAAAGTTTCTTCATTCGTGATATTTAGCTAATTACATTCATTTCTATCTCATTGAGCATAAGCCAATAAACCTGTGGGAATAGTTTAATCCATCTCAATTAATCACACCACAATTACAACTCTTTGTCCATCCAGTTTCCAACCCAGTATTTATTCTAACCACAGTAGTACCTAGCAACATCATTTTAAGATGAGTTAAGTGTGCTGTAAACACTTGATCCAAGTCAGTCCCAGCTTTAATGCAGTTAGGGACATTCAGAGTTATTGTTATTGAAAATCTTGTCCATTGTGCTAGGATCATCACTTCAAGGTAGAAGTTCCTGAGAACAATTTGTGCATGTGGCTTACACCTTCCTCCTAAGTAGCGTGTGTAAGTCCATCCCCAGTGCAGCTAACTTTGCCAAATTTTTGCCAGCTCTACCTTCTCCTTTAGGTTCAGCTGATGAATGGAAGCTACATTGGTAGCTTCTTCCACATTTTCTGCCTAGAAAGGTATGGGGGAGAAGGCAATAAAGGATATGTCTGCTAGGGACTTTTACATTTTTAGCTTCTCCCTCAGAGAAGTTTAGCAAAACTTTTAGCCATAACCAGCAAGACTTTCCAAACACCTGTTGGCAGATATGGTTTGGGCTCCCCAGCAGATTTCTACACGCACTGTCATTTCGTGTGTTGCTGCTGTGCATACTCATTTTGCAAGGAGAGCACTTAAGGAATCAAATGTTTTAGAACTAGCCAAGTCATGGAAGTGTCAGTGAACTGTTCAAAAGACTTCTCCTATTGAAGAGTCAAGGGCACGGAGAGAGTGGTATTTTGCATGGTGTACAGTTCTTCACTATCTAAAAGCAGTGGGACAACTGTTACAAACATGAACAAACACTGGTCAGCACTGATTGTTTGTTCTGCAGACCCATGGCAGAAAGAGAACTTTAAATACTGAATAAAATGTAACTACGGTCAAAAAGGGGGCACTATATCACTATAGTTATCACTATGTCACTACAGCAGTGCTTCCAAACTTACAGACTGTGGAAGCACTTATAGGAAAAAGCCACCCCAACCCAGGGGTCACATAAGAGAGCCTATGTGTGTGTGTTTGTGTTCAACTCAAGCCTCGACAGTTGCAGTGCCACATTGCTAAATTAATGCTGGACCAATGACTTAATTTAAGGGTCAGTACTAATGCTCAAGACAGCTAGATACTGTTCTTGATTCTCTTACCAGACTAAGCTCTGCATACCTCCTTTTTTACCGTCCTCTGTAAACCTGCTGCACTAAAAGGGAACAAAGACCAGTGCATGCTAATTTGAGGGGGAAAAGTCCAAAAATTTTCTTTCTGACCCTCTCTTTAAAGGAATCGGCACACTCATGTCAGTTCTGAACTATCCTCTGATCACACAGACCTTCCTAGAATTGCTTCCACCACACACAGTTATTTACCAGGTTAAATTGCAAATATCCTGTTATCTTTTACAAGGAAAAAAATCGCTGCTTTGGTCAATCACAACTTTCATGGTAAGAAATAAAGAAGGACTTGACAAATCAATGGAAACCTCTGTATTGTTAACAGATCTGTTTTCCAGCTCTTGATACATCTCTGTGTTTGGTTGTCTGTGGAGAAGTGGGTGACAGTGAAAGAGTATCTGGGCACAGATCTGACACTGGTATAATAGAATGCACAAAGCACAGTTTCAAAGCAATGAGCAGCGATTTTGCTGCTTGATTCTTATCACAGGGGCTGGAAACCAGAAGCCTAAATCCCTGCTATATGTTAGAAATACACTGTCAGAAACAGAGATGTTTCATATTCAATGAGGAAGGCGGCTAATCATTTGGGGAGAACAACAAAATTATTTTAAGGGGATGTCATCAAACTATGAAACCTACAGTGGCAGTTAGCTCCCTCCAGTTTTGGAGATCCTAGAAATATAGTTCTGAGTTCTCTGACACCCCTAATTATGCCCTCTTTAAAAAGAGAACTTAGAAAATATAAGTTAAGATATATCAGACACTCAGATTTTGTCACCAACACTTGTCAAAATCCTTTTTCCTAACACTAAGTGCTGCCTGTTGGGGTTTAGAAAATACAGTACCCTAGAAGTTTCTTTAAAATGAGACACTTGAGGCACAGGTTACACTAAATGACACAGTGAATACTAAAACTCCCTGCTGGGGGCTGAGCAATGACGTCCTCTGTGCTCTCCCCTCACTCTGCCAGGGTGTCCTTGGGGAGGAGCTGCCCTACTGCAGTAGCCCCAACACAGTCTCATGGAGTAAATATGGGGGCAGTGCATGGGGCTCATCTCATGCCTAACCTGAGTTTCCCTCTCATCCACCACAATCAAGCAATGAACCCTCTAGTTTGTTCAAATACAAGTTTAATAAAATGCCAAGTCCAGTTCAAGTGGCACCAAACAGCTACAGTCTCTCCAGAAAAACAAGTAATTTCTTGTACAGAATGACAAATGATGTCTGGCTTCCCACAGATCACACCTGCTCATATATGAAGCTTTTCCTGCAAAAGTAATATTTTTTTTTCCTCCCTTGATTCCACAATGTCTCACACCAAATAGGCTCATTTCTTCAGCTTTATTTTACTCAACTGAATGAATATTTTCATGAAATCTTATGCTTTCTAAGACTGCCAGCCTCCTGTCAAACTGGACTGAAGTTGGCCAATGAGCTCAAAAACTACTGAAACAGCAGGACTGCAAATTCTCATTTCTTTAGGAAACCTAGCTACCTAGCCATACTTTAAAAAGCATTTTGTACATTCTTTTATGCCAGAATATTAGATGTGGAAGCACCTGAGACTATTCAAACCTGGATTAGCCTGATAGATTGCAATTCAGTTCATAGCTTCTTATGCAACCTGCAGGTAGCCCTTTAATTTTCCTTACTTCATCAAAATTAATAAACTTTCATTTCTTTCTTGTCGGTAGATTTGCAGACTTTACAAGTAACTTTTCTACCTTCGTAAAGAATGCCTGCATCAATAATAATAATCCAGGATAAATTGCAATCCTTTTGTCACACCTGTAATAATAAGCCATAGCAAACATCACTGGTCTGAGATAATATTTCACAGGTATTGCAACATCCATTAACCACTAGAGCTGTACTACTCTTTTCTGATGTGACTTTTTTAAACCACAATAACTAAGTGAATCTCTTATGCACAAAATTCTATGTGCTTTCTTTATTACTAGAGAAATAACAACCTAAAGTTCATAGTGTTCACTAGAGTTCAGCAGCAATAAAATACCCTAGAATTTTAACATGGCTCTCATAAGACCAAAAGCCTCAGATGGCTTTGGAAAAAGGTTGTAATTTTGTGAATTTTACAAGTAGAGAGAATTTTCAGAAGCAGCAGAAAATGTTCTCCTTCCAAAATGACACTGTAACCATGGACGGACTGGGAGGAAGGGAGGGCAGGGGAGGAGGGGAGAAGCAGTTACCAATTACTATTCTCTTATGGCCAATCCTAGTTTGTAAACAGAGCTGAAAAAACAAATAAAGCTTTGGTTTCATCTATGTGGTGGGGAAGTGGGGAGTATGGTACAGCTCTCCCTGCATTTACTTTGATATTCAGGAAACGTCCTCTTTGGGTTTCCCAGAAAATCAGCTGAAAGAGAAAGCTGTAATAGTGATAAGGCCGGGAAGGTAAATCTGATAAGAATGGGCCATTAACTAGAGACTTCTAGCAACCCAGCAGAGGGTGCCCAAAGGTGCTGTATGGGGAATGCTGACCCCTGACTGCCTCCTCCTCTGCAGATTCTCAAGGTAGAGGGCTGAGGGGAGGGCATTCAGCAACTGAATCCCTCTCTGTGTAAAAATAACCAGAACTTTAAAGATGCTCTTTAGTCCAGGCATAGATGGAGAAAATTAGACCCACACTTAATCCTAATAATATAATGAAGATTTCCATTTTCAGCCGAGTTCTTCAGAAGCAGGCAAAGCTACTCAGGGCCTGCTCCCGAGCTCAAGATGTCAATGGGGCCCAGACTTGTAAGCCAGAGATAAAAAATATTGAGTATTGGAGGGTGGGGAATCTTTCCAAAGACAATGATAAGCAGAGAACCAGGTTTGCAGTAAGTACCTGAACAGGTACTTAAGAGACAATAAACCTGTAATCACCTCAAATGGTTTTGCATTTACCTTCATTATTCTGTAATATTTTTCTTAGGCACAACTGCATCCATATTAATACAATCTGTCTTCCTGCCACTGACACTTTATCAGTTATTGATTTAGATATTTGTCCGTCTAGAGAGACATAAAAAAAGAGAAACCACTGTACTTCAGGCAGCTATTCTTAGTGACCTAATCAGTCTAAGGCTCAATAAGCCAGGATCTGTAGTCTAAATATACTTTAGTTGATTCACCTCAGCTAGATGATGACACTGAAAGTAGTTGCATATAGATTTAAAATAACCCATAACTTCCTGATTCATTTCCAGAATATAAAACATAGGAGCAGCAAGGGTTGACTCTATAAATCAGAAGAGGTGACACAGTATGTGAGTGTACATGACAACTTCCTAAGCTTCTGCTCCTTGGACTATTCATCCAGTTGGTTATCTTTATGATTTTAAAGGGCATGATTGGCTGAAAGAGCTGTCTTTTCCAAGCAAGGCCAGGCAGTTTTCTTTCTACTGGAGGGCTACTACATCTAAGATGGATGGTGATTTCCAGTTATGGAGCAGGGAAGCATTACACACTGCTAGGCACAGAAGAGAATCATCACTAGAGCATAGATGCTAGGAAACTCACAGCTTCCCAGGGTATTAACAAGGAAGACCATCAGTCCTACTTTTAACATTCTGATCCTCAGATTTCCCCCTACTGAGGATTTCCCTCATGTACAAAGATCCTGAACCTTAGCTGCTTTCCCCGACCCTTCCCCTAAGGGATCTGTTTTGCTTTCATTAACACTATGATCTCCTTCCTGCCTGATGTCCCAACTCTATAGTGAGAAAACATCATCCCTTTTGAGCACTGAAACCAGATCTTCAACAGAAATTACTCCCCTGGAAATTCACTGGTGTGCTTATAGTTTGAAAAATAGTGCAATGAAGGTGCATGTTGTAGAAACAATACCAGGGACTCTGAGTATCTCAAACTTTTTCTGAATCTTAGTGGTCTAGGAAAGTGACCAGCTCATGAAGAAAATTGTTAAAATTCCAGAGAGCTGCACCAGTATCTAGAATGCTTTAAAGAAAGAAAGAAAATGAATACTCTTAACAAGCAAATAAACAGGTCTGTGAATTGGAAACTTAATTATAAAACAATGCTCGCTACTTATGGATCAAAGGCTGCCTCAGACATAAGGAAAAGGCCATGACGGCATACAGCACAGTGTGTGTACCTTCCAGTAGGCACCTCAGCCTATGCACAAGACACCTGAGTCACTGCAGCAAATCCTCTAGCTGTGCAGGGAACGAGCTGACCATCGCTCACTAGCCAAGAAATCAGGACTCCTGGCACACTAACAGATATAGTCAGCCAAATCTCTCCCTCTATTTCTCTCCAATTTTGAACATCAGGCCAAAATTTTGTCCTGCCGCTCTGCATGGTAAAACAGGGAGAGGGCTCCAGCCCAGTGCGTTAAATTGTTTTTCAGCCCATAGTTCATGGGCTGCTGGTGGCTCATAAAACAACAGAAGGTGATCTGTGAAGTGCTTGCTAAATCAACCCCTACTCCAAATGCACATTCTTATACATGACAGCAAAGATAAAAGTAAAACCAGGAAAAATAAAGGTAGGATAATATTCAAACTTCTGCTTAACATTTTCTTAAAAGCAAACAGTGCGGCAAAACTGCAAAACCAGGTGTTTACCAGAAGGTAAGCTAGTCTTTAGACTAAAAAAACCCAACACAAAACCAAGCATAAAGTACAAGACATAGTGTTGCCCTTAAAGGACGTCTTGTAGGCCCTCCGACTTCAGATCTGTCAAGTCTCAGACAAACTGTTTTCTCTCCAAGAGAACAGTAAGGGAAACCTTCTAGAATTAGCCTTTAAATTTTGCATTACCCTGCATTCACATCTCCCTGTTTGTGATATGCGGAAATAGAGCCTTTGCTCTTGCAAAACTGCCATTGAAATCCAAAAATGTTATTCTCAGCGAGTTCAGAACCTAGACTTTAGAAAATTAATTCTTGTACAATGCAAAAATATGAATTAAGCATTGATTGAAACTGGCAGATTGTTTTTCTCCCTCAGCTTAATTCTTAAAAGACCAAGTTGTTCCAATTAATTTCCTAATGGGCAGATATCCAGATCCCAAACAGAAACCCATTACAGTTAGTGCTGGCATTCTCGCTGATTATCAGCGAGATCCAGAAGAGTAAAGCAAGTTTGCAGGCCATCCTAAAGGCAGTCAGAGATCCTTCTAGAATGTGGAAGGAATATATCCAACAGAAAAAGCAGATTTACTATCTATGCTTGTGTATTCCATACCCCTCCAAAAGTTTCAGGTTCCTAAGCACCATCCAGTGCCTTGAGTGGGGGGGCCACATGAATAAGTGACTACTGGGTTTTAGAACTTTTCTTTACTCTGTGGAAGGGATTTTGGCTGTGCATCTGCCCTTCAGTTGCTCCATCTCTGAAAGAAGGCATTTGAACTTGACGAGCTTTAAGATCCCTGGATGAAGAACCGTTTGAATGCAAGGTGTTACTGTTTTCACAAAAGAAATAAAAAGAAAAAAAGTTTAATTTCTTCACTGATTTCTGGTAGGACACTTGCCTATTCCTAGCTTATTTTCATCATTTATATTTAATTACTGTTAATAAGTAAACAACATATGGCAAACACAGGGAAAAAAACCTGAGGTAACTCATGAATGAGACCCCTCAGTGGACTCAAACCTGCAAGAGCAGGGAAAACTGACATGAGATGAACTCTGAAAGCATCTTTAGGAAAATGCCAAAGCACCCCTCCTCCTCCTCTCCCGCAAAACACAGAACTCAAAGCCCAAGTCAACAGCAGCATCTGTTCTTTACACTCTGGAAACTGAAAACTGGTACAGAAGCTAAGGGTACTTTAACTGTCAAATTATTTCTTTTTTCTGTTATTTACAAAGTAGCAGAAGAGAGGATACTGAAAACAGCGTGAGCTATATCCTGAACTATATAACTAAATCATATGAGACATAAATTTCAGGCTATATATTCAAAAACATCAGAAATATCGAAATAGTAATTTCAAAAACTTCTGTGCTCATGGAAGAAGCATTTTCACAGGGCAGCATAAGGCTGGACTTTGAAATGCTGCAAATCCTCTAGGTGTATATGAAGAAGATGAAGCTACAAGCCCAGCAACAGGTCCCCTGTAAGAAGAGGAGGCCTTCAAAGTGCCTCTCCATGTGCTTCTTAAGGAGCTTAGCTGCTGCTGTTTTGTTTTTCTAGGCCTTTGCTCATAGCCACAGCAAGAAGGCAGCATGTGGAAGAGATGAATATGACCCACACTCAGCACTGTGTTTCAACGTTGCTACAGTTTCACAGCCCTGGAAGTCAACAGAAAATTTATTTTTTTTTTTTTTTCACTTGTACTCTGTCCATGCCCTCCCTCCATGGCAACACAGTAAAGCAGCTGACTTCTGACACAGCAGCCTGTCTCTGAAAAATCAATCACATCATGCTCAGAGGATCAGCATTACTTTAATATTATTTACCTTGACTTTGTTAATCATTTTCATGAAAGCACTGTTCTAGCACTTCACTTGCTCTTAAGCTCCTTTCAAGGGAGCTATTAACTTCAATATGGCAGATTTCCCTTTCTACAGCCTACAGTCTGTCTACATTTTCTGTTTTCTACAGAGGAAATGCTCTTTCCTGTACCTCAGAACATGGGCAGCAATGGGGAAACAAACCAAAGCATTAAACATATTTACTACCTTCTCTATTATGAAAATTAATTTTCCTAAATATTCAACACCAGTACTGCAATGATTACCTTTTGAATGAATGCCATTCAACTATATATATATATATATATATAGTTGGGGAAGATGCATAGAAAACATTAGGTGAATAAGTCTTCTAGGTGGTTTTTTTTTTTTTCTTCAGTGGCCACTTATATCTGATATATTTTCTTTGTTTTCCAAAATTTGTCATCTTTGTAAAAGAAAAACATGGAGTAGGTTTTTTTTTTCTTCTTCTTCTTCTTTTTTGCCTTTATCTTGTTAAAAATGGACAGATCAAGATAGAAGACATTGTAATATTGAGCAGTCTTTCACCTTTCAAAGTGCCAGGCTCTGGGTATGCTAAGTTTGTTTAGCACTATTAGTTGTCTTCTTTTGCCAGGTCATGTCCTAGCAGGACATCCTCTATGAGCAGAAATAATCCTGCAGAGAAGTTTATAACAGTTGATGACAGAAAATAAGCCTGCAAAATCACTTGTCATTCTCTTTAAATAAATAAAAAAAGAATAATACTATACAGGCTTGGAATAAATCCTGATTTAATATCAGCAACTGAAGTTATGACCAGCTTCAGCAACGGGTATCTGTGTGAAATCCTCTTTTGTGTGGGTTGTAATTAAAAAAAATATATAAATTTAATAAAAACAGTGATCACCTCCACTCAGGAATCTTGGAACTACAGATTGCAAAAATACAGTTTTTCATTCTCTTAGAGGAAGAATGCAAGACTTAGTATTCCATTGCTCTCTTGATGAGCAGATTACCCTTGCTGGCCTCCCTCTCCTGAGGGTTTCTGGCCAATGGGTTACTAAACCCCATTTAGGCAGGGCAGCCCCTAGCCCTTGGCTCTCTGTCCATACTCCTCCCCTAGTTTCCAGGGATACAGGAGGTCAGCCCAGGGCTTCCCATCAGAGGGGTGACTCCAGAAGCCCAGGACAGTTCTTCAGCTGTTTTAAAATAACATTTCAGGAAGAGACCACAATTCTCTCAGTTTTGTCACATTAGCATGATAGAGGAGTGGTGGTGGCAGTTTCAAGGACTGGATTTTTATTTAATTCTCTGCTAAAGCCATTCTCATCACATTGCTGGGCATTTCAGATGAATAAATAGAAATTGTGTGTTATGTTTTGCTTCTACAATTTTCGCTCCTGGTGAAGACATCTTTGAGTTTGGAGTACATTTTATCTAGACCTGTCCACTACTGAGCAGAAGTGCCACACTTCAAGTACAAGTGCAATTCCTCAAGATGAAAACTGGTTTTCCCTGATGCCTAAGTGTCCCTGCCACTCAAGAGGAAGAATACCTGCTATTAATCATAGTCGTTGATTTACAAGTGCAGACTCCTTCTCTCTAATGGATCAGAATTCACACATTAGTGTTTTCCAAAAAAAAAAAAAAAGTAGCTCAAAATGCCAAATAAAAATATAACAAAACATTGTTCTATTTTTACTTTATAACAATACTGTACTTTTTGTTTAAATCAGCTATACTGAATCATGAAGCAATATAGAATTCAAAAGTACATGAAGTACAAATCAAGCTTTCTAGTCTGTGGAGAGGAGTTCTTTACTAGAAACATCAAATGTCTTTGCAAGATGCTTAGTCGTTTTTTCTTCCACACTGTTACCTGGCCTTTTGAGAGGCTTATTTGTCAAAGCCTTTTTCAGACAAAGATTTCATCCTGTGATGATGGAGAAGGTACCTACTGGCCTCTAATTCCTATTGCACTAGTTATTTGGCTTAGTACGCTGCACTCACACAAGGAACTTAATGCCAAGCATAAGCAGTATGGTCAATGATGAAAAACTGTACATCCATCTAGGAAGAAGTCCCTTTCTGAGAAGAACAGTTTTTCTGCCTGGTAACATACAATTCAGGTACCTATATTGCTGATGCATGCTGTCTTACGATGGTACCTTAATGCCACCAAGAAAAAGTATGTAGGTGTTCCCATAAGAAAAGCCCAAACAAAAAAAAACCCACAAACAAAAACACCCCACAAACAAAAAACCCCACAGACAAAAAAACCCCACATACCCAAATGCAACACCCTCACCAAAATCATATTTCAGTTTGTCACGTAGCACTGAATAGTATGACTACATGTTTTGTCAAAGAGTATTTATTCTTTTGTACTGAAGAGTACTGCCTTTCAAATACTGTAAGTCTTATCTCCATGCTATGCAACAGGAAAAAAAAAAAAAGGACTTGAATAACCGTCCCATAAATTTCAACTGCTTCAATCAAGGTATACCTAACCACTTTCCTTTTCTAGTCCAAAAATGCTGTATCCTGTCTTTTGCAAATACACTTGTCGAAGCCTCTGCTTCTCATTTTTATGCAAGAGATAACACAGCAAAAAAAAAGTACTATCATGCCCTACTGAAACCTGGAATCCAAACCACAGCAAATATAGTGAAGTGATTGCATTAGTCAATATATGATAGTCATACCTGCTTTCTAGGCTGTTAACATTCAGGTGCTTGGACAGAGACAACTTTGTCCAGACTGTGGCTATTACTTTTTGTAGACACATCTACACTATTTTGCTTGCCTCCTAGAAGCCAAGCACATGGTGGATTTCCAATTCCAGCAAGCTTTTTAGGTATAGATAAGCTGAGGCTGTCTTCTGTTCATTGTGTAGCATGCAAGTAAGTGGCAAACGCTCAGGATGGAGGCATGTCAAAACAGAAATTTTTCCTTTACCTACTTTAATTGCCTGCGGTCTCAGAACCTGGACTGAAGCAGGTTTGCTACCTACCTTGAAATGGCAGCACATAGTCTCCTTAACCCAGTCATCAACGGAAAGAACCCCCCCACCCACACCTTCCTAGTCCACTCAAAACATTTTTAGTGAGGCTGGACAAAGCATTTCACTTGAGAGCTGTCTGTGACTAATAAGTTGCAGCAGTGACAGGACAGAACTGTTGTGGACTTCTACATCAGAGCTCTTAAGACACACAGATACCAATCACCGCCTTTTGGGTTATACTGGAAACAGTTAGCGAAGACAACTAGGAAGTGCTATTTCTAAAGTCCTGTCAGGATAAATAGATGCAAAAAAGACTGATAGGTCAAGTAGCATTGATATCATTGTCTCAACTCTTTGTATCGTCATTGGGATACCTACCAACTATGGATGAAATAGAAATTGGCGGAAGCTGAGAGAGTGCAAATTTATTACTGTAGGAAGCAGGAGACCATAACGTTCATTGGTTCATTTAGATTTCACCAAGTAAAGGTCAGATGTCATGACCAACTCCAGAATGGGAAGTCATCTACAGATTCCCATTTGACTGGTAAAATAACCTTGTCCTTAAGTAAACAGGTTATTTCTTTAGAGGGGACAGGTTAAACTAAATGCACTTTGGATATGGAAATGAGAAATTACGTTGGCTGAAGGCTTCATAATCAGTAATACTAGATAGCAGTGGTTTTAGAGAAGTAGCAAACTGAACATGCTGCTTTTATGTCTGCTAACATTTTCCTTAACTACACACCTAGATTGTAGGTCAGTAAAATGCTCCATAAAAGAAGGCACGAATCACAGCTTCTGTCTCTCTGCACGTTGTTGTAAATAAAATCAGCCGCAGGCAGGGACTATCTCATAACCATTCTGTTCATTACATTAGCAAGGTCATCCACGTTATTGCTTCCTGTCCCGCTTTCATGGTTCAGTTGTATTCAGCTAAATCAAAGGTGGGAATATTAGATGTAATCCTAAAGGAAGATACTAATATAATCCTCCACAAGGAATTAATACACTTCTTTAAATTATCCAAATTCTTAGCAATTATTAGCCAGTTAATCCATATTTTGCTGGGTATGTAAACTATGGGTAATGCATATCTCTTATGTGGATCTTCTTTCCACACTTGAAATTGTTACTAGAAACACACTGATTTTGTAATGTGACAATTTTCTTTTATTTCTGAGCAGTAAATGCAATTTAACACAACACAGAAAGTTGCCCAATCACTTGCTACTGGTGCAGAATTATGAACAGTTACTTATCTGTTCTGTGGGAAACCCAAATGAATAGTAACAATTTTTTTGTTGTTATTAGATTTTTTTGGTAGAGCTAAGAGTCAGAACACTATCCCATTGAGTTTGGGAGTGGAAGTTTGCATAAGTAGCATAATTCACTGGACCAAAATGAAGCCCAGGCCCCCCATAATACAGTTCCCACACAGCACAGGAGAACAGATCAGATCTACCCATCTAGCAATAGGCAGATATTGTTTAAAGCCAAACTGTCCCTCTTGGAATGTAGGTTCAGATCCTGGATAAAAAAAAATATATATTCTATTAACAGTTGATTGGTGTGGGTCATTTCATAGTATGCTATGAGAAGTCAAAGCTCTTAAAGAATTTCTGCCTAAAATTGTCAGAAAAATCTCCCCCATCTCTTAGCATACCTTAATCTACAAAATTATAGCATGCCTAAAACAGCAATGTACAATCGAAAGAATGCAGAACATTTCTCTTAAAATATTTTTTTGTTTACTTACTAGGAAAATATAAACCTTTCAAAATGCATGCTTCTACAAACATCTTAAAACCTTATTTTGTAACAGAAAAATAAATTTTACATGTGGGCTCCTTGATAAGTTGCACAACATTCTGATTACTCCTATTTTGATTTAATTACTCCTTCTATTTATGCTGCAAACCACCAACAGTGAAAATTACGAATTACATATTTGACTTTAAAATTCAGAATTGGCATCTGCTCAGGCTAATTTTTTTGGCTCAAATTCAAGCATACAAGCTAACCATTTATTTGTATTTTCGGAGTAGTAAAAAAAGGCACCCCGCCCCAAACCTCAACTACCCCCCTCCCTGAATTCTGAAATGATCGCCTATCAACCCAGATTCTAGCAATAAATGATTCATGTGTGCCACGCTCCTGTCACTACACAGGCAGCAGTTGAAACAGGCACCATGCAAAGAATTGTCTCAGATTGATAGCATTTTTTTTAGCCTGGGTTCTCTTGAGAATTAAAGGCAATATTAAGCTGAAAGTTTATTTTACAATATTATATAAAGCCCAGCACATTAACCTTGGATCTCTGGATTTCTCACGCAATCTACATCATTGTAGATACAATCCAAACTACTGAAAACAAAATCAAAACCTCTACATGTTTCCAGGACAACTAAAATTCTTGAAAGACACTGTTGGCCTTGCTAGCACATGGCCTTGCTAACAACAATTTCTGCTAAATTAATTATTCTGCAGGCATCCAATTTTTTTTCCACCATCTCTAACGCATATTTATTCTTCAATGCACTACTATTAGTGAGTTCATTAAATGCAATTATCAATTAACAATGTCACTAATACCCTGCTGCTGAAATCTGCTTCTACCATCAGCACTAGAATAAAATTGTAAGTTGTGTACTAATATTTGGTCAGTATCTTAAGTGGGTACATCACTGAAATAAAGTCCACCAAATTAGGATCAATTTGAATCAACTCATTCATTTTTAATATCATGTCACACATTTTGGCAGAGAAAGAGATAAAAAAAACGAGTAGCATTACTTAAGTGCAAACAAATGAAAAAGCTAAACTGCTGCTCTGTCATGCTGATCTGTGCTCCTTGGCATGTGATTTAGTTCTGTTAGAGATCATGCACAGAGCAAGGGAACTGACAAGCATCAGGAGACAGGCCTTACACAGTTACCTGCTCAGCTGAACCACTAATATTTGCATGACTGATCAAGACCCATATTCTGTTTATTCTTAGGTAAAATAGAGAGTTGGTGCTTTCCAGAGCACTCCACTTCCACTGGGGGGAGGAAAAATAAATACAATCACAATAACATTAAAAGATTGTTATGGTCACAAAGTCAGACAGACAAGTCATGAAATGCTAGAAAACACCATGCAAGTTTAACTCTGGGTATTACTGTGCCACCTTCAATTAAACTTATGCACTGTTTTTCCACAAGGTATTTCTTCTTGGCAATGCATGGAATATAAATCAGTTGTGCACAAAGCAGCTACTGAAAATTTTGGTCTTCTCACATTTCTTGCCTTGCCTATTTACTGCAAAGTCTTCTGAATGAGAAAATGTTTTCTAGTATTATACCCTTAGCTTCTTAAGTGCTTTGAGATCTCTTGCATCTTGATTGCTATCACTGGAAAAAGTAAGTCTCAGTCCAGTCTGACATTAATGGTAGGCTCTTTATAACACAGATGATGAAACTATTATTTAACTGTTTGGCTAGGAATGTTTTTTGCTTCAAATAACAAGTCAAACATCTTAAGTAGGCTGAATGACATGTAAACATCATTCTTTTGTACACATGCAGTAAGAATTATTCTTACTACTTTGTACTGTAGACTATAACAGCTCTGTCACCTTCTTGGTTTCACTTTTTTTTTTTCCTACACAGAGGCTTTAAAACATACATTCTGGCTAGGATGCTAAATTGGCTATGTTGCATACTTCTCTGCACTTAAATAATAGTCTATTTTAATAAGAATATTCTAAAGAACATCACTCAGGACTTAAATACTCTGAATAGAAAACATGTTAGACTTTGCTGAGTATCTTCTCCCTCATAAGTGTCAAATACAACATATCATATGCCAGGGTGGGGAAGGGGAAGACTGAGAAGGAGAAAAATAGTTATGCTGTGCAACTTTGAAGGCTACTACTTGCTATAGCTAAGGATTATTTGGTCTCATAAGAAAAGTTGTCGAGCCTTGTACTCACAGATAGTTTTGAGAGACAGGCCATACTCCTGTGCCTTTTATTGCTGCAGTCTTCTACTACTTGTAAAGTTGAGGCATTCCCCTTCTACCTCCATGTGAAACATGCTCCTAAGTGAGGACAGAGTTGCCTGCATTGAAAAGCCTGTTTCCTTGGTAATTCAGTAGGGCCATATGACATTCCAGAAAGCTAGAAAAGAGAAAGAACTGCAAATGTGATGTGTCTGAGGGACACTGAAGATGATGGGGAATAGACAGCAGTAATACTGTGTTGCATCCCTAAAAGATCAGGAGATTGTAGCCTATTTCAGTAGGTCACACAGGAGAAGATCCTTTCACTCCCACACATACAGAGAACTCTGCATTTGAAGCTCTAGCTTTGCTAGGAAAAAAACACCAAACAACAGGCTATCTTCTGTCTGTTCTTATTAACATCTTAAAAAACAAATCTATGGGTTGACTATTTCCTTCACACACTAGAAATGTGACTGCATAGCCTGCTTATAGAACACATATACGCTATTTTAACAAGCTTTCTTTGCCACATGTAAGGAATACAGCTTAAATCTGCAGCAGGAGATTCATGAAATTCCCAAGGTTGGAAATGGGTAAGTCGACCTATAACAAAAAGTTTACAAGCCAATTTCTAAAAGATGTTTAAAGGCCAGAGGATACATACAGACAACACAAGGAGCCATCATCTGTTTTTAAGAAATGATTGGAACAGGAAGGCAACTTCTCCCACTGATGTTAGTGTATAGAAAAATAACGCTATCTGCAATGTGTGAAGAAATCTCTCTTGTGTCATTCAAAGGCCTTATAGAACACTGGGCCAGTGAAAAAAAATTCTCCCTGTTCAAACCTATTGTCCTCCTACATAAAATCAATGGCACCGCACTAATGATTAGTTTTGGAGAGAAATAGACAGATAAAACCTGCAACCTTTACTCACACAGGGCCTACGTAAATATTTCTAACATCCTGAGTGAAAAAAATTCTCTCTTAAGGATCCCCAAAAGAGCAAAAATTTATAAACATTATGAGTTACCTTTTGTCACAGATGATGAGATTGCGTATTATGGAATCACATGTTTGCTCAGAAAAGGAGGATCGTGTTATGTAATTTTGATCTTTACTATCATGAAGAAAACATCAAGCACAGTCCTGGTGCTTCTGCATGGTCTAAATCCTGATCATCTCTGTTCACATCCAAAGTCCTAATGACTTAGACCACCCATACATCTGAGCAAGAATGACCCATCTCAGACAACAGATGACATAAAAGAAAAGCAATTCTGAAGAGAACTGTTCTTCAAATGGCCAAATTAACACCTTCATAAGTTGAAAGACAAACAGGAAAATAGCACTGAATCCCCAGGCTTATACACTTCCACTGGACAGGAACCTTGGTAACAATGGCACTCTATCTCCAAATATCTAAGAAACAGCCGTAAAGGAGAAGATGGGTTGGGAAAAAACAGGTAGGTTACAGGTTACCCGACTGCAGCAGAGTGGGAAGACAGACTGTTTTCCCTCCTTCCAAGTGAAGGGGACCAGGATAACTTTGGAATCCATCGTGAAGATTTCCTCTCTTTCCCATCCTGAAGTGGGCTACCACAGTCCCAGACCTGCTGTAACCACTGTGAAGGTAGCACAGAGAAGGAGAAGAAATGCTTGGGAAGGACTCCTTGGGAGTTCAAGAATTTGTGTGCATGAATTCTTCACACTCAAGGAGCTGCTGCCTCTTGAGAGAGGGCAGTTACATACTTTCTCACCTGGCAGTCTTCAGGACCAGCTGGGAGTTAGACAAGAAGAGCTGGCATGCACTGGACAGGAAAGCTAATTAGATTCAGTTTCCACATAACAAAGGTTACAGATAAGAAAGTTCCAGTATCGAGTATTGTCAAGGCAGTCACCTCAGAAGCTCCTTAAAGCTGACCCTCTGCAGCAAGTCACTTATAGTGCACTTGTTCACTACTACTTTGAGCTATTCATGTGATTTTTCTGTTCTTGGTGGTTGGGTAAAGTCTTTTTCAGAGCTGGCCTTTTAACAAATGTTTCTGTATTCATTCCATGCTGTCTTCCTCTCATTAGCTGATAGAATCACCTGCTGATGATATCTTTTTGTTTTATGCTTTTATGCCAGATGTGCCTATTATTCTTCTGTCCTGTTATGATATGACAGTTTTTTATGCTTAATGTATAGTTTTAAGTTGTGCCTTATATTCACAAGTCCACACACACCTGTGGCTGTCAGTTTCCTGTCAAATTATCAGGATGTTTTCTCTGAAAAGCAAAGAAACTTGAGCTTCACTAAGATAGTTGGTAGGCAAGGATTACTAAAAACCCAAAACAAAACCAACAACAAAAAACCACACCCAAACTCACCACATAAACAGCAGAATCTGCAAACAGCCAGTGGAGCACCCCCAGGCCAAAAAAAAAAAAAAAAAGAAAAGAAAAAAAAAAAAAAAGAAATGAATGATCAGCCTAGGTAGTTTTATGATGAAGTTAGCCTTCAGCTTGCTCCATAAATATAAGTTGTTCTTCACACAAGTCCATACTACTCACAGCCTGTCATTCCCAGCTTGCTTGCCTCCACACCTATGATTTTGCTTCAGATTTTCTTACTGACAGATGCTCCAAATAAAATCATTCAGCAACAAAAGCAAGCTTTACTTAGCAACAGTTTCCAGGGAAAATTTGCAATCCAAACCCACTGCAGGGGCATTTCATTGACTTAAACAACAGAACAGCACACTTAACACAAAACCTGTTCAAAATACAGCAATCTCTATTTTAACAACTGTAGCACTTGGAGAAAATGTTTACTAGTAAGACAAGCAGGAGAGTAAATCTGGATCACAGCAGGCAAGAGATCATACATTTACTGGCCAGCATCTGCTAGACAATTTGGGAAAAAATACAGCTGTATGAGGAAGCTGCAACTCAGACAGGAAGATTTTAGCTGAGCTTTGGAAAAGGAGCACTCTTGATGTTAAAAACCTCCCAGAGGATCTTAAACTACTTGAGTGTTTCCCAGCATCCCCCTACAAACACAAGGAGAAATGTCGAAAAAAGCAACGTGAAAGGAGGAGGGGGAAAAAAACCCTAAGAACACTGATGAAGAGAGGTAGAGGGGAAAATGATGAATTCAAGACCAAAGAGCTGGCAAGAACAACCAAAGTGTTTTACATAGTAATACGGAAACGTGAGGGAAGAAGGGCTTTTTTTTTTTTTTTTTTTACCCTATCAGTTAGCTCTTGTATTTTTTTGTCTTCTGTTCAAACCAGCCTAAACATTTTGAGCTCCAGCAATATAATACGGAAGCATACATGATGAAAGAGGGAGATATAATCACTGTGTACAAATATAGTCAGGTGAAACTGACTGAATACCAAGCAAAAGATTTTGTGATTATTTTTAAAAACAGTTGTGACAATGCAGAAGTATCACTGCAATGACTACAGCAGAGCTCATGCAAGCATGGGGATCTCCTTACACCACTGTTTATGATTAAAATAGTGTTGAAAGACAAGCCATCAGGTATGAGGAGGGCCACTAATGCAGTTCATCCAGGGCCAGCCAGCTAGCTAGCTGTTACTTGTTTACACCAGTAACTTTGGCACAGATTAAAAAAAGTGTTTAGGATTGTACATAGACCTAGGCAGCATTGTTAACAGCAGAGACCCATCATCAAACATCCAAGGCTTGATCAGAGGCGCATAACTCTAATGGAGCAGGTAGACCATTAAGAATTCACCACAGAAATACAAGCCACATTTAATATCCACCTTACCCACAGGCAACTCCTCTCCTGCCTCTTCCACACCCATTTCCCAGCTTCCTTTCTGTCCAGTCCCACCACCACGCTCATCCCTTGTTCTCAAAGCAACAGAATCATCTTGATTTTTCTTCAGGAAGAATTCTGTGTCAGGAGGAACTCCACTGTAAGGCTGGATTAGAGGAAGAAAAACATGATGAAACTGAATGCTACAGATTCTCAGATACATGCACCCAGGGACTAATGAAAACATCTAACCTAAAATGGGATTTTACTGTCTGAAAACAATTGAGGAAAAGGACCCAAGTCTGCTAACTGATCAAACAGTCTCTGAGTCACCCAAGTGAAGGAGCTCTGAAAGAGGATATTTACAATCCGAGTGGTCATGGCTGAGTAACTTGTGCTAGTCGATCCTGCTTTCAGCAGAGAGTTGGGCCAGATGATCTCCAGAGATGCCTTTCCACTACAATGATTCTGATTAGCCAACATAAGTCAGACTGGTTAGTCTCACAGCCAGCACATACAACAGAGGAAAAGTAGCACTGTCCACAGCAGAGGACTAGGGCAAGAGGTAGAGGCATAGACTTGGTGAGATCAAATTTAGATCAGAAATTAAAACACATTTTCCATTGATCTGAATGAGACTCTGAAACAATCTTTTGGATAGGAAAAAGGGAGCAAAACAATATATACACATGTGTGTGTATGTGCATATATATTAAGTTGGACTTTAGTATATGGAGTCAGACACAACCAGACACACATATCCAGGTCAATTGATAACATGTCATTTTTGTAGACTGGAAAAATGCAGAACGTCACGGAGCACACAGTGTTGGGCAAAGGAACTTGATTTTACATTTACATCTCTTGCATTGTGGCAAATATCACATAATAAACAACAAGCAGTTGATTCTGTTTTAAAGGCAAATCTTCAGAGTGGGACTGTGCCTTGACACCCTCATGACAGGATGCCAACAAACACCTTGCAGTCCAAGTTGCTAACTGCCTACCTCAGAACATGTATGCTGAGAAGGCATACGGCTTTAGACTTAGGCCAAAAATCAGTGTGGGAAAGGAACCCCCAAAGGCAAACAGAAATGGGTCAGAAAAATAGCACAAACAAACAAGCAAAAAATACCACTGTGCTCCTGAGGAAGCCAAAGTGACCCATAACTTGTGTGGAGGCCAGCAAGGAACTGAGAGGCAAGCAGAAGACAACAAAGTGCAGATCTTACCTGACTCTTTGTATGGTGCAAAGGATGAGTTGGCATTGCACAAATCCTTGATAATCGCAAGAGCTTTCTGTCAGTGCCCACCATGTCAGTATGTGCTGGAGGATGGGGCGGGGGTGAGGCTTGCTGTCTTGATTAGATATTTCTGTACACATTAGTGTCTGCAGTGCACTAGATGGGGTTCAGGAGCAGATCTTCTAATTCTGTTTAATCCAAAAGGAATGCAGTTCACAACGTGAACTGAAGTGCAGTACGGTAGGGAAGATCAGAAGATCCACATCAAAAGTGCACTGCTGCTTCATACTGAGATGTTGGCAGGGATGCACCCAGTGAACATCAGGATCCACCTAAGGTTTATATTCCCCATAGAAATTGTCTGATTTTGAAGTACAAAATACCTCCAACTATGTCTACACAGTTTTTGCTTTACTAGTGCTGAATGTCTGTAAAACATTCAATTGTTTCTATCAAACAATGGATTTTTAGAAACTAATGTATAGAACAGCAGCCATCATGGAATCATGGAATAGGGAACATACACAAGCATCAGAGTTTGAGGTTTCCCTTTCATCTCTGGTTAAGCATTGTATCAGCATCTTGTATCTACTGCCACAGTTTCCCATCAGACACACTACTTATACAAGAGAAAGGAACCCAGAGCTGCGGACTACACTGTAGTGAATTCACTGTCTCATTTCCCCATATGCACATTAAATCATTGCCTTCCTGCTGCCGGAGTTGATGTTATTTCTTTAGCACATACAGTTACAAAATCTATTATATTGATAACATATTTAAATAAAATCATATGAATATCTAGATTCTCGGTGTTTCCAAACTTGGAGCCTTTATTTGAGATCAGTCTTTACCTAATTATTAAGTTATTACCACAACTTTTTGTTAATTTTTTACTATTTCTTCTGTTATACTTCTAACAGGCTACCTTACAAGCATCTCCATATAAGCAGATAACTTTTTTTAATTCAGATGAATACAGAAGAAAAGTACTTAGCATGCTTAGTTGCAGAAAGGGCAGACTTTTAGGGTGTCTCAATACTTGAACATGGTTACTATGGCATGAGCTAAGAGATACTTCAGTGCAAACTGTGACAGAGAGACAGAGACTGAATACAACAGGCAGATTATACGTATCCCTAAAGACTGTATAGGATTTATTTTAAATCTTTTCAGAATTTTGCTGTCCACAGAGAACAGAAAACACAGGTTTCCTTTAATTTTGAATTCTGTAGTGTTTACTTTTAATTTGGAGCATAACCTGATTTTTTTTTTTTTTTTTTTTTTTTTTTACAGCAGTATAAGGAAGGAGGTTTTCTTTGGCAATCTCCAATTATATGTTTTGTAAGAGTTATTTACTGTAGTATTTGAAATTCACCATCATTCAAGACAAAATATCAGATTCATTTAATCACTGGTACACTCAAATAGGGAGTTCTTCTGTCTCCAGTTATGCTTTAATGAGAAACTCCTACACCATAAGTACTTATCACAGAGAATAAAAAAATGAAAAAAAGATATTTTTGTATAAACACAGACAAAAATCATAACCATTATTCGTTTATATCTTCTACCTGCAACAGTATCTGCAGCCAACCTAGGGGAAAAAAATGCTACCTTCAATTTGGCTGCCATGGTAACAGGAAATGGTCTAATTTATTGCAGTTATCACAAATGCTGTTAATCCTAGAGATAACGATGGGTGGCAATGAGCCATAGTGAGCAGGATTATTTTCTTTGAGTTTTTGCTAAGGGATTTGGGAAGAAATAGAATAACCAGTACTGAAGATGAAGGCAGAATAGGGACATTGAAAAATGAGTTAAAATTGAAGATCTAAGCAAGTTCTTCATTCATATCACCATACTGAATGGCACCCATCACCGAAAAGATGAGGCAAAAGTCTGCTTGCTTTTGGTAGACAGTAACAGTCTACCAAAACCAGAGATTACAGCAGATTCTCTTGCTGTTAAAGTACAGTAGGAAACAGTTTTCTAAATCTAAGTCTGGTTTCAAGTATGCTTTTACTTCCCATCAGGACAAAATGAGACCTTTTTTAACTCTTCTGTCTTGTATTTTCCCCCTTAAACTTTTTAAGAAAGAACACACTGATTTATACACCCTCTGCCCCCATACCAGGGAACACAATCACATGTGCAGATACTTGAGATGAGAGTTATCCTTTTCAGAATCATGGATCATTCAGATGGAAAGGTCTCTGGAGATCATACAGTTCAACCTTCTGTTCAAAGCAGGGCTAGCTTCAAAGTCATACCACGTTGCTCAGAGCTTCTTCCAGTCAAGTTTTGAATACCTCCAGGAATGGAGATTTAACAGCCTTCCTGAAATCTGCTGCAGTATTAGACCTTTCCGACAGTTAATTCCTCACCGCCCCACCCTTCTCCTCTTATTTTCCATTGGAATTTCCCTTTTTGCAGCTTATGACTGTTGCCCCTTGTCCTCTCACTGTGCACTGCTGTGGGGAGCCTGACATCACCTTCTTCCTAACACCCCTCAGGTACTTGAAGACAGCAATTACAAGCTCTCTGAATCCTTCTCCAAGGTGAAGTCGTCCAGCATCAAGCCCCTGAGGGCCTTACTGGCCCTGCCCCAGCCTGCCCCAACCCTGCCCATGGGCCCAAAGACCTCATTTCATCTCTGCCAGAGGCTGTTGGTCCCCACCTCAGCAATGTCACAAAGGTCTCCAACCCTGCCTCCTGAACAAACCTCGGATGCACACTGCAGCCTTGTCTCCAACCCTGTCCTTGGATCTGGCTCTTCTTGCTCCTGTTGACCCCTCTGGGTGGTCCCTGGCCTTGGTTCATCTCCTTGCCGTGCTTGAGCTGTCAATGGATCCCACTACCAACACCCAGCTCTGCCTGACCCTCTCAGACACTGTGGTGCCCATCAGTGAAGGACCACAACTAGTGTTGGTGTCACCTCCACTCCCAGCGTGGCCCCTTCTCAGAGTAGCCCAACTCTTGCTGCTTCCTAGACCCCTTAGCTTCAAACAAAATCCTCAGTACATACATTCATATGTGTGGACATAACCCTTGAATCAGGTAGCATGTACTCTGCTCTATGGTTTTCCTCATTTTTAGAGAAAGGTACAGTTACTACTAGAACTAGCTGATAGATGTTACAGGAAAGGTGTCTCTTACATACATGCATACTCTGGTCTTGCAAAGGTTTTCCAGTTTTCGTCAAAACGCTACTTTCCCTTATTTCCTTCTACCATACTGACACTTTCAAATTAGAAAAAACACATGAACAAAAAGGTCTACTTCCCCTTCACGTGAGAGGAAGAAGATTAATTTTTTGTTACTCCATTGCTAAAATGAGAGAATTTCCACCAAGTTCACACTAGCAATCTCTGGCCAGTAACAGCCTAAGATATTTTATTGACCTAAGCAAAAATTTAAGAAACACTTCAAGATAACTATCCTTATTGTAGACTGTTTTCATACTATATAAAAAAAGAACTGTCATGATAAGAAGATTACTGCAAGATGTGTATTATCCAGCATAAAGTGAGAGTACAGTCATTATTAGAAGTCAAAACTTCTAAGTAGCATGCTGTGCTTTTAAAGCCAGACACATTATAGGCTGCAGGAAACAAATTTTATACTTTCTGTTCATATTACATTACAGAGTAACAGAAATGTATACCTCAAAACTTGTAGGGTGAGCTGAGGCACTTGCTAGTGGACCCTTGCAATTGCCCACTGAGGCCCAGGGACAGAGCTCAAATCTCTGAGTGAGGGTCTGCAGAATTCTTTCCTGACCAAGGGAGCTGCTATTATCCAGGCATGTGACCATGGTGGGAGGCTTTCCAGTCAGGCCTTAAGGATCATTATCTCACTCCATACTTCTACACCTTCATTTCCTACTGAATGAACGGTTTGTTAGAAACTGTTCAATCTACTATTCCACATGTTGTACCTTTGATGTGCAATCTGCAGAGAACCTCCTTATCTTGAAGTCCCTGGTTGAATGAAACATCTTTCATTGTTTTATTTCATTGTTTTTTTTCTTTGCTTATCTACAAATAGAGTGAAATTGTCTTGTGTCCCAGAGGTATGACAGCTGAATAATACAAATATATGCAGTACCTAATTCAAAAAGCTATCCCAAAAGAGGAATAATTACAAATTAATTCTTTATTCTTGCCCTGTGGATGACTGATGTACAAGGTAGGTATCAGATACTTTACAGTTGCTCATTAAGTGTAAGAAGCTTCTGAAGTGTAATATGCCAGAATTACTACGGAATTATGCAGAGCTGGCACATGTCATTGAGTAAATAATTTCATTCATATCAATGTATCTGTATATAAGGCTAATGATGCACTGGCAAGGGATAATTTTCACTTTGCAAGCAATTATGTAGAGCCTTGGAACACCTACCCTTTAAAGAGGGAATGAATGTGAAAAAATGTGTTTCCCAAACAGATACATTTGTACAGAAGTGCCACTGAAGCAATTAAAAGCATTCTGTTGTTTGGAAAAGGATATTCTTGTATTAGTGCTTTGGAATAGTGAACAAATATATGCATGAAAAAAGCAAACATTATTCTAATCCTGGCAAATAAACCACAGAAATGAAACTTTAAAATGTTGGCACAAGAAATACAAAAGATTCTTCTAGGCTATATTTTAATGTCTTATTAAACAGCAGAATTTATTAACTTTCAACAAATTATGTTCTGCAATTTCAATGCAAATTGGAATTTGTAGGGGACAGTTCGAATTAAAAGATTTAACAAAATTTTTTAATATAGATAATTGTTTTGCAAATGCATTGTATTAACAGAAGGCTTCACAAAGGTTAATTGTTATCATCAAAAAGTCATGAATAGGCATTTATCACAGTTCAATTTACTTAGAGAAATTTTTCTGTATTCAGGATTATAAAAAAAATATCATATTCTTTAGATAAAAGGAGGCTTCCCATCATGCAAGTTTGCCAGAGAACATTTATCATTCAAACCTTCTAAAGAATTAATGGAAGATGCATTTCCACCGCCTTCATATTACTTAATACTACAGATGACTTCAAATGACAAATATATTTTTGCCTGACTTGAATCAAAGTATTTCTTTTTCAGCAAAATGAAGCAAAAAATAGAGTGGTAGGCAGTAGCAGCTTCCTCTTCACCCTCAGTACCCATGCTGAATGGAAAGAACAGTATATTAGGAGAAAGTGAAGTGATTTGAACCAGAAATGTCAGAACAACCAATACCATAGTATCTCATATAAAAGGGATTAGGGAATTGTCTTCAGAGGTGGAAAACAGTAGTTCAAATCTTCTTATAGAAGAGGGCACTGAACTTTAGTATTCCTCACTATCCCATATTATATCATAAAATTTGACCTTCTGGTGAAGCCTTCTTTCCTAATTAAAACTATTTGGTAAGCATAATCTAAATTAATACATAGTTTCGTGACATCTAAAGCATATGCTTTTGTACTGATAAGACTGTTAGCTGAAAGCAGTTCCAGCCTTGAACTACAACATTAATATATAAGCATACACAAAAAAAAAATTATAAAAAAATCAAATCTGCAGAGAGATCTTACTTATTTTTAACATAAGATTTTGTAAGGCTCTTGCTTCTCTTTCTTTTACAACTAACAGCTCAAACCATCAGCTCATAGCTGGTGCTATCTGTATCATACTGCTGCTTGAATCTGAATTTTTGGGCTAAGGGTTTTTTTGGGTGGGATTTTTTTTTTCTTTCCTTGAATGGGGTGGGCATTGTCTTTTTAAAGGAGTCAGCCATTTTAGGAAGAATATCAGAAGAAAACAGTTCCAATTCTTTTAGGAAGGATAAAATCTTCTCTAATTTAAAAACTCATGTTTCCTTTAAAGCCAACTGAAGGATGAGCAGAAGAAAGGAATGTTGGAAACGCATAATTTTATCTGTTCAAATTTGGCATGTTAAATGGCTTTCAAAACTCTGAGGTCATATATAGTCAGTAGACAACATGAAAAAAGCAACTCATTTTCAGAAGCTATCAACAGCATTAGACAAGCTCCAGCTCTCTGAGGAAGGTGTAGGCTGTCCTTTTTATACCCATCGCTATCCTGCAGTGCAGTGAGCAGAATTGCAAGGGATGAGCAGGATTTTCCCTATAACCTTCACAGATTTGGAAAGAGGTGCAGGAACGCAAATACAGTCTTATGTTCTTGACTTGCCTGCTACTTCTGAACCCCCCACAAGGCATGGAAAAAGAGGATGCCTTACTTTAAGAAAGAGAGTGAGGGATAGTAAAGCAGACAGATGGAGAAAAAGAACTGAAGAAATGTTGGTGTCAAAGGCAGCTCTGGCTAGCCAAGGAGACAAAGCATGGCACAGGTGGCTGCATAAGGAGCCAGCTGGGTGAGACATAGAAGGTGGGATTAATTTCACCTAGCTTTAGATGTCCATCTGTGGATTACTCACCCCTCTTTCAGAGGCAGGTGCTAGAATGTAATTCTATTGCTATATTTTAGATGCCATCTGTGGGTGATCAATTGCATATCAGTCAGTCATTTCTTTTGACTATGCAAAGGAGCTCAGCGCTACTAGTTCAGATGTAAATGTCCACACTGCAGATGTATACATTTAGTTATATAGTCCTTCTTAAGCCTTTTGTGGAGGCTGGGCAGAGAGCTAAAAGTTAATATTAGGATTCTAACTCAGCAGCAGAAGAGCAGGACTGGGAGCTTAGGGCAATAAGAACAGGCCTGTTTGAAGGAGTCTCTCTTTTTTTTTTTTTTATTGCTCAGCCTGAAATCAATTTCTTGTTTCAGGGTACGGAAGGTCAATAACACCTACATTCTGAACATGAAACATGTTATTTAGTGGTAATATCACTCAAAAAGGCATCCTCAAGCAGACACTCAAATTTAGAAGTATTTTTGATGTAATCTTCCTCTGTTTCAGGCCCTGACCTGTAAGATGAGAGAACAGTACTTCATCTCACCCTGCAGGGAGGTGGAGACACTTATTCACGTTTGTGGCCAGTAAATTTCAGGGGAAGTTTCCAAAACAGCGTTTGAACAGGCTGTGATAAGTAAGTCACTGAGCTATTGTTCAGATAGCAGTAGTCATCTTTAAATAAATGCTCTCCAGAGTGAACATTGAATAAGAAAAATTCCGGGGGGGGGGGGGGGGGGGGGGGGGGAGTAAAAATCATATTAATGAAACTTATCATAACATGTATGGGAAAATACTTTATTTTCTTCTTAAGAAATTTTCAGCACCTCTCCTTTTTTTGGGGCCTAAACTATTCATTGAAAATCTGAACAAGATCAGTTTCTACAGAATTCTTCTCCAATAAATTCACTATCTAATAGAAAAAGCTTCATACATGTCTAACAATTCAAGTTATAGAGTCTGCCACCAAGCCCCCTAAACAGGAATACAGATAAGAGGACTTTATTGATAGCCAGTTGGATTAAGTAGAAGGATTCCTATACTTTCCTGATTTCCTTGGTGTTAGGTATTTTGTTCCTAGATATGCATTCTTGTCAGAAATTCCTTTAAAAATAGAAGTCCATATTCAATAAATTCATCTGGTTCTCCTTTAAATCACACCTGCAATGTGGCATACCCCTATCAGACAGGGGGTTAGACTGTTTTACAAACTTTGGAGGGCAGGGGCAGGTGTGCGTGGAAGAGGCATCTGTTACAGTGTACAAGAAAAAAGAGAGATTTCATTGTGCTTGAAGTATTCTTGTTCAGAGAATGAGTTACCTGAGTCCTATTTAAGTTACAAACAAAAACAAGTTAATGATCAAAACTTCAGAGGCCTTTTCCTCCAAATACTTAAAGGAGATTACTCCTAATACCTTAAGTTCTCCCAGCCGCCTCTTAGCACTTGAGTTGTCAAGCAGCATTGAAGAGGGGCAGATGTAAAGAGAGAGAAAAAAATTTCTGATCTTTGGATCACAGTTATACAGAAACAACTCTTTCAGAAGCAAAAAGACCCCGGTTGGTATCATTGGCAGTACACTTCAGATAACTGGGTCAAGATGTAGTCATCTACCCTTCACCTAAAACTATGCTGATTTCAGCATCAGTGTATCTGTATTTGCTTTCTGTGAACTCTGCAAAAGAAATTACTATAAAATAAGTACCTACCACATTCCTGCTCAGTGTTTAACTCCATCTACACACTCTGTAAGAAGTGAAGGTATTTTGAACTCTTAGCTCCTAGTCACCGCTTATGTGGAAAGGACTAACCTAATAGTTTCTTAAATGCCTCGAGGGTTACAAAATCATGTAGGTGAGAATAATTCAGTAATTTACTTTCACATCTGTGGGCTTAAACCTAGGCAAAAGAAGAATAAGTAATTAAGTGTTTATGAATTCTAATAGTTACATTTGATTGGTTTTGTTCAGAAGGAACAGTATCTCTTTTGAGATTTTGGTATCAAACACAAACATCAATCCCAAGAATGATTCAGAGGAAGACTTCCTTGGTTCCATGTGATCAAGTTCAGGAACTAAAACACAGTTTTAAGTGAGAAAGGGACAACATATTTAGATTCTCCAAAAATGCAAAAAACAGGGCTACCTAAAACTGTTTCCCATATGAAGTTTCCCAGCTGTGATCCCCCTGATCTTCTCCTGAAGTTTCAAATAAGTCACACACCATGCGGTGCCTAAATTGTACTGTACAAGAATATACCAATGACTGTCCTAAAAATACCATTTTTCCCTCTCGCTAATTAATACAAGTCTCTATCAAGTACATTACATTCTCAATTAAGCAATTATTCTACACATTGTAGATCCACTTCTTCAA
The DNA here is from genome assembly GCF_929443795.1 of Astur gentilis. Classification (NCBI taxonomy): domain Eukaryota; kingdom Metazoa; phylum Chordata; class Aves; order Accipitriformes; family Accipitridae; genus Astur; species Astur gentilis. The sequence continues at coordinate 17,146,545 of NC_064900.1, read as the reverse complement.
GGGTTCTCTCACCTTCATATACTTAGAGTCAAACCGGCTTTATATAGGTATATACATTGTTGTCAGACCTGAAGTTCAGCCAGATTATCCAGTGTGCTGAAATTGTTGAATAGCATAACTAAGCAACTCACCCTGCACTATTTCTTTAATTTATAGGCTGCAATTAGGACATGAACCAACTGCACATTTCTATGTAACTTGACTAATTGCCAGTACTCTTAAGGATCATGGAAGAATCTCATTATAAAGATCATTAAGAACAAAATCTATTGCATGTACTTAAAGGTAGATTTTCCTTCTGTCACAGGCCTAGGTATTTGTTTTCTTGAGCATTGGCCAAATCCTGTCTGCTTCCATGCAACATAATTTCAATAGTTCCCATGTGTATAACAAAAGCCTTCACCGGTGTTGGTGTTTGTAAAACCTCTGGCCTACAGTCTTTAATCTGCGCTGCTATAAAGATATCTTCATTAATTTTATCTGCCACATCTACTCTTTTTTTTCTTTCATTTACTACTCAAAATTTGACAAGTAGTTGAGAGTTTCAAGGGATGGAGGCTTTTTTGGTTATGTATTGATATAAAACATGATGATGAATTGAAAATGCAATACATACAGTAATTTCAGTTTTGCCAACATTGAAATACGTATTTATACAGTTTATTTTACCATATGAAAAGACTCTACAAAGGCCTCCACTGTTCTCTTCTTGTTGTAGATACAAACAGCAAAAGATATGGTGCACGTTCAATTTACCTTTGATTTAATTAAGTAAGAAATTCAGGCTAGAAAGCCCATCTTCATAAGCATGGCTGCATGCTGTGTATTGGTGCCAATATGGTAGGTTGGCACTAGGCAGGTGCTGTACCAGGCTATGTGTTATACAAGGAAATACCATTTTTACAAACCTGGACTGGCTTCTATAATGCCAAAGGGTAAAAAAAAAAATAAATAAAAAAAATAAAAAATTAAAAATAATAATAAAAAATAACGAGAGGAGAAACTTGAAGTGACCCAGTTAAAATTATGCTCTAAGGGACTGTTTAAAGCTCCAGAGAGGACCATTTTGGAGGCAATTGCAGCAATTTAAAAAATTACTGCTCACAGCTCTTTTTAAACACTCCACTGCTACTCTATGCCAGGTGATTACAAAAAAACCTCCACATCACTTCATTCAGAACCAGATGGGTTCACCCAGATCACTGTGACCTGAACTACCCCACTGACCTTGAGCTGTCGTGGACTCGCATGCCCATACAGTACCCTAGCATGGCTTAGCAGAGGGTGGGGTTCATACCAGGTGGTGGGTTTCTTCAACAGCTACATTAAATCTGCAAGAAAGCATTTATCTGTCCCATTAAGATCAAATGGATCTGCCTCTCCCCATCCTCAGAAACTGAAGTAGGCCTAAAAACTAATGGGAGGAAGAATGAAATCTATGATCCATATTTCCCTACATCCCCCTCCTCTCTCTCCTTTTTTTCCCCCTTTTTATTTCTTTATGCTATACCAGTCATTTCAGTTAGGGTCATCTGGTGGTCTTCTAAATATCAAGTAAAGGAATGGAATAGCTTAGGATGTCCTTCAGGTGACTAGTAAAGAGCTGATATCAGAGCAAGAAATATACCATAAAGGATCTGTCCCATGACAGGCTGCTTATTGCTACCAAAGCTGTCACTTGTTCAAGACAAATTCTTCCAAACAAAAGATGAACGGGATTTGGCTTAATATTAAATTATCATTTTAGTCTATTCAAGAATATTGACTATGCAGATAAGTTTTTCTGTTTGGTACTTTTTTTGGTACTTCAGCTAGCAAAGCCATATATGGTCAGTAATCCAGTCCACTTTGTTATCCCTTATTTAGTTTCATAAAATACATCTTGTGCATCATTTATTTTATAATAGTGTTCTTTATTTATGCAAGAATACTTCATTGAGATTCAAAAAAATGGGTTAATGAGGCTGCAAGTACACATTAGCATTCAAAAGGCTATAATTTTATCTCAGTATTCCTTTCAATTAAATAATATTGGCAAAAGCCCAAGGTACAGATCCACGGATCTCTAAGAGCTAGACCCTGCTTGCATCACTCTCTAGCAGGTACTACCTGATGGAATTCATGGGGTTACTTAACCAAGAACAGTGGATGTTAATCAGCTATAGGGCATATAGACAAGACGTGCCACTGCCTCAGTTTTAGTCACGTTGCTGACAACAGTACTTTATTGCATCAATGGATGCTGTAGCAGCCATCATAATTGTTTGTTTAAAGCATTTCATCAGAGTCCCATTATAAAATACAGCAGCCCTCAGCCACAAATTGTAAAAGCCCAAAAAAAAGCCTAAAAAAATCTTGCGAGGAGTTTCAACTAAATGGTACCATAAGCATGATTTTGCATCCTAAATTAATAATCTGTCATGCTTCATTCTTCTTTCGCTAAACTGATTTCAATTTTGCAAAAGAAGCAGTCTTGCATTACAAATTTCAGTTCAGAAAAGGACTTTAAAGTAATTAAGACAAGGTTTATCTTACTGAATTTTAACTCTATCAGTAAATTAATATACTTCCTGTTTCTGCGCCTATATCGTACTTCCTTTCAGTACAGAGTATGTGTGCATGCGTGCAAGCATGTGTGTGTTTGCATAGATGAAATCTGATTTGACTTCAAGAAAATACTCTGAGGTACCAAGCTTAGGATCTTACATGTTGAACAGATAAAAATAAATCAAATCTTTTCCCTTTGCAGCACTTGGTAACACCTAACTTCTAGGTTACTAGCACCTCCAGTCTTCTGATGAACAGTCATCATATTAGTCAAGAATAATCATAATAATCAATTGTTACAATATAGGGATTGTTTGTTAATGGAGAAACCTTGTGTTGCACTTACTAGCACATAGTCCATAAGAATTTTGAAAACAAATCAAGGAAAATCTTTAATTATTCACTCAAATAGTCCCTTTGAAGTATAAGACAATAAAGGTAATACAGAAGGAAGGCAATATCCTAATAAACACTCCCTGCCAATATGCCCTTTCCATTCTAATTAATAAGGTTATTAGTAATTCCTAAATTTTGAGAGAATGGACACCATAGAGATTTTCCTTAAAAACTGGCCTGTGATTAACTCCCACTCAAAAATTGAAGTTGACACCTACAAATTTCCCTGCACCTAGGGAAAAAGAATTGACACTGGGTTTTTTTTTTTCCTATATCTTCTTCTATCACTCCATTCCCTCCTGTCCCTGTATCTTTTTAAAACAAACTTAGTAAAAATATTGTTTCATTTCAAACTGTTGAGGTTAAGATTGAGATAGTATTTCTTAAGCTGAAAGGACCTGTAATTGCCTGGGCCAAGAAATGTAAATGGAGCATAGGGAAGGAACACACGGATCATAAACAAGGGAAATCAATGTGAAGGATGCACAGGTCCTGAAGTATTTTAGGAAATGTCAGCCTTGATGTGTAACCCACAGCACAAAAGAGCAGCATAAAAAAAGTAAGAGGAAGATTAAGAGGGATTTACTTGAAGAACCTGGTGTGGGGGAACCCTACCAAAAAATACAGTCACCAGGTAACTCCCAAAACAAGTATTTGAAATTTGGTTAAAAACAGATACTACTCCACTTAAAATCCAAAGACAGCAGGAATTTTTATACATACATACATACACTAGATGACTGGGAACCCCTTGTCAGTACACCCCACTGAGACCTCACAGGGAAAAGGGGTGGACCATTAGCATTAATATAGAGAAACCACAAAGGTGATTTTATGAACAGCCTGTCACCAGTCAAAATCCAGTACAGCAACTGGTAGCTGCTTAAGACTTAGGATGTGCTCAAGTCCTGTAGGAGTCAACAAAGCATAAACTGAGTACATTCTAGTGACGTTAGGATACATCTACATCTGAAGACAGGGTGCAGCTATATCAGAAACAGTTTCATTGTTTTCTAATGCATAAAAAGTCACCTTCCTAGTCACTCTTTCATTTGCTGAAGAAAGCTGATTTTCCATCACAGGTACTTAATTATTCAGCTAGTGACAAGAAAATACTTAATACACATTGCCAATTGCAATACAAGAAGCCTTGTACTAGTGGACCATCCATCACCTTAAACTCTTTAAACATTGTTTTTTTCTGCAGCCACTGCTACCTGTTTGGCCTTGCTGTAGCCATTTATATAAAGAAACTGCCACCAGGAAGAACAAGTGACCTCTTTGTTTATTGGCTCATACATTCAAGTAGTCTTTCCTTCAGTAATGAAGGTTATTCATAGGCTTCTCGCTGTCTCTTCAGCAGTTACAGCAGCTACTTTCCTTGGCCACTAAGAAATGTCAAAATAATAAAGCTTTGGCAATTATTTCTTGAAGAGAGGTTTATATTAAAGGGCTAGCCAGAAGTATATTGTTAATGCTTGAGTGAAAGGTGGGTTCTTCAGAGTTTCATTTAATCTTAGACTAAAATTAGCTGCTCTTTAAACAGTGTTGTGGTTTAACCCCAACCAGCAATTAAGCACCATGCAGCTGCTCACTCACTCCCCACACCTCCACACCCAGTGGGATGGGAGAGAGAATAAAAAAAAACAACAACAAATCCCCCAAAAACTCATGGGCTGAGATGAAGACAGTTTAATAGGACAGAAAGGAAGAAAATAATAATGATGATAATAATAAAAGGATTGGAATATGAAAACCAAGTGATGCACAATGCAATTGCTCACCACTTGTTGACCGATGCCCAGTTAGTTCCCGAGCAGTGATCCACCCCTCCATAGCCAACTCTCCCAAGTTTATACACTGGGTCTGACATCACATGGTATGAAATACCCCTTTGGCCAGTCTGGGTCAGCTGTCCTGGCTGTGTCCCCTCCCAGCTTCTTGTGCCCCTCCAGCCTTCTTGCTGGCTGGGCATGAGAAGCTGAAAAATCCTTGACTTGGTATGAGTGCTACTTAGCAACAGTTGAAAACATCAGTGTGTTATCAACATTCTTCTCATACTAAATCCAAAACATAACACTATGCCAGCTACTAGAAAGAAGATTAACTTTACCCCGGCCAAAACCAGGACAAAAAGTTGTTTTCAGCCTTCTTTCTTCTATAAATAGAAAATTAGCTTCTGGACTCTGTGAACACATTTTGTGCAGTAATCAATATACTGCCATATACTTATGTTTGTGGTATTTATCTCTACAAATGATTGTTTTCAAAAAATACCAAAGTTTTCTAAAGACTCTTGGCTTGCAGCAACACGTTGCTAGCCTTCTGACTTTAAACAGAGGCTCAGCTGAATGCAGAAGGAAAAAAATACCTAGAGTTTCCAAACTGCTCTTGCAGGTCTCCTCCCTTTGGGGGTGGGGGCGGATTAAGAAAATTAGTATTTGAACACTATATAGTTTGGCTAAAAAGGTTAATTATTGACTTTGTCCCATTTTTTTCCCCAGCCATGTACCACCAATAAGATGTTGTGTTCAAGAAGCAACAACTTCGTCTCCCCTGTTTCATACAGAACAGACAGTAATCGCTGGAGATTTTAGGTCAATGCTTTCTTTACAAGCGGAACCTTGAACAACTATAAACACCTAAAAAGACAAACTTGGCATCAGTTGCTACAGAGCCTCATTTGCAAGCTGTTGGATTTCATTTGTACAGTACTTTTCACTACAAAGCACGTTTCGAGCTTAGTTCTGAGAGATTTACCTTTCTCACAAGACAAGATGTGGTATCCGCTCTTCTGATAAAGCAACTTTGTAATTACTTAAATGCTATTCCCTCCTCCCTTTTTATATGCACTTAGCAACTCCCTTGGGTATTTGTAGTCACTTTAAGTTTCATTTTACCATAGAAATACTCTTCAGATCTCATTGTCAAAACTCCAGGTATTTTTCCTTCCCATTATCCTACTGTATATATTTTAAGATATTTGCGCGGATCCAAAAATCTTCTCAAGAGGAAATATTTATATTTGTATGTTAGAACAGGAGAGTCTCATTTACAGTTTAGAGCATTTGTGGTATGCAAAAAGATTTAAAATTAATCCATCAGAAAATAAAACCCACAAGCTGAGAATAAGATATTCTGAAGACTACACTAATAAGCATGGAAATACATAAATTCTTAAGTAGAATTGTTTTTGATATTCATAATGAAGATTTTATCTCATTTTCCTGTCCTGAATCAATTGCAATCTCAAGCCTTACTCTTCCTGGTTTAAGCATACACATACAGACATGAGTGGATACAGATATTTTTATCCCACTGTTCACACTTAATGATAAAAGAAAGCTTTTCTACTTCAACTTCTAGCTTGGTCCTCTTGCCAAAAATACCTGTACTTACTAGCTGTCCTTACTAGCTTACTTACTGAGGTCCCAGTGAGTCCAGACTTTCTGGGTATGTGGGCAAAACCTGGTGGCAGTAGCAGGGAAAAAAGTTACAGTAAGTGACCCTTGTCTTCAAAGACATAAAAAAGCACACAATCTACTCTTCAGGTTGCTGCCTACTCAAGCCAGCCTTAGTCAAATTCTTTTTCTAGCAATCCCCAGAAATCAATTACCTGCAAAAATTATCATATTAATGATAATATCTGGAGTGAATATCGTAGTTTAAACTTAGAGAAAATCCTGTCCCAGAATTGAAAGTTTTCATCTGACTTTCTTGACTCATTTTTCAAAGAATTTAATAGCAAAAGAAAAGTTTCCTCGTACACAAAAACCCCCACCACACCCAGATAAAAAAATTCCTCTTTAAAACTCTTTCCTTCATACACTGGTTTTTTTCCCTCTTATTGGAAGTTGGAGGGATGATAATGAATACCAGGAATACCAAGAGGAATACCAATCCCTTTGCATAACTGATTTGATTTTTCAAATTAAATGGAAACAACTTTTTTTTTTTTTTTCCCCAGGATGTTAGGATTACATGGAGAACATAAATTTAACTACAAATAAATGAGCTATTTCAGAGACTCAAAGATCACCCAATTTCTTGCCTTTTGAATGAGCTGATACATCATACAGTATAGTATCAAGTAATAGAACTGGATTGTTGGCATAAGAACAATTAAGCTTCTTAAAGATTTCTTTGTTCAGGGAATAAAAAACCTGCTTAAAAATTTGAGTAAATGGTTCTACTTTATTTAGTAAGTTTAAAAACTAATTTCTGGATTTAACTAGCATTTTGGCAAGGGACAAATGAAACAAATCCAGTTCCTGTGCTTCTATTAGTCAAGTTAAGCTCAGCCAGCCCCTCAGCAGAGGTATTGTCTCTTCTCACCAAGCAGAACACTGGTTGAAGCTGTTTCACCTTTAGTGCAGAACCTACTTAGCAGCACTACACATCTGCCGTACAGTAGTAATTATGCTATTGTAGTTAATCTGAGACAAATGGATTTCTGATCGTAACTGTAAGTTTACTTTTTCGTTGTTCTGTGTTTTCTTGTTAAATATATTTATTGAGTACAATGCAATACTCAGGGACTAAACCAAACAAACCCAACAGGTCTCTATTTTCAGATATTTAAGCCTCTGCACATAGTGGGGCAGACTTTTAAAAGCAAATACCTGGCCTACATGGAGTAGCGTGCAATTCTTTTCTCCAATTCACTATTGTCAACCACTAGGTGGTAATGTTCACTCTGCAGACCTTTCAAAAGACAGCATAAACCCTCGCTGATATTCAAATAAATTCTTTTCTCACTTACACTGGTGCAACCATGTAGTAAACCAGAACTGAATTTGACTTGTTTCCTTTCAGATAAACAATTTTATTTATTTTTAACTGTGCTCAGTTTTATGCTAAGCACAGAAACGCATGTCACAGCACCCCAGATGCATTTGCTGTTGCTTGTTCCTTGGACCTGTAAACTATTCCAAAGCAACTCAACCTATCAGAGATCAATTTTCTACAGTGGAAGTTTAACAGGGCAGATGCATGTTGCATTAGTACCACCAAAGCTGATATAATAGTACTTTCCTCTGTTTCTATGATATTGGAGGTAAGAGGTGATCTAGGGAAGAATGCAGTTTTTATACTCCTAGTAAGTTCACAGTTTATGATTTGCTCATAAATCGTGATGTTTAAGTTACAATGAAAACCATTCAGAAGAGGTCATACCAATTATGTACTGAATTTAACGAAGACAGAATATTCCTCTACGCATCCAAATTCTGTCCACTGAAGAATTTATGAGCAAGCATGACAGAAAGAAGAGGAAGAAAAATGTATTTCAGCACAAAACTCATATGCTTCAAGAATTGCAGAGAATGAAAATGAACATAGAAATATTCTGAGCACAAGGATGAAAAATTAAAGCTCAGTTTCCACTCCCAGCTATTTAATCACAGCATATTTCTGATGTTACCACTTCCCTTGTTCTTGCACCTGTTTTATGAAGTAGAACAAAGGACGTAACTGCCACAGTTGTTTGTAATATTCTTTTTTTTTTTTTTCCCCCAGGGGAGCTGAGGAACAGGGAACAAAAGAAGATAAAACCATGTTTCTGGTTCTGCAGGGAAGCAGTTTAAATGAAGATATTTGTACGTAAATTGAGAGAGAAAGAGAGAAAGGTAAAGAACCTGGTTAAGCTATTTTAGAGAGCTCCTCTCAAAACCCTAGCTGCCCAGGGCTTAGATCTATGCCTGACAGAGAAGAGATGGGAAGCTGAACGTCTTACCCATTGTATTGGGTTTGTGTGGCAAGTATTTGTTAGCAGGGGGGTTACAGGGGTCGCTTCTGTGAGAAGCTGCTAGAAGCTGCCCCCATGTCCAATGGAGCCGGCTGACATTGGCTCTAAGATGGACCTGCTGCTGGCCAAGGCCAAGCCAATCAGCAACAGTGGTAGCACCTATGTGATAATATATTTAAGTAGGAAAAAAAAAGTTGCTTCAGCACAGATACTGCAGCTGGAGAAGTGAGAACATGTGAGAGAAACAACCCTGCAGACACCAAGGTCAGTGCAAAAGGAGGGGGAGGAGATGCTCCAGGCACTGGAGCAGAGATTCCCCTGCAGCCCGTGATGAAGACCATGGTGAAGCAGGCTGTCCCCTTGCAGTCCATGGAGGTCCGCGGTGGAGCAGATATCCACCTGCAGCCTGGGGAGAGAGGACTCTACGCCAGAGCAGGTGGGTTCCTGAAGAAGGCTGTAACCCCATGGGAAGCCCGTGCTGGAGCAGGCTCCTGGCAGGACCTGTGGATCTGTGGAGAGAGGATCCCATGTTGGAGCAGGTTTTCCAACAGGACTTGTGACCCTGTGGGGGACCCACGCTGGAGCAGTGTGCTCCTGAAGGACTGCACACCGTGGAAGGGACCCATGCTGGAGCAGTTTATGAAGAGCTGCAGCCCATGGGAAGGATTCACATTGGAGAAGTTCCTGGAGGACTGTCTCCCGAGGGAGGGACCCCACGCTGGAGCAGGGGAAAAGTGTGAGGAGTCCTGCCCCTGAAGAGGATGGAGCGGCAGAGACAACATATGATGAACTGATCATAACCCCCATTCCCCATTCCCCTGCGCCACTGAAAGGGGGAAGGTAGAGGTTTCAGGAGCGAAGCTGTGCCTGGGAAGAAGGGAGGAGTGGGGGCAAGGTGTTTTAAGATTTGGTTTTATTTATCATTTCCCTTCTCTGGTTTGATTGGCAATAAATTAATTTTCACTAAGTCAAGTCTGTTTTGCCTGTGACAGTAATTGGCAAGTGATCTCTCCCTGTCCTTATTTCAACCCATGAGCCTTTTGTTGTATTTTCTCTCCCCTGTCTGGTTGAGGATGGGGGTTGATAGAGTGGCTTTGGTGGGCACCTGGTGTCCAGCCAGGGTCAACCAGCCACAACCATATTGCAGAATGTCCTTCCTACAAAGTCAGCAAGACAGCCTCCCTTGCTGTCTATGTTCAAATAATTGAATACTTTGAGGTCCAGACAGGAAAAGCTTCAAATCACATGGGTGGAAAACAGTCAGAACCTAGCCCAGCCACACTCAAGAGATGAAAGCTTCAAATTACTACTGTGAAATTAAGTAACAAAACAAACACTTTTCTGTTCAGTCTGGTCTCTTACTGGCAGCTAGTTAGACCCATGTGCAAACATTTACTGCATCATGCACAGACGTTGCCTGCATTGGGGTCTGACATGTAGGAGAGGCCTATGTACAAATGCTTGCCCCATTGAAAAACAAACCACTGTGCTGGCAAAAATCATTCTCTTGGATGCTCCTGTATTGCTCAAAAGCAATTCCTAACCATAGTCAAGCAGGCAGGAGGAAAGCAGCTACTCAAACTGCAAACTTCTCTTTGGTTGCAAGTATCTTGGATGATTTTGCACGTGTTACTGCAATTACTTCGGAAAAATGGGAGATTATTAAGTAAATAGAGAGAAAGGAGAGCTATTCATCTTGTCTAGATAACCCATTAGAATAAAACAGCCACTGAAAGCAGGGGAAAATTGCAATGCATAACACAATTTTGGTGTTTTATTTCACCACCAAAGCAATATTTTTTAAGAGTAGATAACAAGATAATTTGAATTGCAGATAAATAGAACTCCAGGTCTTGGATTGTCTCCTTTTTGGATAAACCAGAGCTCCAAAGGTCAAACTGAAGAATGGTAGAAAGCAAGGAAAGCCAACAGACATGTACCTACTATACACTAGGTTATAATTTGGCCTACTTGTTTTTTTTTTTTTCTTTCATGAGAACATAACAGCCAACTTGCATTCTTCCACTATAGCCAAGGCTACCATTGAAGGATATCTAGCTTCACATAAGAAGGATCTCATGAGTTGTCCTTGACGGTACTTCTCACTGAACCATCTGGAAAACCCACGCTAATTTTTTCATACAAAATTGGATAAGACTTTATGAAAACAAAAAACTTATTTCTTTTCTTCCATACATCTTCATTCCATTTTCTTTAAATAGCTGGGAAATGGTAGAAATGTCTGGGCAATGTCCAGTGAAACAGACTGCCAGCTGAGCCATGGCATGAAACTATGCTTCACTATCATCAAACAGGAATTATTTATGTAAGTACTTCTCACATATTCATAGGTTGTGTTGCACATACTCCAGGAATCCCTTCATGGAAGAAGCCTGCTAGCTAGCGTCATCAAATCTGAATGTTCTTAAAAAATTGTCTTTGCCATCTTGAGCTAGTAGAGCCATAACAGTATCTTCACAGTGTGTCTACATTCAGTGTGAAAATTTTCATTATTCAAGAATTCTCAGGAGAGAGAAAAAGAGGGATTTACCTCCCCTATCTTTATGTACCTAAAGTATAAAGATTGGGTATGAGTAGGCAACTTTAGATTCTCTTACAGCCAATAGAGAGATAGAGGTGCTTTCAAGACATGTTTCACCTTGCCTGTTTTTACTGTTTATTTTAGGAAGAAATGAGATGCTTGCCAGAGGTACTCATCTCCCTCCTCCAGCAATAGTCTACACTGTGAAGGTCCACATATGGTCAGAGGAATGCTATCCCAAATAATTACACTTGACATTTGGCTATATCATTATACCAAGTATAACCAAATGGAAAATATGCGTAAAAACAGGAAGTGCCCCAGACCTTGACATTACCGAGAAATTATGTACAAGTTAAGTAATACATCCTGGCAAAAGCTGAAGTAAATCAAGAAGTGTTAATACACTGACTACAGAATGACTTCTATGCCACAAAACATGTGATAAAGAGGACCGTATAGTTAGAAGCACACACTTAATGCAGGAACCAGATGCTAGCTATTCTACAGCAGGCATTGACAACATCTGAACGCTTTTTGTTCCTGTATCACAACCTCACATGACTTAGCTTTATTAAGGTTTCCTGAGCCAGGTCATCTTTCTTACTCTTTCTTTAAACACATCACGTTTAAACTCACAAAACCAAACAAAGTATTAACTAAGAAACATCAAAACCTGAATTTATATCTTAAGTCACATTGAACTGGATTAAAATGGACAACTTTTTACATGAAACTCATGTTTTCTAGATTATGTTTTATGGGACACTTTCAACACTATTTCCCACAATATTTTCATATGCAAGTTTGAACGTTATGGTCTGAATGGGTGTTCACCTAGAAGGATTAAAAAACCTAGCTGAATGACCAGGTCCAAAAGGTAGTGGTTAGTGGATTGTACTTTACCTGGATGCCTGTAACATGTGAAGTATTGCAGGAGTCTTTACTGTGCCCTGTCCTGTTTAGTATCTTTATCAGTTACCTGGAAGATGCAACAGAGTACACTCTCATCAAATTTGCAGATTACACCAGCTTGGGGAACCAGCCAATACACGTGAGGGCAAGGTTACTATGCAGAGACTCCTAGACATGCTGGAAGAATGGGCCACCATGAACGTTATGAAATTCGGCAAGAGCAAATACAAAGCCCTAGAAAGAAGGACCGCTTCCTGGGCACGGCCAGGCTGGAAGCAGGTCTAGGAAAAGGACCTGGTCATGAGCCAGCAGCATGCTCTAGCAGCAAAGATGTTCAACAGCATTCTTAGGGGTATTAACAGGAGTACAGTGGGCAGACTGAGTAAAAGGATGATCCCTTCTCTATTCAGCACTTGATAGACCACAACTGGACATTCTGTTTAGTTTGGGGCCCTGTAGTAAAAGATGGACATAGACAGCTGGTACAAACATTGACAAAGTTCATCAGTGTTTAGTGGTGGTTGGTCAGGGACAGGCGCACTAGTCCTGTGAGGAGAAGCTGAGGGACCGGGGCTTGTTCAGCCTAGAGAAGAGCTGGTTTTAGCGGAATCTAACAGCAGTTTACCAGTGGCCACAGGTATCAAGGAGGTTGAGCCAAACTCTTCACAGCAGTGCATGGCAGGAAGGCAAGAGATGACAGGAGAAAGCTGAAACAAGGGAAGTTCAGACTACATATAAGGAGAAACTTTTTCAGGGTAAGGATGTCAGACAGTGGAGCAGTTTGCCCAGAAAGATTATGGAGATTTTCAAGACCTGTCTGGATAAAGCCCAGAGCAACCTGATCTGACCTCATGACTGACCATGGTTTGAGCAGGAGGTTGAACTAGAGATGTTCACAGATCCCTTCCAACCTGAATTATCCTATCATCATATGAACTCACAACTTCGACATTTAATATTAAACGAAACTTTAGCATTAAGTTACTGAGAAACAAGTCATCTTTTACACTAGCTGTAATGAAAAAAACAGATAATTCAATGGGAGTTTTCTGTGTATATCTGGCTAGAGAGATCGAAACAGTCCTCTATCCAGAAGTCAAGTGCAGGAGAATGTTTTTCACACATCGAAGGCACTTTGACCTTTTGCTCCGTGCTTTCCTACTAGCAAATATACTACTGGAAAAAAAAAATCAAGAAGAAAAGCATTAACAGTCATTTTAGACCTTGCTCATGTCTCTGCAAACATGTTTCTGGAAACTGCAGATCAAGGACTTGAAGAAGAATCAGCCACATCTGCTTCCTTAGCCTCTGAATGACTAAAAATCCATACAGCGTTTGGGAGAGGTTCAGGGTATAAATAACCTCCATGGAGATGCAAAACTGAACAAATTAGAGAATATCTCTCCTGTCCCAGACATCCTGCTGTATTCCTACTAGTATTAGAAGAGATGTGCACTTACTCCAGAAGGCAAAAAGTTAAATAACTTAAGAAAATGTGTTTATGTGTAAATCTTACTATAACATGTGTGCTAGGCAACTGCTACTGACTTCTGATTCTTCCTCCTGAAATCAATAGGACTTTTCCTATGAGAAGGAACAGTCTGAAGTTTGACAGAAATAGATACTCTTATTTCTGCTCAGGGAAGCAGGGGAGAGAAGCAGGGAGGTAGGGGTATGGACAGATGAAATACCAACACATTTCCTATGCATTTTTATAATTTTTTTCCCCCCACTTGAGCATTTGAACTTGTTAATAGGGCATTTTGAGCTCTAAGTACCATCATTTCTTTTTAAAAAAATAAAGGCTTATTTTATTTTATGATCTCTAATTTTTAAGCAAATAAGTCTGAATAACCACTAACTTGATTTAGAAGCCACATAAGTCTTACAAATAGCAACACCCTTACATACAGGGCTTTTTTTTTTTTTAGCTGTCACATCTGTGAAATACAATCACCACAGTTACCATAGGAAGAATTACTTTCTTTTCCCCCCAAATTCCAGCATGTAATCACCCTAAGAGCCCAAGCTTTGAGAAATCTGTAATTCCTGCAGTGTGTTATTTTCACATCGTATCTCTGTTTACTTCAGATCAAGATGGCATAAAACTTAAGATGAACCTGAATGTTATACTCACTTTTTTACTGTACATGGATACATATAGTTCTGCCTTGAACTAGACCCACAGGAGGAATCACCACATAACACTAAAGGTACAAAAAATAGTCTACAAAGTGTTTTGATAGATTTTTCTTTCTGAAGTTCCAGTACAAAAGAGCTACTAATGTCCTGTTGATACCCTATTTAAAATAAAGTTCCATTTAAATGCTTGCATGCATCAGGGACATTAAAAATAGGAAGAAGCATCAAAAATAAAAAGAGATCAGCAATAAAACTATTTTATCAAGGGAGCATTTTCTGAAAAGTCTTACAAGCATAATTTCTAAGATGATAGCATTTCTTCTTCAAAGATATTTAACAGATAATGAAAACCATAAGGGGACAAAAATACATTTGAACACTAAACAACATATCCATAAGGCAATTATCTATATGAATAGTTTAATCAAACTGTTAAAGTGGTAGGAGAGATCTAAAGAGTTAAAGTGATGCCAAAAATTTGGTAAATATTTCAGTAATTGCTTGCTAGGCAGAGGTTAAAGAAAATTTAAGAATTTTAGAAGTTTTTTTTAGATTTAAGATAAAAAATTTGAAGGCATCTATTGTTAAGTATCTTTTTAAAGTGTTAGCTTTATCTATAAAGCAATTCCAACAATGATTTAAGCAGGAAGGAACTGGGTTCTTGCAAAGCCTATCTGGTTAAAACTACATGGTCTGGCATGATAATTTCTTTCTGATGCAAACAAATATGAGTTTTCACTAATTAAGGCAAGGACACAAAGCCTTGTAACTGGAACGTGGATCATAATGTTGGGCTGTTTTGACGTCACAGATTTTTGAGAAACATGAATAAAGTCACTACAACTGTTAGGGTTTTTGATAGAAGATTTATGAGGGACTTGTGATCCTACCAACATTGCCAATATGATAGGTGAACTATTTAGTTTAATAATGGAAAGATATCCCAAATAAATCATAACATATATACAGAAAATTTGGATTTACTGTAGTAAGGTCATGTTATTCTACCAAGCAAAGTAATACACATTAACAATCTTTTTTTATTATCTCCTTCATATTTCTAAGCATAAACTTAACTTTTAATGAGAAAGAATATTACCTGTACATCTTGGTTTCTACCTGCAACTTTCTTCAACAATTTTAGTGTGACAGAGCAGAACCAACCTTGGGAGAAAAAAAATATAGAAATAAAATAAAAGCCAAACAAAGTAACAAAGACATTAAGATTTATTCCTACAATCAGCCCTAGCAAGGAAATTTGCTCTGATATACCCAATCTGTCTGATACCAAGAAGTACATAGCTTCAGTACTGAGAATTTTTCAGGGAAAATGCAGTGGTGGATTGCATTCTCAGTAATGTAATTCATCCAGCTGTTCTCTGTCTGAGGAATACTTTGGAGTACAATAGCCTCTACAACTCACTAAATCAGTGTAAATGCTGAAGTAATGGGGCATCTTCCTAATGGAAAAAGCTACAATCCTAAGATTTGATCTAGTATCCAAGTTATTACTCACAACATAATTAGCCACCCAGACTTTTGGAGTTTATCCAGCATTGTAGCTTTCCAGAGAGAGATCAAATAATTCTCTCGTTTTGTTGATTTTTTTTACTATTTTCCTCCTTATTGTTATTAATTGCTCATAATTGACTACCACATTCAGATCCCATTTGATCAGTACCTTTATTGTTTATTGTCCTAGAATAGTTTACCTCTCTGGATGAGAGAGTATGAGGTACTGTTAGCCATTTTCTCCACTACCCATTAGCCTGATTCTTATCTCTACTAGATTCATTCATGAGTGATTTGAAACAAATGCTAAACCTGACCTACAAACAAAAGTTAAGTTTTTATTAAGTCAAGTCCCTGCCATGGCCAAGCTTACATATTTAAGCATGAGATACTCTCCAGAGATAGAGATACCAAATAAAAACAATGCAATGCCACAAGTTTTCAGCTTCTGTATCATAGGTCTAGGTGCCTGCATGGCTTCAAATACCTCAGTCAGGGGCATTGCAAGGTGTCTGCATGGAGCCTCACACCTGTTTAAACCCTTTGAGCAGCATGTGGGGTTTTGGGTTTTTTAAAAATCAAATGGTGCTTAAGAGATTGATTAAATCTCTTGAGGGGGACCCCTGATATTTAAAGGTTTTTTTTTTTCTTTTCTTAGAAAGAATTTATCAGCAAATTTTAGCAAAATTTCCAACATTCTAAAAGGTGAAATCTTCAAATTAAAGATATAATTACAATAAACATTAGCTTAGCAATGTATGGAGAGAGATTAGAGTTTTCTCCGCTCAGTGTTACCTTCACTGTTATTAATCTCTTTTCTCCCTTTTCCCACATGAAGTGTATAGTAAGAGCTTTCTATATTTTACTGTTAGGATCTAAACTCACCTTCTATTGTTCTTCCTTCCTTCCTTTATTTTAATATTTTTCCTATAGAGGAATTCCTATATTTTTCCAACCAGTGCATTTTCCATTTCACAAAGGCAACTTCTGCTTCCCTGTTTTCATTACCTTCTCTCCCACCTTCCCATTACTTTCCAGGTGTCTAACTCCCAACATTCCCACCTCAGCCAATTACTTCCTCAGCTCTTCTCATCTTCCTACATCAGTTAAATACATCTTGCCAGGATATATTTTCTTCTAGCCTTTCCCCTGCAGCAACCCCTCAAACCTCAGGGCCAAGCTGTGGGGCCACCAGGGTGATGTGGTGCCCTCCCTTTTCAACCAGGCCCATCATCTCACAGACCCCAGCAAGGAGAGACAGGCCAGGGACAGCAGCTGGGGTCAGGGACAGTGACTGGGATCAGCCACAGCCCAGCCACCCCCAGATCCCAGCAGGGCCCTCAAGCTAAAGGCAGAAAGCCCCTGACAAAACTTCTCACAGGTTTCACACACAGCTCTTTTTTTTTCTTTTCTTTTTTTGAAAATGTGAAAAAGTCACAAAACCATAGAAATTAGAGTTGGAAGTTGGAGTTGTGGAAGATACATCAACTTTCCACATACTAACACATCTTTTTCCCTACAGTAATCTTAAAAAGCTTGCTTGATGAAACAGAGTTTTTCACTTAGTTTGTCTGAGGCCACTAAATGTGTTATGTTCAATGACTTGCCTCCAATAAAGTCTAGAAGTGACCCTAAATTAAAATTCAAAGTTGGTATTGTCATGGGATATATAAAGAATGAGCTGAATAAATGCTGACAAATTGCAGGACAAAAAAAAAAAAAAAAAAAAAATAAAAAAATAAAAAAATAAAAAAATCACTTGTCAGTGTTGACCCTACTGTAACTGATACTGTTTTCAGAACAGACCTAATTGAAACACCAGGCTAATCAAATGACCTAGATGGTTACACAGTTAAGAAATATTTGTCATTTTTTAACTGAACCAATTAAGGAGCAGGATTACTGCAATTCACCTTTAAGAGGACTACACAAAAACTGCTTTAAAAATTACATTGAGACCATCAAACCAGCAATGCTAAGACACTTCAAGCTGTAACTTGTTCTGCTTTTCATTCGTGCCACAGTATGTAAAGTGGGGCTACCCCTTCTTCAAAGTTACGGAACATTAAATGTTTCCAACTTTGTCCAGAGAAAAAACAAACTTTTCACTCAGATTTATTAGCCCCTATTTTTTTTCCTAGCTCCTAAATTTCTACTTCACATGTTGATCTAAGTTCAAATACATCAAGACAAACCATCAGGGAAGACAACTGGCCTGTCTGAACAGGGAGCTTTTGCTGGGACTTGGGGAAAAAAGGAGAGTTTACCATCTTTGGAAGAAAGTGTGGGCAACTCAGGAAGAATACAGGGATCTTGTTAGGTCATGCAGAGAGGAAATCAGAAAGGCAAAAGCTCAGCTAGAATTCAGTCTGGCCACTGTCATAAGAGACAACAAAAAGTGTTTTTACAAATATGTTAACAATAAAAAGAAAGCCAAGAAGAATATATATCCTTTATTGGATGCAGAAGGGAACATTGCCACCAAAATGAGCAAAAGGCTGAGATACTTAATGCCTTCTTTGCCTCAGTCTCTAATAGTGAGACCAGTTATCCTCAGGGTACTCTGCCCCCTGAGCTGGAAGGCAGGGACAGACAGCAAAATATACCCCCCATTAATCCAGGGGGAAATAGTTAATGACCTGCTACACCACCTGGACACTCACAAGTCAATGGGACCAGATGGGATTCATCCGAGAGTACTGAGAGAACTGGCAGAGGTGCTCACCAAGCCACTCTCCATCATTTATCAGCAATCCTGGTCAACGGGGGAAGTCCCAGACAACTGGAGACTTGCCAATGTGACACCCATTTACAAGAAGGGTCAGAGGGAGGATCTGGGGAACTACAGGCCTGTCAGCCTGACCTCAGTAGCAGGGAAGGTGATGGAGAAGTTCATGTTGAGTGCGCTCACAGGGGAGCCAGCATAGGTTCATGAAAGGCAGGTCCTTCTTGACCAACCTGATCTCCTTCTATGACCAGGTGAGCCGCCTAGTAGATGGGGGAAAGGCTGTGGATGTTGTGTACCTGGACTTCAGTAAGGCCTTCGACACTGTCTCTCATGGCATACTCCTTGAGAAGCTGGCAGCTCATGGCTTAGACAGGTGTACTTTTTACTGGGTAAAAAACTGGCTGGATGGACAAGCCCAGAGGGTTGTGGTGAATGGAGTTAAATCTAGTTGGTGTCCTGTCATAAGTGGTGTTCCCCAGGGGCCAGCTCTCTTTCATATCTTTATCAATGATCTGGATGAGGGGATCGAGTGCACTCTCAGCAAGTTTGCAGATGACACCAAGCTGGGAGGCAGGGGTGATCTGCTCAAGGATGGGAAGGCTCTACAGAGAGATCTGGACAGGCTGAGGCCAACTGTATGAGGTCCAACAAAGCCAAGTTCCAGGTCTGGCACTTGGGTCACAACAAACCCATGCAGCACTACAGGCTTGGGGCAGAGTGGCTGGAAAGCTGCCTGGCAGAAAAAGACCTGGGGGTGCTGGTCAACAGCCGGCTGAACATGAGCCAGCAGTGTGCCCAGGTGGCCAAGAAGGCCAACAGCATCCTGGCCTGTATCAGAAATAGTGTGGCCAGCAGGAGCAGGGAGGTGATTGTTCCCCTGTACTCAGCACTGGTGAGGCTGCACCTCAAGTACTGTGTTCAGTTTTGGGTCCCTCACTACAAGAAAGACATTGAGTTGCTGGAGCATGTCCAGAGAAGGGCAACAAAGCTGGTGAGGGGCCTGGAGCACAAGTCTTATGAGGAGTGGCTGAGGTAACTGGGACTGTTTAGTCTGGAGAAAAGGAGGCTGAGGGGAGACGGTGTTGCTCTCTAGAGCTATCTGACAGGAGGTTGTAGTGAGGTGGGTGCTGGTCTCTTCTATCAAGTAACTAGTGATAGGAGAAGAAGAAATGGCCTCAAGTTGCACCAGGGAAGGTTTAGATTGGATATTAGGAAAAATTTCTTCACTGAAAGGGTTGTCAGGCATTGGAACAGGCTGCCCAGGGAGGTGGTTAAGTCACCATCCCCGGAGGTATTTAAAAAAAAAAAAAAGCATAGACAAGGCACTTCAGGACATGGTTTAATGGGCATGGTGGTAGTGCATTGATGGTTGGACTCAATCTTACAGGTCTTTTCTAACCTAAACAATTCTATGATGCTAAATCATTTCCTACTCTTTTGTTTTCACTATAAACCACATTATCTGCTAGTTCCCTCTGCCCCTTTCCCCACCACCACAAAGTTTCTGTATTTCTGCCCCTATCATCTTTGAAGCTCAGGAGCTTCCCCGCGCCAGGTTGCCAACTCACAGGTGCAAAGCACTGGACTATATTTTATCATAAGGAGAAACTTGTTCAAATTGTGTAAGTTTTATAAATTGTGTGCCTCTATAAATGCAATAAGTCAAACAATAACAAAAAAAATCAAGTGGAATACTTTGAAGTTATCTCCAACACTGAAGGAGAGTCCCTGGGTCTGCTGGTTAATGACTCTGAAGCAGCAAGACCACTTACTTCCAGAGCTGTAGGTGTATGTTGTTCGATGTGGGGTTTACAATCTAAACTGCATTTAAAAAGGAACAAACACAGTATTGTTGTTATTGCACCTTCCAAGGTGCTCTGCCTCATTCTTCACAGACAGCATGAAATTCTGCTGTTTAAGTAATAACTACCAAGACAAGTACCCTCCAGGAAAAAAATGCAATGTCAGTTTGAGACTATTTCTGTTTACAAGAACCACGGTGTCTGTCTCAGCTGTGCAAGTAATGTAGCAGCACACAGCTGATAGTGTGATATTTTTAAATCTTGGCTTCAAATACCAGATTATGGTTATACACCTTTTTTTTTTTTCCTTGCTTACAGCAACAGGCTGACATAAGCAGAGTCTAACAGCACAGGTTATTTATACAGTCATCTCACAGATCTTTAAAACAAGTTCCAGTAGTTCAGACAAATCCCAAGACAATAATGCTGCATAACACCATGCCACAGTGTGACAGGGTGTAAAGTCACAGAAACTACATTTATGGAAGTGTTCACTCTCAGCCATCCAGTTAAATCAACGCCAGCATTTCCTTCCCAGGTATAAGGGCCTTAAATGTGTGTCCCACCTCACGGTGCATTTGCCCATGGAGGCTCAGAGCCTGCTTAGAGCCACCACAGCCCAGGGCAGCCCCACGCCACCGAAGCCATGGGGACAGGCACCCTGGCAGTGCTGTGTGACAAGGAGCCTACAGCCACAGCCAACCCCTGCCTGTGGGAGCTGCTTTTGGCTGAGGGTCCTGTGCTTGGGCTCTGCCTGAGCTACAGCCTTGCCATGTCACAGTCCTGCCCTGCCATGGGCCCTGCTGAGCTGGGCCCAGTCCGCCCACAGGCCCACATCCCAGTCTGGCCTCAGGGAGGTGCCCCCCAGCCCACCCCGCTCCCTGGCTGGGGCAGGGGGACAGGCCCTGGCTGGCAGGCCCGGCCCTGCCCTGATGCCCCTGCTATGGGGAGGGCCCTGTGGCTCCCGGCCCCTGGCCCTCCCTTGCACCACAACAGCAGCAGCCCCAGTGCTCACAGGCACGCAACAGTCTCAGTGCGGTTTTGGTTTGGTTTTAAATTTATACGCTCAACAAAATTAAATTCTGTCACTTTCATCTTGCATCAAGCTCCTGTGAGGAAATACTTACGGGCCAAAATCACCTCAGTTCAGTCAAATTATTTAAAACATTAGCTCTCAGTACTGCAAATTAGATTAGTAACTGACTGGAGCAAACACAGTCAGTTTTGAATTAGGAAACCGAATAACACAAGTGGATGGGAACTTCTCAGACACTTTTCTGAAAACTAGTCAAAGGGTTTGTTTGGGGGGGAAGCGGGAGGGTGTTCTTTCTTTACTATTTCATAGAATTGATGTATTTTGATAATGAGCACCTATGAGAGTAACTGAAGAACATCCGGTGACCCAACAGCCTAGGTGTTCATCCATGGGGCAGGAGGGACCCAGCCTCAAGTCCCCCAGCAGCTTGCTTTAGACCAAGGACAAAGGACACGAAAACCCCGAGTCCCAGGCTGGAACATAGGACTAGGCTGAAGAGTCACCATCTCTTGTTCTGTGCCAGAAAAAAAAATACATAATGGTGGCAATAACTCAGGCAAACCTTTTCAGGCTGATGCCAAACACTGAGCTGTGGCAGGTGAGACCCTTGCTATCATAAATGTGCAGCTGTGAGGCAGTTCAAGCACAGCACACTTAAACAGCTGGATGTTTTCTGGGCTTCATGTATTGTAGTATTGCTCTTTAAAACAGGGAAGAAATTTCTCTGTGGCAGTAATCTATATTAAGAAACCTGGTATGGGAGCAACAGACATTGTGTTAAGTAGAGGCAACGCTGTGACCTTCTCTGGAGTAACTTTCTCCTGCACCTTCCCTGCTGTATGCACAAGAGAAGCTGGCTCAGGAATTCAGCCACATCAAGGACTTAGCTTTCTGCTGGAGCATGTGGGACCAGGTCAGGTTTAGGAAAAGGCATATGGATTTAGGGAGTCAGAAGCCTGGCAGGAATTAGGCAGCAGAGCTGGGGATCCTACTCTGGGAAAAAGAAGGGAATGCAACAAGGCATGACCCTCAAGGAAATATTTGGTGAGTGATCTTTCAGACAGTGTGGAAGTCTGGCCAGCAGCAGCATACCTGCTGGTGCTGTGCGCTGCTGCTTTAACACTTTGGATCACTCAAGCTGCTTTTTCTCATGCTGCTGCCACAGAAGAGTCTGTGTGAGCACCTGGCACAGAACAGAACCCCCTGCTCATAAAAGCTGCTGTGTTTATAATCCTACTGCGCTGTAAATTATTTTGACCTCCAAACAGAACGTGTCATGGATTAGCAGATGTCCCGTAAACTATTTCCTTCCCTCTTCCATCCTGTTTACGTCTAGACACATACATTAGGCCTCCAGATTAAACATTGTAGAAACGTTGCTGAATGCCACGACATGCTTCAGAAACAAAGGCAGCTGCTATTTACCTGCCATGATGCCAGCCTCCTGCTGTATTTACATTGGGCCTTTCTCTGCATAACCATATCACAGAAGGAAGGGAAGACATAAATGAGAGGAAATTTAAAATACGCTCTTCCACTAAGTCAGTACAGTACACTTTACCTGTGGTTTTAATTTAAAAATTTTACTCCACTGTCAAGTGTTTAAACCACACTCAGATTTGATTGTATGTGCTTGTGAATGTTCTTTCTTTCCCCCTCCTCTCTCCTTCTCCCAAGAGGTAACTGAATACAATGTAAATGGTAGCAGTATCATTTATTTCTTTTAGTGGCAGATATGCAGATCAATCCTACCCCAACGAAAATTAGGAGGAGGTCATCTGTTCCACATTGTAATAATGCACAGAGGCTTTTTGTCCTCACCGGAACTGATGTTCTGAAATGGATTTTAAGTGTAAGGTCTCAATTCATTAAACCTATGACATTGTATTCAAGGAAAAAGGGGGGTGGTGGTGGTGGTGTAGTAATTTAATTATAATCCAGAATTCCTGTTCACTTGCTATTACTACACTTGAAAAAGGAATTAGTTTTTTGTTTGTTTGTTTGTTCCTCCTGGTCTGCATGGATTTAATGAGTAAAATAACATTACAAACCCTATTAGGCTGACAAAGACCTCCATTAAAATGATGCTAAGGACCCTACTTCAAATTCTGCAGGGTGAATTAACTGGGCCGGCAGCTACCCTTACAGAAAAAAAGCCACAGTCAGCTGCAGATACATCTGCTTGGCAACTGTGACCCTACCTGCCTCAGGCAGTCAGTCCTTCACCAAGTACCACTGGCCTAGGAAAGCAAATAGAAGAGGTTCATTGCTATTTTTGGAGTAAACTCATAATGATCACACACACATACTACTTGAAAGGACCTTTCCTTGAGAAATTCACACAAAGCATCTTCCACTATGAAAGGTGGGTTGGAAGAGTTAGTTTGTTGCTTTTTTAGTAACAGAAGGAAATAAAAGAAATGCGGTACTCATCAGCTGTCCCCATAATTTTCCAGGGAAGCAGTTCTAGTTGTAATGTCAAACACCAACAGATTCGTTCTGCACTGCAGAGAAAGTTTGAAGTAGAGAAGTAAGCCAAGAGCTGACTCAATCCATGCTTCAAAGTATCTCACTCTCCCATCTGCAATCCTTCCCTGTATTTTCTATTGCATGGCCTGTTTTGGCATAGACCCTGGTCTGTAATCACAGATTACATCCTGAAATAACCAGCATTTGTACCACAGGCAACAACCTAACTCTGAAGCTTCATTTATGTTTTTCTGCTGCATAGAAGTATAAAAAAATGCAACTTGTTGGAAGTTCTCCCCCTCTGAACATACTGCACATTTTTTCTGTTTATGTTGCATCTTTCTATTTTGGTTCAGCTTAGACTAGCTTAGAGACCCCTTCATTCCAAAATGGTAAATCCTTCTTGTAGGAGCTATGGGTAAAGAGAAGAGGAGCTTTAACAATCAAACCCAGAGAACTGTTCAAGGCGCTATTTTCTAGGGAAGCTTACAAATATTTTGTGTGTGTGTATATCTTTATAGAATACATAGAGTTTTTATAATGAAAGCTCAAGGGCTTTTTGGAGCAATTCTTGCATGGTTACCAGGAATTGAAATGTAAATAATGCAGGAAAACCTCTTTTTTGTTAAAAACTGGAAACTATTAAATTCCAGTTTTACATGCATTTAGCGTAAGCAACTTGTACCACTGGGAACCAAGTGTGTTTTCCTTGGCACTTCAAGTACCAGAAGCTGCAAAACAGTTAAGGAGAAGAGGCAGAGGGAAAACTGAAAAAACAGAGTAAATCTGTTTACAGGTACATATAAAACACTGATTGCTTTCAAGAACAAATAGGAATCTTTGCTATTAAATACATAATTAATCCTACTTTGCCATATTAACTAATCATAACTGAAGAGATGCTTCTCAGTCATAGTCTGAGCTATCTAGTAATAGAATAGTTTGTAATAAAGGTATAAACAGCCAATAATAGAGGACTCAAACAGCTTCTGGCCCTAGTCATACTGTACTATATCTGCATGCTCACATACTCACACTTTTGTTCATGTAACTTGCATGGACTCAAATAAAACCTGTGTTCTGTTAATCATCTGTCACTTCCAAACAGAAAAGAAGTTCCATGGTCACCAGCAGCATAAAACAGCTCAAGTTTTACTGTAAAACATGGTTGTGTAATTAGTAAAACTATATATTTGAAATAAAATTATTTTAATACCCAAGTAAATTTAACAGAAAAGGCATACATAGAAATGACAAGAATCTTTCCTCCTTCCCTTCATAGTTTTCTATTTTTGTACAGTATCCTTTATGCAGTAACACTGTTTTAAGTGAAAGCCAGCTCAGTTAGTATCTTACCAAAACAAAACTAAGTTGCCTTAATAGAAAAAGCCTGTGACTCCAAAAGAATAACCCGTATTCACTATTTCTACCAAATCAAAGTCCTAACATTCAACAAGGTAGTCAGACATTGCATAAGTGACTAAGAATGGGACCCAGGCAACATAATACAAACATAATTCATGAGATAATGAACTTTAAATGCCAGGATGGCAAGTTTAAATTGGAGAAGACTGAGAAAGCTAAGCTTGGCCCTGTTTTAACTTCACTGAATTCAAATACATCTCTGAGGAACAGGACATAGGCAGGCACAGTGTTAGTTTGAAATATGTCTGTATTTTGACTTATCTTTTTTTCCTCTTACATCTTTAAGCCCTTCTGATGCTATTATTTAAGAAAATAAAATGACTGCCTTTTTTGATATTAAGGGACATAAAGAAATGTTCCAACATAAAGTTGGAACAAAAAAAAGCATCTACAGATACTAATATAATCTGTAGTCCCCATTTCACCTTATCGTAGGATTTTTTTTCCCTATAAGAAATATTTTGAAATATTAAAGAAAAACACAGAATTGTTAGGTCAGGCAATACTGTATTTGAAAAACATATATATGTTTCAGACAGTTCCTAACAAAATACAAGCACAAATACAAATGAATCTTTATGCAAGTACCTGAATATGGACATTTTACACACAAATATAAAAATGCATTGCAAGCTACTGGTGGATGAGTACTGAATTTTTAACTACTTCATTTGTCTTTTACAGGAACATAATATATGTCCTGTAGCATTAGGATATTTGGATAACCTCATGCCTAAGCCTTTCATCTCAGTGATCTGAGTACAATAATGTGCTACTGGAGACATATGTTCCAAAGCATCCGTTTGTCAAATAACAGGCAGTCTGTCACTATATTTATATTCCCCTCACGACAAACCTGTAGGTAATTTTACAGAGGGAAATGTCAGTAGAAGGAAAACAACCAATTAGGACAGAACTTTAAGGCAGAGCAGAGACTAACAAACAAGAGAAAGCCATAGGATCACAGAGGTCACACATTAGTAAGATGCCAACAGAAGCTACAAAATCCAAGAAGGCTATTTCTTCTTATTAATGAAAAATTCCATGACTAATTGGAAGAAATATAATTCTCTTCTGGAAGAGGAGGGAGAAGGAATAATTTTCCAGAGTTTCCTGAAATACTATGCTATTTAGCAACAACTAGTGATGCTACTTAAAATGTTTTTTAAGAAAGCTTGAAGAAATGCAGTGGGGGATTTTTTGAAGGCACTAAAATGATTAGGCTTACTCTCCAGTAAGTTACATGCATTCATTCATTAAAAAATTTGGTTGAAGTCTTGTTGTATACGCAGTTAACGCATTTTAATTTTTTCATGTCATGTCACTTTCCACAAATGGAGATTACATTCGAGATTGAAATGCTCAAAACTGAACAAACCTGACATTCTTTCTACTAGCAAGCAAGCTTGCTCCCTCTTCCTCATAAAAAAGTCACCTCCAATATAATTGACTGAAGACATTAAGATTATATTTAAGGCAATCACTTGAGTTCTGCCATATTTCACAGTACAATACCAGAAAAAGACTATAACATTAGATAACAGTGGCTTTAATCTCCAATAAAGAAAAATATTTTTCCTATAGATCGGGGCAGGGGGGATGTTAATTTATGGAAATCATCATTAAGTTATTAAGGTAGATATCAAAGACAAATTAGCTTTCAAACATGTCTCTGTACTTCTGCTGAGGAAAAGTAGTACAAAGACATCAGGACAACTTAGGCAGGTACTATTAACTTGGCTAAAAATTCCTGTATGGAACCCGTTTGCTTTTAGTAAATTTACATTTCTGTGGTAAGCATTTGTCACTGGTCATCACTGAAGGCTACCAGTTCACTTAGTGTCGTAACCTAATATAAAGTCATTTTAGCAACAAGTCACAAATCAAACATACCACCCACCACATACATATAAAGAAGAACTAGTAGAAAGACAAAAAATATCCTTAGAAAGACATCTTATGTTTAAGTTGTCAAAGTTTTCAAAGCAACTATCTTGGAGAACCTCTGGTTTTAATAGTTAGTTTGAAATATCTGTAAAATCATGTAGAAGTATCAAGATTATACTTTTGCTTTTATCAGTATAGTCACTCAAGAACTGAAATAAATTCAACTATGTAATGATTCCAGGCAACAACTTCACTATTCTATATATAAGGTCTGTCCCTCCATTCAAAGCAATGCACAAGGTCCTTTGTACCTAAAATCAGATCCCTCATGAGACACTTCTGTTTTGTCCTCTTATAAAGACCAGCTCCTATAACTCCAGTCATAAGCACCATTTTTTTCCTAACTGAAAAGGCAGGCTGCAAATTGAAGACAGTAAACTTTATTTCGTATTTTCAGGGACTATGTTATTGAAGAGAGTCATTTACCATTAAAAAAAGTATTTCCCACCCTCAGCATCTGAAATGCAGTAGCTCTCCTGATATAAAACCCATTGCTCCAAATGCCTTTAAGGAATTTACTAGCAATTGTCTGGGATCTCTTTTGAGAGAGTAAGATGTATGTGCATGTGTATACTGTGGGGATTAGGATAAAGGCCTCAAATTTTTCCTGCTTATGAACTTAATCTGATACATTCAGGCTGATGACATTACAGTAGAATGACATTGCTCTCGAATCTCCAAGTTTTCACTGGGTAAAGTGGCAGAGATGAATGTGCATAGTGGTATTTTAAGACATCACAAAGATACTGCAAATTAACTCTTACCAAGAGAGACAGAGTAAGTAACTCCAGAATATTAAGTGCTTCTGCATACATTTACAAATGCCAATACTCTTCACAAAAAGGATTATTTTATTTCTGGATTTAAATAATGCTTATGAAGTGTTTGCATAGTAATTCTTACACCAAGACAGCAGACAATGTTTCATTTCTATGCATATCTACTACTTATTCTGGTATTGAACTCCCCAAATTGTTATTTTCTTTAGTGACCAATCAGGAAATAAAGAAAGTGTAAGGAAATGTTGTTAAACTCTTCCTTTTTGGAGGCTGATATAAAGTTTCCAAAGCCATCCACAAAGCAAGTCTTGGCTTCCAACATCAGTTCTGGTTTAACTGTTGCGTAATTTCTATGGCGCTATATAGTGGCTTTGTGCAGCCTATAGAACAAATGCCTAGATAAAAAAGGGGGGGGGGGGCTGGGTTTTTTTTTAAAGCCATCCAAAGTTAACTAGATATGAGTGGAAATGCTACTTTCTTTCAGGTGGCTGATATGATTAGCCATGGATATTTTTGGAGCTACTGCTAATTACTGTAAATTTTGGATCATATTGTATTCTCAGCTGGGCTGTTGTTCGCTAGCAACCTTTTATCAGTTTTTAATAAACAAAGCCTGCATAGTTAAAACTAATAATGGTATTTTACAAGAAACAGATAATAGAGCCTTAAAACAGCAGGTGGCAAATCTGCAACTCAGAGATAAATTTGACATTTATACTTGCTTAGAAAGAAGGTGGGGTTTAGTTCATTTTCCTCCCACAAGTTGACATGAATATTTGAAGACTTAAAAAAATTTATTCAAACCATTAAGCTCCACAACAGTCAGGTCAAGATCTTGACCATATTAGAACACAAGGGATAAAAGGCATAAAGGATATGCTGTAGGAACAGACAGACTTGAAGGAAGTAGCTGAAACATAAATCCACTTAAAACTTCCAGGTCCCAGAAAGGTATTCAGGTGGCACAGCAAAGGGAGCCCATGCAATCAGACAGATTGCATAACAAAAGACCTTGTTACACCATATAATTTCACACAGCTAGTATTGGCATGGAATAGTTATATTAGCGTTTCTTGCAGAACAAAAAAACATACATAAGAGATTGCAGCTTTACCACCCTGGCCCCTAGAACTGCTTTTCCCTTTGGGCAGACTATATTGTGGGTCAGGACAATGTCCTGAATGGTTGATTTTGATTTAAATAGGAGGCAGGAGATAATCACCTTGCCCAGCAAGCCCTTCCAAAAAACATACAGTTTTTAACATCTTCAAAAACAAGTGCTGTGTAACAAAATTACTTCCTTTTGGTATGAGGAGAATCAAGCTGTTTCAGCCACGAGAAAAGTCAAGCCTCAATATCATTACCTACAGGGTAACAGTGGCAAAGTAGAAAAAAAATTACAGAGAACAGCAGAAAAGTGCAGAGAATAGCAAGTGTGCAAAGGTATTTTTGGAAGTATCATTTTTCCATTTTTATAATTCAATAGTATTTGTAATAAGAACATTCCAAGTTCATTTTCCATTCAAAAAGCTTGTTTCAGCTTTCATATTTTTCACATTAGCAGAGTAACACAGCTGTCTACAGATTTTATTATAAACTAAAACATACACAACATGGGGAAAAGAAATAGCAAAACTTTCAAAAAAGACAACTTCTTCCACCATAATTTACAGTCATTAAATACTAATTTTAAAGTGTCATTGTCATCAAGGCACTTCAATAACATTCACAGTAGGATTAACAGTATGACCCTGATAAAAAGAAAAATTCGGAGACTAATTCATATTGATCAGCGTGTAACATATCCTGGGGTGCTGTTTGTCTTGCACTGAGTGGCTTGTGGAAACTTTTCAGCATTTCTCAAACACTTCCTGCCAAGCAGCCCAGATTTCTTCTAGGACTAGTACAGATAACGGACTCAATGAAAATCCAGCCTACTAGTCGGTGAAGGATTTTATTGGCTTGTTGCTTCAGGGAGAAGCCAAGATGAGCCCTACATTTCTGCTTTCCTCTGAGACGCTGCTACCTAGGTGCAGTCTGTCCAGAAGCAAGAGCACAAAGGAACATACATACTCTGCTGAAATATGTGAACATGTCCTGCTCATGTTCTGCTGTGTTGGCTTGCTGCTTACCTGGCAACAGCTGGAGCACAGATGAGAAAGCAGAGGTGGCTCAGTCCAATGGATATTTACCTAAACTTCCCAAGCACAGCCCCTGCCTGCTCATAGAAGAAAATAAAGCGGCAGGGAGAAGAAATAAATACAAACAATGCAAAGGAATGAGTGTCAAGAAAGTCTCTCACTAAACGCTCTGTTTGCAGGCAGTTTTCCTAAGTATAAGGACTATGTATGATCAATACTGCCTTTAAACATTTATGTCTTTTCACCTTTATCTGCAGTTTTTATTCTTGCTAGGTTTATCTCCGCTAGTCCCAAAAGAAATGCAGAGGTGGCAAGCATAATTCAAGTTTCATGAAAGCAATTAGTCAAATAGTGCCTGCAGACCCTATACAGGTCCATCCCCCCCACCGAGAGAAAAAGCTCTCATATGACCTAGTATGTTAAAAATCACCAGAGAATCCCAGTGAAAGAAATACCTCCCCAAAGCCTATCATCTGGAGCCTGCAATTACCTATTTCCTCATTTCTGGTGCTCAAGACTTGTACTTGGGTAACAGAGACCGGGAGTTCCAACACAGCATACTGACACAGTCTGAACACTGACAATTGGCATTTCCCAATGCACACCCTATTCCCCTCATTATTGCAACAGTATAGTAACACTGTAAGCCATCCTCCATCCCCTCCTATAAAGACATTATCTGCAATTACATTACTAATTCAATAGAAAGCAGGTGGTAGCTTTGAAGTTAATGAGAATGGAACACAAGCAATATTTTGTTTTCAGATTAAGAGTTCCCTAGAGAAATGACAACTTCATAAAATCACTTACAAAATCAGACTGCCACTCTGCAGCAATAGCCCCAAATCTGAGCACAATTATATTACCTTGTTGGGACTATTCCCACAGAGCATTGGTTCAAACGGCAATCGAATAATCAAAAGCTAAATGCGAAGGGAGTCTTCTTCACATATCAAATGAAAATGAGGCTCTAGGAAATAATGTTTATTAAAAAAAGTTTTAGAAGAGGAAAATCTGAATGAACCTTAGTCCTACAGCAACTATTCATACTTCTGAGGTTTTCTCACTAATACTTCGTTTTGTTGTGCTTTTCACAATGATATCTTCTCGGTGCCCTCTTATTTCTTTCTTGCTGGCCTTAGAAAGTTCATCACTGTAGAGCTCTTGTATCAGTTGGGTTACATAGAAAGAAAGCTATTGAGCCTTTATCAGAAGTTGTTTCCAAAGATGGTATCAAACTACACTGGAAAACAAAGTATCAAAACCAGTTTTAAGAGACAAAAGTTCTACTGCACATTTTCGCTGTGGGACCAAGCAAGATATTGCAGTAAGTACATAACTCTTTTTACACTTGCATGACCCAAGAAACTCCAGAGTTAATACAAAACCCTGTTTATTTCTATTGACTTCAGAATAATCATGCTGCTATTCTGTTTCAGTATGCCCTAAAACCTCATAGAATTTTAGTTTCTGAATTTTTTTAAAGGAGCAAGCTTTTCTGTCAAGGAAAAATATCCACTAGTGGAATGTAGATAAAACCCAGACAAAGCAAGAGAAACAAACCTCAATTTAAAAGACAGGGCAACTATTAGAAACAAAAATACACTATAAATTAAATTAATCCTGGAGCGCCTAACTTCAGTTATTTCCAAATTATTTACTTTCACTGCAGTTTTTGTTCCTCATGCTTATTTTATGGGCTATTTGTTATTTAGGGTAGGGGAAGAAAAAGAGAGAAAAATTAACTTCTATTCTGAGAAACACTTTGATTGCAATGAAGTACTAATAATTAATGTCATAATGAGCTTATTGCAAGTCACGTAACACATCAACTTTATTACAACCAACTTTTAGCCCAAGAAACAAAAATGTGTAAAATGTCTTCAAACAGGAAATGCAGGTAGGCAGAAAGCAGCTGTTCAAACCACAAGAAATTATATCAAAGTCAAATCCTGCTTCTGTTGACAGTGTTGAGATAACTATGATAAATCACAGGTACTAAAGACCTCAGTTTTATAGCCCTGCTGAAAAATGGCTTCCCTATAAGTATAAGACAGACAAACGACATGCTTCATTCATCCTAAAATGACCCAGAACAAATTAGATGTCTGTTGAATTGCCAACAGCTTTCTGTGAAGCTTCCCCAGGACTTCAGCAACATGCTCCTTGCTCATGCCGGGCCAAACTGCTCTTAGCTAAAAACAATTCTAGTCTGCCAACATGGACGGAACCTGCCCACATGTTTGTGCTCTAAGTTGAAATCCATACACAAAGACAAATTTTATACTAATACATTTTCAAAGATTGGGCAAGCCAAAGCAACGTGGGTGACAATTTTGCCATCAGAGGGTGGAGTAAGCACTTGCTAGCTGCAAGGACAATCCTATCCATTAATCCTACCGCTGCATTTGGACCTCTAGCGTAGAATATTTCACACAATATGTGAAACTAAACTAAGGAGTAATATTGGGTATAAAGTCCCACCTTCTGATATCCCAAAAAAGTTTGAGAATGCACTGTAATTTTGGTTTGCTTTAGAACATGACATCATTATTCTCCAGTTAAACATACCAGTGCTTTGTTCTCAGTGCAAACAGACCACATATTTAGAACAGGCAGTTCTTGTGTGCTGCTGTCGGCTGACATGATCAATCGTGGTATTAAATATCTTCTTTATACGCTGAGGAAAGGGGAATAGCAGAACTTTTATATTCTAGGGCTTCAGACACTATGGAATAGGGCAGAAATGGCTGCAGTGAAAGGCTGTGGTAGAGATAGCCTGTGTCACAGAAGAAACAGCAGTCTCCAAGAAGTCCTATTCCCTTTTCCCAAGGTCCACATGTGTTTAGGATTGGCAGAAGGTTCCAGCACTTCCCCTAGATTAGATCCAGAATTTGTCCTCCACACATGGAAGCTCTTCAAACCCCTCCTGGCTGCTTACTGGTCCTGATCTTGTCTCAAAAACCAATTAGTGTCTTTAGGACAGCTCCTTTATTCACATCTTGGTGACAGTTCAGAAACATAACATCCACTGGTTCAAGGCTCTTGCCTTGTATCTATCCACATACTCAGACCCATATAAGATGACTTTAGTATACAAAATCAGAAAGAGCTGCTATTTCTGACATATACAATTCCAGAACAATCTAGTACAACCTAAATTGCATTCAGTGATTTAAGTAGATCTATGATCTACATACTGGCCCATACAATTTCTTCACAATTATTAATCATCAAGGTTGGAAAGATATCAAGCTGTCATCAAGGCTCCTGAAGACTGGTGATGAAACTGGCCATGGCGCACAGGTCTACTTAGTTCCATATTCCAGCACTTGAGCTACTTGACTCTTCTTGCTTCCTTATCTAAACTTGTTTGCTGTGCAACAGCCTTGCAATATCACATCAGGTTGACAGTGGGTATGTAGTGCCACAGAAAGTTTCCAGGGTCTTCTCTTTCCTTTTGTGTAGTCAGTCTTTCTCTGACTGTTCATTTATTCCATAACTCATGTTATCTTCAGATTTAAATAGTCACAGAGGACGGAAGGCCTTTATCTTATGCTTATTCACAGAGCACATTAAACACACACACAACAGCATCCAACTCACAAAAAAAAAGACCAATGCTCTCTAATCTTCAGATCCAATCGTGCTTAAGCAGCAAAACTACAACTTCTCATGAAATCTAGCAGCACACTTCCTCCAACACATCTTTATGCAGTAAAATGTCACTGAATTCCGAGACAGTACTCTGCGCTTCAGATTTTGAAGATCAGACCCAAAATAACTTTGCTCCAAAAACTCTGTGAAAAAAGTCTTTCTGTTCTGTCAGTGAAAATAGGCTCTCAATGAAACGAAGCCTGCTACATCTTCTTTATGTTAAGCCTTTTAGAAAAAGAGATTTAGATGTGTTAACTTCTCGTCCCAATAACTAGAGACTAGATACAGGCTTACGATGCATGCAGCTCGGCTCATCACAAAACTCCTCTGTTGTTCCATTATGATACAGACTGTTCTGTCAGACACAAAATGGACAAGGCAGGTCAAAACAGGAAAAGAAGAGGTAGCACCATGAGAAAGTTAAGAATCAGCATTTTTACTTTCAGCCTAGCTCTTTTTAAATGAGCCACAGGCTGGTAAGTGAACCTTAGTGGCATTTGATATTCAGGCATAATCTTTCTTTCCCTCTTATTCGTATGCAGCAACATCTGGAGAATGCTATCCTAGTTTAAAAATAGGAAATAACTGTAGGCTAATCAAAATGGGCATCTAACAATGAGAAGCAACCACCTGCACAACATGTACTCCATTAGTTTTACAATACAGGGACTTCTAATTGTTCATACCAGTCTTCCACTCTCTCAGAATAAGACTCTTGGATCTGCTGTGAGTTAAGTACAATTTGGGAAGGTGTAGCTCTATTGTGGCACTCATCTACACTAAATTTTTTATACTGAACCCCAAGAATCAGTGAAGGGTGACTTCAAAAATCTGAAAGCAAACAAAAGGAACTCAAGTAATTGAGCATTTACTGTTTATCATGAAACAGTAGAAAACAGAGTCCCAACAGGCATTTGCCACAGCACTTTTGGAGACTTTCAAAGAGAGGCTAAAGTCAGTATTAGTCATGGATGAGCAGCCATTTTCAGGTTGCTTGTACCCCTGCACGAATTGGCTTTAACCGAATTCCCAGCTCAAGTTATTAAATCCTTCCAAAACCTCAATAAGACAGCTCAACTTGATTCTGAAAAAAACCTTTTGCTGTATTTCAACTCACATTTCAAATATTTTAATGCCAGTTCCCAATGGCTGGAGTAATGGTTTCAGCAATTTTATCAAACATGAGGTCACTTCCTTAAGACTATCAGTTCTTTATTCCATCCTTTTTCATAATACAACCTTTTAGACTATATTGGAAAAATATGTCAATAATTTACTACTGTAATTTGAAAGCAGTTGACTGATCATCCCATGAAGGTCTTGAAAGTAATGCAGTTGGAGTCCTACACCATCCAAAGAATATCAAATATCCCATGAAAGTTTATTTTAATTACTTGTTCCACAGTAGGAAGACATTAGACAATACAAGTCAAATGACATCCTTCATGGAGTAAGTTTATGTCCCCACTCCTAACTATTCAGAAATACTTCAGATTTTTTTTTTTTCTTTTTATAAAATCACCATCATGTAAAGAAAAGCTGCCATGGTGTCGTATTCTTGCATTCACTTGAACAAACCCTCTCAGGCACATCATTATTATTTCAACCACATTTTGAAGAATTTCTCACTTTGAGCTTGTTCCTTACCAGTTAATCAGTAAAACCAGAGTCCCAAGAACATGGTAAAATGGAGTTCAGTAAAAATCTCACAATAACAACATTAATCACTCGAGGTTAAAAACAATATATGGTAAGACCTAATGTTTATCACTTTTGCCACTTGAAACTGACCAAGAAGCAATTGAATTCCATGTTATTTCCTCTTTTCAGCAAACAAGAAGTCCTGAATTCTGCTGATCCCACAAGAGTGATATCCACACATCACACATGTGAACTAATAAGAGTGTCATTAATTAACACTGCCACTGGCGGAGACACAGTAGTTCTCTGGGACTGGAGAGACCTTGCTGAGCTTCAATTACCCCTTCACATTTAGAAGCAGCCCCTTAGGCCTTTAATGACACACATTTAGTACTACAGTACTCTATTAGAAAATTCAATTGTCATAATAAAGTTACCAGGGGTGAACAGAAGATTTTACAGTTCAGCACTACCCTGTTCAAAATTGTTCACAAGCAATAACCACCATTCATCTTGTGAAGGAATCACATAAAAAGGACAAATCATTGACATATTAGCTACTACAAGGAATGCCACAAAAGGAAATTAAGTCCCTTAAAGAGAAAAGAAAAAGAACATCTGGTGCAAAATAACTGTAGCTCACGTGCCTGACAAATGAGAAACTTAATCTACTAAAGTTTAACCTATGCCACCATTGATCTTTCTGCAAGAATAGATATGACAACATGCATATTGTCAAGATTTCCCCTGATATGGCTCAAGATGGCAGAGGAAAAATGACTCATTCCAACTGAAAAAAAAAATTGTGTGTAATCTAGGGGCTCTGGTTCACAGGGCAAGGCTATCTAAGGCAAACCAATACCACTAATGCCACTGTTAATGAGTATTTACATGCTAAAAATGTCTTAATGTTTTCCAGAAAGTTTTTGTCAAGACTCCAACAAAATCTCGCATGGAATCAACAGGGCAAAACTTGTCATGAGAACATGAGACAGTGACTAAACAGTTGTCAAACTCATGCCCAGTAGCAATAGAGGTGGCCAACACTTACCAATTTACTCACATCGCTCTTCTGTATGAGCTGCAGTGAAAATAACTTTAGAAAGTAACTACTCCTGAGCTCATGTAAATGTATACAGCACAAAAAGCTTTACTCTGAGAACACATTTAGAGCACAGCTAATCAAAATCTCAGCATACACTACTCTTTGCTGTCATTAAAATGAGACAAGCCAAACAGCAAGCCATCTTGCATAACCGGTTGCTTAAATAAGATATAAATAACAGAGCATATGCTGTTTTTCAAACAACTACCCAGCATTTCAATGCAGTTGCTCTTTCATCTTACAGTGAAACAACAATTTTTTCCAGTGGAGTAGGCCCACCCTCTGAAGCTATTGAATTGTCATGGTTTAACCCCAGCTGGCAACTAAGTTCACTCCCCCTCCTGCAGTGGGATGAGGGACAGAATAAAATAAAAAGTAAAACTCATGGGTTGAGATAAAGACAGTTTAGTAGGACAGAAAAGGAAGGGAACATAATAGTAGTAACAATAATAATAATAGAACATACAAAACAAGTGATGCACAATACAATTGCTCACCACCCACTGATGGGTGCCCAGCCAATCCCTGAGCTGCAGTGCCCCCCAGCCAACTTCCCCAGTTCATATACTGGGCGTGACATAATATGGTACGGAATACCCCTTTGGCTCATTTGGGTCAGGTGTCCTGGCTGTGTCCCCCTCCCAGCTTCCTGTGCACCCCCAGCCTCCACTGGTAGGGCAGCATGAAAAGCTGTCAAGTCCTTGACTTAGTATAAGCACTGCTTAGCAACAACTAAAACATTGGTGTGTTATCAACATTCTTATACCAAATCTAAAACATAACACTATACCAGCTACTAGGGAGAAAATTAACTTTATTCCAGCCAAAACCAGGACTTTAGCCTCCATCTCTCTGAAAACAGATTAAATTATATAAACATTAGTTTCATGATTTTATCATCAGGCAAAATTGGTTTAGTGCTTCCTGGACCACAAAGAAAGAAAAGATCCCTTCTCTCATCCCACATCATCCAAATAAAAACTTTACAGTATCATAAGCCTGGCCTGAAGCACTTGCATCTTAGAATTAAAGCCTGGATCATAAATGCCAGCTAGCAAGAAAAGGCAAGCGTGACAGGGAAGCCCCTGACTTATACAGGGCCCTCACCAGTAAAATCTGGGAAAGAAGGGAGTTCATTCCTCAGCCTTTCCATGGCCATTATAAAGCCAAGTGTATAAGCCATCCCACACAGTGACACAGTCTGTTGGCAAGACAAAGATTTATTCTCAGAGCTTTCAATGGCATCTAACTGTGCAAGAGCCTAAAGCCTTCATTCCAAAAGTAAAGCGGGCATTGGCATTCGTATGGAGGTAAAGATGAGATCATGGCATTACAGCTAGATCAAACTACTTTGATGAAATTTACTGTACATTTGAAGTGTGACACAGCCTTAAAAAGAGCCAACATTTCATATATTCTGTATTATTTTTAAGCTTACATACAAATTGATAAAAAACAATAAATAGTCTTAAAATAACTTTTATAATTATATAGTTAAAAATCTAAAAGCAAAAAAAAGGAAAATAGGTTGGATTCCTCCCCTGCCTTGAGCCTGTATTCTTTAAACACCCTCTTCTAAACAGAAGTAGACAATAGCATCCTAATTTCATAGAAGTGTAAACCCTTGTTTCACTCCAGCCAGAGATGATTTAATTTATACTTAAATCTCATGTAAATCCAGAGCAGTTAATTAAGTATGAATTTTCACGTTATATTTCAGAAACAAATATTCCAGCATTACCTCAAACTGCATCATTCATACTCAGAGCTAAACTACACCATCAAATTATGTCAGCCATATTAACATCTGAGCTCACAATTTCTGATGACCATCCATGAAAGTTTTTCACCTCTTCTTTTCTCTCCCCCTAGTGCTTCTCCACTTGTACTGGAAAGAATTCCTATCTAGAAGATGGAAACAAGCAGAAAATACATTTCTAATTCTTCCTCTTCATCCCACTGTTCCTTTCTCAGTGAAAAGAGGAATTAAAAGGGTTGGTAGCTAGCTGGCTTCTCTGTAGAACTAGCCCCTTCCATAGCAAGAAGCCAGAACAGAGAGTTTCAGTTGGCTAATATATGTCACTGACCTATATCACTGCAGTAATGAATAAACTTTTATGACTACTCTATACCTTGCACAGCAGTTGGGAAAAAAATCCTTGTTTACGGTATGTTTTGTATTCAAAATGAAAACCAAGAATACAGGAAGCTTCTAGGGAAAGCAGGATGCTAAATAAAACCAAGAAGAGTCCAATATAAAATGAGCACTTATTTGCTCTATTTAATGGATTTTAAAAGAAACACAAGTTCCTTCACTTGTAAAAGATTTCAGGAATTCCTAAAGATTGGCCAGACTCTGCAAGTTTAAAACTTTTTCCATTTATGTTTCACTAGTAATGAGTGTGTTTCAGAGAATATTAACCTGTATCCTAACACAGCTCAGCTTCAGATTTCAGAAACTCTCCAAACATAAAATGTTTTGATCTAGATTAGAAATAAAAATCAATATAATTTAAGGTAATACAAGAACAAACGGAGCGAATCTGATCAATGAGCTGACAATCCTCAAAGACAAAAGTGATTTGTAGGAATATGTGTTTATAGAAATTTGAACAGCAGTTACCTTCCTTGAAGTATAAAACAGCCTCCATGCATATCCAAGCCCAATACTCTCTAAGCTCTGTTAAATATTCTGCACGAGGAGAGTTTAATGTTTAACACCAAGTGTACTTATTTGCAGATATTTGATGTTACATGGGGTTTTGATTTAGCAGAGTGATACAACAACATATTGAAATCACAATACAAATGTGATTCTTATTACCAGCCTCTGTGTACTCACCATCATGACACTGGACTTCCTTTCTTTGCTAGTTACTCAGTTTTTATATACTATTATTGAGCTGAGCCAAGTATAGACTGTCCCCATGCTGGTTCGGACAGCTCAGGACTTTCACGCTCTTTTGATTAACTTAGGCAAAAACATTTGCACAACCAGTTGATCCACTCAAATGATACAGACGGTTAATCTAAACCAAGGGCTACCCTTGGTCCCCTTTATTTTGAGATAAGTTCAGGGTGGGGGTTTTGTTTGTTATTTTTGGTTTTTTGTTTTGGGTGGGTTGTGGGGTTTTTGAGGGGGTTTGGGGCTTGTTTGGTTTTGTTGGTCGTCCTCCCCCCCAACAGCTGCAGTCAGCCACTCTGTACTTTCCTCCCTGAGCACATCACCCTTGCCCATCTCCCCTGAGCCTTCTTCCATTGCAGGGGTTTATTGACTGGTTACCGCGCTGCCTGGTTCCCTTAACCTTGCTAACTCTCAGCCTTGCCTTCCGCTGCCTCCTCTCTCCCTTCCCTTCATTCACCTCCTCCTTTTTCAGCCACCTTTCCACCTAGAATTGCGATCTCAACATCCTGCAGAGAGGAAGAGAGCACAGCTCCACATGGCCTGTACAGACCTCAGCCAGGTGCTATTTAGCTGTTGGCAGATACATCAGAAGCACTTTGAAACCCTCTCAAATATCCCAGGAAAATACAACCATATCTTACAAGCAGCTGGCCCAAGATAGACAGAGGACAGGCACTGGGTGAGAAGTACACAGCGCTAGGTGTGCAGCATCACCCTTCAATCTCTAGCATAGACACATTCAACCTGCATCACAACCAGCCTTTCACACATCAAGATGCATTTCCCAAGTCATTTAAACAGGACCTTTTGGGATCTGACTGAAGTGAGGAAGAGGCAAGCATTATACTGCAAGTTTGTCTGCCAGCATGTCATCACACACTTAGGGTTGGGCTGGTTCAGTCTTTGCCTCCAGGCACTGTAAGACTTCTTTAAAAATGATGCCAGAAGACAGGCTACCCATTGCCTTTCTGCCCATATCCTGATTTTAGGATATCTGCAACATAGTCGTATAGCAACATATGACACAAATTAAAACTTTTACTAATTAATTGCAATAACACCATGCCTCTGATCAGTCACACGTATATTATTACAATGAGCTGTGTTTTCACATCAAAAATTAAACAACATTCAAGCTAATTTTTTCTTCATAATATAAAAAGCCAGTTCTAAACCACAAACCTTTCCCCTCATTGCAATGTACCATGGCTGAAACAATATACTACCAAATGCCAAGAAATTTTAAAGAGCTTCTAAAAAACCTTTCTTAACACCTCTCAACTCCAAATAATCTTATTTGCACATTACTAAACTATATATTGTGTATGTATCTGACAAACTAACTC
Organism: Astur gentilis; assembly: GCF_929443795.1. Taxonomy (NCBI): domain Eukaryota; kingdom Metazoa; phylum Chordata; class Aves; order Accipitriformes; family Accipitridae; genus Astur; species Astur gentilis. The sequence continues at coordinate 17,105,764 of NC_064900.1, read as the reverse complement.
ATTAGCACATGATTTTAGTGGTTTACAATAATACTATTTGCATCACAGTATAGCTTGCTGTTTGCAATTGTATTTGTTATAGATAAGGTGTAAACATTCACTAATAAAAAACTCCTAATAATAATGTGGTACCTACTTAAGTTTCCCAGGCACAATCCTCTGTCATTTTAAAATGAAAACAAGGAGTCAGAGGACTCTAAGGCAGCTCAAGAATCATACTTCAGAGAATCCATACCTAGCATGCCACATAGTAAACTTTCTTCTTCAGGACAAGTTTCTCCAGATTCAGGCCAAGTACATCAATTTTTACCATGCATAAACATTTGTCTGGTATTTCCACTCAGTAGACACATCGTGGACAATCTCTGTCTCAATTTAGCTGTGAGAGATTAGGAAATATTTAATCCCTTATTTTAAGAATTAAATACCAGGTTAAATTCATAACAAAGTCCTTTAAAATATAAAGCCATAGAATCATTCTTGGGCAAAGAAAATGGTAGCTTCCTTGCAGAGAAGTTGTTGAATGTGTTACTGCCTATCCATTAGGAGAAGAATGAAAACATTGCCAATATTGATACTTGAACTTCACACTGGAAAATGTGGCCCCCTGAAAATGTCATGGGTTACTTCAAGTGCTGGCTCCTGCTCCCAGTGATCAAAGCAACAAAGCTGCACAGTGGTAGCCACTGAGTGCTCAGCACTTATCCCTTCTAAGGGCTACTTACCTTACGTGTCATTTAGAAAGTAAGAATCATATCCCACAAAACTAACCTTCATTATCCCCTTCAGAAAACATTTGCCAGCACAGTTAGCAACTTCTATAAACTCTTTCACCTCTGCGCTACATTTATCCCATGCAGCTCCTTACAGCTCCTCTGGTCTTAAGAGTTGCACAAGCTTTAAATTGTCTCACTTCACGTACAGCCTTTCTGTACTTCTGTACTTTTATGCTTGAAGTTAATGTATTTTTCTCCTTACTGTCACACAGCTGTTTCCCCAGCTCTTTATTAGCTCCTCATTAAAGAGTTACCTGGACGCCATCTGAGGACATTAAAACTGCAGAACCTCCAGCCCATTTCAGTGCGGCTAAAAATAGCTAGATATCTTGTAAACCTAAGTTCCTTGAGCTTGAACTGAAATGCTCAGTTACCAAATGCCTTTCAGCCGGATTTCATGAATGTCACATAAGTATCCTTAAAAAAAACTTCTCCACAATAATTTATTTACAAAAGCAATTTCTTTTTTGAGCCCAAATAATCAGAATGCTTTAAGAAATTCCACTAATGTTATAGAAGTCATTAGGACCATCACAACAACTTTAAAAGTCTGTTTGCAAAACATGCAACAACAACAACTAATCAGAAAACTTCCTAAACACACCAAATCAAAAAAAAGAACAAAAATCAGTGAGTATTACAGATTGTTAGAAGTAGCCAGCAAATTTGAAGGACAAAAATCTGAAATAAAGATTTGAAATGGTCTTAACACAATAACACTTTTTCAAGTACATCATATTTCAAATTCAAAGTTCATTCCTTCAGCCTAAAGGATGCCACATTCTTTTTTCTATTTTACTGAATATATTGCCACATCATACTGTAATCTAGTTCTGTTCACTTTTGAAAATGCTACTTATTTAAGAGACAGCTTTGCAAGAGTTACTGTGTTTATATTGCTCAATGTATAATCAATATAAACATTGCCATCTCCTATGGCAGATAGAAAGTTCAGTTAAGTTTCAGATTAGCAAGCAGCTCTTGTTTTGGGTTTACCTGAAAGAGCCAGTGAGAAAGATGTGGATTAAAATCTACCTGAAGTCACACGAAAGAACTTTTTCAGTGATGAATTAGACATTTGGCAACACGAGCATTCCATGATTTGGTATAAATTATGCTGAATCAGTAACTTCAAGGGACTTGGCCTATAAGAAAAAAATGATGTTTTGAGACTTTCTCCCATTTCTGCTGTGTCTTCACAGGAGGCAATTTTGGGGCTTAGAAGTCCCTCTGACCACAATTTGGTCTAAATTCCTAATGAGTCAAAAATGGTATGTTCGTCTTTGAATAATGGTGAGCTATTCTACAGCTATCTACTCTGATATATGAATGACATGTCTTGGATACAAATCCAGGACAAAGCCTTTGCTATTTGGTTAAGTCATCTAAAACCAGTGGTACTTACCGGCAGACAACACAGGTAGTCAGGAACACCATAGAAACTGCAATTTTCCACAAAATGGTAATTCCCTTTAAAGTGAGTATCAGTGCGTGTGGATAAATATATAACCAAAGCACACCAGTGGAAATTCAGTCTAACTAATGATACAGAAAATGTATCAGAGAAAATGAGAGAATAAAACAATAGAGAATTGGTATGCAGTGTCTGCAGTGCACATAAGGTACTGGGAAGTTGTATGCAAAGTAAGGTCAACTGAAACCACACCTAAAGCATTTTGATTCAAATTCAGCAAACCAGAGTTTGCTGGCTTTTCTGTAAGAAGAAACAATTGATACTTCCACCTGGTAAAGGTCAAAATTTTAATTTCAAGTTTGAGAATGAAAGGATTTGAAATACTGAAACTTCCAGCCAAACCAAAAACCAGGGCTTTTAATTCACTATGCTTTAAATAACTAGACATACTGCACATAAGACTTGAATAAATAAGCTGCTGCAGAACAGATTCAGTGCTTATAAAACATTGCAAATGTTGCTTTTTTTTTTCCTGGATTGAGATACATAACAGCTCCAAACTATCTGCCCTGTGGAAACAAAAAAAGCACATAACAGGGTCAGAAGACAGGAGAAGAATCTGAACATAACGCGGACTTGTTACTTTGATTATAGGAAACATGCACATCAAGCAGTTCTCTAGAGATTGTTGCTGTGGCCTTCAGGGAAGATCTGTCACAACTGTTGGCCAGGAGTAAATGGAAGCAAACTGGGAGGAAAGAACACATACAGATTCAAAGATAGTCCAAGACTGCATTGACCCATAATATTATTTTGTTATTTGCTAATTTAACAAATCCATTCATTTCCTCATGCACCTTGTCCTGGTTTCGGCTATTATGTTATACATTAAGTGGAGGTATTACCATTTGGCACAGTAAAGAAAACCCCATGGGCTTTGGACTGAAAATTTGAGCACCTGGGAAAGTTTCAGCAACAAAACCACCTTGTTATTTCTACTTCAAACAGCAAATGAAGCTGTTTGATACCTCATTTCAAAATCATGCTTTCAAAGCCAAAACTCAGAAAGCAACAACCAATTTTGTGAACTAGGTCTATTACAAGCCATGTTGTCAACAACAAATGTGAACATAGTACACTTTCTAATATAATATATTCCCTCAAGTTTCAGATGTGAACATCACGGTAATAAGAGGACAGTACCATTCTGTGGTACTGAAAATACTACAGACATTTTTTCTAATTTTGCTTTTCTTTTGGGAAATTTTCTATAAGAGTACAGACTAACACCATTTCCCACAAGTTGATGTCACTGAGATTGCAAGTAGAAATTGGAAAGATAGTTACACACACAGATGATTTCTCAGGCTTTTGTATTCTTCATGGGTAACACTCCTTCACAATTATTTTCTTGGCAGCAATAGTGATGTAATAATAGACATGAGCAAATCTCTTTTCAGTTCAACATAGTCTCCATACAAACCAATTTTTCCCCATCTCAGGAAAATCCTCCAGATTTTAATATTAACTGCCAGAGTAATACGACAACTACCTACTCCTAAGTAACATATAACCTGTCTCTTGGTTTTGACTCAATCTTCCCAAAGAAGAGAATTTTCCCTTGTTGAGATATTAACTTGAGGGGCTGGGGAGGAGCAGAGGGATCTGAGAAAACCTAGCTATAGAAAAGACTTAGAATACTGCCATCAGTGGATTAAAATCTACATGCATGTGTTAGGGGGACGAGAAAAAAGTTATACACTGTTCAATTACTTTAAAGTTAGACTGAGAGAAATTAAAATAATTTTTTTCTATTATTGTTATTCAGACAGTTCTATTTCTTAAGTCTATATTGATAGAATAATTCCACTTGGATAAATAAAAAAAAAATAAAAAAATACAGTTCCACTATAGCTGCCAGAAGTTAGCTCTCAACTTATTTTTCTTGGCTTAAAGTATTTTTAGTAGGTCACAGCTGGAGACGAAAGGTAGGAACAAGTCATATCATCAGGTGTTTTGGTTTCTTGAAAGATTAAAAATTAACCCTGGATTGTTTTTTCCTAAATAAAGACACTAGGTAGAAAAACAATCCCAATGTTTTAGAAAATCCTGTGATCTTTGATTCACTGTCATGTGGTATTAGACTCTAGGCTTTACAACAAACTGATATAAATTAGTAGTTTAAGGGACTGCGTGTAATTAATCAGTAAATTATTCATACAGCCATGAACATCTGCTCTGTAGGATTCAAGACATGATCCATGATATTTATAGAACTATTATGCCTAGTCCTGTTTAAACAACTGGTAAATGTTGCAAGTGAAATGACTATTAGAAAGCCACAAAAAGACTGCATGTTGGAATCCTAGCCTAAGCCTCTCAAAATATGAATGCCTCATTCACCTACGTTCTTGTAAATATTACCAAGAGCTTGCTTTTTTAGTTTTGGATAACAGCTATAATACTGCTAAATTAGAATGTTTTTTAACTTTTAGTTCAGAATGGAGACAGATGATACAACAGAAGTAATTCACCTCATAAGAAGCATTAAGACACAAAAAAAGCTTTTGATGAATGAAATTTGTAATACTGTTAGCAGCTGTGTTTTGCCTTTGTTTTATTAAGATGACTTTCTCAGTGACTAATCTAATAAAACATAATACATATCTGTTTATCCTTCACTTTGAAGACTGTAAAGCTTATGCAAATTCTCTTCATTTTGAGTAAGCGTTAATAGATAAAATATGGGTTTGTGTGTTTAGAAATATTTTCTAAGTGTTTTACTTTGTAATATTGGCCAAGCTAATTTCTAGATTTTACCTTCTACATTAGCTATACAATACCTTTATTTTACAAAAATATAATATGATTTTGAATGACATTCAGTTTTTAATGTGGTAAATGAAGATAGCTATGATTCAGAAACATTAGATAATCAGTTGACTGTTTTTCATAGGATAATTTTTTTTTTAATTTAAAAATATTCCAAACCAAATGAAAATGTGAATTGTGAGATATTAATCAAAACAAGGATTCAGTCTTAGAGCATGCTCTGACAATATAATAGTGCATGGGGGGGAATAAAGAGGGTTATAGCAATTCTTTCTTAAAAATGTTTTAAAAAGGGTTGCAAAGCAATTCATATGACACTGAAATAGTATAAAATGATGACAAAAAAATGTTAGAATTCTGAAATTTTCATGTATATCCTAGTATCTTTACAATAATATCTTTACAAAAAATGCCCGAGACATCACTTGCAGAACTGTCTGAAATGTCACTATGAAAATGTTCATGGTAAGTAAACTAGAATAATTTAAATATATCAGAGCTAACTGCTGTACCACTTCAAGGTTCACAGACCAGATGTCATAAGTAGAAACAGAACCCTTGGTAATCCTTTATGTAACAGCACACCTTTTTTATTTTTTGCCTTAAGCCATAGCTTATTCTTTGTTCTGCTACATCTTACACCAAACCCATCTTTTTTCTACTACTGTGGGGATAGTAACATTGATGTTGATGAATGAAGAGAAAAAACCAAAACCATAAAATAATCCTGCCCACTCTTGTTTCCAGGTTTTTCCACTACAGTAAATTCCTACATGCTTTCACCTTCTTGAATACTGCCATTTATTTTCATTTGATAAACCAATTCAAAGATCATTCACATGCAAAGCTAAATCAGACACTCTTTAATAAATTCTGATTTATACCCAGATTCTACCATCGTTGATCACACTGAGCAATATATACCTAAAATTATTTCCACTGATATCCATGTAAGTCAAGGGGCAGAATATGGTCTTCAGACATTATTAATGCACTTAATTTTTGTCAGGGATTGCTCAAAGTGTGTTGACTTTTTTTTTTAGCCATGTTTTGAACATTTAGAGCCAGGTTTATACTAAGTGCCTATGAACACAGACTCAGGCTGGAGTAAATTTGACACAAAAATAATTTTCAGAACTCTATTTTCCAGCCAAACATAGCCTCCAATATATTAGAGAATCATTTCAGTAAAAGAACATGCATACTTACCAGCTGCAAGTATTTAATCTCAAAATAGCAGAAAAGAATTTGCTTATTTGACAACACAAACAGCCAGCATGTAATGCAAACAGTACAACCCAAAAGATATCTGAAGTCCAAGTGGAATACATAGTGAGGACTCCTGAAATGAAATCTGCATCCACAACCACAGTTAGAGACAGATACAGGAACAATTTCCCAATCAGCTCTCAGGCAAGAACACCCCTTGCACTTTTACATTTTAATATCCTGTTTTCTTTATTAGAAGGAAGCTACAATTGGATTAAGAAAGAGATGAGACAGTGTGGACTGTACACACCCAACCTATCATTCCCTGCTCTTTCTGTCTTTTGCCACTAGACACGAAAGGGGAGATTCCCCTGCTTAATAGGATTTCAAGCAGTATTGGTGTTATCTGTACTCTAAACCCAGCTGAAGACACATGAAACACAGCAACACACGTTTGTTACACTATTAAAAAAATAAAACTGTTAGGTCACTAATTTTCTTAGTCCATTCATATTCCCCTTTCCTCCCTCCCCTGGTGTTTGTGATTAAGCAGCAGAAAGTGTGGGGTTTGGGCACAAAGTTTTGTTTCTCATAGTGGACAGATACCAGCCACTGAAAAGTTACAAAAAGCAACGCAACTTGCAATATAGCTACCAATTCAGTCTTCTCCAAAGCTATAGAATATATTCAGTTAGCCTGAATCCCTCCTGTGATCTGTGCCTCTCCTCTTCAGAGGCATGTCACCTCTAAAATATGGCACATTAGTGTCTCAGCTGGACTCAAGATAGGTAAAGCAATCCAAAGTTGAAACAGATCCTTTGGATTAGGTAGAGAGAGGAAGGCTGTGTCTTGATTTTACTTTTAATTCCATCTTTCTCCTTGTTTACTTCTCCTTATGCAGTCCACCCTTAAAGATTTGAGGTTATCTAAGCCAGTTCTCCTGGCAGAATATCAGCAAAGTCTGAAAGCTGATCCAAACTATATTAATACTAAGAAACCACTTCCAAAGGCAAGAATTGCTAATAGATGGAGTCTTTTCATGTCATGAATTGGAGCAACATTAGGACTCCTAAAAGCGTGGCAACTAAATATTCACATTGATCCGTCTATGATGATTTGTTATTTCCTCAAATTTAAGAAGCAGAACTGAAAAAAAGTACTGAAGCAGTTCTAACCACTAATCTTCTCATACAATTTTTTTCATCAAGTCTAGTTAGTAACCACTCACAAGCACTCACCCTCCGTCTCCACATTTAGGCAGGGGAAGGCGAGAACTTGGCTTTCTGCATGAGGCTCTGAGAAGAGTTCAACCTCGCACCTCACTCAGCATATCTGTGAGAAGGTTTATGGGCCTGCGAGCCAAAGTAAAAAGCAGCTTGCTAGTTGTGATGCAGATTTGAAAGGACTTGCCTAGCCTGAAATTATCTGGGTATTCATAATGCATTTATAAACGTAACTTTGGAGTCCGGCCATCCAGCAAAGAACTCTCTTGCATAGTTGAAAGCAAGAAGCCAAAGTTTCTGTGGGAATAAGATAGCATCATCTGACACAATTGAGAACAAGTGAAATGCTAATTGCTTCAATAGCCTCCAAATGCTTCTCTTCCTTCTCATTAGAGATGCATCTAACACATGGGCTGGCCTTAGTGTTCCCTGATTATGAATCAAAAGACATAATGTAACAGATACTAAGATTATGGATCCCATAATACTGTTGTCTTGGGATAACTACTCAAATTTATCCACCATCTGTGCTAAGTCTTCTGTATTTTTTCCTTTCCTATATAAAGCTTTATGGAGCTTCTGTAGGGCTTGGCATGTTGAGTAACAACATAGCCAGCTATTTAGATGTTCTGTCTGGACCACAAAAAGTGAAAACATCTAAAAATTATTTATGCTGGCATTATTTTTCTCCTCAAGACTTTTTTCTCGTCAGTCCAAGTTTTATAAAATTATATATATGCATAATTATATTCATTCTTCCTTGCTTCAAAATGTTTGAGTCAATGTAAGAGTAAGGGCAGCACTGAGGGGCAAAAGGAGGGCAGAACTGTTTGAAGGCAAAGAGTAATACTTTTGTTGTAGCAAGACTAGACAGTTCAAAGTGCTCTAGAAAGACTCTGCAGTGCCATATCCCTAGCCTTCTCATGTGCATACTTTAACAAGCTTTTATTCACATGCTGCTGTTTCGTGGTGACACTTTAAGCAAATCTGCTCTGATATGTTCAAGTTAGAAGTTTTTCATTCAAAACTACCAGCATGCAAAGCTATAAATTTTCATAAACATTTTAGTAAAATTTTCAGGCACCTCTAACATTAAAAAAAAAAGTCAGACCTAACTTCAGGATAGACATTGGCATGGTACCATGGAGTTCTCCCCCTGGCTGTAGAAGACTCCATAGCTGATTTCTTTCTTTGCCCTGTTTAAACACAGCACCAAGACCATGAAAGTAGTCTGCAGAAAGTTCATCTGTTCAAATAAATGAAAAGCTTAAATATATAAAAAAAAAGGGGGGGGGTGGAATCACAGAAGTATTCCTTGGATGTAAAACAAGGTTACTTTTGTGTTCTAATCATAATCACAGAAGCAGTTTCTACATAGAAACAAAAAGTTAGGAAAGGCTCCTGCCCAGTTTTATGATGTCCTGAGCCTAACAAGGACCTCGAGCAGCACAGCAATAAGCTGCCCCACTCCCGAAGACACTCTTAACCATTTGTGCCTGTCAACTGGTGCAAAGACGACACTAGTATTACTAGGGGTAAATTTAAAGAGCTCGGCTCAAAAGAGAGATAAAGACACAGCAAAGATGAAACAATAATTTCCCCAAAGGCTTGGCCTTTTTTTCTACAGGTCTTCAGTTAATTCAGGTAAAAGTGAACTCCTGCTGAGACTTCATCTCTGGTTGCACTGCTCCCTGAGGAGTTACCAAGCAGTGAGATGACAAAGTGTTTCCCAAACAAGCCAGCATTTCTTGCTCAACACATTTTATTAATCAGTCTTTTATTAATCAACAACATATCAGTTAAAGTGACTATAGCAGTTAAGGATCTTTGTGTAAATATGGATAAGTGAACTTAACTTGAACACTGATATAAAGGTTGACAGCAGCATCAGGTCTGCCTTTCCAAAGTCTCGTGGATCCAAGAGCCAGCCACGTACTGCGTATATGGTTCTGTAAGTCTCACAGCATATACAGCCTCTGTGATATTTGAAGGCTGACATCAACACCTTGGATTCTCTGACTCGCCTTTAGAGAACATCAGATTGCCTCTTGCAAAAAAATTGTGTTTCTTTTGCAGTGGACCTCATAAAGACACTGTCAACAGAACAGCTTCAGCCAACCATTTTTGCATGTGATCCAAGCAAAACAAATCACAGTGCTGACAAGGCCACAGCTGATTCCACCCGTGTTCATGTTTTATTAGTCAACAGTGTCAGAATAGGAATGAGGACTGTTAAACCCTAAACATTTCCATTCCCCAAACCATCACAGCTAGAAACTGGAAATATTTTTCTGCATGATAAAACAACTGCTGTACGAAGCAACTTACTTTGTATCACTGCAATTTCAGATTTCACTGCACTCAAACAACAGGAATAACTTCAGAATGTGTATGACAGAAGTCTTCTAAGCAACAGTGACCCTAACTTACCTTGTATATGAAAATGAAGTTGCTACAGGATTAGCTCGCTATTCAGTGTTCACAGTACTCTGGTCAGAGGAGCCTTGCAGCCGCTAACCATCCAGCCAATGCTCTGCAGGCAGGATCAGCCCTCACAGTGCTATTACTTGCATGGTTTCAAAACTAACAGATAAAAGATCTTAAAACCATTAAGAAGGATATTATTCACATTTATGAAGATAAAAGTGTTTGAGTTCTGTCAAGTATTCAAGTCACTGGCTACTATAATTCTGAGCTCATTGCTGCTGCAATATGAAGACCTGTAAAACCTCTTCTAGGGATGAAAGGATCATAGCATACTACTCAAATAGCTTTGATTCAAAGGGTTTGTTTCAAGAAGAGCATGAGTAGCAGGGCAGGTGAATTATAGTACAAAGTCAGCCTGGAATGTCAAGTCAAGTGAATTTCACAGTAATGAAGTGAATTATCCATGCTGACAGATGGAAGCAAGAAAGATATGCATCAGTATGTTAATTGTGCAAGTCTGTCAATGTCTTCATCAAGTTTAATCTGTTTAGTTGCTGCTCTCCATAGCCTCTGTGGCAAGACCACTCCATCTGTCTGGAATTATCAGACACATCTTCTCTTTTCTTAGCGCATGCAGCTTGATCAGACAACCAGCAACTGGCATGGAGAACTGCAGGTTAAGTGACAGATCCCAAGCAAACAAACAAGTAATTTTCAAGGAGACAAACAAAAAAACATTGTAGAGCTTCAAATGCCACGGAAGTGGAGAAAAGCCAAACTACTAGATACAGCCATAACGAACAAACAGTAAAACAAATATACAAATAGACCACTTGTTCTGGGTCTGTCTGAGATGGAGCTAAGTTTCTTCATAGCAGCCTGTATGATGCTGTGCTTTGGATTTATGACTAAAACAGTGCTGATAACACACCAGTGTTTTGGCTATTGCTGAGCAGTGCTTGCACAGCATGAAGGGGCTTTGGATGGCAATTTTTTGGTTTGTTGGGTTTTTTTTTCTTCTGCTCTGTCACCCAATGATTAGGCTGGGGGTATGCAAGAAGTTGGAAGGGAACACAACCAGGAGAGCTGACCTGAATTGACCAAAGCGATATCCCATACCATATGACATTGTGTTTGGCAATAAAAGCTCAGGAGAAGATGGAAGGGGAGAGGGACATTAACGGTTATATCATTTGTCTTCCCAAGCAGCCACTATACGTGCTGAGGCTGTGGTTGCCAGCAAGTGCATGGACATCTGCCTGCCTGTGGGAAGCAGTGAACAAATTCTTTGCTTTGATTTGCTCACATGTGTAGCTTTGCTTCACTTAAACTGTCTTTATTCTTAACCCACAAGTTCTCCTTGCTTTTGCTGTTCTAATTCTCTTCCCTATTCTGCTGTGGGGAATGAGCGAGCCACTGGGTGGAGGCTTGGCTGCTAGCTGGGGTCAAGCCACCACACTAATTTAGTGCAAAAATAGAAACAGCTTCTTTTGAGTTCCACGATCAGTAGATGGGCATCTTCTGGCTGTGATGCCCACTAAACTCCTACTTTTTTTCCTGCTAAATTCTGATTTAAATAAGCAGAAAGCACAACAGCAGCAAAGCCAATGCAAATATGTATAGGCTGTAATTATTAAGACTATAAGAGAATCCATGGTCTTCACAAACAATACAAAGTATTGATTTAAAAGCATTTGGATTCAGAAGTATGTAGATTCACATTGTCACAACATTTGTAAGGTGTGTATTAGGAAAGAGTTTGCTTTTCCACTTGAAAAATCTTTGAACAGGAACCAACAGAAGGCTTTAGTTGCAGTTTTTCAAGATCAAAACTGAGATGACCCTCAAACCTGAAACATTTCTAACCTAGATATAACACTTAGTCTTAAACATGAGCTACAATCTTTAAAGATGAGGTTAGAATAGACTGGACTGGTGGTATCCAGCCTTTTGTGCAAAGCAGGACACATAGCCTTTTAAGAGAGGCACAGAAGCACTCCTGCCAAACCCCTGCCTGGGTGCCCCCTTATAGCTGTGGCCCACATGCCAGCTTTTCCCATCATGACATGTCCATGCACAGAGGTACATGACAAGGCTTAACTGTCTGCATGGCTTATCAGAAAAGAGACTGATCACAAAATTAATCTTCTACCTAGTGGAAAGAAATGGGTTCAGTCTAGCAGGATCTTCTAGGTAGTTCCATGCAACGGCCATCACGTGATTTGCCAGATTTTTTTCCTCAAAATTCAGCCTATGAGATAGTTTAATAAGCAGTCTCATGAAGAAAGAAGCTAATCAAACATATATTTGTAATAGGATAAAGGACTACAGAAAGTCTGAATGTGAATAAGAGTCAGTTGCAAACACCACTCCAATTAATCAAGCTAGTGAAAACCCCAAACTAAAACCATTACATTTTCTTAACAAAAACAGCAGTATGATGGGGGTCACACAGAACTGAGAAAAAGCCTCCTCTTTTCCCAGTTTGTGCATGCAAGTCCCCATTCCCACGCACACTGTCACCTATACGAGCAGTCCCGACACGGGTCCAGTCCCTTGCCCTTACAGGCTTCCAGCCACCCCACTGGGCCCAGCACACATCCTTGCTGCAGCCATACAGGATCTGCAGGGGCCACCCCATTTCCCTCCTTGGCTGCAATCCTGCCCGCCCCACCACCTGAGGAGGATTGTCCCCACTTATCTCACCACAGAAAGTGTGCTCCCACCCACAGCCGTCTGCCTGACCCCCGAGTCAGTCCACCTAAAAGAACAAAGACTAGAACTGAGAACAAGATCAAGCCCACCATCCATGGCCAGTTGTCTGGCCAAAATAAAAGCAGAGAGCAATTGCCTGCAGAAGGCCTCCTGCCTCTTGGGGAGCACAGACCAGCACCAGTGGTGGCCAGGGCGTTCCCCAGTGGCAGGGGCATCCATCCTGTTGACCCTTCAGCAGGTGGCTTCAACGTCTGGAGAGGTTGCACAACCCAGCACGCAGTCAGATCTGTCTGCCAAAATTGTTGGCAAGAGTAAATAAGAGTACAGTTTAGCCATCCAGAATAGTCCTTAGACTGTAAACAGAAAGGAGCATGTTTTCACCAAAGCTCCTAGGTACTGTTGTGTTGCTCGCTCCTCTCCTAACCCATATGACCAAAAGAAAAAACCCTCCCCCCCTCACCCCTGCAAGTTTTGTTACATTTCCCCAGATCTTTTCCATATTTCCACACTTCCAAAACTGTACCACAAAAATACCTACATGCTGCTATTTGTCGAAACAGCTGGTGGACCCCAAACTCCCACATCTGGTGCACAGTCACCCCGTGTCCTACATGGGCAGCAGCACAAGTGGGAAGAGCAGAGGGGAGACCAGACCCAGCCAGTACAGCTCAGGGAAGGGGAACACAAAAGATTAGCGATCAGGAGCACTTGCTGCTCCTGTCACTGCTGGGACAAAAGGTGAAGGTAGTAAAGGGCAAAGCTCCAGACTCCAAGGGTGGCATGGGATTCATTTTCACACCCTTCTGCCTCACCTAGCCTGCAGCAGCCATCCACTTCATATAAGAGAAAAACCATGTGGTTGGACAACATTCAGTCCTCGGGTTTTCTTAGCTAGAGGGAAAGCCATGTTCCAGTGGTAAACAGCAACTAAAATTACCTTTTTTTTATCATCTTGTTACCCCATTACTAGTATACCATGGACTGATGCAGACTAGTCAGAACATTTGAAAACTCAATAGTTGTGCATCAATAGTATTAGATGGAGTTGGAAGGGACTGTACATATACAAAACCATTTCTTAATAACATTCAAACTCTTCACAGAGCACTTCTTTGTATTAATCCCTTCAGTTTCAGATGCCTTGGAAATAATGATATCTATAAATGCAAAATTAATGCAACTGAACAATCAGTTTAGAATCTGGAAAAAAAAAGTCTTATGAGTGTCTAGTGCAGGCAACATTTTGTGAACTTAAGATGACTGAATAAGAAAGGTTTTGAATAAGAAAGGTTTCCTCAGCACTGCTAAAACTAAGGGCACATGAATCACAAGCCACACAAAGTTGGCTGTTCTGAAACAGGGGCATAAAACAGCAGTACTCTCTACCACTTCACATTATCACAGTCATTGTGAAAAACCCTGATTAATATAATTAGCAGATATTTTAACAAAAAATAGATAGGATGTTCACCTACTCTGACTTAATCCACAATACATGGCCATCAAACAGGCAAGAGAATTTGCGACCCTACCAAAAATGACAGCACCATTTTGATCGGATGCCCATAACATCTTGCAGGAAATTAATCAAGGCAACCATTGTTGACGTTAACATGTTATTCGTGATCTGTAATCAATGAGTCTTTCAGTATATGTATGTTCAGACTCTGAAATTTTCTCTTTGTGTTATGATACATTAAGTACATATCCGTTTCCACAAACCTAGTATGCCACATTTTCTAATGCCTGCACTGAACTAACAAACAAGAATCAATTGTAAAACATAAGTGAGAAAAGAGCTTAGTACCGAGGAAATCAGCACTTTTTTATTTTTCCTCTTTTGCTGTTCCTAAGGTTTCATTAGTATGGTTCTGGCACTCTTTTCTTTCTGCATCACACCACAATATACTGGTGCTGTTAGCAATACTTGCATTTCTATATATAATATAGTACATATATTTACACACAGACAAAAACTTGTCAAGAGAAAATGCTACTCAGATTTTTTCAGAGTGGTATGATAAACTTGAACAACCATTTTAAGTACCCTCTCCCTACTGACAGTGGGACTCAACCCAACATCACCCTCTGGATTTCTACCCCACATTAGAGAACTTCTGGCAGAACTGATCAGCAACCCTGGCAAGGGACCTTGAGTTTCAGATATAAAGAGGAATCATGGTTTTCAGCACAAAGAATTTGAGGAACAGAAATCTCCTATTTATTAGCTCTTCAGAGAGAAACCTCAATGGAACACCTGGAAACCACAGCTGAAGCTACATTAAGCAATTAAAACCTGTGCCTAATTAAAACTTGATGCTTAAAGTGAAAGAAAGGGAAACAGCTGCCTTACTGATGAGTGATAATAACTAACATTACTAGAGTGGCTAAGCAGCAGGTCAGGATTTTTTGTATGAAACATTTGCTACTTTGGCATCAAATATTTTCACAACAAATTATTCCCTTCTACTCCGTTTTTCCCTTTCAGGTTCATCAACAATTTTTGTTACTTCAAAGCACTCTCTCTTGGCTGAAATCCACTGAGAATAAACCCCTTTACCTTCATTAATCCTCACATACCCATTTTACTTGGGAATTGTTAAAGATTCCCTCCTCTGATATCCTACCATTCCTAGGAGGACAAAATCCCCTCTTCAGCCATACATTCATCACATACCACCTACAGAAACAGATTTCTCACTAGGTTGAATGTATTTGCCTTGGTACCCAGTAAAAAGACAAGAAAATAAAACAGGATAAAAGATACATTTCTGCAATAACCTCTAATATCCTTCCTTCCCTCCAATGACTACCCGTTTTACTTGATCCACTGAATTAAATTGCTAAAACAGAGAGGTGTGAAAGAACTTACTGAATTTTTCAAATTACTTTTTGGCTAAAGAAAACACATTCCATCACATCCAGTAAAAAAAACCAGAGCAGTCCCGTTTCTGGTACGAGCAGGCATGACACACTGCAAGGATGTCTCAGTGAGGCAGGAAATGAAGAGATGAATATTGTTCCATGTTCGTTCACTTCATTACAATGTTTTAATCCCCCTTTTCACATTTTTACTATGAACGCCACTAATATCAATGAACTTTCTGGCCATGCTTTTATGAAGATGCAAAAATAAATCTCATGACATTCCTTGATATATGAAGTTTCTGTTTGAGGGTTTTTTGGGGGGGAGGTGGGTTGTGGGGTTATTTTGGGGGGGGCGTGGGGGAGGTTGGTTTTGGTTGTGGTTTTTTGTTTGTTTTTTTTTGTTGTGGTGGTTGTAGTTTGGGGTTTGGTTTGGGTTTTTTGGGGGGAGGGGGTTGTTTTTTTGTTTTTTGTTTTTTAAGAAAAATGCTTGCTAAATTCACAACGACTACCCTAAATGGATTGGGAAGGATCAGAACAAATACTGGTGTCTCCATCTGGGACAGTCACCTTAGGTTCCCTTTCCAATCAGGGAAGAAGAATAGACATTCACAGAGCATGAGTCATCTCATCCTAGCATCTACCATATCTAAAACAGGTCAGACAAATCATGACCTAAAAGCACCTATGCCTCTTCCCTATCAAGTGTCTCAACTGGCTAGAGCTCAAATAAAGACATCAATGCTGTGGAAATGTAATGCTCAATGATATGAATCCTGCCCTTTGTGACTGGAACACAGTACAAGGTATGACTATTACCCAAGTGTTCTTCACACAAAGCTCTTCCTGTACTGTTCATCTTTTGGTCCAGATATCTCAGTCCAGATTACTAAAACACCAGGTGAATAATGGATATGTTTGCCAGCCAGACTGAAGCTGAAAAAGAAAAATTATATTTAGATTGTTACAAGAAATGTTAGACACCTACTGGGAAACTACTCTTCAGAAGCATGAGTGTGTAAATGGGTAGAATAAAAGAAAGGGAGGAGAGGAAGAAAGAGCATACTCCAAACCTGCAGGGGCTGGGGGAGGAGAAGAAATATTCTGGGTGCATTACTTCATCTGATTACTGAAATGGTTTATGCATTTTATAACCCTTTTAGGGGAGGGGGAAGAAGGCTTAGAGATTTCCTTTTTTTTATATTAATGACAGTCTGTAAAGAAATGAACTCTCCACTCATAATTGTGCAATTCAGTAGTACCTACAGACACTCTAAAGAATATTGCCGGTTGAAAATAAGCATTTTAACCCTGTGCTTTCTTCCCTGCATGTCATATATATGAGCACACATCACAGTTGTACCACCTCCACCTGGGGCTGCAGGAAGGCACCTATTTCTCTTCAAGCATTGGACTTCACTGACAGACTGACTCAAAAATCATCCATAGCAGCCAGGACTTCATCTGAGTGCTCAGTATGACAGCTTTCTTGTTTAAAGATAACCTACTTACTCTTCCACAATAGCCAAACACATCTTTAAAAAACCCCAAGGACAGGAAAACCACAAAGCTCTTGCAAAGATGTTTCTGAAGCACGAACGTCAGTACTGGGTGGTGTAGTCTTATTTTCCAAGTCCCTGACATCTAGAGAGTCAATGGCACCTATTTATACAAGGCCCTAGTTTTTTTAAAACTCCGAAGGAAAATGTCTTTTGCCTGCTAATCATATATATACCTCATTGCAAGTATAATGGGATAGATCCTGCTCTGCATAGTAAGTCATGCTGAAATCAAAGCTATGAAAGTTTCCTCTCCCCTCCATCAACTTCTCCTGACTAGATTCAACAAAGAGTGTTTCCTCAGCTCTAGCTTAAATCAAGAAATTACAAAAACTGTATTTTCTTGCATTAGGCAGTTAAGAGCTAATTAATCCTGTTTGGTGTTAACTGTAAGCTTTTGCAGTGGTGGAATGTTGTGCCAGCTTAAGTAATCAAATACCTGGTTTTAAAATATTTTAGAGTGGACTGCTTGGGATGATAACAGCAATTACTTTGTTAGTAGCTCACAGGCAGGAGTACAAGCCTCTGTCGGAGGATGCAACGCTGCATCATGCAGCAAGTTGCTGGTATTCCTGTAATTGGGCACGGTTTGTTCTTACACAAGAAATCATCCATGCAGTTGCACAGCTTCTAAGCATCCAAATCTGCAGCTTGATTTTGGGGGTGGGAAAGGATAGGGGATTCATGGTTTTGGCAAAAAAACAGCTGCCCCAAAAAATGTATGTTTGATTTAGTAGTCAAGAAAACACAAGCACCAGAAAATGGGTACTAATTTGAAAGCTTTGGCCACAAAGCTGCGCAAATACAGCACAGATGTAACAAAAGTATTTGGCATGTTCTGTCACTGCAAAAAGAAGAGGGGCATGTATCCATCTGTCAGCCTACTTCTAGGTCAGCAGCTCAAATTGAGATGAGATGATGATAGGGATGGAGCATTTGGGCAGAACATTTTGCCTTTGATTCAATGCTATCTGCCTTCCAGCTTCTGAGAAAACTTTTGAAGGAGCTTTCAAAGCCCTTTTTGGAACATGCCACCTTACTTCTGGTTAGGGCAGAAGTTTTGCAAGTCATTCAAGACAGAAAGCGACTACAAACATGCAAAAAATTTTCTGGGATAGATTATTTTCTTCTCATGTCTGTGAAAGACTATGTGAATGGGAAGTCTCAAACACTGACATATTGGTAAAGTTGATATTATCCCATAAACTTCCCACTGTAAAAAGCTACAGAAACTGTGGGATGTTTCAGTGTCTTTACCCAGTATTACAGCAGCTATGTGAAGTGGGTTTTTTTTTTTTAAAAAAAAAGCAGGGGGAGGAGCGGCAGGGGGGACATTTTTATCTAACACTTTCCACAGAGCAGAAAGTGACAGGAGAAATGCCTACAGAATACCTACTTCAAGAGTTTTTAAAAGCTTGTCTTTCATCACGTTAAGCACAACAGTTGCAGAGGTATTATCTGTCTTCATTTCCCTACAATATTACCTTCTTACACATTCCAAAGAGCAGTCATGTTTTAAAACTTCACTCAGCTAAAGCGGGGCAGGGAGGGAGATATTGAAGCAAAATAGTCAGAGGCATTAAGACTTTCATACCTAGGAGACAAATTTTAATCCTCTTGATTTCAAAAATTATAGTGTACCACAGTTTCAACAAGTACATGTCTTTGCTGTGCTGGTGAGCGAGTGCTGCACATGAGTTACTGCAGAGAAAGAGCTTCCCTCTATGGCCCTATCCTGCCCATAACTGCAATAATACAAAGGGCAGAATAATAGTAGGCACAAGACCAAGTTCCCCTTGCAATAGAGTGCTGGTTCTTCAGGAAACAAAGTATTAAGGTAAAACCATTTTAAGGGTAAGTGGGAGTGCTAGTGTACATCAGAAACATCCTAAAGAAAACAAGACTGGAACTATGGTGTACACTACAATAAAGAGCTAAAGGCAGGGAATTGCAGCACCTGGATGAGGCCGAGTGCAGTGCAGTTTGGAGCAGGAAGGCAGAAGGGCAGAGTGCACCGGGAGCCAGCACACAGGGTGGAGAGACGGAGGCAGCAGGGCAGGAGCAAGAACAATGACAAGGCTTCAAGGAAAGGAAAGGAAAAGCCATAGCTACCAGAAACGAAGGGACACTGAAGTAATTACGATACAGTTATTATTCCGGAGCTCATACCACTTGTCTGTCACATCACAGATTTCTTACACAGCTGTAAACAGCTACTTCATCTCCCTGTCTCGCATCTCTACCTGTACAGCTGAAATAAAAGCATTTCTTTGTGTGGATAAATGCATTAATCATGAGTGGTTCAGATTCTACCACAAAGGTGGCAGCTGTGCTGTGGCAAGCCTGTGCTTCTCCCCACAGCGTTAACTGCAGCCCACAGTTTCTACATTGTGCCATTCCTCTCTTACCATCAGGTACTGGTGAACCTCAACGGTAAAGGTGCATGTCCTCCCTAATTAATGGAGGATCTGCTCACTCAGTGAAAGCCTCTGTTTGCTAAGTTAGCTTTATTCATTCACACTGAAGATGACTTCACACTGGGATCAGCAAAGCTGGTTAATCCTTTGCATTTTTTTTTTGATAGATGGCCCAATGCACAGGATGGGTCTGCTCAGGGGTAAAGCAGAGTCATATAACAAAAGAAGTGTCTTGCGTAGGAGCTCTGCAGCAGCTGCAGCTAAAGGGAACCAAGCTTTGAACTTGATGTGTGCTTTAAATTTAGGTAGTGCTGTGTTGTAGACACAAAAAGATGAAGTCTTTAGTGTCTTCATTTGAGCATTTCAAATGAGTATTTTTTTGACCATGACATTTCTACCTTTCCATTCCCCTTAAATAAAATGGGAAGACATTACTTTTCCTCACAGAGCACCTTGAAAAATAGATGCATTAATGATGACAAAGATTGTAGGATACAGTAGCCAAAAGCACTACAGAAGAATGTTGTTACAACAAATGCTTTGTAGTCAGACCAGGATTTGGATGACACTATGTGGATAACACACAGGACCACTTTAAAGCATAAAATCTTAAACTACTATCAACTTGCTTTTAACGCCATCCACCTTGCAACTCTGCATGAGGCAAGCATCCACAGGAGAAACAATATGTGACCTCAATTAAGAGCAATTGTAATGTACACACATGAGCGAGCTAATGTAGAGTGGTGTTTAAAGAGCAAGATGAAACACAAATTGATTGCATTAAGAAACTGAGAATAAGTCTGGGAAGACTTGTCCAAAATAAATAAGAATGAAGACATTACTACAGTAGCAGAGGATGGAGAAAGAAAGAAATATTCTCTAGAAGTAGGGTTTTTTTGTATAGTGTTGAAATCCAGGGAAAAAAGCCTTTCCCCTTTCTTAGCAACTTTAAGTCTCTATTGAAGACAAGATCCCAGGCTAAATATATTACTGTTGTAAACCAGCATAGCAGCTCCTGTGTTCTACAGTTAATCACCTTTTTCAGCTGTGTGTTTTCATTGAAGTTTGTTCTTTCAGAGTATCTGCTTTCCAACAAGCAATGGAAGCCATCTGGCCACTTCAGAGGTGAGAAAGCAAACATGTGAAGACATTGGCCTTTTTAACAGAAAAGATAGTTTGTTGAAACACCAGAAAGATCCCTATGCAAAGAAACACTGATATTTCTAAAGGTGGAAAAGCTATCACCGAATAGTAAATCCCTAGTTAGCTTTTGCTTTGTTTCTATGCAACCTCCTTAGTCACTTAGGAAAACTCAAATACCAATCAGATATTTAACTCTTCCTAAATTTCTAGAGGAAGCAGAATTCCCACAGAGCTGCCATCCATGTTCTGCCTGTAATATGGCTAAAAGAAACTTTGATTTCAAAGGTTTCCCCATCAACTTCTACTTTCACAACACACTAATGACAAAACGAAGTGAGAAAGAATGGGAAAAGATACTTCAACTTACAGTATTTTATACATAAGTAGTGTTAAGAAAACATCACAATAAAGGCACTGCTGAAGGTATTTCAGTGACTTGCTTTACACAAGTATTACAGAGCAGGTATGCAGTCCCTTTGAAATCTTTTAATGTAGGACTTGTGATCAATCTCACCATAATCCAGTTCAGCAGACTGCTGATCTAGGTAAGAAGACTGAGGTTCAAAAAGCAGGGCAGCTAAATAAAATAATAAAAAATGAAATAAATAGGAAACCCAATACATTCCAAGTAACATGTTGGTGATGTTCAAACACAAGCAGCTGTCAAACAGAACTCACACAAGCAGTGATCCCTAGTCCCAAGGCCAAATGGTTGAGGGTGGTCGTATCCACATTGCCAACCAAAACTTACATTTTAAATGCAAGGACATACAAAGTGATACTCATCACAATTATATGCAATGCTAAAACAGATAAGCAATTGTGATGAGAACTTTTTACTTTCTGTTTAAAGTACAGATGACATTTATTCTCCCACAGTATTTGCTTTTCATTGGCCATGGCTTATAATTATGTTCATTGAAAGTATAAGCCACCCTCCTTTATGAGCAGAAGGATGCAGCGTTGCTAGGAAACAGAAAGTTAGGAACATAGTGTAAACTTTCTTGACAGCTGGAGGAAATACTTCATTAGAAGTCCAACTGGGGCATTCAAGGAACAGAATAAAAGAGACAATGGAAGTGGGAGTCTTTTCCATATATAGTTCCTTTCTATTAATAGGACATACTGTGTAGGCAAATTCCTGCATGTTACGTTAAAAACTTCTCTTTGAGGCAACAAGCTAATGAGAAATATTAAACAGAAAAGACCCTCCTCCCCACCTCACCCTTGCAATCAACTAAATACCACTTACAGCCCACACAAAATCATAACTGCAACATTTACAAACTAATAGCAAGTCTTCAGGTTGCACTTTGGCAGCTCATCAGCTTAAAGTGACTGAATAAGGTCAAAATAGGGGTACAATCATGTGATGGCTGTGGCCAGACCTAGGAAAGGCATGTCTCAAATATATCAGGCAATTAGAAGGACTGCTTACTATGTTATAAAGCACTCATAAGATCTCATCTTTAACATTACACCCTTTAGTCACTGATGCTCAGTTTGAATTAATCCAGAAAGGTGCAGACACACAGGAAACACCCCTTTATTAATGAAATGGTGTTATGAGAACATAAAAGTTCAGGAGCCATGTTATGCAAATAGCTACCATATATATACACACAGACATATATGTAGGTACATATGTTTATACCTATGTATGTACATATGTTTCTAAATCAATGATACTGGGTGTAGGAGAGTTTTCTAAATGACATTTCATCTCCAATCTACAGAGACCAGCTGTTCTTTCTCTGTAATTGTGCTGCCTCTAAAGGCTTCAGGTGGTTCATTTTGCATTGGAAGACTAAGATTTTTGCTCGTTTAGCTATACAAAGTAAACATGGCAACAGACCATATACCAGGAGCAAAGCATATGGGACACTGAGACAGAATATGTGCTCTCAAATCCAACATAGGACACCCAGTGTTACATTATAACTCAATCCTTCTCAGACCTGTATAACTATTGAGTTAACTCACTTCAGGAGTAGGTGCTCACCCGAGGTTTGTTGGCACGTTAATGCAAAGAGAACCAACTGCCCCCTTCCTATTTTGTGATTGCTGCATATTTGGCATTTTCCCCCACCTACAGGGAAAGGAAGTTGTCCTAGAGACAAAAAAAACCATTCTCGCATCACTATCAGTCCACCTGTAGAAGAGCTGACTTCTGATCTCAAATCAACCACTGCTGCAGAAGAACACAGCATGCTGAAGGCATCCAAATGATTTTGATTTCTGTATATTTGTTCCTTGTAGGAGGCACATCTCCCCGACCTGCTCCTTTGCTCTCCTCCAGCATGGAGTTTCAATTAAAGCCACACAGGGAGGCAAGGAAACTGAAGTGCAATATAGGCTAACACTTGGTACCTTCCTAAGGGTGTCCAAGGGCAGCTTGTCACCCAAGCCCAGACCAGCCCAGTACACTTTTGCTCCATGACAGTTCCAGAAGGATGCAGCTGAGTTGTGTCAAAGCTGGATGTTAGGGGCAGTGGAGAGGGAGACACTGCCCTCCTTTATGCTTCTTTCCAGTAACAGTCTTAGTAGCACTTCTTTTTTCATCAACCCTACATTCTGACCATCAAATATCATACCAAGTTAACATTAGTTCCAGACTCTGCACAGTGATAAATAACCAAAAGGCAACAGAGAGGTGAAGTATGCTTCCTTTATAATCTATTTCAATCGTAACAATCAACATTAATACCCACTGAGGGTGGATCATAGAATGGTTTGGGTTGAAAGGGACCTTAAAGATCACGTAGTTCCAACCCCCCTGCCATGGGCAGGGACACCTTCCACTAGACCAGGTTGCTCAAAGCCCCATCCACCTGGCCTTGAACACTTCCAGGGAGGGGGCATCCACAACTTCTCTGGGCAGCCTCTTCCAGTGTCTCACCATCCTCACAGTAAAGAATTTCTTCCTAATATCTAACCTAAAACTACGGTCTTTCAGTTTAAAACCATTACCCCTCACCCTATCACTATACTCTCTGATAAAGAGTCCCTCCCCATCTTTCCTGTAGGCCTCCTTTAGGTACTGGAAGGCCGCTATAAGGTCTCCCTGGAGCCTTCTCTTCTCCAGGCTAAACAACCTCATCTCTCTCAGCCTGTCTTCACAAGGGAGGTGCTCCAGCCCCATGATCATTTTCGTGGCCCTCCCCTGGACTTGCTCCAACAGGTCCATGTCTTTCTTACACTGGGGGCCCCAGCGCTGAACACAGTACTCTAGGTTGTGTCTCATGAGAGGTGAGTAGAGGGGCAGAATCACCTCTCTTGACCAGCTACCCACACTTCTTTTGATGCAGCCCAGGATGCGATTGGCTTTCTGGGCTGCGAGTGCACATTGCTAGGTCATATTCAGGTTTTGATCCACTAATACCCCGAAAAACTTCATGAGGTTTGCACAGGCCCGCCTCTGAAGCCTGTCAAGGTCCCTCTGGATAGCATCCCTTCCCTCCAGCATGGCAACCCCACCACACAGCTTGGTGCCACCAGCAAACTTGCTGAGGGTGCACTCAGTCCCACTGTCCACGTGTGAGAGACTGAATTGTTGTCTCAAGCCATTTGTCTCAAAGATTGTTAGGTGTGAGAGACTGAACTGTGAACCATTTATCTCAAGCCATTTGTCTCTGGGATGGCCTAAGCTGGACAGTCCTTTGTCCATAAGAAGGATTACCAGGCCACTGAGGCATCCAGGGGAGGAAACGGGCTGCAGCCAACGAAGCATGGAGGAACGTGGAGGCTACCATTCTCATGGAAACTGTAGTCTGTGAGATAAGATACTGTTTTCTAGTGTTGATCACACAAAGGTCTTGTGATAGACAAAACCTGCAGCACATGAACAGTGCATGAACATTATGTATGTGCATGCATCATTGAACTATGCCCTATAAAAAACCATGGAGACAAGCCATGGTGTGCACCCATCGCCAAAGAATTGAAGACTGAGGACCAATGGGATGCCACTGAATCCATGGTGGTGACTATTCTTGCAACTCTATCCCGACTGCTTGCTTGATTTCTGCCTTTTCTTCCATTCTATCCTATTGCTACTATTTTCTACTTTTGATGATAAGAACTCGTTTGACCTCATTTGTGTCTTAATGTCACTCTTGGGATCATATCAAAACCTTCCCTGATATTGGATTGGGACACCATGTCGCCAAAGATGTTAAACAGTGCCAGTCCCAATACCGACCCCTGAGGATTTTAAGAGGGACACTGGTGAAACACAATATCAGCAATGTGGACAGCAAGCACCAGAATCACAGCTGGATGAGGTCATCATCATCTCAAGCAGGCTGTACAAATACTCAGTGTTCACTACAGAATGCTAAGAGAAACAGAACAGTTCAAAATAGCTAAGAAAAATATGCCTTTCAGTGTTTTCCTCTGTCCATAAAACAGATTCTCTAAGTGCAACATCACGTAGAGAACAAAGTGCCAAACACTTCCTACAGGTAAATGGACTCAGCTAAAACTATGGTTGGCAAAGTGGAGTGGGTGCAGAATAGGGACTGAAACACAAAGGCCACATCTGGATTCCTCCCAAAGGGTGTCCAGAAGCTACTTTCACATTTACAGATGTTTATAGAAAATATCTAGTCTGGGGTCCAAATGTAATTAACAGAAATGCCTTACTCTAGTAACTTTACAGGACATAGCTAGTTGTCAGTAAGTCTAAGAATACTGCTTCTGCATGTGACCTTTATGCTGCTTTTGTTCTTAGATCACCACTGCTATAACCACCCTATTAGTATTCTCTACATACTCTGCTCTCTAACAGAGAACTCTAACAGTTCAGTTAGTGTCTATGTACACTTTGTAGTATTGGTCTGACCAAAAAGAGCAGTAATCTCCTCAGGCATCACTATAATAAACATTCATCTTAGAGGACAGGATGTTTTGTCAATACCTTCGTGGTACATTCTTTACTGCACAGAAATCCAACACTGTCAGTTAAAACCTGTCATTTGAAAGGCTACATGATGCTTTGCAGCAGGGTCTTGGCAAGGCTCCCCTTTTGTTCCACAAGCAAATTCCAAAGTTCCTGAACTTTGTGAAGATTCTCAATTGATACACCGACCCCTCACAGCTGATGCATCAGATGAGGTACAAAGATCAGGTTTAAAACCAATTTAAGTGAAGTTTGCTAATGCCAGATCAGGGATTTGGATTTTGAGCAATATATTCAGGGTAGGTCTGCAAAGCCTCAACTCACAAAACATTAAGTGTCTGAAACCTGACACTGAAATAAGTCAAAAGCTGAAAGGAGTATTTTAGCACATACATAATAAAAAATAAAATCACTTTTCCATTGTTTTATGTCTATGATGATTTTCAAAGACAGCAACAGCAAGCAGGTGAGCAGAGACAAAGATATACACTCCCTCCACATTTTAACGCTTGCTCCCTCATTTATCAAGATCTTGTGTAGGATGTCCTGATTTTTAACAACAGGGTAGGAGCAAGTGCCTCTGCAAGGATTTATGTGACAGATAACATCTTCAAAGCATCATCGGCCCAACATGGAGGCTGAAGCCTCATCTTCCTTGCTCCCACCAGGAGACCTGCAATGCCCCAGAGCTGCTTTCCTGTACGGAAAAGTATGGTAAATCCTGTGCCCTCTAAAGACGCCTGCTGCTACAGTCAGGGACAAGACAGTGACTCAAAGGCCATGGAGCCAACATCCAGACATTGCTGTCATGCCTGTTGATTCAGGGCACGTAACTACTTTTTCATCTAGCACATTTAACCCTCTGCTGTTCTAAATAAATGCAAAAAAACTAACAAAAAATCCTCAGAGTTGCTACTTGCTTATCAAGATGTGTGAAAACCATTTAATACTTTAAAACTAAGAAAAAAAATTGCTAAAAACGCAGTTCACAGAAAATGGAAAATATAGAACAAGAGGATTCCTGCTGTACCAAGTCCTCTGTTAACCTGGGATTTCTGAACATGAACAGTGAAAGCAAGGTTTCCATTGATTATCCCTTATGCAGGGAACTGAATTGATGCCCTCTTCCTCAAACATCACTGTTTTGGCTCTGAATACTAAGTCATTCCTGTGAGCAATAGAAAAATCCCTGCCTAGAGGGAAAGATTTTGGAACAAATTATCTCATTTAGTTCTGAATCACAGTCTATAGCCAAGTAAAATCAGGGCAGAGATATTTGCAGGTGTCAAGTCAGGCACTATAACTCAATATGTACTTGGAATAAAATCCCAACAAGCTATTCTGGGACATTCACACAGTGGCAACTAAAAAATAGTTCTTTTTTTTAAAAAAAAATGAACCCAATCTGACTTACTGGTCCGCCAATGACAGAGCTGTTTTGCTCACAATCTAATGATCCTTCAGTGCAATTGCCTGCAGGATGTCAATGAACAAAGTTTCATTCTAGAATTATAAACATTTTGCAGATGGCTGAGGAGAACATGGATCAAGGCCATGCTACTGACTGAAACCTCTGGGCCACATCAATTACTGTTTGGCATTTATACTTGCTTCATGCTTGAGGTGAGAAGGGACAATCTAGGCTTTACTACACATGCGCTCTGACCCTCCAAGATGAAATAACTTAATTTTCAGGACTGCATTAACTGCTGATTAGTTGGGTGCTAAGTCAGTTAAGCATGCCTCATTTTCATTATCAGATATGGCTGAATAATCTATTCATTAAGCAGAATTCCAAGGTCATTATAGGTATTCTGAATGCAGCCTTCCATAGAGGGAGAGAAACAATCTTTGTATCTTTGTTTAATGTTTATCCATTTTGTATACATACTTAAAAAAACCCAAACAACAAAAACAACTGGAATTCTCTATTAGCTTGCATATCCGACAATATTCTTCAAAATGGATTGTTCTCTTGCATTATCTTTTAGAACTCTTCACATTGTACTACTATCAATATTGTAAATATTACTGAGATTTGGCTTATGGTCACATTTTTTCCAGCTTTTCCAAACAGTTTCAATGTTAATCAATTCAATCTCTGCAAAGCACTGCAGAAACAACAGATACCAGTGCTGTGCAAAAATCAAGGCACTGACAACACAACACACCTGGTACCCAAAGCATCCCTCTAGGATGTGGGTAACCAGGACACAGAGCTAGCCTGGAGCTGAGGTCCTCCACATCTGAAGCATCTACTCCAGACCTTGGGCTAAGGGGTCTGGGCCTTGCTTTTACTTTGCATAGAGTTCCTTTGAAAGCCCAGTAAAGTAAGAACATTTCACTACATCAGGAAAACAGGGGGTTTTTTATATTTAATTAAAAAAAACCCCAAACTAAACAAAACCCAATAATCAGATTTCCCCCAGGTATGAATTCAGTCTAAATTTTTAGTAAAACACCACAAATAAAGAAAACAAACCCAACAACCCAAACAAAACAAAACAAAGCCACAAAAATCCCTCTAACATCTTTAAAAGAAGTTTACCAATTCCTCCCCTGAGCCTGCTAAAACACAACGTAAGGTGCTCAACCTTAGATTTTGAATATCATAGTTCATAGCAAAAATCTCTCTTCAAGGCTTGATGTTGAAGTTTCTTAATAAAGCTACTGAAACATGCTCAAAGAACTATCACACTTTTACTGAACTTCAGTTCGTCCGACAGAAAAACCCTAAACTAAAAAAGGAACCAGGACTTCCTCTACAGTGAGCCTCTTACTATGAAGCAATCTGGAAGCAGGTAACACCAGTACTAGCCTGGTGTAGCTACTTCAGAAATTGATGTAAAGATCCCTTCTTTCTCTGTCCACTTTCCTCAGCCCTCCCACAAAGCTTCTACATATGCATACGTGTTCTGCATGTCCCATAAAAATGCAGATACAAAATTGGGACCTCTGCAATTAGGGACCCAGAAAGCATCTCTTGTCCTTTTCCATGGTCCGTAATGAAACTAAATCTATCTGGATGGACCTAATTAACTTTATGTGAAATTAAGTTTGTCATAATGCAAATAGTAACAAGTGTAACCCTTGGGTAAAAGAAAAGGGTATCTGAGGGTAGTTTAAAAGAAGCTGAGGACCAAAGCACTTTTAACACCATGAACTTAAGGGGCACAGGAAGCAAGTGTTGTGGAAGATAAAGCAAGGTCTGAACAACATCCTTATTACTGACTCCTGTCTGCCTCTTCATTATCTGTATAGTAATAAAATAATGGAAGTTCATGGACTTCTAAATCCATGACTATCAGTGATTCCATATACCAGCATAGGTCCCTTGAGCTAAGGCTTCTGATACTTGTTGATGTTGAAGAAAACCTTGTTGTAATGACTTCACCTATTCAATGGCACCTTAAATAAACAATAGAATAAAGCATATGTAACTATGGCTAAGGACTGAAAATAATTCAGAGATTAAGTGTGATAGCAAATTATAAGTTATTTGTGCAGCCACAGGATTTCCATAGTGGAACAGTAGATCTATCTGTGTATTATTTCCTTGTCATATTTAAATATTTTTTCAACTAGAACTAATTGTTTATATGTAAAGAAAAATGTATCACTTCTCATATATGGAAGCTAGATCACAGAAAGCTAAGTTGCAACCTGATAAATTTCAGAGATGGCTTACTTTTCAGCAATATTTTGACACACTTGATATTTCAGTTAGAGGCATTACCAAGACAGAAGCAGATTGAGAGCTGATTCAAGACATTCTCTACATTTGCATTACTTTTTATCGTCAGAGCCATTATTCATATAATGGTGTGTAGGCATAGTATTTAATCGGAATTTCAGACCACCACAGATTATAGTTTTAGGTTACAAGCTGACACAATACGCGGGAGGGAAAAAGAAGGAAAAAAGAAAAGTAGGAGAGGAGCAAAAAGGCAGAACATCTCATGAATTATGTCAGTCTCTAAATTTCCCAAGAAAGGAAAGGTGATAGGACTCATGCTGTTTTATGAGCTCACTCTGTTCATTCTGAAGTCAAGTAGACTGACAGCTTGACACCAGATATTCTCCAGGAATATGAAACCAGTTGACAAAAAGTCATGGTCCCATCTGTCTTTCACTGCTTCTCAGCTGCCCTTGCATCAGTGTTTTATCTGGCTCCAGTTGCAGCTGTTAGATTTTTGTGATTTATAGGTACAGCATCTCCTCATGAATTACAGCGACAAAGTGACACCCAGTTTGTGATTTCTGCAATTTCTTGCGCTGTCTCACAGCAAGAGAAATCTCTCTCCTGTTAGAGAACAGCAGAAATAAAAATTTTCAAAAAACTTTACAAAAAGAAAAAAAAAAGAAAGAGGAAATGCATGGTTGGGCATACTAAGATCAGGTGCATGCAAATGTAAAGAGCAATTTCACATTAACATTGGGCTGAACTACGACTCTATGTTCCTATGTGATCAGTGAAGCACACAGAGGGTGATTCAGGACACCCCAGGAGTATAGCTCTCTCCGTGGACCACACAGAGCTATAGCTCTTCATTCCAGGCTTCTAATTTAGTTAAAGGTGGACTAAAGAGGTATTCATGCCATCCAAGTGATAAAATGAGGTCATTTACATTTGTCTGCTATTCACCTAGTGTGCACCTGGCAGGCTTGAACAAAATTCAGGCCTGGCACAAACAGAACAAGTGTTAATTGAGGTCACCAAGACATTCATTTGCTTGCCACAAGGCTGCCTTCCATTCCACAAGCCTGAGGACATCATGCCATTAAGCTCAGAAAATCCTTATCTCCTGCGTTCTAGTTAAACGCTTTTGCCACACATCTCTTCCCATTATCGAGCAGTACATCTCCTTCACTTTTTCCAAGCTTGTAGAAGGAGGACTGTTGAAGGTCTAAGACTATTCTGAGTTACACCTTTATACCTGGGAAAGTTTCTGCACAAGCTGTACTCCCTGAATGCCAGGCTTACCTGACTTTGTTGACATAACTAATGGGAACAGCAGCTTCTACCTGAGGCTTTGGTTATACCTCACCAATCAACTTCCATGACACTAACATTTACTGCTTCCAGGCACCAAAGTACATCTTGATATCATAGAATAGAGAAAAAAATGAATAAAAGAATTTTGATCATATTATACTTGTTTGAATTCTCACAGCAGTTGTAGCATTTCATCCTGGTGTTTTACCCTCATTGAAACGTGCACCAGAAAATGTAAAAGCAAGCAAACAGAAATCCCCTATAATTAAACGGAAAAGCAAACTCTTACACCTATGTCTTCGGATTCAAAATAGAAAGGAAATGTGTCATTCCACCATACACTGAATTAACAAGATGACAAAAGGTACAAAGTAAATCTCAATATATGTAGTTTAACCAAAAGATGGATGAAGACAGTATATTTGATTGCATGGCCTGTCTACCTGAGGGAAAGAATTCTGGCAGTAAAGGGCTTTTTAATTTAATCTACTTTCCAAATGCTAGAAACCAAAGGCAACAAGTTCACATTACAATGAAGGTGCTTACCTTAAAAAATGAAGATGATTAATTAGCAAGACATCTGGTTTAGGGACATAGATTTCACTCTAACAATTTTAAGCCAACATGAGACATCCTGTAGAAGGTGAGCCTATTGCAGGAATCACCTGACAAGTCTCTACAGCTTATTCAAGGCAGGAAGGCAATCATGTTATTTGCTTTAAATACCTACACTTAAAAAAAAAGCAAGCTATGAAGACTTTAGCATGAAACAAAAATCCAGGCGTTTTTATCCTCAATATTCACCTTTAATTAAAAAAGAAAAATCGCCTTCTCCTCCATATTATGTTATCACCTGTTCTTGGGACTGCTCACCAAAGCATCTATATGCAGCAATATTATTTCTGTTCTCCAAAGACGAGATTCACGTCAGTCTTTTTCAAACACTCTTATCCCAAAGACTACTCTCTCAAGGTATTGCAGCTAAAGAGGACACTGCTGAAGCTTCCCCCAAAACATTTCTGTCAAAAGTTACAGCTACTTTTTTTTTTTTAATTAATATTATTAAAGACACCATCACCATCAGATTATCATGGAAGCAAGCTAGGATTTTAGTTCAGAACACAGTAACATCTCAGGTAATGCCTGGATCCTCACCTCTAAGGTCCCACTGCAAGCACAACCCTCTTTAACCAAGGACAAGGCTATCCCGAATTACCTCATATCCTCCTAAAGGAACATGCACACTTTACCCCACAGGAACATTCTGTAACTATCTCTAACCTCAGATGACTCGGCATCAAGTATTTTTCAGTTCCAGTGAAAATCACTGTCTAATCAATCAATGCCAATCAGAGCATCTGTGTCCATGTCTACTGGACTTCCATAATCAAACTGTCGAAAGCAGCTGGCATTGTTCATTCCACAAGCTGCAAAGTGTATTTTCTCAGTTAACTTCTTCTTTCTCCCCTAGTGAGCTCTTTGCAAAAATAATAGATGTCCCTTAACATCTGCCTTTTTGCTACTTCACTACAAACTCTCCAGTAAAATCCAACTTTTATTTTATATAAAAAAAGAACCAAGAAGAAACCACCTCACTTTACCCATCAATTGCTATATAAAGTACTAGCATTAGCAACGGACCACAAGGCATATAATGTCCAATCCTGAGAAAAAAGAAAAAAAGTGAAGAATTAGAAGGTGGCTGTTTTTAGCAGCGTGATAGCACTGACAAAGCTGTGGATCTGAACCAACTGTAAGATGTCAACAGAGCACTAATATGCTCCTATTACGTACTGCTGGCAAGATTCAGTAATAGCCTAGTTGCGGGGGAGGAAAGGAGAGAAAAAAGTGAAAAACAACAGCAAAATAAAGTGTTACCTAAGGACAAAGCATTAATAAACCACATAGAGGTGGGAATACAGCTTCAGAGCTGTTGGCTCCCTGCCCAGTCCACAAAAGTGTGCTGTTTCTGGAGGACAGGCACCTGGCAGATTTAAAGTCCACAAGTACATGACATTGAGCAAAAGTGGCTTGATTTAGCATCTGCCTCAAGCATGAGCATCCCCCAAGACTCAAGAGGCAAGACACAGCTGCCCAGCACTGTAGAATAATCTCCATCCTGCACAAGTTCTATTTAAATTGTACTGAATACATGAAGCAAACCCACTGCATTTTCCCCAAAAGATACAGGAAGTCAGTTCAACAATTTGCATTAACACATCAAGGGGAAAAAAACCAATCAAGCAAAAAAACCAACAGCCCCCCCCAAAAACCCACCCTCCTCTTCTTGGCTGAACAAGCAGGGAATCAGGCATTGGAGTACTAGGGATTGTAAACAACCCTCAGATTTCAAAGCCAGGAGTAATTTTAGGAGTATACAAGATCAGCAACTCTCTAAGCTGCAAAGCAAAGACAAGGCAAAGCCACGCACAATCAATAACTTCAGAACCCTCAAAAAGAATAAAGCACACATTTTCTTCAACTATCATTCCACAGATTATACACTTGACTGTAGCACTATCCAAGCTAAAGCAAGCACAAGTTGCAGAGCTGTATCAGTAGGATTAACTGAGGTTAATTAATTGGGTTTTGTTAAATGATGTAGCTGTACTGAATTAAGCATATAACACTATAATCATAAAAGCTTCCATTTTTTCTTAATTCCCAAGTCCAGAAGATGCTTCAGAAGTACGTGTAAGAGTCTGCACATCGTAATTTGAAGCAACTTTACCAGAGAAATACAGAGGTCTACCTCCTTCCTCCTATCTGTGGTGAAAGTGCCTCTTCTCTCACCACCGTTTCCTTATCAAGTCTACATTTCAATTAACTGGGAGGAAGCTTGCAAAAAATCTGCAGTAACCCAACCTTTATTCATGTTGTGCTGTTTGTATAGGATGAGTGATCTTTGCTTTACTAAGCTAAAAGAGGAAAATTATATTCTAATAGATTATAAAACTGCCTTTATACACTTCATAAACCTATTGTTGTATAAAACCTGAATTTTTAAAGCTGATGACAAATGTCAAAGGTATAGCAGGCTTTATGCTGCAATAAGATAAGGATCTTAAACTTGCTAGGTTTGAGATGCAATTCTTAGCATGATAGGTAGATTTAAGGGACCCAGAGAAGGAGATTATGGTTTAAGCAAATGAAAATATCTAGTTACTCAAATGATTACAGATGAAAAAAAGGGCTTCTTTAAAAAGAAGTAATTACATTTTCCCTTGAAGAAAATGTATTTTAAGAATGAGCTGACTTTCAAAGACTTGATACTTCTTCCACATAAAGATGAATCTTCAAGGAGGTCAGTAGGAAGAAGCACAAAGTAAACTCTTGGCTGAAAGAAAAGGCTGAATCCAAAACATTAATTGAACAAGGACCTAATTCTCCCCTCCAAAAAGCTCCAAGCTCCTTCCTCTTCCAGGGATGATAACACTGAGACAAAAGCAGTGCCTTACCATATCCAGCTAAACAAAAAGATTCAGAATCTTATTATCCTCAGCACAAAGCCCCTCAACAGTAAAATCAGGTTCCAACCGTTAACAAATACATTACCAAAATCATTCTGTGTTCAATTCTACCATGTACTACTTTGTTATTTCTGAACTGTTGATTCGGTAAAGTGATTTTTCTACTACCCTTCCCCATGGAGCCCTGTCCCCAGGATTCAGGTCACTGAAGATCCAGGTTCTCAGATTAGGTACTCCAAAATAGAAAAAATGTTTGCTGCTTTCAGCACCTGTGGTGAGACATCACAGACTGAAGGAGATCACTTTCTTTTTTTCTCTCCTTGAAAGAAGGAAGTAATGAGAAACAGTTTATTACTGACAGCTGTTTGAGTGCTGATAGTTAACCTGTACTTAGGACAACATAGTCTTACTAGATTGTATTTGTTTATTAAACTGTTAAGTTTAACTTTCTGTGAAAGTAATCAATGTCTCCATGGGTAATTGCACTATTTATATTTAAGTCACTTACCTTTCTGGAAGCAGTGTCCCAACTTAATTTCATCCATAGAATCTCCTCCTCATTTAATTTTTTTTTAATTGCTCCCCTCATCCCTTCATTATATTTTCACACTGATTTTGCTCTTCATTCTCCAGGCCTTTAACCTTCTACTCTTATGTAAAATACCAGGACACACACCAGGGTGTTTATGATGACCTCAGAGCCTTGAGATGGGTGTCTCTCCACCTCCTCCTTACAGGGAGATCTCTAAATAGCAAACACCAAAAAAGTTAGATTTTTTTAATTGAGGAAAAAACCAAAAACCTGATTTCTTTTTAGCATAGAGAGCACAGTGACCACATCAGGTAGAAGAGAGAGGGATTCTACACAGCTCTTCCCTGGCCACTGTGCCCTCAGCAAGCTGACCCATGTTTCCAGCCTCAGTTTTTGTCCTCTTAGACAATTTGAGCCCTGCCTAATCTCCTCTCCCTAAGGAGGTCTTAGTCACTCAGAGGTTTTGTCAGCTCACTGCTCCCCACCAACTCTTTGCCTAATCCAGTTGACCCCACCAGCCTGCGCTCACTTGCCCTGGGTCCTGTTCTGGCACCAGGCAGTCAGGATCTTAACTGGAAACCATTAAGCAGTTACAAGAAGCTACCCATTCTTCCCAAATTTCCACTGCCAAGACAGATACTTGCTGGAAAAAGCTCTAACCAATACACAGCCTGGGAAGACCAAGAAAGTAGCAGGTCCTGAAACGTTATGAAGTGCCATCAACATTCACACAAAATGCAAATATAATGTCATTGCTGAAACTAGTGTTACAAATGGTTTGGGGGTGGGGGAAGTGCTGTTTTCTTCGTGTTATGCTAAAAACTCAGTAACAAGTCATTCGTATAAAGGAAGCAGTGTTAGAGCACAAATAAGCTGTCATCCATCCCCACACCTCCTTCCCCAGCTCCTCCAGGGTCAGCTACAGGCCTGAGCATGCACTTTTATCTCCAGTGGGTGACAAAACCCCCGTTGGAGATACTGCAGAAGAGTACAGAGCTACAAGGTTAGTTCTCCTGAGAAAACTCGCATTCTCTCCAGATGTCAGGAACCATATGAATTTTCTCCTAGTCCAGTAACACTGGCTAGCTGCAAATTTAGTATTTTTTCAGCACGTATCCTGAAGATGTAGTCACATCCACTCACAGCAATGGCTGAACATGGTGGGAAGGAAAAAGCCATACCACATGGACATAGACATTTATTAACCTCCTGATTCAGTCTCACAGGAACAAAGACAGCAAAATTGAGATAGATTTTAACTAAATTTGTGCATGTGCCTCGGTCTAAGAATGAGCAATAAAATTTGTGGACTGCAAATATCTTTGAGTTAAATTATCTCAGACATGATAACAGTTTTGTTATTGTGGGGAAGATCCTCCACCACACTGTACTACAAGAGAAATAAAATCAGAACAAGTGAAATCTTTGGGTCCAGGGAAGGAAGATGGGCAATGCCCCCTCCCCAACCCTGCTGAGGAACCCAGCAGCAAAGCTTGCAAGTCCAGGGGTTTCCAAGCCAACCACTACACACACACACACACTAAAGGGACACAACCAAGCACTATATCAAGGCCAACTTCCTCTACTACTGAGGATGGTTCAGAACAGAAGTGAGTTTATTCAGGCTGTTAGGTCACACAGTAAGGCATTCTGACATCTCTATTTTATAGCCAGCCTGTTGTGTAAAATCTTCCTCTGTTCCTGGTTCACAGTCCCAGGATACCCTGGCACTGAAACACACATGATGTTGCACTTTGAGATAACTTAAATAAATGAGAATTACAATGAAGAGCAGAGGAAGTGGGAAGAAGAGTTTTCAGAATGTGTTTAGTTTAACCATAGCTATGGTTAAAGCCTCCCACCAAGTTCAGTTCAGATTTCTTGCTTTAGCATTCACCTTTTCAGTGACATATTGACTTAAGGAAATTTCAAGTCAGAGGCAACCACTGTATCCTTTCAATAATACTGAGTGAAGAAACATGAACACAATGTGAACCATTTAAACACAGACACTCCATCTTTGACAATTTTTTTTTTGGTGAAGAAAATTCTCCATCAGTTTGTTCTCCGAACAAAGAGTACCATCTTTAAACACTTTATGGTGAGGATAAAAGAGGAACGTCCCTCTGTAATAGTTTTCCCTTGCTTTTCCCCCTCTCACAATACTTAGGAAAAGTTTTTTAAGAGAAAAATTCTTGAAGTGGCTTGTTCAAAGATGTTCCATATATCTCTTACAGAAAATTTTATTCGCATTGAGACTCTCATATGGACATCAACTGGGACAACCTCATCCATACAGCAGTCCTATATGAATCTTAAGCTAAAAATATTTCAGAGCAACCTTCACAGCAGTAGTCAATTGGCAATTTGAATCTAGAGAAGAAAAAAAATAACTGCTCTACCAAATATTCTCTGTCCCAAATAAAGTCACAAAAGAATCTGAGGAATGATATTTCCAGCAGGTATATGCCTCTTCTGTGTGATGCAGTAATACCATGCACACAGCAGACAACATAGCACAGAAAGAATGGAAGATGAAGAGATTGCCATATGAAAACTCTTGCAAAATTGGAGGTGCAGTGCACAAGTCTCCATGAGAAGGGAATCAGTGTCTTCACAGAACTAAAGCATTTCCCTCCAGTCCTCCTATATCAGTCAGCAGATTGTCACTGAAGCTCAGAAAGCCACTGACTGCCCTGAACATATCTTTCAGATAGAGCTAGAAGAGTCTTGATAGGACACAACATCTTTAATCTGATTTAGAAAAAATAAAATCCACAGACCTCCCTCTAAAGGAGCAGAAATGGTGCTGAAAAACATTGCTTTGTACTATTCACTGACAGACCATGAAACCTGACTTCTGATATTTCTATTTTCTGTGAATCAAAAGAGCATTTCCCTGGCATTAGAAGTGTGAAATGGCATCTGAAGAGAAAAATAGTGCTTTTACTAAATCAGTGGCATTTCCCTCTCTGCCCAATGCATCAAGTAACCTGAACTAATGTTTTCTGAATTATCAACTAGCTGCTTTCATAATAGCTAAATGTCTTGGGTTTTAACTTGAGCTAGTGAAATAAAATTTACTCAAGTAAGGACAGTAAGGTAGACTCAGCATGCAATATTTGCATAGGAAATTAATCTGTGTAAAACTATACTTTTTTTAAAAAAATGCAGACCTTCCTATCTTCCTTTAGTGAACCAATACCCTATATTCCTAGAAAATACGACAGCCAGGGCAATTAAAGGTCAGAATATGTATCTGCTCTCATCATTATGCTCTGGAGGCCCTCCCCTGAGCCTCTGACACCATAGCTAATACAGCAGCCTACACAGATACATTTTCTGAGCAATGTTACATTAAGGGTATTTTTTCCAGAGTCAAATCCCAATCATTGGCTGAACCAAGCAAATACACATTTTTATCACATTAGCTGATAAAAATGTACCTGTTGGATAAAGGCTCAATACAGAAACAGGGAGATGTGATATAATGTAAAAGGGAACTTTACAAGAGTAAAAGATAATTTTATGCTCAACGACAAAACATTTCATGCCTACAAACTCTCTCAATATGGAATATGAAAGAGTTCAGCTAACTTTTGATGCCACAGAATGCAAATCAAGCAATCACATCATTCCTTCCACACCAGCACTCCAGGTGCCATTTTAGTAGTACGAAGTTCAGAATGTCAGGTAAAACCAAAACTTTAGTTATGGAAATAAAAAAATCCATAGAAGATCTTACCCTGATTATGATATTCCATCCTGAAATGAAAAACAATAGAACTTTTTTTAGGAAATCATCAAGAATAAATGCAAGCCCTACAGGCTGGTTTATAGAAGAAATCATTCTTCATCAAATTCAGAAGATTTTCCTATTTCATATGACACAGTATTAGTTCTACGTGGATGCATGGGATACTTCATAATATATAAAAATACGTAGAATACACTCATTCTTCAAAGAAAAAAATGTGATTTGCATATAACCAGAATAATCCTTAACATGCCTACAAGAATTTTAGGTAATGAAGTTTTTTTTAGGTTTTGGGGTTTTGTGTTGTTGTTTGTTGAGTTGTTTTAAATAAAACCTTTAACACATGGGACCAGTCTAGGAAGTTCTTTGAATCAGAAAGAGGGGATGACAAAACAAAGCTGAAAGATTAGTCTTGTACAGTTGAATGCATCAACACATTAAACCTTGATTTTCATGTTGCTGAAAAAAAGATTCTTTAGATTTTCATTGTTTTTTGACACCTCAAAAATGTTAATGATTCTACATTAATAAATTTACTTGGTGACCATGGCAAGGAGGATTCACTAATGAGAAAAATTAAAAGTTCCTTTATTACCAGATTTAACTTCATATTCATAATTTACACAAAAGAATGATAAATACACCTTCTGGGAAGGACATACTTAATGTGAAGGATACATTAAGACAGATTAATGTTTATGAACAAGGTTTGGGTACTGTACTAAGGATCAAGTGTGAAAGGGAGTTCGAGTTCTGAATTACTACTAAAATTGAAAGCTCATTTTAAGAACTAGAGAAATATTGTAGTTAATTTAGAAGGGTGTTTTGAGTAACATTTCAGCTGTTCTGAAATTATTTAGATGAGTAAGATGAGGGGTTGATCATGTACCGAGTTAAATGATCCAGGGCACTTGCATTAGAATTGCAGTAAGACTATTCATAATAGCACCTTAATCTTCACATCAGCTCTAACCAGTCTTTGAAGGTTATTAGGACTATTAAAGTGACATTGAAATTCATGTTATCATTAAATATAATCTGTATTTCTTCAGTTTCCATACACTTCCCTCAGCTTTGCAATCGCAACTAGAAGTACTGCATATTCTTACAAAAAGTTAGGTCCATGTATCTGTGGAGTTACCTATGGGAGATATTTCCTTCTTGCCTTAAATTTCAAGTTTACATTCAAATATCATGGAGCATTGCTTTCAGCTAAAAAGAAATAGTCTTTTTCTCCCTCACTTTTTTTTCCTATCAAGAATAAACAATGATTACAAATCCCTTGATCATGATATGTTAAAAACTAAAAGTTACCCTATCCTGGTCATATTCAGACTTCAACCATTGAATTTCCAAACCTCTTCATTGCTTGAACTGAAGGACAAATACAGAAGCCCCCATAGGGTCAGTATTTGCTCACCAATACTATGAGTAGTCACACCGTCAGATATCACTGCAAGGGCTACAGTCCCTTGTAGGTAGCGAACACATTCCAGAAGGCTAGGAAGAGGGGTTGAAGATACATCAGCTACTTGTGTGTGGTCATGGTGACCTGCAGAAACAATCTGGGCTGAGAACTTGCTGACCCTGGTGCTGCAGAGACTGATGCAGCTTCTGTCAATGCCCCAGAAGTTACAGGGGAGTTAGGCACATGGAGATTTTCCATTTTCTTGTGTTCCAGGACCTTTTGCAGTTAGGTCCAGTTCCCTCAAGGCAGCCTTTTTTTCTGCTAGTGGAAGTCATATCTATAACTAGAATTCTTTGCG
The DNA here is from genome assembly GCF_929443795.1 of Astur gentilis. NCBI lineage: Eukaryota > Metazoa > Chordata > Aves > Accipitriformes > Accipitridae > Astur > Astur gentilis. The sequence continues at coordinate 17,065,760 of NC_064900.1, read as the reverse complement.
ACCACGTCAGGCACACTTCAAAGCATCTGGAAAGTTAATTTTACAAAGCACTTATTTTCAGTTCCCCCTGCCTTCTCCTGTCATAAGGATATTACAATAAGGCTAGCAAAACCCTTCACCAGAACAATGCACTTCCACTATACAGAAACCCTCCTACTTGTATATTTTGTACACTGTATGAAGTCTTATTATAGATGCCCTCTATGACATAGAATAACATTAAAACATGGTTTTGCAAAATATTCAGTACCTTGAAGGTACAGCTGTTTACACTAATGTATGACAGTTTTAACTTCACTTAAAGGATCTGGAATAGTGCAAAAATCAGTCCTCCATGAAATAAGGTTGTAGATTTTGTAAGGGGAAAAAAAAAATCCAACAGCGTGGAACCCTGATATAAGACATTTTGTGCAAAAGTGAATTAAGTTTCCCTGGAACTTAAAAAAAAAAGAACAAAAACTTGAAGGCTTGAGGGTTCCTCTACCTCCGCTCCTAAGATCCTTTTATAAAACTGATGATCTGTAAAGGTCTTCTAAAAAGAGAAAGGCCATAAACACAATTGTTTTCTGAGCCTTCAGCTGAGGGACTATGCGGGTAAGCTAATCTCATGTGCTATATTTATCTGCACAGTAGCAAACATAATGATTTTCTGTTTTGAAAATGGGGAGAATTCCCCATGTGGTATGGCAGGCTGCCAGCAAGAGGCAAACAAGGCAGTGCAGCATCCTGCAGAAAGCCAGCAGGAGCAGAGCTCCAAAACTTGGCTGCTAGTTTCCGTGAGCCTGTCTTCCTCTCAAAAATATTAATCCATTTCCTATTGCCTCCACTTGGGGGAAAAACCTGTGAAGTCAGCAGAAGCGAGATGGTGACCACAGTTCTCAGGAGGCAAGTTTCCTCCTCTGGTGCCTTTTTACATTCCAAGGTGAAAGAGTATCTTCTAAAAGATAGAAGTGTCTGCTGCACTGCAGACACTGGCCACTGCACCCAGGGACAATGCAGGCCTCAAGTCATCTGCTTGCCCACAGGACAGGAAAATTTTGTTCAAATGATCATTTACAAGCACATGGAATCTTCTACCGCTCAGGCTGAATACATCAACATGCATCCTTTGCTTCTTCCCTGCTTTCTCCCATTTTTCATACTTTGTCCCTTCCTTTCTTTTCCTACTGCTGCTCTCTTTTTTCCCTGAGCTTGCTAAATCCATCAGTTATACCTGTCCAGTCTGGCCTCCCCTAATTGAGCCTTGCTCAGTTTTGGTTGTCACAATAAAGATGAAAAACATTCCTAGTGTTTGAAGAGGAGAGATTCAAATTCAGTGATGTGGAAATACAGCGGTATAGCATAGTCCATCCTGGAAAGTGAGAGATGAGAAAAGAAGAAAAAGAAAAATAACACCCCACATTGTTCCTATCGTACTAAGACATCGCCCAAACTCTCATACACCTAGTGGCAAATCATTTCAATATGCAGCACAGTTACTGGAGACAACCCTGATCATATGCATTGACACCTTACACGGTATTTGTAATCTGTGAGTTTTCAATGCTTCTCAAAAGTCAGATAATCCCCCTTCAGATGAAAGGTTCTTTCTAAAGTTCTGTTTTGCAGATATTGCTACTCTGAATTTATGCATTGACAATATATTTATTTCACAGTTCTTAAAGGCACATGCACTCTGCTGCTACAGCAACTCTGGGCCTTGCAAAAATGTTCAAAGCACAAACTTCCATGTATCTCCCTTCTGACTTCCAGCCTTGATCTTCTGGACTTAACCTCCCTGACAACTTCATCCCAAATCTCATCACCTCAGGCAAGTAAAGATCTATGCAGCACAGCAAGCAACGCCATTATATGTGCAAGAGTCACATCATACGCAACAGCAACGCTCACCACTGAACAATGCCAGGGTAAGAGATCTCTCTAGCACTCTTCTCCTCTAGATCCAGAGGAAAAACCACATCAGATATGATTTAATTTCCTTGGTTTTGTGGTGTTGCTCTTTTCTTCCTTCCTGAGACATTAAGTATTTGTTAACAACAACTCTTCTGCTTTAGGCTTAAAAATGAATAGTTCTTTTCTGTGGTTGAGGGAGAGGTGGGGAATGCCAAAATAAGCAAACAAATGCTTGGTGGTGTTTGTGTTCTTGTGAAGAGTCTTGGCATCTTGGTAAAGCATGTGGGCACTTTACAGGCAAAGCATAACATGTTCATGTATTAAAAAAAAGTCTGTGAACCATCTACTACAGGCAATATAAGTGAACTATTTCATCTCAGTAGAGCCACAACAGGCATATTGTGCTCATCAGCTCTGAGACTTATATTACACCTTACTCATTTTATGGAATAAATTGTAGAACTAAATGTCTTCTGTGCTCCTCTGAGACAGCTTACTATGGCTTAGAAAATCTAGCAATAGTACCCTAGTGAAAGCCTGCTTTCTAACAAGTTAGAAAGCTTTCTATAGCTAATTGCTTCATAGTTTAAATTTTAAGATGTAAAACCACATACTCCCCCACGTTTTATAGTGATGCTGCTTCCACTGCAGGACGGTACAAGTTAGAAACACCACTCTCACTAGCAGGAGCTCCACAAACAACTGGGAAAGAGTGCTTGCCCCAGACCAGCTGGCTTAGTCCCCAGCACTGACTTCTGCCATGCTGGGGCAACCGCCCTGCCTGAGAAGGGCAAATATCAGTGCCCCAGGGCACTCGCCCCATCCTTGCCTGCCCACTGTTGCTGTCTAACTGTAGCTGGAGACCTCCTGGCACAAGGGATGGCTCTCAACACCCCCTGCCCCTTTCCCAAGGGGTACGGCAGCCCAGAGTCCCTGCCCATCTCGACATGTGACAGGGCCAGTGGCCACCCCAGCTCCCAGCGCACATGCTGCACCGGAGCCAGCACCAGGGTGCATAATGAGGGCACCGCTGCCACTCAAAAACTATCATTTAATGGTCACCCAGCCTCTCTTGGAGCAAGCAAGAGAACTGGTAAGCAAATTTAGCCCTGCAGCAAAAGCCAGTCCCTCTTGGCCAACCCTTGCTGTCAGAGGGTTAAGCTATACTCAGCCTCCAGAAACAAACCTCATGGTCCAAGCCAGACATGCACTGAGATGTCTTGCACAATGCTCTCCACTAAGCAATAATAAAGCATAAGTGATTGTAAGTGGATGTTTGGTCTTAAGCAGCTTTCAGCCACACTATATAAAGACAGTTTATGCCAAAAAAATGTCTTCAGTGAATGTCGTTAGCAACAGTTCATCATGAGAAGCAAGTGTGTTTATGTAGTAGTGTTACAGATTGTTATTGTGGTTTTATAGGTAGAAGTAGGTCAAATGGATTAATACAGCAGCCCTGAAAATATTACTGTTATTAATGTAGAGGTAGTTAACTTTATCACCAAACGATGTACCCTTATCGTTTTCTCAGTACTCTGGAGCAACCTCTGCAATATCATGCACATATTACATACACATCAGAACAGCAGACAGCTGTGTGATTAAAGACACTACATTGCCAAGAATACCAATTCCTAAGCAGTTATGAATCATGAAATAAAAAAATTAAAAGTGATTTCTTTTGTGTGGACATGAAGAGAAGCTTTAATATAATTAGATATTTCATCTGGCTGCTGTTATGCCACAGAAATGTTTATATGCTATTAAGTAATTTGGGTGATTAACTCTTTGGTACACTGGGAACAAGGCTGATAGAAACCAAAAGACAAATGCTGCTAGGAACTTGTTTCAGATACTGATTAACAAGGAAAACTGTTTTTGTTGTGCAACAGAATTGCATAAACTAACATCATTCTTACATACATAGAAAACAAAACAACAAAAAAAAATCCTGTATTTGCGGTTGCAATATTTGGAGGTTTTCAAGAGGCGTTATGTTATCTGGTATAAGATAACATCCGACTTTTATCCGGCTTTTTATTTAAAACTAATAAAATTACACCTACCTAAAATCACACGTATCATTCAAACCGCTCCCCCCCCCCCCCCCCCCCACACACACACAAAAAAACCCACCAAAAAGTCATTCAAAAATAAGGTACATAAGTCTTCTCTGGCTTTAAGCTAAGCTAGAAGTCAGCAATTCTTTAAGTATGTTGGGGCTAACCTTTCCTATAACTCCTCACACATCCGTAAGAATATCCTTCATCTTGTAATGACATTGACCATGCTGAACAGCAGCTCCCACAGATACCATTTTTTATGCCACTTACCCTCACGTCTCTAAATTGAAAATTGCTTTATTAAAAAGGAATTTAGAACTTCATATTTTTATGTGAAAAAAGTCTCAGCTGTATATAGCTTTAATAGCCAAATAAGGAACTTTTGTTTGATTTACATGTTAAACAGGGGAAAAGAAAGTTACAGAATGCCTGCAAGCTTCCAACCTGGTTTAAGCAGCTCCCTGAGTCACCACCAGGTCAGAGACCCAAGTAGCAGGAGGTGGCATTCGGCCAGTTGGCACCTGGAGGTGCTGGCAGAGAAGTTACAGAGCATAGCTGTTGTAGGGTTTAAACAACAAGACTACAGACACCAGGTACACCTCTCAGATGTTTCAGAGTCACTAGAATTGTGCCAAACCACAGTCCCCCACCACACAATGCTACTGCTTCCCCACTGCCGCTCTTGCCTGCATTAACATAACGAGGTATGTTCTTACACTGCTGGTTCAAGTTCCACATTGCACTCCATGAGTATGCTCCCCCTCCAGCTGTCCTCATCTGTTGCCCATGATTCTCACGTCTGCCTGTAGCACTTCTTCAATAAATATATGATGACTGTCCCTGTAACTGAAAGGGTTATTCTGCAGTCATGAGAGAGAAGAACATTAACACTTCTCCTGCCCAGTAATTCAACCCGTACACAACTTAAGCCATTTTGAAGCTTTCTTCAGTGGCTCCTCCTGTCCATTTTGTCTCTAGGAGAATGCTCCATCTTTGCATGCCTCCTCTTAGCAGGATTTTTACCACTAATTATTTTTGGTTTTTCCACCTCCATCTTTACTCTCTTGTCAGAAGCAGGCTAAGAGCACACACCACTTTCCAGGTGGCTGCTCACCACGGTGGGGGTGACTGACATTAAGTATTATTTCCCCTGTTCTTTCCACAACCTGCTTGTAATTTTGTTTCTTAATGACACCAAACCATTTTTTTATTTGTGGACCGCAGTTAATTCTGAAGCTAGCAAAGCAGAACGTAAAGAGCACATATTGTTCCTTCTGTTGTACGTTAACTTGCATACATCAATTTGACCTACCCATGTATTACATGGTTGCCTTATTTTGCCAGGTCCCTGCAAAGCTCCTTAGTATGGCACATGTCTGTATTAAAAAGCAAACAGGATGCCCCAGGGTTCAAGAAATCTAACTTAAACACACACTATCTAAAATTGGACCCAGTATTTTCTTTGATGTGCCTGAAACAGTCATCTTGCTCTCATAGCTTACTACACTCCTTCAGGACCCATCCTCTATCAGTTTCACTGACATATTTCTTTGGCACTTTGCCGAAGATGGTGACCAGAAGGCAGACATGAAGTAAAATTGAACAGCAGGACTCCAGTCTGTCAATAACACCACATTCGTGCATGCAGCCCCTCCAGGAACACGTGGAGGTACCCTTTAGCCTAAAGCATTTTGAAGTTTCTCAGCTTGGTTTGAAGGCAGAAGGTATCACATATACAGATCCAAGGATGTCTATACCTCTTTCAAAAACTTCAAAGTCCCTCTCCTGATACTACTGCAAACTCAGTCTCTGGATATAGTTCCCTCTGAGCAGCAGTCTTTGATCAATAACCTTCCATGCATCCGTTAGCTCACCTCCAAATGGCATTCAACTGCAGAAATAGGTAGCCAGTAGATGACTATACCACTGAAACCAAAGAGGCTCTCTAAAATAGGTTACTATTCGACATGAATCAAGGTGGCCCACAACTGGACACTGCTCTTCATAGTAATCCACTTGGCAATGTGATCAGAAACAGCAGTAAGAAGTCTGCGTGGTCAAATCCAACAAATCTCTCCAAGAAAATTTCTATCTCATTGTCCTGGTTCCAGCTGGGATAGAGTTAACTGTCTTCCTAGTAGCTGGTACAGTGCTGTGTTTTGAGTTCAGTATGCGAAGAATGTTGATAACACACTGTTTTCAGTTGTTGCTCAGTAGTGTTTAGTCTAAAGTCAAGGATTTTTCAGCTTCTCATCCCCAGCCAGGGCACAAGAAGTTGGCACAGGACACAACCAGGGCACTTGACCCAAACTGGCCAACGGTGTATTCCATGCCATGGGACGTCCCATCTAGTATAGGAACTGGGAAGTGGGGGCTGGGAATCGCCTCTCAGGGACAAGCTGGGTGTCGGTCAGCAGGCGGTGAGCTATTGCCCTGCACATTATTTGTACATTCCAATCCTTTTATTATTACTGTTGTCATTTTATTAGTGTTATCATTATCATTATTAGTTTTTTCTTTTCTGTTCTATTAAACTGTTCTTATCTCAACCCATAGGTTTTGCTTCTTTTCCCGATTTTCTCCTCCACCCCACTGGATGGGGGCGGGGGGGGGAGTGAGTGAGCAGCTGCATGGTGCCTAGTTGCTGGCTGGGGTTAAACCACAACACTCATGAGTAGCATGTTCCACCTGTGTAGCAATAACAGTGTGAGAGCACATACTGCATGTATTCACATAAAAGAGCAGCACAGTAAGGGTGTTGCAAGAAGGAAAATGGGAACTAAGGCAAGAAAACACTTCCATAAGATGACACGGGAATTGAAACATTTGTATGAAAATACTTGAAAAGGAACACAAAAAGGCAAAGGTGGGGGAGCTGTAAAATATTGTAGTTACCAATAAAGAAACAACCAGAAGTAACAGCCAGTAGGAAAAAGGCAGAGAAAGAAATTAGCTTTATTTTAGAGGAATTTTGCGTATGCCTCAGTTGCACAACTAGCAGATTGCAGAAGACAAATACATTTCCAGCTCTACTGAAGGTCATTTGAAAACATGGGGGGCAGGGAAGAAGCCGCTTCTGAAAGGAAAAAAGCCTCTAAAGACAATGAAAAAAATGCAGGGCAATTGCTTAAAACAGTTGAGGTTTAAAATGCCTCAGAAACAGAAAGGTTCATAAAACATTTGAAAAGATTTTTCAACACCTTAACATCAAAAAAGATGACAAGATACCCTTTGAACATGACTATCATGAGGTGCGGAAGTCTAGGATTCAGAGATGTATGAGTAATTTATAATTAGAAGTTACAGGAAGAACAGGAAAGCATTGTTGTAATTCTAAGACACTACCAAAGCAAAAGCTTACTTGAACACCACATGTATAGCAGAGATAGTTGGCTTCTGCAGTTGGGCCATTAAAAGCACTGGGGAATCAAGGCTAGAGTTACCTCGCAGACGACTGCCATCAATCTGCCTTTTGTAACTACCTTCAACAAATCCTTGGACAGCTCTGTGAGAAAGACTATATATAAACAGCACCATGTTCAATATTTCACCCCACACCATTGCAAACAACATCAGGCTACTACTAGCATGAAGACTTCTGGTAAGTGCAGTCAAATATATCATTGATTCTCTTTTCCAATAGTTTTCTAGCTTTCTTATAAAAGAATCACTGGTGTTTGTATTTCAGAGAGAGAATACAATCCAGGGTTCATCTGTGTTGTAGATAGCTAGCTTCTGTTAGAAAAGAGGTTTCTCTCCAACCTGCCCCCCTCTATATGGTGAAGATACAGGAAGAATATAAATAAATTCTACAAACACAGTTTGTGGTTACTTCATTTCTTTGGACTACATGAAGAGAAGTGTTTTTGTTAAGTAATGTTTCCCCATGGCAACAACTATCACTCAGATGAAGAGCAGTATTTCATATATTTTCAACCATTACTTAATCCAGTTTAGCATCCGTACTGACAATTCCTCCTAGCTTTCTGCATCCACAATATCTCAAATTACTGTTCGTGACCAGTGCTGAAGGACATTTCCTCTCAGTTCAAGGAAGGAACAAGTCCTCTTTTCCCTTAAAACAGAAGCAATGAGCAGACACCTCAAGATAAGCAGCCAGATCAAATGTCTAAGGAAGAAATAAAATCCCAGATTATGAACCCACAGAGCATCTATTCTACAGCTGTGGAATCTCTCCCCGGGGCTTTGCTGAAATTCAGCTGCTTGGTAAAAGCAAGGAGACAGGAAAGATTCAGTTGTTTTTCCTACAGCTACTCTTATTCCAGAGAAGCAGCTGAAAAACAGAGAGAAAGAGTGTGTGTGTGTGTAAATCCCAGATGATAAAACAGTAGCCTTGGACACTTTAGCCAGCATATACGCTTGCTCTTAAAGAATTAGGGTTCAAACAAGCATGAGATCCATGAGCACTCCAGACAAGTCTGTAAGAGAATTGGCCCAGGGAATATTTATTTATATGAAGTAACACAGAAAGAACATAGACGCCTGCTGCACAACACCTAGTAACATGGTGCACCAAGACATACCGGCTATTAATTTTCAGTGTTTGCCTGTGCTATTATTTCCTTTTTTCAAAGGCAATGACAAGTAGCTCAGTAACTTGCCTCTAAGGAGGGAAATCTGAGGTCTGCACTTTTACAAGAAAGCTGTTTCACTGCAAAACCATTCGTTCTTCTTTCCGCATGACAAAAGCCTTCCAAGCGCAGCACTGGAAATGCACCAGGGACATCTAAAACACTAGCCACTCTCTCCAAAAAGCTTCAGTTCGGAAGGCAATTCATAGAGTACAAAGAAAAACAAACTAAAAAGCCACATAATTAGCTGAAATATTACACAGCTGCAAGAAAACATCAGAAATGATGCCATGACAAACACCATATACAGGGAGATAAGCAACACTCAAAATTGCTGGAGTGAAAGAAACATCCTCACCAGCACACATAGGTCCAGGTTCTTGAGCAAGCTTCAATCTGAGCACCCTAGTCACACATTAAAAATACAAACTCCAACAGAAAGTGAGGGAAGGACAGCAAACCAAGCTTCTGGGAAGCAAACAAACAAAATTAAACCTGCTTGGAGATATCAGAAAAGATTTCCTCATCTTGGGAGCACCCAGCTGGTAAAATACTGGGAACTTGTTTCTCAAATGGATTTCTACATCAGAGCTGCTAGTATCTGCCTACAGAGGCACAGGTCTCCTCTGCTGTTTTAGCTAACACTGTATTAGGCTCTACAGCTACAATGAGTAAGACTTTCTGAAATACTAATACAGAAAATGTACCGATGTTTTAAAGCTCAAGTCATTACTACTTGCTTACATCTACAATGATGACTCTGCAGGATCTTGAGAAATCCCAACCTTGTAGCTAGTTCCTTATGTCTACTTGGGGGTTTGCCAGAACAGCTTAGGAAATACCTGGGTAAGCAACTTTGAAGAAAAAACAGTGCTGGCATCTAAATATCAGAGTTGGTAGAAAAATCACAGCCAGAACACACAAGGTATCATCTCACCTGATTATACAAAAATAGTTGGGTGACTTCCATTCTTGAGCCATCGTCACAAAACAGTCTTTTGAATTTACACTCTCCGGTGCATAAGCACACTGAGGTCTTCTGTTCCCTGCCTTTCCAGCTTCTTCAGCAACTGAGCCTACGTCATATTCCAGATACCATAAATGAAGCGGTTACCACTCTGTGCACAAAGCACCCAGTCTGACTTAAATGCTTGCAATCTACAATACTAATGACCAAATCAATTGGTCTCTTTACTCTCCTTGATGGCAAGCTATTCCAAATATACCTTGTGTGGTCTGGCTGAGACTCTTCTATCAGCTCCTAAGGAAAAGCATGTCTAGCATCTAAGACTAGGATAAAGAAAACAACAAGGTTTAGAGCAGATTATCCCATATGATGCTAAAAGGGCATTTAGAAGGCAGGTACAGTTATGTCACCTACTCAGATTTGATCAAAACCAGCAGAAGTAATTGCTTATCTTCTTATCGGAGGTAGGTTTCCATTGGAAAGAAAGGCCAAAGCCAAATTGTGAAAATACTAAAACCAAATGAACCCAGGGCTGTTACTGCTGGGCTCTGCCAGCATACGCATTAATCTGGCAGAGAGCAAGAACAAACATGCTAATTAGGTTACTTCAGTAGTTCACCTATCCAACAGAAACCCAGCTTAAGTGAACCTTATTAGCAGGAAGGACCCTTACCAGGGTAGACATTACAGGAACTTGGGTAGAACATGAAGAACAGGGCAAATCTCTTCACTATGCCAAGAAGAATCAGTGGTTCTCCCCAAATATCAGGGGTTAGAAGCTGTGAAGGAACATAATATTACACAGAGAATCTAGGTAGTGACTTTCATGCTGTTTCTGCAAAAAGAATGGCTAGAAGATAACTTCATAGTAAAGAAAGAAAAAAGGCACATTGTCAGAGACCAATCATAAAGCAGTAAAGTTGAGCTGTTCTGTGTCAAGTAAAACTGACTGGCAGACATTGAAGTACATATGAAAAGAGTGAGAGCTGTCCTCATACTTAGATGCGTAAGAGAGCAAGTAGGATGTGACTAATCACTCCACCTGTGATAGCTAATATATAAAAGCATCAAACTTAAAATAGTTCATAGAGTCTTGGTTTTTCCCCATGGTGGGATCCCACATTAAAACAAAAGATATCACTAGACCTTCCTTACATCCAGAGGAAGAGATATCCTGAAACCAGCTTGCATTCCTATCACAGCTATATCCATTCAGGTTGATAACAAATGGAATAAAGAGCAGAAAACTTAAGTGTAAGTGATGTTTATCTAGGAATTTAACAGGAATAAGAAAGCCCAAACTCCCACACACCCCAAAACACAAGTGGGTTTCAGTACTGACTTCTAAGCTACAGAAATATATCAGGGTAACAGACACAATTATCCAACAATTAGTCCAGAATTTAATAGACACATTAGAATAAAAGTGTTCAGTTTTCCAAAGCCTGCAGCAATAATCAGCTAAGCTTTTGCAATGTCAAAATAATAGACCTCACCGCCTAAATTTCAGCTGAAATGCACCAAGAATACATTTCAGAATGAGATCCCTCAACAGTGTTAGGAAAGTATGAAAAACATAGCAGAATGGACACATATGTTGAAATAAATTGAGTGAATTGTCTACCTTAAGAAGACCTGATTTATTGAACCATAAGCAGAGATTTCAGTCGAATATCTTCTTGCTGTAATGTGCAGAAACTAAACCACAATTCAACCACACAAGATAATGAACAGTGCAGTGGATTAACACCAGCATGTATCTTTTTCATGCTTGATCAGTAAAAAACACCTTGGAAACCATTTGTTATTTCACTTCCTGTCTCAATCATTCTAGAAATGCTGTCAAACTAAAAGTAAGGAAAACAATAAAATGAACCACATTGTAATGTTTGACTCTGGCTTGTATTGCTCAAGAATTGCTAACAACTCAGAAGACTAACATCTTCCAAGACTAGAACAAAGACTGCATCATTCAAACATAAGCACCCTAACTCAACAGCATTTCAGGGTTTTTGTTGTTGTTGGTTTTGGGGTGGTTTTTTTCTTTCAAAAAACTGAACACAGACTTGCTACAGGTGGGCTAGATGGACAGGGGAGGACCTGTAGAACAGGATAGCTGTTCTTCAAACAGCCCCTTTAATATGGCCCCCACTCAGGGGGTTGAAAGTTTCCTTAGACCTAATCGGCTGTACAAGTCTCCGAAGAGAAAACAGGTAAGAACTATGCAGTGCTAAATCTACTTATTTCCCCTCCAAAAAAATGCAGCTCGATGCCCTTCATAAGTTCCTGGGATTCAAAATTAATATCTAGCATATCACATCTTATTAGGCTTTTTTCCCCCCTTCTCCCTACAACAGCATACCTTTCTTTCCCAGTCAAGCCAGAAAAATACTACAGTTAAAATGGGTAAAAATCCAAAAAGCAAATTGAGAACAGAATTTATAGCACACCTGTTTGGAAGATAAATTCATTTGAACCAGTACAAGTTATTAATAACCATTATGAGAATGTAATATCAGCTTTCAGCTGCATTGTTTGTCAACCTGCTCTAAACTTTTGCCACCCCCCCAAAAAAATCACCACAAAAAAACCCAAAAACAAAAAGAAACAGAAAAACCCCACAACACTCCACCACTCTCCCTTATGGCACTTTGCATTCCTACAAAGAGCTGGATTTTGTACCTAATGACCATTCTCACAGGTAACATTTATGTACAATAGCTGAAAGTCAAGATCCTGAAAGAAGGTTTGTGTTTTTACAGTCAAATGCAAAAGGTAAAGCAATAATAGGTAGTGGTTGCCTTGTCTGCATTTGAGTATCAGAGCTGAGAGCTTGAACTTATTCCATCATTTCAGGTTACCAGCAGAAAACTTGTCTCTGAAAGACACAACAAGGATGCCTCTGAGCTAGCAAAAATGCCAGTCATAGCCATTTTAGAGGTTATCTAATATTTACCTGAAAATAAGTTATTTACAGCACGGGAATCTGGTGTGTTCATACACTGGAAACCTTAGCCCTGTTTTGTACCAATGTTTTTAATGGTCCCATTAATGATAAGCTGCAAGATCATTATCTAAACTTCATGCTGGATGCACAACTCCTAGACAGCCAGGTTAGACTCTCTCTAGTTAGCCGAAGGAGAAAAGTACACATCTCTGTAGGGGGTAATTCATCCTCTAAGATGAATATTCAAGTCTCCAAAAGGTGTCAGTCTGTCTCTGGTGACTCTAAAAGATGCCTTGACATCTGACAGACTGGACATCTAACTGCCAGATGACCTCGTTAGGGGAGACTGATCACACCCTAGACACTGCAGAGGCACCATCCACCCCAGCTACAGCACAGGATGTTCCATGGGATCTCCCCACTGTAATCTCCTCCATGATGGCATACATATTTGAACCTACTGCTAACTCATCTTCCCCAGCCTTATCATGCTACTTGATCCCATCATAGAAACTCTGCTGTGACATAATGGTAAAAACAATCATGTCCAAGTTCAAATCTCTTTCACTAGGAATAGGAAGGACAAAAATTATACTGGAGCATCAGTGAGACACCTCTCAATTTTGACACAACCTGGACACTAAACAAAGCAGGCAGTTTTCTTCACTTCCCTTTCAAAGATAATGCTGTACTAATTACTGCAAGCAGGGCCACTCCAAGGTGCAGCAGCAATTAGCAGATCTGCTGCATGGCCACTAGACTGACTGCAAACTACATACATCTTGAGTTTTCTTCTGAAGACTGGATTAAGTTAAGGCGGAATTTGCAATGTCAGCTTTAACACATTAAAAAAATATTTCAGTGGAGAGTTGTGTAGGAAGTGACAGCTGTTGGGTTCATTCTGCAGTCACTCACTTTTGGAAAGATCTTTCAGGGACAGACACGCTGCTGGGTTGCAAGCATAGTGACTCCACATCCATCTGTATGGCTTTCAGGAATCCACATCTTAGATGTCAGGAAGGTACAGTAAGATATACTAGAAGCATTGAACTATTAATCTTGGTGTTTCAGCCAGCAAAATGATTATCCACTTCACCTTGGAGTGTTTTACTTGTTCCCCTCGGCTCCCTTTGATAAAAGTAAAGTCTTGTTTTGTTGCAAGAGTTTTTCAAGAAGAAGCAGCTTTAACTCTTAAGTAGTGTATCAACTACAGCGTGTTCTGGATTTATTTATTCACCAAGTTGGAAATACTGCAAACACCACTGAAGGGTTCCAGATCTTGTTTCTGGAAACAAGTGCTATTATAGCCCAAATCATTAGCCTCCCCAATGGCATGACGACTCAGATATTTTGCTGCATGATGACAATATCCACTGTAGCAGAGCAAAAATTACAGCATGTGTGCTATGGTAGCTGAAGAATTAGCATTTCAGTGGTAACAGCTTTTCACCTTCAGGAACAACTAGAACTTTCATTGCTTCATGCTCACCCTCCCTTTCATGCCCATCTTCTTTTATGTTACACCAGTCCTATCATTACACTGCCATGTTACTATTTTGTTATTTTCAGTTCAAAAGCAGAGCAAGCTTAAATGCTTATCTACATCTAAAAGCTTCAATCACTGAAAATGTTTACTTATTGAGTGACTCAGTCCTAATACTTTAAGCAGGATTTAATTTATTAATTTTTGTCTTGAAAGATCATTTCTCTGACCAGTATCACAGAGCTCTGCCTTTTTTATGGTGCAGGAAAAAGAGAAGGAAAAATCCTTCTTCTTCCAGAGTCCCCCTCACATGGGACAATTCAGCTCTTTCCCTTCTTGCTTAGCTTCATATAATGAAACTACAAACATCACACAGGAATGTGACCGGTCATACCTGTTTATCAGATGTTGTTATATATTCCGTGCCCCTCCCCCCCCCCTTTTTTTCTTTAAATAAAGAAAACTGCTTTTAAAATTTGGGGGCAAGATATTACACACCACCAGTTTCAGTGTAACAAAGATGAATACAGTAACGACATAGCAGTATTTTCCAAAATCAACAAGAAGTTTACTTAAGGTCTCTCCAGAGCCTGGTCCAGAAATTCAGGCCAATAGACAGTAAGGGACCTATGCTAGGAACAGCAATGAAGCAGGTGTGATATGTTGCTCCCATGACACCTGATGCTGAAGTATATACTGAATTTCTTCATGCCCAAGATTTCCAGCATAGCCTGCAGTTGCTGGAAGGCATTTTCTTGATCTTCTCTACAAGCTTTCCACTACCTGCAACATACAGATGGGATGGAGGCCCATGCTATCACCCTCAGAGTGCAGAGTGCTGATGAGCTCAGGCACTTACTGTGTCTTAGGCTCACAGGTTAGAAAAATGCCATGATTTTGTCTAAGGAATGCCTTGTTATTTTCCAGCTAACTTAACTCATGCTCTACTCAAATCATCTTAAATGTAAAAAAAACCCAAAACAAAACAAACAAAACCCCCCCAAAATCCCCCCAAAACAAGCATTTATTTATAATTTTATAAAGACAGTCACAAGTTTATAAGAGGCAGTTTTCTTTCATTTCCTCACCCACATTTACTCTATTTATGCTAAAATTATGTCAAAAAAGGTCTCTCTTTTAGCTAGCCTATTTTCCTCCCAACAAGGTGGTAGTCAGGAATTCAGGCTTTTTGTATATTTTCTTTCTTCTTAATACAGTGTATGAGGTGGGGGAGAAGGGAGAGGAGAGGACAGAGGAAGCTATCTTTCCTCTTCATCAGGCCAATCTGACAAACCTTCTGAGCAGAGTAATTTGTAGATACAGAGATGCTAAAAATGAACTTGACTCAATGATATCACACAGAAAAATTAAGATGCAGAGAGTGTTGCTAGGATAAAGTACTTTTATAATAGCCCTGCTCTATATAATGAGCCAAAATTTATCTAAATTTCACAATCATACATCTTTAGGAAAGTCAAGAAATAGTAACATCAAGCTACTGGAAGCGCTGCAAAAGCACAAATCAAGCCACTTGCAATTCTCCAGTCCCTTATGCATCCATCAAATAGGGATTGAAAGACGACTAGCTTTAAATTAACTGTCTGACAAAGCACTACAAAACAGAGAGATAATGGAAAGATTGATATTAGTCTGTTATGCTAATGAAAAGTTAAACAAACCTGTAGACCTTACAATGATGAATTCAGACTTTTAAAATATCTTATCCCAACATCATTGATATGTCATTATTTTCAAGTTCAGCTATATTAATCCTTACAATCTTTTCAAATTCACAGTTTAAAAGCATTTATTCCAAGCAGTTTGCAGTACCTGATGACTACAGAGGTTCATTTCAGGAGAAATCTTTATATAATGGCCTTGTCACCGGTTACACAGGTAGGGGAAAAGAGTCTGAAAGCCTTATTTGTAGTTAGTTTTGTCTCTGTAATGACAGTTATAGCATAAGTTTATACATAGACCTAGCAATACATTGCTACACCAAGCAACTCAAAAAGGATCACATAAGTGACAGTACAGTACCTGTCCATGGCAACATATACAGGGACAACAGTTACCAGAACTGATGAATGCTAAAAACAGAAAATGAACTCACAGATAAGATTTTTCCTTATGCAAATAGAGTAAAACGTGGAAGTAGTTTCATCTTCAAAGAGCAAAGCTTTGTATTTTCTTAAAAAGTGCAATAGTTGGGGTTCATAAAGCTATCATAAACCAAGATTGCAGTGTTTCAGCAGTTACCCTACATTATCAAAGCTTTCTGACTGCACTATTTCCTCAAGAACTCTGCAATATCAAGAATCTTGGGATTTGGCGGGGGGGGGTGGGGTGGGGTGGAGCACACTCAAATAAAAATTAAAAAATGTCTGGAAAAAAGCATAGGCCACTAACAGGCAACATAAATCAGAAAAGAACAAGTCAAAAGCATTTGCTTCCTTATAGATGACTGACCACGGTGTGCTCAGAACTATAGTTGAGGTCAGGTTCTTTCATTCTCCTTGCACAGGCTCCTCGGACAACACATCTTCTCTGTCACCTTGGAGGTTTGAGGTTACCAGAGCCCCACAGTAGCTCCCACGTTGTGCTTTACAGAAGGTGCAATTACATCACAATCCAGTCTCTAAAGAATGAGCATACAGCTCCCCTCAAGTATCATGGTGTTGGGTTTTGGTCAAACTACTGCATGTTGGTTTTAAGCGGAATTGTTTGGAACTTGGTTTTCCAGTTAAAAGCTGATTATATCAAAACATTCCATCAAAAAAATACCCCCCAGCTCTTCGGAGAGTGACATATGAGCTCACTTTTGGTTGCAGGCTATATTTTATACTGACAGTCTAGGGAGGTAGACTCACTGCATGTGGGGAGAAAAAAATGATACCTCCAACAGCCACATAGATAATCAGCTAAACTGCTGCTACTGCATATACTACTTTTCTATGGTACACAGCATGGACTCCTGTTGGCAATTTTAGGCATTTCTTCCTACGGCAATGTAGTTATCAGCCTGTGCTCTGTCATTATGATCTGGATCAATAAATTCTGTTTCTGCCCATCAGCTTGCTGCAAAGTAGTTCCTGCAGCAAATGGCTGGTTTTGACTTTTGGGCAAGATGGAAAGCTTGCTTTACAGCTTAAATATGTTAATCGGATTTATTTACAGGATTAGTAAATCCCAGAGTTGTAGTTTGGGAGGGGAGAGTGGTGTTAAAATATGAAAGCTAGCATCTTCTCCTTGCTCAACTAAGATACTGTTAATTCACTTTTCTCCTATAGATCTTTTAACTACTACTAGGAAGCAAGATGTACTTTGCAATGTTTTAAAGCCTGCTAATTTGATGATAAAGCCCACCCCATATACTGGGTATTTTACACACAATAGCCAGTATGCCCTGTGCCAAAGAGAAGAGCAGCCTGAGCTCTGTTGCATGAGCCTCCAGCTTGAAATGTGAACACAAATTAAGTACCATTAAATCAACACAGAAGTCACATGTAAACCAACCACCAGGCAAGGCAAAGCAGGAGCTGGGCAGAGTCCCAAGACGATCCCTAAGCCAGTTCTTTAGGATGGGACCTGGCCAGAAGGTGCCCCATATTTCACTGGGGGAAGACAGGTCTTTCTCTCTCAGGCATTTCCCATCCTGCTTCTCTCAGGACAGCGCAAATGTTCATTTAGAAGTTGACCAGTCATATGCTCATTAAGGTGCACCAAGGAAAGTTTATACTAATGCAGAGGCAAACCAAGGTTTTTAGGAAGTTGGGTAAACTGTAGCAGTAGTAAATCCCAGAACAAACAGCCAGCTCTGGGTGCTGTGTCAGAGGACAGGCTTGCTGACAGAGCACACAGATCTCAGGAACCACTTCTTCCCTCTCTGAGGGGAGAGAAAAAGGACTCACACACAGTCTTTTTCTCCGTATGCCAGACTGGCTGCACTAGAGAGCAAGAGCCATTTGTCTTCAGCAAGAGCCTGCTCGGCACTCACAGGAGGAAACTGCTGGAGACAGATCCTCACCTTGCTTTTGGCTGCACTGGTGGAGACAAGAGAGCAGGAAAGAGAAACAGCTGCTGACTCAGCACCCCTCTCCATGATGTTTCACATAGACGTCTCCAACCCTTCCGGCAGCTGGTGGTAAACAGAGCATAAAGCACTATCAGACCATGGTGTCCATACTGGCAGAATTACTACCATTAGACTATACTGTCCATGCTGGTAGGCATACCTAGGAGGAGCAGCAGGTCACAACATAACATATATTACACCCAGAAATATGCTATCACATGTCAAAGGATAGCACATGGCATGGAGCCTGCCCCAGGAAACCACGTTGATCTCCACAGGCATGGCTAAGTCAGCCACCAAAGACATGGCTTCAGCTACCAGAACCAGTTTACAGAAAATGTGCCCATTTACACTGCATATAGACATGCCTCACAGATGTAATGCCTATGGTGCTCCATTAAAAAGAGATCACCCATTGTCCCATAATGCATCTTTAGGGACTGATATTAACCAGGCCAGGACAATGCTGCAAAATTGCAGTAGTTCACCCCTCCACCACAAAAGCTTTCACAGCTTCAACTGTTAAGGTGAATGAGCCACCACACTTTTCCTCCATTCAGTGTCAGACTGGCACTGAGAAAGGCACCCAAAAATCTGGTGGCATTCCCACATTGCTCTATGAGAACTTTCACACATATTGCAGCTCACTTTCCTCGTCTTTTAACACAAAGGTATCCCAGACCTGTAACCAGAAATACTAAGGGCGGGGGGGGGGTGGGGGTGTGTGTTGGATGGCTGTGGGGAGGATACCCACACACAAGCTCCTTTGCTTTTTTCCTCCAGAAGAGTCAACTGCATTTGGCATAGCAAACTAGCAGGACCAACATACCTCTCCAATTAAAGCTGAGTTACTATCAGAGGCCTGTTGTATCACCACTTTAATCAACAAACATAAGTCTCTAAATGATGAAACAGTTTCTTAGATAGCAAGTGAAAGGCAAGATTATTATCATGAAAATCCATTCTAATTGTCCATGCTTTGAAGAGCCTTCGTGGATGATTTGAAAGTGATTAAAAATTAAAAAATTCAACCTTCTCTTCTGCAAAACAGTTCCTGTGGTTGCTTAAGCAAAAGGGAAGATGATACCATCTCCTCTAACAACATTTGTGTCAGAGCAACAGCTTGCAACAGCTAACACCACATTTCTGTGGTCACACAGACTTTCTGGCAAGTACCATTTTTGGGTTTTGTTTTTCTCCTTTGCTGAAAGCATGACAAGTCCATGCAGAGAGCACCTCATTAGGAACAGGAGCAAGGGGCATGTAAGAGTCTGTTCATTTCCATATCTCTTCTAATAAATCAATAGTTGGCAAGTATGTAACAGCTGTTCATATGTGGAGACTTGTTCACTTGAATTTGAATAGACACTTGCTTTGTATTATTGCTGTGGATAAGCCACATCTGTCTTTTCTCATCCTTCAAGTGTCACAGCAACTTCAAATATTTGAAATACAGGGGAAGTTTTCCATGTTCAATAACAGCTCCTTTTGTAATAAGAAAATCCATATTCCCTTTGTTTGAGCTGTCCAAATGAAACTGCACAAGTAATAGCTACTTGTACTAGCAAGCACCACCATCAACACAATGAAAGTACTAAGCAAACAGCTCCGTTGGAAGCTTTGGGACACAGTTGCGCTCTCCCAGCCTGTGACACCAGCAGTGGGACAAGGCAAAACAACACTCTTCCATGTTTACTGCAGTCACTGAGCAAGATCTTCATGGAGAATCCCCATGGTGACTGGCCTTTTGGAAGTAGTTGTACAGACTTTAATAAAAAGGGCACCTGCACAGACCTGGAGCCCAGAGTCAAGTGCATCACCAGTTAGTCAGGCTTAGAAAGTTGCTGTGACACAAATATGGCCTTTTCAGATCTGTCTTCTAACACTTTTTTCAGTATTTTTCCTTTCACTACATAGTCTTGCAATTTTCATTTGCTTAAGAGCTTTTCTTTTTCTCATTCCAGTCTAACTGCAAGGCTTGCCAGAATGTCTCAGAAGATCCACACAGAAAAAATGAGCGCTTTGCAGAACTCTCCCACATACTCAGGGGAAGAGATAGGGTTAGGATAACAAACCTCTTCCCCATCAAGAAGTCTTTCCAGTAAGGCACTAATGACAAGGAGTAAAGCAGAATCTGCTCTTTTTTAACACCATTTTCTCTGCAGAAATACAGGTTTCAGTATGACACTGGACAACATGTACTCTACCCAGGATTGCTGTCCCATGTCACTGAGGAGGGCATCCATTCACACCCAGTGTCTGGAGACAGTAGTCCTCACCCTTGTCAGGAGCACTGGGAAACCAACATACACTCAGAAACCCCACAGCCTCACGCTTTCTTCAGCGGAGGAGACCGGTACTACACAGACTTCACCAGACTCCAATTGCCTTTTTCCTTGTGTTGTTAACAGTCATCTTTTCCCACCCCCCCACGTATAATCCCTGCAGTAATGGACGCATGCTGTATGACAGACAAGGTAATAGGCTCAGCACAGGACAGTGTCATACTGCAAGAGCAATGCCACTCTACACTGTAGCTGCACCCTTTAAATTTTAAATAAATATGAAAAATATCAAAGTACCTTGCAAGGCAAGCATGGTTTATATTTCCAACAGACAGCTGAACTTTGCATAATAAAACATTTACCATTATTTATGCATTCCAGTATTTATTATTGAGTATTGATCATAATCTGCATTGATTAACTCAGGTACACAGACTGAAGTACTAACATCTCTTGAGTAAAAATCATCGTCCAGGCAAGATTTAATATAAAAGTAGGGTCAATGAACAGAAACTGAATTTTGATTTTGGCAGTTCAAGCCTCAGTTGCTTTTATTTTTATTTTTTTCTTCTTTACAACTTCACAACTATGCTGCTCTTTTTTTTTTTTTTACAAGTGAATCTAGAAAACAATGCCAAAAATGTGTAAGCAGAGAGGCTTTTTTATTGCTCCCAAATCAGTACTTCTACAAATTCTACAAATTAGATTTTCAGACAGTTTCCCAGATTGCAGGTGTTGGGATGAACACCTCAACTTTTGGATTCTTTACCCATCATTTAAACCTTCAGATTTTTTCAATCATTAATGTAAGTTCTACAAGTAAAATATTTTTGCTGCTGTAAAATACGAAACTACTTCCACTGAAATTGATAGCTGAACACCCACTCACTTCAGTGGAATCTGGATATAGACAAGGATGCACATTATTAGTCTGATGACATACAGTGTAATCAAACTAATGAATTTGACAACTTGAGACTGAAAAGTACAGATTGAGGCATGTGCTGTTGACAAACGTAGAAAAACATGACAGTTTCAAGCAAAATATTGCATACAGAATGCAATGTTAAAAAAGGCATTTTAATTAGATACATGATATTTTTTATTATTTTGAAAACCAATAACTAGAAAAAAATCTCTAAATGGTTGATTGGAAGGAAAGAAAGTTTTTTCACTTTCTTCAGATGTAGCTAAATTCATGTGCATATGCGCAAGCCAGTGAATACCATACTAGGAGACTTTCACAAGCTAGAAAACAGTTAAAGTTCAAAAGTGGCACAATAAACTGGCAAGTAAGCAAAGCATTTCTTGTTCCAGACATGTAGTAACTTATCTTAGAAAAATCACCAAACCTCTCCAAGGTCCTCCAAACCAGGCTACCCTGTTGGCTTAAAGTAAAATTCACTGAAGCAACCATTTTGCTTATTCTTTTATTACTAATTAGCTCAGATTTTGGCAACCACCAAGTCAAAAGCTTGCATATCATTTTAGCAAGCCTTTTGACAATGCACAGACTAGCATATATAATACTTGTCATACAGCAGTATCAATTTTCTTAAAAGCTTGAGATGTGGAAATGCCAGCTGAGTTGTCTCCCTAAACAGATTTTAAAACATCAATCCTTCTCAAAAAAGGAAAATGTATCCCTAAAAACATTTGAGAGGGAAAATAAAAAAAGGAAGACCAAGTCCAAATTATTTTTGCAACTAGTATCCAAACATTGCAAACTCACCTACTTCAACGATACAGCTGACCTTATTTAAGAGAAAAGACTTTAAACCTTCTACTTCAAATGGAGAGAAGGTTCTGGTTCTCCATCTTGGAACATTTCATATAGGTTTACCTCACTCATCAACTCCCTCCTCCCTCCATGTTATCCCATAATTCTTTCAGATCTTCTAGTAACCTAATTATAAATCAGAGTATAACATAGAGGTATAAATTAATCTTCAGTCTTACAATTCATGTTCTTATTCAACCTTCATAAACAACATTTCAAGAAGTAAAAAGAGCTTTTCTTCCTATCCTTGGAATATTATTACTCCTTACTACTGTTCATAAAAAATGTGAAATACTAAAACAACCCTAAGACTTTTTAATCCCCTCAGGCTTTTTTTAATCAACATTTATCTTATTACACTGAAAATGTTGAAGAGACATCTGTACATCTTTTTACAAGAAAAAGGATATGTAGTTATGTGGAAAAGATAAGTGGATTCATATTAGTGAGGCTTTAGATCCTTTACACCCACACTCAAGTATGACAAAGTTTTGTTTACCATTATTTCCAGTGAGGCGAGGGTAAACATGCATAACCAGACAGTGATGCTGAAGTGAACTAGCAAACAATAAACACAATTTGAAGAGATAAATGGCTTCCATCCAAACACCCTTAGGTTCAGATCCATAGAAGCAGTGTCACCATACCAGATAGGGGAAGAACCATTTGGTTCAAACATCAACCTGATTTTAATTTGTCATAACACCATTTTATTATCTATCCATTCCCATTAGCATCACAAAAAACAGGATTTTCCACACACACTTCAAAAGCCCTAAAACAGGTGGGGGCAGGAACACTATGGCTTTCACCTTTTATAGAGACAGAAAAAAGCATACCTTGCACTGTTTTGAAAAAGCCCACAAAAGAGACTTGAAACCACATTAATGATGTGTGATGTTTGAGCCATACATTCATCTCATGACAACACTCCATGAGTTTCTTCACTGCATCCAGAATCAGTGGGGAGCTCTGCTCATAATTTATTGGTGCCTTGCAGACAGCAGAGGTATGGCCAGGGGCTTTCAGATCAGGTGTTAAACATAACACTAAATATGCCAAAACAAAATAACATCTCATCTTTGTCTTGTGAAAACTTTTTCAATCCCATTTCATTATTCAGGTATGTTTTCCCCCAGTTAATATTTTTCTTTTTTTTTTTTTTTTTTAAGCCTACACAGATTTCTAGGGGTATCTGTGGCCGAGATTAACACTGTGTGCAGCAGACAAGCACCACAGTTCACAGCACAGGCTGTTCCCTGTGCAGCGAGCAAGATGTTTCTTGTCATACATAATTCACAAAGCAAATTAAACATGTCAGAGTCAGTGAATGTTGTGAAAGCTCACAAAGGAGAAAGGGACTCTTGGAGCTCTATCAACAGATGGGAAACAACAAGGTAGTAATGGCCTTGCCAATTACTTACAGGCTGAGCTTTAAAGACTTTTGACCATCTCAGAGCTGTAGTCGATATACCAAGGTGAGACCTAAAACATTTGGAGATTAGTGAAAGAGCATAGGTTCTTGGCAAGATATCTCATCAAAAGAAGATTTCTTCCTTTCCATACAAAAGAGGTCAAATCCCCCCACAGTACAGAATTCAGATCATTTATACTGCAGTGTTGTAGTAACAGACTAGAGTAGAATGTTGTATGTTTCTTAGTGAGGCAGAAATATCTTGTACCAGTACTATCGCAACATTGCTCAGTGCATTCTGTGCCAAACATGAAAAATTGAAGAGGTGTGAAGGTGGTGCTTTTAAAACCTTTTATGAAGGTTTAAATTTATCAAAATGAAAACTCCAGCATAACTTTCTCTTGGTTTATAGCACTGCTAACACTCCTTCATCATCACTTAAAGAACTTTGTTCATGTTAGTCCAGAGCCGACTTAGATAGAAACCAAACCATTTTGTTGCAAATACCAAGTCGAAATGGATAATCACTGCTACCTTGCCACAATTTTACCTTTTGGTTCTTCTCATGAAGAAGAGGTGCCTTATGCCAATAGCCTTGGTAACTAGCCATTTCTCTGTAATAAATCACATTTCTTGGTAATTATATGATCATTCATAATAGAATGTGTGGTCTTTTCATTATTGTAACTGCAATTCTTTCTCTCTCTCTCCAGTTTTTTAATAAAGGGCTGTGGGTTCTTGTCTGAGCACAAGAGGGTAAATGAGAAGAAATAGTCAAAAGGGAAACCTAAATGAGTAAGGGAATGTGGGGGACAAGGAGGAGAAAGGAGCTGGTATAAGGACGCAAGCTAAACAAGAATATTCAACATTTCATATCTTTGGATGAGAGTTACCTTGTGCTCAACGTTACATGTTTTTGTTTGTTATTCCTGAAAGATTTTAAAAAGCAGGAAAATTTGCTTTTTAGAAAGCAAAGAAAGAAACTCAAGCAAGAGTTAGAGACAAGACAGTTATGTCTTTCAGCAAATGCCAGTACCTCAGGAAACTCATGATAAAAATTAACATACAAAACCAACTCTACATATGCAAACACAGAAACCATTCATCCAAACTTTGGTCAGGAGCAACACTTACTAAAATGCTTAATCTAGGGTGTCAAATTGGATTTTAGAAGTTAAGACTTTTTCCTTTCCACCCTGCTTGCTGCTTCTCTGATCAATCAGTGGGCTCTGACTATGCACTGCTCAAGAGCTATAAATACATGTGATAGTTTAAAAAGAACTTTAATTAATCATTGGTCATTGATAGTAGTTCAACACAAAACAATACATACCCATACAAGTTGCTGCTCACTGTAGAGCTAAATCAAAACCTTCTTTAGTTATTGTGCCTGGCTCATTTCTTCTCCTGGAGAAACTTTTTGTAAGTAGAGGCATGCTTTAAATCTGAGCTAGTACAACCAGTTCAAGGTATGCACCAGACTTGAATTCTACCTTTACTAGCCTTGTTTTTGTGATAAGGCCATCAACATAATGCTGGAAGCCCTCCAAAGCTCTCCCATTACTTTGCCCTTCTAGGTACATGGATGGAGAATGCAACAATAAGTTTGCTGACAATAAATTCATTGCATCAAGAATCATGGGAAAAGGTCCTTAACACAGCCAGTAACAGTATTAGACATGACTTTGTAATGCCCTTGATAAGATCTGAATGGAAGCATCACTTGCAGTGAAAGAACACAAGTGGTAACAAGACCTTCCCCATAATATAAATATATTTATAATTTATATAACAATTATATTAATAATACAAATAGATTAAAATAATAAAAGGGAGAATAGTTTATTTCAATTTCCACAGCAGTAGATTACATTATCATTAGTGGAAGAGGACCAAAATATTTCAGTTACATAAAATTAACCCGAACAGTGAAGCTACATCAATGAGTACCAGAAGTAGATGACTAACTCATCTAAACAAGAAGGAAAAATACAATGTAAACAAATTTGTGTGTTCATGTGCACGTCAATGCAAGGCAAGACCCTCAGAACCACTCAAGAGGTTTAAATATCTAAATTCCATTACAGTAAAGACAAAATAGGTATCCAGGTCTCTGGAGTGACTAAGTGATGGTTTTTGCTCAGGGCCAAGACTACAGCTCACTGCACTTGTAACACATAGCTGAAAACAACATTTTTATTCATGCAAATTAGGCTGCAGTCACCAAGCATCAGAAAACCAGCTCTACCAACATCAAATAGTAATTTCTAGGTTCTCACCAGTGAGGATTTGTCAGTGAGGTCATTTCACACACACACAGGGTCAAAGGAGAGATAAATGTTTTAAGAAACATACAAAAAAGGTCCTATCAAATAGAAAGGCAGAAAACAACTAAAATTTACTATATTTATTTTACAATTGAAAGTCTAAACAGTTTCAGTAAATAATCTCCAAAACAGTTGAGGCATTAGATTTCCCATGTTTTAGTATCAAGAAAAGAACCATATAGTTTTAAGAGTCTGGCTTCATTTATTCATATAAGTGATATTTCAGCATGTGCTATATCCATGCAACAGCATTAGTGTTCTATAGGCATCTTTTTTAACTTCTACCAAAAATACCTCAGCCATCATAATTCAGCCTAAAATCCATTAAAGCTACTATATCATGCATAGAAATTGATGAACAGCAAAATTTTGATTGAACCTAACCACCCATACATATGAAAACATCTGTTTGATTTTTACAGGAAAGCTTGGTGGGGTATAAAAGAGTGGTACAAAGCAACATACTGTCTCAGCTAACTATAAATCCTTTAACTTAATTGGAATTACAACAAACATAACAAATCTGGGGCTACCCTGTGATTTCACAACAGCTTCCTGCTATAAATGACATTCTCAAAATACTGATCTAAGCTAGCATTAACTAAAGATTGTAAAATTGCTGTTCAATCTCACAAAAAGTGACAAACAGTCTGGTTTTATATCAGCACAAAAAATAAATATTAAAATGAACTATACTGTTCAACAGCTTAAGTCACAATCTGAACTTTGAGGAAGATGAGAGCTCTTGATTTTCAGGTCAGGAAGAAACAATCCTTCAGTGTAAAAAAAAAAAAAAGAAAAAAGAAAGAAAAAGAACAAGCAAAGAGTTGTTTGTTGACCTTGAACTGTTTTGGCTTCCAGAAGCGGGTTTTAATTTTTAATCAACACCTTCAAGCACAGTTAAGTCCCACCATTTTACACAGCTGCTTATCCTCCTACCTATATTTCCATGAGTTTACAAATTCATATTTCACTGAAAATATGGAGTTCAGGAAGACTTATAATTGTCCTCCTAAAAACCTGCTTGTGCCCAAAGGAAAGGCAACCCACAATGGCAAGACATGCCAGTGCTTCTGGAATCACCCAACACAAACACCAGTGTTTCATAACACAAGAAGAATGAACAATTTCATGCCAGGATTTTTCGCATCTCCAGCATAGGTACTCCCTGCAAACAATGAAAATCTTTCTTCAACTAATTGAGAAACATTGCTAGCAGTCAAACCTCAAGAAGTCGTGTGACCTTTGGATATTCTAAGGAGGAAAACCCAAAAGCTTTTGCAGACATGGGCATTTATTCAGTTATAGAATTAATGATGCCAGCCCATTTCACAGCTGATACACGAAGAAGCAGCAGCATCTGCTCTTTCAGCACTGTGACTGGTAGGCTAGTGACCATGCCTTGATTTGTAAAATGGATTGAACTTCCTCAAACTTCTCTGTACTGTGATTTTATGAAGGCAGTGTGATTTATTTCCTGGTTTAGAAGCAGATATGTCCCTGCATGATATATTTCACATGTAGGCATCAAAGGCATTGGACAGATCAGGTTTTTCCATAGCTAAACCAACACCTTCTTACTAAATCTATAGCTGAGTGTGTGTTCATGCAAGTGTGTGCATGCGCATGCATTGCAAGGAATTTAGGTAGTTCACAGAAAGCAGGTTCCCATCTGCAGAGCCTACTCCATGAGAAATAGAAAGTGAAAGCCTCCTCTGCTCCCTTCGAGGTACCACAGACACTTCAGAATAAGGGTAGTACTAGATGTAGTCAAGAACATGCAAATGAAGAGCACACAGAAGAATTAGCTGGCTACTACAATGTCTAGTGATGAGGTTCAGCAACAAAACTGACATGGTAAGTTCAGCCATTTGATGATTAAAAAAGAGTTTGGGAGATTATGTTTTCCATTGTTGTCAAGGTCATTCAAAACTTACAAAAAAGCGTTCTGTCTGCTGGCATACGTTATGGGCTTGTTTATGGGCTCATCTATGTGCTTGCTCTCCTTATGAATTGATTACCTTGACCACTGCACTGATCGCCCTCTCCCCATTCCTAGTTTCCTTACAGAGCACCAGGGAAGGCGGCTGTCATTCCTTCCCCACCTCACTCCCTTGCAAACAAGCATAAGCACTTACACAGCCCAACATAGTGAGCAGTGCTCCCTCCGCTACAGAGCATAGGAAAAACCTAGCATCTCCAGAAACAGCATGCTTCAAGTTTTCAGTGACTGACTAGTAATTAATGATCCCAAAATAGTAACTGAAGGTTTGAAGCTTCTTAACAGCACAAAGGTGATCAAACTGCTCAATACAGTCATCAGCAAGAAGGATGCTCACCGTCAATCCCCTGCGTCATTCCGGAGTTGCAGCTTTCAACACCCTAATGTAAAGTATTCAGGCATTATATAATCCAAATATACTAGTGGATATACATCTAAAAGTATCAGTTAACTTATTTAATAAACACTTTTCATTTGGATCACATATCTGGAAATAGTATTTGCAAGATTTCAGCTTCCAAGACTTCCTAATTCACAGCACTGATCACCAGAGAACCTTCCCCCTCTTCCACCAGTAAAGACCTCAGCTGAATTTGGGTCTTTCAAAGGGATGGAGGAGTGTCATTTCAGGAAATCCCATACTAAGACAAATCCCTCTAGAAAAGTCCATTGAAACACATACTTGTCCAGAGTCACCAAGTCAGAGCTTTTCTACATGTTACAAAGAAACCAGGGTCAAACCCCATGTTATTTGATCCAGATAATTTTAAAACATCTATTAAAACAATATTTCCCCCTTTTTGTCACCCTCCTCAGTGGTCAGTTAAGCCAGGTTTCACAGCATTGTTACTTTAAAGTCTGTTTTACAGGTGATTGAATGCTAGAGATGAGCAAAATGCTGCCTGCAGTATTTTTGTTTATTTGTCACAGCTTGAAATTCGGCTGGGACACTGAAAGCATTTCAGAGCTTCTGCAAATCCTCCCTTTGGATTATTTACAACCTGTTGATGCACATTCAGGAGCACACCATAAAATATCATTAAAATGATAAATCTGTCTTCAACTACTATGAGCTTCTCCACCGCCTCATGCTCTTTCATACATTTTCAATTGTTTTCCTTCCACTGCTAACCCAAATAAGATTATCTTTTTAATAATAAAACAGACAGATTGAAAGTGCATGATACTGAGATACCTCTGTGGTATCCTCACCTATGGTGCTGTGAAACTGAGTACAGACTCTATTTCACTGAAATATAAATGATGCTGGATGAAGAACAGGACAACTATTTGTTGCAAATGGATGCACAGATATCAACTAGAAGCTAAGATGCATTTCATCATAGCTAATTAAATTTGGATATACAAGTAGCAAAATCTACAAACTGTTCTCATCCATGACATAAAATCTGCTTTCTTGACACCAACCTTTGTGGTACTTGCACAGCAATACTGCTGTTACCAAAGTTTATAGTCCAAATTCTTTCCCTTTAAGGCTAAAATTCTCCATTCTGCAAGCATCTATTTTACCTTTTCCCCCTGTTGTTTTGTCTTTTTTTACTCAAGACACTTCTTAAAGTCAACAGAAGGAAGCAGTTAAATTCTTGCCATCATTTCCTTTCCCATATAGTAGGCAGAGTTGGTTTTGCTAGAAATATCCATGTTCTAAAATAGGAAAAAAAAAAAGGCCAAATTCCCCTGGAGAGCAGTATTTCTTTGCTTTACCACAAACATCTATATACTAAATGGCATCTGTCTCCCTGAAGAAAGAAGTTTTCCCTCCTTCCAAAGCAGTCAGATATGTAGTGTACTGCAAGCCATATTCTGTGATTATTACATGAAAGAAGAAAAAACATCCCAATATGTATTCCCTTTCTCCAGGTGACTATCAAATTGCAGCCAACTAATTCACAGACTGGGGACAAAGCAGAAGTGCTTATTCAGCAAGCAGGATAGTTCATAAGTTAGAGGGATGGCGTGCATTTATAAGTGAGGATTTTGATCACAGTAGAGGTTGACTGCATTTTAGCAATGTACTATTTCTACCTCTACCACCCTTGATATTACGGGACTCTGCACAGTTCTAGAAGAACCACACACATAGTGAGGGAGCAAAGATTAAACCAGCATTTTGTTGCTCAAATACTATGAGATCTTACATGCAAGCACACAGAAAAAGAATAAAATACCTCTGAAAGTTACAAGACAGCCAAGAATACCACTTTTTTTTTTTTTTTTTTGCCAGGAGAACAACTAAAGCAATCTTTCCTGCCAACACTCTTCCAAGGCATCACCCTTTCCCTGCCCCATCTGAACCCCCCTTTAATCCCCCTCCTCAGGGCTGAGCTACAGCAGCAGACAACATGCTACACCACAGCTTGAGCCTCCTAGGACAAGAGCCTTGGTGAAACACAGCACAATTACCATCCAAAGGAAAATGGTACACTACCTGCTAACTGCCTTTTGCTTTATCTGCAAGCTCTTAAACCACACAACCACTAAAATAAAAGTAATCCTACCTCTTACGAATGACTGTTTTAACTGCTCCTGCATCACAGCACCAAATCCTGGCTTTGTACCTAGTGCCATACAACTGCATCATGCCCTTCGCTTCCCTCGTCTCCTTCATACAACACACACACCATACAAGGAATATTGCTATCTAAGCCAAACTTCCCAATCTAATGGGAAAAAAAAGAGAAGGAAAAAACCGGCTGAATTCCTCATGGTCTGAGTATTTACTTAACTAAGCAGAAACATGCAGCGTCACATCGATAATCTGTTTTCCCTGTTCCTATTCAGACTCCTAGACAGGTCTTGGTGCTGCAGTTTTTTGTTTTGTTTTGGGGGTTTTTGTTGTTGTTGTTTTTTCTTTCTTGGTACAGCTTGCCCCTTCACCGAGCACAGTACTTAGAGGCTACAATTATTATCAGATATCTCAAACTGCTGTTTACTCAGGAATTAACCAGGAATTCTACCCAGTATATTTTTTTCTGAAGAAAATCTCTCTTTAACCAGTCATCTTCTAAAGATGATTTGTTTGCCTCATTTATACTCTTGTGGAAAGGATACTTGTGATCTGGCATGATAGTTCCCCCTGTTTCTCTAATTTATGGCTATGTTACATGTTATCTGCAAAACCACGAGAACATTCCTTGTTTATTAATGTCTTATTCTTACTGAATGATGAAAAATAACCAATAATTTTCATTTAGACTACTGTATTAGAAAAATGGAAAAATTACATGTAGCAGCTGTTGAGATGGTTTAAGGCGGGGGGAATGTTTCTTGAAAACTTTCAAGTCCAAAAATCAGAAGGTGATAATTAATTCCCAAAATATTATCTCAGATATTAAAAAGGAAGCAAAATCTGTGTCTTGCAGCTATTGCTATTTACTATCAACTTATGGCCAAGCCATAGCTACACATTTCTTAAAGACAACTTGGACCATTTTAAGGCATGTGCAGTATCATACAGGTCAGTGAGATGGAAGCTAATGATAGTAAGCAACACAAGGGATGAGAGTTGTATAAAAGGAAGAGATGTCTTCCGTCTGTGGGCATAAATCCCATGTTTTGTGTAAGTTGCTTCATTTTTGTTACACTTCCCTAAGAATATATTTGTTCAAGCCAGATATTAGCTTTGGTTTACACAGCACTAACTACTATGCAATTAAAATAGTTAATAAGGTAGCAATCATGCATAAAAACCGTGTTTCTGCTGTAAGTGAAAAAGAATTTGCAGCATCAAAAGACTTCCATAGTATTTCAAAATTATCATAACTGTTGTCCAAAAGTTGCACTACGCCTAGTGCTTTATTTACCTTTCCTTAAAGCTGTCTGTAAGCAACTTCAGCTGTAACAAGGTTACTGAACTGGAAGTAAAATGTTACATACCCCAGATGGAAAAAAAAAAGGAAAAAAGACAAGCTGTATTTAATTACTGGCTATTACTCTGGACAAGAACACCAGGAGAATATTAGGGCAAAGTTCAACTGTATAAAACGTAACTGCCACCCTACCCAAACTGTCAGCATCTCCAGATCTATAATGCTTTCTGAAGCAAAAATCCTTTCCTTTCCAAATCAGGCAAGTTCAGCTGATCATTTCACATTTACTCTAGGACACATCACACAATAAATTCCTCCACCTGAACAGCTACTTGGGGGTTGTGGGGCACCCCCCCCAGAAAGAAATGATTTCCAACTTTTCCATAGCACAAGAGAAATCAGGGTAGTTAATCTTCATGTAAGCATTAACATTCAGTAAGCAGCCTCTGGCTATCACAGCGATCCTCCTAGAAGATGACAGCAGCTGCTCTGCAGAGCTGGGCTGCTTTTCTACAGGGTAGGCAGTCACTTGCCTCACTAGGCACCAAGCCCAATAGGATCCCCGCTAACTGTGCGGGATCGGGGGTCCCGACTGCAGCGCTTTTTTTCCTCTCTGCAAAACACAAGTTGGCTGCTGGCAGGAGCGGTAAACATTTCAGAGACCAGTGTGAGAAACACTTCAAGAAGTTGCTAGGTCATGCCGAGGTCTCGAACACAGGTAATGATGTTGTGGAGAGAGGACCTGTGCAGGGTCAGGCACTGCAGCCTCCCAGAACGGTCCCCCAGAGAAGCCCTGTGCAGCTCCGAAACAGTCCCAACACTTTTCACTTCAGTTTCCGACAACATCAACCCCAAAACGCTCCCTGTGCCACTCCTAACTCCCACCTTGGCCTGAACTTGGAGGAACGATGGTGCTGGATTTAGAGCAAAAGCAAGCTGACTCTTGTGACACAAAAAGAAACACTGACCATTTTATGTACAGCGAGATGCTGGTATGAAGGCATATTGTAACAGTACACTGAATATTGTACACGGGGAGATGATGTAGACATGCTAGATCAAGATTTACAGATATTAGCAAAAAGCGTAAGGCCATTTGTAAGTACTTCAAAAATCTTGGCAAATTTCTTAATCTCCAAATATTCTTTTTTATTGTTGCAGCCTTGAGCAAAAGTCTAACAGCACCCTTTGGTGTTTACAGTCACAAAAGAAAAGTAAGCATGCAAATTCTGCTACATATAAATAAGGCATTTGTATATATTGACTATGTCCTGTAAGTCTGGATAAAACTTATTATCTGTTATATCAGTATAGTAGCAAAAAAAAGATACACCCTGATGTTGACATGAGCTATCTTGAGGAAGAAAAAAAAAAAGTAAATTGGACTACACAGAATTTGAAATTTAGAAGGTAGGCTGTTCATCAGACTTGAAAATGTTATTTAGTGATACACCATAAAACAAATAACTTGCATTCTCCAATTCCCCAGTTAATGTTTATTGATTAAGCTTTTTTTAGAAAAAGGCTATTAGCAGTGCATATTCTTGGACAAGTGCTTAAAGCAATCATTGTAACTTATATCTAAACATTTGTTCAGTGAAAAGCATTTACAAGGAATTGTTTTTCACTCTTTTGAGGGGGGGGGAAGTAGGAGTCATTTGCAACAATGCAAGCAGAACAAATTGGGAAAAAATGCATTCTGTTTTATTGGGTTATAAAAACAAGTCATTGCCAAAGTTTTATAGAGGTACAGTGAATATGTTCAGCCTTACATTGTACTCAAAAAGTCACTTTTCTATTTCTAGACTTCAGAGAAAGCTTTGGGGGAAAAACAAACATTCTCTAGTGCATCAGAAATATTAAATTATAAGTACATTAATTGTATGCAGCATTCCATTTACTTGTAGCTATTTTGAAATTAAACTACTCTTGAATATTAGAATTTCAGCCACCCTTCCAGCATGTTTTGTTCCTGCAAAGCACAGGTTTTGTCATGAATGAGTCAAGAAAAAAAACCCCAACAATTATCAGGCAGTTATATTATTGTTGTAAAGGCATTAACCAGATGACTCACTGAAATCTAGTGAAAACAGAGCACTCCGTGTTCTCATGACCATTCTTCACTTCCCACCTTTCAAGAAAAGAAGTTTGGTAAACAATAACATGATGGTAATAAACTTGTTTACCAGCATATTTATGACCTTCTCTGGACATTCTCTTATGACCTTTACTTAAAGCAATCACAGGCTTTTATCCCAACTAATTTTTATTTCTATTTGTACTTTGGGTAAGATTTTCAACCACACTGCAAGGATTTTTGGATAAAATTATTAGGGTCTGAGAAACCGTAATTATAAAATAGATACTCAATAATAAAGGTATATAAACTTGCAAAGTCAAAGGAACAAATCCTGAAGATATTTTGTATATCCCTACATATACCCTCAGTAAATAACAACTTTCATTGTCCAGAGGCCACAGGTATACATCTTCGGATAGAAAGTAGTCCAACAGTTTTCTGCTGGATGATTTTTACATCGGATAATTAATGCCCAAAATTTCTTGTGGTCTTTTATGCAGAATTTGCAGCATTTCAGCTTAATATTCAGCAAAAATAAATGTTGTTCTTTCCTTGAATATATGTTGGATCACCATCAATATATTACAAACAGCACATCCTAGACGTCGGTGTATTCAAGTTCTCCAAGAAAGCGTAAAGAAAAGTCAGCTTGAAATTGCGGAAGAGCAAGAAGGGTCTGATGTGTACTAAAAAGACATTTTTAGGGTACAGGAGCATCTCAGGCACAATCTCTCAGTAATATCTCGGGTGACATTCTGATGAACCTTTTGGTTTTTTCCAACCTTATATTGGAAAGAGTTATCATAAAAGGACAGCTTTGCTTAGGAAAATAAGTGTGAAAATACGCTAGTGCTGCGAGTTTTACATTTTCAGTAGTATTCCAAATCTTTCAGTAAACTTTCATTAAATGCAAGTGATTACACAGAAAAGGAACCAAGTACTCTTGCTTAAACTCTCTCTTGCCTCACCAAAGTCCTTGATAGAGTATTTTGCTATTTAATTTTTTAAAAAGTCTTGATAAAGACCAACCTTTTCATATTTCTGACCCACCATAGGATTTGATTTAGGCTAATATGTGTACTTTTTAACAAAGGGGAAGAAAAATGCATATGCTAAGAGTTAAAATAGGGGTAAGTCTTTTCCGAGCATCACAGAATTTGACTGCCTTAATTCTAAACATTTATCTTGAGCTTAATGGCAAAATATAATTTTACATTCTCAAAAGCATGCTCAGATGAAGCTTAAACTTTGCAGAACAGTAGGACTCACCCCCTCTACGTTATAGTCACAAACATTTCCACCAAAGGCCATGCCGCCCAGTAACAACAGGATCTTAGCACCGAAGCTCGCTACTCCACATCAGACACTTAGCCTCACCATTAGGTACAACGTTCACAACGTGCACCAAAACCATCTTTACTTTGCTTCTTAAAACAGCCTGGAGAGTCGCGCAACATCGAGTGGAGGTGACTAACAAAGCCCAGGGCCCTGAGGGCCTGCAGTTCCCATGAAAGGCCCCCGCCTGGCCCTGGGCAGGGCCAGAGCCCATACCCCGCAAGACAACCCCTGCAGAGGTGGGACCCCGGCGCTGCCTTCATCCACGCGTAACACGAGCACAACGGAAAGGTATCAGCCGTAAACCACCTTACCTTGCCTTGGCTGTGGCAGACGAGAGGAGAGGATACGCTGTGAACTCAGCTGCACTTGCCTTTTCGCTGGCATCTGACAGGCCAAAGCTTCTGCCTACAGCCTGAACACTACCACTTTGGGCACCCACTCCAAAACGCCCATCTTCTCCTCTTTCCATAGCTAAATCTTCAGCCACAGAGCACCAAAGCAAGCTAACAGCTTGCCCAGAAGGACCAGAGTTGCCACTAAGGTTTTGTTTATCAGGACACACTGCGCTGCTGAAGCAAAGAGCCCAGCCAGCCAGCCACCCGCCTGACTGACTGACTGACTGAAGCAGGCTGTGGGCACCTCAACCCCCACCCCCTTCAAACAACCTAACCCCCCCTGCCTTGTTTCTTGATCCCTTTATAGAATCACCTGGCTATTCCCCAGCTGGATCCGATAGCAAACAAAGCCAGCTGGCTCCCTCGCCTCAAGCTCCGCCTAGTCCACAAAGCAGATCAATTGTTACATTTATAAACTTGAAATAATGTGTTGATAGGTTTGAATGTGCTTTATTATTTACTGCAAATGCTTTCCCACATAAAAACCTTCCAACAGATTGGTGAATGAAGTTCCCATGTTCTTATATGCTTATAAAAGTTCAGGAAACCAACTTGCAAGTCCTTTGGCGGACAGCAAAATTCGCTCAAGAAGAATCTTGGTTTTCACGTAAGACTTTCTTCGTTCTTTGCAAAGACAGTTTCATAAATGTAACAGCAAGCAGACAGTGGTTAAAGATCAAAGAAAGCAGTAGCTGACCTTCACACAGACAATGCCAGGAACAAAATAATGAACCACCGGTTGCCCCTATACCAAATAAAACTGAAGATTATGGATGTGACAGATGTCCTAATCATATTTTACTATTCCTCCTAGATATTCTAGGTTAGTCTAAGACAAAACAGAGGAGGTAGCAAGATGTGCCCTTAGGTGTGTGGAAACGATTTTGAAAGATTGTCCCTACCAAATGTTAAGACCAAAGGTTTTATTAGAGGTGTGGGAGTGGAATGGAGCCTGAGAAAGCAAAACACATGCACAGCACAGGAATTACAGAGAAGAACACACCTCAGAAGGTGTCTTTCTCTATGAGGGAGCAGCTGAAGGTCTAATGTCTTTGGATGCATGCAAGCATTTGCAAGATAGAAGAGAAAAACACAAATGAAGGGAGAGAAAAAATATGTAGAAAAGTGAATGTTTCTAGGAAATGTACAAAAGAAAAACATTCAAACCTCCATGGTGACAGAGAGACCCCAGCATCTCTCAAAAAAGAGGGAAGGCACAGGGGTTAGTAATGCAAGGCAGAAAACTTAAAAGAGGTGGTTATCTATTGGGAAACTCTTGGGTGCTCAGCTAAAGTTTTTCGGGGTAAAAGCAGAACTGCCAGTAACTTCCCCAATCTTAGCTTTGGAGAAAGGCAACTGTCACTAGAAGGTTTCCCTGCATTGTAGCTAACTGGAAGGATGACTGTAGTGAACAACCATTAACTTTACCAGCCTGAGATCTTGGGGATCTCATGCAATATGCAGCTGGTCAATATAAATCTATGTTTGATTATTTTTTTTAGAAAGCATGCTAACCACCAGTACTTCCCCATGACAATCTCACCATCACTTAAAAAGTTACATTTAAATATCTAACGAAAAATAAAGGCAGAATCTAGTGATTTATTGAGAAAATAACACAAAAGAAACTTTTCCTATATTCTTTCAGCAGAACTTTTTACAGTTTCAAGTTCATCTGAGCGTTGAGCTTTGAAAGAGTATGCTTATTCAGGAACAGAGGAAAACATACAGATAGATTGGTGGGGGTCCTAAAATATGATTTACATTTTTACAAGCCAAGAAACTTGGGAAGGGGGGGAGATAATGTTACATATTTCCAGAGATGTATCTTGGTGGCGAAGCTGCTTTTTTATAAAACAGGGACATTTCAAACTCATTCATTCCATAGTCTGTATTCAAAGCAAATCCACCAAGCTCCTGCACAAAAGGAGGTGAACAATCAGCCAGCTATACACCACCCATTAATGATGCAAGAAGTTATTTCAGAGAGTGGGATCTTTAAAAGCAAATGCTGTCATGGAAAGATGCATTTATTTATAAGCCATTAGGATATTTGTCTCATCTATTCTTCCATATCCTCACCTGAGCTGAGTCTGTTTAAGAACAATGCAATCAGTCAAGTTGTTTAATAATGGAAGATTCAAAACCTTTGCAATAAATACGTCCCTGGGCTTTTCATTTTCCAACGGAATTTTCTAAATATGCATCAAAGCAGCAGAACACAAAAAAAGTCAGAGATGTATAATTTTAACTTAAACATTATCTATCTTGGTGGTCTATTTACTTTTTAGTCAATCAGAACCACACATAAAGATTTCTTTAAGAGAACCAGTAGCAGTTATTTAGTGCCAGGCTGGGTTGGAAATTTATCAGTATCTTTCTGGATTAAGAAGGATAAGGGAAGGGGAAGAAAACTTTTTTTAAGGAGAAGTCCTGCAGTCTTAGTGAAAGTCAGCACTTGGTGGAAGCAAGCAGTGGCAAATACTGATCTAACTATGGAAAAAAGTGATGTTGGTCTCATTCAGTCAAAATCAGCACAAATGTCCATGAAAAGTGTAAAAAAAACTTAGAGCAAGAGATGCTGGACTTGCCAGCACTGAGACAAATACATACACACCATTCGGCCACCATGGAAGACATGCTTTCCTTTACCTATTGCTTCTCTACTGTTTGGCTCTCCTTTTCTGCTCCTTCTCCAGCACAAATCCTAAGTTCATTTTGAATAAGATTATGTAGATAACTCCTCTATCTTTCCTGGTGACTGGTGTCACAATTTTTTATTT
The DNA here is from genome assembly GCF_929443795.1 of Astur gentilis. Taxonomy (NCBI): domain Eukaryota; kingdom Metazoa; phylum Chordata; class Aves; order Accipitriformes; family Accipitridae; genus Astur; species Astur gentilis. The sequence continues at coordinate 17,027,506 of NC_064900.1, read as the reverse complement.
CCTGCAGAAAACAGATCTAACTATTTATAAGATTTAGATTGTTAGACCTGCTTTTTTTACATCAGGAAGGAGGCAGTTATTCACTTCAGCAAGTTCTTATTAGTTTTGAAAATATCTCAAAAATTACAAAGACTCTCCTTCTCAGTGGAAATGACTGAGCCCCACAGACATCAGTAAATCTTCAACAAATCTGAATCAGAACAAAATCAGCCCGCTTACTGAGAACACCCTAGGGCAGAGACCAAAGTTGCTTGTTATCAAAATAATTCTGGTAGCCTATTAGCAGGGAATGAAGCTCTGAGTTTTCTAGGCAGGAGTCTGACTGAACAAAATGCTCTTAAACTATCCAAAGGGAAAGACAGTGGTATGCTTTATGGGACATAATTTACTTCTTGTAGTTAACATTGCTTACATGTGCTCATTCCCAAGGATTTTGAAATGCCTGCCTGTGAATGTGAGAGAGCGAAGGCACAGCTTCTTAGTACTGAAAATATGGACGTTCTTCATTTTAAGTAAGTGGGAATTTCCTTTCCTCGATTCTCAACAGCTTTCTTGTCCTTAGCTCATACGGTACCTCATATATTCTTTAACTATTGTTATTTCGTTGCTTGGAACCTTCCCTCTATAAAAAAGTAGCAAAATTGTTTACGTAAATATGAGTGAGCTTCAAGAGGTAAGAAAGCCAAGAAGTTACCTCGCCTGCCAGTATTTTTGTTCTCTTTCATGGCCTTTTTATCGAATTAGATGGGAAGAAGAGACTGTTGCCTACCAATAGTATCTGCAGTCCTTACACAGTGGATGCTCCATCTTTGGTCACGGCTTCCAAATGCAACTTTAATAGAAATCATTCTAACAACAGAGACAAAGAAATACAGAAATGACACAACGTGGCAGGGAAAACCCCCACCCAGTAAACAAACAGAAGAACAAATCAGAGAAAAGGCAGTGCTTGCAGAAATTAGGAGAGAGCACAATAAAGTGGAACACAGCAGAGACTAGCCCATACCCTTTTCTTCAACTAAAATTGCTTCCAATTGTGTTGAAGTGGAACGAAATATATTTTCTCTCAACTGAATGCTGGCTTTCCCTCTTCAGAGCTGAATTCTGTTACTGGCACTTTGGCATGTATTTAAATAGACACTATGCTTGTTTGGGCCATTTTCAGAAGTCATCCCCACGCCACTGAGTTTTTTATCAGCATTGACACATCTCCACAAGCACTGCTGACATCAATAGTTCTTGTGATCAGTATTTATGCAAAGCGTTTCTCTTTGAGGTGAAAGGTATACGCATTTTTTTTCATTACTGAGCTGAGGTCTGAAGTTGTTCATATTACTGGTTTACTTGGTACAGCAAGCCTTTTAGCTTGAGGTATCAGATCTATTTTAATGATGTGCTGAGTAAGGGCACTATTACCTGTAGCTATCAGCATTCTGTACACCATTTTGCCCTGTAATTAGCATTTCTTCCTTTTGCTAATCGAATTCATCCTTTTCCAGTTGCATACTGCTCTGATACCAGCCTCTGTGTGTTTGTGTGTATGTGTGCAAGTGTGATCACAGCAGCTGACAAAAGAGCAGCAGCCAGCCAAGTGGAAAATACAATTTCCAGAAAATAAAAACATGCATTCTCAGAGACAATAATCTGCCTAAAGGAGTAATCTGTTAAATGTAGTTACCCAGTAATTTAGCAGTGAATATGATCAAGATTTCTCTAGTGGCTCTCATCTAAGGGTTCCCTCCAACCTCTATGTTCTTTGTTATAATTAAGAATAGATTTGATACTTACTAAGGGCTGACATATCCGCCTAATCTCTTAGGCACTTATCACTTTGGATGAATAATTGTATTGCATAGTGTCTAAACTTTAGAAAAATACAAAATATGGAGGACATCCTCACTTTTGAAGGAAGGAGGAAAGCATAGGGATTTTGTCAGCTTCTGTAGTTCTTTTCACTACATGAATATACACATTGATCCATGTTTGCTTGAAGAAAGCCACTAAAACCACAGTGGACAACTGAAATGGAAGTTACTAAATCTAAGAAAGAGATATTAAACTTCTTGCTGACATGATCTAGTTGTAAATCAGGATATAATCATCCTTGTCCTCTCTCTCGGCTGCGTGTCATATTTAGTTTTCACATTCTAGACACTCTGTAATGATTTTTTTCTGGTGACAATAAGTTTGATGGTTTTGTTCTGAGTGACTTCCCATTGCATTCTTCTTTTTCTATCCATCATGAGGCAACATTCATGCTTTTTGAGGTCCCAGTCTCTTTCTTGTTCTTCATTACCCACTGCTGTACATCTCCTTTCTCACCCTCTGTCCACAGAAGTTTTGGCATTTCCTTTTTCCAAGAGGGAGTCTTGGCCTCTCTGTTTTTCTTTGGAGAAGAGTAGTACACCATGTCCTGCCCCATATAGGATGCTAAATCTGCTGTGGGGCACGCTTGAGCTTAATCCAATGGCCTCTGTGATGAGAGCAGGTTTGAATACATGGGATGTAAGTATTCTTTACGGAGGATAAACATTTTCACATTTTTCCCTGTCTAGATGCACAGCAATGAGATATACACATTTCATTAAGCAAAAATGATCGGCTGTTATCCTAAGCAGCAATCTTTATTCTCACTTAATAGTCACACTGTAAGAGAACTGAGAGTATTTTAATTAAAAGATGCAAACAAATAGTCAGATTTTGAGAGCTGCTGAGCACCTGGTATTGCAAACTGCAGATGGTCTGTCACTGCCCCTGCTGAACTGCTCCACTGACCCTCATTAAGGGCACACCACAGCACATTACTCTGACAGCTATGCAAGGCAGAGTCAACAAGGCTGCACTCCCTACTCTCTAGGCACCGTAATGTAAATAATAACATCATAACCTCTGTCATCTAACTGAAGTTAGCCTGGCATCTGCATATCATATTTTATCCCAAATGTGTTGGTATTTATAGTGAAGTAGAAAAGGCAAGAGCTGTGAGGCATCAGTCCCTAGGTCATCCTGGGACTCAGCAACAGCTCCTAAAGATGCCTCTGATGCCAAACACTGGCAGCTGCGCTGCAGGTTCAGCAAGCTCCTTCTCACCTCCCCTGTCCACAAAGCCACCCGTTGAGCCCCCTCACGCTGCTCTGAGGGGGGGGGTGTCTTTGAGCTGAGCCTGCTCCAAATCTCTGTGTCACGCTGATTCAGTCTCCCTTCACACCATACAAGCTAGTCAAGATATGTGCAATAGACAGATATGCTCAGAAAGGAGGGTGAAAGAATAGAGAGATTTGAAAAGGGGAGAAGATAGTCAACTAGAGCTCTTCTAAGAGCAAAGCAATAAAAATCAAAAAGGCACGCATATCTCCTGTGATGTTGAGTTGCTGCCCTGATAAATGTCTCTGCCAAGGAGGAGCTGCTTCTCCAAGACAGTGTGGCTCTAGAGACTAAACTGCAATTTTTATACTTACCTTTCATAAAACCAGTGGGTGGAAATCTATTCTGGCAGCACTATTTGCCACGTTAATTTCTTACATCAGTTTAAGCTGTTTTGTCTTGTGCTTGGTGTCTTTATGCCTGTACAAACACAGTCAGGGCCACTTCTCCACCCTCCCCGGAAAGCAAATGCGTTGTGTCCAGGGGGTGGCTCTGACCGAGGGCATGGTGGGGCCCATCCCCATCACAACTGTAAAAGCCTCACTAAAACCTTTCTCTGTCCCTCTGTCTTATGCCTGACACACAGCGGCAGGAAAACACAATGGAGGTAAAGTAACAGGAGGAACCAGGCAACAACAGAAGCAGCAAATACCAAGTTACAACATGTAGCAGCTTGCTACCACATGTAACTAGTTTCCACAGTGGGGTTTTCTTGGGGGATTGAGGGGGGTGGTCAGCGGTGCGAAACAGTTTACAGAGCTCCCATACTTTCAGGCACCAGCACCTTAGCCCTCACTGGGGATTTTACTGGCTATCCCCAAGGGCACAGAGGATGGGAATGTGCCCACTCAGGCTGAGCAGGACAAGGTGCACGTAGGAGAAAGTTACAGAAGTCCTTCACAAACGAATGGCTGTTTTTTTGTGGTGTTGTTTTCTGCTATGTAACTAAACACTCTTGTCTTCTTAGCGTTATCTTGGTAATGAAAAACCCATATTGTTCTTACCTGGTACAATACTCTTCTCATGACCCCAATTTGTTACATGCAGGCACACACACTACTCCCCGCTACAGAATATTCTGCTGAGATCTTCACAGCTAAAATACATTAAAGAAGCCACTGAGTGTGTCTATATACAGCTAACTTTAAATCCACTCCGCCCCAGTTTGCCACACCTACAGTGCCAAAGACCAACAGCCTTTGGCCGGTGCTCTCCTCTGACTATGCCGGGGCATGATCTCACAGCGCTGGTTAGCACAGACTACCATCAGTCACACCCATGACCATGATACAAATTAAACAGCGTAGGCAATGATATCTTCATGCTCAAGTCATTGCTCTGGTCCTACTTTGTTTGCTGGAAAGATGTGGCTCTGTAAGTCTGCACAGGCATACCCTGAGCTGAGGAATGAGGAGGGAATAGTAGCTACCCATTAACCTCCTAGTCCATCTGCAGCACAAAAGCGGGAGCTTTACCACAGTCTTCACCAGCATGGTCTTTGCTCTTCCAGAGCAAAAGCCTTTCTTTTCTCAAACCCATGCCTGGAAAGGAGGAAGTATATGAGGAAAAAAACCCAGCATGCCGACCTGATTAACATCCAGGCCCGTGGATACAATCCAGGCAGAGAGGAAAGGTGGCTGTCAGCAAACCCCAGCCAGCAAATTTACATTAGTGAATGGGAAAGGATGGAGCAGCAGGGAACAATTAAAGCTTCTTAACATCCCTGGAAAGAAACGTCCCAGAAAGAAACAGAGCCTGCAAACAAAGGAATGCCACACAGGAAATACAAATAATCCACCTGATTTATTGCAGAAGGGGAATTTAAATGTGATGAAAAAGCTCTCAGGCTTTCAGATGTATGGAGTCTGTAGTGCTGAGAAGGGCAGAGAGCTTACAAAGGCTGGTAGCTCACAAACCAGCTCCAATCTTCTTTTGCTCTGTATTAATGCGAGGCAGAGTTTGCAGACAGAGAAAGAGGACAGCAACCTGGACTTCATGGCCAAGATACTGGAGTTTCAAACACCATGGTAAACTGAGGATTCCCTGCCCCACTCTCCTTCCACACTAGCTTTACATGCCAGCTCATTATCATTTAGCACACCAGCCCTGGGGAGGGAGAGCTGAGACGCCAGACAGGCCATTAGCCGACATGCTCAGGGAATAAGTAGCTCCACAAGTCTCATCTCTTCCCGAGGCTCTGAATGCACTGCAGGGTACTGCTGCTTTTTTGTCCACCCCCAAGGTGATAAATGCAAAGAGCGGAGAAAGGCTGTCTTTTGAAGTGGAGGGTGACTGTGACTCATGCCAATCTTCCATAGCGTTGCTGATGTCTTCAGATCCAGATTTTCTGATTTAGTTTGCAGAAAGTTTATAGCAAAATGGACAGAAATCCCTCTTGGGGTTCTCCTGGCCATAGATATACATGGAGAATTGTCTCTGAACAAATTTCTGAGATGCTGGTGACCAACTCTGTCAGCTCAAGGAAGAAGCTGGGACTAGCATCATCACTGGTGATGAACATTGTTTGGAAACAAAAGATAGGGAATGTAATCTTGAATTCAAGGAACTCAATTATTTTATTGTTCATCTAAGAAAATGTTTCTCTCTGCATCAAGTCTCTCAGAAAGGGCCTGAAATGCATGTCACAAAACTCAACAGTGTTCTGCATCCACAGACAGCCACCATGCCAATTTTTTATTTGCTTTTTTATTTGTCATTCACATAATCCATTATAATTATTTGTGTTGTCATAGTGTCTTGGAGCCCGAGTCCAGGATCAAGACTTTGATGTGGTCGGTGATCTAGAAACTCAGGGCAAAAAAGACTGTCTCAAAAAACTTGAGATCTAAACATGTAAGAAGCGTGGGCCTGCTTCCACCAGTATATGTAGTGGCCCTGAAAGCAGCTATTACCTGTTCATTGACCTATTTTTTATTTTTTTTTTTTTCAAATGCAGGGGATTAACTAGCTTTATCTAAACTAATGCAACTACTGCTTAAGCTAAGTAAAACTTTCTCACCATTGCTCAACTTTCAGTTTGATGCACACTTTTTCTAAACTGAAGTTTAAAACAATCAGGAAATACTTTTTCATAAGCCCAATGGCTAGGTGTGTTGTAGAACAGCTTGCTGGAGGGATAGAGCGGATACCAAAAGTATAAATGTGTTCAAAAAGTTTCTGTAGGCATTCTTATAAAAAAGATCCCTTGAGGTGATTACATACAAAGGCATAGCTAGCATTTCAAACTTGTGTTGGCTAAGCTTCAGCAAGATGAGAGGGTGTACCAGGACAAGGATTCCTCTGTATTTGACCAGGTCTTATACTCTTTTCCTAAGTACCCACTGCCAGCTCTCCTCAGAGAGAAGATAATGGACTTAGAAGGACTTTCTGTGTGACCCAGCATGACTGTTCCTACGTAAAGGAACACAACAAAAAAATTTTCTCTGAAAAATAAGTTTTAAATTACTAGCTGTTATAATCAAAACAGAAAAACTCCTTCTTGCTACCACCAAAGCTATTGCTATGAGGTACACCAGCTGATCAAGATGCCACTACATTGGGTAGGGGCAGCTTTGCTCATGAAGTACAATCTGAAGATGAGCCACAGTTTGAAACCAAAAGAACACACAAAGAACAAAGTAGCAGTGAGCAAACCCAAAGCAAACACCACAGGAAGCAAGAGGTCCTAAGAAGATATTTGAAGAAGGAGCTGGAGAGACTACTTACTCACACTGTGACATGCAATGCCCATGCACACTGTTTTGGGAATTACTAGAGAATTTCTGCCACCATCAATGTCGCTCGAGCGGTTTTCCCTAGCAGAAAAATCTTTTTAAAAGGTTTATAGGCACTTGTTGTGGTTTAACCCCAGCCAGCAACTAAGTACCATGCAGCCGCTCACTCACTCCCCCCCCATCCAGTGGGATGGGGGAGAAAATCGGGGAAAAAAGAAGTAAAACTCATGGGTTGAGATAAGGACAGTTTAATAGAACAGAAAAGAAGAAACTAATAATGATAATGATAACACTAATAAAATGACAACAGTAGTAATAAAAGGATTGGAATGTACAAATGATGCGCAGGGCAATTGCTCACCACCTGCCGACCGACACTCAGCTAGTCCCTGAGCGGCAATTCCCTGCCCCCACTTCCCAGTTCCTATACTAGATGGGACGTCCCGTCCCATGGTATGGAATACCCCGTTGGCCAGTTTGGGTCAGGTTGTGTCCCAGGCTGTGTCCTGTGCCAACTTCTTGTGCCCCTCCAGCTTTCTCGCTGGCTGGGCATGAGAAGCTGAAAAATCCTTGACATTAGTCTAACCACTACTGAGCAACAACTGCAAACATCAGTGTGTTATCAACATTCTTCGCATACTGAACTCAAAACATATCACTGTACCAGCTACTAGGCAGACAGTTAACTCTATCCCAGCTGAAACCAGGACAGCACTGCAGAAAAATCATATACTAAATTGTCAGTTCTGGAAAGTCACTTTCACATTCCTGTTATACTGAGTGTAATGGCACCAGCCTGAAGCCAGATGCAAACCACAGAGCAAACAGAGGTTAATCATAAACAGTCAACTCATACTCATCAGGAGCAGTGGACAGAGTAGGACTGTTTTGCTTAACCTCTGCTATTTCTAAGGTCACTTGTATAATTAAAACTTCAGTCATTAATTCAAACAATAGCAGGAGACACACGTGACTGGTAGCTGAGGGAGGAGAAGACTGTATTCACTAGTGCCAAAACCTGCAAAAGAAAAACCTGTGTTCAGCTGACATAAAACTGGAACTTAAAAAGCCTGCAGAAGACAAGTCCTAAGCAGCCACCTCAGAATCTGGCAGACACCGAATGATCCAGGGAGACTGCCTCTAATTGAGCGATGAAACTGCAACGTGGCTGTGTGATGCAGATAGTTGTTAGAGCTGCTATCTATAAAGGTTTTCCTTTGCCTTTTTGAATAGCCAAATGTATAAATGAACTTCTAACACTCTCAGGTTTTTAATGTTTTGGTGGAATAAAAGTTTGCAACGGAACGCAGGGGCTGGTTTCACTGAAACGCGCTTTGGTTTGCTTCCAAAACAGGGACTTGTATAAACAGAGGTCCAGGTGAACAACACAGATCGTGAGCTGAAGGAAAGGGTATACGTTGTTTACTAACTAGCACCCAGGATTACTTGGTACCAAGGCAAAATACGCATCAGGGAAGTGAATTGCATGCAGCGCGTACAGAGGAGCTGGAAGCACTGCTTGCCAACGGCTTGTCCGTGTGGTGCTCAGCGTCCTCGATGGCCTAGAAGCAACCCCCGAGACGTCTTGAAGCCCGATGCCGAGTGCAGAGAAGAGGGAGAGAGCAAGCACGGGGCGGGTGTGCAGCTCCTGGTGGGTGCTGAGGAGCCTGGGGCCCGGCCCGGGGGCAGCAGGGCGGTGACCTCCCACGCGTGCCTAAGCACACCGCGGAGGTATCCCGCTTCAAACGCTCCTGGTCCGAACGGGTGACCCTGCCAGCTGCTCTTTCGCCTTCGCAGAAGAACTGAGCACACGCTCGTCTCCGCTGCACCACGTTACGCGCAGCTCGGCGGCTTTTCCTCTCACAGCCCGGTCATAACGTTTCGGAGGAGGCTGACGCTCTCCTCCATGAGCACGCGCTTCCGAGGACCCCAAATCCCACGGGAATCGGGTGCTCTGGAAACAGACCATTCCCCTTCTTCCCCCCGCAGGAGGCAGAGACTGAGAAGGCGACGGCTGGGCAGCAGCCTTTCCACCCAATTTGGGACGCACCAGGGCCCCCCCCCTCCCCAAGCCCCGAGGATTCGCGCGGCTCCTCCCAGCCGGCGTCCGGCTCGGGGAGCCGGGAAGGCGGCGCAAGCGCCGGGCAGCCCCGGGCAGGGTCCCCTCCTGCTCCCCGCGCAGTCAGGCGGGGGCGCCGTCCGCTGCACCCGAGCGGGGCGGGGGAACCACCCGGCGGGTAGTCTCATCCCCGCGGCGGCCCGGGAGCCGCGGGCAGCGCCGGCGGAGCCGAGCCGAGCATCGCCGAGCCGAGCCGAGCCGCATCCCGGCGCCCTCCCCCGGCGGCGGCTGCCCCGCCCCGCCCCGCCTCGCCCCGCCCCGCCCCGCCTCGCCCCGCCCCGCCCCGCCTCGCCCCGCCCCGCCCCGCCCCGCCCCGCCCCGCCGGCTCCCGCGACGCGCGCAAGTTGCGAGGCGGCGGAAGGGCGCGGAGCCGCCTCGCCCGCAGCCCGGCGGCCGGAGGAGCTGCCGGGGCGGCGCTGGAGTTTGCCCGGCCGGCTGGTGCCTTCCCTGCCCTCCGGCCCCCTCCTCCCTTCCCCTCCCTTTTTCCCCCTCCCTTAGCCGTGTTTTCTTCTTTTTCGCTTTTGGCGGGGGCAGCCGTGGCTGCGGAGGGAAGCGCTTTGCTCTCCGCGCTCCGGCGCCTGCCGCGGTGCGGATGCGTGTGGACGAGTCCTCGCGAAAACAGCTCCCGACGTTTCCAAAAAAAACCCAAACCCAAACAAACCACCCACTTGGATAATTAAAACGGTAAATCGAGCTAACTTTTCATTATCTTGCTTGCTGTGTGCTTATATATGTAGATATTAATGGCTTAGCGGGCTTCATTTTGTCATCCTTCGGGTTTCGTTAATTAGCTTCTCTTGTGCTGCCGGACAGCTTGAAATATTATTGGGGTTTTGAACAGAGCAGGACTCTGTTTCTGCCTGGTCCTAAAGTTGGACCGAGGAATGAAACCCTTTCTAGTTCATGCCGGCCTCGCAAATATGTTTACTTGTTTTATTAACCTGAACGTAGATGGGATTTCATGTGGCAGCATCTCTTTGAGTTTGCTTTTCCTTACTTTAATTTCTGCTGATGCAATCTAATACAGCATAGATGTGTGTGTGCTACACACAGGCAATCCTGTATGCTGATTGATTTTGTATGCTGGCATTCACGTCTGAAAATCCAAGCAGGCTTTGAATCTCTTTAGTTTATGATGTTAACAAGTGAACTGTCTTCCAGTTTTATCCTAATTCAGCTTGTGGATCCTGCCAAGACAAGGTCACCCAAACCAAACCAAGTGGTATTTCTCAGCCCTGTAATTATTTAGTTTCCGTTTAAGTGATAGAAACATGCTATGGTTTGCACAGTGTGTACAATTTGTGTAGCTTCTTAATCCGATAGGCTTTGGTTTGAGAGGTTATCCATTTTATACAGTCACTGTATTAGCTGGGTGCTTTATGAGACTGGGCAACCCCAGGCTTTGTGCACGTTAGGAAAACCAACTTTAGGAGATTATATGTCTTTGCTTTGTTAGATGTTATAATTTCATAGACGTTTATGCTCTTTACTATTAGCTATTCTTCTTGGAGTATTAACCCAAGCAGATATTTACCTGAGGAAAATAAAAATGAGAGATCAGTTTAAAAAAAAAAAAAAATCGGTGTATATGTGGAAAAAGTTTGCCTTATTCTCTTAAAATAAGAGAAAATCAGAGTATCAGATGCGTAGTTGGTAAAAATGACAGACCTGAACTTTGCTGTAAAATAAGAGCTAAACGTCCAAGTTTAACTCAGGAAAAACTTAGCTTAGTGTAGACTCTGTTCCTTTTCATTGAGACTGTTTCTTTCCTTTCTGAGAAGTCAGTCATGGATTGATCTACCTACCTGTACATGCATGTGCATATACACCTGCACGGGCACACGTACCAACCTGAGAGTGTCCAAGCACAGGACGTGTGATTCTAGTTTTTGAGCCACGGAGGACTACAAACAATGGTGGGAAAAGGAAAAAAGGATAGGAGATGTACAACGTTTACTTTTCGGCATATATTTTAGTGACCCTAGCTTGGAGTCTGGTCTCAGTAGTCAAAGAAGAGAGACAGGACCCCACGTGCCCTTCAGAGCACCTAGCATACGCTTCTGTTCTGAACTGCTGCGTGTTGCGATTAGATCTTCCTTTGAAATCGTCTTCCAAAAACTTATGTTCATCCACCATTTATCTTCTTAGTGCTGAAAATGGGATAGAATGTGCATTCATTGATTATTTCTAGTCTGCTAATTATTAAGATCCGTTGACCCAAGAGACAAATATTTGGCTTGGGGGCTAAAAATAAACTTTGTTCACGAACGTACAAATGGCTGTGTGCTGACACTGCACGCTAACTTTCTGCAGTATTGCACTGAACTGGAATATGGAAGTAGGGGGCATTGTTTCTCCCGCACCTAGGACATGGTCAGCAGCGCTGCTCAAAGCATTGCTCACTCCAGGGAATATTACTGTCTGAACGCTACAAAACGTACAGCAGTGACCTGTGCATCAGGCTGTTTTAAGGTACTGTAAGCACACTACTCTTGGTACCTCTGCCTCTTCACAATTACCATTCACAGGTGTGATAGTGCCTTCTTTCTTTGGTGTGATTTCTGCCAAGTCTAGATTTCTGCCAAGCCTGTCATAAATATCTGAAAGTTTTTTCATTTTGATTGTGGAGACTGAAGCACTTCGAGTGTCAAAGGAGGAAAAAAAGGTAATCAACTCCAAGCCATTGCGAAATGTTAATACAATAACTTAAATAGACTTTTAGGTAAGCCAGAAACTCTGCTTTCTTAAGACGAGATTAATCAAGCGTCCGGGGTTTTTTTTATTTTTCCCAGAAGTTTTGGACTCTACAGCTCTCACTGCCTTCAGTGAAACCTGCAAATAAGTTTTCTTGTATAGTTCTCGCAGAGTCCCTCCTCCTTCCTTTCTTCCTCCCCCCCGCCGCAAGCTCCAAATTACCTGCTTTTTCATCCAGGCAGCAAATGAAAGGACTAACAGAATACGCTCAGGCAGGAGGCACTCACTGCTTGTAGAATCTGACTTTTCAATACCAAGATTCCTCTTGAGGGGTTACAGACAAAAAGGGCTCACGCTGCACATGACATCTCTCAGATGCTCACGGCATTTTGTGCCAATTCCACTATTTTAGTGTTTAAGAGGGCATAAGTGATTAAAATTCAGATATTTTTAATAACTTACTAATGCACAGCTGTTAGAAGTTACAACTGGAGTTATTGGATCTGAAAAAGTAATACATTTTGTCCCAATTTCCTTTAAGTTCTTAATTGGAAAAAGCCTTATACACTGCCAGATTCAGTGGCTTGCCCCTAGTATTAGCGCTTCACCCAGCGACAGGGAGGGAAAAAAATGCATAGCTTCAAAATGAATGAGAAATTGACTTTAAGACAGCTTTAGTACTTGAAAACAGTTTTTATATCTTTGTCTTTTAAATGACTAATCTCTACCTGTGGGTGTCCATTTAACCTGTGAGATAACTTTAGAAACTGCTGGAGGCAATTTGTACTATAGGATCTTAAGTGATTAACATTAGGTACACAATATAATGCATTTTCAGTATTTGACGGGTTGTATCTCTTGGCTTTGGATCTTTTTTTTTTTTTTTTTTTTTTTTTTTTTTTAATGTTACATTCTTGCCTGCAGGGTTTCTCTGTAATTTATGATCACAAACAAAGGTTACAGACTCTCTAATTCAAGCTTCAACTGTTACAGCATTTTTATACAAATGCTCATTTACTTTGACTGATCCTTCTTGCTAAATGCTATGACAAAGTGATCCATTATTCTGCAACTATTGTGTGAAGATATGATTCTGTGAAAAATGTGTCTCCTGATTATATTTTTTTGCAAACTAATTATATATATCAACATAATGTTGCCCTCTACTACTACATTATGTTTCCAAATGTAATAAAGTTGGAAAAGTTTCAATGCAAGAACAAAACAGAGTATTTTTTCAGTTGGCGTTTGATGCCCATGGTGGGAAAGTTGCACAAGGCAGTGGCTCCTGGCAGAGAAGCAAGTCCTTCAGTGTATACACTTCAGATTTTAATTAAAACCAGGGCACATTTCAGAAAATGTTGGGAATGTGTATTATATATATTGAATGTCAAGTGTTACTTTCATGGTAGTTCATCTTACAAATTAGTGATGGAGTAAGAGAAGGGAATTGATGGTCGTTTCCTTCACACTGTCTTCATATCCTCAGTTCTCCTGCGGTTCCTGGAGGAAGAAAAGCGCATGGGAGTACAGTAATCTATGCAGACCTAGACATCCTAAGAATTGACTAAACACTTTTGAGTTTACCTTGCCTACAGTAGGAGTGTATCACATTGTAATTTGGGAGGCTTACTTGGAAATGGAAGAGTTATGAAGCTGGGTTTGACTCTTACAGCTGTGCTTCTCTGTGTATGCATCTGCAGGTCTTCTGCAGGAGAGAGGCAGAGCACCTGAGACTAAAGGCTGGTTAGCTAGTTTTAAATAGCAAACATGGCTTGCTCTACCATGAAGCATCTGCAGCTCAGCACCCCAAAAAGACGTGCTCCCTCATCACTGGCTTCATTGAAAAATGAGAGGATTTCTATAAAGCACTAGTTGTGATAATGTCTTTCGAAAAACTACATCAGCATATAAGCAAGTAGCCTTGTTGGATATGTTTAAGCATTGTTTCTTCTTGTCAAAATGCAAGCTGAATTTTGAAAGTTTGGGGTTGAGCGGCAAGCAGCCCCAAATTAAAGACAGGGCTTATCAAAGTGAAAAAAATGGCCACCTAAATTCATTTTTTGAAATTACTTTTCCCTAGCAAAATATGGGGCCTAATTCATTGCATTTTAAAAGAAACCATTACTCCACTATGTTAAATGACAGCGTTACTTTTTCAGGCTTTGACTGAACAGGGTTTTTGATGACAGTGGAAAATAGAAAGGTTTGATGGCAAAAACATCCAAAAATGAATCAGCAAGTCAGCTGGCCCACGTGCAAATACAGCAGTTATGCCTTAGGTGATGAACGGTTAAAAAGTCATTCTCTGCGACAGGGAATATTGGATTGCAGAGATGGCTTATTAGCAGGACTGTTACTATGAGGTGCAAAGAGAGGCTAAGGTGATCTAGCTACCTACTTGTGTATATAAATATGTGTGTGCGCTTACATGCATATGTACACAAACAGACACATCAATTCCACAGAGGGCAAATACAAAACCCATATGAATGAATAAAAAGCTGCAATGAATTATGAAGGAACATTAGGAATGTGACTTGCTGGAGAAAGAGGAAAGGAGAGCAGAAGCAAAAACTGAGAGTCACAGAAAGGTCTGATCCACTATGTATATTTTGGACAGAGTAGGTGAGAAGGACTGGAACTGGCTTACCTAACCCAGAAAAGCTACTGCTTGTGCAGTAATGAGAGGTGGTTAGAATTTGATGGATATTTTATGATAACACAAAGCCAGGAATTCCTCCAAAGGGTACTTTGTACCTATTGAAGTGTGGTATTTGGCAGCTTCTCCGGACTTAAGGAGAACTTCTGAACTCTGCTGCTATAAGTCACAATCAAAAACACGACAATTTTAGAAACTTTTGACCTTCAAAGTAGAATTTATGAGCGTTTAAGTACTATACCTGTAACTGTCTAGTCCTGTCTGCAATTGCAATTATGGGACAGAAACAGTCAACAGTCAGATTCCTCTTCCCCCTTTTTCATAATAGTGGTAATAAAAGTTTATTTTAATCAAGTTTCATTCCTTTTGCCCATAGCAACACTTCCTTCCTAGAGCTGTCTGCAGCTGGTTCCTACAGCAGCTGAAGGAGGAGAGCAGAACAGTTGGCTTAGGTCTTTTCATGGACAGAGATGCCGAATGTTCCCTGCTTGTTGCTTCCTACCTCTGACAGGGGACACGGTGCTCGGTGAATCACTCTTAAGGTCAGCAGCGTAGTGTGACTTCAGCATCACATTGCATCTTCTCTCCTCCCTCTTTCTCCCAGTCTCACCATCTTTCTTACCTCCCAGCAGCTAGGTTTCAGGCAGACCACGCTCTCCTCATCCTCAGCCGTTTGAGTTTCCTGGTCTTTTGACCTCCTGCATCGCTACTGATTGCACTCACGTGAAAGCACTGACACTGCCCTGACTGAAAAACTTTCTCTGTGGGAAGCGATAATCATTGTGGCCGTTGTTTTTCCCTGAGTCCAGAAGCCAGTGTGCATAAGACTTTTTGTAGGGCTGCTGCAGCATAAGAAAACCAAGCATTCTCCAGTTGTAAGTGCAGATGATTTCTGTGTATCATAATCGCATTTGGTAGTCTCTAGATGCATAGATTTGGGCCGTGATTGGAGCTTTTGCTGAAGAAGAGTGATCCTTCCTCTGGGAGAAAAGGAACACATTCCTGTCTTTTTACCTAGCATAAACACTGTTGATTGATAGCATTAAATCTATTCAGTTTATTTGTACTAAGTGTAAGATAATCTGCGAAGTTCAACATGGAAAAAAAGTAGCTATCAGTACTCATTCTCTTAGCCTTAGCTTTGTGCTAGATTATAAAAGATCAGCATGGCTTGGACAAACCACTGTAGTAGGTGGTGATGGAGCCCACGGAGTACAAGTTTCCTAACTCATTGTGATGACTGTGGTTCACTGAGTCACTGGTGAGAAGGGGGTGCTCTGAAACCAAGAGACAAGTGAAACAGACAGGTCTATTATGAAAAGATGATCTTTGGGAGAGATTTGAGGCCACAGTTTATTGGTATCTCAACCACTAGAGGATGTAGGCAAATTTGGACCACATCTGTATTGTTTATGGATGAGTTATCACAGTATTTTCCTCCAGCTGGAGGAAACAATAATAAATCCTAGCAACTACAGGGCAAGCTTCTAACATTGCCACAGACACAAAGCAATAAATGTGGCTTGGGTGAAAACAGTAGGAGGAGTGCGTACCACTGTCCGGAAAACTTTACTCAGAAAATAGGTCTTAATAACTCATTATAACAACTACTTTCAAGTTGTAAGGCTTGCACCACTTGTGATTGTCCAGGACACTCTCCTGGGTATCACATAATGTTTTAATTAATAGTTTAGCAATAATTAGTGTTTACTTATTCATTAACAGTTTAGCTGAGGGAGTAACTTGTACACTTGGTAAGTGTGCAGGTGATAAAAGGTTCAGGAAGAATGCAAATGGGTTGAACAATTGAGTTAGAATTTAAAGTTGTTTCAAGAAATGTAGCTGAATAGAACAAGTATCAAGGATACTCTTGGGCAGGACCAACCAAGAGTGCAAATGTAACAGCAGAAATGACTGACTGGGCAGAAACGTACATCCCAACATGTGTCAGCAACCTCACAGAGCTGATTCACGTTCAGACGATGTAACCGGCGGATGCTTTTTGAGAAACTGCTCCGCGGCCACACACATCCTGAATCTGGGCGCATGGGGAACAGAGAGAGGTCTGCAAGGGGGGGGCGTGCTCTGGAGCCGAGGTGACCCCAGCGCGGGCACTGCCTCACTGAGAGGACGCAGCCAAGCGCAGGCCAGGAGAGCCAAGTGGTGGTAACGGGACCCATGGACAGACCCGGCACAGCGAGGGGTTGAGCCAGGGCCAGGGGCTACCCGAGGGAGCAGCTGGGAGCAAAAAATGACATCGACATTATTTAATAACGCAGAAAAAATCCAAATGTACTGGACAAAACAAGCAAATAATATAATTATCTGCTCAAGAAAACAGGGAAGTCAAACTTCAGAAGTCTAATAGCTTTTGGTCTCTGTAAAAGATGCATTTAAGGTTGTTGATTTCTTTCCTAAGGAAATAACTTCCATTCTGTCCTCTCTAACACTTGTATCTACATAAACAATCTTCTATATTGGGTTTGCCCAACATAATGGCATCATTACCATCTCTTCTGCACAAAGGATTTTTACATTAGGGTTATAAATTAAGCTCATTCTCACTCTGCCTTTTACTGAAGGCTTTTAATTTTTTTTCTTCCAGCCAAACCTCACTCTTCTCAAGGACTGTACTGCAGGTCTTATTATGAAATTACCTGAAGACTGACAGTTGCCAGTGGCAAAAAAGGTCCCTGCTGTTTTGGAAAAGATGAAATGTGTGTTTCTTTTCATCTAGGCCAAAAGCCTTGGGTGGTTGTGGGATTTGGTTTTTTTTGTTTGTTTGGGGTTTGGTGCTTAATTAATATTTTAGGATGTTTATATCTAGAATAAACAACTATTTTCTATTAATAATGAGGATCTGTGGGTGTGTGTACACTGTCACTTCTGCCGTTAAGTCCCTATCTCCTGATCATCCAAACTGTATGAATGTTAGTTTGTTTGGACCCTCTTACAGAGCAAACCAATCTGTTTCCTCCAAGACAAAAGCCAGGTGTGGATTTGGAGAGGATTTGCTGAGGAGACCATTTCAGATAAGCACAATAGCTGAGACCATACCCAGATTGTGATCTTTCTGTCCTACATAGTATTTTCCAGCAGACCTTCTGTGCTTAAGGGCTCAGATGCCCTCAGGCCATGTCCAAGGACATGCAGCCTACCTCCCCCTTGGTAGTATGCTATCAAACTACCATTCCACTGGGTCAGCTGTCACATCAATTCAGGTATTTTGAACCATAAAACCTCTGAAAAATAGTAATAATGTCTCAGCCACAGGGACCTGTGCTAGGTGCCATGCAGTGGGGGCACAGCTGTTTGCACCGCTCTAAATGGAGTTCACATGAATATTGTGGGCACCAGCCACGCTTAGGCTAGGGAGCAGGGATCTCACAGCAATACAGGCATCTCTTCTGTTTGCTTAAGATATACTTGGTTCAGGCTTAAGTTTTTTGTTTGCATTTCAGATTTTGACAATGGCCTAGTGACACGAATAAGTTTTCTCCTTGGGGAAAGCAGACTAGGCACTCTTCAGTCCAGGGCAAGCCAGTTACTGCCAGACAGACGACAAATGAAAGCAGCAAGATGAGCAGCCTAGGACGCCTGCATTAGTTTTTGGCACAAAAGTCAGTGGTGCTTTGAGCTATCTGTAAAGACAAATTTCACCTAGAAAAGACCGATCTTTGGGTACAGCCACTAAAGGAAGACAAGTAAAGAGGGCTTAAGTGTGGAGCCTGCTCATGACTGTCTGTACTGGCAACAAGTACCTGTAAGTTGTGGGCTATCCAGATCCCCAAGTAACAGCAAAGAATAGGAGCTTTCCAAACACTGACAGTTTTCTGGAAAATGACTTGTTCTTTGGTGAAGCATTTGCACGGTCTCTGGTGAACAACAGTCTGAGCTGTGTATCTACGCTATCGTTACAGGAATTGATATTCGCAGTGGAATTCTCAATCCACTGTAGCCACC
Source organism: Astur gentilis (assembly GCF_929443795.1). Lineage (NCBI taxonomy): Eukaryota > Metazoa > Chordata > Aves > Accipitriformes > Accipitridae > Astur > Astur gentilis. Next base: position 17,009,190 of record NC_064900.1, on the reverse strand, counting down.
TAAAAGCCAAGTGTGTCATCTGCACTTAAATATGTGATCTTTAATCAGCAGCAACAGCTCTGGATGTATATCTTGGTTTTAAGTTGACCTATTAAGCTGTCATCTGTAGCTGCTTGACCTATAGCAGATAATACCATGAGGACAAACAAGAGCTAACATGGAAAATAGCTTTACTTGCTTTTGTTAACACTCATCTGACACTCCAAAAGGCTACAGCTGGGCCAACACAATCACATATGGAGTGCAAGTTCACCATGATGGTATGCCTTAATTACCTCTTTCTAGTGCATTTATGTTTCTTCTCTCAATTCTCAGGTAACAAGTCAAGTCTGCTGCTCATTAGCCCCATGCTTGATCTTATACTGAAACTATTTATTGGCTTTCCTGGTAGTTTGTTAGGCTAAAGGCATTCATTTCTTGTTATATATAGCTACACATAAGAAATAAGCAGACCACATTTAGCCATTTCAGTCATTTCAAACTACTAAATCTCTCTAATAGAACAAAGAAAAGGGGTGATAGATAGATTGAAACTTCACCTATTTTTTAGTGTTAAGAAGCTAAATTCAAAAAAGGTACCAGAAAAGGGTGAAAAATATTAATTAGGAAAACCAGACATTAGATTTACAGTGAGATTCTTTGGGTTTTTTCCAACATTATCCTTCATAAGCAGCTGCTCTCTCAATGGTGCACATCACTGGTTACATGAAAGATTTCTGTCTAAAGCATGACATTTAATTTCAGAAAAGCAGTCATTAATTTCTAACTTCAAAAGTCTGTAAGGCATGTCAATTGTTACTGACAACTAATGAAAATTCTGAATGCAGCAATACCTTAATCTTTAAAAAGAGTATAAATGCATCTTGCACGCTTTCAGGGCTATGTAATACAGCATTCTGCCATGAACAGTACTTCTGAATATTTAAACACAGTTTCCTACTTAGCACTGGTGGGAAAAGGAGGAGAAGGCATAAGGAAAAGGCTAGGTTGTGAAACCAAAGAAGAGGGGAGGCAAGAAGAGTGGGAGGAGCTGTCACTCGCAAGAGCAGCCCTCAAACTACAGTGACTAGGTAAGAGAATTTTGTTTAGGTGCAAAATGTGAAATGCATGTTGACACTTAAAAACTGCAAAATAAAACTGAGGGATGCTAACCCTCAGTTTTGAAACATCTACATAGTTTTGAAACATGTACATGCTGCCTTCAGCATCAAAATGTTTCTCATCTTGTGCTCTGAGGAGCTAACGTTGAAGAACAACTGTAAATGATGGAGGTGGGGAAATAATATTTGTGGTGAACCATATATCCACTGAAACAATGCCACTTAAAGTGCTAAATTCTTTGTGAATACACCCGAATAGTTTTGCCAGAACAAACTGACAAAATGACAAAACATTATTGAGCGCAGAGACCTTCATATTTTTAACAGTCAAGGAAGATCATTGCAACAGGATGGCAGTATTTTTGTTTCCCTAATAATTCGGTAATTAGAAAGCACATTCTAGAACAACTTCTTGTTCTTCAGGGGTTTCTCTTCTTGCAGCAGTTTTAACCTCATGAAGGACCATGCTCTCTGGCCCTCCTGCTCCTCCTGCACGTTACAGGCTGTTCTGAAAACAGGCTTGGAGCCACGCAACAGCAGCAAGAATAGCTCTCTAAGTAGCTTGTTATGGCAGTCTTGAAGGTATAAATGACCTGGTTCGAAGCACCTTTTTTCTCCATTTAAGAGGAGGGCCTGAAATGGGCTTTGGTTAGTAGCTGTGAGGGGAGAGTAGGAAGAAACTTTGTGTTGCTAGATGTGCAGGTGCCCACACTTTGAACTGCTTCACCCTTTCCCCAGCACAGGCAGAGCTGACCTCTGCTGGAATAAAAGTGTATAAAAAGAAAATCAAGGGGTTTGATTTACATCCAAATGAAGAGATTAACATATTTTGGCATACCTGTTTGCAGAAAAAAACATTCAATTATTCTTTCTCAAGACCTGTTTGTGAAGGCTAGGAGATGCAACACATGAAAACCAGGGAAAAACAATACACTAGAAGCATGGTGTCTTTGTTGCATCCATGTAAATCTCTTGCAAGAATGAACTGTATCTGCTGTATTTGGACATATCCTGAGGCAAGGACGGAGAAGGAGGAAGATGAGTCCTGATTCTCTTTGGCAGATGCTTTCCATTGCAGATCCACAGAGACGCTTCTCTTCCTTGAGGGACTCCTGTGGTCTCCACTACTGCAGTATCACCTGGTTTTTACTGAATGTCCCACCACAGTCTGTAAGGTGGAAACATGGCTGTTCCATTCATTTTATTGATTCAGAGACAGGCAGACCCCTGCCTATGGACAAAGCCAGGGATGATATATTAGGTCAGGGATTTTGCCTCTCATCATCCCAAGTAATACAGCGATGATGCTGACTGACTTCAGGTGTGTGGTGAGGATAAACTGGTGACCGTCTGCACCGTTACCAGGACCATTGCAACATGCATATCGGCTTGTAACAGCCAAGAGGAACTTCCTCTAGTGGTTTAGAAATTGTTCTTCTCTGTCTCCATCAGAAAATTCACAAGAAAAAGCTTTGTGCAAAATATTGGAAAAACAGATTTGGCCAGAATTTATCTGGCAAAAAAAAAAAGGGATTAAAATGGACTTAAAATGAGGAAAGATGAGAAAGCAAATAATATTTTTCTGGCCTGGATGTATCTGTCTGCTGAAATCTGACTTTCAGCATGTATCGAAGAGGTATGTAACCAAAAAGAGGGGACAATACATACGTCTTTACTTCTTTCATAAACCTGTGAGGCACCTTGGTGGAAATAGCATGGGAATCTATACTGAAATACAATGCAACAGCATAGAGCTTAAGTTAAAGGCAGACTGAGAGATGTGTTGAAAATAAGCACCATTTACACAGGAAGGAGCACTGTCAACATCAGGAGCTGCTTTAATTCATCAGAACTTACTTCTTTTAGAAATGTGATTCTGACCTTTTTTACTGCCAATTCTTTTCATAAAAGCAATACTTATTCTAGGTGTGACCAGCTTGTTTGTTCCCTTAACTGTTATGGAGAGAACTACTTTTGCAATGTCATAAATTTGTGATGCCTTTTCTGCATATCTAACGTGTAGTACACTTGTGACTAAATGATTTTTACTTTCTCATTTTTTATTAAGACAATATTGTGTAGACTTCTTTGGCAGTAACCTGACATAAAGCTTTGTCTGTTGAGCCTGAACACATTTACCTTCTGGAAATGCATTCATTTAATCTAGAGAAGCACAGGTCATTTGAAGAATGATAACATTACATGGTCAGCCTGAAAATTAAGCCATTTCTATAAAGGAGCTTTGCTCTTGTACAGCTGTAGGTATGAGTCACTGACCTAAGAACTCAAAGTATTGCAGGGATATTAAGAATACAAAAATAAAGATTTTAACAAATCAGTGAAGTAATCAAAGACGGCAGGAAATAAAAGACTTGTTTGTCCTGACTGAAACAGAAGGCTTATTTCTGGGTAATGAGAACAGATCATACCCCTCATGTTCCCTGTTACAAATCTTCTGGACCAACACCTGTCAAGTAAGTGCTATCGCTGGATGTACTGCCCTTTAAAGAGCTGTAGGAATCAATGAGAGTAAGGATCAAGAAGTATTGCTCTTGCTTTCAGTAAGAAAGACGTTGGCACCCTGTCTCCTTTCTTCGCTCTCCTCTTCCTGCCTACAACAGCTGCCAGCTCTGAAACAGATGAGCTGCAACAAAGAAATATCCTGGAGGAGTGGAGAGCCCCTATGGGCAGAACTGTTCTCATTCTCAGACCACCGCTACCTCCCAGACGGGGAAGAGGAGGTAGTTTTGATTGAGGGTGGAGAGGGGCAAACAAGGGGAGAAAAATACCTTTCTTCCTGTCTTTGCATCTTCACCTCTTTCTAAAACCTATCCTAAAAGTGAGAACCAGTTTTTCTTCTGTCTCTGCAGTGGAGGGAGATACAAGAATCTGTTCTCGCCTCTCTCATTCAGTGCCTCTGAGAGTGAGCAGTGTCACACCTAGCTTTCAGGCAAGAGCCTTAACTCCAGCATCTACAGGGGAGCAGCTCACACGTTACAATAAACTGGCTTAGAGTCAATTCAATTTAGATCAAAGTGATGATAATGTGCTAAAAGAAGGAACTAAAGAGGTAATTCAGAATATGTTTCTGCCTTCTGAAAGGTTATCCAGCTAGCTACTCTTAGGCTTTTTGTTTGTTTGCAATTTAGATTCCAAATTACTTCTAAGTACTAGGTGCCCAGACCCAATTTTTTTTCCATGCCAGTGGTTGTCTGTTATTTTACCCTGTTTTATATATCTGTGATTGGAGTAGCAAATGGGAGGTAGAAGAAGGGTCCTTATCGGAACTAAGGAAATATATAAACAAATAAATTGAAAACTTAAAAATATTCCTAGTGCAGTCCGTGCTTTTCGGATTCTCCGCTGTGATAAGAAGGGGGCTGTGCCACAGCCTGTGGCGCTGGGTTATGTGTGGGACTATGAAAGCAAAACCTTATTTGAACAGGCTGTCCTACTATTAACTTAGAATCATAGAATCGTTTAGGTTGGAAAAGACCTTTAAGATCATCGAGTCCAACCATCAACCCACCACCACCATGCCCACTAAACCATGTCCTGAAACTCGCCACCTCTCAGGCACACGCACAAGCCAGCACCACCCCTTTATGCTTGGCACTGACTACAGCACCGCTCGTGAGGGAGTTCTGAAGGCAGGAGGCTTGTCTCGGGGAACAGGGTTTGGACCACGCTGTCTGAGAAACTGCCTCTCCTCCTTGCACCATGCTGAGGAAACCAAGCTAATGGAGGTACGAAAGCTGCTGCTACCTTCAGCCTCATGTGGGCTGTGAGGGATCTGCTGGTTCTGGAGTTTCCTCCGCTGCCTGATTCCTCTAAATGACGGGCAGTCTTCTCACCCTGGACAACATGCTCCATGCCAGCATTTGTGAATGGGCTGCAGGGTGGCTCTTCCTTAGCAAAAAGGCAGGAGCTGGGCTGGCCTCTGGGATAATGCCTGCTTGTTTGGAGCATGGAAACAGAAAAGTCATTTCTGAGCTGGGGGAAACATTAATGGATTGAAAAAGTTCAGCAAGTCTGAACTAGGCATTCCAGTAAGAGCAGTATTCAAAATATAAATAAACATATTAAAGATAATCTTAAAGAGGCTGCTGAATCAAAATGCAAGAGGATAAACACAGACAATAAGAAAGAGATGGAGTAATTACAGGCGAGAGACTGACATAGAACTTCTGTTATATCATCTACCTAATTTTCCATCATACCACCCTAGCGCTCTCACTAGACCTTTCTGAACCACACAATATACTGTCAGCTCAGCCTTAACAGAGCATTATTTGGGGCTAAGGTACTGTGATTAAAAACTCACAGAGACTGTAACAGAATAAATCAAATTATGTAGGTAGTTAATTGTCATAATTTGAAATTACTTATCTTTTATGCAATCAGAATCACAATCTAGGCTGTTAGCAACTACTTTGAAGTATTTCTGGGCATAGTTTATGAATGCTGAAAGGGAGGGTAGCAAGCCATTTTTGTAAGTAAGTTTGTAACACTGAGTCTCGCACTGGGATATACATAAAAGTCACTTCAACAGTGATGGTGTAATGGCCAGTTCAGCAACATCTGACACACCGAAGTACAATCAGAAGCAGTGCAAGCAGGAATCACAGAGCTGGTTTGAGGAGGGAAGAAGGGCAGAGACCATGTGAAAGAGCTTTCCACCCTGCGGGGAGCCCGAGGCTGCCACAACACAGCTCTTGGAGTCGCTGCTGGCCCATGGCTTAGCTGGTTTGTGTTTAATTTCATCCTCTGCCAAATTGTGTGACCTCGGTCTCACCATTTAGACTCCCTGTGTCTCACTTTCCTGACTCGTAAGGCAAGGGGAGGAGCATTCCTCTGTTTAACAAAGAACTAGGAAGAAAAATACGTTGAAGAGTAAGAAGTACTTGAACTCGGCAAGGAAGGGCCATGCATGTATTGCTCAGAGCGACAGACCTTCCTGCGATGAGCTTCCCTGCAGCTTCGAGTTCAGGGTTACTCAGTCTGTTGTCTTGGCATGGGAACGTGTGAAATAGCTGCAAATAAGTTTTAAGAAGCGAATGCAGTTCTGGAGGCCTCCACATAAGAGATGTACCTCTGATTTTACCTGTAGCCTGCCATAAGTTTAAAGGACAAGAATCAGCAAATGGTGGTTTAGTCTTACAGCTCTTCCCTCCCAGCAAGGTGACAGAAGGCTTTCACAGCTGGTTCTGCAGACCTTCACAAGATGTTCCCATCTTCCCTGCACGCAGCAATGTCAACTGATCATTGATTTTCAGTATAGCTTTTCATCACTGAAATGTTGACACTTTAATTATCAGGAGGCCCTGCACAGGTTGGAATTAAAAAATTAAGAGTACTTATATCATGGAGGCTAGTATAGTGACTCCCAACAAGTTATTTGAGCAGCCAAACTTTTGAACCTTGCTTTCCTGTATTTCTTGTTCCTATAAAAGTTTTCACCCTTCTGTTCCCTCACACAGATTCTCTAATGTCTAATAATAAGTTGAACACATGCTGCGGCCTTTCCATTGACAGGGGCTTGCCTTGTGTCTATTTGGCAGCATGTTTTCATCAAATGTATAGGGACTTTTCATCTCTCTGCAAGTTTAGTTAAAATTGGGCAATGAGTTCAAAAGGAACTCGTGGGGACTAACGGACAGCATGATCTTGTAAGCGTCATTTCCCAAGGAAGCTGGATTTAAAGACTAGCAGCTGGCTATGTGGTAGGCTAATTCAAACCTTCCATTAAAAAAAAAAAAAAAAATGTGAGAAAATATTTTTTTAACAATGTTAATTAGCAGAGTTTCAGTCAGAGGGAAACCAACTCCCCAAATTATTCTTTTTTCATGAATAGGGTCTAGAAGAAGGACAGTTTTATCTCCTTATATAACTAGAAAAAATTACATTTTTAAAGTGCCCTTTTTTATTAATTACTGGTGATTTGCTTTGTCAGGGATTTCCACTGCATGGTATCTCCTCTGAAGTAATTGCAAAATCATTATCTCTTTAAGGTTGTTTTGAGCAACATGACAGAAGACTCCTATAGCCTGTTTTCCGACTGGAATTTTTATCCTTCTTGATTATCAGCTGTGTTCCCATGACAATTCCTTTACTTGCACATCCCAGAATTAGCTCCTAACACGTTCCAGCCTGATGGTACATCAAGCCCACTCAGTGCTCTGGAAACTACATGTATGCAATAGGCTCTGAATGTGTGGGGAAAGGAAGGTCTCTAATTTGGGTATTAAGGCTATGTGATTGAAAGATGGGAGAAGAGATGGACAGAAGGGAGTGGAAGAAGTAAAAGATGCTTAGGTTTATTCCTTTTTTTTAATTTTTTTTTTTTTTTTTTATTGAAACGCCTCATGTCTGTAGGATAACATCTATATAATTAGTATATACTTTTGGTGAAATGGAACACTTGCTTGAAAATGACTTTATCAATTTATCTTCAGAGTCAGCTGATAAGGCAAGCAGTTCTATATGTTGAGTTAACTTTCCTGCAGCTTTCCTTCACTGCACCCTCAGTTTACCTAGAAGCTCACTGTTTCCATGAGGTGCCTAGGTGTCATTTCCACTTTAAATGCTGCTGCATAGCTGGGTGCATTCCAGATGCAGAACTACCTACTTTTCTAAAGATTGCAACAGTAATCTTAGTCAAAACCTGAGCAAATCCTAGCAGAGATCTACTCAAAAGAAACACCTCTGTGCTCAGTTCTAGTTGCCAGAATAGTGCCAGACCTGATGGTATACATGCAGCTGATGGTATACATGCAGCAGGGCCACTAGCTAAGAAGGGAGCATCTGGATACTCCACTACTGCAAGCTAATTCAAGGTCCGTTGACAAAAAAAGCTCCCAGCAGGTGCTGAGTTGGGTCCAGACAGCACTGATGGTTTGCTAGGAAGACCACCATCACACTCCCATGTTTTGTGGCCCACACTAATGTTTCTCAGCCAAGGCACCATGAATTCCAGCCAGGAGTCCTAATAGATCTTTGTGGACAGCCAACACCGCTAGCAGAACACGCCCAACTCTAATACAGCTACCTAGAGAGCTGCTAGCTAACTTTTTTCTGCCAGTAGTTGAAGTTCACAGATGAAAGCCCTTCTGAGGCTTTCTGGACGTTTTAAGCCCAGTCTGTTCTCATGAAGCTGTCTAGATTGTAGAAGTAAAGCTCTTCAACACGTCCCCATCTGAGAACAGCCTACCATCTTACCATCTGTCACAACAGCATTTTCTAACATTTTCTTCTCCCTCTTGGTGCTTCTTATGCCTTTTCAAAGTTTGCCCTCTGGCATTCTCCAAATGGCACAGCAGTGTTAAGCAGTGGCAAATACACCTCGGGACACCTGCATTTATGGAATATCAAAAAGTGTCCTTCCTCCCAGCTAACCACCTTTTCTAACTCAGTATGATGGTACCACAAGGGTTAAAAAACCAAGCTTATTATAATGCAAGCATGGTTACCAAGATAGCAGACATAGGAGAAAATGCAATTGAGACAGTAGTTTGCTTTACAGTTTGAATGATGCGCCGAGCTTTCAGCTACCTTTACCTTTTGTAAGATATATTACCCAAAGTAAGATATTTAAAGATGCATACAGATTTTAAGATATTCAGTTTGCATTAATCACAGTCTCAGCACTATTAATGATTTGATTTCAGAAAAGTTATTGCAAAAGTACATTTTTGCTACACAATTCGTGCAGACCTTCAGATGATCTAAACCCAAATTTAAACTAAAGATAATACATTCAAAGGCCAGAGTGTCTCTCTGAGGGATCACCTATAAAAGTAATATTGACCTCTCATCCTCACAGAACCTCTGTGAGAATCCTTCCAACAGAAACATTGCTGCCCATTGCACCAGCTGCCATTGCCATTTCAACAAGACCCTTTTTGGTCCTTGGTGGCAAACCTCCTGATTACATCTGCCCCCCACTCTAAGGATAGCCAGCAGAATTGCTCAAGGAGGTTACTGCTTTTTTCTCTACCTCTCACCAATTTCCCAACAGCCCTTCCACCTATTCAAAACCACACAGGCACCCTCCAAGTCCCTGTGCCAATGCTTGTCTCCAGGCTGAGCCCAGGGCTCAGCTTAGCCCAGGAGGAGACCATAGGAGGGGAATTCCAAGAGTGAGGGAAAAACATTGCATTAGTGTTGCTGTGGAGATGAGAATTAGCACAGTAACTATTGTGTTCTGTTTCAAAGCTTCCCAGTCTCCGGTTTTAACTCCTTCCTCCGCTCCACCACTGCTTCAGTTCTGTCCCAGCAACATTCCAGCACACCTGACAGGTTTCTGGGTCAGGAACTAGGAACTAGGAACAGCAGAACATATAAGAACCTGAAGTCTGGCCAGGGACCAGAAAAGGGGGAGAAAAAAAGTGAGGGAAGGTCTTTTAGAAAGAGGAGAGGATAAAAAGAAAAAAAACCCCAAACAACCAAAAGATGGTTCTAAGAGGCAGGGAGATGGAAAAACATATTTTGGAGACGGTGCAGAAACAGCCAGAAATGCAAAATATTTAGGTACCATATGGTTACCCTCTACTGTTCCTTAATGAAGCTCTGTCCCTCATGGAGAGCAATGCACAGGCTGTACACCACTCAACAGTGAATACAGAGACCGTCATCTTCCCTCCCGTATGCAACAGCCTATCCCTTTTCTTCATCGCTGAGAGGAAAAGCAAAGCTTCTAGGAAGCAAATACAACATCACGCTTTCTTCCAAGAGGAAGAGCAAAAGTCAGAATGAACTCGGTAACTTTAAACATAGTTTTCCACATCCACGTTGTTACATTCAATTAGATGGTTGTGCCATTTCTGATGGGGTTTATGTTCCAGTGCCCTGAAGCTTGCACTGCTTACGTACAAGTTGTTGACATGAGTTTGATACCCTTCCATAAAATCACCCATGCTGTAAACATAATGCCCTACCCCTCTACAGACACACTGGAAAAGCATTAAAAAAGGGTAATAAAGATTCAGTTGATCTTGTAGGTGAAAACTAGGAGGACAAGGTGTTTCTGATCCACTAGGCTTCAAATTTAACTGCATATGCAAGAGGCAGCATCACCAGCTGTGTAAAGTGTCTCTGAACGTATCTTTCACCTGCCAATAACTTTGCCTCTTGCCGCCGCAGCCATTGTGCAAAACCCAGCGAACGCGTCTCGCTCTGCTACCTCTGGCTCTGCAGCAAGCACTCCCTTTTTTCTTTCAGTCTTCCAAAATCATATTCCTCTGCAGCCACCAAAAGCACAGCTGAACTTTCATTTTGCCTAGCTAGTGAAAGACACCATAAACCAGTCGATAAGCAGAGGATAAAATGTGCCTCCCAGGAGAGCAGCAGGATGCCTGGCCCGGCCTGGCCACCCCCTGCCAGGGAGTGGGGCTCCAGCCGCAGGGAAAGTGGGCTGCAAAAAAAGCCTAAATGCAGCTGGGGGACATTCACACTTAAGCCATTGTTACATATCCTCATCCTGCATCACATCCTTTCCTAAAAATGAATATTGATTTTCTGAGCCCAGAAATTGAGCTATTGGAAGTTCATTTGGTGCAGGCAGAGCTCACCAAAACTACCCCTTAGATCTTATCCTCCTGTGTCCAAAGTGACATAGCAATTGGCTGTTCATGCCACCTGGCTGTGGAATGGCACACACAGAGAGCAGCATCCCCACAGTGATGACTCGGGGCATCTCGCTGCACCACCTTCCTTCCCTGCTGGCTGACAACAACTTGAAAATGGGCATAGTTTGCAAAAGACACACGAATGATACAGCTGACTCTTGAGTCTTTGCTGCTTTCCAGTTCCAGCATTCCCAAAGCTTCTTATACCGTTTCTAACTGACCTGTGAGGGTAAAAAATAAAACACATCAAATTGCCACCAGCCCCATGATGGGAGAGAGCACCATGAGACTAACTTTTGGTGCAGTGTTGTGGTGTCAAAGATGTACTGCTGCACGGATTTAGAAGGGTAGTGAGAAACGGTCAATTTTAGCTATTAGTTGCTGTGCAAAAATTTTCAAATAAAACCATAATTTCTCATAACTTGCCCTTGTACGCAAGCCTTCAAAAGCAGGAAAATGAATGTGTTCCCTTCAAGAGTTTAAGGAGGAGGGAGAGTCTTCACTCGTTTACTGAACTACAAAGGGTATTTTGTGGGAGTTCGGGAAAGTCCAAAAGCGGAATAAGGTTCAGTGGAGCTCTCAGTCCAACTATACTTCCACCCTCACTATCTCATTTCCATCACCTTTCCCTACTCCAGCTTTGCAAATGAAAACACATTCAGACTAAAAGTCCTATATCTGTTACTTCTGGAGATTCCCTGGTCTTTCTGGTGAAGACCTGCACTTTTTTTATAGCCTAGCTAAGGAAACATATTTCTGAGAAACCTTAAAACCAGACATGAAACAGACAGAAAAACTGCTCTTTCAAGCTCAGACAGTTAAGTAAAAGGTCTTTCCAAATCAACCCTTTGATTTAATATTTCTCCAGTCAACAAAGCATCTGACTATCTTCTTATATGCTTATCATTAAAAGGTTACCTCAAGTAGCCAATAATCAGCTTAAACTTGAAACTCAGATGCACTATAGAATCTCTAAAGTCTGAAAATATGGGAATCGCGGGGTTGGGTGAGTATGCTACTAATTACCCCATTCCCTGAAAATCTTGTTTCTTTTTATGAAATACAATAAATAAAATTATAACAAATAACTATGATCTTCTAATTGAGAAAGTATCAGGAACAGAAGAAGCAGCAGGGTATGGGTTTTGCTTACATGCCGAAAGCACAGTATGTGCAAATGTCATTGTGAAGTTCCAACACCACAGTCAAGAGACTCACTTAGCTTAGCTGGGAAAGAGACTTACCTGCTTAACACTTTAGTGCTGCAGAAACTTTGAGTGTGATTCGAAATCATCTGTGTCTCTGCCACATTTCCCTGTTATGCTTTTGAAAGACGGGCCAATGAAATCCTTTATTTTGTGAACCTTAAAGAAAGACAAGAGAGTAGCAAGAGATCTTTTTTAGCTCTTGTACCCTAACCTTTCTGGATTTCTGAGAAGTTTTGTCTTTAGGATGATTTCCTTATCTTTATGCCTGGATTTTTATAATTTTTTAATAACAGAGTACGTACTCATGTTTCTATTCAGGGGTCACTTTGTAGATAAAACACTTGGATGAATGCCTAAATTATTTCAATTCTCAATCCCATGGAAAGTCAATACAACCCAAATACACAAACTACAAAGACGGGTTTGGAAAATGCTATGTTAGGCTGGGGTCATACTGTCTTAATCTAGGTATTTGCATCCAGATGATGTCACTGAGACGTGTTTGGTTTTGCAAGGATGATTGATTTCATTTTCTCTCGTAACGTCATGAATGGTACTAATCACTCTGTCTAATTTTGTTCAATGATGGTATTAGCTAGTTAGTTTCATGGTGCAAATAAAATTTAGCCCGACGTCTCAAGAACCTGGGCATCATCCATATTAACAAAGCCTTACTACACGAGATTTCTTTTATGCCTTTTTTAAGCCTGAACACAATATGGTTGGCATCAAGATATGGGGAACTTTTGCATCTTTAGCAGGGGCCAGTGTGGACTAGTCAGTATGTCATGAAACAGCTCATATTGATCACAGTGATGGTCTGTTACATGCAAAGCCATGCCTGGGTCTTTGTCTCCAAACGATACCTGAAAGACAAACAGTAGAGCTTCTCAGTGTACTCCATCCCACCTGTACCAACTTTATCCTATAGGAAACGCACTGCTTCCTGGGCCTCTTGTACAAATGCCACCTGATGGTTAGTGAAAATGTCTAAGGTTATGTAAAACCCAGAAATCGAGGCTGAGCGATGTAAGTTTGAATCTTGAACAGTCAGAGTCATGCCACACCGTCCAGTGGAGAGCTACTAGATGGTGACAACTGCTTTCTCTCTTCCATGGAGTGCAGCCCGCTTAACAACAGAGGTTAAGCCTTTTGTACAAAAGAGCATGTAGGGCATAAAGTATTGCTGGGGTCTCTTCACTGTCATGTAAAAATCACAAATGTTGCAGCAAGTGCTGTGCTTTGATTGCAGTGTTTTTCAAGCCCGTTTTCACTTTCCCTTGCACTTGCCTTTTAAGCGTTGATCACAATGCTGTGCAGCTAAAGGCACCTGAGAAACAGATTGCTAGGCAACAGATGCTGCAAAGGACAGCTTCCCCTCCCCTAGCACCGAGGTGGCAAGAGACCTTACAGTGCTCAAAGTTGCCTGTTACAAAATATTCAAGGCAAAAACAGCTTAGTGTTACGAAGGCAGTCAGGTGAAGCAAGAAATTACTTTGAAAGTAGGAGTTAGAAATAAACAGCAATAGGAAAAAGAGGCAATCCAAGCAAATGAAAGAGAAACATGATGGGAGGCAACGAAAGGCAACATCAAATAAGGAGTTGTTATTAAATGTGTGGGAGCAGGTAGAGAGTATGAGGAAAGAAATAAGCAAAACACAGGTACAAGGCAGATTTGAAAACGTGCAATAGCATAAAAATATATATAAGCTTAATTTACTGTCATTCTCATAAAAGTTTATTCATTGCTAAAGTTCTGTTTACTGTTCATTTTACACCACCGTATCAAAAATTATGTCTACCATGAGGAAACCGATATTGCTGTTGTGTTTTATTTCTGAATTACCGAAGAGAGTACTTTACATCATTTCTACTCAGTCCATAAATGTCATCCATGGAGTAAATAGAAAAGTTTCATTTGATCACCACTTAGGAGAGAATGCAGAAGCTACATAAAGCTACATAAATCTTTATAGAACACAAATTGGTATTTCACCCAGAATATAACTTGGAAGCCAACATATAAATGCCAAATGGTACATACTAAGCAATGCTAAGTAAGCAAAGGGATAGTTGCATCTGTCTAATGAGAGTTTCCTTCAGGATAATAAAAACAAGCTGCTAAAGTAACCTGACCTGTAAGTTGCGAAGCATAGTGCAGTACCACATTTAGGAAATGCGTTTTCCTTGTTTAAGTCCTTAATTGCTATTTTAAATGTGTAAATGGGCTTGCCCAGTAGGATGAACAGTAGCAACAAAAACAGATGCTGGGTATGCAGAACCATCAAGAATGTACTGAGCAGCAAAGCAAGCTGAGTGTTAGAGATGAAGAAATGCCAACATACAGTGAAAATTAGACTTTGAAAAGGATAGTAAAACGAATGGGGTTGGGGGGAATGGGGTTGCTATGCAGGAAGAATGAGAGAGAGATTAAAGGTAAACTAGGTACAGCACAAAAACTAAGTAAATACTCTGCCTCATTTCAATCAGGGAGGATGATGTGGAGCATGGAACAGAAGGCAGAATGGCTAAAGGGAATCAGGTTAGGCAAATTGCTAAGGAGCTTATTTGGTCTTTTGAGACCAAATAATTGTTACAGCAGAATTCTGAAAGAACAGGATGCAAAATAGCAGGTACAGTAACTAGTATTTTCAATAATTCTGCTGGGTCAATCCATTCTTAAATGACTATACAATTGCAAAGAGGTTGCTGAAAGACTGTTTGAGCTTGCCAAAACACCAGCCAAGATGAGAGTAGGGGTTCTGTCTACAAACATATCACTGAAGTAAAAAAACAGAAAGGGGAAAATTATGTTTTAGCTAAAGGGTGATGTCAACATGAGAACAGACACATCATGAAATTGAAAAAATGTTTCTAACCTTCAGTGCAATGGGGTTTGGAAACAATCTTCCAACAAGTGTAACTGGCAAAGAACTAATTAGAAATTGAGTTTGATCAGTTTGGAAAACAGATTTAGTGATAAATTTGCCCGAGGCAGGTAGAAGAGAGGCCATTCCTAGTCCTTTTTTTGTGTAAGTTTGTAATTAAGTCTCTGTGATTCCTCTATGGTTTCCTAGACATTTGACTAGATAATATTCTAGCACTCATTAATAATCCTTTGCCTTGTTACTACTTGCAGGCAGTTTAACTACCATCCATCTTGCATACCTCTCGCTCCAGCAACAAACAGGGTACATGTATTCCCTCACAAGGAAAAGTTTTCTGTTGGATGTGCTGACATGGCACAGATTTTTCTAGTTCTGTCAGATGTTCCTTGAGCTGAAGGAGGCAATGGAGAAGTCGAGTCCTGGCTGCTGTAACAGTGGTTGAAACCCCTAGATGGCTCACCCACCGCTCGTGTAATCGACTGCACCCATGCTGCCCAGATGAGAGACACTTTTAAGGAAAAGCAACCAAGTGTTTCCCCTCAATCCATTACTTTGAAACTTTAACAGAGTTTAAGCAAAGTTTGTCAAAGCTAAAACAAAGTATTGCGAGCATTGAAATATGGGAATAGAAAGGAAGGCACAAGTCTTTTCAGATATTACCTTTATGCTTTTCAAGTTGGGAGTACATGGGATATTCCCTCCACGGGTTTAACCAGACTTAAGTATATGTTTTGTTTGTGAACCCTTTAGCCAGCTTTTTGCCGCTGACACATCACCTTGGTAAATCCCTTTCACATTTGCTTCAACGTACCCATTCACAATATCTGACTCATTTCACAAATAAACTCTAAGGTTTCTTATTAAAAAGCCTTGCAATAGTCTAAGAGAAAAAGGCTTCTGCAAATAAAGAAAAACGTTAACTATTCTATTTTTGGAAAACAGGAGTGCAGTGCCAATTAGCCTGCAGCAGTCTGAAGGCAAAATTCCCCATCCCCTACCAGACAAGGTCACTGGAGTTATGTGTGCATGTTGACACAACCTTTTAATGCATATACCCACTTAAAATAATTATTTTGCATGCTAAGCTGTATCTTCTTCCTCTAAGTTCATTTGCACTGTGTGATGGATGGCTTGAAATCCAATTTAATTCATTTTTGTGATGCAATTTTCTTCCATGTCTACTATTTTCAGTGCCTATTACATCTTCACTACTTCTGAATGTATCTTATTAAGTAGCAATTGCAAATATTTATATCATAAATGTCATACATAAATGTAATTTCTCCTTTTAGTCAACTCTAACTTTGGTCATTCTTGAAAGCACAAAAAATCCCTGTAGAACAAATAGGCGTTTCAGTCGTACTCCATATCCCAGTCACTGAACAAAGACATTTCATAGCTAACCTGTATTTATTTATTCCTAAAACCAAGTCCTTTTTTTAATTGAATCTTCTTAATGTATTTTGCCTTTATAACAATTTGATATATAGTTACGCAATTCAATTTGATGACAGACTTTTTTTCAAAGCTGGAAATGAAATTTGCTAGCATCTTTCTTCTCATCCTCAAAACATCAGTTTGAGGTATTTGAAACACCTCTACAAACCAGAGTTAAAGAGAAAAACAAGAGAACTGGGGATTGTGTAAAGCCCCAGAGAATCCACTCCCCTTCTTCCCTAGCTGAAGCGTGGAAGGGATCTGTAGGGATGCCAGGACATTGTTACCCTTAGATCCCACGTTTGAGGACTGGGGTTTGGGCAAGTTTTGGTTGGTTGGTGTGATGGGTTGACCCTGGCTGAATTCCAGCTCCCCACCAAAGCCGTTCTATCACTCCCCCATCCTCAGATGGACAGGGGAGACAAAAATATAACAAAAAGCTTGCGGGTCGAGATAAGGACAGGAGAGATCATTCACTAATTACCGTCATGGGCAAAACAGACTCAATTTGGGAAAATTAATTTATTACAAATCAACCAGAGCAAGGTAATGAGAAATAAAACGAAATCTCAGAACACCTTCCCTCCACCCCTCCCTTCTTCCCAGGCACAACTTCACTCCCGGATTTCACCACCAAGCCCCCCCAGCGGCACAGGGGGACAGGGATGGGGTTTACAGTCATCACACGTTATTTTCTGCCGCTTCACCTCCTCATGGCGATGGCTCATCACACTTTTCCCCTGCTCCAGCGTGGGGTCCCACCCACGGAAGACAGTCCTCCATGAACTTCTCCAACGTGGACCATTCCCACGGGTTGCAGTTCTTCACGAACTGCTCCAGCATGGGTCCCTTCCATAACGTGCGGTCCTTCAGGAGCACACTGCTCCAGCGCGGGTCCCCCACGGGGTCACAAGTCCTGCCAGAAAACCTGCTCTGTGGGCTCCTCTCTCCACAGATCCGCAGGTCCTGCCAGGAGCCTGCTCCAGCGCAGGGTTCCCACGGGGTCACAGCCTCCTTCGGGAACCCACCTGCTCCGGCGTGGGGTCCTCCCCAGGCTGCAGGTGGAGATCTGCTCCACCGTGGACCTCCCTGGACTGCAGGGGGACAGCCTGCCTCACCAGGGTCTTCCCCACGGGCTGCAGGGGAATCTTCACTCCGGCACCTGGAGCATCTCCTCCCCCTCCTTCTGCACTGACCTTGGTGTCCGCAGGCTTGTTTCTCTCACATGTTCTCACTCCTCGCTCCGGCGGCTGTTTCTCCCCGTCCCAACTTTCTTTCCTTCTTAAAAATGTTATCACAGAGGCGTTACCACTATCTCTGATGGGCTCGGCCTTGGCCGGCGGTGGGTCGGTCTTAGAGCCGGCTGGTGTGGGCTCGCTCTCTCTCGAACACAGGGGAAGCTTCCAGCAGCTTCTTACAGAAGCCCCCCCCCACCGCTACCAAAACCTTGCCACACAAAACCAATACAGTTGGTTGGCTTTGCAGCCTCTGTATGAAGTTCTTCCTGCCTATGCGAGACCAGTTTTTTCAAAAGAAAAAAAGATTCAACTTTAAGAAGAAAATTCTTATATTTATCTGCCTTAAAACAAAACAACAACAAAAAAGCCCAGTCTATCTTAAATCTGGCTACTTCACAGACACTTTTATTAAATTTGTTTTTCTGCTCTTCTGTTTCACAGAAGGGACAAGCTGTTTATCAACAAGTTTTTTGTGTTGCCTTTGAAGGGATTCTGGAGCCAACTGTGCCATTCTGAACAGATTTAGCTTTATCACAACGAAACATTCAGGAAAGGGTGGTAGTGCTTTCTACTTCCATATGAATGATAGTTCTGCCATCAAAGTGGCCATAAGAGCAGCCAGCAGGAACTTTTTAAGTTGTTGTCTGTCAGTTATTTCCATGTAAATATACATTATTTGCAAGTTAAATTTGTTTTGTTTTCCCCAATCTGCCAGTTCTACAAACTCAAGCTGACAATCAAGCAAAGTTCTTCTCATGCATAATTACCTTTAACAAAGAATCCTCTGGCCAAATTGATTCACTGACACTTGAGCATTTTGTTTCCTCTCAGCACTTTTTGCACAGCTGGTGCAGACCAGAACTTAACAAACATTGCTTATACGCAAGAAAATGTTGAACCTGGTTTATTGTCAGCACATCTCCTCTGCTGGGCTTGCACATCACAGAAAATAGTTAAAACATCAGCTTTGAAAGCAAGCTAGTAGCTATGACTTTGAATACACATAAATAACATACCGAGTAGGTGGTAATTTTACATTGGAGTGGGAGATGTTAGATAAAGTCTCTTGTCAGTGCAGCTTTTGAAGTACCTGGGACTGAGTGCTGCTATCTTTCATGTTTATTCCACTCTGCCCTTTGCTGTACACATGTAGCACCTTCACTTTACCCAACCCCATGAAAAAGATTTCCGGGACAAATAAGTTTTCAGGGCTTGGGAAGAGATAATTAGACAATTAGTTCAGTTTTGTTCCTTAAGAAACAGTGCATATTTTTAGTGCCTAAACATCTCACTTTTGCTTTCATCTGCTTTTGGCCTTAGAAAGCTGGAAAGTTTTATATGTGTTGTGCATAGGTAATAGCATGGCCTGAACACAGGTAGGGTGTTCTCTATCTGATACAATAAGCAGTTACTTTAAATTAAAAGCAAGAAACTGATAACTGGTACTGAAAGAATGAAAAATGTAGTTTATAAAACACACTTTACCATATGATATTTGCCTTATATCCAAACCAGTAGGCCAAGAAAAAGTTGATTTTCATTTGGAACACAGGTTGGGGATCCCTGCTCATCCCATGTCAATATTCAAGTACTCATCAACAGGGGTGAACTGATCTCCCCCCCCTTTCTTTGTT
This sequence comes from Astur gentilis, assembly GCF_929443795.1. Taxonomy (NCBI): domain Eukaryota; kingdom Metazoa; phylum Chordata; class Aves; order Accipitriformes; family Accipitridae; genus Astur; species Astur gentilis. Next base: position 16,990,059 of record NC_064900.1, on the reverse strand, counting down.
CATACAGGGTAACATACACTGGTACCTGCAATCAATAGTTACTTTTATTGTACTGCTATCTGCTTTTCATAAGAATTAATGGAATCATATTACAAACTGCTGGTCTAGTACTGAGGAAACACCCATAAATTCTGCTTTGATGAAAGACCACTATGCAACACGTAATATCTGTGAGACATCCATGTTGTACCCACTCACATCCAGAAGTCAGCCTATTCTTTATGCCTAAGTGATTACTTTCAGTGATAGATGAAACTGTCTTCCCTACTTCTCCAGATGCAAGAATTTTTCAGTTTATTGCCTTTTTGCAGAAAAGGAGATCAAAGTAGAAATGGTGATAAATATCTCTAACTCCATCGATACCAACATCTTCAGACATAAAAATGAAGAGCTTTAAATATGTTTGCACAAAGATTCTTTCAGCATTATACCGATCAGCAAGAAATTATATACATACTAGTGTCAACACTGCAGACCTTTATAAATACCCTCAAAGATGAAATTGTCAGTTAATAGCAAATAATCCTAACATTTGTTAACAGTCAACCAAGGACAGTTTAAAACAGACAGATAGTTATTTACAGCTGTGCCAGATGGAGCAGTTTGAAAAATGTTTAACTACTCTTTAGTTAGCATTTAAAATATATTCTTCAACATCCTTGAATATTTTTAAATTGCAGAGATTTTTATTTTTTTAAGTACAATTTAACTGCAAATATTTTTATGTTCCTGCTGTCAAATACAATTATACATGCCTGTAAATACAAGACAAATTGCCTACAGAAAACTATTGGTGGAGCTTACACAGCAGAAACATTAAATATTAATAAATGAATACATCAATTTTAGTGGTAAGTGACTGAACTTTGTGGGAAACTTGTGTGTTATTTATTGTAATACTTTATTTGAACATGACATTTATACTGCACTATACATTGGGGGGGATTAGTGCCATCTGTGTGTCTAGCTCTCAGATAAACAGTCAATAACAAAACCTTTAAGGAAGGGGCATTGAGGTGGCAGTGTTTTGATTCAGTGTTATCTCCATATTTATTTAGACCCTCCAAATCCACTGCAGGTCTCTGCTGTTTTCTTCCACCCTCTTGCAATATTGTCTAAGAAATATAAAATCATTTTAACAACAGATTTTAGCAGAATGGCTAAACTGATGGGGCAGAAACACCATGGCATGCAGAGCTGGACACAGCTTTATGGCCTAAAACTAAAGGAAGTATTAGTTTTTCTAGAAAGACAGAAGCAATCAGTAAAATATGATTGCAATGTTCTTTCTCATCAGACCTTCAGCAAACCACTAGATAGCTAGTTCATACTTGAGCAGCAAGCTATACTGTTTTACAAGCCTTTAACAATTTTGTTAACAGTGTGTGTGTGTTTACAGGTCATGTACCTGACGAATATGCCTGGGAATGTCTTGGGGGGGGGGTGGGGGGGAGTGGTCCTCCAAAACAGGTATGTAAACTAAAGCATCTGAATTGCACAATTATCTTTCGTTGCCCCTTGGATATGATTCAACTTAAATCTTCAGGGACATCTCTGGGGATGCCAAAACTTCAGTCTTTGGGTTATCTGCTAAGGTTTCTAGCAGTGCTATCAATTTTTTTTTTAAAGTACAGCCCCTGATCCACTGAAATTGGGGGAAAATTAATTTTACATACACTGAAACAGCCATTGTTAGCCTGGGCTGGATTTAAAGTGGCAGCCTAAAGAGGAAGCTTTAGTCCCCTGATTTCCAGTTCGCTACAGCCTAGGGACAAGAAAAAAAAAAAACAAAACATGGAGAAAGGAGGAGATACAGGGAATTAGTTTGTCTTCTACTTCCAAGCAGCAAAAAGAGGAGGTACTGCAGGGGGTGAATACATAAATATTCTCCCCTCTTTACCACATCACCCCTTCCGCACACTTACTCTCCACTTAGAGGCAGAGGGAGGAAGACGACAGTAAAAATAGCACCTCTTATTTTGGGAAGAAGAAAGAGAATGCCTACAGCAGGACCCGAGCCGATGGGTCTCTTTGTGGACCATGCAAGCCAATGGGTGCAAGCCAATTCATGTTCAAACTCCTCAGGGACTAAGCCTCCAGAGCAGGCTCAGCCAAGGTTGTTTTGGCTGTACAACAAAATATAAGGAGGGCCAGGGACAGCTTCTGGCCATGAAGCACAGAGCTTTGGGATGACTCCCTTCCCTATGGCACACTTTCTGCGCAGTTCTGCAGTTCAGAATGCAAAATCATGCCAGCATTTGGTTTAGGGTGCCATGCTGAGGGGTGGCACGCAGGATGCTGGGATGGTGCTAGGAGTGCCCCAAGCACAGGGCCCATACCCAGAGCAAGCTCCATCCTTTATGTCGAAACTCACAAAGCCCTGAGGGAACTCTCCTGCCACCTGTGGCTGGGCTTTCTCTGATCCTCTTGGCCTCACCTGTTCAAAGGGGAAGATAAAGCATTTTTTGGTTTTAGATGCACATAACACATTAATATGGTGCACCAACATGCATAAATACAAATCCTGAAGGTTTCATTTTGATGCACACCAGTAGCTTATGTTTGTCTCATGGCATTGCCCAAAGCATGAATTTTAGCACAGCTGCAGAATAGAATCTTTGAATTTGCACTGGAATTTTAAATATTATTACTTCCTTACACAAATTCTTATTGCAAGTGTAGGCATTTTGGATGTATGTCTAAGAAAACCAAGCAAGAACTTAGTCTAACCTTTTATTTGTACCAAGTAGTTGGGACACACTATTTTATTAGCTGTTAAATCATCTAGCCTATGCACTATTTCTACTGTTATAAGCTGGAAACACAAATTGCAAGATTCTTGTAGAGGGGAAAGCAATATTCTTTATACTTTTTCACTTTTGGTTTGTCATGGGTAGGGTGTGGTACTGTTCAGACACTTCTTGTATACACATATGGCTCCTGTGATTGTAATTGGGCTTATACTTGTCCTAATCTTCAATGCAGAAAAAGAGAAATATAAGTGGGGCTACATTCCAAACTTGCAACTAAAAAGTGGTTCTGGGTTTTTTTGTTTTGTATTAATATTGTACTAATGTCGTGGTTTCAGCCCAGCCGGTAACAAAGGACCATGCAGCCGCTCACTCACTCCTCCCCACCCCTCCTCTGGTGGCATGGGGAAGAGAATCAGAAAGGAGAAAAGAAAAAAAAAGTACCGGAACCTTGTGGGTTGAGATAAGGACAGTTTACTGGGACAACACAAAAGGGCAAGTTACAACAACAACAACGGTACTGATAAAAGAATATATAAAATGAGTGATGCGCAGTGCAACTGCTCACCACCCAGAACCTGACACTCTGCCACGTCCACCACCGAAAGCCAAAAACTCCCCCCCCAGCCCATTCCCCATTAATATACTGAGCATGATGTCACATGGCATGGAATAGTTCCTTGGCTAGTTCAGGTCAGCTGTCCTGGCTCTGCCCCCTCCTAGGTTCCTGTGAAAATTAACTCTATCCCCAGGACATTATCCACCCCTTATTCTATACCATCTACATCATGCCCAGATCCTACATTTTCCAATTAATCACCACCACTTTCCTTGTCTGAGAGAGAGAGAGAGAGAGAGAGAGATGTATACGCCCACACACAAATAGCATTCCCTTAGTCTATGGGCCATCCTTCTAATGTGTCCATCAATTTTATTTAGTCCATGACTTTGGGGCTCCATCTGTTGTAACAGTCCTTCAGGATAGGAGAGATGGTGTGAGGTGTTGGATTGTTGTATGCTGCCTCTGGAGCTTGTGGCTGGTATATTTGGTGCAACCCATGCCCCTGGTTTGCAGGTTGAAGATGTTGATCTTGAGGAAATCGCTGGGCGCCAGTTCAAGTTCCATCACTGTTGCACTTGGCTCAGTTTCAAAGTCCATCCTTCAGTCATTTGGGTAATTCTTACTGTAGTACCCTTGATATGGCATATAGCTACCATAGATATAATGACATACGTTGGCAGGTTATTTAGCAGTTAACATCACACAGCCTAATTCACTGGCTATTCTCTCCCAAAATCAAATCTTCTTGAGCTACACATCGAACTTCCCCATCCTTCTGCATCACCCACCAAGTGCACCCAGGTCCTTGAACAAAAGCAATCCCACGGATGGGTTTGTCTCTGCCTGAGGCAGGAGTAACCCAGACTGTCTTCCCTAACATACTCTTTGTGTGCACTACAGGAACTTTATCTCCTTCTACAGTATGTGGAAGTCTTGGCTGGGCAGGGTCAGCCCAATTGGCAGATCCTCTAGTATTAACCAACCAGGTGGCTTTTGCTAAATGTGTATCCCAATGTTTGAAAGTTCCACCCCCCATTGCTCTCAGTGTAGTTTTCAGCAATCCATTGTATCGTTCCATTTTTCCAAAGGCCAGTGCGTAATAGGGGATGTGATATACCCACTCAATGCAATGCTCTTTGGCCCAGGTGTCTATGAGGTTGTTTTGGAAGTGAATCCCATGGTCCAACTCAATTCTTTCTGTGCTGCCGTGTCATCATAAAACTTGCTCTTCAAGGCCCAGGATAGTGTTCCGGGCAGTGGCATGGGACACAGGATATGTTTCCAGCCATCCAGTAGTTATTTCCACCATTGTAAGGACATGGCGCTTGCCTTGGCAGGTTTGTGGGAGCATGATATAGTCAATCTGCCAGGCCTCCCCATATTTATATTTCAGCCATCACCCTCCATACCACAGGGGTTTTAGCCACTTGGCTTGCTTAATTGCAGCACAAGTTTCATATTCATGGATAACCTGTGTGACAATGTCCATGGTCAAGCCCACCCCTCAATCACGAGCCCATCTATATGTTGCATCTCTTCCCTGGTGACCTGAGGTATCATAGGTCCACTGAGCTATAAATAGCTCACCCCTATGTTGCCAGTCCAGATCCACCTGAGACACTTGAATCTTGGCAGCCTGATCTACCTGCTGGTTGTTTTGATGTTCTTCAGTGGCCCAACTCTTGGGTACATGAGCATCTATGTGACGTACTTTTACCACTAGTTTCTCTAGCTGAACAGCGATATCTTGCCACAGTGCGGCAGCCCAGGTGGGTTTACCTCTGCACTGCTAGTTGCTTTTCTTCCATTGCTGTAGCCACCCCCATAGGGCATTTGCCACCATCCATGGCTCAGTACAGAGATAGAACACTGGCCACTTCTCTTTCAGCAATGTCTAAAGCTAGCTGGATGGCTTTCACTTCTGCAAATTTACTTGATTCACCTTCTCCTATGGCAGTTTCTGCGACTTGTCGTATAGGACTCCATACAGCAGCCTTCCACCTTCGATGCTTTCCCACAATGTGACAGGATCCATCAGTGAACAGGGCATATTGCCTCTCATTTTCTGGCAGTTTATTATACAGCGGGGCCTCTTCAGCACGTGCCACCTCCTCCTCTGGCGACATTCCAAAAGCTTTGCCTTCTGGCCAGTCCATCATCACTTCCACAATTCCTGGACGATTGCAGTTTCCTATGCGAGCCCATTGTGTGATCAGTGCGATCCACTTACTCCACGTGGCGTCAGTCGTGTGATGTGTAGAGGAGACCCTCCCTTTGAACATCCAGCCCAGCACTGGCAGTCGGGGTGCTAAGAGGAGCTGTGTCTCAGTACCAACCACTTCTGAGGCGGCTCGAACTCCTTCATATGCTGCCAATATTTCTTTTTCAGTTAGAGTATAGCAAGACTCGGATCCTCGATATCCTCGACTCCAAAACCCCAGGGGTCGGCCTCGGGTCTCCCCAGATGCTTTGTGCCAAAGGCTCCAGGTAGGGCCATTCTCCCCGGCTGCAGTGTAGAGCACATTTTTAACATCTTGTCCTGCCCAGACTGGCCCAAGGGCTACTGCATGAACAATCTCCCGCTTAATTTGTTCAAAGGCTTGTTGTTGTTCAGGCCCCCATTTAAAATCGTTCTTCTTCTGGGTAACTTGATAGAGAGGGCTTACAATTAGACTGTAATTTGTAATATGCGTTCTCCAAAAGCCCACAACACCTAAGAAAGCCTGTGTTTCCTTTTTATTAGTTGGTGGAGACATAGCTGCTATTTTCTTGATCGCATCCATGGGGATCTGACGACACCCGTCTTGCCATTTTATTCATAAAAACTGGTTCTCCAGTGCAGGTCCCTTGACCTTACTTTGTTTTATGGCAAAACCAGCCTTCAGAAGGATTTGGATTATTTTCTTCCCTTTCTCAAAAACTTCTTCTGCCGTGTTGCCCCATATGATGATGTCATCAATGTATTGCAGGTGTTCTGGAGCTTCATGTTATTCTAGTGCAGCCTGGATCAGTCCAGGGCAAATGGTGGGGCTGTGTTTCCACCCCTGGGGCAGTCGATTCCAGGTGTACTGGACGCTCCTCCAAGTGAAAGCAAACTGTGGCCTGCACTCCGCTGCCGAAGGGATTGAGAAAAGCACATTAGCAATGTCGACTGTGGCACACCACTTGTCTGCCTTTAATTCCAGTTTGTATTGAAGTTCTAACATATCCGGCACAGCAGCACTCAGCAATGGTGTGACTTCATTCAGCCCACAATAGCCTACTGTTAGTCTCCATTCCCCATTAGATTTCCACACGGGCCATATGGGACTATTAAAGGGTGAGCGAGTCTTGCTGATCACTTTGGCTCTCCAATTGGCAAATCAGCTTATGGATGAGGATCAGGGAGTCTCGGTGCGATATTGCCACCGGTTCACTGTTGTTGTAGCAATTGGCACCTGTTCTTCAACCTCCAGCAACCCCACAACTGAAGGATCCTCTGAGAGGCTGGGCAAGGTGGACAGCTGTTCAATTTCTTCCGCCACCAATGCAGCTATACCAAAGGCCCAACAGTACCCCTTTGGGTCCTTGAAATGCCCCCTCCTGAGATAGTCTATGCCAAGGATGCACGGGGCCTCTGGGCCAGTCGCAATGAAGTGTTTCTGCCACTCATTCCCGGTTAGACTCATTTCAGCTTCCAATACGGTTAGCTCTTGGGATCCCCCTGTCACACCAGAGATACAGATGGGTTCTGCCCCTTTATAACTTGATGGCATTAGAGTACATTGTGCACCAGTGTCCTCTAGAGCCTTATATTCCTGTGGGTCTGATGTGCCAGGCCATCGAATCCACACCATCAAGTTGACCCAGTTGTCCCTTTCCTCCACCTGGCTGGAGGCAGGGCCCCTCTAGTCCTGGTCAGAGTATCTGTTACTCACCTTTCTCAAATGTGAATCAGAAGTCCCTTCAAGAGGATCAGAAATGAGATCAGTCCTTCTACTCTGTCTGGGGTACTGCTCGCGGGAAACTGGAGTGGCATTTTTCCAAGAAGAATCCTCTTTTCTGATTGCTTTTTCTCGCAACTCGCACATTTGTGCATCTAGGATTGAGGTAGGTTCTCCATCCCACTTTCTCATGTCCTCTTCATGGTCACACAGGTAAAACCACAGGTATGCCCATCGTGTGTACTTTCTATCTCCTCTCTCTTGGGCAGAGGAACGCTTACTCCTAATAGCTGCAATGCGGGCCTGTACAGGTGGGGAGACGGACACATCCACTTTGAATTGCTGGAATTCCCGGGACAATACCTCTACAGCTGAGACACAGGCCCATAGGGAAGAAGAGAGACTTCCTTTGTATTGCTGGAGTTGGACAGCCAGTTGGTCCACCGTTTGTCCATAGCCTTCTTTCCAGGACATTACTGCCAATGAGTTGGCATAGGTTGGTGGCACACTTTGTAGAAGCTTCTGCCACATGGGTTGTGTGCATTGGACTTCATCTGGATCTGGGGTTGACTGCTCATTTTCTGGATCATTATAAATCACCTCCAGCACGGCTAATTCCCTCAGGTACTGGACACCTCTCTCCATGGTGGTCCACTTGCCTTGGTGACATGTAACATCATCCTTGAACGGGTATCTTTCCTTCACACCTGACAGAAGTCGCCTCCAGAGGCTGAGGACTTGTGTTTTTTTCCCAATCACCTTGTCAATGCCCCCTTCCCTAGACAGGGATCCCAGCTGCTTGGCTTCCTTAGCCTCTAATTCCAAACTACTGGCCCCATTATCCCAGCATCAGAGCAGCCAGGTAACAATGTGCTCACCTGGGTGGCAGTCAAAATCTTTTCACATGCCGTACAACTCACTCAGGGATAGAGATTGGGTGATTATTTCAGGTTCTGCCTCTTCCTCCTGTTCTCGTGATGACCCTGGTTCACTTTCATCCTTCACCAAGCAAACTGATTTCTTTGTGCATTTCATCTTCTGTATAGGGGGCAACTGATACTGGCACAGGTTGGTTCTCTGGTTCAGCTGCAGTGCCTGTCACCAGGATTGGGGTAGCCACAGTACCTGTCACTCTGTTTTCCCTCTCTTCCCCCTGTGGGTGCTGCCTAATATCAAGCGGTGTTTGGTAGATACCGGCCAGGGCCCAGCACAGTGAGGTAAGTTGTGCATCTCTGGAATAGCCACAGCATTTTCCTTTCAAATATTCTACCACTTCATGAGGGTTCTGTAGTTTTTCGGGAGTGCAGTTCCAAGCCACTGGAGGTGAGAAGTTCTCTAGATTCCTGCCCATATCCTCCCACATGCCATGCCACCCATGAGTATCCAGCTTTGGGGGAGATCTCTGGGTGGTATTCTTAAAAAACTTTTTTGTAGTCCTAAACAAGACCTGAATCATATTCAGGAGACATAGCACTAACAGCATGCTGGCTTGCGCATCCCAAGGATATTCAAAATTCTCAAAAGCTGTTGTAATTGGCCGGAAGGAGAGAAGGGAGGTGAACGGACGGGGGGCGGAAGTACCCCCCCCCCCCGACTTCCCCATGGATTGGGTGCAATTACCAATAAATTCCGATAGAAGGCGCCCGAAGTATGGAAATTATATCAGTGCTGCATACGGATACCAGCTTAACCTCATGACCAGTGATGTAATCATTTCATAAATCGACATCAGTCGCCAGTGTAGCAAAATGATAATCCCGATCCCTCTCCCAGAGGTGATAACCGTAACCGCAGGGAATACATAGAGCATATAAGAATTTACACAACGCCACCATGTGACCAAATGAACCAACATTGTGACTAGCAACTATTTAGCCATAAGAAATGCGTATAACAAATTTGTTTTAACACGCTCTGGCCAGATCTGTCGTTATCTCAACCCTCGTGCCCCACGTTGGGAGCCAAAAAAGACTGTCGTGGGTTCGGCCCAGCCGGCAACCAAGGACCGCGCAGCCGCTCGCTCACTCCTCCGACCCCTCTGGTGGGATGGGGAGGAGAATCAGAAAGGAGAAAAGAAAAAAAAAGAGCCGGAACCTCGTGGGTTGAGATAAGGACAGTTTACTGGGACAACACAAAAGGACAAGTTACAACAACAACAACGGTACTAATAAAAGCACATACAAAAAATAAAAGAATATACAAAATGAGTGATGCACAGTGCAACTGCTCACCACCCGGAACCCGGCGCTCCACCGAAAGCCGAAAACTCCTCCCCAGCCCGCTCCCCATTTATATTCTGAACGTGATATTACATGGCATGGAATAGTTCCTTGGCTAGTTCAGGTCAGCTGTCCTGGCTGTGCCCCTCCCAGGTTCCTGTGAAAATTAACTCTATCCCAGCTGAACCCAGGACAACTAATAACAGTAGTCTCTACCACTCAAGAAGAACGTTGAGTCAAAAATGCAATATTCCAATGAATGGAATACCTCCAGCTAGAGGAATTTAATATTTCTTTTGCTTTATTTTCCAACTACAGTTGCTCTAAAGGCAATGGTAGAAGTTAACACAATGGTTAACGCATTGGATCGATATCCACATCACTTATACTCTTCTGGTCTTTTTTCACCCTTCAACAGATGAGCAGGGAAAAGGAAGAATCAGGAACAGAAAGAAAAAAGCCCTCAGAGACCTGAAAAGCTGAAAGCTGAGTTTAAGTTCTCTTGTTCTCATTTAAAAATTAAATTTGCAAGATAATAAACCCATAGTTGTTAACTCATCATAGTTTCAGATTTGGCACAGTCCTCTGAGTACTGTGCACAGCTCAGGAAATGTCTATATCCTGTTTTTAAAGCACTCACTTGAAACATAGACTAACTAAACGATGTAGGTTCTGTATTCTACTTTAACATACACCTTCAAAAAAGTTGTGTAATTAGGGAACACATGCTTTCCAGGACTGTGGAAACTACAGCAACTTACACCAAGTATAACAGATGAAGGCCCCCTAAAAGATTTCATTTCTAGTGGCTCTTGATTGTCATGAAGAGCTGCTGCTGAGCACAGGTCTGTACTCTCTGGTCAGAGCTGCAAAGGTCTAACTGACCCCAAGGTAGAAACTCAGCTATTCAACTCCTGCAGGAGATTTCAGGCTAAGGATGTGCAAATAATATAAGCTACCTAGCACCTCCACTGCCAGGTAGGTTCTGGATTATACGCTTAAGTGCATTATAAAGGAATTGCCCTACCCTCACATTCTCAGTGGGAAATACCCCTAGTTTAGTAGGTGAGATTTGCCAAGCAGTATTGCTGATCCACTTTAAAGCACGCTGGATTTATTGTAGCCTATTTTCACCCCAGCCAGATATTTAGACAAAAGACAGTAATTCACCAATCATATCTTTTTTTATAAATCTATTTCTTTTATGAAGTTATATCAGTTGGTGCCATTGCTTGAGACAAGATTTTTATATGTGACTTAGAAACTTATGTCTGAGCAGGTCATTCTATACTCTCTTTGTAGTCAATGAAGAGAAAAAGACAGAATGCAAGTCCTCTCATCTGTTTTAAACATTTTGTTTTCAGATGTAAAGCATGCACCCTAGAAGGGCTACTGAATATAAATGGAGTGCAAAAAAAAAAATCAACAACCCAATAGTTAATAGATGTTTGCATTAGCTGCATCCACAGAGCAACAAAGCTGCTGAAGGGTCTAGAGAATGAGTCTTATCAGGAGCAGCTGAGGGAGCTGGGGCTGTTTAGTCTGGAGAAAAGGAGGCTGAGGGGAGACCTTATCGCTCTCTACAACTACCTGAAAAGAGGTTGTAGCGAGGAGGGTGTCGGTCTCTTCTCCCAAGTAACAAGCAATAGGATGAGACAAAATGGCCTCAAGTTGTGCCAGGGGAGGTTTAGGTTGGATATTAGGAAAAATTTCTTCACCGAAAGGGTTGTCAAGCATTGGACCTGGCTACCCAGGGAAGTGGTTGAGTCACCATCCCTGGAGATATTTAAAAAGCACATAGACATGGTGCCTGGGGACATGGTTTATTGGTGGACTTGATAGTGCTAGGTTAATGGCTAGACTTGATGATCTTAAGGGTCTTTTCCAACCTAAATGATTCTGTGTGTCTACATAACCAAATTAATCTCTTCCCTGGAATTTTTCAGACTACACTGCTGAATTTAGTATCATTAGAAGTAGAAACTGCATCTCTTCTTTTAAATGGGTGGATTAAAAGCCATGCTCTTCTCAGTTTTGTGTCACTTGAAATGCTGTGCAAAGTTCCCCAAGTAAAAAGAGACTCTCTTACAGTAAAAATATTCTCAGTCACAGATTGAGCTGGCCTGGTACACTGAAAGCAGGATAGCGATCTTGATAGCTGATTTACAGATTTATTCATCCTAAATGCTTTAGGGAAAAAAAAAAAAAAAAAAGGACTTAAACCAAAAAGCTCATTTCAGGGAAGCATAATATGAGATAAACACTACACTAAGCATAAAGGATGTCTGGCTGTCTGTCGATCTGAAAAACTTTTAATTTAATTTTACCATGTATTCTTTTCCAGATGTAAAGATTGGTCACCCTTGCTGCTGTCTGTGATTTTCTAGCTTCTAGCCTTACAAGATTCTTTAGCTGTTCATCAACCAATATGCATATATGACACACTGCAAGAAAGATGGTATTGCTGTTATGATGGCTTTTAAATAACAGGTTCCTGACATTTGATATTTGTTGGATCCCATCTCTTGATCACTTAGCTTCCTTGTTGTTGAGCAAATAGTCTTTACTCACATTACCCCTTCAAAATATCCTGCAAGAAATTCTTGACACACCAAACAATTCTTGCACAGCATTTCTTTTCAGTATAAGTATTATATTTCAGCATTTCAGATATAAATTTTGTATGCAGCAATTTATTCTCTAGCTTTCTGTGAATTTGAATTCATAATGCTTTGGTAAAATTCTTAAATTTTCAGCTAAACTTTTCTTCACAAGACTCTGTTTGCCTGGTCCGCTTTGCTGCCCACCTCCTCCTATTATCAATTTATCTACGTGTACTTGTCCCAGTGGCAACAATGATGTTGCTTAGCTGGTGCTATTTTTAATCATCAAAACACTTTGCAAACATCGTCTTTAGATCTGCATGGGTAAGATTTTGGAGTACCACTAGTGCCTTTCACTAGAGAAATACGGAGGAAAGTAGACGGCATAAAGCTTCTGCATGAGCAAAAGGTTTTGATTAGAACTCGCATCTCTCTATATTCAGACTCTGTTTGAAACTCTTCTTTCCTTGCCAAGCTCTGCTTTGGTGATGTAAGCCAGATGCAATAACAAACGTTTTCTGAATTATTTTTACATTATGTAGCTTTTGGTGTAGAATTGAGCTGTTTCATTTTTGTGTGTCTCGTCAAGGGGAGAACATCATCTGCCCTTCCCTCCATCCTCCCCTGCATCCCCTATACCACAACCTTTTCAGCATCCCTCACAGTTTGATACTCCTTGAGAAAGTAGAAATTTGTGTATGGTCTCTGCAAGCTTATCAGATGTAGACTTGTGGGAGGTGTGGATTGTAATTTTTTGTAATTTGTCACTATTGTGGAACAGAATAGTGGCTTTTGTTTTGTTAGAAATAGTCTAAACATTGCAAATAATTTCAAGTTTTTGCAATTAAATGTATTTTGTTTGATTGTGCCATTTGTACATTTAGCTCCTTCTTTCTCATAACTAAAAGATTATCTGATGAATAAATATCCTAGTTATAGACAGGATATCAGAGTAAGGTCTGGAATATTTTACTACAAAGCTATTGTAAAACTTTGAGATCATCCACTAGTATGGCAACTTAAAGTAGCTCTTGTAAGAAGTGTCTTGTTTTTGAAAGTATCTTCTCAAAACAAATATCAGGAATCAAATTATGTCTATTCAATAAGAATCCATTCACCTTATTTTATAGTATTTCTACCATATTCAAAATCATATTTCTGTTCAATTTTACAGATATTAAATATATAAAAGTCTTGTAAGTCTGAGTACTTGTGTCCAACTTCAATTACCTTAGTTCTGCTTATTTTGTTTTATTTATAACTTTAATCCAAAATAGTGGATACGTCAACCAAAACCATGTCAGGACTTGCCAAGCTATTGTAGCCCAGCTCACCAACGTGCATGAATCACGTTGTTAGCATTTCACATTCTGGGTCACTTTTTTAGGCTTTAAATGTGGCTCAGGAAAGTTTGGAGGTTTTATTTAATCAACAAAAGAGATTTATGCTTTTCTTCCCCTCAGATATGATCTAGCAGAATGCTACCCAATATGACTGGAGCTTTTGGGTATCTATGCTGATAGGCAATAACATGTTCCCATGATGAAAACAAGAAGGCACTTTACAGTATAGGAGATGGAGTTGTATGATTAGGGATCCATAACGAGAATTCTTACTATTTCCATGGAGATTATGTGCTGGAAATGGCTAAAAGGAGGAAAATCAGGATGCACTGGTCAATCAGTGTATGGCTGTGAACTGTTAGTGTGATGCAGGCATGGAAAAAGCTAATGACATTTCAAGGTGCTTTAGGCAAGATAGTTTTGGAAGAGAAAGAGAAGATTGTCCTTTTGATAGGCTTCACTGAGACACTATTTGGACTACTTTTCTGGTCATTTAAATTCTGAAAAAAATTCATGTAAGCTAGAAAGGGTACAGAGGAAGAACAGAACAATGATTAAAGGAATGGATTATTCAGCATATTCAGCAAAGAAGTTACAAGAGCTTGGACAATTTTGCCTTGCCAAACAAAGTTGAGAGGGGGCAAATAGGAAGACAAGAGAAGATCAGTTTCAAAGATAACATCAGTAAAAGTCCAATACAAACTGGTATTGAATCAACTGAAAGTGGAAGTTGGGAAGGGGGGAAAAAAAATGCTTTCATGCTTATCAGCATAAAACTCTGGATCAACCTTCCAGACAAAGCAGCTGGAACAAGGAACTCGCACTGCTTTAAAACAAGAGTTCAATCACTTTATGCAGGGATACCTAAGAATTGCTGCAGAGAAAAAAACAACTCTATGCTACAGGTCCTTGAATTGCTGGTGCAGTGGTACAGCCAAAAACTTTACTTGTATGACACCTGTACTGTATTAAACCTCTGCATCAGAATTTCTTTTGGTTACCTGCCAATAGCAAGAAAGTTCTTTTTGCCTATGACACACCATTTGTTTTCAGAGGTTTTCTTCTCCTTCCTCTGAATCCTGTCAGATTAAGTCTAGAGTGTTTTTCAGCATTCAGCTTTATTGCCCCAAAGTTGGCCCCATCGATTGGCTGCAGCTAGAGACAGGCTGCTAGTAACGTGTGCCAGCTTCCCTGCCAACATTCAGTCCCCAGGACTAGGGCAGCAGCTCCTCTCCACTTCCCTCAGGCTAAGCCAAACCAACTCAGCCCCAGCTAAGAAAAGCAAAAAGATGAGCCAAAAATCAAAAAGCAGTCCCTTACTTTTAACATGAGATACAGTTTTTTGGACCTCTGGACATTTCTCACATCATATTACCTACTACTGCAATACTTAAGGCATTTACAATACTCTTATTTGTCCATGGCTTCTGTCATTTTACCACATATAGCCTGCGTTTGTAATAGCATTATCAAGCAATTTGTTTCTGGACTGCTTGCAAACATGCAAAGTAGACAGACATTTTGCAGACCTTCCAAATCAGACACCTGTGGTCAAACTGCCTGTGCATGCAGGAGGCTGGTGTAAGCCTTCGAAACCATTAATAGCACTTAAAAGAAATTTAATTCTGTTAAACAAATAATTGTAGGTGTGGAACATATGTTTATGTAAGTGCTCTGAAACAGCAGTTGAGTTCTTCTGAAGTTGTTAGTATTTACCTTAGGTGGAAGCATTTTTCAAGCTCTGTTGGAAATAATTGGCAGCAAGCCCTGTAAAACGTACTCTGAGAATTGGATTGCTAAAACACAGTAAAACACCCAAATCAATTTCCTAATACTCTTTTAGCCCAGACTCTAATTTTAACACCTCCCCGTTGACCAGCAGCTCTGGCTGACAATAGTTAACTCAGAGATTAGCATCTATCTACATATGACAATGTATTCAAATACTGACTGTACAGAAAGGCCAGAGTGTTTCTTCCTCTCCACTAGAAGGCTGCTTGCTGGCCTCGGCCTCTCCCCTGCTTCAATTTAGAAACTTCCCCTTCCCCAGGTGGCCTCCAAAAACCACCTGGCCCCACCCAGTTCCCTGACCTCCCCTCCCAGCCCATTCCATCACCTTTCTCTGCCCTTGCCCACCATAAACAGGGACCACATTGATTCAGCTGGGCTGATCTACCCATCGTGCTCCTTACCTGAGCCAACCACACAGGGCAGGAGGGAAGGCATTCAGCATACTGTTTTATGGTGCTATTAATCATTAGAATTGTTTTTACTGAACAAAACATGCTGCAAAATCAGTAGGCAGTAATCCTGACTATTATCATTTGTTTCATCTGCAGTGACAAGGCAGTATGACCTAACTGCAGCTTTCCTGTAGTTCAGTTATTGTAGATAACACAGCTGTCATTTTCAAGAGTGGTCTTGGTGGTTTCGACATGCTGCTGACAAAAATAACATGGGAATTGTGAGTTCAGTGTCATAGCCAGCTTTAATGATTAATTCATTCCTCCGGTTTTGTTTACTAAGATCTATGATCTCTGCTTTTATTTTTATGTAATCACAATACTTGCTGAAAGAGAAGAGGAATCTTGGGGATGTATGCAGGAGGATTCCTTCTCAAAACAGGAGCGGACCAAAAATGAAACCACCTTGCCATATAAATGCAGGAGTGAATTCTACATAAAAGCAGAATTAGTATGCTGATTGAAAGAAAACTGGGGGGGGGGGGCTATATCCCTTATTTAATAATAGTTTTTCGTTACAGTTTGCAAAAGTGTGGTCTCCTCTAACCATGTATTACTTCTGAAATGGTTTAAAACATGTGGTGGAAGTTCCAGGTATAGGAGTTACAATAGAAGCTATCAAGGAAAACAATATATAGATAGATACATACAAATCAAAACAGAAGATGATCTGTTTAATCATTTACATAGGGCTGTAGTACATTATGATTTCTTGCAAATACCAATCCCTGTAACACCAGTTTTCCTCATAGAATAGTATTTTTAGAGGCAATCATAGACCAATTAGTATTAATTAAGATCGTAAAAGATGAAGTATCACATAGGAAGCAATTGTCTAGGGTGAGAAATGGTGTAACATCAGGTCTATAAAGCATCTGTCTGCTTAATGGGTTGAATCACATCTAAGCACCTCAAAACCACCCTGCTAGGTAGGAAGCTAGCAGGATCCACACATGTAGTCTCTTGTATCTTGCAGATACACTCAACCTGGGGTTCTTTCATACTTCCTAAGAGTGTGGCAATGAAGCCCAAAACACTGGTTTTAAACTAGCCACTGTAAGGATTTGGATCATGTCACCCAATGGATCTCCTCTTTCCACATGTTGTTGTTCACTTTTGACTTCAAGATCACAAAATGTTTTCAAGCTAAGGAATCTGAGAGAAGTTGTGAGCTAGGTATACCTAGTCATGGGCCCTTCAGCTCTGAATTTTTCTTTCCCCTTTTAACAGCCACATCCTGGAGATCAGCATTGTCCCTGCACACTGCAAGCGTGTTCTTGGTGCACTGTCATCAGAAAAAAGAAAAAAAAAGAGGAATTTGAAAAATGAGAATGAAATATATACAGATGATAATTGATGGTAACAGTAGGGAAGGAGATTAAGCGGGATCTTTGTTAGGGGAATTCAAGCCACCAGCAGCCCTGCAGCTAACATCCAGCAAGTAAAAAAGAAGTGACAACAAATGTCATAGCCCTGAGCCCAGCCAGCCAAACCCCTCGAAGCGAGACATTGCAGAGCGTGCTGATGCACTCAGTGTCCTGACAGTGAGTCTAACCCTTCTCTGGATAGAAAGGCAAATCAGGGAGGGGAGAGCAAGGTACAGGAGATAGTCAGTTCTTATATATACATATTTTGGAATGGGGTGAGAAGATGAATCAGTTTATTTGAAGAGTGAGATTATTAAGGAGGTTTGAACAGCATGTGCAGGAAAAAATCTGATTATGCAAAATGGAAAAAAAAAAGAAAAAGAGGAGGAATTAAAAAGATTCCAGTGTCAAAAACACTAATTTGTTGGAAGAAGAACATCAGCCAGCAGGTTGGACTGCATACTGAGTGGAAAGCGATGAGGAAGAACAGAGGGAAGAATAATAAGAACAAAAAGCAGCAGCAGCTAATGGGATAAGTTTCTGTGAAAACGAGCCTAAAGATTCTGAGATGTATATGCAAAAGTCCCTGCCATGTAGAGGTCTAAATGTGTGTAGGAGGAGGGAGGGGGGGTCACGCAGGCAAAACCTGACATCAAATATTGATTCCATCTATTGTCCAAACTTGTTGAAACCCCATCCTAAAAAAAGCATGCTTTTACAGAGACAGTCTTATAGTAATTTCTTCTCTTCAAACCCTGAACCCTACAAAGAAATTCACAAAGAAAGTTTTTAAAATCACGATAGAAGTAAACACTCATATCATTAAAAGGTGATTGTTAAAACAGATGTCACTTTAGCTTCTTTTCACTTGCCAAATTCATGAAACAGTGTGAAACAGAATATAAAATGCTAGAGAAAGAGTTCTTTGCTAAAAGGTCATTTAAACCAGAAACTTCTTTGAAGATGTAAAGCCACTTCAGTATTATTTAGTCCCAGTCACTCAGCAGGGTATCAGCAGTGAGGGACCTATTCTGTTAACAGATAGCCCTCCAGACTATGCCAATACCTGAAACATTGAAAAACACCTATTTATGCTTTTATATTTTACAATGATCACAAAGAAAGGCCTTCCCTGGTTTCTAGGTCTTAGGCAACAAAATTCATCCAGTTTTGTAAGGAGATCTCTCCTGCAGATGCTCTAGTGAGCCGGCAGAGCAGAGTAACAAATTCTGGGCCTTTACTCACAGCCATGTAATCCTGTTGACTCCTGAAGAGAAAGTGACACATACAACGGAGATCAAAAAGTACTTAGAGGCAAAGGCCCAGATCCCTAGAGACAAATGAACAGCAGAAGAAATGTTCTGAGGCATGAAACAGCCAAAAGTACAACTACAGAAACTAGGTAAAGCTAAAGTCTGGCAGAGTTTGGGTTTTGGCATTAATGAAGAAGTTACATAGTCAAAAGAAATCTTGTTAAACACCTGTTCTTTGTGTTTCCTGCTGTTGCATCCAAATGTTATTTAAATTCTGTTCTTTCCTTAATTAGTTTTCAAGTTGCAACATCATGTCAGCTGCACAGTCAGTGTCTTGCTTCTCCTTTTGTTCAAGCCTGAAGCAACTCTGCTTTTATTGAGAGCTGGCTACTCTTGGTGCTTCAATCCTTCACTTACATACAAATATATGCATAGATATAGATATATACATATAATAGCCCTTTACACATTTTTGTCATGATCGTAGTAGCTAGACACTTCTTTAACAGATTATTCCTGTTCTTGTAAATGAGGACGAATATCCAGAGATTTGAGAACACACAATATGAAAAAATTTACTTAAAATGCTCAGAACAAAAGCCCCTTTAAAAAAAAAAAAAAAAAAAAAAAAAAAGTCAGCTGTGTCTTGTCTTCTGCTAAAAAGAAGACAAGAGAAGATGGAGACTGGGAGAAGATGAGACTGCAGATCTCAAGATGTTAAAGGTGGCCAGGTCACTTAAGCAGGTATCAGATCACTTACTGTAAGCATAATGGAAAGCCTGTAGTGTGCTCAGTTTTTGAGAGGGCATGCTTTAAGTCAGGGTGTACCCTGCAGACAGGAAGGAGGACAGAAATGAAAAGGGAAGCCCTAAGAAACTGCATCTGGCTTTTGTCTCTTCCCTCACACTTTTCTCCCTCACTGTTCTTTCTTCCACTCATTTTTTCTCTCCCCACTCCTAGCAGCCTCCCTTGAAAACTCCGCTCTTACTGGCAGCATCCAGCATTCAACCCTGCTTGCAGCTACCCTCCTCCCAATCCTTCCTGCATTGCTGGAGCCAGCTGCTCTATTTTATCATCAAGCCTTTCCTTAACCTGCCACGCAAGCCTGTTAGGAGGCAAAAATAAACACAATTATTGAAATCCTGTTGCCAAGCTCCTTAGCTGCAATCCTTGCCTGAAGTGTGGCCTAAATCAGAGTGCAGTGACATCTTCCTCCTGCAAAAGCACCCATACGCCAGTAGGCTTTGTCAGCAGAAGTCCTAAAGGTCCTGCAGCAGCCAGCAGTAAATCTAAATCTTCAGATCAGCATCAGCTATAGGCATTCACTAAGTTGGCATTACAAGCTATATGCTCAGATTCCAAGTCTACCAGTGCCGGAGCCCCGTAAATCCCACTTGGCTGGCACAGCAGTGCAGAGTCACAATTTGCAGGGAGTCACTGTCCTCCCTCCTATTTCCCATGCAACAGCTAGAGCAGTAAATGTGACTCTCCCCATCCCACACTTCTCCCTGCCCCACCACTATACTTCCCTCTGCCTCCCTCTCCCATGTCTCAGCCAGACCTGACCCTCAGCCTCAGGTCAAGGATTTCGGCTTTGTCTCCGCCACTGACAAACCTTGAGCATATTGTCTCTCAGGTGTTACTGTCTACAGTACTAACCAAGGCAGTAACCAATGCAGAGACCTTTCCCACCGCATAAAGCCTCCCGGGCACTAGCCTTCATCTATCCATGCGGGTCCTGTGGTATTTAGGAATGAACCTACTTCCTCAAACTCTTTAGGCACAAATCATAAACCCAATACTAGCATTAAGCACATCCTCAGCAATACACGTGGCAGTCCATGGCTAGTTATAAGCCATTTGTCTCATCTTCACCCTTCCTTATCCAAACTCTTCTTGTCCTGCAGAATCCTCTGTAACCTGAAGGTTATGGTTAAGCTGAGGGTGAGCAGGATCCCTCTGGCCAGCACTCTTTCACCGCTGCACCGCTCTGCTCTCTTTCCTGTGCCTCTTGCTGTGGTGAAGTAGCTTGAGAACAACAAGCCCAGGAAGGTAGGGGAGGATCCTGGCTCACCTCACTCTTCCATAGGCAAATAAGGCCTGCCACGGGCACATTTTGGCTGGTCTGCTTTGTGTTACAATCCCCACAGGCAGATCAGATGCTGTCAGAGATGGAGATGACAGCACTTGCTAGGAGCAGTCCCAGAGCAGTCCCAGTCTTCACAGGAACCACCCTGGGGCCAGTGTCAGACCTCCTTTGCATCGTATGAGGCGAGATACAGGGACAGCAACTATCAGGTCGCACATTTCTGAAAACACACAGCCAGGTGTCCAAGCCTTGACAGGTGCCACGTTGGCTAAAAGAGGCTTCAAACAAGGACCTGTCTTAAAACCCTAGGATCATTCCTGTTTAAATTTCCTCACTTAGGGGATTTGCTATTGCAAGACTCTTATTTTCCTCCTGACTAGCTGGGCTTGCAGTCCTTCCTTAACTCTCCAGTCAGGATAATGTGGCATTTGGTTAGTCTGGCTTAAGTAGTACCAGGCTCCAATATTGGAAACTATTTTAAGAGGTGGAGGGAAGGTGTTCAAGAGAGGGAAGCATTACTCGTGATTGACAAATAAGCAGTTGTGTCTTCAGAAGCCAAGCGGGAAGGTATGAGCCTGAGATCTAAGAGAGGAAAATAATGAGATTAAATACTTCTTTGCCTTTTCATTACACATCCAGTTTTCTTAACGGTGTTTTTTCTCTGTAGGAATCTGAATATGAAACTGTGAGATGTTCTGCATATTGCCCTTTTACAGCTTTTATCTGAAATCTTGCAGCGTCAAGTTTTGGCTTCAAATTCTTGAACAGTCTATAAACAATAGTGGAAAATCTATGGTGGAGTGAGTGCAACAGAATTCTCACAAAAAATATAAAAGAAAATATTCTTTTACTCCCCCAAAAAATGTTCTATGGGCACTTACATATTTTCAGTATAAAATTGATTTAGCTAATCTTCTACACTAGCACTGTACTTAAAATCAATTGCATTTTTTCCATTTTAAAATGTTCCGATTTTGAAGCATGATTTTCCTGCTACCTGTACATTCCTGCTATCTGTAATGTGAAGGGATGCTGGTGACAATGAAAAATTTATTTTCCATGGGCTGGAAAGGAGTGAAAAATCCTGTTTCAATTACGGTTAATTATGGTAGCTTTGCTACCTCTATCCCCTCCACTGAAAATGCGTGCCTCATTCAAGCCCCTTGTCCTTCTTTGACCTCTCCTTGCTTACCTAATGTTTCATTCATTAGTAAGATGTGGCAGGAAATGTCATGTAATTAGTGTTGTATTCATCTACTTTGAAGACCATCTACCACTTTGTGACAGATTGTGTGGATTCTTCCATTAACAAATCAACAGATTTACTCATTTCTTTAAAAAAATATTTAAACCTATTGTTACTACTTTTAGCATGTAGCTTTTTCAAGGCAGATATTTAAATATTAATAAGTTTTAGGTCCTAAAAATTTCTAACAAGGTGAAAGTACCTCTGCAGGTCTTGTAGTCTGATCAGTATCTCCCTTCCTCGCCTCCATTTCCTTATTGTTAGATACTCAGTTTCTCAGATGTGTTATACATGGTAAATTGATGAGATATGTCTTGAAATTCCCAACTTTTCTGTAATATACATCTGCTCCAGAGAACTGGCAAGCCTAAGAAGTTCAGCTGCAAATGCGTCAGCCTGAACCTAAGAAGTACAGATTGGAGGCAGTGACTCACTAGTTCATGATGGAGTAACTTTGTGCAGTCAACTTTTTCCTACATGAAACAGCTCTGGGAGAAAAAGTTGGGGGCTGGGCTGGGAGCTGGGCTGGGTTTTTTTTTGCTTATGTGTAGACTTCCATTCCATATTAGCCTCTGGTTTTGTATAAAACGAAGTACACTTAGCTTTCCTCACGGTGGGGAAAATCTTCAGAAAAGACATTTAATAAACTCATTGTTCTACCATCCATTTTTTCTTGGAATTTGCTAAGATGATAGGCTCAAGTGTGCACAGATGGCCCCACCTACTCTAAGAAGGAAAAAAGAAAATTCTCTAGAGAGCCTAACCTGATGAGTGTGTGTGTGTGCACTTTTGTTTAAGCAGGGAGAAACTGGACGAGGTGCAAGTGACCATCCTTCACATCAAGAAGTTATCTGGTTTCTGATCCATAGTGAAAGAGAGCATTGTAAAATTTCAAATCTTTCCACTGAGATTAGACAACAGATAGTGCAGCTATCTCAGCTGTCACAGGTGAGGTGGCCCACAGCAACTGGAGCAAATGAGAAATAGCATAGTTTTTACTTACAGCAAAAGGCTAACCATTAAGAATTTGCAGCCTGTAGCTGGAGGCTGGGGGGGTTGGGGTTGAACGTTTTTGTCTGGGAATAAATAAGACCGGCAAGAGTCTGTGACTTACACTGGAATATAGTAATTAGCATGCCGGATTAGATTTGTACCTCATCTTTAGTCAAAAACAGGCAGAACACTAAGGTGGCCAGCCCGGGTTGGAGAAGGATAAGGAAGAGGAGGGCATTTTATATATTTGGCAGTAGACACTGAATTGCATGTTTTTTGAGCTCTAACATGTCATTTTTTAAACTAAACCATATTGCGAAGCATAGGCACTTTTAATGGATAGAAAGATGTGGCTTAGTACACAATTAGGTGAAAGACCTTGGAAGGGTTGTCCATGAACATTTTTTAATTCAGGCAAAATCCAGACATCTTTACCTAAATCTGTAGTTTCTCTATTTGACAAAATTTCTATCCTCAATGTAAAAGAAACCTGGCTATTTCTCACTTCACTGTCTTTTAGAGAGAAATGCAATTACTTTTGTGCAGCTTTCAGGTACAAAGCAAAAATAACCAACGCACAGTATTTTCAAAATTCCCTGATTTCAGTAGCATTAAAAATTAATTTCTTCGTAAAAGATGTCCTACTTTTTCCTTAACTAATTACAAAGCTCTCTACAATGTTCTCAAATACATTCCACAAGAAAACGCCCTTTGTGCGGAAAGCTAAAAAGTGATTTATCACTGCATATAAAAACAATGTGCTTGAGATATAAACTCAGCCAGGCTGCTGGCTAATTTTTCTAAACTGATGCAGCTTTTGGGTATGGCTTCAGACTGGAGTCCTGAAACAAAATGTAATTTATCAGAATGGAGAGCAATTATTTCACTGTATATCACCATTAAATAAATCTGTTTCAAAAGGTAGCTCTGAAAGTGGCATCCTTAGCAGCTCTATTCATCGGGGCCCCGCAAACACCAGTCAATTTTGAAAATATTGAGTAGAAGTTGAGATTCTTAGATTGCCCAAATCATATCTTCCTTTTACAATGGGACTTACCCTTACAAATATCCATTTTCTGTTAAGCTGTACGAGTTGTGGAGGTGATTCTTTCTGGTACATTCTTACAACTTTGAGGAAACTCTGGTAAGAAATTGCTTTAGCTGAGTAGGAGCTTTCGCTCCGGACACATCCTGCTCACGTACTCCTCCCTGCACCTCTCTGGCAGAAGCTCTCAACATTTGCTCCAGTGCAACCCAGCATTGCTGAAAAACAAATCAAACGACGACGGAAATAGTCCACACCCGGGCTGGCTGAAGCCATTTGTCTTCAAAAAATACTTAACAAAGAAAGCAATCCAAACTAGTGAAAGATAATAGAAATGCTTCCCAAGACTATTTATGCTAGATCTACAGGCTGTTTGTTTGCCTTCTCTGGAAGAAAAATATAATCAGTACCCTGGCTATATCCATCACCATTTCTATGCCCCTCACAGGAATTTTTCCCCAAAAGCTATTTGGACAGCAGCACCTGCATCAGGAAGAAAGGAGTTAAATAATCTGAGCAGGTTTCTGTAAGCCGCTGTAGTATCCAGTACTGCAAACTCTGATAGTAAAGATGAACCAACAGAAAAGTTGTCTGTCTCCCCATCAGTTGCCAAATCACTGATAAAATTTACAGCAAGATTTCCTTTCTTTTTCCAATAACTTTGTTTATATTAAGCCCTGCCTCACCAACAGCTATACATAAAAACAGTCATCGTTTCAGGAAAGTTTGAGCTATGTGATCATTTTGGTAAAAAAGTATTATAAAGGACTAAAATGCTGCCTGCTTTAAAGATATGCCCTTTTGATATGTAAGATATTGCTCTGTGAGAGATTCAACATACTTAGTCACCTGTTCTACCAGTCAAGAAACAGCATATAAATTTTAAAATCCTAGGCCGTGTCCTCTGTCTGTTAATCCCTGAGTTTCCTCACTAGAAGTGCTCTGATTGAGTGATTAAATGACAAAGATCCCATTTTAGTAATAGCTTTCACAAAGAGATACTGGTGTACATTATGAATTCAGATGACCAAGAAACAGCACGTTACATCAACAAGTCTATTTAACACAACTGAAACTGTTATTTTCCTTTAATTTTGAGGAGACTAAGACATTTAATTCTTTCCTTAGCTAAATCACAGGTTGTCTTCCAAATGACTGACTTCTTACAAAAAAATGTTCTCATACCCCAAAATGAAAGCCCAAAAGTTGGCATGGGAGGGACAGAGATGTGGAACTCTGGTTACAACTTTGTTGATTGGTTAGACAAGGAGGTAATTTTACTGCATATTTTCTTATCTTTATTAATTGAAAAACATCCTTTCTCCTTGAAAATGAAGTTCAAGCTCTTTTTCAGTCTTAATCAAGAAATTGTCCTTTTCAGTTTCCTGATCTGTCAAGGTTTGACAGATAAGTTCTGAAAATTGCAACAAAACTGTGATTTTCACTAGCTATCTGAAGATAAATTCCCTCTGGCTCAGTTTTGCCATTTTTTGAAACTGCTGAGCTACTTTTTTGTCTTGTTGCAAGGCCTGAAGAAAGTAGGTTGTGAAAGAAAAGAATCTTTTTTAAAAGCAGATGAAGGGGCATTTATGTTAAATTTTTTCCTTTACTTAAGCAATTTCTGAGGAACAATTCATACAGCGAAGTGCAGAGCAACTCTGACTACTTAGCCTTGCTTATTTTGTCTTATCTGCCTAGACTTCAACCCATCAAAGAATGTTAGGGCTAACATGAAGTGTCCTTCCCAGTAGTCCACGACCTCACATGGGAGTTTTTAGGTTCTTTATGATGTAACATTTATCTTCATGGGAGAAAGTTCTCTCAGTCATGGTTAATCAATGCCTGGAACCTTAAATTGTTATAAACATATATCCATTATTTTGATTTGTGTTTCATAATTGACTTGTCCTGAACCAAAAGAGAGGGAAATACATGCTGACATAATTTTGTTCAGTTGCTACTTAAGTTATGTAATTCCTTAAGCTTATTAGTCAAATTGCTACCCATTGTTGACATGAAGTAATGGTAATATTTGCAGATGGTTAGGGCTTGTGTATGTTACCATTACAATTTCCACACTCACAGGAAGCCCTTGTATGCTATATGTGATGATACGACAGTACTCAGAAGTTTACAGTCTAACAGACACAACAAAAAAATTGCAGAGGAGGAAAATACAATCCCGCAACTGAAATCTGGCATTTTTTTTTGAGTTTAGAAGTGATTCCTGTTTGCAACTGCCCCTTCTCTTGTGCTTTTATGAACCAACTAATTTTGTGTAGTCCTCATGGATGAAATAGCTCTTTAGGAGCAATGTACAATACAGAAATCAGTCTTTTAGCAGAAAAGTTAGTCTTTCATCATGCTCGACAAAAAGCAATTTTCCCTTGCAGTAAGATGAGGACAGATGTGAAAGCCAGGGTAACTTCCTGAAGCAGCAGAGGAAGAAGCAAAGCATCCACGCAGTCTGAATCAAGACAGGTTGGGCAGCCTCATCTTTCTGCTGCTCCTGCCCGTCCCTGCTTTAAATCCGCATCTGCAATTAGTGATTACATGTTCTAATCCTCTTCATACAAGCTATCAGAGGATTGTAACTTCATATGGGAAATATCAGGGGAAGAAAAGCTCAGAACAAAAATGCTTTTTTACAAAAGCATTCAATAACAAAGAAGGAAAAACTAAAAATAAAGAGCAGACAGACTGCATAGGAAGGTTTGTTTAGAACTAAGTAACTTCAGAAAAACAGCTTGGCTTTCAATTTATTGCTGTTCCTTTGTGGGATTGAGCTCTTGTTTGAGGGTGCAATTTATGCCTGCAAAATTAATTTCATACAGAAATAGTCGTACTTGTGAGTAAATGTTATCCTCTTTAGGTAATAAAAGAAATAATGATAATAATCAGATTTGTTTCTACAATTGAATGGCAGCTTAAAAATTGTCAACAAAAGTTAGTCACAAAGAAGGTCATCCTACATATTTAACTCTTCACGTACTGTTAATTTTCATTTTTGCTGCCACCTTCTTCACCATCAGATGGCAAAGATTTCTTCTCATTTCATGGCAATGAACATTTGAAAGGAATAATTTATTTATACACAGATGATATCATGTAATGCTGCATCCTCAGCTTCAAGGTCAGATATATTTATTGTGCTCAGATAAATTACCTTTTATTATCATTATTATTATTATTATGCCTATCCAGTGTAAATAGATTTTGAGCATAATTCTTTTTCTTTCATTTGCAGCAGGGAGTTTTTGACGTTTTAACATAGGCTTTTCCTTCCTATTATTTTATGCATTTGCCCTCTGGTCATTTTCAACCCCTGCAGTCAGAATAATGAATTCCTCTTTATTGCACTGTCAGTATGCTGTCATTATTGTGGAATTTTTCTTCTTCTGGAAGGCTGTTTTGTAAGCTGTTTTTGAAAAGCTATACTACATATGTGTTTGGGATTTATAGGACTGTAGTGATCCATCACCTTCTTGCACATCCGATGCAGCCACTGTAAATTCAAAGAAAAAGAGGATTCTCATCCAACTATGGACATCAAGCCATTCTGGGAAGTATTATCTACTTCTAACTCCTTGCCCCTTTTATGCAGGAAACACAAACTCCGCTCAAGATCACAGATAGGTTTCTGTTTGCCTTTGCAGTAAGGCTGTCATTTTCTTTATGCCACCTCCAGTTACTGCTGGCTTTTGAGAAGACAAAAATTTCTGTGATTCTGAACCTAGGTCTTCTGCACGATAGCAAATGGTGCTGCTAGTTGAGCTTTTAAAACAGCTGTCAGATTCATGTAAAGCTGGTTTTTTTCCCATAATTATCTTAGCACAAGATACCATTTTAAAAGTCTTATTTAGCATCCTCCACACAGTAAGAAAGTCACTTTTAGTCTTGTCATGGAATTATTGCAGATGCTATTTTTAATCACAAAAAAGCTTGCCTCCGTATTCCACACATTTCACAAGACTCTTTCCATTGCTTTTCACAAGACCAAAGCCCTCATAATATCAATGTCTTTGCTAGGAAAGGAGGGCTGGAATTTATAGTTCTGCTTTTTGGTTACCGGCAGACTTCAACCTGACATAATAAATATTCAGACTTGAAGCAAGAGAACCATGAGGCTTGCAAAGCAATGGAAGCAATAAATGTGCTTCAGAGGTGGAGGCAGGTCCAGAATTACTTCTGCTGGACTACCTTCCTAAAGGTAGTTACTGCCACACATGAACTGAGATTACTGGGATTTTGAGCAGATGTGAAATGATTTTATATTGGGTAAAACCAGGTTCGTTTATGTTTAGAAATATTAAGTCCTCATATCCACAAGACAACCGTGTTTATCTGGCTTCTGTTTATTAAACGAAACGGTCATAGGATTTCAGGCAATTTCCTAATTTTTCCCTTTACCTGAGGATGTTCTGCCATAACAAAAATTACCCTGGTTGTAAATTGCATATCAATGGTTCCCAAAAGTCCTTATTTCTGCAGTTCTGTAATGTCATCTTCTCCGTTCTCTGTTCATAGGAATCACTATTCTATAAACAGCCTCAGTTACTGATTGAACATTACCTATTTTTTTCAGATGTTCTTAGAAAGCTAAAAGAAAGTATAATTCCCTATGAACTTTACCTGCTGGGTATGTAAGATTCTCCTTGGAGATGTCTGTTCTGTTCCTGTGCTGAACCTCTAGGTCCAGGGTACTTACATTTTAATTAAGCTGAAAATGATGGCAGGTAAAACAGCTACATCCATACTGCTGTATCATCAACAAGGACTCCCACATCCATCCTCCCTTCCCATCCAGACAAGGTCTTCACAGGAGCTTGTAGGCAGCTTGCAAATATGCCTGCACAGGAACGCCTGGCAGCACTCCAAGCTAGATAACAAGGTGCAAATAGTGATCTAAGCACCCAGGTGGCCTCCAGATCCTCTTCAGAGGATACTCTCTCCCCATTTGGACAAGAATGAAGTCATTGGATGGCATGCCAACAGTGAAATTCTTGACTATGTAAGCACACACCTTTCAAAAATATTCTTTTTTGCATTAGAGGACCAGGAGAGAAAAAGGGAGTGCAATTAGGAAAGGCCTGAATGCAGAGCCAGGTTCTTGCAAACGCAGTTGACATGAGGATGAAAAGGTGAAGATGCAGAAGCTGGAAGGAAAGGAGGATGGGAAAAGGATAGACCATAGGGGGAAGGCATGTACAAAAATGACCTCGAGTCTGTCAAGAAACGGAGCCTTCTTATTTGTCTAGAAAAGCTAAACAAAATCTCTGAGGTGTGTAGGTGCTACCTAGACATTCTGGTACGTATTTCTTACCTTTGGATGAAACATTCCATACAAGATCTCAAAAAGGAACAAAAGCCAGCTTCTCCTCCCTCCACCCCTTCAGATGGAAATCCTTCTGAGTATTTTAAGATCACCCTAAAATTAGCCTGACTCTCGTGCACTCTTGTATTTTCATACAGAACAGTTTTGCTATGTTTGATGGAGTGTGTTGAGAAAAAAGGATGCAGACAATGGTTACACTAACAACTTCCAAGCAAAACCAGACAAGAGGGCTACTCTGCCTTGATCAGTTGTTGCTGATCATCCATTGAATGCTTAACGAGATACAGCTAAGTACATCATTATGTCCTGAGTGCTGCATGTTCCCATAGAAGGTCATGCTGGCCATTCTACCTTTTGTCCTTCCTGGCCTTCCCTAGAGATAGAGAAATCTGCATTGCGGAGGAGGGCAGGGCAAGAGAGACCATGGGCACTCATTTTACTATTTAAACTCTATTATTACTGCCAATAAGTTACATTCTGAAGCTTAGTGCTCTGTACTGAGCAGGAGACTAATTTTTGAAAAATGCAAGTCTTACGTGTACCAGCGGCATGGGGACAAAAGTACTAAGAGCTTTTACTTCTCCATGTTTTTTGAACACATACAGGACCGATCTTATAATTCATGATTTGCTGGGTGCCTCCCTGGCAGGGAGGCTATTGCCCTTCCTTTAGCAATAATGAAACCTGGACTTCCCAAAGTTGCACTGACAACCTCAAGAAACCACATCAGTGACTATCCCAGCCTAGGGCATAGGCCATAGGCCATAATATCAAGTAGATAGTACAACAAATAGGTCTGTAACCACCCTCAAAACCTGCCCCAGAGTACTTTGAGCTGTAAGAACTCATCTGGCACCAAGTCACAGTCAAACATTAGTAGAATTTTATTCTAGATAAATTACCATGTTATTTGATAATGTGTGAAAAATTATTAGTTTTTATCCTTTTTTCCAGGAAATCAATGATCGTTCCTTATTTCTTTTGTCACTCTGTCTTCTTTTTGTTCATTTTTCTTACTGATCGCTCTTCTGCTTTGAAACAAGAACTGCTTTTGATATCTGATTTTCTACATTTTAAGCATATTAGCCATTTAAAGTTTTTATATTTAAAATTAAATTAGTCTATTCTTGGTAGAACCCTCTATTTCTGCTTCTCACAGTGCAGACATTTCACAATGCATACTCTTTTGCAGTATATTTCTTCTTTAGGGAGTTGCTTACTGTGAGACAGTGATAACTGGGGGGAAAAAACCTTAATAATTTGATAATGCAAGAAACAATGCCTTGCAGTTCAAACAGCACATAGTCTGGCATGTTTATGTCGTTAGTTTAATAACATGAGGCCTAATGCTGCAAAATGCCAAGTGCCCTCAGCTACCACTGCAGTCAGTAGGAGCTGACTATTAGCACCTTACAGATGCACTCAGGTACTAATAGCATGAGATACATTAAAACTACTGGCTTCACTAAACGGCAGAGGCTTCCTCCTCCTTTTCCTTTTACTGACCATTTATCTTCAGAAAAGTCCAGGTCAGTTTGTTCAATTCCTTGAGTTCCTCAAGTGGAGCCAATTTCTGAAGTGTCAAATCCTGCAGGTTTTTGCTGGTCATTATCATTACAAAGAATTTCAGACATTGCCAGCTGTGCTCTTACATGAACTCTGTGGGGTTTTCCTAACACTGGCTTCTCAGCTTTTAAAGAATCATTCCCAGTTAGTTGAAGAGGTCCTGAAAATTACAGTTTAGGCCTTCTGGAAATTTTTTTTCTTCCCCTGAAGTAGAGATCCTTCATTGTCACTTACAGAGTCTATTTTGATGAGGTTTTTTGCTTTCTTGCAGGTTTTTGGCAGTATCCAGTGCTGCTAAGGATGATTTAATTCCTACTTCCAGTCCAATCCCCAGGCTTCCTGGCACAGAGGCAGCTTTTCCAAGGCTATTCCGAACACGAGAGATGGTGAGTTGCTTTCTACCCTCACACATAGAGACTCTACATGTGGATTTGTGAGGGATATACCTATTTTAAAGATGATCACATTCATTTAGTTGGGTCTTCCACAGGGGTTCTGCAAAGCACTTTGAATAGAGTTTTGCTGAGCTCTGCGAGATTGACCTTTCCTTAAAGTAGCGCAGGAGGAGAGAAAAGTCTGCATTGTGAAAAGCCTAAATAGAGCAGGCAGACGTAGCCAGGTGAGGGTTTACCTACAGGGTTATTGCAGGCTTAACCAGGCAATGTGAGTACACGCAGTGCAATGGAAAGCTGCAGACCAGCCAGGGAAAAGATGTCAAAGAGGACAATCAGTTTGAGAAAAGAAGGGCAGTGGCCAATGGAGGGATAACTGAATAAATGAAGAATGTCCAGCACAGTGTGAGAAGCTCAGGCACTGCAGGAGGAGCTTAGTCTTCAGTCCTAGTTCTGACTGACCTTCTCCACAGCCTTGGATGTTTAAAAACTCAACATCCACTTCAACTGAGGGGAAAAAAACAACGGTGGCAATATAACGCTTCATTTCACAGGTATATTTTAAAGACTTAACCTTTGTAAGACATTTTGAAGATGAAAAGCACAGCAGCACTCATTACTTTACTTAAGCAAATTTCTCTGTGCCTACCTGAACCTAAAATCTTTTTATATTAGCTCATCACAAAGATATTTTGTGAGAAGATTTTTCTCACTTTTGTGTTGGCCTGTGGTCATTTCATGCCACTGCATGCCTGTCTTTATTTCTGGTTTTGCCTTGTGCAGTTTTGCAAAGAAATGACTTTTCCCATAGCACGTAATTGTAGATTTTTAACAACAACAAAGATCAAATCCCAAAATCCTTGTTTTCCATAGTGATTCAAATACAACAGTTTAAAGATAACATTTCATAAGGCACTTAAAACTGGCTTGAATATAAAAATATTTTAAAACAGAAATGTAAAACTTCCTGCAACAGTGTCAGGAGACAAAATTGTCATTTAATATTGAGACATCTGGATAATAAAGTAACAAAAAGCAAATTAAAATCTTCAGCAGTCAATTGCCTGAGCAAATGCAGATGATGTATGATTGCTCATAAGCAGACCTGAAAATTGCACGTGGGAGTAATGTGCCACCACTCAGCATCTGAAGACATTCTTTCTGGGGTATTTAATCTCATTACTTTTTTGCTAGAGAAAGAAACAGACCCTCAAGGCTGATGTTTTCACATGTTCAGCGCTCCTTACCCTCCATATAAGCGAGTATAAATTCAGAGTCCTAGCATCTCAGGATTGTGCGCACAATCTCAGTGTCTGAAAGATCCAGCAAGGTGCACTTTAAAATTCTTATTCACACTGAGAGGGGCAAGGACAAGGTTGCTGTGCTTGCAGTAACAGAACAATTAAAAAGTGTGACTGGGTAACTGCAAAACTGATGAAAATAAAGTCACCTAATTGTTTCATGGTAACTTTAATGAACATACAGATTTTAGTGAAAAATAGGTCAGAATACAGGCCAGTTTCTGCCTTTACAAGCCTTTCCTGCTGCCATGAATGACACGTACAGAAAGACAGCCAAAGTTGCCAAACTTGTATGATTTTATACTTCTAAGTTGCATTTTGCCTTGGCCAGGAATTCCTCCAACTTCCAAATTAGAGGATGAATAAGCCAGGTCCTGGAGGTATATGCCGAATGGGAGCTCTTCTGATCTGTGACCTCACCCTATTGCTGCCTAATTTAGCTTTTGAAAAGGGGATTAAAGACCACGTCATAAATCAGGAGAAATTCCTTGCATATCTGTAATGAGACTGATGTACAAGACAGAATAACTGTCAAGGCTTCAGGAAAACAGCAAGGTAGGTGATGGTCTTTGTCTCTAATGGAGTTTTAGCCTGTGAGTTGTGTGCTAGACTGCATGAAATGCATACATCTGGTCTACACTGGGTTCAGCTATGAAAGTTAGCAGCATCTGAACCAACTGCAGGTAGGGACTTAATGCTTCTCAGCACAGCTGTGCCCATAATACAGAAAAAGGTGAGTTTTATACTGTATTTGGGAAGTTCAGCTGATTCAGGTGTGGGGAATATTTGGCTTGAAAAGTTCTCTTTGCTTTTTCTTACCATTTTTAAAACGTACTTTCTTTCTTACTATTTATTGTTTTGTATACAGTACAAGAGAAATTTTGGCTGTTCATTTATTCTACTATAATACCTGTGGTGACATTATAGAGAGAAATTACCTGGTAGGAAAAAACAGAAGGGAAATATAAACAGGGCTTTTTTTCTTTTTGTGATGGAAACGGATTTGCTGGCTGCATGCCAGTTTCCAAAAGACAATGACAGACTGGCAGCTTAAAGAAAACAGGTCTTGACAGCACACTTTAGTGCACCAAACATTTTGTAACCTTTTGTGTTATATGAAGCACTTTCATACCATCTGTGCTCCAGCAGCAACGGGTTGCTCTGTCCCAGGCAGAATATTTTGTCTTTGCATAGTCACAGGCATCAATAGAGCCAGATATCAGAATTATAAAACTTGTCTCTGGCTGGATGTATGCAGTGTCTGCTGTTCCCGTAAGCCCTCTCTATTCCTGACTTCCCACAGCCTGTCAAGAGCAGCAGCACAGCTCAGCAAACATGCCGGCATGCAGAGAACTATCAGACGGGTACTACTGTTATGTTAGTGCCACTTTCTGTTTACTACTAGCTTGACTTGCTGAAGAAAAGAAATAACATACGCAAAGGAGGAAAAGGGAATGCAATTGAAAGGCAAGCATGTGTCTCATTAGCGCTATGCGAGTTCCTTATATTCTGGGGAAGGTAAAAATACTTCAATGATGAAAACAGCGCCTTTTCAAATATTTCTTTTAAAAAAAGGCTTTATAAAGACAACTTATTTCTAAGATAAATATAGGTAACACATATACTATCTGCAACTTAAATAGAGACCACAAGGGAAATTAGAAAGCAGAGTATCCCGATTACATTGCCTTCTTCAAGCGGTGCTGTTTGTCATTATTATATAATTGTATGTTTCCTAGTATTGGAAGAAGAGAAAACATTAATACTAATACTTACATAAGTAAAATAAAGGATTATTCCTTATAGCACTATCAGGCCCAGTTTTTGTGCTAGTAAAATCCCATATGCCTATGGCAATGTAAAAGTAACTGAGTTGCCATAATTTTCTTTGATTTCTCAGAATTTTAAAAAAGAGAAAGATCTCTGAAAAAACAGCCCCTCTCATGCAGTAAGCCCTAAATGCAGTCTCTGCTTTCAGTATTGTCGACTTTGAGGCTCAATACTTTTCTCGTTATCATCACTGTTTCATGGATTTTTCTTTAATGAATTTCTGTGCTCAGGCACATAGCTATTTTCTTAGCTATCTTGCTTCATTATTCTGATGGAAGCAGTCTTTTAATTTAAAATATTATTATTAAAAGTAATGCATGAAAATCTTATCTGAAAGGTGTATTGTTTTGGCAATAGATGCAAATCAAAATGCAACTGTCTAGATACTAAATTATATATTTTAATGGAAGACTTTGAGTAAAGCTTAGGAGGGAAGGAGAAAAGTACTTATCAGCATTTATCATTTAAATTACCAGCATATTTGTAGACTATTCATGTATTTCTTATACCTCAATAATTTCGAGACTGAAGTTAGT
The DNA here is from genome assembly GCF_929443795.1 of Astur gentilis. Classification (NCBI taxonomy): domain Eukaryota; kingdom Metazoa; phylum Chordata; class Aves; order Accipitriformes; family Accipitridae; genus Astur; species Astur gentilis. The sequence continues at coordinate 16,955,463 of NC_064900.1, read as the reverse complement.
TCAATGGACAGCAGTTAGCTTGTGATGAAGTCTCTGTCCTTGGAATACATTTCCACAGCAGTATTCCAAAAGGACAAGCTATTCTTGTCCTAGTGCTAGTGTCTTTCAACATCTGATAGGTTTATATTATGCCACTTTCACTTTTGTAATCCACGTAAATATTTACCATCTATTTGTCTTTGAATGTGCACCAAATATTTTTCTTCTTTCTGATCTTATGGGGTACTCAATATCCCTTAGGATAATGGTGGTCCATAAGAATGTATGCTAAATAATGCCTTCACTGGGACACACATCAGACACTAAGCTGTCCAAATTATATTTGGTTTTACTTTTAGGTTTGGGTCTGGCAAGGTTTTTTTCTCAGCTCAATACAACGCAACTAACTGTAGTTTACTGAAAATCCTGAGGTTTACCAAATAGTGGTTAGAGCGTCCTGTAGGCTTATGCTGACCAACAAATTCACATGATACAAGTTCATCTGTACCTCAGCTGAGAATATGGTGTGGAGTTTAGCCCCTGCAGTGCTCCATGTAACTCAACCCTTAGCTCTTCAGAGGTGGTGTGTTCTTTACTGCTGAGTCTCCTGCAGCCACCTCAGTCCAGAGACCTTTGCAATGCCGCAGAGGTTGCAGTGATTTCTGTAAGGCTGTGATCCAGGGTAACACATCCTGAATATATATGAAGTCAGAAAATCATTTGGGCTCACAGAATCTTCTAAAATATGCAAGACGACTGTCTGGTACTGTCTAGTACTTCCCAAAGGGGAATATAATGCAGACTTTTAAGTGCCAGCCTATCAAGCTCACATATTGCTGCCCATGTAAAGAGAGCAAGTATGCTCCAAAACCTCAAGGTCATGCAGTATTTAGCTTCCCTGTACAAGCACCTCCAGAAAGACAGAGACATAAGTTTGTCATGTCACTGTGTAACCAATTCATATCTAATATGCAGTTTTGTTTGGGGTTTTTTTACTGATTTTTGTATTTGACCACTGTTACTTGCCTGCTGTCCATCCTTCTGTTTTATAGCAGTCTGTCAGCTGAAAGCTAGCTACATAGATGTTCATACACAAAGTCATCATGTAAATATTAGCATTTCCCTATTTGTAGATGGCTCAACTAAAACAGTTTCTGGAGTTTGTAGACAGCAACAATGCTGGTAGGTATATGGTTTTTTTCCTCAGCACTGAACTAGAGTTCATTCCAAATTTTTGGCTGTCTGGTTTCTCCTCTGATCTCTGTACCTGCACTCTTTTAAGATGTGCACTGACCTAGTCTTTTGACAGCTTAACCGGGAGTGATCATGGTAGACAAAAGTTAGGATTTAAATGGAAAACTGAAATGCAGATAGGCCTTGCTTGCAGAAGGGTTTCTCTTTGGCATAGCATTTGCCCCCATTAATATAAAATAATAGCTTTAGCAGGGCTTTTTGTTCAAGTATTTAGGACTTCCCCTGACATTCACTCAAATCTTAGCAGCCTTAGCTACATACAGAAGGACTGATAATTTTAAAATTGTTTTACTTTCATACAATAAAGTTCATTCCAAGAGTTTTATTAAAATTCTTACCTGCTAAATTTGACTCTGAGGTTATTTTAATTATACTGGAACCTTCTAACTTCAAGTTAACAAGGTCACGTAGATGCTGCACTTCAATCAGAAATTCCAGAGAATTGGTACAGACACTAAGGCAGAAGAAGAGGACCTATCAAAAGATTGTACTTAATGGCATTTCTGTAAGACATCTGAAAAGCTGACCTTTGCCAAGTGCTTCTTTTATCATGTATTGCAAGAAATATGTTACTTCTTTAGGTTATAGCTGCAGTAGACTCTATCAGCTGAAATCATGCAAGTTGTAATTCTACTGAAGTCAGCGTACTCGGGGGAGGACAATTTTAGCTACAAATGAATAGGGTCGTTTACACTTGAGCTAAGGGAAGGCAAGTTACTGCTATTTCAGTAAAATACATACATAATACATGTATAATAATTGGGGGGAAAAATCATTCAGACTTTTAAAATGTGTTTCTAAAAATGATGGTAACTACAACATGTTTGATAAGGTTGTGTCCTGTTTTGAATACAGTATTGTCATCACCTAAGCATGTTTAGTTGAATTGAACTAAGCTCTGTTATTGCAGATAGGGATGGTACAGCAAAGCTCAGCAGGTTCCCTTTTGAAAGGCTCAGCAGATAAACACTCAAATTTGGGATTTTATTCAGGACCTAAGATATAGTAATAAGGGTGTTTTTCTGTTGCACTGCAGCCTACTTCAGAGGAGAGACATCTCTTTTCCTTTCCAAAATGTGGGATCCTTAGGAAACTAAACATCAGGATGATGCTGTATTAGAATCTATTCCTGCTGACTATCTCAGTAAAATTTACAAATTTCCCAGCAGAAAATTGTCATACAGCCCTTATTGTTCTCAGTCCAAGTTTAAACACTTAGTATCTGCAAATTCAGGGTAGGATTAATCTGACCAAAGATAGACATCTGTACCTGAACCAATCACTCCAGGCTTCCTTTTGCAGCATTGGAGAGAAAGAGCCACTCATAAGGTGCGAGTCATATGGTCTAAATAGGTCAGCACAATCTCACCTAAGTATTTACTTCACTCCTTTGCCCATATAGAGTGTCAAAGGGTACCTGTCTAGCACAGATAAAAGCATCGCGTTGGTTTTACCTTACACAGACACCCAAGAGCAGGTGAGATGAATCCCACCGACAGTACCTGGAAAATTTAGAAAACTGGAGAGTTTCATTTCCCTTTATATAAACAGGTGCATGAAAATTTCTCACCTAAAAGGAGTGGATAACTCCAGGAAGAATGGTAGTTTACCAGAAACATAGTGAAGAAATAAATAAATAAGTAGTTTAAATTCATAGAGTAAATCAACATATGCAAATACCTTTTGCAATCTCCCTAGTGCAGGGGAATAGGTAGCATGATCTGTTCAAGAAAAACTGGTAAACTTTACTTTGGTAAATAGCAATCTCCATGGGTTCTTCTGGGCCATAGTTGTTGCATGCCTTAGGAGTCCTTGCTGCAGAGTTTTTAAAAAGGTCTCTGCTGTTGTAAGCTCTGTCTCTCATGACAGCTAGGGGCTATAACCCATAAAAATCAAAGCTTGCATGTATGTGTTGTCCTGAAAGAGTGTGTTGGGTTTTAATAGAGCCTATCATTGGAAATTTCGCCCCTGGGATCTTTCACGTCCTTGGAAAGAAAGATCAGTATCTCTATAGAGGAAAAATGGGAGGCAGCCAATTGAAAATACTACTTATTCTAAATACAGGATTTCTTGATATGGCTGTAACCCACAGCAGCTCACAAAGATTAACCTGCTAATAAAGAGTTGTTTGACAAAGCACAATGCTTGAAAGTCGTACTGCTGACATGCTAGAGATGATGGAGCACCTAAGAGACTGTCAATGTTCTGGAAATGGGCTAAAAATACACGGCCTTGTATTTTTCCTATGGAGTAAACAGAAACTTAGCACTGGTATTCTTTGCGGAATTTAGTTGTCAAAAATCTATAAAGTCTGTACTAAGCCTGTACACATTGTGATTTTTTTCTTTTTTTTTTTTTTTTTTTCAGTAACACAGGTTTCATTGAGCTTTCACAAAGATGTCAAGGCCATGTGTTTCACCAGCAAGGTTATCCCATGTCAAATGTCAAGGTCATAAAAGTCTGCTAGTATTTCTCAGTCAAGGAAAATATTCACAGGTGTTTTACATTGGCAAAATGACTTAACTTTTCTATGTCTGTCTCTGGAAAAAAGGCTGCTGGAAAATTTTCTAACATATATTTCCTGGAAATGTTTCTTCCTTTTCTTCCTACTCTTAAAAAAAATAACCCAAGACAGACTGCAAATGTCAAGCAGCTGGTTAAGGTTAGCTTAGAGAGTAGAGAATAGTAGAGAAAACAGCCCTGAAAAGAGGGCTTTGGAATGGAAATTTTCAGACAGTCTTAATCAGATCTCTGCCTATCCCTGCACCAAGCTGGAAATGTAGATTTAATTCTGTATTCAGTAAGATCACAAAGGGACTTGCTATTTACTTGGCCAGACAAACAAATATCCAGTTATATGAGGTCAGTTATGAGTATAGTTTTTCCTTCACTTTGGAACAGGATTTGTTTTAAAATTACAAATACATATACTGCTAAGCTGGACAAACATGCACATTGTACCTTTAACTATCTAAAACACTAGCAGCAGGATAGGAAAAAAAACCCAAACAAAATTAGAAATTGCCTGTTTAAATATAATTAAAATTAAGACAAATTGCATGATTAAGCAGTTTACATTTTGTTATTGCAACTTACAAAAGGCAACCCTAAAATACAAAAATGCTGTGTTTGACCAGGAGGAGGCATTAAACCCATATTTGAACTATGCATCTTCAGTTATCTTGGTCATTGTCTCCATAACGTAATTTCTAGAGTTTAGTAATTAGCAGCTATTGCACTGCTCCATTACATAAAATAAAGAAGCAGATGAGAAACCTGGTGTGGATTCAGGCAGGTATTTAAAATAACAGAAACTGACCATTTGGCAACAACGCTGATGGCCAGATGCTGAGATGCTGCTCAAGAAGATGGATTTTGAACTGACTCATAAGAAGAAAGGGCAAGACTTGACAGTTTCGCTGCTCTTGCTCACAAGTGCAGAGATGTTGCTGTTTCTGGACTTTTTTCTTTTCTTTCTCCCTTGCTGCTTTTAAGACACACAAACATAAGCCCCAACCTTCGACGCTTGCAATTTCGGTTTTAAAAGGATAGAACAGCTGCATGACTTGGAGGCTACAGACATATGTCACACATAGGATCAGACCCTCAGCCTGCCCCTGTAACTCAGTGACTGTAGCCAATAGCTTAATTGCTGCACTGCATAAGCTGTGACTGTATCTGAGGTATGAAAGCATGAATAGGAAGGCCTGCACAGAATTATCCTGGAGTGGTTATTTGTTCATAATTGTGTTATTGCAGTAGTGCCTAGAAGCTCCTCTCGTACTGAACAAACAGTAGTAAACAGTCCATTTGCTAAAGAGCTTTCAGTATAAATTGGCAAAATGAAGGCTTAGGAAAAACTGGTTTTGAAAATAATTGTGGTCCTGCTTAGCTAGACAAATTGTAACAGTTCAACTAAAGACCTTCAGAAGCTAAAGTTATGCCAGGCAATTGAAGTCCACATATCTAGGAGTATAATAGTTTACATCTGCCTTCCATCAAATGCACCTTCATTTGTAAACTTGCATCCCTAAAAATATTTCCACAAGCAACTGTTTTATTCTATACATAACATGCATATGTTCCTGCACCCAGCTGTCCTTGGGTCATACATCATGACTTGAAGCAAGTTAAGTAGTGTGGCTTCAAACCCTCTGAAAAACAGCATGACTATGAACAACCTCACCTCAGTCTGAAAAGCAGATGGGCCAGCGCTGCCATCTTTGCTGACAGCAAGCTATGGTTTCATCCTGCATTTTTATTAAACTGCAGTACCAGAATATGTCAGTGGTTGCTGGTATAATAAGAATGATTAAAACTGCACATGCAAAATCTCTGTCCCTGTTTGAGTGGTTTCTCTTTCTTGCCTCACTTCAAACCCCTGACCACCATTGTTGGACTTCAGTTCCCAGAGTGATACCTGTTCTCCAACCTTTCCAGCTTTCCCTTGTCCATCCACACTAGTAGTTCCAAAGGATTTTTCCAATTGCGACAACAAACTGACCAGAGATATGGGGGGTGCATAGGAAAGGGGAAGTTATTTTTCCAGTTGTTAGCAAATTGTCCATGGAGAAAATTAAATAGTAGTCCTCACATATGATCTATCCTGCCTAGAATTTGAAAGACAATCATCAGGAGATATAAATAACATTCTTCCATCAAGAATGGCAGCTTTGCACCTTCACCAGCTTCTGTCCCTATTGGAAAGCAGAGAGAGAAAAAAACCCGAACAACTTTCCATGGATTTGAAGGAATCCTGTGCTCTCTGCATTTTGCTTGTAGCCTCTGGAAGAGAAGAGCAAGGCCAAGTGAGAGTTTGTGTTTGGGGGTTTGGTGCCTTGCCGCTGTTGCCAATTGTGGGTGGTGGGATTACAGTCACTTGTGTTGTAAACACAAAGGTGCACAGCCTAACAGAAGCACAGAGTATAGCCATGCCTGTTTCAAACAAATTAGCCTTCTGATCTGCAAAATATTGGAAGAACATTTCTTGGTATCTTAGATATTTCAGTGGTAGAAATAGCTAGTGGCAAAGTTTAGCAGCTTATCCTACAGAAGTGAAAGTCGTAATTTTGTGGAGAATAGGGATGTATCCATGTTCCTGAGCTTATCTTAGGATCTAACTATCAAAACCCAAGGCATATAGAGGAAAACCTAAAAAGTCAAGCTAACTAGAGGCTTTTTGTACTTTGACGTGCTGGGCTAACTTTCTGACACTTGTATCTCTCATCCAGTTATTCACTCATGAGATACATACACAAAATGATTCATGGTAAGTGACAGCTTTTATACCTCAGTGTGGTATGAGCTCTGGTACAGCAGAGCACTCACTTTTGCTCAACTGAAGAAAGGCAAAGTTTAAATCCGAAGCAAGTGAAACAAATGATGATGCTGATGGATGGAAATGACTGAGGCCTCTGGCTAACCACAGCACAGAAACCATCACTAAATGGAAGCTGCTACTTTTGTCACCACTGTGCGATTACAACTTGCAGGTGATACTTTTGAGTTCTCAACTGCAACTACACTTTTGCTGGATTCTGTCTTTCACCATCCCAAGTCACACCATTCGTTTGTTGCAGAACAACTCAATGAGAAAAAGAAAACTTTTCAGCCTGTGTTCTCCAAGGCTAGAAGCATTCTTTCAGTCAATTAACCATCTGGCAAAAGCTTTCCAGCTTGAATACAAGAATCCCAGGACACTAAACAGAACATATTTCACTGCTATGAACCAACAGAGATAAGATCTTCCGTGTCACTACACAGGGTTTTTTTTCAGTAAGGCACAAAAAATGTGCTGGTACTGGGTCAGACCCTTGCGACAGGCTCTAAACACCGTCACATCAGGACAGTCCTACTCAAAATGGCTTAGAAGTTCCTGAGATGGAGGTTACATGTAGAGTCATCATGTTCAATAACAGCGTTGGATCTTTATCCGTGAATTTGCTACCACCCATTTTCAATCTATTTTTATCATTGACTGTTTCAGCATCCTGTGGCAATGAATGCTGCAGTTGTAATAACTTCATAGCCAGTGTCTCATGAACTCTGTAATAGGGCATGTCCTTTGTTATTAAAAATATGCTTGCAGGTACTTCCACTGCTTCCAGTGGAATTTCTCTGTAACTTATCTTGCATAGCTAAAGGACAAATTTGTTACTTTAGGCCTCATAAACTGAATATGCATTATATTGAGTGCAAAAACTACAGGAGAGGATTTTGCTTTCACATTTCATCTCTAAACAGTTCTAAATTAATTGACTTACCTTCACGTAATCACTTTAGTAGTGGAAATTAAAATTTGTAAACTTTGTCCAAGTTTAGGATTCTCCACCCTGTGATAAGCACCTGGGACCAGCCAATACAGTTAAAGCCCTGAAAATGATACATAAAAAAACATATTTAAAAATTTAAACAAGTCTGTCACAACTGTACCAATTTTGCTTAAGGTAACCTGAATTTCAAAAACTCTTGCTTGGACTACCTTCACATAGGCATTTTAATGCTGGGGGAAAAAAACCCAACCAACCAACCAACCAAAAAAACCACCACAAACGTATTTGGTTATACTTTAACAAAAAAGAGCTTTCTTAAGAAAACTGTTAGAAATTTTAGGACCCGAACAGAAGACTAGCACTTATATGAATTCATTATTTGCTTCAAAACAACTTATTCAGAAGTAATGGAACAGAAACAAATTAAAATGTCCCTTTAGATTTCACTCAGGGAAGATATTCTTTTATAGGTCTTTGACTTCAACCTTTTGACAGCTAAAATTAGCTTTGCATTACTGAAACAGATAATGCACCACCCTTATGATAGTCAGATATAATACAGTAAATACTGATTATTTTTTACACATGAGGTTTACAGCAGAAACATTTGTTAATTTGTATTAGTTTGTGTCCATGAATGATGTCTAGCTGTCATTTAGGCTTCACTATTTCCAAATTTTATTTAAAACTGATGTTTATGTCAGCTTTAGTAGTTTTTTGGGTTTTTTTTAATAATACTTATATGTATATGCACATTTATACAAATGTTACTTTAAATCATTTTGATATAAAAATAAACATTTTCTTTATCTCCTGCTGCCTGCCAGACAGCTTGCTTATACAAGGAAAAAACACATCCTATTTCAGATTAAGCATGTTATGTATTTTCAGAGAATGCAATAACCTTTATATAATAGCAGAAAACTGTATGGGAAGGTGATGATTTTATAGTGCCATAAAATGTGTCCTTTTCCCAGGATTTTCAAGACTGTGATATGCAGGTTGATACAATCAAAAACCAACTATGTAATGTGGCTGACAGTGATGAGAATGACGTAAAACTATCATGTGTATAACACATAAGGTGGCTGATCTGGGGTTTGGTGGCTTTCTTAAGCAATCACTGTTGGGAAGAAAACTCTGTCAGTGCACAAATTTTTAAGCCCCTGCCATGTCACACAGCCTGCTTTTCTAACATCCCTGACTATCCTTTTTATTCCAAAGGCTCTGATGTATTTCTTAATTAAATCTTGACAGTTAAATTGTAGTTTATGGAAACAATCTATGGTGGTTTCCGAGCCAGTGTCTGTGCATATTAAAACAGCACTTGACCAGATGGGGTTTTTAGAGTTCAGTCAGGTATGCCTTGAAAGCATTATCAAGGGTAAGTGGTAGCTATTTGAATAATAAGTACCCTATGCCTGCCTCTAGGATGAGACACAAAGCTTCTCAGGAAGCCTGCAGTGCTGTAAAGCAGTCATAATGTTTGGTATTTTGTTCTGCTGCAAGAATCCACAGTTTACTAAGACACCAGGTTACTTTTCTGATCCTTTTCCCCCAGTAGCAGTGGTGTCTTACCAGCCCATGAAGCCAAAGGTGTTGTTATTCCCATTCTCTTTAATTCCCCTCTCTGACTTATATTCACTCATCTGCTTGTTAGTCTTTCACTTATAAATAGACTTTAAATGTTACTGTGTGACTTCAAACTTATGTTAATAGGTAACACCACCCACTCCTACTAAAGAGAAATACTATTTTTCATCATCTTACAAGTTTAGAGACATAATTAAGATAAATTTGAAACACTTTAAACATCTCAGTCCAAATGCATGCACATTTCAGAAGTGCTCTTATTAATATCTTTGTAGTAATTTTCTTAATTCTTATTGTTACAGAGGTGATTTTTGTTACTGAAAAACAGTTAATGTTGCTTGTCAAAGGACGGTGTCGCAAAGTTAATCTCCTCCTTGATTTGAAATTTTGTTTTTCGTTTGGAGTAGTGACAGTTTGGACCTTGCTTGCCCTGTGGTTGCCCCTTAGTTCTTACCATCCCTTTATCTGGCAGAGCTGAGAACAGACGTAAAGGTAGCTGTACTGCCAGCTGCTTACAGGACAGTAGCTGGCATGGGATGATGCTCTAGAAAGGCACAATTCGTCATAGCAACTCATTTTACTCATAGTTTCATGGTCAGCACAAGAGCTGAAGTCAACAAGCTCTCCAAGTTTGAGCCAGAGGCGGATCTCTTGTGTCCTTCCCAAGGGGCTCTTGCATACTTGACCCCAGGCATCACTGTGAACAGCGCCAGACTTAACACCTGCAGGGGCAGTTTCTTTGCCAGTTTTTTATACTGGGCAATGCTGGAGCCGTGACCAGGGCCAAAGCAATCTTTGATTTGAGCCTATAATGCCCTCTCTGATGGTCTTCCCAGGCTCGTAGCCCTTGTGGCACAGGACATAGTTATCATATATTATTCTTATCATGTGTTTTTTCAGCTAAAAGCTAAGAACACGAAGAGCCATATCCTAGCCTACCAGAGTAACATTTTTATACCATGACACTTGTATTTCATGACTGTGATATGGCATGAGGGTGTCAGAATTTGAAGACACAAAGGCTGCTCTTGGAGAGGCACAGACATGGTGCTGCCTCTGTACTCTTTGCTGGGTAAAAAACGGGCTGGATGGCCGAGCCCACAGAGTTGCGGTGAATGGAGTTAAATCCAGTTGGCAGCTGGTCACAGGTCCTGTTCCCCAGGGCTCAGTATTGGGGGCGGTTCTGTTTAGTATTTCCATCAATGATCTGGACGAGAAGATTGAGTGCAATAAGTTTGCAGATATAAGGGAGTCAAGTTTATTGCATGCACAGTATTGATAATAAGATCAGATCCCTGGAGTAAAACAGGAGGGAAAAGACAATGAAGCTACAGTGCAAGGGCAGCATATCCTCAGGACAAAAAGGGAAAGGGAGAAAAGAGATTGACTGAAACCATAACAGGAGAGGCTTCATGGGGTGTAACAGTTCACCGTCTCCCAAAGCTTTTTCTAGGTCCCCTACAAACAGGGGAGCGATGGAGGCTGTTTTTATACATTGCTCATTGGGATCAGAATTTGGGAAAGGCACTAGAGATGAAACACAAAGTTTAGGGGAAGTCCTCTCCCCTGCATCTGGCAGATAATGGTGACAAAGTCAAACAGCAGTCCATCAGTTCTGTGGGTAAGACAGAATTAAATAGGACAATTGTATATCTCAGATATATTTCAATATAATTTAAAAATAGTAGCCTGCTAGTTAAATAAAAATAATAGATGTTCTTTCTGGAACAAATTAGTTTTTTCCAGGATCCTAAATAAGATCCTAACAGTAATGTCATAAAAAGAGATATTAATATTTATACATGTAAATGATAAGAAAAGGAGAATTTTAAGAAACACATATTACACACTTGCAATTTAAACCATAGATTTCCTTAAATAAGTGTAACTGTAAGAAATAGTATTCAAGGAACTTAGACAAATTATCAGATTGATATTTCTAGATGCAAAGTCATTAAAAATATCTTCAGAACAATCTCCAGATTAAAAGTGACACACTGAAGGATGATTTAATTTATTGTCTGACATTGAATAAAGTAGGTTTCTGTTGCCTAGAAATGTAAAATAAACAACCTGTAAACACCCAAAGTGCAGATTCCAAAGGAAATACACTGAAACTAAAAGCATTTGTTGTGAATCTTCCTAATCTTAGGACATACTTTTTGCATATTATGCTTTTTGCATAATTGGGTTTTGCTGCTGTACCTGAAAAAATGATCACATTGTAAAAACGGACTGGTTAAACAAGCGACATTTTTAGGCTTATTTGGGAAGATAAGTAGTCACTTGGTTTGTATGCATACGTGTACATGAAGAGCATGCAGAATAAACCCTGCAAGCCCAAAACCGCCCTATAAACACTATCAACAAATCAATATATTTTTCACTTACAAACAATCAAAAATTAGAAAACAACAAGCTTAAAACTGTCATACAACTTGCATTCAGCTCCTTTGCATGCTGGCTTTTTCATACAGTCTTTCATTGGACCACACTTCGTTATAGTTCCCATGGACCCTGCTACACTTATTGGTCAAAGAGACCGTGCCCACTGAACAGACAAATCCTATTACCTTTTCCAGTTCATACTTTTTCCCTCACTGTGCATTAGAATTGTTCACTCCCTCGTGGTCTTTTTCAGTGGCGTTCATCACTGTAGACTTCTTCTAAAGCCCAGTGAAGGCCTCTGCCCCAAACCCCCGTGGGCTTGCAGCATTGTTCTCATTTTGGAAACAGAAAGAAGACACTCACCATTATCTACTAATTGCAGGATCCCAGATTAAGAAGAACATAGGCTTAGTTGCTAGAGGTTTTTGAACTGCACAGAACTTTTATTTTTACTTAGAGGATATGCCTCCTGGATATCAGCTTTTCAAAGCAGCTTATCACTTCTGCATATCAGAGATGGGCTCTCAAGTCAAGCACTGAAGACTACACAGAGGGACTAGAGCTTTACTTAACCGACTTCAGAGAGTTTGTAGGTGATATTAGGACAGAAAGAGGGCTAAAACGCATTTTAAGATCCAGAGACAAATGTCTAATCCCGAAGTCTTTATTTTCTTTCCTCTTTCATTACATACGCTTTGATTCTCTAACAAAGCAGGCAGAAATCTGACACACTACTCCCTTTTCTATAAAATTCTAACTTACACCCTCTTAGGTTGCACCATCTTGAGGTTGCACAAGCTACACCTGCTGTTTTCTCTCAACACAGTTATTTTGTAGAATCTTCTTCCTTTTAAAAACAACACAAAGGAGAGCCCTGGGAACATCCATCACGTATCCTTACCCTTATCACAGGCTTAATACCCTTGGGTCGTTACCACCAGCTTCTTTCACCGAGCTAACAGAGCAGAAGAAAGTGCTTTAAGTTGCTAGTGTCTCTAGGCTGACCACTAGCAGAAGATGGGCACGCATTTTGCCAGTGGGTGTTGCAGCTGCTGGCTGATAGGAGACAAACATAGAGATGGTGGGCACGGGGATTTTTTTTCCCAGCTTTGGAGAGTAAGCACTAATAACCAGCCACTTCCAATCTGTCTCTTCTCCACCATTTTCTCGCTTCACACTAGTCTGCTCAGAGCACTTTCCCAGGAGGATAGGTCCTTTATAGTGGGATGACCATAAGTCTTCCCCCTCACTGTCACTTCCCATCTCCCTTCTCTCAAAGTTCTGAAGGAACTGCTGTAAGGACTTTAATAGTGACAAAATTACTCAAACTGCTGTAAGGATTTTAATAGTGACAAAATTATACATTTTTCCTTAACCTCCTTCTCTGAAACAACCCAGCCATTTTAGTTCATCCTGCTACAATTCATCCTGAGGCACAAAATCAGCATGACAATTCTTTTTTCTTTTTTTTTTCCCCACAAAGCTACAAGAAGTCAAAAATCACATCTTACAGTGGAAAACATGTGGGTAGTTTTAGGAACCATCCCCTGAATGAATTTCATTATGATTACATTCATCTCTAAGGTATGAAGTAACAATTCTATTTCTCTTTTCACTCTTCCCTAGCAAACCTGGAGATTCAATAATGTCATACAACATATTGCATTATGACAGCAGAGTGCTGATATGTCCTACACAAGCATTTGTCATTTTAGGTGTGGGATGGTTCTTCGATATATTCAACAACACTTTAAAATATTTGCCTAAATTAGATTTTTTTACCTTCTGTTACACAAATCCAGATTCTTTTCATCCATACAGGGACATTCAAGTTAAATGGAGCTATTATCAACACTAACAGAAATATTTTATAGGAAATGAAAAGCCCTATGAAAAACAACAGGATGCAGAACAAATACTGTATTCTCTTGTGTGTATAGTAATAGTAAAAATAAGCCAGTCTGACCAGAGGTTTTTAATTAACTAAGGAATAGCCAGACTACTGGTATAAATATTGTAGAGCTCCCTGTTCTATTCAGAAATGTGCACACTCAGAACTAAAATACTTACTCTGTTTGCAATGACAGGTCATCCATTCCTCTGAAACTCAACTATTAACTAGTGCTACAGGTAACATAACTGAAGGGATACCCAAAAAAAGTGTATAGTTTAATGTTAAAGTTAATCTTAGGTTTGGAAGGCAGTTGTCTACATTCAAGATAATGCTGTTGTTTTCACGTTGTGCTCCCAGCACTTTTAATGAACAATGCTGAGGATATGAATATATTTTGAAGAAACAGTGATCTAGAATATCACACATGTATCACTTTTCCCTGCCAAAACCAGCTGGCATAACTGCAGTACTTCTACATGTTTCCAGGTTAGTTCTTATAAGCGATATCATAGTTTAGACATGTCACCAGCCTGTATTAAGATGCCTGCAGAGAGCAGCAGTGATTACAAAAGTCATTCTGGAACATAAAGTAGCAAAGGTTGTATTGTATAGTTTCTAACATTGCATTTGACACCTTATGTTCATTAGCTAAGTCACAATTTATTAGAATAATTTACTAAACAAAGTTTTGTTAGTGTCTTTCCTTAATTTTTTCTATAGTTTACTTTTTGTTTTCTTCCTCAAGTTAAAAGTTATTGCTATTAATCCTTGGTGTGGAACCAGCCTAATTGTTTGCACTCAACTTATTTGAAACTTGCCATGACTTGTAGAACTGAGAATAGTTACTACTTAAATACATTAGGCAATGAACATTACTTTTAAATATATATATACTCCTTGTTTTCCTTAGAATATTCCTACTTTTCTGGTTTTTTAAACCTTCCCTGAAGGTCTACAACGTTAATATCTACTGAACTTCAAGTCTTGTTCTGGAATGATGGTCCAAGCACAGACCATTGCTTTTCTCTAGTAAATGTATTCTGGGTTGTGGCCCAAATCTGACAACTAGGCCCTAAACAAAGAGTATTTGTGGCAAACTGGAGAAAGAGCCCATTTAAAAAGAGATAGCCGTTGTCCTCAGTGAATCTCAAAGCACTACATTTAGGTAGGAATAATCACCTGCATAAAGCTATGACAAACTCTGCTGAGAGGGACCTAAGGGATCACAAGCTGGACATGAGTCAGCAATGCCATGCTACTGGAGAAAAAAAAAAAGAAAAGGAAAAAAAAAAAGAAAGAAAATATTATACTGTAATACATAAAACAAAGATATAAAAAAGCATCAAAAAGAATAAAATCCTTTTGCTCACCACTAACAAGGCATCACGCAGACCACTCTATCCATTTTTTAGCACTGCACTTTGAAAGAGGCAGGGACATATTGAAAAGCACCCAGAAAAGAAGAAGGAAAAAATTCAAAGAGCTAGAAAATGTGGCCTAAGAAGAAATATCAAAGAAATTAAGTTCTTTAGTCTAAACAAGGGAAGCCGGGAAAAAGCACGTTTGAAAGCCTAAAGGCTGATGCAGTAAGGGAAGGAATAAAACAGTCTCCATGCCCACCCAGAGCACAGCACGAAGGCATGCATGGCAACAAGGAAGGTTTAGCTCAAATTTTTGTGACTGCCTTGGAAGACCGTGCCTAAGAATTGTTTTATTTCTATTGCTGGAGAGCCTTAAACGAAAGAAATATAATTATTTGTCAGATGTGACAGTAACATTGGCATGGTGGGATAGTCAAGATTACTGCTCAAATCTGGTTTTCAAGCAGATTATATTACTGCCTTGCACACACAATTTTCACAAAACAACTTTTGCCTTCACAGAAACTTGAAATTGTGACTAACATAACTGAGTGCTTGGCTAGTGTAAACAAGGGGCTTTAAGGGGTAGTAACTCTTTGAATTTTATTTTTGTCACCAGCACAGAGACTCTGACTTTTTGGATAGTTTTCTTCCAACGTGTTTTATTTAGATTCACCATTTTTTAAGAGATGTTAAAAAAAATAAAAATTAACAGCAAACCCAAACTTGTGGTCCTCAGAAGTCTATCATTGCTCATTTCTGGCAAACTCAACAAATACTCAGATTTCTATACAAGCTTTTGTTTAAAAAACCCTTATCAAGCATACTTACACACTTGTTTTGATTTTATCTACTTCATGTCTTCTTTTTGATGCCCTCTCTAAGACTCTTCAAATTCAGTAAATTGTCTGGAGGACAAAACATCCTCTGCAGTTTACCAAATTGTGGTAAGGTTCCTACCTATCAGAAGAATGCTAATGCAGGAAGCGGGGGACATTTCAGACTAAGGGCTTGTTACTGGGTTTCAGAGAACATAATTGCACACTTGGGAGGCAGTAACTTCTTAATTACAGTCCTTTGGGGAATGGGAGGAATCAAAGTGCTAGCATGTCTGGAAGGGACTTGACACAAGTAGCCAAAATGGCCTAATCCCATCAGAGCAGAAAACACTTGATCTGTACTCAGAAAGCACCCAGCCTTCTTCAGGCACTCTATAATTAAGTACTTAAAATTTGCTCCCCTCAGTGCACTTTTCTGTTTCTGCTCTTCTATCAGCTTCATCACTTAAATCATCAGCATGGTTAACCAGCACAGATTTCTACTTCCTACCCTATGCATGCTCCAGTTTCAGTGGAGGGACATGGGATCATGGCTAAGGCACTGGGCTGGGGATCAGATGCGACAAATCTGAGAGTTCAGCTACCATTTTCTGCATGACCCATGCTCCAAATTTTAGGCATTCTACCATGAGACACGTCAGCTGAATGCACACAGGAATACTGAATGTATGAAGTGATTCTAGAAATAATTGATTTTTTAGAAGTTAGGGCCTGGACATTGCAAAGAACTTATGCTTGAGAACAGTGTTGAAGCATATGCTAATTTTATTTATTTCAAAATCTCATCCAAGCTTAAAAAGAACTAAACCACATTGCTGGATCAGGACATGTGACTGACTAAAAAAGGGACTATCCGCACCATTTCTAAAGTGTGTCATTTAAAAAGGAATGCAGTTATTCATTCTTCAACCATCAGCCAACCTGCAGCTTATGGCAGTTAGAAACAAGCACTTTCTGCTTTTTCATAACTGTCTATGCATGCATTTCTTGTACTCTCCTCCTTACTCTCTAGCCCTAGTGCCAAACAAAATCAGGATCTTGGAGTTGAAAGAAAAAACACTGATAAACTTAAAGGTGGTTTCCTTTACAAAGCAGTGTGAAGCAGGTACTTATTTTAGCTAGAGCAGAGTGCTGTCCAGCCCTCCAACCACCACCAATCCAGAGACCACTTTGTAAATCACTGTTCTGGATCATCTTTCATACACAACCCACATTTCACAGGGGAAAACAATGCAAGAAACTTTCAGCGTTATTATCTGTAAGTTCGCTTCCTGCGAATACAGCAAACCACTATATCCATGACAGCTAGTTACCACTAACACCACCAGAGATGTCCTCTGACTTGGGTAAACTCACCCATGGCTGGAACAGGGTGGAAGATGATGAAATTGCAAGCCTAGGCATCTCTTTATATACAATGAGTCATTTTTTAATGCTTACCACAAAGAAAGGAAAGAAACAAGGACAATGCACTGTAGAATGACTGAAGCAATCTTTTTTAAAAATTGTAACCTCTAACTGCAGAAAACTAAATGTCTGCAGACAGCCTTACCAAACTTCAGTTGAACTTTGGCGCTAGAAAGACATGCTGTACGAGGCCAGTGCCTCATTAATACAGCCACAGCACAGCAATCCATGAAGGAAGAAATGGGGGAGGAGGACTGAACAAATTTAGCTCTGAATCCCACTGAAGAGAATGTCACACTCACACCCCCTCAGCAGTGGGCTTTTCATACGGCTGCATCCAGGATGGTGAGTGGCTGAAAAGAGAAATTGCTACTGCTGAGAGCGAGCACACCAGTCAATCATCAGCCTAGTGCCTTTTTGCTGCTATCCTTCCAGTAGTAGTACATCTTTTCCCCTGTTAAAATATGTTCCCTTTAACCTAGTCCTCATCTGGGTTGAGATGGCATGTATTTGCTTTGTAGGAGAAAGGATAGAATGAGGCATGTTGATTTCATGTTGTAAGTTTTGGTTGAAGAGCTATATCAAAGCGAAGGATTTCTGTGGTTTTTCAAAAACAGGTTTTGCTTAATAGACCTTTATCGCTCAATGAACAAAGTGAGTCAAATATGTGTTTCGCTGCAAATCCTGTAGGCAACACTAGCCAGCATATATCGCATATACTTATCACCACATAGCACATACCGCTTTCTCTACTGTAAGCAACAGCCTAAGAATATTTCTCTTTCATTTCCCCATCATGTAAAAAAACCCAACTGTTTCATCTTGGGGTCTGTAAACCTTTACATGAACTACTTCCAAGCATCCACCAAAAACAATTAGGGAGGCAAAAAAACAAAACCATCGCATTACTCGTGTGGGACATCAGAGTTATCACACTGGGACCCGCATTTCTACTGGAAGATTCTTAGTAGTCTACAAATTGAGTGGCAGAGGGGAATGTTGAAAAACACTGCAGAAGCTGTGATATCTGCATGGTCAACAGCAGAAGACACATACCCCTTGAGAGAGGCCATGAAAATAAAGGAAATAATGTGCACAGAAATATATCCATTGGAATGTTATTGTCTAAAATATTAAAGTGGAAGGTCTCATGAAAATCTGAGAAAAATTGGGACTATCTGTAGTTAATATGATGTTAACAAGGTTAACAAGAAAAACACAACATAGGTTAACTGGCCAGAAGTTACTCTATTTACAAATAATGGAATCTTAACAGAGGAAAAAAGGCATGAAGACAAGCCAACATTTCATGCTGAACAATTAGTAATGTACCAACAGTCTGAACATTAAGTTAAGGTTGCATAATGAGGCTAACTATCTGTGGAGCTGGTTCAGTCATAAGACTGTTCTCTGCTTAATAGGTGCCATAACCATTAAAGATGAAACACAACATTTGGAAGGCAGAAATAGACACAAAGCAGAAGAACATCATAGCAGACAAAAAGTTCTTGTTCCATTCAGACCTGGGCACTGCACAGCAGGGTAAAAAAGAAAAGACAATTGTAGTCTCTCTTTATCTCCCACTGTCCTAAATTCTGAAAGCTAAAGCCAATATACACTGTCTCTTTGCAGAAAAGACCCCCAAAAGCCAACCGTAGCTTAGGGAATAAATCTTCCATGGTTCCCTCTACAGTTAATAGATAGAGAAATGTCCCTCAAGAGAATAAATCAGAGCAGAAACTTGCCTGTAAATTTTCTGGATTACCCTCTAGGATACTAGATTAGGAGAGCTGTCTGACATGACAAAAGGCAGAGCTTCAATCCAAAGGGACTTGGCCATAAGTTTGAGGCCTGGGCAAACAAACATCATGAAGTTCAACACAGCAAAGTGCAAAGATATGCACTATGGGAAGAATAACCTCAGGCATCTGCAAAGGTTGGAAAACAAATGGGCTGATTAGCAGCCCTGCCAGAAAGGTTCTGAGGTTACAGTGGATGCCAGATTAATATAAACCAACACTGCACTCTTGTCACAAATAAGGCACATGACTGCATTAAGAGAAGCATGTCCAGCACATTGAGAGGTTATTATTCCCTCCCCCAGTCAGCACTGCTATGGTCGCACTTGCAGTGCTTCATCCACTTTTGGGATGAGGGATGAGTTCAAGATTGATGTGAAGAACCTGGAGACAGTCCAGTTGCTGAGATGGTCAGGGCCCAGGGCACATGGCTTGTGAGGAGAAGTTGAGGAGCAGGGCTCATTTAGTCTTCAAAGAAGGGATGATGCACTACAACTACCTGAAGGGAAGTTAAAGACAATGGAGCCAAACTGATTTTGAGACTGGCAGGCAATATAACAAAGGATGACATTCACAAAGAGTGTCCTGAGAGGTTCAGGCTGGAGACTAGAAAAAACTTTCTCGCTGGGAGAGTAGTGCAGTACTGTTGCCCAGAGAGCTTGTAGTGTCTCATTTATTGGGGATTTTCAAAACTCCTCTAGGCAAAGCCATGGCTGACCTAGTCTCTAATGTTAGCAAGCATTCAGCTACAAAGAGGCTGGAAAAGGTGACTTCCAGCTGTCCCATCCAACCAAGACCTCTGTGATTCTGTGACTCCCCACAGAAGCCTCATTATTAATGGGTTTCGGGAGACAAGCATCCTCACACAGAATAAAGCCATGTGAGTGAACCTCTCTTTCTAAGCCTGCAGGCTTACAAAGCTTCAAAACTCTTTGGCCGTTCCTATAGGTTGCATAAATTAGAAATAAAAGTTCACTGCACTCTTTCCTATTTCACCTAACCTATTAATATTACAAACAGTGCTCCAATGTAAGCATCTGTAGGATCAGCCTCACACCTTGCAACAGAAAAAAAAAACAACTTTGAAAATAATGTGGCAAGGAACACAGATATTCATCAGCTACATCAACAATCTCTCAACAATAAAAAAGTTAATGGTGAAAGTAAAACAAAGGAGTAAGTTTCAAGTTGGTTATTGCAGGCTGGGGAGCAAATTAAGCATGGGGCACAGTTAACAAAATAGATCCAGACATCACATGATTGGTAACTGTAGGTCTCAGACAAGTCTCTGGCAGTATTTTTTAACTTGTTTTCAGTAGTGGAGTACCTTATTTAAATGAGAGGATTTTGACAGGCACTGCATGTCTGCTACAGGAGGGGAAAACTGCATACTTAGTAGTAAAGCAATCTGAATACATGCCCAGAATTAAAAAAAAAAAAATGTTTTTTGTTAGAGATTTCTTTTAACACACATTCAGAGGGTTATTTAGCACAGTCCTCTCCCACATTTGTGGTTTTTGCATTTCTGTATTTCTTGAAAAACATCAGGAGTAGGAATGTTGCAAAATAGCAAGAAAAGGTTTTTCAAGGTATTTGACTAAGCCTGAAGCAGGAATTACAATACTTGACATCCCACAGACAGCTTGTTATTTCAGAAAGTTTTGCAAGTTCAAGAGACTTACATGCTATTCATTGGGTAAACATTCAAAATTGCCAAGGCTTATCCAAACAGAATTTCTTTGTGATTAACACAACACTAACCATCCATGTCATATCTAAAGAGTAGCAGAAGCATGTCACAGATGAAATAATAGATACCCCTTCCTTGCTTCCACATCTCTCTTGGGAGCACTGTACTATAAAGATTTTTATCAGAACGACCGCAATAGCTTCAGAGGCAAAGAAAGGAACGAGTTATAAAGGCCATTCCATACAAACAGTGCTAAAGCTCGGATTTAGCATCTTCAGAAGGATCAACCTTCATTTCTGAAATTCAGACCCCATCTCTCTCTCCCAAGGGCGCATTCTCCTGGAGGGGATTTCAGTAGTAGTGTTCCTGTTCTTAAGCGCTGCAGGGTAGATAGCATTACTGAATAACCTCTCAGGAGACCAGAACAGAGTAACTCCTGCCCTGTATTTCTCATCTGTACAATTGTAGGGGGCAAATGAGAAGTGACATTAGCTGCTTGCTTGATGTTTCAGCATGGGCGGTAAGGTGTGGATAAAATTAATCTGTACTCGACCAAATTAGAAATGGGTAGCCATACCTGCTTGAATTTATGCCAGTAGACTTAGTAAGTTAGGGCAGAAACTAAGCAGCAACTTACGATATTGCCATCATCACCCAAGAACTTGGTTTATAAATAATAGTTGATTGGCAGCAACTCAAAGGGTAAGAGATAGAAAGATTAATGCCCAGTAAAAGGACTTAGCAGCACTGTTTCTTGTGGAAGAAAGTACAAATTGCAAGTGACAAAGTGCGTCTGCAACACACTATCAAGAAGTACGTGGTTGTACTCACTTTGGAGAGGAAAGGGCTCTGAGGTGGGATGACAACTCCTACATTTTTACTGGGGCAGGATGGGGGAGGGGAGCAAGGCGGCTGTACAGCCAGAGGCATTGCACTGCATGGGAAGCAGCAGCATACAAACCCAAAAGGGTTAGGGCTGAGCCAACGTCAGCGTTTCTCACACTATAAATGCAGACAAGCATTATAAATAGTGAATGAATGCCCACAAATATATACATATGTTAACATAGAAAACAATGTTTACCTTCCTAAATAATTTTGTGTAGCTCATCTACAGCTGTAGTAAAATCCTGACCTTCGTTAAGATTTAGGGAGAGAGTACTACAGGAAAAAAGAACAAAAAAGCTGTTAAGAAAAATTTCTAGAGAACTTGAAGTAAGCACTTCAAAAAGAAAAGAAAGAAATCGGATTTCTCCATCTGTTTTTACCCAGTACACAGGAAGTACATTTTTAGTTAATGCACTGCAGGATCAGTAAAAAGACCTTGACTATTCTTCCAAGTCCTAAGGCTGTCAGAGACAAAAATACTAATTTTGCCATCAGTAAGTCAGTCAATACCTTAAATAATTAAATTGATTAACAAGACAAGCCTGTTGCTAAAGATGTCACCATGATCAGCCAGTGGTGAAAATTAGGATAATTCCTTTTTCTTCCCTTTGAAAGTCTTCCCTATAAAATGTGAGGTGGTAGGCATTATTGTATTATACACAAATAACTCGTCTGTCTATGTGCTGATACAGATAATAAAATTCTAGCTATGATCAACCCACTTCAACACAGAGGGAAAGTTTCCTACAACAGGATGCCTTCAGCTATAATTTTTTGCACCCTATGAAGAACAATGATGCATTATAACCAGAAATGAGGCCTAGATCCTGCTCTTAATCTATAAGCACAACTACTGACATTATTTCTGAAAGGCTTAACTGACCTTTATGAAATTACATGGCTATCTTTCTGCTCTTCAGTGATGAACTACCAAGGGCATTGCAAAGACCTAAGTCTTAATAGAACTTCTATAATCTAGCTACTGATTTACTGATCACACAATATCCCCAAGCAGCAGATAAATGTTGTGTGACGACAGTTTTGCAGAAATCTGGGCCTTTGTACAAGAGCAGAAGCATAGCGATAGGTTAGAAAGCACACACAGCATGAGGCCAATGCAGGATAGATAAACCACTGAGCTGTCAGGCCAGTTGTCTCTCACGAACCCAAACTAACAATCTTAAAATTGCCAAAAGTTCCGTTTCTTTCTTGTCATAACCTAAAGTAGAATTCAGCCTTCACCTCATGCTACTCATGACAAAACTCAGGTGAGCTCTCTCTTTTCCTTCTTGTGCCTTCTATAGCTGTGAAATGAGGATTAGCCATAGATAATCTGGCCTCCAGGTCTTGCAACAGATAGATGAAACGGTACCTAGTGTTAGAAACATTTTGCAAGCTGAAAGCCTCCTATCTGCCAGTCTTTCATGATCTCTTTTCTACCAGAACTAGAAGACAGACTTCTTGTGACACCAAAGGAGAAGGGAGACAATTTTATAAGTTATATGCCTGTTTATCACTTCAATTTTGTTACCTTTTGGGTTTTGTTACAACTTTCTGTTACTCCCTACAATTTTGCAAAAATTGCCATACAAAGTCAAAAGTTCCTGTTTTAAAAGAATATTTCAAGGCTGAAGCAATACTCCGGAGCTAAACACTGCACCCTATACTTCCTCTTTAGATACCTGCAATCACTACTGACTCAGCATAAGGAGATGGTTAACTCAAGGGCTAAGAGTCATCACAACAGCTGCAGTGGCTGCATGGCTAATTATCTGGGGAGCTGTACCTGAGAACAAAAAGGTACAGAAGGGTTGCACACCTACCTGTTCTTTCCCTTATTTTCAAATGCATTGAAATGTAGTACCTTTGGGGCTTGTCCTTGCAAAGCAGATAGTAAATCCATGTAGCAAGTTGTTACCCTGTGCCTTTAATCACAAAGTACAAGTAATCACTCATTATCATGAATTTCACAAATATCACAGAAAACATCTTACCTAAGGATTAACAGATTAACAAACAGATTCGTTTCAAGCAATCTCCTGTTCTGTTACCTTCTGATATTTAGAAATAAAGAATCTCTAGTTCACTCCACTTAGAGTCTCCCACTCAGTAATCCCTTAAGTGGGGGCAGTCCTCCTAGGGACTTTTAGCCAGGGCAAAAGTATTCTTTTAAGTGAGTAGGTAATCCAGAAAAGAAACGGAGGTTTCCTCGGTGGAACCACAAAGGGAAGAAACTGGTAAATTATTTTGTAAAAGCAGTTTGTTTCATTCATATTGAACAAGAAATTAAATGCTCCAAGCAGCATTGAAAACAGTAATTAACTTTCATCTTCATGTAATACCAGTGACATTTTTCACCACAGCATGCATGGTGTTGGAAATACTGTTGCGTAGGGTACTGAACTTATTTACAACCAGACAATCACAAGTGAGGGAAAGAGAGAGAGAAATACCAAAAGATAACTATATTCCCCAGAAAATTCAGTGAGAATCGGTGAACAACACTGGGAGGCACTTCCCACATACACAGCCATGTCCAGCTGACAACGAAGCTGAAAGGCAAAGATGGTGTTGCACCTCCTGCCAACCTATAGCAATAACTTTTCTTGCAAACAAAAGAGATCTCTGCTAAAAGGCAGCATGTAAAAAAAACCCCAGACAAACCCAACACTAAAAAATTCCACAACATCTGGAAAATTAGGAACAGTTTTGACTATGCCACCCCTTCATATGTGCATTGGGGCTGCTTTTTTGCTTTGGTAGTATTTCTGTGTTCCCTTGTTAGCAGTGACATTGAAATGAAAAGGTAGGAAAGCTTGAGACCAAATTCCTGCATGTCTCCCATCCACTCCCCTTGCCACTCTGAGCAAGGGGAGAAGGGGGTGGGGCTGCAGAAGGAAGAACATGTGCAAGTGAGAAGATCCGTTAAGACCACATTTTAACAGAAACCACTATAAATAAGCACTTGGGGAAATCATAGCATGCGGTATGTAAGAAGTGAGTGCAATAGCTGCGGTTGGCTCCCTGCCCCAGTCCCAGCATTGACAGAGTGGGGAACGCAGCCTGCTTGGCCTGGTGGCTTACAGGGCCAGCATCGGCTTTCTGGGGTGGTGTTGGGTGCATTTGCGGGATCTGGTGGGAAAGTGTTTGAGTACTTTGAGATCTTGGTAAGCTTAACAGTAGTTGTTTTTTAACAGTAGCTACTTTTCCAAAAAATGTTAGAGGGACAACGGTGTAGAGGAAAAGACACTCTCTTGGAGTATTTTAAGGATTTTCTACAAATCAAGAAGTTGTGGCTAGTATATCAAAACCTTTTAGAGTCTGAGTGTTAGGAAGATCCTGGCCCTCACTTCAATTATTTATTCTCCTGTCTCCAACACATCCTATCTATATGCCAGTGCTACATGTCCACGTTTGACGTATAAAATGTGTTCAATTAGAATGAACTACAATTGTGTCATGAAATTAGGTATGGCATAGCTGCACAACATGTGTTTGGGTTTTTTCCCCCATAGAGAAGAAAATAAGTTTATATGCAAAGAAATCACACAAATCCCTTCTTTTGCCTTTACAACCTTGAATATACTAGACCATAAACACATATACAACATGTGAATAATACATATATCCTAACACTTGAAAGAGTGATAAATATTATCACTAACAACTCTAAAGACAATACTTCCAGGAAAGATTTCCAACCTTTACAAGTTTTCCTTGGATTTACAGGCACAAGTTCAGATGCAAGACTTATCCAATAAAGTTCTCCTAGAGCTCCTCTCTGTGATCATTTACTCCTTTGAGTCCCTGTGGGACAGCATCCAAACCCTTCATAGGACACCCTAGCTTTTCAAAATCTCCAGACTGCTGGAAAAAGCAGTAGTTGGCAATGTTCATAGCTTTATGCAACTTCAGTCGTCTTCTTCATTAGGAGCTTTCAGGCTAAATTATTAAAAACCTGGCAAAATTCCTAGGATAGTCTTTTCTTAACACCCCCAGGGGACTGATGGGTTTCTTCCCAGCCAATTTCTTTCCTGGCTCTCTTCTCATTGTAAACTACTTCTTTCCCTCCTTTGAGGTCCCACTGTTCAACTGCAAAAGGAACAAATGACTCCTGTGGATGCCTCACCAGGCTGTCCCTGACAGAAACTACTGTTGCTGACCCCAACACCATGCACATCCAGGGGCTCGGCGGTTCTTGCCCACCCAGCTTACAAAAACCCACGCTCTTCAGCAAGGGTAAAAGCACAAAACATTCCCAAACCATAAACTGCATATCCTCTACCTTGTTCTTTGGCTGATTTATGCCACTTCAATACCCCACTGCAGGCATGCTGGTTGCTGTCATTTGCTTCAGGGTTTCATGGGTTTCATTGCAGAAGGCTTTCTGTGGCACCTGACAGCAATGCCTTTCGTTGTATTGACCCAGCTTTAAGTGTTCATCCTGGGGCAGGAGACACATAAGGTTGTGCTGGCCATTTTAACCATCTAGAAAACTACATAGTCAGATAAAGTGATCCAGAGAAAAGGGTCTTTGATTCTTAAAAGGAAGTAATTTACTAAGGAAGAGAATAATTTATTTGTTTCTTAGAGGAAACACTAATCCTCAAAGCCAGTAGGCAGTGAAGAGAAGGAGGTTGAAATAAAACATCATCATATAGACCTGCCAAACAATCCCTATGGCCCAGCTGTCCAGAGTATTGCACTCCAAGCCTAATTTGGTGAAGTCAATGCACCTTGTTTGCAATACCTAGGCCAGCAAATACCCTCAATCTCTGCAGATGCAATCAGTGGGAGAGGAGAGCTGACACTGAACCTCGAGACTGAGGCACAGTCAGTTTCTAGGACAGAGAACATAGTACCTTTTGGGCTGTGAAAAGTCCCAGCAGGGTGGAGGCATCAGAGGGGTGAAGGGTTTAAATTGCCCAAAGGCATCAAGAAACAGTGTTTCCTCCTACTCCAAATTATTTTCTAGAAGTGTATTTATTGTTCCATCTCAACAGCTCAGAAAAGTTTTTGTTCATCAGACAGATCATCAATACATGAGGCTCTGAAGCCAAGCTCTAAGAGCAGAATTGGGTTTTGTCGACCTCCTGACTCTAAATGAGGATAACCTGATTGTGAGCTACAGCAAAATAAAAAGCAGCTGAAAGGTTAAAAAAACAAAATTTAAAAAATCAAACCCCATCACTAATCAGGTGTTCTGGAGCTGGACTAATCTTTGTTTGATGCCTTCAGTTTTGACTCAAGCATCTTAATTCAGAATGGTGATGCTCTTGCTGTAACCAGGCTGGTAACAGAGCCTTTCAAACCTGTCACCAAGACATCACAGTGATACTCCATCTGCTTCTCAGCTGAGGTTTTTAAAAGACACCACCCACTCCAAGGTGGGGTATCAGTCTTTGTAAATTTAGAGCTAGACACATCCACTTCAGGGACTGTGCCCTGCACTCTGCACAGTCTGTGGTAATCCTGCCACTGGAGGTGTAGGTGGTCAGAGAACAAAATAATATTTAATGGGCTGGGAATAAGAAATCTTGCAACACCTTGTAAGAGTAGTTTAAGGTATTTTCAATACCAGTGACTTAGAGGCAGAGAAATTAAAAAGTAACCAATTTATTTTTTTTAAAAAGAAAAAAAAAAGTCTGCCAGACTTTCCAGCAGATTTAGCACAGAGATTGAGCAGTTTTCTACTGCTCTTTATCCTCTATTAGCAAAGGTTTCAAAACCCAAAATATTTTCTCTTCTTTAAGAGAAGACAGCTGTGTGCTTTGCAGGACTGAATAGATTACCTTGCCATTTCCTGTAGGCAATCATGGTGGCTTAAATGTATTGGGCTGTCCCTGTTCTGAAGTTAAAAGCAAATGTTTCCACAAGGCAGTAAATCTAGAGAGGAAGGGGAGGGGAAAAAAATCACTATGAGAGAAAAGGTTCAAGCACATGGTGGGGGAAATCCTCCTGAGCAGGTGCAAGTTTCAATATTTAGGGTAGTATGGGAAGGGAGAGATCCCTGTGGAGCTGCATCTTGCAGCACAGGCTGTGGAGTGCAGAAGGAAGGAAGGTGCTTGCAGCACCTGTCCTATTTAGAAAATCCTTGTTCTTTGTAATGGTTCCTAAGGGGAGCGATACAAATAGGGCAGCCTCACACTGGGACAACACACTTTCCAGGAAGGTTGCCTTGTTCCTTTCTCAATACCACAGATGCCCACATATAAAGCCACTGAAAGCCTTACCTTCTAACTAGGAGCAAGCATGGGTACTACTGCCAACCAAAGGGAAAGGCCAATCAGGAAAAGAGACAAGAAGAAAAGACTGTTGCCCCAACTCAAGCCATTAAGCATGTCAGCATACCCACTAGAAAGCACTCCTCTGCTCTCTCCATCTCTTTTTGAAGGTGGATTTTATGTTTGGCACTCCTGCTGGTGTGAACACCTTTGCTGGAAAACACACTCAATAGGCAGGTTAGGGAGTACCACTGAGAGCAGAGGGGAAGGTGACAACCAAAGCATAGGCTGGCGCAAAGATCTAGAGGTTTGCTCTGTGCTCTTTCCCATCCACTTCCTCCGGGGGTTAGGACAAGGCACTAAGCCTTCCTATACTTTCTCCTCTTTTTTGAAAGAACAAGGTGTAATATGAAACTACCTGACACTGAGAATTAGTTTGAAAAGGGCTTTAAGATAAGGTAATAGAAAACTATAGAAGTCTGTTGGTCATCATTTATTAATACACATTTGTCTTGTCCATGGATGGACAGTAATGATGCCAGATCCACACACCAAGTGGTAGCAGTTTTATCCATTTCAACAAAATGGAACAGAATATATGTTCTTAAAGAAAGACATCTGTCACACACAGTATGGGTAACATTTGTCCTGTCTCTGGTTGTGAAAGCATAGAAGTAGAAAGAAAGTGCAAAAACAAAGAAAGTACAAGAACATTGACAATAGGTTGCCATTCATCAAAGCACACTGTTTACAAACTGAAAAAAGTATTTTCAAAATGCTAGCAGCATCAAGTTAATTAACCTGGCGAGCTAAGAGCCCTCAAATTTGAGGGCCTCAGTAGGCCATTTCAGGATAGGCAATCCGGTTATTTCAAGAAACTGAGTTTTGACAAGATTAATGATATTTGACAAATTAGAGGTTGAAAAGGTAAGAACAGGATCATTATTGATGTTGAGAAAATAGGTTTGCAATTTCTTATACAATGATGAATAGAAGCACTACTCCTAGAAATAAAGCTGTCTGTAAGTCTAACCTTGAACAAATACATTACGCTCTTACCAGACAGCACATATTTGTTTATACTAACTGCAAGAAACAGTACTAAACCTCAGTGTGGCTTTAGGCTTCTGGAAATCAGTAGTGCCAAATTAAGTTTGTCCTTTAATGAACTCGATGTCAGTTGGCAAATTCTCCAAGACACAAACTGATGAGCAATGGCATCCCTCCAGAGGGCATGACCACAGCCTTTTCAGTCACAGACCTCCACCTTGAATCCCACATGGTGGCTGATGGCAGTAAGTTTGGGACCTCCATGTCCCCAGTCCCCATGTCCCAGTACAGCATCTGTTGCCCACTGGGTGACACTCACTCCTGCTCAGTCAATTCTAGCACAGGGGAATCATTAGCTCCTCTCCGTGCCTGCATGGGACTTGAGCAGACTTCCCTTGCACCCTTGCCACACAGTAAGAATTAGTAACAAGTAGAGCAGAGCAGGACTGAATTGAAACCCTGCCAGGTAAGACACCTGGGAGGCACCGAGTCTGGGAAAAAGGTTGTGATATTCACCTGCTGGATCCAGAGAGGCCCTGGAGCAAGTCAAGCGCCAGATCACTGTGCCCTGAGGGTGGTTTGGGTGCTGCCTTGCTGTTAAGCTCATTCTTCCCCATCAGAGCAGCAGTGGATATTTTGGTAATTTATAGTGGCTGCCAGACTCCACGGAAAAGCGAACACTAAATCTCCAACCTAGACTCTCACATAGTTAGCCTTCCCATTAATTAATATACTAGCCTGCAGCTGCCCTACCTGGCACGATGGGCCAGAGAGATCCTTTTAGAACAGAAGGGCAGTGCAGGAGAAGCAAACTAACAGTCCTCTGACTGCAGCTTTTGAGTAAGCATTCTGTGTGTATGTTACACAGCACATTCACCTGGCCAGATAAATTTTATAACTAATTACTATTGGCATGTCTTTATGCAGATCCAAATTTAACTACTAGAAAAGGAAAGCAGCAAGTCTATTCACTTTTTTTTTTTTAAAAAGTCAATCTCAGTTCTTAAAGAATATATAGGCCTGTTTAAGGATGCT
Organism: Astur gentilis; assembly: GCF_929443795.1. Taxonomy (NCBI): domain Eukaryota; kingdom Metazoa; phylum Chordata; class Aves; order Accipitriformes; family Accipitridae; genus Astur; species Astur gentilis. The sequence continues at coordinate 16,925,790 of NC_064900.1, read as the reverse complement.
GTTCCAGTCCAGAAAGCTCTAGGAAAAAATCAACTGCCTTGTATTGGCTTTGTGTGGCAAGGTTTTGGTTGCAGGGGGGGTTACAGGGGTGGCTTCTGTAAGAAGCTGCTGGAAGCTTCCCCTGTGTCTGACAGAGCCCACACCAGCCAGCTCTAAGATGGACCCGCCGGCGGCCAAAGCTGAGCCCATCAGCGATAGTGGTAACGCCTCTGTGATAACATATTTAAGAAGGAAAAAAAAAGTTGCTGGGACAGACAGAAACAGCAGCTGGAGAGAGGAGTGAGAACATGTAAGAGAAACAACCCTGCAGACCCCCAGGTCAGTGCAGGAGGGGGAGGAGATGCTCCAGGTGCCGGAGTGGAGATTCCCCTGCAGCCCGTGGTGGGGAAGACCCTGGTGAGGCAGGCTGTCCCCCTGCAGTCCAGGGAGGTCCACGGTGGAGCAGATCTCCACCTGCAACCCGTGGAGGACCCTACGCCGGAGCAGGTGGGTTCCCGAAGGAGGCTGTGACCCCACGGGAAGCCCATGCTGGAGCAGGTTTCTGTCAGAACCTGCAGATCTGTGGAGAGAGGAGGCCACAGAGCAGGTTTTCCAGCAGGACTTGTGACCCCACAGGGGACCCACACTGGAGCAGTGTTCTCCTGAAGGACTGCACGCTACGGAAGGGACCCATGCTGGAGCAGTTCGTGAAGAACTGCAGCCCATGGGAAGGACCCACGTTGGAGAATTTTGTGGAGGACTGTCTCCTGTAGGAGGGATCCCATGCTGGAGCAAGAGAAGAGTGTGATGAGTCCTGCCCCTGAGGAGGATGAAGCGGCAGAAATAACATGCGATGAACTGACCGTAAGCTCCATTCCCCATCCCCTTGCACCACTGCAGGGGGGTAGGTAGAGAATCCAGGAGTGAAGTTGTGCCCAGGAAGACAGGAGGGGTGGAGGGAAGGTGTTCTGAGATTTGGTTTTATTTCTCATTACCCTACTGTGGTTGATTGGTAAGAAATTGAGTTAATTGTCCCCAAGCTGAGCCTGTTTTGCCCATGATGGTAAATGGTTCAGTGATCTCTGTTGTCCTTATCTCGACCCACAAGCCCTTTGTTATATTTTCTCTCCCCTGTCCAGCTGAGGAGGGGGGAGTGATAAAACAGCTTTGGTGGGCACCTGGCATTCAGCCAGGGTCAACCTGCCACAGTCTTTTTCGGTGCGTTGGCCCAGAAACGAACCCAGGTCAACTGCTTGGAAGGCAGCTATGCTCACCACTATACCACGTTGGGCACCAAAAAGGACTGTGACAGGTTGACCCTGCCTGGGCGCTAGGTGCCCACCAAAGCCACTCTATCACTCCCCCCCCTCAGCTGGACAGGGGGCAGAAAGTATAACAAAAGGCTCATGGGTCAAGATAAGGACAGTTTAATAAAGTGAAAGCAAAGGTTGCACGTGAAAGCAAAGAAAAACAAATGATGTTATTCTCTACTTCCCATCAGCAGGCGATGTCTGGCCACTTCCTGGGAAGCAGGGCTTCAATACATGTAGTAGTTGCCCTGGAAGATGAAAATGCCCCCCTTCCGTCTCCCTTTACTTAGCTTTTATATCTGAGCTGACATTATATGGTATGGAATATCTGTTTGGTTAGTTTAGGTCAGCTGTCCTGGTTATGTCCCCTCCCAAGATCTTGCCCAGCCCCAGCCTGCCGTTGAGGGGGGCAAAAATGTTGGAGAGCCAGCCTTGATGCTGTGCCAGCGCTGCTCAGCAGTAGCCAAAACACTGGTGTGTTATCAACACCTTTCCAGCTACCAGTGCAGAGCACAGCACTACAAAGGCTGCTATGGGGAGAATTAACTCCATCTCAGCCAGACCCAATACATGGCCCTATCTTCATTTGCAGCTGGGTCTAGTCTTCTATAAAGGGACTTGCTCCCATAAAAATAGATTTAATTTTCATATCATTTTAATCTCAGAATAAAAGAAACAAGTTCTTAAAAGCATAATGCTTGACTGCCAAAATTTTGTAGGCAGCATGTGCTACTAAATGTAGTCATGAACTGACGCTTTCATCCACAAAATACTTTGAGCCTTCATTTTCTTAAATGTTGTTTCAATAGGCTGTTCAGTACAGGTCATTCTGCCTTTCCTGTGGTAGCTTAGCTTTCACTGCTCTAATGAATAGCTTCTGCCCAAAGGAGCTTGCTTTCAGCTGGGCTTTGCAGAGCAAGGTGCTAACCAGAAAAGCAGACCAGAAGCTCGTACTGTTCTACACACTCAGTGCTCTCCATCCAGCTGCTACTACCTCCTGCCATATCGGAGCACACAACTGGAATAACTAACTATTAGCCACAAAAAGAATTGAGAAGTATCTTTCTTGCTAACTGACCTTTCATAATAGGCTTACTAGCTGTATTTATGAAGGTTTGAATATCCCAGACTGTTTGCAGCTGAAAACTGTTTCTTACTGAGCACTTTATTCTTACGGAGTACATTGTTTCAAACAGCCAAAACTGTCTTCTGAACCAAAATAATTTGTGTAACTTTATAGTCTGGTAGTGTAAATCAAGATTATTTGCAAGTTCTGTTCTATCAAAACTGTCTTAAAAGATGCAAGTTAATTTTTTTCTGAAAAAGATGCTTTCCTTTGTTTACCACTAAAACAAACGGCAGACACATTCACTCTGAAGCCCATAAGTTAACAGCTGATGCCCAACTCAGTCATATTCCCCTTCTAGTAAAAGCAGACCTTACAGAATTTGATCTTCTATAAGAAAACACAAGGACATATTTCGCCTTACGTTACTCTGAGGTACTTAAATTTATGGAAAGCTATTTGTGACAGCCATCAATGGCTTCCTGGAACTGGTGCACATTGTATCAAGCAGAGAATAGCATTTCTATGGCAACTGTCTCAACACATTTCACAAAATGGATGAACAAGAAGCAGTCATCACATTTTATGTTTTCCATTTCCTCAGTAGTATCTTGTCTTTCCATTCAGCCGAGTCTTTACGGCCAAGATAAGAAGACGACACTTTTCAGTTAAGCTCCATAGAAGTTGTTGGCTGCTTGGCCATTTGGCCGTTAAAGCTTTGAACTGATGCTGCTAAGAGATCTGCGTTACTATTCCTGCTTCTCCTTCTGACCCACAGCAAGGCACAGCCATCTATAACTTCAAGTACTCCCCTTTTCCTAGGACATCAGACTGCCAAGGATGTCCGGTTTATCTCTGCCAGAACCCTTTCAAACAAAGGCGGCCACCACCTCCCTGCGCTGGCTGCCACCACCAGCCACACAGAGGGAGGAAGCTCATGGCTCATCCCAGCACAGCTGCTGCCATCGCCCCTGCCCTGAAAGCAGCAGCCCAGCAGTCCTCTGACTTTCCAGTGCAGCTCAGTTCCTGCCCCCTACACCTCCCCTTCACCCCCGAGGCAGCATTAGTCACACTTTTTCCCACGCTTCAGAGGAGATCCGAGCCAGCTCTGCAATGCCATAAGCAGCTTGCCCATTTCTGAATCATACCTTTACCCCAAAGGGCTACAGAAAGGCGTTGTTCATGTTTGCTCTGCTCTTCTAAACGCTTCTCTTCAGTGCACCTAGTACAACGTAGAAGACATTGCTGTATGAGAACTGGAGTCTGGCAAGCATGAAGGACTGACGAACTTACATTTGGGGAAGAAATACACAACAGTACCATCGATAGGGAGATTGGCCTTCATGCTGCAGGCTTCCATATTTGTACTTGTGCTTGCTGAGACTGCAATGATCTGAATGCAGGGCCAAGCTGCTCAAATTTTGGAGTTTGAGGAACAAATGTAATGGTTATTTTTAACAAGTAAAGCAGTCTCTGCAGTCAAGAGAGACCTGGAAATCTCCCCCCACACACCCCCATCCCCCTTTTTCTTTCTCTCTCTCTTTTTCTTCCCAAAACGGTGACTTTAATATCCTCAGAGAGAGAAAAATATTTAAAGCATTACGTGAAAACACTTCATTCCCCTTTGAAAAGGACCATAAACAGCTGTATCTCCTCATTCTGCACCTCAAACTGGATATCATGGAAAAGACAGGCAAACAGCCTGATTCAACCATTCTGACTTTCAAGGTCTCCTTTAGAAAAATGTTAAAACTTTTGCTGTTTCTAAGACAGAAACTTGTCAGACACAACCCCCACATTTCTTTATGCTTTGTTCAAAACACAAAATATATAGTTTCTTTTGTAAAGGAACTTTTGCAAATCTTTCAGAGAATGAGCAAGTTCTGCCTTATTTCACTTTTGTTCTGAATAGTGTCAGTGTGCTCAGACTTAGAAATACGGCACTGACCTGCTCTAAATGTAAGCATGGAGTTTGCTTTTCTGCACTTACTTCCCTGACACAACCACCCGATGATATCAGCGAAAGGAATCCAGAACAAAATTGCGTTTAGGAGAAAGTGATAGTGCTTCTTAGGTAAAATTTCTTCCTAAGCAGGTTGATAATTTTTTTGAGGCACAAAATCAGCACTTCTATATTGCAAGCAGGCCCATGTATATCTTGTCCTGCTACTAAAACTCTGTGCAGTCAGGATGTGAACTCTCAATCTTCAACAAATGTACTCTCGAAACAGAAAATGTGCCCATAGTCAATTTGCTGTTGACTACATGAACTCTATTATCAGTTTTACATACTAAATTTGTACTTGGCTTATTACTGAAAATGTCATTTTAAAATAGTTATTTTAAATATTTTCATTAGATACCTAATGGATTGCCTAAGCCAGTAGTCCAGCAAATTTAAAAAAAAAATAATTATCAAGCCAGTAAAACATGCTTGGTTAGCAAATTTCTCTCCTGATTTGTCCTTAAGGGTCACTTACTTTATATGCACACACACAAAGTCTTTCTAATAATCTCCCTTTCCTCATCATTTAGCATTAGCTGTATGCAAGCTTATATTCATTATATCAATGAAATTGTCCAAACTTTAATACTTACCACAGAAATTAATGCAATAAGTCATGTAATTGCTGCTTTAAAAGCAGCTATATATTTATTACAAAAACGTATAAGCCAAATATTTATTGTTGTGCTGTTACTGCTTCAGGCCACAGCATTATGTTAACCAGCTTTCTTGTACAAATTAGTTTTATAGGATTCAAAATAGAGAGAATAAGATAATTGGAGAATTGATATTCTATTAATGAAACAATGCCATTATTGCAGAACTGACATGATTATTGCAGAAACCCTTGCTCACCTACACTGCACTGTAGTATCCCAGGTTGGATTCTAGAGGCCTGGACTGTCCTCCAAGGAAAAGAAGGTCCGCAGAGGACCCTCATAATCCTGTAACTCTTAAAATCAGCAGGGAATTCATAGAAAATTAATACGACAAGGTTTTATATATTTTTATATATATATATATATATAAAAATAAGGAAAATTAACATGACAACCCCAGTGTGGTTTGACATCACCCACTTAATTGTTGGCTTCTGAGGACAGCCAACTCTGAGAGCATTTGCAAAGGAACTAAAAAGTTTGAAGAAGGCTCAAGCAGGGAACAGTGCTCAGGTACAGCAGGGTGGGTATAGATACTGTAAAATATGAAACTTAATATGTTTCCGGGTGCACAGGTCTTAGAAATCCCTGACAATCATCTTTTCTAAACACAAAATAACTGCAAAGTAACTTGCAAAGTTCCCCTTCCCCACATACAATGCTGTCATTGCACTGCAGGAGCTTGAAGATGTATGGAGCAGCAATTTGGGGACTCTAATAAGATAGAAGCATTCACTGTGTTACTTGAAAATGAAGAAGAATCTTTTATTTACCAGCATTATCAAAACTGTTACGATGCAGGAAATATTTGTGTCTCTCCTACTAAAACAATGCTTCCCACTAGTTGTAACCTTTAAATCCCAATCTCTAGGTCGAAGGAATGAGCCAAAAATTGCAGTAAAGTGTCAGAGAGTGTTTTGAGATTGTGCAACTGAATGCACCAAACAGCACTAATCTGATGATGAGGGGGTGAAAATCTGATAAGCTTTTCTGAAGCAGATGTTTCTTCAACAATCCTCCCTTAAGCTGGTAAAATGGTTAATATAATCTTGAATCTGGCAAGAAACTTTAAACCAGTCATTTGGATGTTTCCTGCAGAGAAAGTTATAAAATATTTCGAGCTGAACTAAGGAATAAAATTATATAAAACATTACTTGATTTAATACATTTTACACAGATTGAAGTCTAAGTGATCTGAAACTACCAGAAAGCCAGTCTATCAGCATACATTACCAAAAGTAACTTTCTATAATTGTTTAATTAAAAAATGCTAAGAACAAACACATGTTCAAATACAGATTAAGCCGCAAAAGCTCTTGAAGCCTGTTGCAAGTACCAGCATATTAGATCAGCTAGCACGTAAAGAGAGTGAAAGGCACTGTGTACCAGCTTCCCATAGAGGAGCCTGTACCAGCATCACCCAGAACGGCCATTTTAAAATAATGGCCCAAAGGAGCTTCTCCAAGTTATTCACATATCACGTAGGAGGAAGAGTGTGAGAGCTTTTGGAAATAACTCCCAATAGCATCAGTGTGAAGAGTGAGGTAACTGAAATCCACATGGTGAGGATGGCTCTGAGCCTGCCTTGTCAGACCTTCCTGACTTGAAATGCTGTCTTGGGGAAAGTGTGGGCAGAGGGGGTACTGGCAGCAGTGCAGAAGGAGCAAGTGCCTCCTTGCTGCACCTCACCTGGCCCAGGGCAGGCTAGAAAATGAGTTGGGAACACCAAGCCATGGTGTCGGAGAGCAGCTGCTGAGAGGAGAGATTCACCACTCCCCTCCATCCCTGCAGTTTTTGCTTTGGTGAGGGCACATGGTGTGCAATAAACTCTCAGAAGTCCCTCCAGCAATCCAGGAGGCAGCAAAGGGTGATTTTTGTGCAGGCTGCCCAGCCCTGGCAGCAGGGGTCCCATCTTTGCCTCCAGGTGTCCCGTTCAGACTATGCTGTTTCCTCACTGCCCCCTACAACAACTTCTCCTGCTACCACCCTATGGCCCCCACACTGCTACAAGGAAAGATACCTATTTATATCATCTTTATTTTTTGTGTGTATATACACATTCTTCAATTTTATATGCGTATATACAACGTTTGCACATAGGCACATACTTCAAAATTATGAGCAGCAAATACTGCACAGCTAAAGTTCCCTGCCTTCAAATGCCAAGGTCTCCCTAGTGATCCCCAATACTCGCACATCTGCTGCAATTTCCTTTGAGGGAAACTTCTTTCATCCCAGAGGACATTTATTAAAATGCTGAGATTTTTCATTTAGGGCACTTTCTAATTAAACTACCAATCTTTAATGCTTCTGCCTTCTACAACTCATTGTTCTTTGCACAAGATAAGGCAGTCACAATTCATTGTCATTATAGAGACACATATCAGTTAAAAAAAAAAATAAAATATATATATATATAAAATTTAGCAGCTTACAAGTTCATGTCCTCGAAGTTAGAAATACTTTTATAGTTTAATATAGGTAAATAGCCAGCCTTTGCTCTGTTAGACACAGACCCTCAACACATCCCAATGTCCATGGCATGTTTTAAAAACATATAAAATCTCAAAGAATTTAATTATATTGTTGTAGACTCACTAAAAGTTCTTTAGTTCCATAAATTGGGCCATTACCTCACATCTGAGATTTCCATATTCTCATTTATGAGAAACTGATTATTACAAATAGGATAAAATCCAAGTGGCACTATATACTATTTTCCAATTAGAAGAAAGAAGAAAAAGGAGCATTTTAATGTCAAAAGGATTACAGGAAAGGGCCTACCTTTTCAGCAAGGAGTTACACAGACAGGCTGAAATGAGATGAAGCATCAGTCCCCTATTGCCTCTCCACTGAGTTCCCTTTTACAAGGATAGCTAGTGAAGCCCTATGGGATAAAATCCCCAAGAGAAGTGATCTCGACATTAATATTACTACAAACACCCTGAAAAATACTTCTTGCATGCCCTTGCTCTGTTGGTTATCTTCATTGATGAATCATTGCAGCCCTGACATCTCCATAGCTTTCAAGCACTTCTACAACCTTCTTGGACCACTGTGTAACACCACTATTAGACATGATAAATATTCTGCTTGGAATCTATCTGCCAGCTTTCTGTTATTGGTATCTTGGGCAGGATTCACTTCCTCTAGCTCTAGAGGTCCACACTGCAGATTCTATATCTGAATTAGTCTTTGTAGGCTCCCTTTATAATCAGTGGGGAGAAATAAGCACCTTCAAGCATAATTTATCTGACTCAAGCGAAATATTTACTCCAGGATGAGAATAACTGCCCTAGAGATGCCTGCTTCTCTGTGTAGGGTGACAATTCAGGATTAAATGGCTGCATTTAGTCAAATAAATTCCACAATTTGTGTTTTAAAGCATTATTTTCCCCCCATGCTCCCAATGTGGAACATGACACATGGGTACCGAAATCTTGCACAGTCATAAGGGGAACCTGTACACAAGAGCATGCTAGAGTTCACCCTCTGAAGAGCTGCTTTTGTCTTGAGAGTACAGACTCAACATTTCCCAACAGAAGGAAATCATCAGTTTGGTCTAATTAATGTGGCTGAACATGTATACTAAAATGGACTTTCTCCATTTGCCACTCTTATGTTCAATAATTTGACAGAATACTTCATGCTCTTAGGTGCCTATTTCAATCTGAAACACTCTCTGAATAGCACATGAAGCTAATTGTTTCGTCTTAATTCACTGCCAGCTTGCTCTCTAATGCTCCAGCATGGTATTCTTTTTAATTTTGAACACAGCAGAAAGCCCTCCTACAAGAAAAACTTCTCTGAAATTCCCCATGGGGCTTTCAAGCCACACTGTGGGTTTGTGTGGCGCAGGTTTTTTTGGTAGCGAGGGAGGGGCTGCAGGGACGGCTCCCGGGAAAAGCTGCCAGAAGCTTCCCCGGCTCCAAGCTAGACCCACCTCTGGCCCAGGCCAAGCCCATCTGCGACGGTGGTCGCGCCTCTGGGAGAGCAGATTTAAGAAGGGGAACCGGTAGCGAGTGGGGGATTGGAATGTGAGAGGAAGCCCTCTGCAGATACCGAGGTCAGTGAGGAAGCAGGGGAGGAGGGGATGCCCCTGCAGCCCCTGGTGGGACAGGACGGGACGGCAGGCTGTCCCCCCCCAGCCCATGGAGGGGAGCGGGGGAGCGGAGGCCCCACAAGATGGCCGCGGCTCCATGGGAAAGCCCCCGCTGGAGCAGTGCGTGACTGGAGATCGGTCCATGGAAAGGGCCCGTGCCAGGGAAGTTCGGGAAGAGCTGAAACCCGTGGAAAGGACCTGCGCTAAGGAAGTTTGTGAGGAACTGGAGTCCACAGAAAGGACCCACACCAGGGAAGTTCGGGAAGAGCGGAAGCCCGCAGAAAGGACCCGCGCCAGGGAAGTTCGGGAAGAGCTGAAGCCCGTGGAAAGGACCCGCACCAGGGAAGTTTGTGAGGAACTGCTGCCCGCGGAAAGGACTCGGGCTGGAGAAGTCGGTGAAGGACTGTCTCCCGTGGGAGGCACCCCACGCTGGAGCAGGGGATTTGGTTTCTTCCCCAAGTTGAGCCTGTTCTTTGCCTGTGACCATAAGCGGTGAGTCCTTGTCTCGACCCATGAGCCTGCCTTTTTATCTTCTCCTCATCCTACCATGGCTGGGGCAGGAGGAGTGAGTGCGCAGCTGCGTGGTGCTTCGTTACCGGCTGGGCTGAAACCACGACACCACAGTTCATGGATGAAGAAGCAATGGGAGGACGTACACCACCTCCAGCCATGCTAGAGGTGCACAAGGCGGCTATCATTCCCACCCACTTCCCGAGTGATTACATTTAATCCTTTCAACCAATGCAGATGAGGAGACAGGGTGCCAGCTGAAGCTTGCCCCTTTGGGATTTATAACATGGGTGGCTGCTAGCGCCATTTCTCTCCAGCTTTTAAATGGGAATTTCCCAGAGGTAACACGGAGTGGTCGCTTTGGGAACCAGCTGACTTTCCCAGTCCCCAAGTCCATTGTATTTAGCATCATTAGTGCAAAGACAGACCCACCTAGGTTTCATTTTGTCCATACACTCAAGCAAGGTACCACTATGTTAGAATAAATATTAACTATGGATATTTCTTGACTATAAGGACCTTAAGACAAGGGATAACATTCTCTGACAGAAAAAAAAGTGCTTTATGTTACTTTTAATCCTTCATCCACTTCTGCCAAGAAAGACAAGCTTACTCAGTGTAAAACATGGACGTAAAGATCAGCCTAAGAGAGGAAGCTGCCAGTGTTAAATGTGTTTTAAGACAGCCTACCAACTACACAGATTGCTCCAATTTTCTTTCCTCAACTTCATGTGTGTAGTTTGCTTGCTGAGGTGCCAGGTGCGCTAAGGATAATGCCAGATCCCTTTGTGGCCTTTATGCAAGCATGTGGCATGGATAACCTGCCCCAGCACAACACTGGTGATGCCTCATCTGGTGCTGGGTCATCTGCCACCCTTGGCAGAAAAGCTCTTCTCTGGTCCCACTGCTTTCCAACAATACATCTTGCCAACAGCACTGAAAACAAATGTGTGTCACAGTTTAGCTTCAGCCATCTGAAATGGAAAGGGGATTGACTTTCTAGTTAAGCACCAAGCTAACTTGGCAAGGAAGAGAATGTGGCCCTTCAAAGCACAGTTATTTTCAGCCACACTCTTGTTTCTGGAAAACTAATTTTCTTGCTAGAGAAAATAAGAGCTGGAGAGAAATCTTACAAAAATTATTCTTCATGGATACATTCTTGAGTTACATCTTTTCATGTAAGAGACCTTCAACCTGTACCTCTGCTTTGGGTACAGAAAAACCCAGGGACCTCCTTCTGTCTTATTAGCCTTAAACACATCAAGGAGTACTTAGTCCAAGAATTTTTCCACTGGCTTTACTTGGAGAGAAGTTTACAGCCGCTGACCAGCTAAATTGTGTTTAAGTTATTTGTACTCTGTTCTCTTGTTGCACTAGCAACTAAGAAAATTACTGCAGCCTTATACAAGGCATGATGAACATTTTGATTTGGTATGTCTGAATCCATGTTCTTAGAAGTTTAAGGCACTTAAACTTAGATGGCCTTTCCTTGTAAGAGACACCTTTTGGCAGGGCGATTGTAATGGATCAGTTAACAGGTTCAGAATTTGATTTCAATTCACCCTGCACATCCATCAAGGCTCCTAAGCACTGGTGCTTTATGAAAGCAGGTGTCTTCTAACTCCCTGAACAGCTGGCTGGGAAACAAGTGCTTGCACCTTCAAAAACTCATCTAGAGTTCCACACCTGAGTGAAATCTTAATTGCTTCAAGATAAAAAAACATTATAAATGCAAAGTACCATTAAGAACAGTAAGTCATTCTTAATGGTAAGCTCCTTGCTTCAAAGGGCTTTTCAGCATCCTAGATGCCCATTATATTTCCACCCGGTTCTCCAGGCTTAATAAATCAGCCAGTGTTTTCAGTATTCCCCCTTACACTCATAAGGCCCGCATTGTACTTTCGCCATCACAAGAAGCCCTCAAGAAGTTCAAGCAAGAGCTAAGAAGGTCACCTGTAATCTTTCAGTGCACTTAAGATGGGTTTCTACCTTATGGATCAGAAGCACTGGACATGAAAAGCAAATCTCCCACCCAGAAGATGCATCAGGAATGATTTGCTGCTGGGTTCTCTGCTGCAGAACTAATGGACAGTGGTCAGTGCTCAAATTACTTGCAGACTGTACAGAGATTGGCAGGGAAAATGTAACCAACTCACTGCTGCCAATTGGTATGGATGGGGAAAGAGCCAAATGGGAGCATTTGGTCAAATTGCACAGAAAGATATCCTAAAAGCTGTACAAAACAGAGGACTGAGCTCGACTTGTCCTCAAGACACTTTTGCCACTAGAGCAAAAGGAAAGTACTTAGTCTACCTCTCCTAGAGCTCTAAGTTGTCCTTTTTTTACATTGCTTTGCAGCTAAACGAAAAGCCAAAAACATGTCTTTAACTTCACTAGTTTCTGTGTTTCTAGTACATGAGGAAGGAAATAGCAGGACAGGAAATATTCAACTTCTTTCCCTGATTGTAGATACTCTGTTGCTAATATTATCAAACATCTGAGAGGTTAATAAAAAAAGCCAACCAATTAAAATGTCATGTACCGTTGGCAATCCAGATGTCCAAACTCAGAAAATCTGTATAATTAAAGCTGTATGTATGTGAATATTCCATCAGTGCTCATTAATAATAATTAATAATAATAATTAACCATCATAATTCTATGTACTGAAAGAAGGGCTACATCTCCCTTATAGAGAAGGTTTATTTCATTAACTTCATCTGTATATGTAGAAAAATTGCAGTAGTGCCTAGAGGAGCAGGGGCACCGTTAAGCCTAGGTATTGAGTATACAATTGAACAGATAAATACAGTCCCTGACTCAGTGTTTGCAATATAGCAGATGAGGGAAATACTATTAAATGATACTTAATTCTTTTAAATCACTACAATTTTAGATACTTAAGTATAACATTTCCTAGGGTTGATACTCAACTGCTCTAAATATTTAACCAAGATTAAATGTCCTTTAAAGATATGCAGGAAGTCAACTAGATGTTGAAAAGTTTTCTCAAAAATTGGTACATGAGGTTCTTTATCCTGTTTCATGAAGAATAGGAGATCTTTATGAGCTTTTCTCTAGTCATAAACAGAGCTTTAAGAAGAGCAAGCAGTAGATTTTATGCCTTTTGGCTAAAGTTAATAAATATAGGCAGTCTAAGTTAATAAATATAGGCAGTCTTCGATGTCTTTTCGAACAACTCTCCTATATATGACTATAGCAATAGCACTAGAAGCTTCTTTATAGCTGGTAAAACATAATTTTTAACTGCACAAAACAATGTCCAGAAGGAGGCATTTGGATTCCTCACCCCCTACCAACTGAATTGTTAATTCTCTAGCATCCATAGCATACACAGAGGAATAAAAATACCCTGATTGAACAGGACACAGGATTTGAACATGCCTTTAAAGTTCTGATCAAATGGTCTTAAAGGGCAGTAGACTCTTAGATGAAAAGCAAAGGCCTGAAACAGCAAGAATTGCTCAGGCTGACATTTTTACTATAGTCAAAAGAAAGTTCCTGTGCTTATCAGTCTTTTTTTTGACAGATAAATGATCCAAATATTGCTTCTCCCAGGGGTCCCAAGCAACATTTGCAACATTCTTAAAGGCAGTTACTTTTTAGCCTGCCTGCTCTGAGACCACACATATAAACATGTAATAGCATAGCTTATGAAAACTTTTCTAAGGCAATTGCCTTTCCCGTGACACACCTTTTGTCAGTTTTACATAACTGCTTTTAAAGTGCAAGTGCGGTAATCATCATCTATGGTAAACTGAGAATATTAAAAAGACCTCTTCCCATACATAAGTCATTGCAATTTATAACACCATTTCTATTATCAACTTGCAATGCAGTCAACACATACAGCTGAAGAAGCCTGAAGAAATAACTGTTGTTATTTTTTATTTTTATTCTTATAAGATGAAAGTGGCACATATAGTTGCAGTCAAAAACTGAATACATCAGTTTCAGACTGGAAAATAACTTTGTCATGCCATGGAATCAAGCAAATTAAGAGCCCCCACTATTGATTTCCTAAACAGATCTCCTCCCAACAATTATACTGCAAACTTTTGTTAGCACAATACCATCAATGACGCAGCCGAGCTTCCTTCTAAGGCACAATTCTTACCTACACAGAAACTCAAGAAATCACACTCAACAACAGCTGAATAGAAGGTCACAAGTACCTCTTCTCTACTCTTACATGTTAGCAAAAGAAGAGCCTCCAAGACACCAACTTCTTGTACTTTGATGACCGGTCAATATCCTCCCTCCAGATATTCTGTAACAACCATCATGGCAGCAAGAGTTTTCTAATTACGTTACGCTGAAAAAAAAAAAACCCTGCATTATTAAGAAACAAACAGTTCTTTTCTTAAAGCCTATTAAGGCTAACAGACCTTAAGCCTTGGTCTGGCAAGTGTTCAGCTAGACAAGGGAAAACACGTATGATACTGTCAGTGACACAGGGCAAGGACCCCCAGCTGGAGTGCATCTATTTTTCTAGCTGGAAGGAAATTTCTGGGGAAAAAGGACTGAGAAATAATTGCCTTGTGTTCAAAATGCCTGATATGTCTGATGAACAAAACCCCTTTTTGTTGCATTTTGTTATTCCACCAGAAGGGGATGAGAGAAGAGAGAGGGATCTGCTGCTTCCCTGAATACAGCACTGCTAATAGCAGTCCCCTGAGGCTCCAGCTATTCACTGCAGATTTGTTCCAGAGATCCAAACTTGTAATAATCACTTGTCTTTATAAGGTTACCTTGAGCGATGTACAAGCATTTGGCTGTGCTAACATCTGTAAATACTGAGCATCATTATTTCAGGGTTGCTCTGCCGCACAACTTTTTGGGGATCATTAGTGGCACTCCACACCACAGCATCTGAGCAGCCTTTGATGAAATAAAATTGCTCTGATTAAACTAGCCCACAGTCAGACCAAAGGGCTCTAACGGATTATTTGAACTAGATACTTTCTAGCTTAAGTGCGTTTTATTCCTTACTTCAGTCATTCAATTCCAGGACTATCCACACAGCTGACAGTTTTTAATATATTTATGAAGCACAAGTACTGTAATGTCCACTTTACTTATAGAGACACTTAAGTCATTGATTCACCCAAGATCTCCTAGTACCTTTGCAGTCACAAAGGAACAGAAGGGACCCCACCACCCCACTTGGCACCAGCTGCTGGGCATCACGGGTTGTGTGGGCTCCTGGGCGTGTAGGGTGAATGCCAGGGTGGCAAGGAGATGCCCTGGTGTAGAAGACAGAAATCAGTTCAGGGAGGCGTGAAGGTGCCAGCACACTTGCTTGATCCACATTGCCCTGCTTCAGCATCGAACAGGGACCTTCCCAAAATAGTTTTGGTACAGATACCAACTTCTTCTAACTGAATAACAATGTCTAGTGTTTAAACTAACTCATCTATTTCTTAACCCTGAAGAGGCACACAGTTGTCTAAACTGGGCAGAGGCAAACCAGCAAAAAGGGTGGCTGAGTTCACTGCATTGGACAGAGGCAGCTGCTTTTGTCATGCATTACCCATATGAACAACCAGCTCCATCACTCTTGCTGGATATTGCTGCAGAAGCAGCAACTGCAAAAAGAACACGCTTCCTTCCTGCCCTCCAACTTCAACACTGCTCACTACAGGAAAAGTAATTATCTGTTAATCATCACAGCAGTCAGAATCCAACATAAAAGCAGCAGATATATTAAAAAAAAAAAAAAAACAACAAAAAAAAAAAACAAAAAACCACAAAAACAGACCATGCCAGGTACCCATTTATCTAAATTAAGATCTTTATCTATTTCAGCCTGGTAAGGAGGGTAAACCTAGTGATCCCATTAAATACAGCTGAAACACATCTTAGAGCAATGTTTTTCATCATAACAAAATGTTAATCTAATGACCCTGTACCGTATTTGATGGTTATCAGAAGCAGTCAGATTTTATTTTGGGGGTTGGTTTGTTGGGGTTTTTTTTTCCTTGTTTCGGGGGTGGGGGTGGGGTGGGGTGTTTTTGTCAGGGTTGGTTTTCTTTTGTTTCTTTCTTCAGTGTCTCATCTCCAACTGAGATATATGAGAAACTTTCATGGCATTTAAAGGTCTGCAGCATTTTTTCCACTGCTAACTGAAAATAATAGGGCAGAAAGGACTTCAGTACATTTGAGCATTTTCCCCTCCCACAGCACCATCTCAAATCACATTTTCTGAAAGCTCCTATGGTGTTTGTTATAGGGGTTTTTTTTGTGTTTTTTTTTTTAATTAAAAGTCAGATTTCGATTAGTGGATGAATAAATGGTTATGTCTGTGAGGTTTTCTTCCATGCAGTGCTGCATACTTTCTAGTGATTTGAGAGTATTGACAGTCAATATTGTGGTCAAAACAGGTCATACTGGAGTAATCAAAAGGGAAAAAAAAGGTGCAATCTTAATAAAATGTTATTTCCAACACAACAGATTCTCAGATTTTAGGACAAAGTTAGCTGCATGGCCTAAATTAGCTCATAATGCCTCCTAATGAAAAAAATTAAAAATCATTATTAGAAACAAAGAGAACAAAGCAACTGGAATAAATTATTTGCAGAAGGACAATATTGTGATTGCTTGCTTGGATCTAAAGCAATCCATTTGAATTATCAGAAAGGATAATAAATGTTGCAGTAGAGGTCAAGCAACAGCAAACCTGGGAACTGTAGCTAATGGTATTGGAACTTTTCAACACCAAAATTCAGAGTTAAACACCTACAAACAGATGGAGCTTCCAAGTGAAGACAATATATTTGATTTCTTCAGATGTTGGCAACCACATTCATTTTATCTGTTCCAACAGCTTTTCCTAACATAGCAAGTCACTGACCAGACCCTGAGGGCTCATTTGTCCCCTGCTAAGCAGGGGCTGTGCCTTGGCGGTGGAGAGGAACACACACCCCTCGCACACCAGCACCCAGGCACAGACAGCAGTGGGAGCAGCAGGAGTTGGAGCTTGCTGTGCTTTAACAGCAGATGCAACAGGGCTCCCAGCCTCACAGGGGCTGAAAGTCTTACTGGACCCCAAATAACCACCCACAACGTTCAGGGACTAATGCCGCTGCTGGAGGGCAGATTCTTCCCCATCCCTCACAGTGCCTGGGTGCATAGTGGGCTGGCCAGGCTGAGGGCCACCAGGGCAGCATGGTGCCCTCCCTCCCCAGCCAGCCCTGCCCCACAGCCCCCAGTAAGGCAAAACAAGCCAAGGACAGTGATGAGGTCAGCCACAGTGCGGCCACCCCCAAGCACCACCCCAGCCAGGGCAGAGAGTTTTCTTGTCGGAGGGAGCAGGGGCACTCACAGAGGTTATAGATCTCCCTAAATGCGAGGATATACACGTGAACAGCCTACAGCCAAAGCGCACTCTGCCACCACCCACTCCCAACCATCATGTCACAGCTCTGGAGTGCCAGGCAAACAAAAAAGTTTATTTGGGTGCCCTTTTGGATTGACCAAGCATGCTTTTATGCTGCCTGTTGTATAAATAAGTGAGCATAAAGTTACAGTAGTTCCCATCCACATCAGACAGGAAGAGGCTGCACTGGCTCCCTTACCTGAGATATCACTGCCTGATCACAAATTCCCTCTCCTGGTTTGTTTTTTTCTAGTGGGTTTTTGTTTTACTTCAGGGGTTTGGTGGTTGGTTTTGTTTTATGGGGTTTTGTTTGTTTAAAATGCATGCTCCAAAGAAACCACACCACAATCTTCAGGACTTTAATCTTCAAGCATTGGAGAGGGAGCTCACATCCCACAGGACTTACATACTTAGACAGTCCTTACATTCTGCAGTGGATTGAGCCCAGTGGTCTGTTTTAGTGTTTGCTACACTACATATTATATCACAAAGGTGCTACAATATAACTGGATGGGCCATATAAAATTACTGTCATCAGCTCGTGATTTGGCTGTTTCTCCTCATGCTTGCTAATTTTGCTTGAAGCCGTAGATACTCATGTCAACTGATCATAGAGCACCCTCTTTATGTATGTGTAACTGCCTGTAGCTAGATCTGTATCTTTTTAAGAAAGCCTCTAAATCTTGGGACTATGAAGGGAAATGTTTGATATATATGACCTAGCTACATCCTAAAGATTGTGAATTAAGAAACAAAGAGATAAAAAGAATCCTAGAATGTAATGTCATCATTTAATGGCTAAAAATGGGAAAAATTGAAATTAGAAAAAGAAACAAAAGACTATACAGATGTGGAGACTCACCTGAAGTATGTTCATTGCTCCTTTCCAGAAGGGTTAACATTAAAATATTCTTCAGCTTCAAAGAGCAGAGATTCATTTTGAGCACTAAGGAAATGTAGTTTTCAATAATGACTTCTTAAAATGGAAAACATAGAAATGACAGGCAAAAATATGATGCAATATATACCTGTGTACCTGCATGAGGGCATACAGTGTGAGACCCTGTACTATATTTCTCATTACTTGCCAACAGTCTGTTGCTGTTAAGTATTAAAAGCCTTTTTTCATAAATTTCAGCAGCTTCAAAGGGTAAAACTGAAAAGGCATTTTAGCAGAGAGCTTGAAAGTTGTAATTTGGTCTTTTCCAGTCTCCTGGTAGGAAAAAAAAAAAAAGTTTCTCATGCTATAGTCCATAGTTAAATCCTCCAGCTTCCCAATGTGAGAGTTGGGCTGTAAGCAATGCAGGGAAAGGAATTCAGCATTTCCAACAGTGCTAAGCACAATGCTGCTCCCATACATAACAAATAAGCCAGATCATACAGAAGCAATGGCTCACCTTTGATTTTTTCAGGCCTCTTCCAGTCTCTGAAGATCAGTACATTAACCATTTGCCTCTCTCCTTTACTTCTGCTTTTTACCATGTTATTATGTGTAAACACATCTTATAATCTTTATCTCCCTCAAACTACAGGGGCCATAGACAGCCTACAATTGCAGAGAATCCACTGGAGGTTTTTGAACTCTCCTAAAGCAGTTCAGAGTACTGATGTGCCTTCTGCGCATTTGGGCAATTAGGTACAGTCAGTTTAATGCTTTTCTTCACCACCAAATTAATATTACATGTTGTCATGTGCAAGTACAATCAAACACCTTTTTTTAAACAGTCCTTGTGAAATATTTTTAAATATTGCAACTATACACCAGGATTACAAAGAAATGTTCTTATGTAAAAAGACAAATTTCATTTTCTCAGCGAACAACTTAAGGAGAAAACAGCTGCTAAAATTCTTGCTTCTTTATGTTAGTATTATAATCGAAATCTAAAACATAGCTTTGCTCAACCGTCTTTTGAAACTGCATACTTTTTTCTTACTCAGAAAACAAAGAGCTGAAGTACTATCTGCAAGCATCCCTAGGATAAAGTAGTATCTAAACTTCTCTACAGTGTTGAAAGCTTTCATAATCACAAAGTTATGTTTTAAAAGATCTTAGAAAGCCAACGTCAACAGATTCTTAAGGTGGGGAAAAAAAAACAATAACAGTAAAAAAAAAAAAACTTTGAAATTTTGTTTGGAAATAGTTTTAGGCTTATCATTTAAGATTCTTTAGCTGCATTATCAATGAGAAGTTTTGGGGATCAGCTGATACTGGATAATCTTGTTAGACAATTGCTGTCTGTACTGAATTCCTGGGGCAACAATAAGATTGTTTTTCATAATTAATTCTGAATTATCTGCTTACATTTTAAGAAGCCATTCACAATCATCTGTGCTCTATGCCAAGTGTCACAACTACATTGGAATTATGCAAACAA
Source organism: Astur gentilis (assembly GCF_929443795.1). NCBI lineage: Eukaryota > Metazoa > Chordata > Aves > Accipitriformes > Accipitridae > Astur > Astur gentilis. Next base: position 16,906,384 of record NC_064900.1, on the reverse strand, counting down.
AAAAAAGTTGTGTGTGAGGGTCTGTTGTTTTCCTATAAGAAATGAAGATGAGTTCACAAACTGTTAGAGAGCTTAAGACCTTATTTAGTAATCACAGTGTCTGCAACAGGAGACGGATCCAGGAAGCTTCCTAGGGATTCTAAATCCTTGTTTCTCTGTTTGGACACATTTTAACACTGTCCTGCTGCTATGAGCTTTCTTGGAAGTGTTGTACCCCTAAAACTATACCCAAGGCCAAATGCTTCCAGGAATTAATCAGCAAGCCATGATGCCAGCTGACCACAGAGACAGTCATTCTCTGCCAAAATTTGGTGCCGAGATCCCTGTCCTGACCACGCACAAGTCATTTCCAGACCAGGAGCCGGTCTGGGCCCAGCAGCAGCTGCTCTAGCTCGCCTCCTTCCCGTCCTTACCACAGCAGCCCGCACGGAGCCAAGTAAACATGCCAGCTTGCTCAGATAGCCCAGAAATCCCAAATGTTGACTTCTACTGCACAGACATGCTATTTGGCATCCTGGTTCTTCAAAAAAATTACTGTATTGGTATATGTTCAATGTGACTCAGCAGCAGCGTGAGATATAGACACACGGAAGTACTATGTGGGGGGTAGGCACTCCAGCATTCCTCCTCCCCAGGCATTCCACTTCCTTAAGTTCTCCCCAGAACTTTCGCATCTGATGCACTCTCCCCCATCTCCATAGCTCTCCTCACCACGCACTTGATTTTATGAAGACTGTCCTAGGACCTATTTTTCCAAATACTGGTACTTTTAAAGGGGATCATGTCTTAATGTAGTAATAAACTGAAGAGGAGAGAAAAGTATGCTCAAGAGCTGTAGAGTATTTTGAAACTGTGAAAAGGAAGAAAGCTAAAGCCCAATCTGCACTAGAGAAGTTTCACCAGCATAACTGCATCCCGGATCTCAGACACAGGCCTGGAACAAAAGCTTTTTTGCCATTAGCACTTACACCAATTCACTGAGTGAACTAAACTCTTCTGGCTAAAACATTCAGTTGTGTCAAAGCTAGGATTTAAATCCTTAAAAAAATAGTCATTAAAAACCCTACACAACTGGAAAAGCATATGAAAGCAGCAAATGAGGACTTCCTAGGTATATAGTACCACCTCCCTTTGAAAGATACAGTCCCTAGGCAAGTTTCCTGTGGTGCTTATGGAGAGTCTGACCAGTTACCTGCCCACATTAATGCTCTACTTCCACACAAGAGAAAGCACATATGAGAACGGCTCTGTGTTTTCTTATTACCAGCACTGCAACAGCCCATGAGGAGTATAGCAAAAGTCACATCCTTTTTAGTACAGACCTAAATTAAAAGACATAGAATCTGGATTTTGGAAAGATAGCCCCCAGTCTAAGTGTACACAGTGGTGAATAAATCAATCTTTGTAGAAACATCTAAAAAACATTGCCATGCCAGTTAGGAAACACTAGTCTCAACAGTATAATTATACCTCTTTGCTTCTTCACTATGCAGGATCTACCAACAGGAGTCTCTGTTTACCCATGAAGGAGGCTAATAGCTTGGATCTCTTACAGGTTGACACAGTACCACATGGTGTGGTTTCAAGTCCACTGCAAGTCAGTCCAACCACTGCAATCTAACCAGCCTGCCTTAAGGACAGTTTAGTTACTGCTTCTAAAATGAAAACTCCTGGGCAGGTTCCCAGGTTGAGATTTTATCCAACAGCTCCAATACAGGACCTTCCTGTGCAAGTAATTCAGATCCACTTAGCAATATTTTCCCAGCCTTCTACCTGCCTGTTCAGAGCTCCACCTGTGCTCTCAAAGTTCACTTTTTCCATGCTAAGCTTTTGCATAGAAGTTTCAAGAAAGACTCTGTGCATTACAGACCTTAACAAGACCACCCTCCACAGGCCGCACTTGCTGCTTCCTTGGGGTCTGCAGTTTACCAGCATTTCAGACAGGAGAGGGTCTGTTGTGCCATTCCCCCATGGCATGTCGTTCTCTGTACAGTGGAAATGGGGTGGCAGCCCTCTGCACACAGCAGGGCCCAGGTCCCTTTGCCACCAAGGCAAACTGCAGGAGCTTCCTCTCATACTTGCCCTTCCCTTCCTCACCCCCTTTACAGGGTCTCTCCCTATGCTATTGTTCACTGGTGGAAGTCATCACGGCAAGGCAGCCTGGCACCCTCTAATAGAAAGCATTTTCTGAAGGAAAAAACCAAACATTTCTCCACAACAAAAACTTTTCCCATGGATGCATCGCTTTGGGAAAGCTTTCAACAAATTCTGCCTGATTTTCTGGCAGCACATAGATCCTTTCCTCTGTCTTTCGCAAGGAGACTGGAAAAAACCATTGAGTTCTACTTCTGCTAAAAAGTTGATGCTCTTAATTTTCCTCCCACTTCCAAATCCATGAACTTTAAGGACTGTTTTGTTTGTTTTGCTTAAAGTACTTCTTGGCCAGGGCTGCACACACATCATTCAGAGGAAATGGCCTGAATTGTCTCAGTCCTGATAAAGAAAATATTAGAGAACTGCTGTTTAGTGCAAACCCAATGCAGAGTTTACTATATGATAGGGTTATTCCATCATATGGATAACAAGACCTAGGGAAAGACCTTCAGTCTATGAGATGACCAGATCAGAACTAGAATAAAGACAAATGACACAGTGAAAAGAAGTACAGGGAAAGACACTGGGAAGTATGCAGTAAGATAGTCTTTGTAAAAAAGCTTCAGTCTCCAAAAACTAGGCAGACATGAGACTGGAGTTGATGTGAATTTTGCCATCTCACCAAATTGTAAGTGATTAACCACAGATTTGTACTGTTCTTGTGTCACACAGAACCTCTACTGCAGAGAAGGAGCACATTTATGCATCAACTTCACTCCTCTTTCAACAAACTCTTCTGAGACCAGTTCTCCCTCAAAAGCTATCCTGGTGAACACACAGCAGAAAAAGAAACATCCTACTGTTGGCCCAGGTAATAGTTTGAAAGTTATGTTTTCTTATACTGTAGACTGAAATAGAGATCTTTTCCAGCAAATTTTCAAACACATTTGAAAACATTGTTTTATTACTTTCCAGGAGTAAACAAGGTAGTTTCTTCCAGTTGAATAAAAGCTTTCACAGTTATTATATAATAAAAACCACATTTGATAAAATTTGCAAGGAACTAAGACATAAGGTGCCCACATTATCTTAGAAGTCAGATAATACAGGAGCTATTCCAACAAAATGTCTGTTAACTAGAAAACATTTCATTAGGGGGTTTGGGGTTTGTTGGGGGGGGTGGTGGTGGTGTAAGTTGAACTCCTCCTTGTAATAGAGTTTCAGAGCTAATCAGTGAAAAAGGTTTGTGACTTAGAACTGTGTACACATGTGTTTTCAGAGAGCTAGCAAAGAACACATGGCCCCAAAGCATAAGAATGAGTGGGAAGTGGGAGAAACAAGGCTGTGTTTTGTTACCATTCAAAGGAAGTAAAACTGCCTCTCAACCTTGCTCCAACGCTGCTTTGTGATTCCTACAGATTTCAAGCCCTTATCTGAAAGGCAGTGTTTTGAAACATAAGCAAAGCCATTCTGCACTTTCACCTCACTGTACAAATTTAGTTGATAATCATGAAAGCAAGCCACTCCTGCACAGTATGAAACTAGTTGTACAAATTATATAGAGATGGGTGAATAGTCACTTCTTTGATTCACTGCTGATCCAGATAAAAACTTGAAACAAAAAAAACCCAAGTGAAAACCTTGCTTTTCCTTCAACAGAACTGAAATAAAATTTTTAAACATCTTTTCCTAATACAGAAAATTTTTGTTGAATAGAACATTTTACGCTGTTAGAGGCAAACTAAAGATGGGTGCCAAAGAGTGGGGATAGGGAATGGCCCACTCACGATACAGCGGGTCCAAGTTGAGATCCTGACCACCCATCCAAGGGGGCATGTGCCTCTAAGGACAGGGTGTTGACCACATGGTTACATGGGACTTTGTTTCTCAGTATAGAATACTTGCCATCACGAAGGTACTGTTTTGCTCAGTGTAGAGCTCACACAGGGGGATGAGGTGCCCAGACACTACTTCATTTCTCAGATACTTGTTTACACAGCTCAGAACTTCAGCAGCAGAAGAGATGGCAGGAAGCAGCTCCCACAGGCACTATTGTCCAGGAGCTGGTTCTCTGTGGCTCTTCCACACCACATACAATATAACAGGCAACTATCCAGACCACTTTCCCAAGAGGTCTGGACTAGGGATTCAGACCAGCCTCAAATAAGAGAAGAAACTGAATCCCCTCATCTAATGAATTATAGAAATAAATTACTGCCATCTCCTCTGAAGAGTTATGAATATGGGTCTGAAATTTTCCCTTTCTCCAGCCAACATAATCAAATTCATAACAGGTGCACTCTCCAGTCACCCAACAACTGAAGCTGCATTTGGGAGGTGTGCTTACTGTTCCAAGCAAGTCTGTCAACCTGTGGACCATGCTGTTCTTTGCTGCTCCTCCTTCCCCCCTCCCAGAGGGCTGGCTCAGAAGCTGGCTTGCTTCCCCCCATCCCCCTCAGCTACATTAAAACAGATGGCAGAGGGACATGAAATAGAGAGCAAACACAGATGAGTGATGAATTTTCCAAAAGGAGACAAAAAAAAATAATCAAACCCACAACTTTAACATTAGAAGCAGCAAGGAATGCATAATTACTTTCTGAACACAGTTCTTCCTTATAAGCAAATGCAGCAGTTGCGACACATATGATGAAAATAAGCAGGGGAGGTATCGTCCAGGCAGGCTTGACAAGCAGCATAGGACTACACTGCAGTCCAAGAGATGCAAGTAGAGAACATGGCAAAGACATCAAGGAGCACATCACAGACTAACCCCACCTATGTAGCAACCCTGCTTCCCAAAGCAGGTTTTGCTGAGCACTCTGCTGATGGTTACCTGGCTGAGTTTAAAGCTAGCTCAAGTGGTACCTTCCCAGGAACTGCAGTGACACCTTTGAAATGCAGGAGGCAAAGAGCTGCCCCCCTGAGACAGAGGTACAGGAATCCCCATTTTGAGGGGTTGTCACATTTGGGCTTGAAGAGTCTGGTATTTTGCAGACTGGAAAACATGGAGCACTTGGTAATGCTCATGAAGTAATGAAGCAAGGACCAAAGCCTCCTGGAGTGAGATGTGTCAAAGGAGTCACAGCCAGCATGCTGCAATTTATACAGCCTCAGTAGGAGACATGAAGGTGAGTTAATTACACCAGTGAGATGAGGACAGAAGCTATTTCAGTGATTCACTCTGCCCCTTTGCCAGAGATTACTGCCCTCATTCTGTTCCTGACGTTGTTGGTGCTTGCATCTCTCTTACCAAGGCACAGAAACAGACTTTTCTTTGCCATTCTGTAAGAAATCAGAGTGCCTGTGCTTAGGCAATAAATGCATTTGTGCATCTCTAAGCTGGAGACACCTATCTCCAGGACTCAGATTTGTTTCCTTCATGTGTTATACTGATATTCAGGGCACACTGTAAAGCCTGTCTATTTACCCATGCTTCTCCTGAGAGGTGCTTGGGAGGCAGAATTCTATATTATCTTTAGTTGATACTAGTTCAATTGATTTATCTGCAGTTTTACAGTTATTTGTGGTCTGTTTCTAGAAATGAGTCTGTTGTGACCTTCTACAAGTGGAAATGATAAATAACACCAGTTAACAGAAACTCAAACAGCAAAACCTAAACAGCTTTTGTGATATTCCTCCAGTTTACCAATACATTTCTGGTCCAGAACATGCTCAGTCCCATGTATTGAGACAGTACCACCCAAAACAGTGAATCCAAAGCATTACTTCAGCATGCATATACAAATACTTGCTGACAGATTAAGAACTGGAAATAATTCTACCTCCTAGGTAAGTATCAGATACGGGGGGGGGGGGGGGGCGGGCGGTGTGTGAAGAAAAAACAAAGAAAGATTTTTAAGCATGCAGAAATGCAGATCGTGTAAGGAAAGCAGGCAACCTTGTGATTTCTGCATCGCACTTCAAACTACTGATAGACATCTACTTTGCATTCCAGGAATGGCAGGATTGCAGCAGCTGCCTTCAGCTGGCAAGTGATTTCCCTTACAAACCTGCCAGTCACCCCTGCCTTGTCTCAGGGGATGCACTGTAGCTTTAGGAGCCTTAGAAAGAGTTATTGTGAGGAAAGAATTTAAGGACAGGACACTAAGAATCAAGTGAAAGTGCCCCTCTCCTCTTCCTCATCTGTTGGGACACTAGGGTTCAAGCTCAACAAAGTATATATCCCCTATCAGATCCAAGTACAAGCTCACCCTTCTTAAACAGATTTGTTTAATCCAAAAGAGTATTATTTTCCTGTACTTATGTTTAATGTGATAGATCATTACTAAGCTAATTGTCATTAGTACATCATATGGTTGGTAACTAAAGACACAGCCATATCAGGAAGGATTTTTACAAGCTCATAAATGCTGGTTTCAAAGCAATTGTAGTTCCCAAGCAAGGCTGGCACTTAAAACTACCTTATCCTTCTATGGTTATTTTAGTCTTACCTCCAGTAAGTATCTAGTTAGCCTATACAGGAACAGATGATAAAACAGGGTAGCTGAAAACAAATACAGTCTTCTCTTTCATCAGGAAAGGAAATCTGTAGGATCAATTTCCACAAGAGCAAGAAAGCTGGCCCTTTAACTGGCTTACAGATCAGTTTGGCCAATAGAGCAAGGGATCCTGCCAGCAGGTGAAACACTTCATTTCAAAACCAGCTAAAGCCTGTTTGAGTAAGAGACAGGCAGCATCTATCTGTGCCACTGGCACAACTTTGTGTTTACTTAATGGACAAAGGCTGTTACTACTGTCTGCAGCAATTTAAATACCCTTAGTTCAATCAGTTGCTCATTTTGCTTCCTGAGTACTGTTACTGGTTTTAAATTAAAGGCACATTTTGCTAAAGAACCCACACGGAAAAAAGAAAGCAAACATCCCCCAGTACACCCAGAAAACTTGTGTTCAAAAGCAGTACTTAAACTCTCATCAGCAAGTTTTCTTGCTGCCAGTACTTACAGCAATATAAAACAAACGAGACCCAAAAATCAAGAGCTGTAAACTTCTAAGAGTTTAGCCTAAATTCAGAACCCCAAACAGTAGGGTCATGATGCCCTTCCAAAAGGCATTCCCAGCCACGTTTCCCACAGCAAATGGTGTTTCATATTAATTTCCAGGTTTACTCAAAAGCAAGGAATGCTGTTTTCCAAACCTGGAAGGACAGACTAATGCTATTGAACAGGAGCAATCTTGTTACTATTTTGTAAATCTCAGACGTAAATGGGTGGTTATAGGCTTAATAACATATACACAAGCTCCTGCAAAACTGAGGACCACCAACAACATTCCCTTTTCTTTGAGTGGCCACTAGACAAATTTAATGTTTACTCTTGTGATAAGGCTGCGCAGGCATTTTCCCCCATGCCCTCTAAACAAGAGCAGTAGGATGATATATGTGCTTTTACAGACAAGGAAGTACTTACATTCTGGTCACCTCATCATGCCATATCCGGAAGGGAAGGAAAAAAGAGTTTTATAAGTGGCTAATACCTCAAAAATAATAATTTTCATGTATCCAAGATAACAGACAGGCTTTATTAGGTGAACAGCAGCTTCCTTTGTTTACAGGGCTCTTGTTCAGCAATCAAAGGCTAATATTTTAATGGGTCAACTGAAATACCATACTACTTGTATTTTAATACCAGTTATAGATTAATTTACTGTGTGAAGATCTATAATGAAGACAAAGTACAAGACATCATTTTCACCAATCTTAAATTCAGGACAATATAATGCAATCAAAGCTTCAAGTCTTTCCAAAGTTTTCCAACGACAGTTGCATAATGAAAAGGTAATAATAGAAGACAACACTTCCAACTGCAGCAAGAGCAGCTTCCATGGAATTTGAGGTATCAGTGATAAGCTGACAGATTCATCTTAGTCCTTCAGGAGGGCCACTGAGTTGCCAGTTCCACAAAAGTAACCTTAAAAACATCTGGACTGTAATAATTTCTTTGAAAATAGTTACATGTCACTGCTGAACCCATTCAATAATTGTTGAAATACAGATTTGTCTTCAGTTCAGCATGGCTGCAAGTTTGTTTTCATGTACCAGAGTAAATTCTCTGCTCAGAGAAGAGAGCTCCAAGTATTCCGTTCTTCATTTTGAAGTCTTATGTCAGGTATGTGGCCATAAGGAGATGGCCACACCACAGGGCAGAGGAACTGTGTCTGCTCTGTGAGGCAAGAGCTCAGTAGACTCACATGGGGATAACAGCAAAGTCCAAGCTGAAAATACAGTGTGTAGGTATGCCGGTATGCCCACAGCACCTGGGGGTATCACCTGAGATTAGATCTTCCCTGCACTAAATGCATACAAGAGATAATTCATGCTACTAAGAGAAGGCAATACGAATATGCAAAGTAGGGTAGCACAGAAGTACTCCTGTAGCTATTTTACAAAGAGTTAACTAAAGCACTTTAATGGATTTGCTCAAAAATTGACAAGGAAAGCCTACGGCAGAGGGGCAGAAGCCAGCTCTCCTGCATCCTAATCCAGTGCACCATTTCCAGGATCATCCTTCATACTCCTAAAGTGGTTTGGTTGCTTGCTGAGGACAGAAGCCAGTGATGGCCACTGATTGAACTGAGTTCAACTCCGCAAGAGAAAATCCAGAATTAATTCATCCTGGAAGTGATCACAAGAGAGAGAAGCAGCAGTCCTTAAATGCTGCCAGTGTTTCAACTCCCCATATTTATAAACCAATCTTTTTAGGGAATGATCACCCAATAACCTTGTGTGAATTTCTGCCACAGTTAGCAGAGGATTCCCATCCCACTTGGACAGGAAAGCCACTAAACTTTGTGACTGGCAGTCCTCAGCAGCACAGCCACTGAATGGCTCTGTAACCTCAAAGGGAGCCACTACCTTGGAGGGCATATATTGTCACCATACTGCTGTCTCCCTTGGATGGAGCCACACTCTTTGGTCTGCACAGCAGCCCATGGGGACCACCCTGGACACCTGCTGCCAGGACTGTGAGGGCAACAGCAGAGGGTCTTAACACTCCACATAGGAACAGGAGGGTATATGTCCAGGTGGGTACCATTAAAGAACAGGTTATGTCCCATGAACAGGACATCCCAGCACAATTATCTGTCTAACAGTAGTACACTAGAAACTCAGTGTGGTAATCTCCAATCCTGCTGTATTTCCATGCTAGCGGCCCAAACAAAATCTGTGTACCAGTTGATAATCTTAAAACCACACAGAGAAGCATAATCACGGCACATGGCAAGTAAGCACATTTCTGTCACTGCTTCTTATAAAAAGCCTCCAAATAAATGCCACACTAAGCAAAACCTACTTATTCCTACACACTAGTTTTGCAAACTCACCCATACCATTTTCCTTACTCCACAGTCCCAAACTGAATCATCTTTCAAAAGCTATTAATCAACTTTCATTATCTCTAAATTGCTTTTCGCTTGCTTGCAATTAAGTACTAATACCCAAAGAGTTAGAAATTTATAAGGTAATTAACCATAATGAGTAACTGTTCTAAAATATGATCAACTGCTGGATATCAGCTGAATTCTTAGTTTTTCCCAATAAACTTTTTTTCCCATGTATTTATACAAACTTGAAAATGAAGATTTATTTAGCAGACGTTGAACATTCACCAGATAATACTATATGTGTCTATTCCTTCTCTGGAAGGCAGCTAGCTATAGACAAAAATATCTGCAAACTAGCAATTACTGTGGATTCAGAAGCTTTTAAGGTGACACTGACATGATGAAATTTCTACTTTTATGCCTATGAAGTGTATTTCAAGTTCAGAAAGAGGGACACGGAGAGAAAGAGAGCACACACATGCTGTAATCAGCTCACATACAGGACAAGATTCTGCTCAGCATTTGTAAATATCACCATGTAAAATACATTTCCTTTCCTTATTCTTCCATAAAATGAAATGTTGGTCAAGCAAAGCTAAAATTCTTTTTGAGCAGGTCAATAACATTGTCGTGGTTTCAGCCCAGCAGGTAACAAAGCACCATGAAGCCGTTCGCTCGCTTGCTCACTCACTCACTCACTCGCCAGCCCCAGCCATGGTGGGATGAGAAGATATAAAGGCAGGCTCATGGGTCGAGAGAAGGGCAGGGAGGGATCACTCACCACTTATGGTCACAGGCAAAAGACAGGCTCGACTTGGGGAAGAAACTAAATCGATTTAATTTACTACCAATCAAATCAAAACAAGGATATCAGGAAGTAAAATCAAACCTTAGAACACCTCATCTTCCCCCCACCCCTCCCTCCCTCCCCGGTTCAACCCCACTCCCCATTTTCTCTACCTCCTCCCTGCCCAGCGGCGCAGGGGGACAGAGAATGGGGTTTGGGGTCAGCTCCCCACACCTTGTCTCTGCCGCTCCTTCCTCCTCGGGGGAGGAGGACTCCTCACCCGTCCCCTGCTCCAGCGTGGGGTGCCTCCCACGGGAGACAGTCCTTCACCAACTTCTCCAGCCTGACTCCTTTCCGCGGGCAGCAGTTCCTCACAAACTTCCCTGGCGCGGGTCCTTTCCACGGGCTTCAGCTCTTCCCGAACTTCCCTGGCGTGGGTCCTTTCTGTGGACTCCAGTTCCTCACAAACTTCCCTGGCGTGGGTCCTTTCTGTGGACTCCAGTTCCTCACAAACTTCCCTGGTGTGGGCCCTTTCCGCAGGCCGATCTTCAGTCACGCACTGCTCCAGCGCGGGCTTTCCCATGGAGTCGCGGCCATCTTGTGGGGCCTCCGCTCCCCCGCTCCCCTCCATGGGCTGGGGGGGGACAGCCTGCCGTCCCGTTCCGTCCCACCACGGGCTGCAGGGGCATACCCTCCTCCCCTCCTTCCTCACTGACCTCGGTATCTGCAGAGGGGTTCCTCTCACATTCCAATCCCCCACTCGCTACCGGTTCCCCTTCTTAAATCTGCTCTCCCAGAGGCGCGACCACCGTCGCAGATGGGCTCGGCCTGGGCCAGAGGCGGGAAGTCGGGGAAGCTTCTGGCAGCTTCTCGCAGGAGCCGTCCCTGCAGCCCCTCCCCCCGCTACCAAAAAAACCTGCGCCACACAAACCCAAAACAAGCATAATAAAGCATTGCCCAGGTTAGAATCTCAAACCAAATTAGTAAGCTGTGTCCAAGATTATAAACAGTATATGAGATTCTTTTTCTTTTTCAGCGTCTCCACCATAATATCAAAAAGCTTTAGTTATGTTAATGAGACCCATTTTGCTAAGAAAAATTATTCACTTATTTCACATATTTCCCTACCTGTGGCATCCAATGCAACGCAAATGCAACCCACTCACTACACTCCAATATTTGTCAGAGAAAACCCCACTTAGGGGTTAATCAGGTAGATCCACATGCAAGAAATGGCAGGTCAAAACTTGGAAGAGGATGAAATCTGAGCCTCCTACCATAAGTTACAAGCTGTAGTCTAAAAACTTCAAAACTCTTACTTCAGCTGCAGTCCGTAGAGTGCTCAGAAACCCTTCTTGATAAGAAAGTAGGGTGCATGTCCCCAGAACATAACTGAGAATTTCTTTCATCAGTATTCCCCTGCTTTTTTGCTTCCTGCAGAGCTGTAGGAGGAGTTATACTGTTTCCATAGAGTCATTAACAGAACAACTAGCATCCAAGTTTTCTGCAGTTTTCTTCAGCAGCAACCACAGAATAGCAAAACTTGAGGAAAAGTAATATGTTCTCAAGACTCTAAGCTATGTATAATATTTCAGTTAGATGATAAGTCAACCATTTGAAGCTTTAAAATATATTCATCTGTTTTATTTTAGAGCTGCATAAGAAGAAGCTCTAAAATGAAACTTTCAACATGCAATTGTTTCTTCTCCTGTTTGCACTGCAAAGTTTCACGTTTCTGTTTTCTCTTGAAAATTATGTCCCAGTTTAGAAAGCCCATGCTTATCTACACACAAGGAAGGACTCACATACTGCTGGGGAAAAAGGAGTTTATAGAGAAAACAAGAATTATGCCTGCTTCCCGTGGATTAAAGTTTTCAACAGTCATTACATCACTTAGTGGAGGGGACAGTGCTAGCCTAAAGGCAGTATTAGTACTTACTTTAGGATGAGATTGTCCACCTTTAACCAGTTTCAAGACTCCACTACAATCCATTCAGAGTAAGTACTTAGCAGGAGGGCTGGCTCTGCACCCCAGGGGCCACATTGATGCCGCTGCCCTGCTCAAGGGACCAGGCTGGTTCCCCCCATGCAGCACCCCGCAGGGCAGTGCCATCTCAGGCACCACAGCACGTTCCTCTCCCCTACCATGCAGACATGCCTTTCTCAAGAGCAAAACCAAGGAGAAAGAGGAGGTCCTTATTCTGAAGGCAGAGCAACCCACATAGTGCTAGCCGGGAAAATCTGTCTGGAGGCAGAATAATTTCTAATAGTAAGTCTGAGGTTCTTGTAAGTTTGGGGCCCATAGTCTTTTAAGATGACAAAAATCAAGACTTCCTGGAGACTAAGGATGCACATTCTGAAAGTTTTTACTTTTCCAACAGGTAACTGCTACTGGTAAAGATCACCTTTAAAAGGGAACATGGATTTAATAAACTCAACTGAACAAAATGGTACATCAGAAGAACTATTCAAATGGGTGACATCCAAGATTCTCATTTCCATTACCCTGTCTGTGCTTGCACTGATGACAACGGCCATCAACTCTCTCGTGATGACTGCAATAATTGTGACAAGAAAGCTCCACCACCCCGCCAACTATCTAATCTGCTCTCTTGCAGTGACTGATTTCCTTGTGGCAGTCCTAGTGATGCCCTTCAGCATTGCCTACATTGTAAAGGAGACCTGGATCATGGGGCAAGTGGTGTGTGACATTTGGCTGAGTGTGGACATTACGTGCTGCACGTGTTCCATCTTGCATCTCTCTGCCATTGCTTTGGACCGGTATAGAGCAATCACAGATGCTGTGGAATATGCACGGAAAAGGACACCTAAGCATGCTGGCATCATGATTGCAGTGGTATGGATCATATCCATTTTTATCTCCATGCCACCTTTATTTTGGCGGCACCAGACGACCAGCAGGGATGACGAATGCATCATCAAACATGACCACATTGTTTTCACCATTTACTCTACATTTGGCGCCTTCTATATTCCTCTGGCCTTGATTCTGATCCTTTATTACAAGATATACAAGGCAGCAAAGACATTTCACAGAAGAAGTGTCAGCCGGATCGTAAGGGAGGAGGTAAATGGACAAGTCCTTTTGGATGCAGGTGAAAGAAGCACCAAATCAGCTTCAATGCCCAGCACAGCAGAGAAGACATCAGATCCCCTGGTGAACTGCGATAAAAGCAATATCACCCTACGAAGCCCTAGGTCTGAATCTAAGCACGAGAAGTCCTGGAAAAAACAGAGAATCTCTAGCACAAGAGAACGAAAGGCAGCAACTACGCTGGGTCTGATCTTGGGGGCATTTGTGATCTGCTGGCTCCCCTTTTTTGTAAAAGAAGTAGTTGTTAATACCTGTGAAAGGTGTCACATCTCAGAAGACATGTCTAATTTCCTAGCATGGCTGGGATATATAAATTCCCTTATTAACCCTCTAATCTACACAATCTTTAATGAAGATTTCAAGAAAGCCTTCCAGAAGCTTGTGCAGTGTAGGCAATATCTTTAAGAGCTTTTGTTCATATAAGGAGAACATACTCATTGGTTTTTAACCTGTATAAATTTATATAACTGAGATGACATTTGTTTTATTTAAGGAAAAGCACCAAGACTCCGCATTTACAGTATGACTTTTTTGTATCAGTAGTACTGGAACCATAAATTGCCCAAGTTTTAAAGAGGTGGATTATCTGGGATCAGTTTTGCTCTGGAAAAAGAGGTAGCATATTGTGGCTCTGATCCAGTTGGGATTTGCAGAGCTGCCTAGCTTGAAGCATAAGGTATTACCTTAAACATGAAGGAAATATACACTTGAAGTAGACAAAGAAACAAAATTTGAAAAAAAGTAACCCTCAGTCACCAATGAAATTTTAAGTAAAACAACACACAGGTTCTAAACCCTAATGCAAATAAGAAGATAGAAAATACACCTTGGAATTAAAACATGATTTTATTAGTTTGACACAGGCCTGCAGCATAGAGCCAAGCCATTCCCAGTGAAAGGTAGTAGCTTTAAAAATATCTAGCATTATCCTACGTTGATTAGCTGAGTGCAGCTGCAGCCCTGTCTTCTCCCGTAAATGGAGGGCTTCCCTGTGTTATGCCCTCGCAGCACCCCAGCAGTAGGCAAGGTGCTTTCACGGGTTACCAGTTTCATAGCAAGCCAATGTTGTGAGCCCTCTGCCATTGCACACCCACAACAGACATGGGCATAGCACCAAGGGAAACAGCCAGACAGCTGGGGCACCTCCAGTGTGCTGGGTACACATAGTGCCTGGTGCTCTGAGACACCTCTTCAGTACGGACTAGGGAGGGTAAGTTCATAAAGAGCAGCTGGTCCTTCTCATGGAGATGTTAGAAGGGGAAGAAGCATGAGACACTCCTTTCTTCATGTCCTCATCCCTGCCTCACACACCTGGCCAGGCACGGCCCCAGTGACTTTCAGCGCCAAACCCAGCCACACAATTTGTGCCAGGGTCTCCAGAGCATTGCTGATGGTGGGTGGCTTAGTGAGGTTTGGTTGAGGGCCACCTAATGAAGAACTTGGGCTGACAGCTCCAGCTCATCTTGTTCAGCCCTCCACCCCAAGAAGCACGATATCCCCCAGGTCTTTTCTCAACAGCCTCAAGCACTAGGGCTGTGCACTCCAAGCACATGAAAAAGCAGAAACGAACCACGGTGCTGGCAGCGTTGGTCTCTGGAAAAGGCTGTGCAGCAGCTTCTCCAGTAAGAGCAGGGGAGTCACCTCAGTATGCAGTGCACACCTGGGCAGGGGATCCTGGGAGATGCTTACTGGCTGGCACCTCTAAACCCCTCCTTCCCCCAGAGCATCTAGTCCACGACCCAAGTCCCAGAAGAGCTAAAAGGACGTTGTAGGCACTCCAGCCAGCCCTGGCCAGCTGTTTCAGTCAAAGATAACCACAATGAACTGTGGGCTTTGTGGGCTGAGTTCTAAGGCCTCAAAGATGGTACCTTGGCCAATTTTGATTTACATGCTCTAGATGCCAAGCCACAGCACAAATGAGTGCAAGAACGGCCCTTGCCTCAAAATCAGCAGTGCAAGTTTGCCGACAGCTAAGAGTACTAACAGAGCAGTGGGCATCTACCCCTGAGTGCAGATGAGTCACTAAGAGCCACACCAGAACACAGGGATGGGGTTTGCACTTTTCAGGACAAACAGATTCAGGCTGTGTCACTAAGACCCTGGCTTCAACTTCATTGCCAGCCATTCAGTGCTGTCAGGCAGGAACAGGGACGTGAGGCTCCTTACAGGAACTACAATTCCACTGTCAGCAGCAGCAGTCTCCTGCAAAGGCGCTCCATTTTGGCACATGGGCCAGCAGCTTAGGGACATCACAAAGAAGCTGATACATGAGACCACTACGGACACCCTTAGTTTGGGAAAGTTATCACTGGTCATTCCAGTTGTTCTTCCAAGAGACTTTCAGCTATTTGCATTAGACAAGAAAACTCAGAAAGAAGCCATTACTGTCATTTCTCTCTCCCCCTCTCCCTCCCTTGTATTACCAACTCCGGAGTTTAATAATTTTCGTATTTTGCCCACTAGCTGCCAGCTGACGCAACAGCTGTCAGAGGTGTTTCCTGCAAGATGATGAGGTTTGAAACCTGAGATATTGAACTAATTTGTTTCTGTCACTTGCAACTTACTGTATTCTGCTTTCACATCAAGGTCCAAATGAGATGCTACTCAGAAGTACTAGAAATGGTGCATTTGCTTTGCTGTTGATTTTAACCCAGCCAGAATCTAATGGAAAGCTCACTTGTCATGCTGTGTAGCTCTAGCGCAGCGGTAGCACAGCTAAATTTTGAAGATACTAGGATGCGACAGAATGGAATTTGGCTCATGCTCAGTGCAAGCTAGCACGCTTTACTACCATTGCAGTCAGAGCACAGCCTCTGCAGCCCCCATGACCTTGGCAATGGCTGCATTATGCTAAAAGAAAAAAACTGCTTTAAACATCAGCTGTGCTCTACTGTCTCCAGAAAGAGCCATGGAATTCAGCTTTCTAAAAGGATTAGCAGATTAGCAGAAGGCAGCAAAGGAAACCCCACTGAAACATTTAAGATTGAAGACCTCTGTTTCCCACATTTCCTGAGTACTGAGTCATAACATTGGATATCTAGGGGCAGGACTTCCTCTCCCCCTGCTTCTCCCTTTATGACTACTGGAGGGTGGAGTATATTGCTTATCATCTTACACGTAAGAAGTTTGACAATACCTTGTGAAATCAAATTGGAAGGAAAAAAAAGGGGGTTGCTTTTGAGGAGAAAAGATACTTGAAATATTCATATTTAAATAATAATGGATAATGCTCAAAGAATGGAATGATATGTAGATAAACAGGAAATAGCTGTCATTTATGCACTGTTAACAGTATTATAATCTGAATCTAATTTAGGGTGGTTTCTTTTGTATCCTTTTTACTGAGCTGTATCTGCTCACCCTTCAACACCCCACTGGTGGAAAATGCAACTACAAGAAATCTAAACAAATGAGTGGGTAGTTATCCTATTAAAAGCACTTGTGGCTTGTGGACCATCGTTTCTTGGTGTCTGACTGCAACTCATCACTCATTCTCTAACAGAATCCACTGTGCTGAACACTGTATCACACAACCCCACACAGTATCATTTCATCTCTAGCATTTATCCATGCATGTGTTAAGAAAAAAATGTGAGTTCCTTTTTCAAAATGCATAAAGGTTAAGATTTCTGTAGGATGCTGCTTTCCTCTCCCCATCCACTGGAGCTCAGCACTAGATTCAAGGAGCAAGATTTTATGAACTGGGCATAAGATTTTTTGCAGGTAGCTCCGTGCCTTGTGAGAGCTCAGACTCAGCACATAGAAAAAATTATGTCTGGTTTCCTGTCTCTATCAGAAGACTCTGTGTTGTATTGCAGGGAAAAGGTTTACATCTCCTCTAAGGTTTGCACAAGCTTCCTGGATCCCTATCCCTGCTGCAGCTACCCTCCCTGTTGCTGGTTGCTGCCCACCCATCTAGTTTAGATTTCTTCTAATACCCAGAGAACTGGATTTGGAGCAGCTGACCTCCTCCCACTTCAGCTTTCACAGAGAATGATTCCTGAAGCAGCTGTGAACACTATATCCAGTTCAGGTGGATAGTTTTTGCTAACAGCAAGCAGTTAAGTACACCTCATTATCCTGTACTCATTTCTTTGCCTTTCCTCCCTGCCAGATGCTTTATTGGTGTCCTTTCCTCTTGAGGATGGCATATCCATACAAAGGCCTTGGGGATACAAATATACTTTTGTTTCAGTGATGCAGTCACACTTGTTAAAACGTGACTGTACCACCCAGAAACACCCACCTCATCCAAACGCGCTTTTGGCAGTCACTGTCTTCAGCTGGTGCGTAATTGTTCTTGGTGCTAGGGAGGTACACGGAAATAACTATGTGCCAAATTATTTTCTCCAGTAGTTACAAACTCAGCACATTATTTCTAGGCAAGTACACATTATTATTTGGCCTTTGCATTTCAGATTCCTTTGAAGAAGGGAAACAGAAAATCACCGCTGTAGCCCTTAGAAGGAAAGGCTTTTTTTGAACTCCACACATCAGAGAGTAAACACTGCAAGAAAAGTGAGATGAAACCATTGTAGCAGCCCTGTAATGATTAAGCATAAACCTAACACTGTGCCTCATCTAGAAACAAGGGCTGCACCTCTGCATGGGCAGCTGTTCTCAAACAGAGAGCTAATGGGTCAGCAGTCATCTACTGGTCACAGCAGGCACTCGGAAGCACTCCAACACCCAAGCAAGCAGTAAATAGCATCAGCTGGTGGCTCTCATATTCCTCCTCCAAAAAGTGCTGCTGCACTACAGGGGCAGTACTACCTATAGCAGAACTGCTAAAAATTACCAGCAAGATGTTGGTATCCCTCCCCTGCAAAATCCTGAAATGAATTAAACAGATTTTTTTTTCTGGATTTTTTCATTTGTCTTCTGGGGAGACTAGGTCAAATTTCTTATTTTCCTCCTCAACCAGGAAGGCTAAACCTCTAAAAGAAATATAAACATTTCTTCAATCTACCATTTCTAGCTGCCATTTGGTAACTCAAGAAATGAAAGCCTTGATGATAGCGAGCTTGGCTAAAAAGAAAGATTACAGAGAACAGAACAAACAGAAGTCAGCAGCATTGGAATGAACAGTCAAGGTTACCAACTGAATTCAAAACAGCGTTTCTGGTGTCAAGTCCCTCACTTATAAAGGAGACCAATGACTGAAAGCAACCTTATATGCTCAGGAATTTACTGAAGTATGAGTTTCCTAAATTCCAGTTCTTTACTTCATGTTCAAGTGAGTTACTTCTTAAGAAAGAACTTTGCAACTCGGGAAAATTTCAGAGGGAAATATTTTTAGGCAAGGAAAAAGTACTGTATTTCATTAGTTAAACTACATTAGTACAATTATGTATTAAAAATCTTGCTATGGCAAAGTCAAAGTTGCTTATTGAATGCTGTTACTTTTTATCCAGTAGTAGCTTAAATCAATTGTATCCACTCCTTAAGGCATACATTTATTTAAACCATAGATTTGAAGGTATTCATTGTTACATACCAGATGGGCAGCAGTAATTGGCCTCTATTTCCACTTTAAAGCAAGTTAGTTCCTATACATGCATGATACTTTCTCTCACTAAATTAAACCTCTTCCTGTTCTTCCCATACACTCATTGATTTGAAAATCAGAGCAGCATTTTATGATTTGGGTTTAAAGACAAAAAACATGTTTAACGCCACAAAAAGCGCTAACTGCTAAGATAATGCTGGAAGAGCGATTAATCTTTTAGCTTTTGGTTTAGACCATGACTGGTAGTAGACATTTAATGCAATAGCTAGCTCTCTGCTGGCAGCTCTCCAAGATGCAAAAGCTGTGGCTAATTTGTATGACAGCAAGCATCTGCTAAGCAACTCACTTTTTTGCTAAGCCTGGTTTCCCATATTTCATAGTACAAAGCTGCATAAAATAGTCCACAGCCATGAAATAAGAAATCAGCCAGTTTGTACTCCAGTCATTTGTAGTCTGGCAGTTACTAGAAGATAGTTGCTCCAGAAACACACACCATTAACCAGCAGGAGCAAAGCTGTGTCTTTATCTACAGCAAAAACAGTAACAATCTTTCACATCCATCTATTATTTTGGAGGTAGCCAGGACGCAGCCTGAACTGATTTGTGACCAGATGGGCTCAACACAGAGCAGCACTGCTCCCCAACCAGATGCAAAAAGAGATGTCTTCAATGAGAATGCCACCTGCAGCAAGCTTAGTCAGTACTAACCGGTAACAAAAGAAAGAGCAATCCAGCACCTGGCCCATCTTCCCGGGCAAGGGGAGTTCGACCAGACATCAGACATTAACGGTCCCTTAATATCAGTTCCTGCAGCTTATTGTCTATCCTAACTGAGCTGGGCTCTTTCAGCCCTTCCGGCATGTTTAGCAAGACAATGTTGAACTACCTCACCAACTCTGTGCTGGTCAATACAGAGTTTGCATGCCACCATCATAAAGTTCAGCTCTGAAGCTTGAGGTCATCATTCAGCTTGGGTAAATGCAAAACATTGGAATTTAAAATGATAAAAATTCAAGTTAAGGGTTTTTTTAGATTGTGGATTTTTCTTCCACATCTACTTTGGCAGCAACTAAACTGTGGTCATTTTGAACACAAAATGGTCTTCCAAGCAAGATGTATCTATAACAAGTAAGCATGACCTAATTTTTCACACACATAAATATAAGGTATATTACTATTGGACTGTTTCTAACCTCGTTCATTGATGGTCTTTTGCATTTTGACAAGTATTTCTCCCATCTTGTTTTCAAAGTGTAGAAGAAATATTAGTTAACTAATTATCTGAGGTAGGTAGGAGGTCTTATCTCCCTTTTACAGGCAGAAAACCAGAAGCTGACAGAAGTGGGCGCCCAGCACCTCAATCTGGGTGAGGTCCTGGGGTGCCGTTCAGCATAGAAAACAAGAGAAGAGAACAAAGGGTGTTTCTAAAGCTAGTGCGAGACTCACAGAATCACAAAATGGTTGAGGTTGGAAGGGACTTCTGGAGGTCATCTCGTCCAACCCCCCACTCAAGCAGGGCCACCTAAGGCAGGCTGCGCAGGAGCACGTCCAGATGGCTTTTTAACATCTCCAAAGATAAAGCCTCTACCACCTCCCAGAGCAACTTGTTCCAGTGCTCAATCAACCCCATGATAAGAAAGTGTTCCTTATATTCAGATGGAGCCTCCTGTGTTTCAGGCCCATTGCCTCTCATCCTGTCACTAGGCCCTACTGAAAAGAGCCCAGCTCCATCATCTCTACGCCTTCCTTTCAGGTATTTATTTAAGTTGATAAATTTTCCCCGAGCCTTCCAGTCTCCAGGCTGAACAGCCCCAGGTCTCTCAGCCTTTCCTCATAGGAGAGATGCTCTGGTCCTTTCATCATCTTAGAGGCCCTTTGCTGGACTCTTTCCAGTATGTCCACATCTCTCTTGTACTGAAGAGCCCAGAACTGTACCCAGCACTCCAGGTGTGGGCTCACCAGTGCTTAGAAGAGGGCAAGGATCACCTCTCTTGGCTTGGTGACAACACTTCTCCTAATGCAGCCCAGGACAGCATTGGCCTTCTTTACCACAAGTGCACATTGTTGGCTCACGTTCAGCTTTGTGTCCACCAGGATGCCCTCAGGTCCTCTTTTGCCAAGCTGCTTTCCAGCTTGTCAGCCCCCAGCATATACTAGTGCATGGCATTGTTCCTCCCCAGATGCAGGATTTTGAGCATCCTTTTGTTGAACTGCATGAGGAATCATATACTACAGTCTGAGGGAAGAAAACAAGAACTATGGAGTGAAGCAAATCAGAAAAGCGGAAGGAGGAACAGAACAGGAAGAGACAAAGACTGAGCAGTTTACTCCTTATAGAGCCAGGCAGCCTTGAAATAAACTTGCTTGAACTCATCACAGCTCAGATCCAACTAACAGAAGTGCCAGTTCACTTTGAAGCTGCCTGGCGCCTCTCAGGAGCTGAGAGAGGGAGAGGAGGTTGTTTTGGCATCTTCATCCCCCACAAGGTCAGTACAGCACTCGATATCTGAGCACACAGGATCCTTCTCCAAGACTAGTGTGACAGTACTGGTCAGCACCAGGCATGCACAGCAGGTGAGACTGGGGAATTGCAAGTACTGAGATTTTAAAGGCCACAAACAGCAGAGAAAAAATTTCAGTAGCATCAAAGTACATCTTTTAAAATCTTATCTGCATTTCCATGCTGCCCCCTTGCCATTTCAAAAGCCACCTTGAGCACAGGAAGAGTGCTGAATGGAGACTTTGCCCCTTGCTTTAGACATGGCCAGGGATACACGCTCAGCTTGCTTTATATTCCACAAACACAAGTTACACAAAGTCAAATCACTACCACGTTTCCTGTCTCTCCTTGTTAAATACCCTGGTGTATGCCAATCCTCCCCAGCCCCTGCCAGCCTGGCCTTTGCCTGTGTCTCCAGCTCACTGAGCGTGGCTTTAAACAACTTCATAACCAGTTTACTTCACTTCTCTTTTTTCTTTGACTGAAGAAGAATAACAAAAAGCAACTGAGACAGTCTCCAAGCTTTAAACCTGCAAACAAGACAGAAAAGAAAAAAAAAAAAAGCAGTCTGGATTCAACAGAAAATAAATCAAGTGACACTTCTCTGAACCACCTCTTCTACTCACACCATTGCATGCTCTGTCTGACTGTTCTTACCCACAGCAGAATGCACACCGTGAATGAAGGTACGAGTTATTTCAGTAGAAGGTTTGACTTTTGTGTTATTGGACAAAAGAGCTCATTTAAACATACTCCAGGGGAATGAGGAAGGCTATGAAATGGTAACCTGTTCTGCCTTCTATCGTGCTTAGCTGTCCAAGGAAAACCAAAGGAGGAGCGACACATTATAGACTAATGTGCAGACAAGGAAACACAGCACAGGTGAAAGAAGCGTCAGAGAGGAGGAGAAAAGCCCAAGCAGCAGAGCACCCTTTCACCGAGGGCTGGATTCGGCCTCCATTCGGAGGGAAGCTCTCGGGAGGCAGAGCAGCTTTGCCCCAGCCACCAGATGCTTTGTGAATGGTGCAGCCGGCAGCCGGAGCCCCCGCTCCGCTGGTATGGCCACCTGCGGCACCAGCGCGGGGGCAAGCAGAAAGCCATGCCCTCCTTGCAGCCACCCTCCTGCATATCCAGGGAGGCAAAACAACCAGATGAGCAGGTGGCAGCTCGTCCCTCTGCTCAGGAGGCACCTTCGCTCTGACAGGTCTGAGCCGCTGCGGCGTTCAGGCTCGGTCGCACTTACGAAGTGCGCTTTGAAAATAAAAGCCAGTCTATCTGAAGGCAAGAAATCGCGTCGCATGCAAACGGGGGATTCTGGAAACGTACAGGAGAAACAAGAGGCAATTTGCAAATCGTCCGAGCCGTCCCTCCCAGGCCACTCGCGCCGAAGGAGAGCCGCTGCACTGTCAGGCTTCGGGTCGCGCCCGCTCAGCAGGAACAGGAGGCCCCAGCCCCGCAGCGGGGCACGCCTGGGCCAGCCGGGGCCGGCGGCGAGGCCGCAGCCGCAGGACCCCGCCGGGGGCCGGGCGGGCCGGCGGCTGGTTCCCGGGCGGGCGGTTCCCCCTGGCGGCCCCGGCAGCGCGGCCGGCCCGCCCGCCCGCCCGGCCGCCTGCCCGCCCGGCCGCCTGCGCCAGGCCTCACGGCAGCGGCCCCGCCGGGCCCCGTAGGGTCAGAGCGCTCCCCCGCTCGCAGCCCTTCCCCACGGGCAGGCAGGGGCCGCGCACCCCCGCCGAGGGTCCCCCCCGCACGCTTGGCTGCCTGCCCCCCGGCTTGAGCAGCTTTCCTCCCGCACAGCCCCCGGCTCGCCCGCAGGGTCAGCTCCTGCGCAGCGTGGGCCCGCCTGGCTGACCAGCCCCACTCGTGGCGGTGCCCAGCACGGCGCACGGCGCACCTAGCACAGCTCCGTAGGCGTCTCCGCGGGCCCGGGCGGTGCGGTTGCACCTTTGGGTGGGGGTTAGCGCCTTGGGCCTTGGCACGAAGGGCCCGACGAGTCGGGGAACCGCTAGCGTGGGATCCCTCCCCTTCCCGGCAAGGTTGTCAGACCCCGTCTGTCTACTTGGGCTCCGCTTCACTAGGGCGTAATGACCAACGTCCAGCGACGTAGAGGCTTACTGCAGCTAGGTACACAGGCACATGCACGAAGAAGAGTTTCAGCGGAAGGTTGATTAACGTGCGCAGCAACAAAAGGGATCGTTACTAGGACGATAACCCGAGAGGAGCCACCCAGCAGGTTGAAGACTGTAGGTGGGAGCAGGGTGCAGAGCTGCGATACAGCTTTCCTCTAGGTTAATACCGCCGCAGCGTGAGGATCCTGCGACAGCCAGCCGCCAGGCACAAAGTGGGTTTCCTAGGAAGGAGAAGGGGCGTGATATTTGCTCCGTCTCATTGCTGCTTCAAGATTGACATAGTTTACTTCTCTCTAACCTTTTGTTAGCTGAATGAGACTCTAGGGCATTTCAGTTAAAGTTGATGGGCCTAGAGAGTTCAGCGATGTTGGTGAGACCTCCCAAGCAAAGCTCAGGAAGGACTGTCATTTGAAACAGTGTGCAGAAACACCTATGCAGTTTGAAAATGTACACAGGGAAAAAAAATTACAAATCACCAGAGATCATCTCCCCTGGTAACGTCTAATAGTACAGGCCTCAGCGACAGGGTAAAAGTTTATAGAGAAGCTGTTTCTTTTGTGGTATGTTACTGGTTTTATTTCAGGATTAAATTATAAAGAGTCCTGAGCAATACCAAGCATGTAGGGAATAGCAGCTCACGTCTCCATTTAAAGGAATGACGTTAATTATAATAACTATTTTTGATTTGGACTTAATTTGTGGTTACCAGACTAGAGGTTTCGTTCACCGTTGCTCTTCATCTCCTTTTGCTATTGCACAGTACTGTATAAAGCGGCCAAAACTTCCTCATTTCTAAAAGCCGTAACCCTGCTTATGCTGCACTGGTGTAAAGGACAAAGCCAGGCACAGGGCAGTGGAGAATTTTGCTCTGAAACTAAAGACTGGTACTGACTGCAATTTCATTCTAGGAAAGAAAAACTATTCACACTTCAACATATTTTAAGTCTTACTGTCTTCACATATTTTCTGTTAAATTCTACCAACAGGCTCCCTGGATCTGGTGGCATACTGAGCAGCAGGTTACAAATCATCAAGGTTTGTAGGGCAGTGGCCATGTAAGAAAGACAAACACATTCGCAAGAGCAGCAGCCCACGAATTTGAGTGCTCGTCTTCCCTCTTTGCTGGACTGCATCTGGACTACCCGGTTCTGAGCTGACTGCAGCAGTGGATGTACGATTACAGCCTATGAGGTGTACTCCATCAATAAGCACTGCCTAACTGCCTGAAACTCAGACAGCCACACACTCATGACGTAGTTTTTGGCCTTTTATGACTGGTCTCAACAGAGAGGCAGATGGAGAAGGAGGACACTAACGTAGAGAAGAAATCTATTAAAATACAGTAATGATGTAGAGGTGGGAAGGAGGAAGTGTGAAATTAATAGATGTCTTTGCTATGTTCCTGTCACAAGATCACACTATGGATGGGCAGAGAAAATGGGCTGAAGAGTTTTTCACATGACAAAGCCAAGTACTTGCAGGAAGTCCTAGTTCATGATCCCCTAGCCAGCTTTGAAAAAAAAAGAGGATTATAACAATAAAAAAAAAAATCTTTGGGAGCATCTGAGGTGTGATTCGGATGTAATATCGATGCAAATTGCAGGTACTAAGTAGAGAAGCTTTAAAGTCCCAGCTGAGACTGGAAAAAGTAGAAAAACAAACATGTATAAGCCACACAAATATGTGCACATAAACATAGAAAGGAAGTGTGACAAAGGAGCTTTTCTAGAGTTTGAAATTAACACATACAAGGGATATGTGATGGAGATCTTTTCTGAGCAAGAGGAGAACTCAGGAGCTGAAAGAACTCTTTCTAATTCCCCTGGTATTTTTCATGCTAAGGAGTTTTCTCTTTTGCATTGCCTAATCTTTGACTTATACACAAGTGCTTCAGTAGGTCCCTGTCAACTGTCCAATTCCATTCCTGTTACTGGGAAGGTGAATCTAGAACTGTAGCTTCATTTTTTTATTTTTTTTTTTTTTTTAATATAGGCAGTGCAAGAGCCACTTGAGCTACTTTGTGAAGTGGAAAGGAAAATTATGACACAGTTTCTGACTCCAGTGCTTCTGTCAACATCTCTTCTCCTTTTTTCTCTCCCATATGTTCTCTTTCACTGTCATACACTCAAAAAAGTCACCAAACCTGGAAATTTATTTTCTTTTCCAAGTTTTGTTGAATTCTAAAGGGCAGTAAAAAAAACAAACAACAACAACAAAAAAAAAAAACACCAAAAAAAAACCCCAAAACCCAAAGATTACTCCAAATCTTTCATAAGAAGTGTGAGGCCAGTTAGTGATATCTATGCTGCATTTCCAAGGAAATACACATTGGCAGTATGATCCCATTTCATTCCCTTCTGCTGTGGGATATATTGCTGTAAAGGAAATAGGACTTGGGTAATTACAAATATTTAAACACCCCAAAGTTTTAAATAATGGAGGGCTTAAGGTTCTTTAAGGAGTTGTACAAGCAATAGCACCACATTCAGCATGGTCATAACATGGTGCAAACCACATCCTCCTACTCAATAGCCGGGGAAAGCGTGGGTAGAATTTTTTTGGCCAGATAATACTCTTGACAATATTTAACATTCATTTGATGCAGAAATAACACAGGGACTCTTTCTACCTGCAGCATTTCACCATATATTCAGCAAATATGAAGTAAACTCCTTCTCTTGTTTCCCTATACCAACGTGTTTCTTTCTGTCACAATATGACATACCCAGAGAAATATCCTAGCACGGGAGGTCTCTTTGCTCAAACACATTTCCTGGAGTTTCATTGCTGCAAGACGCAAGAAGTTCAAGCGATATCATCAGCATTGCAGGAGATCACGGACATAAAATGAACTAGCTTACTTCCCTCATTTCAGAAGGTATCTGTCGAAGGCCCTAAGGTAAAATGGCACGCGTTAATGATCTAAAACAGGTAAGGACAGCAGCTTCCCCGGGCCCTGGGAAAGGAAATGAAGACTCATGGTGAGCCAGGCTGCAGAATGTGGCTTGAAGCACAGCCAAAAGCAGTAAAATCCACAACCCAGCACCTAGGGAGAGCAGCACCTTGCCAACAGGCCTCTCTCTGTTCAGCTGAGCTGGTATCTGGTGCTGCCTGCAACTGCAGGAGGACAACGCTGTCTCACAGGGACCTGCTGCCTCATAGGTCCGCAGGCAGGGAAAGGCCAGCCCTCACACACAGCCAAGGAAGCTGCAGGGCCGTATCCCTGCAGTACCTCCACTTATATACCTCCTGTATAGGCTGCTGTCATTAAGCTATGTTAAAGGTCTGGGCACTTTGAGACTTTTACGGGCCTTTTTTTAATGCAAGGAAATCCCCTGCTGACCAATTAGTACAGCTTGCCATTTGCTTCGCGTCATGCTGTGGGAAAAACGCAGAGGAGACCAGCATGAATATGGGCCCGTTGACTCTGGTCTTTGTTGACGGGAAGAGGCATGATAAGTATCCCTTCCCTCAGCAAAGCATTTTCTGGTCTGGATGTTTATACATTTAGTTGCTAAGTTACCTGAAATGTAAATACAAAATAATCTTTTACTAATACAGCAAGAGACTGTAAATTCTGCTACTGTTTCTCCCCTGCTCTCTTAGAGGTGTATTTCTACACAATCCAGCCTTGAACATCGGGAGCCTCGGAGGTTTTTTTCTACTTCTGTTGAACTGTCGTATTTAACACAATCCCCCTTCCTGTTTTGTCTGAGCTCTTCATTGTCTTTATAGTGATTAAAATAATTCATCTCCAAGAGAAACAAGAAAGTGCTGTTGTTCGCAGTTAGAGATGAATAATCAAAGCAGAGAGAAAAACTACTTGTCTGAGACCATGAAAGAAAAGAGCAGCAAAGAATTAAACCCAAGTATCCTCTCTTACTATGACGTTATCTTATTCTGTTCTTAGTCTTCATTGTAGCAATTTTAAAAGTCTGTAAAATGACAGAGTGAGAAAACAAGCAAGGGACCTCCTTTGACATAAAAGTGCAGGGTCTAAAGTAGAGATTTTCTGAAAGAATATACAGGTATTTATTATTTTTAGCTAGTCTCATTATTTTTAACCCCTACTGTTCAGAAGCTAAGGCTTCAGAAAATAGTACTTTTCAGAAAATAGAATCCTTTTAATTAATCCTTTAATTGGTAGGTGTGGTGTCCAGGTCCCCTGAGTTTTTCAACCATTTTAAGACCCAGGAACATCAGATTTCTTCTGTAGTCACAGAGTAAACCAAACAAAAACTGGGACTCAAACAGCTGGGATTTTAAGGTAAAACAAAACACACAAAAAACAGAGGCTGTAGTCAGCTTGTGTTGTCAGAGATATTGGAAACTGAAAAATGACTCACAGGAGGGAATTTTGTACAGAGTCAGGAGGAAAAATGTTGACCTTGTCTCTATGGAAGTCTAGAATCAGATTTCCACTCCGTCTGTTCAATGTTAGGCTAAGATAACTGCCCAGACTACCACTTGGTATCCCAAGGAAGGGGTGTGATCTTTCAGCCATGGTTAACTCACCGGCAAGGCCAGCTGCATGTGGATCTTACCCCCCCCCCCCCCCAACCCTGCACACATACTTTTTCTACTTACAGACCACTGATTGTGCATGATGCGAAACACAAGCCCCACGGGTTCCCCTGGCTCTCCCAAACCATGGGGATGTGATGAGAGCTTCAGAGCTGAGAGATGTTGTCACCACAGCTGTTCTTGCACACAACCTGGGAGCCACTGCTTAGCATTTGAAAGTATTTTGCAAGACCAGCCTTAGCACAGCTGCTGAAAATTCCCACTTTCTCCCTGAGCTTCTTGATCTTTAAGATGGGTCTTTGTGCTGGGTAGCCATTTTTCCATGTCATTGGACTCTGTGTGTTCCTACTGCCGTTCAAGAGCTGGCTGGAGCTACCGTTTCCTTTGGTTCAGAAAAGAAGTCCCCAACAGCTTTAACCTAAATAAATTCCAGTCTTCATTTAAAGTGAAACCTTGACCTTCTTAGTCCATTCTTCACCGTTTAGTTCCCTCCAGTTCTGCATGGTTTTCCGTTTCTAAACTAAGTCACAGACCCACATTCCAGGTCACATCAACTAAATCAACCTCACTTACTCAAGGTTTTTTCTACAACCATCTCCTTTAAGTTGTTAATGTTTTAGAGCTATCACCTGCTATTTGTCCATTGACTGCTCTGTTAGAAAGATATTTTTATTGTCACACCTGTGGCCTATGATTGCTAATGGTTTTCAGTCTCAATGACAGAGAAATTGAAATCTCCTGTGACACAAATCTCGGGAGTATTTCTCTCTGATAGCATTAAATAACTCTTTGTTTATATCCACATTCAACTCCCCAGACTAGCCCAGAAGGGCCTCCTATGACATCGTTTCCTACAATGACTTTGGTCATAACAAATCTACTTTATCCACATTATCACTCTTTTTTTATAATTTCTTAACATCTTTAAAATATTATTCTACTCCTCCACTACCTTTAACTATTATTTCTATCATTTCCATAGTGTATTTCCAACATGATTGCTCCTTGTCAGGTAATAATCACTGCTGCTATTCCACCTCGATGCAGTCAACATCATATTCAGTTTCATGCTCTGCACATCACCTGCAATACGCTTGCCTGGTGTGAGTACACAAGTGTGTCTGTTGTCTCCTATTGACCACATACTTTCTAGCCATGTAAAAGTAAATAATTTGACTATTGATAGTGCCAACCTCACTGCATCTGGTAGTGGTATTACTCTTTTTTTGCCCTTCTCCTTTTATTATAAAAACGACGGTAAGGATTTCACTAGTCTCCCAAACCCTTTTCCTCATTTCTTAGTTTAAAGCTCTTCTCATAAGCCTTGTTAAGTGGCATCCCAGGAAGGTATGTCCTCAGCATTTTCCATCATCAGATGAGTCCCCTTTGCATGGCTTTGCCTTTGAACCACAGTCCTTGTACCCACCAACTGTACTAATCTGCAGTAATTTTTCTGGCTTTCACACTTCCATTCAAGGACTGAAAATATTTTACCAAAGCTCACCTGAACATACTCTTCTTTGAGTATCATTCTGGCACAGTTTTTATTTGCTCCAGGTACTGACGTTTGTCATTCTTAACAGGGAAAAATCCACTGCTGATCCTTCTTATGACCTTCAGGATCTTTTTCAACCTTAACACCCTCTCTCGGGTCCTTTCTCCGCGCCACACTCCGTGAACCTCCCACTCACTAGTGACAACCTAACCAGTTTTTCCTCAACAAGGGTTCTTCACACTCCCAGATGTGCTCTTTTGGGGGCAGGTGAGAACCTCTGCGGTCTTCTCCCTGCTGTCCTTCAGCCTGGGCACATGTTGGTACAGCATCTCCTTTGGATCAGTTTGTCTGGGTACTTTTAGCCAGGCAAAAAGAGTAACACATACATAACTCTAAAGTGTAAAGAAATTATTTATCAGCTGAAATACATAAAAGACAGCTAGGGTCTTTTTTAACAGTTAGGCATAGCACTACTGTGCTCATGACACTGGTAAGGCATCCAAGGGCTTTTGCTGGCCAAGGAGAGGCAGGCAGCAGGGGCAGCATCATCCCCCACACCTCCATGGGACATATCCGCAGTGCTGCTGGGGTGTCCTCTGCCACCAGCTCTGTTGGCACTGGTGGCATTGACAACCTCACCAGTGTTTTCTGGCTGTCCAACTAGCCTGACCTATTTTGGTTTGTTTTGCTTTTTCCTTCAGGACTTGATACTTCTCCACGTTGATGTTCTCCCTCTTGAAACCTTGACCTACTACCTCTCTTTTACAGGAGCGAGCTGCTTTCCTCACATTTTCCAGTTATTTCTGCTTCTCTTCCTGCATGTCAAGTTGTTTTTTTTTTTTGCAAGGGAACATTCTTCAGCTCCACCACAGTAATCCCTCCCCGCCTCAGCACCTAATTACCAGATGCTGTGATGAAGGACCGTGTAGCCTCTTTTCCACCATATCATTGCTTCTCCACTGGCATTTTATAACACTGCCCCTACCTCCACGCATAGCCCACAGGGTTTCTGTCCCACTGCTCATAGTGGAAACACTTCATACATAAAACCCGTCCAGTACATGTGTCCTATACCTTCTGCCTCCGGTTTTTAATATCTCTGGGAGCCTGTTCATTTCCTTCAGTGCTCACTGAGCTGAACTTACTGTCCTCCATTCTGCAGCCTCCAGAAAAAATTCTTAAGGAAAAAAATGGCCGCAGCACAAACCCCACCACCCTATTCACCTTTTTATTGCTTTGCTTTCATGTCAGGTCACAGCTTCTTCAGGAGGCACATATGTAAATTAGTCACAGCTTCTTCAGGAGGCACATATGTAAATTACCAAGAAGTGGGTTTCAATCACCAGCATAAATTTTTTTTCACAGACCATAATTAAATTAGTGGGACTCATTGCTGCAGTTTATTTTGGACATTAAAACAAAAAATAGGTTAAGAGATTGGAGTCATCATGCAAGGCAGGTATATCGATGGCTATTAAAAGATGATTCAAATGCAACCTCCATCTCACAGAGTCCTACATCCTTGACTGTAAAAAGGTATGCAGGATTTTCAAAGTGCAAGAAAGCTGTACTTTTCTTTGTTTTTTCTCTTCGCTGCTGCTGGCCACTGTTCAAGATGGGATACAGCATTGAAGTTAAACCTTCTTTGAGCAGAGGTTTGGCACAGGTGACGTCCAGAAGGCCTCTTCAACACAATTTCTAGACTTTATTTATATTTTCTCTAACTTAATGTGGATGTTTGAGTTTTTTCTTACCATGAAGCAATAGCCTCCTAAGTAACTGAGAAATAAATTATTTTTGATCAAAGTAGCTACTTGTGAATGCTGAGCTATGAGGATCTAGCCTACTTAGTACAAACAATCTCAAGCTCCCTCCGTAAACCACAAACTGCAACTATAGCAGATGATATGAAATACAGCTGAAAAGAATCACTAAGCTACAGATGGTTTACTCTTGTCAGAGATGAAACCGAAATGAGCAAACCTAAATAGTACCTCAGAATGGTAACTTTCTGCCACTCTTAGCAAGACATGGGGACAGGGGTTGTTTGCTCTTATGTTTCACATGGCAGATAACATACATATACCAAAAATTAAACTAAACCAGAAGCTTTTATGCCTCTCCACCTATTGGCTTTTAGACTGCAACAAACAAGTAACATTTTTTTTATCAAAACAAAAATGCGGGAATCATGAAAAGGGGCTTGATCAACAGCCCTGTGGACAGAAACTGTCCTATGTATTGCCGAGATGAAAAGGACAGGTGAGTTTCCTCTTTGAAATAAAAATGTTGTTGTCTAGCATTGCAATTCTGAATCACCCTGTAAAATTTCATACAAAGGTAGAACAGTCCAGAGCCATCTCCAGGATGTCACTTCTCCTGTATTCCTAAACGAGAAACGAATTTCACAATGTCTGGGCCAGCTTGTTTCACAGCTGACTCCTTATTCGAACTACAAGGCAGTATAGGGGCATTCAAGTATCGGTTCAGAGCAACTGTAGTCAAATTCCACCAGGGCTGAAGGATAAAAGGGAAAAAAAAATCTGAAGACCCAGAAGGTAGTGTCTGTATATAAAAGGTGTCCTGAGTGTGAACTCCAGAGCTGGGACTGGTCTTGACATTGTATATAGTACATCTATTCTAAGAATTAGAATTTTTACTTTTTTTTTGAAAATATGCTAATTCTCATTTTCACTTAACCACAATGGTTTTCTAAGTACAAGCTGTTGTGCACTAACAGCAGAAATAGTGTGCCTTTTTTATATGTAACTACTGAAAAAGTCAAATGGGAGCCATGCATTTGCAAATAATTGTACAGATTAACATTACTTCATTGTCTGTGGTATTTCAGCATTTGTGAAGAAAACATGAAGCTTAGCTGGCAACAATGGCTCCTGTGTTTTGTTGCTGAGCAATCCAAGGTTAGTAGGTCACCAGAAAAATCGGTCTGTGATGCTTTTTCCTAGACAGAAAGAGACATAGGAGAAGCAGAGCTGATATTTGGTCCCATCTTTTCCATGCACTTTGTTTCTGGAATAATCAAGACAGCTCTTCAATACACGAGCACTGCAAATCGGCATTTTTTCAGTGCCTTCTTGGAGGTAATGCTCAAGTTATTTCTTGCATATAAAATAGATTTTAAAAAATCACACCGCAGGAAGAGCTTGTTTAATAAAAGCTGTGTTTATCTCATCAGCTGTGTAGCTCAGCAGGAGTGGTTTGAGAGAACCATGGGTTGGGAGATTTTATTTTGGGCTAATCACACTTTGATCCTGTGAACTGAATGCCCATTAGCAGCTGGAGAGCATTAGGTGCTTTAGCACTATCAGAAAAGACCTAGTATTTTCTGTATGCTGCTTGGCAACATGAACCCAGCAGAGTAAGCACAGACCATCGGGTGTTTCTTTTCAAAAGCACATTCCTGACCCAGGCTAACACTATGTGAATGCATGTGCCAGAAGATAACAGCTACAGAGGAACTGCAAGGATAGAACGTGTACGTCAGGTTTAGTGTTTAGTGGTTCGTACATACAGAGCTCAGGTCATATTTTTGCTTATTTGACAACCCATATTTGAAATGGGATTTTCTAAGAATAGAGGGACAACGACAGCTGCAGCTGAGCGCTAAAGGGTGTTTTGTGTTTAGCAAAACATATCTCCGTGCCTTAGCGTCTTCTTATTCTTTCTTCTTCCCTCCTCTCTACTGTACCCTAAGCTTTTTCCTGCATCACAGTTAACTCCAGTGAAGGCAACAATATCAATAGTTCCAACTAACAGCTGCAGCTGGGCAGTAATGAGCACCAGGGATTAAATTTTTTTGCCTTACACCAGACTAATATCAGGACAAGAGATCGGATTAAAATACTCAAAGGAACAAAAAAAATTCCAATGGTCTGAGATGCACTTTACAGTCATAGTCATATGTGATTTCCATTTCTGTAGCAGCAATTCAGATTCCTTTTCCTTAAGAAAGAAATTATGTGCAAACAGTATTCTAATAGAACACAACGATTCTGAGTAACACAAAAGGAAGACTTATTTCAGGTTATGGTTTCCACAGCAACTTTTAATTTTATCCCTCGTGTCTCTGTCTAATAAGGTCTTTCACAACATTTACACGTAAGGAGATGTTCTGTTGATGGGAAATTATTAAGAAAGTAATTTCTCAAAAAAATCCCATAACTTTTTCTGTATATAATCATAACTTCATACACAAAGAAATGTACATATGCATAAAGTTTTTGCACATATGTGTAAGGTTTTAGTTTTGCTAAATACAGCACCACGAAATAGGCGACCAGTGTTGATTACACAAAAATGACAATGATAAATGATGTCATAGTAGGTGCAGCTGGTAGAGGTTCAGAGCTGAAGGCAGACAGTGCTCATGAAGGTATCCTAGCTCTGCAGGCACTAACTTGCCTTATTAAGGAGGCAATTCTAACAATACTGCTGCTATGTAATTCTAATCTTCCTGATTTCAATATTTCAAGCACGTTGAAAATAAAGACAAGCAGCCAGGCCAGAGCTTTTCAGTACTTGGCTCACTTTTTTTTTTTTGCACAGAGCACTCCTCTCTTACACAAGAGATTAAGTCAGTGAAAGCAAGACATTTATCTACGAAACACATTGTTCTGCTTGTGGCCGCTTATTTCACACAGAAGCTGGGGGTGCATAGTCCAGAGATGATAACTAAAATATAGAAGGGATTTCAGTGGTTTTGTCCCGGGTTTCTCTTTCATATGCACAAATGGAAATCCAAAATATAAGCACAGCTAGGTAGAAGCACTATACTAATGCATATAACTCTTTGGGACTGTGGGAGCAGTCAGACAATAATCAGTCCAAATGCCCTTACCTTTGCTTCCTCATCAATACTTCTTGTCAGCTAAGAGAATAGAATGGGTGGAAAGAAAACTTTGAGAGCTCAGTACAGAGTGAGGAGAATGTCACTCTAGATGTCAGAATATCTGGAGATGTATCATCAGCACAGAATGCTTTAATAATGTAGGGTCTATGTTTACGGCATCATATTTCGTATTGTATCTGTGATAGTGAATCAGCCTTATGTGGTGCGTTGACCTTGGCTGGCCACCAGGTGTCCACCTAGGCGGTCTGTCACTCCCTCAACAGAAGGGGAGAAGATACACTGGAAAAGCTTGTGGGTCAAGGTAAGGACAGGGAGATCGCTCACCACTTACTGGCACGGGCAAAACAGACCTGACTTGAGGAAATTAATTTATTGCCAATTAATAACAGAGCAGGATAGTGAGAAATAAAAACAAAATTTAAAACACACTTCCCCATCCCCTCTTCTTCCCAGAGCTACCTCGTCCTCCCTATCTCCATCAGTGCAGGGATATGGGGAACAGGGTTCAGGGCGGGTTCATAACATTTTGCCTCTGCCACTCCTGCCTCAGACTGTTCCCCTGCTCCAGCATAGGTCCTTCCCGTGGGCTACAGTACCTGATGAACTCCTCCAGAACACGTCTCTGTTCTTCAGTGGTCCTTTCCACGAGGTGCAGTCCATCAGGAAAAGACTGCTCCAGTGTGGCTGCCCCACAGTGTCACATGTCCTGCCAGAAAACCTAGTTCTGCATGGGCTGTTCTCCGTAGCCAGAGCTCCTACCAGGAGCCTGCTCCAGCACAGGGTCCTCCACAGACTGCAGTGTGGATATGTATTCTGGCATGGTCCTCTGTGGACTGCAGGGATCCGACCTACTTCATCATGGTCCTCTGCATAGGTTGCTGGAGAATGTCTGCTCCAGCTCCTGGAGCACATCCCCTCCCTCCTTCTCCACTGATCTTGGTATCTACAGTGTTGTTTATGTCACATTTTTCTCGCTCCTCTTCCTCAGTGCTGCTCTACAGCGTTTCCTATCCTTTCTTAAATATTTGTCACAGAGGCTCTAGCGGTGTCACTGATGGCTCAACTTTGGCCATCCTGGAGCCAGCTGGAACTGACTCTGTCCAACATGGAGCACAGACCCTGTTTTTTTCTATCAGAAGCTATCTCTGCAGCCCCCCCCACTACCAAAACCTTGCCAGATAAATGCAAGACAACTAATTTGTTCCTTTAAATTTTTTTTCTTTTTAAAAGTTTCAGTAGTAAGAAAAAGTTGTAGTTTCTTTGATGTCCAAATATCCTCCTATTCTTACCTGAAAAATAAGATGGAAGTCCTGCTCAGCTGAGTCATACTCAGCTAAAGCAGGGACCATTTGTGTGGTGACTTGCGGCAGAGGATCCACAGGGGACATCACACACAGACAATGTGATCAAGTGAAGCCCATTTACTACAACTTTTAGCACAGTTATATATACCTTATGTGCTTGTGCACGCGCCTTATACAATACTCTAATTGGTCCAATACCCCAGTTTACGCGACACTATCTTATCCTCTATTGGCTGTGCAAGCTTCTTCATGAGGTGTCCAGCAGTTACTTATCTCATTCTTCGGCATCCAGGAGTTGTTTGTCAGGATCTTCTTATCTTCCTTTTCCCAGCGTACAAGGACACAGTGTCCTTTTCCGCTTCAGCACTTTGTAAACTTACGCTTCATTCCCAGCTAAAGGCTGGATTGCTCACACGCCCTCGCTCAGCCAAGAAATCCTCAACAGTGACTTAACATAGTTTGAAAAAATGCTCAGCTACAAGAAAAAAACCCTGATGGTGATTGGGAGGACACTGCACAACCCTAAACTTGCAGACACTGATTGCTAATCCTATCCTGCAGTGTATGCCATAACACCCAGGAATGCACCAGAGCAGCATGCACCTGTGTGCAACACTGAGCAGGCAAAGACAAAGCACTCTGGAAACAGGAGAGTCCTTACTTCAGAAGTCAGTGTTCAAGCAAAGGGCCACTGGCTTCCCAAGAGGAGTTGTGCACTCAGACAATGCCTCTGAAGGTGCTGAATCTTGCTTGTAAGGCGTAACAGTCTCTTACAATATTCCTCTCTGGTGTCCAAAGCACCAAAACTAAGACCTGGCAACAATGTGCTGGAATGAACCCTTAGTTTTGGATCTAGAAACTCTGGCACAGAGTCACAGAATAGCTGAAGCTTGGAGGCACCTCTTGAGACCATCTAGTCCTACCCCTTGGCCAGGCAGATAAAGCCCGTTGCTGACAGTTGTGTCCAGTCTGGTTTTGCGTATGTACATAGATACAGTCGCCATGACACCCTGTAGGAAGCTACAGGTGGTCCAACAGAAATGAAAGTCCACAATCTGTGTCATCTGTTGACACAAAACATTTCAGAACAAAACTGTCCTTCCCAGGCCATCCCGAACATACACTCATGTCCTTTGTCACAGGTAATCTGCTGTCCCTCTCTGTGTTCCACAGCAAGCCTATTTCAGCAGAACATGTTGCTGGACTTTTTATAGTAACCGAGTTGCCAGAATTGGGCCAGTATTGAGTATTTCCTGAAGCATCATTTGCAAAGTGACAAAATTATAACCTAGAAAAGCAAAGAGTGATTGCTTGACAGTCTACATTTGTGTTTTCCTTGTTGTGCTAAGATGCAGACAGTAGGATCTTCTTGGCAGAATGTTTTGTAGCACTTAAGTCTAAGAAAAAATTTCGAAAATATTACTCCTGATATAACATCAATCTAAACCCACAGAAACAAGGAACAAGAGCAGAAACTCCAAATACCCCATGGAGGTAAGCCAAAATCCCACTGAGAAGAAATACCTGAAAATTTCCATTGGAGCACAGGAGTCATATGGACATATGTGGGTTACATCAGAGAAGACAGATACTACCATGACTGTACCAGCCTAGGATTTGCTGCAAATTCCCAAATTCAATCTAGGCTGGTAGTTCTAGATAACTCAGGAGGAGGACGTCAGCCAACTTTTGAAGATTCATGAAGATACACTCCAACTCGAGCTAGTCCTGTGACTGTTCTGTAGCACTACAAACTCATCTAGGCAGTCCCTAAATTCTTGTCTTTACCTGCAAGAAAGATGCTTTTGTTTTGAGAGACAGACTGGTTCCCATTTCTTTTTCAAAGAGAACACAGAAGTATGGGAAGTTTTGTCTGAAGGAATACAGATGATAACAGACTTGAAAAGTTCTTGCAGAAGCTTGCTGGAACAAGATGCACAGGTCTGGGTACAACGTCTACGACTGTGAGGCAAATTACCAGTCAGGCGTCCGTGAAAGCTGCTCAGGCTTTTGAAGACTTTTTTTCACCAAGGATACAGAATGCAGGCAGTGAGACTTGGGTCAGATATCCCAAGCAGATCCCAATGAAAGGAATAATGTATTGCATTCCTTCTCATGCAGCAAAAGATTATTCCTTATCTCAGGCTATTCCAGAGTTCTCTACACAAGTCATCAGATGAAATACACTCAAGGCATAGGAGCCTGGATCAGTGCTAGAAAACAACACAAGCCTTCACAGAAAAATAAGAGAGCAGGAATCAGGAGTCAAAACAGAGGCCAATCAGACTAGCCCTTTCTGAACAAATAAGTCTATGCGGCTTCTCTGACTACTGTGTGCTAAACTCCAAACTGATTTGATAATATAGTCAAAATCACTAGAAAATACACAGAAAACCCAGCAGCAGATGTAGTGACAGATTCATACTGAGAAGAGACACAATCTGGATGAAGTGCAGTAAAAAGCCTCCATACGCTCTTTGTTTTGCAAAACCACGAGGAGTACGTGGTTACCTTCTTTCTGTGAAAATATTATTCCTTATAGGATTGATCAGGTAAAATGCCATCTACTTTCTACAGTGGAGCTAAGTCCACCATTTCTTGGTTATATACAATGTTATTAACAGTGTACAGCTAAGACATAGGCATGTAAAAAACAGGCAGGCCAGAGGCAATCCAATTTAGGCATGTAGAGATAATGGAAGCTTTAGACATTGATCTCTGCAAGTCCCACTCCTGTAAGTCAAATTGTCCTGAATGCCATAGAAGAGCATATCAGGAAATTAATCATTCTAACTTCAGAGCAGTGTTTGACTACTTTGCAACAAAGAAGGTATAAGCTGCTAGGCATCCGAGCTGTAAGAGTTACCAGAAGAAATGTAGCAGCACGTGTGTCCTTTGGTCCGCCATCCCCATTCGTTTCAGGGATCAGGCCCCAAGGTATGTGCTTCATGTTCACTATTTGCAAAGAGTTTTGCACCACGTCTGGGAGCAGTCTGCAGTGCACGCATTTGGCTTGGCTGCTGCCATAGTTTCTCCCGAGCAATGGTCTTCTCCTGGGAATTCCTCAAGTCCCTCCACTGGAAATTAAGTTACAGAACACAGAAAGACTTTGAATGCCCTGGGAGGAAGAAAAATCATATCAGAAGACTCATGAGGTTGATATTGTGAAAGCTGTTCATTCTCAGGAACTCAAAAGTTTTTCGGGGACCAGAGACGTTGTGTTGTTGCTCTGTTCTTAGTCATCTTCCTTAACTATCTGCAACTGGTCGATGCAAATGCTGCTGTGGTAATGGATTGTTGGTTTGACTTTATAGCCTCCTGGTATTTTATCTTTTGTGAAAGATAACTCTGCCCCTCAAAACACATACATGAAGCCCTGTACTAGCACAAGAAAAGATTATTAGCAACTGGAGGAGCTGTAACTCCAGCTTCTCAGGCTCCCCATTTGTCTTATACTTGTTTGAATCAGTGGAAACCACAGATGCTTTGTAGGTCTGAAATTCAACACAAACAGTTCATGAGCTAGTTTCATTCAGTTCCAAATATGCAAAAGTCTAAAGCTTTATTATATACTGGGAAATAGAGGGTAAACGGCTTTCTGAAAGAACGAGAAGTAGCTTCATAGAAGGAGCTCTCAAACCAGTTCAGAATAAGTTATACTACAACTGAAAATTTCAGCATTTGCCTAAAGATAAATAGCTTTGAAGGTTCCTCCACAGCAGTGCACATGTTTGTGGTGTATGCCTGTAGACTTCATCTAGGTATTAATACTTAGAATAGTACTACTATTAATGTCACAACAGAGCGGGGGTTTTTCCCAGGAAAAAAAAACCACCATACAGCAGGTGAGTATTTTTTCCAGCTTTTTTTAATCTTTAGTAGGTGTAGTTGAACAAAATAAGTGGGCATCTCCTCTCTTCTCAGAACTATTTAGCTTGTCAACACCATCGCATTTAGAGACCAGCTTAGTCCCGTGAAGTTATTACATGACCTAAATTGCATAACTGACATCTGTAGCTACCTCGCAGCCAGCCTCTTCAGAAATCACTGTAACAAAGTGTTGGGAATGGAGAGTAGGAGCAAAGGATGAAGGAGAACACCACCGCTGGCCGTAGCCTGTTCTTTTCCTTACAGAAAGAAATAATAAATTTGCTTGTCTACTGTATGTGAAAAAACTAGCCCAGGTACCTAACAGCTTGGCCTTGCTAGGTAAAAACCATCTGTGGCTCTCACCAATGCCAGCAGTCATATGGGGAGAATCACTGCTGATCATGAAGCCTTTAAAGCCTGAGAATTCCACGTCAGAATACCCAGGGGCAATTATATTGCAACTTGCAGAAACTAAGGAAAAGGATTTCTTTTTTAACTGTGATTAATTGTTTCCCTAACTGCACAGCTAGTGGGCCACCATGGCCATGCTCAGCAGCTTCTGCTTCTGGCCCCACAGAATCCCACTACACTTGTGGGTCAGTAAACTCAGGGGCTTCTCACTCACTCAATCTCAATACTGCAGTAACAAAATCTACCTGCAACAAAGATGCTTGTGACCGTAACTACTATAATGCCTACCTCGTGTACATACTGCACCTTGCTGTTTCCCAGGAAGAACCTCAGAACCAACAACCCGCAAACTCAATTACTGCCTTTACAGCTGTGCGTAATACAAGAAAAAGTGTTCCACACAGTACTCAAACGTGAACAGGAAAGAGCTAGTTTATGTGTGGACACTTAATTCAAAAACACTTCAGTAAGAATCGGTATGTGTCTCAGAACCACCTTTTTTCTTTTCTCATGAAAGCTTCCTGCCCGTATTTCAGCTGGAGGTATTAGCTTCCCACTCTGCAGCGAAATGTGAGGGAACTGCAGCACACATCCCGAACTGCATGTAAAAGAATGCTGGAAAGCTCAGATAATTCCCACTTTAAAGAGAACAGAAATACCAGAAGAACTAGTTTCTAGCAGAAATAAAATCGCAGATTTTTTCCTCCCTCACTCTTGACTCAACCCTACATGGTTTAGACAGTGCCAAGCAGGGGTAGAGATATAGGACTACCAGGCCTCTCTCTCCTTCAGCTGTTCGCTGCTTCTCTTTCACACCCAAAGGAACATAAGGTTTTCTGAAAACTACAGCTTCCTCCTCCCATGCTCAATCCACGGGAGTACGATACCAGGGGAAGTCTACGGAATGTCCTTATTCAGGTTTGTGCTGCCCGAATTGCCTGCCCTTTTTGTAGACCGGTGGTCTGCAGGCGGAAAATGTGACATGAAGTCAGATCAGCTATCACAAAAATTGATGCTGTAATGGCATTACGATCGTTGCTGGCAACACGTCTGCATTTTCTCATCTTCTCACGGGGGAAGTTCCCGAGGATAGGGTGGCACAGGAATGCATGCTGCAGGCTAGAAGATCATGCACATCAGGACTTCTGGCTCCTTATTCACTGTCCTAAGGTGCTGTGTGAAAAGTTGAGACAATGCCTTACAAAAGAAGCGAGACAAAGGGAAATAAGATCAGAACAGTCAACTAGCAGGAATTCTCCGGAATCAGAAAGCCTCCGGACAGCCTCCCACAAGGCCTTTGCTGCAGGTATTCACACCACAGACCGCAGCCTTTTTCACACCCCTTGCGCTCAGGCCTGCACAGACATGGACGAACTTAAATTACATCTAAAATATCTTAATTTGGTAAAAGAATCTGTGCTGTGGCAATGTGCGCACGCTGCTACATATAAAATTCAATACGTAAACATGCAATATCATGCGCAAACTTTTAGAGTGAAAAAGTAGCTATGGATGGTCAGCTTCACTAATGCTTCGCTGACGATATGCCATTTTCATGTAACCCTCTTAATAAAGTGGACCCTTTCAGTAGGGCATCTGCCAGGGTGCCACTCCCAAAAACTCCAGTTTGTGCAGGCAGATACAGCTATAGAGTCTTCCCACAAGCCGTTTTGAACAGGATGATTTTCCTTAGTGTGGCCATATATCACGTATAATGCTGCAGGCATCTTACCTGGGAGTCCCTGCAACAGAACAACGAAGAATGCATTCAAAGTCCAGATTCAATACATTGCAGTCCAGCAGCTCTGCTCAGCCAGGCCTCTGTACGTGTGCTACAAAACTTCTCCAAACTAGCTTTAGTGCAGTTAATAATGGCATAACGTACAGTGATCTCACTATGGATATAAGGGATCCTGGCTGAATGCATACTTCGCTGCTTAGCTTGAAAATCAGTTTTCACTCAAAAAAAGGCATTTCAATCCAGAAGTTTTGCACTAGAGTCTGTATTTCTTTAAATGTTCTAGAAATATGTATTTCACCACCTACTGAAATTTGTCTTTTTCTTGACCGTAAAGGGCAGCTCTGACATGGCTACCACAAAAACTTTTGGTCTTTCCTCTGAAATAGGAAAATGGCATTGACCTGGCAAAGAGCAAGAAACGGGCACTATCAGTTACTGAGCAGGTCCTCGGGAAAAACGCATCTGTGGCTACAATATAGTCAAAGTCAGGGAGACGTCATCCCTCTGTTGTGAAAGAGGTTTTTTCATTTGGGAAAATTAACATTTCTTATTATGGAAAGGCACCTACCTCACAGAATGCCTACAGTCTTTACTCCGTAACAGAATGTATGTATACTTTAGAGACTGAAGTTTCTCTGTGTTCATGTTGCAGTTAGCACGGGTATACACTCATGCTCCCTCTCTCAATATAAAATATCTGATTTCTTATTACTTACAGTCCTGCGGCATCTTCTAGCGCCCAGCAAAAATAAAAACATCATTGTCCTTAATCACTTTTCAGCTGTTCCTTACACTTGCCAGGAGGTGGAAACATAGCTACAGCAATCTACAACGGAAGCATCGTGTTGATATGTAATTGTACAGCATGCTGCCTGCTGAAGAATAGTGCTAAAAATAACTCCAGTCTCAATTCGTGCACTGGAGCCCAAAACATATGATCCTATAATGCTCTTCCTGGCACCTGCATCAAATTATTTGGCTAGCACAGGCAAGAAGAGCCTGGCCCCCAGCAAATTGTCTCAGGCTATTTTAACAAATGTACAGAACAGCCTATTGGCACCTCTTTTTCAAAGATAAAAAAATCAATTCTTGTTCCTGTATTTGTACTCTGAGTACGAGAACTTTGATGTGCAAGTCAACAAAAAAACCACAGAAATTCTGGGGGAAAAAATGTTTACCACAACATTGCCTGTTTCAGACTAGTGTTAAGAGGCAGGAGAGCTTCTTTACCTCTGAATATAGATTTTCCTTTTCCCTGGAAAAACACAGCTGTCTTTTAGAAATATCTCTAAGTACCCGACCAGCAAGTGGAGCTTGGCATGCTGCTGGGAAGGAGAAAACCAAGAGTGCTTCGCTTGCCATCCATTTTCCAAACAGCTAGGTGCCTTGAAAGATCCTTTTGTTTCGTTTGCTTGGGATTTATTACTTTCCCCATCACTTAATACCTTAGAAGAAGATATGGAAGAAAACCATGGCAGGATTTCTGGTTGTTACACATTGTCCACTGCTTGGGTATGCTGTGGTCTTCTTGTTGGTG
Organism: Astur gentilis; assembly: GCF_929443795.1. NCBI lineage: Eukaryota > Metazoa > Chordata > Aves > Accipitriformes > Accipitridae > Astur > Astur gentilis. The sequence goes on along the minus strand of NC_064900.1, from coordinate 16,863,157 downwards.
GGGAGGACAGAAAAAATTGTGAGAGTGAAAATAGCAATTAGAGATTTATCTGCACTTTTCTACACTGCAAGGAAACTCCTGTGTAGTCTGTACTTGCAAGAAGTTGGAGTTGGTTGTATGTCTGTTTGCTTTCTGTGTTATTTCAAATGTAACATCTACTCTTCATTTTTTGTTATCTTTCAGCTCCTTGTGGGCTTTCTAGAAAGTTCCTCATACACTTTCTGGTGCCAACCTTTCAGTTATGGATCACATACCCAGGACCAGGAGATTTTATTGGCTTTTACCAGCTAAGGCCAGCTTAGCTAAAATTTCCTCTCTTAGATGACCCAGTAATTTTCAGACAGTTAAAAGACTCAGAAGAGGTTTCATTTTCAGAGTGTTCACAAAACCCCCCATTAATTCAGTTGGTCATTTAGCAGCATAGCAGTTAATGTAAGGGGAATAATCACAGCTGCAAACTCACAGCCTCTGCCACTCATTAAAGCAATCAAAATCTTTGCTATTAGCACAACGTAGTTCAGTGTCCCAGACACCTTTACAGAAAATGTATCCTCTCCTAGCCGCAAAGCCATTAGTTTCCACAGTATCCTATGTATTTCCTGCTTTAGGAACCTACCTACTCAGGAAAGAAAAAAGCTTTCAGCTCTTGTCTGTTTATACTATATCAAAAGATAAAACCTGTGACAGATTTTTAACTATTGAAATCCTGATATTTTCATCCTACTTTGTTTAACTAAAAAAAAAGGAAACATGGCAGAAATACAGAGCATAAAAAAGTGTCGTGAGGCTGCTTTGAGCAATCACTTTCACTTATACATATGCATGATAATGAAAGAAACATTTCAAATAAAGAAAATTCCAGGATTTCTCTTAGTGGTATGCAAATCATATTCAGAAGGCAGGAGAAAAAGTGAAGTTCAGTTTCACCGAAATAATCTGTTACACATGAAAAAGGCTATATTCATAAGGAAAAACATATAGAGAAAATAAGCAAGGCAGATTAATGGAGTTCACAGCAAGATAAAAACATATTCTGTATTTGCAACACAGGTTCCAAAATTTCAGAGTACCTACCAAGTTTTCCCAGAACCAAATCAGCTTTGTAAATGAGATGCTGGGAAAGCCAGTTCCTCATCAAATCTGTGAAAACGGATATATCCTTTAGGTTGTCTGGAAGTGGTCCTTCACCACTTTGGACAGAAGTGCAGCAGGACACAGGTGTGCACCAGGTGCACTGGATTTCTGATAGTCCTGCTCGTAATGCCTACTAGATTCTTGTCTTTCCCCTGATCATATGGCAGGACTGCATTTTTGGATGCAGTGATCCATGATGACCAAAAGACACCCTTTTACCGTCCCACTCTAACTGACTTTAAGACCTAGTTTGCTGAGTTCCCTTTTGTAGAATAGCACTTCAATGAGTATACATTATACATTGGCTTCTATAAATGAAAAATGGCATGTCATTTTTACTTTCTTATAGCTAGAAAAAAAAATTAAAAAAATTAAAACGGAGGAGTTCTATACTGAATTAAAACATAAGGCTTTTTTCGATATAGTGATCACTATTTTTATTAATTATGCTGTGAAGCAATTTAGAACTAAATCTGAGAGAACACAAAGACCTTACTAGTTTTGTACCTCAAGATAGACATATTCTGTTACTGTAGAGAGAATAGGTCCAGGTACCAGGTAGTGAAAAGATGTACCTTCTTTTTTTTCATTTTTTAAAAATCAAAATACTAACATGAATAACGTCACTCAAATAAGGAAAAAGCAAGAAAACCTTGAGAAATCAACACTCCACTCTTATCTAAGCTGATTAAATATGTAACTTTACAGTATCACAGTGAATCAACAGACTAACATAGTCAAGTGATGAACAAACAGATTATCACCACTCACAAAGTTAACCCTAGGAGAATTTAAGACAATGACAACATCCTTCAGCTTCAGTTACCTTATTTAATATACATGACTACCTGATTTAAGTGGTCATTATCCACTTTTTCCTTACATCTTACTGTAACTAAACAGAATTAGAGAGGGTTCTTATTCTATCATCATCTTCTTCAAAAAGACACAGTGGGCTTTAAAGAAGGTGCGGCAGTTAAATCACAGAGCAGCAGATTAAAATACAACCATTAACACAAGAGAAGCTGACTCAGTGACAAGTTGTGGTTTAAGTTTGCAAAATCATTAATGGACTCTGTTAGGAATCTGTCACGTACACAGACAAATGAAGTACAAGAGACAAAAGTACTATGCTCCCCCACAAAGGCAAAACAACAAGCACAAGAAAGTAGAATAAACTACTTCTGGTTAACTTCTTCGGATCTTATCACTGGCTCTATTGACTCAAATATTGTGGAGCTCACTGCCACACAGACTTATTCCATTCAGGCTTATCCTGGCTTCTCCAATGGCATAAATCTTTAAATTCTTCCTCCTCTGGATGGCCTGCCCAAGGAAATACCTTAATGTACCTTCAGCCGTGTTTGTGGATAACAAAATTTTTCTTTTCCCTTCTCTGGTCTTCTTGAGAACACATCCTGCTTGCTCCAGCTCTGAACGCATTTCAGGATCACTTAGTTTTTTAGGCCCAGGTATAGTCATGTCACTCACGAGCTTCAAGACAGGCAATAAGCTAAAATGTAGGTGGGTATTTCCTAGAAACTTTGACTGGCATTGTCCAGCTGAAATCAGACACACAAGCTCTGCTGTCACTAAAACCAGCTTTACAATTACAATCAAGCAGATTTTTATGGAGATTTATTTTGTCCTTAGTACTTAGGTATGGTTTTCTGGTAGAGTCTGTTCCTTGTTTGGGATAAATATAAGCTCATAAGCAGCTCTACTGGCTTTTACACAGTATTAAAATAATTTCTTTTCATACCGATTTTTTTTCTCATATTAAAGTGTTCTTGGGTTCAGGTAGCATCTAGATTTATATTCCTCCCAAATCTTATAACAATGGTGTTCAGTAGTTACATAGGAAAATGGCTGCATGCTGCAGTGCCAAGGATAGCAGTAGCTATTTCCTTTTTGTGATGACAGATAACAAGACTTTCAAAGTGACAAGAAGTAATAAAAAGCAGGCATTATTCCTCCCCCCGTTTCTAGTAAGAGTTCTATAATCATCATGTAAGCATCATCAGAGCAGAACAGAATAGTTCCCCAACACAAAAGCAAATATAAAGTGACCAAGAAGCCTTCAGGACTTTCCATTATGATGACTGATTTCAGAAACAGAGGTAAATGAATGCCATTCCAATTTAAATCTGCTGCAAGAAGCAACAAGAGTAGATGTACCCAGTAAGAAATTTTAAGCAAAAGTTAGGTCCTTGGCATACAGGCAAGGACTCAAAATAATTCTGAAACATCATTTATATTTACTGAGGCTAATGCACCTTACCCGTCCAGACAACAGTTCAGTATCTTTAGTATCTTTACTGATAAAGTGAAATTAAATACTCAGTAATGTAGATGTTAATACAGCAATCGGGGACATTTCCTGGATAGATTACAGACTTGGAGGGGTGGGATGAGATGGGCCACAGGCAGCAGGAAGAGGAATGGAAGATGGGAAGAGATGCAGATTCATGCTTGCTGTCATCAAAGCCTTGGTACCGGATACTTCTGTCTCACAGAGCTGTATTTTTTGAGGAAGAGTACATGTTTTCTGTAGTGATTGTATAAGAATCTCTTCCTCATGCACCTGAAGAAAATAGTGAAGTAGACCTACTAATAATTATTTATACATTTCAAAAGCTTAAAAGAAAGGGAACACTGTCTACTGTCAAATTCAGAGATTCATCTCCAGATGGTAAAAGATGTTCATGCAACTAAGATCTAACTGGCAAGGTTCTTTCATAGATCAGAAAAAAACCAGTTTTATAAATTACATACACAAGGAAAAAGAAAGCTTCACCTGCTGAATGGAAAAAGCCAGACTACTAGATTTATAACTACTTTTTATGACTCGGCATCTTGCACGTCCAAAGAATATTGAATGATACAGGAAATAAAAGGCAGAACAAAAGAAATCCATGTGCAGAAAATGCCCGACAGAAGGAGCTGGAAAGAAAAGTCTTCCCTCATGTTATGAGTGCCAGTGGGAATACAAGAATTCCAAAGGCATTGCCATTTCAGCAGCATTAATCAAACCAAGTTCAGTTGCTGTTATCCAAACAGTCTTGAATACAGCCTGATTGCTATGCGTGCATGTGAATATATGTACACATGCATACAGCCATTTGCTATGAACAAATACGTAGGTCCACCAAAAAGTCTACTTAAGTAACATAATTCCTTATTTTTAAGACCTTTGAAATTTTGCTTCAACAAAAATTTCCAGTTTTTAACATTGATTTCAGCCTAACATGACAGCAAAAGGATCTGCAGAGACAACCCTCACAGTTAACTCAGTAAAAAAAAATTCACGATCAATAGAGAATATTTGTTGAATAGCTAAACAAGAAACATTGTTTATAGTATATATTCTCCAGTAAAAAGGTCACTAGGGAAGACAATTCAATATTTAAAGTACAAAGATCAAAGCCTGGGAGAAGAAGACTGCTACTGTAATTCTTTAGTTGACAGCTCCAGAGGATAATAGAATACCTTTCTTTGCTGCAAACACAGGTACAGCAAACAGAATATTTCCCCACGCGCTGTGCTGGTTTTGGCTGGGATAGAGTTAATTCTCTTCATAACAGCTAGTATGGGGGTATGTTTTGGATCTGTGTTGAAAACAGTGTTGATAACGCCAAGATGTTTTCGTCACTGCTGAGCAGTGCTTACACAGAGCCAAGGCCTTTTCTGCCTCTCACCCCACCCCACCAGCGAGGAGGCTGGGGGGGCACAAGGAGTTGGGAGGGGACAGAGCCGGGACAGCTGACCCCGACTGACCCAAGGGATATTCCAGACCATAGGACGTCATGCTCAGCATACAAAGCTGGGGGAAGAAGAAAGAAGTGGGGCTGTTCGGACTGATGGTGTTTTGTCTTCCCAAGTCACCGTTACACGTGATGAAGCCCTGCTTTCCTGGAGATGGCTGAACACCTGCCTGCCCATGGGAAGTGCTGAATGAATTCCTTCTTTTGCTTTGCTTGTGCACGCGGCTTTTGCTTTACCTATTAAACTGACTGTATCTCAACCCATGAGTTCTCTCAGTTTTACCCTTCTGATTCTCACCCCCATCCCACTGTGAGAGACGTGAGTGAGCAGCTGCATGGGGCTCACACCAGCTGGGGTTAAAGCATGACATCCCATTTTTTAGGAAGAGATAAGCCCAAAATGCTAGAAGGACGGTATTCCCTTCTTCTGCAAGTCTACAAACCAGCAGGATTCCAATGTTATTCCTCTTTGCATCCCCTTTTTCCCCTGACTCTCTTTGCCATATCAGGAGCGTGTGGTCACCAGAAGAGAAAGAAAAAATTACCACTTGGCTATGTGCAGGATGACTGATGAACATTCATTTGGTAGCTCAAAATGGACTTTGCCTCATGATTGAGGAGGACTTCAGTGAACCAAATATTCGTATTACCAAATCACGTGGTGCTTTATATAATACTTACCAATCTAAAGAGGAAAAACTGTCACTGGTGAAATAAGGGGCAAAGGGAAAGGGCTGTACTGATCTTGAACAGCTTAAATACAAGAACAAATAAAATATGCCTTCTAAAATATGAAGGACACCTTAAAACACACCAAAGCTGTGATTCACAATCCCTGTCAGACTTAGCTGCGGAATGAGAGGCTTAGCTGAAGCGGCCACTCCCTCCCTCGGATGGGAACAACAGATTCTTCAGGGAGCATATCTTTACCTGACAAAGGTTGCGAATCACAGCTTTCAGCCATCGCAGTTAGCCTGGCATATCAATATAAATTGAAAGTGATGTTTCCTGTTGTTAATACTGTGGGTCGCGGTGGCTTAGATAAGGTGTACCACCTTTCCATAACTCAGCTGCAAGGGCATCATTTTACGCAGGGAGTAAGGGATCGCTTTACAATTGTCCCAGCTAGAGTCAGCAGATGACACAAATAAGTCTGTATTCTGCCAATGTGCTGCATTTGAAAATGAATTTTCATGAACTAGTTTGTTACGAATCCAAGAAAAGGATGGCACTGCAAGGAGACTGGTGAGCTTGTGGTCAGCAAGTATGCAGCAAGCAATGTAGGTCTTTTACACTATTTAGCACTATTTAGATCAATCATTAGTTCAATTTTTAAGGAATGTACATGCTCCTAGGCGAGAAAGTTCAGCTGTGGTCACTATAGTCACTGTCATAAAGATTTAAGAGAGGGACTATTTTTACAGAAAAATATCTCTATAAACCTTTTGTCAATAGAACAATGCTGGCACTGATACATATCATTTGAGCACAACTTTATATTCAGAACCAAACATAGGAGCTGTACTCATTAAAATTTAAGGTTGGACTTCTTGTACAATTGTGTTAATAACAAAAGGCACCTTTTAATTAGCTGACCTCTGTAACTTTACAGTAGTAATATAAACATTAAAGATCTACTTCACCAATCTTTCATTAACAGCTGTTTTCCACTCCTCTCATTGAGTGGAACAGCCATGAAAGCGATTTCTTCACCGTCTCTTAACACAACCTTGGTGATTCACAATTTAAAAAACAAAAAACACTTAAACTTAGAAGTGATCCACAGGCTAGGTATATCTTTTTTTTTTCTCTCTCTCTTTTTTTTTTAAATCTCAGACATAAATCTGTATAAACTCTTCAGATGTGAGTGATTAAGTTAAATAAGGGCCATCATCCTGGCACCCATGGGCACAAACCCCTCTTATGGTTGTGTCCAAAACAGGGCCAGGAAGTGATATGGGCCACATACTTCCTGGCAAAGAGGGAGACTTTAGTAAATACCACTTACTGAACCTACACCCTGACACAATACCAACTGCGCCAGGTTTGGCTCTCTCCACTCTTCAGCACTGTGCCAGCACTGTGAGACTCTGGAACAAGCCATGTGTATCCCCCAGCTTCAGGCTACTAGAATGTGTGTGGCACACCTCATGTTATTTCTAGTGCTGAGTAGGAGAAATACCATACACCCTCTCCATTGCCACTTGCCAGCACAGCAATTCACACTTCCTTGAATTTAGGCAGCTCTTCAGCTTGTTATGAAGGCTGTGTGGATAAGGATGCTAAGGCACATTCTGTTATGTGCTCAAGTCAAGTTCTTTGAAAGCATTCCAGAAGATCAAAAGAAGGTGCCTCAGAAAGACAATACCAAAACATGTCTAGAGTCGGTGTTAAATTCCAGGTGACCTGCTGGAAGCACTAGGAAGTGAGAAGTTTTTGCTTTGGGGGAAGGAGGCTAGGACTTGCCAAAACATGTGAATTAACTAAAGGCAGAGATCCTAGCAAGTACCAAAGTTAAGAACACAGGTGCTTCTCTCCATTTACCAACAAGCTGAGGAAGCCGTGTGATCACTTACAACCACCAGAAAATGGTTATTTCTGATAATTTTTTGGTAACATGGGTGATAGGACATATTGAAAGCTGCCTTTGATGTATTCTTAATCAGTTTTCATTGCAAAGACAATCCCACAAATGGGCTTTCCTTTTCCCAAGGCAGAGCAACCCACACCACCTTTCCCAGGCACTTACCTATATGTACTGCAGGGATCTCATCTCCTCCCACAGTACGTAGGGTCTTTGTTTGGGCAGAACCAGGACAGTTAATAGAGCATCTGGTGTTAACCAGCCAAATGACTTCTATTAACCTTACATCCCACTGCTTCCATTCTCCAGCGCCCTATGCTCTCAGAATAGTCCTTAACAATCCATTGTATTGCTCAATCTTTCCAGAGGCTTGTGGATGATAGGGTACATGATGCGCCAAATCAATGCTATGTTTCTTGGCCAGGAGTGTATGAGGTTATTTCAGAAATGAGTTGTACTGACTCAATTCTTTCTGGAGTATCATGACACAGAACTTGACATTCAAGGCTCAGGATGGCATTTCAAGCACTGCCATGGTTTACAGGGTATGTCTCCACTCACCCAGTAGATGCTTCCACCATGGCAAACGCATAGCGCTTGCCTTGACAGGTTTAGAGCCGTGGTCCAGTATAGCCAATTTGCCAGGCCTCACCATATTGATACCCCAGCCACCTACCTCCAGGGAGACTTCACTCACATGGGTGTCCTGCTTTCAGCAGGGATAGAGTTAATTGTCTTCCTAGTAGCTGGTACAGTGCTATGTTTTGGGTTCAGTATGAGAAGAATGTTGATAACACTGATGTTTTCAGTTGTTGCTCAGTAGTGTTTAGTCTAAAGTCAAGGATTTTTCAGCTTCTGATGCCCAGCCAGCGAGAAAGCTGGAGGGGCACAAGAAGTTGGCACGGGACACAGCCAGGGCAGCTGACCCAAACTGGCCAACGGTGTATTCCATACCATGGGACGTCACATCTAGGATATAAACTGGGGGGGAGTGGGGGCAGGGGGAGTCACTGCTCAGGGACTAACTGGGTGTTGGTTGGTGGGTGCTGAGCAATTACATTGTGTATCACTTGTAACCAATCCTTTTATTATTACTATTGTCATTTTATTAGTGTTCTCATTATTAGTTTCTTCTTTTCTATTCTATTAAACCGTTCTTATCTCAACCCACGAGTTTTACTTCTTTTCCTGATTCTCTCCACCATCCCACTGGGTGGGAAGTGAGTGAGCGAGCGGCTGCGTGGTGCTTAGTTGCTGACTGGGGTTAAACCACGACAATAGGTCACTTGATTGCAATGTATGTTTCACACGTATGATAACCTCAACAGTCAGGGCCACCCCTCAACAACAAGCCCATTTTTTTATTGTATCTCTCCCAGTTACTGTTATCTTGAATTCTTCAAGTTTTTCATCCTATTTTCTCTCCCTGTCCTCTGGAGTAGGGAAGTAAAAGCAGCGCAGTGGGCATCTAGCTACTAGCTAATGTTAACCCATCACAGTCCCTTTTTTTGGCATCCAGCATGGGCTGCACAGATTTGAACCTCTTGATCTGCAGTCAAATGCTGCTGGCCCAGGTCAATCCACAATCCAAATGTGCTGCCTTTAAAACATTTCTTGCAGCTGGAGAAGGCTGTTGCCCAGAGCAAAGATCAGGCTTGCCTCCGATGACTTGCTTGACTAAATTTTTGAGTATAATTATCAGTAGAACAAAATTCAAAGCTGCTGAGAAATGCATGTGATTAGCATTTATGCAGGCCAGGACAAGACAGCCTATCAAGGTGTTGAACATATTCAGTGAAACTTGGTTAAATAAATCATCTTTTAAATCAACCTTTGCCCAAGCAAAGTCCAGTCTTACTTATAGGTACAGCCACAGGAGGGGCAGCAAAAGACAATTCCTGTGCAGGCTGCTCCACACAAACACAGGTAAGAAATTCCTTTTTTGCTAATCCTCTTCCCTCAGAAAATGCCTTTTTATGATCCCATTAATTTTGCATGTAAAACTTTCATGGATTAAGAAGAGTAGTATGCAGTGTACTGTAACCTTCCCTCCATTTCTAAATAAAGCCTACTGTTTCTTCAGTTTTGTGTGCCACTGGTTTTGCATGTTAATGTCAGGAAGTACCACTGATTCCCAGTGTTTGTCAAGAAAAACTGCTTTAAGTTGTAGTTGTGATCAATACAGTCTGATGTGTTCCAAACAATGTCCAAAAAAATAGGGCAGTCCATCCCTATATGGAGTTAGTACCAGTGCAACTAGACAGAGACTCAAAAAAGCACAAGGCACCTGACAAAGTGAAGCATGATCTGCAGGCTTCCTACACCTGCATGCTGAAATTCCCCATATTTTCCAGCTTCAGTGACATCTGTGCCAAACCCCCACCACACATCCATACTGTTCTATATGCTGCCCAGCTAACCTCACCAACGCACTTTTAGCTTCAATAGCAAATGGTCTGTAGCATGGGTAGCCATAGAGGCTATTGAACAGTAGCCTGCTGTCATGGAAGAATTTGACTCCCAGCTACTTCTAAAAAAAGGGAAAAGGAAAAAGGCCAGCTCCCACATACATTAGTCACACAGGTGATATAAAGAGAACTAAAACACAAAGTTGCAAAGAATTCTTTACACAGAAACAGATTAATTTTCTTAGGATTTATTAGGCTGTGATTAGTGGCTAATCTCTACAACACAGCTTCGATCTTTTGACAGACTGTTAAAGAATTCTCAATCATGGGTTTCTCTAGGCTTGCTTTACTAACAACTCAGAGTTGGGCCACCACCGCAGTGAATGGCAACCCTCCAAAAATTTCTCAGTCTTGTGTATCTTTTTACCACCCATTATCCCAGTCCAAAGTCTTTGTAATTTTCCAGTTGATCTCAGTTCCCATGTCGATGTCCTTCATCAGCATCTTGTCTCATCAATTCTTCTCTTGTTCCATCCGGTCATCATCCTGTGGGTTTCAAAGTCCGTCTTGGGTCAGTCATCTTCTCATCCCCTTTACCTTGAAGTCTCATACCTACACAATTCTGAGAAAACCTCTCTGGTTGTTCCATTAACTATTTCACACTTATCTTTGTAAGTTCTATGTATTTTAATCACTCCCCAGCTAAGCACCTGTATCTTGCCGATTCTTCATCTTTTGTTCGATCTGTCTCTACTGATTAGCTTGGCTGGGTTTTAATCTGGTCCTGGATTGGGGCTATACCAGGGAGCAGACTGAGAACACTGTTCATGGCCTGTTGAGCAGCTCTGTTGCCATTAATAACCTTAACCCATTCTATATTCATTTCTAACAGTCTTAATAGTTCTCAATTTTCTAAAATCTTCTACAGTTCCCCCCTTTTATTTTTATTCTACTCAATTGCATACCTGCAATTGTAATAACTACAATGGTTCCAGGCAGTATCTCTAATCTTATTCATCATGCTCGTATAACAAGCGATACAACCTTGTACTAAAACTAATCCACACACAAAAATCACAATAATGACAATCAGTATCACAATCCCCCTTTTCAACCATGTTGCTATGCTTGGAAACCATGACATGAGCCAAGAAAAGATTTCTGCAAATCCCCATGATGTATCATCTTTCGCTATTTGTTGCATACTTGAACATATTTCCCATATTTTATGCACGTTGGTCAGCAATTCTCCAGTATGGTCTACATACATACAACAACTAACATTTAACACCATACATACTCCTCCTAGTGATGCCAAAAGAATATCTAATGCCATATGGTTTTGAAGAGTCAACTTAGGTAACTCATGAAACTATTTTTGTAAAGTTAATAACCCATGAGCAGCATAATTGACTAACTTCTCAATTTCACCAGAAACATTCAAAATCACCTTTTCCAATTCACTTACACCTAGTCTTGGCATGAACCAATGGATAAAAGACTGAAATTTAGTGGATCTGTCTATTTCTGGTTTGTCAAGTACATGATAAAAATGTTCTATGCCAAACAGGCCTTCAGGTTTTTTTGGCCATATTTCTAAATCCGTGGACAACAGTCCCAATGTACAAGAGCTTCGTATGCCCTCTGTCCACACAACCAAAAGACCCCCAAAGAAGTTGCTGCAACCCAACTCAATTCAGTTGCTGACTTAATCATTATAATAGTGTTACATTTAGTCTAATTACTTACAAACGTATGATTTTTTTACATAAATTCTTCTTATTAATGTCAGGTGGATAACACCTCTGGATATATTGTGTAGGGAGAGAATCAGCACCTGTAGGTAAACTAATATCCCATACATGTTCCTCATGAGCATCAGCGAAGGTGGTATTTTGCCAGTATTTTTCCCAATTTTTATTTCTTGGGATAGGTACCCTTACCAACCGAGTTCTGTGACCTACTGAGTTTGGTAAGGTAACACAAAGCCAGCAATCAGACAGATTTACATTATGTGAGATCGATTGCATTATAGACACATGTATTGTCTTTTCAATGATTTTCCCAATTTATGTCTGGCAGGCTCCTAGGTTTTCCTAGTTTTCATTCAAAATTTGGTATTGATCAATATTCAAAAGATCTTTTCAAAACTCAATCATAAATTTCCTGCTTGTTAGGTTCACCTTGTACACCTAATATCAAAACCTGATATTCAATCAAAAAGGCATGATTCAGAGATAAATCATAACACCACCAATCATTGTTCATCTAACCCGTTTCCTTATGTTGTCCATGTCCAATCATCCATAGGTCATGACTGATACACCAGGTTCTTTTCCCTGTTCTTGGCTCACGTATTTGTAAAAGATAAGCACAAGAAATTCATCATTTTGGTTCACAACAAGGTTTGAAATTCCAAGGACCTTCAAGATTAGAGCAAACCATTACAAAAAAATTTGCAGTTTGCATTATATTTTCAGGAACTTCACATCTAATTTTGTGTTCCTGGAAACAACAACACTTCTATTATTTCTAATTTGAGTTCCCTTAACTCTACCAAAGTTTTGGTATATGGGATTTCCATAACTTCTCACAGTTCGTTCAGTTTCAAGTTCTCGGTAATGCAATATAAAATTAGACCACAAGATGTCAGTAAAAAAACAAAAATTGAGTCAATACCAAGATTGCTGTCGAGATGTTAATTTTTCCGAAGTATCTTTACATGTGAATGATGGATCCAGGCTTCTTTTCCTTGTATCTTTATGGCATTAAAAAAAGGTTAATATTATAAGATAAGGTCCTTCTCAATTTGGTTCAAACCTGTTCTTCCTTTTAAATTTTTTAATATAAACCACATCTCCAGGTTGAATGTCATGCACCTATACTTCTGGAGAAAATCCTCGGTACCTCAGTATGCATGATTTCTCAACTTAGTAAATGAATGTTGTAAGTATAGTAAATGTTGGGTCACTTGTTCACCTCCATCCAATAAGCTTGTCTTAGCTGGGACTTAGCTGCTATTATCCTCCCAAATAGAATTTCAGCAGGTGAAACTCCTATTGGTTGCCTTGGTGTATTCCTAATATCCCAAAGAACTAAATGTAAAGCTTCTGGCCATTTCAATCCTGTTTATACACTTTCACAATTTTTTCTTTTATTGTCCTGTTCATCCTTCCTATCTGCCCTGAGGATTCCAGGTGATAGGGTGTACGAAATTGAGCTTTAGTGTTTAAAAAAAATTATATATCTGCAAAAGAATTTGCAGCTGAGGAATGTGCTCCTCGATCTGAATCAATCACTTCTGGTACCCCATATCTTGGTATGATTTCTTTAATCAAAGTTTTCACTACTGCTTTTGAATCACTTTCCCTTGTCAGGAAGGCTTCTACCCATCCAGACAGCTGATCAACTATCACCAGGATAGAGGTAAAACTTAATGCCTTGGGCATTTTAGCATAGTCTATTTGTAATTTCTGAAAAGGGTATGTATCCAAAGGTCTTTTCCCAGATGGGGTTTTAATTCAGAGAGTTGCATATTCTTTACACAACCAGCAACTTTGACAAATCCTTTTACTTGCTGCATAAACTCCTGGTGCTGCCCACAATCTCTGAATCTTCAAGGCAATACTGGTCCCCCATGCATCTTATTGTGGTACCATTCCGTGATCAGTAATAAATGCCTTTTGGGAAGTAACGGTTTACCTCCTAATGTCCAGATTCCTTCGCTTTGATCTCCTTCAAGTTTTTCCCATAGTTTTTTCTTATCTTCTGGGAGATCATCATATAATTTTCCCATCTCAAGGAGTTCACCTTCTGAGTACTCCAACTTCAATGCCATCAATAATAAGATCTGTTTTGCTGCTGCCTTAGCTGCTTGATCTGCTAGGGCATTTCCCTTTGTGATTCTGTCTGTCTTGTTTGTGTGGGTCTTTATATATATCACGGCTATTTTAGAAGGTAACTTGATCGCTTCCAACAATGCTTTAATTTCTGCCCCGTGTGCAACGTTTTTTCCTGCGGAGGTGAGAAATCCTCCTTCTTTCCATAGAACACCTGTTGCACAACAGACTCTAAAAGCATATTTAGAATCAGTGTAAAGATTTACACACATTCCGACTGCATACCTTGCTGCTCCAGTAAGGGTGATAATTTCTACTCCTTGAGTACCTAGAGAAGGTGATAAAGGTTCAGCCAATAATACCTGTGTTTCTGTGGTAACAGCATATCCAGTTCGCTTCAATCCACCCTCATAATATGATGCTCTATCTGTAAATAAGTTCAGATCTGGGTTATCTAAAGGTTCATCTCTCAAGTCGTTCCACGGTTTGCTGGTTGAGTATATAATGTGAGTACAGTTATGTACATCCTTTTCACCATCTGTTGGCAGTGGCATTAAAGTAGTTGGATTCAAAGTATTACATCTCTCTATTTTCAGGTTATCAGTAAGTAACAAAATCAATTCATAACGATGTGCCCTTTGTGGAGATGGTGCCTTTTCTGCATATTGTTTTAACAGAAGTTCAACTTCATGGGGTACGCAGACAGTGAGTGGGTGTCTCAGAATCAGGTTTCAAGTTCGCTCCACTAACGCAGCTGCTGCTGCCACCGCTCTTATACAGAATGGTGTGCCTCTTATCACAGGAACTAAAATATGAGAGTAATAGGCTACTGGTCTTTCATGTGGTCCTAAAGTTTGTACTACAACAGCATTTGTAATTCCCTTCATTTCAACACAATACAATTTAAATGGTTTAGTGTGATCTGGTATCCCTGAGGCTGGTGCCTTTAATAAGGCCCCTTTTGAAATCCTAAAAGCTTTCTCCCTTTCAGGTCCCCATTTTATAGGTTCCACTTCTTCATTTCTAGTAGCTTCATGTAGGGGTTTTAGTAGTTCACTATAACCCAGAATCCAAGATCTACAAAATCCCACTTGTCCTAAAAATCCCTTTAATTGTTTTTTTTTTTTTTCAATTGGTCCCGGCAGCTCTTGTATTACTCTTATCCGATTTGGGTCCACTTCTCCTTCCCTAGGTTTCAATATGAATCCCGAGTACTTTACCTGCTGTAGACAAAGCTGTAGTTTGGATAGAGATGCTCGGTGTCTCTTCCTTCCTAGTTGAATATAGAGATATTCTGTGTCTTTCATGCACTCCTGCTGTGTGTGACTAGCCCAACATATTGGACCAATACTGAATTGCTTGGAAAACTTAAATCTCTCAGATCTTTTTTCAATATTTGAGAAAAAATTGTTGGAGAACTAGTAAACCCTTGCGGTAGCCGCATCCAAGTTAACTGTTTCCCTTGCCATGTAAAAGCAAATATTAGCTGACTTTCTTCTGTAATAGGAATACTAAAAAATGCTCCTGTTAGATCTAAAACAGTATAATACTGTGCCCGTGCAGGTATCTGAGTAAGTATTAACTTTGGATCAGGAACAATATGGTGCAATGATACTACATGCTCATTTACAGCTCGGAGATCTTGTACAAATCTATACTCTGCATCTCCATCTTTATCTAATCGATGCTTATTTACAGGCAAGATAGGGGTATTGTATGGGCCTTCATATTCTTTCAAGATACCCTTTTTCAAAAAAGAATCAATTTGTTTTGAAATACTAGGTATAGTTTCATTAGCAATTGGGTATTGTCTCATAGAAGGGGGTAACCCTCCCTTTGTTTTTATTACTACAGGTTCTGCAGAAAGGAACAATCCCACATCTTCCCCTGAGGGGCTACAGAGTGTTTGGGGTACCATCTCAAGTCCTCGTGGAATATTTTCGGTCAATTCTTTTTCATTTGAAATATGTGCAATTTCAGATCCAATAAAATATAATTTCATTCCACTAGGAGCTAGAGATATCCGAGTACCAAATTCCTGCAAAAGGTCACGTCCCAGTAATGAAACAGGTGAACTGGGAGATATTATAAGTCTTCCCCGTGCCAATTTTCTGGCCAAAATGACGACAAGTAAAGGGACAGAGAGGTACTTCAGTTCTTCTCCCACAACTCCTTTAATTATCACTTTTTCCCCAGAAATCTGAGGAATATTGTCATTTAATAATGCCAATGTAGCTCCCGTATCCACCAAAAAGGTAAAAAAAATTCCATTTACCTTTGCAGTAATCTGTCCATACTCCATTCCATCAAGAGGGTCAGTCATCCCAATCACCTTGGATTCCTCAATATCATTGAGAATGTGGTTGTGGTGGCTGTGCTGGAACAGATCGTTGTCCTGCTGCCACAGGTTGCAGTGGACAATCTTGCTGTGTGTGCCCTATATTTCCGCAATAAAAACACATTGAAGCATTTATGTTCATACCTTGAAGTTGTGCAGCAGGAGGAGGTAGTCGTCCCTGACCACCTCGTCCTGCTCTAAAATTCCCATGGGGGGAATCCCTGTCCTCTTCCCCTGGGGTTATAATTTTGAGTAATTGCAGCTGCCAGCAAACTGATTCCCCATTCTTTCTCCTTCCATTCTTATTTGCTTTCTTCCTTCTGCTTTTCTTCTTCTCTCTTTTGCCTTTCCTCATCTCTACCATCGTAAACAAAAGTTGCAATGCTAAGAATTTTTGGTAGGGTTTCCCCCTGCCAACCAGGCATGTGCTTCTTAAAATATTTATTGATATTCAGAGCTGATTGTTCCACAGATAAACTGATTGGTAATGGCTCTTGAAAATTATCTTCTGTCATTCCCCCATATTTTAAGAGCACCGCCTTTAATCATGCCCAATCATCACTAGGATGTTCATCCGATTTTTTCCTGCATTCCATAACTTTTGTCCAATTAGTCACTTTTTCTCCACACTGTCGTACAGCTTCTATAAGTTGCTGCACAGCAGTCTGGTAAATTCTCAATCCTTCTGTAGTGGTCAGATTACAATTTGGGTCCTGGTCTGGCCAAGGGATTAACCCTTGTCCTCTTTGGGCTCTCCCTCTTTCTTTTAGGAATATTTTTTCTCTTTCTTCAGGCTGAAATAGTTCTCACAATAAAGTTTTCATATCGTTCCAATTATGCCTATAATCTGTTACTATGCCAGATAACAACTGTGCACATTTTTCTGCAGCATGTCTCAGCCTGGGCATGTTACTCTTCCAGGAAACTAGATCTCCTTGTTTCCAAGATTCACGTCTCTACTGCAGTAACTGCAGGGACATCAGGAGGAGCTCCTGGTCCAGTTCTTGGATTCAGAATGTATTCAACCCTCATTAGATACATTCCTGCAGAGACAAGGTCAGTTTCCTAGCTATCGGAGCAGAGGGATGTGAGCTTGCCCTCCTTTTTAATAATTTTGGTCTTCGTTGTGCCCGGTTGTACCATATATACCAGTAGTCAATAGCCTGACTATCCATATCTTCCAGAATCATTTAGGAACTTTTGTTTATGAGGCTTAAAAGTTCCTTTTGTAGGCCACACATCTGCTGGTCCTCTTCCTCTATCATAAGTCAGGGGTGGCCATCCCTCCTGGCACAAAGTAATCAGCTTTCGCTTTTGCAGTATTTGTGCCAGGGGTATCTTTTTCCAATTTTCTAGTACCTCAGCAAGGGATGCCCCCCTTTGAATGCTGGGTACATTTCCCATTTTCTCCTATGACCAAGTTTAAACACAAAAGTACTCCCAGTATATCTGGAATCACCTGTTCCCAAGTGTCAATAGGTGAACTCACCTGATACTTTTGCTGGCTTTTGAGTATTGGTTACAGGTCTGCCCAAAGAGAGTCCTGGTCTCCTTCCTCTTGTGTTCTAGAGTCCCATTTGGGGTGCCAATTCTGTTCAAGAATTCTCAATCATGGGTTTCTCTAGGCTTGCTTTACTAACAACTCAGAGTTGGGCCACCACCGCAGTGAATGGCAACCCTCCAAAAATTTCTCAGTCTTGTGTACCTTTTTACCACCCATTATCCCAGTCCAAAGTCTTTGTAATTTTCCAGTTGATCTCAGTTCCCATGTCGATGTCCTTCATCAGCATCTTGTCTCATCAATTTTTCTCTTGTTCCATCCGGTCATCATCCTGTGGGTTTCAAAGTCCGTCTTGGGTCAGTCATCTTCTCATCCCCTTTACCTTGAAGTCTCATACCTACACAATTCTGAGAAAACCTCTCTGGTTGTTCCATTAACTATTTCACACTTATCTTTGTAAGTTCTATGTATTTTAATCACTCCCCAGCTAAGCACCTGTATCTTGCCGATTCTTCATCTTTTGTTTGATCTGTCTCTACTGATTAGCTTGGCTGGGTTTTAATCTGGTCCTGGATAGGGGCTATACCAGGGAGCAGACTGAGAACACTGTTCATGGCCTGTTGAGCAGCTCTGTTGCCATTAATAACCTTAACCCATTCTATAGTCCTAAATTTTCTAAAATCTTCTACACAGACTTCTGTCTGTAGAGAGAAGCAGAAAAAAATCTTTCCAGTAAAACGCAAATCAAGTTTGCCAATTACTTGGACTTTCCAACTGGGGGAAGTTGCCTTCACTCATCTTGTTCCTCTATGATCATGGATCTTTGGTAGGAGTTCCTAAGACAACTATCTTCCCTGGTCACAACTACTGCTTACTTTCATTATGTAGAATTCCTGCTAATGATATGCATCACCCAAACCAGAGTTTCATTACATAATAAAAGCATAGAAGAGTTTAGGTTGGAAGAGTCTTCTGGAGGTCGCCTGGTCCAATGCCCCATACAAAACAGGGCCAGCTTAGATCAGGTTGCTCAGGGCCCCATCCAGCTATGTATCTCCAAGGATAGAGATTCCACAGCCTCTGTGGGCACTTGTTCTAGTATCTGACAGCCCCAAGATGAAAAGCTGTCCGTATGGCTGTCCAATTGGAATTTTCCTTGCTGCAGCTTGTGTCTGTTGCCTCTCATCCTACCGCTGTTAACTTCCACGAAGAGTCTGGCTCTGTGTTCTCTACACAATCCAGTTAGGCAGTTGAAGACATAAGATCTTCCCCTTACTTTCTCTTCCCAAGACTGAACAGACCCAGCTCTCTCTGCCGCCTTAAACATTATGATGTGCTCCAAAACCTAAATCACCTCAGTGGACTAGCTCCAATATGTCAATTATTTGGGGAGCTCAAAACTGGAGACAGGTCTCACAAGTGCCAAAGAGAGGGGAATAATCCCTTCTATTGACCTGCTGGCTACATTCTGATACCACCCAGTATACAGTTGACTTTCTTCACTGCAAAGGTGCACCACTGATTCACGTTCAGCTTGGGCACTTGAGTGCTGTCCAGCAACACTGCCTTCTGGCCAGCCAGCAGTCAGCCTGTATTGTTGTGCATGCCCTAGATACAGATATTTTTTTTTTTTTTTTTTTTTTTTTTTTTTTTGGTGAACTTCATGATGTTCCTGCCAGCCCATTTCTCCAGCCTGCTGAGGTCCCACTAAATAGCAACCCTAACCTCCAGCCTATTGACTGCTCCCCCTCAGTTTAGTATCACCTACCAGCTTGTTGAGGACGTATTCTGTCTCACTGTCTGTATCATAAAGATGTTAAACAGTATCTGCCCAGTACCAACTCTAAAGAATGCCACTAATAACCAGCCAACGACTGGATTATATACTACTGATCAAACCCCTCTGAATCTAGTGGCCCAGCCAATTTTCTGCATTATCTAGTAGTCTGCTTATGCAGTACATTTGTCACCAAATTGGCTACACTAACTGTACTAGAGACTGTGTCAAAGTTATTGCAAAAGTTAAAGTGAACAGCATCCACTGCTCTAAATTAAATTACCTCTCCTGCAAGTGATGACCTGATGGCACATTCACATTTTCAGTAGGTGTATGCCTGAATACTCCACGCTTTTGTTAGACCTCATAATACCTGCATTCATATCTTACCCAAGTCTCACATACAATGATATACAAAAGTGAAATAGTTCTGTTAGCTCCTTTTCATAACAGATTCAGATTGTTTAATTAGGATTCAGAGGCAGAGGACAACATGGACAGCTCCAAGAACTTTGACTCTACTAGTAACTTCTAAAGGACACAGAAATAAAGCAAGGGCACCATTTTGTATGACAACTGAGATATAAAGATAACAAAACCAGCTAGAAGAAAAAAAGCTTTTTAAGTGGAGACAAGGGTCTTCCTAGTTCCTTTGTAGTCCTTGCTTTCCACCCTCCAATGCAAACCCTGCACTCATTAACAATAACACTCCAGTTACAATGTCTTTTCCTGAAACTTAATTTTTTTTTTTTTTGCTAAAATAACTAAGAACAGAAAAGCCTGGTTAGGACAATGAGGTCCTTCCTTGATCCCACCTGCTCGTCCATCTGCACAGGTTGCCCAGAAAAGTTGTAAAATCTCCATCCTTGGAGATATTAAAAAGGCTGAGAGTTGCACTGTTCAGCCCGGAGAAGCTAAGGCTTAGGGGAAACTTACCAACATATAAAAATATCTGAAGGGAGTGTGCAAAGAAGATGGAACCAGGCTCTTTTCAGTGGTGCCCAGTAAAAGGACAAGAGGCAACAGGCACAAACTGAAGCACAGGAGATTCCTTCTGAACATCAGGAGGCATTTAGTTACTGTGAGGGTGACCAAGCAGTGGCACAGGTTGCCCAGAGGTGTAAAGGAGCCTCCCTCCTTGGAGATATTCAAAAGCCATCTGGACTTGTTCCTGGGGAACCGGCTCTAGGTGGCCCTGCTTGAGCTGGGAGGTTGGACCACATGCCCTCCAGAAGTCCCTTCCAACCTTGACCATTCTGCGATTCTGTGAAATCCCATTTTGTCACGTAACTTTCCTGTAGTGTTCCAGTATTTTTGTGCTGCCATTGCTTTTCCTCTGTAAGACTTGATTTTGGTATTAAATCCTCACCTCAATTTTCACTATGTTATCCCAGGCAGACAACTTCTTTCTTCCAGTTCTGCATCTTGCTTAACTTCATTTGAGATAGGGAGACAAGAAAAGCAAGGATGGAGAGGGAAAAGGGATTGGTGTCTTCTCCCTAGTTTTGTTAACTAGCTTCAACTTTGCACAGCTGGATTTCCCGGGAAACAAAAACCCAATAATTTTGGAGCAAACTGTCTCAATATGTATTTAGAGGGAACATATCTAGGTAACCTTAGTGTTTTTACTCACACATATGTTTTCCATCCTGTCTGATACAGATGACTTCTGTTCTCCAGCCCCGAGAATGTACAGTGACCAAAAAGCCCCAAAAGAGCTATGGATTCTACCTGCGTATTGAGAAAGACACAGCAGGGCATCTCATCCGGAATGTGGAAAAGAACAGTCCAGCTGAAAAGGCTGGCTTGAAGGATGGAGACAGAGTCCTCAGGGTTAATGGTGTGTTTGTAGACAAGGAGGAACATGCACAGGTACATTTCTCTTTAGTCTGGGATCCACATCACTCCCCATCACCTAGACCGACTGCCACTATGTGAAGCTTTCTCTTCCAGTTTTTATGGCATCTTCAGCTAGGAAATCCAAGAGTTAACTGCTCTGAGTGTCTCCCTGCATCATTTATTACCCACCATGGGCACGAAATGTCTTTGAGGTGCCTCCATAGTGCATAAGCAGAGGGATGAGACAACAAAAACAATAGACAGTGCAACCCTTCCTGGGGAGAGCTTTTAGGTCAATTGCTCTAGGACCTGCTTGCCATTTCACCTTGTCCACTACAGGTGGTGGAGATTGTAAAAAACAGCGGGAATTCTGTTGTACTTCTTGTTCTGGATGACGCATCCTATCAGAAGGCAGAAAAGGAGGGAGTGAACTTGGAAGAGCTGGGCCAAAATGTGTCAACAGGACAGCAGCAGGAGCAGCAGTCCCCACTGCCCATGGCCAATGGAGCAACCACTGCAGTTCCACAACCCCGGCTCTGCTACCTAGTGAAGGACGAGAAAGGCTATGGCTTCTCCCTGAAAACCACAGAAGGTGAGAGCCTGGGGAGAATCGATACTCTGTGAGTGTATGTGTGTATCTATCTATCTATCTATCTATATCTATGGCAGCAGGGACAGAGGCAACCACTGTTAACATGTGGAGCCAATGGGGACACACAAACTGCTCTTGCTGACATAAAGAGAGAAGCAGCAAGATGAGTTCAGATCCATCTCTAGTCCATTTCTGTACAGCATATGCAGTGCACTCTTTTCTGAGGACCACTTTTCTTATGGGGTGAAGATTAAAAAAAAAAAAAAAAAGACAGACATAAAAAGAATAAGTTATTTTCTGCTAGTTATTTAAGCCCACTTACCAAAACCAAATTTGCAGTCCCTGCTCAAATACCAGATATACACTCAAGGTGCTACATTAAGTCCTGTTCCATACCTCCAAGTCACCTCAGGAATCAGCACACAAAGTTCGACAGCTGTAATAAACACTTTTCCTGATTTGTGAGTTATTTCATTTAGAAACCAAGGCATTTTGAACCTCCTCCACACATGCCTTTCTTCCAAGGCCAGTCAACACAATAGGGAAGTCTTCTGGAAAGGATCACCTCTAAAGAGGGTATTTTGGAATGCAATATAACTGAAAGACCAAACATGGAAGCCTTCTAAACACAGGAAATGATGAAATGTAGAAAACAACAATAAAAGCAGGTCATCACTTCAAACTGGGAGGGAAGGGGGGTGGGAGTCAAATCCCTTTCAGCTATCTTAATCAGCCCCCTTGGCATTCTTGGTAGAGACATAAAAGACTGTTTGAGCTGCAGATAGTGAACAAATGCCTTCCTCCCCCACAGAAGTGATTTTTCCAGAATAAGAGATAGAGGTGTGTCTATGTGGAAGGCTTGTGGTGCCACTGTAATCTGCACATAAGCAGAGACCAAGAGTCTGTAAGGACATCAGTGCCAAGTTTCCTTAACCATTAAATTCAGGCATATTTCAGTGACTTACACTGTGTAACGTAATGAGTTTTCATTTATTTTAGGACAGAAGGGGTTGTTCATAGTAGAGCTTTCATCACGAGGAGCAGCTGCAAAGGCTGGTGTCCAAAATAATGATCGCCTGATTGAAATCAATGGAAAAAATGTGGAAAATGACACACATGAGGAAGTGGTAGAAAAGGTATTTGTTTGTATACTGATTCATCTTCTGTTCTGGCCCACTTTCACAGCAACCTATCAATCAGGGTTACTGAGGAGACAGGTCTGGCTGATTTGAATGCTTCACAGTAAATCTTTGAAGCTAGTGCTCATGTATCATCAACATGGCAGAGTACCCCTCTGCTTTCGCTCTGTTGTCAAGCAGCCTCTTGAACCGACTCTGAATACTGCAATCAAGACAGGCCAAAGAATTTTAAATAACAGAAGTATACTGCTGCCAGGAACCCGATTAAATAAATCATGCTCTGTTCCTAGAAGTCCTGGAAATACTCCCAATGGTAAAAGGGCAAGTCATCAAATGTGGTTTTCAGGGCAGGAAGAGGGGGAACTCTCCAATGATACAGTTAGCGTAGAACAGGGAAAATTCATTATTTTAGACAGTAGTTCCTTTCTTCCGTTAAGAAGTCCAAAACTAATGAAAATTACTGTGCAAGTAATTTCACTACCTGGCCTCAGCTGCATAGAACACTGCTAATGAGGCTTCCAGCTTTCCGCTATTGGCACTGCTAAAACACAGCTGGAGTTGAAGAGATTTCAGAGAGCTATGAGACAGGCAGTACATACTCTGGCATTCCAGCACCACAATTCAGTGCATGCTACTAAACATGGAATGGTGCAACACTTGTGTTTTGTTGAGCTGCTGTAACAGCAGCAGAGTGACATTGGTTAAGATGAGTAAAGAGGGCACCCATTAGACTGGAAAAGAGTAAAAGAAGTATGGACTTGGAGAAGTTGAACAGACAAAAAACCTCCCACAACCTCAGAATCAGTGATACAGGGAGATGGAAGAGGACCAAGAGTGACAGAAGCTTGACGCTTGTCACTGTAATCTAAAATAGTGGTATAGATGGCATAGTATGTCTATATTGTAGAGTTCCACATCTAGATAAGGCAAGCACTACCTACTGAGGCTCACAGGATTCTACTGGCACTGTACGCCACCCTCATGGCACACTACAGCTAATTCCCTAGAGGTCAGGAATACAGTGTAAAATACAGAAAATTTCCTCAGATATATGCTGGATCTTACATGCCCAAGATCTTGTCACGGTCCAAATTTCTGACTGGAGTGGTCAAGGGGAGAAATCCACTTACAGCAGCACAGCCTACACTTTACGGCTCATTCATCAGCAGCACCCACACACCACTGTGTCAGTACACCAGTTCCCAAAGTATCTACAATTCCCACATGTTGTTGAAGGGGTGACATCTAAGACTGTACATGTACTATCACAGGTGAAGAAGTCTGAAAATCATGTTATGTTTCTACTTTCAAATGAAGAAACAGACCACTATTACACAAGCCAGAAGATGGTACTTAGCAAAGAGAGCGCCAGCCTAAGATTGCTTCCCCTCAAACCACGACTTATTGAGATCCAGAAGGGGAAAGATGGTTATGGCTTTTATCTACGGATGGAACAAAATACTGGTGGTAAGAACCAAGTTAACACACAGCCCATGACATTTGCTATACAGTTTATTCCTGTACAAGGTTTGCAGACCTCATTCTCTTTGACTTCTTACTGGTCATCTAGAAGTCTACATCTACAGATGTGTTGTAAACAGGTCTACATTAGGAAAATGGTCTCAACCTGAAGTGCAATTCTGACAATTGGCCTTTGCCATGCATTTTGATGTCTTTAAACTTACCAAGCATATGCCTTCACATCAATCTTTTTTCCCTCCTGATCTTAGATCATGTAATCAAGGATGTTGATTCTGGAAGCCCAGCAGCTGAGGCAGGTCTCAAAGACAATGATATCTTAGTAGCTGTCAATGGCGAGCAAGTGGATGGTCTGGATCATGAAAGCGTAGTGGGAAAAATTAAGCAGTCTGAGGCAAAAACCACACTGTTGGTAGTGGATAAGGAGACTGATGCCATGTATAAACTGGTAAGAAAATGCAAACTACTGCTAAGAACTGATAATTTATCATTATTAAGAGACAAATGCAGCAATGAAACAGTTAGTCTGTTCTGACAGACACTTCTTCAACTTGCAAGAAATGTCTAAAATACACCCGTATTTCAGCAACTCTCCTTTCACTTATACAGCAAGTCACTAAACACCCAAATTTTTGGCCTCTTCCAGATTTTTATAGGCACTGTTGCAACAATTCTAAGTTTAAACACACCACAAGAAAGGTTAGAAGTTTAAGACAGCAAATTCCAAGCTACGCAGCTGCATAACCAATTATGAACAAAACAAGTAACAAAATTCCCTTCTCACATAGATCAACACTGTAGTTTTCCACTCAGCCAGAAATTAATAGTAAAGAGTTCTTCATTGCAGCTCAAGTCTGAGTCATTAAAAAGGTTTCAAACAAAACATGCTGAGCATGAAAGCCTAATACAGATTTCAGAACAGAAGTTTTTATGTTAACAACGTTTTATTTGTCACTTTTTCAGGCTCAAATTTCCCCCTTCTCATACTACTACAAAGCACAAGATCCAGCTCCAGCTAAAACAGAGGAAAGAGTGGAGTTGCACACTGAGCAGAAAATGAACCACAAGCCAAGAATCTGCAAGATGGTGAAAGGGCCTAGTGGATTTGGCTTCAGTTTAAACATGATCAAGAACAAGCCTGGACTGTTCATCAGTGAGGTACTAATGTAGAATGAGGAACAAGGAAAAGCTCAAGTAGTCTGTTGGACAGCTTCCTCCCTTCCATCCTACAAATACATTCAAGAAAAGCCACAAAAGACAAGTCTTCTCCAGCACCCTCAGATAAGAGCTGTAATTGTTAAAGTCAGACTGACATTGTAGGACCAAGATAAAAAAATAAGCACCAGAAAACATTCCTCATTCTGTTACACATCTAAAGGGAAGGGGAATCCAGCTTTTGCATAATTTTTACTTTTATTCATGAGGCTGGCAAGCTAAAAATGGTATTTTAAATAGATTTTTTTGACTGTAGAACATCCTAAATGTAAGAGAGACACGTTTGCCCCACTCTACCCCCCTTCTCTGAATTCTACAGCTAGCAAAAGTCAAACCTCTACTGTCTCAAATTACATCTGTGCCTTTAGCTTTCTGGAGAGGAGAGGTTCCACTCATTACTAAGGAATCTGTGAAAAGTAGTAAGTTAAAGTTAATGGACAGGGACCTGCAAATAAGAAAATTAGTTTTCCACCTTTCTTCATGATTCTACCATGCCATATTTCTCTAATGAAAGTCTACCAAAACCAAGATGCTCCTTAAATCTCAAACTGATGGGTTCCATGTTTATTACATCCAGGCCTACTGCCTCTCCCAATTAATTTCTGCCCCACAAATCTCCCCTTCTCCATGCTTATTTTGCTGTCTTGTAAGGAAAGCAGTAACACAATAGTCTAGCTACCTATCAGTTACCACAGTTTGAACTTGCCTTTGCAGGTACAAAACCATGGGCCAGCTGACACAGCAGGTGTAGAAAATAACAACTTTTTGGTGGAAGTGAATGGTGTGAATGTGATCAATGAATCCTATGACAAAGTGGTGGCAAGAATCCAAGATAGTGGTGACAGCCTGACACTACTGGTGTGCAGCAAAGATGCTTACAAATACTTCCAGGGCCAGAACATTCCCATCACAGTCTCTATGGCAGATCCAGCCCATGACACTTCTGAACCTCCTGCTTATATAGAAAGCAATCCGTCAAAGCCAGAGAGACACTCACTTGAACCAAGGGAAAGGGTGAGTAATACTGTATTAAATAGATGCTGAGGGATCATCTAGGGGATAGAAAAAGAACTTTTTTCAGCTAGTATGTATTTCTGAGCTAGGATTATTAACTTGAGCCTGGATTTTTACAAGTCATTCCAGGTTATTAAAAAGGAAGCCATGGTCTGATTATCATAAACAACTCTTCCTTTCCCCACACATAATACAGGTGAGTATCTTTAATGCAAGATTAAATCACAGAAAGGATGCACATACAAGCGATTTTATGGAACAAGATAATCCAAATATGGTAATCCTTAACGAAGATGGGAAACGGGCAACACAATCCTGAAAGTGCAGGGAAAAAAAGTGCTTAAATACAACAAAAAGTATAAACCATTTCTGGGGAAATCAGGTGAATATTTCAAAACAGATCATTTTGTAGAAAAAAGAGCAACTGATAGGTTATGATGACATTTTCTAGGAAATGTGCAGATTTGAAATCATTTTACTTACTTCATGCCATTAGAAATAATCTGAAGCATGACAGAAGTCAGAAAAGCAGGAAGGTATTTCGTCTTGAAACAGTGATTTTGAACCCTCTGTGTGGTCAGCCTTAAATATTAAAATGCTTCTTTTCTGATCATACAAAAGAGACAGCAAGGAAGAATAAGACCAACACTGTCTCCTATTCATTTTTCATTAGCCTTGCCTGCAAACGTCCAGCTGCAAGTTTTTTCAAAAGTTTCTTAATCACCAAGCTGCATTTCCCAGATGCAAAGTTAGCACCACTTTTGTGTGCAAATTCAGCAGCTATGGGAACTAAACAATAGGAAACCTCTATTGAACAAATTTCTCTCTAAATGTATTTAACCAAAAAGTGCTTCAACAACAGAAGTCACATTTGTTGGTTCATTCTGCCATTCAAACAAGTACGTAATTAGTGCAGATGAAAATAGGAATCCTTCATAACACTGCAGACTATCAAGCATGTTTACAAACTAAAAGTAATCAGAACATTTTTGTTACTCCTCTGCAGGCAAGCTCATCCTCCTCTTCACAATCAGCTGCCTCTACAAGAGCAGACAGTGACAACAACGATGACACAAAGTTGTGAGGAGACAAACTATGCCAAGAACAAAAAAGAAACCTTCCAAATCCTCTTTCGTCATTCATTCTTTGCTACTACACCTCCCAGAACTTTACTATTCCTAGTGAGTGCCATACTTGTAAAGGACTGCAATCTCTTGCTGAAATGCAGCTGCCCGAAATAAACACTTCAGTGTAACTTGCATTCATTTAACACGCTGCAATTGTACTTCATTGGCTTTCCACCTGGTAAAGCAGGCAGTTAGTCACTGCTGTAAAGGCTTAAATAACTAGAAGTATATAATTAAGTATAGTGCAGCAGAAGGCAGAAACATTTTATAGATTCATAAACATCTTAGCCTTTTAAGGATAAGCTCTTAATGAAGAGCAACTGATTTCTCCTCATCTCCCAGAAGAGGCAGTTCTCCCCCTAATCCCAGTCCATCAATTCAATCTCTGTGGCAACTCTTCTATGCTATACTAACAGCAGTACAACTGCTGTGAAACAGCATAAGCCAACATACCCTGTGCATTACATGCCTTTCTCCTGCTAACATTGCAGAAATTTCTTTCAAACATTAAGCTAACTTTGTAATTCATAACTCAAGACGTTTAAGCACTACTGTTCTCTCCTGAATACAGTTGTGGATCATGGTATTTAGAATGGTGTACATAATTTGGTTATGCAGGTTTGTCTAACTCCAAGTCAACACCACACTGTCTTGAATGTGAGATATATGGCTCTGTAATACTGCTGTTGCATACTTTGCCTCCTTGCACGCTGAAGACAACACAAAAATAAATTGTTTAAAGTGGCTATTTTTTCCCCACCCAGGTCTTACTCTTACCATCTATGATTCATGTTCCAGAACAATTTTAAAACAAAGCCTAGGAGAGGCTATGGGAAGCTACAAGTTTAAGTCACATGAATGAAATTTATGCCTTGAATTACATCAAGAAGGGGAAATGGGCTACTGTAGAAGAATACACAGGTTGTGGGGAACACCAAATTTACAGCATATAAGGTAAACAAATTTGTAACATATAAGGCAAACAATGCATAGCTGTGGTCTTTGACTTCACAATGAACTCTAGCAGAGAGGAATCCAAAACCTCAGTTCCGTTTATGCAGGGAGAGAAAAAAAAAAGTTGAGACTCAGCAACAGAAAGTTAATCTCCAGCTCCTAAGGACAGTAAGTACTAGTGATACACACTAGCATACACTCCATACAGAAATGGAGTGAAATTCTCTCCACTTCACTTCTGCCAGGCAGCATATCCTAGCCGCTTTCTAGCTTGCTTCCAGCCAAATCTTTGGGGCTGACAAAAAAACAACTGTGATGCTTGCATGGAACATTACAAAAGCTTATTTAATTCCACAGACTCAAACATTCAACTCCAGAATTACCATCTTCTGAATCCCAGTTATGAGGTGATTTTCAACAGACAAATCACATTTTCTTGGTGCCTTCTCTTCTAAAAGTAAGACATCTTACCTCAGACAGCCTACTACTCAAGTTCCAATGCCCCTACGTATTGGTGTGCCAAGGAGTGACCTTATAACTTGGCAATAAACTATCTCACATTCAATATGTGCATCGCCTTTCCTTCAAGCTGTGGCACCTTAACAAAATAAGCTGCAGAGCTTGATAATGACATGTGTGGAAGTTCAAAGAGCCAGTTACACTGCTGGAACAGACAGAATAGTCCTGGCTGTCTTTGTGTTTTGCAGTCCACAGGAGTTGCAGCAGTGCAGTTGAAAGGACAGAGAGCAGTGTGTGACTGTAGTCCATCCTTATAGTGCCATATGCTTTTCTGGGGCTTGTTTGTGTGCTAAATAGAGAAAAAGGATACTGGACAGTGCACTAACTAGGAATATCACATCAAACCAACGATGATAGAAGTTGAACTGGAGCTCTCCCAGGACTTCTGTAATAATAGTGCGGTACTCTAGAGGCATACTCATACGGATCAGGAGCACTGATGACACAAAGTACATACCCTGTAAATTAAAAAAGAGAAAGTAGTTAATGTTTCACAACTGGCTAGGTGGCTAACGTGGGTCAGCATACAAAGATTTTATTTGTGTACATGTATACATACACAAATATGTATGCATGCATAAATGTATATAGGTGTGCCCATGGTTCTACATACTCACCATTATCTGTGCTAAAAGCAGAACAATAACATTGGAGGACTTGCTGCTGGAAATGGCATAGAAGAACTGGGGGGGGAAAAAAAGCACTGGAAATAAGCAGTCAGATAAGTCTGATGTGCCTTAGGACAGCACAAAAGGTACATACCATTCAATGCTTCTTCATTGAAAAAAACAATAAAAAGCACACTTTCTGGAGGGGTGTCTGCACCCTACTTTCAGAAACCTGCAGTCTTAGTCTTAAACATGAAGCTCCCTAAGCCAGTGGCACCACATGGTAAAAGTCATATAACGATATATATTGAAGTTTAAGCTTAGATACCAAAAGCCAGGTCAAGACAATGAGTCACATGTCTCTTCAGTTAATGCCTTTCGAGTCCTACCAACAGCTCAAATTAAGCAATCTAAATTCTTTTAATCACCATCTCATCAACCTTACTAATAAGCCCTAGCTACAGCATCATTTTGAACCCTTGCTTACATTTAACATCTCATTTAGCATCTATATCTCTTCCCCACAGTAAGAACAATAGAGACTGAGTGGGGAAATAAACTGCAGAAGGTATTTTTCCTTTCTCCCTCCCTCTGCAAGTATTTATACTCAGATATTTAAAACACAAATGCATATTGAGAGTTCATACAGTATTTGTCCCATCTAAAGTTAAAGATCTGATAATAGCTTTCCTGGTTCAAAACCACATTAGGAGTCCTGACTCTTACCTTTGTAAGTGTGATTAACAATCCTCTGATAGAGGTAACAATGATTATTCCAACAAGAATAAAGGAAATGTGCTGAGACCAGAATTTCACCTGTATCAACAAGAAGAATACAGTTAAATCTCTAACGTTAACTCCATTTACACTACATTGTATAGCTGCCAATTCTTCAGGGTCTTTGTATTTCCTAATTGTACACATATCCATTGTGGACAGGCTTATATAACAGACATTTTCACAAATAAATTAGCAGTTGTTTACTCCAAACACATGAGAAATCACAAAGAACCCCGTATTCACAGGGATATATTTAAAAAGTGTAAATGACAAAACACCTATGTGCACATGCAAACATAATTACTCTGTAGATAAATGTATTAATCTAAGCAAGTTGACTAAGGTGTTTTCATTTGCCCCAAATAAACAAGCAACTCGCTACCTCTCTGGCAAGACCACATTACCATCCCAGCATAAAATCAACGCAAAAGCAAAGTTCATGGTGCGTTTTCCCTTCCTACTCAATAAGTCAGAAGTCAAAGACACATTCTCATAGCTTTATCACCCTCTCCCATTCAGCAGTAGGATTTTATTTTTATAAGACTGGAATTGCTGAAAAGGCTATAAGAATTAATAAAGTCTCACATCAAACTGGATTCCCAGATAATTTACAGTGATCTCAATTCCTCTTGTGACTGGATCAGTCTTCCCCACACGGTCAAATACAATATTGATGGTTGCCTGCAAGAGGGAGATGGATTTACTTTCAAAGAAGAAAACAAAAGCATACTTCATTGTCACATGTGAGACGCATGCATGACTCTTACTTTGTATCACCTAGGAAAGGGGCAGGGGCAGTCAGATTGTCTAAGAAGGTGCAAAATGCACACATATAAGAATTGCTTGTCTAATGCTTTAAACAAAAAGACAGATCCAGAGCTTTATTTCAACCAAGGACCAGTTTCTTTCAGAATTTCCAGAAGCGGGATTTTAAGGAAACTGAAGCATTAATTGATGAACTGCACGTGTAGCATAATCTATGCAGGGTGTGACAATTGCTTATGTCCACATAAAACACAATAAAACATTTACATACCATGAAGATTTTCCAGACACAATAGATGGAGAAAAAATAACCCAAAAAATTAAAGTATTTTCCCTGGAAAGTTTTTGAGTACTCTATTCTCTCCTGGAAATACAAAAGGAGGGATGGGGAACAGAACACACAAAAAAATATATCATTTCCACAATCATCCACAACACATAATTTTAATGGAGCACCAGTAGTAGTAAACACAGCTTTATCCCTCTACACCTCTTAATTCAAAAGTTTCTGAACTCAAACGTTTTAATTCAAAAGTTTCTGAATGGCTTTAGAGACATGGGGCATAGTCCAGTATGTCTCTGAACTGGAAGGAAACTGCCATCTAGAACCCAAATTAAAGAAGCAGATCCTCACTCCACCACATTGCAACATTTCCACATTTACCTGCTGAACAGCTTTCAATTTCTTATAACATACATTCTCTTTCAAACTACTCTGGCCTCCCAACACCCACCTGGGCAGTTACTTTGCTATGTACCTTTGTTGCATGCAAGTCAGCAGTCTCCAGAAAAAGCTGCCGACTCAGCTCTTCTAGGGCATCCACTTCTTGCTGGATAAGGGACAGGTCTGGCAAACCAGCATAGTCAAGGCTAGATTACATCACTAATTCTTAATTAAAACCAAAACATTCTCCACCTTCAGCTCAAGGGCCACATCTAACAGTTTGATCACTTTTTTGACCCAGATCAGTTTTTTGATTCAGTCTTAATGCTCCTTGTTAATACTGCACCAAAAAAAATCTCAAGGATACACATACTGCACACTACTCCATTTTAAGAAGGCAGGCAGTACACAGTATTTAGGCAGTCATGCAACAAGCTCTTTATTCCTCTGTCTGAAGAACACATTGCAGAATAGAACCAGAGCTCTGGAAGACTGCTGCTTCACTTTGATCAGTGTCCCTTGTCACTGAAGTGCATCTCTCAATATGACACTCTCACATCATCTTCATAAACAAAACTGCTGAGTAAGATTAGTGATTATTATGAAGAGATTAGTGATTATTATGAAGAGTCTTGTCAAATAGCCAAATTCTGATTTTAACAGCTAGTGGGAAAGGAGAAGAAGAGCCCTCAGCCTTAAATATGCAAAATGTACACTTTAGGTAGTCTAGCAGAAATTGTTGGTAGGCAACTGTAGAGAAATACAGACCCTTGTAATTCCCAACCGATTCCTTCTACCCCTTTCACGTGGGCAGAACAACTTCTGTTCAACTGTTCCTATCCATCTTTTTTGTCACATTGCTATAGCATCAGTGGCCAGCCTATATATATATATATATATATATATATATATATATTTATTTATTTCACGAGAACAATTTATTTGGTCAACTAGTTGCTTCCTGCCCTTCTTTTTCTCCCAGCTTTCCAACATGGCCAGAAAGTCAACTATAGGCTAGGTAAATTGTTCCAGCACCTCAGCCAACCCCATTGTTTTGCTCAAGTACGTCACAGGCTCTCCATCCCAGAAGAGCACAGTTCAAGTTACGAGAAAAATACACATGCAGGTCAGTCATATGAGCAGAGGATACATCAGAATAGAAAGATGCCTCCCATGTCAGTGATGTGATGATGGGGTAGACATCTGCAGTGCGACACCATAAGTGTGCACATCTGTCCTGCAATCTGCTGTACACCTCAACCATGCTGATGCAACAGCACATTTATAGGGCAGGACAGCAGCATGCAACTCCCCACTGTGTCATAGTAAAACTATGTGTCCAACCCCTGGGCAAAAGGTCAGACAGTACTGTGCTACAGAGCAAACTTCCCAGGAGACACTAAGCCTTTTGCTCAGACTGCTGAAACATGTTGAAACACAAATGCTTTGTAACTGGCCCAGCTAACTAACACTCTTTCTTTCAAAACAGAAGAAAGCTGGAGCCACCTCCTGAGGCAGATGCCAGCATGCAGATGAAGGATACTTTCACTGCCTGCAACAGATGTTGTAACACTTTTTATCATTCCCCAGAAGCCCGTGGGTTTGTTATGCACTTCTCCTCTCTGGAACATTGTCCGATGAGCCACTGCTATCCTGAAAGAACAGGAAACAAGTCCTTAAGACTAAAGTATTTTTACTAAAAAATCAAATTTAAAAAAAACCAAAGTACCTTAGAAGTCACTGTTAAACAAAACTTGCTGCAAACAGATTCCTCTTTCCCCCCCTCCCCCCGCAAGCACCAATCTTGTTTCATAACATTATCTTGATTAGCTCCAGAGTAGAGCCCAGATCTAATCAAGCAAGATTCAATAAGACACTTCCCAAAACTTCCATTCAGGATCCTATTTCAAACCTTAAAGGGATTTAAACTCAATTAAAAATAAAAATTCAAATTCAAATGGATTTCTAAGCCGTATCATTAGTCACTTTCCCTTCCCCAAACACAAGACTGCTATCTCAGGTTCAGGAATCAAAAGACTTCTCATGCTCCTCTCTCCCCTTGAACACCTCTCCTTTATCACTGCACGTCTGCCTCTTCCACAGAACTGTGAGCACTGGATGGTGTACAGCAGATTCTCTGATATGCTGTCATTCACTACTGGGCTGCATGACAAGCTGTTATGAAGCAGAAACACATAAATCCATTATTGGACTGAACCACCGGACGCTTCAGGTGATCTGAACATGACTCCTAAAGCTAATACCAACACTACAGCAGCAGCTGCATATTGTCCCTCACACTCCCATGTGCACCACAGCATAATCCCCATGAGCAGTGCCAGCTTCTGGCCTCATTCCCCTACATTTCTCCCCATTCAAATTTGTGAGCCAGTTATCCACTCCTAAGCTGAAAACTATTCATAGGATTGTCAAGGCAACCCATGAATTGACAGTGTTTAGGCCCTTTCTTGTAGCTGCAGCCAGTATTGCTACGTTTGGCACTGAGCCCTCTTCAAGGTTGTTGATAAGCAGTGTAACGAAAAAAAAAATCACTCCTCCTTCACATCCAGCAAAAGAAACACTCTTGGGGCACCACACATAACACACATAAAAGCACATCTGGCCACAGACTACAAATAACAGAGATCTTAGAACGATTCAATACATCCTGATAGCTGGCAAATAAAAGAACTGCATTTTCAACCCTTGCTTTCTTCCCAGTACCCAATTCACACATTCCATCCCAAACAATCCACAGCATTGCAGCAAGAATGCAGCTATGTCAAGGTGAAGCGCGAGGCTGTAAGTATACAAAGGCAAATCTTTTCTTCTGAGAGCTGACAGGGATCTCTGTACCCACACAGAAGTGAGGAGTTCTGGAGACCTCATAGAAAGGATCCACAGGCAAAAACCACACACTTTGCCTGTGTAGATATGTGATATACCTACATCAGATAGGCTGATGTGACCCTAACATGAACCAAAACGAAGCAATAGTGTCACAGAATCTAGGCATTTCAAACCTGAGGCTTAGTTATGTCATACCTGCAAGGATGAATATGAAGAACCTGCCAATCTTAGAGGCAAATTTCCATAAGGAATACACTCAGGAAGGAGAAAACAATAATTCCTGTGCAAAAAGCATCAGGGAAAACAACCTTCAACAACCATCTCCTACTGACAAGGGAGCCAGTGTGAATAAGGGTTGTATGAGAAGAAATGCCAAGATCAGCAAAGAAAACAAAGAAGCTTTATGTTCTATTGCCTTATAACCCTTGTGATAAGTTCTGAGTTATCAGTAGTACTGAAAAGGTGGCCAGCAAGTAACTGACAATTTATGGAATTATAGCGTTTACCCTACACTGTAAAATACTGATATTCCCGCTATTCTGCCAAGTGATTTGGATTGCATTTAGACTGATACAAATCTAACTTTTTAAGCTCTGCTTTACATGAGCAAATAGTCCAATTATGCAAGCCACTGCTCCCTGTCAAAGCAAAAAGAGAACAAAATCTACAGAACTTGAGCTTCTGCTATTTCTTGCACATTTCTGAGACTACGTAGGGGTTTTTTGGGTTTTGGCGGGGCGGGGGGGGTGTTAAAAACACGAATACATGAACTTCAGTATAATTCCCAAGTGATTATCTCACTTTACGTGGCTCTTAATGGCTAGAAAGTTGCTATATTAAGATTTCCTGGCCATAGGAAGGCAAGAAACTGTTAGTCAGTTACAAGTCCCAAGCATCCTTACTTTTACCCCAACATCACTCTCCCTGGACCACAGGACCAGAAATGCTATACAAAACAAAAGAGCACAGAGTCAGAAGCAGCACTACACAGTTTCTTTTAACTCCAAAGCCAGTATTTTAGTATGCTTCTACTCAATTAAATCAATTAAACCTGAGTACTCACCACTCACCATCTCACACGACCACAAATATGGAGTTAACGTTTGTTCACCACTTAACATTTTCAAAGGGGAAGAAAAAAGTTATGCTTTAACTACACTTTCATATGCTAATACTTATTAGCAGATACACACACTGGTGACTAATTCAGCAAGGTTAGACTACCTAAAAGCTCCCTTGTCATACATTAAAAGGTTCCATTAAAACATTAGCGCACCAAAAGTAAAGTTTGGGGTACTGCTGTGAGAATTCAGTGTCAGACAGCCAAACCTTTCAAGTGACTATGGTAATTGTATTTATTCTGCACAATTAGTAAGGCATGCAATATGTAATTTGTAACAGCAGACAAAAATCTTTCCAGTGTAAATGAAATTACATTGTTTCCAAAAGTAGGTTTTTTGCTTAGGGTACCTGGAATAAACTAAACCAACAAAAGCAGAGTTCTGACACATGCTTGTGCACTACACTGCATTCACATTAGCAATGTTTTGCAATTCTGCAAAACTTAGCTAACGTAAACCTTGCCATTTGCAAGAATATAGCGGTGTCCACACCAGCTCACTAGCCTGCTTCAGCTTTGACCAGGAAACAGCAGATCCACAAAGCAGGAGAGTGCTCGATATGTATGAACCAATTTCTGTACTGACACCACCAGTAAGAGAGCCAGCTGCAGTGGCGTAAGGGTCACTTATCAGGAGAGAAAGGTGCCCATCTTACAGACTAGTCAAGGCGCCATCAGACAGTATCAATTTGTCTTGGAAGCGTAACCTGTGCCACTGCAGTAAGAAAGGGTACTATTTAGAGCATATGTCTGGGAAAAAAACAAAGTTGTGTATCAGGCCAGAATGAAACACCACACAGCTCAACCCAATTCAGCCGCCTGTTTCACTGGAACATGTAGCCCTGAGAAGACTAATAATTCTGGTAATTTCAAGAACCATCTTGCACCATATCAACTGAAAATCCTTTAAATAAATCATTTCATGCTACTGCTGCCTTCTCACCGTTTTTTCTTGCTAACGATCATGTCCATAGTCTGAAGGAGTCGTCGCTCCAAAGCCAGAATATCTGCATCTGTCACATTCCTGCAAAATGAAGACACCCAGTTAGGCCTACTATCCTGTTTCGGTGGAAATATGTACATGCCCATGGAACAAAGAAAAGAGAAGCCTGCATAAGGAGAATACGCTTCAGCAATGGAAATTGTTCTAGCATCTAGACATGGCAATAGCTAGATTCAGAAAAAAGTTATGAAAAAACTTGAATCAATGCCACAGGAAAAGCAGAATAATCTCAAAAATTTAGACAAAATATTTCACAAGGCTGCAGTTACCTTAGAAAGTAGGACATGTAAGTGTATGGACAGTTGACAGCCCCAAATCCTGACAGCAAAGCCATGAGTGTCACCCCAATCACACCCACGCGGCTGATGAGCTGTTCTATAGACAGGATTCCTGAGAGAGGAAAAACACAGCATTAGTAACCTTCCTCTTTTCACTTCGGTCCACACTTGGTGCTTTCACAACATAACACACATACAGAGCTGCTTTATGGATCCAACTCCCTTCCTACTGCAATGACCAGAGGTAATATGAAGTACAGACAGGGACTATGAAAAGAAAGAGGTAGGAAGTCTCCCTCAGAAAGCATGCTACCATGCTTAGAAACAGGGATGGGAAACTCTAGCTACGAAGAAGCTTAAGACAGACCTGGAGAGGACAAAGAGTTAATATTTTGGTTCTAAATTAATAAAGCATTAGTGATTGCACTTTGCTAAGGTGGGAACACAGATCATCCACCAGACACTATAAAGGAGGCATCTTCCACAAAGCCACTTCTGCAATAACCAGGATTGGAGTTACCAAACCAGTTAGTCCTGGAAAACTGGCCCAAAAACATCTGAACCATAGAGAGGAAGCCCTATCCTGTCAACTGTTATTAGAAGTGACCCTTCCAGATCAGACGCAATTTGTGCTTGTAGGACAGCAGAATTGCGACAGCATGGGAAGCTTATGCTGCTCTTGGTTGTTCAGTATTCATCTTGTGGAAGCACACACGTTGTTGAGGTGACCACCAACCAGGCATTCCACCTGAGCACCAAGTAGACTCTAAAACATATATTCATGTAATACAGCATGAACATCAAGCCTGTGCTGTAACCAACACCAAGCACTGAAGTTGCTTTTATTCCTCCCAGTCATTAACCACAGACCTCAACCTGCCTTCTCAGGATACAGTGCCATGTGCTACTAGCATCAGTCGCTTTTTAGGGAGCTAGTTATAGAGCAGCTGCCACACACAGCACATTTGGAGCTTACATGATCGCAAAGCTGAGATGGCCAAGCGCCAAGCCACATTTCACACTTCAGAGAAGGGGAATAAATGATGAAAACAAGGCAAAAAGACTTCACAAAGGGAGACCGAGACACCCAGTCATGTGCAGCTGCACAGAGATTTACACGAGCTACAGAATGTGCTACAATACACTGGCCTTTTGCCCCACACACTGTCAGACAGCAGCAGTTAAAACAGAGGTGCCTTCAAAATGACATGACATTCCACTGGTTAAAGCAATGCTTCCCCATAACACACACAGCAACCCTACTCTTGTGATCAGGTCAGATAAAATGAATGTTTTATCATCTCAGATGAAGTTAAGTTTTACTAGAATACTAGTACACAATTGAGTAAAGCATAACTTTCCTTCTACTATGAGCTCCCAAACTCAGGTCTATCAAACAAGCTGCAGACCAGCCAGGGCTCCTGACTTGGAGCCCTTAATTGATGGTGCATTTCCCAGCTGCAGCACACTGCCATCACCATCTCCAGGCAAGGCACCCCCTGACACAGGATGCCAGTGTAGGTACTTAAAGAGGCCCCACTGGTCAGCACAATTCCCCGTCTGCAGCACACCACTTGTACATGCAGGTGAGCAGGGTGGGGCACACTGAGAAAGACACTACAGGTAATGTACTGCAGCATGAGGGGCTCATTAAGCATGGTCTCCTGCCACATATCCCTCCACAACAGGGTCCCACCTCTCTGAATTAGGCCACCACCACACGACAAAGCCCTGCAGCAGCTTTGTCCGTACATGCAGGGCAGCAGCACCCCAGTAGTACTGCAGGGGAAAAAAAACCCTAGAATCCTTTGCTCTAACTTTATATCTACAG
The DNA here is from genome assembly GCF_929443795.1 of Astur gentilis. Taxonomy (NCBI): domain Eukaryota; kingdom Metazoa; phylum Chordata; class Aves; order Accipitriformes; family Accipitridae; genus Astur; species Astur gentilis. The sequence goes on along the minus strand of NC_064900.1, from coordinate 16,824,035 downwards.
CTGGTAGGATAAGGCACTGTGGAGGTATCATCCTGTGAAGCAGAAGTTAAATAGAGAAAACACCCCACTACCAGTTCTGGAAATCTGCAGTTGTTATGCAACTTCACATAACCTTTTCAGTGATCTGAAGAGGATTACCTAAACCCCATAGCTAAGTTCCCATTGGGTTATTATATTCTGCCTTCTCAAGCACCTTCTGCAACTCAAAGTGGATACATGTTTCTCTTGGCAATGAAACACTAGGCAGAGGGATCTGCACTATATACTAGCTGCTGTATTTCAGTGAAGTTTTAGGATCACAGATGAAAGGATGAGCAGACCCTACAGCAGTTGGTATCCTTCAGTTTTTCTCTTACAGATTAGTACAAAGTAGCTTCCTAGAGCACAGAAAGATTAAGCTGACCGTTATCTATGCAGACAGACATATTCACCAATTTGAGCGAAACCAACTGAATTTCACCTGTTGAGAACAACATACATACAAACAATTTTCCAGTGCAGAGGATAAGGGCAACATAACTTACACGGGAAACCGAGGTGACGAATAGTCTGGTTCTATAGTGTTATTATCCTTTGGTACACTTAAGTGCCTGAAGGATTCAGTACAGTTAGGCACATGCTAACACGTGGACCCAAAGTAGCCCAAGTGCACACAGTATCTTCACACTTCACTCTCAGTTCCATGACTCCGGTGCAGAGATACCCAAGCTAATTCTGCACATAAATAGCTCTGGCATCCAGCAGGACTTAGCAACTCACGTTCTAGTACCATGGAACTGTACTGCCTCTGGGCTCAGGCGGTGTACAAATCTGTACTGAAGCTAGCTAGACATGTTGCTGGCTACAGTCTATATTGCTCTAGTGTTTAGGCACCCTGCCATGTTTTGTCAACTGGACAGCCACCTATGCTAAAGTGATTTGATTTCAGTCACAAGAAACAATAATCTGACTGAAAAAAGTCAGATGAAGGATCGGTTGTTGATTTTCTTCTTAAATAAATTAGCTTTAGTCTCCACAAGAAAATAAACAAGTGAATAAAAATTGTGATCAACTATTTGCAGAGATGAAGTTTTTTGTGTCCTCAAAAAGTACACTGTGTTCTTACTTAGTCTAGGTTCAGTTAGGACTCATTCACTTCCCTAAAGTTTTCCTGTGGTACTGCAAGAAAACTAATGCAAATAATTCAGATGTATCCACCCATTTCTGTCAGTCTGACAACCTTCAGATTGCAGATTTCAAATCAGAGTGGCAAGAACTACTTTCTAGAGACCCAACTGCAGAGCTGAGACAACATAATAGTAGCTCCAAGATAAAAGTGAGATAACAAAGCCTATTTTCAGGAGGGAATTAATCAGCAAGAATATGAAACTCACCGTGTTTTGGGCTGAGGATAGGAAATGGATCCCCCAGCTTCCAGAAGAAATACATGAATGTCAACCAGAGAACACACGCAAAAAGCAGTTTCTGCCTGTGCACTAATGGAGAGGAAAAAAACAAGTATTTTAAAGACATTCTTCCTCTAGGGCTTCTTCAAGCTTGCAAAATTGCTACCTTGGTCCAAAGGCTGCTTTGAGCACAGGTGGCCAAAACAGGTGTCAACTAACAGAGCTACAGCTAGCAGTATGCACCCCTTCACTTCCTACTGAACCAGCTATTTGAGAGACATAGCAAGAGCTAATGCAGCAATATACTACTTTGGCTTTTCCCCACAGATGTATGACGAGGGCTGCACTATGAACAGGGGAAAACTTAGCTGCACCTTTCTTGTGTGACCCTGAACATGAAACTTGAAAACCTCATTTTCATGCCAAAACTACACATTTTTTACTTCCAACCTACATGTCTAAGCTTAATACAAAAGAGCGATGAATATCAATAGCTCAAGGGTACGTGGCCATTAGCACATGGAAGAGGCCTCATTCCGACAGTAGTAAGCAAAAAAAGCAAGAGTAATTTATTGAGCTTCTCTGCCGCATTTCTTTTACCCTCTAGCAGAACAACACAGCCTTGCCAAGGGTTCCAGGGTTTGGCTGCAAGCTTAAAATTGTAAAGGAACAAATTCCAGTAACATTACTCTAAAGTGCGCAACTTTGTTGAAACCCATGAAGAAAACCTGCATTTGTTGGGGTCAGGTAAAGCATCTCCTAACTGCTCAATAAACAGTTCATGCTGAAGTTCCAAAGAGAAGTTATCTAGCCAGAACAAAGCCTGTGGAAGGAGGGAGCTACAGGGATAGTGACCAACACCTCTCTCTCTCAGAAAAGGTATTTCTCATTCCTATGCATAATCTCAAGTTAGCAGCCCCACTGCCATAAACCAAATACTCACATAATCTGATATTGCTCACAACAAAGTAACCAATGTAGAAGGGTACCATAAAGACTAGGATGAGCAAAATGACACACAGGTTCAGCTTCCAGTGAAAATATCGAGAGCTGAAATAAAGCCAAATACTGATTAGCACGCTATCATAATATAACAAACTTCTCAAAGACAATCACATGTCAATGCAATCCTTTCAACTACATCAAGCACTGGATAATATTGGCCTAGCATATAGAATACTCTGAATTTCGTTTGGTGTTTGGGTAGGGGAGGGGGGGTTGTTTGGTTTGGGTTTTTGTTTTGTTTTTTACTACAGAACTCAAGAATGTGCACTTCAAAATCAACAACTATCTGGGCTACTTTATCAAATACTGTATTTCTACAGTGACAAATGCCAGCTGCAGCATCATTCATTTGACTTACTGCTCATCTAGTTGAACAGTAAATCAAAACTAAGTATAAGCAGTAATTAATTTTGTGATGAGTGGCTGGGTCAAAAAAAGGGCTCATTCAAATTGAAAAGATTAAAAATATTAACATTCAGAATTCAACATGTTTCACTTCAAAGTGAGTTGTCTCATTTGCAAGATGTCGCAAAGCAAGAATTTAAAAATACACATATATACCAAAATCATCAATCCTCCTCTGACCAAAGGAGATTAGACCAATGCAGATGAGATTCATCTTGGCTGAACTGACTCTTCATTTAGCTTGAATAGAAAAATACAAGTCCTGTTCCCAATATTTACTTATATCTTCTTTATGCCTTGGGGAATGAGAAATTACTAGGATCCTTGTCACTTTTTTCCTAGCTAATTCAGAGGCAAACATTTTCATCTATATTGATGTCCAGCCCTTTATTGACACTTATAAAAGCATTCTCCTCAGTGATCTCTCTGGCTGCAAGCTCTACAGATTAATAACATACAATCAGAACTAACATTACCTTTTATCAGTTTTGTACTTCTTGCCTTTCAACTCCTTTGACTGCTCTCTTATACAAGTATGACGAGAGAGAATAAACAGGAAACCCAGCTAGCCTCTACAGGTTACTGCTCTACCTTCTCTTTCCTAGTGACTTCTGAAGTAGACAGTTTTTAACATCCTCTTTATGTAGAAGTCCTCACCCTATGTCAAGGGAGGATGCGCCTTTGATTCACAAATACCGTATTATTACAGAAGTAGTTTTCACTCCACAATCAGCTTCACATCTTATTCACTGCTCTGACCACCACAGAAAAGCTAGCACTTATAGTTTCTATAGTCTTTAACATCTGAAAAGTGCTCTTCAGCACACTCTGAAGCTTCACAATACTCCCATAAAAGAAATCGTTTCTTTTAACTTCACAAATGGAGAAAGTCAAAGACTAATGCCTTGCCCCAAGGACCTAGACCACACTAATAGCAATTGCATGGAAAATTGGGAGCTTATGGCTTCTAGTCTCATGTTCTGTTAAATAAACAAATGTTGCTGCTCAAACACCTCCATTGAGTTGACAATATTCTCACACAACTTCCCCAATCCAAGACTAATCCATTAATTTAGAAGTTGGATCGAAGATGCTGCAGAACACAAGGCAGGCTAGTCCTTGAGTGAGGTCCCAGACTCACCTGCTGTTCAGCACTCCCAAAATCTCAAAGATGATGAGTTCAAACATGGTACAAGAGAAGGCAAAAGTCACAGAGAAGATCACCTGGACCACATACTGTCGCACCTGCAATGGAGAAAATGAACCAGAGACATCAGGCATTTCCATTCCTAAAATGGCAACCTGATATCCCTCAGGTAATAAAAACAAATCACAAGGTATGATGGCACACAACTGGGTGTCTTGCTTCAAGGCACCTTACCCTTTATCTAAACAGGAAGAAACCAAAAGCCTGTTAGAAACCAGAGGGCGAACTCCTACATTGCTCGGTATTACACTGATTGCAGCTATTCGCACATTTAACAGAGATGCCTTACACAGAAGGCATGTCAAGCATGCAGTGCTCTGCATCAACTTCACTAATGATAGGCCCTTGCTAACAGAGCTCTTTGATCTTAACCTTAGATTTAAAAGTAAGATCCACATCAGAAAAATTTCTGGGGTCTGAATTTGGCTCACACTTAAGCCATCTGTGACCTAGACTGTATTCTCTCATATCTCTAGGGATAAGAGAATGCAGCAGTTTTATCCCATCCAATCCTCACAAACAATTCAGCCACAGTGAACACACCTCACTGAGTTTAAAGTTAACCACTGAATTTGATTTTGCCTCAAAAATTTTACAATTACATAAGGCAGGCTTACTCAAGCAAAAGGCAAAACAGTTTCCTATTACCCCTGCACCTCCTCCATGTTGGGGTTTTTTTTTTATTTATTTAACCGTAGCCAATATGGAAACTTTCACTGGCCCCAGAGAACCCATTTCCTCAGCCATCTAGGGGTCTTTCAAGTTGAAGCACAAGAGGAAATTAGAAAGTAACTGTAGAGACAATTAAAAACAAGATAAAAGGGCTTAAAGAGAAGAAAACAGCCAAATGCAGTTTTTAAAATATTTCTATAATTGGGAGTAGTTTTTAAGAAATAGACCTGTAATGAAAAGTCCCTTCTTACCTCATAATCCTTGAAGAGCTTACGCATGAAGAATAGCCACCCAAATCCAAAGAACAGCACCTGCAGAAAAGATGAAGCACTTAACATTTGTATCCAGCAGCTTGCAAAATACAAAGCTACCTCACTACTGATTGTAGATGAAACGAATGGAAGGAAAAGAGCTGGGCCAAAGTGCCCAAGATCCACAAAAGGTTAAAACTTGCTGCAGTACCACGAAGAGAAGAATATTTTAAATATTGAAGTGTAGCAGACACAGAAGGCTATGACCTTACAGAAGATCCAGTCAAGACAGCTCAGTTCTGTATCCCCAAGTTCTCAGAATTCCTTGGTTCCTAGCCTGCCAGAATCCTTTGCATTGTTGTTTCTTGTTTCACTCTTCTAATCTACAGAATTAAAGTTTATAGTTTTTACAGAAAACACAGTAATGGAGGCAAGGTAAACACCTGAATGTCTGCAACATATACATCTTCTAGAAATTAGTAAATTTTATTAAAATATCTGCTGTTTCTTTAAGACTGGAAATGCATTTGATTTTTCTGAAGCGGTCTTTACACTGAATCTGGTTACACACTAACACAAGGATGAAAGGTGTTAAAAGCACCTCTAAGGTAAGGGAAATGGCAGTGCTGAATGCCCCAAACCACAATCTGGAGTTGCAGAAAGCCACATGGGCAAGGCAGGTGAAGCAGGACAAGCCAATAATGCTTTGCATTTCAATTGCTCTCAGAGCACTTTACAAAATTTAGTTAAGTTTCAACACACACCTGAAGAGACAAACTTAATATCACAGCTATTTTGCAGATAACTTAAATGAAATAAATAATTAAGCAACGTGGTCAAAAGTGTAACTACCCATCTTCAGGCAGTAAAAGGAGACCGTGTTGTCAGGCCTTCCATGGGTAGCCCTGTCTATTCCTCAGAAGACTAAAACAAGTGCAATGATTTAATAGAACCCAAGCAAAAAAGAGAATTCAGAAGATACTTAGTATTTTTTTATAAAGGTAGCTATGACCAAAGCAAAGAGAAAAATCAGTATATGTCAGAAACCATGGGACAAAGATAGTATTTCTTCTCAGAGCACATGGAAAAAGCTAGAGCATTCTGTCCCCCCTGTGGAGATGTGAAACCTTCAAAGACAAAAATGCAGGAATCATTGTGGATGATTCCACTGTGCATCAGGAGTAACTGGATCCCAGCAGTGACAAAGGTAACAGACTAACATGATTTACAGGCAAGGAATACCTGGAACGCTGGGCAAGGAAGATCAAACATATTTGCCTTGAAAGGAGAACCACAATAGGAACGAGGTCTAGTGATTGGTAACAGCTGGCAACACTTGTTTGAGGAGGACTTCAGACTTTAAAGTAATTGATAGCAAAAAAAAAAAAAAAAAAAGGTAAGACATTCCATAAGCCTCCTATCTACAGGTAATAAGTTAAAGAAGTGTGATAAGCAAGTGATATTTACATAAAGTAATTTCACATTTAACAGTGGGAAGGAGGAAAAAGGTAGAGACAAACTCTTCAAAAGAAATAAGTAAATAAAGAGATGAGGAGATAAGTACAATAATAACAGAGGAAATTATATATGAAGACTAGAATTCCCATGTGTTAGGGACTCTACAAAAGCACAGAAAAACATTACGTTAACAGTTCACACTCTAAGGTACCGCAGGTGAATGTGACATGTTAAGTCAGAGAATTCTTGAGCATTTGACAATTACCTGCAGCAACTTAAGATAAAATTGATACTTTTGATGATGAGAAGATGCAAAGCTGCCATCACAAATGAAAGAAAAGCAATTAGATTAGTTAGATCTTAGAATGCAAAGCAAATAATGGGAAAGTTTTTGTTCTGGGTGAATTGTTAACAGTGAAGAAGCATGTTAGGAGCAAGAATCAAAGCATTATCAAGTAGGAGGACATTGTACTTCTAAGAAACAGCCAAAAGCTGTCCTGAAAACTACAGAGTTGTGCATTAAAGTCTATATAAGACAACCAACTGCTGCTGAGAGGGGAAAGGTTCTCTTTCCTCAGCTCATCCCGCCTCACTACATAACAAAAATTTCACACCAGCTCAGAAGCTTATCAGATCCCTCTGGGATCCAATTAAACTCATTTAACCAAATACTGAAGAGAGCACAAATAAGAGAGTAGGACTATGTAGCAAAGTGGAAGTGAAGAGGGAGCAAAACCTTCCCCTTCTGGCAGAAACAAACAGCTGGACCACCTCAGTTGCCAGAGAGGCAGACAGGAAGAAAGGGTATTTAAATGCTTACTGAGGAGGGAGCAGGGTAGCAAGCAGGAAAGGAAGGTCAAAGAGAACACAATGACACAATAAATTACTAGCAAAGGAGGCTAATGAAGAAGGAGGCAGTATTTCCTCCCACAAAACAATAGGACAGTTTCACATATGTTAAGACCACAACCCACTTCATAATGATGAAGATGGGATGACACGAAAAGGTTTAAAGGGCTCCTAGGTGAATTCAGCTGGTGTAAAACAAAGACTAATTGAAAGATGACTTCGATGGCAGCAGAAAGAAAAAGCTGAAGGAAGTGCTGAATCTGACGGATCAATGGAGAAGGAAGCATTCAAGATAAAACAGTGGCGTCTTTTTAAATTCCTTAAAGCAGATAATAAAAAAAATCTTCCAAAGTTGTAAACAAGCAAACTCCTCGGGGCAAACCAGGGGTAGAAGACACAAATAGAATAGCACAGATTAGAATATTTCAGTTGGAATGGACCTACAACAATCACCTGGTCCAGCTGCCTGTGACCAGCCTTCCTGAAGAATATCAGAAACAAAGTAAGTACGAAATAGAGAATAGCAAGATGAAGTTCTCTGTTTCAACTGAAGAAAATTTAAATTTATAGAAGTGAGGCAGCATTACAAGAAAAGCACCATTCCCTCCAACCTTATTTACTGAACCTTTTTACGCATAATACTCTAACTTGACAATTGCACGAGAGCAACGGTCACCGTGACGTGTAAGGAAGCAGTCTAAATTCGCATGCAGCTTATCTTCTCCTGCAATGGGAGGGTAGGGTACAGAAAAGGGCGGGCAGCCATCAGGTGACAAACCGGCGGCCTAACACCCCTACGCTCGCAGCGACGAGGGGGTTTTTTCCACCTTCGCTGCCGAGCGGCGGGCGGCGTCGGACGCGTCCAGGCACGGAGCCGTTCCCCCCGCTCGGCAGGCGAGGACGAGGGGGCCCGAGCAGCGGGGCGAGTACCGCGGGAGGCAGCTGGGCGGCGCGGCACGGCAGGGCAGGCCGTTGCCGTTGCCGTTGCCGTTGCCGCCGCCGCTCCGGGACCGCCCCTCCGCAGCCCGCCCCGGGGCTGCACGCGCCTCGCGCGCCGGGAGGTGCGCATGCGCGCGCCCCCAGGCACCGCCCGCCCAGGCACTCCCAACGGCCGCTTCCGGGGCGGACGGCGGGTTGAGCCAGGCTGCGGCGAGACCCACCTCGCCCCCTCCCCACCCCCACCCCCACCCCTCCGGGGCGGCGCCGCGCCGCGCAGTAGCGGGGTACCTGGGAGGTGACCATAATGCTGGAGTCGATGAGGAAGCTCATGGCGGCCGCCGCCGCTCGCCCCACTTCCGGCTCCGCGCGCGCCCCGGCGGCTGCAACACGCAGGCGCGCGGTCGCCTTCCTCAGCCCGGCTCACCTCCCTCCCCGCGGCGGGGCGGGGCCGGCGCGAGGGGCGGGGCGGGGCGGGGGGGAGAAGCCCCGCCCCGGGGCGGGGCCAGCCGCGGCAGGAGGCGGGGGGGGGGGGCGCGCTGCCCCCAGTGCCCCCTTCCCGCTGCCGCGAGGGACGGGGTCTCGCCCCAGCGGGAGAACCGCGGGTGGGCCCGGTGGCTGGGATTTGCCGCCGCTCCGCTGGCAGCCTGCTGAGCGGGCGGCTCTGGGGGAAACCCGGCCCCTTTTCCCGAGCCCTCTCGAAAGTCTGACCGCAGAGGGAGGCCGAGGGAAGGGGACCCGCTGCCGGCCGGGGAAGGCGGTGGCCGGCTGGAGGTGCAAGCGCCGTTCCGCCATCTTACCTCCGCTCTGACTCCCGTGCGAGAGTCGAGCGGCAGCGGAGCGTGGCGCGCCACGACTGCGCCAGGCCCGTCTTCCCACCTCGGGGGAGATGGGTCTCCCGCGTGGGGCCCTCTCCGTCCTCCCTCGGCGGCGGGAGCCGGGCTGGGGATGCGGGTCAGGCCTGGCAATTATAATGTATCGAGGAGCCGGGCCAGAGGGGAAGTAATAGTTCAAACAGGGAATTTCCTGATGCCTGTCGGTGTGAGGTCCGATCCTTCATGTCACAGTCATGTCCCCGCTTGAACTTAATGGTGTCGGTATCTTTTTTTTTTTCCTCCTAAAAACACACCTAACCCTTGCCGCTCAAAACTCTGTATTTGGAATAACATACGGGAAGAGAAAGAATCAAGCGGGGCTAGCTGGGAGTTTGACAAAGCACAGAGCCCCTGCTGATTGAAAATCAGGAACCTTTATTCATTACAACTCATTTCACTAGGAAAACAAATCTATGTTTGGTTGCGCCGAGTCACCGGATTAGTCCCACAGTCTCTTTGATTGTTTGGCTTTCTGTCTTGCTGTCAGTCACCTTGGTTTGAAATTTGTCTCTTTGTCTACAGCATTGCAAAGAGAAAGAGACATTTCAGCTTTCACAGGGAAATGAACTGAGGGAGCAGATTATCATGTCTGACCTGAGGCCTCTTTTTTTACAGCTTCTGGTCTTGCTGCCAATTAATGCAGAGCTGAGATCAGGACTTCCCTGTTCTTCCTTTCTGTATCTGTTACTTAGAAACTGATCTTTCCTAAAGCGGTGAGATTCCCGAGTTTGGAGGGGTTTGTGGTTGTCTTGTTCTGTATTGGTAGGTTGTGGGGCAAGATTAGTTGTGGGTTGCTTTTTAAAGACAGAAGTTAACCGGAAATCCTTTAAAAAATAAATTATACAAAGCCAAATTCTGCTCTTGTTTACACCTTGGCAACTCCACTCACTTCAACACAAGGTTAAAAAACAAGGCAGAGTTTGGGCATAAAGCTCTTTAAAATTTCTTCTTTGCATGTGTTTATAAATAGGCTTGAAACATGCCTCTGCTTAGCTGTAAATTACTGATTCCTGAGCCTGGGGAGAAACACACAGGGAAGAAGGTAATTCCTACTGGAAAAACTCAGATCCACCCCCTAGTCCCAGGACTTCTCCTTCAGGGAAGACAAAAAGTGTAAAAAGAAAATGGGAAATTTATTCCGTGTTGTTCCTCCTTAGATAGCTGCTGATGTGCATGTGTGGGGAGAAGGATCCGTGGCACTCCACAGGTACAAAGACAACTTCTCAGTTGTGAGAGGCGGGTAGTTTCATTAAACAGAATATAGGTGGAGGTGGCCAGAGAGGAGAGGCAGCACACAAGGAAGAAGGGCTGGTCAGTACGTTGGCAGGTTTCCGCTCAGTTCCATATTTCATTCTTCCCCACATTAAAGTGTGAATGTGGCTATTTTATGTTCAGTTTGTAGAGGGAACTGAAGTCAAGCCTTTCAAGTAAAGTGGAAAGGTGAAGCATATTGAATTAAGGCAGTTTGTTGGCCAAGGGTATATTTAGAAATAGCACAGGGTTCCAGAAAGTGCTACAGGACACTTTCATGACGAATAGGCTTAGCTGGCAGCTAGCCATCCATTATCTTTTCTCTCCAAAGGTTTTCATGAACAGGAGCTCTGAAGCTGGGAGTAATCCGACATCATTCTGATGAGTTCAGATGATGATGTTCACTGGCAATAGATGAATTCCTTTATGGAGTTGTCTATGACTTTTCTTTGAACTAACATATATGTATTGAGAAACTTACCTGACCATTTTTGTCCCAGTAATTCTTCATATGCTTAGGTAGAAGGATTTGGGGAAAAAAGCTTTACCCATGCTATTTCTGGTTCTCAATTCTACCCAGTAAATAGAGGAACCAGTGCATAAAAGTTCAATTAAATTACTTTAAAGTTGCTGACCTTCTTAAAATCCAGAAATACCAGATTTGGTAACAGGCTGGGTTTAATTCACGTCTCATGTTGGCTTGCCTTATCCTTACTATGAGGTACTCGGCCCATGAGATTGCAGGCTTCTTTGCTTCGGCCTTTGCCTGCAGCCTGCCTATAATCCAGGATTTTTTGGTATGCTCATTTGTAACTGTGTTTCCTTATCCCAATCATCCTTCAATCCAGCTCTCCCCTGAGCTTCAGGGAAACACCATAGGAGCCAACTTTTCTGTTTAATGTTTCCCCACAAATTTGTTGCTGTGTTGACTTAAAAAGTTTTTCAGTAGGCTGCTCCATGACTTTTCCAAGCAATACAGACTTTCCTCCTTGGAAACCAATAAATGGCCTGTTTTGCTTTTACTGTGTCAGGCTGGATCTAGCAAGGCGAAGGCCAACAGCCTTTGGGTTTTTTTGAAAAATGTTCTGTCAGTAGCTCTGTAATCACCATTTCTATTCAGTTCTGCTTCATCCCAGATCAGCAAGCTTTAAAATACCCAGGTTTTTGTTGGCAGAACATTAAAATGCCATCCTCTGCACTTTCAGATGGATTTAAAGGCACACTTGACACTGAAATTAAAGGGAGCTGGAAAGACCTAAGCCCCTTATATTTCCATGATTTTCTCTGTTGACAAGCATACTCTTTTTAATTTTATTTTGTTTGTAATCTTCTTTCCAAACCAGTTACACAACACATAGTTCTGGCCTCAAGCAGCTTTTCTAGCTTCCAAACATCAGTTGACTGTGTTTGTGCATCGGCCTCTGCTGCAATGCCCACTTAGTTGGTGTTGTCTGCTGGGACAGCCTAAGCAAATTCTACCAGAGCACCCCAGAGAGGCAGAAAGTGCCCCACACCCATTGTTCCACATGCAGTGGCTGCACTGCGTTTTCAACTTCCCATGGGATAGATAGTTCAGGTTGGAAGGAACGAGCTGGTCCAGCCTTCAGCTCAATGCAGGGCCAACATCAAAGTCAGACCTGGGTGCTCAATGCTTTTCCCAGTCAGGCTTCATCCTCCAAGGATGGAGATCCTACCACGTCTCTGGGCACCTGTTTTAGTGCTGAACCACTCTCCAGTTGAACAATTTTTTTCCTAGTCAGAATTTTTTAGTCAAAATTTTCCTTGCTGTTTTTTGTGATCATTGCTCCTGATCCTTTGCTGTGCACCTCTGTCAAGAGTCTGGCTCCATCTTCCCTGTAACTCCCCATTAAGTACCTGAAGACAGCAGTTAGACTTCCCCACCCCCTTAGCCACCTTCTCTCTAGGTTGGACAAATCTTCAGTGTCTCTTTGTACATCAAGCTGCTGAGAGAAAAACTTGAATTGTTGACAGAGACATGAGTCTTGCTCGTTCTACTGAAATAGGTGCATGCCAAGCTAGTTGCAAGTAAAGGACTGTGTGCCAGGCTACATCTTGGCAAGTCAATACACATTTATTTGCCAGGGTTACTACTCAACTGTATAAGCACATTTGGTGTTGGCAAAAACCCTTTCCCGAGCCATGTTAAAAGGCGTAGCATACACAGAGCCTAAGAAATGGTAGCATCATTCTGTTGGGGAAAAAAAATTATTCCAATACTTAGACAAGTCCCCTGATTTTGGTATGTTTATCCAACCCTGGCCCTTGGGAAATCTGGCATCACATACCATTTTATCACAACTGCCTCAGGCTTATAGGAAGGCTTTAGTCTAGCTCTCGTAGCTGTTCCTGTCTTTACTAAACAAAACTATGCCTAGGCTAGGATTACTTTCAGTTGTCAGCCTGAAAAGCCATTTTCTATACAAAACAGCAAACTGCCACTTTTTTTCGGCATTGTGTGACATGGCCACTCTTTAAATGTAAAACTGCACAGTCAGTGAGTTACTGAGTGGCAGGAGAGACTGGGCTTTCCTCCCTCAGTAAGTAGACTTCATGCCCACACAGACCTAGAGAGCAGAGATTCCCCCGAAATGTCTCCACTCCTACAGGAGGAGGAATCTGTACTTCATTGTGTTTCAGCACTCAGGGATCGTTGGTATCTATCGCACTTAGAGGAAAGAATCAGTATAACATGATAATTTGTGGGTTTACATTCACGAAGAGGGGCTTTTTTTCTGCGTGCTATAAGCAATTGTAAACTCTTTCATGGAGACTCTGGAAAATTTACTTGGAGTTTGCACTGAGTGGTTTAAAACAGAAGCCCAGCAATATTGTGCATTATACAACCCTCTCCCACATGCCTTGCAAAGCCCTTAAAATTGTTAGAGCTCCACCAACCTGCACCCCCCTCCAGCAAATGTCTTATTTAAGCATAAATGCTGCCCCAGAATGGATGCTGGGGATGGAGAAGGGGGGTCCATGTAACCACACTGTCACTGCTGCTTCATACGGCCAGGCCAAGGCTAAGGTGGGAGGGAGAGGTGAGGGATCAATGGAGTCTTTCTTACTCATGGCAAATCCACATCTGCGTTGATGTTGTCAGTGCAATGCAGTGTTCACATTTTCAAACTAATGCCCGCCTGGTCGAGGAGTTACGTATTACCCAAGTTAGCCATTCTGCCAGGAAAGAACAAGGATACCATGCATTTCAGCAGTGCTTTTCATCAGATCATTCCTACTTACTTTACAAACAGAATTAAAGAAGCCTCACAACATCCCTGTGAGGTAGGTGGAAATTCTTACACCCATTTTACAGGTGGAGAAAACAGGCACTGAGAGGTAAAGTGATTATCACAGCAAGTCAGAAGCAGAGCTGGAAGTAAATCTAAGATTATTATCCTAGGTCCACTGCTCTAGACACTAGAGAACACCAACTCCCACATGCTATTGTAAGCTAAGACACTACCTTTCTCTTCTACTTTTACCTCCTTTGGTGATTTTGACACTTGCATCTTAATGCTCCTTGCAGAGAGCCAGTTATTTATTTGCACAGAGAGCCAAGGGGGTACACACACCTTTAAATGATCCAGGCATGGCTCTAATTGTTCAATGACTTCCCCCTTCCCAAGAAAATAATTTTCCCTGTTCTTTATGGTTTGCGTACTTATTTTTCAAGTAGAATCATATACTGAATCCACAGCTCTGAGGCTGTTACGCAACTTCACTGGCAATTTCTTGAATAAATGCTTAAATTTGTCTCATTGAGAAGGAATAAAACACATTCATATGATATCACATCCAGAAATAGCAATAATCCTTTGCTCATCTGTAGGGCCTTCCATCCAAGGACCTCCCATTCTATTACTAACACAATGTATCGAGCCTCACATCATCTTTGTGAGGTAGAGAATTATTCCCAATTGTACAAGAAGGAAGAATGACTTGCTGACAGTCCCACAGTGATTTCATTGCAGAGATGAGGCTGAATGCCAGAAGGCCAGACTGTTAGTTCCCTGCTCAGTTTGCCGAGGAGGGCTGTCTTGATGCCGTGGCTCATACTTGGTGCTGATTTTCTAGCAGTCTGGCAGGGTACTTGAAAAGCAGCTTGAAAAAAAAAATCAACAAGCAGGTGACTGGATACAGGAGGAAAATGCTGGTTTGTTTCATTGTGCTGTTATGACCCGGAGGAAGAAACCACCTTTCCTGTGGCAGCTGTGAAAGAACTACAGGGTGTCCATTGAGTTCACTGCATATAGTGCATTTTACTGAAGCACTCCAGTGAAAAAGAATGACATACTCAACATCTGATGATTAAAGACTGGACCGCCCAGCAGCCATAGTGTGGACCATATACCTGTGATGAATAAGTACTCATCTGAATTAGTCCAGAGACCTAATGAATGTATGCATGTCAGAGATCAGGAACAGGGATGGTTATTAAAATACTTTGTATGTAAAAGGACTTGTCAAGTAATTAGAATTAAACAAGTGTGGGGGTGATTCATCGAGTCTGTTGGTATCTGGAAGGATCAGGTGCTCTGAAGATAGAAGATATCTCATACTGAACAGTTACAGATATATTTATTTTTTTTTTACCTATAGGCAAGTGCGTTTCCTACCCCTTTTGACGAGTGGGCTGGTTTATGCTTAGAACCATTAAAAACTCTCTTCTACCTTTCTGTGAAGAAAATAAAAAGTAATAGATCCCATCTCATATAAGTGTAGTGATTTTGCTGTTCATCTGAATTTTTGCCCTTGCTTGAATTCTGGTAGAATACTGGGCACAGTGGGCCCTTTTCTTGCTGAAAAACATTCTCTTTCCTCAGTTGCCTTTCATTTGTGTTAACTGTTCTCCTGTTTCCACGTCAAGAGAGTAGATAAATGGTAGCCTCCAGATTCTCTCTCTGCATGTTCCTTCGCATGTGTTGCTTTGTCATATTCCTTCCCAAAACTGAGGAGGTACCTTCCAGTCTTCCTTCACAAGGGAGGACAACCTAACAGCCTTTGGCCAGGGAGCAAAGATTTTGACCTCAGGTGGCAAACCTTGGGAAAATATGCAAGCCCAAGAGGAGCAAAAGGATTAATATTAAAAAAATAATAATAAAAAAAAAAAATACGTGGCACCGCTGTGATGCTGAAGAATCCCAATGCACCCTACAAACTTTCTACATATGTATAGCTTATTCCACTTAGCAGTGAAGTCTAGCCACCTTTGCACTCATACAGGGCAGCTGCATAACAAGGCAGGGGAACTCCACCAAACAGGTTAGATCAGCAAATGACAGAACTGACTGTACTGGTGGCTGCATGGGCTGGGATGCAGCAGGACTGGAGGTATGAGCCCAAGCCTACCCAGAGCTCTTTCAGACACCCATTTGACTTCAATGGGCTTGGAGTCAGCCCTACTACAATGGGAGACCACAGAGGGTCTTTTCTAGCTAATGGCGGGATGAGTTTTATG
The DNA here is from genome assembly GCF_929443795.1 of Astur gentilis. Taxonomy (NCBI): domain Eukaryota; kingdom Metazoa; phylum Chordata; class Aves; order Accipitriformes; family Accipitridae; genus Astur; species Astur gentilis. The sequence goes on along the minus strand of NC_064900.1, from coordinate 16,808,262 downwards.
CATTATGCCAAAGACTTTTTTTTTCCTGACCTGGATTAGAGCCTGCCCTGGGAACAATGGGATGGGCTGCAGCCCAGCAGAAAGAATTTGCTGAGCTGGCAGGGTCTGAGGTTTGCAGAGCAGAGCAGATGAGAGTGCATACCTGCACTTTTCTGGCATGAGGCTCAGTTTTGGGGGGACACAGCTGTTAACCTGAAGTTTTTTGAATGCATTGCTGCACTGTCTCAGCCGAAAGATGCTGCTGTAGTCCTAAAATTAGAAATCCACGGGGATTTAAACATTTGCAAGCACATGCTTTTCTGCCTTTTGTAACAAAAAAAGATTTTGCTGAGGCTCTGGGAGTTCTCTACAGACCTGTTGGCACAAAAGGTCTAAATCATATTTTTGAAGGCCTTGTTTTACTCGAGACTTTGGCATTTAATAGAGATGTAAACCACTGGATGGCTCCCATCTGTCAAATTAAAAACAAAGGATGTCAAAAGACTATTATGATATCAGACTTTTCAAACTTGAACAACAGTTTTGTATTTAGAGGTTTAAATAGTCACGTAGTTACCTAGACCCCAGGTTTAGGTACACAGGTGCCTTCAGGACTCTGTACCTGAGATTTGCTGAGTGCCTGTAAGTTTGGGAGCTCCAGGAACTGAGCACATGTCAGGATCATGCCATGAAGGCTTGTGTTTGGTTTCATGCTCTGGCTGCTGTAGCTGTTTCCTCCTTTCACAGAAGCCTTCCCACGCTTGCTTTGCTAAATTGAGTTGCAGATCTTTAAATCACAAGACTACAAGTAAAAAATAGCACTTGAATTTATTCTTTCCAGTGCTCTGAAATAGGCTCGGGGCTGGATGACCCTCTTGGGAACAAATAATCCATCTGTGGGCATCTGCTAAATCCTAGTAGAGAGCTACTGTTAACCTTGCCCACTGTCAATGTCACTTGAAGAGCAGAAATATTTTTGACATAAAGGAAAATATTTTTACCTAACTCAGATTTGCATTCACAGAGAAACTGGGGACATTTTGACCCTTATTTTCTGAATAGAGAGGGGAAATAGTGCTTACTATTTTAGTCTGTTGATGCTAAGCACAGAATTCACTTTGTGAATTAAATAACTGCAATTCCGTGCCAACAGCAAAGGGGAGATCTGCTCAGCATGCCATAGGTGGAAACAGAAAAAGAAATACTAGATACAGTTGTTGATCAGTCATCCCCCTTGCTGGCTGCAGAGACAGATCGTCCCCATGTTCCTAGAGAAATGTGGAACACAAAGCTTCCAGTAAATACGTTCACAGTGGTGACATTTGGGTTTCACTGCCACGTTAGGTTTGAAAAGACATCAGTTATGTGTACAATGTAGCTATTACTGTAAGGAGTTAGCTGGCATGTGGAAACAGGGAAAATGTTCCTTTTTAAATGGACATACAGGGCAAATAAGGCACAGTTACCATGATAGTACCTTTCCAGTTGAGAATCTCAAGAGGAAATAATATTCAAATGGCCATTTTAGCACTTTGCTTAAAAATATCTTTTGATTTCTTTCTCTATCTCTCCTTTTCTCTTCAACCTTTTCCTTCTCATGTGCTCCCCATATCCTGCACCTTCATACAGTCAAATCATCTGACCTGGCCCGGCTACTGGCTTTACTTAGCCTGCTGAGGGGTCTCATATCAGTGGTGAGTTCAGCAGGTGCTGAAGGCCCTTCCACTTCATCGCTCACCACCTCCTCCACTGCTTTCTTCACCCCTGGCTCTCCCTGAGGTCCCAGCTGCTCCTCTTCTTGTTCCGCCTCTGCTCTTACCTTCTCCTCTTCCGGTTCCTTCGCTTGTGCATACGATGGTAGCCTCTCATCAAATGCCCTAGAGAGATCTTCCAATGGTCCCATCCCAATCTTCTCCTCAAACTCATTGAAGGCTGATGGAAGGGGACTGGGCTCAACCCCTACTTCTGCGAGAGGGAAATAGTGGGACACTGGCTTCTCTTCTTCCAGCAACTTGTAGCCTTTGGTCTTTGGGATGGAGGGGACTGTGATGGCATGGAGAGGCTTCTCTGGGACCTCCCCCAGCTGTTCCTCCACCGGTCTTCTCAGAGCCCTCCGGATCCTTTTGAGGATCAAGTGACTGATCTCCACCAGGTTGAGGAAGAGGGACACGGACGCCACCACCAGCATGAACATAATAAAGATGGTCTTCTCCGTGGGTCTGGAGACAAAACAGTCCACAAGATTGGGACAGGGCCACCGCCCACAGCGGTAAAGGGGGAGAATTCGGAAGCCGTAAAGGAAGTACTGACCTACTATGAATCCCACCTCAAAGAGGGTTTTGAAAATGATGTGGAAGATATAGGTTCTCAGGAGGGTGCCCTCCAGGCGAAACTTCTTGGTCCCGTCAGGGTTGTTGCCTTTGTTTTGATTTGGAGCCAGGGGCAGCTTCTCTTCATCCACCTCAGCTTGCTGACGCCTCTCAGCTTCCTCCCTCTCCCTCCTCTTCTCCTCCATGCGGACATGGTGCACGGCATGCCCAAAGTACATGAGTGAAGGTGTGGATACAAAGATGATCTGCAGGACCCAGAGCCGGATGTGGGAGATGGGGAAGGCCTCATCATAGCAGACATTCTCGCAACCAGGTTGCTGGGTGTTGCACACAAAGTCTGACTGTTCATCTCCCCATACTAGCTCGGCAGCTGTTCCCAGGATCAGGATGCGGAAAATGAAGAGCACTGTGAGCCAAACTCTCCCGATGACAGTGGATTGCTCGTTCACCTGCTCTAAAATGTTCCCCAAGAAACTCCAGTCACCCATTTCTTACTGTCTAAGGAAAGAAAAAAGAAAGAGAATGACCACAAATTATGCTAAATTTAAAAGATTTCAGGTTTTCCCACTGATGTCTTTTGTTGCTTTCAACCAGTAAGTATTTCCCTAATATGCTTTGAGAACAGAAAAAAGGTTGCTTGCTTGCTTATTTGCCTGATCACAATGATTTATTAGCAAGAGAAGGGCTGGAAAGCCAGAGCAAACTGCTTGCTAAATTCTTTCTTCCCTGGCTCTAAATGGGCAATTACTTTGCAGCCGGGGAGGGGGGATTTATTTAACTCCTTGTCCAGCTGAGAGTCTTCTGTGGTGCCTTGTAGGCTCAGTTGCATGAGTCTGCTTAAATTTTGTACACGTACAAACACTCACCAGCAGTACAGTAGAACAGATTTATCAGCGTGCAGCTGCAGTGGTTAGAAAAGGGAGTGAAGCTTTCAAGCACCCAAGCTCTTCTGCACACATGGGTCAAAAAGATCTTGAATTGGTGCCCATCTTGCACCTATACAAACCTGAATGCTCTCTAAGGTTGCATATATTAATTCTACATTAGAAATCACTCTGTTAGGTAAGAATAGCAATTACAACACCATTATTACTTCAGTAATACTGTATAAGCTTAATAACTACCATATATACTAGTTTTGCTATATAGTATGCATGATATACAGTATAATGATTTGGTGTTCTTTGGGCTATTCTTTGTATCCTCTTCTGAAGTCAGTTGCCACACTGACTTTGGAACCAACCTGGAGAAAAACACAAAGCTCTATAACTGGGACCTAAAATACTGTTTTCTCTCTCTAAAATGTCAGTGCTATATCAGGCTAACACAGAACTGGAAGCCAGCTGCAGGAAAGCTAAGAAAGTAGTACATTTTCAAGTAATGTAAGTCAAACTTCACATCTGTCATTGTTTTTGCATGATAAGAAATTATTCCTAGGCCAGGACTTCATCCTGCGTATCCTCAACTTCCTACTATATAATTTTAGGCAAGGGAATATCTATGAATGAGGGAAATAAAGAGCAAACTTGTTTGGATGGGCTGATTTAACATGCCACAGCAGTCTGAAGTCTTTGAGGAATGCAGAATATTACAGTGATCCAGAAAGACCAACTTGTGGACCATGACAAGTGAAGCAGGGAATAGCTGGTCACAGGGATCTAGAAGATCATCTCTTAGATACTACCTCCATCTATAGTTTCCTAAATGCAGACATACATAGACAAGTGCTGGGAAAAAGAATGTACAATCAACTGCATGGAAAACTGAGTATCTAAACTTCCCTCCTCCTTCAGATGCCACTGGGATATATTTGTAATGCCATATATTACAACACACCATTGCATACCAGGCAGTTTCAACTACTGTGTGTACGTATTCACACATAGAAAACCACACAAAATATTGAGATTTCTATGGCCCCGGGGAGTTACACAAATTTTCAACAACAGCAAAAAAATCCTTCTGATGTCATTTTTCTAAACCAAGATGGACTAATTTTCCTTGCCTTCAAACCTTGTAAAATTTTAACTCCAGACACCCATGTTAGAAACCGAAGAACAGAACACAGTCCTTCAGCTTGCACAAACACCTTGCATGCATAAGCGGCAAACGTAATTTAATTGCTACTTTCTCAGTCATTAAAGTTGTGTAAAAGAGTGTGTTAATGTCAGCACTTACATTAACAAATCTAGCAGAAGATTATGCTGTTTACATACATTATCTAAACTGATTTAAACATTCTCTTTCTGCAAATTCACAGAGCAAAGTACACCCAACAGTTACCAGTCATGTGCAACTCTGTAAAAAACATGACTACACACAATATAAACTTCATTGTCCCCCAGGCACCGTGGTTAACTCCATCCTTTTCTTTCATTGTGAGCTACGCTGATAGCCACAGCTACCATTTGAACATTTCCACTGCAGCATGCAAGAGCGGCATTCAAGATGTTATAAACCTTATCACACGGAAAACTCACTGTACAAGAGAAGGAAAAATGTTTCCTGTCTAACTCCATCAAATGTCTCGCTTCAGCTTGCTACATTTGGCTAAACTTTTCCTGAGATCACTTCCGAACTAGTCATGTTTTTCAAAACTCTGCCACGACCATCCTATTTTCTCCATGTGAAGTGGTTCAAGATTGCTCAGTCAGTTCAACTGCAAGGAACAGTTTTGGGTGGACTGAAGATAAGTGGTACAACCAGTTCAAATGTTTAGGATTCCACCTGCAAGCAGTCACCCCTCAAGTCTCAAGAAAGGTGCAAGCGATGAATTTAGGCAGTCACCTTTTCCGTTAAATTGCCTGTCATAAAGAAAGAGCAGAAGACTGCCTAAGCCCACTCAGAGTCAACAGACTCGTGTTCTTAACTCGCTTGTTGCAAACCCCCAACCCACACTTCCAGACATTGCAACCTGAGCACACTACCAGCAAAAAAGACTGTATAGGTTAAGGACGTTGAGCAAGCAACTTGCCGCTGTGAAAGGCTCCACCGAAGAAATGTGTCCCCCTCCTCTCTTGGCACTCTGCAGGGAAGAGTGAACTTTTGTCTCTCTTCTTCCCTACCCTAAAAGTCCCAATCTTGTCGCACGACTGAGCAGATATGACTGAATTGGCTCTGATGGTGGGTTTTAGTTGCCCTGCAATATTTAAGCTCTGAGCCAGACGGCTTTATGAAGTGAGTGACAGTTAGTGACATGGGGAACAATAGGGAGAAAAAAATAGAGAAAGAGAGGCAGAGACACAGAGAGGAGAATCCACTGAACATGAAAAGCAGAGGGGGGAGAGGAACAGGCGACAGGCAGTGAAAAACCTAATACATGCATAAATGGGAGTTTGCACAGTTAAGCAGGGACTAAAGCATCTCTGCAATTCTGCTATGGTTCAGCACAGCTCTGTGTGCGTCCCCACTTGCTAGTCTTTAGGTGTTGTCGTGTGACAGGTGACAAGGGAGTGCCAACATCTCTGATAGTGGCAGAATTAATTGAATTAATTTGTTACCCTACGCCCAGCTCTGACAGCCAAGTCGCATTGCTGATTTCCAGCACAGGCGTCACTGAGGTACAGGGTCTGTATTTGGCATCGTCAGATACTTTGGACTGCTCTTTAACATCTTTTACCTGGAAAAAGAAGCAGTATGGGAAAATGAGATCAACAGTCAATATTAATCAAGGCTGAGAAATACCAATTTTACAACCTCGCCTTTCAGTTTCTTAGTTCTGCTTAGCTTTTCTTCCAAATGCATCTTGCACATGCATCAAAAATGTCTAAACCAAACTGTTTTGTTAAGGAGTGTAGCTGAATTCCAGCAGCCCAGCAAACAGGAATGTTACCCCAGGGGCACTCACCTACCCCCAGCCATCTGCAAAAATGCTGGAGAGCCCACAGAAGAGAAAAATCACAGGCTCAATAATGCATCCACAAGTACAACTAACTGCCCTGTGAGTTTTGATTATAAGCCAAAGGATATAACTTTATTCTGAGATGTTATTTTTGTAGTCTTTCCATATGAATTGCTCAGAATGTGCTCTTGGTGCTCAGCTCTGAAGAAAAAGAGGATTACTGGAAGCAAGATCTGCTAAGCAATGATACACCAGGCTCATAAAGTGATGAAGCAGCAAGTAGCTCTCCTCTCTCTTTATGCATACTCAACACTGAATTTAATTCCCCAGAATGGCATTGGGAGACGCTCTGTCTCTAGAAATGCTGTTGTTTGAATGAGATGATATAATAAGAGGGCCACAAAATTTTGTACCTTCAAAAGATGCCTCTCTTCGGTGTTTCTGGGCATTTGTGCCCATGTAAGTTCCGAGCCTCATTTCAGCAGTTGTCTTCGCAAACAGCTTTTAAGCTGAGTTGCATAGCCCCAAAGGACAAAGCACAACTAGAGAGAGATATGAAGTTTTTCAAACTGGATTTCAGAAGAGCTAAAGGATAAGTGAGAGTTGGAAAAGAATCATATTTTTCGAGAGTGATCAGTTCGGAGACGCAAAAGAAAAACATTCTCTATGCAGGCAGTTGGAATGAAGGTCACATTCTGAACACCTTAATAAATCACTCTCTTAATAGAGAAGTAGTAGAGGTCTATACATGACATTTTTTCAGCCTGTGCTACATAGTCTTCCTGGAGAGAGGACACACAGGGGAGACGGCACAAGTTCCAAGAATGTGAAGTGAGTAAGACAAGGCACAATTTGATCAAAAAGAGGAATAAGGACAGTAGGAAAGAGTAAGGAATACTTTTGTTGCTTTGTTTTGCTATATGCTACTGAGATAAACTAGGATTAATACATGAGTGACTGGTCATCACTGCCATCCTCATCCTTTCTCTGGGAAACAGTAAGAGAGGGAGAAATAAATGATACCACCAGCAGCTAACACCTTTAAAGAGTGCCTGCAAGCTGGTGCATCACAGAAGCCAGATAGTTCAGATGTTAAACCACCCATCCCTTTTCAGACTGAAACTGTCTTTTTGGAAAACTCAGCTCTGGCTGAATGTGCATATCCTTTTCTGGGCCTTATCTCTCTAATATAATGAGCCAAACCCCAAATCTGGTATGTAACTACATGGCTGTAGTCCATCTCTAAATTACATCCAGCTACTGTCAGAGACATTTCCCATTAACCTTCTATCGGCCATTTGCAAACACTATCCAAATATCAAACACTGTCTGGCAAGTTGCAGAACGGCTTGCAAGATGTAGCTGATGCAGAAATTATATTCAAGTCACTGATCATTTGGTATATGTTACCTTAATCTGAATGATCAGGGTGACTTTCTTTGCTATCACTAGGGTGCAGAGCCTTTAACATGGGGCACACTGACTTTGCTGGACATTTTGGGTTTGGGGAAAACCACACAGTCCCTTCAACTGGATGCCTTTTTAAAAGGCACCACTGAGCTCTGGGACAGATTCTCCAGCTCACTAGGGCCTTCTCTCCCCAAAGAAAATGGCTGCAGAAAATGGCCTAAATGAAGTTGAAGATGGCCAGTGAGGAATTCCTCTTGTACTGGGCTACCCAGGGAAGTGGTTGTTTGAGATGGGGATGAAGAGGAGAGGGCAGAGCACGAGAAGAGCAAGAAGGGGACTTGATTCTCTCAGGCGTCAGAGTAACGCTGGAAGTCAGGGCTGCCTTTGTAATATGAAAGCAATGGCTGTGAAAGAAAGGAGACCATAAAGCCAAAGCTCTAGAAGACTGGACCTCACACGCAGCATGCTTCATTCGCCGAGTCTGCAAAAGAACTGCAACACTGACAGTGCCAGACTGGAAATGGTGAACACTTCTAACCTGTGTACCTGGCCCAGCATTTATGCTCTCATTAGGCAACCTGTAGAAGTGCTGAGTACTTCCATCTCCAAAAACCAGCGCTAGAAACAGTAGCAGCTAATGAGAGTAACACTGTTACTCAGAATGACTTTTTCTTGCCTTCAGGACTTTTCTTGCCTTCAAAGAAACATAGACATTTCCTGCACTTTTAAAATGTTATTTTCTTTGGAAAGAAGTTTGCTTCATTGCTGACTTCTCATCCTCTAGCTGCTTTGAGGCTGGTGACTGAGCTCCTGTCTCTGGCACCACTGAAACTGTGAAGTCTCCACTGCAACTCAGCCTTTTGCTCAAAGACTGCAAGGTCACTTGGGGAATGTGGGATTTTTCATTCCAGATGGATTTCCAACACAGACATGATGTCAGGACAAGGCAGGGCCATGCTATTGAACAGCTCTGTTCATGCATGATAGCAGATTGTGCAATTATATAGTGCACAACCCTGGATAACGATACCTCTCCCTCAAACAAAGTTATCTTCTCCTGATCTGCTTAGCTAGAAAGTGGCACATGCTTCCTGTTCTTCTGCTGAACACACAAACCTTTTGCTCATGGCTGAAGCTGAACACTAAATATATTCAACCTGCCTACAAGAAGGTGGGAGCTTTACCCGACACTCCTGTTCGCTAGACGCTACCCAACTTAGCAGACACCTGCTTTCTAATAACACGTGTCTGTCCATCCTAGAGCCAAAGCGATCTATTGGTCTGACCACTAGGACCAGTGTCCCAGATTTCATCTTCTCTCTGCCACCTACTGGTCTCAGAAATCATTTAAATGTAGCTAGCCCTGGGCAAATCTTTAGGCAGAACTTGCTATGTCCCTACAAGACTGGTAAATGTCACTGTCCACATTTTAAGGGCACAGCTCTGAGATTTTTCCAGGACTCTCTTCAGAGCCCTCCAGGCACTGGGGGATATAAATTGTTGGGGAATATATTTTGCTGGGAAAGGGCAAACAAACGATAAAGAAAAGAGAGGAAGGAACATATAAAGCATCAAGAAGGAGGGAAATTGGAGAAGTATGTAAGTAACAGGAAGGTTTGGGCAAGAACACAGGAGAAAAGGTGAAGGCAGGGTTGGATTGTGCTGAGCCTCAAGTGGAGGATAAATACTTATGGGAAACATGTTTTTAATTTAAGGGATAGAACAAAACTAGACAATGAATAAAGATAAGCAGGGCAAAAGTGGAATGTCTTTCAATATCTATTTAAGTTAAACGCACTTCTTCTCTGACAATTACTGTTAGAAGAGGATCTGGGGAATTACAGGCCAGTCAGCCTAACTGTGATACCTAGAAAGATACTGGAACCAATTATGAAACAATCAATTTATAAGTAGCTGAAAGACAATAAGGTGATAAGAAACAACCAGCAGGGAATTTTGAAGAACAAATCCTGTCAAACGAGGCTAATTTCCCTCTTTGACTAACGGGTCTGGTAGATGAGGAGGAAACGGTAGTTGTAAAATACCTTGACTTTAGTGAGCATTTAGAAAATGTCTAGATTGCAGGTTCCCGGAGCAGCAAACAAAGTCACCATGCAGAGGCTACACAGGTTGAAGTACCATAATCAAAGGTAATTATCAGGGCTTCACTTTTCCAGCTGGGAGGATCATATCCCTGAAGTTCTGCCTCCAGGACTGTTCAGTATTTCCTTGTGTGTTTTGGTCAACAGACTAGAGGAGAAAACCAAAAGGATGACAGATGGGGCAGGGGGGGCAGCAGTCCTTCCTGAAGGCAGGGGGGGCTGGGGTGATCAGAATTTGAGAGGAATGTGAGACACTGGAAAGCAGGGCTTCCCTCTGCAAAGGTGACTGTACCAAGATACAATTCCGGAAAGGTGACTGCACAGACACCAAATACGCTGATCCAAACTAGATCGTAACCATTTCAGCAGCAGTGCAGCAAAGAAAGAGCTGGGGTGGGACTGACTATGAGTCTGTTAAGTGACATTCCCATAGAAAAAGACAAATCTCATTCTGAGATTCTTTAAGGGGAGTTTTGTGTGTAAGGCAAAGAAAGCAATTATTATGTGCATTTACTTGATACTGCTGAGCTCTCAGCAGGAACAGTGTGTCCGGTTCCAGGCACTACATTTTACAGGAGATGTAGACAATTTGGAGAGAGTCCAAAAAAGAACAACAAAATGATAAGACATGCAAAAAAACATGACTTATAAGGAATGAATAAAATAACTGAGTTTGTTTTCTCTAGGAAAAGAACAACAGGAGGGGAGGCATGATAACAGTCTTCCAGCACATAAACATTTGTTATAATGGGTGGAGAGACTAAGCAGTTGTCCTCTACATTCACCAGAAGTTAAAGAAGAAATAATCAGCTTAATGTGCAATAAAAATGATATAGCTAAACATTAGAAAAACACTTTGCAATGGTAAGAATAGCAAAGCACTACACCACACTGCTTGGGGAGGCTCACAGGAGGTTTTTATGAAGAGGTAAACAAACATCTGTTAAGGATGATCTTACCTCATAAGCAGGAAAACAATCTGGGGGGAGAGGGAAGCTTCCTGAGGTCTTTGGCTGTACAGGTTTATGTAGGGCCACAGACCTAGAGAAATCTCAGAGAAATATTTTCAGTTTGGTTTCGGGTTTTTTTTAAAGTATCTTGCTACCAATGCTGAAAACTCAGCCTGGACATCCCAGGTTATCTACACCACTCGGTGCAATGCTGAGCTGGGGAGATACCAGCTCAGGTTTGGGAGCAGGTTGGCTGTGTCAGCAAAGCATTCCACCTGAATTAATTCTCTCTTCTGGAGTGGGGCTAATTAGCTGGGGCAGCGTGAAGAACAGTGGTGCTATGCTGCTTCCCATGCTGGTGCTAGGTCACCCCAGGCTACCAGAGGTATCTCCACACGGCCCTGCAAGGAAGGCTGTCCTCGGGGAAGCTTCGGGAGGGTCACTGCTCTGTTCTTTAACTTCACCGATGGCTCTGAATGTGGTGCGGATTTAGAGGTGTTTGCTCACCGTAACCGCATTTCAACCAATTTGCTCTCTTTACTGTGGTAACCGTAAGATTTAATGCCATAGCTTATTTAGAGTGTTTCATCTGGACGTTGAGGCTAAACATGAAAAAGGGTGCGAGCGACCCATGGCACTTCCAGTAAGAACCTCTGTTCTCGCTCAGTTCAGCGCTGACCTTTTCCAGAGGTGCTGGTTTTATCTGAGGGCAGGAGGAATAAAACCCACCCACCTTGTCCCAGTACAGTTGCCGGAGGACATCAGCAAAGCAGAAACAAGGAGCAGCCTCTGCAAAGCGGTCCCTCGGGCTCCTGCAGCCTAAACCACTAGCGGGCGGTGTTCTCTCATTCATGCACCGTACAGCACCGGGGGGGCCGAGGGATGCTATGAACGAGAAAAGAGAAGGCACAGTGTGTCTGGCATTACCTTTCTCTTCCCTCATCCTTCCTTTCTTAAACTTCTTCTGCAGATACAAAACCAAGGCAAAGCAAACACAGGAAAGTTGCGGTGATGCAGTAATACCTATTGTGAATACGATTTTTTTATAGTGCTTTTATAATGGTTAAATAGATGGCGTTAAACTGACGTGAAGATCACTTTTATGTCACTGATTGTACTTATAGAATCAGTGTAAACTTTGTTGACAAAGCACTCTTTTTGCTAATATAATCTGTATTTTCAGTTGACTCTGCATCCCTTTTCCAGCAAATATTTCTCACGTATACCAGCTGACCTGCACGATTCTCCTTTTAATAACGGCATGGTTAATAATAAAAACTGCACTAAACTTACAAAGCATGTGTAAAGCAAAGGAGATGAACTCTCACACGGCAAAGGTAGGTGCTATGGTACCGCAGCAGCAGCACAAACAGGGCTAGGAAAAGAATACTGGTTTAGACACATGATTTCGTGGATCAGCATGATTTCACTTAAAACTTAACCAGGCTATCTCTAGAAATGCAGACCTTTACAACAGTGTCCTGGTTAGAAATTCTAAGTTCTCATGCCAGTGCAGGTGCTATTTCTGAAAAAGTGCACTGGGAAAGGGCCCAGAGCTTGTAGGAAAGGTGTAGCACATGCATTATGGAGCTATCATACACAAAATGCCTTTCCTAGGTCCCCATAGAGCCTCGTCTTACCTGGCCCTTTCTCTGCCCCCTGCCTAGAACCTACTGCCTGGTCAGATGTGGAGGTGGAGCACATCAGCTGAAGGACATCACTGAGAAGATCTAAGACTATACGCATGCTGCATACTTAGGTGGTCCATAGACACAAATTTCTTTCTGCATATGGTCTAGATCATGGCCCTTCCACCACTATTGAGATCCTCCTCAGAGAAATGGATTAACTGCTATCAGGAGTTGTGAGGTATCAGACCAGTTAGGGAACATGTTGCTTACAGCCAATCTAGACTATGTAAAGTGGATCCAGGGAAAGCAGTGACAAGCACCTGGTAATACTTCTGGTAATAATTAATTGCTCCAGGCCTGCCAGTAACAGAGGGTCTAATAATATTTCCCAGTCTCTTGAGGGCATCTCCATATGTTTGTTTTATCAAGACTTTTTATGCAATCTCTTAACATCCTTAGGCACGAGGAGCTGGAAAGAACAAAGCTTCTGAAAGACCCGAACAAGTGGGTATGTCTGGAAATGTCCTGTGTTACCTCACTGTGCATCAGGATTGTTGCCTTCCAGTTTCTGATGCGGGCTCATTCCCCACTCCTTTCTCCTTTCTTCTGGGCTCTTCTAACACCACCAAGGCCTGCCTTGCTGAGTGGTAGGCTCAGGGCTCTCAGGAGCATTGTCACCACCCACTCTCCACCTTTATCTCCCTGCCTTCATTTCCACACCGTGGAATGATGCGGTGGAGGTGTGCTGTGCACATGAGATGTGGAGGCGGCCTGGGAGAGCTCATAAGCAGGACAGGGGAGCGATGGGCATGGCAAAACAGGCCATTATCTCTTCCTCCAGTCCCGAGAGATGTGCATACCTGCCGTGCACTTTGGCTGACCTCAGCTTCCCATTTCCCGCAGCAGAGCATGTTCCCAGCCTCTCTGGGGAGGACATCCGTGGGGACGGTTCCTGTTTCCCTGCCCTTTCAGTCATTTGCCTTCCTGAGCCTGATATGATTGTTTCTTTGGGCACAGTGTAAAAGATGCCAGCAAGGAACGGAAGCCTCTCATGCCTCAGCGATTTATCAAGAAGAAAAGGAGGTTATTGAACTTGGAAGCTGTTGAGCCAGTCGTTCTCTTTTCCTGATCAAGGAGATAACCCGTCTATAGATAAATCATCCATCCAAAGATCTTCAGCATTCCCTAAGACAACCTGGCCTCAAACTAATAAACAGCTGGGTGGAAGGAGGCAGGGATTATCTGTGTACAGACCTGCCAGAAAACATAGGTGGTAGGGCTGAAGGGCTTCCAGTTTGGAGAGACCTGTTGGGGTTTTTTCTTCATTATTTCCAGCAAACTTCAATCCCTTGAAGTCCTGTTACTGCTCAGTTAATATGATATTCTTAACAGCAATATGGTTTAAAGCATTATCAGGATCTTTGTAAGAGAAGCATTAAGACACTTTGGGGGTCCCCTATCCTGTGTCCTGGCAAAACTTTCAGCAGCTACTTCTGTGGCAAGTCCCACCTTGGCATAGCAACTGTTGATTACTCTTCCACATGTCCTGCCCTACGAGGCCCCATTCTTTTCTGACTGATAAACACCATCATAATGAATGCAGCTATTACTACAGATAGTTCCTCCGCAAAATACAGGCGTGTATTTTAATGGCCTGTGTCTCTCCAGTCCATGAAGCTCTGAAGTGAGGACATGAACTCTAATATTTCTGTTGGCCGCCCTGCTTGGGCCCACGGTGCAGAAGGTTTGGTGGGTTTCTAATCCCTCTGCTGCATATCAGCTCCACTGAGCAGTGCTGGGTGTATTCAGCTGCAGCCCTTGCTCTTCCTTTCAGAAACATGCCCTCCTTTACAGAAGCATGATACAGAAGTTAAGTCCATTCCAATGCATCCTCTTTAGCTGTATACAGTTGTGGCATCCCTTTCCATTTTATATTCATCAAGGCTTTGCCTGCCCAGGAGACCACAACTATAACACATTGGAAAAGATGCTGGGATGCTTTGTACAACTGAATGTTAAAATCAATGGCTGTAGCCCTAAGAAACACTGAGTGGGCAGAAGTGGGGTAAAAAGAAAACGTTTTACCTGCTCGCTTGTTTGTGATTTTGAATCGTAATTTCCTAGTTAACAATATTCAATATTTGTGACTCAATGTTCTAGTAGATGGATTGATGATTTAGTTCTGCAAATAGCTAAGCAACACTGGAATATGGGAGCACTGGTTATTCAAGCACTAATCAAAGAAAAAACAAACATAAGTTATTGTTTAGTTTAACACATGCTGATATTGCTGACTCAAAAACAGCCTTAGGGGTTTTTAAATGTTCTAAACAGCTTCCTCATTTTGTAAATCTTAAATCCAAAATGAACAAAACCTGTATTTCACCTTATCCAGATGGGTAAAGTGATGGTAGAAATGAGACGGTGGTAGCAGGTTTACTGATCCCCAGTTAACTGCACTGTTATAAGAAAGCAGACCAAGGTCCACAGTGGTAATGCAAAGCTTTAAAAGACATGATGCTTAAAAAGTCCTGTTTCCCAGCCCTGAGTATAATTCTGTGCTAAATCAACACAAAGAAAGGATTTACATAAGAAAATATAAATAATCATTGGGAACTGCTTAAAATTTTATTACTAGGCACCAAAAATACACAAGTCCCCAGTAAAGAAAGAATAGTGTAATTGAAAAAACACAACCAGATTTAAAATGGAAATGCGGGTGGCTTTAAGTAAGTAAAGCACATATAACAGTAAGAGAGGAGAAGCTGAATATAAATTAGACGATAGGACTTATAAAAATGTGATGATGGAAGTGAAAGAAAAAAAAAGACTTACAAAGCTATTTTTTTAAAAAGTAAATTAAGAACAAAATGAGTCCTAATCATGGTATTGATCTGTTATCAGATGGAAATGTTAGATTATTCAATAATAATGCAGACAAGAAAAATTAAATCAATACATACTTCTATCCTGCTGCTGGGAAAAAAGAAAGTAGATGATGAAGACATTGTTGATGACATGTCTATTATCATCATATCCCAGAGGAATTAAACACCACCTACTAAAATCAGGTATTTTAAATCAGCAGGAGTGGATACCTTGCACTGAAACTTACTTTTTTTTTTTTTTTTTTTTTTAATAAGCTGCATAGGATGTCTCTGCACTATTTCTGTTGATTTTCTGTACTTCTTGGTGCAATGGGTAAGTCCTGGAGAAGAAGAAAACCCATATTCTGGCATTTTGTAAAGACTATGTAGAAGGGCATATCCCGTAACTGTAACTACTCACAGGTAACTACAGCCTGTGGTAGGATCTCAGGCCTGAACTAAATAATGAAGTGGCTAACACAGAACAAAGGGAATAAAAGGTGGGAAATATAACTAGGGGCAATCAAGATTGTTTTATAGAAAATTCACCCCACTGAACTGTGTTAATACTTTTCTCTGAGGAAATTGCACATACCATTGTTAAATATAACAAAGCTGGTACAACATACTTAAGATCCTGGAAGGCAGTTTCTCTTCTATCACTTGGCAATTTGAGTAAAGAACTTGCTTGACGGAAAAACAAGATAGCAGTCGTTAAACGGACTATAAATGACCTATCAGACTGGTCCCAAAATACAATCGAGAACTAGAAGTGATTGTTTTGTTTATAGCTTGTTTGTACCAAGATCCTGGAGGGGTTTTGGCCTCATGATATTTTTAGTCAATAACCTGGAAGTAAACAGCAAACATTTTGCAAATGTCAGTAAGTCCAGGAGAGGGACAAATCATGAAAAAGGGGACTGCTGATCTAGATCACCCCTGATGGCACAGTGAGCTGGGCAAACACAGAAAGGGTTTGCTTTAGCACAAGGAAGGTCATGTCTTGGACATCCACAAGGAGATCAGCTGTAGCTCTGCTATGGGGAACTTCGTCCCGGGAAGCAGTGCCTCTGCGGAATACTCTTGAGCTAAGGGTAGCTGCACTGCATACAAGCTCGCAGTGCAACTTTGTGCTTGATAGGGCTACGTGATCCTTGGATGTACACATAGAGGCAAGGCGTGTACATATATCACCTCAGTCCTGCCTGGTTTATTATGCAATTTTCGTGACAGTCCTCTGCTGTCAAAATCTCCCCATTATGTGTTCTCCATGACCCCTAATTCAGCAAATTAGAAAAAGAGTACTTATTTTCTGATTCAAAAGTCAGCTTGCTTTAATGACTACCTGCCAGCCTGAATGAAGAAGGTAACCCTCAGGACTGCCTTCTCACCTTGTACTGATCATATGAGATCTTAGACCTATACACAGGCTGCTAATATGTAATTTTTAGGGCTTAAATCTGCTCATCTCTAGTCCAGCTCCCAAAAATAATTTATGATCTGTAGCCCAGAAAGCAGTGTCAGAAAGTTCCTGTCCATGTACAGCATCATCCTGAGGATTCTTGCTCATGCATTTCAGAAGCTAGTCCCATCTATAAGCAATGTCTCATCTCTCAGTCCTGGAAAGATAGTGCCTGTCTTTGCTATCCATATAAGGGAAGCAGTTTGAAGGACACAGGCAAGACCATGTGAGAAGCGAATGTGAAGCAAGAAGACTAGAATTACTGCAAAGCAGAATGAGAATAGCAAAGAACACTCAGCAGAAAACAAAGCAATAAAGACATTGCCAATCCACATGTGCCAAAGGACAGCTCACAGACAACTTGAACGTAGAGCCTGCCTCCTTCGAGCTTAATACAGATGATGCCCCACAAAGCACCTAAGTGCATTTGTATCAAAGGGTATCACGCATCAGCACTTGAGCTGCCCATAGCAGACTCATATCTGTCCAGCATGAAGGTGCCAGCAACCTCCTGTTTGTTACTGTACTGTTTCAAGTCTATTTATTGGAGTACAAATGCCAATCCTGGCAAGCTGTCAGTAAACCTACAAAGACTTATGAACAACCAGGCACCAATCATGTACCCAGAACAGACCCCCAAAAATACAGAGACTCCTGCAAATTCTCTTGGATGCTATTTGCTGTATACATTGTCATACCTGTCGAAAGCCATATGACTGTCCTAAGAGTAGATTTTAATTTAGCTGGAAGTTGACATTTGCATTAACAGGTCTCCCTGATGCCAAAGGCTTTAGTCACTCATGAACCTCAGGTGTCAAAGGTTGGAACCACTTCATTTCCTGCAAACTAGTCCAGTGCTGTTACACTCTTTGAATGTATTGCCTATCCTGCCAAATCATGGAAAACCTGGAACTGTCCTAGAAAACATCTGTCCTGGGAAAAGCAAAGGCTGCCAAGAAATTAAGGAAAGGATATTGATTTCTTCTTTTCAAGAAAGGATGCCTGGGCTTGCCTGGGCAAAAAGGCAAGCAAGGGGCAATAAAAGTCTTATTCATGGAACAATACAACAAAATAAATAATGTAAGCTTTCTGCTAGTGCAGGGAAGAGGGCAGGCTCAGGCTGGGACTTCTAGCAGCAGCATTTAATCTAGCTTGTGTCCCTTAGAGAAAAGATAAAACTTCTGTAGACTGCCATGGAGGGAGATCTGTGAAAATGCTAAGTGCTTCTGATGATCCAGGCCTGACTCTCCCTTTTAGGCAAGATATTTAACAGTGACAAAAGTAAAGGTGACTGTACACAGACCACACATCCCTGACCCATGGAAACCGCTGCCACAGACTGGTTCTGAGCCCCAAAGGACTACGTTTGTCCAAGGACTGCATTTATCCAAGAGTACTCATGGTTTCGGCAGCTATGTATTTGTTACAGAAAGGGGAATGGGCTTCTTGGGAAGGATTTCTATCCGAGCAGTAAAGTCTTCATGCAGCTGGGACTTTTTGAGTCATTAACTAACTCAGCTGTTTTGCACAGCAATAAACCCTAGATAAGGAAACAGCCAAGAGCAGCACAGATTGCCAGAGAGGGGTGGGGTAGAGGAGAGGTCCTGATTCAGTTCCTGACAAAACCCTTCACTTTTACTCCCCACAACTACATCCCCACTTCAGTAGCACAGCTCATCCATGAGCAGAGGCAGTCCTGGTACCACTGGAAAGAAACCCAGGGAAGAGGGTCATGGCGTGTTTCTGGCAAAAGCCATCAAAGCTAAAAGCTATAAGAACTGGAGAAAGTCTCCTGGGGCCTGACTGTGAGAGCACAGCCGTCCTGGCCATGTGCTGGCTTGCAGTGATAACATTGTGCGCTGAGGTTGGCACATAATCCAGGTGCAGTCACAAGAGGAAAAGCTTCCCACCCGGCGCAGCCTCAGTGGTCACATCCACAGCTCCTTGCCTGCTTACCGCCCCTTGCCACACTCCACCCAGCTAGCCCTCCTGCGCCGCAGGGGACACACTGCCCTGCCTGGCTTTCTTCTACTGTGTTGGGATAGGGCTGGCTCATAAGTGGCCATTGTGTTTCCCAGAAAGTCCTGTTACAGCAAGTATCTACTCACACCAGCTGTGCGCTAAGGCTCAGAGCCCCTGCCGGCCCCTATTAATATTGCCCCTACCTCCACCCGCGTCAGTGCTCATCTTTCTAGTGCTGTTCTCTGAAGTTTCTAATGGTATGTTGCAACACTGACCATTCCACATGCACGCTCTTGGCCTCTGCCAAAGTTTAAGTCTGTGGGGAATAAGTTAAGAAATGAAGCAAAACCCTGGCATCATGGGAATATAGTTTTTCCACAAAAAAATTAAAATGCCCATTGAGGAAGGAGAGGGAAAAAACTCATTCTTGTTTGCCTCAGAAATATAGGAGAATAACTGTTCAAGGTTTAAAGTTTGAAATATATTCAAAGCCATAGATGATGGTATGCAAAGGAACGCCTTGGCTTGGCTGGAGGAGAATTAAAGCAACACTGATAAATGACGATTAATACCTCATCACTGAGCACCTCAGTGGACACTAATGAAGCCTCATTTGCTTTAGGATATCACTGCAGCATAATCCAATAAAAAGGTGAAGCAAACACTCTGAGTTCAGGCGAGCGGCCTGCATCTAGCTCATGCCCTTTTCTCCCAGTGAAGACAGTGCCTGGTTGCTCCCGCTGAGGACTCGGGCTTCTCCCACCTTGTACAGCCAGACCCATGGGTGCCACCATGGGCAGTTGAACAGTGCTCTGGGATGAAGGGCTGGTGACAGGGTAGAGGTGGTGGCAGCTTCTCTTTGAAATGTTGGAGCCCACCTCCACCACCCTCAGTGGTCTTTCAGTGGTGGAGGTGGCTGCCGATGTCATGGAGTGGGAACAGAGTAGATGGTTACATAGGAAACAGGAATGAAGGGGGAGCAATGCTGCTTACTGGAGCAATAGCATGCATTCAAAACTTAAAGAGGAAGAGTGATGTGGTTTGGCTGTTTGCACAGGTCAGGGTGAAAAGGAGTAATGCCTTGGGTTGAGAGGAGATGCCTTCTGTTCTTGCCCTGAGGTCTCAACTGTCAAACCCATAGCTGCCAACAGTGAGCCAACCTCTGACTGTAATTTCAGAATGATCGTCTAGACCCACACCTTCAAAAACTTGGGTCAGAAGACTTGGTAGAAATCCTTTCCATCTGCAAGGGCCTACTTTCTGACAAGAATCCAGTCACAATGTAAAAGCCTCCTTGTGGAGGATACTCCACAACCCTCAGTGAGTTAGTTTTCTAATGGTTAATTACAGACAATGTTAAAAAAATAGTGCTTTTTCTCATATGACTTCCCCCCACCCCAGTTTCAAATTCTGGGGTTTGGATCTTATTACACTTTAGTCTGCTAAATTTGTTCCCCATGTAAGTATATATAGACACTGAAAAAAGTTAGCCTTCAGCTTTCTGTTTTTCCTTTAACTTCTTTCACTGGAAGGCATACTTCCAATTCTTTTACACCCTCAGGCATTGTCCCTGAAACCTCTCCCATCCAGGAACCACCAACAAAAGCACTAAATAGAGTACATGGGAAGTGACTGTGTTAGTGCTAAATGACACATGCTCAGCCTCTCCTAGAGCTATTAACCTTGAAGTTAGTTACGGAAAGCTGCATGAGTTCCCCCAGCTACAGCATCATCCTGGAATTTTGTTGTCAGCCAGTGAGCTGCACCAGCCCCCACTTCTTCCCTGTCACTGCTTCCCAAGACAAACTTGCCAGCTGATAAGCATAGCCTGTATTCCTTATTCTTTGACATGTGACTTACAGCAGCTAATGTTATGCTTGGCCCCATCTTTCTGAGTGATCCAGACTACTGCAGTAATGTATTATTTTTTTTGCTAGCTTACTGATTTTTGAGTCATTCCTACTGACCTATTACTATTTTGCTGTCTTTCAGATGATTGATAGCAGAGTTCAATAGTATACAGCCACAAATTACTAACTTTACAACGCTTATTACCCCTTACAATTATACACCTCTATCCATTTGGAGGACCAGCAAGTTTCCTGTGAAGTTCTAATGTCTGCATTGCACCAAACAGCAACAACAAAACTTTTTAAAAGCACTATACCAGCACTATCTATTCCTGGCTCAGTCTACCTTGTGTAATTTGATTTGAAGTGCTTTAAGGTAAAGTTACCATTTGATACGTGTTTCAGTAGGGCCTAACACAAGTGGGCCCCAATGAAGAAACAGTAGTCTTCCTCTCTGGCTGGGACAAAAGCAAGCTTACGCACATGCTTAACTTCATGCTGTGTCAGAGGAGCTAGTCTCAATGCACACTAAAATACAGGCTTTCTGTTTTTGCAGGACTGGGCACCAAGAAGATGCATAGCATGCAACAGGGAAGGTGAAAGTTAGATAGTCAAAGCTTTTCTTTATACTGTTGTAAATACAAACCTTTTCTCACATCTTCTTTTCAGTTGTTAAATACAAAAATATGGGATCGCATTCCCATGTCTGGTTGCCTCAGGGGCAGTACACAAATTACACAAGTTGCAAATAAGCAAATGTATGGATTCCCTGACTTCCAAGGGATTTCTGAAGATTAACTACTTAACCCCTAATTATACTGTGTCATGGTTCAACCCCAGCCAGCAACTAAGTACCATGCAGCCGCTCACTCACTCCCCCCCCCATCCAGTGGGACAGGGGAAAAAATCAGGAAAAAGAAGTAAAACTCGTGGGTTGAGATAAGAACGGTTTAATAGAACAGAAAAGAAGAAACTAATAATTATAATGATAACACTAATAAAATGACAACAGTAGTAATAGAAGGATTGGAATGTACAAATGATGCGCAGGGCAATTGCTCACCACCCGCTGACTGACACCCCGCCAGTCCTCAAGCGGTGATTCCCTGCCCCCCCACTTCCCAGTTCCTATACTAGATGGGACGTCCCATGGTATGGAATACACCGTTGGCCAGTTTGGGTCAGGTGTCCTGGCTGTGTCCTGTGCCAACTTCTTGTGCCCTGGCTGGGCATGAGAAGCTGAAAAAATCCTTGACTTTAGACTAAACACTACTGAGCAACAATTGAAAACATCAGTGTGTTATCAACATTCTTTGCATACTGAACTCAAAACATAGCACTGTACCAGCTACTAGGCAGACAGTTAACTCTATCCCAGCTGAAACCAGGACATACTGACACTGGCTGGCTAATGAATGATGTGAGACAACACCGTTGGCTGCTAAGATTCATGATGAAAAAGGTAGGTTATTCCATCCCAGTGTGGAGAAGGGCTCATGGGTCTGGCATCTTACTGTGCACATTTCCCATCCGGGACAGAGCCCCAGTACTCTGTATTTACAGGAATGTCTGATCTTTCCCATTTTATTGTAGGATCACTGTATGAGAAGGTATGAAATCCAATGGCTTTGGTCAGTGTAAACAAAGGGTCCAAGTGACACAGATCCTTCCTGGAGAGGCACTTTCCCCCACTGTCATACCTGACTAATGTGAGAACAACCAACATCCTAGAAGATTTCACTTTAGTTATGAGGGACGCTTTGGTTTCTTCCATCATCCAAGCGGTTTGTGCATCCATGTCAGACCACACACCAGAGACGAAGCTAGCACACTCCAGGCTGCTCAGGTTTGGTGTTTCTGACTAGGAGCAGAGGTGTGGTTATAGGGTGAAACAGTAGTCATTGCTGTTAGGAAACACCAACGCATGCAACATGCTACTGGATATTAAACTTCTAGTAACCATCACTTTAATCTCTTGACTAGGACCAGGAAATACAGAGCAGTGTTGTACAAGCACTTCCAAGCATCAACACCCTGCATACTCTGCACCCCAAGGTATAGCTGTGGCCTATGGTGACAGACCCATGAAGATTTTTAATGCAAAGAGCCTACGTGCCAAGAACAGCTTCAGAGACCCAAGCTGTGGTACCATTGCATTCAAGCTAGCAGGAGCGGTGGGGATAAACAGAGCATCCACAACTACTGCATATGGCACTTGCCCTGTGTGCCGCAAAGTAAAATAGCAAATACATTCCTTTGGTCATATCTTCCTTCACATTACTTTTGGGAATACAGGTGATCCAGACCTGCTAGAGCCACAGCCCCCCGAGATGAATTCAGGATCATTATCTAGGGCATAAATTCTGTTTTCATTGAATTTGGAGAGAGCAGCAGGACTTGGGGACCCATCAGTTGTGTACTTGCCTCCACAGAGGCCCTTAGACTAGCGAGCCAAAAAAAATGCAGTATTTATGGAGTGTATTCAATAGTTGGGACACTTCTCCATTGTACAAAACACTGCCAATACTTCCCCTCCCCCCCCCCTTCCCTAATTATTTTCTTCCTCTTTTCATCTTTCTTTCTGTTTTTGACTCCTTCCCTTTTCTGTCTCCCTCTGCTTCAGCTTGACTGGGCTTTCATTTATTCTTTACCCCATGACTCTATCTTCGATACCGTCTTGAATGATCCACACCAGTAGCACTGGGCACTCCTGTCCCGCCTGACTGATGGGCTTCATCCCCCTCACAAAAGCATATCCCAGTAGTATTAGGCCTGTATGGAAAAGCAGACATCTTCTGATTACGGTTAGATCCTTATTGCTTCATATAGGAAGAGCCTGTTTATAGCTTGGAGCCTGCAAAGGCTTGTGGAATTTGAAATGCTTTCTCCTTCCATTTTGAGGGCAAGCAGCTGAAGAGACCAGGAATCCTGCCTCCCCTTACAAATATCTTGGCTTTCCAGATACTGACCTTACCTTTAGATCCCATAGCTCAGCAAATGTGCTATCATATATCCCAATGTTTATCCAGCCTATGCAATCTGATAGGCCACCTATATTGAAGGGGGTGATTAACGTCTAAGAATGGATGGGAGGTGACTTTCCACCCAGCCATGATATATTTTTGGAAGGGCAAGGCAAAGTCAGAAGGGCTTACTAAACTCTTTGATCATTTAAGCTTCTGGTTACCAAATAACCACCAGTATCCTTTCTATAAACCCATTTATTCTTAGCCACATGAATCCCCATCCCCATTTCTGCAACATTAGCATCTACTCCTAAGCTACATCTTTCCTCCCAGCTACACCATCATCCCTCAGCAGTTCCAGTAACCCATTCCCCAAGCGCTCTCCTCTTCCTGACTGAAGACACATCATGCATCTTGCTTGCTGCACCTTTCTCTCACCCTCCATAGCGTTATAATCACTTGACAGGAGCAACCAGTAGGCCACAGTTTGAAAACTGCTAGTTCTAAGCCCCCCACAAAACAACAGTAAGAAAGTCTACTTAATTCATGCATTTCTCATAGCTTCTCTCATTCCTCTATTAGTTGTTACAGTCACATCTGCTATGACTAACTAGCCTCATTTTTAGCAAAGCACAGCAGAAGCTAGAGAAATCTAAGTCTGGTAGAATTACAATACCAGAAGCACTCCCCCACTTTCATTACCTCCACGTCCTGCTTTTTATTTTCTCTATTCCCTTTTTCTTCTCCTCCTTTCTCTTTTGCTGGCATGGTTAACTATTACACTAGGTCTGCAGCAAATGTGAGCTGGTTAGTGCTGAGTGCAGGAGCAGCTCAGCTAGAAGTTCACATCCCCTTACTGCTGCACACTGAACAAAGAGTGGAGGTGGCTGGCGCTGGGTGCCTCAGAAGAGCACCAGCAAATACCAGCACCCTTAAGGGACACCACATAGGATGTCCATGGGAAAACACTGACCAAGGGCACGGCTTCAGGAAGACATGGATATCTCACACCTATCTGTAGAGGGGGTGTCCATCTCAAAACAGGACTCACCACCTTGCTGCCTTCCCCAGTCTAAGTACACAATACAAGGGTTTTTTGTCAAAAAGCACTCCAGAAAAAAAAAAAAAAGAAGAAAAAAAAAAGATAGTAAGCCAGGCTGGTGGTGACATGGCCCAGTAAGCCACTAATTAGGACATTTTACTAGAATATAGAAAAAAAAAAAAGAAGTCAAGTTCAACACTTTCTCCATTTTGCCTCAAGTGTTCTGAGCAAGTGGCTCTGCCCATCAGGCTGGAGCACATTCTAGGATGAAATTCATTCAAATCTGATAAGGAAGGTCCTTAAAATTTCAAAGAACAATAACCAGATGGCTAGATAAAGTGCAAATGTAAGTCTTGGTCTTACATGGGCAGATTACCAGAGGGACATAAAGGAAGCACAGTCCCACTTTTTCCCACCATGACAGCTTAGCCTAACATTACATACACTTCATTTCATATGCTCTGCTGATCCACCAAGCAAACTTCAACATCATAGCTGCCTCCATCTCTACAGATAGCGGATTTCAGAGGTGAGGAGGCTAGGTGCTGTTTCCCATCCTCCAAGAAGGAAGTTAAATCTGGTCATTTACCTCCTGGTCTCAGACACTGGCCACAACACTTACCTTCTCCACCAGCTCTTCGTTGTGCACCAATTGATCTGGTATGCCTTCTGGGAAAACCTGTACGAGATCAGGCCCTGACAGAGAGATAGGCAGAGGGACAGCTTGCTTATGGATCCCAGTGAACTGAAGCAAGAACTAGATACCAAGTTCCTCAGGCTGTTACCAAATGCAGACTATGGGGACACTACTGACAGGTACCACAGACTTCCAGGGTGAGGTGGCATCAGCAGTGTAGGGAATTTAAGTAGGGGTCTCAAGAGCTAACAGTGGGTGCCAGGTGGCACACTGGTACAGAAATACCTTAAAAATATCCAGCTGCCTAACTCCTAGGTGGGCAGATAATCAGTATTCATTTCAAGAGGAATCAGGTATTTACTATCTTCAAGGTGTTTTGCTCCTGATTGTGCCTAGTACGGACAGGGTCAAGGGAAAAAACCCAAAACATTGAAGTGCAGAAAAAGAAATTTTGAAGGCTTGGAAAGAGGCATAAAGGTGAGCAAATGATGCAGAAAGAGTCAGTAAGTGGTTAAACATCACTCAGGAAGATGGCGAGTGTGAGGGGATAGCAGGCAACCATGAAATGGGTACATACAGAGTCTACGTGTAGAGGCTGAAACCTGATGGAGAAGCCACAGAAGGAATATGAAGCTGAGGAAAAACAAGGGTAAGGCAGCAGGACCTGGGAGGCAGGAGGCTGGGGACTGCAAGCAGCACTGCAGTAACTGAGGACAAATAAGCTCATCGCTTAGACAGTGGAGGCAAAAAGTCAGAGTTTAGAGGAAAAGCTGGTGAGACTTGACAGGCCCATATGGAAGACAGCTTGGATACAGTAAAATGTGCAGTAACGTGGATGTCACTGTTGGGGAGAACAGCGGAAGTGCTGGGGCTGATGAAGAGAGGTGGTGTTGGGAAAAGGCCTGGGTTTCCCACACATAGAGTTCCAGATGTTGGTAGGGGATGATGGAAGACTGGAGAAATGGGGAGACGCTGAAACAAAGAGATGGTAGTACAAGATGTTGGACAGAAACAAGAGAAAGAGAGCAAAGGGGGAGAACAGTTCAAAAGCACAGGAAAGATCAAAGCTGGTGGGAAAAAAATAAGAGACTCCTAAAAGTGGCTGGGACAGCACTAGATGTTCCTGTGAGAACAACTTTGGGATTATGATATTGAAAATAAACTTCAAGGTATCCAAGCAAGAATTGGAGAGGAAGAACTTGGCAAAGATAATGTGCATACAGGGAATGTGGAAGGAGTTTGTTCCATTCTGCAAGTTTGCAGCATGTGGAAGTGATTACAGGGACAATTACAAGAATAGTGCTATATAAGAGATACAGGATAATAACATTCAATGAATAACATAGTACGGAGTAGAGCTGTAGCCCAAGAAGAAAAAAAATGTGCTGAGAGCTGCATAAAGCTATTTTCTGAATAAGGTGGAAAAGTAAAACAGCAAGTCAAACTGAAACTTTTCATTGATTTCACTGGAAGTTTCTGTTGTTAATGATAATTCCTCACTCTAAAGCAGCCCCTTGTTTCACCTTTCATCGGTTAAAATAGTTGGATCTGTGAAGCTGAAATCAAATTTTCAGCCATGAAAAAAGTGAAGGACTTTGGCCCCAAGTTCTCTGATAAAACCTTCAAAAGTTTTTCTCCAGCAAGGAATTTTAGCATCATGACTTTTCTCTCCAATTCAGGAAGAAGGACACTGTGTCTAGGATCCTTTCTTTAAAACAAACAAACAAAAAAGCATTCTTAAACATCCAAATTTCTCACTCAGAAGGAAAATTCTTTTTTTCCAGCCAGTTCCATGACAGGTTTCATTGTTCTCCTTCAGTGGCAAGATACTGTAAAAGAGTTTGGCACCAGTTATAGGTTCCAAAAATGACATACCTGCTCAGTAGTTGTGTATCATTTTATATTCAGGGGTCCTTAGTTCAAACCCATAAAGAGGACTCTCTGAAATGTATCACTGCAAGTTGCTTGCCTGTAAAAAAAAATAAAATTAAAAGTAGCTTAAAAAACTGCTATGAGCCTACAGGTAGCAGTTATGGGTTGAAAAATGATGCCTTCTTTTAGCGATAATTAAGATTTGTACAAGAACTACTTAGGCACTTAATAACCCAAGAGAGAGAAATAAGTTATTTCTGGGAAAAAAAGAAAGACAACAAAAAACCCTGTGCATTCCTTCCCATTATCATAACTCTGTTGTTTATAGCTCTGGGTACTAACATACTGCAGTCACTTCAGAGAGCTTACATTTCCAACTCCACTAGGTACTGAAAAGTAGCAGCTATCCCAGCTTCTGCAAACCCCACTCTAACACAAAATTCATGTGCTGCTGTGTCAGTCACATTGGCACACCTGGTGCTCCGTAAACCTAGGAGATTATTCCACCCTCGCCTTGTCCCAG
Organism: Astur gentilis; assembly: GCF_929443795.1. Lineage (NCBI taxonomy): Eukaryota > Metazoa > Chordata > Aves > Accipitriformes > Accipitridae > Astur > Astur gentilis. Next base: position 16,780,838 of record NC_064900.1, on the reverse strand, counting down.
GTTAGGGCCATTTCTTTGTTACCTTGCTCTGGACAAGAGTCCCATGCTGGTTGCTGGCTGCAGGCAGTTCAGCCTCCCATACTCTGCAACGTTTTCTGCAGAGCTGCTCAGGAGATTACACCGGCGATGGCATTTTATCAGTGCTGCTATGAGGTGAGCGCGGACACGATAAGGAAGTGTTAAAAGTCAACGAGGTGCCATTGACAAGGATTGAAGCTGGGCTCGCGCTTCCCCACCGATCATGTGTGCGCTGATGCTGTGCAGTCCAGTCGCCTTCTCACCAGCTGCTGCTTTGGCAGGCGGCACCTTTCACCCTCTCTTTTCGGTACGCAGCCTCCTATCTAGCCACCCAGCTCGTCTCTGCTGGAAGCTGTCGCAGCATCAGGCCTGCAGGGAACAAATCTTTTCTTATTAAATCCCCACGGGTTCCCTAGTGAAGCATTAAAAAGATTTTTCATTGCTCAAACATGCTGATGGAGGGGTAGTCTGGTTGCTTCAGGTCCTCCCCACCATTCCTTCCCAGAGAGGAAAGCTCTGCTCTCTGAAATGACTGCTTTCCCAGGCAAGCATTCGCACATGCTGCCTGGAGCAGAGCAGAGCCCCCAGCAGCATGGCTGGCATGAGCCCCACAGAGATTAGCCGCCTGCAGAGGCAAGCCCCAAGGCTTGGGAAACCTGCTGTGACTAACAGCTTGATTAGGACCTAAGTCTTTTTCCACCAAGTTTTCAGGGGCAGGTGAAGAAGTTCATGAGAAATTTCTTTCTTTTGTGCAGCCACAGTCCCCGAGCTGGAACCGTACAAGCAGCCAGCAAGCTGTAGGCTTAACCACATCACAGGGCAATACACACTGTTAGAGCCAAAACATCCTGGCTCCGTCCTTGCCGTGGTGACCATTAACTCCACATAGCAACAGCAAAGATAGCCTAAGTGGCCACAGACTGATCAGTGTTTCAAGACAACCTGAAGCTCAGGAATCTCTTCCGCAGCCTACATAACAAGGATCCACACAGGTACCAAGGACACCAAGGATGCTCCCACTGCCTGAGCTACCATAGCTGAGGCCCAGTGGCTCAAGCAGCACTACTCTGGGGAAGCAATCAAATCACCAGAGCACCACTAACAGGCTCTGACACACAGCAAACCCCCACAACCATTGCAATGAGCTAAAGGACTCCATTATATTCCCATGGGGCACGTGTGGTTGTCACAACTGCCCCCTTTCCCAGCTGGTGCCAATGAAGCCCTTACCAGCAGCCTCAGCACAGGAGCTCAGGTCTAAAATAAATTCTCATTTCACCTCCAGAGAGGCCCTGCCTGCGTGAGGTTAAGATGCACTAAGGATTTAAACAGGCAAGCTGCATCTTGCCAGTCCTCTGGCACCCTGAATTTACATTCAGAGACAGAAGAGAGAGACGCTTCTTCTTGGTGTGTGCTTGCTGGAAAACACCTTCTGAGATATCCATGCTTTCTGTTTCCTAGTCGTCATAAAGATGCCAGGGGCAAGAAGATTCTCTCTACTCCTTCAAATTCAATACAAAACCACGTTCCACCGATGCAAGCAGTAGGCGTTACAGGCAGAGCCCCCTGCTCGTTCCCAGGGGAGCTGGCACGTAGGGTTTGGTGCTGAGAGCATGGTGTTGGGGCCAGGCCAGCCCTCACCACGCCATACCATGCTTACGTTGGCAAGCACCGCTTCCCATATTGTGCAAAACAGATCTGAGGCTCCCAGGAGACTTAAGGACCCAGTAATATCGTTAAAAGGAGGATGTTTCTTTCCCAGCAGAAACAGATTTCCAGTACAGGAATTCCATTTAAGGCCACTTAGCTGTGGATGTTGCCCTGTTTATATTTGCACAGGGGAAAAGGCTGTGACAGTATCTGAAATGTGTATCACTGTAGGGATATCTGAAAGCAACAGTCACAGGCTATGTGCAGTAAAGGCCCCACTCAGATACCTAGTAGATGCTGTTTCAGCTTCATCTGAAATGGTTTCTCCGTTGCCTGTAATTTCTATTTCTCCCTCCACCTCCACCCCTCAGGATGAAGGCTTTGTCCAAAGACAGGATTGTGCCTCTGCCAAGTACCGCGCTGGGAAACTCGGGGGTTTGTCCTGCTTTGGATTCTTCTCTTTTACATTATTTTTCAAACACAACCCTGCCCCCAGCCAGGGAAAAAAATGCAATCCCTGAACAAAAAGGTGCTGGAGAACAATGGGCAGGAGGGGCCCACAGAGATGGGCAGGTATACATGAGGAAGGACAGGTGGATATCACGGGGGCCTTCACGCCAGCACCTCCTCAGTGGCTCTGAGCAGCCACAGCTGCTCTAGCCTACAAGCGAGGGGAGCGTGGGCAGCTGCCACGTTCCCCCGGTGCCCTCTCCACGGGGGACACAAAGGCTGGGCGCTCCGTCCTCCCTGTCTCTGGACAGGAGCATCCCTCCCCCTGCGATCCTGCCACCGACTGGCGTTCCTCCCTTGCCTGATGGTGCCCGCGAAACGAGCCTTTGCCACACGCACGAACTTCCTCCCTCCTTTTGCCGCTAGAAACACAGTTTTTTCCCAGAACTTCAGCACTTTTGGAAAGGAAAAGAAAAAACAGATCTGAGGGGAAAAAAAAATTGAATTTTGAGAACAGTTTCCTTTGCCCAACATCCTCTGGTACAGTGGGCCCTGTTGCTGGGCTGGGTGTCCCCCCCCCTGGGTTTACAGGCCTCAGCAGCGCTCGCATGGTGTCCCCCCGCTCAGGGAGCCACGTTTGGCAGACCACAGCACCCACTGCCCTGGGGCACGGCTGTCCTCAACCTGGCTCCTGACGGGCACCCTCGGGTCCTGATTCCTCTGTGACACCAGTCCTCAAGCATTTTGTTGAGGGACCTACCAAGCTCCTCATGGACCTGGCAAGTAGCTCATGGATGGTCATTCGATGTCTGCTCCCAGCCCCCAGCAAGAGCGGCAAGTTTGCCGGTCTGGCAGGCTTCCCCCCAGCATTTTCACAAGCAGTCACCTTACCTTCTTTGAGCTTCAGGGAGTTCAGTTCGGGGTGAAGGGTAGGTCAGCTCTTATCTCACACCTACACGTGCAGATGTAACCCTTACCAGTTCCCTTTCCAGCTCTGAGAGTTCCTGCCTGGCGGCACAGTGAAGGCCACACTTTCCCCATCTGCTGAGGCCTTTTAGCAGGAGACGAGCAGTGCCAAAGAGCCACAAAGATTTCCTAGGGACCCCCCAGCCTTGAGGAAAGTCCTGGGGGCATCTCTGACCCTTCTCCTCTGCAGCCTTTGATGCAGGGCTCATGGCTAGGGGAAGGAGCAGAGCCACAGCCCTCCTTGGTCCAGGCTGGTGAGAGCAGCCCTGGGGTGATGCTCAGGGATGACAGGAGCTGAATGAAACCTACACACAGGACTCTGCAGGCCCTGTGAGATTCGGAGATTGCAGAAAGCCACCCTGGCCCCCTCCTCGTTCTAGAAAATGTTTTTAGTGCAGCTGAGGTGGATTCAAGAGTTTGAGCTACAGTATTTTGCAGTTTGTTTAAGTAAAGACTGCTTTTGTCAAATTCCAAATGTCTGTTTGCACACAGACTGTCCTAGCATCCTGCCAAGGGCTCCAAACATTCATCTATGGAGAGATTTTTCTGGGAACCTGTGCCTGCATCCTTGCCTTGCCTTCTGACCATTTTAAGACTAATCACATAAATATGAGCCCACATGGAAATTTAGGTGTGAAAGATTGCATTCTCCAAAGCCTTGCAGTTGTATGTGACTTAGGAACCCCTGCTCAGACCACCGCTACCTTGTCCTAACCACAGAAGATCACACTCAGCTCAAAGTCCAAACTAGCAAATTGTATCTAACTTGGTTTCAGGACAATCCCTCAGTGCTGGAGGCTACCACAGGACAAAGACACCAAAAATGACTGGGGGTGGGTGGGAAGGGAACAGTGGAGCAGGCAGACGCAGTCGGTCCCGTGTGTTTTCTTTTCTTAAAGATAAAAACTTACCCCAGTCAAATGAAAAATCAGGAACAATGCAGGAATTTTAAAAGGGCCCAAGCTGCCACCTGACTCAGCGTCTAGGCAGGATATCAATTAGCGAGGCTATTCTTTATTCCTCTGCTATTGTTTAAGACTGGCCTCCCTCATGACAGCAACAGGCGTGGGAACACAGCAGCTTTGGTGTTAAAAAGCGCTTTTATCACTAGGCTGAGTAGAGGGGTCTCTGCGAACCAGAGATGGTGTATCTGATAGTCAAGAAAATGCATTCAAACCAAAAGCCTTATGCTGAGATCTCTAAGGACCTGCTAACAACTCTGAAGAACAACACCACAATGCAGCACATCCCCAGTCCAGCATTTCTTGAGTTGTATTCAGGCTCTGGTGAGTTCAAACAGGTACAGAAAGAAAATATCTCTGCCTGCTAAAAATTCTTGGATTTTTCCTTTGCCCCCAGTAGCTGCTATGATGGCTGCTCCTATAGACATACCCACCCTGGTTTTAAACAAGCCAGACTGGATTCTGTAAACAGTGTGGCACAGGACAGAGAATAGGCTCACCACCCGTGTCCTTATCCTTCCTCTTGAGCAGGTTTTGCTGGCCAGGTTGGGCACCAGCCTGCAATAGCTACCACAATAATGTCAGTAGGCGAGGGCATCTCCTCCTTACTCAACAGAACCAAACAACTGTAGGGTGGCATGCATCGTTGTGACTCAAATTATCCAGGTGCCTGCAGCCTACCAACAAGCCAACACAAGTCCCTACCAAATGAACTGTCACAGTTATATAGATTCCTGGTAGCTCCAGGCAGGAAAAAAGCAAAATCTTTGGTTTCCTGGTAATTCTTGATGCATTAAAAAACAACACATTTCAGTACTTGAACACATCTGATTTGGCTTAGTAGGGGGCAAACAGTGACCACCAACCAGGCTTTCAGCCAGCCAGAATATTTCTGGCTCCCTTCAGGGCTGTACAGCTGGCTCCTGATTCTATATTTGCTGTAGGTTTGTTCATTTGCAACAGAATCTCACATGTAACAACCATATATATATATACGTATGGAGGTCTTTGTTTTCACCTACCCTTAAGATAAAATAAAAAAATGAAACTCCTTCAGGCACTGACTGGATAAACACCAACATATTAATTCACTTCAAAGACACCCCAAATGAAAGCACACAGTGCACTGGAGAGTGGCTCTCCAGACATAGGGCATGCTCTCTGTAGACACTAGATATTTATTCCAGCATCTAGAAACACTCTGCAATATTACTTCATGTGTCTCACTGTGTGAGAATATGCAGTTTAGTAATAGTGTGACTGCACCAACTTTTTTGCAGGATAACATGTTTCAGTTTCATTCTTTCCATGCATTTTCCACCTTCCCAAAGTTTAAAAGCAGTTTAACATCCTTGTCGGCAACATGGACAGTGGGACTGAGTGCACCCTCACCAAGTTTGCCGACGACACCAAGCTGTGTGGTGCGGTCGACATGCTGGAGGGAAGGGATGCCATCCAGGGGGACCTTGACAGGCTTGAGAGGTGGGCCCATGCAAATCTCATGAAGTTCAACAAGGCCAAGTGCAAAGTCTTGCACATGGGTCAGGGCAATCCCAAGCACAAATACAGGCTGGGCAATGAGTGGATTGAGAGCAGGCCTGCAGAGAAGGACTTGGGGGTATTAGCAGATGAAAAACTGAGTAAGAGCCAGCAATGTGCTCTTGCAGCCCAGAAAGCCAATTGCATCCTGGACAGCAGTAAAAGAAGTGTGGCCAGCAGGTCAAGGGAGTTGATTCTCCCCCACTACTCCACTCTTTTGAGACCCCACCTGGAGTACTGTGTTCAGCTCTGGGGCCCCCAGTATAAGAAAGAACCTATTGGAGTAGGTCCAGAGGAGGACCACAAAGACGATCAGGGGGCTGAAGCACCTCTCCTGTGAAGACAGGCTGAGAGAGTTGAGGTTGTTTAGCCTGGAGAAGAGAAGGCACCAGGGAGACCTCATAGTGGCCTTGCAGTACTTAAAGGAGGCCTACAGGAAAGATGGGGAGGGAGTGTTTATCAGGGAGTGTAGTGATAGGATGAGGGGTAGTGGTTTTAAACTGTAAGAGAGTAGATTTAGATTAGATGTTAGGAAGAAATTCTTTACTGTGAGGGTGGTGAGACACTGAAACAGGTTGCCCAGAGAAGTTGTGGATGCCCCCTCCCTGGAAGTGTTCAAGGGCAGGTTGGATGGGGCTTTGAGCAACCTGGTCTAGTGGAAGGTGTCCCTGCCCATGGCAGGGGGCTTGGAACTACGTGATCTTTAAGGTCCCTTTCAACCCAAACCATTCTACGATTCCATTCTATAAATAGGACTCAGACAAGATTCTCCTCCTCTTGTCTATGACAAATGGACAACCAAGCTAAACTTAGATGGTTTTTTTAATAGGTGATAGCCCTGCTTCTGCAAGAACCATGTTAGCACACAAATACTGTTTTTTCAAAGATGAGGGACATCTTATCTCAGGACTGGTTATTTATACTGCATCCATGCCAGCTTGTACGCAGTGCCTAGCACAGAGCAAGCCAGGCAACAGACTGGGAAGCTGAGGCCCAGAGCCTGGCTCACTCTGACCATACAGGCACCATAGACGCAACAGGCTGGAGCCACTTGGCTCTGCAAAAACAAACCCTACACGTCAATCCAGAGTTAAACAAAGTAGCTACTGCATCAGCTCACAAGCTTAGCAAAGATGTCAGTTATGTCCTTTTCCACGTATTTGGGCAGTCAGGAGTTGAGGAATCCGTCATCTTACCCATTGCTCCACAGCCCAAAAAGCAATCCACTAAATGCAGCAGGTTGCAATTTAAAGGAGAGCTCCTCTCTCTTTGAGCTCAGTGGCATGGTCTACATGCTACAACCCCCCACAGGACTCAGGGCATGGTGTCTCACAGAGCAGGAGAAATGGCTTTTCAGGACTGTCTTAGAAATCCCCTGGCACATGAAAAGAAAGATGTCAATCTATGAAGCACTTCAACAATTGTTCCGTAACTGGAACAGGAACTTGCAGGCAAGGATAGTCTATATGAAACCTGTGGACAAAGTATCCTCTGCCAAGGGAGTCCCCAATCAGGGCACAATCTTCCAGAAGGAAGAAAACAAATCCAGAATGTAGGTATCCATTTTTTAGGAGTCTTTCTTGTTGAGAAAAGCTGGCCATGAAAATAAGTGTTGATACACTTTGCTAACTGAGAAAACTCAGGCAACCGAAACAAAAAAGCTACTCTGACAGACCTGCACCTAGAAAAGCAAATAACATGTGTTTTTAAACATAGATGACTCTTCCTCAGTGAGCAATCTAACCCCCCAAATTAGGAATGTTATTGATGCCTTGGGGCTTATGTGCTGATGTGTAATATTACTCACCAGATGCATACATAGGTAGATAGATACATTTGTGCTAGTCATGAATTTGGTCGTGTTCTTGTCCCTATCCACGTCACTACCATATATTTTAATATGCTTTGGGACATAACCCTTTTTTTTTTCCTGTGTTAGACTGGCAACCCATTTCAGTAATTTCCGTTTTTTTTACTTTTTCATGATCTATAACAAAGACTCAAACCAAGGCCACTTGGACTCCTTAATAGCTTCATCTAAGGAATTTTTGAAAAATAAGATTAGTAATTTCTCCTTTTACTACTTTTCTTGATATGCTGAAGAAATCCTGTACACTGATACGATTTACCTGTATAGAAGCTGCTGCACTGACCTCAACATGCTACAGACCATCTGCTCCCAGCAACTTATAATCATAGCATAATTCAGATGCGAAGGGACATCAGGAGGTTTGAAATTCTTGCTCTTTAACTTCAGCTGAGACCAGCCTTCCTTTTTGACCCTAGTTTCCCCAGCAGTTCATCTTTACTACGAGTACGAGACAGACTAGGAGTCTAGCCTGGATTGTGGCAAAGCTGAGGAGTGTTATAGCTCGAAGGGCAGCCTATTATCAGATAGAGCAATTTGGAGGCTGCTCCATGTAACACAAGCAGCCTCAAGCAGTCCCAGAGCTCAGAGGGCTTTAAGACAGCTTAAGGTATGCAAGTGGTGGGTTTTCTCTGCTATGTCCACATTCTCCTTCACTGCAGCTTACAAACCTCTCCAGAATGAATTTCTCCATATTAACCACACTTACTATGTGACCACCTGTTCCAACAACTGGAAATGCTGCAGGGCATTTCTGACCATCACCAGCTGGGTTCAGCAACTTGGACGGGAGATAACAGCAGAAGACTAAAGGAAGCAGGAGGCCCAGATAATTTCCATCTTTGGAGATCTCTGGCCATTACCAAGCCCAGATAATATTAATGTTGGCATCACATTAAGTTTCTTCAGCTCCATCTTCTTTTTTCATAGCTGAACCATCTCACAGCTTTGTTGCCCTTGGAAACAAAAAGTGAGCTCCCATCCAGTTCAGCACCAAGCAGACTGCCTGCACAAAGCAGGCCAGATACCACTCCACAGATCACCATTGACCTCTGTGTGGATTCCTGTAATGCTGGTCTATTTGCTTACACAGCTGCAGGCTACTATTTCACATCAATTCGGTAGCTGAAAGATAATCTTGTGTTATTCCTGTGCTGGAGTTTCTGTGTGGGTCCACTTTTCAGAGTGGAAAATAATTCTTTTTAACTGTATGAAGTGATTTCTGAAGGTATCTTTTTAAATGTAAGGATGATCACAGTTCTGAGCAGAGGACAAAAAATGGAAAGGATTGTTCGGGTGGAAGGAAAGTTTTGCCCCCTTGACTGGAAAGAATTTGACTGGAAGACTGGCTTGGATTTGCCCAGACCTATGAGATAGGAATGGGAGAAGAACTCCTCTCAAAGGTTTTCGGGATGGGGCTGTAGGGAGCACAAAAGACAGCACCTCCTGTGACCAGTATGGGCAGCCACAGGAGCTCCAGGAGAAACATTTAAGTCAGGTTTAGATTTATCCTGGATTGTGGTGCTTGGGGAGTTCTCCAGCTCTTAGGAATCCAGTGGCATTAAAGCACCAGCAACTACTCTCAAGGCAGCGTTCCTCATGTTTTCCAAACAATTTGGGAACTGCAAATCAGTGCAGATTTCTCAGCTCAGTAATTGTGATGTTGCCTCAGCATTTTTCTATCGCTATACTTCAAAGCCCTTTAGATTTTCTCCCCAAATGCAGCCATCCATCCCCCTCCAACAAATCTCAGACCTCACTGATTATTACCAATAGAATTATTGATGTTAGAAATGCTGATGCAGGAAGATGAGGCTATTTAAGAGTGTTTTACCAGATGTTAGTTGAGTGATACTGCATCATTTCATGCAGTACATCGCAAAACCTCTTTCTTCCCTGCTGTGTTAAATTGTTACTTTCCCTGAGAGAGAACATGGTTCTTCACAAAGCTGGCCTGAGAGAAAAGTGGGGAAAGAGTGTGGGAACAGCAAACAACATCAAGGCTTCCCATTTCCCTATTCTCTGCTTCTTGTGAGCAATCTTGCATGGCTTTTAACCACTGCAATTCATATTCTGAAGTGCTTTTTCAGTGGGAACATCCTGTGGTGTCCCTGGTTTGGTGACAACACTCCTAAATACTGAGTGCATTGTCAAAAATTCAGTCTTGGGTTCTTCTTGGTCTGAAAGAACCAATTTACTTTTCTCCTTCAACAGACATAGGATAATTATAGGAAGCCCCCACATCATACCATGTGGGTATCACATGCAAAAACCATCTATCCTACTAATGTGCATTGCTTAGGCATCTCTGTTTCTCATACACACAGAAAGCCAAAACCCATCATCCCCAACCAGGAAAAAAAAATTGCTTATTATTTTAATAGCTATTTTCGTCACATCTCAATTGGGGGTAGGGGCTAGTTTTTAAGGAAAATAAATTTCAGTTTTCTCACCAAGAAGCCAAAATCCGTATTTGAATACAGAACTGCAAGATTCAGCTCAAAACCAATGAATTTATAGCTACTTCAACTTGTTTCAATCAAGTTTAAATATCTCTTCCTTTTCCACCATCTTAAGGAAAACAATAAAGATCAGCAAACAAACACAATCCTGTCTGACATCACTTACCGGCCAGATTTTATCAGCAGCTTTCTGCAGGAGCTCATACAGGGGTCTTAACACAGTGCAAGCCCACTTCGATATCATCTGTCAATCACCGAATCAGAGAGATGAAAAAACCAGCAACCCACAAATGAAACATCTCGGTACAGGCTAGCAACTTTGAGTGTAGTTTCCTGCTAGGTGTGCCATGATCACACTTCATCTTTGCCTCTGCTAGCGTTAAAAACAAGAAGCTACAGCGTGCAAAGGACCCAGTGAGAATGCAGTGCCTGGATTTATACAGAGCAGTCGGCAGTTAGGAGCGGAGCGCATCGCACTCTGTATGAGGAGCAAGGGGAGAGAATTTAAATGGAATTAAATGGGAACTTAGGTGGGGAAAGGCCTATGTTAGGCCACTGGCAGGGCTTCAGCGCTCAGAGAATTTCCTAGCCTCCTCCCCACTCCTCATAGCTTTAAACCTGAGCACTGCTTGTGGCCACCTGGAGAGCCAGCGTGGCTCTCTGCATGGCCTCGGCTGGCTGCTGCGGAGAAGCCAGGGCACTCACGTCCTTGCCTTTGAGGCTGTAGGTGACTCAGGCCCACACCTGTTTCCTCTGCAGGCTGTCACCTCTTCTGGGCAGGGGGGGCTGCCAGAAAAAGTCGGGCAGACGGCGTTTACAACAGGAAACCCAGGTGTCCAGAAACACAGTTAAGGAGATTTGAATTGGCAGATTGCTTCACCCTTCCAGCAAGCGAAACTGGATAAAAACCTTTTCCAAGCTTTCCTCTAATAAATACTCAGGACACGAGGCTGACGAGTATAGGTGCCTAATGCATCCCTGTGAGCCTATTTGCCTTTATGCAGCCACACAGAAGGTGCAGCATGAAGGGGCAGGGCTGCCTGCTTCCCTCGCACCGCTCGAGTCGACCTCATGGCACACTTTGGAAAGGGAAGCGCCTCGGAAGGCACCTTCCCTGCGTGCTGTGCACCACAACGTTGCTGGGAGTTAGTCTAGTTTGTGAGCTCTTGCCAACAAAAGAAATATAATTTTATTCTATGCACGTGTGTGCCCATGCACACACACGCTTAGCATGTGGATATTTGGTCTTCTAATATAAAATGTACCCTTCTAATCTGCTTGGGCCTGCAGTGTCCTACTGCCTCCTCCATTTGCTGTAATTTGCACTGTTCACAGAAGGCTTCAGAATCCAGCCAACACACATCACAAAATTGGTAGGAAGAACCGTTACTCGTAAATTTGTGCAATTAAGTTCTTAATTTTACCCAGGAGGTCATGTCTTGAAATGCTTTCAGACCATCACAGAAGAGAACAAGCTGGCTGGGAGCAATAAGCACCATCTGAGAATCCTCCCCTAACTCAGGCTGTTTACTTTTCAGTTTCACTCACCACCCTCCAAGTACATGTCTCTTTTTCCTCGAATCCTTTTACTGTTTCTTCCTTTGAAGTTGACTTTCAAGGAAAGCTCTAGAGATCTTGGCCTTCAGAGCAGATTCAAGTCCTGATTTCTCTTCCCCCTGTGAAGAATGAACAGTACAGGCTGATGTGGTTCTACCCCACAGCAAAACTAGCTGGCTTTTGATGAGATGTGTGCCTGAGATTCTTTCCACACTGGCAACATTGCTTAAGCAGCCTTTTTCTAAAGCCTCAAGCTTTAGAGCTGGGAGATCTCACAGCAGCGCAGCTACTTAACCCCACCACGGGACAGCACGTCCCAGGAACTGGGTGCTGGCACGGGCAACCACACCACGCGGCAGCATGTCGCAGCCTTCTGGGGTGAGAGGGTCCCCCAGCATCCATGTGTCCAGCTGGCTAGTAACCTCTGTCATCCCAGAAGTTTCTGAGCAACCATGTCGGCTCCTGGTAGAAAAGACAGGAGCTTCAACAATCTACAACCTTTTCTGATCTATGACATTTGTACGCAGAGGGACCTTTACGCGCACGAATGGCCCCAAGCCGTAACTATATCAAGTTACTCACATGACCAAGTCTTTGCAGGATCCCAGCCTCAGGGACTACTGAGAGTCCAGCAGTCCTGAGCAACTGACAAAAAGACTCTCACAGCATACATTTGGGGTTGAAACACTACTTACTAGAACAAAGTGCAAACTAAGTTATACCCGTCCAGATGACACAGATTCCAAATAAGTGCAAATAAAATATTTTCCATTGCCAGAACACCATCATGTGATTTACATGTGGCATCCCTTACAGCAGAGGCGATTGAGAAGTACATCGACTAGCTGCTGTCTGCCTCAGAATTCCCCCAGCAAAGCTGGCCTAGCTGGCAATGTAGGGTGCTTAACTTCCAGGCTATTAAATCTCATTGAAATCAATGCAACTCAAGAATGTACTTAAAATTAAGTAAACGCCTACGGACTGTAATGAACCAGGATGCTGCACTCCTCTGTGTGCTTCTTTGGCTGATTTGTTTACCGAGGTAATCTCTCGGACAGAAATTAGAGAAACCTTCTAAAAGCTGTAAGAATACCTTAAATAAATGCAAGATTGTTGCATTTACGTTAAAACTACCAAGTGTAAGACCCAGTTTCTTAGTCCCTTCCTGAGATCATGCACTCACTTTGACCCTCTTATAAGCGTCTAACCGGGATAAATTCAAAGGAACATATAAACCAAGATCTTCTACCACTTGCCGATACAAGATGCATTATTGCCCTAGGCCTCGGAGAAAACTGTAGCTTTGCATTCACACTTTTAGTTAAGCTAATGAGGAGAAGAAGGAAGAGAATTTTTGAGGTGGGCTCTTCTTCCTTTCATCTGAAAAGTGGTTACTGAGTTGTTCAAAGCTTGTGTGCATAGCTCTGCGAGCTCAGTACCTCTCAGCGCCTGAGTTTCTAGAGACTACTACTGCACCGTTGAAAGGAGAGGTGAGTTCTTCCTATATGCTCCCTGGAAGCAGGTTACACACTCGGTTAGCAGAGAGCCCTCTGAAAAAGGGACATGGCTTTGCATTAAGCAGAGTTTTAAATGCTTCTCAGTTACTTGTTTTATTTTCTTCTTGTTTCCTTGCAAATGATGAAACTCCTTAGAAAGGCTCAGGCAGCACAGACACTTTCTGCTTGTGAGTCTAATAGCTTGGCTGTCCATTCTCCTCACCAGCAGCATGCCAGCATGTTTTCAGTGACTTAACGGCACTGCTACTTTGGGGTAGCTGAATGGGGAAGCAGACTGCAGCTGCTTCTAAAGGATATAAATATTTTTTACAGTCGGGGGGCTCCAGCAGTCCAACAGGATCAGGGACACCTGGGCTCTATTCCTGGCTCTTCTGCAGACCTACCATATTGTTTTGCTCCTTTCAGTAGCTCTAAATGAAGAACTTTTCCTGCCAAATTTGTAATCTTAGGTGTGAGGCTTCCATGTGAAAATTCAAGCCACTGTAAGGAATTTGGGCTGATGGGGCTAGCCTATGAATGCAAGCCCTGGCTTGCAAAATCCCATGAAATCCCATGAAAGCCATTGCACTGGTGAACACCACAAATGGCTCACAGGCCAACCTTGCACCATTTACCATTTAGCCATCTGCTCCTTTCAGATATTATTTTATGGCTTTCCTTTGTTTCCACTGAGGGCTAAACAGGAACGAAATTTTGAGTCTTGTCGCTAGCCCTTTTAAATAAATAGCTCTGCCATTGCTCTAATAAGTTTGACAAGTTGGTCCCAGGCCCTGGCCAGGAAGCTAATAAACTTCAAGTTGCTTTTCTATTGTTTTCCTAAAACAATTTGACTTCCTTTCTGATAGCCTCAAATTCCTTCAATAAAAATAGAGTAGCTGGGAGCCAGAGGAAGAGCTGAACTTGAGCCAAGTTGTGCTTACAATGCTGCCTGCGTAAGATCACATTTTTATCCTGATCCATGAAGACTCTTTAAAAGAATACCAGGCAGACAGCTGCCAGTGCATGTCAGGAACAGCTCGGGAGCTAGTCTCCCCCAGCATCGGTCCTCCAGGCTTGAGGGAACCTCCAGCCGGTGAGCCAGTGTCAGACCATAGCAGGAGGCTGAGCTCCTGGGAGCTGACTGGGGTTTGCTTACCCTATCCAGAGTGTTCTCCCTCAGACACGGATCTCTTCTGGGAGCCGAACGCTGACAGAGAGGTGGGCTCCAGCAAGACCAAGGGGCTGTGCTAAAGCTCACCCTTCAGTCAACTTCACCTGCTCCTCCCTCTACCTGTGCAGTCTCAGCAAAAAGAGGTAAAGGTCTGTTCTTTCTTTTCTTCTCACTTTGGGAAACATATACATGTATATATGTATACACACATATTTTTGTAAAGCAGCAATTCATCTAGCTGGAAGTTTACAGGACAAGATGAATGTCTGGTGGCTAAGCAGGTGAGGACTCTGCTTGAAAATGACTTGCTGATCCTTTGGACAAATCCTTTATGCCCCCTGTGGTTTGGTTCCTCCACCTGTAAAGCAAGTAGAGTGTTTATAGGAGCTGTAATTACATTATAATTTGCAAAGCACTTCTCAACTACTCAGAGATGCTGCAGAGTTGAAAAGTGGAAGCAGTAGCTGTGAGAGTGCTGTGCTTTATTTCCAGTAAAATAAAGCTGACAGCTAAGCATTTACTTTGGGATAGATGGTCATTTCTCCTCAGTGAGATGAAAACCTCTTCCAGTTTTTCTTGCTGAAAACTTTACTGGCAAGTGAGACTGACACACAGTGACATTTCATGCTTTGCTGTTTCTTGGTTCCTCTTTTCTCACTCTGTGCTGGTTTGGTACTCTGGCCTGGGAAGGGGAAAACATCCATCTATAATGGAATAATTTGGGATTTTTTACTAAATAAAAACCTGTGACTATAAAACTGTCCCCCCTCATTCAGGGGCCCACTGTCACATGCTAATCCTGTTCCCTTGGTCCCAGCCTGTCCTTGGGAATTTGCCTCCTGCTGGAGGATGTCTTCAAGCTGTCTCCAGAGGTCTAATGTATAACAGAGAACTTCCCCCTCCCTCCTTCTCTTTCAATCATATCCACACATGGGGATTTTAGATAAAATGTTTCACCGGGAAGGTACCATCCATTGGTGCTTTAGAGAAGGTACTAGAAGTGCCTGTCCAGGATGGGACAATATGACAAATCAGAATAAGTGCAGTGATGTGGCCAGGCATCAGGGATGAAATACATATGAGAAGTTTCCATCTCAACTGTTGTTGGGTGGTGGTTTTTTCTGAAATTTCCCAATGCAACAAATCTGGTATCCTCCCCAAGCACAAAGTCCTCGGTAATGGCAGGAAAGTACAAGACATTTTCCCTTCAGACAGTCTCTTGAAGTTCTCAGATCTCAGGAGAGCATCTACCCGCATTTGAAACAGCCTTCCAGCAAAGCCAGATGCTCCAAGAACATCTGTTTTATGTGAAGAAGCTCTTTCATATGTGAGCTCTCATCTATATTACTGCATATTTGCAGACCTTCTCTACGCATTGAGTTAGCTTGCTTTTTTTGTTTGCTTAAATCCCTGACACAGAATGAATCCTCCATTAAATATCCATGGGATCAACGCCGAAAAACTCATCACACAAACTCTATTCAGGATTTACCTGGCTTCTATGTGAAAGGGAGCAGCTCTGATAAGGCAATAAGGCAAGTACAGGAAATGGAATGAAAAAGGGACCTCTTAGCTTATCAGGTTCAATCCCTTTGAATAACAGGCAAGTACAAAACAAATGGCCTTTTCTAAACTTACTAAGGTCTGTCCTAAATCTCATTAGGCTTCCGCCCTCACTTGTGCTACTAGAATGCTGTTCCAGCACCTCCTTCCCTGCTCTGTTGCTTAGAAACCTTCTGATTTCCAACCTAAATTCATTCACAGCCAATTTATATCTATTTATTCTTGTGCCACATTGTCCTTTAGCTTATGTAGCTCTCCTCTCTCCCTAGCACTTACTTTCCCAACCCCCAATTCCTAGAAGTATTTATAGGCAGCAAATTTTTCCTCTCTTAACCTTTGTTCTGCCAGACTAAGTAACTAAGCTCCCTTATAGTATTCACCCTGCAGGCACATCGCACCATGTTTTAATTACTTTGGGTAGCTGCACTAGCATGAAGTTCAGTGCAAAATAATTAATGCAGAAAACTCAGACTGGTACCGCATCTATTTTCAAATCAGCTCAAACATCTCCCTGCAGTCACTTCTGTGACTGATAAATAAACATACTCTTGGCCAAGAGACACCCTCTGTCCCTCTGATCACCCCGTTGCCTTTCTTTGCACCTGTTCCAGGCTGAATATCTTTCTTGAACGTGGGTGAGCAGCACTGCACACACTATTCTGGAGGGGTCTCGAGTCCTCTTGGACGGCATTAATCTCACTCGCTGCAACTGGAAATACTGCTACGTCCTGAAAGCTCACTTGCCTTTTTCACCCCCACATAGCATTGCTGGTTCCTCCTCCTTTGGTGACCTTCACCCAGGACTTTCCCCATCTCAGTCCTGCCAACTAGGAACTCCCAGTTGCTAAAAGATATTCCTGTTACTCTCTGAGCAACAAGGTCCTAGCATATGACTTTGCACTCTCTCATTTAACCTCACCTCGATCACTCCAGTCACAAAAAGCCTCCAGGTCTCCTAGTGCTGGAATCCACCTCTGTCCTGACAATGCCTCCCAGCTTTGTTCATCAGCAGATTTCATTAGCATTTCTACTTTCAGTGCCAAGGTAATTAACACAAATATTTAAAAAGATCAGTCCTAAGAGCAATCTTTGAGCAGCCTCACAGATAACTTCCCTTCAACCTATTAGGGAACTGTTGTCTCAATTCTGTCAGTCTCTTACCCACTTGAGGATTTCTCTAATAATCCCTGCCTTCTTCAGCTGAATCTTCTCCACTACTCTGCTTCTCCTGGGACACCATATCTATGCCTTACTGAAGTCCAGGTAGACAAGGTCTGCTATGTTTCTTTTACCTAGAGGGTGGGGAATCTTACCCCAAGAAAGCTATTTACCTTTGATCAAAAGATGGTACGTGTTGCCCTATTTTTCCCTTACCTCCTGGCTTTATTTCTCCTTTCCTTCAAAATCTGTTCCACAGCATCATAAACTGCTGAGATCTGCAAGCTGCACATGGCAAGCTGTCAGCTGTTCTCCTCATTCCCACTGTCTGGGGGAGCATTCTCTTCCACTTGCTCTCCTCACTCAAGTCTACAAGTTTTGCATAGCAGTCTCTTGGGGAGGGGAGGAAAAATCCTTCTTCCCAGCTTACCAGCAGGCAAAACAGCTATTTCTCTAGCTGTGGAGCTGAAGAAACTGCCACGACACCTCTGTTTTCCCTTGAAGAGGGTGCAGTAGAGAAGAGAAGGGACGACACATTGAGGTGCTGGCTGAGATATCCATACAACACCTCTACCCACCTTTCTGTCTTTTGCCTCCCTGTCTGCCTTCACCCATTTCCTTTCTGTGCATCAACATCCAAATAGTTACCACCACCACCAAAAAGAGCTCATAACGGTTACCTCACATGCATGATGCATATATTTGACAGAAACCTTCTCCCCTCCCTCATTCATTCAACAGAACTAGACTGTATCTGCTGGATTCAGAGATTAACTCTCTGGGAGAATGAGTATGCCACACAGGAACAATACTGGGATAGGAAACACAAAGGGGTGAGCAGGGAGAATCAGACCTGATCGCCCTGAGTGTACAGCAAAGTGTCAGCCACGCAGGGAGGGGACTACATTTCAGACAGCTCACTTGCAGGACCTGCCTCTCTATAGCACGTGAGAAAAACTTGACAAGCCTTAGCTATCTATCCCAAAGCCATCTGTGAGCTGGATCTGTATTATTAACACCTTTTTTTGGACACTTCTATAACGAAGTCCTTGACAATTTCACTGGCATAAAATCAACAGGACTTTACATAATAATGCTTTATGGAAATTACTCCAGAAAAACAAAAGCACACAGTGATATTCTCCTTCCCTTGAAATTCCATCAGAGCTATACAACTGCCAGGCAGGAGAGGGAGAAACAACTCCAGAAACATTCTTGTTTAATTTCAAGTCACAGAAAGCCTTTCAATGAAGTTAGAAATGAAGTGGCAAATGACTATGGATTTCTCCATACCAGGAGTTTACTGAGCTGCCATGGGAATTTACTGTGCACTGTATGTCCTGCACTAACCATCAGTGAGGATTCAGCCCTCTTGAAAAGGAGTTGCACTTTTAATTTCAGAGTGAGTGTGTCCACCCACACAGGGCAAGCCTCCAGAGGTAGCCTCTGCACAGCACTGTCCCCCGTGTAGGCTGGCTTTCAATTTTGTGACTAAAGGGGATACTAAATTAGGGGGAGAACAATGATTAGAAGAGTTGCCAGCCCTGTGTTTTAGTCTCTGGACTGCTTTTGCTTCATGATCTACACTAGCTGCTGCATAGGGACCACTGAGCAATTATGTTCTGGATGGGAGAAATCTAGCCCAGGAAGGATTGCTGGAGGGACACCCGCCAAAGCTTGTGCACAGCAAGCCAGTTCTCAGGTAGCAGAGTCTTCCGTGCAAATCTCACTCTCCTGACACTGGGTCTTTGAGACTAGCCTTTATCAAAGCCAAAAGCCATCTCTGACTGACCTTCCTCTCTGGGGCCTGCCTGATGTGCAGGAATCAGAGGCTCGACTTGACGCGTACATGAAATACAAGACCTCCAGACACTTGATGTGCCAAAAGCATTTTTTAGAAAGGCCCAAATGCTCATGTGCCAGACTGCGTGTGCAGGGAGGTGGTGGTGCAGGGTGTCTCAAAAAACACCTCTCCTGGCAGGCAGGTTATACTCTATTTATCAGTAAAGGAGCCTGTAAAACCCTCCCGGGAAGCATCAAGTGCCCTATGGGACAAGGCTGAAGCTGTGCTGGGCATGTGGTCCAAGCCAGCAGACCAAGTCCTATGTTATTTGAAGAGGTGGAAGACCCTGCTCCACATGAACTCTGCTTTGCCAGATTAAGCTTGAACAAGTCAGAAAAATGTCTTTCATCGACATCTTGCACGGAAAAAGCTTCCCAGGGTCTGGCTGGTGTAACTGTGGGGCAACCCTGTCTCTTCTCGTTTGAGAAAGGCTTAGACCGTGGCATGTTATCTGGGGGAGGAGGTGCAAGGAACAGCAGTAGCGGCAACTGGAAGGGACAGCACGAAGCCGGCAGCGAGTGCATCCTGTCCGCATGGGGAGGGTGGCATGGGGAGAGGCTGAGAATGGAGAAGGAGGAATGAGATCCATGGTCTTTAAAGGAAAAACAACAGGAAACTAGGTTTGAAAATAGAAAGATTAAGCTGGAGGGGGTGGGAGAGACAAGAAAAGTAGGTGAAGAAAGAAGAGGGGGAAAGGCAGAGAGGCAGTGGAGAAGACAAAGTGACACAGAAAGGGGGTGGAGAAAAAGAGAGGAAGAGAGAGAGAACCATATTAAAGGAATAAAACCAAGCAACTGAGAAGAACAAGGAGTCCAACTCAACTGCAGAAAGGAAAAGTGCTAAAGCAAAGGAGACAGAAGACAAAATACTCGAAATAAGGTAAGTAACCATGAGGGGAAAATAACAGAACTGCAGAAGCATTGATGGCAGCTCAAGCTGTCACACTCAAGGGGAAAAGAGCATGAGGGGAGAGAAGGACTTGGTGAGGCAGGAAAAGAAGGATGGCCAAAAATAACTTAAGAAATTTACTTTTTCTTTCAATTTCTCTCCAAAACATTCCCACTAGTATCAAGATGGGCTTGGGACATTTTAAAAATTAAACTCTTTTTGCTACAGGCAGCTACAGAAATGACAAGGAAGCCTCCCTGCAATGAACACGGATACCGATAGATTTCAATGTACAGGAAAGCAGGATAAGAGCCCCAAGTATCCTCAGACAGTATAATGTGCAAATTGCAGTTTCTGTCAGATCCCATTTCAGCATGCTGTCAGGCTGCTCAGGGGAGGGTGGTGAAGGGAACTCTTACCTATGAGAGGCTCTCAGGGTATAAACACTTTATCAAGTGTTTCCGTGAACCGCCTATATACTCCGAAGTGCACAGGATGGTTTCAAAATATTGCAGTTTCTTTTCCTTGAGAGTATTGCATCCTGGCTGGTCTGTGACATGGAGCCTGGGAATGTAACTCAAATGTAGAGAAGCGCCTTGCTCGTATCTCCCAGTCACCCGTACTGTGCACGCTGCAGGGGGAATGCCTTTCTTCTCCATCCCAACACTGCCCAGGGCAGCCTCAGCAGAGAGGCACACAGACCTAGAGGGACAAACGCCCTCTCCCACTAGCAGCTGCTGCTTCTTTTTATTTGCCTTCCTAACTTTTCCCCCCTTTTTGTACTTGGAGTAATTATTCAATTACATTTCCATTATTTAATACTTCTAGCATTGCCAACACATATTTCAAACAGTAGTCCAGCTTGAAACACAGTACCCCTATACATCCACCTGGAAAGAAGCAACGAAATGACTGTAAAGGTTGCTGCTATTTGCCACCTCTGATCTGTGGTGACTCCTTTGATTTCCTAAAGGGTCATTTTACTGGCCATTTCTCGTGTCTAATGAGCTTTGTGGCACTCTGACTTTAACAGCTCAGGTAAACTGAGGCAGTGCTTCTGTCCCAGAAGTACTGTAAAAACCATCAGAGAATCGCATAAGTAGCACTTCTGGACAAACTCCAGCTAAAAGAGTCACAAGCTGAATGAGCCTTAATTGTTGAACTCTTCCTCCGTGCTAATAAACCTGTCAAAATACCTCAGAGAAGCAGTATGTGTAAGAGTTTTTCCCTACTGCTGCCTATGTGATTCTCTCTTTAAGGCTAAAGAACTTAATGCATGTAATATATGTATGCATATATGTGTGCAGCTAGGAGCAGGTTAAACCATTATTCAGAAGCCTCTTAGTATTCAGTATTTGCACCAGAAGCCAAACAATTTGCTGGTCTTTTCAAAATCTACTCTGAGAAGACCGCAGAAGATTTCTAACTTTCTTCCCCCTTTCCTTGGGAGCAGAACAGTAGTTTAGGAGAATTCCTGAGGCTTCAGGGTTTAAAATACTCATCAGGCTCCGGTCACTTGGGAACTATGTTAAGTATTCCTGCTACTAAAACTATTCAGGGTTGTTGATTTTTTCCACTCAATGATATATATTATCACAATACTTTAGTATTTCGGACTTTTGCATGAAAAATTTAAATCTTGCCAGAAAATACAGACCTTCATACCCTAGCCTCTCTTCTCTTTTTGACCTTCAGACAGATTTCACACATTCTGCACGTTTGCCCTTGTTTTCTAACTTATCTCGCAGCACTGAAAACAGACAAGAAGGAATGAGTAATTCAGCACTATACATTGTCATTAGGGAGCACATTTCAGAGACTGCTCTACACCTTGGGTGCTGTTGTATGAGGCACAAGGACAGAGGCTTAAAATTAGAAGTAGTTCCCAGGAGCCACCAGAGAAACTTCAACCTTTGGGCTAAGAATTCACAAAGAGGGGAAAAAAATGATTTTTATTGCTGTTGATAAGCAACAGAGAGATCTCTATGAACAATACTCTAGCATGCCAGCTCTTTCCTGAAACAAAGAAATATTCATGCCACACAGCATGTAATGAATATAGAGATGCATGCTTCTAAATCTCTCTAGTGTATCTTTAAAGAAGAGCCAGTGGTTTTTAATGTAAGAACTAAGGGATTTACACTTACATTTCTGTCTTTCTTCATTATCTTTGTCATTTCGGACATGCCTTGAGAATGGTTGAGAATTTCCATACAAACTCCTCTCCCTTAGAAGCAGAAAAGCTGACAGATGCCTTGGCCAGGGCACAGGGTCACTCGGGAAGTGAAGCCAGTCCGGTGAGGGTGACTGCTGCAGAGCTCCAGGGTCTTCAGCTGCACTTGGATGTCTGGTAAAGAAGGGAGGGAATAGAAAAAGTGTCTCCAATTTAAAGTCAGATAAAGCTATCCAAGAAGACTGAGGTTAATTATTGCTTCTTACTCCACTTTCTTCTGTCATGAAGGGGCAAATTAAACCACGTTTCTTCACAAATGGCCCCTCAGTGGCATCTCTCATCTTCTGGATGTCTGACTTTTAGATGTGGTCCAACTGGTGGAAGTGATAAACTCTCCCACTCCAGCGTTAACCAGACAGAGCTCTGCTTTGAACATACTTTATATAGTGCTAAGTACACTGAAAAAAAAAAACCAGATTAGCAACATCTCCAAACAGCTTCCAAAATTAATGGGCACTTTTTACCTTAATCTCTCACTGCCTTAGTTCCTCAGCTGTAGAGCTGATCTAATACCATCTCCTCACCTCCAGGTGGTAATGAAAATAAGTAAATTAATAATTGTGAAGCAATCAGATACCGTTGTGATGAAAGCCATAGGAAAACCCATGAGGAAACTAATAATTCTGTCTTTAGAACTGGACTTGAATAATGTACTGTAAATGAGGCACAGGCCACCCACTGAACAATGACGAGAAAACAAAACATTGAATAGCTGCTGCTCAAGAAAGCCCCAGCGAGGCTGGCACAGAATAAGGCAGGCATCCTGTGCAAAGAATGAGGTGACAATGTGAGGATGTGGTTAAAGACTCATAGCTATGAGGCACAGGCACAAAGAGATTGAATTAAGATGACTGAGAACAGTAATTCTAGCGTTTCCTAACTCCCTACTGCTGGGTTTTGCAAATTTAATATTGGTTGATTTCAAGGGCGGGGGGGGGGGGGGGGGGGGCGGAGGGGAGGAATGTGCATATATAGGTACATACACTGAGTATATAAAATAATCCACTCACAAGTTATCACCAGACTTTGCAATGAATGAGAAATTAAATACCTGAGGCAAGGATACAGCAATGAGGCTGGAGCATGAAGAGAATCCTATGGATTTTTTGAAAGAAAGAAGAAATGAGATTTGACAAGGTAGTACTAAGTGGGAAGTAGATAGTTACTGAAAATTTCCCCTTCCTAAAGCTGAAAGCATTAACAGTCTGGGTGCTGTAGAGAGTTAAGTGGTCAAAACTGCCAAAAAGCTGAAGCAAGGCTCGGGACAGGGGAAAGCTCGACTGTGTGAGAGCAACGGGAAAGTGATAGGCAGGGAGACACTGGGGGGAGAAGAGGGAAGAAAGGATGGGAAAAGTCTGAATGAGAGCCCTCTCCTTCTCCCAGTACCTCTCCAGTCTGTTTTATTTCAACACTGTAACAAGTTGCATCTCATGCAGTCTATGAACCAGCCTAAAATCACGCGGACAGGTGTTTTTTTTCTGCTATATTGGGCCCAACGTGGCGCCTGTCATCACCTCCACGTCTCCTTATACCAGCCTCCTCCACTGGCTAAGCAGTGCCTAAGGTCAGTTTCTCTCAGCAGAGCTCAGAAACTGCTTTACTACAGCAGTCCCCAAATTTCCTCGTATGTTTCTGTTTTCCGGAGTTCCCTCTGCCCTGTTTGGCTGTCCTCTCTCCTGTATACAGTACTGCCCAGTTTAGCATCAGCTGCAAATTCATGTAAGTTAGCTTCTCCCTGGAAAGATAAAGAAACTGTAAAGAGCATCAAGCTCTGTAATCCTGAACAGGATGCTCTTCATCCTGTTAGTTAAGGAGTAAGCTGAGTAATATCCATTAGCCTCTTTGAAGCATTTACATCAGAGAGAAAACTGATGTTTTTTTCTAGCAAAAAGCACACGTGAGCCTTCATTTAGCTTATCCCAAGTCCAGTTTTGTTGTGCTCTCTAAGCAACTGTGTTTCTCTAAGGCACAGAGATAATCCCAAGAGAATTAGAGGGTGCTCCTTCCATGCAGAATGTAAGCCTGCATACCACGATCACATAACTGTTTGATGCAGGCTTTTCAAACACAGTGGGACAAATTCATTGCTCAGCTTGACTCATCTGAATTCAAGGTCTTTTCTGTTCTTGGTCTCCTGCATCTACATCAGGCAGAGCTTGGCCCTAATGTCTGGATATATGAAAGTACAATTTGACCATGGCCAAGGAGGAGAGAAAAATAGCATTAGATGGGCTGGATAGACAAATAATAAAAATCCAGCTAACTGGGAGTCTGCAGCTTCCACCATCACTTCAGATTAAAATATTCTACAGAGTACTGTCTTCCGTGTGTGTAACACATTCCTGATGTACACACGTGGAGGTGTTGAGTGATTTCCCTCTGTCTGGGTGTCTGTGTGCGTCAGGATGGGTGTGAGTTCAGGAGGTGACAGGTCATTCAACTCCCTTATCTTCTCACCCACTTTCTTTTTTGTGAACTCTGAGATTTTCCACATTTGGAGAGGAGGGGAAAAGCATACCTCATGAAGGAATAGCAAGCTGTCTGCAACTGCAAGCAGGGCCAGTGGTCTGGATACAAGCATGGCCCTTCCAGAAATTGCAGTGAACTCAGGAGGAGCAGAGACATGAGAAACATTTGATGTCTGTCTTCTAGGACAGGAGCTGTTAACATGGAGCCCTGCCTCTTCCATGAGACTTTAGCACTGGAGTCAAAGTCACTCTCCCTGATACTGATTCAGCACAGGACTTTGAACCCAAGCAACTAGAAAGGAACCTATGCAAACACGTCAGACTTTTTTTTAATAAGGCGTAAAGAAGTACCAAAGTACAAAACTATTTAGTCCCGATCCATGCACAGATGAGAATTACAAATTTGGCTAAAGAACTGGCCTGTTTCAGGCAGAAACTTACCACAAGTACATGCATGCACATATGAAGCCAGAGGGATAGTGCTTGGAAAACAATGCCTAATGAGTCACTGCTTGTCTATTGTATACACGTATGAAGGAGCCAATGTCATTAAACAGTGAACAAAAAGATACATGCTGAGGTGGGCTTTAGCATTGATCTATGTCGCAAAGCTCTGAAAAGCCTCTGGAATTCAAAGCATCACACCCACGCTGTACAGTGCATTTCTAACTTTATTCATCTTTTAATGTTGTAAGCCATGTGCCCCCAAAATGCTTCCTGACCAGGTCCTGGCAACAAAGGAGCACTGTAGATGTACACTGAAAAGGCTGGTTCTTCTTTTTGGGCACTGACCGCAGCTGCGGGCTCTGCCAGCAATAACAAGATGTTGACCTCCTAGAAAAGCACCAAAAAAACCCCCCCAAACCCACACCTCTGGTTCTGCCAGGTGTACCTGCTGTCGAAGGGTAGCACGAGGGGGATTTCTTTCAGGTGACCACAACAGTATTGTCCCAGGGCACAGGAGAGAAGGGCTGCAGTCTGTAGAACCAGATCTTCTTGCGCTATAGAAGCAGCTTTGTGTCGCTATCACCAAGTCTAAGAGGACAGAAAAAAGGACACAAGTTTGCAGGTCACAACCCTGAGCTCTGTCCCTGGACTGCCTCTGCCACAGTGACCTTGAACAAGCAGTCTGCCCTTTCTGTACCCCAGTGATCACCATCTGCAAGATAAAGATGACAGCATCTGCACTGCGTGGGATGCTGCGAGGCTGGACTACTGTTAATGGGGGGCTGGAGATCCTTAAGTGAAGGTATAGCTGTAGAGCAAAGCAGCATTAACTGACCTCCAGCACAGAGCTGAAAGTGTCCTTCCCAAGTGTCTACAGTGTGAGCAGCCAGTTTTGCAGTGCGGGGACCACTCAGGTCTGGCTGCAGTCTGACAATTGTCAACACAGGGGAAAAGGTCTCTGCCCACATACCCCCCATGGCAGCTATCTGTTGTGCCACATGCTGGCCTGGACCTGCCGTGAGGTGACACAGCTGGAGGAAGGAAGGCCACAAGCAATTCCTAGGCACTGACCATGCCACAGCTGGCCACTGCACAGGGCTGTCACATCTCATGTGCCCAGTACCTAGAAGAGACATCTGCCTCCCCATTCGGTAGTTCAGAAGGGATGGACTTTTTGCACGGCCTCCACCCACAGTCCCATGTCCGGTGCGTAAGCCTCTTCAAAACATCTTGAGCCCCAGCCTTCCGGTTCTCTGGGACATCTGATTAACTGTCGTATACATACACTTGTATCCAACTGAGCAAATCACATGCAGATTGGGCAAAAATACAAGGGCTTTGACTTTGTTACTTTCCTCCTGCCTGGGAACCGTGCTTTGGAGGAGCTTTCCTTGGAGACCCTCTCTGTGCACCCCTGGGACCTGCCAAGGGGAAGAGGTGAGCTCAGCAAGGGAGAGCAGAAACAGTGTTATAATCAGGTGCTCCACTTTATTTTAGAAACATCCTGCAGAGATGGCGACCTCCTGTCACTTTCCTTGTGGGAAAAGTTAGTGTGAAGTGTCAAGCTCAGCTATTTATATCACTGCTGATAGTCTCGCCTGTCTTCTAAAGAGGGGAAAACTTTCTTCCTAACAACCCCTAGGGAAATAAATTCATATAAAGATGATGATTGCACAGGAACAGCCCTTCTGGCTCTCTGGCGTGAATTTCCTAGCTGTTCCTCAAAGCCCTGGCTAGTTCAACCAGAAGGAGTGCGCCAGCTGGAGCAAGAAGCTGTGGTGTGAAACACTTGCCTGTCCTTCAGGCCATGCAGCATCACCAAGCGGATGGGCAAAACTGCTCCGAGAGCAATGGACACTTCCCCTCCCACAGAAGAAGGTAGTGCAAAAAAGGAATGGCGGAGAGCAGCCCGTGACTGCCAGCCGGGCATACCAGCAGGTGCCATCCCCGCTGGGGTATTTTTATCACGGAATTTGGCAGTCACAAGGCAGCCCGGAGCTGAGTGAACTCCACGCCTGGCCTGCGGTGTGATATTCGGTTTTCCCCAGCTTTAGTAGCGTTTCAGGTGATGATTAAGCCAGGACGGCCACGTCGCTGGGTTTGTGCCAGGCTCCGCTGCTCTTTGTCACATACGCGTTTCCCGGTGCCAAGATCCCATGACTGCGCACAGCTCCTTTGTTGATCCAGCAGAAAGCTGTCAGCCAAAAGCACTGCTGGGCAGCGGCCCAGCCTACAACTCTGCATGAAGATGCATGACTCTGCTGTCAAGACAGTCTTCTATCAGGTGCTGAGGCCCTGCAAAGATACCCAGAGGTGTCTTTTGCTGAGTCACACCAGAGTGAGACAAGATTTGTCCGACTGAGTCCAAACTAGGGATATAAAAGGCCACAGATGCTCACACACCGAGAGCTCAAAGCATACGAGGACAACAGTAGTCTGGGAATGAGGAAAGGGAACTATATGGAAAAATCCCAAGAATAGTAAAGCCCTGAGGAGAAAGGCTAGGTCAGAGGCAGTCCTGCATAGCCAGGAAAAGCTGTCAGGGGGTGACAACAATCCTTTGCTTGCTGGCAGCAGAGAGCTAGATGCTCTCTTCTGTTGTTCTAGAAGACTGCTGGTGTGGCATCGCAATAACTCGCTAATAACTAAAAAGCATCTAAGCCAAAAACACTGCTGTGTTTTTGGAAAAAACAAAAGAAGAAAAAAAGAAGAAAAAACAAACAAACAAACAAACAAACACCAAAAACAAAAGAAGAAAAACCAAGAGAGACTCCTCTTGGTTTCCAAAACCCGTTATCCTGTGGCCACCTACGCCCTTGCAGTAGCCACCTCGCCTCTCTATAGGGCTGTAGCAAGATGATCAGGAGGTGTCTTGGGGCAGCCCCTCCTTTAAACAGCCTGTGAAGGGGAGCAGCCAGCAGGGAAGGGCAGGGAAAATGGCCCTATTATCTAGTCTAAGCCTCACGGCTGCCAGCCTTGGATCCTTCTGGTTTACATCCTCTTGGAAAATTTTGTGCATGTGTGAGGCAGGTGAATTACTGTTATTCTCGCATCCATTACCATCTTTTGTTTCTGGACTCCTCTTGTACTTACAGTTGCTTTACTTTGTGTTCTGTACACACCGATTTTTACAATTTGCGAGTGTCTAGGTTTAGTAGTCTTCCCTAGGGAAAACAAGCCATAGTAAAACCCCAAACTACCCGCCCATGGTAGAACTGATGGGAAGAGGTATTCAGTTTGTGATGGCACATACCCATGGCAGAAAGAAAAACTCAGCCTTTGGCACAGCCAGGGAGAATTGTGTTCATTTTTACCCTAACAAGCAAGGTGAATTAAGAAAATGCATCTGTCAGCTAACAACAGCAGGAGCAATAGGGGCACCTGCAAACAACATAAACTCACCTGGAAAAATGAGGACACCCACCATTGTTCGTGCTGTCTTGGAAGGAATATCTCACTCTTACAGTTGTGATACAGTATATTGACACAGGATGTACCTGTAGGTAGCTGGTTGCCTTGTCTGCTCTCTAGGAAAAAAAAAAAAAATTAAACCCCCTGATTTCAGTGCAACAGTCTGTAAATATTTCCCATCACTGATTTATCTGCCTGTATTTAATCCCCTGGTGCTCACAGAATGAAGCCATATGCTAATTTCTCCAGAGTGCAGTAACTGCACTAAAGCCATTTCAGAAGGTAAGACAGACCCACACATTCACCAGTTTTTACCAGTCCAGACAAGAGGAGTCAGAAAGACTAGGTGATTTTCTGTGTTACTGCTCCTCCAGTTCTGGGCTGGCAGCAGATGAAAGCTTCTGCATACGCCAGGCAGCCACCAGGATCCACACCAGCACGACTGCAGCATACCTGCCAAAGCAGGGAAGAGCCAAAGCCCATCCTTTGCTTCCCGGTATGCCCCTTCTCCTTCCTCACACGGCTTCCGACAGGCGGAGGGGGCAGCAAGTGGTCACCTCCCTGCCTCCTTACACGGGCAATCCTCACCTTTCTGCACGGCAGCCCTCAGCAGCACCAGGAGTTTAAGGATTCAACCTGCGATCTTTGTCCCATCCATCCTTGCAGATGGACACCGCATATAAACAAGTGATAGCA
The DNA here is from genome assembly GCF_929443795.1 of Astur gentilis. Lineage (NCBI taxonomy): Eukaryota > Metazoa > Chordata > Aves > Accipitriformes > Accipitridae > Astur > Astur gentilis. Next base: position 16,751,993 of record NC_064900.1, on the reverse strand, counting down.
TAAATCATCATGCGCTGCTACATTAAATTAGATCACTCACATAACCAGAGGGAGGGATATTGTTCCCCCAACAAGTCTATCTCTCTGTTCTCCAGCTTTTGCTCACAGGAAACCTACACAATATTGCTGCAGTAAATTTTCAGCTTTTAACAGTGTCTGCTCTCCACAGACATTCTTTGTACAGTAAAAATAATTGGCTCTTAAAGACAAGACAAGGGACAATAAAGAAGGGGAGTTAACAATGTGGTCCCTACGGCTTTTGGGATTTACCTTGTCTAGTGCTTTTAATATTTCATTATGATGATGATGAAGTTCTTCATTTGTTTATTAAAAGGATATTTTAAAAAAGAGCAACTGTGGGAGAATATTATCTCCGAGGTAATACTGCACACTTTATAGCACCTAGCCCTTAACTCATGCACAAGGGAGAGCTTTGCAGTGCCCTGGGAAGGTAAGCATGGTGAATATAACTGGATGAAGTGATTGCTCAAGCACTCCCACAGAGCCCCACAAAAGATGGATTAAACCCATCGTTCTCTTTTTATCCATGAGGTTAAGTGACTTGGCCAGAAACAGTCTGTCAGGAGCAGGCTCTCCGACATCTTCACTGCAATCTTACTATCAGCCCGCCAAACCCTTCCTCTCACCTACCAAATGGCACTTCCCAGGAGCTGCTGGTCCTTGGGAGGCATTTCAAAGGAGGCTTTTTTTCTTTGTCTGTGTCATTTGAACTGTGAATTTTGTTTCAGAGCTTAAGAAAAAGAGGAGGAAGCGAGATCCACCATGTAGATTTTGCAGCAGTTCCCTCTCAGAGAGGCATGACGGCGGCAGCAGATTAGGTTTACAGGACTGGCACAGCTCACCAAAAGTCTTAACATTCCCCAAACCATTTGCAACTTGTAAATGAAACACTTGCAACTGGCAACACTGCAAAACCTATGGGCAAGGGGCGGGTGGGCAACAGGAAGGTTTTCTCTGTATTTCTTTCAGTAATGGCATCGAGCTCAGAAACGAAGTCCAGAGCTGCGAGCACTTCACGTTCCAGGGCACAGGTATTGCACAAAGGCAACATATGAAAGCGCCGAGGCACTGCTCAGACCAAGCTGTAGACTCCAGTCTTATCTCCCAGGGGATCAGCCCATTAAGGATTCCCGAGAGCACAGTTTGCAGACAGATGACTGCTGCTTTAACGACACAGTCCACAGAGGATGCAATATGCAGACCGCAGTGAAAGGACTTTCTGAACCAGGAATAAATCTGGCTCACCCTCAAAGTTTTGGCAGCCCTTTTAACAGGTTGTAGTTGGGTTATGCAAAATAGATCACTTTATTTTTCAGTAGCTGAATAAAAAAACCCACAAACAAACCCAAAGCATTGTTTTCAGTGGATGTGAAACAAAGTTTTCAGCAAACCAGACCTCATTCATTTCAGGTCAAATGAAAACATTTCCTTTCACACAAACCACACAAATCATTTCACTCCATGCATTCCCAGTTGGGCATTTCCTAACCCTCCTTAGAATCACTCTTGTCTATTTTCTCCCACAGAGGCTGTGTCCAATTCTCCCTTCAACACTCCTCACCCCTCCTGGTGAGCAGAAATGGGGGACTGGAGTTTCCTGGGAGAGTTCCTCGAGGAGGTCCACAAACACTCGACAGTGGTGGGGAAAGTCTGGTTGACCGTGCTCTTCATCTTCCGGATGCTGGTGCTGGGTACAGCAGCTGAGTCCTCCTGGGGGGACGAGCAGTCTGACTTCATGTGCGACACTCAGCAGCCTGGCTGTGAGAATGTCTGCTATGACAAGGCTTTCCCCATCTCCCATGTCCGGTTTTGGGTCCTCCAGATCATCTTTGTCTCCACCCCATCTCTAGTATACATGGGCCATGCAATGCACACCGTGCGCATGGAGGAGAAGAGGAAGATGAAGGAGGCAGAAATAGAAGCCCGTGAGATGAAAAACAACGGTGACACATACTACCAGCAGAAGTGCCCCGTGGCAGAGAAGGCTGAGCTGTCTTGCTGGGATGAATCAGGAGGCAAAATCATACTCAGGGGCAGTCTGCTGAACACCTACGTCTACAGCATTTTGATTCGCACTGCCATGGAAGTGGCCTTCATTGTGGGACAGTACATCTTGTACGGGATCTTCCTGGAGACCCTGTATATCTGCCAGCGGGCACCTTGCCCCCACCCTGTCAACTGCTACGTTTCCCGTCCCACAGAGAAGAACGTGTTCATCGTCTTCATGCTGGCTGTGGCAGTGCTCTCCCTATTCCTCAGTCTGGCTGAGTTGTACCACTTGGGCTGGAAGAAAGCCAAAGAGAGGTGCTCCCGGTCTTACAAACCCAGTCCCACCACAGCCCCCGGCAGATTGGAGTCTGCCCCGCAAGTGGAAAGGGCCCAGATGTACACACCTCCACCAGATTTTAACCAGTGCTTGTCAAGTCCCAACGGGAAGTTCATCAGCCCCTTCAGCAACAAGACAGCCTCCCAGCAGAACACCGCCAACTTCGCCACCGAGAGAGTCCATGGCCAGGAGGATGCTGCTGGTGAAGGGCCCTTCATTAAGTCCAGCTACGTGGAGAGTCCAGAGGTGACCAACGAATGTGCGGCACCCGCCTTCCCCGAGAACTACTTCAATGAGAAACGCCGGTTCAGCAAGACCAGCCGTGCCAGCAGCAAGGCAAGGTCAGATGATTTGTCTGTGTGACCTGTCTCCAGGAGGGATGAGGAGAAGGAGCAGTCTTAGCACTTAGTAAAACTTCTGCAAAGCGGACTCCAGTCTCTTGCCACTAGGCTCTCTCTGTTCTAACACACTCTTGCTCCTTTTCAGTGAACATCATTGTTATATTGCAGACAGCACCTCTCACAGCTTAAGGCAGGGACAGCCACTGGGGGACACGCATGGAAGAGAAGCACCAATCTTGAGATGTGAAGCTCTCGGCCATATTTTCATCATGGGACCCACAGAGGTTGGAGACTCACCATCTTTAGCCTGGTAGAGCACAGGCCAGCAGACTCCTGAGGCTGCCCAGCAGGTATTCGCCGCGACACCGTATTCAACAGACTGACTGGACCTCAACCCCCTTGCATCTTCTTTGATGCCTATTCAACATCCTCTACATCAGCTTGGCAATTATACTGAGCTGAAGCTTCTCTCACTGGCAGGGAGCAGAAACACACCAGTAGGCTTTCTGAAAGACTTTCTCATCTGCTTTGTTCTCGCTCTTTCTAACTGTCCCTTTCTCTACCTGAGCCCAGATATTTTATACCAGTTTACCTATAAAATAAACCCTACTTGAATTTTTTGACACTGTGTATAGAACTCTTCCCCACAAATAAGGACGTCCATGGTCCCCCATGCACAGCTGCCTCGCGTCCAACATTGGAATCCCTTCCTCATTCCTAAGTCAGCGCTGAAGACTGGCCCCAGGGATATCGCTTAGACGACCAGTTGATGAAGACTAGGGAATTTTCCCAAGATACTTATGTCATCAATTCTAAGCAAGACATCCATTAACAGAAATAGAGACTCTCCTGTGAGAACAGATATCTTACTTGTAAAAGAGACAAACTATCATGTGGAAACAAAGTGGGTTTCCCTTTTTAAACTCGTCTTTCAAGCAACCTGAATGCTGCTGAAAGGGTGCTGCCAGCAGCCCCCTTGAGAGAAAACCATTCTCTGTTTATCTGCAGAAGAAGTACGGCCTGTGTCTTCTTCTCACTAACCCACCAAAACACTTCAGCATCTTTTGCAAGGAGCAGGAGTCCTCTCCGGGTCCTGCACAACATTCAGCTCTTGGCTGCTCTCTCAAGCCTACCAGCCAGTGCAAGCCAAGATATTTGTCCTCGCAGCAAGTCCCTGTTCTGCCATCAGGTCATCTTCATCTCCACTCCATCCCTAGCACATATGGCATAAGAAACCACCCGTGGACCAGCTCCTTCCACCACTGTAGCCTCTCAGAGAAACCATTGGGCCCAAGACTGCAGTCTGGTGGCTGAGGTCTGTAGGCAGCTCCCACTCTAGATATGTTTTCTCAGTGCAGGGCTGACATCCCTCTTTTAAAGAGGTTTGCTAAACAGAGCTAAGCTGCTCCCCGTTGTTTACCCTGCGCTGCCTTTTTGGACACAGGCCACAGCTTCCCAATATTGGACTGCATGAGCGAATGGCCGGGGACCAGCTGATGAGGGGACTGAGCCATTCCCTTTCTTAGGGACACTGAAAGGGATTGTGAATCCTTGCTCCTGATACATAGGTAGCTTTGGTACAGTTCCCTGTACATATACATACATATTCACACACACAGAGGGGGAAAACCATTTTTTTGTTCGTAAGGTGGTTTATATACATGTATTTCTTAATAGTTAATTGTGCCTAGGTTTCTCCTAATAAAGTTCTAACTCCATCTCTCCTTGCTGATGTTTATCCTCTCACGTGGCTGAGAAAGAGCTGCTAGCATCGATCAGGCTGCCTGCCAGCCTCTGCTGCTCAGAGATCACAAAAATTCCCATCGCCCAGAGTGGCAGGGATGAGGGGAGGGCTTGGCCAGGGGGATAAATAATAAACATTGGGAAATGATTGATTGACTGGCTAACAGAAACCCCCTCCAGCTCCCCTGCCTGCCTCTGAAGTACCAAGGAAGACTGGGAAGAGCTGGCCAGAGAGCAGAGCTTCCATCCTCTTGCAATGGAAACGCTCCCTCCTTGCATCCCCTAGCACACCTCTGCACCCAGAGAAGCCACCTGCGAAGTGAGGCCAGGTCAGCAGGAAAAGGGTAGCACAACCTCTCCCCTGAGCATCTGATGGCTTGTCCATGCAGTAACAGGGCCCTGAAAGGCTTTTTAAGAGGCAAGGTCTTGAGAGACACTGAGAATCCACTGCTAACAAACTCTGCAAAGAGTTCCTGGGGGTGCTCAACTCTCTTAAGACGTAGTTGCCCAGCCCAAAGAAAACCCTTTCTTCCCCCAGCTGATGCCTCTCTTCTAAACTTCATCCCTTGCTCCCACTTTCTGATTTTCACAGGCTCCCTCCTTCTGACCTTGGATCCCCCTCTCCACCCAAAGGAAGTGCCCTTCCTTCCTTTCTCCACACAATCTCCCATCCCATGGGACTCTGCAGGCTGGGAAGCTGGAGACCAGTAAAGTACTGGGTCCCAGCAAGGAGCCTGAGAGGGGGCATAAAGAATGAAACCAGAATTCGATGAGGACACCGGGACAAAGACCTTGAACTGTGTTAGAAACTGCAGGGACCCTTTAAGATTAAAGGAGCCTTGGTTTGGGGCGTTTCAGCCCAGAAAGGAGGATGCCACCCGAGCACCCACAGCCACACAATGCAGCAAGGAGGCAGGATTAGTTCTGCAGGCCTGGGGTTTTTAACTGGCATGTGCACAGCCCCGAGCGTGCCTATCCCCTAGGGTGTCACCTTGCTGGGAGACATACACAATGAGTAGGTCAGGATCACTCCCCTTGGAAAACTTGGCTATCGAGTGATATTACTGTTTCATAGGGCCACTCAAGCACTAACCCAGGCCTTGTTTAATAAACTATTCTTGGTTTATCACAAGCAATAGCCCAAACTTTAAAACCTCTGAGCTACAGTCTCTGCTGGAAAGCAAGGTATAGCCGAAAAAATGAGGATAAAGATCTCCTCTATGCTGTTTCAGACCTCTACAATCCCAGCATGTTCACAGGTGGTGTTTTGGTGATCTTTGAGACCACAGGAGTACAACCATCCCAGCTCTCTGTCTCCCAGCCTAGAAAATACATGTATCAAAGCAGATAATCTCCCTCCGCCACTCATTTCTTAATGCCTCCCTGGTTCTCTATTCCAGGTAAAACAAGCGGGGAATATTTGATGGATAGATGTTTGCACTGGCTGACGGACCATAAACTTGTGATTCTTTGGAATCCACTGTCAAGGCCGGCCAGGCTATCATACCACAGTAGGAGCACATTACTCCAACCAGCAAGCAGAGAGGCTGGCCTGTCATTTCAGACAGATTTTGTATTTATTGCTTTGTACCAGATGGATGGATGAACAATCTTATAGTTGTGACCTAAATCAACATTATATATTAAATTCAGCCCTTGGATAGGCACTCAATCTTTAAATGGCAGCGTTACAGAGACAATGCTCAGGGAGGGGGGCGGGGGGGGGGGGGGGGGCAGGAAGAAAATGTGAGAGCTTTTCATTCTGCTCTTGTCCCTGTTTTCTCCAGCATCTTTCCTGCTGGGGTCTGCCCAGCTTTTCAAAACTGTGAATTTTCCAGTGACAGCTGGAACCAACATTTAACAGAAATACCGTCCCCAGTCATCTCCTTGCCCAGCACACCTCAAGCCGTTTCAGCATCACCTCCTCTAACTGGTGTCTGAAGGAGCCAGAAGTCGGTTTTGATGTACAGCCCTGTGCTGATCAGCTGCAGAGCCTAAGAGAGGAGAACAGGGAAACGTGTGTTTCAACAGGCTCTTAAAACAGAAATATTTAATCCTATAAAAGGAAAAGCTATATTTAAAAATATATAGAATGCCAAAACTAACAAAGTAATGAATCAAGACAAGGTCATGCCTCTAAGTCCCTCTCCCCACACAGCACAGTGGGACAGCTGAGCAGGCTAAGAGACAAATGAGGGAGAAATTCGGAGAGAGGTACTTAAAAGTAATGGCTGATCTAGCGCACGTGGGTCAAGCAGGTTGTTTCCTCCTTCAGAATATGTGAGCAAAGCAATACTGAAGCAAACTCAAAGCTGGTAACATTTCAGACTGTTAAAAGGGAACAGGTAAAAAGATGCCAGACTACACAATCTCCCCTCAAACACTTTTCCATGAGATATCACTGAGGCCAAGGAACTACGAAGATCCAAAACCAAAAGAATAAAAGCACTGTGTGTTCATAGGAAGGAGAACATCCTTGACGGGACTGCAAATGACCAAAATACGAAGAAGGCAGAAATTCATAATTCAAAAAGTCAGCGTAGCGTAGCAGAGAGCCCGCCCGACTGTTGACCGCCAGCATCAGCAGGAGCTGTGGAGAAGCAGCTCTCCCACCAGCGCTGCTGCTGCCTCCCGGGACGTCTGGGACTAACACAGGCAGGAGGGGAACGGCTGTCCCCAGGGGACCCCCCTCTGTCGCTGCTCCCCTGGGAGGGTCTCAGCAGCAACGCAGTCTGGCCAAAAGGATGCCCAGGTTCTTTATGAGCCTGGGCTCAGCAGGCTCCAACTGCCCCAAGGGATTTTGGCACCTCCTCCCAGCAGGGGTTACAGGAGGGGATCCTGTAACAGGGCTGATGCCAGGTTTTGCCCACATCTGTGAATAAAGCACAAAATTTTGGTGATTAGGTTACCAGCTGCAGCAGAGGTGCAGATGGATTGAGAATGAGGATGGGGAGTGGCAGCTTCTTAAGATACAATTTTTAGGGGGGAAAACTGTGACTTAGAAGCGCAAAATTAATAGCTTTGCTTTTGCCTTAAGTGTTCATTGCTTGTATGGTGTAGATGATTAAAGATCTTTCTGGGGAGCACAGGAATTGCAATACCATATATATATATATATATATATATATACACACACACACATATAAAAAATATTGTCATGAAAACGTGATGACAGAAAAAGAAAGAAGATCAAATCAGCTTATAACATTCACTCTAGCCAAATAATGCAGAACTGCTTCATTTTTCCTCCAGTGAACATTGGTTTACATTTTTTAAAATTAATTTGCTGAGACCATATTCACATACCACCACTGGTTTCCCACAGACATTTGAGCAATTGAGTTTGACGGGCAACAGAGTTCTCAGAAAGCAAATGTCAGTCATGGAAACTAAATTTTAAATTCATATGGGCCAATATCCACCCCAGAGGCAGCTTTGTGTTCCTCCAGCCACCGGGAAGCACAAACGATATCGCATAACCAGTCCTGCCAATCACAAACCAAACAACGCACCTCCACCAAAGAGTACGTGCAATAAATACACACCAAAACATGTTTTAAAGACAGTTATGTATTAGATCAGTAATGGCAAACATGCGAGAGAAGCGTGATGTACTGGCTGGTGGAAATGGTGGTTACTTCAAACGCATTTTTAGGTCCCTTCCACCGGTCCCCAGGCGTTACCCAAGACATGGCTGGGAATCCTCAATGCCCACACAGGAATCCCACAGAAGGATGCATGTGGATAAGGGGCACAGAAGACCCTGCTTTCTCAGCTGCTCAACCCTCAGAGAGTTTCGTCACCCCCTCGCAAGCCCCTACACTTCCCGAGCACAAATGGAGCAAGAGCACCGTGAAGGCACTCCGACACTGGCATAAAACACACTCCTCTGTCCTCTAACGCAGTTTGCCGTGCCGGGCTTCATAGCCTACCTATTAACACAAACCCACCAGTCTCTGGATGAATAAAAGCAATCATACCACCTTTGCTGGCAAAAGGTATTCCCCCAGAACAAGTCAGGAAGCAAAACTCAGAAAAGCTGCAATATCTACATATTCCTTCAAAATTATTTCTGGACCGAGGCCTGTAGGACTGATACATTAAGCCACTTTCTTCCCTCAAGGTGGCTACATCTCATTAGCAGATTAGGCACTTTTTTCTTTTTTCATTTCTGTAGTACAAACTCCATTTGGCTGGCCTGGGACAAGGTCCTGCAGGGCAACAGCCCCTGCTGCAGCGTTTGTGGGAGCAATACCAAGGCCCCTGCAGACCGCTGTTATTTTCTGAGAGGACATCTCCATCTCTCGGGGCTGGATTGCAGCAAGAAGGTGTTCAGGGATTACTCAGAGCTGGGTTTTGTGACTCACTATTCATGTGCAGGAGCTCCTCTTTATCGTAAGGTTAATTTAGATGGAAAGGGGTAAGACAGAAGGGGCAAAGCTAGTGATCAAAATGAACTTAAAGACACATGAGAGAGTTAAATTTTCTTGTTTGTGTTGGACATGAACCTAACCTTAAAAAGGCACGTTGGTGATGGTCAGCTATATGACAATATAAAGAAAGCAAAAGAAACACTGAGTGATTTTTCTAGAAACTGGATACGGGCTGGTAGGACATGACATTTTTAATGGCAGCCCCAGCAAAACCCAACACTCTGATATTCAGCTACATGCAGGGTTGCACTAGAAATCACGTTAGCCACCAGCTCCTTCCCTTAAAAGGAATCAGATTAGCAGGGAGAGGCAAGCCTGAGGTCAGAAACTTGCTGCTATTTGTTTGGGTTTGTTTTTTAACTAAATGCCGTGCCAGCTCTTCAGCCTGGGAACAAAGTTTGAGGTTGAAAAGTGCTCCTGACAGAACCAGCTTGATGGGTGCCAGGCTACAGACAAGACGTTTCAGAGAGAAGTGCCTAAAATTAGCCATTGCTAAATCACGTAGTCCAGTGAAGCTGTGTTCAGTTCCCACCTTGCTTTTCTCCCACTTCAGCCCAGATTTAAGAAAGCACTTTGGTACACATGTATAGCAGAAATTGCCATCACCTTTGCTGCATAACATGAACTGTCAACCCAAAAGCACATGTGGTTTGTAACTGATATTCCACTGACTTTTTTTCAATTCATTTTCCCCTTACAGATCACGAGGACTCTTTTCTTACCTTTTTTCCCTCCGAAATGAGGCTTTGGATTACTTTTTCCCCCCTCTGCGGTCTTGTATTTTCTTAGGATACAATTATACTTTCCTCTCCATATTTCTAGTTTCTCCAGATTCCTTTCATCTCTGCCATTTCCAGAGAAATGTGAAATTTGAGGACTTTCTGAGAAGTTCATTGAAGTGCCCAGCTCTAGATCAACAATAAAGACATTCCTTAAATGAAAGAGAACTCAAAACAATCTTCACTGATTCCTGATGGGTATCTCTGACCACACACGCACATCACAGGTCCCAGCACAGTGAAGTACCTGAGAGCTTGAGGAGATCCTCAGGAGCACACACGCTGAGATGCCTTAGCCCTTTTCCTCTCCCAGTACATACCTGGGGGGAAGGTGAACAGCACACCGCCTATGGTGCAAATAGCCTGTAGTTTTTCAAAGTGCTCCTCCCCACAAGTCAAATCAGGGCTGCCACCACCCCTTTGTGTATTTCTAAGCAAGCAGCAAGGCTGTGGCACACGCACAGACATGTGTCACATCACAGCATCACACATACATACCATCTCAGACCCAGAAACACAAATATGGCTGGGCCTGGCTGCACCACACTCGCACACAGTGCCAGCTCCAATGTTACCTCCAGCACCTCTGCACCATAGACTGGCCTGCAATGGGAGGCTACAGCTTGCTCTACTTCACTTACCAAGACAAAGTTAGGAAGCATTTTATTCCTGATACACAAATACTTGCAATGGGGACAACATTTCTGACAACCAATTGCTCTTCTAACAGAAGCACTCTTACTGTAAGAACTAATATTTTAATTAACAATTGGACAGCACAGCACAGGGATAAGGAAATTTCTAATTACTGCAATGGGGTTTAAAAAGGTATGCACTGGTACTAATAGACGTTACTGACCCCATTGGAAATTATTGGTGAAGGTCCTCGGTCCTCTCCCCTTCACTAAGCAGGCAGTCAGACCAGTCACCCCAGCATTAAAACCTACAAATCTGTGAAAAATTCACTGCAGTCGACACACTGCAGTTCGTAATTATTATTTTTTGTCCACAGTGCTGCTGTTTGTTTCAATCCATTTAGCAATATTCATTAGCTCCCCACTTCAAATTAGGGTAATTGAGAGTAAGAGAACATGTAATAAAGCTTTTTACTAAGGGAGATGTGCCCCATTCCCTTCTCTGATTCATTTGTTGACTGTTGACTTGCAGTCATGTTTTACTAGGAATCTTTCTTCAGAAATGCCAAATGCGTCATGAAAAACATTGTGCTGTCCCTTTCTTATGATCTCGCTATCACTGAAGATTTTAAATCATATGTTTCTCTTCCCATTTATTCTATTATCTGAAAAGGGAAGGATGTTAAACTCTGATGCCAAGACTCTTTTGCCTCTGACCCTTTTACATGGTTGAAACCACAGACACTAAAGCCCTAGAAAAACTCATGTGTGTCAACAATCCTTAAAATAAATACTAAAAAACAGTCTTACGACAAAACCGATGTTAACCATACCATTGTCTGGGATACTTCAAATTCTTCCTCTCAAGGAATCTCAGTCACTCGCATTAAATGACTCCTGATTGAGACATGAGAACTGGCAGCAGTGTAAATACCCACAGAGCGCTGGCTGGTACAGCTGACAGCCAGATGGGATCAGAACAGCAACAACAGATAACACTGAGTCTGGACAGGCAGCTCAGCCACCAGCCTGAAACTTTGGAGAGTGCCCTCAGGTTCCTGCTCCAACAAGTTTTATATATGACAAGAGGCAAGTCACCCAAGCCTTTCTTTGCCTGAAATTCCCATCTGGAAAATTAATATAGTGGCCCTTGCCTCCTGCTATAAGGAGGTGCTGAGATCCTACAGGAATGCAATGCCCCAAGATAGACAAGAGATGGGCAGGGGAACCAGAATTTAAAAAAACCCTTCGCATCCAAAGGAAAGTCAGTTGCAGAGGAAGACAAATCAGAATAAAGAAGTTTAAACGCTGTGTCTGGAGCTACAGTAAAACAGATATGGCACTGTGCGTACCCATGCAACAGGCACAAAAGCAACACAGGACTACTTCCATTTTGTAGTAGCAGTTTTTTTATAACCATGAGGGTCCAGAGCTGTCAGGCAAGACCTGAAGGAAAAGTCATATCTGTCATTCAAACAGCTACTAATATAGTTTGAAGAACAGCTGAGCTCTTGCATATACAAAGCCTTCTGCATGCACTTCACTACCTCACAGCCTTCCTGGTAAGGCAGGGAATAAGTGTTATTCCCATCTGCCAAAAGATAATCTGAGTTTGAATGGCCTACTGAACGCTGCATGAGAAATTACACTGACTTTGATTCAGCTCAAGTTCCCAATGCTCCCTCCACAATTCTCATTGTGTGTCAGGACCCAGTTTCAAGTTCATTACCTTCATGTTTTGAATTAGCACCTACCATCTGCATACAAATGTACAACTTGCAGCTAACATTTCAACAGCTTTCAAAAACTGTGAAAACTCTCAGAAGAGATGCAGCTCAGTCCTTCCAGCACTGTTGCATGACTCGGGTTCCTTCGTGCCGTTCTCTGTTTTGCCATGGATTTGCGGCATCACCAGGACACATCATTAAATCTCCTCACAACACCATCTCTCCTGGGTGTGGACTAGAAATCACCATGATGTGTGCATGACTTCACTGGGGAGCAATACAGATTAACAACTGTGAGCTGCTTTGCACTGCATGGGTGGAAGACACTACAGACTTACAAACCATAAAGTTAACAAGGGATCACTATGTATTTCTTCATTAAAATTATCGGCTGCTGATTTGTCCTGGTTTTCTCTTTCTGATTGCACATAATAGCAATATACGTGTCCTTTGTTTATGAGTGTAAAAAAAACCCACATGGTATGTCTCATGTCTCTGCTAGTTCTTGATATGAGAAGCATTCACCCTATAATTCTGCAACTGGTATCACCCCAGATCTGGAGACTGCCCAGCCTCTGCCATAATTCTGCTGGTTTTGTGCTTCCTCATAGCTGGTGGTGGGGAGCTGAATCCTGTTGGCTCCCTACTGATTTACACCATCCAGTGTCTGTGTCAGTCTGATATGCAAAATAGTTTTTCCATTTGACGATATGAAACATATTAGAGAGATCTGCCACACATTTGCAATTAGGCACTGAAGAAATAAAGTGACAAGACTCAACATCTGCTTTGAAAAAGCTCTGGTTTAGGCCAACAAAACTGTTTTTCACAAACCTGTGGGGAAAAAAGCAGTTTTTTTAAAAAGGGGGGTTTTTTTCCCAGGATACAAGAGCTACAGGACCAAGAATAGAAGGATGAGTTACAAGCCTTTCAAAGCAGAGATTTATCATGGAAATTCTGACAACCATCAATGTGAGCAATGCCGCCAGGCACCACTCGCAATCCACAGCATCTTTCAAACCTGTCGGGGGTTTTTAGAAAGGGCTAAAAATAAATGCAGAAATGCAGCAATATATACACACACACACATATATATTATTGTTCAAAAAAGAACAGGTGGTCCTGCCAGCAGTGTAAACACAGAGAACTCTTAAAAACAGCTAACAAATGCCCACCTAAGCAGCCTTTCCTAGCCATACAAGCGGCACATTCAGACCTCTCCTTGAGTTCTCCCGGTCTGCAAGCCATAATCATCTGGGATCCTGACTCTCTGTCATGACAAGGCCTGAGGACTTCCAAGTGTCTTGATCTCCTTCACCCGATGTATTCACACAATTCCACCCTCCTGACCTCCCACGGATTATTGCCCTTCTGAAAATAACACACATGGAACAGCTGGTGGGGCCAGAAATGTCTCAAATGTAAATAGCACAGGTCCCCAAGATGAGGTTTATGTCCTCCCTTCTAGCTCCCCACCACTTGATCTGACCCTGTGAGAGACCGAAAGAGTTCATGTCTCAAACATTGTGGTGGGGCAAGTTCTGCTTGAAGACAAACCCTGCACAGCAAGGAGCCAAGATGAAAAGCCCATCAGCTCAGACATCAGCAACAGGAGGGGGGGCGTGCTGGAGGGTGCGCAGCTCCCTGTTCTGATACAAAGATCAAAGGATGGTTACGTCTGCAGGGAAGGACAAGTTACTCCCCAAACAACCCCCAAGCCCAAAGGCTCATGAACTGCTCATTAACCTGGCAAGTTCGGGTGCCCACTGAAAGGAGGGGCAAGAATGATAAAAGGACACAAACTGAAGCCCCGGGTGCACAAGCCCACCGGGACTGGACCCCTCGGCTGACTGGACCAATGCTGGACCTGGGACCAGTGAAATCTTTCTCTCTTCCTTTTTCTCTCTGTCTTCTTCCCTGTTTCCTTTTCCACAATCCCTACACCTCATCTGTTTCAAGACATAAACCGATGACCAAGTCTGAGACTAAGAGTGGATCCAGCCGCCCCTAGACCCTTCTCTGAGGAGGAGTCTGGAAAGCAAGGGGGTCTGCTCTGAACCTCCTGACTCAACGGGAGGGCTCTCCTTATTCCCTGAATCAATGCATATGGTTACACGGTTTATAGAAGTAGTCTTATGCCAATTCCTGTTGTGAGAAACCCTGCCACCTACTACCGCACCTCCCTAGTTCAGTTTGCTCCTGTCATGAATAAAATCTTTAACTGATCGTTTGGTGTCGTTTCACCTTAATTTAGCCTGAGGGAATTTCAGATTAAACCTGACTCCCTGGTCTGTCCAGTCTGGGTCGTGACAGACCCCTATCCTCATACAACAAAGAGGAGTATATACTGAAGGGGAAAGCATCAGGGCACTATGGACAGCCCAGAAGGACTCAAAGAGCAAGCCCAGATGGCTGCATGTTGAAACCCATCAGGTCTACCACCTGCAGGAGTCTCAAAATTTATCCTAAGCCTGCAGCACAATAAAAGGGTAACATTTTACCCCAGATTCCAGTTATGTCCCCCCAGCCCACCATAGGAAGAAGACTGAGGTCTCAGTTTGTATCACACACATAAATCCTACCACTTGGCCACTTCTGTGTGGGTATGAAAGCATAACGAAACAACTTTGCTGGGAACCCACTGCAAGGCCTGTTTTGGGGTTGTGTGGTGGGGTTTTTGGTAGCAGGGGAGGGGCTCCTGTGCGAAGCTGCCAGAAGTTTCCACGGCTCTAAGTCAGACCCACCTCTGGCCAAGGCTGAGCCCATCAGTGACGGTGGTCGCACCTCTGGGAGAACAGATTTAATAAGGGAAAAACCTGCAGCGGGAGGAGGTAGAGAAAACCAGGAGTGGAGTTGAGCCAGGAAGGAGGGAGGGGTGGGGAGAAGGTGTTTTAAGACTTAGTTTTACTTCTCATTATCCTTGTTTTGATTTGATGTGTAACAAATTAAATTGATTTTGTTTCTTCCCCAAGTTGAGCCTGTCTTGCCCGTGACTGTAAGCGGTGAGTGATCCCTCTCTGTCCTTGTCTCGACCCACGAGTGTTTCTTTGCATTTTCTCCTCCTCATCCCAGTGGGGCCGGTGGGGAGGAGTGAGCGAGCAGCTTCGTAGTGCTTTGTTACTGGCTGGGCTGAAACCACAACAGGGCTCAACATGATCTCTCTGTAGCCCTCCTCCCCTGAGCACTTAGAAAAAAGCAACTGTAATTTACACTTGCACCATCTCCTTTAATTTCATACCATCCCAAACCACTTGGTGTAATATATATTCACAAAAAGCAAAGGAGGTGGTAGAGCTTAAAAGTGCCAAATGGTTAAATGCTGCCACAGGGGAGCACATCTGCCACTGTGTCAGAGCAGGGAGCCCCAGGATGCAGCATCTCAGCTGTGGTGAAAGACTGGCAGCTCTCCCACCACACCCAGACAGCTCCACCACGCAGACACGGAGAGTCCACCTGACATGGCTGGGAACGGCTTATCCAGCTTGCTTCTGGAGGCTCCTACTTATTTCAGCCTTCATTTACACAGGAAAAACACTCTTTCAAAGTTGAAAACCGGCCTGCTGTTATCCCAGAGAGGCGCATAATTGAGTCGGCATGATGCCGCAGACTACCAAACGCAGCAGATGGCTGTAGGCATCATCCAGTTTAGGATGACAAAGTTGGAACAAAAGAAAAACAGAAGGCAGGGAGCGCATCTTCTGTGCTAGGTTACAGGGCAGGGGATGAACCTTTACACAACTGGTATGGCGCCCAGCACACAGCCAGCTTCCAACTCTCCCGCTGCCACACTGACAATGACCAAATGCCCAGGCCTGTAATTTAAAAGGAAAAGAGAGGGAAAATCGTGTGGTCCCAGCCAAAGGAGAAATGAAACAACTGACTGTCTGATGCCCTGTTTCTAAAATCCACTGAAGAAAATCTCCGAAAATGTCCTCATGATACCAATCCTAAATGCCACGACTCTGACTTTCAGGACTGTCCCACATAACCTGCAGGAATTCAGAAATGAAATTATAAGCTGCAAGTAATGACACCCACCATTTCACTGCTGGAAGGTAAACTGCTGATGTGAAAGCATGCAGAAAAGGAGATGAGATGCATAGATGTGTACACTGTACCATCAGTCATGCCTCATGGGGAGGGCTTGGTCTGCGGTGGCATTTAGGAGTTTATTTTTGCCGATTCCACCCCAAAGGATCACAGAAATTAGGAGTGGAAACATTCCTTCCATTTCCCCAGGCGCCTTGCTCACAAAGCAGCTGGCTACAAAGTTCACAACGACAGACAGACTGGAGTAGACAAGAGTGATACAGCACCACAGGAAGCAATACAGCACACTTGAACAATTTATAAATAAAATTTCTGCTCTTTGTGAATGCAATACAGTTTACATGCCCAGACTGACTAGTTTATAATAGCCACTGTGGTCACTGATCCTTGCAGGACACAGAGACATCATCATTAGCTCTACAGTTGGGAATGGCAAAAGCTCTTTCGGCCGCAGGGTAAAGCAGGCTGTGATTCTGAACATGTGTACTGCATGTATTCTTGCCCATGTTGCAAGAGTGGAGACCTACCAGTTACAACACCTGAGACTCCAGTAGCCATAGTCACTTCAAGGGACCAGAGCAAAAGCACCTGAACGGTAGTCAGGGAGCCAGTCATGGGAACATTTTGGGGTGGAAGGGGCATTTGGAAGGGTAGGAAAACACTTTGTGCTAGAGCAGAGCAGCAGATACTCCACCAATAAGTGGCTCTGGCAAGCCAAGTACCTGGCCATTAAGACATATTCCACGCATTCCGCACAGTTCACAAGAGCGGGACAGGTCATGCTTGGCGTGAGCTGCTCATGACTCGCTTTTGGCAGTCACACCAGCCTGGTTATGCTTCCAGCAGCCAACATCACTGCCAGGTTCCCAGCACAGCTGCAGTCTGTGTTGCGTAGAGTCGTGGTAGAAAGTTTCCAGCGTGCTCCCCTTGCTGAGCAAAAAGCACTTGGGAAGGAAACAAAGAAGCCAAGGCAATATAAATCTATTTTTCTGACCCCTACCATTCAGAGGAAGAAAAACCACTTACCTAGGGGGTGTCCAAATGCTATTTCTGTCTCTACTGTGCAGACATTTTAAGGTAAAACCCTGATTTACACCACGAAGAGCTATAGCCCTTTGCTCAGGGAGAAGGTGTTCGCCTAATCCAAGAAACAATGAAACACTGGAACTCGCCAGGCTAAATTGTTTCTTTGGTGGGTATTTTTTAAACGCTATTTAATTTCAATCGATGTCATGGAACAAAAATCTAATCATGATAGCCGGTCGCATACCTTATCAATGTATCAGCCACACAATGACTGCGTGGCTTGGTCAAATTACGAAACTCACTGACTCAGTTTCCTCTTCAAGAAAATGAGGATATAAATGCAGACTTACCATACAGGAGTGTTCTGAGGTGCGATACATGCATGAAGCACTACCAAAAGGCAAATGACAGCAACAGTAATATTTCACAAAGGTAGTAATCATTGTAATTTAGTTAAATTCTAGCCAGGTGGAAATTTGCACACTGTTTTCAGAGTGGAAGGTCTCCTGAAACTTGCTTGTTCATTAGAGTTCATTAACTTCCCTCTGTGGAACAAAACTCACCCATTGGATTAGCCTTCTGCTTCTCATCTGGTCACAAAAAGCAACAGAAGGGTAAAAATAACAGGTCCTTTGAAAATGCTTCTGTAAAGATGATGCATCTTAGAATAAATTTCTACACAGTTGGACAAAGGAAAAAAAAGGACAACACCATTTGCTAAAAAATTGACAGCCGCCTGCTATTTTGGAGAGCTCTCCTCTAATTGCACGCACCTGCTGTGGCATGGTATATTCTAAAATATATCTCAACAGTAATGCTGCTTGGCAGCAGCCAAGTCCCCCCAGGAGGGACCCTGCGGTCCCAGTCTTCACAACTTCACAGGAACTGTTTTTTTTTTTTCCAGGGTAACATTTGAATAGAAATTCAAATAAATTCACTGTGAGCCTCTTTCCTTGTTCCACCTCTGCACGTTTCTATCACATCACCTCTCACTCTCTTCCTCCCTCCCCTTAACTACGTTTTCCTATTCCCTCTCCCACCAGCATCCTTGGCCCCCTCACGCTCCCACAACACAAGATTTAGGCTGGATTCCTCCATTTGTTATTTTCTTGGCTTCTGAAATATTTTTGCCTTCTCTCTCTGCTCTTGTCATGCCTCTGTGTTTCACATGCTCTAAGCTCAAAAAACTGAGGTAACCCTTTCAGAACAGCACTGCTTTGAGAGACACGAGGAGATCACCAAATCGCCCCCATCTGCACGTCCCTGGTAGCTGGGTCAACCTCTCACCACCTGCAGCAGCTCCTCCCTCTAGCCTTGGTGCCGGTCACCATCCTCTTCCTCCTATTGCTCCTTCACCCTTGTCCCTTGTTCTGCTCTCTGCATGCACCAGCTGCCTGTCACTCCTCTGGTGCCTCCTGCCACCACCCCTCCAACCAGAGGTCCTGTGAGCTCTGCTTGAATCAACGCTGGGTACTGCTCATAGGAGACAGATGAAGGAAGGCATCCTCAGAATTGACACTCGAGGAACTTGGTTTCTACACCAGGTCTTCCTCCCAACACAAGGCAAATTATTCGGTTGTCTTTGCCACAGATGTCTGTCTGTAACGTGGTATTTCTATTCCAGAATGGTTAGAGGATGCTTGCCTTTAAAGTCTGACAAGCACAGAGCCACTCTGGTGACACGGGTCATAGATGAGTTTCCAGCGGGTCCCCCTGGCAGCAGGTGATCCAGGGTCTGCCAAGCGGACATTTACAGGCACGTGCATTCAGCCTGCACTGAGCTTCTTTCCCAGCCTAGATATCAGCATGGCACCCGTGCCACGTGCATCCACACCGGGCTTCTCTTTCTTTCAGGGGCAGCCTCATGGGAAACAATCTTCTCTCTCTTTCCAGGATTTCTTTAATTGCCTGCAGCGAAAAAAATGGAAAGCAGGACAACTGGGAACCAGGGAGAAGTAGATGGGATAGGAGGGTATGCTGGGGATGGGGACACTGTGTCATCTCATCCTCACTGTCCCAGCTGGCCCCAGGCAGCACGGACAGCCTGCAGGCTGCCAGCACCCACTGGAGGTGCTGAGTTTTGAATTCAATGGGGCCAAGCAAAGGGTCTCTGCTGGTGTAGGGAGCTGCTGATGCCAGGCCAGCAACCGTGATGTCAGTCCTAGTGTTAAGTGTTAGGTATGGCTTTCTGGTGTTCACGCTCTGCATTACCCATGGCGTGCCATTGACAATAGACCAAAGGAAACGCAGCAGGAAGCATACAGACACCAGAAAGTTCAGAGTCCAGGCAGGCAACAGACCTCCAAGTTTCAGACCAAGCAGAAAATCAAAATCTTAGAAACAGAGGCAAGACCCTCCCCAGAAGAAGGAATGCTCTGGAGTAGGGCAGCAACAAAGCACAGAAGGGACTCCTTTACCCTTGTAAGAAACCATAGGCGTTTTATGAGGCCCCAGAGACACCAAAGCCTCACCGCAGCAATCTCCACTTGGTAGGTTTCCTGAAGACCTCATTTACTGTAGACACGCTCTCTGGCCCAGTCTTCATGGCATTTTTCTGGTGCGCTACCTTTCAAAGACCACGATCTACCAGTTCCAGCGTTTCAGGGAGCGCTCCAGCTCCCAGCAGACAGCGCCCGCTTCCACGTGGGAAAATTGGAAAGAGGGAGATAGTGAGTGCAGTGTAGTCAGGTCTGCAATTGTACATGGACAAGTTAAAGAACTGATCTTAACAGACAGTAAAATAACTGTCAGCTTCCATCAACATCCCAAATTTCTGTAAAACTTGCCCTGATCTCCTTGGAAATTTTTATAAATGGTGACACCGTGAAAGAGTAAAGAGAAATGGGGGGAAGACAGAGGACAACAGTAACCAGCAAAAGGAGGGCGCCAAGGACCATCAGCCCAAGTAGGAAGAAAGGGGGGGCGTAAAAGAGGTCCTGGGTAAAGTAGAGATCGAAACCTACAGGAAAAGAAGTACTGGAACCTGGAACATATATAAAGGAGGCAGGCTGTCAGACAAGGGGGAGCACAGGAATCCCTAATAAGTCCAAGTCAAGCAGATGTGGTCTAAGGAACAAGCAAACTGCTTATTCCCTGATAAAAATATTACTTATGCCAGAGTGACATCACCACCAAGTCTTGAACCAGAAGGTTCATAGGAACCAAGGAGACAGGATTGCTTTATGATGCCCAATAAAGGCTTCACGAATGCACAGCTCTCTAGCTTTCACATACGTCAAAGTTATTAGCTACCATGGTAAAAGGATGCTGAATAGCAATGAAGTGTTAATTTGTACAGACTCACCGGTCCACGTCACTGCCAGGAAACAAGAAGAAACGGTTTGAAGAGACGAGGAGCGGAACGTGCCCCTCCAGGCACTGGGTTCACATTCGCCCTGGGACAGCTTTGCCGAGTGCTGCCGGGGGATGCCAAGAGGCAGCTCCAATGTTACAGACAACCCTGAGCCCCTCCAGGTAAAACCAGGTTACCTACGTGGCGGGGGCCATGCCTTCACCCGCCTCACTGCTGCAGCTCGTCTCCTGGGCCAGCAACGCCAGCGCTGCGTCAGCTCCCGAAGCTGTGGTGGGAATGAGAGACCAGATACGACTCGGTCAATGCCCACTGCTCCCTTCCCAGGGTGCCCAAACTGGAAAAAGACCTCGTTTAGCAAACACACGGTGGAGAAAGCCCTCACTTAAACAAGAACAACAAACGAATTGCCATTGCCACATTTAGCCCCAACTGCAAACCTTCGCTGGTGAGGTAAACGGGGTGACCGAGTACGGGTGGGGAACGGAACAAGCTACATGGGTAAGGAGCGGAGCTGGGCCCTCCCTCAGCAAAACGTCGCCATTAACACGCGAACCGGAGGGAACTCCGAGAAGGAAGTTTCTCCGGCTGCTCACGCCGCATCCACACGGGCCCACTAAAGACCGAAGCGCTGCGCACAGGTGACCGGTCCCATACGAGATCCGAGCCGAATGCAACATCCCCCCCTCCCCAAAGCTTCCTTCCTCCAAGCGGGCCGTTAACAGGAGGGCGCAAGCAACCAGACGGGGAGGAACTCGGGGACTCTCTCCCTCCTCGCAGGCTCTTCCCTCCCTACTAGATTCCATCCACCGATAAGCACCGGGGCGGGCTCCTCCGCCCGAACACACCACCCCCGACGCCAAGCCTGCCTTCGGGGGGGGGGAAAGTTGGAAGGGGGGGGGGGGGAAACCCCAGCCCAGAAGGCTTTCTGCCTCCCGGGAAGCCGCACGCTTGCAGCCAGACAGTCAGCCCGCAGGGAGCGCCCACCGGGCCGCTTCCCTACGGAAAAAAGAACGAATAAAGACAGAGAGAAGCGGCGGCGGGGCTGCCTGCGGGCTGACAGCGCTGCCCACCCCGACGAGGCGGCGACCCCCGCTGCCTCAGCGGGGGCGGGGGCAGCGGCGACACCCACCTGTCCCGGCGGGGCGGGGCCGGGCCGGGCCGCCCCGCCCCTCCCCGGCCCCGCCCCTCCCCGGGGCCGCGCCCAGCGCCGCGCGCCTGCTCACGGCGGCTTCCCCCGTCAGGCGCGGCGCCCTCTGGGAGCTGTAGTCCGCCGCCGGGCCCTTGCCGCTCTCCGGAGCCAGCGGGGGGACTCCGCTTCCCGTCGGCCCCCGCGCCCTCGGCCGCCGCCGCCGCCATGGGCTGGGGGACGCGCCTGGGCCTCCTGGGCGGCCTGGCCCTGTGGGCGCAGCGGCGGCGGGCAGCGGCGGCCGCCCCGGGGCGGCGGGACCTGGAGCTGAAGCTGGTGCAGGTGGTCTTCCGGCACGGGGCGCGCACCCCGCTGCGGCCCCTCCCGGGGGCAGCGCCGGTGAGCAACGGGACGGGCGCGGGCGGCGGCAGCCCGCGGGGGCTGGGGCCGGTGGCCCGGGGCCGAGGCCGCCGGCGGTAACACAAGCTGCTGCTGCTCCCGGGGACTTTGCTTTTTAACGCCTGGTGCTGAGCCGTTCCCCCGCAGCACTGCGCGTTACAGGAGGTACTCGGCAAACGCGCGCTTGCTCGCCTCGATGTTGCTGCGACTGATCGTCTCCCCACAGCTGCCAACGAGGCAGCCTCTTGCGCTGGCAGATACTAGCTCTGCTAGTTTGCTAAAGAAGCTTTTCAGTGAGTAACAAATAGCAGCAACAGAGCTTTCCTACGGATTCTGCTCCTGTAAGGGGAGGAAAGCAAGTGCTGCGTTTCACACACATCCTCTGTGCGTGATGCTCAGCAGATCAGCAAAGCCAAGATGTAGCACTGCTGTCATTTCTGTACGTGCTGTATGAAGAGATCAGTTCTCTTTGGCTCCTTGTTGGGGTATTGGCAAGGCAGCACGCAGTAACAGCTCAGCACTGGTTTAAGGCTCTTGAAAGTCCTCATTTTCCACTGAAGCACTGTTTGTTTGTATGTTTGGAAACAGGTGGAATGGCGTTCCACTCTTCTAGATGTGCCTGCTCAGACTAAGTTTGATTACATGGTGACTGACCTAAATGGAGGACCTCGGCCTCCCTCACCCTATGAGGAGCAATACAAAAAGACCACATTCAAGGTGAGGCTGTATTTCGTGGTGGTTTCACGTTCCCTATGTAGACTTCTTTATTTCCGTATTCCACTGGAGACCCTTCCTTTTCTTTGCACTTAGGGTGGTGCAATTGCAGGACAGCTGACAACAGTAGGGATGCAGCAGATGTTTGCCCTGGGGCAAAGGCTGAGGAGAAGCTATGTGGAAGAAGCCAACTTTCTCTCACCAACATTTAAGCCTGCTGAGGTCTTGTGAGTCTCTCGCTTCCCTCTCAGATCTGCCCTTGCTTCGTCCCTCCTAACAAGCAGCCCTGTGCAAGGGAAACTTTCTGACCAGCATACCCTTTCCCACCCTATAGCGGACCGGCTGGTCCCTGGGCCTTCATCTTTGCTCAGCCTGCACAGCCCTGTGCTAGAACTCACTCATGACACAAAGCATCCAATTCCCCAGCAGTCCTGAGAGTGATATAAGGGACAGATTCATCTCACCTAGGTTTAGCCATTGACAGTGCTATTATGCACCTTTATGGTGAGTGAAGAGAAACAGGTATTTCTGGAGCACAATTTAACTCACTGTAGATTAAATAAGCTAAAGTTCAGTGAGATGAAGCACACCCCTGCTGCTCATATCAGTAATGCTGGGAGTGTCTGGTTTAGGATGAGAGAAAAATTACGCTAGAGAAGTGCCAACTTTTTTATCTCCACTGTCTCTGAAGGGAAGTTAAAGGGCAGTTCAGATAATAGGTGTCTATTTAAGATAGCTATAGCAAGGCAAGATGAATCCCACCACAGGTTTCCGAAGCCACAGTGAAAGCAGAACCTTCAGTTCCAGCAAGTCCTCCCCAGCTGCAGCCACATCCACATGACAGAAAAAGTGCTACCTCACAAACTGCCTTCTCTCTTTCAGCATCCGTTCCACGAATATTTTCCGGAATCTGGAGTCCACACGGTGCCTGCTAGCTGGGCTGTACCAACAACAGAAAGAAGGTTGGGGAGACTTCTGACCAGTGCCTTTCCTTTCTCAGTCTTCCCTAGACACGCACACCTCGCACATCTCAACTCTCCCTGGCTTCTGGTTGTTACTTCTTCCCTGGTTCTTTGCGCCTGGCCCTCTTCCCCATGCTCTCCTGGTTCTACGTGTTGTCAACTTGTCACTTGCTCCCTCTCTTTGTGTAGCTTTCTGCTGGTGCTCAGCTTGGATCTGTTGCCATGAATGCTGCAATTTCAGACCTACTGAGGAGGTTAGCATTAACCCACTTCAGAATCAAGAGGGCAAAAAGTTTCAGGTCCAATGTTTACAAGATACACCTCTGAGAAACTTTTTTCAGATGTGCATCAGGTGATACAAGTATCTTGGCCAAAATCCTTTAAAAAGTTCAGTATCTGGAGTAACTTTCAGTGTATCCTACAGTTGACGACTACTTGTATGTCCTAGAAAAAGGCTCCGAGTTCTGAAGATCTCAGCTCTGCTCCCTCCCTGTTTAGTTCCAGGAACAAATAGTAGAAGTGACTTGCTAGAGCTTCTTACAGCTCACGACAGGAACTAATTTTTGGCACATACAAACACTACAAAAAAAGAATACACAACTAGAAAGCTTTACAAGGTGCACAGCAGACATCCCTGTGGAATTAAATGCTGTGTGCAGAGAAACAAGCACAGTGGCTTGTGTTACAGGTGATAGCTGGGGGGGGGGGAATTGCTAGTTAACAACAATGGACTTGGGCACAAGGACTGTGGGAGTGATTAAAGCAGTCTAAAGACACACAGGTGCACTAGTGATCACAGAAGCTTCCTTCTCGTTCCACAGGATCTGTTGTCATTGTCACTGATGAAGCAAGCTCTGAAATCCTCTACCCCAATTACCACAACTGCCAGCGTCTGAAATGCTTGAGCAGGTAATTGCCAGCCATACCTCCCCATATGATTTCACTGCTGTTTTATTTTAGCAGTAGTAATTTAAAACAGAACATTTTCTTCCCATTTCCCAATTTCTTCCCCTGCCACTTACTGTTCTTTTGGAATGGTTATCTAGTTGTATAAAATACTTGGTGAGCAGAGTCATATACCAAGCAGTAGCACCAGAAGAAAAAAAAAAAATATAGAAACTTTTTCTTGAAAGACCAATTTAATTTAGCCCATGTCTAGCAAACACTCATTACTAGCTAATGTACAGCTATTCTGCGGCATTGCTGCAGGGCAGAATTAATGTCATCTACATCCCTTAACAAGCCTTTCAAGTGTGAACATATTGGGCCTCCTTTTTATATTCAGTTTCTGGTTTGGGGGTTATTACAACATTCCTGTCACATTTATACCTTGAAGAAACCAAAATATACTCAGCCTTGACACATTTAACAAAGACTAATGAAGCAAAATAAGGAACATCCTACATAGAAAGAACACTCATGTTTGCACAGTCAAGTACTCTAAATGCCTATGCCAGGTTGGGCATGGGGTGGAAACTGAACAAGAGAGGCAAATGTATTACAGTTTGGTTGGATCATACATTAGCATATTTTTGTCCAAAATTCAAGAGTTGTCAGAATTCACTTGCAAAAGCTCATTATATAATGCTTGACTCTGCAGGGAAAGGATTGCTCTTGACAGTGGTGAGGTGACAGCCCATAGAAGCAGTACATTCAGCCTCCTTTAGTAACATCAACTGTCCAAAAAGGGAGTAACCTGCAAGTTCTTCTGCTCCCTCCCCCTCAGCCCACCAAATGAGCACATTTTGTGACCACATCAAGGTGGAAATTTTTTTTTTAAGCTGCAGTAAGAAGCACTGCCTCAGCTTACAGGCTACCTAACCTAGAACTTCCAGCATATTTGATTTCAAACAGAAACTAGAGCTGTTCCTAAAAAAATAAAAGGCAAGCTTAAAAAACTTTTTCCACCTCCTCCCCAACAGATCAGGGTCAGAGAAGACAAAACCTATGCAAAATATTTTGCTTGAAGTACATAGCCAGCATGGATATTCTCAGCTAAACTTTTCAAAATAAAATTTTAAACAGTGTAAAGAGACAAATGGCTTCTAACAAAGTGAGAGGTGAGTTTAAGCTGCAAGTGAGTATCTAGGTGTTTCCCTTTTCCCACACCATACAGCAACCAGTTCAAAGTTTCTACCCTTTTTTCTTTCATGAGGCAGGTAAAGGCTTCTCCCTGAAGACACAGACTTGTGCTGTTCCAGTATGACCAGATCTGTTAACTGATACACAGCCCTTGCTTATGGGAACCAGTTCTGAGGTGTTCACACCTCATCTTAATTTTTTCCCTCACCTCTGTGAGTGCAGATAGCCAGCTCTGAGCCTTGACATCTAGACACAGTGTCCGTCCACTCTGCAACTTAGACTCCCAATACCAAGAATCCCTCAGTATCCTGTGGTGCGTCTCTTCTACCCCTCAGTGATGTAAGACAACTCCACTGGGCTGGGATCATGAAAAAAAACAACCAAAAGACAGGAAGTCTGATGTGTGAAAAGTGTTTGGGTTGTTTTCTTAATTCCCTGACAGGCGTAAGTTGAAGAATGCTCTGCAAGAGCCAGGTATCTCTGATGACTTGAAAACAATTAAGGAGAAGATGGGTATTGATGGCGATAAGTCTGTGGACTTTTTTCTCCTCCTTGATAACATTCTTGCTGAGCAGGTGAGCTGAGCGGTTCTGTTGCACTGTCACAGAAAGAAACATCCCTTTACCATGCATATGGAGGAAATCACGGAGCGCCAACACCCACTGATACCAGTGGATACCCTAGTACCTTTCTGTGCAATCCAGAAAGT
This sequence comes from Astur gentilis, assembly GCF_929443795.1. NCBI lineage: Eukaryota > Metazoa > Chordata > Aves > Accipitriformes > Accipitridae > Astur > Astur gentilis. The sequence goes on along the minus strand of NC_064900.1, from coordinate 16,725,607 downwards.
TTATAGAAATAGCATGGCCTTTTTAAAAAAACAAGATGTGGAGTCAGCCTTGCTCTAGGATTGATGAAGACTCATCTCATGTATTTATGTTCTTACCTTGAAATCCAGTATCTCTTTTAAGGGTAATGAAGTACAGCTAAGAGAGCAGTTGGGCCTTGCTTACCCCATTACAAAGTGCCTTCCCTCCTTTGGCAGTCAGCACATGAGAGTCATCTTAATCCGGGTTCCAGCATACTACCCGTGAGCCAGATTGCTTCTGTTACTGCGAGGGAGCTGGGTGTATTTGTACCCCTCTTAGTACCTCTTTTTTGCTGGAGCTAAAGGTAATTGGTCTGGCCGTCAGTGGAATAGCTCAAGGCATGATACTCCCTTCACACAGAAATGTATCCTCAAGAAGAAACATCCCTCGTTTTGGTGGATGGTGCAAGTCTGTATATTTAAAACCTCCTAGAACTCCTCACATGAACACCATAGTAGAATACTGTAGCACAAATGCTGTTTCATGAACAGCTGTTTTCTGTGGGCAGTCATTCATGTGTCTTCAGGCTGTGTTCAGAAAGGGTCAAACCCTATTGTTATGCTACATCTTCTCCTTCCAGGTGCACAATTTGCCAAGCTGTCCTGTGCTGAAGAACTTTCAGCAGACAGTTGAGCGTCGATCTGTTGACTCGCTGCTTTTCCTTCTGGAAGATGGTTCAAGGTGATTACCTGTATCCATACCTCCAGCCTTAGGGGTTGTCAGGTTTACCCAGGGTGGATGAGCTGCACCAGCTTACTGCAGCAGGTGGACGTCCTTTCTGATCTGCTGCATGCCCCCACCAGAGGCTACTGCTCCCTCATGAGGTTTGTGCCTTAGCCATCTCAGTCCAGTGCCTTGAGTCAGGGACATGAGCTAGGAAAAAAAGAAGTCCACACTGAGGAGGCCAAGATGTGGGCTTACATCCTGTTTTGCTGACAGTCACGGAGAGAGTTAGCCACTGAGGTAGGCAATGAATGCCTCAGTTGCCAACGCCTGTTTAACCTGTGTCAAAGGCAAAAGCAGAAAAGAATAGGAGATGCTTCCAGCCTGAACCCTGAGGCTGCACAGGTGAGGCTGCCCTTGCAGATGCACGACTACAATCTGAATTCCAACCTGGGAAGTTTATCCCAGGGATGGCACCTGCACAACTGGGCTGAGAAGTGTTGGTGCTAGTGGAAAAGGTGATGCCAGGCCCTGCACACATGTAACTACTTGCAAAAGAATCTGCTGCTACATGCAGTTAATTGCCTCCTCCACAATTATTTGTAAAGGTGTCTGAGTTGCTAGCCTAGCAGCTGTTTTCCTTTCAGATCCATTTGCAGCTGCCATATTCACCAGCTCTTCTCAGGTGGTGGTATAGGACTGCCTTTTCTGTTAGGGCAGTTGTCCTCAGCCTTTTCCTTAACTTGTGTTAGGGATCTCAGGTACTGAAAGACTGATTTCCCCCACTCCCACAACACCCACAGTCACACTCATCCTCCATTTCCACTGATGTATTCATTAGGTAGAGGGAGTTTCTTCACACCATAAGATGTCTAAAGGTCTCCTCTTTGTTCAATACAGGGATAAAAACTAATTTTTAAACACAGCTGCCACCTTCTCAAATCCCACCCCTCCCCTTCCCAAAGGGCCCAATCACTTCGGTTGCTGTTTTGCAGTCAACTGCAGTCATCTTCCCTAGCTGAAAAGCATGCATTCAAAAATCACAACACAGGGAACAAAATAGCATAGAAAACATCAAGGAGTTTCTAGATTTCCCTTAATGTGGGCCATACCTCATGAGACTGCTTGTTAACACCCACACACACACATTCTGCAATCACATTAAAATCTGTGGTGACCATGCAAGTGCCAAGTGCCAAAATAAAAAGTGACCATAGGAATTACATTTAATAGTTCTTGGCTACACCCAATATATGTTATCAATTTGTAAGAGAAATGCAGGTTCCCAGGTGTTTGTTCCAAATTATTCAGTCTGAAAGTTTAAAACCTAGTAGATTTATTTCTGTTTCTTTTATAGAGAAGTTCTTCAGATGAGTGTTGGTCTCCTTTTCTATACCTTACAGAAGAACATTACAGAAGCAGTAGATCCCTCATCTCCAGCTGAAAAGGCCAGGTACAGGGCAGATCTCTTAATTGTTACAAATTCTGGCTTGCTGTTAGTGTGAAAAGCTGGTTCAGAAAGATGTTGAATGTGTGGGGCAAAGAGAATGAGTGCTCCTCTGCTAGAAAAAGCATGAGTGCTACTGGCTATCTATGGAGGAGCACAGCCAACATTTTAGGTTTGGGGTTTTTTTCCCTTTTTATCAGAAAACTCATTCTCTATGCTTCTCATGACGTTACCCTTATTCCTGTCCTGGTGGCACTGGGCACCTTTGATCACAAGTGGCCGCCTTATGCTGCAGATGTGACCCTGGAACTGTATGAGCACCAGCAGTCCAAAGAGTGGTTTGTTCGCATGTCTTACCATGGAGAGGTAAGCCCCTTGTACAAATCCTGGGCTTTTGGTTTTGCCATGCATGCGTGTAAAGCTGTGAAGCAAGACTTGTTCCGAGCATGCCATCAAGCCAGATAACAGAGTAAGACACTTACAGCACATCCACGGTAGCCAAGATATCTGGCTATTGATCTAGTGTGAGTTTAGGCAAAGACTTTGAACTTCTGCCTCTCTGTGTCTTTGCCTCGACTAGCATATTTTCCTGCCACAGAATGCATCAGTATCAGCAAAAAAGGGCTTTGGCAATGCACGAGATCTGTGATTTTGTCTCTTTGCCTCTGCAGGAGCAAGTGGTGAAAGGATGTAGAGCAGGTCTCTGCCCACTCAAAGAATTTCTAGAAGTTCTTTCACAGTACTCAGTAAGTCCAGAGAAGTACAATAACCTGTGCTCACAAATGGAGGAGAATCAGCAAACTGCCTCATGATTAAGTTGTCTTAAATTAAAATTAGTTTATTGTCACAATCTTTGACTATTTTTCTTTATATTCCTGCCAGCCTTCTGTATTCTAAAGGTATTTTAGATGAGGGGACTTTTTCCTACCAGACACAGGGTGGCACAGTGTCACTTTTCAGTGTTAGCAGCAAGATGAAAGAAGCTGTGTAACAGAATGGCTTGAGTTCACTTCGGAGGTAGCCACACAAAAGCACAGAGAGGCTGAAAATGGCAAGGGAGAGAAGAGACCTTTTTGAATTGCCCTGCTGCTTCAGGAATATGAGAGAAAACATACCTGTTCCTCATATGCTGGGACTGTGGGATGAAGCCCAAGCTTCCTCTGTGCTACCAGACTTGAGAGCTTTGACATAACAATTGCTTTTATGTATGGTGAACTGCAGAAGCTGCTGTGCCTTTCCCTTTCTTTTGTCATGTTGGAGGGTTGCTCTGCAGAGAGATGAACCTCCCAAATTGCATAGCATTTAGCTACCCCATCTTCTTGAGGGCATTTCTGTGCACACAAAACCTCTCCAAAGGGACAGAAAGCCTCCAAACCTCTTCACTGTACTCCTGTAATTATGGAAATTCTGCTGTGAACATGCAAAACAACCACAGTGGGCCAAGTACAAGAACATGCACTCTTAGTGAACTCTGCTTAATGTGCTTTAAAAAAAGGAAGTCTGGGGAGCTGCTATGCTGGGCAGCGTTGCATCCGTTTTGTACTTGCTTAAACAGGAATACACCAGCATAGCCAACAGAAGTACTTCTAGCTGAGATGATGACACTTTTTCCTGTAAGACAGTACTCAGGATCACTATTGTTGCCAAAATCCCCATTTTTCAATCAGTAAATAAAACTTGGATCCTGACCTACTTTCTTTGGGATATGTAAAGGCTAAAGTAGGGGGACGACTTATTAAAATGGCCCTGCAGTTTTGGTTCTGCATTACCCCTTACCACTTAGCAAAAACAGACTGCAGTGATGTTAATGTAAGTCATTGACAGATATGTGACTGGAGGCACTACAGTACCTTCTCCCTGAGAAGCGTGGGCTGGATTTACCTCTACTCTTTCATTAGCCTGCCCCCACCACAATTACATGTTGACACCATGCACAGTGAACAGAATGATTTGAATACTAAATACATTGCTGGAGGTCTCACTGAACTGCTATTAGAAGCTGTCAAAAAAGCAAACAAACCATTGTTATTTTCCATCAAGTTTTTATACAGCCTAAAACCATGCTGCCATTATATAAAAATCAATGGCCTACCCTTGCTTAAGAACAGTGTGTTCTGCTCTAATCGAGCTCTCAATGCACAGTGTAAAGTATTTGGAGAACAGCGATGGAAACATTAGGCATACGATTGCAAGTTATTTGTGAGGCATGGACTGCTTGGGAAAGGGGTATCAGGGAACAGTATCGGAATCTTTGGCCATACCAGTAGACAAAGGGGGAATTCACATACCTTCTCCTAAACAAGAGCTAGGAGCATCTCCCAGCAAAACTGACCAGCAACCAGGTTAAAAATTGCAACACAGTCAAGACCCACAGAACTTGGCAGCATGAGCTGTCCTAGTGCACCTAAGATTGTTAAAGGGCACTGTATTCACACTGTTCAAATAATCATATCACTCTAAGCAGGGTAACATACATTCAGTAACAGCAGAAGACCTCAGAAAAACAGGCCAGCTTCTTAGCAGTGGCTAGGAAGAAGCCTCCCCTGGGAACAGGTTACATCATAACTGTCTTACAGGGCTTCTGCAGTGCCCTCTGTGCCCCGCTCCGGACTTACCATTCCCCCTTGGTGCAGAAGTGGTTGGGCTATCCATTGGTCTCATCCCACTGAGCGACTCCATGGTAGTTGTGGCCCACAGTATGAAGGAGGAGTTATTTCTGACCTCAACCAGTGTAAATAATGATTGCAGAAGAGGATTGGTGGGGCAGTGGAAGAGTTTTAAGGCTAAAGGACACAGGTAAGTGGGAAGTGCTGAACTGCAAACACAACATGGAAGAGCTGTGGCATTTCTGAAAACATGGCATAAAAATTTCCAGAAATCAACAACTTCCCAAGGAACCAGTGCATTTACATGAATAGGCTGGCTCTTTGCAAGAAACGGGAAAGACACAAAATCCCAGGGGACAGAAAAAGAAACCCAAAAACTTTCTTACCCTAGGCTGTTAATATGAGAACTGCTGACATGAGCAGCTAACAAGTTCAACCTCAAGTTCCCTCAAACTTGAGCTGGAGCTGCTAACCCAAATTAGTCTGCCTCCCTTGCTGTTTTAGTCCAATGTAGTCAATGCAGGTTGCTCAACTTAAGCCTAAAAGACTTTTTTTTTTTCCATTTTGCATTGCAAACCTATCCTTGTATAGTATGTTTCATTTAAGGCAATGTTAGTATAGTACATAATTGGCAGGAAAGATGTTAAGTTTAGGGGTTTGTTTTCTCCTCATGTAAAACATCTTTTAAAGTTTCCAGTATCCCAGACAAAACAGCATCACTTTTCTTCCCTGCCTCATGCTCTGACTCAAACAAAATCAATCATAAGCTTAAAACCTGAGCATGTAATGAGTCATGAAGACCTACATCTCTCAGCACAAAAGGTTTGCTGGTTGAAAATCAAAAGGAGATCAAGAGGATAGTGAGCTTGGTATATTTGTCAGTAAACCCAACATCATCAAGCTAGCAGTCTGGGTCTTTTTAAGGCCTGAAGAACACTCTGCTTAAGGTTAAAGCGCATTATCAGGAAAGAACATGATAAAGCTAGGTGTTACATATCTACCACAACAAACAGCATTAACAGAAATAATTGGAAACTACATGGACTGGCTAAAAACAGAAAGATCTTCCAATTAGAGGTCACCTTGCCAGAAAGATGACACAGCAGACATACAAGACAACTTACCTTTTTTAGGTTAAGAATTACTACCAATTGATACAGTCAAGTGTGCTATACTAAATACAGGCCTATATCAAACATGGATCAGTTCTGCTCGAGAAGTATCAAAATAGGGAACACGTTTCAGCCAACAGCCTGCCAAGGCTACACAAGGAAAGCATTCACCATCATGAGTGCAGAAGAGCATGACCAATGAAACATAGCCTTTTCTGCCACCAGAATGAAAACCAGCACAGTAGATGGTCAGCATACCCAGCACCACAAAATTAAGCCATGTCTAGCATATTTGCAATAGCCCCAACACTGGCACAACAAATGCTGTGTCCAACAGTCTAGGAAGTGTGTTTAGGATTCACACTTGCCCTCGGAAGAGTCAGGCACCCACATCTACTCTAAGTCAGGATACATGGATTGTACCAGAAGCACCACCAGCATTCAAATCCCAACCAAGACTGATGCAGATTAGATCTCCGCATACTGATCTGTCTTCTGAAATGTTACCCATCAGATACCACTAGGAAGGGTCAGGACTAAACTCATAAGGCTGACTTGTCATGTTCTTTGGTAGATTAGCTAGCCCATGATACAGGTACAAAGCTTGAGTTTATTTGGACAGTGCTTAAAACTGCCAGTGTACTTCACAGATGACCTGTTTGCAACAGTCTACTACTTTAAAACAAACAGATTTCAAATATTTTAAACTTTTGATTTAGCAGGCGCATTACTTTGCGTTTCAGAAGTTCACCATCTGCTGGGTTTACCTTTTAAGTCTCTCCGCACTCCGGCTGCGCAGCCATCTGGGATGAGATAATTTGAACAGCAGACTGTTTCCTCCCATGTTACTAGAGAGGAAGAGCAGCCAAGCATGTATGAATAAAGTCTATTTCATTCTTTCAAACAAAGGTGGAGGAGGATTTGAAGGTTTTTTAAAAAAAAAAAAAGAGGGGGAGGGGAAGAAAACTAAAAATGGCAACCCCCACTTCCCATCTTCAACTGCACCATGACTACCAGAGCTGAGTCACAGTTACTATTGATTATAAATAAGCAGGAAAGAACAGAGCCTGACTTAGAGATCCCAAGGTGAATTTGCAAAGCTGGCAGCTAGAAAGCTTTTTCATTGCAAAGCAAAAAGGGGAGAAGTAGAATCAGAGCAAAACAAAGAAGTTCAGTCTACATCTATTGAGTCATTTCTCTGACCAGAGCCAGCCAAGGCATTAGCATCTCTTGGCCATCAGCTGCTGCAAACCAGGCAATGTCACTGAGGTTAAGTGCACCTATGCGGACACAGGAGAATCCACATCTTCTGCATTTTCTGTAGGAAAAAATCTTGTTAAGATACCAAATGCCAGCATCTTCAGTTAGACAGACACAGAAGGAACTTTAATTATCCAGCATCTTTAAAATGTATCATTTCACTACCAAGTGGCTTTGAAACAGTGAATCTCCTATGCTAATTTTTCTAGAATAAGTTGCAGTCACCTGAAATCCTTTACTATTCAAAAAAAACCTCAACAGGCATAGGAGGCACCGAGAAAGGATGTTAAAAAAAAACAAAACCTCAAACCCTCCAGGTTATTTCTTTGTCAGTAAAGAAGTTTGCTTTGTTCAACATGGTAAAAACAGTCAGGAGTCATGGCAGAAGTGGCAACACTTAAAAAGGTTGCACTGTGACAATTCCCATGCAAGATCCTCAAAAGGGAGCTCTGCAACCATTTAAAGAAGAGGTAACTCCGCTCTACAGAAATAACACATACTGTGTCATTGTCAGCTCTTTCCAAAATCTTGACAAGCCCGTGCTTCAGGCATGCTGCTTGTCTTGTTAGAGGGAAGCACCACAACATACATCCTACACTTTGTCAAAAGAGTAATTCTCACCCAAAATCATTGTAAATTTGCATGACAGCACAAAGGTGAATTTGGAAGCAGGCAACAGAAGGCTCTGAGGCTTGCGTGCCTCCAACGGTGCATGGCTTCACTCATTTTGTAACACTAGCAATGAAACTTCTTTGGTAAGCCAGCCACCGACAGCAATTCTTTATCCACCTGTTAAGGACCAGTTAACTCTGAAAAACTCTCACGCACAAGTGTATTAAAGATACTCATTCTCCACATGAAGTTTCACACTAATAGCCAGCCCTTTGAGGAAACTACTCATTGAAATAATCTCAAGTAACAGTAAGTGGAAGGAAGAACAGAGATAACACACTCCATATACAGTGCTGGGGGACCAGAAAGCAGACAGCCACAGAGCCCACACCCTGCCCTACAGATCCCATCTGGTTCATCCCGGTCTTCTCCAGGAGCGGGGCTCAACTCCTAATCTGTGCTTCAGCATCCAGTCTTTCACTCCTCATAGACAAAACCATAAAACCTTCTTGCTGAAATTCTCTCAAAAGGCAAGTTTGAAAAGACAGGGGATTAGGAAGCAATCGATGAAAACTGCAGCAAAGCAACAATTTACCCAGCAGGGTTGTCGTGATAAAAATCTGCTCACTGACGATTTCTCTCTTACCTTTATTTAAGTTCATCTTTTCCCCACTATCTCAGCCTCTGAGTGCTGGCAGTCAGAGACCCTACCCAATCCAAAGCCCCCAGGGGGACACAACTCCAGGGCCCCACACAGCATTGGACTCCGGCACTCAGCAGACAGACACCGCTGCTTAGGGAAAGTTTAAAACCACGTACCTTGTACTGCTGCAATCACCAGGAAGATGTGACAGAGACAAGTTTCATCTATTCCTTGACCCTCAACAAATTGAGGAAGAAAGACTGTAACTATCGTCCCTGGGGCATTCTGAAATAAGACCTCACTCGAGGAAAACCAAGCTCAGTTCAGGATTAAACAAACAGAAGTGCCTTGCAAGAAGCATGCAGCTGCCTATGGACCAGACTTTTAGGAGCTGCCAAAGCTTACCCCCATCTGGCCTCTAGGCTGGCTGTGATCATGTGGAAGAGCAAAAGTCATCTGGCCAGCTGTCTGATGTACATAGAAACACAGGACTGGATAAAGAAGACAGTTCATTTTTGTAAGAAACAATATATTTTATTTTTCTGACACCACAGCCCTGGCGAGTGGTTTTGTACCAAATTTAATGGAGGTTACACAGAACGTTTTACGCTGGGGAGGAAAAAAAAAAAAAAAAAAACCACAAAAAAAATCCTGGGTAACTTTTAGTGTCTGTTCCACTCCCACATTAATAAAATCACTTGGGGTTTCTAAGAAAAGGAGAATAGGAAACAGTGAGAGAGACTACTGTAGGATGTAACAGTGTCCAAGTCCAGCCCCTTCCTAAAAGTGGGAAGAGTCCCCACGTGAGGAGAGGCTCTCCTAGATTTACTCCCCAAAATAACACAATGTATTGCAGCTGCCATAGGAGAAGACAGAAGGGGGACGGAGAGAGAGAGAGAGAGAGAGAGAAGCCTATTTAATAAGAGTGGGAGGGAGAGACAGAAGGTGCTGGACAGCACGCCATAATTTGAAAAATATGTCCTTAACTTATTATTTATTTCTTTTAAAAGATTCCCCTCACTGAACTTAAGTTCCTTTTTGTGCTTTTCATTAATACTCTGCTCTGAGGTCGTAGTTTGGTTTTTCTATACATTGGAGTTGAAGGAAAATAGTCCGAAGTTCTGAAGATGGATTCTCCACCTAAAGTAAACAGCCTAGAATCCCATTCTCCTCTCACCCCAAAGACTAAAGTCTCTGCTAAAATCCCTTTTACAATATAGTACAGTACACAAAAAACCCCAAAAAATAACCGAGAGTCCTGGGAGAAGCCAGTCCAAAGGACGTAAACATACAGAGAATGGTGCAACTTGTGACAAATGGCAATTCTCAAAATACAGCTACAGATTCTCAAAGCAGGTGCCGTCACAGGATACCCAAGTCCACAAAAATAATTTTTAAAAAATAAATCTTAAAAAAAAAACCAACCTGTTAAAATGAATAATTTTTTTTTTCAGGTAATTCCATACATTCGAGATTTCCCAAAGCGTCCTCTGGTCTCTTTTCACCTATTGCATGGCCAAACTGTACTCCTGAAGCTCCCAAAAAAGCCCTCAGGACTTGGAATCTCATCTTGACAAGGATCAGAACATCCAGTCTTATGGTAGCAGCTTAAAACATCATGTTCCCTGGGTTTCCAGGGCCTTGGCTAAATCCTCCCATGCCAACGTCAGCAGCCATACCTCGGGGCCTCATCTGGGGGGGAATCATGATGTTTTGTTGGGGTCCCATCATGCCCTGCATTGACATCATCATACCAGGTGACCCTACAGGGCCCGGGTGGCTGTACAGCCCTGCAGGGGCTCGGTCCTTGCCTGGGATCATGCCCACGGCGGCCACAGGGTTACTCATTAGCGTGGGCTGGCCAGGCATCGCTGTTTGTGCTGGTGACATCATGCGGTGGTGCGGCCCCATCATACCTTGCTGCAGGAAGGCAGGTGGTCTCATCGGGTTATGACCTGGCATGGATGGAGCCGTCCCAAGAGGGATATCCGGAGTTCCCACTGGCCCGGGGCCCCCCATGCCAGGCAATGTTAGTCCCATCCTTGGGGTCTGCTCTCCTATCATCCCCTGCATGTGGGAGAACCCAGGCCCAGGACCCTGCGGCTGCTTGCGGCCTGGCACCTCCCCACGAGGGAAATACTGTAGTGTCTGGCTAGGCTTCTCCGACGGGATAATCCTGGACAGGTCAAACTCAGGTATTCCTGTGGCTCCAGGACGGATCACCTCCTGCAGCTCTGGATCAGTGAAAACCGAAGGCATATTGTTTCCGAGAACAGTGAAGGAGTCTGGACCGCCAGGGCCTCCAGTCTTGCAAAGTGCTGGATCTGTCGAACTTTGGGGCAGGTTGGTAGGACGCCCCAGAGGTCCTTCTCCGTGGAAGCCCATTCCCGCTGGGAAGTTACCTTGTCCACCGCTGGGCCCGTTGTGTGGAAATGGCACCTGCTGCGGAGGGGACTGTACGGGAGGGAACCCCTGTGGGAAGCCCAGGCGTCCTTGAGGTACCATTGGAGACTCCTGGGAACCATGCCCCATCATTGGGTTGTGTGACATCAGGCCGGGTCCCACGGGGACCCCATGAGGAGGTATATTGGGTCCCATAGCATTTGGAGAGGGCATCTGGTTGTTATGGGAAAGAGGCTGGGTCATTCCCATTGGGCTAAGGGTTGGCATTGGACCCACTGGGTTTGGACCTGAAATTCGAGGATTCTGAGAATTAATGCCCATTCCTAGGGAAGAAATAAGGAATCGCATTTAGATAACAGCCAATAATAATAAAGCTATCAGAGAGCGTTCTGCAGGTTACCAAGTCTGCACACACACAAAAAAAATTTCATGCTAGTAAAAAAAACATCAGTAGTGGCTCTGGAAAATGTTATTTTAATCAGAAAACGGATGCCACCTGCACAGCTGCCTCCCTAGGCTTGTCACCGCCGTATCAAAAAGTGACTAAAGCCCGCTCTCTAAGTAGGATCTCAGTCCAACCCACACCTTTCCTACTTTTCTGGCAGTCTAGATGACACAGGCAGTAACAAACACATCTGTGACAGATTATCAGCATATGGACACTTGTCCACTGGGAAGTGACTGAATCTCCTTTCAGAACGCAAGAGGGGATAAATCAGGAACCCCTCGTAAGACTAGGAGGCAGCGATCAATGAGGTTAATGAGCTGTCATCATTAACTTACTCAATTAGCCAGCTTCCCCAGGTATATTCAGCCACTCTGATCATTACTGCGTGAAACAGACAGCAAAGCTACAGGTAAACTCACGGAGAATTCATTACCAATTGCCACTGTCATGAAACATCCACTCATCCCCTCTTTCAACTATGTTAATTCAATTGGGTAGAGGGGCTACAGCCTACTGTTGTATTAAATATGTACCCATGAACATTAAGCTATCAGCAGGCATTGGAGTTAGATAAACATGCTCATCCACAAGACAGACCAAAAGGATATTTTTATTTTACTTTTCCTTTAACTCTCTCAGGTAGAGACCAGGACACTTTCCTTCAGTCCTAGCTGAGGTTGCCTGCCATTACACATTTCCTATATGAAAAGATGTATGTTTTGACAAAGCACTCTAACATGTCTTCTTTAACAAAGGCAATCCACAAAACCCAGGAAAAGACCAGAGCATTCAGTCTAAAAAAAAAAAAAAAAACAACAAAAAAAACCCCACAAACAAACAAACCACAAAAAACCCAAACAACCTGTGAAGCTTCTATGACACTGCCTTAGGACAGGAGAAGAATGGTTTCCTCTGGATAACACGTTGTAGGTCTGACCCTTATTCTCATGAGCAGCCTTCACTCACACAAGTAATTCCAGTCTGCCTGAGTGGAAATCTCTCCCATACGTAAGGGTTTTCCAGATTAGACACTTTCTGGACAGAAAAAAACTGGTTGCAAGAATTTCTATCCCCTCATTTCAGAGAACTGCAACTGTCTTCCTCAAAAACAACCCATTGCTGTACATTCTTCAAGGTTTTTCCCTCTCACCATCTTCATTTGATGAAGCTTCCATAAAAATCACCCTCACTGTATTGCCTAATAGTTTGGGCTTATATTTCTTTTTCTTACCTGGTACGCTGTTCATAGGTGGCAAGTTTGGGGAACGTGCTGGAGGGGAGTCATCATCTGAGCTGGCCACAGTTTTGATGGCATCATGATAGAGCGGTGTAGAGCTGGGCATGGCAAATTTGGACATCCTGGACATCATAATGGAGAGGGGATTCTGGGAGAGGGTCGGCTCTGGTGGCATTGTGTAAGGACTGCTAGAGGGAAGATTTCCAGGGAGAGTCACAGGAGCAGACTGGCTGACTGTGGAAGGAGGTGGACCACCTTAGGAAAAAAAGAGAGAGAGAGAAAGAGAGAGACTAATTTTTTTTCCTTCTTATTTTTCTCCTTAAATCTCACCCTTTTCTCCTAGAAAGCTCAAAACCTAGAAATCCTTTTTATTGCAAGAGACCATCTGACTAACGCAGTCAATGCCAGTGAAAGGTAACCAGAAAAATAAGCCTATTGGTTAAGATGGTTAACATTTGTTATCCTGCATTCTGCACTTCTACTGGAACTATCTTGAGCCTCTACAAATCCACATGAAGAATTCTCAGGTAAATCTGAAAATCCTACTATTCAACTTCCGTACACTGAAGATAGACTTAGGTACCAGGTCTAGCCATAAAAATAAAAATCTATAGTCAATTAATTGTTCTTGCACCCACCAAATGTCAACTGTAACTCCTTTCCCTTTTTCTTTAGGAAGCAAACAAGCACAAAAGGCACAGGCAGCAGAATGAAAGCTGTAGCAGATATTATGCTGAGACATGCGAGCAGATTTCTGACTAGCTGCTGATACAGCTACAAGTAAAACTCCCTGTTTATGTTTCATTTCAGGTTTTATGTACACATATTTACTGCTCATTCCAGTTAAGGAAGTGTTCTCTGCACCTATTAGAATCACAGAATCATTTAGGTTGGAAAAAGACCTTCAAGATCGAGTTCAACCATCATCTGTGCCCATTAAACCATGTTCTCGAGTGCCTTGTCTACACGCTTTTTGAACACCTCCAGGGATGGTGACTCAACCAATTCCCTGGGCAGCATATTCCAATGTTTGATAACCCTCAGTAAAGAAATATTTCCTAATATCCAACCTAAACCTCCCCTGCTGCAGCTTGAGGCCATTTCCTCTCATCCTATCTCCAGTCACCTGACAGAAGAGACCAGCACCCACCTCACTACAACCCCCTTCAGGTAGTTGTAGAGAGCGATAAGGTCTCCCCTCAGCCTCCTTTCCTCCAGACTAAACAGCCCCAGTTCCCTCAGCTGCTCCTCATAAGACTTGTGCTCCAGGCCCCTCACCAACTTGGTTGCCCTCCTCCAGACACGCTCCAGCACCTCCATGTCTTTCCTGTAGCGAGGGGCCCAAAACTGAACACAGGGCTCGAGGTGCGGCCTCACCAGTGCTGAGTACAGGGGAACAATCACCTCCCTGCTCCTGCTGGCCACACCATTTCTGATACAGGCCAGGATGCCGTTGGCCTTCTTGGCCACCTGGGCACACTGCTGGCTCATATCCAGCCGGCTGTCAACCAGCACCCCCAGGTCTTTCTCTGCTGGGCAGCTTTCCAGCTTAACATCATCCTTTGCTCTCCCAAAACTAGAAACAACTGTACTACCAATCTCCTTTGTTCTTCACCAATGGATTTCATGCCACCCAGACCACATGTGAAGGAAGGATGCTAAACCGAAGTTGTACTGTCACTGAAAATTCACTGCACATTCCTCTGCCCCCCCGCCCAGAAAAAGGAAAGGAGAATAGAGAATACAAAAATCCTGTGATGCCAAAACATTTATGCTTTGGAAGAGCTGCGTGTAAATGCATTCGTTAAGCACAACCTTAAGCACGGACTAAAGCAATTGGTTCTGACTTGTCAGTACTTGGGCTCAGGCCGGGCACGGCCTCAGCAGCCACGACGGACACCAACATCCAGGCTCTCCTCCCGAGCACAGAGACTCGGCCAGCAATCCCGACAGCTGGTGCGAGGTGCGACCCTCCCCGCCACCGCCGGTCCCCCGGCCCCGGCCGGCACGTCCCGGCCACCGCGCTGTTTCCCGCAGCAGCACTAGAGGGCAACGTGGGCAAACGGCTCCTCTGCGGCCAGACCTTCCCGGGAGCGGAGGGGCGAACAGGCTCCGGGGTGAGCTCCGGGAGGCTTTGGGAGCAGGAAGGAGAGGGCAGAGGCGTACCACCAACAGCCCGGAGACGTTCGGGAGCAGAGAGGGCAGTGCCAGCATCTGCACCCCGGGGTCCCAGCCATGGCACAGCTCCAGCACGCTACTGAACGCTACATACGGTGGTGTTTAGCTCTCTCCAAAATGGTTGAGGCCTGAACAAATGTTAGCACTCCTCCCTGCCCGTGGTGGTAAACCTAGAAAGCACTAACCATGCCTGAACCATACCCAGATACAGAACTGGCTAACTATGCTCAGTACGTCTTTGCAGGAGCCTTTTATCTCAAAGCGTTTTCATAACATCAGTGGGATCTTCTCCACAAAGCTATAATCACCAGGACCTATGGCTGAACAGCCAAAAACCCCTCTGAGGAGAGCGCTCTCCCATCAACACCCCACATCTTTTCACACCTCTTGGCCCCACCCTTTTACTTTCATGTCCTCTGAGTGACCAGCCCTCATCTTGACACATGGGAGGTGTGGTGCAAACCCACAAATACAGCAGGAGGAAGAAAAGCGCTTGTGCTCCACTAGCATAGCCACCCACCAGACCCTCGGCACAGCCTCCCTCACACAGGCAAAGTGCTGTCTAGCTTCTGCCACTCTGCAAGAAACCTCCTCCCTCTCCTTGCTGCACACCTCAGGGTAATGCGATGCAAACCAAAGAGCCAAAAGTGGCTAGCAGAGGCGGCACTCACCCGACTCCACGTTCCCCAGCATGGCTGGAGAAGACATGGTGAGAGATGCCTTGTGGTTCGGGGGAATCCCAGGGCTCTGCAAAGGAGGCTTTGGAGATGAAGTCCATCCAGGAGAAGGTGCGGGGAGAGACGGAGACTTGAGGTGGACAGGAGAAGCAGCAGCAGACCCCAAGACAGGGGGAGACTTAATGGAGGCAGCAGCAGCTGCGGCAGTGGGGCCTGCAAGCATTCCTGCCAGCTGGGAGGGCGTCTGAGGGGACTTGAGGTTCCCCGAGGGAGACCCCATCATGGGAGACTGGACCTGGCGCATCGTGGGGGATTTCAGGGGGTTGATCCCTGGCGAATGCACCTGACCAGCTGCAGAGATATCCAAGGGCTTGCGGCCGAGGCTGCGCTGCGCAGGGGGAGCAGTGTTGAGGCTATTAGGGTTACTGGTGGGATTGAGAGGTAGTGGCGGCATGTGGCTGAGCCGGTTGTTAGTCCTTTGGTCAGGCCCAATCTGTTCTCTGAGATTTCGGAGACCGACTCCTGGGCCCTGAGACATGGGAAGGAAAGGCCTGGGACCCATGCCATACTCTTGCTGCGGATGCTCCCCAAATGGCAGTGGCACCATTTTCTGCTGAGAGGAGAGCATCTCCGAGACACCAGGGCGCAGTTTCATCATCTCTTCCGGCCCAACTCCTGCATCCCTCAGCTTCTGAGGGACCAGGGGTGGGTTGGAGCCCATGCTGACGTTCATGCCCATGTCCCCCTTCATGCTGCCAGGGCCCATCCCAAACTCCAGCTCTCTGCTAGAGGCTATTTGTGGGGGTATTCCTTTCGGGAAGTCCCCCCTGGAAGGGCTCATTGGCCCTTCCACTGGCATGCGAGGGAAGATGGGGTTGTTCCCAGGCTCCATGTGTCTCTGGGAGGGCATCATTCTGTTTATCTCCATGCCAGGCCTGATGCCTTCCATGTTCAGGCCAGGAGGGAGGCCCATCTGTTTCTCAGCCAGCTGCTGCTGATAGAGCTCTTCGGGCAGGCCCTGTGGATTGGGGAACCGCTCCCCTCGGCCAGGGCCACTGAAGACACCCTGGCCAGGAGGGAAGTTTCGGCCATCTGGGATTTTTGGCACATCATCTGGCCAACTAACTCCTGTAAGCCCAGGCCGGGAGGCAGGATTTGGGACGCTGGGGCCCTCCATATCAGGGTTCATCATTCCTGCAAAACCAGGCAGGCGCATCTGGCTCCCAGGCATGTTGGGATGAGGGGCCATGCCCCTGGGGGGCAGAGAGTGCGACATGTTCATGCCTTCAGGGAAGGGCTCTGGACCCCCAGGTCCCCAGCCCTCTCCAGGGGTCATCTGGTAGGGAGGGGGAGGGCCTCGGACCACCCCACGAGGCCCGTGCTGATGGACCATCATGTCCTGCAGTGAACACTGCTGCACAACCACCTGCTCTTGCTTTCTTCTCTTCTCCTCATAAAATTCCTGCTGCAGCTTGAGCCAGGCCACCTGCTCAGGAGTCATGTGGTCCAGGTGGTCTGGGCCTATGGGTCCTGACTGAGAGTTCATTGGTGGTGGCCCCATTTCATCTGGGGAAAAAGGCATGTCCCTGTGTCCTTGAGGGCCAAATGGAGCCCCTCCATCTGTCCGAGACCCTGACCCTTTGCCTAAACTTTGGGATTGAGCCATCATGGCCTGTATTGGCCCTTCAGGTTTCTTTTGGGGACCATCCAGCACCCCAGCATTTGAGGGTGGCCCCCCACTTTGCCCTCCCGCAAACTCTTTCTCATCAGGGAAGAGCATGCGCTGTATGTCTCTCAGGGTCTGCAATGAGCGCTCTCGATGCTCCAGCTGCTCCTGTGACAGTCCATCTGGATTCTCACCCAAATTGGATGGGTCCCCACCAGACACCTGCTGGGGAGGACCTTTGGGGTCTGCAGCAGAGCTATTGCTACCTTGGGAAACTGGGCTAACTGCTCGATTATTGGGGGTCGAACTCTGCCCAAATCCTTCTGTCTGCAATGGGGTAGAGTTGGCAGGGCTGCCCACAGACATGACTTTGCTTTCCACGCTGGGACTGTCCTGATCTATGGGACACGGGGGGCCAGTGGATTTGGATACCGGTGCAGACACGGGTGGAGTCGGCTGCATTTTAGCATTCTGGGGAGGGTTCTGATCCTGGGCAGTGGGGGGCTGGGGCTGCGGCAGGGGCTTGGGTTCAGTCCGAAGGGCAGTGATCTGGGGGTTCTGCAAGAGAAAGCCACACACCATCACTCACTTTTCTTACAGCCATGTCAAATAAGCAGCAGTGCAAATGAAACGTCCTGTCTCAACCCCATCAGCCCACACTTTGCAAGGAAGGGTAGCCCTCATGCAGCAATTACAGAGCAGCATTTTGGCCATGCAGAAACCTATTTTGCTCAAGCATTACAGCAGGTACCCCTTGCTTCTGTGCTAGCTCTGCATGAGCAATAGGTTGGAAATACACTACCCAAATGTTGCAAGACTTAAGCTCTTCTTTGGATGATCCAAGACATTTGCAGAAGGCAACAACAACTGTCTTTCTCTTTTCCACCCTAAAACTTATTTCAGAGTGTAAATAACCACCCATCTCTCTGAACCACACACAGACAAGCACATTTACCATTTCCCTTCCCACCCACATGCAGGTATTCCCTACCAAGGGTACAGTGTTTCGTTCCGCCTTGCTGTTTGAGATGTTCTGAATATGAAAGGACACGATGGTTTCCACCTGTCCTTTCAGCACAGCTTCTGCAGCCCTGCAAAGACAGACAGACGCACATATCCAGTTGAAGCTACGAACCAATTTTTCTTAACAACCCTCCCTTCTATCCTTCAGCTGGCAGAAGGGAGAAAGTCTTAACCACACATATTTCACTCTAGATGAGTAGCAAAAGAAAAATGCTTACACCTACAAGCTCATCAGCATTCAGGGTTCATGTCTCAGTTTAAGCCATCCTGGCTGCTACTCACTGCATGGATTGCAAAACAGCATCTACCAGCATTTGAAAAAAAAAAAAAAAAAAACCCCAAGACCAAACCCAAAAACATCCAACACACATACCTTGGAGGAATAAATAATCACTTCTCAGAGGGCAAGAGGTAGTGACATTCTCCACTCCAGCCCCTTCAGCATCCCCAAAACAAGTAATGACTTTTTGCTACAAGAACACACTTGATGGGAGAAAGTACACTTGAGAATCTTTTTAAAAGGGAGCACAAATATAAGCCCTGCTCCCTGAAGACATTCAAGCATCTACCTACTTGTTGGCCATTTCAGTAGAAAAGACGTAAACCACTTTGGATGGAGTCTTCTGCCCACTTGCTGGCTCCAAAGCAGCAGTCAGGCCATGGGAAGGTGTGGAAGACCTCGGGGCTGAAGCATTTGAAGAAGTCATGGAGTGTGGTGTGTGCTGAGACTCCTGGGATTTCACATGATCAGCAGAATTGCAGTCTGGAAAGGGAGAAAGAAGAAAAGGGGGGGATCTCTACCTTGGGAGCTCTTTGGAAACCCATTTCTGGAAACTGATCAGAGATTTTCCTTCTCTGAAATTTCCCACTTCTCTCTCAAGCACTACTAAAGGCATTTCTTCTATTACATCATGCATCTTCCCTCTAACGCCATGCTGCCCTTCAGGCACCACTGGGAGAAAGCTCATCTTGTCCCTTTCCAAGGCAAGTGGCAGTTCCAAGAGCTGATCCGTTTGAATTCTCTAGAGGCCACACAGAGTAGCAGGAAAATGACACACTACAATGAACAAATATAAATATGTCTGCACCCAAGGAGAACACCCTGTGCAAAACTTTACTTTTTTTTTCTTCCTTCAGCCACCTTAGCCAGGTGACCTAGTAAAATGGACAACAAAGAAAAGATGGACAACTGCACATATAGTCTGTTTTGTACTACCTCACAGAGGCAATGTTGGAGCCAGGAAGAGAACACAGAAATCCCAGCTCTCGGGTTTGTGTTACCAGTCAGGGTGCTATGGGTTATGTATCTGTGTTGACAAAACAGGCTTGCATATTGTTTAAAACCTCAGTTACAACAGAGCAGTTCCTGAAAGGCCAAAGGCCAAAAGGAAACCAACAGATTGCATTTATACTTTCAAATCATCTGGGGAAGTTTCAGAGTTACAAAGAAACTTTCCCACCAGAGTCAGGTCTGCACTTTAACTGAGCATGAACAGAGCATTTAGCGATACCAGCTATGACAACCTCTCCTCTTCACCTGCTCTCAAGACCTTTAGACTTCACTAGCTGGAACTTACAGAACCCCAGACAAATAAATGTTTCGCTAACACTTGCATAGCAATTCTCCATCTCACAGAGGACTCAGACTAATTGGCTACACTTGCGCACAAATCCTAGCAAACATACCTTTGATTTCAGGGTCATCATTAGGAGTCCCAGCTTCCCTCTGTTCAAAGGAATCTGCCGAAATGCTCCTCTCTCTCTTCCCCTTCCCCTTGGCACCATTTCCAGCCCCGTTCTTCAGTCCCATGCTCCCACCTGGGCCAGGGAGCACTTTGGGGGCGTGACCTCCACTTTTGGGGTCACAGGGAGAGGGCTGGGATTGGCTGGTGGAGCCCCCTTGTTTTCCCTGGTTGGAAAATTTGGAATCCAGCTGGGGGTTGCCAGATGGGGACATCACTGTAGGGGGACGGACCATCACCTCCTGCTTTGATTTGGGGCTGCTGGGGACAGAGAAAAAAAAAAGAAAAAGAAAAAAGTGACAAATCACACCGTTGATTCATTCAACCCTGTAGGAACAGATTAGAGAGAAGCAGAAATAACCACTGCCACCTTTGCAAGCTAAGACAATTGCTGACAAATAAAAAAATGCCTGCAAGCTTAGAGTCATGCAGTTGCTTTTTTGAACATGCCCTGAAAGGGTTATTATCCAAGATGGGATCTCATTGCTAAAGAAGGTACCCGGGCAAGCTACAGACCTGCCAGATCCCAGGAACTGCTGTCACATGAGGACCTACCTCTGGGGCTTCTGTCAATAAAGACAACGGTTTCTATGTGCACAGAGAAGCGCCTCACACCAAGACCAGCTCAGAGTAAACAAACAAGGCACAATAAAGTTCACCTCACCACTCTCCTGGACCCCAACTATACACTACAGCTCTAATCAGAGCAGACACCCCCCACCCCCTCCCTTGCACCTCCCTATCCAGTTCTACAGGGAACACAAGGAAAACCCAGCATTACTGCAGCATTCATCATACATTGGGGCGAGCTGCCAGGAAAACACAAACCTCTGACCGTGAAAACAATTAAACCAGCTACAACCTGCCTCCGAATAAGGAACGAGAAGGATACCATCTCCCTGCGCACTCCTGCAAAATGGGGCAGATGAAGCTTCTTTCATTTGCCAAAGGAAATTCAGAGTCTTTCTTTCCCTCTTCCATTCAGCAAATTACATCCAAAAAATATTTTGCTCCTCTGGGTTTTACAGACATATTAGCCACCCCTTTCTTTCTCTTCACCCTCCAGTTACTCTGTTGCTATCGGATCTTCTGCATTGTGTTTTCCCATCATCACTACCACTTCCAGCACACAGTGCTTGCTAGGATCCTCACTGTGGGACTCACACAAGCTGTTTCCTGCTTTGGACAGACATCTGACCCAGAGGCATTCCCTCTGAATTACTCTTAAGCTCCAGATGACCTCTAGGAGTAAATAATCAAACTTGAGAATGCTGTCAATCAGACCATCTTAAAACCCTGAACACTGCTTTCCTTCCATATTTTCCCCTTCCAAATTAGCAGAGGAGAGATGCTGACCTGCTGCACTGGCAGGTGAATGATGCAGAGGATCTCAGTGCACAGCTGATCAGTTCTCCAGACCGTTCAGGCCAATAATACAGAGGAAGCATTTTGTGTGAAAGTACAGAGAGACCTTCTGCTGCCCAACTACACCTCAGGGAAACAGATAATTAGGAGAGGGAGAAGAAAGAAACAAAAACCAGATAGAAACAGCATGTTTACTCTCCTACAGCCTATTCAAACACCTGATGGGAGGGAGAAGGGCGCAAGGAATGGAGAATCCACACCTCACAGGTTTACAGCTTTCAGCTCACCCTAAGCCTAGCAAACATGGAGGCTCATCAGCACTGTACAGCCAGCACTCAGGTACTCGGCGGGTCTGATGGGAGCACAAAGGAGGACCAGCAAGTCACATGCACCAGTCCTTGGCTAATCCTGCAGCAAAGCAGGGACAGCATCATGCACCAATCCAGAGCAGCTGACTGCAGGCTCTTCTCCTTACCTCTGCGTGTTGCCTGATGGGGAGTTCCTCACTTTGGGGTTACTGGAATGCATTGACAGAAATCCTGAGCTCACAGTCTCACACGCACGCAGATGGACTCTCGTCAAGTTCCTCTGGGGAGTGTGCCGCCAGAGGCAGCGTCAAAGCACTTTCTGCCACCTGCTTCTCTCAATGCTGGCTGTCTGCTTGCCTTTTTTCTCTTTGCTCCTCTCTGGTTTTGCACTGGGCGCTTCCCTCCTGCAGCTCCAGCATTCTCTAGACGTTTGCCTCCTGCTGCCCAGGGGAAGTCTCGCATCTCCAGGGCACACTGTTAAAACCACCCCACAAGAAGAGAACAGAAAACCAGTGAGGAACTTTCCAAGCAGATGTGTCTGGTGTAAAGCAGTAAATGGCAATTCTTCCCCCATTACTGAGAAGACACAGGAGAAGAGCTTTCAGATGGCTCAGTACAGCTGTGTATTTCAAACCAGAGGCAGCCCTGACTGGCCACTCAGTTTACAGGCAGTGAGGCCATCTTCCCTTCATCCAAAGCAAATCACTCTGGAGTCAACAAAACAGGGAAGCCCCTCCCTCATATCTGGACACTTTGATTCCGCATCTGTGTTCAGCTTGAAGACACCTCACAGCAAGTCAGTAGTAAGCCAAAATTACAAATCCCCAACATGACTTAGCTATCCAGAATTCCCCTGTGAGTGGCTGTAATCTGATATTTCTTAAGAACATAAACTCTGCTCAAATCTTGTGTCTCCTTGGTCCAATATAACTAGACATATGTTCAATCATGTGTGCTAAGGGTTGCACAAAGGGAGGAACATAAAATCAAATAAAATGCCTTCCTGACCACCTGTAAGCAACCAGCTATGCTGTGATTACTCCAGAAATACCAGAGGTTAGTCACTCATTATAACTATTAGAAATGCCAAAAGATCACTAGAGAACTACCCCTCTAAATTTGCTCAGCAACACTATTCAGACTATTGAGGCTTAAAAAAAAAAAACCAAAAAAAAACCACCAAAGAAACAACAACAAAACCACCCGACCCAAAAAATAAGCATTTTTTCAGCTTCTTTCTAAGAAACAATATGCATGACGCAGGCAATAAGGCACATAAAACTGTTTCTGGAGGAGGAAACTATTGAACATTACTGTTTACATCCTTTGGGCTAAATTATTTTGGAACAAATTTCTGTCTTGTTTATGTTTCAACAAAATCTCTCCTGTTCATCTCACCTACTCAGATGCAAATCCACTTAATTTAGAATCTAACCAAGATTTATTGTTAATGTATTAAGCATTGCTAGTTAAATATTACTCAAAATGTAAATATTCCTGGTATTCCTTCTCAGCACCCAAAGAAACAGTTTCCTCCTGTGTATATCAAATGAAACAAAATAAACCTCAGACAGAGTGTCTTGAATTTTGGGAAGAAACTCCTGTTCAAACTGCATTTAGAAAACAAAAATTGGTTTGCTTATGCACTGACACCAGCGGGTTAAGAAACACAGGCACTGTATGACCACCTCTGGCCAAGAAGAGTTATCAGTAACTTTTAGTATTGAACAACATGATTTTCCAGTTCCCCAAATTTATCTTGTTGTGAGGTTGTGCCGTTACACTTTTTAGTGACTTTGCACTGCTGTACTTTAACATAATAGTGCTCCACATTGCCATTGTTCCATGAAGCTCTGCATCACCTCCAAAAATTCTCCTCTCTACCATATTCCTCCTTCAGAAGCCAGATAAATAATTTTGTTCCCTGTTCTCTCGTTCCCTATTTGTGCTGCACAAACCCATTAATGAAGGGAATGTTTCTTCAATAAAGTTCTCATTTTTAATGCCTCCTATCAGGCACAATCAGATGAAATCCAGTCTGTGCCATAGACTCCACAGGATCCACATGCCTTTCTGGGGCTATCAGCTGGTTATCCCACTGATTTTGAGAACAATGTTGGAGTTACTCTATTACTATTGTTACTACTATCATGCTGTAATTGGAGCTGGTGCTGTACAGATACATTAAAGACAAGAGACAACATCTTCACAAGTATGTAAATTGTACCATCTTTGCGTGCAAATTTGGCTCCTATGTCTGTTAAGAGATTTATGCATCTGTAAAAGTCAGTGGAACTCAGTGATACTTTGGGGTCCTCATTTAACGTGAAGGTGCGACTGAAAATACAGTGAATTTCAGGTAAAAGAAAAAAGTAATAACAGCATTAATGTGAGCAGACTTCAATGCTAAAAGCAGAACATAGATGCCTGTGTGATGAACTTAAGCATTCTAGTTGTTTCACCCTCCAGTTTCCTACTTCTGATATTTACGGATTATCATGTTACTTTTTATTACAAGATGAGAATTTTCTCAGACTCCCTGTCTTGCACAGTGCAATGAGAAAACGTGAAGAACAGAATCAGGAACACACTGCCTGCGCAATATTTCTGATGTCACCAAATTTTCAGGTTCTTCACAGGGAAGAAAAAAAACCCTCCAAATCTTTAACCCTACTTTATTATACATGTATGTATCTTCCATCTATTAGAATCTATGTGCTCTGCAAGGGAACTGTATTTTCCAATCTCAGTTTAAATTTCTTCTTACCAGAGAGAGAGCTATAAAGTATACATCAATATATTCAGTGGTGGAACAATGGCAACTCAACTTCCTCCAATTCTCATTTCTGCACACTGGGAACGTACCATCTTTTATAATGTGAAATGGAATGCCTCATGATTTTTCTAAATGCACTTCCAACATACATATGTCTGGGAATCTAGGGCTCAATAATAGAAAAGCTCTAGAGAAATGCATTTTTGCAGCTGGAGTCTACCTGTCATAGCAAAGCCTTTATCATTGCTCTAAAACTAGAGGTAGGGTCACTGACAGCGAATGGTCAAGCCACTTTTCAAGACATTTTGGCAAGCTACATCCAAGGCTGTATTTTCAGGGTTGCTTTAAGGTATGCCAGGCAATGGCTGCAGGGAAAAGGATCATTCAACTAGCTACTCATTCTCATCAGATCAGGGAAAGATCTGAATGGGAACTAACCCAAGAGAAACAGCAGAAATCTCTGTTCAGCTGGATTAGTCCCCTGATCTGGTTGATCATGCAACCACATCAGTGCCACTGCAAGCTCAAAGGAGGAGGTGAGAACAGGCGAAAAGTAGCCTCACCCCACCTGGTTGCAGCTTACAATTTAGATGGCTTAAAATTACTTCAAACCTCAATTGCAGAGACAAAAGAGATAGACCTGCATTTGTGGAGATATGATAGGTCCTCGCCTTTCCAACAAGTAGCTTACCAAGACCCCTGGTGTCACGACACTGCAGTATTCATTGTGGAGGCCATGAGTTGCAAACCACTCGTCTCACAAGAAAAGATCACCTGGAAAAAGAAGAGACAGGAAGAGTTTCACCAACAAGAATGCACAGCCAAGCCATTCGTCCCTCCCATGCATCCAGCCACAGAAGCAGAGGAATCAAAACTTGCTCTGAACCACTGACAAGGGGAAGCGCTGCTCAGACTGGCAAGATTTGTCAGCACTGAAAAAGCCACTATCAGACTGGAAGAGTCTGAAGATGTGTGTTGCACATGGAGGGGAAATAGGTCAGACCTGCTTTAGAACTCCCACATTTGAGCTAGCTGGATTCCCATGAGCTCACCCGTGTTTAGAGAAGCTGGCACAAAGCTTGGATGTGTAACCTCCCCTTCTCTGCACCCATCTCTCTTCAAAGGCTCACCTTCCCCTCACTACGTGCCCAGCAACATCTGCCAAACCCCTGTGCTTCGTATATGTAGCCTCCTCCACAGCCAGACAACGTATAAATAAAAACATTGAGCATCAGGTAAAGCCAGGCAATCACATCTAGGGGAAAACCAGGCAGGTTTTAGAAGGAAGAAGCACTATCTACTGTCTGCCAGCTCCTAATTCACATCATCATGCTACACTACAGGGAGAAGGGAATCCAACTGCAAACCTTCCCAAGTAAGACATACTGCAAGTTTGCTCAGGATAGAGGGGTTAGCCCCACCTTGCACTATGGTTATCTCCCATAAGGCCAAAAGAGTTTACAGCCCAAAAACCAATCAGACACACTTTCAGTAATGGAGACAACCCTGCATAAATTAACATTCACTCACATGTTAAAGCAAGTTTAAGTGCCAAAAAGTTCAGTAATACAAGGAAACGCAGGCTCTTCAGAATGGCTTAATGGTAAATTTGAGGTCAGTAAAGACAGAGCAGCTACCTGCCAGCTTCTCCCTCACCCACTGTGAAAACTGAGGAGGCTACAAGAACAGTATGAATCCAGACAACATTGACACTGTTGGGGCCTGCTTGGTCTCTCAGAGCACTCTCAGCTATTTACACAGCATGGGCAGCCTTGCAGTTAAACTACAACTGCAAAATAAATCACTACCAGAGGTTTTTTGTGTGATCCCAATGCATTCTGCTGACCAGATCTCCCAACAAGAACACAGGAGCTGTTGCGAGGCTCAATTAGTTACGCGTTGTGAAACCCTGTGCATATTCTCTTCCCTCCAACATTCTCCAACTATTATCTACTGCAGCTTCCCCTTAATAATGTAGCAATGCGCTGCCATGTAATCCACTTCAACAAAATCAAACTACAAAGCTAGTCCCAAACAATGCAGCTACATTCTCCACCCAGTCCAGCCAAATCAAACAATGAAATCATCAACATGATAGACCATCCTTATCTAGCCAAGTCACACCTGCAGAGAGAAGCTGAAACAGACACCTATCGCAACAAGCTGCTTCATCCAGTAAAACCTACCACAGCAGCACAATCATCCCTGAATCCAATTATCCAGTTATATCTCCTCTCCCCTCTCCCCAACCCCACCCAACGAAACAATACAGGCTAAACCATGCCAGTGCCAATACTGACACACCTCTATCAAAGAAGCAACAGAAATCACCTTTTCTCTTGAAAGGGAAAACGTGAACACCAGCACACATCAGGATGGAGTGAATCTATCACAGCAAACAGTTGGAGCTCTACTGCTTGAAACATTCAAGTCCAACTCAGCAAAGCACCGGAGCAGGGCAGCCTTACAGACCACAGCTCAGGACTGCAAAAGGGACACAAATGATCAGACACGATCAATCTTTGAGGCTACACAGACAGTTACTGCAATGTAATTCCATCCCCCAGTTTACCATCTCTGCTGCTCACCTGCACTGTCTTAGCCCACAGTCAGTACAAGACAGCTTGCTTCACAGTGAATTTAAGAGCAAAAGGGTGAGAGCATGTACATAAGCAGCTACCACAGAGTAACTAACAAGACACAAATGCACATCTTAGTTTACCTTTTGGTAAAGTATTCATGAACCATCCCTGTACTTCTATGAACTAGCTACCACATTATTGTACTGCAAACAGAATGAAAAAAAACCAAAATCATCTAAACTAGCTTATTGCTACTTTATGCCCTTAAACTGCAGAAGCTTGATAGTGACAAGTGGTCAGGTACTTGGAGGTGTACAGCATTATGGCTGCTTCAGCAGGAACAGCTGCAGTTATCACTGATTCACTTCAGTCTTTTCTCCCTCTTTGAGAAGGAGAATGTGGAGAGATGAAATAAAGGCATACCAAATAGATAAAAGTATCAAACTTGTGGCCTTACTGTGACACGAAGCATTAAAGCCAAGAAACCTCTTTCTCTGTGTACAAGAAAGAGCACACTTCTTTTTTCCCTGTGGCCTTTGAGACTGTCAGTCTGTGCCGGACTGAGGGCGGCGAGAGCCTAAAATCAGCATGGAAAAAGAAAAAAAAGGCTAGAGACCTGCTGCTACAGAAAACAAATGATAACTTTGAACACAAGTTGAGCCAGCACCCTGAATTGTAGCTGTGACAGTGGAGTGGGCAAGAAAGGGGGGCAAGGGGGTGGGGGAGAGAAGGGGAGAGAGAGAGAGGAGTAAGAGACTGGTCTGGGAAGAACAGCAGCTTCAGGAGGGACCAAGAACAGCAGCACCAGCAGCAGGATCTGTTTGAACAACCACTCATCCTGACAGCCACCAGGAAGCAAACCTCTGCATGTGCATCCACCAGTGGATTCCCTGCATGACCAGAGAGGTGGGGTAAGGCAATGAATCAACCGACGCGCTCCTTCAGTGCAATTTTACTGGGAAGGGCACATCTTGTTTCTCCGACCCTCATTCAGCCACATAAGAGGGAGAACAGCTGCACTGGCAAAAGGTGACTCCATGACACCCAAGACACCCCAAGAGCTACCACTGGTTTTCACCATGTGCTGCGCTTCCCAGTTTTGTTAAACATTTTCTTATTTTGCACACTTGCAGCTGAAGTGCACGTGTTACTTTTTAATAAGCTGCTGCTTAATAAAGTACTTGATTACACACCTCATTGATAAAGAGTGCAACTGGGAAACAAGGAGGACGCAGGAAGTGTTATTCAATGCTTTTATTGAACCAGATGACTCCCTTAAGATCATATAAAAGTAAAAGCAAATAGATGAATTGACATGAGTATTCTACACCCCACACATCTCCCCATGACACTTGAGGATACGGGGACACAGGACACTCTTCAGTCCCTGGAACCAGTCCCCATTTCTAGATATGGCCCCTACTAAGGACTTTTAACTACACCTTTAAATCTGCCACTACCTCTTAGCAAAAGCTGTCGTCTTCATCCTTTCTCATGAATGCATAAAGCATGTGCTTGTAACACAACTAGTATTGGACCCACCAGCATTCAAACAGGTTTGTCAAAATGCTGCTTTACGTTCTGTACACCAAGTGCATGCTGGACCCAGGCAATCAACTTCAACCAGCTGAAGTCTATCCAACTCTATTTCTTCCAGCCATCACTAGCACTTGCAACCCAGCTGAAAACTAACTCTAGATACAATGTGATTAATTTTCAGGGGACAAGCTTCCTGTTTCAGCCAACCAGGTGGCCACATGCTCACTGGCCCTGGCACAAAGGAGGCAGCAGTGATTGATAGCACAGGCATGGAAAGACTTACACACTTGCATCCTTCTCCTGCCAGGTCCCTCTGTTCTTTTTCTTAAACAAGGGCAGAAAATACATCGGGTACCCAAAGAATTGCTGGGGCTAAAGACACAGTATCAATACGCACGTCATCTGGACACAATTCTGGTTGTCCAAGCAAGTCATCAGTAGATGGCCTGACTACCTACTGTCCCAGCTCTTTCCATTGCAGGGTTTGTAGACTTCATCCTTTAATCAAACTAAACAGTTATCACACAATAGACTTTCATTCAGATGATTTGCTCATGTGCTCCATCTGCCAGAAAGGCAGTGGCCACTTGCACCAGGGTCACCTCATATGGTACCTGGACCGTATTCTACGCAAAACAGCTGCTGATTTGGGGGAAATACCATGTTCTGTCATTCCCTAGTAAGCCACAAATCCCATTTACTTATAAATCGTTTTCTCAACATGAAGAGCTAACTTGTTACTACTAAGCTGATTAGACAGCAACTCACAGCCAGTCACCAATTTCTAGCTGGTCTTAACTTATCCTGAAACAATATGGACTCTTCTTTGTTTATGTCTTGGCAGTAAAAAACAACGTCATATGCAAAGTCCTCAGTTTCCTAAAGCCAAGAATTTATCCTTATGCATGTCAGAGAAATCACTGCTAATCCCAAGTCTGCACAGCATTACATCTTTGCTCATGGTCTTGTACCAGACGTGACTCTCAATCAAAAGAAGAATCAAGAACTTGTCACCTAAACTCATTTTGCTACTGTAATGTGGGGACTACACAATCTTCACCAGGCTCATTACAGCCTCCACAGAGAATATAACTCCTCTTGTACACATGGTATGTATGCATCTCTCTGTTAACCTCTAAAACACAGGCAGGTTATTGCCTGCAACTACCTCCATGCCTTGAAGCACAAAGAAAGGGGCTGAGCAAAGATAGGCTCGCTTAAACTTAACACCTTGATGACCTACAAGCACACCAACATGGAAAGAGCAGGCAAGACTCTATGCCATTACAAGGAAGAGTAGCTCAGATTAATTTAAGAATTTAGGACCACAGGATAAACCTCCCAGAAACTGTAACAATATACTTAATCATCCCCATGCAAATTCAGTATGTGTGGTCATATAAATGCAGCTCTGCTGAGCCTACCTATGCCTGCCCATTCACAGATCTTGAGAAAGACAGTGCAGATACTCTTTTCTCTTTTCCTCTCCACCTCCTATCACCACACACGGACACTTCCCAAAGAAACAGTCTCTCCTGAAGTCCACTCAAAACAGGGACAACCACAAAAAGTCCCTTTTGCTCTCCATTCTTAAAAAGTGTAGCCAAGACAATCACTAACAAAGCACAATACAAACCCAAAGGCTCAGAGAATAAAGCTTTTTATGACATTTCTCATGTAACCATCCCCTGCTCTCAGGCAATGGTATCTCCACCAACTATTCTCTTCCTTTCTCCTTCTGACAAGCACATGGATAAGCAACAGTAGCCATGATGTAAAGCCTGTTTAATTATTCTTTTTAGGTATTTACAGAAAACATTCTAAAGTAATCTTTTGCAACAGGCATGTTGTTCACCATGCTCATAACCATCACTTTTAAGAGCTGTAATACTAACTTTTTGTCAAAAAGACAACACATCCGTTAAACTTTATTTTTAGTGCCTTGAACACTTCAGTGTGTCTTTAATACAATGGGGATGAACAGCTGTCCTAGACAGTTTCTGGTTTTGTGCAACTCTCTCCACAACTTCTTCCCCAAAGTAAGGGAGAAGACAGACATGGACATTGGTGAGCAGATTCAAGGTGTACACAGTCAGACACCTGAAGTCCTTTTCAATTTCCAGCTGCTATTATGTAAAAAAAAAAAAAAAAAAAAAGAAAGAAAATTGAACTACTTGGTCCACCTGGGACTAGGACAACCTCTTGGTAAATTCCGACACAGTTCCAGAAACCCAAAGCCTAAGCTACAACTATCGACTTCTGTACAGGAATGCTATGAATGCTTCCCGTCACTGCTAACACCATTTCAGCTTTGCCACCATGTATTGGCTTTGTGTGGCAAGGTTTTGGTAGTGGGGGGTGGTTACAGGGGTGGCTTCTGTAAGAAGCTGCTGGAAGCTTCTCCTGTGTCTGACAGAGCCAACACCAGCCGGCTCTAAGACGGACCTGCCGCCAGCCAAGGCCAAGCCCATCAGTGACAGTGGTAGCGCCTCTGTGATAACATTTTTAAGAAGGAAAAAAAAGTTGCTGGGACAGACAGAAACAGCAGTCAGAGAGAGAGTGAGAACATGTAAGAGAAGCAACCCTGCGGACACCAAGGTCAGTGCAGAAGGAGGGGGAGGAGATGCTCCAGGCGCTGGAGCAGACATTCCCCTGCAGCCTGTGGTGAAGACCATGGTGAGGCAGGCTGTGTCCCTGCAGCCCAGGGAGGTCCACGGTGGAGCAGATATCCACCTGCAGCCTGTGGACAACCCCACACCGGAGCAGGTGGATGCCCCAAGGAGGCTGTGACCCCGTGGGAAGCCCGTGCTGCAGCAGGCTCCTGGCAGGACCTGCGGATCTGTGGAGAGAGGAACCCATGGAGCAGGTTTTCTGGCAGGACTTGTGACCCTACGGGGGACCCACACTGGAGCAGCGTGCTCCTGAAGGACTGCACGCCATGGAAGGGACCCATGCTGGAGCAGTTAATGAAGAACTGCAGCCCGTGGGAAGGACCCACGCTGGAGAAGTTCATGGAGGACTGTCTCCCGTGGGAGGGACCCCACGCTGGAGCAGGGGAAGAGTGTGATAAGTCCTGCCCCTGAGGAGGATGAAGCAGCAGAAATAACGTGTGATGAACTGACCACAAACCCCATTCCTCATCCCCCTGCACTGCTGGGGGGGGGGGGGTAGGTAGAGAATTTGGGAGTGAAATTGTGCCCAGGAAGAAGGGACCGGTGAGGGAAGGTGTTCTGAGATTTGGTTTTATTTCTCATTACCCTACTCTGGTTGACTGGTAATAAATTAATTTTCCCCAAGCTGAGTCTGGTTTGTCCATGATGGTAATTGGTAGAGTGATCTCTCCTGTCCTTATCTCAACCCACAAGTCCTTTGTTTTATTTTTCTCTCCCTTGTCCAGCAAAGGAGGGGTGACTGATAGAATGGCTTTGGTGGGCACCTGGCGTCCAGCCAGGGTCAACCCACCATACACCACTAGTGGCATTTGCAGGTGCAGGTTGGCCACACTGCTGCCAGGGCATTAGGCACGCTATCGTGTAACCGTAGCGCGCCATGACGTCACGCTGACCTCAGCTCAGCCTCAGTATACTCCAGCACAGCTGCCAACATCAGTTCAGCTCCACCTGTTAGCAATGCTGAGAGCAGTCTATGTACAACTGGAGTTTTAAGCACTTTACGTGGAGCATCATTTACCTTAGCAGCAGCCTGTCTGCTCTAGAGTTCCAACTATTGTTAACACTGATAAAGATCAAAAGCTCTAGCAATAAGGGACTTTTCAAGAAATGTTTTAACAGTATTTCCCTAATATATGACAGGCTGCTGCAGCTTACTACATCATGTTAGCAGTTAACAGCCCCAGCATCAGTCAGCATTACATGCAGGACTCCATTGGAAAACACTAGAGCTTTCCATGGGCTGCTTTCATAGCTTTGCTTTCTGTCAAAACTTCATCTACTTTTCAGGAAGTAGGTAATATGTTCGGAGCCAGAGGTGATCTCTTTTCCCTTATTTCTCTGGGTTTACTTTTTCTAAAATTTAAATAGGGACATCAGCATGAACAACCATAGCTAAAAGATGCCTGTATCAAGCTAGCCAGCAGCCCATTCTTCAGAAACTAAACTGTGGAGAGGGGGGAGTGGGGGGAAAAAAAAAAAAGGATATAGAAATAATGGATGGGAAGACAGGACCAAGGAGACACCAGTTTGTTCTTCAACATGTAGCAACACCACACTATTTAAACAGAAGGAAGGCTTGGGAGAAATAAGCCACCTATCATCAGTTCAGCACAGAAAAAACCAAGCACTTTTTCTTTTCATTTCAGCATCCCTTCACTAGGCTTCCAGA
Organism: Astur gentilis; assembly: GCF_929443795.1. Classification (NCBI taxonomy): domain Eukaryota; kingdom Metazoa; phylum Chordata; class Aves; order Accipitriformes; family Accipitridae; genus Astur; species Astur gentilis. The sequence goes on along the minus strand of NC_064900.1, from coordinate 16,692,960 downwards.
ATGAAAGATAAGAAACAGTCCTCAGGCATAACTCCTCAGGCTGCAATCTTGTCAGTTTTCATAAGCTAACTGGGGCTGGGTTGGGTCAGTATAGGACAGACCTCCTCGAAGGAAAACCCAGTGCTACAGCAAGCAGTAATTCCCCACTATGCTGCAAGGGGACATCACACACGATGCCTGTCAGAATTCCTGGGGGCAACCCATACACCTTCCTTCAAGTTAACCTTCATCTTAACAGGTGTCTGGTCTCTCTCTCATCCCAAATGAGCAGATTTTCAAGGCTCCCCCAAGCATCACTACCTTCCAGCACTGCCCGCGAGACCAGGCTTCGTTCAGGACTCTCACCACCAGCCATCCCTCTGCTCTCCTCCCTTACACAAGCCCTCCTGCTGTTTTATAGTACCAGGCGCTCACACCTGGGGAGCTCAGCACTGCAAAGCAGGCATTCCCACAGGGGCAGAGCTGAAGAATTACTATATCCCATGCAGCTGTCTGCTGGCTAAGATGCATGTCAAGGGGTCTGTGTTCCTGGTGCATTGAACCTCTCATTTCTTTACATTTAGACCCACATTAGGCATGTTAGATGTAACACAGCCTTTAGCAACACAGTGCAGTGCTTCTGTATACTGGTTTCCTAGTCATTAAATGTGCGATCTTCAACAGAGCAATGACTCTTCTAAGGAGTAAGGCACTTCAAAGAACTCCAGCAAGCAAAGACTGCATGTACACAGTACTCCATGATGCTACATGATCATATCAAAGCTGCTGGGATGAAAAACTGACATTTGATAAATAACATGAGGTCACCTAAAAGATCTCAAAACACTGCATGTAAAAATGTTATTTTGACAAGAAATTAAGCAATTGTATAATCAGGTCTATTATCAAATCTACTGCTTTGACATGATCTTATAAAAGTATGAAGAGCATGCAATTCCAATTGCCGCTGGATCCTCCCTCACTCAACACAAGATGTACGCATTTAATATTCTTCTAGTTAGCCACGCATGTACAGCAAAGCCTAATGTACTTCAAAGTATTTACTGTACTGTATAAACAGAGCGCTATTTTCAAAGACTCATAACTGTCAAATCAAAGCTAGCTTTCACAAGAACATTCAGAAGCATTTCTGCTGGATGGTAGCTATTTGCCTGACAGTTTCAACTTTCTATCCCAACCACAAGAAGGTTAATTTTTTTTTATTTATTTTTTTTTTTCTTAAGAGACAGAAGAAAGCATTTTCTTGCTAACAAGCTGTCAAGCCATGTTGGCCTTAAGTTCTTTACTCCCTTCTCATACATACATATAAAATGTGGTGGGAAACTTCAATTCCACTAACAAAAGTTCCAGGAAGACTTTCTCCATACACAAGACCGCCCAAACTCTGCATTGTAACAGCTCTCACTGTAGAAGCTGTGGCTGCTCACCTCGACGGGCTATGGCTTTGTTCTATATTACACTGCAAATACATTCCTAATCAATCCTCAAACAAAACCAGATTGGTACATAGATAAAATACTGCCATTTCACAGGCAGTGGAACAGCAATAAAGACACCTGAACAAGTCAGTTTAGCAAAATGCAGAGAGCATAGCTCTGAGTAACCTGAAAAAGGGTCTACTGCTTGCTCTTAGCCAGTGTTTTTATCAGTGAACCACTAAACCAGAATTTTCCTTCAGGTTTTGCATAATTCTATACATACTGCAAAGGTGGCAAAGATGGCTTCGTGCAACATACCCAAGCAGACTTACAGATTTAAAGCAATTTGTAGAGTGTAACATGGTCGAGTAGATAAATCACAGGCATATTAAGAACCAGGTTCAGTTCTCAAGTTTGCCATCAAATCCAAGCTAACCTGGTTTTAAAAGAACCCATGGGCCCCAGCCACCCTACTGATAAGGTAAAACAGATATCTGCATCCTTTGTTCAGAAGGCACAGAGAACAACAACAGACACATGGAGACCATCCGGAGACAAGATGGGTCAGCGATTTAAAGCTCCCTTGCTCTGCTACTATGCAGTCAGCCCCACCAGAAAGCTCGGTAGCAAGAATACAGTGGCACTGCTTTCTTAAGAGGCCAAACAGCCATGAAAACAGGACAACCAGCTCAGAATAATTGCAAATGCTAGGAGTTGAGCAGGCAGCTGTATGGCTATCCCTGCCTGAATCACAACTGCTCCAAACTCAATACAGAAAGCAGCAAGCTCTCCCTCAATTCTATATGCAGTTAAACTATTGTGTATCATACACTCTTTTTGCCATAGATTGTAATACTAAGGAGCACTTAAAATCAGTATTGTTTTCAAGACTACAGCACCCAATTTTCTGTGAACTCTCAGAGGACGTTGCTCCACCACCTCTCAGTCCTGCTTTGTTGAAAAAAATTATGTCACTGGTAAAGCATACTTTCCATTTTCCTTCCTTCAAAAGGATTTCATTGATTCTGCCTGGGCTTTAAAAACAAACCAACAAGCCAACCACCTTACAGTTCCACTTTTCATCTCCCTTCCCTATTCCACAAGCTCCTTCTCAGAGGGCAAACAAGGAAAAGCTCACCTCTACTTTTAAGTCTGTCTGCAAAAAAAAAAGGGGGGGATCTTGGAGCATATCTGTCTACTCTAAAGAAATATCATCCATTCTTCAGATACCATAAACTGCAATTTCATAACAGTCTTTAAAATAAATTCAATGAGTGTTGTCAAAGTAGATCAAAAACAGAGCACTGAGATCTGACTCTGCTAAAGAGCAGGTTAACAACAACCCACGGAAATGGGAGTAGAACAAATGTAAGTAGTCAGGTAGCAGCAGTTCACTTTGCAATAGCCACAGTTTGGTGGCTCAGACCAGATTTCAGGATGGGTCATCAGGATCTAACCAGAAGCCTATGCAGTTTAATGGCACATCTCACACACTGGTCTCAATCAAGTTTCCAGAGAAGTGTGCAAGAACCCCGCAGCAAACCCAGGCACAACAAGCTATTCCCTCCCTCTATTTCCCAATATAGAAGTACATCTGTTAGAGCAGGGGAAAAAAAAAAAAAAAAAATCAAGGTTTAGACCATAGGCTTAATACCTCTTGCAAAATTTCTACTGTCACTGATTATGGTAATTGAATATTCTTCATATTTCTACAGACATCTGATCCTTTTTCACTCTTGTTGAATTCTTGCTCCTGATGATTCTCACAGCATGAGTTTCACTGTTTAATTGCAACCATACTAAATAGACTATCATCAATTTACACTACATGTTCTGTATCATCAGAGTCTTGAAGCAGCAGAAACTTTTCCATAGCTAAATCACCATACTCTGCTTTTTGCCCTGTTTAAAGCTTCTTAAAGAAGGTTTCTCTTTTTATACATTCAATATATGTTCAGAGATGAGAAACATTTTTGGCAAAAAGAACAAGGTAAGCTGAAGGAACTGTTCTCAAGCAAGGGAAGCTGTAACAAATAGGTGTAAATAACATTTAGCAAGTTTAGCAGACTCTTAGGGGTCTAGTCAGATGAGCATTCCTTTTGGCAGCAACACCAGCTTAAAAAACTGCTGCTACCAATATTTACTTCCACCCCTGCACCACATTGTCTGATGTACCCATACAACCATTTGTGTGACCAAACAGTGAACCAGTTTGGCAAACTGATGCAGGCTAAGAAACATTTTTTTGCCAGGCTACTTACAATCCAGATCAGTTCCTCAATCCGTTTCAGCATACAGCTGCTCCAACAGCAGTACCAGCACACACAGAGGGGTGGTGCAGAGGCAAAATGGGCAAGCACCAAGGACCCCTCAAAAGCGAACTCTAGCACCAAAAGAAATGCTCATAGGCATACTAACAGTGTCTAGGCATATAGGTACAGGTATGGTCACAAAGTACAACTCCACTTCTTCAAAAATATAAATTAAAGTCAACATTGGAACAGTTCATTTGGATTCAGCACACATTAAAATGTCACCTTATGTTTTGCTATTATTGTTAACTAGCATTTGTAAGTCCACATACTCTTAAAGGCAACTCTTCAGAAATTTCCTAACAGATGGGGTTTTTGCTCGAGTTCTTCAAGATTATCTGGAATTCCTAATTACGAATAAGGTTCCTCTTCTTCTGCACTTGTATAGTCCCTACCACAAAGGGGGTTCAGCACCAAAATAATCAAACTTTTAAAACAGAAAAAAACCTAACAGACAAATAACGGTATAGGCGGAAAGCTATTTTAAATACAATAGGCAGACGAGTACTCAGACAAAAATTCTGCAATGAAATCTCCTTCCATTCACAAATTTCTCTGAAAACCTGAGTTAACACCTTCATTTTGCCAGCATGAAGACTAGAGGGACTCTGGCAGAGCTTGTAAGCAGGAAATCCAAGCCCACAGCAAATCTTGCTGGGTTAAAGGACTTCGTATCTACGCAAACAGACCACAGACCTTATGGAGGCACAGAGATTTCTGTGAAGTCCAAGGCCATGCAAACTAGATAGAAGGATTTTATGAAGGCTGCCTGCATCACTCTGAAGAAATTCTGGTAAACTTCTAGAAAGGGGAAGAGATCAAACCCTGCTAGGTAACACAGCTGACATTTAAGATGAGAATTAGTTTGAATACACACTTGAGTGTAAATCGCTCCACAGGATAAAGTTGTTGTGGGGTTTGGTTGTTGGGGTTTTTTCCATTGAATTTATAAAAGAACAACAAAATTCCTAAGCTATAGGCACAGTTTGTAAGGCAACAGAATTGACACAGCATGTCAGGAACTCAAGAGGAAAAAATCTAGAAAGAAACACATAGAAATAAGTATGGAAAGTCAACATATTAGAGAGTAGCAAGCCTTTGAATACCTAGGAAATATGCATCAAAAGTACTCCATTCTTACCCACCTCATACATACAAACTCTTCAGAAAAGCTGTTGTATATGAGTATTTTAGCCTTGTGGCTTATAGTTGCCTTAGTTTCTATATTTGGATATTTAGTGACAAATGCAGTTTCTCTGGCTGTGGACTAACCCTAACTGAAAACAATCCAAGTACATGAACTGTAAAGATGAAATGCAAGATGGGGGGGGGGAACATAGGGAAGAAAGAGTCCACACCCTTTGTATTCATAACATACAGAAGAGATCTACAAAGTTGCTAGTTGTATGACCAGAAACCTATTTTCTTTCACATTAAAATTCAGGTCCTGCCTAGCTTAGAAGACTGTGTTGACTAATAAAGAAATTTACTGATCACAAGAGGAAAGCAAAACACCTCCCCAAAACCAAACAAAAAAAACCCTGAAAATACACCTATACACACCCCTTGCCCACAAAAAGATGGTTACAACAGTACCGTCATAGTCCAACTACTTCCCTCACACTAGACAGGATCACGGTTTCTCCCAAAACATCTCTATTGCATCTATGAGCTAAATAATTTGTATTGGGAAAATATACTGGGGAGTCAGCAACAGAACTTTTACCAAACATTGCCAAAACCAAGTACATACACACAAAACACATCCCCAAAAGAATTTCTAACGTTAACCTGACCAAAGATGAGCAGCTGAATGGGAGGGGGGCTTAGACAAAAACTTGTTTAGGGTGGGGTCTTTTTTGTTTGGTTTTGTTCACACTTATTTAACATCAATGATTGATTAACATTTTGGATAAAGGAGGTCTTTGTTAGTGATTCAGCATCTCCACCCCTTCAATTAAGGTGTTAAGAGTTCACAACAGTGCAGTGAGACCCAAGATCCCCAGACCCCTCTCCGCAAGAAAAACCCAACCCAAAAACCAGATCAACAAAAAAAACCACACCCACCCCACTGGGAAAGTTCCAAAATCCCAAAACTGACATCGTTGCTAACCCGAAGTTAAAAAAAGAAAGCTGCCTTTCTTTTGTTGTTTGAGGAGAGGCCAGCAAGGGAGACAAGGAAAGAATACGAGCCCTTTAGCCATTTTTATGCTCCAAGTAAGAAAAAAAGGACACATTCATTAAAAATAATCTCTTTGGAGATCACTATTAAAAAAACAAAACAAAACAAAAAAACCCACCACACAACAGAGCCATCATGCCAACTTGTCCAAAATGGCTATAAAATCCCTCCAAAGCAACTCCTGTGATTCCCACGAGAAAGCAGATAGGTCTGCTATGGGATATGGGCATGTGCCCTTCTGCTAGCACAGCTCTGCAAGCATAGGATGAACAAAAAACAACTGTGTGTTAGCCTTTATTTCACTTCACCAGTTCAACACCTGTAACACCCCACTGTAGACAGCAATCAGGCATTACAGCCCTAATATAAAGTAGAAGAGAGGTAAACAAAAAAGAAGACAGCAATAAAGCTGTTTAGGTATGTTAATTCTTTCTTTCCATATCCTGTGATTTTTTTATTATTTGATTTCACGTAATGCCTTCCCTAGCTTTCCAACACTTGTTTTTGTAATATTTTGAGCAATCACTGACCAAATATTATCTTCCAATAAAACAGAAGAAAAAAAAAATCTACTTTTTTTTTCCCCTCCTGCTTTTAAAGTTTGATACATTTAAGGATGCTCCAGAGCATCCTATGATGTCTGTGTGGGCTTTTCACAGAGAAATCAAGGACAAAATACTTTCAAGGAAAATAAAAATGTTACTAGAACCCCTCAAAACTGGAAGAACCATCTCTCCCCCTTCCTCCAACTGTATTTTGACAGTAGAGCAACTAGTCATCAACAGGGAGGCTTAATGAGACAAACTTGACTTGGCACAACTGTTTCTTCTCTGCCCCAAAGTCAGCGAGGCTAATGCCCAAACTAAAGAGATGTGAATTTACAAGGTAAGAGCTGCAAAAAACTTGATACTCCTCTCCCAGTGAGATTGATGGTTATTTCCGGACCAGTTTCAGAGTCCAAGTTAGGTTTGGCATCTGGAGAGTAAAAGCATCTTCCCTTTCACATTGGTGGTCTTTGAACTGTTCCACAACCAGCTCCCTACTGCCACTTATTATTTCATACTTACTTTCTTTGCTGCATGACAATTGCCTGATTTGTCATTTTGTTTACTATTAAACCACTAACCACATAATCATCCCACCTTAATATTTTATACTGAAACAACAACCCACAATTGACTGTCACATCGGATTCTTCCCATCTGTGTCCTCATGCTTTGTCTACCCTCCCAGAGTAACATCCACCTTCCACATCTCAAATATTCAATTGGCGGAGGCCTTTTTAGTCCCATCATCCTGTCACCTACACAGTTGCCTCAGGGACAGAAAGTTGGACAACACAGAAATACAGGGTGCTCTCTCTCATCCTAGAATTGGAGCCTTGCTGCTTGCATGCATCCACCCGTCCCATCATTTCCCTAAGCATTTAGGGTCTCCAGTGTTGGGTTTTTTTCCCCCCCATCATCCAACCCTTAACCTCATGAACTTGCGGTATTGTTTACAGGTTTAGCCTCTCCCATCTCACTGACAGCCTCCCATATGCCCCTTTGCAGTAGGCCGGGGCACCGACTCACTGTCATGCGCGGACACACAGTGCCTCTTCTCTACCTAGCAGAAACACTTCCAAATAAATGCATTTCCCCTCCCTTGTCAGATACTGCTCTTCCCCATGATCCTTATATACAAGATCCCCTCCTACACTCTTACTATCCCACAAAATCCTCTTGCACAACTATCCCACATACCAGTTTGACACTACACGCTTCGCTTCCCTGGATTCCGGCTCCCCTGAAGTATCTACACTGTTTCCCAGCTCTGGACCCCTACAATTCCCTTTACAGCCACGTGCACCACCTCCCTCGTGCTGAAAGCACTTCCTACCCCATATTCTGGCTCCCAATGCTTCTGGCTACCACAACCCCACTCCCATATCCCTTTCTCCCAGTCACTCAAGTCCCAGCTCCTCACATCCTCCAATCACTACATCCATCCCCTCGTGTATCAACTTATTTCTCCCCAGCATACCTCATACTCCACAGTTCTTTGTCCACCTTTCCACATCCCTTCCTGCAGACAGCGTATTTCAGTTCTTCCTGCAACACAGCCCCCCATCCCTTCCTCACAGCACATCCCAGATCCCACTTACCATCTCCCACCTCCTCATTGCATGCTTCACCTCGTACTCCACTCCCTACATCCCTACTGTAGACAGCTCCACCGCAGAGTCCATGCACCCAGCTAGCTCTCACCCCACTTGCACCCGCTTCTTTCTCCTAGGACAGCCTGGACCCCCAATCCCAGCAGCCCAGCCCTGGTCTTGCAGCCCCTCTTATCCTACGTCCCGACCCTCACTGGGATTAAAAACTCAGAACTACCTCTGTAACCCACCCAACACCATCCTCTCCATACAGCACAGCCCCTAGGGCACCCCAAGCACATCAGTGCACCTCAGCGCAGCGCAGAGCACTCCACGCACCTACTCACACAGCCCAGCCTCCAGAGCATCCTAGCGCTGCAGCCCACCACACCCCACACCCCTCCACACGGCACAGCCACGTGGGCACCCAGTGCCCCCAGCACAACCTAGGGCACCCCACACAGCACCGCCACATGGCCACCCCATACACCCCAGTGCGACCTAGAGCAGTCCACACATCCCCCCCCCCACGCAGCAGAAGCCCTAGGGCACCTCCTGCACCACAGAGCATCCCACACACGTGTAGCACGGCTCTTAGGGCATCCCGTGCGCCACAACGCAACCCAGGACAGCACGCACACCTGTCAAGGCAGCACAACCCCTACGGCATCCCCTGCAAGCCAGAGCAACACATACACCCCTCCATACAGCACAGCCCCCAGGCCATCTGCTGCACCACAATGCAATGCAAAGCACTCCATATGCCCCTCCACACAGCACAACCTCCGCGGCATCCCGTGCACCCCAAAGCATCCCACGCCCCCCCTCCACAGAGCGCAGACCCCGGGGCACCCCCTGCGCCCCACACACACCCCCCCCCCCCCTCCACAAAGCGCAGACCCCGGGGCATCCCCTGCACCGCGGAGCGCCCCCCGGCCCTTCATCCGAGGCACCCCCAGCGCACCCCCCGCACGGCAGGGCACCCCCCGCGGCCCTCCACCGAGCGCAGCCCCGGGGCACCCCACGCACCGCGGGGCATCCCGCACCCCCCGCCACGCAGGACACCCCGCGGGCACCCCACGCCCCTCCACGCAGCGCGGCGGAGCCCCCGGGACACGCCGCGGAGCCGAGCGGAGCCCCGGGCGCCCGGGGGCGGCCGGCAGAGCCGCCGGGGCGCCGCCGTCCCGGGGGCAGCGCTCCCCTCGGCCGTCCGCGGCGCCCCCACCCCGCGGCGCCCCCCCGGCCGCCCGCCATCCCCCGGCCTCCCCCAACTCTCAAACTTTGGGCGGGCGGCGGCGGCGGCGGCGGCCGGTGCCGGTGGTCGCCCGGTGCCCGCCGCGCCGCCTCCCCCTCACTCACCGCCGGGCCGTGGGGGAGGGGCGGGGGCCGAGGCTCCTCTCAGCCCCGGGCGGGAGGGGGCGGCGCAGCGTCTCCCCCCGGCGACGGCGGGTCCTTCCCCCTCCCGCAAACACACACAGGCTCCATTGTCCGCCAGCGCCTCCCCCCCCCCCCTCCTTCCCGCACACATGGTACCGCCCATGGCAGCCCCTCTCGCCCGCTCCCCCCGCCCGCCCCCCCCCCCCCTTTTTCCCCACACCATCCGTCCCCCCCCCCTCCCCCCTCCCGCCGCGTCCCGCAACCCGGAGAGAGGAATGGTACCGCCCGTCGCGCGCGCCCCGCCCCGGGAATGGTACTGTCCCCTACTCACTCCGCCGGCGGGACCGCCTCTTACTCCCCGTTCCGGGCAGTGGTCTCGCCCGGCCCCCCGCCCCGCCCCTCCCCTCCCCAGCGAGAGGGCGGAGACTGTACCCCTTCCCCCTCGCACACGCTCTCCTCCCGCCTTCGCCTACACGGTGGTAGCAGCCGGGCTCTTAAAGGGACAGGCCAGCCGCGGCGAGCGCCCCGCGGGAAGCGCCACCCACCCCTCTCCGCTCGCCGCGGCACCGCCCCCACCATTAACATAGCCTGGCCCCCGCCTCGGGGCGGCCCCACTCCCTCCTCCCCTTTTAAAGAGACAGGGCGCCCAGGGCGCTTCTTAAAGGGGCCGGCCCTCCCGCGCACCCCCACCCCCCCCCCCCCCGACTCTCCTCCGCGGAGTCGAGCGCCGACAGTACACACACACACACACACACACAGGGGGCGGGGCCGCGGCGGCGGCGGCGGGGGGGGGCTCCGCGTGCCCCGGTGCCCGCAGCCGCGGGGGAGGCGCCCGGTGAGCCGGGGAGGGGCGGGCGCGGGCCCCCGTCAGCGCGGGGCGAGGGATCCGGCGCCCCCCGCCCTGCCCCGCCCGGCAGCGCGCGAGCACCTCGCGCTCCCCTGAGGCGGCGCGCGGGACCCGCCCCCTAACGGCACCCCTAACGGAAACGGCGCGGGCCCCGCGGGGAGGAGGGGGGGGGGGGGCGCCCGCCCGCCGCCCAGCCCGGAGGCCTCGCACGGCCCCCGGGGGAGGCGCACGCCGGGGCCGGGGCGGAGGGGGGCTGTGCGGGAAGGCGTCCGCCCGGCCCGGAGCGGGTGCCCTGGCAGCCCTCCTCGGCACGGTCCTGCCCAGCGCCGCCTCGGCTTGCCGGGGTGGCTTGCGCCATGGCACCTTCGCCGGGCGCCGCCTCGGCCTCGCGGCAGGTGCCAGCCGCCCGTGGAGGGGCTTTACGCACTGGGAAGCCGAGGGGGGGGGGGGGAGGCACCGGGCGTCGCAACCAGCCGCGGGCCCAGTCCTCATCCCGAAAGGGGCACAGCTGGCGGGCCGGCAGGCAGGAACGTTGTGGAGCAGCACGTTTGCTCAGCCCGCTGGCACCAAGCGTGGAATTTCCCTTCCACATATTTATGATGAAGGAAGGGGACGGCTGGCCATCCATTGGCAAGGCAGGAAGAAAGCAGGAGGGAACTTCTGGAGGAGAAGCACATTTCTCCTACCTGGTGGCTGAGCAACTTGACTGCCCACCAGCCGCCAGCGGGTTGATGGAGCCGCTCTGAGAGATCTGAGGGCCTTTTCTGATGGGAGAAAGCACTGGGTTAAGCAGCAGCTTGCAACCAAACAGGGAGGAACCAGACAGTAACGACAAACAGACACAACCTATCAACTCCTAAATATGCTCAAGGGCCCTATCCTGAACAAATGCTCCATGTCTGGGGGATGAAACGTCAATGTAGTTCGAAACCGGCTGGCAGTTAAGGGTTTTGAAAATTTGTAGCAATCCCCCACCCTTTTCAGTCTGCGACTTACTCTGTGGAAAGAGCGCTTTCAACATCCACTAATCCTTCTCCTTCACCTCCACAAAATGTTCTTAAAATGGGCGATCTTGTGGGTTGTAAGCAAGAGCTTTCCAAACCACTGGTGGCACACAGATGCACAGAACCGCTGCAGTCTAATGAGAGAAAGCAGGCTGATCATTTTTGCATATCCGCGATGCCTGAATAACCTGTTTTGCCAATACAACATAAGTGAAGAGAAATGCAGTGTTCTCTCTTTATCCTCAAATGACCCACTCTACCCTGCCCAACTCCCACTTTCAAGTAACCCAATTCTTTGGAAGAAGACCCTTTCAGCACTGCTCATTCACACTGGGCCTGGGCATTGCTTAGGCAGATAAACCACCTCCTCTCTCTGCTCAGCCCTCAATCCCTAAGGGGCTTTTCCTCTTTTTCAACCCTCTTCTCCCTCCCTTGTGGTGCCTACTTGGTAACATCGTTAAAGAACTCTTTACAGCTTCCTGAGCAGTGCAACAGTAGCTAATTCACACCTCTTACCCCAGATAGATACTCTTCCTTGAGGGGGATACTTCTTAACAGCTGTTTTTCAATCCCTTTGCTTTGCAGACCAGACCCCCTGAACTTTCAGTCCATGGATGCCTCTTGCTTGCTTCACTCTGTTACCTCTTCCAGACAAGTGCCTCGGGCTACAAGTTCCCAGGATCCACAACCCAAAGGTGGAAACCGTTGGTCTCTGGTCAGTCTTTTTCAACTCATCCATCGAGGCTAGCCCTACCTGTACCTTTCCACAGATCACAGCAGCACCTTCTAAAGCTGAAGTGTTGGTGAAACCTGACTGATAAGCTCCACTTGAACCACCACCTTTGTTGCCATCAGTTCAGCCCGCTCCCTTACCTGACGAATAAACCTTCTCTATTTTTACGTTGATATGGGTCCTTCTTTGATGCAACACCTACAACTCCCTCTCTCCTTTTTGCATCCTACACCAGGGAGGGCTTAGTGGACTGAGCACAAGAGAGGCTGCAACAGCAGTAGCTGTACAGAGTAGACCAGCCAGGCAGCAAATCATGGCGTAAGGAACAGATGCTCACGGTGCTTTCGACAGAAGACCCAGTCCCACTCTCACCGACGTCAGGGACCCATCGCAGTTCATTTAAAAGGAAGTTTGTTTCCCCTGGGCAGTAGAGGCTGGGATTTTTCTAAGGAGCCTAAGGAAGCCAAGCACCCAACTTCCGTTTCCTGAAGGTACCTTTGAAAATCCTACCCTGTGCTTCAACGCTGACACATACAACAGCAGCGATAAAATACGTGGTGTTAGTGGACTGCCTTTTTTTTCTCCTCCCTCCTCTGACCCGGTACTTCGCTGTCTTGTCCCTTGAGGAGTTAGACCAGGGAAAAGGAGCATAAAATGCTACTAGTTCGCAGATGCTGTGGTTCCTCCAACTCCCCTCCCATCCCCCCGACCCCATCCCCCCACATTTCAAACAGTTATAAATGACTGTGCAACTCTGCAGGCAGCAGTCTCAAATAACCACACCAAGCCTCTCCCCTCCAACGGCTTTATGTCTCTTCCTTCCTCTCTTTGGGGCTCCGGATAGCAACTATCAAGGTGTTTTGCTTCACTCTCAAGAGTTAAGTTGCTACTTCACCCACCACCTTTGGGAATCTGCCACAGCAAACTGCCACTAGCAGTGAATTCCCAAGGCAAGGATTCTCAGCTGAGAAATCCCTCCTGCTGTCCTTGAAGGGTTTTACCATGGGAACTGACAACAACAGGCTCCCAAATGATCTTAACTGAGATGACAGGTCGTGAGGAAGGATTTCAGGTAGCAGAGCCCCTGAGTATGGGACCACCACTGCGAACCTCAAGAAAGCATCCCCCCGTATTGGGGCCTTGCCCTCCCTGGTCCAAGCTCATAAAAGCTGCCCCAGAGAAGCCAGCTGTCCCAGCTCTTTAGAGCACTCTGGCAAATCCAAGAACATCTTGGAAACATTACAGCTCTCACCACACTGTGTACACACTCCTCACAACTCCCTGGCTGCAGCAGGGACAGAAGATCAGCTTTTCTGTTCAAAAGCAGGGTCCTCTTCCATCAGAGCAAACCAAGCCTAAGGAAAGTTGCTTATAGGAGCTCCAGTTCTGCAGAACAGACAGATCAGACAAGATAGGCCAGCCAGCAAAATACATTTGCATTACACTTCCTATATATGGTTCAGAGCATGGCACACCCCAATCATGGTTTTTATTCTCTTGAAGGGCCCAGCCCTGCAAACACTTAATTTTACATGTGTAAGTAGAGTCCCACTGAAACACAATGGAGCTACTCATGCAAATAATGTTAAGAGCGTGTAGGGCTGTGGCTCTGTTTCACTATTCCATCTGCAGCAGACCCAGTTTAAGAGGATCCTGCGGTGCTCTCTCAGAGTTATTGCCGCTCACTTGTGCCAGTTAAACTATTTATGTAGCCACACTCATAGGTGAGCTGTTTAAATGATCCAATGTTTTTTTTAAAAGCCCTAATAAGAACAAATCCTTAATGCCAGACCAGCTCCAATGTGGATTTCATCCCCACAAGCAGCTGAACTGGCACAACTGGAGAAGGAGGAAACATCTGAGGAACAGGAACTTTTGAAGATGGGATTCTGGGGAGGCGAAATGGCGACATGGAACCTTAGCGTGTGAAGGCTGGAGGCATTGCTCTCTTCTGAAGTTACACCCTGCTCCTGACCATCCACTCTCTGAAGCAGAGCCTCTTCCTCAACCGCACAGTCATTCCAACATGAAAAAAGTTTCACCTCAAATGCAACAGCAGATTGAACTTTTCAGTTATTAATGCTTAAAAAACTTCCCTCAAGAAAATCTGTCACCATTAAGAAGAATCTGCCAACAGTCACTATACTCAGGATGAGGGATGTGACCTCCTCCTTGCAGGTAAAGGATGTAGTCACCAGGCACATCTGTAGCCTGTACACTGCTTCTGCAGTCAAAAGGATCCCTTGCTACTAGCTTTGACATAGCACGTTTGGGCCATGCAAAGTGTTCCCTACAATTTTTTTCAGTTTATGGGCTATTTTACCTCTTGCAACTCTGTGCTGAAATTGCATCACATATTTCCTGTCTGCTGAGGCAAGATGCCCCTCATTCAGTGTGATTATAACCTTCCAGCAAGGAAGCTCCACTAACTCCTTAAGAGCTTTGCTCTCTATACTGTCTCCTGACTTCTGCATTCATGTACACCTGCACAAAGTGGGTGTAAAACGCTATCACTGATGGACGTGAAGAACACATCACTGGGAGGATGTTTTGCTTTGTTTGTTTGCTTTAGGTTGGGGGGGGGGGGTTGCCCTCTTTTTGCTCTGGTGTAAATGATCAGAGGAGCTGCAGGATGAGAGAGAGATCAGGCTCTATGAAATATTTTTCTTAGGAGCTTTGAGTTTTACTTGACCACATGCTCTAATGAGCCTTCTCGAAAGGAAACAACCCATTTCTGTAAGGAATCCAGGTGATTACGGTTCGCATACCACTGTGGTCTCTCTGCATGGGCACAGGGGAGCTGCCTTCATGAGTCTTGCTGCAGCAGGATGAAGTCTAAAACTGGACAGTGTGAAAGAGATAGGAAAGGACCACAGGGAAGGGTAGTTTAACATCCACTGTTAACTTGGGGGAAAAAAACCCTTCTTTCAGAAAGTCTTTTATGTAAATCATTCCTAAAAGATTAGCAAATCAGGCCTGGGGGAGGGGGAGAGATTGTTGTGGCTTTCTTTCTAGTTCAGTGTCTTTTGGTATTAGGCATTACCCTGAGTCTCCCCCATTGTGCTGAACCTCAGTCCTGCAAACACCAGAGAACATTCGTAACTTGGTTCAGGTGAACAGTCCCTCTGCACCCTGACTTGCATGGGACTTCACAGACCCATAGAGGAGGGAAATGCATATGTATCCATATCAATGTCAGTATCCATATACACACACACAGACTCACATATACCTCCCCCACAAAACACACATAGACACACCCCTACCTCTGTCCCTAGTGTTGGCATAAGACCACTTATACCAATTACTACTGCCTCACCGGCTGCACAGTACGCAGAGCTCTGTTAGGAAGGAGGCTGGCTGATGGATCTGACCAGCACTGGCTGCACAACATCACCCTATGGCAACACTATACAGATGATGGCAAATTGAGCTGGGCAAGAAAGGCCTTGCTCTCACTTTTCCTATCTACACTCAAAAGAGAGAAACAGTTGATCTTGTGTTTTCCTATTCGCACATGAATATCCAAACAATCTGAGCCTTAATCGAGTTCCATGCTGGAGCACGGAACTATGGTTAAAATGGAGCTACGGTTAAAATACTTTTCTGGATCTCCAGAGAGCCTTCTATTTCATCTGCCCCCCCTTCAAGACATTATCCCACATCAAAACTCTGACGCGATGAACAAATCCCACGTATTATAACATTCCAATTGCGGGAAGCTCTTGCCCTATTTAGAAAGTCATCTTTCAAGTCAACAAGCAGGTACGAGGCAAATACCACGCAGCCATAGAGATAAATGCTCATCTTTATCTCCTATGATTAATAAAAAGGGAGAAGGAGGAGAGAAGAGATACTGAATCAGAAGGGAAATCAGGTAAACAGAATCTGGGGAAATATGCTCATGCAACACATGAAAAATATGAATTCATACTAAACAAAGGTGCAAAATTTTGACATACGGGAGACTCCAAAATCAATTTTTTTGCCCAGGAACACTGCTCCATTACACTGTCCCCATGTTTTACAGGGAACTACTAACACACACTGAGTGCTGTGGTGCCACCAGGAGAATTTGGCTGTGGAATTGCCTGACCCTTGAGCATTTTAAGATTCTCAGCCATGACTTTACACTCCCCTTTGTATGTGTATGACCATCTTTGACTTCAATGAAAAAAGACACGGCAGCAGCTCAGAAAATTGCCAAACTCACCTCCCACTTCCATTCAGCCACCTGGTGAGCCTAGTCCAAGACAGCAAATCCCCTTGCACAGCCACACAGCTACGTTCTCTGTAATGCCTGCCCCACAGTACCCTGGCATGCACGTGTGCACTTTCATGGTGTAAAACCAACCAAACAAAATTTCATACCCAAAGGAATATTTCTGAGAAAGCCATGACCAAGCTGAAGAAAGCATCTTTCATTAGGACCATCCTTCTCATGGGATAAATAGAAGGAGGCTAAGTCTGCCCTCAGACAGACAGACAGACAGAAGTCATCTGTTGCCAACACATACAACAGTTCTCTTGGCATAACAGGCTTTTTGTGCCTTCCAGTGCTGCTTCTCCAGCATCCAGCTGCTCAGGGTACCGGCCTGCTGTACAACAGGGCAGCAGTGCAGACGGGTGACACTCACAGACTACAGCTGCCCCCCCAGACAGCGCACAGGTGTTTGAGGCTAAAATTTTGCTCTTGTCTCTCCTGCAAGGCTACAATAAAATAAAAATAACTTCAGCATGATTTCCCCTCTAGATTGCACACAAAGAAGAAACCAAGCCCCCACTGTACTGCAGACTGGCCCATTAAAGCGAATGGTTAAATTCTTGCTATGAAAAAGTAGGCGTTGTTGTCTGTTTTGTGAGGCAGAAATCAATATTCCCACCTCCTCTCCTTCTGTTATTTCACCTTGAGATACTCATGCTCAGATAGATGAGATCTGAATCTTACTCACTGTTACTGCAACTTTCCTCTCTCCAGCATTTCACAGGGTCACAGATGTTCTTGGAGTCCTAACCCGCCTGTAATTTACCACTCAGCTCCCTAAACTGACCACCACTGGTGACTGAAGTAGTGACTGATTTTCCTTCCAAATCACACCACTGTGACTATTTCTAACTATTTATCTACATCCTTTATCTTAGTCATTTTGCTCCCTGTGTCCTCCAATAACTACCCTCTCTCTGCCACAGCCTTTCTTCTCTGGACCCCTATAATTCACTCCCTGGTGCTAGCCTCTTCCATACTGTGGCCATCTCATATAAACGGTGTTTTACTGTGAAATGCTCCTTCTGCTTTCTGTCTCCCTTTAGTCTAACTGTGGGGGATAGCCTGGTTATGAATTGGGGGGGGGGGGGGGGCTGGGGAAAAACCTGGGTGACTGATGCTCAGCCCAGGTGAGCCTGAAGCAATGTTGGCTGGGGAGAGACTAGCAGGGTAAGATAAGCTAGCACTATACCTCAACAGCTGCTCCTTTGACTAGGTTTCCCTTCGGCAGTTCAGATTCAGGGGCCTGGACTGATTCCCACAGATCAGGTAGCAATAATGCCAAGCTGACTGGGCTGTTCTGATGAGTCCTCTTGGATGCAGCTCTGTCTACTATCATGCCTGCCTCTGTCACCTAAGGATTAGACAACTGCAATATGCTCTGTTTGGCACCATGCTTTAAATCCATTCATAAACTGAAGGCAGTGCAGAATTCAGCACTCTGTTAGATAAGCCGTGTCTCTCACCCACAATCAATCTCATGTTTGTGCTCCATTTTTATGCCATCTGACCACTGGTTTCCATACAGATTTTAACATGTTCCTGTTGACCTCCAGTGCCTCACATACCAGAACCCTTTCCACCTAAGAAATCACCTCTTATATTTCCTAGAAGCTGTAGAAAAGGCATCAGGTATTCTTGCACAGGTACCTGTGAGTGTAGAGTTGAGGGTTGTTCAGTCTTTAATTTGCCATTGTTTGCTGGTGACAGTCTGATGAAATTGCTTGAGTTATAATGAAGACAGTTTTCATTATCTGTCATTTAAAATGTCAAGGGAGCTTAGACTGAATGGATAGGTGCTACCTGTTGTTTCAAATAGCTTTTGATGAAGAAAATACATTTCAAAAGTACCAGTCACTGATTTACAGGTGCTGCACAAAGATTACATAAAACAGTGAGATTCCTCCAAAGAAAACAAGCAGACTCCCCCCTTGCTCTCTAGTTTAGACATCGGCTTATCATCAGTGTGGTGCTGACTTTCTTCTGCAGTAATCATCAGCGGCTTTCGGATCTGCAAGATCCTAGATGATAGAGGACAATACCAAGAAAAACAGGAGTCTTCATTATTAGAGGGCACTTGAGAGTTTTGGCTTAGCTACATAAATGCTTCACTCTCATTCTTTTGCATTTTTACTTGTGCACTTTTATGGTGCAAACTCTGGACCACTTTATAGCAACAGATGTCATGACTGGACATACTTCTGTGCAAACATTTTGCTAGTCCCTCTCTGCTGAAGGTGTTGGCCTCTCACAGCTGAACTGCAATAACAGACTGCATGAATGTTCCTAGTCCATCTGAGCACAAAATCTGCCAGCTTATTTTAAATCATATCTGTTTATTCCCTAGCATGAATACATCTGCTTACAATACCTGCCTTGCAGTTCCTGAGAGACCCCTAGGACAGCATGTTTCTTTTCTATCTATATCCTTATATTTTAGAGCATCCATTTAACTTGTGAGATGGTGCTGTATAGGGGACCTGCCTTGGTAACGCAGCTCTGATGGGATACACTCCCTGTGTCTTGGCTTGCTTACAGGATGGGCTCTTCCTACGCCCAACCTGTACCTTTTGCCTGTCCTTTCTGTCAAACCAAGACAAAATGAATGCCAGCAGTCCAGCCAGCATGGGAGGAATGCAGGTAATACTCTGGCTACAGTGTCTTTAAGAACCACTTGCATTTTTGGCAATTGCTTTTATATGAGTATCCAGCATCAAAAGCTGTAGCATGAAATCTCTTGTAAATTTTTAAATGCTGAAGAACAGGTACCTTCCACTTAAGAATCTGATAACAAAGATTGCTGCTGCTTTGTCCAGTAACACAACTTCAGCCTGTCTGGGTCCCATGCAAGTCAGCTGGCTTCCTCATCCAGGTTCCTATTCCCCCCATGTGCAGAGACTGCAGTGTCCCCTGTGGCTTCCCAGCTCTTGGTGGTGTATGTGATGTTCAAAACTAAGATTTGATGGTAATGAGGAAGGAGAGAAGGACTGAGCCTTAGGATGGTGGACTCTGAAATTCACAGATGTGTGGAAGAAATAAGAGTTGTTCTGAGACCTGATCATTTCCATGTCTTGTTTCTATTAGGACAATGTTTCCCAGGCACTTATTTGAGCCATCCTCACAAAGCATCTCTGAAAGAAAAGGGTTTATGTTCCTGGCAACACATTCCAAAAAAACACGTCCCCAGCTCCCTGCTGCCATAAGCAAGCACAACTCCAATGATTTCAATAAAGCTGCACTTTCTGTGGCCCTAAGGCTATAACACTACAGTAAACAAAGCCAAATACCATAAGCCAGATGCTATAAGGTCTGAATCCAAGTCTTCAATGTCATACACACATGATCCACCAAAAGGCAGCTGAACCCACACCTTCAGCTGGCTGTCACAGAGCTCTTTCACCCACCCGCAGAACGTGAATCATAAGGCCTCATCCTGATGCAGGGCAATGACTGGTGGACCTCAACCTGCTCCTCACAGGCACTTCCCCTTGAAAGGGCAGCAGCACCCCACTCCTCTAGGCTCTGTGCTGCATCAGCACTCCCAGCCTCCCTGCTGAGTCCTCTGCCCTCTCCAAAAAGAAACCCCGCACCCCGCTCTAATGGCCATAAGGATGAGTTCGAGCAATAAAATACAGATACCACAACCAAATGACCTTACAACTTCAGCTGCTTACCACTCCAGTTTCTTCGCTTCCCCATCATACAGCTTGTTTTCCCTTTACATCTAAAACATCCAAACACCACTCACTCTAAGCAAGGGACAGCTCAAGGCTGTTGCCCGACTAGGTTTGGGATCCACTGGCACGTGCTGAAAGCAGACCCACAGTTCAGTTAGATGCCAGCATACATCCTGGAGTAAGGAGGACGTAATGCTGGCTAGTTGCTCATGACTGAGTGAACACAGCAAATGAATGGTCTCTCCAGCTTCAGAAGTGGTCCCTGAAGGCCAGCAGTAAGGGACTTTGGCTTGATAGTATAGTCTGGGGAACATACTGCACACAGATCCAGTGAGTAATGTTGAAAATCCATAGGCAAAGGAAATGTTTTAAAACAGAGGAGGAAAATCTACTTGAAATCAATACCGTGAAGGTCTCTAAAAGGAAACACTCTGCAAAAAAGGACACATTTGCCACATATAAATCTTTAATGATATCTTGTAGTTCTAACAAAGCCTTTTTAAAACAACAACAAAAAAACCCCAACCAGATACTGTAATACACCTGATAGAGCAATAATCCTCACATGGCAAAATATGATTTTCACACCTGGTAAATGAAATTACTCTGCTGCATCCCGAGGCCAGGGTTAGGGGCTAAGGTGAGCTGTTAATGGAAGGTTAGAGACCACATAACGGCTCTTCAGGGAGCACCTTTCAGATGCTCTTTTCATGTACAGTAACACACAGTGATCAGAAGGCACTGGCGGCACATACTAAAGTCACTGTCACTGACAGTGGTTCTAACTGTGGAGTCACCAGTTGATAGCTCAGGTTCACATGGCTGGCTTACATGCCAGCCATCCTCAGACTCAGGATAAGGCTCACTCTCTTGCAAGAGCAATCCTGTATTCTTTCATCTCCCTCCCAGCATACTTTCTCCAGCACACCAGGGTTAACCACTCACTCTCTCCTCGCAGATGAAGAGTGAAGCTATAGAGCCGAGACAACAAACTTTTCGACCGCATACAGCTAAAGCCTCTGAGCCATTAAAAGAAAAGCACACAGTGAAAATCAAGGAAAATACTGATCACAGGCCATGCTGGTAGGAACCCAATGGCATTCAGAATCCGCCTTGTATCAGCACGTGAGACTGCTAGATCCAGGCAGGATGGCTATGCAGTTTGCCAATCACTCAGGAACAAGAGAGAAGTGAGACCTGCAGGGAGCCAGCAGGCCCCGGAGGTATGGATATTTACAACAAAAAGTCTGAGTGGAATCAGTAAGAGGAAGACACATGGAGTAATACACTACATGCTCTAGCACCAAACAAAACACGTGGCTTAACAAGACACTTTAGAATATCTGGCTCCATAAATTAGACTGCGATTCCCAGTTCTTTAGCTCCCAGCTCCTGCTGATTTCTGTGGATAAAGGGGTTGTTTGTCACTCCCAAGATCAGATGCTAGATCAAATGCTTTTCAATAAGTACACATATGAGTATGTTCCTAGGGAAGAACGAGCTAGAGCTAAGCCTTCAAATGAGCACAAGGAGAACCTCCTGCCCACAGACAGGAAAGTGGTAACCTCCTTCACTTCCTTTGTGGCTTTAACCTAAACCACAGCTCCTCCCTTTGGGTTAGGAGTCTCTTCCACTCATTCAGATGTTTGTCAGCTCGTCTCTCTCTAATACCCAGCATCCGTTGCTGCCACATAGGAAAAAAAAAAGCTCTCTTCTTTTTTCCTCTCTCCCACACCCCTTTTGCAGTTTCTTTCCTAAACAAGAATGGCTTCAATGCATGGCAAAGCAAGTCTAAACTACAGCTCTTCAGGCACAGAAATTAGCAATTGCAACATGGAGCAGGGAGAAAGGAGACGCTGGCATGCAGGCTACCTCAACGTTTGGGAACACTGGCAGTGAGGAAACGTTGCTGCCAGCAGGAACAGTGATGCCAAACCAACTCACAGGGCTTTTCCATGAGTGCGAGCACTCCTTCACAGCCCTGGACACAACATCCTTCCTTCTGCCCCAAAGAGCTTCAGAGCACAGGCGAAGCGCTGAAGCGAGGGGCAGAAGCAGGCGAGTGCAGGGAAGAGCCATGCTGCCACACAGGAGGCCCTTTGGCCGTGTATAGGGAGGTGAGAAGAACTGGTCCCATCATCCCTAGTGTGGGGTGTCAGTTAGGGAGAGGCAGTGGCTCCCCCCTCACTGAGATCCCATCATCTGCTGAAGGGAGGTCTAACAATGTGAGAGACAGTGGCTCCCACCCAAACCCCTCCTGGTCCAAAGGCTTAACCTTATGACACCCAGGTGATATTGGGGTTTTTTAGAGACAGTTGGACTTTGTGAAAGATTTGAGCAGTACTGCACAGGCATTTTTTTCTACTTACAACTGCCTATACCAGGTAGGCAGAGAGGTACTCAGGGGGCAACCTCTCCCACCGCTCCCACTGCAAGGCACCAGGCAGCCACACACAGTGTAGAGTGATGCAGTCGCTCCCCTGTCAGCCCCCACTCCCAGGACCACTCGGGACTATGTACGGTGAAAGGGAATGCTTTTTATTCCTTCAAGATTTTCAGAGATTTCAAATCATTGTTCTATATCTGATCAGAGGAAAAAGAATAGTTTTCAAAACTTATAGCTAGAAACTATGACCAAATTAATTAAATGCAAGATTTCATTTTACCTTCTTGAAGCACTTCATTTTGACAGCTTCAAAACTTGTCTCCATTTTTTTCAAGATGGGACATGAAACTGGAATCAACTTTTCCCAAAAATAGCAACAGTTTTGGCAAATCAGCAATTTTCTAAGAAAAATGTATCACTGGAGAAAAATCCTAACAAAACCTAGTTCTATTATTTCCTCCCAGCATCACACAGGAATATGCCTCCGTGGTGTAATTCAGCCTTAAGTTTCATAGCAACTCTGATTCAGACATATTGCACACAGATATTAGAATATGCCTTTGACATCATGAGAGCAATGCAAAATAGTGTATATACAATATGGCCAAGCAATGCTGCTATGGAAACCCTTGCTTTGAATTCCTGTATATGGGGTGTTTAAATTCTTATCCCTAATATTGCTTTAACAGAATTTTGTGTATTTTACTTCCTCGCTCAAGTCATCTCCCTCCTTCTGGACTCTCCTCGTTGGAAATGAAAGATGTTTTTGTGGGTGAAGCAGAAGGTGATGAGATCTGCACCACATTCCTGGTGCTGCTATACACACCAGCTCCATGAGATACAGCAAGAGAAGTAACTGATTTGCGCCTCAGTTTCTGCAGCTGTAAAATGGAAATAAGCTGACGTTTTACTTCGGGTATAACTCAAACATGCTTTGAAATCCTTTGTGACAGCCAGAAGATACATGCATCCTTATTCCTATTTGTTACTTTCCGTAGGCGAGGAGTTACTGTCCTCTACAGACCTATGCTGATGATCTCTCTATATTGAAGAACCAAATCAGGAAGTACAGTCGCCCACTCATGTAGCGAACAGATAAGTAATAAAGCAGTACACTTGCCAACTCCTAAGGAGGTGGTTTCTTAAAAAGACATAGGAAGCTTTCATGTTTTGAAGCTGACTAATTTCAGAAAGTTCCCGTTTCACTCTCTTTTTCTTAAACTTCTTCAAAAAACATCTGTTTACCTGCTCTTCTGAAGCGTCTTCTGCTAGGGAGGGTCAGACTGGCTAGACTAAAGGTAACAATGCTGGAAGAAAAGACACTTTAACTGTCCATCTCCTCCATTTCCAACGTGCTCCTGGTGACCCTAGTGGTACTTTTCAGGTCTCCCTCTGACAAGGAGAGGATGCTGCATCCAGCAACGGCCATCTGAAACTCTACTGAGTCTTTCGGGGTATAGCACATCCCAGACACATGGCACCACCTCCTGCAAAATTTGAGCAGAACATGCAATCTAATAATGATCACTCAGCAGCCAAACTCACCCGTGCAATCCAGTGATCGCAAATGCAGATTAAGTTACTTGCATTTGTCTGATGGTGTAATTGCCAGACTGCACATTCAAATGAGTATTTGTTTAACTGTGTGATATACAGATAGAGCTTATGCACTTGAGGCCAAATTCACCCCTGTTGTAATTTCCCTAACTCCAGTAGCAATTACTCAAAGGATTAATTTGGCCCACAGTGTTTCCTAGTATATGTGATTCATCATTTCTCTCCTATAACAAAGAATAATATGCTGTTTCAATCAGTGGTGATGTCCTGGCCTCCTTGAGGCTGCCGGACTCCCTGTTTAATCAGACATAAAACAAATCACTTGCAGAGGCAGAGGCGTATAAGCATGCTTTAATTACAATATTGTAACACCAATTAGAGATCTATCTAATCGAGGACTCAGTACTTCCTACTCGGGTATTACTCCCATGTTGGGATAATTACTGCTAATTAAGCTTGGAACTAATTAGGCCAAATGATCTCATTTATACCAACATAGATGACTTCTAGGAGTTCACACACACACAAAAAAAATCCAAGTGTGATTTTATCATTCCTGGACTCATCAGTACTTTGATTTTGAAATGGACTGTCCCTCCCCAATAGATAAGCCCTGTTAAAACTCAAGTCCCAGATCTCAGATCATCTCAGATTCTCCTAAGGTAGAGAAACACTCTCTGAAGGTGTTGGTTGGTTGGCCCAAGTCATCTTCTGCTCTAATAGACACAGTGGATTAACAGAGCTGTGTCCCATCATGGTGTGGTTCATTCAAAACCTACAGGCTGCTCTCACACAGTTATGGTTACAACTTCTCAGTGCACTTAGCACTACCTAAACCACCACAACCGCTGCACAGAATAAGGTTTGCTGTAGGGTGCTGTGCAGTGTTAAGACTCGCAATAACTTAAAAAAACAACTTCTTAAACACCTATAGCCATAGGCACTTGTTGCATGACTTGCATCAATGCTGCGTATAATTAGAAATTGCATCCCACCACTGTTTAGTAAGGGTGGCTCAGCTGTGCTGTATGTGATGGCTGAGGGAAGAGGCTGACTCTAGCTAATGGAGTTCCTGGCAAAGCCCATCTGTGCTACAAGACTCCCCATGTACACAGTCTGACTCTATCTAACAAAGTTGGCTTTACACTGCAGTCAGAAAAATAAGCTGTGTTTATGTTGCTGCTTCTCCTCCTCCCCTCCAATCCCAAAATTTCTGCACCAGCTCAATGCTGAGATTCTCAGGTAGAAGAGACACCAAGGCAACTACCATTTTGACCTGCCCGTGGCTTATGGAAACAGTCACAGGCAGTTCAGTAGGGTTAGTTAGTACAGTAATGTTGACATGGCTGAACTGGTGGGTTAAACAAAGCTTAAAAACAAAACCTTTGAGCACTGCATTTTTGTCTGGGTATTTTGAGGGACTACAAGTTGGTCAGCATTTCAACAGTTGCTTCTCACCCAAAGATGGTTTGCACCAGTAGCGTGATTTCCTCCTGCAGTATTTGCTGACTTCAGTTTCATGACAGTGAAAGAAGAATGCCACCTACCAAAATACCAGTCCCGCCTTTCAAAGTGACTGGACATCTTTCAAATGCAAGGAAGGACAAGTATCCAAGAACTGGCTGGGAGCACCCATCCTGCCACCCATCTGTCTGCACTACAAACTTTACAAACCTACATGACCTCCTGTCCCTGGGTAGTCAGTGTACCTCAACACCTCTGCTTAGCCTGTCACATCTGCTGAGGCTGCAAACTGGTGGGTCTGTGCTATCAGACAGTACAAGTGAGGCAAGAATGGTTCAGTCACATTCACTGAACAGGCCATCTCTTTCTGTACACCCCTTCTTCCAACTCCTCCCTCAAATTCAAGCCTTCCAGGATCTGCTTCAAGGTGCGGCATGTAGTAAAACCTGCATTCTCTTTACTTTTGGCTTTCTTTCACCAGCTGCCTTTATTACTCCTAAAGCTTCCTCCTAAACACTTAGTTTTCTCATGCTTTCTCATACTTCAGGCTGGAATCCTGAAGCCACTGAACCCAGGAACTCACCATTGTCTCCAGGTCTTCTTCCAGCCTGCCCCTTTATCCTCACAGAGATTATTGTTCCCTGGTGAGTCACAGATACCCCCTGCTTCTCCCCTCCAAATGCCTCCTGAACAATCTTCTCTTTTCCAAAGCCTGTCAAAACTGAGCCCAGCAGGATTCCCTATTCCAACCTGACCTGGTTACAATACCTCCTGGAACTGATCCTCCAGCTGTCTGTGAAATTTCTGGAGAAGTGCCACTTCTTTATGCAGTACCATTAGCAGAAGATTAATAAATAATGCACAGGAATAACACAATCCCCAATAAACAATGTACTACTTCTCCTGTTTTCTTAAGTGAGCAACATGGATCCTAAATCTGATCTCCTCCCCCAGTTGTTACCCAATCTTCATCTCAGCTACCAAACTCTCTCCTCCCTCCCCTGGCAAGCCTGCCATTCCTTTCTTCCCAGCTGCCAAGGCCTTCACTGCTACCTCCTCCAGCCCAAATACACTAGCAGACACGAATGCAAGCATCCATACACATATCAGGTGGCATGTTGAAAATGCACATGCTTCCACGCACTGCAATACAGTAGCCCACAGCCCACTGAACCATATTTATTTAGGTATCTGCTGGAACCCCTGCAGGAAGAGGTGGGTTGGAGGAGATCTTCTAAAGCAAACAAGATCACTGAACCCAAAGACTGAGCAAGACAGCAGTAGATGTATGATCAGGGCAGTTTTCAGCAGAAGCACACAATGGGCCCAGGGGGCCTCTCTGAATGGCATCTTTAGCGTTAAAAGGGAGGAATTCAGGAGCTTTAGATCAGAAGTGCATCCCTAGCGGACATTAGCTCTAATAAATAAGATGCTTTATACTGACAGAGTGCCAGAAACCTCCTCACATCCTCCCCAAGCTCTGCATACAGGCGTCTCTTCAGTTGCCAGGTTTGAATGGCAGAAACCAAACAAACAAGCTCCACTACGTAACAGAGGAGGGAAGGGAAGCAACGTCCTGGTGGAGGAACATCAAGTCACAACCACTAGAGAAAGCACCATGAATTCTCTAATTTGGGACTACAATAAGTCCTTCAGGATATGGACCATCTCTTTCCAGTGTCTGAACAGTGCACTGCACAACAGGACCCCAGCCCCATATCAGCACTTCACTATGCAGTGTACAAATATTTACTGTCACCATCTCAGATGGACCTCCCCAGGGGCATCTGCAGGGGATGATGGAGGTTTGAGTCAGTAACCTAAGACCCAGACCTGGGGAGCTCACTGTGAGTCACAGTTCAGTATGTCCTCCTTCCAGACAGGTTCCCTCAGTTATTTTCAGACAGTCACAGACAGATTTGAGGGTTTTAACATGTTTTTTTCAGAGCAAATCCCATACTCTTATCCAGGGTCTGCCTACATGCAGAGGTCCAGTTGGTGGCCAGCCCTGTGTGGCCCTATATGGTCAACCCTGTATGTGAAAAGAAGAGGCAGAAAGTGCAAGGAAACAGATATGGGCCAGAAATAACCAAATTCTCGTTCTCCCAGAGTGCTAGCCACAGGAAAACATCCAGGGTCCCAGCAGCAAGATGGCAGGAGAGTGGGGACACTGGCCCTGTCTCCTCCCATCCTGAATATCCGAGTTGGTACCAGCTGCATTTCCAAAAGGAAAGCAAAGGGGCTGCTGCTTACTGCAGGCAGCTGCCAGGTTTGTATCCTCAATCCTCCCAAGAGCCTTGGCTCAGGCTCCTGTTGCGTAAGGCAGGGACGCATCCCTAAGTCTGAGGTTTAGAAACAAGATGTATTTATTTGTTATTATTTTCAGTTATCTGAGTGCAGTAAAGGTCAGAACACTTACCTCCTGGGGTTGGTTCCTGCTCCCACTCATGTGATTCAAAGCCAATGGAATGATTTTTTCCGTACTTCTCAGACAGAAAAAATCCAGTGGGAACGAAACCTGATACAGGGCATTTTCTAAAGAGGATCTGTGGGAAACGAGGATCCACCGCAATGGGAGGAAGGGGAGGCTTGTGGGCATTCCTGGGTACCTCCTCCCCAGTCCCCATTAGACACAATGAAACATGAATAAAGATGGGTGGGGAGGCCAGAGCTTTTTACCCAAGTTTTAACCTAAGCTGATCTCAAGGACGGGAGTGGACAGTATCACCTACGTGATACTCCCGGAGCCGCATTTTGGGTGACAAGACTCAAGGACACAACTGCATGTCCTGTGCCCTGTACACAGGCTGCTCCATAATCTCCAAGATTAATTTATGCAAAACACGGGAAGACGTGCTTTTTCCTTTTGCAGTGAATGACTTCATTAACCTTTCAGGAGCTTGCCAATAGTGCAGTAGAAGCAATGGGAAAATCACTCTTCTGGGGGAAGGGGACTTCTGCTGTGTTGCTAACAGCACATACCTAGGAGAGGCCAAAGACACCAGCAAACAATGGACCCTGATCTAGTAGTACTCTGCCTTTCCCCTCTGCTCTCCCGGTCTCTGCCCTGCTCTTGCAACGGTCCTTCTCCCTTAGCTGCTGACAGCTCATGGCCCTGTGACCAGAGAGCCAAGCAAGCCAGACGGGAAGGCTAACGAGGCAGAGGAACACAATTTTGGAAAGAGTCTGGAGAGAGACCTAGCCCAGAGGCAGAGAGTGAGGGAAAGAGCAGGTAAAACAGGTGAAGCAGGTAGGGAGAGGGAGAGAAACGCATGTGGGAAAAATGGGAAAAGGTGTATGGCACCTTGCATGGAGCACAAGGGATACCATCTCAGCATGCTCAGGAAGTGTCGGTCTGTTACAGAGACAGAAGGGAGAAATCAGGAACTGTCTGCTTAGGAGAACTGAGGCTCATGACTTTTATGAGCCTGGGACCGATGAGCATGATACCTGCCCTGGCAGGGGCAAAAGTGGTGCTACCCAGAAATGGAGGTAAACTCCACTGGAGGCCAGAAAGTTGCCATGCCCTGTTCTGCAGGACACTGGATAAAGTTTAACGCACACCCATCTGTGTGACCTCTTCGTGCCTTGCTGTCAGGAACACCTGATGAGCCCGGATTTGGTCAGTTCTCCCACCAGCCCAGCTGCAGACAGCTCTCCCTGCCCTGGGCAAAGGACTTCTCCACACCACGTGTCCCCATTGTGGGAGGCAAAAGAGTCCATGAAGGGATATCCAAAAAAACACCACCTTCCAACTCTCGCTGCTGGCCAGGATCCTTGCAGCCAAAATCCTGTTCCTGCAGGGAGGTAGTTAAATATGCTGCATCCACTCTGGCTGACTTGGAGGAAACTCTATCCCACATCAGATAGCAGGATAGCCTCTGCATGGGATCAGGTGGCTCTCTCGGGCAGCTGGGAGAGGGGTTCTCCCTAACACAGTGACCCTGCTGTTCTTGTCCTGTCGAAAGAGTAATTCTGTTCCCCCGCTAAGCACAGTTAGGAAGAGAGCACAGTTATCCTGACCTGCTGGGCACTGGCTTGCGGGCTCAGTGCAACTCTCCAACAAGATGCAGAGGCCTCCCCAGGCCTTTGGCGCTGGTCCTCTCCTTTCTCCGTCACTGCTTTCCCTGGCAGAGCACAGGACCCTGAACTCAGCCAGGAGTGACGCAGCAGGACAGTCACCTTCCTCTTGACAACCACAGATGTCTCCAAGCAGCCAGGCAGAACACAACCCACGATTTCAAAGCAGAGTGCCTAGAGTCAGGGGGAAGTTGGGGGAATGGGAGGACAATGGGCCAGGACCAGAACAAGTCACAAGGCCACATCCAAGGAGGTAAGGTGACGTCAGAAGACCAAACTTGAGACTACAGACTTCATCGGGCTCCCAGGCAGAAATAAAGTACTCGGACCTTGAAGAGACAGCCGTGCTGCAGCTCAGAACAAGACCTGAGGCAGCCCCATCCAAAGCCAGTGGCACACAAGCAGAGGGAGTCTCACTCACCTTGTTCCATCAGAGGGCAACCTCCACCCTGCCTGGCTGGCAGCCGGGCCATGGCCACGGCCGGCTGGGGGCTGTCTGGCCGATCCCACGCCCTGTCCTTCTCGCTTGGGCCCTGGCCGGCTGGCCGCGGCTGGGCTGCAGGGACACATGGCCAGGGACAACAAAACGGGGTCCATGGCAGAGGGCCACATAAGGGAGGAATATGGGGGAGAAACCAGAGAGAGGCGATAGGAAGAGTGTGCGGTGCATGAATAGTGGGGGAGGGTAGAAGATACAGGGTGAGAGAAGAAAATGACATGAACAGAAGGAAGGGAGCTGCAAATAGAAGGGGATGTGGAAACAGCAGAGAGAGACAGATTGCAAGAGCGATGGAAGTAGAGGAGACCTAAAGGGACAGAATATAATAAGAACTCTTAAAATGAAGGGAAAAGGGGGCAGGGAGAGAGGAGAGGAGAGGAGAGGAGAGGAGAGGAGAGGAGAGGAGAGGAGAGGAGAGGAGAGAGGAGAGAGGAGAGAGGAGAGAGGAGAGGAGAGAGGAGAGAGGAGAGAGGAGAGACGAGAGAGGAGAGAAGGATTTGCAGTGTCCCAGAGAAGGAAGACAAAAACCCTGCATGTTTTTTTCCTTAGCTTTCAAAGGTTTTGTGGAAGCAGAGTTAAGAGTTGTCATCTTCATTTTAAGAAGCGAGGACCTAAGGCACAGAGACTGAGGGAGGCAGTGAATGAGTAAGATGGCACGAAGGAGCTTAGCTCAGCTCCCTACTTAGAGTCTTCCATCAAAGATATAGGTGAAGAACAGTCTTGACTTTCTTCTCCTGAGCACACCAGAGAGAGCCCACTACCCAAAGATGGTAGGAACAGGGCCTGCCAGAAGAAAATGAGATAACCCAAAGTAACATAGGAAAAAGAGCAGCACCTGCTCTTTTTCGCCAGTGCCAAAGTCTCTGAAGATCTGGATTTAGATGTATTCAGAGTAAATTAACCTGGAACACACCAAAACAAGCAGTGTCTGAGTGCTTACGTGGAGAATTACCCGCAGGGAGAAGATGTTGCAGTATGGGTTCAGGTCTTGCCAACCCTACCAGCTTACAGCCAGCTGCAAGGAAAACAGAGAAGAGGAGCGTGCGGGAGGCTGCGTGACGGAGACTCTGCTCCTGCAATGCTAACATCTTCCATTTGCAGCTTTTTTTTTTTAGGTGTCTAATATTTATCCAGTTTAATTTGTACCACCTTTATGTTTCAACTGCCACTATGGAAAACAGGCTTTTTGTGCGTACCAACACCAAGCCCCCAATGCCACATATGCCCAAGCCAAATATAGTTTGTAAGAGCCCTGAATAAACCAAATACCTGGTGCCTGCTTGCACTCCCATATTCACATGAGCAAACAGAGCTTCCCAGTTACTCACTGCACACAGGCATCCAAAGGATCCAGTATTTTCCTAACCTCAGACAACACTACTTTATGGCTTGCTAGCACAGGAATTGTCTAGGATTCCCTCATCAATGAGCGACGAAGGTCTCTCTGCTTTAAACTGATGTTAATGGCAGGTTGTGTACCTTGTTTGTTTATTGCTGAGGAGGAACGTTTGTCGTGGCTGTCAAGTTTATAAAAATATTTCCATGACTTCAGACAGCTTGGCATTTTTACATGCAGCTGAGAGAGTGGGTGAATGTACAGATGAAAAATTGAAGAAACATTAGTAAGGCAGGAAAGAGAGTATCTCCTAGCACCACCAGGACGGCTTAGAAAGGCCAGGGAGGTCAGCGACATTTCTGAATAAAATGCATTTTTTTCCCCTGGGGGTTTCTGAAGAGCTGGCAGTAATTAAACAATACAACACCTTTCTGGAGTAGATAAGTCAGCTGAGGCCATCTGAGGTTAAAGGACTTGCCCGTGATCACACACAGAAAATCAGTGGCAGAGACGAGAATTAAACCCAACAGACTTAGCTTCCATTACCCAAGTCCTACACACCTGGCTGATGTCCAGACCAAAGGACGGGAGCTGGGCCGACTGCGGACCTGACTGCAAGTGCAGGTCCTCCAAGACAGTATAGCAATCAGGTGAAAAGCTGAGCGGCAGGCATCCACCCTAACTTAAAGATGGTAATTGTGAAAACAAGTGACAGAAGGCTGGGAAGCAGTGCCTAGTTACGAACTGTGGTGCCAAGTGGATTAAATATACATCGATAGATTCAATTACAAAGAGCAGCACGCAAAATGGAAGTGACTGCAGTCAAGGATCCAGGATGGCAAGAAATAACCCCAATATATAATCACAGTTTTTCAGTTGGAAGAAATCTGTGCCTCCAGACTTTGTGGAGAAGGTGCAGCCTTCCATCTCCAGGGGGACTGTCCCAGGCAGTGAGTGGGCAGTGACACCCAAGCCCCAAGGGCTAGTGAGAAGCCTGCAGGACTCAGGTTTAGTGGGCTGAGAGAGATCCGTATCACCTAATGCTGAGCGGCCCTTTGTTATCGCTGTCACCAGAGAAACCAGAGAGTGAAGTGGTGGAGAAAGTGAGCTATTCCCCTGTCCTCCTCATCGTTCCCAGCCACCCCCACCGCACCAGGGCAGGGCTGAGACGCACCCGCCGAGGGAGGAGGAGGAGGAAACCTGCTCCACACTTCAGGGGTCGGCACTGCCCTGGGCAGGAGTATCCAAAGACACCCTCAATGGTGTCAATATTCAGCCCCACGTCCATCTGTGCCCAAATGCATATCCTGTTTTGGGGAACCCTGAAAGTACCAGATTTGGCAGAAGACAAGGCCAGATCCTAACACCACTGACCAACTCAATGGTTCAATACTCCTTGTCTGTAGCGGGAACAGAAGCTCCCCTCTTCGCTCTCCTTCTTCACTCATGCATTTCCCCAGAATTTCAGAGAGTTATAAAATTATCATTGCACCCCCCCAACTTCATCCTGCGCTTACCACGACACGTGTACTGCCTTGATCACTAGTAATGATTTAATTTCCTCCGTCCTCTTGAAGCAAAAATAGCAAGGATAATCATTCAGCACTCCATACACACAGCTGCCACCTGAAAAATGCAGGTGAACACAGTTAAATGGAAAGGCAAGTACAATTTCAGACCATTTTTTGTACCTGGAGAACTAGACCAGCAGTATTTTGCATGCAAGATTACGGGTCTGTGTGTAGTTGCATTTTCACATTCCATTACTGCAATTGCACATGGCCAGTTACGTGCCTTAGCAGCAGCTTACAAAAGCAATTGCTGCTAAACATACAAAATCCAGCCCCCAGATGCACACACGCAAGACTGAAATACTGGTCCTTATTTTTCTGCTACAGAAAAACCATGCCTTTGGTAGCTGCCTGCCCCCTGCACAAACACCACACCAGCATATTTCCTTGCACTTACATTTGTATGTTGATCCACATATTTGAGCCTTGCAATAACCTAAAATGTATACAGCATTTTGCAATTAGAAGTGTCCCCAAAATGAAAAAAAGACCCCAGTTTTTGCATAAAAAAGTCTTCTCCCAGCAAGCAACTGTAACCACCTCTCCAGCTAGAATGCACTGTCTGTTTAAGGCTTCAGAGAAACACAGCGCTAACCCTTTAAGACAGTAAGAGATGAATACTTTTTTTCATTTAAACTATAGGGGAGTTTTACCTAGATAGACTGCAATTTCCTGAGCTCGAGTCTGGCAAAGTGCCCAGGGCTAAGACCACCCCACCCCACCCCCACCCCACCCCACCCCACCCCCCCGCTTCTTTTGGCAAAAATTACCATGGCGTCTTTAATAGTCAGAAGTAGTTTTTAGGGTTGTTTTTACAAAAGATGCCGAGACAAAACTCAGTTGTAAGCAAGCCCGGGTACTGCAGAATTTCTTCCAAGAACTAAACTGATGCACGATGTCCTAAGCGTACTATCCCCAAATACCCTACCGAAGGATGGTTCAGTACTGAGTCAGAGGGAAGCGGACTGAATCACAAATAGCCATTCCTGCAAACTGCTCTCCACACACACACACACACACACAGAATTTACAATCCAAGCAGTGACCAGGTTGTGGTTAGCTTGGGAAAGCTGATGAGATCACAGTCTGGGGAGATACAGCCTCAGCCAGCCTCAAGTTTTTGTTAATCGGCTCCTTGTTTTGCATGGAGACGCGGACAGCAGTTGTTATACCAGGTTTACCATATGTTTATAATATTGTTGTTATGGGAATACATGTACAGTCCGTGTCACTGGCAAGTTGCGCTCTTTTCTGTTGGAAGGACAAAACAGAATTCACTGTCCAACAGAGCGCCGAGTGTGCGCGTACTAGCAAAATTTATCATAGCACGAGTCACGCTCAGTGCAAAACCACATGCTTTGTTCATACGATGGTGTGCGAGCCCACCGTAG
Source organism: Astur gentilis (assembly GCF_929443795.1). Taxonomy (NCBI): domain Eukaryota; kingdom Metazoa; phylum Chordata; class Aves; order Accipitriformes; family Accipitridae; genus Astur; species Astur gentilis. The sequence continues at coordinate 16,658,725 of NC_064900.1, read as the reverse complement.
TGTCTGCACAGGAGCACACGGCACTTCACAACCGTATGCAAGCAATTTCCTGTGCTGCTCCTTCCCTGGGAGGCGGGCAAGTGTTACCCCCATTTTACAGATTTCAGCAGGAAGACCAATCCAAGCTTTAAAGCAATTTAAGGCTAAGGCTGCCCATCAACTCAGCATCAGGATCTCACCTTCTGCGAGATCTCCATGTCCGAGACCACTGTTTCTCAAACGGGACAAGTGAAGGATAAAACAGGGATGACGTCAACTCTGTTACGTACATAAGTCCACATCACGTAGCAGAAATATTTGCTTCCCTGTGTATCCCAAAACGGTGTTCAGGGCAATGAGTTTGCTTACAGGACACAGGAATAATGTGGGTTTGTGTGGAAGACTCATCAAAACTACGATGCCCGAGATGCCTGCACCCTTAGGCGTAGGGCAGGGAGTATCAGTGAGTGGTGCTCTCAGCTCCAGGGGCAGGAGCAATGTCGGTGGCTCAAATGGCTCTGCCACGCAGGAGCAGCGCCGAGTAACTGCTGAGAAGAAATCCTCTTGTCTGGCAGCCCCCCACACCACAAAATCCAGGCTGAAGGAGTGAAATACCTTTTGTTTACCGCCAGCCCCACCAACTCCCGAGCTGCCACTGAAGATCTCAGAGGCAAGAGCAGCTGACCAGAGCAACACACGACCAGTTCAAAGGAAAACCGATTTACCTGTTTAGTCTCCTTCTCCTTCAGCAAACAGTGTAAGAAATGGCCAGCTCCCCTCCCCGCCTCCCCGCCCCAGCCCTGACACGTTGCCATTTTCTGCCCCCGTCTCCATGCAGCTAGTCACATCCCATGCCGTAGTTGAGGAGCAGCGTGCAGGGTTTAATTGTGCACGCGTTCTCCGGGGAAGGGCGGCGTGGGATGCAACCGACTGTCCACAAAGGAGTGGAGGCAGGAGGCCAAGGCTGGTTACTGGCCTCGAGTCACACTTGCTGATAGGCAAATCAAGGATTTTAAAGCGCATAGCTGATCAGATCAGCAGCTTGTCCTAGAAGGAGAAAAGTGACATAAAATATGCACAAGCCTTCCTTCTGTCCTGACAGCAGGTTGAGTTTTCAGATGATGTGGAAACAGCAGCCTGCTCTCCTCCCCCCAACATGGTCTCCTCTTGCGCCTTTGCTGCAGTGCTGCCGTCTTGTTCCCGACTCCGGAGATTCCTCTCCCTCCCCAGCCTTCATGACGAGGCTCAGGCTCTGGCCAGGGGGCTCCACGCCACTGTTTTTATGCCCGCTCAGCCCTTGGCCTTTCTTCTCAGCATGCCAAGCGGGGGCTCATTAGTGTTCCCTGTTGTTAAGCTTTTGTGGCTCAAGCCCATCCAGCACCAAGCTGGAACAGAAAGGGAATCAAATCCCCCCGGGGGGGTTGTGTGCAAAACTCCCCCAGGCTGCCAGCCCAGCTGGAATTCAAACAGGTGATCTTGGAGAGGAAAGGTGGAGCATGCACGCGTGTGATCTGCGTGTGCGGGAGCAGCGTGCGAGCTCTGTCTGTGACAAGCAGGCGCTGCTTCAGCTTCTTCCCAAAGAGAGCAACTTCGAGTATGTTTGACCTGAGATCAATCCTCTGCATGTGTATGTGCATAACATTTTTATGGCGTCGCTTGTGCATGCGATGTCTCTGGTATGTGTCTGCTCCGTCACGGGAATGCTGCCGTGAACGGAAAAGCTAAAACATGGCACATACTGGTTTTAAGTCTTAGCTGCCTCACATTGTAATTTGTGCTATTGCAAAGCTGGCTGTCAAATACTACTGCTACCAGGCTGATAGAATAAGCTATTATGTAAACTGAGGAAAACACAAGAATTGGGCCGTGTCTGTGCAGGAACCACGCTTACAACATGTGCGCATGGCCCCTCAGGAGGAAGAATGTGCTACACAAGCAGGTGTGTTTGCACAAACTTGCTGTTTCTGTGCATGCGGAGGGGCTGGGTGCATGGGAGCGTTAGTGATAAAGCTTTATTTCATTCCCACACATTTTCACAAGGGATGGATATTTTGTCCTTGCTGTTGCCAGATTCCAACATAATCAAGAAACTTACGAAGACATTTTAACAGGTCTCCCTACCAGAGAAAACACCTATGGAAAAGGCAAGCCACACGCTCTCCCCCCATCTCAACTGCAATCCTTGCCCAAGTCATTATTCACCCCTTGAGCTGGCTACAAAGATCTCTTCCCCCTACCAACTGCCCCAAACTCTGCCGAGTCAGCAAACTCAACCTCCGTTTTCTTCCATGCCGAGAAGTCCTGCTACATCACATTCAGCTTAGCTACACTCCATCCTTGCTTGTGCCCCGATTCAGTTCAAAATGCCCCCTCTTTTTAAAGCCCTCCAAGGAGACGGTCCAAGGTCTTCCTTGGACATCCTTCCTCCCTGCTCCCCCATCTGTCTACATCCTCTCTCCAAAGATTTTCCACCCAGCATCAGACCCGTCGGTGCTGGAGATGCCTCCTCCTCCCCAGGTCCAGCTGCTTGGAACCGGCATTTTTTCTCCCTACCTCACTGCCTGACAAGTCTCCTTTCAAACATGATCTGATAGTTCTCCCCCTCCTGTGACGACAAACCTCGGAGTCTTTCTCCCTGCTTCTCACATACCTCCATCACTGGACTCTCTCACTGTAAAGCGTGCGGGATAAACATATAATGGAAAACATTAGAGCAAATCATGGGGTTTTGCTTTGATTCTTTTTCTGCTTATTTATTTATTTTTTGAAGGGAGGTAACAAGTCAGAGAAGCTGGCTGAGATTTCTGCTGTACATTTTTTTTGCAGCAGCAAGATCCTCCATCTTCCTTGCTGGATTGAATAGGGTCTCAGGACAATTTAGACTCCCTCCCCCATCTCCCATTCCTGCTCATATTCTTCAACACATGATGCTCTCCTCCCAGCCTTGACTGGGAAAGCACGTATCCTCACTCTCTCCCGCTCTTTCGGCTCCTGCCTCGCATAGGTTGTGTCAGGACATTAGGATGACGAACATTTGCGCAGCTCAGATTCTTGTAGGCTGTTTTTTAACAAAACAACTAGAATCAATGAAACCTAAATGACGGCAGATGACAAACTTAAAAGACCCCGCGAGGATGCACCTAGCGTACTGGGAGGCTTTCTGCGTCTCACACCAAAAAGGGAAAAATAACCCTCCAAATTTAACCAAACCCAGCGCCGATGCTGTAATGAGGCCGGGCGTGAGGATCGGGGTTTCTCTCCCTTCTGCCTTTTATGTTTTTTTCCGCTCTTGCACATTATCACCTCACCAACAGTAGGTTAACAGCCACAAAACCTCCAGCAAGCAAGCAAGCAAGCAAGCAAGCAAGCAGGCTTCACATTGTTGCTCTCACGCCGAGCTAGATATTTACTTGCTGATAAACGGCGATTGCAAATACGTCTCATTTAATCTCCCGACATCCAGGAGGGAAAAAAAAACATCTCCCATCCCCGCGGCAGACTTCCCGGGTCTGCCCGGCTCCGGGGGCGGACGGAGGGATGGAGGAGCCACAAAAGACCCCGGCTCTCCACCCTCCCTCGGGCCGCCCGCCGCCCCCGCGGGGGCTTCAGCCCGGCGCAGGGCCGCGGGGAGTCCGGCCGCCCCCGGCCCTCCCCGCCACCCCCCCCACCCCCCCCACCCCCGCCCCAAACCCGCCGGGACCGAAGCCAACAGGTGGAAAGCGCTTTTTGTCCCTTCCGCGCTCGGTCCCAGCTCTCTCCCCCCGCTCCCGTCCCGGGATCCTCCCCCCGCGGCCGCCGCCGTCCCTCCCAGCGCGCCGCCGCCGACGGGGGGAAACTGAGGCACGGCGCCGGGGGGACGGCGGCCGACCGACCGCTCCAAAACTTTCCGCGCCACCCCCCCGCCGGGCCGGGCCGGGCCGGGCCGGGCCGGGCCGGGCCGGGGGAGGCGGGCAGCCTGCCGGGGCGGACTGCGGCACCCGCAGCCGCCTGCCCGCATCCACACATGCCGGCGCGCACACGCCGCCCCCCGCTACTGGCAGCCGGGCCGGGCCGCGCCGCGCCGCGCCGAGCCGAGCCGGGGGAGCCGGCGGCGAGGAGGCGGCCCCGGGGGCGGCGGCGCCAGCCATCGGCCCCCCGCCGGCAGCGCGGCGCGCAGGCTGCCCCGGGGCGGCGGGGCCGAGCCGGGCCGAGGCGAGGCGAGGCGAGGCGAGGCGAGGCGGGGCGGGCGGCGGGGCCGGCGCTTACCTGCCTCAGGCGGCGAAGGCGCGGGGCGGCATGTCGGGGGGCGGCGGCGGGGAGCGGGACCCTGCCGGCGGCGCGGCCTGCGCTCGCCGGGCGCTAGGGCAGCATCAAGGCAACTTAGGGGGAACCCTTGCGGGGCCTATTGTCTGCGCGGGGCGGCGGGGCGGCGGGGCGGCCTCCCCCCGCGGGCGCCGCGGCGCTTGGTACGGCCCAGGCATTCATGCCAAGCGGCTTTCACACATGGAGGCTTGTCTCCAGCGGCTGCTGACAAGCCACAAACAAGACGTCCCCCTCCCTCCTCCTCCTCCTCCTCCTCCTCCTCCTGCTCCCGCCTGCCTCCTCCTGCCTGCCTGCCTGCCTGCCTCCTCCCTCCTCCTCCTCCTCCTCCGGCCTCCTCCATGTGAACTCCAACTCCGGTGACAGGCGGGCGGGCCGGGCCTCGCCGCCGCCTCTCCTCGCACCCGCAGCCGGCGGGGCGCGGGGGCAGGGAGGAGGCCGCCTCCCCGGGAAAATGGCAGGCGCCGGCCCCGCTTTTCCCCCGCCGAGCCGACCCCGGGCCTCGCCGCGGGGGGAGGGCGGCGTTTCTAGCCTCCCTCAGCCGGCATGCCGGCCTCCAGCAGAAACGCGAGGGGTAAACCTGCGAAGTAAATAATACGGGTCCGCCGCATCCCTCCCTCGCAAGCGCCGCCGCTGACTGTGTCTTCCAGCGCTCCGGCTCCGCGAGGGCCGTTATCGACAGAGGAGCCGGCGGAGAATTTGCCCGATTCCTCCAAGGTCGTGCAAATAACCGCGCACGCCGAACGCTGGAGAGCCGGCCTCGGGGTCAACTTAATCTTGCGGCCGCGAGCCCGCTTCACGGCAACATGGTGGCAGGAGGCAGGGGAGAAGGCCGTGGAGAGGAATCGCAAAAAACCCAGCCCTCGTGGGCCCCCGAAAATTCTTGCAGCCTCTCAGCACTGTGAACAGCGGGGGCAAGGGAGCTTAGTTCTCCAGGGGGAAGGAAAGTCTGGGTGTCTCCAGGCATGGCCGGCTCTGACGGCCCAAGGCACCCAAAAAGGGTCTCACCCAGCAGTGGGGCCACGTTGGGTCCGGGCTCGCAGAGATTTGGGCAAAGTTTTTTCGGTGACTTCAGCTGAGAGAGTTCCCTGGATATTCAGGCTCGTACGCCCTCCGTCCAGCAAAAGCTAAACCAAAACGCAGCCAGCGTGAATCATTAAACTCTGTGCTGCCTTACATATGGGTTCAGCAGGGTTCAGTCGGCCCAGAAAGCAAACCACATGACCGACTGTCATACGTTTCATAACAAAACCACAAAACTGAATCTCAAAAAACACATTCCTGTCCAGGGACAACAAAAGTTTTTTTCTGTGAGTCTCAGCGGAAAAGGTCTGCGGAGCCCAGAAGAGTGTTGCGCAAGCATCAGCTGGTTAAATTTAATAAAAATAATTATAATAATCATAATAATCACCACTTGGATAGCTTTTTTCGTCCAATGATCTCAAAGACATTTTACTAACCCAGGCAAGTATTTTTATCTAAATTTAACAAGTAGTAAAACAGATTCAGGCAGATGAAGTGACCTACCCAAGGTCATCTCCTGAACCTGTAGCAGAAGGGAGAATGCACATTTCTGAACTCAAGTGCTCAAAAGAAAAGCCACTTCCCAAAAGTAGAGCTCCTACAATCCCCCCCAAAACTCAAAAGTTTTATACGAGTCAGGGTTTGACTGTGAGAAATTTTAACCAGGTCTAATCTGTAGCTTGGATACTAGGACAGAGGCAAAAGAGGTGCTTCCCAGGAAAAAGAAGTAAATAGAGGTCAAGCAGGGGAGGAAGGCTGCAACGAAGAATGGCTGGGGAGAAAGGAGAAGGGGAAGAGCAAAGCCAGGAGAGAAGGCTGGAAAATTAGTGACACTCTTATAAATTTCCCAGCTGGAAGAGCAGGGTAGTGCCAAGAGATCTAGGTGACAGGACTGAATGCAACGAGGAGAATATAAAAAGGTGGAAGAACGTACAGTCTAGAATTTGACAGGCAGGACAAACAAATCAAACCGTTTGTGGTCAGGCATTTGTGAGTTGGTAGAGCACGCTCTCACCAAAGCCTTGGGCAAAGGTGTCAGTGCTGGAAGCTGGCACTGCAGGTCCTCAGAAGAGGATGACTGCCACACTCAACCCGTTGAAAGCAAAGCCAGATTATACACAGAATGGTCATCACGTCCAGCTTCATCTCCAGCAGTCTCTGCAACGGGATGCAGGGCAGCAGCTGTGCCTACTGGTGCACAGTGGTCTGCAGCAAGGCTCTGGCACATCTCCTGAGCCTAACATCCAGCTCAAGATTTCTGAGTCTTTTAAAGGAGAATAAAAGCCTCTTTGTATTGTCACAGGTTGAAGCCTGATCATTTTAAGCACCCACATTCTGCTAATGGGGAAAGACAACCCAGGGCTAAACTTACCTTCTTTGGGAATGGCTGTGCCAGATAGATAGCCTTTCTCCACTGGTCCAAGTGTCACTCTTTCAGGTCGTTTTTGAACCTCGATGAAGATGACTTGGTCTTCTTTTCCAGTCCCTGGACTTCCTAATGCCTAATCAGCTCTGGGTGAGGCCATATCTTCTTGCAGCTGATGAGAGCTGCTGCTCTTGGCAGGGTGGATTTTCCCTATTCCTTCATTTCCATAACGTTTCTCTTCTGTTTACTTTCCCATTGCTCTCCTCATGGCCCCAATTCAGGACAGCATGTAAGCACATGTTTAATCTCATTGATCTCATGGCACTCCATGTACGAAAGAAAACATGGGTCCCTTTGCCCAGTGCCTGTTTATGAATTTTATGTTAAAGAAACATGAGGTAAAAGTCAGAACAGGTCGCCCAAGAGTGGTCTGGAGCGTGGGCTTGCCCCTCCTCTCTGCCGAAACCCCAAACAGCCAGGCTGGCGATTCCTGCAGATGCGTCCTCTGTGGTGTGTGTGTGTGCCCAGGGAAGCCACAACTCTTTTAAGAAAATCAAAGCGCCTTTGGCAGAAGAGGTGAGCATGCCCTCTCTCCCCGAAACAGCCAGCAGCTCAGGAGCTGGAGCACGTCCATGGGAGATGCAGACAGGAAAGCCCTGGGGCAGAGGAGGTAGTGCAGGCTGGGTCTTCCATATCCTCCACCGGTGCTTTAACCCCTTTGGACACGGCAACTTAAAAAGAAGTGTCATCCTCTCTAGGGGCTTGCACAGGCCCCATCCTGGAGGTTGGTGTTACTTTAGGCAAAGAGGCGTTTCGTGTCCGGTTCCTCCTGCTGCTGCTGTTGTGCTTAGCCTTGTCAAGCGGGAGGCTTTCCCAGATAGGTGCGGACCAGAGCTGCTGAAGCCATGGGGCCTCACTGTCAAATCTGGTGGGTCTGAGGGGTCGGGGCATCCCCAGCAGCAGGCATGAGCTGAACAAAGGTTTGCAGGATCATAATTTGCACTCAGCTGTCTCAAGTTCACCTGTGTCCTGCTTTAAGAGACTAAGAGCTTCCTTTTATTTGGCTTATCATCTGTCAAGTAGGAATTACAATGCCCCTTTCTTGCACTTCTATTAATTTAGACTATATGGCGGGGGATTTGGGGGGGGGGGGGGGAGCGGGGAAATAACACCTTTTCCCTATGTGCATGTACAATGTCTTATATAACAGGACCCCGACCCCAGTTATATTGTTTAGGTGGCTGCTGTAAAACAAGTAGCATGTAATCTCATAGTCTAGCCTCCATATGAATACACCTAAGTTTCCTTGCCTAGTGCACTGAAACATTCAGCTGTTCCCTCCTCTACAAATACATCAAGAATGTGTGTAAAAAAAACCCCTATGTTTGTCCTGTTTCGCAAGCAGGAATACATACACCTGCACCATATAGATGTTCTGCACATGCAGGGTAGACCAGACACCTTTAGAGCGCGCTGGGCATACTGTACATACGCAGATCATCTGCACAGCATATGCACAGCAGGTCTGACAATTTTTGGATTCGTTAGACACAGTGCATGCATGCTATACAGTTCACCTCCCCAGCGTGCAGTCAACCTATCCGGAATTTCTGGACGTTCAGCAGCCCAGCTATCTGAAAGGCCTGGTGGGCATGTGGAAATTCTGGATAAATGTACGCAGTCTTGAGATTTCATCCCAACAAAATTCCCAGGTGGAGAAGACGAGAAGTCCAGGGAAATATGCACACATGGAAGCTCACAATGCTGAAAAAGAAGGGTTGGTTCATCTGTACCGGTGCAGCAATCATCCATATCTCTTCTGATCTATGCTGCTCTGCCTTGCCTAGTACTTACTCTCCTCAGTCAAGTGGCCAGGCTGTTCTGAAAGCTGGGATGTTTGTGTCTACTCTGCTACTCTGAACTTGCATGGCTCTCTGGTTGCCTGTACACACGCATCCTGTCTCATAATGTGTAGAGGCTGGTTGTGGTTGCTGCCTGTCCCTCTGTCCCTTGGAGTAGATGTTCTGAAATGCTGTGCTTGGTCACATTTTGCAGCACTTTGGAGAGTCTTTTGCTCAGCCCCATTAGTTTTTCCCATTGTCAATACAGTCCATCTGATTCCATTGCCGTAGGTGCTTCATTCCCGGTCAGAACTCAGATAAAATACTCTTAAGAAAATCTCGGGAATCCCATTATTGCCAATTTGCAAGCCATCTGTTACTTTTCTTGAAGTCCCTGATCTTGGATTCGTAGGCTTATGCAAGAATCCCAGCCCTCACTAAAAAAGGAAAAGTAACTTTTCTAGCTCATGAAAGGCTCCGCCACTGGAATACCAGAAAAGGACCCTGAAGTGATCAGGCATGTATTTTCAGGCCAGATTTCTGAGCTCATGCCCTGATTTGCAGGTCCTGCCTCTCAGTGTTGCTTTCTGGGGGTGCCAGTGCGCTGTTTGGCTGGTTTTAGGCCTTTCTGCTGGAGGCAGAGGATGCGCCGTGGAGTGTGGGGAGAGGAGGAGAAGGACGGCTCTGGAGCGGTGCACTAGAGAGGTATCCTGAAGTCTTCCCAGCCGGAGGGAGGACTGTTCCTCTCCCAGTTGCATTGTTTTATGGTGGTGTCATGCAATGAGATGGTGCCGGTTGTGGTTGTAACCAGCAGGCGGAGCTGAGCTGAATAAACAAGAGCGAGCTATTCATAGCCATGAAGAGGGCAGAGCACTCCTCTCCTAGCAACACAACAAGAAGAAGAGCAGAAGAGCTCTGCCCAACTGGTGAAGAAATGTGTGCACAAAATGTTGATGTTCCTCCCTTCCTGAGCAGTTCCCGCTCCATCACTGTGTGATGCCTGGAGACCTCTCACCTGCCCCGCTCCCTCGCTCCAAACCCTCTGATCTCAGTGACACGCTCGTGCAGGTGGTGGCGAGGTCTGTTTTCTGGGGTTTGATCAGTGAAAACGTCCTCTTCTGGTTTAAAAAGCCAAACAGATGAGAGGTGAAAGGCAGGGTGCAAACCTGCGCCGTGGGCTGCAGCAGCCAGAAGCTTCTCACAAGCCTAGGAGGAGCTGGGACACACGCTGCCCTGCTGCCTGTCCCGGGGCGGGTGCTGGACCAGCCTTGGTCCAGAGTACCCACAACCAGCTGGAGGGCTGCTGCGTCGTGTCATTTCTCTGATCACTTCCCCTTATCGGAAGGCCAGTTACATCAACACCTGCACATAGGGCCTGGTTGGTTTTTTTTTTTTTGGGGGGGGGGGGGGAAGGAAATCCTAGGGCATGGCTCTGGAAGCTCTGGGTGCAGGTATGTGATAAGGCCCACGGCAGGGGAATAATACCAGGTAAATGTGCAGGGATGTGCAAAGGAAGCTAGCACACCCAGCCGTTTGAAAAATTAGGCATGTAGTAGCAAGGTACGGACAAGTGTTCCACACACCTGTAACACTGCCAGTAAATCAAGCGAAAGCATTTGTCAGCTTGTCATTAGGAGAGTAATGAGGTAAGTACAACAGAATTTAGGGCAAGCAAAGAGGCCAGCATCCATCTGCAGGAGGTATCGCCAGAGACAAAGAAGAGTCAAAGTTTAAAAGAAAACATGTAGACCCCAAGCAGAGGGAACCCAGTCCCTAATGAAGAGCATCTCTTGCTCTGACCTCTGCATGGTGCAGACATACAGTCGTACCTCTGGGAAAGACCAAGCCTGCCTTCGTCCTGCTACTGCCATGTAACGATGGACACAGACTCCTCAGCCTTCAGGACTACGCACTTCTGATTTCACCAGTCCATATGTGTAACAAATGCCCCCAAATCAACATACAGGTATTTTGATCTCTGGCACACCACAATAAGCAGATTGTTGACAGACATCGTAGTTTTCCAGCAAGTTTTCAATGTGTGAATTTAATAAATTGTTGGGAACAAAAAAGGGGAGGAGGGGGTAATCATAGGCACAATTACAACGTCTATCTGAAAGCTGCATGCTAGGCTTCCAGATCTCTCCCAAAACATGCCACCACTTGAACGCCAGGAGTAATTATCTTTTATGGAGTTTGGCGAGGAGAGAGAGCCTTGACTCAGTTTGCCATTTGGTTACAAACTATTTGCTAAATAGCAGGAGGATGATCAAGCCCAGGAATCCTGGTTTCCGCTCCTAGCTATAGGACCTAGAGGTTAAAATAGCAGAGGGGCCAACTGAGTCACATAGATTTAGCTTATCCAGATGAAAGGCAGAGTAGCTGAAGGGGTAAGAGAACTGTACTCTAGTGTCAAATGAATGCCATACTGTGCAGCTTTTTTGTTTATTTTTGCATTGCAGGAGGGTTAAGCATGCAAGGGGTCACAGACCAAAGCCTTGGCCAACAAATAAGGTTAGGAAATGCCCTAAAATGTAAGTGAAATAGCAGTAGGGGAAAGCCAGCGGTGTAAGGTGTGTTTCCTCAGTGCAGCCTCACTGAGTCTGCAGGAAATTCAGCCTGGGACTCTCACTTACCTGTGTACCTGATTCAGCTGAAAAATCAAAAGCCCAGTACAGCTAAGAGTACCTGATAGAACCAATGATAAGACAAGAGAGAGCAAAGGAAAAGGAACAATTGATTTAATGCCTTCTTCATTTGTATTTAAATAAAAAAAAGATGCCAATAGAAGGCTCTAGGCACCTTACCACACAATTAACACAACCAAAGAGAAACCAAACTATGCACCACTCCCAAGCAGCATGAAATGATTATCCAGAATGTGCTGTCACCTCCCAGAGGAAAAAAAAGACTCGCTCCAGCCCTCCCAGACTCTCTCTCCAAAGGGTGCCATTTGCAACACACTTGCCCTGTGGGCTTCTGCTGGGAAAGAGGGACAGCATGCCACTGAGAGCTGCTGCTGCCCTGCCAGGGATCCCCCTGCACCCTCTGCCTGCCCCTGGACCGAGGAGACGGGCAAGACTCCTAGTGCCTAGCCCATCGGAAGGGGATACAACTTGCTGCTCTTTTTTCTCTGGTAGGGCTTAGCAGGAAAATGTTGGCTCGCCCAAGACCCTGTTAACACTGAAGAATATTGTCGGCCCTGGCATAACAAGCTGAAAAACTTCTGTGTCCTAACGAAAAAAAGAAAAGGGAAGAAAAAAAGTGATTTCACTGGCAGTGATTTCACTAGCAGGACTGTTACAAGCTCCAAGCTCATAATGTTGCTAGTGTTTCCCCCCACCACCATGCAGTTTGAATTGTTTCTGTTTTCCATTAGCATCTCTTGCCCAATGCTGCAGCTGCACCACCCCCCCCCCGCCTCTTCCCACCGGTGGGGCTGGAGCTGGAGCTGACAGTGCTCCCGCTCCCAAGCCCGCAGCTCAGCGGGGACAGCCGGCCGGCCGCCTTCCTCCTGCCCGCACCCAGCACTTGCAGCGGGCCACCAGCACCGGCGCAGATGCACGCAAGGCAGGGGCACGCTGGCGGTTGGGGCAGGGCTGCGTACCTTTCAGGTGTGGTGCCCGGGTGCTTGCAGCGTGCCAGCCGCTCGTCCGGCACAGCAGCAGTTACACGGCGGGCAGAGGTCCGTGCTTGGGCTCAGGTGGATGAACCTCGATCGCAGCTGGTAACCAGCGACCGATTTTCCAGCAATCGTGCCCGAGCGCTAAGCCAATTGCTCTCAGAGCTGGGGCAGAGTGCTCCCAAATCACCTGCGAGCGAACGGTTTGTGCTGTAGGAAGGTCCCTCATGTCCCCTCTCGTCAGCCCAAATGATGCCCAGCCAACCTTTCACCCAGGAGCCCCTGAGATGGTGTGGTGCTGCAGGGCGAGCTCAGGGGCAGGCATCGGGCCAGGACAACAGAGCAGGGACTGGGATGAGGCAAAAGAATGGCATGTACATGTGCGCGTGATGGTCCAAAGAAACCTAGCAAAGCTGGGGCATACAGCTAGGACGAGAGTAAGAGCGCACAGAGGCTGGGTGCCACGAGTGGGGACAGTAGGGGAATTAAAACGTCAAACTACTAACTGGTGTTTTATTGCTGATTTTTTCCTGCTCAAATATCTGTTGCTATTAGCAAGCAATTTAACAACGACAGTTGCTGGAAAAAAACTCTGCTGCAGTAATGGTTCTCTGCTGTTGTTAGCCTGAGCTACCTGCTCCAGATTCAGCATGAGCTGGTGTCTAGACCATCTAGGTGACTGCAGAGCTGCTGGGGGCAGGCCTAGACTGGCATAAGGCACAGTGCTGAGCACTGCCAGGTCAAAGAAAGAGCCTACCTGTGTGGGCATAGTAAGGACCAGTGCAGTAGCTGGTTCTCCAGACCTCTGGCAGCCTTTAAGTCATATGCAAGCTGGGTACAGGAGACTGACATCACCTCCAGCCTTGGTAGCCTGGCAGAACTTGAAAGCACAAGTGGTCTTGAACCACAGATAGTGGTTTTGCTAGGTTAATCCTTACGTCTCCTCAGCTCTGGCTCTGCCCTTGTAGTTGACCTCCAACCATCTGCTCTGACAAACATGTAAAGTCCTGCAGAATGAAATTGCAAAGAGGAGGCTTTCAACACTCCAGTTACTTCCATTTGTCTTTGGGTTCTCTACAGGTTCACAGTCACCAACCACAGCAATAACCGGGGTGATCCTTATGAAGCAAGGCGGGGGGGTGCCAAACCAGAGGCAGGTCCAAAGATACTTGGGAATCACAGCTGGATACATCTCTACAGCTATGGGGATGACACCTGGTGACAAGGCAATCCTTACGAAAGCTACACCTCACACATCTGGCAGCCGATGCCCTGAAGAGCCAATCTGCATGGTCCTGCAGTGTTTGCCACCTCGGTGACACTGACACGTATGCAGTACAGAGTTAGCTCTGCTCCTGCTAACTCTGTACCAGGACATACATGCATAGTAGAGCTGGTGGGACATGAGTAGGCTTGGGTCCAGTACTAGTCCTGCTTCCACAGTTCAGCAGTATGCCTTCTGTAACAAGACTTACCCTTATTATTTTGTGCACAGCTTCAAAAAGGTACCATGGCTCCATGGGATCAAGGCCAGGGCTTTGAAGTCTACAGGGCATCATAGTGCCGCAGGGGCATAGTGTCTTGGGTCTTCACTGGCACAGACATCCTTGTACCACCTTTTGTGTCATGGTGTCAAGATATTTGCAATATTCGGGGGGAGCAAAAGGAGGAACGGGTGACATCAGGAGATTTGTTTCTGATGGGGGAATCCAGAGGGCTCATTCCAAAGTGATCTCAGGTACACTTTGTCACCTGCCCCAGTGCCAAGTATGCCTCAGCACACACACTCACATACTCCCAGCCTGGCAGTCATCGTCATGCATGCCCTCAGTGAGCACTGCCTGGCTCTGAGCCTTCTCCTTGAGTTTCGGTCAACCGCCAGAAAAGCTCCCACTCTGTTGTCCCTGGTGGCCAGAGCTCACATTCAGCAAGCACAGCCCAGGAATCCTGTGGGAAGGCATGCTTAAGTTGAGGAGCTGAATATATCTCCTCCCTTATCCAGCAATTATTTTGCTTCCTCTCCTCGTTCTAGGTTCCCAGCCTAAATGCCTCTGCTTCCTTGCACGCTGGATGCGGTCCCAGCAGTGCTCAGCCCTGCATGTCAGCTGGAAGTGCATGCAGCCGCAACATCAGGCATGATCCCTGATCCCAAACACCACCAGCTGTCACCGCCTTGACCCGCTGGGACTCGGTGGAAGGGGCTTTTTCTAGTTTGCGTGTTCTGGCAACCCCAAGCCTCAGAAACCCAACCGAGCTGTGCACTACTCAGCAAGTCCCAGCCCTAACAGCTGTCCCAGCAAGGAGAAGCTGCAGTTACTGTGCTGCCTGCTCAGGGGCAGGCGGCGGGCAGGAGGGGGTGACCCTCCTGTGTGTCAGGGAAGCTCCTGGCAGTCTCTCAGCAAGCCCCGGGGCAGCGGGCTCGCCCCATCCACGTGCTGCCAGCGACGGCCGCACAGGTGCCCAGTGGAGCTCCCCAGGGAGCTCCAGTCACATGCATGGAGGAGAGAGTGAGCCAGGGCGAGTAGCGTGGACATACCGACCTCCGTGGGAGGATGCATGGAGGGAAAACTCTCCTAGCCTTGAAATTGTATGGGCGACCTCGTCTGGCTCCCAATGTACTCTAAACACTGGCGGGTTGATGTCAAAACTATGCTGCTTAGGGCAGAAGAACCTGGTCCACTTCCAAGGTATTTCTGCAGGAATCTCTTCACTGGCTCCAGGGACAAGTGGGCTTGGGCCTGAGGGAAGGAGAAGAGACGGGGTGCGGTGCCACCGTGGAGGAATCCACCTGCCCTTGTCAAATCCGTGAGGCCGTTCTCCTGGAGGCAGAGATAGCAAAGGGAGAAAATCCAGAAAGGGACAAACTGACATCTGGAGCTATCTGGCTGCATAACTCTTTGTCTCTCTGGAATTTATTGTTTGTACAACAGCAGTGATTAGTGCCCCCGCCAATGTCAAGGCCTCCCTGTACAAGGCACTGAATAGGCGTAATGAGAAACAGCTCCTGCCCTGAGCAGCTCGACTGAAGAAGAGAGCGAGGGCACGGGGAAGGGGGACAGGGATGGGAAACGGCTCACAGTGGCAGGGGCAGGGGGAAGAGCTGGGATCATAGACACGGGTCTCTCTGCCTCCCTTCTCTCCCTCTCCCCCAGCCCAGCGCCCTCGGCAATGAAGCCACACTGACACTCCTCCACAGCTCCGTGCGGCTGCAGAGTTAATTAGTTAGGTCTGTGCATTAGTTAATTTCCAGGAGCGGTTCTTTCATTACAAACACCACGCAGCAGGCATTTTACATCTACAGCTATAAGAGCAGCCTCTAAGCCCACAACCCTTTTTCAAGAGTAAAAATAGAAAACAGTCACAGTAGATGGAAAGAGAATCAGGAATAAGGCAAGGGCGGAGAAAGATGGAAGCACTACAAGTTCTGCAGAAGAATGGAGGCTTCAAAAATACCCAATTATCTCCAGAGCCTGAGTGTGCCACATGCTTGTTTCGGCACAGCAAGATGGTAAATAGGGTGGCTCAGGGCTACACGAAGCCCTCTCTAACAGTTATTTGGATTCGAGCACCTTGGACTCATTACGAAATAATTAGGGAGCCCATCCTCACCCAGAAGTCACATCTTTCCACGTTGACTTAAGCCGAACGAGGCCCTTGCATTTCTGTTGCCACCAGGGTCCAGAGGACCAGCAGCACGGGGTCTCTGCCACGGCTCGGGGCCCCAGAGGTGAGGAGCGGGCAAGGCAGAGGAAGGCAGCTGCGGGCAGGGGCGGTGGAGAGGGGCAACAACTGCAGCCCCCAAGACCCCCTACGGAGGAGTGATGGGGAATACCGGGGCAAATACATCCTTGGGGAAGGACTCCTTCAGGGGGTGAGAGGCTGCAGGAGGAACACTCAGAGAAGAGGGCAGGTCCACCCGTAAGCACAGCTGTGCTGGACCAGGTCAAAGCTCCTGGCAGCCCAGTAGCCTGCCTCCAACTGCTGTGAGCAGGAGATGCTGGAGGACAAGCAAGTACAGGGTTGGGCAAGCAGCCTTCCCACTGCCTGTCCTCCCAGCCTGAGCTGCGGCTGCTTGCCTGCAACAGGGAGGTGGGCGCCTGCGGTGGTGGGCGCGCAGCCTGTTCATGCAGGGCACCGGGTGAACGTGAGCGGGGCTGAAGTGCTGCGAAAGGGAGCGTTGCTGCGCAGTCGTGGCATACAACAGGCATGGAGTGACGGTGAGTCCGGTGGGAGGGTGTTTTCAAGGCGGGGAGCTGGGGAGGGATGGCTAAGGCAGGGGCAAGTGTTGGGCAGTGGGGAAGAGGGAGATGGAGAAGATATTTTAGAAAATAATGGAAGGGAGAGATTAGGAATGGAGAAAAAGCAGATCAATAGATCTCTAGAAGATAACGCAGTAGGGAAGGAAGAGGCTTTGGTGACAGGTGGTGGTGGAAGAACAAAGAAGAATAAAAGAGGCGGTGTGAGAAAGAGAGCACGGATGGAGTCAGGCTGAAATGAGAGACTGAAATAATGGCAGGGAGAGCACCCCTCAGACATCCTTCAGAAAGGAAGTGACAAAGAGAAAAAAAAAAGGGAAAAAACCCCATAAAATACGAGGGAAAGAAGTGGATATCGTTTTATCATTGAGCGTAAGGTGACGCTGGCATGCAGGAACCCAGTGACTGAAAACCACGGGCAGAACGGCGAAATTCCCCAACACGTGCCTGCACACCGCAGACACAAACGAGGGGATGCAAAGACTGTGTGTTAAATTGGGGTCATCCCCAGAAGAATGGCCCACCGCCTTTTCTACTGTGTGTTTCTGTGCTGGGTCTAGAGCTCAGGCACCGATCCACCCCAGGCAAGAAACCCTGTGTCGGCGCTTCCCTGGCTCTGCAGCCTGCTGGGGTGGGGATGCTGCTGCCCTGCGTCTGAGGATGCCAGCCGCAGAAGCACAGGTATCCTGCCTGCAGGGAGCCGGGGCACTGAAAACATCGGACTGCTTTGAACAGTGAGGAGCTTCATCTCCTCACCTTGGGTGCTCTGCCTTTCGCCTACACCGAAGGCTTAAAACAGCTGCAGGGAGATGACGTGAACGCCACTCAGGGTCTGCCTGGGCTCCCCAGGATAAGGGCAAGGCTGGCCTCAACGCATAAAGAGAGGAATCCAAACACCACGTGTCTGTGGTCCCTGCTCCAATGCTCTTGAGAGGGCACTAAAATCAATTTTCCCCTATAACTTCCTTTTTAATATTGCTAGCTGTTTGGGCTGGAAAATGTGACTCAGGAAGAGTCTGTGGACATCTCGCTGAGCAGAGAGGAGAGCAGCGAACATCAGAGAAGAGAAATCACATCCCTTGTCATACAGACACCACCCAGGAGGACCAGCCTGCTGCTGCTCTGGAGGAGGGCTTGGGCAGAGGAGGGTTTGTATGCTCTGCCACATGCAGTGGGTTTCTTCACTGAGGGGATCAAACGCATCATTTACAGCTGCAATTATCAAAGCCAATCTTTCGGTTTCATTGGTCAAACTGAGGACATCTCCCAAGTGCTTGTACTGCTAAAATAAGATCTTGTTCACTGGAGATTATGCAGAGCCATCTCTTTCCAGGCATATTTTGTTAGCAAGGGATTAACTAGGAATGTTGACATTTAAGTTGTTGTCACTGCTTATTTGAGGCTGAGCGTACATTAATTACAGGGGAGTACAGCTCCCAGTCTCAAAGCTCCTTTTCACCAGGAGGGACACAGGGCTGGGCATCACCCAAGCACGAGAGGGGCCAGACCTACAGGCTGCTCCAGCAGGGCTTTCAGTGGGGCAGATCAGGGGACAAGGGGAGCGAGCCCTGTTCTAGAGAGGCAGCCTCAGCTAACGCCATATTAAGGCGGATGGGGCAGTGTACGCTGATCACAGCCACTGTCATTCCAGGTACCCTGCAGACACATGCAGGCAGCATCTTTTCATATTTAAGGAACTGGGCAATTACTTGAGGTTCTTTGATTGCAGAACCGTATCTGGCTCCAAAAGAAAAGGGGGGAAAAAAAGAAAAAGAGAAAGGATGATGCCACTTGAGTGATTTTGTATGTCCTCTTGGTGCTCGAACGGCAGGTAACATTCAGGGGGGGTACTCTCCTTTCCCTCTGAAAGGTCCTCCCGTCAGGATCCAGCTCGGGCATCTCAGATGACTCTGAACTAAACCGGCTCAAAATATCAGCACCAACCATCCATCAAATCTCAATTCACGCTGGATTTCAAATCTTGTTATGACCCAAAAAGGCAGAGGCTGAAATTCACAGTTTTGTTATTGTCCTGGTATTTCCAGCACGAATGCATTCAAAACACGGCGAGAGAAATGGAGCCTCGGCACACGGACATATGGCAGGAACAGAAAAAGCTGCTCCGGTGCAATTGTTCAGCTCCATTTCATGGAGAGAGCTGCACAGAGGGAGGGCTGCGTGGCGGGGAGAGAAACAGCGAAACACGCCAGGCTACACAGAGCTGACAGAGGGAGCGGGGGGGGGGGGGGGGAACGGAGAGGCAGGCGGCGAGGACAGCGGGAGACGAACGCAGCTCACGGGGAGAGGCAGCCACAACGGCGGCCCCCCCAACGACGAAAATAGGGGGGGGGGGGAAGGGGCAAAAAAGGACGAAAAAGGGAGGAGGGGAGGGAGGAAGGAGGGAAAGGGGGGGGAGGGAGGCAAAAAGGGGGCCGGGGGGAGGCCAGGTGCGCCCCCCGCCCCACAGGGCCGCCCGCGGGCAGCACCAGCCCGCCTCACGACGCCCGCCCCGCCCCCGCCGCGGCGCTGGGGGCGGGGCCGCGCCTGCCCCCTGCCGGCCCCGCGGGCGGCGGGACGGGGCGCCCCCTGTAGGGCTGCGGGGCGCGGCACGGCCGGGCGGCACCGCCGAGACCCCCGCCGTCCCGGGGAGCCCCCACCGTCCCGGGGAGCCCCCGTCCCCGTCCCCGTCCCGCCCACGGACCTGGGACGAGCTCCCCCCCCCCCTTCCCACCAGCGGGAGAGCCGTGGCGAGCGGCCCCGCTGCTTTCTGCCTTCTCTCTCGCCCCGTAGCTCGTCCCGCCGAGCTGCCTCACCTGCGTCTTCTGACCCCTCCAGGCCGAGGGCTGGCGCCTCTTCTGCAGCAGCGGCCGCGGGAGGAGCTCCCGCTGCTTCTGCAGAACGCGGGAGCTGCAAACCGCAGCCCAAGCCCGGGAAGGAGCCCCGGTCACTCGGTAGGGAGAACTGGATGGACGCAGGAGCCCTGGCTGCTAAACAAGGGGAGCTCTCCGCGTAGGTAAGACCCTCCTCAAGGGCCTTCAAATGGAAAACCAGCTTTTCTGGAGAGGCTCGGAGAGAGCGAACGCACCCCTTTCGCTCCGCAGGCAACGTAGCACTGCCGCCAGAGAGCGAGGAAGGGGTTGTCCGAGGAAGACAGACGCGAGCTTGCAAGCCCCGTCAACGGCAGACCTTGGCCTGCCCTGTACCTTTGCTCTCAGCCCATGTAACGCGAGGACGATCCACAGGATCATCCCGTGGGATAAGGGCCACGAAGCCCCAGCAAGGGACTGGGGAACAGCGATGAGAAAGGCCACCAGAACTGAAGAGCTCTGGCTCCTACCACGGTGGAGAGGGACACCTTCACTTACAGGGATAACGAGAGGTGGCCGAGGCGTCTCAAATCATGAACCAAGTAGTACAAGCTTTGTGCTTTTTATTTTTACGTTTTTTCCACCCTGAAAAAGGGAATCCCTCACTGCTCCTCCTCAGCCGCCCTCGGCCCGGTGCTGGGAGCCCTTGTGCTGAGCACCAGGTGCCGCAGCACCAGCAGCAGCAGCGTGGTCAACTGCCCCCCGAGGCCCTCCCGCCTGGGTGCAAAGTGAAGGCGGCAACTGCCTGTTTACAGTGGGAGGGTGCAAATTAGCTTTCCCGGAGATGGTGCTGCTAATTTCACTGCAGCTGAGGGTTGGGCAGGGGGTGGGGGGAGACCTCCAGCTGAGGAAAACAACCAGGAAGGCGAGTATCTGCCATTTCCTAGGGGGAAAGGATTCAGAGGAGAACTGTCTGGGTCTATTAACTGATGCTGGTTCCCGTGGAGAGATGGTGGCACACCGGTTTACTTCAAATAGTCTGTTTCCATCTCTAATACCACCTTCAAGCATTCAAACCCAGCCACATAAAATTCCCTTCCTGCTACCTTCTACAGCGTGTCTCTCACCGATGATTTTATTTTCATAACAAGAGACCCGATGCGGGGTTTGCAGTAAATGAAAAGAACCGTGTCCATTTGCATGGTTGCATAATCACGTTATACAGGGATCTTTCAGACGCTGGAGAGCAGAGCGAGAGAGAAAAGTGGGGCGTCACAAGCAGGAGCTAAAAGCCAGATCTCTCGATGAGATCAAGGAATAGATGTGAAGTCAGTCAGATGGAGAAATGTCTGGATAGCTCTTCCAAACAGCACGAGTCGCAGGCTTAGCTCGGAACATAAACAAAGCAAGATGTTTCTGGGGGTTGGGCTAGGTTTTGTATAAACTCTGTTTCCTCTTCCATCATTGAAACCGGATGAGAACAGCCTGTAGCCAGGATCGTTTGCCTCTCTGCTGAGGGCTTCCACAGGGCTCAATTCCCAGGGCGGTCAGGCCAGGACCTTTCACCAACATCATATTCACTGCAGAGTGAAAGAAAAATCGCTCATGTCCATGCTGCTGAATGAGAAGCTGAAGCTGAGCATTGCTGAGGAGCAGTATTATGTATTCCAGAATACACGTTTTCCTCTTGCTAAATGGTAGTTTACCAGCACTGACAATTTGCCCTTTTGGATTCCCCGGTGACCGTTGGTTAGACCAAGCCTCAGCCCATGGTCACCAGAACCGCAGCCCTCTGAGATGGAAAGCATCACTCAAAACACAAATGATATTAAACTGAACTGGCAAATTTTCACAGAAATGAAATATTCTCTGAAACAAGGGAAACCAAAACCAGGCAAGTGTAGCATGTCCTTTCTAAGGATGAGAAATTAATTTTGAAACCTAGCATTACCCATTTACTTTCCTGTTACCCTAGAATTCCCACCTCCCCTCCCTTACCCCGTTATTTGTTCTGATGTCAGTAGCAGGAGGGTAAGAACATCTCCACAAACAGTTCATGGTCCACTTTGTAACTCACGTAGTTCTGCGAATCTTTTAAAATCTAGGACATTTACCCATCCAAACCATTTGAAATGTTTAACCATCTGAAGAATTTCTCAGCTCCTTCCTCAAGTGTGAAGTCAACTATCGCCTATCCTGCAGAAAAGGGAGAGTGGGAGGACATGTTTTTTTACATGTTGTACCTCCTCGCCTCCTTTGCACAGTCTGATTTCTTGCTCACAGAGTAGGTAATGAACACAGTATTTAAAGGACATCTATCCTCAGCCAGAGAGGACATGGGAGCCACAGGTGCCCAATCTAAATTAACTGTCTTACCCCTAGGTGCAAAGCTGTCATCACCAGACCCGAAACTGTTACACAGAATAAAAGGCTAACGTGAGAGGCACAAGAGAGCCTTCCCTCCCTGAGCAACCTGCAGCATATGGCAGCAGGAGCCTGCAGGATTTCCAGTGGCAAGAAGCACGACTGCCAGGGGCTGCCTTCCCTTTGACGCTTGGGCCTTTTTGCAGCATTCGGGAAGTGTGAAGAGGCAACAGGCGAAATGCAAACCTGGCCCGCTGTGCTCACATTAAATTCCTCGACATGTGGTGTTTCATGCGAGTGGGATAGCTGTCAGACATTGCCTCTTGAGGACACGTTCCTTAGTGGGCTTGGGCTGCTCAGAAAATCCAGGATTCCTCCCCCAGGCCAGGCAGCTCCCAGTTACCCATCTCTGCACCACTGTGTCAGGTTCTGCCTGCTGCTACGGCACTGTGAAAATTGGGGCACTTATCTGTATCTCTGTGCTCAACGTAGACACAGCTTAGCCAAGTGTATCCCCTTTCACATCCTTACCACAGCTGCGAAGTCCCAGGAGAAGCACCTAAACCTCCCAGGGACCGCAAACAGCCCCAAGAGTTTGATTGAAAAGTAAGCTGAGAGGGATATGTCCACAGTGCACTCTGCCGTGAAGGGGAGGGATACCTGAGTTATCTGCAGACGAACTTGTTCAGGCTCTGGAAGCAGACGAGGAGGTACATACAGTGGTCACTTTCAGCTGCAAGCCACCTGACATAAAACATGATGCATTTGGCACTAAAAAGGATGGGTAACTGTCTTACAGATTTTGTAGGAAGTAGCCCATTGCAAGCCCATTGCTTGAGATGTGAGAAGCCAAGTTATCTGCAACATAAAGATGAACAGGACCTACTAGTTTTCTGGGTGGGATGTCAAGAGGAGGAACAAGACAGTTTTTTTCATTATGAGAATGTTCCTCTTTGGCCTGGACTGTGCCACATACACCTTATACACTGAAACAGGGATCAGGTACTAAGTAGGGGAAAGCTCCAAGCAGGACTCGGTGAGAGACCTTTTGAAGCTGCTGTAAAGAGCTAACACCCCAGCAAGCTCATACCGTGCCCCAGGCAAAGGGCAGAAGTGGGGAGGGAAGGTGCCTTACTTTGCCTCTGCATTGCTCAGAGGCTTCTACTCTCCTCGTAGCTGAGCATGTCTTCTGGATGGCAGCCATGAAACCGGTACAGAAGAGCACAAGGAACAGGCTTACTCCAGTCGAAGCACGATCCATGTAGAGAGTAGCTTTTGCTGCAGCAGCAGTCCGAGCAGGAGAGCTTTGGTAGCAGCAGGACACCCCAGAAGCGCTGTGCTGTTAGGAATTGCCGACGGCTAAGGCTGGCATTAGGAGAGCATGTACCAAGGAGCCCACCAAGCCACACAGCCATAGAAATCCTTCCCGCTGCAAACTAGCCATGCTGTTCATGATACACAAGTAGTGTAAACACCAGCAGACAGCTACAAAATCGTCATAAGCCGCAACAGCCAGCAGGACAGATTCCATGCCAGGTTAAGTCACGGTGAATCAGAGTTGCATGATGCAGCCAGTGTAGGAAATGCTTTTCCTGGTTCAAAAACGTTCGCCAGTATAGCTGGAACAGAGGTAGGCAAATAGCAAATGTCTATGAGACAAACTGCCAAGGGAGTAACAGTTGGGTGTACTGGATCAGTTCTAAAATTGAGCACTTTCCTCAACAGTGTCGCTGCAAAGATGACCAAAACCACCAGGAAGAGTGACACCTGAAGGGACGAGTGGTGGAAGCCTAGGAAAATGAATAGCATTGTCAAGGTTTGATTTCCCATTTATGCAAAGATTTTTTTAATCTAGTGGCAAAAAGGGTGCAAAAAAAAATAATAATCAGTGTGTAGACAGTGGGAGTATCCTGTGGGAAAAAAACTTAGCTTTTCTAAAGAAGTTTCTAAAGAATGGGCCAGATCTCCTTCACAGTGACATTTAATCAGAAGAAAGAAATAGAGCTACTCAGATTTAGTAAGGAAGTGATCCTATTGTTCTAATGCTATTTTGTTTTACTGATATTATGAGAAATTGGCTCCCTCTGGTTCAGATTTTTCCAGACTGGCACAGGACAGATACAACAAATGAAGAATGCCAGTAGGACTATAAATGGAATAGAACTGTAGTTTCTACTGTAAGTTATGCCTGTATCTTACATACCAAAACAAAAAATAAAGGCGGGGGGCGGGGGGGGAGAGAGCTATGTTGACATGGAGTTAGGGCTGAGAATATGTGTTAGTAAATTTAGGGTAAGATACATCCCAGAGCACTGTAAACCCTCAGAGCTTAGCATTAACTTGAAAAAAAAAAAAAAGAAATACCATAGCTCTGGAAATGCAGAGCTAAGGGCACCCAAAAGAATGTGATTTTGTTGTATGGTGCCAGTGTTGACCAAAAGCATGATTATAGTTACATCATTTTGATGTTTGAAACCAAGGACCCTACCCTCTCCTGCCAGCCACCATGGTAATTCCCCATGGCAGTGGGAATCCATCTTTGGTTTAACCTTGAGTCTGAATTGCAAAATTTCTATTCGTAGCACGTCAAATAGTTACTTCCATCCACCCACAACAGCTTTCTATGCAGTTTACGTTTCCATCTTCATCAATATATTTTCCAAATCTCTTCCATAATTTAAACATTTGAATATTCTCAAAGATATATGTTTCATATGAGATGAGTGCTGCCACGTCAAAGATCTCGTGCTCACCAATTCCAACCTGTCTCAATAAATACTCACATGGGTATTTATTATTTTACTTAACCTTAAAGCAAAGCAGCTCAGCTTTGTTGTGTAGACGATCCTTATATTTTCTTGTTTTTGTGAATTTGTATACAGATAAACAACATTCAGGATCTGACATTTCACTTTGATTGCAAGTTGCTGTAATTAAGAACCAAAGCTTTATGAATTTTAATCATCAGCTGTAAGTGGTACATTATCTCTAGTTCACAATGAAAGCAATCAAGTGGACAAGATATTTTTAGAGACATTACTGTGGTAATATTACATTAAGTAGTGGTTAGTACACTATTTTCACACCCAGTGATTTCACACATTAATGCGGCTATAGATCAGCGTTAATGACAAGAGAAAGTTATTTTTCAAGTAGTATGAGAAGGGTGGTTAAAAGAACTACTGGGGATTTACACTTCAGCAGCAGGAGGGGCACCTCAGCGGGGCTGCAGCTGAAGATGCTCCAGCAGCAGGGGCTGCTTCCACTTCTGGAGAATGAGGCAGAAGCCCCCGTTGTCCCAAATGGATATGGGTTAGCGACAGGGGCAGCATTTTCTCCCTGCTTCTTGGGAGGGAAAGAAGGAGGGGAGGAGAGAGCAAGGCGTAGAACCCTGATGCTGGCACTTAACCCCAGAGCTGGTGAGAGAAATCACATGCCACATCTTGCCCAAGGCTGCCACTTCAACAACACAACGCTCCCCCCTCTCAAGGAGGGCACAGTAAAGAACAAATCAGAAGCACCTTACACCTTAAGGGAAAAAAAGGCAGGGTATCTGGCACATTTTAAAGTTTCAGTGTATGCTACTCCACATGGATATGACAACACTGTCTAGATAAACCTGTAAATACAGACATCTCTTCTTTCAAGGTCGGAGGGACTAATGCACAAAGCACACCACCCCGAAAGAAGCACATTTAAAGCACTATTGTCCCGCTGAAAGATACCAGTTCATCCAAAAATTGTTTGCTTGAAACTAGGGCTAATGAGAAACACTGTTCTGGGAAGAAGTTCTTCCTTCTTCCTGGAGTCTCAGATCTGGGATGATAGGAGAAGCTCCAGCAGCCTTACCCCAGACCTGCAGACCATTTTATTCTACTGCAGAGGTCCTATGAGGATGGCAGGACTGGGATTCTGAGAGCTCAGCAGCTAGCTGTAACAGAGAGAGAGAGTATGCTATGTTGTCTGGGCGTCATGGTGGCAGACAGCTGTTGTCACAGCATCTTGGACTCTGTTTGAAAAGCTGTCACAGAAAGCCAGTTCAGCTCCACAGAAGGTGGCACTCAAAGGCTGACGCCTCTGCAGCCAGAACTTGCTGATACCAGCATCATGGCATCACAATTCCAGTTCAAACCACCTGGTTACGCAGCCCACATGTTGACCACAGGTCATTGAGAAAATCTATCTGGCATCCAGATGCAGTGATGTAATGGCCTCTTTTGCTACTCTCCCTCACACAGCACCAGTTACATCCCAGTAACAGGCCAGCCCTCAAATTCCGTCCAGAATTATTGGATGTTAGTATAGAAAGATGGGACCGCTACTGCTCTGTGATATAGAGAGGCAGTATGGAAATACCGATCAGACTCTATGTACATGTTAAAATGTCCCTTACAATGTTTGCTGCCTTACTTTTGTTATAGGGTAACCCAAGCAGCTCTGTCACAGAACAATCTGAAGTCAGAGCACAAGCAGAGCTCCAGGTTCTGCACCCCAAAGTATGAGTGGAATCCTACATTTGAGCAATAGGTAATGCTCTCTGACCTACTCATGAACTAAAGAATTATTTCTTTCTCAGAATCTTATAGATGCCTTCAGAAGCAGCATTTAACTACATATCGGGGGCCTAGCAGACAGACTGTATTCACAGAAGCATCTCTGCAGTGCACACAAAGACTGTACAACCTGGAAAAAAAAAGGATGTTGAAATAAGAAATAGACAGAACAGGAAAAGGTCTACCTGGGAAGCTGAGAAAAGTACATACTGTTAATATAGCTTACAGAAAAATCTAATATGCTGTTTGCTCATTGCCTAGCTTGTGAGGCTCTGCTGGGTTGTTTCTATGTGCAGAAGAAATCAGTTGCATCAGCAAAGTGTTTCTTGATACACGGTCTCTGCCTTTCGTTCCAGTCCCATTTCCCTACACGCTGTGGAAATGCACAAAGACAGGCAGTTTCCCTGTACAGAAATTGGAGTCTGCCTTTCGAGCAAGCACTGTCTCTTGTCCACCGCCAGACCATGCTCTCAGCTCTTCCCATGGACCTTTCCGGCAGCAGGTCCACAGCTCCCTGTCCCCTGTTTTCCAAACAGGTCATTTGAAACTAATGGCACCTTATGCTCAGGGCTGTGGCTTGGGGCACTGGCTTAATCTGTGTCCTTTCCCACTATGGGAAAGAAAATGCAATTGCTTTATCGTTAGGTCAGACCGGGGATGATTTACATATCCATCTACACTTGTAATTAAAAACATAATGGTAGGAAAACCTTAACTGTAATAATAAAGGATAAAGTGTATAACGGAGTGAGAGCACTCTTAATTATGTATACAGAAGTGTCTAGAAAGGTTTGCACTTATATCACACAGGGCTTTCTTCACTGCCTCCTTTTGCCTTTCCAGAGTTAGTTATGTGTAAAACGCTAATTTGGCATCAGCTGGCACACATAGAGGTGTCTCTGCTAAGAGTGAGAGACATGGGAAACAGACACCTTTCTCTCATTCACTTACATCAAAATGCAAATTCCTCCTTTGGACTTCTGTGCAAACTGGGACTCAAGTCAGTGCCCTCTTTCTGATCGTGCCGCACACGGATGCTTCAGAGGAACAAGTAAGAGTGTCCCCAGGAATCACAAAATCATTGAGGTGGGAAGGGACCTCTGAAAATTGCCTAGTCCAACCCTGGTCAAAGCAGGATGAACTACAGCAGGTTGCTTAGGGCTGTATCCAGTCAGATTTTTTAATATCTTCATGGACAGAGACACTGCAACCTCTCTGGACAACATGTTCCAATGTTTAACTGCTCATCACAGTAAAAAAAAAGGGGGGGAAAGTGTTTTCTTATGTTCAGACAGAACTTCTTGTGTTTCAGCTTGTGCCTGTTGCCTCCTGTCCTTTCACTATATAGCATGGAGAAAAGTCTGATTCTGTCTTCTTTACTGCCCCCCCCCCCCCCCAATCAGGCATTTATACACATTGGTAAGATCCTCTTGAGCCTTCCCTTCTCTAGGCTGGACAGTCCCAGCTCTCTCAGCTTTTCCCCATATAAGCGGCACTCCAAGCCCTTAATCATTTTCTAGCCCTTTGCTGGACTTGTTCCAGTAGCCTATGTCTGTCTTGTACTGGGGAGCCCAGGACTGGACACCACTCCAGATGTGACTCACCAGTGCTGAGCAGAGGGGAAGGATCACCTTTCTTCACCTGCTGGTGATGGTTTTCCTAATGCAGCCCAGGAGCTGTTGGCTGCCTTTGCCACAAGGGCACATTGTTGGCTCATGTTCATCTGGGTGTCCACCAGGACCCACAGGTCCTTCTCTGCAAAGCTGCTTTCCAGCCTCTCAGCCCCCAGCCTGTACTGGTGGCATGGGCTTATTCCTGACCAGGGACAGAGCTTGGCATTTCCCGTTACTGAACTTCATGAGACTCCCATTGGCTCATTTCTCTCATGTCCTGTTGAGATCCCTTTGAACGGCAGCACAACCATTTGGAATAATCCGCCTTCTGCAGAGCACTCTTCCTGATACCAAAAAGTTAGAGGTTGGCTTAAATCTTGAAGGTACAAGGCATCATTACCGTGAATAATTCAAGCACTCCTCTTGGTCATTTGAATGTCTAAGCACCCTTAGAAGTATGTCTAAGAAGTACTTAGCTACATGCAGATAAATGTAACATCAGTAGGAGATCACTGTATGACTCAAAAGTCAAAAGTAGCAAATCATGAGAGCTTTTTTCAAAGAAATAAAAGCTTTAAGGAATTGCCAAGCTTTCTACAGAGGTCATACCTTTTCCAAAAGACTTAAATCCACAGGGTTTTTTTCAACAACTTGCTGGGACTATTTCTGTAACACTCCAGCTTTAAGGCCAGGAGGTGTCTTGGCCTGGTAGCTGTCTGGCAGGGTGCCATGAATACTTAAAGAATTTCCTTGAGCAGTTCGTCTCCCTTTAAATGTTTATGGATTTTACAGCTAGAGCATGGATCTTCTTACAGCTAGAGCATAGATCTCTTACAATCTATGAGTAAATTCTGCTGTTAGGCATATTCTACACTTCCCCAGCCTTTGGAGACTTTACTGCCTGAAAGATTTTAAACTTGGAACCTTTCACAGTCTGTGAAACCAAATTGTTCTTGATCATCAGTTGGGGGAGAGGAAAATTTCATACCCAGTGACGTTACTGCTACTTCTCCATCAAACTGGAGAGATACATAAGCTAGATCTTTGTAAAGAACTCTCCCAGAACTTGTATTATTCAATATTTTCATTAATGACAAGAATGAAGAAACAGAGGCTGAGCTTATTAAACTTTTAGATGGCACCATGCTGGGAGGGGCTGCAAATATGCTGGAAAACAGACTTAGTATTCAAAAGAATTTTGATTATCTGAGAAAGTCTGGGAAAAAAAAAAGATGTTATTCAAAAAAGACATGCAAAATGCTACAGTTACGTAGGAAAAATCAGCTATTCAAATGCAGTAGACAGGGGTAGGACTAGCTACACAGGAGCTACAATGCCAATATTGGAAGACAGGATTTGGGCTTACTGTGGAAGCAAGCCCAAAATGAGCCAAAAATTCCTACAAGTCTGAGCAGGCTCCATCACTGCATGTCTTCAAGAAAAGCGCAAATGTTGGTCAAGAATGGCAGATACAGCTAGCCATGCTATCAGATAGAGGGATGGACTAGAAGGCACCCCAATGCATCTTTCAGTCCTATTTTCTGAGTTTTCAGTGAACTGTATTTGACCAGAAAAAAAGTTTCACTGCTTGTTTCAGACTGGTGGGCGTCTCTGAGCCATGCCCTATCATCACCGACAGACCGCCTCAGTAACCCTTTTAAGATAGATCTAGCCCTCTTACAATAGGAGGTAACAATAAAACCAACAACAACTGCTTTTGGAAGTCTCTTCCAGAAGCTCCCCTCTCTGATCAGTAAAAGCCTTTCTCAAATTTTCTATCTAAATAGAGTCAAAATCAGTCTCTACCTTTTCTCTTTTATCCCCCTTACTTTAATTAGCAGTTTTCTGCACGCTTCCTACTTCTCTTCTAGTCTTCTCAATATATTTCAGTAACGAACAATGCTATCAGGACAGGATTTATCTTGCTTTGGGGACTGAATAAGCCGAGTGCTTTGAGGACTGAATAAGCCGAGTGCTTTCAGCCTTGTGGGTACTCTACACAACACAGCTGGTTGCAGCACATGGTCCAAGGGCGTGGGATACCTAGCCCAAGGATATTATTTCCAGTCCTGCTACAAGAAGATGTCCCAGGTTGCTGTAGAGGAGTACAAGCCATCTGTTGAGTTCTGTGCCAACTGTTTCAAATCTCTTCTGGATGCATGCATCTCTTGCTCCTCAAACCTCCAGTAGCTGGTAATTATTCACCCTTTATAAACTGTAGGGTTTACCTGACAGGTAAAGTACAACTTTTATAGCACCGGCAGTGCAGGGGGTACTCTGAGGTCATGTGTTCGAGTTGCTAGCTTAGTGCCCACTACAGATTGGTGATTAGTATACAGCAAAACAAAGACGATAAGAAATGTACCTTATGGTCTGCAATGGCCTTGAAAGCTTTTGATGTCTCTAATGACCCTTCTATAATTTCCTTATCGTTTCCCAATCTCCCTCCATGTGTCTCACCTTTTATTTTTCTAAATGTGGACAGAGACTGATGAACTTTTTCTACAACCTCCCCTTTCCAGTTGGTGATAGCTCATTCGAGGTGGCCAAGTCTGTGAACTGCTCTCTAACCATCAGCTCTATAAGAAAATCAGAGTAAGATATGATGCTCCGATGTTACAGCCAATGTGCTAGTGATTTAAGTAGTGCAGTGGGATGCAAAGTTGCAGTGGAAGACTCGATCTCTAAAAGAGAAGTTCAGCTCTGGTAACTGTTCAAGTCAATGGAACTGTAATAGGGATTAAGTTAGCCTAAAGACTTTCCTCATGGCAAATTGTTCTCAGAAAGCAGATTGATCTCTCCCCTCAACTCACATAGACATGGATACTGAAGAATCCAGCTGGTTCATAGACCACAAGGTGTACCAGACCTGAAAGAAGCCTACCACAAGCAAGAGGCTTAGTGAGGGAAAGGATTTTTTAAACCCCGGAGAAGTTCCGATTTGAATTTGCTTCTCACTGTTTTTAACACAAGCTTTAGCTGAACCAGAAAGAACATTCTAGATGTCCCGCTATGAGGTCTATCACCAAGAAGGGAAGAACCTACTCCTGGGAAGACATGAACTAGTAATGCTTTGGAGACCTTCCTATCCTATTAGGTATGGAATAAGAAGTTGTCCATCTTACTGCCACTTGAGACCCAGCTCTTATAAAGTTCGAGGAAACTAATCACCATTAGAAAACAAGGGTCAGTAAGTGATAATTAAGTAGCTTGGGGATCTATTAAAAAAACTTCAGAAATCAATGTTTACACTATGTAGTTACAAATTAGCTGCAATGGGCATTGTTAGGGAACCATTTTTACAAGACAAACACTGAACGTGTGCACATTAGAATCGTTCTCCCATGATTAGAAATCACAGCACAACTCATTTTATCCGGTCCCTAAATTAGAAACTTAATGCCTCCGTTTATTAGCAGAAGGAAATTCTATTACATTCAAGCAATGTTAAGATACAGAAAAGCACAATTTTTGTGCAGCTCTGCAAAAAAAGTAGTTGAAACAAAGCTGCTCACAATTACAGTTCAATGCTTCAATGATTTAACAACTTCAATGAATTAACTTATACAGAGTCACAAACATCTAGGAATTCTCCAGCGGTGACGGTCTTCAGGAAATAAAGTAGCTGAAGCAATGACACTGGTAGTGACAAATGCTGGGACTTTAGGAGGAACTAGAGCCCTCTCAGCACTCAGCACTTTGTACACGAACACGCCATTTGTTGCCAGTTGAATTAGCACATCAGAGCTCCCGTATTCCACATTGTTCAGGAATTACTCTTAACCAGAAGCCCCAAAGAGCTTTGTATTAATCACTGTCTGAGCTCTAGCTGATGGGTGCTGTTCAGCGTGAGCCTCTGCACAATGGCACCTCCTCTGAGAAGTTCTGAAAGGTACAGGTCCTCAGAGCTTCCCTGGGGAGCCAAGTTCAACTACACTCAACTAATGGACCATGGCAAGTACATTCAAGCTGCATACAATGCTCCCCCTAATAAACAGATCCTGTTGTCCCAGATGTCCCGTGTTATCACCTGTGTCCTCTGGAAAACCTGTACTGTGGTTAGTTAGCAAAAAGCCCACTACTTCTAGCTGCTTGCCTTTCTGGACAACAGCCACTCTAAACTGACACCACCACCATGAAAGGCGGCAATTTACACTCTCCCACTGCCCTCTGGAATGTGGGAAACGTGAATCTATTTCTCCACAGCATGCACTGCCTGCAACGACTTCACATGATCACGAAGTCTCCACAGAGCACACCCCATCCGTAATTGTTGTTTCTTGCTGTTACTATGCATCTATATCACTTGTGAAACACTGCCAATCCCAGACTACAAAATCATACCACGTTTTTGTTCCACTTTTTCTGTTTACTTATCTCAACCAACCCACCCATATTATGATATCAGTTTCTGCTAGCACAGATGTGACAATCCACTGCAACTGAGTAGTGCCAGAAGTGCAACAGATTGACACTGCCCCCTTTCTGGCAGAATTTCGGCATCGCTTTCCACCAGCGTGATAGGTTTAGGCACTGGGGATTAGCTGCGATACACGTAAGATTGTACTGAACTGTAGTCCATTGACAGACATTATTGTTATGTATATGAAATCCACTGTTAACAAGCGACCTGCTCCCTCATAATGCTGTAATGCCTTCCAGTAAAGACTGCCCGGCAATGTCAAAATGGCTGCTCAGGACTCCCACATCAAGCTAATGCAAGCCTACTTCGTTAACTTCCTTCTAGAGGGTGAGTGTTCTCCACCAGCATGCGCTCCTCCATTTAACATCACTTGTATTTCTGACTATTGAGGGAGGCAGAGATGTCTCACACTGCCTTCAGGCTCTAAATGGCATTCTGTATCTTTATTTTCCTGCAACACTTCAAGGATCAGTTTTCTTCATGCCTCAGAGAAGTGGTATCTAAATCGTTTTAAACTGAAACAGGGATAGAATAAGCTGTGCAAATCATTTTCTAGTAGAACCTTAATTACATCCTGCAGTGTCTCGTCCTCAGCAAACCACTAGCAATAAAATTCTGCATTTCATTTGAGAACCGACAGGGCTGGTTTCTCTGTTTTGTTTTCCCCAATTGACATATACATAATCTAGCCTGGGACTTTGTTCCACAGCATTTTTGTCAAAGGCTCTAGAGAGTATGCCTGAAACTACTAAATCTTTCTCAGGTTCGCATTCAATTTGCAAGTTATACAACTGTAGCTAAAGAAAGAGACGTTCTGTTTGCAGGAAGGTGTTTGCCAGATCCCCACTGGCAATGGCAAAAAGTGATTTATGATCAGTTTTAGTTAACATGGCCTCTCAAACAGATTTTAAAAAGTCTTTACAGCCATGGCCCAATGCCAAGGCCTTTTCTACAGGAATATACTCAATTTTAGCTTGTGTTGGTGCCCTGCAACTCAAATGCAAAGGCAAATGGGTACAAGTATTGAATACATCCTCCTGATGAGACAAAGGGCTTTTTACTTTCTGAGTCTACCAGATGCCCCTATGCTCCACCATTACAAATCTGTGCCTTTTCCAGTTTGTTGTTTGTGCAGGGGAGTTGATGACTTTTAATCCATCATTTCATCCTTCTGTGCAAGACCCCTACATTTTCTTAACTCCTCCAAGAAAGGTGGATTTGCCGGTTCCCTTTCTTAGGGGTATGAATAAAAAGGCTTAAAGGTATTCCTGCACCCATGTTTATATGTGAACTTACACATACTGTTCACACTAAACAGGTGTCTCTCTTCCCTTTTTGGGCTGCTACACAATGTTGGCATTGCAAAAAATTCTTCATAATACTGTCATCACTGTCATGAGCACAGGCATCCCCTGGCACATAGAAATTCCTCAAGGGGTGAAACCACTGCAGTTCTTGCATCTTCTCTCAAGCACCAGATGTAGTTTGTTTCTGTTGCTCCCACAGCATGCACAAGTACTTAAACTTTGACCTCAGGCTTGAGCTACAGATGCCTTCCCCACTTTTTCTTGGATCCTCCATTGTTTCCATTGCCTTCATAAACCCGGAGGCTGGGCTGAGGGCTGGTTTACTGACTTCCTTCACTGGCAGACTCGGATGGGGTTTCATCAAGACCGAATTCTGGAATCTCTTGCACTTCTTTTGCCCAGTCCAACTCAGCAGTTCATGACCCCAGCCTTTACTGGGTGTCATATTCTGGTACTACACTTCTCATGCAGTGCTGCAGTTGCTGTAACAGTTTCATAATTAGCCTCATTTGCATAAAATAATTGAATATTCAATACCAAACATCCCCAAGCCACATACTGCAGATGTGGCCAGCTCTCCTGAATCCTGACAGCCACAGCCCAACACCTCCACAGGGCTGCATGTTACAGGACACAGCTCAGAGCCAAAGGGAAAAGAACCTCCACGAGGAGCTCACCAACAGGAAACAATCTTGACTCTCTAGAAGCCATGTGGCTTCTTATGGGAAAGGCTGGGCTCAGCCCCAGAAGCCCTGGTAATGTCAATCACAGGTTTTGAACCTCCGCAGCCTCTATAGCTTCCTTCCTTGCTCTGCTGAGCTTTGGGACAACCGAAGCCTTTTGCAGGAGCCTAGCGCCAGTGAGGATCAAATGTGATAGCTATAAGAGCCATACATCAGCTACCTCTCAACTATTGGAAGCTTCATTTAAAATGTCTGGGTATTTCCCCTTTTACTAGCACCACCTTTTCCAGCTGCACATAAGCCTTCTCTAGTTGTCCATGCTTCTGGAGAACTTCAGTGCAGGCAGGATGGCCATTCTTCATATGAAAAATTCACCATTATTTGAGGAGTTCAGAAAACCTAGGACTTCCATTTAGCACAAAAGGGTGAATTAAAGGAGAAAAGCCCCCACCAGCACCTGTGCACAAGCAGACAGTAGCAATTAGAAAAGCCAGACCACAGCTCCGAGAGAAACTCCAGATGTAGGAAGCACGTTTTCTTTAGCTCAGTCTTATAACCAGCTTAGAGAACCAAACTCTTTCCCAAGCACCCTTCTTCTAACCTATGTTGAATATGTAAAGCAAGGACACCAGACTTACAGCCAAGTGATTTTCCACTCCAGGTACATGGAACATGATGAAAGTAAATTTGTGGGTGTTTGTGCTTGATTTGGCAGAGAAAAATATGAGGGAGGGACCGTGTTTGAGGGAGGGTATCAAAGATCAGAGCCAGATGCTCCTGCACAGAGCTCTGGATTTGCAGGAAATTAAGAAGGTAGAGAAGGTGAGGCAAAGGCTGTGTTTGAAGTGAGAGTCAAGGTGTTCTGAAGCTTAGAACCATCCAAGGTGCTTGGGGGAACTACAGAGAATGCCAAAACCACACCACAGTGGCCTGGGGTGCTTTCATTATACAAAGCCTGGGAGAGCAGAGGCTGTAAATGTAGCTTCAAAAGGAGCTTCATCTTAAAGTCTTAGCTCTCAGGGCCTATTAAACATTTATGCTGACTACAACTCCTACTCTTTTGCTTCAGAGAAAGCACCCGAAATAACCTTTGCTACAGAGCAAACTACTGAAGCTCTACCGGCTGTGTAGAAGACTAGTGGGGAAGCTGTGAGAAACAACCAGAAATGGTGTTGGAACAGCATGCTGATGTCTCTATTCAGTCAGATGGGAAAGAAGCAGGAAGACCTGGTCTGGAACCTGAGAGGGAAGACAGAAAACTGTGCTAGAAATAATGGGTGGATTAGCCATGCAGAGATGCCTACGACTGAGTGGGGCCAGCGGAGGCAAAGATAGATATATGAGTATTGGCAATTGTTGCTTTCACCTTACTTAAGGTTCACACTTTTGGGGGAGTCTTCAGATCAGGCTCCAGTTTTGGATCTTTGACTACTGCAGCTGTGAGAAAGACCGTAGAGGAAAAGGAAGAAAGCAGACCCTATGCAGAAATCAAAAGGAAGACAGAGGCACTCTAGGAGAAGATGGAAAGAAGGGATTAATTCCCCTGATTTGCTTAAAAATTCTTTGGCTGTGTGACAGGAGTTTAGGATGAGACAGCCAGAAGTACTCAAGGTTTTCACTCTAGGAAGCTGTTACTACTAACAGCAGATAATACACACAACATTCACTTATTCCCTCATAGTTCATTCATACTATCACTCAGTTACCCAGCTGGAGCAACAGTTGGAGGACAACCCCAGCTGCATACTCAGTAGAGGGTTGTGCTGACACACTAGCAGCTTCCAAGCAGATGTTCAGAAAGTCCCTCAAAGTCATTTATTTCAAGAGATGTACACATAATCCTGCAGTCTTTGTCTGCATGTAGGAGCCCCTGCCCTACAGTCACACAACCTACAGTTGATACCAGCATTTACTTGTGGCCTTGCACAGACTGAGCAGACACTTGGTGCCCGGAGTTTATCAGCTGTGCAAATTCAGCAGGACTACCAGTCTCCAGAATTTATCAGTCCTTGGGAAACCTTCACATTCCTTCTCAGCACATGCTTTTCCTCTTTGGTCTGTTTTCTGGTAATTATTTCTCCACCTAAACCTACAGATACCTACCGGACCAATTCAGTGTCATGCAAAAGAGGCCTTTATGATGAGTTGAGTTGGTGGCTTGTGCGGCTAATCACTCAGCGTTCACTCTATAGGTAGAACCTTAATGTAAATGTGGCTCCTTCCTATTAACAAACAGCCATAGCACCTCTTCATGGAATCCCAAACTACCAGGCTGGATCTGGGCTAGGAATGATGAAGGTTTAGTGTTGACATTTGAATACGCAGACCCTACAAAGAGGGGACAGGCCTTCCCACACTCACCCTAGGGAAGAAACACAGATCGACTGGTCCGGATTTATGTTAGGATAGTGTCTGCTTAGCCCCAGCCCCTCTGACCTACATTAATTTGGCTGCTTATCAGCATGGTTATTACATCCAGCACCGGGTTAATGAGCCTGTCTCCTGAAGGCTGGTCAAATATGACCGAGCTGACCCAAACACTAAGTAGAGGGTAGTTTTGAAGACTGTATTCTTAGAAACCAATTTGCAAAGAGAAGGACCTACGCATTACGTTGGAGGCACTCAACCACCAATTCTCAGTCCTGCTGTTTCTCCTCTTTCTTGCAGTCCCCATCCCTGAAGCTGCAGAGAAGTTTATACAAATCAATCTAAACCTTTATACCGTAACGATGAGATTCATGACTTAATTCGAAATGATCAAATTTAAATGGGCCGTGGCAAGAGCAAGAGGTCGGGCCAGGAGAAGGAGCCTCTTCCAGGTTGGACAAACTGCTTGATGACTTCAGGCGTCCAGAGAAGTGTCCCCCGCCAAAAAACCCCAGGGGGAACGCGGGCCACCAGCTGCACAAGGTGTGCACAAGGCTCGTGCGTGGGATTCGAGCGGAGCCGGGAGGTTATTTGGAGGGACTATCGCAAACGCACACTCGGACCTTCTCTGGGCAGTGGCTGTCTGCAGCACAGTCGGCCCCTGCCGTAGGGCCCCCCACGCCAGTGCCTTTATTTCCGTCAGGTACAAAACCCGTCTGTGGTCACGACGTGACCCCGCGGGGGTCTCCCCGCACACCGCCCTTGCGAGGGGAGGGACAGCGCCGCCGCTGAGCCGCCGCGGGAACTACAGCTCCCATCAAGCGCCGCGGCACAAGGCCCGCTGCTAGCACCGCCATCTTTGTGCGGGGCCGCCGGCTGTGGCCGCCGCCATCCTCGGTGGGTGGGGGCGTCACCTCCCGCCCACCCGCGCCCGCCGGCGGCGGGT
The DNA here is from genome assembly GCF_929443795.1 of Astur gentilis. Classification (NCBI taxonomy): domain Eukaryota; kingdom Metazoa; phylum Chordata; class Aves; order Accipitriformes; family Accipitridae; genus Astur; species Astur gentilis. The sequence continues at coordinate 16,621,276 of NC_064900.1, read as the reverse complement.
CGCGCATGCGCAGGGCCGTGTTGGCGGCGGCGGCGGGATGGGGCGGGCGGCGCTGGCCCTGTGGGCGATGGCGGCGGCGGCTGCCGTGTGGCGTCCGGAGCCCGCCGCGGCGGGCGGCCCGGCAGGTGAGCGGAGGCTCGGGGCTCTTCGCGTCGCCCGGGGCCTGCGGGTGTTGCGGGGGATGGGGAACGGGACGCGGTTTCGCGGCCGGCGGGGAGGGTTGGTGGCCCGGGCGGGAGCCCGCGCGTCCTGTGAGGGCACCGGGGGGAGTCTCGCTGCCTCCTCCTGCTCCTCCGCCCGGCCGGGCAGATCCCTCGGCACCCCGGGACGGCCCCCGGGCTGAAAGCGCCCGACCCGCTGCCCCTTCCCCGGCCCCCCTCAGGTGGGTGGCCCCTCTCCTTGCCCGTGGAGGCTTTTCTTCCCGCCCCCGCTTGCTTTAGGCGTGCTCTCGTTGAGCCGCGTGGATTGGAGCAGTACGGGAGTGTGTTGTGGGACCCTGGTGCATTGCTATTGCCAGCCGGACCAGAAACGCTCTTCAGCTACTGCTGGTTGTTTTCGTACTTTAATGGATTAATTCCTTTGACTTTTCCTTCCTCTGTGTTTTAGATGCCAAATGGAAAACAATAACTGACCAAATTAAGAAAGCTGTGGAAGTCTATAAGCCATGTGTAAAGGCGAATTGCAGCTGCTACCAGAGGTGAGAGAGACTGGTTTCCTTTTTGACTGCACAGGCCTCTGGCCGTGAGAGGGAATACTTTTGTCAGCACCGATGGTTGGGAATGAGCTAGAGAATATTTGGGCTCTAAGGTATCACATCTGCAGCCATCATAGGTCACGGTGCTTGCAAGGAGGAGGTTATTACTAGCATTGTGTGAAACAGGTTGACCTCCATAGTTCCAATAGAAGGTGTGTCCACCTGTAAACTGATCACACTTATTGTTGTTCTCTGCGATTGAACATACGCTATGTCAGCATTTCATGTATGATCGCACAGTAAACCATACACACAGCTGGTGACGTTTCTGTCTTAACAATCCACTTCTGCCTTCTCTCTCAGTGCAGTGTTGCTAAAAAGTCTTTCTCATGGCCTTTCAAAAGTGGAAGAAATCAAGTATGTGCAGAATGTTCTAAATAGCTAGATTAAGAAAGTTTGTTACAGAACACATTCATTTGGTGTGATAGTGTGCTGTACTTTTTAGCGTTCTTTCTAAGGAGTTTAGTTCACTGCTTGTGAGAATTGGACTGTTGGTGGATATTTAGCCACCTGACACGTAACAGAAGCATGATCTAAGAGGAGCTCATTCAGGTAGACACAAGTCCTGTTGTTTGGTTTTTGGGTTTTTTTATAACTAGAGAGCATTATGCATAATGCCAGCACTCTGACCTGAAATGCTGGCCTGATCTTCCTACAGTGAATTTAATGCAGAGAGCTAGAGGCATGTATGTGATGCAAGACCACTGTAGGCCGTACAAGCGCAGGCTGATCTGTCTTGTAGACATAGCCAAACCAAACTTCCTTTCTGTTCGCACTGATAGAGCACGGCTGCAGCATGGCAAACATTACAATGGTCACCATTGCCATACAGGCAGGGATTGTAGTACCAGGTTTTCTGATACCTTTAAGCAGCATTTTCATATAAAGGAGAATAGGGAATTCAGGGAAGAGTCAACATATTCTTCTTCTGCCTTTAGGGTTAGGATTCCAAATGCAGAAACACAGATGCCCAACTTTAAGCCTCCTGTTTAAAAGTACCAGATGTGCTCACTCATTTTTGGGGGTGAGATTGAGTGCCATATTGGCTTTTAATATCAGATGAGTCATATTGGGCAACTGTTTATACACCCTGTTTGGAGTTTTTGATCTTCATTGCTCCTGCCCACCTTTGGGTAGAACACTTTCCCAAGTGGTTACAACCTCCAAATCTGCTTCAGAACATGGTAGTCGATAGTAACATGAAGTTGCGGTTGCTGTGGGTCTCGAAACCTAGTTTTTGTTAAAGCAGTAGTTCGTTTAAGGGTTGTTAAGGAGCGCTGCTATAGTGACAGGCATTACAAAAGAATCCAGGAAGATAATACAGCATGTGTGACGCTTAAGAAACTCAGTTCATTTTGATAGCTGATTTGGAGGTATGTAAATATGCAGCAGAATGCTGAAAGCCAGTACTTTACCCACATAACAGATTCTACTTATGTCTAGTCTTCTGTGACTCAGTGGCCAAGGACTGAAAGTCCCAACTTGTTTGTTGCTACCTTTCAGTTGTCACTTAGGTTACAGTGACATGGATGTGCCATAGAACTGCAGCTTCCTGTTCTCAAGCTCATAACATTTGCATCCCTACCAGACTGCTTATCCTGTGGTCAGCCCATCTGCACAATGGGAATTCTTTATGTAGTTTTACTGTTTTCTTCCTGATTATAAAATAGCAGAACTCTGGAGGTTGGAAGGGACCTCTTGAGATCATCATGTCTAACCCCTCTGGCTCAAGCAGTGTTGCCAGGACTGTGTCCAGTCAGGTTTTGAATATCTCAAAGAATAGAAACTCCACAGTCTCTCTGGGCAACCTGTACCAGTGTTTGACCGCCCTCACAGTGGGATCATCCTGACTGTTGTATTAAACTAAGGCATTGATGTAGTGTCTACCAAAAAGTGGGGTTGTTACAATCTGACAGTGTTTGTTAAATGCTCCAGGCAGTTAGATCTGAGGGCCTTTAGACTAAATTTATATAAACTGCACCTTCCTCCTGTATTTTCTTATATTCATTAGGTTTATGTTTTCAAACTGCATTCCTGGAGCTCACTGGTGATGTGCAGATGTCACAGAACATGTGCTACGTAGACTTGTCCTCCTGGGCTGGCTTTCACCGTACCCAGCATTACTGGGTGATGCCGTTCCTTGCAACTAGACTCTTACCTTGTTTTTTTGATGTCCGAATAGCATGATATTGTGTGAGGAATTTGGTCTTGGTGCGGCCCTTCCATCATTCATGGAAGGCCAGAGCACAATGCTTCACAACTCAAAGGTTAAGTGAGCCAAAGGCACTTACCCATAACCTGCCAGGGGTGTGTAAGATCCTTTCTGGGAGAGTAAATAGAGTTCTTCATGTTGATTTAGCCTCAGAGTCCTGTGCTGGGCTTTCTGTTCGGGCGAACAACACATAGATAGTCAAAGAGTGAATCTTGGACTTTTGAGTCTCTGAGTGACAGCTCTTCCAAGTGACTTAAATTAAATTCTCCGTTATGCAACATGTAGCAGAGCTCCTGGAAGATACACAGAGCTTGTTTTAGCTAGAAGTCTGTTCTGTATACTGCAGTAATTTAATGCACAGTATCCTCCCTATTGTACATAATAATGATTGATTGGTTTGTTTTCAGTGTCTGGAAGCAGGACCTGGCTCCTTTTCGAGGTGGTGTTTCCAAGGAGATAATATCAGATGTGGTGAGCCGGAAGCTCGGGACACATTACCAAATCATTAAGAACAAATTGTACCGTGAGCAGGACTGCTTGTTCCCTGCAAGGTAAGAGCCGTACAGAAGATCTCTTCTCTCTAGCTGGGATGCAGGAGTACTTCCCACGCTGCCAAGCTGAAAGTCATTGAGCACAATGGTATTTCAGAGGTCTGAACTCCTTATTAGAGCAGGAGCCTAGAGAATTCTGTATGAGGTTTAAATGTAGCAAGAGATAAGTGTCGTTGTTGGACTTCAGTGTACCAAGGGCTGGATGGTTGTGGGATCGCAGAGAAAGCTGCAGATCGGGCCAGATTTAACAGGATGGGTTGCTTCACTGGTGTCTGTACTGTGTTGGGGCTTACAGGCTGCTATAGGCAGTTCCCGGCCTGCGTCATGGTGTGGCTCAGGCTTACCATCTCTTCTGCTCCTGTGCAGAGAGAAAGGCCTGCGAGAGACTGTAGGATTCTGCCTTCTCTTTACAGCTCTTTTGCTATATGTCATTTCTGCACAGATGCAGTGGAGTTGAGCACTTCCTTCTGGGGATCATCAACCGCCTCCCTGACATGGAAATGGTGATCAATGTGCGAGACTACCCCCAGGTCCCCAAGTGGATGAAACCCATTATCCCAGTCTTCTCCTTCAGTAAGGTGCACACATCTTTAAAAGCTGAGCATTTCTGAGACATGCATGTCGTCCTTTCTCTTGGGAACGTATTTCTGAGGATGGTTCCCCACAGATTTTCTGTTTCAAAATTGCTTGCTCTTTTTTGCTCTTTATGTTTCCCTTCACTTCCAGTTTTCTGGCAGACAGATTTGCAGATTTATTCAATAGAACAGTTTTGCCCCTCATTAGCTCCCCTTGCATGTCAAAAAATGTACCTCTGCCACAGTGGGTGGGATATGTGCCAGCATTGCTGTCATTTGCTACAATGCCTCTGTTAAAATTGTAGCCATAGTTTATCAGCATTGTTAAGGATTTTTGACCATCGGTCAGCTGTCATACAATTAATCTTATTTAATGTGAATATTTTAGTCCTCTTTTTTGGTACCACAAATAAGTGTTTCTTATTTTCTTTTCTGTAATATTGCTGTCTCCTGTGAACGCTTTTCCCCCAGATTCCCTTTTCCATCTGCAAACATGCATGCACATGCAGAGGTGCACATACGCATAGAGACATTTGCTCTCTGTTCCCAGACTCGAGAGCCCTCCTGTATGTTTTCCTGCTTCTCCCATTGTTAAACCTGACTGTAGTATAGTATCTCATCCTTTCCAACAAAATATCATTACACCTCAAGCTTTGGCTAATCTTGCTTTGCCTTAGTGTATGACCAGTGTGCCCAAGTCCTGCACCCTTGCTACCTAACCCTGATTGTGATCCTGTCCTTGGCTGAAGCCCAGCAGACAGTAAGGTGTAAAAAGAAGCAATAAACCATTTGCTTTGCTAGTTAAGGCCCTATTCTGTTTCTGCTAACTTGTAGCATCTTACTCTGAACCCAGGTCTTCAGCTTATATAGTCTGAACCATAATATGATCCATAACTATCATGTAGTCCTCAGCCATCCTAAAACTCTCTAGAATTTCAGTACAACATTGCAAGCATTCAATATGTCATTCAGTTACCATGTTCTCTGCCAGATGTAGTAGCAAAGCTAGCTGTCTTGCCCCTTGACCATTGCACAGCCTTGACTCTAGCCAGCAGAACCCAAATTGATGCAGAGCAGGTTGCAAGAGTTTAATCTTTGCAACCGTATTAATCATCCTGCCCCTGGGTGCCTTGCAGGACCCTGCAAGAAACTGAGTTCTTTGTCACCGTTGTCCAATATCTGAACTGTAGTCTTAGCCCTATCCTTAACTGAAACCCAGTGATCCAGGCACAGCTCGCACTTAACCAGCCAGTGTTAGGAGGGTTCCAGGATGCTGGTCCAGAGTGCTTTCTAAGCCTGAAAGCGTAAGGGATTGAAGGATTGTCCTATTCTGCATCTCAGAAGGCTGACCCTGGGGTGGTGGTGGAGCTGTCATAGTTTGTTATCAATGCCTGTTTATAGCAAGACGGAGAAGGAGCAGATCATAGAAGCACACACTCATTTAATTTGGAAGGGACCTCAGGAGGTCACCCAGTCCAGCACCTTGCTCAGAGCAGGACCAACTAGGTCAGGGTGCTCTGGGCTGTGTCCTGCCCAGATCTGAGCATCCCCAAGGACAGTGTCCACAGACAATGTTTGATTTCCATCAGAATGAAAACATATTTCCCAATATCTGCTTGGAATTTCACTTCTTGTAATCAAAGCATGTTGCCTTTCATTCTGTCTCTGCACTTGTGAAAAGAGTCTGCCTCCATCTTCTGTGGACAATCCCATTGGGTAGTAGGAGACACCATTTAGATTCCCCCATGCCTCCTCTTTGTGTGCATGAACAAACCCATTCCTCAGCCCCTGTTTGTGTCATTTGCACCAACCTCCTAACTACCTTGGTGGCCTTGGACTGTCTCCAGTATCTCCAGGTGACAGATAGATGGATAATTGTATAAGAATTTTATTACTAGTGCAAGGAAGTAGCCTATAGTCTGGTTTCATGAAAGGGTTTAGCCTTACTTAAGTGCTGGCCCTCCTTCTGATTATATGGGAATTTAAGCATCCAAATAGGAGTGAGGAACTGCAATTCATACATGACCTGGGTATTTGTTACAGTGAACTGTTAAGCGATCTCTAGGAAGGCTGGAACGAACTGAAGTGTTGGAAACCTAAATGTCAAAGTGTCTATAAGCACCTGTATCTGAGGTGATAATAATGCCTCTTAACTTACCATCAATAGAAAACATTTGTAGCTACACATAGGCACAAGTCTTTAGAAAGGTGAGTGGAACTTGGGTCTTTCACTATTTACTAATCAGCTATACCATGGACCTCTTTTGTTATTTTCTAACATGAAAGTCCTGTGTTGTCATGCAGCAACTCAGAGCCTTTTTAAAGTCACTGAAACACTTTAATATTGGGTTGTCTTCATATGAACCCCAGCAACACCGTGGTGACCACAAAGCTTTCATGGCTTATGGAACAGTGACGAAGAAAGCTGACAGAACTCCCAGAAGGGATGTTCATTACTGGTGGGCTCAGTCAGTAAACTGAAGTAGATATTACTCTTGTTCTTACATTACTCTCCTTTTTCTTAAGACACCTGAATACAATGACATAATGTATCCTGCCTGGACATTTTGGGAAGGAGGACCAGCTGTTTGGCCAATTTACCCAACAGGTTTAGGGCGCTGGGACCTCATGAGAGAGGACCTCAGAAGGTATGTTTTGGAAATGGTTATGTGTGTGGGGAGGTTTAATGGAAGACAAACTCACAGTAAAAGCCGTCTAGCATTGGGCCAATATTGAAGTCTAAGACCATAGGTCTGTTGGCCTGTGATCTGTCCTGCTGACCCTCATTAACTACATACAGCCTAACTGCTATATAATTCACCATGGAAACCTCGGATGATGTAACCAGAAGTTATAATTAGCTTCTCTGTTTCCAGCACTTTAATAAGGAATGCAGAGGATGAAGTATACACATTCTTCATGCTGTCAGGGCCAGATTACTATCATTTTTGGTGGGATAGGATTTGTCAATAAAGTAGCAGTTATCTTTTGCCTGCAGAAATCTCCCCTGACATGGAAATATTTTCCTTTGTTTCCAACTACTTCTCTAGGAGCTGTGGTTTTTTCACTGCAGGGATGATCCAGGATGTTTGTATAAGCTTCTGGAAGGTTAAAGATAAGCCTTCTTTAGATCTGCTTTTACTTGAGTATTATTGTGCAATAGAGAAACCTGGAGTCGTTCCCAAGAATCAGGAGTCATTACTGGGCTGAGAGTAAGACAGAAGAGGTTTCTGACTGGGAGTCTTTCTTTTGGCAGGATCTTTGACTATTAGCAGGATAAGGGGCTGTTTCCCATGGGAAGTGACAAAGAAAGTGTGCAACTATGAACATAGAAACATAACAAGAAAAAACACCTTGATGTCAATCACTTGACATCAGAATGCAAGGTTGAATGATTCCCTCTTCAAAATCTGAAGATCTGTGGGACTAATCATAGCTGAAGCCTAATGCAATATAGTAGAATGAAGGTCCAAAGGATTTACTCATCCTTGCTTTCTCAGTGAATGCCACTTGTGTCACTGGGTTATAAACAGATGCAAAGCTTGACATTTGCAGGTCGGTTTGGGGATCAGGACCTACCTGTCAAGCCAGGTGCAACAGTAAAGTACAACAAAGAGTTCCCCAGAGGGAGGCAGGTGACTGCACTGACAGAAATAAAACATGTGAACAGCTATTTTGAAGGACTTGCTTAGATATAAAATGAAAGTTACTTGGCAAAACAATGAACCCCTGTATCTTAAATGCAAAATGCCAGGCAGGTTTTTAGTTTGTTTGTTTTTGATGGGAAATGACAGTGGTTAGAAATTCTCTAGTCATTTTGCACTATCCATACTCAGTGAAGTACAGAAAAATAAAGCAATAATACAAAAAGTGATTCAAATTTTAGGTAAATTTTAATACCCTTAAAGGTTTGATGAGGGGCTTGTATATAATTCATTGTTTTGACTGAAAGGTATTCTGAAAAGTAGCCTATACTGTGTTGCCTTAAACATGATATTCACAGGAAAACATGTTTCACTGGACCTGGCTGAGAGTTTTTTCCGCTGTACTGAAGAAAGTGATTTCCATCAAAAATGAAGAATAATAAAAAGAGATCATGCTGTGAAAACTGATGAGAGTGCTGTTTCATGGTTATATGAAATCATTTATTGCCATGTATAAACAATATTTTCAGATCTGCAGAAAAATGGCCATGGATGAAAAAAATCTCTAAAGGATATTTCCGAGGATCCAGGTGAGCATATTTTCCTGTAACAGGAGATTCTACCAACATATGCTGTGACAGCTGTCTGTATGCAGAAATTTCTGTGTTTCCAAGACCTAAACAAGTGTAACCCAGAATGTATTTTTTTTAAAAGTAAGGAAAGGAGACATTTTGTACAGCAGCATTTCACCATTAGTGATTTTCCATAAGAATTGCCATTTGCAACTAGTTTATTATAATAAGTCTAATATTGGAAACAGAAGTTGTGATGGATTTACTAAGTTATTTCTTAATGAGTAAAACTGTCACACTAGGAACCAGCTTGTTTTGTTCTGTGAAGGGAACCGCAGGTGCATGATACAAATGTAAAGATTTGATATTGATGTGTTTGCTTCTTGCCAATGTGAATACTTTATTTGCTATGCACGTGCTCAACCCTGAATCAAAAATATTCTTGCTTTCAGTTACCTGAGTAGTGGGAGATAAGAGAGTAGATTATGTCTGCCCTCTCTCCAGTGACAGTTTGAAAACAATGTTAAACCTAATACTTTGTTCATCCCCCATCCCCAATAGGGAAGGATTTGATATCTTACTAGATAGGCTCGGGAGATGATGAGGAGTGAGTCTCAGGGATGTCATAACCTTGTTTATCAGTAGTGTTTTAAATTGGTGTCAGAGAGATCAGCGCTGAAGATGCCTGGCATTTCTTAGCTCTCTTTGACTTAGAAGGGAGTTTATTTGGCACCCATCAGGATAAAGCCTGAAGGAAACAACATCTCTGCTGATTTGTCCTGGGAATTGCTTGAATAATACTATTAAATATTTAGTAAGTGAAATAAAGAAACATGGCCTCAAATCACTTTGGTACACATAACTCATTCTCTTCTGCTAATGTACCCTTGGACAGAAATACACTGTATGGTAGGCACTTAATGTTTTGGGGGCACAAAGGGAGGTCAGCCTCATAAAGAGGCAGGGTCTTGAGTCCTGTAGTTTGTTAGCTGTGTTGAATCATGTGGATTGGCAGTTACTGATAGCATTTCTTTTGCAGAACGAGTCCTGAGAGAGATCCCCTCATTCTGCTGTCCCGAGAAACCCCAGAACTTGTTGATGCTGAGTACACTAAAAACCAGGCTTGGAAATCTGAAAAGGTGTGTGGGTGTCTGTCTCCCGAGTGTGAAGGCCAGAAAGAATAGCATTGCAAGATGGCTTTGATAATTGAGAAGCGTCTTGTTGGAGAGTTGTAGGTGATCCTCTAGTGGGAGAGCCTTGTAGTTCCCTTGATGGCCACACCTCTCTGACAGATGAAGGAGTCTTCCAGAGGCTGGCAAGCCAAACATTTTTCTTCCATCTACACTTTTTGTTCAAGGAAACCAGCATACATAAGGAAATGGATCTATGCCAATCCCCAACTCTTCCATTACAATGAAATTAGCCAACTCTTCCCCTTCTAGCCCTGAGCTGCCTGTGTGTTGTTGTGAGTCTTTTTAAACCTTTTTCTGTCATCTCTGTTTCTTGGTCTTCTTGTTGATAACTTTCTGATAACTGTTGCTGATAACTTCTTTTTAGTTCCATACTTAGTCTACAGTCCAGCTCTCTCCAGACAGTCTTGGCTACTCTGGTTACACTTGGCTTCACGTTGTCCCAAGCTGTTTTCCACTCTGTAGCTGCCAACTAAACATTATCATTTAATGTGTTTGTGCTGGTGTTTGCTTACAGGCAGCGTGTAATTTACTGAACTTTTTTTCTTGTTTGAAGGTCTGGGAATTCTTCATAATACTTCTAAAAGCCCACCAGAGAAGGTTTTCTCAGAAGTGGGAATGGAGGGGTTTGAGACTTCAGCTTTGTTTCTAACTGAGAAGGAAAACAAATATGAAATCACTATACAAAGCTTAGTGATTTTTTTTTTTTTTTTTTTTTAATTCCCTTTATTTTAAGGACACCTTAGGGAAGCCTCCTGCAAAGGAAATTCCACTGGTTGATCACTGCAAATACAAGTAAGAGTTTTGATTAATAAAACTGTTCAAGGGCTGTGGGTTTTTTCTTTCCTTGCATGGTGTAAGGCCTCATTTTATTTTAGGGTCTAATTCTAGCAACCAGCTCCAGGCAGATAAGAAAGCTTGTGAACAGATGTAAGGCAGTTGAAAATTTGGGAGTTTAGCATGGCCTGTTGCAGTGCCAGCTTTCTCCTGTCAATTCAGGAGAAATAAAGTGCTTTGGGGAAAGTAAAGGTCTTAGATCACTAATAAACATAAAGATAAAATTTTTTTGTAAATCAAAAAGGCTTTCTATCAGTCTTTCTTTATATTTCTGTACTAAGCCATGTGTTCAAAATTATTTTTTTGATGCTACAGTGATAGCATTACCGTCTTCAAAGACATAAGGAGCTAAGGAGTATGCATACAGGGGCAAGTGTTGCCACTGGATGTATATAGAAAAAGGGAGAACCTGAAATATGATTGAGCAGATACAGTATTGATTTATACTTTGTATGTTGTTTGGAAGAATGTGGTTTTGATTTACAAAGGCTTTTCTTTTTTAACTACTTTAGGGAGGGGTTTTTGGTGTAATATTCTTGCAGGTTTCTGTGTAAAAATGTAAACTTTTAGTATGTATGCACTTGTATGTCTGATGGTTTACTTTTTCTTTTGCTTTAAAATTACCTAGTTATGATTCTGCCAGCTAGAATCTGCCAATACAAGAACTCAGTCATTTGGCTGGATCTCTGTTTTTGTGTAAAATGTGATTGACTTGTCTCATTTTATATTTCACTAGACTGTTGCCCAGATTTGTCCCTTCTGTTCCACATAGAATTCACTACCCTGATGCCTCCTAAGGTCCTCGTACAGTATAGGCTGAGACATTCTTACACGCTTTGTCATAGCCCAGGGTCTTGTAGGATCAACATGAACTTCTTGCTGCTTCCATCAGTGTAGGTGCTATAGCAGGCTGTCTGAGAGCAGCGCTCAGTGACTTGGCTGAGGTCACAGATGGTGGGAGCTGTGTCTGGAATTGGACAGAGGCATTTCTGCACCTCCAGACCACTGTTCTTGTTACATCTCTGCATGTATTTGTTGAGTTCCTAATACAACGAGCTACTCATCCCTGCCTTGAACTCCTAGGCAATACAAAGAATGCAGAACAGTTTGAGATTTACTCCTTGTCACTTACTGCTGAACTAAGTTTAGCTATAATTCCCATCTCACCCAAAATAAATATAACATATAATCCCCATCTCGCCCAAAATATCTTCATTAAAGGAAGAACTCCCTTCCCCCAGCCCAAAATGTTTGACTTCAAAGATAGTTATATGTACTGAGGGGTTTTACCCACAGGAAAAACAGCTTTCCATATAATTGGAGAAATGTGGGTTTAAAAAAGAAAGCAAGTAAGCAAACAAACATCCCTCTGAGATACCGTTTGCTAAGAGAAATCCGCCCCCAGTCAAGCCCACTTTACTAACTTGGCAGAAAATACTGAAAACAAAATTGTGGATTCTTTGTTATCTGCAAAGTCCATCTGTTGTGTGCTAGCCTATTTAACCTCCTAGGGTTGCATTCCTAAGTTAATATGAAACAATTAGATTCAGATTAAAGCAGAATCCCAGAGGAAAAAAAAAAAACAAACCAACTGAGATGTGGCAAAGCTGAACAATGAACAGAAAAGCTCACTGCAAGACAAGACAGAACTGGGAAAAGGCTCCTCATGGTAACAGCATCTCTGAAGCGTAGAGTCACAGGATCAGCATCCACGTTGTGACCTTCCGTGCCTTGTTGGCAGTTGTCCGTGAGGCCTCCTTTGGTTTGTTGCAGGCAGGTGTCTTTATCGGAGGTAAAGCCTCGTGCCTTGATTTTTCTTCCTCGGTTTTGAGAGACAGCAGAAATTCACCTAGCATATCTTTAACCTCAGCTCACCTTTCCTGTGAGGAGCTTCAAATAAATGTCTTCCCTTTGTTTTAGCGACCAGCGTGTAGTTTGGTGTGAGGGAGACACCCCCCCCCCCCCCCCCCCCGACATCAGCTGCTACCTGTGAGGGAAGGTTGACTGCTACTTGAAACCCAGTTTCTTAGTGCGTTTCCTCACAAAATGCCAAGTATAATCAGGTCCCTCTCTTTGCTTATCCCTTTAAAGGTATCTGTTTAATTTCCGGGGAGTGGCTGCCAGTTTCCGGTTGAAACACCTTTTCTTATGTGGTTCACTTGTGTTTCACGTTGGAGAAGAGTGGTTGGAGTTCTTCTACCCTCAGCTGAAGCCTTGGGTCCACTACATCCCAGTCCGTTCAGACCTCTCTAACGTCAGGTGTGAGACCCCAAGTGTGCTCAGCGGAGCATTGCATGCCATAGGAAAAACAGTGCTGTGTTTGGGAAAGTGGTTTGGTTTGTATTACACCAAGTAGTGCCTCCACTCCTAGGCATCTCCTAGACAAAGGCTCTTGGAGGTCATGTTCTTTTCTCTTTATTACTGCCCCCAAAGAATCATTTGGTCATACTACTTAGAGAGTACGGTTTCACTGGAGTGTGTAGGTCTATCGCCCTCACTGAAATTAGCAGGCACTAGGCACTTAAGTTTGCAAGTGGGCCCTGCAGCACAGATAAGGGGGAAGAGGAACTTATCACTGGGCCAATAATGTGTTAGCTCCCAGATTTCAGCATGCTGTCCAGAACTGATATGGAACAAATGAGAAGGGCAAGTTTCTTCTGTGCTCTGAAACAAGGAGCACCAGTCCCTGGCTCAGCTGTAGATTCTTAATCTCATCCTCTGCAGTAATTTAGCTAAGGGACAATGTTCTCCATTGAGATAGTCGTTTCATAGCATTTTTTTGGCCTTCATTTTAGGGAGCTGCTGCAGTTTGTAAAGGAAAACGATGCCATAGCACAAGAAATTTCAGAGAGGTAAGTTGTGCGTCCTTTCTGGCTGTCATGCAGTCTTCTTCCAAAGCATTTTCTTAAGCAGCTTTTGAAGGGGTTACCTATCAAAGACAACCTAGTATTAATAGGGTGCAGTATAACTGATCTCCTGCAATAACAGCAGGAGGGTTGGCGAACTCATAACAAGCGAACAAGATTACACGCTTATGTCTTTGGTTTAGCTGTGACCCATGTCAGAAACCCCACTGAAAGTCATCAGAAGTTGGGAGCTTTCATCTCAGTATGAGGTGAGTTGACCCCTGGGAACTGTGTCTGCGTTGCAAACATTATGTATCCAGACTGGCCGCGACTGGCTTCTGAAGCAGCATACATCAGTGCTGCTCAGGCTGTATTTGATATCTGAAATCTGATATTTATTTTCCCAGTTAACAAATACCATCTTGAGGATAACAAAAGCACTGCAACTGTCAGAGCTGTGACCGTGAATGAAGATTGTGATACTAAAATAGATGGTACAGAGCAGTGCATGTTGTTTCTCATTTGAAACACAGAAGAGTGAAAGTTGATATACATATAAAACAAAACCAAAGACTCTTGTAGGAACTGGAAATTGGTTCTGACTGTGCCTTGTGTGTCTCTAGGGGACGCCAATTCATCACCGAGCACTTGCAGATGGAGGATGTCTCTTGCTACTGGGAGCATCTGCTGTCTGAATATTCCCAAGCCTTGACTTACAAAGTGAAAAGGAGGAAGAGCTACAGCGAGATCACTTCTGAGTGGCTGAAAACAGAACTGTAGAGACTAATCTGTTTTTCTCTTCAGCTCAAACTGATCTCTGTGGAAATCTGAAGATCAGTATATCTTCTTTCTTGTTCTCTCAGACGACTTATCCTTCACGCTGCAACTACAGTGAACAGCAATAGGCTAACTTTGAAACTGCTCCCATACAGTGGGACCCAGTTATGCTGTCACCATAAGAATGTTAAGTAGAATGTTGGATTATGGCTATTTAAAGGGGTGGTTATGGTCATGCCTGGGAGAGGGTTGTTAGCATTTGGGACTTTGTTACTACCTGTGTCAGAATGATCCTAAATCCCATTCAGTCAATGAGAAGCCTGTCTGTTAATTGTACTGGGCTTTTTACCAAGTCCGCTGTACTTGTGGGCACGGTACACAGACTGTCAGCTACACACAGCTGGGAGATACATGCCCCTTTTTTTTTGGCAAACGGTCAATGTTTTCTCACCTGTGATATTAGGTGTTCTCTGACAGAAGCAGGTACTGGGATTTGGGGTAACCTTTTTAGATAGCCTAGAGCTTATGTTTATGTCGGGTTTTAGAAGCTGATGGTAGGGCTTTGTGCCGTTGAAAGGACAAATGATCCTTGCGCAGTTAAACTACCTCACAGGGGAGCAGTTGGTGATGATGATGTTGCCACAGCGCTAAGCCTGAGTAGCAGACAGTCAAGCAGTTGGCAACTGAGATAAAGACAGTTCATCCTCTGACAGATGAGCTGGGTGCCTGCACAGCCACACAGAACTGAGCCCCTGTTAACAAGCTCTCGCCAGCTCCCTGGCCAGACATCCTTAAGAACCCTGAGAAAGTATATGCAGAGGTAGAGTCAGCTCTTCCTTTTCCCAGATGTTCACAGATTCTCTGCTCTTATCCTCTTTGTAAAACGGTCTGGGGTTGTTGTGTTGTTGGGGGGGGGGGGGGGGGGGGCGGGCGGGGGGGAGGGAGGGGGTTGAGGCTGGTAACACATCTGCTCACTTCAGTATTTGCTTTTCTTTCACACTGCTGTCACACTCCTTTTCTCATCTCTTTCAGTCTGGTTGAGGGAATGTCTTCAGCCACACAGCGGCAGCTAGTTCTCACATTACTCATTTTGAGTTCAGTCACAGGTTGCTTGCGCTCACTGTATTTGTACCCACTATGGGCTGCTCAGCCCAGGGGGAGTGCAATTTCTGAAATGCTCTGTGGCCCCTGAGTTAAGAGGCCTGGTGGGAAGCAGTGTCTCCTCTGGCATCCAGGCAGGGGCACGGGGTCCCAGGAGAGGGCCACTGCGTCCTCGGTGAGCACCTTTGATGCCGAGTGGCCTCAAGGTGTAGGAAGCAGCACATTGATGGAAGAGAATGGTAGCCGCAGCTCAGGTCTCCTCTGCAGTCAGTTTGGATCGGAGAAGGAGAGAACACTACAAGGAATAATAATGCTAAGTGCACCTACGCGTGTCTGTGCTTGCACAGAGGCCTTGCAGCACTGCCAAGCCCGGGTGCAGGGACGTAGTTGCCAGACCTATTCATCAAGTGCCAGTTGCTGGAGCAGCACGCCAGTTATGTGACCGGCGCCTGGGTTATCCCAGCCTGCAAAGGAAACGAATCAGGCTACTAAAATAGCCTAGTTTCCGAGGAAAATAACTGTGCGAGAGTGGAAGGGTTTTTTTGGTTGTGTATTTTTAGTTAAGGGAGAGACTGCGCTCTGAGAAACTGAAACAGCTATGTATAATATTTTTAAAGTGTTTTTACTGACGTTTTTGGAATAAAACATGAAAATGAAGTTTTGTTGGATGCATCATTGCTTAATCAGAACTGTACTAAAAGATCTGGATTGCCCCCAGCTGTTCTGCCAAAATGGGGACGCGTTTTGGCTTCTGGTTTCGCTCTGTCACAGCCACGTTTAGGGTGTCTCTACCTCCAGTCTCGGTGGCTGGAAGCTTCCTGGGGTCGGTCGGCTGCGTGCCGGTTTTTTTTCGGGTTGCTGAACGGGCTCTGGCTCGTTGCTTTTCCTCGAGAGGACGAGACCCTCGCCTCTACCTGCGGGGAGACCGGGCGCCCCCGGCCGCGGCCGCTCCCGGCGGGGCGGCCCGGTCCCGGCCCGGCCCTGTCCCGGCCGGCCCTGCGCTGTCCCGCGGCGCCGTGCCCCGCCGGGGGGGCAGGGGGCGCTGCCGCGCCCGCCCAGCCCCAGCCCCAGCGCCGCCGCCGCCGCCGCCGCCGGGGAGGGCCATGGCGGAGGGGGTGGGCGCCCAGCCGCAGTTCGGCCGCCCCGCGCCGCCGCCGCAGACGGGCTGGGAGCGGCTCAGCGAGCTCTGGCAGCGAGAGTGAGGACAGGGCCGGACCGAGCCGGGCCGGGCCGGGCCGGGGCGGGCGGCTGCGGGCGTCCGCGGGCGCCGGGCCCGGCGCTGCCCGCGGGCCCCCCGTGCCTCCCCAGCCCGGAGCCCAGCCCTGCCCTTCCCTTGCAGCGAGCGGCAGCGGTACCCGGAGGAGACGGTGAACATCCTCAAGTCGGGCTTCACCGGGGGAGTCGTCGGCTGGATGTACGGCGGGCTGCCGGCCTTCTACCACGCCCGGAAGGCCTTCATCGAGCGGAGCCACGGGGAGCTCTTCCAGAACCGCGCCGATGCGGTGGTACGAGCCCCACGCCGCTGCGCGGGCCCGGCCCACCCGCGAAGCCGGGAGCCCCGGCCGTGTCCGTGGGGGGGCGGGGAGGATCACACGGGGGGGGGAGCGGCCGGGGTTGCCGTCGGGGGAGCGCGGGGCATCGCCCGCCGCTCCGGGGACCGGAGGACGCGTCGCCGGCCCTGCCCTCCCGGGGCAGCCCCCCCCCGAAGCCCCCCAGACGTGCGGGGCCGGCTGCGGAGGAAGGGGCCGGCGGTTCGTGGCGGACGGGCCTCCGTGGGAGAGCGAGTGGAGTGGCCTCGTTCCTCCAAGGGGCGCGTCAGGCAGCGCTGCGCCCGCGCCGCAGTTCTGTACGGTTTGTGGCAAACCCCCCCCCCCCCCAAAACACACCCGCGGTGCTCGCTCCACCTGCGTGGATACGTGCAGGCTGCCCAGTCACCCGTTGTGTAAGTTAGCTGTCCCGCCTTACGCGAATTCTGCGCGGTTGACTTGAGGAAATCGTCCTTAGTTATAGAAAAAGTTGGTAACAACTTTTGCCGTTCTGTTACGTGGCTCAGTGAACGATATGTCTTGAACAGCCTTTTGGCTTTTGAATTTTAATATGTTGGCAAGAGACTTCACCCCGTAGCGTCAAATTGGTAGTGTCATTAATGCGAGCTAATTTAAGACCACTTAAAATTCTTCTGGCTTACCACCGTACCGCATAACAAAGAACATTTTTGACATTTTATAGGTGTATTGGAACTTTTAGGGGCTTCTCCTTCAATTAAAATGTTGGTTACCTGGATTATTAGAACCCCCCCCCCCTTTAGAAATCTGAATTTTACATTGTTTGCTGTTTAGATTTGGCCCCGACATAGCTGTCTGCAAAGTATTGCTGCGTGGCTTCACGCTGTCCTTCTGCTGACTCTCTTGTGTATCTGCACCTGGGCTAAGCACTTACGGCACAGGCACTGCAAGAGAGAATTCATTTTCTTTCATGGTATTAACTGGAATATTTTTAATTTTTATGAAGTTTCTGTTTATCACATCCTTTTAAAAGCTGATTCTTGCCAAACTTTTAAGTGCCAGTGCTAAACTGCAGAGCTTCATGGTCTCGTAACATTTAAAGTAAGTGGTTATTATTTACTTATGGCTAATGGTTATTATTTATTAATACTTATAAACTCATAATAATTGAGCACTAGTTTCTAGTTCGTCCCCCTTTCTTCTCTGCCACTCTCCCGTACTGTCCTCAGAAAGCTCACCCTGTCCCCCCAGATGTGTTTCTGCACTGGGATTAGAAAGACCAGCTGATGTTACAAACTGGAATTAATTCTTGGTTTTCCTGTTGGTGGCTGGGGTAAACGTGAGCAGCTCTTCCTCTGAAGGTGGCCGACTTGATCCCTGAGGCTCAGGGTGTCATTCCCAAGTGACATCGGTCCCGTGACCTGTCATGAATAGCCAGGGTTGCAGCGGGCTGGTGGTGCTGGCCGCGAGGAGGAGCAGGGCTGTCGTCTGTAACCCGTCTCCTCTCTCCCCCTAGCAATCTGCGCATCAGGCTGGTCTCAGGAGTTTCATCCGCTACGGCTGGCGCTGGAGCTGGAGAGTAGCCACTTTTGTGACAATATTCAAGTAAGTTAAGTGTTTCCCAGTGGTAGTGGGAGAAGAGCTGGCTGATGCTTAAGCACTAGCAGCAAGGAGCCCCGTGTGCCAGCAGTGCTCGCAGCTCCCCGAGAGACTGCTGGTGATTGATTGAGGCTCAAAGTGTTGTGTTAATAGCGAGTCTGATGATTGATAAGACGTGAACCTGAAGAGCATGTAACCTTTTATAATTATCCCAGAATTCAAATCTTCTAATGAACCAACACAAAAACTAAAACTGGAAAAGCCCTGTTCCTTATGTCTAATCCATGCTGTTACTGACTTGAATAATGTTCTTCCCTGTACTTGATGGCTTCTTTCTGCTTTTGCTTCATCTCTTTTTTTGTGTTTTTCTCTGGGAGAGTGTTACAGTGTGTTGGCTGTTTCTGGAAGAGCTTTCTATCCCACGCTAATTTTTCTCCTTTTTCTTAGGTCTCATTACTCCTAGGTTGTATACACTAGCATTACTCCCAATTCTTTGTTCTTGTCCTCAAATGCTTGCAGATGATCATCTTGATATTAAGCAGTCACTGAACACCAGACCTACCAGTTGTATGTACCCATTCAGGCCTTCGCATTTTTCCTACACGCACCACAAACGCAGAGATACTGTTCTGCTTCCCTGATTTTCTCCCTCAGATGTGTCAGTGCATTTCTGACAATATAGCATCAAACTAAACATGCTCTTCCAAATAAAGCCCTTTTAAACTAGGAGTATCTCCTTCCCTAACATTCAAAATGGCAAATTTATGTGCAGTCCGAAACCTGCATTGACGATATCTGCAGGTCTGTTCTGTTTAAATTCCCCTTCTGCTTTTAAGATACCAGCAATATTGACTAGCATTGTTTTGTATTTCCATCTCCCTAATTTCTTTCTGAATTTCTGAATTTCCTCCTCGATCTCTCTTGGGTTTTTTGGCTCCTTTTGCTTTAGTGTCTGTTCTTAGGTTTAGTTAGCGAACGGTTTGCTTTCTTTCCTGGAACTTTTGATTTCTTTAGTTTTTCCTGGGCTTGACGTGTAACCGCGTCATCTTCCACTAGGTGTCTCCCCTGAGGTCCGATCGTCGCCCTTCTCTGCCACCCCTTTGTAAAAGGCTTTGAACGAAGATACTCGTCACTCCGCGTTAATTGTTTCTGTAGAGTCCAAGTTGAAGATTTCGTCCTGCAGTTGTGCGAATTTTGAGTTTCGCATTTTAATACCAGATTGTTTCATTTTACCTTGTACAAAGGCTAGGACGATGTTACGGTGTTGGGAAGGAGAGGAGGATTGCTGTTGACTTGTAGATGTCATGCAGGAGGCTTGCTGAAGTGATGGGGAGGATGTGGCTGCTGAACTGAGAACAGAGAGTGTTTTGGGGCTTTGCTGATGTTTTTGGAGGAGATGGTATACCTACCCTGGTGGGAAATCTCATCCTGCAAGAGTAGGTGACCCTGCTGACGTCATGAGTGTGACTTAGCTCTAGTGGTGGGGACTGTCTTCAGGCAAGAGCTTACCGACACATGGGTTCCGCTTCTGGGGGTACGGTCCTACATCGGGACTGGCTGACTGACAGGACCTTTGCATTGCTCAATTCCTTCTATCCTTCAATATACAATGGAAAAAAAATATCTTTGATTAAAAAAAGAAGAAGAATATCCCAGATCCAGGCTAGGAATCCTGGTATTCACTGGCCTCTGGCTGTGCAGTAAAGTCACAGAAATCGAGGCACTTGTGGCTGGCATGTGTGCGCTCCGGACAGATGGGCAACAAGGCGGTTAGAGGCAACCTGAGGGTTGGCTTAATGAAATCCGGCTTCATTTCAGGCTGTGTTTTGCTACCTGTCTTCTTCCATGTCCAACTGCTGACTTCTGTGCCTTAACTTTGCAGCATGGTGAGCACTGGTCTGTCTGTGTACCGCAACAAAAGCACCATCAGTAATTATGCTTCGGCAGGAGGTAAGACTGCTTGTGTATTTTTCTCTTCATGAGCGAGGGTTGTAAGCAGAAAAGCTTAAGCAGAAATCCGTATCTCTTGGATTTGAGCAGGTCTCTAGCTTCTGTGCTCCTGGGTTTTGTTTCCTGTTCTGTTGACTGTCGTTGTGACTTTGCTCTGTTGTTTAACTGCTGGGTGCCTTTATTTGTAACAGAGAGATATCGATGCACTTCTGAAACTTCAAAATACTTGCTGGAGTTTTTTGGGTGAAAAATGCTTGTGTCGGGTAAAGGCAACACTTGGTGCATAACCTGCTCTCATAACTACCTATTTAGCAAGGAAAGCATTTCTTGTTTCTGGTCTTTAGAACAGTTCAGTGCACTGTTTATTGCCCTTACAGTTGGATACCTGTTTTACTGATCTTTTCTGCCTTACATGGCAGCTACTATTATTAGCTGTTGTTGAACAGAATAAAAAAAGTGGGCGGGGGGGGGGGGGGGAAGTCATGCTCCAGCCTGGACAGAGCTCGGTTTTACTTTCATAGATACTTTTACCTCTTAGCATTTCTGGGGGAGTTTTTCTGAAGCAGAAGGAGCTTTCTGCAATGTTTTAGTGCAGAGACCATGGTGACTGTATAGTGAGGGTCCCTCCCGCTGGCCACAGTGCTTGGTTTCCGCTCTGTTAAAAGTAGATGTCAGCTCACAGAAAGGAGAAATGCAGCAAAGCAGCTCCCTCCATCTGTATGTGATGGTGGTGGGGGCTGTTTGTGGTTTCAGTGGGTTTTGGTTTTTTTAGCCTTCACAGGAGCCCTTTTCAGAATCCATTTGGGCCTACAGGGACTGGCAGGAGGCCTCATGTTTGGAACAGCATTTGGGTGAGTTGTGACTGCTGCCAATGAGTGATTGAGACACAGCTACTCTTTAAGGGTGTGTGTTAGACGGTGGTCTCACACACCAAGCCATGAATCATAGGTGGGGCTACAGAAGCTTCCTTCCACTCTTGCCTTGAGGGATTTTCTGTATCTCTCTTGGGACCTCATGATGATGACTTTTCTTCCAACCTTTAAACTTTTTATTTCTTCTTTTTTTCTTGATTTGTGTTTTGCTGCTTCCTCAGTGATAAGAACTCGGTGCTCTCGATAGAGCATGTCACCTGTTGCTATTTGCTTATTAGAGGAGATGCTAACTACTGTTAAATAGGAAATTGTCAGGATGGGTTATAGACGAGTCTCCTGTCGCCCTTCTTTGGCGTGGTCACTGATGAGCCCAATGGTTGTGCGCAGAACCATTGAACATCTGTTTTAAGGAACTGTGTTGTCTGTGGATAAGGACAGTAGTGTAAGACACAGCTTCTGGGCTCCTTCTCAGCTTCATCAGCAACTGCTTCTGTATCAGCTCAGAATCCAGACAGCACACAAGGGGTGTTGGATGTCATGATGATGCCTTTTGAAGAAGGGGGGACCTGGGGAACCACCAGCCCCTAGGTTAGGAATCTGTGTAAACATTATTTTTTTTACAAAATAGGCTCCATCAAAGCCAAAATGTGGAGCAACAGTCACTAGGAAATGCTGAGGAAGAAGCTGTGTGGTTGGGCTGCACAACCCAAGGCTGTAAGATGGGACATCTCTTCGTATATGTCTCGTAGCCGTGTATCTCCTAAAGCTCCCTGGGGCATGGAGGAACCCATGGTTCTCTCTCAGGGGCTCTGTCCATCAGGACAATGACCTCTTAACTCAGGAGAAGTCTGACTTTTCAAGCAGAACTGGGATTTCTTCTCAAAGTACTGACTTATGAATATCCTCACAAGAGAATTTGGGGATCTTGCTGGGACAAGAGAATGAGCTTTGTATGTGCTGTTTAGCACTGTCAGGATGGTGTCAGCTGTGGGCAAGCCTGGAAGCAGCCTAAGGAGCTTTACCAATGAAAACACAAGTACCTCCAGAGCTGTACTGAAGCTAAGTAGG
The DNA here is from genome assembly GCF_929443795.1 of Astur gentilis. NCBI lineage: Eukaryota > Metazoa > Chordata > Aves > Accipitriformes > Accipitridae > Astur > Astur gentilis. The sequence continues at coordinate 16,599,223 of NC_064900.1, read as the reverse complement.
GGTGTGACTGTCTGAATTATAGGTTAGGTAATCTACAGGGGTTGTTTGGGCACCTTAAATCCTTCTACCCCTTTGCCCTATGTGTTCCTGTCAATGAATAAATTCAAAAAATCAAAAGGGCTACAGTGAGTCACAGCTGAAGATGGGCTGTGTTTGGTGGCTGACAACAGGAATACCTTAGTCTGTGGTGTGATGTGAGTATTTGGGAATATTACGCGCCACTGATCTGGTGGCTGGCCCCCGCACGCTCCTTTTGCCGATGCTGGTAAGTTATTACTGTTGTGTGTCCCCTGGGTGACTTGTGACTTTTCTGCTTCCTCCTCTAGGATCCCTGCAGGGGCCCTTTTAATGATAATGCAGAAGGTTGCTGGTGAGACCTTCCAGGAGAAGAGAAATCGTGAGCGCAGGGAGCTGTATGAACAGAAGTTAGTGGAGTGGTAAGGAACAGCCCTCCCTCTTTGAGTCTCTGACTAGAAGCGCGTCTAGGTCTGTGTGGTTCAAACAGTTAAAGAAACCACGACACACTAGGTTTTCTAAACCTCGGTTCTGCTCTTGATTTTTGGTGTGTTTCACATATCAGTCTGAGAACTGCTGATTTAGTCTTCCCAGCTTAGATGTTCCTACTTATTTTGTAACGAGGTATTTGGTTCAAAATTTGTGCCCCGCCCCGGCCCAGTAACTCTGCATTAGTTTTTCACTTTAGCAGTGGCCAAGAAGACAAGCAGGACGAGCACCTTATTATTTCTTTACCAAAATTGAGAGAGGCTAGAACTCTGGCTTTTTCTTCATTGCTGCCTTCTTTCAATCCCCGTTAAAGCGAGGAAAGAAGAAGGATAGCTGGAGGCTTTGAGGAGAAAAGGCTATGGCACTAGTTGCATGACTGACTTGCTAAAACTCACAAGTAGTGCCAGCTCTAGAAGAAACTTTTCAAGAGTTGGGATGCAGCAGTGATGCCTTTGTCAGGAGGATACAGGCATAAAATTTAGCATTCTCTCTTCTCTCATTAGGCAATCCAGACTCAGTGTGACTGAAGTCTTGGGTGAAATGGAAAGCAACGCCCAGGGAGGACGGGAGACGGAGAGAGCGCAAGAATCTAGGAGCTACTGAGTCTTCCCCAGATCTCTGTTGTGAGCAGCTATAAAGTATTTTGATTCTGCTCATAAAAGTCTTCAGTCAAGAAGTCACGGAAGTCTTCTGTGAACACAGTTACAGCCTGTGCACTTGTGAAAGAGCGTTTTGCAGGAAAACATTGTTTGTGGATGCGTATCACTGCACAAGAGCTTAGGAGGGCCAAACCTGTTCCACTTGAAAAGGTGGAAATGCAGACTCTGCAGACTAGGTAGTGTCATATAGGTTTGGCAGGGGCTGAGGGCAGCCCCAGAGCCTCGTCTAGAACCCATTTCACTGCTGAAAACCTCCAACCCACCAGTGATGTAGAAATATTCAAGGTAAAGGAGTCTGTGAATAGTTTGGATGCTAAAGATGATACCCCGATTCTAAAAGCTAATTATGCTCTGGTGAAAGCTGTTCTTCAGACAGTACCTGAAGAACTTGCTGTCGAAGTGCAATGCAAGCAGCACCAGAGAAAGCGGTTCTCCTCCTCTTGCTACCCCCCTCCCGCAGCTTGACTTGGCCTGGCTGGGACCAATGATGTTTTGCTGACAGTGGTTTCTTCAGGCTTTTTGCCGAAAAACACACTTGGTTCCTACAGTACTTGGGGTATTTTGCAATCAATGTTGAGGAACGGTGGAGGAGCTGGGAATGATATGGAAATACCCTGAAAAAGACATGTTTTGGGTTTCTCAATAGAAATGTAACTGAGGGGGGCACAGAAAGGATGACTTGTTTCTGGTGGTGATGGTAGAAGAATTGGCACTGTGGACAGTTTTAACAACAATAAAAAGGCCTCTAATTTCATTTGAAGGTTGGAAATTAGGGGATTACCTTTGGGGGAAATGTGGTTCAAGACACTCAATAAAGCCATCTAGCAGTGGTGATTGTGTACATAAGCTCTTTATGTTAGTACAGTAGTCGCATTAGAGAAACCTACTTGAGTGATACCCCATGAGAAGAGCTCTAAGATCCCACCAGCGAGCAATAAAGTCTGGTGGCAGTGTCAGACAGTCCTCTATCCAGGCTGTAACAAAGACAAGAGCCAGGAGAGTGCCAGCTCTTATTTATTATTTTGTACCATAGATCAACTGTTAAGTCATAGCTGTTACCCATGGGTAGGGCTGAAGTTAATGTAATAATGCTCTGTACCCAGCAGGGCCAGGTGGGCCATCACCGTTTCCCTCAAAGCAGAAGGTCAGAATTCTGGTCCCCTTTCTTTGTGGGAGTTTTTTCTCCTATTAAAGGGAATTACATCCAGGCAGGAGGTTTGGGGCTCCTTCCCACAAGAAAAGAGTAGTCAGTCTGTGCTGGTTGAATGCTCTTCTGTGGGACAGCTAATTACTGTTGCTTGAAATGTGAACAGTTGATTCCACAAAGCATACTCCACCCACCCAAAGCAGATTTTTTGGCACAGCTTGCTTCCAAGAAGGTGGTTATGTTTTCTGACTTCTGAAATGAGCATTTTATTTTTAAACACCTCAGTGTAGTTCACTTTTCCATTGAAGAAATATGTGTGTTTTCAGATTGTCATCAACCAGCTTTGATTTTCCTTTTCTAGGTGCAAGTGAAAGAGCTGAATAAGCAAAGGTATGAATGTCTCCCCCCTTCCTATTTTAAGCTCTGCATGCATTGGTGACAGTAGTGTTACTGTCCTCTGGCCCCTCAAAAAACAAAATAGCAGGCCTTTCTGAGTCACATTTTGCCATTGTGGTTACACAATTGTGTTTTATCTTTTTCTCCCCCCCGTTCTTTTCTTGCTGTTACATCCTCACACAATATCCCACACTCTTATCTGTACAGCAGTTCTGATGACATTTAGCTGTGTCATTGCTCAGTCTTTCTCTACTCCTATCCAGTGGTATTTAATGTGATATCTAAAGAATACCAATTTTCTTGTGTGTGACCATTGATGCAGGCATGTTCTTCCATGGGAGGGTAGGCAGAGCCAAGGTGTAGCACTTGTGTGGATTTCTTTCTATGTAAGGAGAGGAGGGCTGCTAGATGTCCTTAGCTGCACATTAGCAAGGGAAAGCAGAGAATTCCATCTATACTCAAGATCAGCAGCTGTTTTTTGCTCTGTTTCCCACTGAATTTAGTTCCCTCGCTTCCTCATTTCTTGTATTCAAAGTCACTGTCCAAATGGGGAGTGAAGAGTTGGTTCAGAGCTTATTTTTTAAATACAAATGTAAGGGATTCTCCACCCTCCCCACCCCCCCAGCAAAAGCACAGCACTGAAGTTATCAGTCCTCCACTTTCAGAGTAGGTAACACAAGTAGCAGGGATACAGTGAGAACACCTTACACTGGATTTTGCTTTTGCAGAGAACTTCCATTTTTGGGGAGGGAGAAGGAAGACCTGTTGCAAACTGAGTGTCAAGCACCATAGCTATCCTGCTCAGTTAGTGCCTGACAAATTGACAGACATAAGATATGTGGAATTTACAAGTTGGGCACCTGAGTGCCATTTTGTCATTGCTGTGTCATGATGCCAGCTGTACCTGTTACAGCTTTGTCAACCAGCTGCATCACCTACCTTAATGCTACAGAGCATATGCTTTTAGCAGCTGCAAAATGGTGGCTGGGGCTCATGTGACTAACTGAAAGACTCTACCAGTTCCCAGTACATAGAACAGACATCTTTTATTACTGAGAAAGGAAACTTGAGTTTACCATTTATTTTTTAATACAATTAAAGGAGGAACCCCAGGAAAAAATGTTATATACAAAATACCTGTGATAACAGAGCAGCTCACCTGGTACAAAGGCCCAGATATTAAGCTGAAAAGGTCTCACAGAAACCACTTGTGTGCAATTCACTGAATAAAGAATAAGGCAATAGAAAACATGATTCATAGTATAAGTGCTTAAGGAAAAAATAAATGAAATAACCTGCCCATCAAAAATATAAAAATAAACTGATGCTAGACATACTTGTCAGTGAAAACTTTTTGTTTCCTTTAGAAGGAGTTACTTAAAGTGTCACAGGAGTCTGCGGTGATGCAGAAAGGTTTGGCACAGTGCAAAAGACAAACCCTTCTCCAGGAGGCTGTGCAATTGTCAGTCTGGAGCAGAAGTAGAGGATGAGATAGAGGGAAAAAGGTTGTGCCAGTACGACTGTCAGAGCTCTGGTGTGGTTGGTAAGGTGGAAATGCATCGTTGTTATAGGAGGGAAGGAAGCACAATGTTGAAAATGAGCAAAGTAAATAAAAAAGGAGGGTGTTCAGGCTGCAAGAAGCTAGTAGTTTGTGCTGGAAAGAACAAGCATAGATTGAAAGAAGAGGAAACTTGAAAAGTATGAGACACCATCGCCCATACAGCAAGTCCTGCAATAAAGTCAGGCTGCCTTCTGGAAACACTGCTTTCTCTCTCACCTATGTTCTGCTTGCGACCAGAATGCCCAAGTGCAAAGAGTATTGCTTCCTTATGACCCACCTTATCTCCTTTTCTCTGTCAAAAACCCCTCCTTAGGAATGTTCTGAAGTTCCCATTTCACTTATACAATGGGAAAGCAGTAAAAAAGCTGATGGGGCAGCATGACTCTGCAGGAGTAGAAAGGGAGCAGTGTCATATTTTTTACTAGCGACTTGATCCCTTAGCCTCTCATAGCTCAATCCTCTACAAAGCATTTCTAGTCCTCCTATTTCCTCCAGCACTTTCTCTCTCAATATGTACCTGCTAGAAAGAAGTTAAATGGAATATTTCTTTGTTGTGTCCTAGCAAGATAAACAACTCAAGCAACAAAACATCCCACAAAGAGGCATGGTGCTTTAAGACTTCTGTCTGCTCTGCTAACTACACACATGGATAGAGCAGTAAGGGAATGGGTACAGCTTGCAGTGGGACAGAGCAAAAGGGCAGGACAAACCTGTCAAACTCAGGGCAGGGTTGAGTTAGGTTAGTATGCAGAGTTGCTTAGGAAGCTTGTTGGGGCTTTTTCCTCTTTTCCCTTCAAAATGAGAAACCACTTTTTCCTACACAGTAGGCAAGAATATCACCCAGATCAGATGAGTCCTATCCAATGTTAGCATCCTGTAGGGAGCTTCCTTCAAGTCCTGGCTGGGTAGAGAGAACGCTGGCAGAAAGCAGCAGCATTCAATGCACAGTAAATCCCTGTGTCGCCGTGAGAGAGTCCCAAGAATCTGGAGAGCCTACACTAACAAGTATTCCTATGCAAATGTACAAATCAAAGCAGACCTATGTTTATGAAGCAAGGCCCCAAGTTACATTTCATTACAGTAGATACACGTGAGATAACCACCAAGTGTTACAGAAATTTAAATGGACCTTTACAAGTGCGGGTAGGAAGGAATGCATATAAAATCTACATGTGTATGTGCAAAAGTGTGCACATGCATGTACTCACACACACACACACCACCAGCGGGCTGCGCTGTGTCAGATGTGCTCCTGTATCTCTCAGTAATTTAATGAAGGAGCTGTATCGTGGTACCTGGCTTGTCAAGGCCATCCTTTCAGGAGAGAAATGTTACGAGAACTTGTGCCACTGCTGTAGATAAGCAATATTAGTTAGCTGTTAGGTGTGCCGTCAGTATGTATCATTCCCTAAAAAGTCTCATAGCACTGAAAATAAGCATAAGGCATATAGTCTCACCTCAAGGTGCTTTTTCATGAAAAGCGTGTGCATTATTGCCTCTTTAGCAGAGAAGGACATGTAACTGTAATGGTCAAGTCCAAATCCAAAGTCCTCCAGCACAAAGAACAGTACTGGTAGATACCCGTGCGAGGCTGAATGTAAAAGAAGTTTTAGCTGCTCCTAGTTGCAACATGGAGGCACAGCCTGACCTGAGATTGTACGTCGGGGTCTGGGGTCTCCCAAAGGCCAGCTCTGCGTTACTAAAGGGGTAGATGGGGGTGGGCTATCTGCTAGGGTTCTGCAGGCCCCCTGATTTTCATAGAGGCAGCATCAAAGCCAGATGATCCCAAACTCTTGAACTGGTATGTCAATGCTGACAACGCTCCTCTTCTGCCCCGTTGCAGGAACACAGAGGGTCCTCCCAGTTGGAATTCAGTAACCCTGTTGTAACGAGAGTACCCGACAGCTTCTGTGGCATAGGTGGGGTTTTGTATTCATTCACACAAGATTATGTTGTCAGTCTTCTTGAGCAGCGTTTTCTATTGCTGTCATCCCCTTTCAGAAAGCCAAAGGGTCAACGCAATAAGCATTGCTGTACAACGAACAGTGAGGACTGCAGTGCAGAATACAAAGGATAAGAAACCTAAGGGACACAAAGAAAAGATTTTACTGATTTTCCCCCTCTTCTTCTTAATCCTAAATGTAAGACAGAATGTTGTAGAGCCGAGACAAACGGGGATCACCTGCGATAGCCCTCCACAAGAGGGCTCCTATTAAAGACAGAGCTGTTCAGAGCTCAGCAGCTCTAGACAGGCACTACAGTGAGCTACAGACTGGCTGAACGCTTACTGTGAAAACCTTTGGACCGTACAGAGGTGCCATCTCTCTGCGAAGTGAGGATGACTAATGACTGCACTACCCTATTTAAGCAGCTATAGGACATGGCCCAGCATATCACACTATTACAAGGTGACAGTCAGACACTCAGGAAGCACAGCTTCCATCCCCGTCCACAGGCAGCAGCCGTTCCAGGCACTGGAGTTGGGAAACACCAGCCACTTACAGAAAAAGCCTGGCAAACTTTTATAAAAATTATTAAAGAGGAATGTGGCAGAATGGATTTATTCAGTAGGTGAACTCCTGCCACTCCCATCACAAAACCCCCTGGAATTCATGCTAACCAAGGCTCTAGTATCTGTTCCAGAAAGGGCCTTCCCCAGAGGAAAACATGAGTGGGTGGTCAGGTTTGGAAATGAGACAAGTGGCCTTAATGATAGTTTCCCCTCCTTTCCATCTCAAAAATGTTAAGCTTTTAGATTACTGCAACGCACAGCATGACAAATTCATGACTTCTAGGACTCCACAGCTGTTACTCTATGGCATTACCCTGGCAATTCAGCATGCTGTGGTGAGAGCAGGAAATGCAGTCACCTGGATAATGATGTGAATAAGAACAGTTAGCTGCTAATCTTTCCTTAAGTCTCTTGACTTCAAAAATGTCTTTTTGGAGGACACAGCCCTGAACACTGCTGAGCTTTCAAGCCAAAATGAATATAATGCTTTGTAGTCATAAAACCTTGGTAAGCCAGACTTTTCCCCAGCCCATCCTTCACAACACCACATTATCGAAAGTAACTCCTTTTAAAATATGAGTGTTTCCTGGGCAAGTCTCAGAGGGGAAACTTTTCCTTCTCCATTCCTCCAGCTGCTGAAGGGAATGGGAGATATCTCAGAAGTGGACTAGCATTGCTGATCTTACTGGAAAAGCTGGAGTTCTCTTGTTCACCTATCCCTCACCACCATTTGGTCAATCCTTCATTTCTATCATCAGGGATGTTCCCATGTTTATGTATTGGATCAGGCACATGGCTCACAGGGCATCAGCCAGAAATAACCTCTAGGGGATGAAGCCTCAGGTGGGACCTGTAGCAGCGATGAACTACTCACAAATGAGTCCAACAGGAGAGGAACTAAAAGACTGCGCCGTTCTTAGTTAGGAGGCCCATAAAATGAGCACAAGGGCAGTGGCAGGGGATGTCACTGCAGATCCTGACGGATGACCATGCTACAAACCCACCTCTCAGATATTAACCAGCTTCCTTACACAGGTTCAGAGGAGACACTGAGAGTCAAAGTTGTCAAATGTTCCTTTTCTTTCATCTCTCTCTCCCCCCATCCCCATTTAGTCCCTAAAAATTAATGTTAATTAAGGAAACGAATGCCACAAAAACTTGCACACCATCCGTGCAGGGCCAATTCTGTGGAGAAAGCAGCTTAGCAGCCCAGGAAATTTGGTCCTCTAACATTTTTCACTAGATTCATTTCTAGAAATTTGAAATAACCCAAACAAAGCAATGCCCCACAAGCAACATGAGCATCATTCCTCTAGTTACCTGACCAGGAAACACCATGTGTCCAAGTTGGCAATAGGGCCCTACCGCTTTTATTTACCCTTAAGGACAGCACACACTCATATTAAAAGCCATACATGGTTTTGTGAGCTAACACCACCCTAGAATCTAATAGTATTTGAGAAGCTATTTTGCCAAGAGAAGAATGGTGGAAGAAAACTACCTGCAAATGCAATCTGGTCATACAGATGATGTTTCAGATGTCACTTTAGAGCTCACAGGTGGCTTCATACATTCTTTCACACCCTCTTCCACTGAATCCTGAGGCTTACAACAGTGAGAACTGACTGAAAAAGAAGATACCTCATTAGTATCTGGATAAAAAAGCTGAATCCAAATGCCTTCTTCAACAAAGCAAAGTATGACAGAGTGGGAAGAAAGGAGATAAGAAATTAAAGAAAAACAAATCCTGTAGCTCCAGTTACTTCTATTCTTCCTTGGCAGGACTCATCCCTGCAGTACATCTGAATACGGCTGGCCCATAGCCATAGCCTGATCTGATAGAAAGCTCTGTTATATGTAAATGTTATCTATACAGTGTCATATGGATAAAACAGTTCTCATTAGCATAGGGCTAGGACCTCAGCCTGGCACAAAGACAGGTTGCTACATGCTAAGATAAGGACAGAAGGGAAATAATGGTAAAAGTTACATGTCACTAAATGCAGTTTATCAAGCAAGTGAAAGAACATTAGTGTTAGAACCAGCCAACCAACTCTTTCAGTGCTTTAAAAGGACTTCAGATTAAACAGGTCCCCTTAGTATGTCAGCATCTACGAACAATTTTGCTTTAATAATTGAAGTTCAATCTTTCTGTACTATTACAGCGAATTGTACTTGCACAAATTTTACAACAAGGATTCTAAGCTATTCTTTAAGTGACCTCTAATCTCAGCCTACTCTTGGTGCTTTGTGTTAAATTAATGCAGAGCCAAAAAATCTAGAGAGTTTCCATTCTTAAATTACTGCAAAGATAGGCTGTGAGCTCCTCAAAGTAGAGGGTTCTGAACCTCAACAAACATCTACATGTTTTGGTCACCACCACAATCATGCATCTGAGAACTCTTATTTCCGTTTTGCTCTATCTTTCTATTCTTCCCTCCCACACTTCAGCTCTTTGAAGCATGGCTTTTTGAGCTCAGAAACCACTCTTAGCATCAAGGCAGCTCTCAACGCAGCTTTCCATATGCCAGAACAACAGAAGTACTCTCAGACCTATTCTGAGCTCCCACAATAGCTCTTGAAAGGTAACCTGTAGCAACACCAGCAGGAAGCACTCTAAGGACAGGTATTGCCCTTCCCAGACAGGTGGCAATACAAAGCAGCACCAAAACGTGACAACTGTGCAAACTAGGAAGTTGGATTGAAGCTCTAGCTTCAGTTTCTTACAGTATATGCCTGGTCTGGAAAGTGGCTGTACAAAATAGCACCACCTGACTCGACAAATCTAATCCTTGTGCATATTAGGAAAATAGGACTGAAAGGGAAATTCCCGTTTATGCAGCCATGTCCTGTGCTGTTCAGGTGACCACATTCTACCACATTGGTATGCTTTTTACATGTACTTTAAAAGCAATTTGGTTTCTATATAAAAGGCTATCTCAGAATGCTCCAGAATCTTACTGATTTAATGGTAAGGAACCTTTTAATTTCCAGCCTATATTTGTTTAGAGGCAAATCTTTCAATTCCAGTTCATTTTCTCCTATAATTAGAAGTTCATTATCCATGCAGCTGACAGCACAGGCTGTGATCAGCTGTGATTTTCTTGGTCTCAACCTGCTTGCTGCTTTCCCATTGACATAGCCCCAGGGAACAGCAGGGGAGAACCAGCACTGGTGTCACAAGGGCACATGAGTGGAAAATGAGGAGGTGCACAGGTGTAGCCAAGAGTCACTGCCTTCCAGAAGCTTCCTTTCTTTGTGATAAAACACCAAAAAGAAAATTAGCCCAGCCTGACTTAGTGGTCACACTGGTTTTTGAAGGGATGTGGTTGGTGAGGAGGGGAAAGGAAAAATGCTCAAAAAAAAATGCTCAAAAAATGTTCAAACAAAATGCTACCTCCACAACTCTGACTTGAGAGTGAACTTGTCTGAAGTTGAAATAGACATAGCAGAAGACACAAGCATGACAAACTTAAAAGTGCCCCTAAGTGAACTGAGTCCCTGCTGCCTAGAAAATAACTTTCCAACTGGGGATACCACTGCAACCATGATGAGTTAAGATGCTCAGACTGGTGGCTTCTGGTTTAAGTGGACTGAACACAGAGTGCTCTCAGTGAGGTATCCTTGTCTCCAGACTTGACCACCCCAGTGACTGACAGAACTTGATTGGGTGATATTTATAACGTGTTGCAAGGCCTGCTGTCTTTCTCCAGGGCTGCTTTTCAAAGCTGCTAATGGGGTGTGGATAGGACATCTACTGCTGTTGACTTTCAATACTGGCTGGATTCCTAGCTGCCTTTATAAAGCCAACAGATGTCTACCCTGATCTTCAGGGGCCTTCTGGCTAGGTCATCTTAGACATGATTAGGAGCAATAGCTAATAGATGAGATTTTTTTGAGCCACAAAAAAAACCCCAAAAAACCAGTCTACTCAGCTGCCAGCTAACCCTGAGATGCTTGAGGTCCCCTTTGCCATTGAAAAACTCCTGGAGACATGTCTGGAGTTACTGAAGACTTCATAGGGTGGGACAGGGCACCTCACCTGTGCTGGTTTTGGCCACACAAAGAAGACAAATCCATCTCTCCCGATTGGGGTTCTCCTAAAAGTGGGACATGCTATGCTTAAGTCCTTTCTGTGGACCTAGCACTATATAGTTTTGTAACTTTGGCTCTGTGATTTCTCTGAGGCATTGTCTAAGTAGGGTGGTAGAGAGATCCCATTCTGAAACTGTCAGTGCTCAGCTCTATCTATCATGATCACCAAGATTCTTGGCATCTTCAAGCATCTTAATATATAAAAAGGGACCTTTGTGCATCTCTTCAATTCTGTATACCCCTGATTTTGGAAATACTCTGATCTGCTGTCAAAACTCCCCATCACCCCTCCACTCTCAAACCTGAACCCTAGCGCTGCCTGCACACAAAACTTAGGAAAGTCCTGAGCTGGACTTAGATTTTGTGACAGTAGATGTTGCATTAAAAAAAAAAAAAAAAAAAAAAAAAAAAAAGGAAATGAGAAAAAGGTAAAAAAATATATAGTGTGTCAGTATAGTTTCTATAAATGCATAGTTTGCATAGAAACTCCATAAGCAGTAAGAGACTGTTTCTTGAAAAAGGAGCTATACTTACCACGCCTTGGGAGGTATCTTGCTGCAAGGGTGATAGCCAAAAGGAAGGTGATTATGATGATACTTGAAGCAGTAATGACATTATAAGATGGAGGCACAGTAGGGACAACGCACTCCTTTGTTTTTTCTGAGACAGAAGAAATAAAACATAAATAAAGGGCCCAACAACATATTGGCATTTTCATGTAAGAGCAGCTATATGAATTTTGGTGGTTCTGGCCAAATTCTAACTCAGATATTCAGCCTGAAAATTTACCTGTTCAGTAAACAAACAAAGCTGGCACCTAAATTTCTTCCATTCTCCAAATTTGCTTTGTGCTGAAATTTTTAACATATCCACAGAATGCAAAATGATGGATCTTTGTCCAGAACAGGACTGAGACAGGCAATATTTAAAAACACATAAGCTGTTTTTGAAGAAACTGGTTAGGCCTGGTGGAAGTCTGAGTCCATATCTAGAAAACTTCCATTCTCAAAGGTACTCTGCAGTTTTTCTTACTGTTTTCACCAGATTTATGCCTAATTTTTTCCCCACTGAATTCATAGGTGATGGAGAATGATGCATTAAACAGACTAGAATAGATTTTTTTCCTGCATGGCAGGTAAGGAGTGTTGTGGCAGAGTTCAGCTTCAGTGGATCTGGAGCCTTTAGCTTTTTACCACTGGAGATGCCCATTCTGCCACTTGGAGACTAGAGCAGATAACAGGCCATTCTTGTACAGTACAAGACAACCCTAATTCAACAGGAGGGACAGACCTGGTGAATGTTCATAGATCTTCAGATTTTCATTGTCTGTCTCTGGCACAATTAAGGATCATTCAACTGCTACAACACTAGCCTGATCTGCTGTACAATCTTCCCCTCCACTGTAGGGTTTGCCTCCTACATTTACCAGAGGCTGTATTCTGTCTGGAACTTTGTGTTCATGAAAGACTTGTTTGGAGGACCATTTCCATCATACCAAAATGGGAGTCATCCCACATCTTAAAAATCCAAAAGTGCGGGTTTTGTGACTGTGGTTGTCACTGCTGATTGCACCCTCCTCTAAGAATATGTGTGACAAAAGTGTATTTCTATTATTACTTTTTTTGTTGCCTTCCTTTTCTATGTAGTATGATATTCATAACATTCTTCCATTACCATCTCTAGGGACATGATGCACTACATCCAGCGATAACCAATATTCATAAAGCACTGGTTTCTGGCATTCATCCTGAAGCTGAATGGCACCCCTCCTCATGATCCCCTTTGATTTTAGTGAGATTGATGAATAAGGTACCTTGATGAATAAGGTACAATTCCCTAGGAAAAATAGCACTTCTCTAGCTTCCCTTGAAGGTGCCCTTATCTGATGAAAACATCAGACCCAGAGACATTTCAGAATACTTTTTTGTAACAACATTAAAAAAAAAATCCTTTTGGCTTTAAGAATTTTCTTGCAAATCCCCTTCTACTGTAAAACATCTGGACTGTAGTGTGCTGCCTTCCCCCATGCTGTTCCCACTTGTGCCTCAAGCTTTTCAAAGCACAGACTCATCTATTATGTTATCACTTTTAAGCCACGCACAGTGATGGATTTTTTTTCTGTATGAGTTAACCCTATATTAAATATGTGTATGAAAGCAGAATTTTGTCTAGACCCCAGCTGACAGTTTCTGTCACTGAAGCAGGAACAAACATGCTTGTTAAATGAGGAAATTCTTTTTAAGTGCAACCTGTGGCTTTTAAGGCACACACATTTCTCAAGTCCCTCCATCGAATACCAGGTCTGTACCACGTAACTGGCAGCCAGATCATGCTGGTATAGAGGGGCACTGAATGGTGGCAACCCCAATCTGTGGGAGCCACTGAGGCTGACATCACCAGATCACAACTGGATCCAGTTGGTCTCTCAGCCCAGCTGTGACACGGTAGAGCAGCAGAAAGACAGAGCTGTCTCTGTCTGTCAGCCACTGTCGTAACTCTCCTCTCCCCCCCCTGCTGTCTTACAGCCTTTGAAATATTTTGGTGTGCAGCTCACAGGTGGGATCATTGGGTCATCCCTGCATGAACAGATACACAAAATCTACTGCTTTCTCAGAGATGCAACTCAGCAGATTCAGCAAAATGGTTTTGTAACACAAACTATTAATAAAACCTACTCAGAAGCACACTGGTGGACTCGGCAAAGCCATTGTATTCAACGGAGCAAGTGAAGCTGACGTCTTTGGTCACATTGAGCCACAGTTTGCCAGTGACGTTGTACGCTCTGAGGCTGGACTCGGATACCCAGCTGGCATTCCATGCCGTGGACTCGTTGTCGAGAGCTCCAGAGAGTTTGGGTTTGGGGAAACCTCCATAAGAGGAACATCTTACCACCATCTCAGTTGATTCACAGGAAAAAGCCAATACTTCTGCTGTTATGTTCGGCTTACTGAAGTCAGCTGAAGCAAGAAAGATTTAGTTATCATTCTGTCAGATTACAGTAAGGGCTGCAGTCCTGATCACCCACAGTCAAAGCAAAGACTCCCCCACAGGGTCTTCTTCCTCTGTCATAACCTGTTTGGCCTTTCTTGTGCCTTAGCATTCTCCCCACAGCCTAGACTGGCTACGGCCTTGGCTTTTGCTGCTTCTCCTCCCTGGATAGTACACAGACTTCATGACCACACCTCTCCAATGCCACCATTTCCCTCCACATACAGCAGTTTGCGGAACAACAGAAGGAATCATAAAACAGGTAAGAAAAATATGGCACCGAATAAAAATCTGTATTACAGGTAATGGTAGACAGTGTCGTGTGTCATCCCACCCACACTCCCCGCCCCCCCCATTAGTCCCTTCCCAGCCAGAAGCTCACGATGGGTCCATCTCTGCTGGGAAAGGAGGCGAGTCACATGTTGGTCTCTCAACTGGGATGGCCAGCAAGAGACTGAATTACATTTTCTGCATGAGAGCCCCTCCAGAAGGCTCAGCTGAGAGCAAGACCAAGTCATACTAGTCATTGCAAAAATGCATAGCAATACACAGGTCCTCTCAGACCATGTTCTCACTGGACTTTTTTCTCATTGCCAAAGACAGTTTTCAGAGGTTTCCCAGCCACACATCTTGTTCCATGCCCTTCTGCCTGGTCAGATGTATTGCTGTAAGTGTTTGTGAGGCTGCATGGTGAAATGGATGAGAGGACTAATGAGTGAAGAAGAAAAGGTGGTGATCTTTTTAGCCCTCTTCCCTTTGCCAATCTGGTTCACCATGTTACTGTAAACAGTTGCATTAGTAAAAATAAGGATGCCCATAGGTTGCAATGAAGAGCCCAGGGTGAGGAGGAGGAGGCAAGGGGTGGCAAAGGAACTACTTAAGGCAACTCTCCCACTGGAAAAATCTCCATGGGACCACATCTTTAGCAAGAGAGGCACCAGTCAGAAAAAGAAACTCAGCGTGTGGCTTCCTGGTGGGTATAAGTCACACCAACACCGCTGCTGCCAAAGGGACCAAATTCTCCCTCCCACCCCTGCCAGCTGTAGGTCCATAGCCTGCACACCCCCGCAGGTGCTAGCCCCAGCCATGGCAAGGCCAGGCAGAAAGCTAGAGTGTGTTGCTCAACTCACTGCAAAATGACCCTTTTTGGAGCAGCTAAGACTTTCTCTGCGATTGCTCCCTGCCTGACTCACCATTTGACCACATGACTGCTGGGATCTGCACAAGGCAGACAGCCTTCTGGTCGTTGTGCATCTTGTGCTGACCACAAACCCATGGTCTAGGCTTGCAAGTAACTAGTAATTAGTGAAAGAAAGTTGCTCAACATTGCACAGCCAAACAGCGGCACACAAGGAGAGACCCGGATTTCCTTCCAGGCCCACTATCTGTTGAGCAATACGGCATTGACACCCAGTCTGGAAAGTCCCTTCAAACATCCCAGCTGGCCTCACCAAGGCTCCCTGATCAGTCACCAAGGAGTAACACCTTTCCGCCTCTCTCAGGTTAGCCTGATTCCAGCAGGGGTGAGGGGAGCTTTCCCTTTCCTGATCCCCGCAATAACTGATCCCACTTTACCAAAGGGAGCCAAAGTCTACCATAAGTATTACAACTGGCCTGTAAAGACAGCAAGGGGATTTCTGGAAGGAAATAAACTGGAGTATTTGCAGGGAGGAAAAGAGATCTGTTGTTTCACATTTTTCATGCCGTTAACTCCTCGGCCCTCACAGCTAGAGAGGGTGCTGGCAGTGCACTTCCCTTTTTTCATGTCAGTTCCCAGAAAGATCGCTAAATTTATTTATTTGCACACATGCCCACCATGCCCTCAGACAAGCAGGCAATGGCCAAACCTCAGGAGCCTGGTTATTTTTGCTGATGAATCTCATTCCAGATGGGGAATATTCATTCACTGACTTGTCTGGAAGATTCCTGGAACTCTGTGCTGCTAAAGGTATTCAAATGTATGTATATATTTATATATCTTACCAGTATCTCTGCCTCTGGTTGAAACCAAACGCCACAAAAACAGTGGTAGAAATGGAAAATAATGTCAACGGAACTTTTTGTCGCCTCCAAGAAAAGATTCAGATTCGTTTTGAGCAAAGGAACTCAGGTTGTTTCTTTAAGGTAAAAAGCCTCAAATCCCCAGCTGAGTTCGGCCTTAGGTTGTAGATCTGCAGCACAGCTGGCCAGCCCCCCCAGAGAGCCTGGGCTCCCCAGGGGTTGGATGCAGGGCTGGGATGCTGCTGTGGCCACAGAAGAACAATGCCACCCCATTCCTCTTTCGGCTTGGACGCTTGCCGTGCACCAAGGGCTGGGTGTCTGCTTTGCCCAAAAGACAGCAGGGGGCAGAGGTGGCCTAGGGCACCCAGCAGCAGTGGTACCTGGGGAGGTGTCTTGGGAGGGGTCCTTTCCCAAGAGGGAGGCATCAAGGGGAGGTTGTTGGGGTGGTGGGAAAGGCAAATTTTCTGTAGCTGGGGTAGCTTTGGAAAGGTAAGGAGGGAGGCTGCTAGAATGGAAATAGTTAACAGACTTTCTGGCACTCTTTTAGATTTCCTGTGAAAGTCTATCTGCTACATTATGATTAAAGCTTGGAGGAGCATCCTTTACCCACCAAAGGCTGGCACCAGAAAGCCTCAGGTATTGGGAAGCAATCCACCTACCTGTAACAAAGAGGGTGACAGACTCATCACACACAACAACTGAGTTCTGCGAAAGTCTGCGGTGCTGAACTACGCACTGGTAAGAGCCATTGTCCAGGATTTCCACTGGGGAGATCCACAGGGTGAGGTTCCTGGCATCCATCTCTGTCCGGTTCCCGTACTGCTCGTGCTTGGAGAACATCTTCCCCTCTGCGTAGGCAAGCACTACCTCTGTAGTGTTCTTCTGCCAGTAGACCCGGTAATTATGTAAGCTTTCTGAGCTGGGAATTTCATGACAACAAGGCAAGCCGACTTTTTCTCCCACTTTGCTTTTGACCACTTTCTTCTCCAGTGCATAGCCTGTAGGTGGGGGGTAAACAAAAGTCAGTGAGACAGTGGTATAGCCTTGCGCCAGGACCTGCTGCATAGAGCTTACCTCTTTCCGCTCTGTCCATACCTGCTAATGTACTTCACCACCCACCGAGCTGTTTACAACTTCAGCCCTGCACTGAGGGGAGGCCTCCCTTGGCATTGCCTCTTATTTGATGCTCCAGTCCTACTTAGGATCCTGAGCTAGAGGGCACACAATGATTTCTGCATGGCTTACTGAAGGCAAAGGCAGGAGAGTTACCTGCCTGAACAGAAATTTTGCTGGCCTCTTAAAAAAGAAACATACCTCAGAGTAAAAAATTGCCATTATTCATGTACGGGGATAAAAACATACATGCCCAAACTGCTATCTCCTCTGCTCTCCCTTTTCAGTGTTTGGAAAGTCTGTGTCACCCTCCAGTGGGTTCCCTGCATGCCAAACAAGGCCACAGTGGACTATTAGTTTGGGGGTTCGGGGTTTTTGGGGGAAGGTGTTTTTTCTTTAAAAAAAAAACAACCCAAAGCTTTCAAGATCCCAGAAGCTGGAAGCAAACCTACAATGATAAACAAAGGTTACCACTACGCTGTCATCAGCCTCCTAGTATTAGCAAATGAACAATTTTGCCTAATCTAGCTAAAACAAATTTGTATTTGCGAAGGCCCATGGGCCTCCCTTGGGATTACTTGCAAACCAGCACAGGCATTCCCCAACTCCTGCGCAGCAACCGTGTCAGTGCCACACCTAGTATACAGGCATGTGCCTACCGTAACAAGTCAAGACCTTTGCAGGAGAAAATTAGGTGCAACTTTGATCAGGTTAGCAGTAATCCCTCTGCTTCGCGCTACAACTTTTATGCACTTCACTCCTGTAATCAGCCGTGCTTTCCCACTTTCCTTCCTCTTTCCAGTGGGTAGGTACTTGCAGGAGCCAGGACCTGATACGTGAGAGAACAGCCTACAAGCTCCTGCTGTTACTGGAAGAGTGACCCAGTACTGACTGACATGTGGTCCTGTGCTGCCAAGGCCAGGCCAGGGCAGATGGCTGGTCTTTTGCCTGGGTTTGTGCAACCTTCAGGATGAGGCTTATCTCTGCACAGCCTGCTTTATTAGTCCAGAAGGTCAGGTTGCTTTACATTTGCCCCGCTTGTCTCAGCCTCACTACCTTAGCACCCATCTCCAGTAGCAGAAAGGGGATACCAATCTGTTGCACTCCATTGACTGAGAGTGGAAAAACAAGGAAATAGCTGGCCTCAGGACTGAGAAGATTCAAATTACTTCTTCTTTCCCTGCCAAACAGATTTCAGTAAACATGTCTGAGAGAGAAAGCAGGGAAGTCCTGACCAGGTGATGCGCCACTGATGGGGAGAGTGCAGCATCGCCCATTGGTGGAGGTGAGACCTTATATGCAAAGCCTCTGCCTGAAGCATGAACCGAACGCTTGACAAAGCTGAGCGTAAGATCTGCAACCTAACCCTAAAAAAGTCTGGCTGATGCTGGCTCACACATTATTGTCACAGCTAATGCCTAACCACAGCCACACTATACACAGGCATAGAGTGCAGTGCTCAGATTGTGACTGGGATGCTACGACATTCAGACCAGCTGAAGTGTCCAAAACCGCCACAAGCTCGCTGCCGGCCAGGGCTCGTTTTCATAGCATTTACTCGCAGACCCTTGGGATGCCATCACACAGCCGGCAGCAAGACCCCTGCAGCATGCTGACTGTGCCCAGCAGCACACCCTGATGAGATGCTTTGCAATCCTCCAGCTGCCAGAGCTGGAGGGAGACAAGCAGATGCTCAGCCAGTGCATCAGCACAGCTGGATCCTGGGGCAGCAGTGGGGGCTGCTTGCTGAAGTTAAGCCTAGGCAGAGAGCCTGGGACAGAACATGAACTAAGTTTTCACCCCGCTCACCTGCAGCACACCTACCCCCGTCCCACTTGCACGCTTTATGTTAAACCTGTATGAAACACACTGAAAAATACTGGGGAGGTCCTGGCAGCACTATGGAATGTTTTAATATTAATTAAATAAAATAGAATACATAATTAAATGAGCAACTTCTCATTTAACTGGTTTCCCTCCACTCAGCCACTTCACTGGTCTTCCAAAGGGAAAGATTCAAACTCAGTTCAGCAGCCCCCCCCCCCCGTACTTCCCCTTATAATGCATCGCAGACTCTGAGCAACCAGACTGGGGGCAGACCAGGAGCCTGCTCAGCCCGCTGACCTGTGTCAGCCAGCAACGGGTAGCAAAATGGTAGAAAAACTAGTTCTTCCACACCACACAGGATAAAAACTGCCATACCCTGCCAACCTTTGGCAGCCAGGAATTTAGGGATTTCTTGGCATCAGCAATTTAATCGCTACTGCTAGACCTGCCCTTCAGGGAGAGTTCTTAACCCTTCAGGAATGCACATATATTTTTAGCTTCCACAACATCCTGTGACAATGAGTTGCACAGTTTGATTACATGCTGTGTGAAAAAGCATTTCCTTCTGTTCACCTTAAAAGCAGCCCACTTTACACTGTGATTCTTGAAGTTCCTCCTCCTGCATGTCTGCATGCATTTGTGCATGTGTGTGTTTTTTCCTTCAACCACATCTTCGCCTGTTCTCACAGTTCAGCTCTTACTACTGCTGGAGAGACCCACAAGAGCAGCCCGTCAAACTTTGGGATTGTGGAGCCCGATAAAGATAATTTTCTATTTTCTTTTGCAGCAACAGGGGAAGAGTAGGCGTACAGTAAATGTCAGGGTGACATCGCATCATGAGTTGCATGAGGTTCTCCACGCCTTGCCCCTAAGAGTCTCCTTTGCAACCAAAAGGAGAACAAAAACCTTCTCCGCAGTACATGTGCTGGGGCTGGAAACTCCTGCTGATGTCACATCTACCCTTAAAAGGCTCTGCACCCTTGAAACTGCAACCTGAATGCTGCAAGCCTGAAGGAACCAAAGTCCACGAAGAGTCATTCAGCCCCACAAAAGTCCCCTTTCACTTTAAAGGTGAACTGCAAAGCAAAAATGAAAATTCAGTTCTGTCCCATTTCTGTGCTGAATGCTCTCTGTAACCAGGCTGTGGGGGAGGTATCCACTGTGGAAATAATTTTTAATGACTTTTCTAGAAAAAAAAGATCCCTCCTCTTCCCACCCACCTGAAGCCCACCTGCTCCCTTGCTGTGCACTCACATTGCTCCGTCTCTGGAAGCCCACGGCATGTGGCAACGCTGAACTAATGAAAGGGCTGACCTTCTGTTCCCTGGGCAGAAAAACATGTTTCATTCAAACTATGCCTGTGCTGCAGATGCCTCATATGGCAGGGCTAATTAGAATTGAAAGGTGAGTGTAGAGGAAAACCATCCTTTCTTGTATGTTCCAAGAGTCAGCAAGCAGGAGAGCTGTTGAGCCTCTACCCCTGTTTCCTTTACTCCTTGCCCAAGCTGCGTTTCAGAAATTCCCCAGCCACAGACAGCTTGGTTTTCCTGACCACTCGTACAATCAGGCAGTATGAGAGAGCAGATTGCCTCTGGGGCAGAAGTCCTGCAGAGACATTTGACTGTAAAAGGCAGTAAAAGACCACACAACACTCTAGAGAAGCAGTGTTGAACTGTTAGAAACCTTCAGATAATTCCTGGTGAACAGAAACCCCAAAGCCTTTCTCTTTCCCCTCTATCTCACATTTCTCTGCCCTTCTGAACTGCTTTGCCTTTTTCTGCTCTTACCTTGTGTTACCTTACTTTGCAAAGAACTGTCCTGGTTTTGGCTAGGATAGAGTTAATTTTCTTCCTAGTAGCTGGTATAGTGTTATGTTTTGGGTTCAGTATGACAATAATGTTGGTAACACACTGCTGTTTTCAGTTGTTGCTAAGTAGTGTTCATACTTAATCAAGGATTTTTCAGCTTCTCATGCCCAGCCAGCAAGCAGGCTGGAGGGACACAAGTAGTTGGGAGGGGACACAGCCAGGACAGCTGACCCAGACTGGCCAAAGGGGCATTACATACCATGTGACATCATGTCCAGTATATAAACTGGTGGGGAGTTGGCCAGGAGGGGCAGATGGCTGCTTGGGGACTGGCTGAGCATTGGTCAGTGGGTGGTGAGCAATTGCATTGTGCATTACTTGTCTTTCTTGGGTTATATTTCACTCTCTTTTTGTTATCTTCCTTTTCATTACAATTATTATTGTTATTAGAATATTTTATTTTTATTTCAGTTATTAAACTTTCTATCTCAGCCCACAAGTTTTACTTGTTTTCGACTCTCCTCCCCATCCCACTGCGGGGGTGGGGTGGAGAGGGGAGGATTGGCAGGGAGGACCGAGCAAGCAGCTGCATGGTGCTTAGTTGCTGGCTGGTGTTAAACCATGACAGCAACCCACAAAGCCACACATGTGAAGGGAACGATTCTTCTTCGTGGGCCTCGAATCCTTTGCCCCTGTGCAAGCAGCAGGTAAGACCTGCACATTATTTCGACTGACAGTCCTGCAAAAAGCTCTGAGGCAAATTGTCAGCTACCCTCCAAAACCAGGAAGGTCCAAACAGCCTTGCATTGCTTTTTTTCCATAAGGTTCCCTATTTATCTTTGCAACAGCAGCTGGTCTCTCTACTCTTAATTATTGGCATCACTCACTTTGCCTAGGACCATACACCTGGGACTCTGCTGGGGTGCTGACACCTTTCTTGCCCTCCGCCTGCACGTGGGCTGGAAAAAGGGGCTTGGGGCAGCTCTGGGAGGAGGTGCACATCATGTCATGGCAAGGCAAAGGCACTTCTGGTAACTGGGGCTGGGCCAGCTGAGGAAAACGCATCTCACAGAGCTGCAGCTTTCTCCTGGAGGCCATCCCCTGGGGTCAGTGCAGGAATCGCACCCAACAGTCCCCAGGTAATTCTGCAGCTCAGGCCCCTCGTTTTCTGGGCATAGCACATTTGCCCCAAACTTGCAGGGATTATCCTTTGAGGACAACACAGTATTTTACAGGAATTTCCGACCAAGACAGGTCATCAGTTGAAAAATTGAGAAATTTTGAAAAGCTGTCTTTAAAGGACTAGACACTCCCCCTTGGTCTTTTCTTTAACCCAGGTGATTTTACCAGTAAGGAATCAGATTCTCCCAAAGCTTTCCATGGAGTTAAAGCTCAGCAAACATCCCATACTACACTGGAATACGTGAAGAAATGCTTTGTATTCAAATCAGTGTTGTGACAGACTCCTGTGAATACACTGATCACAGAAAGACCCCATTAGATGCCCAAATAACTTCTATGTGGAGACATCATTTCAGCAGTGCATAAAAACACTATCTTCCTCTGCCTTTCACTATAAAGGCCCCATGCAATGAGAAAGATGGGATGGAACAGAGGAAAGTGGGTGCCGGCAGGCCCTGCTGGGGCTGTTCTCTTTAAGGAGTCCCTGACTGCATGTTAACCCAGGCATGAGTGCCTGGTAAGCCTCCTAGGCTCCTTCTACCCAGACTCCATTCCAGCAAGTAGAGGCATGCAAAGGGAGGTCTCAGCATGCAGAGGAAGGAGGAGCCCTTTGCCCTTGCACAACCCCAAGCCCAGCCTTCCAGTCACAAACTACAGGCCTGCTGATACCCTTCAGCTGCTCTAGGCTGCTCTGGCAAAGCAAAGCAGCTGCAAACCCAGTTTGTTTTACTCGTGTCATGGTGACTTCTTGCAAGGTCATGTTCCTTTATTCATCCCAAATCCAGTAAGACAGAGGAGCAGAAGAGAAAGCATCCCAAAGAAAAACAGCGATGTACTTAATTCAGCAGCAGTTCCACTCAATCTCACTTCCCTGTACCCACTCACGCTAGTCAAGCATGTCCGCAGCCATTAAGTGACAGGATTAATCCTAGTTTATAATGATGTCATGACTTGCCTGAGATAGGGAAACAGTTTAAAGAGGTTCTTCTAAAAGTTCAGCTCTGCTTGCTTCTGTGCCGTAACCTCAGGGTGCCAAGTGGTATAGTAAGGGCATGGCACCCCTTCCTTGGCTTTATGTACTTCCCACCTTCACATTGCCACATTCCTCCTGAACAAAACAGTAACCTTGCTTCTCCCAGCTCTATACAACATGATTTGGCAATTATTATAATATCCCCATGGTGTTTTGGTGCCTGACTCCTTCAGCGGTCTTCGTTCCATTTTGATGCTGTTTTGTTTCATGTGCAAAGCCTTAAGTGAAGAAATCCTTGAAATCACGAAGTGACTGTGAAACCCATAGGACACCTGCCTGCATCTATAGACAGAAAGACAGCCCATCTTTGGGGGTGCTGACTAATCCCATGTTTTTTTCCCAGCAGCTTGTTAACTTGAGGCCCTATTGATGACAAATGAAATTATCAATCTTATTTGCCTCCCTGAGAATACTTTGATAAGCAGTGATGTACTGTAGGTAACACTCATTTTAGAGTGGTTCACAGGGGGCTCTCAACACATGCTGGTGTCCGATGTGGTCCCAGTTTCTTAGACGCTCATTACTCCCATTGAAGCCCTCCCTCCGACTGTGGTTTCCTTTGCAGGTTGCAGACTGAATGCTCGGCTTTCTCCAGCCTTAATTGCTGATCACCAGAAAGCAGATTTCACACACCCCTGATAGCCTTTTTGCCACAAAAGCCAGCAGGGCAACCCAGCCAGATAGGGAATGAAAGGAAGTGCTGTTACTGAGTCACAACTCTGTCAAAAACCTGGCTTTAAAGGGAAGGAAACTCCATTAAACACAAAAAAGTTCCACGATCTGCAATTAGCAACTGAGAAGACAAAAGGGAATCTGAAATAACTTTGGTAAAGGGACTCACTGCAGCACTGGGGCAGCTCCAGCCAGCTGGTACCCCACCCCTTTGCTCTAGCTGGTATTTTGGTACTTCTTGAGATAAAGATCTACTGTGTTCTGAGTCACCACTGCCCAGTCGGGACAAGCCCACCACCTGGGTATGTCCAGTCTGCTTTGTTTATAACACAAGTAAGATCGCAACCCTTCGGTTGGCAAATTTCTAATCTTGGCAGTAGCCAGGAGGTCAGATCCAGGCAAGGAGCTGGAGATGGGACACCAAAGTACTTGGGTGTGGAACAGGGACTATATTGCGTCTTAAGATCTTCCCCTTTGCTGCGGAGCCGTCCACATGGGTGCTGCACACTCAGGGAGGAAAGGAAGGAGCGCTTGCTTATCTCCTGTGCTGCATATTGGCAGGGACATCAGCAACGGGGACAAAAGGACATCTTTGACCTGGGGAAAGGAGCAAAGGGAAGAGTCTTTCTGAACCTTCCCCCTTTCTCCTTTCCCAGCATGTGGAGCGGGTGATCCTGCTAGAATAAAAAATGGCAGGAGGGACGCCAAATCTGAATGTTCTCAGAGGATTTGCATATTTTAGTTCCTTTCGAGATCAAATTCCTGCAGCTGGCTCACCACTCTTACAATTTCCCAGTTTGAGGGCAGAAACTAGATGTGGCAGTTGTGTAAGACAGGACTTTGGGGGAGATTTGTTGCACAAAAAGACAAAAATAAATTTGTTAATTTTTTCCCCTGCAGACTCTGTCTCTTGCTGACTGGATCACTTTGTACTTCCTCTATATTTATCTCCCAGCTGAAGATGTTCTCAGATTATTTTCCTAATTCCTCCAGTACCACTGCCATGCATACTGCTGTCCTTGCAGCACAGCTTTTGAAGTTGAGGTCCTCCCCACCACTTAAGGCCACAGTTTTCTTCAGTGCTTGCTAAATCTCACTGCCTCACATGATCCCCAAGTAGCTAGCCCACTCTTGAAACTAATAGAAGGTGAAAGTGCCCAGTAACCAGGAAAATCAAGTATAATACCTTTCACATAAGACCACTCAAAATTAGAAAAACTACCTTTCTTTTTTTCTTCTAAAGTACTTGCCCACAGCCATAGCAATGTTCACCAGTGCAGCTAACAATGCTACAGGCCTGCCAGCCATTATCTTGCTATAAAAACCTGGTCCCTGCTCAGGCACTAACTCACAAGTGCTCTGCAGGCTGGAGGAGAGATTAAACAGCCCTATATAAGCGTGCAGCATGGCAAATGGTAATTAACTGAAGGATGACTAAGGAAATGAGACCAAAGCAGTCCAGAGGTGTCTGAAAGCTACAAAAACCACAGAGTGAGTGAAATGAGAGTCTTGGGCAGGGACCCCCCGAGGCACTGGCTGGGAGCATCGCAGGGCAGGGTGATGGGGGGAAAGGGCTCTCTCGGCTGGTAGGTAGCAGTGTCTGACAGTGAGGTCTGTTCAGACTGAAGCACTTCCCCCAGCACAGGGGTAAAACCCTTGTCTGCCAGGCATTGAAAACTACACCAGAGGGTATCTGCTATGGCGAAGGCAGCAGTATGCAGAGACCTGCCTCGATGGTCTTTTCTAACAACTTTTTATATGCTATGGTAGCACTCTGGGCTCGCCAAAAGGTGAATGTCTTTTGAGCACAGTCTAGCTAGAGATGCCACCGTTACCCAGCAGTCAGCACTTTTATTTTCAGTCAGGGAGTCCCCTGGGACCAATGATATTTTAAAAGCATAACAGTGAAAAAGCAGAAGCAAAGCCTGTGGCATTTCCACGTTGGGAAAGACTTACATATTCTTAAATGACCTCCTGAGACTCCCAATGGTGATGTCCCTCCAAGGGGACAGAAAAGCTACAATTAAACATAAAGTTCGTCTATTTAAAAACAAAACCAATCTCCTTTTGGCAAGCAAACAGACTTCACTGCATTCGGCACATTTGCCTTGCTACCTCATGAAAAATACCACATCTAAATGTGTGTAGTGCTTACAGTAGGAAACACATGTTTAAAAGGAAGGAGAGTTTCTCTGAACATGGAAATTCTCTTCCAGCTTGGCACAACCTCGGGGTACAGCCAGATGACAAACTGGCACTGATCCCATGCCTTCCCCACATGAGCAGAAGGGATCTGGCTCCTCTTCCCCTTCCAACCCCACATGCTCCCACTGCTTTCCTTGCAGGGCTCTCCAGAGGCTGGTTCAATACACCACACTGGTGTAAAACCAGGGGAAAAAAAGAAACTTTCTGCTAAGCTGGAAGACTAGATCATTCAAGGATCAGACACATAGCAGAACTATTGCAAAGGACAGAAGGACTGCATAGCCAGTAGCAGAGGAGAGAGGAGCAAGATTGCACCTTTCTGTGGCAATGACCTGTTGTGCTCCCTCAGCTGCGCAATCTGTCTGCATGTCCCTCCAGGGTACACAGCGTCAGGCATAAAAGCAAACTGGCACCGAAGAGAGCGGGCTGACCCCGGCAGAAAACTAACTCATCACAAGCAACGCAGGGTCATAACTCCATCAGTGGCAGCCTTCATTTTTGTCAGATTGATTACGTCCATTAAACCATGCTTGTAACTCAGAATTGAGGCAGCAATGAGCAGTAAAGGTGTGAGGGAGTACAGGGTGACAACTTCTGCTGGTAACCTACTGCAGTGCATAAAAACTTTAGCCCCAAACTTTGCATGTTTAAATGCAGGAATGTCTGACATTCACATTGCAAAAAAGTTACAAATGTCTCAGTGATCCAAGAAATGCAAAAAAGCTGTTGCCCTCAGAGTACTGTGAGCTCACCAGAGTTATCTGGGTTCATTCTGATCTAACTGGAAAAAGGAAACAATGTGGGTGAACGGAACGTTGGACCAGCAGCTTTACAAACTCGGTGTGCAGGCCTATAACTGTATTTTGACTGTATAAGAATGTAGTTTGTCTATGTTTAATTTTCTGTGGTTTTTTTCTAAAAAATTCTTTCATTTAAAAAAACACAACAGAAGAAGTAAAACAGAGTCTATAAGCAAAACCAGGAGCCTTTAGTTGGGTTTCCGTTTCTCCAGACAAGCTGTTACAGCAGGTTTCACTCTGGATAGACAGACAGACAGACAAAGTAGTTCCTTAGTTCCACTGTTCTTGTTTTTGAACCAAAGACATTTATT
The DNA here is from genome assembly GCF_929443795.1 of Astur gentilis. NCBI lineage: Eukaryota > Metazoa > Chordata > Aves > Accipitriformes > Accipitridae > Astur > Astur gentilis. The sequence continues at coordinate 16,572,409 of NC_064900.1, read as the reverse complement.
TTCTGCATGTCTGGAACAGGAGGAGACAGAAACTCATCCAAAAAAAGAAATTAAGAAACCAGCAAGGCAGCAAGAGCAATAAGACGGAAACTCAATTTGCATCCAGTGATCAAGTGGGCAAATCCAGTACGTAAAGAAAAATTTCTGCCATCTCTGTCATCAAATCTGCCCTAGGCACAACCCTTACTGGAGCTGGCACAGAAATTGGATGTCAAGCACCAAAAGCTAATTGCTGGACACTTCAATATTTGGGGGCGGCCACAAAATAGGGAATCTTCCTTGTTCTCAGCCGTCTTTGTCCCCTTCTGAAACCCAGCTCCACTCCGAGCTCTTTATTGGCAGCAATGCGCGAGAGGGGATTCCCAGAACAAGTTACTTGTGAGCCAGCACTCGCTCACAATGCGGAGGGAAGTGGATATTTCCCCCCTGCCTCAACTCTCCAATAACTCAGAAAAGCTGGAGGGATTTTCCTCAAAACTTCCCAAAAAATTTCACCACTGGGAAGAAGCCAAGAACTAGGTGGTCCTCAGTCAGAAGAAAAGACTCCAGGGAAGCTTAAAAGGACTAGTCCGTGGACACAAAGCCAGGTTCGCTGGGTCCCTGTCATCAGTGCCTATGCCATGTTTGCACAATGGGCAGGGAAAAAGTCATACTGAGCAACTTCTAGCAACATTTTTCTAGTTTAACAAACCGGGACTGAGAACATCCTGCAATTTGTAGGTAGGCGTGAAGGTCCAATAGCAGGAGAAAAACAAGCCCATGGGGATACCAGCAACGTGTTCAGACTGTAAATAAATAAGTCTGTGCTGTAATCAAGGCTGTTCTGCCACTCTTCTGCTGTGCTGAGACAGCAGGGTTTTCGTGCACATCAGTGTCTCCAGCAGCAGATGACATCTCAGAAGCAGCTCTAAATTACACTGGCATTTCAGTGGGTCACCTCAGGTGAACCCCAGAGTAGCAAACTTCAATTCAAGGGGAAACGTATCTATGTAGGTTCGCCATACACGATTTCCTATGGAATACAACCTTCAAATCATCCTTTTTAATTAGGCCCCCCATTAATGCCTTCTACTGCTACAATGTAAAACTTCAGCCTGGCATTCCCTAATTACTATTTTACTCACACTGGGCACACAAAGAACACCTGCTTTTATGCTAGCATGCTACCTAACCTTTCAGAGTGCTACAGCATGGAGATGTGCAAGCACCAGGACACCCAGGCTAAACCCAAGATCACAAGATGTAGCCACAGGCTCTGGGTGCTGGCTTCAACCGTGCCTTGATGTGGTCATGAGCAGTCCCACACGGTGTCAGTTCTGTAAATGCTGGCCTTGGTGACTCGCTTAACAATGCATGGGAAGTCATTGGCAGGGCGATGGCAGACTCCCAGGGCTTCATCATTTTGCCATGACAAGCTCGGTCCCTGTGGGTGACCTAGGGAAGGCATCACCTACAAGTCCCAGTAAAGCTTTTCAAACCACTCAGTTACGGGTACTGTGCCATGTATTTTCAAGGGTCACTAACACAGGAATACCTCTTTTTGGAGAGAAAGGTGGCAGAGTGTGTAAGTGTGCACACAGAGAGAGAAAGGAGTGCATCGGCTGTGCTGCTCTTATCAATCAGCTAAGCAACCTGCTCCTGAGGCGCCAGGACTTTCACAGACTCATTGCATGGGAAGCATCTAACAATTATGAAAACTGATATAATGCTTTTAAAATAGCTCTTTTTTTTTTTTTTCCACTCTGCCTCTTGCAGAATTAAACCCTAGGATTTTGTAATTGATCAGATTTGGAGAAGTCAGTCTTCTCAGCACCAGGATGGCCAAATCCTCCTGCTGGCCTACGGATTTGTGCCTGGTGTTTCCCAGCCCAGGCACCATTTGCCAAGCCTCCCAGTCCATTCCCAAGCCCTTGGTGCCACCACAGTCCTTAGAGCCCCCTCGCAGCTGCCCCCTGCCCTTTCTGTCGGCTGGGCATGAGGAGAGGCAGCACGGGCTCCAGCTGTTCAGGTGCCGCTCGTGGCTAGCCAGCGGCTTCCATGTAGTGGGCAAGGATGCTGCATCTCTGCCAGCTCTGCCTTCCTCACAAAATTGGTTGAAACCGGGCAGGGGATTTGGAAGTTACAAGTAGGGGCCTAAGACACAGATGGAGAGATGGAAAGCAGGATAAGCTATCATTCCCTCATTAAACCATATTAAAAAAAAAAGTACAACTACAGGAACATCTAGTTTTCTATTATCGAACTCCAATTTCTAGTACTGGATATTAGCATGCATCAGACTGTATATTGAAGTATTGCCCGTCTTTGGAATCAGCATCCATTTTAGAGAAACTACACGACTGGTGAATTACCACATGCTCGAGATTTACATTAATAACATACCACAAGCTCTTAAAGTACAGAGAGAGAAACAGTTCTGCACACGATAGATTGTTTGCCCGTTGCAGTATGGGCAAAATACATCTGTGCTTGACACGTGCTTCGCAAGCACAGAGGTAGGGGAAGGAGTGCAGGGGAAGACAGGAGAGCAGAGATCTCATGAGCAGCGTTTGAGGTGGTTGCTTTCTTTACAAGTGAGCTCTGCGATTCAATCCCTGTTAAATTCTCCGAGTTTTGTTTTAAGATTCTGAGATTGAAACTCAAAATGAAACTCATCATCAAATATCTCTTGGTTTCACAACATCAGCATGAAAAACTCCTCATTTTGCAACCCCTGATTTTTAATCAAAGCCCCAGTTCAGCCCAGGTACTGCTCTAGAGGACCGTTAGCTGCAATGAAACACTAAAATTGCCAATAAGCGCAAACCTATTTTGCGCCCATAACGAAGCCCGGCTCAGAAGCGAGTTTTGTGTGGTTTCAAGGTTAACGTTTCACACAGCTGAGAAGACTCATCCCAAGCCTCTCGAGGTCAGGAGGGACCTGCGGACTTCAGCGAGCTTTGCGGCAGGTGCTTGGAGAAGGACAGGGGACAGCCCTCGCAGTCCTCCGACGGGGACTCGCTGGAGAAAGCGCTGGCGGCGGAGAGCCCTCCGACCCCCCGGCCCTGCCCCGTCTGCCCCACCACGGGCTCACTTTCAGCCACCCAAAAAACTGCAGCGACCACCCCGCCGAAGCCGAAGGGGCCGTGCCACGCGCTCCCAGCAGACGCCAGCTGCCCCCCAGACGCCCTCCTTCTTCTCGCCCCGGCTGGGACGGGCGACCACCTTGTCCCTCCGGGAGCCGGCAGCCTGGTGCCCCCGGGCGGGGGAGCCGAGAGCTCACGCGTCCTCAACGCTCGCCAGCGTGGCTAGCGGGGCCAGCCAACCCAAGCCCTGGCCCAGCCTCAGCCCTGGCAGGAGACCCCAGAACGAGTGCCCCCCCGGGGGGGCCGCTGTCCCCCGCCGACCGGGACACGGGTGCCGCTGCCCGCTCGGGCCCCGCACGCCCCCTCCCACGCCAGCCGCTCCTGCTTACCTAAACTAAGGCAGAGCAGCACGAAGAGCCCGAGCCCCAGGCACCTCCTCAACGCCAGCGCCGGCGGGGCGGCGGGCAGGCACGCCATCTTCCTGCAGCTCCTGGGCCGGGAGGAGAGGGGGACACGGTTAGGGGAACGGCGCCCGAGGAGCCACGGCGCCCGAGGAGCCACGGCGCCCGAGGAGCCACGGCGCCCGAGGAGCCACGGCGCCCGAGGAGCCACGGCGCCCGAGGAGCCACGGCGCCCGAGGAGCCACGGCGCCCGAGGAGCCACGGCGCCCTCCTTCCTGCCCGCCACCACCCCAGAAAGCCAGGAGCGCGAGCCCAGCCCGCCCTCTTCCCTGCCCGGCGCCCCGGGATACCTGTGGCTTCCCTGGGCGAGCGGCCCTGAGGCGGGGAGGAGGCAAGGGCGGGGGCGCTCAGCGCCGGGCCATGGGCGCCCGGCTCCCGCCGCAGGGCCGCCGAGACGCTCACTCCCCGCCGGGGCGCGGGGGGGAAGGCCGGGCGGCGGGCGGGCGCTCGGCCTCATAAGTCGCCTCACGCCCGCCCACGGCTTCCTCGCGGGGCGTGCGTAGCGCCGCAGCGCCCGCCGCCCGGGGACGGGCGCGGGTGACGCTTTCGCCCCTCGGTGCCGGTGTGGGTGCACCTCCGGCGAGGGAGCGGGAGGGTTTCGGGCTGAGGGGGCAGAAGGGGGCCCTGCGCTTGCCCGGCGGGCATCGAGCCTGAGCGTAAGGCTTCGCAAACGGGCGTTCAGAAGTGCAACCCAGTCAAACACCCGACGCTACTTCGGGAATAATCCTACAGAACTGCGTTTGAAATTACACACGCATCCGCACCCACACCCACCCACCGCCATTTCAGGCCCCGCTGGCCGTAACCCAGCTTCGGTTACATCAAGCAACAGAACCGAGACAGACCGCCTAAGCTGCGCGGGCTGGCCGTCACGGCCGAGCACCCGCGGCGGGAGCGGACCCCGGGCAGCCCGCCGGGCCCCGCCGGCACGCCCGGCATCGGGCGCCCCTCCGCTGGCGGGCGCCCCCCGCTCGCCCCCCGGCTCCGGGCAGCGCAGGGGGCGGGGGGCGCGGGCCGTGCTTGCCCTGAATCCTGGAAGGGCAGAGCCCCTGAGGGAGCCGGGCGGCCGAAGGAAACCCGCCTGAAGCAAGTCCTACGCAGAGAAACAACCCGCTTAGTAAGTAAGACCCCGAGGGAGTCAATACGTGCTGAGCGATGTAGGTTTGTACAGGTACCGCACAGCCTCCTGCGAAATAAAACGAACCGTGGTACGGCGTAAGGGGTTGTATTTAGCTGTAGCGAGAGGGTTGCACGCCAATGAAAACCTGATTTTCTTCCAGGGGAAAAAAAAGTACAAATGCAAACCAAGATTAAAACAGTTTATTTAAATGGAGATCTCTGGCTTGCTGATTTAAATTACTTTGATTTAAAGCAAATGCATCCTTTTAATCAAAAATTGTTTGCCACTGTGTTGCTCCAGTTTTTCTTCAGTTTATCTTCCTTGAACTAGATGGATTAGGTGGACTGATGTAGAAGTGAATTGTGCTTATTGGATTGTAATACAAATCAGAGTTTCATTTTAACACAGTTAACCAGGTGGTATTCTGTAGAGAAATCGCATACTAGAGCAAGAACGGGTTACAACTTTTCTGTGCAGAAAAAAAATCATTCTATATGAAATGGCAGAGAGGAGTTTGCTATTGAGTGAGACTGGGGCTCTGTGTCTCTCCATTGCAGGGTTTCTAGTGCACGTGTTTTGTGATTTGGGCTCTGATGTAAATCGCGTACATTTGTACTCTACCCATGCATTTTCTAAGAGGACCACCAGCATGGTTTGCAAGTGCAGGTGACAGTAGGACCATGCGTTTACATACAAGTGTTTTCATGGTACTCAGAAAAGAAAAAAGGTATCATTAATATAGTCATTCATATGTTGTTTTCCCAAGTCACAGGCTGTCCTGGTTTCAGCTGGGATAGAGCTAATTGTCTTCCTAGTAGCTGGTACAGTGCTTCTCAGTATGAGAAGAATGTTGATAACACACTGATGTTTTCAGTTGTTGCTAAATAATGTTTAGTCTAAAGTCAAGGATTTTTCAGCCAGCGAGAAAGCTGGAGGGGCACAACAAGTTGGGACGGGACACAGCCAGGACAGCTGACCCAAACTGGCCAAAGGGGTATTCCATACCATGGGATGTCACATCTAGTATAGGAACTCGGGGGAGTGAGGGTGGGGGGGTGTCACTGCTCAGGGACTAGCTGGGCATCGATCGGCAGGTGGTGAGCAATTGCACTGCGCATCATTTGTATATTCCAATCCTTTTATCATTTCTGCTGTCACTTTATTAGCGTTATCATGGTCATTATTAGTTTCTTCTTTTTATATTCTATTAAACCGTTCTTATCTCAATCCACGAGTTTACATCTTTTCCCAATTTTCTCCCCCATCCCACTGGGGGCGGGGGGGGAGTGAGTGAGCGGCTGCATGGTACTTAGTTGCTGGCTGGGGTTAAACCAAGACACAGTCCTAGCTCTGGGGCTGGGACTGCCTCTCTGGAAGTCAGATGGGCCCATGCACTTTCTACTCCTAGTCCAGTCACGTATCCTGCATCATTATAGGGTTACTGGCAACCCTATTACAGCTGTACAGTTTATCATCTCACTTTCATTTTAAATTCAAGCTTTTTTTTTTAAAATATTTCTGCTATTAGCATATTACATAGGAAACTCCAGCCTGTTACATCTACATCTGCATTTCTTCCTCAGGGTTTAACCCTGCTTTTAGATGAGCAATCCCAGGGAAAGCAATTGAGCTCATCAGCTGCCAGTCTGTAGCAGGGAGGCATCATAACGCCTTCTACCCACAGAGGAACCTGGAGCAGCTAATTGCTTCATTAAGGCTGCCTACATTTTAGATAGACAGCTGAACTCACTGATGCTATTCTTGGTCAGAGCTCGTTCTCTTTTTTCTAGGTATCACGGCTCTTGGTATCTTCTCTGTTAGAGAACTCCCTGATTGCAAGGAGACTGCAATAACAGAGAGAGTGTAGCAGTCAAGTGCTTTGTTCTGCTTTGATGAGAGGCAGAAGTCATAGTTTTCCCATCACTTAAAGCTTCCCTAAGCATATATCTTTGATTGTTGGAAGCCATCTGTCCTGGTTTCAGCTGGAATAAAGTTAATTTTCTTCTTGGTAGCTGGTATAGTGCTGTGGTTTGGATTTAGGATGAGAATAATGTTGATAACACACCAATGTTTTAGTTGTTGCTAAGCAGTGCTTATACTATGTCAAGGACTTTTCAGCTTTTCATACTGCCCTGCCGGTGGAGGCTGGGGGTGGACAAGAAACTGGAAGGGGACACAGCCAGGACAGCTGACCCAAATGAGCCCAAGGGGTATTCCGTACCATATTACATCATGTCCAGTACGTAAGCTGGGGGGAATTGGCCAGGGGGGCACTGTGGCTTGGGGATTGGCTGGAAACATATCCTGTGCCCCATGCCACCGACACTGTGTGTGTGTGGGGGGCATGGAGTGAACAAGTAGCTGCGTGGTGCTTAATTGCCGGCTGGGGTTAAACCACGACGCCATCTCTTCAAGGGAAGAGATACTATGCGTCCTTAAGTTGCTACCAAAGTTGAAAGACTGGTACATATCAAAGTCAAAGTTCAGAAGAGACTCCTTCCTATGAGCACTGTAGCAGGTAATATAAGCCCACTAATTCATGGCAAAATCCCCATAGCAATAAGCTTTCTTGCGCACTTTAATGTGCTTTCAACATTTCACCTATATGTGCTCCAGGAACAGGCTTAAATGGGTAGAAGCAGCATTGCAGCCTGAAAAGGGAAGCTTGGATTTAATAAGAAAGGGCCTTTAAATTCTGCTAAAAATATTTACTGTGGAAAAGAGGAAGATGTGAGAGCATCACACACACCACATTTTTCCTTTGCTTTCACACAAAACCATTAGGAAAAAAGCAGAAAAGACAACTGAAATTTTGCAGCATATGTGCTACATAGAGGACATCAGCACTTGTGGTAGAAATCCTTTGCACTCAAAAGGAAGGCTGTTCAAGTATATCGCTGCTAGATTTTTCCTGTAGACCCACTGACATCACCAACTTTTTCCAAATGGCAGAGCCACCGCTGCAGAAACACACTTCCAGCGCAGTCAAACATTTATTATTTTAAACAATTAGTGATTGGTAAAAACAAAAAAAGCCAACCTCCCCCTATTTCTCAGTTGACATCTCAGAGAAATATCAGTAAAGGGCAGAACTGCGTAAATACTGAAAACCGAAACACAGCACCTACTCTCTGGTGAGGATTCATAACCACATTCTCTCCTGTAGAACTGGGATCCCTTCTATTGTTTTTAATGTGAACAGACATTCTCCTCTGTGTTAATCCCAACTAAAAGCACATCTGCGTGCTTTTAGTACAAGAATGTCTGTGTTGAATGGGAAGTATCCAAGATATGTTTCCAGAGATGTACATCACCAAAAAATGGTTGCGTAAGTATCCTGAAAACATGGTTGTCAGAGAAATGGTCCCATTGCAAAGCAGAGTAACATTTTTAGGAAGTTTTTTTTGTAGAATCATAGAATCATTTAGGTTGGAAAAGGCCTTTAGATCATCGAGTCCAACCATTAACGTAACACTGCCAAGTCCACCACTAAACCATGTCCCTAAGCACCATATCTACATATCTTTTAAATACCTCCAGGGATGGAGACTCAACCATTTCCCTGGGCAGCCTGTTCCAATGCTTGACAACCCTTTCAGTGAAGAAATTTTTCCCTGATATCCAATCTAAACCTCCCTTGGCACAAATTGAGGCCATTTCCTCTTGCTCTGTCAGCATTTGATGGCTCCAACACCAGCATGTGGAATACAAGGTATATGGAGTAATTAACTGAATTCAGCTGGTAACACTTATCAGTTCATCAGTGGAAGTAAATGACACCTTTTTTTCTTTTCACGTAAGACAAGGGCAGAAGGCAGCCTTACCAAAGAGGTCCCAGTGTCCTGAGAAGTTAAGCCGTTCACACAAAGATAGACTGTCTCCTACGCAATGTCAATAACAAAAGAAAAAAACTTTGTGGGAAAAGAGGAAAATTCAAGTTTCAGGTTACAGAAAATCACGTTCATATTACAAAGGAAAATAACAATAACAAAACTCCCACAGCTCAAGAGATTTCTTGTTCTTGTTTTTCCCCCTAGCCGTCCCCAACCTTCAGACTATAAAGCTGGCAAGATTTGAAGAAGTTAAATGCTTCATCTCAGCACAGATTAGAGCTCAAGTATGGTCTTGTCTACAGAAAAAAAAAAAAGGACTTTTAGGAAACAAGGGCAGGTTTCACTTGTGCAACCTACTTTCAGCACAGCGGGACAGACGGCATCGATCCCTCAGCATGGGAGGGACCCTGTCCCTCCCGTGTCCTAGACCCTTCAGTGAGAGGTCTCAAAACTAATTTCATCCAAAGATGCTGCTGGGTGATGGCCCACTTCAAGGGGCTTGGCGGTCAACGCACACTAGTGCTCAGGCCAACTGAAGGAGGAAACCTCAGGCAATGTCCCCATGCTGTGTTCAGTCCTCTCCCTGGGTTCAGCAAAGGTCATACATGTTTGCTGGGGATCCCTCCCCTGGCATCAACCCCTGGGTACTGTGCTCTTCCACCACCCTGGGCCCAAGGAAGGCCTCACTGGACCTGGGAAAGCCATTTTAAACCTGGCAGGTGGGCTCAGAGCCAGTGTTTGCCCCTGTATGGTGCTCTGGGCTTGGTGCACTGTTACTCTGCAGCCTGTCCAGCGTGGTGCACGCTCAGAGATCAGCAGTCCTTGCTTTCAAGAGTGATTTGTACACTGTGGCAGGCTTTTCAGAGTGCTAAGAGCTTTGCAATCAGATAACATCCAAGCTAGCAGACAGATTCTGTTTCCCATTATCACCCAACTAGTCAAATCCACAGATTGCTTATATCAGTAATTGGAAGGGTCAAACTCTGCCTTCGTGAGACTAAGGCAGAGAGTCACTGCTATCAAAGTGTGCTGGGGACAGGACAAGTATCACAAGCACAGTGCTCAGCTGGGACCAGAGTCCAGGAATGCCCAGGGCAAGGCAGCACTGCTTGGCGCTGGACTGGCCATGGAGAGACAGGTAATGTGCTTTGGTGACATGGTGCATTAGAAAGCACGGGCAGTATGTCTGCTGTGCCATGGTAAGTCAGGAGTGATGAATAAAGTTAAAGTTCTGAACTCAGAAACAGAGAGGGGGAAACGTGGGAAATTAATTCAAGTAAGGTAAATGCAAAATGTACCCACATTGTTTGTCAAGTGTAACTTTGTTCTGATTACCGCGCAAATACTTGTTTTTTAGTGCTGAAAGCACCAGGGCTTCTTGCCAAAAACAATGTTGCTTTAATAATCTGGGATTAACCTTCTTCAGTTACCCTCATAGCAAACTGCTGTATGGGATCCACTCGATCACTGTACTTTGTTGTTGTGAGGCATTACTGTTTCTGTTACCACCATGCAGAAGAGTCCAGCGTGCTCACATGGTCCACACAGGAAAGACTGAGTGGGTCTCTGCCCCACGGCATACAAGCTGATTCACAGTCACCCCTGCCTCTCCCTACCCAGGCTGGTTTCTGCAAGCTCTTCCCTTGCAGCAGAGGTGGTTCATCTGCTCATAAAGGAGAACCCAATCTCCCATGGTTTCCACCGCAGTTTGTGAAGACAGAGCAGCAGATACACTGGTTCTCAATAAAGCAGGCTGCGCTGCCTGCAATGGCTGTGGCCAGCCCTCCCTGCCAGGGAGTCGCAGCCCTTGGCAGTAGCAGGCTGTAAAGAAGACATGGGCTGATTTCCCCCCCCCCCCCCCCAACATTCGCACCAGCTATTTCAGCACGAGTGGCTCAAACTCTGTTGCTGGCTGTACCATGCTGTAAGTTACTCGTTGTGCTGGTTGCATCATAGGCTTCTGCTGGCTCATAGGGGGCTGAGAGCCTTGGTGCTGTTTTCAAGAGCAGCTTAGGCTGTCAGGGCACGGCAGCTCCGCGGAAGCATGACTGTGGCTGAGATGGCCTCGTCCTGACTACTCTCACGGTGGCCCCGGCACCGAGAGCAGGGACCACAGGGCACCACATGCAGCAGCCCTGGCTGCTGCACCAGGTGAGCGGTCTGGTAGACACCGCTGAAATGCAGCACTTGGGAGTACACGCTGGGCTGTGTTTTCCTTTTTGTGTGCTATTACATGGAAGACATTTAAATGCAGCAATGCCCAAGCATTGGGAAGGGACCTACCTGCCTGACCTCAGAGGGCTGCTGTGTGGTATGTCGGGGTGCACGTTTACAGCACGCTTCCTGCCCTGTTCTCCTGCCTCAGATTGCTGCTGGAGCCCTGCCTCTTCCCGCAGGCAGGGCACCTGCGCTCCCTGCTCCGGGCATCAGCAGTGCTGGAGTGCAGCTGAGGACAGCCAGGTCCATGGAAAGCCTGCCTAATCAGGCATTTTGCTATTTGGCAGAAGTGACTGCATCGTGGGGAAGATGATTTTCAATCTGGTTCTTATCCAGACAGGACAGTATTGCTCTGTGTTACCTGAGGAAAAAAGCCTGCCCTTGCATCCACGGAGAAGAAAGTGTAAGGCCCTGAGTTGGCTTCAGCATGGACCATATGGAGGCAAGGTCTGAGGACTTCGGTCCTAGAGGTTTTACAGAGGTCCATGGAAGTTCAATCTGCCCTAATCAAAACCACAGTGACAAGGAGAAACCAACACACTGCAAACGTAAGCAAGTAAATGTTTAAGCATGTGTGTCAACATGATGATGTGTGGATATGAAAATGCATGTGTGAAGGGAATGAGTCAAGGTATGAAGTAGCATGTTTGAGAAGTAGCTCTTTAGATCTGCCTTCTACATGAGGTCTGTTGAGCATTTGTCCTGCCAGTTTGAGGAATCAGTCAATATGACTAAGGGCTGACAACCTGTAAGTGGGTTTTGTTTGTCAGAATGGTGTTTTAATTTTAGTAATCCATGGTTGATTCACATAGTGCTTGGTTTCTAAGATGCAGGCTTGCAAAAATCCCAAGAACTGCTTTCATACAGTTGATCAGAGAGAGGGACAAATCTCATCCTGGAACATTTATCCCTCAGTGCCCCCTTGGAATCTGGTTCAACATGCTAACCCAGCAAAGAAAAAAATTAAACAAACTTGCTTTTCTTGGCCATCTTTGTGCGTTGCATCAATTTACTGGAATATCAGACGAGCCCAAGAACCAACGTCAGCAGCGAGATCTGGTGGACTGAGGGCAGAGAGAAGGGACAGGTCCCTGTTGGCAAAAGCTGGGCATTAAACCAGCTCTGACTGTCATATATAATTTCACCCAACCCATTGCTTCAGACCTCTCCTGTCTTTGAGAGTGCAGTAAGGCAAATCACACCTGGTGTCTACTAAGAGCATGTAAATGAGGAGTTAATTAGAATCAATGAGCATGCTGCTATCTTGCAGCCCAGATTCCTACCTGCAATTTCCCCATATGGACAAGCACAGTGTTTGTAAGTGTGACTACCATTCTGACACAGATTTTTATATATAATGCAACACTGATTTCAATGGGAGTCATGCCCAAAGAGCAGAATTACACCCTCCATTAAAAACAGACCTAAAACCACTACCTGTAATCAGCGCTGCTAGGCATTGTTGTCCTCTGCTTTGGTTGTGGTTAGGCTTCCTTTTAAAGGCATTAGCACTGCTGGGATGAAATTTTATATGCCAGGTATCGTTTAGACTGATCTATTAAAAAAATCCACCAGAAAAAAAAAAAAGAAAAAAAAGAAAAGAAACATCTATTTCTAAGACTAACAGTAAGAAAATAAGAAGCTTTTTTTCCTTGTCCTTGTGAGGTTGTACCTGTATATTCTTACAGGGCTCTGGCTTGTTTCTGCATTAGAACAAGAAATTCAATGGTACAGAAGAGCATTATCAGGGCCCCTGCTTTTTCCAACCTTTTGAAAAAATATGCCCATATGTGTGTTAAAAAGCATTAGCTGGTTTCAGTTTACATGTGCTCAGTCGAGGGATCAGTACAGAAAGCCTCCAAAACCTCCATCTGCAGCAAGGTTGTGCTGGCAACCTGTGGACTGGCCACTCCTCACGTTGGAGTAGTTTTCTTGCCAAACACAACATTTTTTGGCAGATTTGCTTATTTAGAGACAGCGATGTATCGGTCCTTGCTGATGCATCCGCAGACATATCTCACTCTAGTGTACACACAAATCAGATGGCAACATGGGAAGTGCAAATTCAGGGCTTTCAGGAAGCAATGCTCAAAAGGACTCAATTCCAGAAACCTGCCAGGTTGACATTTGAAGGTAGGAGGGGGAGTTCAGGAGAAAACAAACAAAACCAAAAGCCCCCAAAGCCTAAAACAAGAACCAAACCTGAAAACATTTGAACCTCAAACCTAAATGTGGTGTCCAGCTTTGGTTTGTTTCTTTTCCCTTCGAACCTAAAAAAGGAATGATTTTCTGTAAGTGCGAGCCATGGGACTTCCCCCTTTACATGAGCATCACACTTTTTTGATGGAAACCCTCAGACCTCTGGGGCATGGGTACCTTTTCCTTGGTTGTACTTTCCTTCAGAAGCACCATCCACTTGCTCTGAGGCTCAGGTGAGCCCGTCTGTTGAATTCAGCTCCTTTGTCAATGTATCTTGTCTTCCACGTAGGGCACTGGGAGAGGGCGAAGACTGAGGGGAGGTCTGAGATCTAAATGTGCTCATGAAAATCCACAAGAAGAGACAAAGCAATCCTGCAGGACAGGTGGTGTGTTTCGCCTGTTCAGCAGGTGTGCTGCCCGCACCCATAGACACACAGGTTCCCTCTCTGGCATTCCACAGCCAAGCCCTGGTTTTCAGAAGCTGCTTGCAATCTTCAGAAGGTGGCTGCACCATGGTGAGGACCTTTAGAAGGTTGTAAGCACTACCAGCAACCCTAGGATTGCCTTTGGAAATATGTCTGAAGCGAGCATTTCTGGAGGAGCTCTCCTGAGCACTGAACCCTGTCCCTGCTGCCAAGGGAAAGATCTACCCCAGGGTAAGATAGCACACTGAGCAGTGGACACCCAGCATCACCAGCCCTGTTGGGTGAGCGTGGCTTTGCAACAGGCATGTGGAGAGGCGCAGGCTTGGACTCGCTGCCCCCATGGCACTGTGCATTTTCCAGCATCAGCACCCTGCTGTCACTGCCATGGAACTTCTCCCACCTAGCAGCCATGCCCCTGGACACCTCTGGGCACTGGCCACGCTGTTTGGGTCTCTCCCCACATAGTGGGCTCTCCGTGCAACCTGTCTCTGCCCTGTCCTCTGTCAGCCTGGCAGGGCTGCCTAGAGCCACCCTGCGTGCGCACTGCATGCCTCCATGGCCACCCAAAGGTGGGGAGATCTCATCTGTGGTTATCTTCTTTTTCTTGGCTACACTGTGGTGAGAACTCATCATCAATCAAAACTCCCCTTCCTCTATAATTTCCAAATGGCAGGGGACAAGCTGGGAGCAAAACATCTTACAGCTACTCTCTGTACACACAAGCTTGCACTTTGGGCTGATGACTTTCATCCCGTTTCCCCTATTCCAGTCCTTGGTGCCATCAGCTCTTCTTGTGCTGTAGCCTGAGCAATCTCTGTGGTGACTAGCCCTTCAAACCTGACCAAATCTGATGAGATCTTGTTTTCCTGCCGGGTAAACAAGACCACCTGTGTGAGGAGCATTGTTAATAACCTCTTTCCACCCTGCTTGCCTCCCCTTGTGGCACAACCCCCAACATCCTTTCCTTAGGTAAATCCTTACAACACTCAGATTAATCCCCTATTTCTCCAGGTTAATGGCCTTGCCTGGAGGACTGTAAGGACTGCCTTTCTTAAGTCCTCTGTCTACACAAAATAAATACCAATACCAATAAATACCAAATACCAAAATTAACCTACTGTGATAGCCTGGCATGAGATAGCCTTGGTAAACTTACTTTGCACTTTATCTCATTTTCCATTTACCGAGGTCAGGCTAGTTGACTGCTTGGAGATCTCAGCTCACATACCTCTCCAGCCTTGGTTTCTTAATGATAGCAACAACCTTTGCTACATGCCTCTCCACTGGTAGAAATTCTTACCACTGGACTCTGTTTTCACATGCCAGTTCCTGAACTTGGGGATTATGTCGCTCCTCATTTCCCCCTACCACCACCTACACATACAACCGCTGCCTTTTCAGCAAGGAGCGCAATCAGCTTTTCTGGTTTGCTTCTTCCTGGCCACAGCAGAAGGTGCCTACGAGCTCCTCATACCAGCCTCGTTTATGGCTGGACACATTTGTGTCAGTCCAAGCGTGGCCTCACAGGTTTCACTTATCGGAGCCAAGACAACTTAAGCCACGCATGGCTAGGTTACATCAAAGTGGCTGGCATGTCAGGGATATTCAGTGGAAAAAAAATGGGAAGGCTCTGGAGACCGAGGATGGGATAAGCAACATTTCGCTTCCCAAGCACCAGTCCCAGTGCAAGCAGATGACTGAACAGCATGCGAAAAGATCTCACACTCCTCTGCCTCTTACAGCTCCCCAGGTACTCCAGCGTGATGGCCGCTTTGACAGACCAGAGACCAACACGTTTCCTACACCCAGCAAATGCCTGCTCTGACACAAAGCCTGACCCCTGAGCTCATGCTCTTGTCACATCCATGTCAAACAAGAAGCCATCCTGCACTGCTGCTGCTGAGGGTTTGGGGTGGAGCATAGGGAAGGGGTCTTCAATACAGAATGAAAACACAAGTGTTTTTTTCTCCTTCGCTCCAAGAAGAAGTGACTGCTCAGCAGCAGGGCAGAGCCACTGTCAGCGGGGGCGTATGGACCACAGCAATATTGGACCTACAAGAGAGGCAACATCCTTATTCCCATACCTCCCTCTGTCTCCCGGAGTTGTGATTTTCTTAACTTTCAACTGACTTTCGACAGCATGGGGTCTGACGTATATCACCGATCAAATATGTTTGGTTTTTTCCCCAAACCAGATCCTCTTACACTGTCTTGCATCTTTGTGCAGCCACACACTGGCCGATCAGTGACAGACCTCCCAGATCTCAAATGCTATCTCAGTTTTAAGAGCAAGAGGTGTTAGAGTTAGCAGCTTCCTTTGCCTAGTGATTGCTGTCAAGAGCTTGCCCGTCCTTTCTGCCAGACCAGGGCCATCATGGGAACACACCAGAGGCCTAACCACAGCACAGTGGTATCTTTGGTGGCCTCCTCCAAAGGTTTCATTCCCCTGTTGGTTTGGGTACGTGCACGGGATGAGGGTGAACGCCAGAAGAGGGGAGGCCAGCAGTCGACGTCCTTGCAACACCTCCCTGCTCCTCTTTCCAGGAGAACTTCTGCATGCATCAAGGCAATGTACAAATTGAATTGCATCACGCAAAGTGCGTAAGTACAGAAAGGAAGCAGGCAGATATTTTTAAGCCTTGTCAGACCAATGGGCAAAACAGAGCATTCAGTGGTCTTGTTCATATGTTCCTCTTCTGTCACACACCAGCACTTCCCAATTCTCTGAAATCCAATTCATGAAGAAACAAATGCAGAAGTAACCTTTCAAATGTCGTGTTCTGCTGTCCCTAAGCCCTTTCCCACTAATTCTCATGCCCCTTGGTTCTTTTAGTGTATGGCCAAAAGTAGGAGTCATTCCCAGGAACAACAGTGTTTTAGAGGGAGCTGGTGAAGAAATAGCTGGAAAAGAAAGGCAAGAGAGAAGGCTCAGGTCACAACCCAGCATCAGAGAAATCCCTGTGGTGGAAAATAACCACCCAATCAAATAACTCAAAGCCACCACAGGGCTTTTCCTAACCTATCATACCTAGGATTTTGCCTAGTCTCAGTTTAAGTCATTCAAGCTGAGGAAGGTCATCCTTCAGCCTGGCAGGTCCTGGTGCTATAAGTGCTCCCCGATAAGCTAACAGGAATTTCTGAGCACCATTCCCATCCGCCTGCTTCCCCAGATTTCAGCTAGTGCCTCCAGCTCTTCCTCCCTTAAGTTTAGCTCTTGTGCCTGTACACAACCTGTGATTTCCTTAGGCAGCTTCAACATACTTGCAACTTGCTGGCAGAAGAAAGAGGAGACCCTACTCCCCAGCCTAGTTCCTTTCCCACCCTTATTTTTTACACTACCTCTAACCTTCACCTAACTCTATTTGGGCAGGATTGAGGGCCAAATGGGCTTTACGCTGCAGGCAGATGACCTTCATAGCAGGAGGTGGATGCATGCAGCTGGGAGGAGGGAAAGCTGGAGGGAAAGAGGAGGAGCAGCAGTTTTTGGAGGAGCCCAGTAGTTAATTTGCCACCACTGTAGTGTGGAAGCATGTGTTGCCTGTGTGAACCACATGTGTTTGGCCACATCTGCTGCTGTTCCAACACTAGGATCCTCAGCAGAGCTATGGCTGGGATTTCAAGATGTGCTGTGCTTTCTGTCCCAGAAGGTGAACTCCCTCTCCTGCAGCTATTACTCGTATTCCTTGCACCTGACACATCTTTTCTACAGCACAGACTGCAGTTATATTCCCCGGACTGTATCTTTTCACACAGAAAGGTGAAACCTGCTCTCAAAGCAGAAACCACTTTCAACACTTTAAATATTGCTGCTTCCACAATGCAGGAACAGCATCACTGTTTCAAAACCTGTAGCATGATGAAACGTTGTCCCCAAGCAGCTGGCCATGTTTAACCCACCACATCCCGCTAGGGCTTATCTTAACTGGCAAGTGCCAAGAACCTCCAAATTTAGCCTGCCAGTGGCTGTGAGTTGAGAGTGCTTGTAAGGCAGACTTGACGGGCCCTTCTGCTTGCAGGCACGACGCCCCTCTGATGGGCTCCTGCAGTCCCCCTGCCCCGATATGCTCAGAAAGGACACGGCCGCAACTGCTAGAAGCTCACAGAAAGAAAGTGGCAGAAAGGACAGCAATGCAGGCCCGCAAGATGCCTTCACCCTGCAGGTGGGGGCACAGTGCCAGCGCTGGCACACAACTGAAAATGAAAATGTCACTTGATTTACATTAAGAAGCAACCGGCTTGCCAGTTCTGGAGCCTCAGATCCACTGCTCGAGCCAAACCCCATGTCCACAGGAGCCAGCTGGGATTGCTTCACTGATGTCCCCAGGCTCGAAAGCAGGACTTGGAGCCTGCTGAGGAGGTCCCTGTCCCCACACACTCCTGTTTGCCAAAATGCCAGCTATAAACCTAATGGAGGGGCAGTAAAGATGAGTTTGCAGTTCCTAGTTTGCTAGATGCAGACATGGGAAGAGGTGATCATAGCTCTCGGCTCACCCAGGAGATGTTCCCTGTGTCACTGACCTTGCTGGTTGTCCCAAGCTGGCATTGCAAGGCTTCTTTCTGTCGTAAAGCAATTATCCTGCTTATCTTCTACCCTGCAGAATTATGGCTATTTGAAGCAGTTAGTCACAGGGGTGGTGGTGGTGGTGTATTTTTTACTTTTTCTTTTTAAATCTGTGTTAAAGAGGACTTTTGGAAGCATCCTGAGGGCTGTGGTAGGTGCCACAACGAACAGATCACACTCATTTTCCACCATTTCCCTTTCACCCTGGGCAGCAAGCCAGGCCCACTCTAGGACAGTTTGTGGAAGGAAGCAAGCCTGGAGAGAAAGGCGGATATTTCTGCAATGAAGTATGCTTTCTTGAATAAGAGGCCAAAGTCCAGTATTCCCTGAAACCAAGTTGGTTGCCCAGAGGCACTTCTTCTGCTGTCATCTCTAAAACTTGCTTCAGCCAAGCCCTTCAAAACCTCTCTCGCTACTCCCTGCATGACCCCATGTCTAGGCAAAAGCATCTCTGTGACTGCCTTTACCCCAAACATGGGCTGTGTTTGCAGCCAAGGCTCTCACCACCTTTTTCAGCTGTGCTTTCCTGGACAGGACAGAGGGAGGTGAAGCCCCCCCCCCGTCATTACCACGGGAAGTCAGGCAAAAAGCGAGGGTCACCACCCCACCAGGGTTAGCCAGACACAGCAAGGCAGAAAGCGCCCTGCCGTGCCTAGGGCGAAGGAATCACAGAGCCAGAAGCACCCGCTGCCACTGGGTGCCCATCTCCTGCTGCAGACATCCAGCCAGAGTGAGCGCAGCAGCCCCGAGCATCCTGCAATGGCGAGTGTTTCCCTTGCACGTGCATGTGGGGTCATGCAGTGCTGCCTCACCAGCAATCGCTGCTGGCCAGGTCCCAAGCAGACCTCATGTGGTGTTTTCTGCCCCTGTTTTGAATGCCCCTGTTACAGCGTATTATTATTTACTGGCCAGTGACAAAGACAGACATGCACCTGGGGACTGAGAATTAGGGTAAGCCCAGAAATATTCCCCACTCAAAAAAATGCCTGCTGTCATTACAGAGAAAAAAGTGCTATTAAAAGAATGAGAGACTGTTAAGGGGTTGGCACTGGTCCAAAATTAACATGGTTGAGGGCCCCAGAAGATCCTGTGGAAAGTCACCTTTGAACCTGTGGGGCAAAGAGAAGGTGACTAGGAGAAGTGAAAAATAAGAAGTCTAGATGTTCCCATGCAGCCCCATTTTGGGGACAGCTGTAGGATCCAGAACAGGGGCACTGCCATGTTTAAGAGGGTGCACCGTGCATTTTTAATGTTCACCTTCCAGCTCTTGGCCCGACCGCCTCGTAGTCCTGAGGCAATGTCCCCCAGGGTCTAAACCAGTACATAGCTCCAGTGCTGCAATACTACCCTTCACAGCCTCTGCAAATAGGAGCCCTCAACCCTGGGCTCATCTAGAAAGGCACATTTTTTTTAGTCAGAAAGAATTACCCTTTTTTTCCAGATGAATATGAAGGAAAATTCTGAGCCTAAGCAAGTGCTAACCACAGCGTCCAACACATGGCAGGGGCATGTCAGTGAGCTGCTCCAAGGTGGTACTTTCCAGGAGGCATATCCTGGCCATTGGTCCACCGCAGCCTAAATTTTCATTAAAAAAAAAATACAACAAAAACCCCAGAAAGGTGCAACATGGTAAGTCTTTAAGAACTCTTTGCATGGCTCAGCACCAGAAGGTCATTCTTGCAAAGGGGGAGCCCTCCTCCCCACACCATGGGGTGAGTCAGGGCAATGTTGTCCTGCACCATCTCCAGAGCTGGAGGTGCTCCCTGACGGAGAGCGCTCTCCTCACCCACCTCATGGGCATCCCATGGGACTCGCACAAGGAGATCCCTTTGGGATCAACGCATGCATCCAAGCCTGAAGACTGCTGCTTGCCCCACCCCAAGTTTGCAGCTTCCTGCTGATGGTTCCTGCTGCTGGCTCATCATCCTCTGTCTGTCAGCGGAGAGCCCTCAACATTTTTCTGTGACATCTTCAGATGTCACGTAACTGCGTTGCACGTCTTGGTTTCAGTTTTTAGGAAGCTGTAAGAGCTCAGGAACCAGGAAACAATTACGAGATCCAAAGATCTCAGTGCCACAGGCATTTTGTGCTGATGCAGAGGTGTTCTCCCATCTTCCTGTCCGTTTGGGGAATTGTGCAACTTTCCTCTCCGCTCTTCTGCCCTTCAGGCTGCAGCAGAAGCTGCTCCTCACAGATAGCCACCCAAAGGTCGGAGGGGTTTTCCGTCTCTCAGGCCAAAACCTTAGGAGATAAAAACTCCTCTTTGCTTTTAAGCACTGCACCAAGCCGAGTAAATTCAGAGTTGTCCTGTATAAAATAAAACAAAGCAAAGAAGCAGAAAAGGTCAGCAGGCACTGCTGGCAGTGCTGAGACTCTGGCAGCTTCTTTTCCCACTTCCTTTTCTCTTACTATTTTCTCTACCAGATGCTTCTCAGACTCCACATTTGCAGTGGGGTGCAGAGGAGCAGCAGATATCTGAATGGGCACAGCATACTAAACCACTGCAGCTGCCGGGGTTTGCTGATGCTCCCGCGCAGCCCTGTGCTCTCAGCTACCTGAAATCCCCCAGGACCGCGCTCCAGCCCCCCGCTCTCACTTGCCCCCAAATTCCCCAGGGACTCAGCTCTGACCCAATGCTACATTTGTGATTGCCCTGAAATCCCCCAGGACTGCAGCTCAAAAACTACCACTGCTTTCTCTCATAGGCACGGGGGGGGGATTTTTTTTTCCCCTTCAAGTAAGAGGTGCTGGTACCTTCTGGGGTGAACCGGGGCTCTGGAGACCTGGTGTGTGGCATGTCAAGTGATGGCTGGTCGGTAAAATGGTTCGGCCTCTGCAAAATGCAACCCCAGCCATGCTCAATCCTGTTTCTTGCTCCCGCTTCCTGCTGCTGCCCCTTCCTTGTGAATTCACTACACGCCCTCGGCCACCTAACCACCACCATTGTTTATATAAAGGATAAAGCAAGGCAACCGGATCACCAGGCGCCTCGAGACGCGACATAAAGCGGCACCGCTGGACATCGCAAAGACTAGTCCTGCTTTGGAAGAGGCTGGGGTCACCAGGAGGCTGGGGGCCGTGGGGGGAGCACAGCCCCAAAACACAGAAGGACGGGGCAGGCGCATAGGCAAAGACTCCCAGTAAAGGCTGGAGGCTCCGCACAGGCTGCAGTGAATGAATGCTGAAAAAGGAGGGGAAAGAAAAACCGAGGCTGGGGAAAGCCCCCCCCCCAGGTCTCCCCCCAGCACAGATGTTGAGCGGGGCCTGCAGACCGGGGCCTGCAGACCCGGCCCTGCTCCCACCCAGGCTGGGGCTCAGCCAGGAGGAGGGGGGCTGCTCACGCAACGAGTGAACGGTTTCAGCAGAAAAAGCAGGGGAAATGCTGAAAGCGCCTTTCATTTTTACTTGTTTTAAAATCAAATCAAATGGTTCATTTCCATGCGGCGGCTTCATTTCCATGCGGCGGCTTCATTTCCGAGTTGACTGTCGTGCCTCTGAGGGTGCCAAGAACGAGACAATCCCCCAGTGAAAGAAAACACCCGTCTCCCTCCCCAGCTCCCGGCCCCGCGGCCCGGGGACCGAACCCTCCGCCTCCGCAGGGGACGGCGCGGCCGTGACCGGGCGGCCGCGGGCGGGGGAGAGCGGGGCCCGCCGAGAGACGTCCCGGGCTCCCCCCGGAGCGGCCCCCTCGGGCCCGGCGGCTGGAGAGCTCCGCGGGGCCGGCGCCGGCGCCGGCTCCGGCTCGGCAAGGAGGGGCCTCCGCCGCCGGGCCGGTCGCGCCGCCCCGGGGGAGGCCGCGGAGGGTGAGCGGCCGGGCGGAGGCGCCTCAGGCGGGCACCGGCCGCCGAGGCCTGCGTACGCCCCGCCGAGCTGCATGTCCCCGGCGAGCCGCCTGCCGCTGCCGAGGAGGGACAGGCCCCGGCGGCCCCTGCTCGCAGGGCTGGCTGCGTAAGTACCCCCTGGGGCCGGGGAGAGGACGCCTCAGCCGCCGGCGCGGATTCCCGGCTGGGGCTCGGCAAGCCCTGCCATCCTTCCCAGCCTCCGCTTCTCCCGAGCAAGAGGGCCTCGCCGTGAGGCGCAGCAAACCCTGCGGAGGAGCGTGGGGTGGGGGTTTTTTTTTGGGGGGGCATCGCTGAAAGTACCCGCTGGGACAGCCAGCTCTGCCTGCACTAGCACCCGCTGGTGTAGTCGGCCCGTGGAGCAAGGCCAAGTACTGCCAGGCCCCCCGTGCTTATTGCCTCTGCCAGGCCCTGCGAAAACAGACGAGCTCGGCCTCACGTTATCCCCAGGGTACGAAAGCTGCTGGGAGCTGATCTAACCTTGCTCGTGCTGCGCTCAAAAATGTGGTGAACGTGGGTACGGTCACGTAACCTGCACACGTTTCTGCAGTCCTGCCCTTGCTTGTTGGTCCGTGACCCGGCCGCGATGTGCAGCGTCCTCCTGGGTGGAGGAGGTGGCCGGCTGCCCCGGCCCAGGGCTGGGCTGCCCGAGAGCTGCCATGCCCTTACCCACCGATGGGTGCACGTGGCCAGGGGTCCACAGGGAAGCACGTGCTTTGAGGAAATACATCGTCTGAGGGAGGCGCAGGTGCTAGGCTGGGTATCCAGCGTGCTGGAGCTTTGCAGTAGAGGCTCGTACTGAGCTGGGAAAGATTCTATTTTCAATCTCCCTGTCTTTTCTTTCACAGCGTTTTCTGCATTGAAGCAGTCCTGGGGCAAAAATTGTGTCCTAAGGCAATGGAAAACTATGTGGCGTCGATGGTGCTGAGCGCAGTTGGTGACACGCTGGGCTATTACAATGGGCGATGGGAGTTCCTGCAGAGTGGCCCAGCCATCCACAAGGAGCTGGCGGAGATGGGGGGACTCGGCAACTTCAGCATCCAGGGTTGGAAAGTCAGCGATGATACAGTGATGCATTTGGCCACGGCCGAAGCCCTGGTAGCTGCTGGGAAAAACCCAAGTTTAGCACATCTCTATTCCCTGATTGCAAAGAACTACAAGGAGTGCATGAATGACATGAAAGGCCGAGCTCCAGGTAACCCCTCTGTAATACTGTCTGGGCAGGGCTGTCCTCTCACTAACATCTCTCCCTTTCCTGCAGCTTGTTGCTGAGGCCCTGGCTCTGCTTTTGCCCCTTTATAGTGTTAACTGTATTTCATGTAACGGCAAAAGTTTTCCACACCCAGTACCTGTTTCAGGATGAACTAAAGAGAACAGAATAAGGCAAGCTGAAGTGGTTTGGGCTTCTCTGAACTAGATGAAAAAGATACTGTTTCGCCCACATTTACAAAACATTCTTACAGGCATGTTTGAGGCCTGGCCTTGAACTTGGGGGAAGGTGCTGGCATTTGTGCTGGGGATGTGCCTTTTCCTACACTCAGTGGATGAAAAAAGCAAATTCAACCATGTATAATGCACACCCTAAGATGCTGTGTTAAAGCAACACATTTAAACAGAGAATTAATACAGAACTTCTCGTAGGAAATGCAGTAAATTACACATACATTTGAAGGAACAAAGATCCTTGCTTGGAATAATTAAGTTTATTAAACCCCAAGTCTACTTCTGGCTAGCTCTGCATGTCTACTTTCTGTGACAGGACAGTCAGGCCACAATTGCCTTTTCTGAACTCTGTACTTCCATCATCTCTCTTTTCTCTGCATAGACACAATGGTGCTGAGTTTGCGTCACAGGCAGCTGGGACTGGCAGTGTGTCACAGTATTCAGGAAAGGCACTTGGCAGGCTGCAGCAGCCAAGCTGTATACGACATATTCCTGTAGTTCCTAGTTCACCCAGGCCTGCTGACCCAACTCTTCCCTGAGGACCCCGTCTGTCTCTGCGCTTATGGCCCAGCCTCTTCCGGATGCTTGAATTAAACTTAAATTGGACCTGCTGAGGCTGGGCCTCTAATTTGACTAGTGCAGGCAGCATGAAGTATTCAGGAAACACTTAGATTCAGCAATCCTATGCAAAGCCTATACATCGAAAAGAAATTGCCTAGACATGCCTATCTGGAGTGGCCAGAATATATAAGGAATTTTCTGGCTTGACATTAAACATGGGAAAGGCCAAATCCTGCATTGCTCTCTTAGGGCCACTGAGTGTAGTGTGACAGGGCTGTGCATTTCCAAGGTAAACCAGGTTGGAAACTTGAGCAGGAATTTATTCTGCTTACCTTTCCACAGTGAATTCCTACCTTCTTCCTCCTGTGAAGAACTAAACTATCAGTATTCTTTAACACAGATAGTCTCAGTTGTTGGAGTAGCCTAATTAATAAAATATTTAGGAAGGGGTAACGATGCTTGCCAGGATAGCAGAAGTCAGCAGGTTAAACTTCCGAGAGACTTGCTGCTGTTTTGGCAATGGACCATCTTATAGTTCCACCAGCTGATGGGGTCTGCCAAGGTGGACTAACCACAGCTGGCAGTAAGGCAGCACCTGGAAGCTATTTTTGCCTCAGCTATCTAAGTGTGGTGACTAAAAGCTGAGATGAAAAGGAGAAGAACCCAAAATTTAAATGTTAGTAATTAATAGCTAAGGCTAATAGCACACCTGCTGCAGTCCTGTGAGTAACTGAGCTGCAATATGCTCCAAAGGAGTTCCCATTTAGAAGTGAAGAATTTTAAAGTAAATTTGCTATGGACACTAATCGGAGTGACAAGGAAAGGTCAAGTTACCTAGGTAAACTAAGAAATGCAACTTCCATGGACACTTGTAACATTTTGGGGGAAGTGGGGAAAGTAACATGGAAAAAATTGAAGTCTGTTGGGGATGCTCTTGCAACAGTGTCCTGGAGTGTTTCTGCTGCAGCTGCAGGAAAGGCACTCAGCTCTGGAGAGCTTAAATACTGACACTTAACAGTTTAATGCCCACTGACATACTACCAAAGGGAATACCTAATCCACATCCTGAAAAGCTGCCTGCAGCCTGGAGTCTCCATGCTATATTGATAAATCTTAATGATAGAAGTTGCATGTCAATGATTTCTTTCAGCCATTCAGAGTAAATGGATTTTAACTGAGAACATAACCCAAGGTGATGCTGTTCTGGCCAAAGTAAGTACTCACTGGGGAATTGCAGCCCTTAAGGTTGAGAATGGAAAGTTGCTGCTGCAGCTTTCACCCAACAGAGAAGAGATTCCCCCAGAACAGTGGGGGAAAGTCACATTGCTCACCCACACAAGGGAGTCCAGGCCTGAAAACCAAAACCCACAGTAACAAAGGGATTCCCACAATGTTATGAGTCATCAGATGGCCACAGCAGGGTCCCTCAAGTATGCAGCCCCAGGAGAGAACTCACTGTTTTAATTCAATGGCAGGTTCATCCCTACATCCATTATTGCTATTTGTGATGTGCTACAGCCCCAAAAATTCATTGTTCTTTGCAGATAACGAAGCCAATTAATTAAGGGACACAAGCATGGACATACTTCTTTTTTCATGGTACAACTACATCTGCCTCCACAGCTCTCCAGGAAACCTTCTGCTTCGGAACTCTTGTCTTTCAGTCCAAGTTCTCTTCATGTGGAATTATTTACCACTATGTGGTCGTTTTAACTCACTTTTTTAAATGTGTGTTGATTGATCCCAAACAACTGTTATTATCTGTGCTCATTAAGAGTCTAAGAAAGTGGGGTGGAAGCCTATTCCAGAAATAGCATCCAGTTGTGCTTGAAGCTTTTTCAGGTTGTCTTTCTTCACGCACTGCTTTTTGCTTGTATTCTTTCCTTAGACCAGTACCCTCCTCAGGTTACTTTTAGTTTCTTACTCTTACTACAAAGGATTCCTAACCAGGATTTGGTAGATTTCCAAATCAGAACTTCCTGATTCAAAAACTCCTACACCAGTTTTTGGTTTTTTTAAACCTGTTTTTAAAAAAATGACCTGACAACATGATTTCAGGTTAGTCTTCCTAAATCAGCTTTCAAATGTTTTAGTATTTTAACTGTTTAGAAGCATGAGGATAAAACTTGTAATACTACATAAATCACAAGTCTTAGCTGTTGTATACTGTTTTACACAATTTTTTCCATTTGCAGGTTATCAGTAGTCATCTCCTAAAGTAACATGCACAGACTTAAAGCTGCAAGCAAATTGTATTGCAGAATAACCAGTCTTTCTTTACAGTTTAAGCCTTGTCATCTTCCTCATTTTCTTTTGACTACAGTTAATGCAAGAACAATCTCACTTTTTATCAAGGACTGAGTTGCCTGGTCTCAATCTGCCCAAACATGTCCTGCAGAAATGTCTTTCTCAAAGTTCCAGCAAGATTACTGAGTTCGTTTTGCTTTTGTTATGCAAATTTTGATTTTAAGCTACCTTACTCTCTTTGCTCTCTCCCCTTCCCCTTGTCTTCCTGGCAGAAGGTCTGTTTTACCAGGAACATATGAATAGGGTAATCAGCACAGCTTTTTAAAAATGTAGCTTTGTTTAAGTTGTTTTTAATGTCCTGTTAGAGGTCGTAAGTGCAATGCTTAGTATAGTCAGATTTTTGAAAAAATGCCTCAATTTTCTATTAATCATCATGAAGTTGGAAATTACACTGGTATCCCTCTTAATGATTTTGATACGTAGCAGCCAGCGCTGAATTAATAAACTACATGAAGAGCAGATTTAGAGGCCTGAACACATTCCCGCTTTGAGGCATCACAAAAACAAACTCCCAGGCAGTTCAGTTAGAGGTTGGTGGCAATCAGTCCTCACAGAGCCCGGTGCTGCCTAGACCAAATGCTCTGCCTGCTGCTTCTTCCAGCAGAGAAACGTGGCCCTGCAATTTTCACTCTGTAAATCACTGGGAAGAAGGATACGTAAGGAACATGTGGATAGATCCAGCAGTTGGCTGGCTGTGTGGCACCGCAAAACCAGCAAGTCTCATCTACTGGGAAGGGTGTGACAGTGGCGAGCAGATGGTGTGCCAGCACAGCATGCATGGAGGAAGCTGGTGAAATAGCAGGTCTGGTTCATGCCTGGGTTAAACTGTAGGCAATTCAGAGGAACTAAAGTGGCCTGACATTGTGGCCTGCGCTGATCGCAACTCATTTTTTCCAGTGCGGGAGACTTGCATAGGTCATTTCCATTCTCAAAGTTGATTTCAGTGACAGGCTTATGCAGGGCAAATAGCCCCACAGCTACAGGACTGAGCTGCTTTTTCAGCCTGAGACAACCATTCATGGGGAGCTGGTCCACTTGTTCACACTGCACGGAGGGCTGTAACCTGCACTGATCCAATAAGCCTATAATGTAACAACACTGTTGGAAAAGAAAGACACTGAGGACACTTAGACCAGCACGTGAGCTTATTCCTGGCAGCAGCCAGCCATTATTTATTTTTAGCATATGTCCAGAAGCCAGTCTTAAAGCTGTGCTTGGATATGGAGGTATTTCAGTTATAAGGGTGCTATAAATGCCATGTGCAGGTCAAATAGACTGCCATATACCAAATCCTACTGCCAAGCATATACGTGAAAGTACAGAAGTGAAGAGCTCTGCAGAGTACTTAGTGCAGTACCTAGCTGCGATTAGCAAGGTCCCAGAACATGGTGATTGAATTGCACCAAAGGTAATTGAATTGTAGAATTAGGTGAAGTTTCTTGACCAGGCTTCTTGCTTGCTACTCGATTGTATTTAGTTTGACTTTCAAAGTAACAGAGCATCTGCAAGTTTATCAGCTACCTGTCCCAGTTAGGCAGCAAAGTACAGGAGCAATGGTCTAATTTTGGGTGTGTGAAGATACCAACTGCTGCTGTTACCTTATGTGTCAGAGAGGACTGGGCACGTTGTGGTTAGAAGACTAGTCTTTTGAGTCCACTTTTGCCATTGTCCAACACATTAAAACTTATATGAAGTTGCTTGAAACCTGCCCTTGATTTATCTTTCTTGCTGGAAAAGAACTATTTCAGATTTGGCCAGGACAGAAGACTAGGAGAAAAAGGCAAGGGAGAAGAGAATCAAAGATAATTTAATGTTTCAAACCTGTTACCTCTTCCTTGCACACAAGCATTTGGGCGTAGCTCTAAAAACATGTTTCACGGTCTTAGCTGGGGAAGCTGGCTGGGCTCTGAAATTTGGTTGTGTGTGTGGAGATGGCTTTATCCTATGAATGTGCTGGACTAACAAGTGAATTTCTGAAGCAGCAGCACTGGAAGAAGCGGAGTATTTTCTTTAAAAAGTAAACAGCAGAACTATGAAAGAGATGGAGGTGGGCATGGGGGAGTTATGGTGTGGCTTCCCACCAGTAGTGAGGCAAAATCGGACTAGGGTGTCAGCTCAGAGCAGGAGAAAACTGAGGGACAAAGTATATACAATCTTGAATTGAGTGGAGCATGAAAAGTCATTATTTCTTGTCATGTAACAGTTAGAGGGGAATTTAAGAAAATTGTCAAATGGCAGTTTAAAACAAAAGGAAATGCTTTGCATAACAAAATCATGGCTACCATGGGATGTACAGGGAGTCTGAAGGCATGCATGGATTCAAGCTAAGGAGAACAGCTCATGGTGGCTAGGTCTGCTGGGGCTTATTGAACACACCACTTTGGATCCATCTTCTGGTTCAGGCAGGCTGTGCTCCTCTGTCTGCTGGAAGCCAGGCGGGCCCTCTTGGGGAAATATTGTACTTATCTCCTTTTTTATAGTATTTTTGTAGTTCTGTGTGAGTGGCTGTGTTTGAAGACGAGCTGGTAGGCGGGACAAACCTTTGGTCTCACCTAGTACACTGGTTCTTCAGCTTACTGAAGAGGAGTACAGTAGTAAAGCCAGTTATGCAGACATGTTGTGGTGAGGGAGATAACTACATTCATTGCTTTTTGATAAACTTGAACTGCAGCAAGGGAGATCTGGAAAACATTTCCTATCGGTGAGGCAGTGCGAAAGATTCCTGGGGAGCTTGTGGGGTCTCTGCCTTTAAATGTTGTGTAAAGAGGCTAAACAACTAAAAAAGTGGAGGTACTTAGCCTTGCCTTGGGTCAGAGATCCTCCAAACCTCCTTTTGGTTCTATTTATATATCTGTCTATCTAGATAGATGTGTACATAATATACCTAATATATATAGTATATATATTTTGTAAGTAAGTTATTAAATAAATATAATGAAATGTAAATATAAACAATGTAAATAAATCAGCAGTGGAGTGTTTCTTACCCCCTCTAGACGTCTAAATTATTTTCAAAACCAGGAATTTTCAGGTCTACTTGGGAGTATGCAGGATGCACCAGCAACTTAAGGCAGGATACGTATGTGAGCAGACAACTGACGCTTTTAAAGGGAAGCTCATATCCCTTATGCAGAGTAATGCTTCCTTCCCCATTACCTTGCCTGTCTTTTCTTGGTTCTCAAGCTATGTGACCCTATCTCCTACTGATGCATGTTTCTATTTATTTCTTTTCTTTCTTGGGCTCTGCCGCTCCTCTCCAGGTGCCATGTGTAAGGAAAATGTGCTGAAGCTGGATCCGGAGCGGCCAGACGGCTGGAGGATCCCGTTCAGCCCACGGGCAGGAGGCTGCGGGGCCGCCATGCGCTCCATGTGCATTGGGCTGCGTTTCTGTCACCGCGCTGAGCTGGACACCCTAGTACAAGTCAGCATTGAGAGCGGCCGAATGACCCACCACCATCCCACTGGTTACCTGGGGTCCCTGGCTTCGGCCCTCTTCACGGCTTTTGCAGTGAACGGCGTGCCCCCCCCAGCCTGGGGGAAGGGGCTGCTGGAGGTGCTGCCACGGGCAAAAGCCTATGTGCGGGACACTGGCTTCTTCGTGGAGGAGAACATGGGGCAATGGTGAGCTGCACTCCCAGCACTGGGTTTTGTTAAAATAAACCTCACGTACAAGAGGGTGAGCTCTGTTTATACTTAAGCTTCAGTAATCACATTTTGGTAAACTTCTAGAGCAGCACATGCCTGCTATGGGATCGAATCAGTTCAGAAAGTCTTTGAAGTCCCCCAGGGGAAAAATACCTCAAACTTATTTAGAAGAAAAAAAAAGAGGCAAACTGTGTTTGGGTCATGTAGTTGTAACATT
This sequence comes from Astur gentilis, assembly GCF_929443795.1. Classification (NCBI taxonomy): domain Eukaryota; kingdom Metazoa; phylum Chordata; class Aves; order Accipitriformes; family Accipitridae; genus Astur; species Astur gentilis. Next base: position 16,542,516 of record NC_064900.1, on the reverse strand, counting down.
TTTTGGATCCATTATGAGGTACCTAGACTTGTCATCTCAAGCAACTGTGACCTGATGAAAGATGGGAAGCAGGGCTGGGAAACAGCACCAGGCTTAGGGCTGAGCTCAGTTTGAAAGTTATAACCAAATCTGGCTGCAGATTCAGTGAGGCTCTGTGCACAGGGGCACAAAGAGACAGGGGTAGAGGTACTCTGAATTTGGGAGGATGACTCAGTTCTCGCTCTGAGCCTTGTGATTCCTGTGCAGTGCGACAGCAGCAGGTGCTGGGCTGCCTTCTCCCATGTGGCTGGAGGGAGGGGAAATCTAACTCACTGAAACACGTCCTTGTGCCTCTTACTGTAAATCATGTCCGTAGTTTGACAAATGGGAGACACCTACCATTTTGTCGAGCCATCTCTCCGAGCTTTTGATGTGGCATGTTTTCAGCTGGCACCCGGCGTGTCTGCGGACAGCTCGGGTATATGCTTCTGCCATGGGATACCTCTTACAGCCCCTCCATCCCGTCTCCTGTTTTGCAGGCATTACTTTGAAGAGCAATGGGAAAAATACCTGGCGGAGAGAGGCATATCAGACGGGGTCTCTCCACCCACCTTCCCTCCCAAGTATGGCGTGGAAGAGAGAGACTCGTTCTACACCTCCCTCAGCTACGACGGCTGGGGGGGCAGCAGCGGGCACGACGCCCCCATGATCGCCTACGATGCACTGCTGGGCGCAGGGGACTCCTGGGAAGAGCTGGCTCACCGGGCTTTCTTCCACGGCGGGGACAGCGACTCCACTGCCACCATTGCGGCTTGCTGGTGGGGGGCCATGCACGGCTTCCGGGGGGTCCCTGCCTCCCTCTATGCCCACCTGGAGTACAGGGACCGCCTGGAGCAGGTGGCCAAGGACTTGTACAACATCACCTAGGCAGGGGGGTGGCAGGGCCCCCCAGGGGCGCGCTTACCACACCTGTCGCTCCTGGTTCACTCAAGGTTTTGCAAAGTCAGTTTGCGAACCCACTGGCTTACAAACGTAAGCCAGAGCCAGACCTCCTTTTTCTGTTTGTGTGTGTTGGCTTCACCAGGGAGGCCATTTCAGAGCTAGCAGTTAGGGGTTTGTGGGTGGGGGGGAGCAGTTACGAGGTGGTTTGATGGGAGCACACAATGGTCCCTCAAGCAGCCAAGCCCTGAGACATCCCTCCTCTGCTGCTTGGCGGCTGCACATTGTCTGGGCCTCGAAAGGAGCAGGAGCACCCACTGCAGCATTGCTAGCCATGCTCCAGCAGCAGCACAGGCAGCAAAACCCACTCAAGCTGCCCCAAGCCAGGATCCTGCCCTTAAGAGCATGCCAGAGGGGGTCAGGGATGCATGCCTGACTGCAGGGATTGTACATGGGCTGGCAGCGATACCTCCCAGCAAACCTGCTCACTGCCTGGTACTGTCAACAGGGAATGCCAGGGACACCGCTTGCCATATAGGACTGAGCATTTGTAGAGCTAAAACCTCTGCTCTTTAGCACAGGGGCTATAGCAGATTGACCTCCTGGGGGCAGCGGGGCAGGGGGCAAACAGCTGCGTCTGGGGACAACAGAGTTTTCTCATACAATTATTTTAGCAAAGGATATTTTTTGTTTTAAATCAATGTGGAAAGAACCCCAAGCCCAACCTTACAGCTGTGTCAGCAGTGCATCTTGCACAATGTCACAGCACTTTTGCTATACAGGTAAGAATGTATCGCGCTACTTCCCTATTTCAGTCAATGTGGGAGTTCAAGACTACTGACCAAACCATTATTCAAGGTATAAGTGGGTAATGAGAATTAACAGGTTGCATTTTACATCAACTTAAGCAACTTCTGTAGTGAACTATATTCTTCTGCTTACATCAAGGTTACTAAAGATCATTTGCTTACCATTTGCTATGGATCATTCCATAAAGTGTTTTTTCTTCAAATCCAGACTACGACACAGCGAAGTACTTCCTTACTATTTCCAGAGCAATTTCAAGAACGGTGTATCCCATTCAATAAATAGACCTGACATGCCTCTCTTAAATGTTATGTTCTATTATGGGATGAATTGAGGGATGGGAAGGAGAAGTGTGAAGAGCCAGAGGGTGCAAGGTGTCTGCAAGCTCCAGCCTGCGAGAGAGGAGATGCGCTACTGGGCCGGGAGGAGAGTTAATGCATCAGGGAACAGGGGTGGTCAGAGAGGCTGCCTAAACATGGGAGTTCAGCACACCTTTATGCAGGGAGTGCACATAAAAGCATAATGAAAGCCCAAATCTGACAAAAACCAGCAGCAATAGGATTCACAATTTCAACACAGTTTACTACAGCTCTCAGGTGTGTTGTATAAAACATGTTTTAGTGCAACATAGTACAAAGTTTTTGTTGTGTTTTTTTTTAAAAAAAAATCCCAAACATTTTTCCACATCATGCATGGATAGGGTGTCTCTCTTCTTGGGTTTGTTACAGAAAGTTACAGCAGAGAGAGTGGTTTGAAAAGCTTCGTGTTAAAACTCATTACAGGAAGAGTCTGCCTTATAAAAACAGAAGTTTGAGACTGGGCAACACGCCAGAGCAATGGAGAAATGTCACCGGCAAGGTAGATTCAGGGACCACCGTGGGGGAGACTTCCCGGAAAAGCCTGGGCTCAGCGTAGGAACCGCTGGGCTGGGAAGAGACCCGTTCCAGCCAGGGGGAGGGGGCCATGAGACAGCCATCCAGCAGAACCCTGCTGTCGGGCAGACACACTGTTGAGAAGGAATTGGCTTGTATGCAGCACAGTACTCTCCCAGGAAAGAACGGCTCCCACTGACTTCATTTTCTCTTTTTTCCTTTAAAGCTGAAATGAGTTGCAGTTCCTGCCCGGGAGCAGTATGTACAGGAGATACTACATTTACGAAACAATACCCACTGGCTGCAGTTGCTGCTCTTTGCACCTAGGTTCTTCATTCCCATTCACTTCTCATCACACTCCTCTCTTTGCAGACGCCTTATCCAGAATGGGAAGACAAGTGTGTGGGTGTCTGATACATATATATATATATAGGAGTGTGATATTATGCATATGCTGGGGCCAGTAAGCAGTCATGTTCCAAGGAGGCAGACTTTGCAGAGGGAGGAGTAAAATTTGGGCTTCCCAGCGGAAGAAGAAACCAATGCCGTTCTGGTGGAGAAGCAGAGGTGGCTGACTTCGAACACCCTGGCACGGGATGGTCTGTGGCCATGTGGGTCCTCTCCCAAGTGGGAGAGGATGCGCGGTGCAGATCTCCCACCTGAGGCTTTGCCACCTCTGAAACATCAAGGCATCAGGGTCTAACTGACAAGTGCTACAGAGCATCTGCTGAGGTCCCCTTCTCTTCACAAAGAGCAGTCCAACCCTCCTGAAAAGGATGGTGGCTGTGGGTATGGCACCTCTCTCACACAAGGTGGGGTGGTCTTGCAGCTGTGCCCATCCATCCACCCCTGTTGGCTTCAGCCATGCTGCAAAAAACAAATGGCCGGATTTGCCAGGAAGACATCAAGGAAGACAACAAAAGGCCATTTTTGGCAAATATTTTCTTCCGCCAGACATAACGCTTAGGGCGTATGGGGGAGGAGGCGGTTTCCTCCACAGGACAGGGCAGGGGTACTTGGCATTACGGGGTATGGGAGCTCAGGTGCTCCACACGGCTAGAGCCCTGGTTTGGTTCACAAGAGCCATATCTTTCACAGAAAGAACAGCATTTCCTGCCACAGCGACTGCCTAGGACAAGAGCAGGTGACTTTGCCAGGAGGGGGAGCTTATGGAGAAATGGTTTCTCCTCCTAAAGTCCCAGAAACGAAAACCAGCAGATGCACGAACACACGCAGGGGAAGATTTCTCTTGGTCCATGGGGGCAGGGAAGCCCCCAGGGTGCCGATGCGGTGCAGGCTCCTTGCCTTGTCCAAGCTCGCGCTGGGAAGTAGTGCAAGCCTCAGGGAAACCCGTGACACACGGTGGTGAACTGCATGTCCCCGCTGCGTGGCATGCCTGTAACTGGGCTTGAACCCTGGCTGAACCATCCAGGGGCCGTGAACCCAACCCATGGAGCTTCCCCTTTTCCCCTTCCTAGAGTCATTACTTTGGTCATGTTGAAGTCTTCAGAGACTGGATCCAGCCATCCGTCCCCACACGACTGGGGCACAGAGGGAACCCGCCTCATCAGAGGTGGCAGCATGGACACCAGGGAGGAGCACGACTCTGGTAAGCTGGACTGTACAAGGACCCTCTTTGCTACCAACAAAGTCAGGGCTTTCAGGTGTCCTCCCTCCATCCCCCCCCTTCAGTTCCTGGAGACAAACTAAATTGCTTTTGTCCTGACCGCAAGCGCACCAAATATTCAGTCTCTCCAAGACCTGTGAACGTTCCCAAAAGGTGAATTGCTCCCTCCTGAAAGAACAGTAAGATGGAGGCAAGAAGATGCTGAGGCTACAGCCAGTCTTTGAGGTGGACCTCCCGATAGCCCAGCTAGCCCCTCTAGAGGTGGACCTAGCTTTATCTGTTTTGGAAGAGGGAGGAGCTAGCTCAGCACACCTCGGGAAAGGACCTTCTTCACCGTGGCACCGAGTCCGAGGAGGAAAACCAGTCTGTTTTGGAAAACTCATAACATTTACTTCCAAAGAGATTGTCCCAGGACCAAACACCCCCTGGGAACACCTCACTGTGTGGAGGGCGGGGGAAGCCTACAGTTCTTTGAGTGACCGAAAAAGAAATGACAACAAAAAAGTAATGGCCCAAAAGACAGCAACTGATGGGAGCAAAATTAATCCAAGAGGAACATCTGCTATATACAGCAAGCGCAGGGACCCTCTGTCCATTGGGGTGAGGGGATGCGTTCCCACAGGTGCTGGAGGAAGCCTCGGACTTTCCCATCTCCGCTGGCTGGGTGCTCCGCAGAGCTCAGCTGCCATGTCAGAGCACAGACATTGAAAGAAATGAAACAAGAACAACAAAACCCACTCTGTTTCTCCGGGTTCCTGGTGCGTCTCTGCTTCTCTCTCTTGCTGCACATCCCCCCAGGTGCTTCTGCCTCTTTAGTCCATGGTTCCTGGGTGGATGCTGAGGACTGGCGGCTCAAGGCAAGTGGGAGAGTAGTTGAGGTGAGGCTCTTTGATCCACAGCAAGGGGACCCCGTTCTTGCCCTCCGAGTTCTTGCCGGAGTTTCGGCTCTTGAACCGCACCAGGAGGATGGTGATGATCAAGATGCCAAAGATGGGGAAGGGGTAGAAGAACACAAAATAGAAGAGGGCGTCGTTGGAGCAGATGACAGACTGCAGGGTGGAGCCTGGAAAGAGACACAGGACAGTCACATTTCATGGCTTCTCTGCAACGCAGGGCCTACAAACTTCTTTGGAAACACACAAAACCAGATGCTTATTGATCTGTATCAATGCAGGAGGTGGGGCACTGAGAAAAATACCAGTATCGGAAAACAGAGCAGCAGAAGAAAGTTATTGCAGGGCATGTTTTGGCTTTATCCCCCCAAGAGTTTCAAGAGTGCTAGAGAGAGTCCTCTCTGGTACAGATTTTTCGGTATCTATTTATAAAGTGGGGAAGCCTCGCAAAACGTTGATTCCCTCAGCGGTGGTACACGTAGGCAGCACCCCAGGGCATCTCCCTTAAGGGCCCACAAAACTCTCATCACCTCTGTCATCTCTGGGGCCTCTAAACCATCCGATGTGTTCAAGAGCTGCTGGGAGGAGACCCTTGTGCCACAGCCTGCACCCTTGTGCAGAGCTAAGCCAACTTCCAGGGTGTTTCCCAAATGGGAAGGTTAAACCCCAGTAGGGGGCAATGTCCGCCCCCACTGACTCCAGACACAGCAGCCAGTAAGTGCTGTGGGGTGGGCAGCCCCGGCACAGAGCTAAGTGCAGCGTGGATGCTCAAGCCCAAGCAAGAGCTGGGCTACAAGCCATCAAGCTGGCTGGAAAAGCGCCGGCACCACAGACTTGCCCTGGCGCAGGCGAGACCTAGTCCCACTCAACTCGGCCTTTTATCTTGGTTGAACCAAAGACGCAGGGGATGCCAGGGCCATGCCCCCAAGAGGGTCATCGCCTCTTCTCACCTGCATCCTGCACGTGAACGGCGACTGTCCCTGACTCCTCTTCTGCCAGCCGGTACCACAGGCCGTTGGGGTCCGCCAGCCACTCCTCCACGTGGCACGAGTAGTTGCCGGTGTCAGCACCGCCAGCCTGCAGCACCGTCAGCCGGAAAAGCACCGCCGAGAGCCTCTGGAAGCGCAGGCGGCCCTCCCAGCGACCGGCCTCGGGGCTGAAGACGGCATCGGGGCCCACGCTCAGCACCGCCTCCCTCTCCTCCTCCTCTTCCTCGTCCTCCTCCGCGCGGCTGCCCGCCTCTTTAGCCCGCAGGTTGTACCACGTCACCGCAAAGTGGGACTCTGGGCTGGAGCGGGACAGAATGCTGCAGTCCAGCGGGAAGGACTCCTTCTCCTGCACTGTGAGGTTGGCGGTGGCTGTGTCCACCTGCAAGGTGGGATCTGAGATGACAAAAGGGGAGCGGTGAGCACTGAGCAAAATGCTGCTACCAAAGGCACCCTGCCCCGGCGCAAACAGACTGTCACAGCCCTGGTGCTGGGCGAAACCCAAAGGCTTGACAAGGCCTGCCAAGTCCCACAAGTACCTCTGTGGTCAACCCTGCAGGCTCAGCATCCTCCCCTCACTGCACGCCGCCCGGCACAGGGTCCAACAGGAGCTGGCTGTGAGTGCCGTGCTACCGCCCTGCCAGTGCGGACCCTCACACCAACTAACGGGCATGCGTGTGAAAGGAGAAAGCTGCTGCAGCTCATCCAGATGTGCTGCAAGAACACAGCAGGAAATACCGAGGTTTGATGCACGCGCTGAGGAGCAATGTACTACTGCTTCCCAGCTACCGGTACAAAGAGCATTGCACTCATGCTTTTTTTTTTTATTTCTTCGAGAGTGCTCAAAGGACTTGAAAATCAGTATGACAGAAGAGGAGAGGATTTTTTTCCAGCAATTTGAGAAGTTATTTAGGTAAGAAGTTCCTCCATGGAGACGTCCTCAGCACAGACACAGCAAGGATGCTCCCAAAAGTCTCCCTCTCATTTTTTTCCTCTAGTGCTTGCTGCAAGGCTAAAGAGATGTTTTTACCTAACTGAGATACAGTGGCCAGAATCTAAGATGAGTTGATTAAAGGCTGACTTCAAGAGCAATTAACATTTGGTTTAGTCATCATGCCAGGGAATACATACTCCAGGGATCGTAATCAGTCTGGATCTAAGCTTTCATTTAAAGATTAAAAAGCCCTTTCTGATGAGGGACCTGAGCAGGAAGGGCAAGCCGATAGCTTGCCAAAGAGAGAGGAGCTTTCTCTTCCAGTGAAGACAGCTGGGCAAGCCCTCCCTTGTGCACACCCCGGGCATCCCTGCAGGAGGGGGCTGCTGTCCCCCAGCTCTCATCAGCTGTGGGGCTGCTGTGCCCAGCGGGGCTTCTCATTACAGCACCTGCCCTACACTTTTTAAGTGGTCCCATAAGGAAAATCTTCATTAAGGCCAGAGCTCTTCAGGCCATAGGCAATACAAGTCTTTTCAGTTCACATCTTCCCCGGGAAGACTCAGCAGAAACAGGAATGAGGTAGGTCCTGAGATTTTAGGGACTAGTGAGGTAAAAAGGAGGAAGGGAAGGAAATGGCTTGTCAAAACCAACACAAAGCCTCCCCCACCTCAGCAGGTTAAGCAGAAAGAGACAACTGCTGTCTGAAGGTGCTGAGAGGTTTTTTTCCCCCCTTTGTGGATGATTATAGTCCTGAATGATGAGCATGAAGATCCTCACTAATGACACATGAGTCACAAGCAAGATTAGTCATTTTGTTAAGTACTGGCTGCTATGAAAGAAAAACAAACAACAACAAAGCACTTTTAGGAAAAAATTATCTTGAATTAGTGCACCTGCAACTCCCTCTCTTCTTCCCACTCCACATCCTTCCACAATTCAAAATGAGCCTCAAGGATTTCCCCTGCCTCTCATTGCCCCCTCCATCAGGACTGGCAATTCTCAGCCCAGATGAAGAGCTACACTTACAACTGTGTGGGCATGCAGGGTACAGGGATTGCCTGGCGGCAGGGTGTCTCTGCTCAAGCCATCTTGGCCAGCAAAGTTTCCCAAGCAAGGACCTGGCGGATAAGGGCTGTGCTGTCCTGAGAGAGTTCCACCTTCACAGTACAAATCTTTTCTGCCAGGAGTGACCACTAAAACCTTTCCAGAATTTGACCCTTCTGCCAGCTCCGTTGCAGAGTTACGAGGCTGACACCTTGCTGAAATGGGCTGGCATAAAGCACCACAGCAGTACTTGCAGAGTGGTTGCTTTACATGCTGGAAAGTACCCAGCAGATGAGGACCATAACTATTATTTGACCCACAGCCTTTAAGACAGACACTTAATCTTGAGTCATTTGTCTCAAAAATAGGGAATCCGTATCTTCCAAGGTAAATTGTCTTTGCAGCTTATCTGTTGTTAAAACAGACGAAACTTAGCAGAGCACCTGGGAATCTGCTTTTGAGGGCTTAGGAGTCCACAAGTGCTGGTCAGTCTTTAAAAACCACCTTTTAGAAGCACAGGAGCAGGCAATTCCACTGTGTTGTAAATCAAGCAAGCAAGGCAGAAGACCAGCTTGGCTGAACAGGGAACTCCTTGTGGAGCTTGAGAGGAAAAAGAAATTGTATGATCTCTGGAAGCAAGGTCAGGCTTCACAGGAAGATTACAGGGCTCTAGTTTGTATATGCAGGGAGAAGACAAAAAAGGCCAAAACTCAGTTAAAGAGGTGAAACTGGCCAGTGTTGTGTCAGATAACAAGAAGGGCTTTTTTAAGTATGTTAACAAGAGGAGGTCTGAAGAAAACCATTGGACCAATACTTGTTGAAGATGGTCACCCGTCTAATAGGGATGAGGAAAAAGCGGAGGCATTCAATGCTTTTTTTTCCTCAGTGCCTAATAATACTCATAGACCTTGGGCTCTCCCCCTGAGTCAGAGGACCATGAGTGTGGGAACAGTGACTTTCCATTTGTGGACACTGAAACCGTAAGGGACCAGCTGTATCAGCTGAATGTTCACAAGTCCATGGGGCCTGATGGGATTCATCCCAGAGTATTGAAGGAGCTAGCGGATGTTATGGCAGGACCCCTCTCGATCATCTACCAAAGGTCTTGGGAGCCTGGGGAGGTCCCGGCTGACTGGAAGCTAGCCAGTGATCTTCCAATCTACATAAAAAACGTGAGGGAAGACCCAGGGAACTACAGACCTGTTAGTCTAAGGTCAGTTCCTAGAAAAATTATGGAGACAGTTACACTGGGTAAAAGGCATTTAAAGAATAATGCAATCATCAGGCACAGTCAACATGGGTTCACAAAGGGAAAGTCCCGTTTTACTAATTTGATACCCTTCTATGATAAGGTCACCCACCTACTGGATGAAGGGAAGGTGGTAGATGTAGTTTTTCTGAATTTTAGTAAGGCTTTTGATACCGTCCCTCACAGCATCCTTCTGGACAAGTTGTCCAACTGTGAGATAAGCAGTGTGCTGGGTGAAGAACTGGCTGAAGGACAGAGCTCAAAGGGTTGTAGTCAATGGGGCTACATGTGGCTGGTGACCGGTCACCAGCGGTGTTTCTCAGGGCTTAGTTCTAGGGTCAGTCCTGTTCAAAAAAGACCTGGATGCAGGCATTGAATGCACCATTAGCAAGTTTGCTAATGATACCAAACTGGGAGGTGCTGTTGACTCTCTCGAGGGACAAGATGCCTAGCAGAGGGATCCAGACAGATTGGAGCATTGGACAATGATTAATGGGATGAAATTTAATAACTCTGTCCTGGATTCTGCACCTAGGACAGAGTAATGCCAGGCACAAGTATAAATCGGGAGAGGAGTGGCTGGAGAGCAGTCCTGCAGAAAGGGGTCTGGGGGTGCTGGTCGGCAGCAGGCTCAATATGAGTTCAGCAGTGTGCCCTGGCAGCCAAGAGGGCAAACTGAATCCTGGGGTGCATCAAATACAGCATAGCCAGCCAGTCAAAAGAGGTGATTATCCTGCTGTGTTCAGCATTGGTGCAGCCTCACCTTGAGAGCTGCGTGCAGTTCTGGGCCCCACAATTTGAGAAGGATGTTAAGGTCCTTGAATGCATCCAGAGGAGGGAACAAAGCTGGTGAAAGGGCTGGAAGGCATGTCCTATGAGGAGCAGCTAAGGACTTTGGGTTTGTCCAGTTTGGAGAAAAGGAGGCTGAGGGGCAACCTCACTGCTCTCTGCAGCATCCTGAGGAAGGGAAGTAGAGAGGGAGGTGCTGATCTCTTCTCTCTGGGATCCAGTGAGAAGATGCGTGGGAATGGTCCAAAGCTGTGCCAGGGCAGGTTTAGACTGGATAAGAGGAAGCATAACTTTACCAACAGAGTGGTCAAACTCTGGAACAGGCTTCCTAGGGAGGTGGCCAATGCCCCATCCCTGTCAGTGTTTAAGAGGCATTTGGACAATGCCCTTAATAACATGCTTTAATTTTTGGTCAGCCCTGAAGTGGTCAGGCAGTTGGACTAGATGATCATTGTAGGTCCCTTCCAACTGAAAAAGTCTAGTCTAGTCTATGCTATGCTATTCTACTCACAATCCTTTGAAACTGGACTTTCCTCCCTGGTTTGAACTTCTGTAGCACTTTTTTCCCCACGAGCTCTGGAAAGAACAAGAAGCACCTGTGGCAATCCGACACCTGCCTCCCTGTGTCTGGGCATGGCCAAAACGGTGGTGTTAGGCAGCAGGATTTGCCTCAACCACTACCACCAGCAAGAGAGTGGCCAGGAAGCCCGTAAGGAACCCCTTGTCCATATAGAGGCAGGCTCCTCATAGCCAACTCCTGCCCCATCAAGAAGCCTGAGCCCTTGACCCAACTGACAGATGAACCCTGGGAGCTGCACACCCCACAGAATGGGGAGCAGCAGCATGAGAAACTGTCTTGACACCAGCAAGGGTCTTGACCTCCTCTGCTACCCTCTTTTCATGCAAGGACCTTGCCCCTGGGGTGCATGCCTGGGAAGCACAGATAGCTTCTCCCATCTCATTCTCAATCAAAATGTGAATAAAATTGGAAGCATATCCTACTGAATCTGCCAAAAGTGCTGTAAAAAAATAAATATGCAGATGCAGTGGTGCCAAAATTCCAAGCCCATCTAGCTGTGTCTGCAGGGCTTGCCCTGTGCTTCTTCCAGAAAAGTAAGGGTGCACCCAAGAAGACATGCAAGAAAGCATCAGCATGGTCTGTAGTGCAGCAGTCCTGCACTCTGCCCTGACCCACTGTTGACGGCAGACAGATGGTGACTCATGCATTCAGTCCAAAAGGGCAGAGCGCTGCTCAAAGTTGTTGGCACAAGATCCTCCTCACCTGGCTGCTTGACAGTGAGGGTGATGAGTCCGGAGAGGTCCTCTGCCCGCTTGTACCAGCGGTCGCTGGGGTCGAGGAGCCACTCCTCCACGCGGCAGTCATAGGCCCCACTGTCCCGCACGGTGGCATTTTGGATGGAGAGGTGGTAGAGACCCGGGGAGGGGCTCTCCAGGTGCAGCCGGCTCCGCAGGTCACCCAGTGCTGCCAGGTCCCCATAGTGCAGGGTGCTCTGCCGGCTCAGCCGGACCACCGCCTCCTTCTCTGGGTGGCCCGGCCGCCAGACGTACCACTCCACCGAGAGCTGGGACGAGGGGCTGGTCCGGCTGCTGACCAGGCACTCCAGGGTCACCCACTGGTTCTCCAGCACTGTGATGTTCTTGTAGGTCTGGTTTACCTGCAGGCGGTTATCTACGGGAAAAGGCCATTAGAAAGGTAATGTGACTGAGGGCTGCAAGGGTCCTTTGCCTCCCTACAAACCCTTCTCCCATGGCCATGACCCTGGGGTGTGATGAAAGAAATAAGGAAGGTGAGGGAAAAAATTATGGGAGAAAACAAAAATGTAGAGGAGGAAAAGAAAATAGAACTTGTGGTTTTTAGGGTCTTCTGAAAAACTCAGGCTACCCACCAACAATGCCCCATTCAGCACAGGGAGCTGGAAACCCACAATCTCCCAGTAGGACCTGGGAGGTCCTAAGTGCACAGACATCTTGTGAGGGGAGGTCACACCTCAATCTTTTCTCATCCTCTTCCAGGGGCAGAGCAGTAGCTCGGTCACACCCCAACCAGTAAGCCCTCCTGTTGTGGGAAAAGGGAAAAAAGCACGGCAGAGAATGGACAGCTGATTACAGGGAACCACGACTGCAAAACGAGAAGTAGCATGAGGGCAAAGTCACAAATGGTGTTTTGCTGCCTTGGGAATGTCCCTGGTTTTTGCTCCACAATTTCATTGATAAAACGGGTGGGGGGGGTGACTGCAATTAGCTCTTTTATGTGAAATGACGTGTTGTACACTCCTAACTCCTGCATGACTTCTTTCCAGGGGCACAGTCTGGACTTCCCTGGTATGGCTGCTGCAGCAAGCGACAGGCACTGTACTTCCCAGAGAGAGGTGGGTGATGCAAAGCAGGGGGCAGATCACAGCTCCCCGCTCCCTGACCACCCCACAGACATCTCGGGACTGGAGGCAGAAACAAGGAGCTGGGACCGGCAGTGAGCAGAATGCTGTGGCCTGCTGCACGTCCTGTGTGACCTGGCAAAGCTGTGCTGGGGACCATACTCAATATCCCTCTTGTACCCCCATCCACAGAGCTTGTGCCCAGCTAACCGAATCCAGACAGAGAAAATGCATTAAGCATCTTAGTCGAGCCCTGCTATCCAGGTGCGTCCCTCCTGCCTGAGAGATTTTATCCTCCAGAAACAGTCACCCAGAACAAGTGGGGACAAGGCAGGTTTCCTTGTGAAGTACCAATGCTCTGCCTCAGCAACGCACATGGGGTCCAGGCTGCTCTCAGAGATGGTGCTTGCTTCCGTGCCTCCGCCCTTTGCACAAAATGAGGGCTCTGTCCCCAGCCTGTGGGGGCCATCTTTAGCTCCTCCATCAGCCCACCTTTACCGGTGATGTCTGCTGCCACGGAAACCACCAGCAGAGCAGATTTCTCCTTTTCTGGCAGCTAGCTCCCCACCTCATTAAACTCGTTACTCACATCTCGTGCACAGTGCAGAGGGAAAAGAGACAAGGCTCCACATGCCTGCCAGGATACAGGCACGGAGTAAAATTAAACTGTGTGCAAAACATAAAAATGCTTTCCCAGGCAGGCACACACCAGTTCTCTCTCAGTAGGTCGCTAGTCGACACTCTTGCTACGTGACGCTCTTGAGGATAAAGAAACCTGGCTGGATACAGTGGCATTCTAGATCGTGGGGGATGGACAGCCTTCATGTGGGGACACTGAAATGCACGCCCACTCAGCCTAGGTGGAGAAGGGTCACATCAAAGGGGGAGAACATCCCTCCATGCAGGGACACGCAGGCATGATGATGCAAGGAGGGGGTGACAAGGCTGTAGCGGAGAGAAGAGCAGAGGATCCCCGTTGCCCCAGAAAAGCTCGGCGAGCTCACAAGCCGTGCGCAAGAGCTGATGCGAAGAGGACCCCACCGGCGCAGCACGTTGTACCTGGCTGCTTGACGGTGACCTCCGTCCGCCCCGACACCTCCTCTGCCAGCTTGTACCAGGCGTGGTTGGGGCTGAGCAGCCACTCCTCCACGTGGCAGTAGTAGCTGCCGCTGTCTCGGACCTCTGCCCGCTGCACTGTCAGGCTGAAGAGCCCCCCCGACGCCGAGCGCTCAAACTGCAGCCGGCCCCGCAGCCCCTCCTCTTCTGCGTAGGTGCCGTACTCGAAGGCCGAGCTGTGGGTCGTCTTCAGGATGAGCTTGCCATCGGCGTCAGAGGGCTTGTGGACGTACCACAGCACGGCGAAGTGCGAGTCGGGGCTGGTCTGGGATTTCACTGAGCAGTTGAGGGGGATGGGCCGGTTTTCCACCAGAGTGATGCTCCGCTTCGACTTGCTCACCTGCAGCTTGGTCACTGCGAGGGAGGAACAGAGAGGGATGAGGAGAGGTGGGTCATTAACAGAGAAAAGAAACTCACCTTATCTGGGGACGGCCAGAGTCCTCCCCCAACTACAGGCATGGCTGCTCTTGCCTGGGTCCCACTTGCACTGGACCTTTAAAAGAAAGGCATTTTGCTGTTCTCCTAACTAATCTTCTCTCTTCTTTCACCCCTACTCTACTCCTGGATCCTCCCACCACATCCCTCAGCAAGAGGCTGCTTTTTCACAGTTTGTCCTTTAAAAGATTCCCTTTCTTAGTTTACCGTGGTCTGAGACACCAAACCTAGCAAGAAGACTACACCCAAACTCAGTGGGTTTTTTCATTGTGAAATCATACCACTTGTACCTCAGGGCAATGAGCTGTTGACCCGTTCCAGAGAAAACCACTTCCAGGAAGAGTGAATTAAACAAGACTCTACTGCTGTCACATGCCAGCCATCTCAGTGACATGTAACCCACAGACACGCAATAGCTAGGGGAGCAAACGCAGGCACAACTGGAAAAGAAGAAAGAGCACCAGACTGGAAAGGATCAGCAGGGAGCAAGCTCTGCTCCAGCATCCAGGAGATCTGGCTCCAGGTCCACTGTGGACCGCAGAGCCTGGGACAAGCCACAGGCACATCACCTCCCTCGACTTCCCAAGTGCAACTGCAGCTCCCACGTGGGCAGCTAAGTGGTCGCACCGCGTCAAGGGTGACACGGCAGGCAGTGTCATTAGCTCTTGTCCCTGCAGGGAGAGAGACACACTGGTTTCCAAATTCCTCTTTCCCTGCAGAAGCAGGAGATAAAGCCTCCCCTGTATGTGCTCAGGCTGTGCCTGTTGCCCAAGTCTTGACCCAGGGCATTACTGTCCACAGGGGAGGACACGAAGTGCCCTCCTGTGACACTTGTGCTTGGTGTGCCCTGGAGCCCTCCTGGCTACAGACCCGAGGAGAGGAGCAGCTCCTGGCCAGGCACACCACTCCTCCCAGCGGCACTGCCACCGCCTCCCCTCCTTCACCTCTCCTAGCGTGGCAGCTTCCCTCTGAAAGGGGGCATGCTGTCTGGCCGCCAGGTGAAAGGATTCTGCTGACAGCCAGCAAATCTCTTAACAGAACCTAGTGAGCACCCCGGGCACGAGTGGGATGACAGAAGCGCGGCACCACAGGCATGAACAACTGAAGGCTGCCAGGGGAGCTCTGCCCATCCGTACCCTGGAAACACATCCCACGCATCCTGCGTTTGCGAGGAAGCAACGTTGTCTCCTCTCTCTCACCGAGGCACGGGATCCTCGCTTTGCATCCTGCTTTGCTTCCAGCTTCCCTTGGGCCCAAGGGTCTCGGTTGCCTGTTGGCACAGGCAATGAGCAACAGAACCAAGGGAGAGGATGGGCACAGGCAAACAACATCACATGGGAGGGAGGAACTCCCACCACAGCGACGCTTTCTGCTCTAAACACAGCATCTGAGATGGGCATCTTGGTAACACATTAGATGTTCCCCTGGAGCCTGGATTGCCTGTGGCTTTAATCAGTATGCTAATAAAGACTCGATGGCTGTGTTACCCCGCAGACAGTGGAGGGAGGGAAGGAGGGAAACAGTCCCTTGTTTTTCTTCCCTAGGGACTTCAACCTAATGGAGAGATTTAGCATCACCCTGTTGTATTTCTGCCATACCTCAGACACACTCCCTTCCCCTTTGTTTTGCTTCAGGACAGCAGCCTTAGCCACCGCACCCACACTTGTCTCACCTTTTTTGGCTCACTGTTGGTTAAGAAAGGTTATTTCAAGCATTAATCAATCTTCCAAGTCCCTGGGAGATGAACCAATAATAGGGAAGGTGATTCTCAGCAGTTTCCTTTCTCCCCCAACCCCCTTTCCAAACAGTTTATTTTTAATTGGTACTGGATTATTTTCTGCAACCGTTACTAAGGAAACCTCTGTTACTATAGCAACCGTGTGTATGTTAAGTCAGTAGCCCTATATCTATTAAAATGCAGTATATACACATGCTGCGTGTGGTGGGGTTGCTCAGTATCAACACATACATAGAGACAAAGCCAGGGTACGCACAGATCAGAGCTGCTGAGATGCAAGCATCCCTCCCAGTGCTCTTCCCACACCGTGGCACCTCCAGGAGATAAAAATGAGGAGGATGGGCACGGAGTAATTTTAAGCCTCATGTTTGGGCTAACAGGTTTATTTCACTGAAGCAGTGAGGGCCTGTTCCCAGACCATAATCACGGCAATTCTCACTATGTACAAACAGCACGGACCCCTGAGGTCATCCAAGGGCTCTGGGATGGCCTCTGTGCAGCTCTCCCTGCTCCCATTCAACACTTGGGAAGACTTCTTTTGTGGGGGTGAAGGTGATGGGCAAGAAATCTTACTAACTCTGGCAAAAATGAGTTCTTACATTTCACGCACGCACCCCAGCCCTCCAAGCCCTCCTTGGCAGCCACTGCAGCCAGCATTCAGGAACTTGTGCACGTATGCACAGAGTCCCCCAAATCTTGATGAGATGATCACGTCTACTGCTGCTACCAGTCAGAGCAGCAGGCCCTGGCAGGGAATTACAGGTCTTCCCTTTGCTAGACTGCACGCGCTTGCACAGGTTCGTAACACCACGTGTGAAGTTCGTCTAGATTAGAGGTATCAGTGATACGTAATGACACCTCTGCCAATGCACTTCTCATCTAACATGACTTATTTTCCTAACGGAGGCACACCACAGTAGATGCAAGTGCAGGTTTTGTTTCCTTCCCAGAGAATTAAAGAGGAAATTCTCAGTCTTTTGCAATATGTGAACACCAAATGCTTCCCCATCCAGGCGCTGGCTCCTGCATAGTAAATGCGCACCTACCTCTCCTTCATTACCTTCTGCAGATCCTATAGGAATAATTCACGGCTTTTACAGACCACAGGCTTAAAACTGCTGAGTTGGAAACACTGTGGCACACAGGTTACCTTGGGGCAGCTTCACCTTCAGGATGCTGGCTGGTTTGCTTGGTCATGTAGAGGAGAGATCCTCTGCCTGCAGTCTGGTTAAGACATGGGAAGCTTTGCAGGGTGGCTCACGCTTCTGCTCTCCCACAGGGATGACCATCAGCCATCATTCAGAGATACGCGAATTAATCCAAAAGGCTCATTTTGCATTTGGGAAAATGATTTAAAAAGGGGGAAAAAAAAATTCCTGAAATTAGTGGTCCAGGGTGATGGTGATGGTACAATGGAACACCAGGGAGTCCATCTCCTTCCATCCTGGTGGTAAGTCAACTCCAGCGCAAAGTGGGTCTCTCTACGTCCCATGCAGCTTGCCAGGTCATGTTTAAAGATGCCTGCCATGACATAGAAATGATTGTAGCTGCTGGCACATGAATGAGATTGCAAGAAGACTGACACCCCAGGCACTGAGCCAGCCAAACCTCGCCCTCCTGACAGGGGGGAAACTCCCTTTCCTGGCTTGGGGATTTGCCTGGGCAGAGAGCCAGGAGAGGGCTTGGCCTTCAAATGCTGAGGTGATCCAGTCTGCCCTAGGGCTTGGGGTTTTGGTGTGCCAGGGCAGGGCTGCTCCAGCCCTCTGTCAAGCAGCGAAGGTGGTGGGCGCAGCGATGTGAGCAGGCACGGTTACATGGCATTTTCTGCTGTGCTGTCAAGAGGCTGATGTTCTCTTAACAGCCTCCTGAACATCTGCTTCGTGATGGAAGCAGGTGCATGTGTCTAGGTGAAGTTATCGTGCATATCATCTGCAAACCATAATCCTGTTGCCACAATGTCTCCTGGCTCCCTGGAGGGTGCCAGTAAAGAGGATATCATACCTTGATGTACTGTAATTGGCCTTACGTACGCTATTAAGGCTTTCAATTTACACTGGCAACAAGTCATGGTTACAACCCTCATTTTTTGTTTTTTTTTAAGCCAGCCTGGTCTCCCAGCCCCTGTGAAGCCATGCAACCTGCGTGAAGAACATGTGCAGGCATTGAACTCTGCAGTGGTGCTCAGGCAGGGGCCCTGCAGGCAGTGCTGGGGCAGAAGACATCAGCTCTCCGATGGCACAGTGACATGCACTCCCACACTGCTGAGGGTATCCCGACGCATCGGCTGGAGGAGCTCCGGGAGGTTAAATGGGTGATGACTCACGCTGGAGCCTGGCCAGGACATAGGGGACTTTACATGCCTGTTCAGGTGGAGAGGCTGGCAAAGACACTCGGTGTCCACAGCAAGCCGATATGCTTACTAGACACCTCACTTCACAGACCATCCTCCAGCATCACAGTCCCTTTGCACTACCTCCCAGGCCGAGGAAAATGTCCCCACTCATTTGTAGGGACATGCATTGTCCTGGGACCAGCCTCTGGTCCTCCAAGCTCGCACCTCTGGGCTGGGGGGCCAGGTCGGACACACCTTACAACCACAGCAGGCTATGACAGAGCTAGGTGCTCTACAAGCTCATATATGTGGTAGGGGTTTTCTACACACCATCAAGCAGGCAATCAGTCTCCTCAAGCTTGGCATGTGGTAAGCACAGTTATACAAATATTTGGGGGAAGGGAAAGCAGTCATCAGAGGAGGAGGACAGAAGCAGTGAGGTGATTCACAGCTTTTTTGCTGACTCACTGCTATGGTGAATCCACTTGGCTCCCTCCCCTCTGTTTCCTAATCATCAAGCAGGGGTTACAACACTTACCTTTACTGAAGCACTTTGCAATCTGTACCTAAAAATGATGTGATAAAAAGATGCTCTGTCTCAGACTCCTTACATCATCTTCCCTTCTAGGCAGCAAGAAAATACAACAGCAGGAGTTTACTTCCCACCTGGGAGCCACTATTACTGAGTCCTGGGAATGGCGATGTTTAATTGCAGCGGAAGATACCCTCCCCCTAAAAAAGACCCATACAAAACCCCAGCATGCTGCTCTGCAGCGAAGGGGGAGGGGGCTGCTGGCTGGGGAAGAAGCCAGCTCCGCAGGAGCCAGCGGCCGTGGTGCAGAAGGAGCGGGCAGGAGGACAGCCACCACCAGCCCAGAGAGTCCTCGGGGAGCCCTGTCATGGTAGCGGGGAGACAATGTCCCATTTCGGCGGCTGCTGCCCTCTGGACAGAGCTCCTCCAGAAGACACTCTTGCCTGGAGAGAACTGATGAAGTGTTGCAAAATGTTTTCCTGGGGAATGTCCTACTTTTAAAAACCTCCATTGGGATTTCACTGTGCTGAGGTGTGTGTGTGGTGGTGGGGAGCAGAAACGAGGCCAACTCAACCCGAACTCATCCCCAGTTTAACACCAGATTTAGCAGGCCACTCAGGAGAGACTCATTTCCAGGAGCACAGCCCCAAGGTGACTCTTCCTATGAGGAACCCATCTCTCCCCAGCACCCTCAGCATACAATCCTGAAGAGGGCACTGGCCAGGCTTTTGGCATAAGCTCAGCCAATGCCTCAGCCTGTGGTCACAACCCAGAGGTGCCTCATCGTTTCCCTCACTAGGGCCTGAAAAGCACTCAGTGCCCAAATTCCTCCCAGGGGATGTTCACCTGGGATTCAAGAGACCTGTGCGCAGGTCACTGCCTGGCCACTGGCTTAGACATGCACTAACACTCAGCCCTCTGCCAGCCCATCTCCCTTCCACAAAGCAGGGCTGAAGAGCCTCCACCAGCTCCACACACGTTACAAGGACACCAGCGTTCATGACCATGGGGAACTAGGGAGTCAAGCAAGTACATGCCAGCCTTCTGACTCAGCATGGCGAGGGGTGGGTGACTCATGTTTACCAGGTTAGCTGAAAGCAAACCAACGTTCAAAAGGGAAAGATGGGTGAGCCCTTTCAGAGAAGAGGCACCAGAGGAAAAGCATGCACAGAGGGAAGAAGATGAGACGCTCCTAGGAGGACCTTGCTCATTGGGCTTAACCATGGCCTAAAAATCACAGCAAAGTAGAGACAAAGACTTCCAGCACCAGGGCAGCCTCCCCGGAGACGGCAGGAACATGGCAGCACAGCTCCCGACTCCTGCTATTCTAACAGAACACAAGTCCTCCAGAAACTGGATTAGCGAGGTTGCAAATTGCATTAGCCAACATAGGAGGCTGCTGGTGCAACAGGAGCAGGAGAAAGGGAAATAGCATTAGACTTTGCCTGCCATTATTACTGCCATTATTAACTTGTCACTTTACTGTAGTGTTCCTATAACAATGAATTATTGCCTGCAAACAGGCTGACATGATTGAATTACTGGGAGAGCAGCTCCATGGGAAGGAGAGACAACGTTAACTGTTTCCTGAGGAAGGATCAGCTGCTGCCCTCTCCCAGGCGGGCAGACAAAAGACCAGAGGCTTCGACTTTGAACACCAACGTGCCATCCTGACCTTCAGCAGTGCTCGTTTCAGAGCAATGCCAAAAGTTTCTATGGTCCCCAAACTGCTCAGGTCCTGGTTGCAGGTGGGCTGCTCTGGGTTGGACGTGCAAACAAAAGCAGAATGTATGTCTGTCTGTGGCAGCGATAAAGATCCACAGCTGAAGCTCTCCCATCTTTGCAGGTCTTCCTGCAACCTCTCTAGCCTACTAATTTTGTAAAGCTACATCCTCGTTTTTGCATGCTCCTACTTTCTGGTATAGAGAAGATAGGTGCCTGGACAAGCCACCAAACTGAATAACTGCTAGTCTAGATAGATGTGGGTCACGTTCCCTCCAACCCCCCCCCCCCCCCTTGCAGGGTCAGTACTGTCTGCTTGCAATCAGACAGGCTGTTAATCCGACTCTGCTCTCTCCTGCCTGACTCCCCTGGAGAGACGGTATGACAGCCCTTCCACAGAGGGCTGTGCCAGGGCAGAAGCCCTGCGTGGAGCGGGAAGGAGCAGGCATGCCTTCACCTACCCAGGCCATGTCCCCTGGTATCACCCTGGGTGCCACCCAAATGCTACCCCCAATCCCCTGGGGTTTGAGAGGCTTGACTCTGCCTGCAAGTACTTTTGCTAAAAATTGGCTACATGACACTTCTCCCCAAATTTACTGTTCCTTGTATGAACGCTGCAAATAGTGCTTCCTGCAGCACAGACTGGGGGGGTGCTCCCAGGCCCAGGAGCAAACCTAGGAGCTGGCTGTGACCCACCTCCTCTCAGGGACAGAAAGAGGCCAGGAATAAACCACCAAGTGACCCACATTTCAGTATGTTCAGCAAGTTGCTGCAAAGTCCACAGCCCAGCAGGTGCAGATGTTCCCTTGCCTCACAGCCTGCTGCTGCAGCAAGACGAGCTGGGTACTTAAATAGCTGTGCACATCCATGCTGACCATCACCCATTCCAACAGCCCCAGCCCAAAATTCAGCCCCAAGCACAGGCATGTGCCCTGAAGCACACTCTACTACTGCAGCTTGGGGAAGCACAGCTTGATGCATTCAAAATGCTACTACAGGGTGCTGTGGCCGTGGCAAAGCAGAACAGGCATCTCTCCTCAAGCTCTGCGGTGGACCTGCCTGCCCTGCTGTACCCCATACCAGCTTCAGCCCCATAGAAGGCGAGCACTGCACCAGCCAAATCTACTGACAAGCAGCCCGATGCCCCCCCCCCCCCCCCCCCAAAAGCTGCACAGTCAGACTGCTGACTTACCAAACACATAGGCAGCAGGTCAAGACCATTGCTGCATGCCTCATGCTGTGGCACAAAGACTGCAGGCTGTGACAAGGACATCTGCTCAGCTAAGGGACAGCCTGAGATTACCAGCCATGTCACGCTGGAGTCTGCAGAGCAGCTAACAAACTAGCAGGTTACAAAGCAGGGCCTCAGGGAAGCATGCATATGTGACCCAGAAAGTCTCTTTAAAGCCCAGAAGCCATACATCTGTGAGCATATACAGAAAAGGCTGTGTGTGTAGCTACAGGGATGGAGAAAGCTGGGAAGTCCACAGCCTCCAGGTCCAGCCATGGATAAGCCAGAGACCACTGGCTGGGACATGCCGCTGGCCTGGGAAAAGCAAGAGCTTCCCCAAGAAACAGAAACCATGTCTCTCTGAAGGACGGCAAGAAACAAATATACCCCAAAGCAAAATGACCAACAAACCTAAAACTAGAAACCTTCCTGCCAAACCCTGAAATGAATGTAAAAGTTCTGCAGGAGAGAGAGGAGGGGAGGGAGAAATAAAAGATTTCCAGTATGAGTTGTGTCTGCTGTCAGAAAACAATATACGGCTCACTGATCACTTGTAAATTAAAATATGGAGATAGGATCACTGGAAGATAAATTCAGTACCAAGCTACAGCCACAGAGGATAAAGAAAGAAAAAAGTAACATACTGAGATATTTAATCAACTTCTTGTCAGAAAGATTTCAAGCAAAGGAGCGCTCTGTCAATTAGGAAAAAAAAAGTAATTAAATGTACCCGAAGAGCAAGTCATAACACATACAGCAGCACCACACACAAACTCCCATGCCATTCTGGAGGCTGGCCATTAACGGCCAAATTTCCTAACAGGGTGTCAGAAAAATACTTGAGGAGTTTGTGTAGGTGCACACTAAGAGTACAGCTGCACCTTATACTGCATGGCTGACTTTTGCATGCACTGTATTTGACTTGAGCATTTTCAGCGGCTACGGCTGAAAAGCTGGCTGCTACACAGAGAGAGATGAGACGCTGAGGGTGGTATGAAATGCTATTTTGTTGCCACCCAGAGAGCAAGCTCTCCAGACAGACCTCTTGCAGGATCATGAATTCTTTTGGATGCTGCCCACACCAGCCTTGCCAGCCCCAGGTTGTCAGTGCTGCCTTCTGTGCAAAGATAAAAGTCCCCTGAGAATGACCTAACTGAATCCATCCAAGAGCTAGCCCACTCCACTCACCTTTAACTATTCCTTTCCACTGGGCTAATTTTCTGCAGGTTTAGTAAACTGAGCTGGCACACAGTGGGATCGATGCTGGCACAAAGAATGGGACAGGAGCATGCAGCCAGCAGCACGTGTCAGGGATGAGGATCACCTCCTTCTGTACAACCAAGTGCTATATCAGCTCCACCTGTACCCTAAATGCTCATGATGATGATGATGCCTCCATAAATTAACTGGCAAGTTCAACTACTGTGTAGAAGAACAAGCAAGTGAAATGAGCCATCTGTCATTTCTTAAGAAATTGTCTTCTTGAACTTCTTAGGGACCGAGGAAGTATTACAGCAGGATGGGCTAGAGCTCTATCATTATCTGCACTCCCTGCTTCTCTGTTATATGGGACAGGGAAAACTCTAGGAATTTTCTTTAACAGCATCCCAAATGCCTATTTAAGTAAGACAGCCCTGGGAGCCAACTTTTATGTATACATGTTAAAAGACCCTGAGCCATAGGTTCAGCATGTCTGGAGCCTGCCATTTTGCTGTAAGGAAGCAGATGGCAGGAATTTATTCTTTGACCAATATCAGACCAGGTAGAAACCCCAAAAGCCCCTTATGAACCAAAGTTCTAGAAAAGCATCCAGATAAAAATTGTCCTTGTTTATTCTGCTGACACAGAGGTATTAATCTTACAAGATAAAATCACCATGGGAAGAAATAGCTGGGTTTATTTTACTGAAGTTGCTTCCTTTATGTGGGCATTGCTAGACCACTTGGCTATGCAGGTCACTGTCGCATTGAAGACCAAAGCCATTGTGTCCAGCCAGCTGTGTCCCACCAGCGGAGGACACCCCCAGACGATCAGTCAAACCAATGCTCATGAAGGCAAGAGGCAGGGGATCTACTGTCACTGGGGCTGGGCCATCTCTCTACCTGGCTGTTCAGTACTGTTCTTCTCAAAACAGGACACGGTCTGGCTGTGCAAAGGACTGATGGAGAATATGTAGTTTCTCAACCCAGGAGAGGCATCCCACACAATGCAGAAGCTAGAAAAATGGTATAGGTCCCATGCACAAGGATGGACAGCCTAAGCTGCTGCTTGGGCATGCAGAGACACCTGGGCTGGGTACCGCTCTCACTGGAGGGCTGAGAGCGCAGCAAGAGAAAAATCATGCTGCTGCAGCACTGAGCCTGCTGGCCCCGAGCCCATTCATCCTGTGGGGACCAGTGGGGTAACTAAGGGGCGGGGGCTCCATGCATGGACTGGGGAAGGAGAATGGTGGTCAACACCTGGCTGGAAACTCACTTATCACCAGTGCTCCCTCTCCCCCAAGGGCTGCCCCTGCTGACTCTGCTTTTGAAGTCTTCAAGGACATGAGGGATACACAAAGCTTTAGAGCTGGACAATGTCTAAGTACTGTTCACCGTAGAGTATTTTAGTCCAAGGAAAGCAAACAGGGAATCGATGAGAAGCTAAAGTGTGTGGAGAGAAGACGTTCAAGACAACATCAAAGAAGTTGCATGTGCACAGACTGCAAACAGGTTGACACCGTGGTTCTGTATATGCATGCTGCAAATGGGAGTGGAAAACCGCTCAGGAGGTATCAAAGAGAGAAGCAGAGAGTGCTTTGAAATTGAAATGAAAAAACTGCTCCTCAAAAAGTAACCGTGAAGAGAGTTAATTTGAACGGAGCGGCATACTCTGAATACAGCCCAGGTCTCCTGACATTGTCAGTCTTGTCAGGGGACTAAAAAGTAAGAATGCCCACAGTAAGATCAATGGGCACACACAGAGCAGGCTGAGCCAGGTTACAGTCCCACTAGGTGCAAGGATGCATACCCAGCCCCTTCACCCTCATTAAATGCATCCAAGATGCTTCATACATTTAAAGTCCAACTTCTCAGGTTATGCCCTTGGGTGCATTTTCCAGGCTGAAGCCCCAAGGGAAACCCTGAACATAACTGACTGCAATCAGCTCAACACACTTGGCCCTGACACAATCATTTCACGGGCAAACCTGCAGAGGAGCCAAGTATCCCAGATGGGAAACCGAAGGCAGGGGGAGGTGAATCACAGCTCTGACCCTGCAAGGCCAGTGTCAGCATCCCCAGCATGGGGTTGGGAACGCTGCAGCACATCCAGCACAAGCTCCCTCCCCTGCTGTTCAGGCTGATGGGCTCGTTTTGACGTGGCAGTCTTTTCGTGGGATCAAGATGGCATTTGCTCTGGATGCTTTGGCTCTGCTGGCACCAATGTAACCTCACACCAATGTGTAACCTGCACAAGGCCAGATTTGCCTGGCTGAACGATGTGGTGGAGCACCTCTCTGATACCCATGAGCGCAAAACCACAGCTGGATTTACAAGGCCAGTCAGAAAGCGCCCTGCTTGGAGTGGGGCAGGGAGAGTCACATGGATACATGCCCATGGGTGAAACCCCACCTCAAATCTGTATTTACAAACCAGTGCCCAAACACTAGAGGGTATGTTATGCACCACAGTGGCAGCAATAAGAGGAGGCTCTCGGGTGTGTGTGACAGTGACGGTACGTGGAGGGAAAACGAGGATGTTGGGAGCAGGGTGTGATGGCTAAGTGTAGAGAAAAAGCACCCTGGGGTGCCAGCCTGGGATAAATAACTGTGCCAAGGAGGTGGCAGCAAGTCTACGTGGGGAAGCTGTCCCAGAAGACCTGGCAAGTGTGGGGACAGAGCTCCCCAGGGCAAACGTGCAGGGGTAAGAGACTACCGGGGTACAAGGTGGAAGAAGAAAACTCACCTGTGTTACATGGAAAAGAATAAGAGCTCCAGCTGGGTCACTAATGCAGGTCTGTGCAAGGGGACAGCCCTGGGTCACGCAACACTGAACCCCTTCATTTCATCTGTTCAGTGTGCTGGAAGCCAATAGGAAAGAGCAGCGGCTCTGAGGCAGAACAGCAGGTCTTACCCCACTGGCAGTGAAGGGAAAGGGGCAAGTCCCCGAGCACCCAGGTGAGAGAAGACTGCTCTGTGCCACAGTCGCAGCTGCTGATGAACAGCCTCCTGTCTCCCCTGAGCACTTCTTGAACTCGGGCAAGAGTACAACTACTTGCCAGATGGAGCAGGCAGCTGTAAAGCAGAGAAGCAGTGCTATTCTACAGAGCAAAACCGCTCCAGGATGAAGCAAGCAGCAAACTTAAGTTTCCAGACTTCACTTCTAAGGAAGTTTCCAGCTCATTAGCTTTCCTTGTTTAACTTTATTGCTGGATGCTGCCAGCAGCAAAAAGTATCAGTAGGCACTTTGTGGCCCTTGAAAACACTTGTTTGAGCCTCCATTCAAGAGTCTGGTCAGTACCCCACTGGCCACTCACTGTAGAAAAGGCATCTTTCACATCCATCCACGACAGGATTCCTCACATGCAGACTTTACTAACAAATGATGTAGCGTTCGCTACATATCTAGGTGCCACGATCGGATCACTGGTCGACCTGGACCAGGGAAAGAGACAGGTAACACACGTGGCGTGAGTGCCAACTTCCGCCTTTTATTGCGCAGTTAATTCCTTTTATACTAACAAGGGCAGGCGGGGTTACAGGTGTGTCATAGGGCTGCGACTAACCCTCCATCTTTCTGTGACATCGCGAGATCTTCCAAACGCCAAACCCTACAAATGAGATGGAAGAAAGTACTTAATAGTAATATCTGATTTTCATTTGTTAGGGAAAGCCTCTCCTTATACTCTACAAGTGTCTTGGCAATTGTTTGAAAATCAGTCCTCTTCTCCCAGCATTAAGCGTGCCACAGGGCAACCCGGTTTTCCAATTTTCCTCTGCCTCATCCCCTCCTCATCCTCCCAGCATCTCCAGCCTGCGCAACCACCACCATCCCCTGCTTGGCTGCTCACTGAGTCTCCAGAGAGAAGGATGAGTGGGATACTGAGTAGTCTCTCTGTGACTGCCAGGGATGGGCTTGGACAAACAGGTAAGGGACCTCTGCTCTCCGCTCCTTAGGTTCCTGTGGCCACTGCTAGCCCAACGCAGCCAGGCTGATGTCAGTGGTGGTTTCTTGTGGACAGTAGGAGAGTGGCAGAGTGCTCTGCGCTCACCTGGGCACAGGGCCTCAGGGGAAGCACAGCTCTGGCTCACCCTGCTCTCAAAGTAAAGTTCAGGCACAAGCCTCCCCCAGCTTCTCCAAGGCCAGCTTGAGGAGTGTCCACCCTCCCCCTCCCAATGGTTTCAACTTGACAGCTCCTAATAAACCAAACTTTACGAAGCAGCCCCTAGAGAGCCCGTGGAAGCTAATTAATGCCCTAATGAAGAGCCTGACTGCCTTGTTTGCTTGACGGCTCCCAGGTCAATCAATCTGCTGTAGCACGGCTTGTAAAAAAGCAGCAAGGAGCCCAGCATCCCTGGCGTCTGCTCAGTTGTCGTCCTCCACCACCCCTCCCCATCCCTCCTCCCACGTTCATTACTGTCAAAAACCCGTCAGCAAGAAAGCAGATTTATAGAGGTGATTGCAGCTTCTCTCTGTGTGCCTGCTCCAGGATTAGTCACGAAGGAACTGGCTGAGGGACGCAAGGACGGAGGGGTGGGAAGAGTGCAGAGGCATGGGGAGGTGGGTGCCCTGCAGGTCAGGATGGGAAGGTCTGTGCTGTGAGGGGGGTGCCTGGGGCGGGGGGTTTGCCACAACCTCCTGCTTATGTGAAAGCCCTGCTTTTTTGTTCTGCTGTTGCCAGAGAGACTCCTCAGCGCTCAGACCCCAGGCCCTCTCAAAGCTCTGCCGAATCACCCCATCGCTTGTGCTGCGGGGAAAAGATAAGTGCAGTAATGGACGCGAGGACAATGGCAATTTAATACACCAGCACAAATCTATTCAAGCCTCCTTGCCAAAAGAGTCCTACCCAGATGTCCTAGCCGGCCCAGATCACTGCACAGTCCCCATCACGCACTGTGCCGCCAGAGAGTGTCTGCTACCCTTGTCTGAGTCCCGCAGACTGCACGGACACACGCCGCTCCCAGACAGCACCTCCCGTCTCGGCTGCTCCATCCCCGAAAACCTGGCAGGGAGAAGCAAGGTCCAAGGAGGAGCCGGGAACAGAGCTTGCCTCACAGCCCTCAGGTCTCCCCTTGACCCACATGCATCTATCTACCACCTTCTTCCCTCGGGCAGGACCCAGAGCCCAGGCACCATTCCCCCTCCGTGCTGTCTGAGGAAGCGGGCAGAGAGCAGTGAAAGGGTACTGCTCAGCCAGCATCCTCACACCGAGGGCTCAGCCCAAATCCAAACACTTCCAGGGTCATCTGGATTCAAAAGGAACTGCCTGCACCTCTGCCTCCCCTAAAACCTGAGAGATCAGCAAGTGGCAGGGAGTCACCACACTTGTCCCCTCCAAGCACAGGACACATCTGTCCTGACTGACCTCCTGCAGACCAGCCTGGTAAAGCTTGCACGGAGGATGCTCTTCGCCACCTGGAAAGGTGCAAGTGTGCAAAGGGCAAGGCAACGTCACTAGAAGGGAAAGGGGTGGTAAGCCCTCGGGGCAAGCTCCAGTGTTCAGGGATGAAAGACCCGGGGTTTCAGAGGCAGGCCCGATACTGCAGCAGAAGGAGAGCCGCAAACACAAGGATGTGGTTGGGAAGAAATCTCTACCCCTGCACTTGGGGCTCGCTCCAAGCTTAGCCCGCGGTCCTGTGCATGGTCTCCTGCCAGCTTTGGCTTCAAGGAAGCAGCTGGCATGAACTGAGCCGTACTTTTATTGTTCCTCCCTCTCTGCTGCAATGTGAGCTCAGCGACAAAGAAACAACAGGCAGCTCGAGAGATGGAAGCAAAAAGGAGAGCACTGCATTGTAAGGACATGAAATTGGCCACAAGCAATCTAGCCAGTCTGGTCCACAATCCTGCCCGACAGACCCCCACACCAGCCCAGATTTCTGCCCCAGCCTACAGAAGTCAAAACCCGGCACTCATCCTACAGCAGTGCAGGTCTCCCTGCAAAGCGCACACGAGCTACCTGGGGCTGCGTGCCCCTACCTGTGCACAAACCTCCCTCTACTTTGCAACCCAAGGTGCGCGGGCTTGCACGACATTGAGGAGCAGGCCACGAAAGGAAGCTTCAGATCGTACTGCTGCTGCTGGTGAGTTTTCACACACCAGCAAGTGATGAACATCATGCCCTCATGATATCTAAATTCTCTAGAAGCTCTCACACATACAGCCATTACCCTTTATAGGGCTTTTCCTCACACTGCCAGTCCTTTTAACGGCTTCATGCCCAAGGGGCCAGGAATGTCACACTCAAAAGGTCAAATCTGGCTCCAGATGCCATGCAGCACACTTGTGCCATCCCACCCACAGACCCTTTATTCAGACCTGGGTTAACGCTGCCATTGCCTGCCTTATTCACTCCCTCCTTCAGGAGCTATGTATTTCATTTCTCAAATACTGCTCATTTTTTCCTTTGAGTAGGAAAGGACTGGAGTGTTTCAAGCTGCTGACGTTTCCTCAATATTACCTGTTGGCCATGAGACAGCCGTATATCCTGGTTTTGGCTGGGATAGAGTTAATTTTCTTCCTAGTAGCTGGTATAGTGTTATGTTTTGGATTTAGGACGAGAAGAATGTTGATAACACACTGATGTTTTCAGTTGTTGCTAAGTAGTGTTCATACTAAATCAAGGATTTTTCAGCTTCTCATGCCCAGCCAGCAAGAAGGCTGGAGGGGCACAAGAAGTTGGGAGGGGACACAGCCAGGGCAGCTGACCCAAACTGGCCAAAGACGTATTCCATACCATGTGATGTCATGCCCAGTATATAAACTGGGGGGAGTTGGCCGGGTGGGGGGGAAACAGCTCGGGAAGTGACTGGGCATTGGTCGGTGAGTGGTAAGCAATTGCATTCTGCATCCCTTGTTTTGTATATTCCAATCCTTTTATTATTATTATTTTATTATTGTTGTTGTCATTGTTTTCTTCCTTTCTGTCCTATTTAACTGTTCTTACCTCAACCCACAAGTTTCACTTTTTTTTCCCCCCAATTCTCTCCCCCATCCCACTAGGGGGGCGGGGGAGTGTGCGAGCAGCTGCATGATGCTTAGTTGCTGACTGGGGTTAAACCACAACACTGTAGGTGAAATTACTTTGCAGCCACATTAATACATGTAATTCAAAACCAGCACTGCCACCTCTGCAGTTACCACTCAGTACGGATGACAACTACAAACACCACCCACTGCAAGAGTGCCAAGGAGAGACAGCCTGAGCACTGAAACAGCAAACCAACACACCAGGAGAAGCTCCAGCACCCTGTCCCTTGAGGATGTGGGATTTCACAAAGCAAAGAGATTAATGAAGCAATCAGGCAGCCACTATTTTACCTTTCTCACCTGAACACACTTTAAAGGCTGACATATATCGATTGCCACATCTGCACCTGGAAGCTGTCAAACAGAAAGGTCACTCTAACAAACGGGGAGCAGGGGTTTAAGAAGAAACTAGAATCCCAACATTAACTTACAATCTGGAAACACACGGTGGCTCAATTTGCAAAAAGACCTCCCAACAAGCCTTCTTTACACCATCGCTTAGTGGATTGGTAGCAGAGATAGTTCACCCCAAACTCACTGGCATATGGGTCAAAGCAGGAACCCATGGCTAGTGGCAAGGGAAAGGAGAAAACTAGGACTAAAACACCCAATAGCAGCCTGAAGTTATCTCAGATTAAGGTGACTACAGAGACACAGAATTAGACTGACAGAGCTCTCAGGTGTTCAATCCTTCAGAGGTCCTGAATGACCTCTTCTGAAGAAGCCCTGGATATTAATCTGAAAACCAGCACCTGCTTCATCATCACAGGTCTGACTGCAGGGGCTCTAGCATATTCATTCAGTGGTATTTGAGGAAGGCACCTCCCACATCATCCTGGATCCTCTCTGGAGATTATGCAGCCAAAGACCCAGCAACGACATGACATGACCCTCTGCAGCCTGCAAAACCAGAGGGAACCACAGCAGTTGCTGGTACAACCGCCAGCATTGCATTCATGGAGAACATCAAACCATCCGCTCTCAGAGGCTGCCTGGGACATGGAAACAAAACACAGAGAGAGTGCAACCATGGTGCTGGGGACGCTCTGAGGAGTGCCTCTCTTCTCTTCCATCCCCCCTTGTGAGCCATAAAACCACAAACATTATGCAAGGCTCATTGGACTGACAGCTAAGATTTGTGTAGCAGTAGTTTGTTGAGCAGCAGGGAGATAGGGAGAGATAAAAACCATGGAGACCTAGACGACTTGTTCTGTTAAGGCATCACTTGATGGTTACTGCTCCAGTAAAGAACTGGCTGCCAGAGCACGGTTTAAATGTCCTTTAAATGTGCGCCTTGACACCCTGAGCTGTGACACGGAGGCTCTCTTCTGGAAGCTGTTATCAAGGAATTCTCTTTCTCTCTCTGTCTCACACACATACGCATGCACAGAGATGTGCCATGAAGAAGCATATTACTCCAGGGACCATATCCAGTGAAGGCTGTTTCCTAGGGAAATAAGCTAAAATGATGAACATCACCAACTTGACCTTGTGAGTAATAAAACATGTATTACAAGGCAGGATAATCAAGATAAATGGAGGAGATTAACCTGGAGATGAGGGCAAGGAAGGGGAGAGGGAAGAAAGATGATGGAGAGCTCATGAGGCACCTGGAGCTCACAGCACGCCCTGATTTTTCTGAAGATACGCTAAGGGTTGGGGAAGATGGAGGAGAGTATGAAAAACTAAGGGGAAAAACACAAAGCCAAGCCAGAAGACACACCTTAGGAAGGAGTCTGGACCCCTGCACAGGAACACGAAGGGAGGACTACCATGCTGCAAGGACCTGAGCCAAGAGTCTTGAAGGTGCTAAAAGCCTCATTCCAAACATCAGCTCCAGCCCTAAGGCCGAGACAGCAATAAACTGTTCAGCTCAGTGATGGCCCAGAGCTGCTCTGACCATGTATCTTTGCACACTTCATGGACAATAGAAGGCACCACCAAAATATCAGTGACAAGGCCTACAGAAGGCACCTCTCTCCACTGGCTGTACAGGGAACATAAGCACCTTGTAGGTTTCTGACTCTCCCTGCCAAGTCAGGTGTCTGTTGCCTAGCTGTTGCACACTCTGTGTGGGTACCCATGGCCTCAGTGACTTCCAGCTGGAAAGAGCTCAACTTCGGGTGGGGAGGAAAGTCAGGCTCTTTGATTACTATCTACTTTTGAAGATGCCTCCAGCAGAACGAGAGATGCAGCCAGTTACTAGACAAGAACTGCAGCACCTATGGTGCACGTGCACGCGCAGGCTTTGGTGGGAGCACATCTCTCTTCTTTGATCCTGTTTGCCCCCTCCCTCTCCTGTCTTCCCCAGGTTAGTCTGCTCTGATGAATGGAGGTGGCAACCTGAAAGCCAACTCCGTCTCACAAGAACAGCCCAGAGACTGGACCGAGCTTCGGTCACCTCGCTTCCCAGAAGAAAACCCGATGAACAGCATATGAGGAGCAACGAGAGGACCCAGTTCCACAGAGGAGAATAAGGGAACTCCAACATATCCACTGCCGAAGAGCCAAGCAGTTCCACCTGAGCCATGTGCAAGTGTGAGATGTCAGTTGCAGCCACAAGAGCAGTCCTCACTCTGGAGGGACCACCACAGCGCTGGTACGTACCCTGTCCCCACAACACATCCCCCAGCCCCTCTCATGCGCTCTTGGCACTCACCCGGCCGCAGGACCCTGATTTCCAGCAGGTTGGAGGTCCTGTCTGCCAGCCGCGTCCAGCTGCTGTTGTAGTTCTTCCTCCAGAGCTCAGCCACGCACTGGTACTTGCCGGCCTCCGTGTCGCTTGCCCTGCTGATGCTCAGGCGCACGTTGTTGCTGGACTCAGCCTTCTCGATGGCGGTGCGGGTCCGGAAACCCGCGTACCTGTCACCCCACTGCACCCCACCATCGCGTGTGAAAGTGACCAGGTCATGAAACTCGGTGCTGCCCGCCGGCTGGAAACGCCACGTCACCGACACCGGTACCCATGATGGGTAGTGGGGCTTGATGATGCACTGGAGGTCGAAGGACTCGTTGTAGGTCACCCCGGGGGTGCGGGAGATAGCTGTGACAGCAAAGCCAGCCTCTGCGGAAAGAAAGAAAAAGGCTTTGAGAGACACCTGCCTAACGAGGCCCTGCTGTTAGCATGCAAAAGCTAGAGCGTAGTCATCCAGTTGCAGGCCTGGAATAATCAGCCACTCACATTGTGTTGGCTCCTCGTTTGCAATTGCAAAGTGACACGAAAAGCAGCGGCAAAAACACACTTAGCTGCCTGCGTCGGGGTGACTGCTTGCGTATGGTGACTACCTGTATGAGCACTGGCTGCAGCAGCAGCAGGATCGCGCTCAATTTCTGCCCAGAGGAGCGAGATCCCCTGAGACCTGGAGGGCAAGCGGCCAGCGCTGAACGCTGCCAAAGTCCCGTATGGAAAGACAGCAGCGCAGTGGCACGGGAACAGCACCACGCTGAGCAGCTACCCAGCACCAGCCTGACCGCTCGCAGGCCCTGCAATTCACATCCATCTCTCGGGCAAGGGGTCCCCACCCCATCCCCCACCCCAGGTCTGTGGCTGGCTGCTGCAAGTGAAGGAAAGATGAGGAAAGTGAGAAGTAGCAGCCTTTGTTCATGCATCGGAGAGGTGGCAGCGGTTACAAAACCCCAGCATGGAGGCAACTGAAAGAGAAGCTGGTTGCTCCTTCACACAGCCTGGCTTTTGTTCCCTTCCAGATCACGGCTCCAGGACGGCTTTATGCAGTTACCCTCACACGTCCACCACTCTGCAAGCTGGTCCATGTATTTTGACTTGTCTACACCCAGCACTTTGTTTGTTTAGGGGAGTTTAAAACCAGCAGTCTATGAGTAATTTGAAGATAACATATTCCCAGTTGATTGGCTTACATTTTGGGTCAGAGTGTTTCCATTGCTCATTTGTTCCAAGCTGCAGAGAGAAATATTTTCTTCTCTTCCAATCGCTTCAGTGTGGCCAGCAGATTTAGCAGGGGCCTTGTTTCCCACCGGTGACATCCCCAAGAAGCGCTTCCTTCCCGCCGGCTGGCAGCTCTCCTCCCTCCCCCTGCAGTGCTGACCATCCTGGCACCTGGCACAGCCGCTGCTGTGGGGGGAGACCCCAGCCAGTGCCCAGTAGAAGCAGGAACGTCTTCTGGGTCAGCACGGAGCCTCAGCCTGCCACTGGCTCGAAATTACGCTTTGAGAGATGAGCTGGGAGGTCACTGCAACCTGCAGAGCTGCTGCCACAGGCCAGACCAGCTGCAGCACAGACACCGCCGTATCTGCAACACTTCCAGCAAGTGCCCCCGCAGCCCCATGGCATCACTGTGCCAGAGCTCCAGGATGTGTAATTACTGAGAAAACAGGTCAATCTTTGGGATTAAAGCCTCCTGCAAAATGTTCAGTGATTACCCAGGAGAGGAGAGTGAGACCCAGGCTGTCTCCCCCGCAGGATTGTTGTATCTCATCCCCACATAAGCTCTCACCCTCAGACCCTTCAGCAGCCCTCCTGCCCCGGCAAGCGCATTCCTGGGCCCAGCTCAGAGCACCGCTGAGCCAGCAATGGCCCTAGAAAGCCAACATAATTTCACCAAGACCAGCTGACCTCATCAAGTTTAATCTCCAGTTGGCCTGGGCAAGGAAGCTTCATGAAGGGACTTCTCTTGACTGCCATGTGAAAGCCGGGTGCGTTTCTCAGGTCCTCAACTCAAACAACACACTCGTGGCACTTAGGTTAACACACAAAGGCCCTTCTTCCTCCGGGACTTGGCACGAAAGGAGAGAAGCCATGCATAAAAGCGGGCAGATTTTCTGCATGACCTCCCTACAAGAACACAGCAGCCCCCACTCAACCTGTCTGCCCCCTCTTTTCCTAGCCAGGGGGACTGAAGTCCCTGCCAGGCACTTGAGATCCTCAGAAGTTCAGGGACATCTGGTCTCATTCAATAGCACATCTCTCTTCTGGCTATTGCTTCTGAACCACCCTGCAGATAGATTTATGCATTTGAACATCATCTGTGCTGGTTCAGCTAAACAGTTTCTTACCTTGGCAGACTGGCAAACGATTAGACCTTAACTTGAAATGTGAGTGTCACTAAATTTACTGCATTTTTTTCACTAGCAATTTTCTGTAGCCATAAACCCCTCTTGCTCTTTCTTAGCACCTTCCATTTGAGTTTCTCAGTACAATTCAAAAACATTATGCTGAACAAAAAATATCACATTCAGCAGCAACGAAACAACACTCAATATTTTCTCCACTGAATTTTCATGAGCTATTTCAGCTTTGCTAGTTATAGGAAGAGGACTTAGACATTTCTTAGGACTTGACAGAACATGCTCGACAGCCAGCGATTTCTCTGGGACAAGAAGTGGAAGAGGGACAACTGCCTCTCCAACACGTCTTCTGGAACTGCTGGGCAATTCTGAGCATCTTAAATTTTAACAGGAATAAAAGTAATACATTTTAAAATACCAACACTTAATCCCAACACTTCTACAAGTGGCAGAGTAAAGAGAAGGGCCAATACGTAGCAGGCCAAATGCCGCTGACCTCATAAGCAAGACGCCGTTGAAACCAAATGAGAACCTGCCTTTAGTTCTTAACAAACTATCATCCCTACCTGCTTTTGGAAGCTATATAGCAAAGATTTCTAGCTCCAGACAGAACAGCCTCTGAAAGAAAGTCAAAAGTGAAGGGGAAGAAAGGAGGAAAAAAGCAAGATTTTACCAGAATACAATACAACTTTGAAGTCTGGTCTCTTGCACATCTTGCCAAAGCTTAAGATTAATACTGCAGAGAACAAAAAAAACCACCCCCAAAACCAACAAACCCCCAAATTCGTACCTTGACCTTTCAATAGAGCTCCCTGATTGTCTATAGCCCTGGCATTCTGCAAATCAATGGCCTCATAGGAACAGTCATCCCTTCTTCAGTCTCCTCCAGAGCACTTTGGGAACTAGTCCAGGACTTAATATAGCAAGGTCTGAGTGGGACCAAAGTAATTCACAATCCATGCAAAATGCCTAATGCCCTGCCTGCCCTCTCCTAAACTGACGTGGTTTCACTGTGTTTGAAATGGAGGAGCCCTTTGGCAGGGCAGAGTACCAGCTGCAATGATCCCAGGTCCTAGTTCAGCTTGGTTATGGACAATGTTGTGGTTCCAGGCCAGCAGCTCAGTGCCTCCTTGCAGAGGCAGTGAGGACCATTCCTGACCCATATCTTCTTGCAGGCTTCTGACGCTGTCACAGATGCTCGCAATTTCTGGTGGCCGGGCCAACAGATGCCCAGTGTTTTGGTCTCCTGGTCTGGTGAGCGGAGGTAAAGTTTACCCTGGGCAAGCAAGGAGGCTTTGATGCCCACGGGCTGATGATGGAGCACCACCACTGCGCTGCCCATAGCCCGGCTCCAATGCTGGGGGGACACATCATGGGACTGGCAGCCTCTCTCCTCGGCAAGATGGCGGAAGCACTGCCGCTCTCCTTAGCCACCTCCTGCTTTGCTCCTGCCACAGCCACCCCTCAGGCTTTGCCCCCACACGCAACGGGGAATGGAGGCATTCTGCACCAACCTAGTGGGAGCTGCGGGCGGGCTGCCGGGTACCTTCATTTTGCCGGCAAGCAAGGATGAGAGTGCCGAGATCAGCCCCAGTTATTTGGAGGTGACCTCCTGGGGGGGGTCGGGCATGCAGGGACCATGGCCCCGCAGCCCTCCGCGCCTCGAGTACTCACCCAGAGCAGTGATGGACACCGGGGTGCCCGCGTGCCGCTCCCCAACCATCTGCCACTCCCCATCCAGCGTCCGCGTCCACTCGGCCACCCGGCACTCATAGTGGCCCTCGTCTGCCTTGACGCTGTTGAAGATCTCCAGCGTGAAGGAGCCAGGCCGGACCTGCTCCACCTGGATGCCCCCGTAGCTGCTGCGCTCGGCGTACGAGGGGCCCGGCTGCAGGGTGCCCTCCCGATCCAGACGCACAATTTCGCTGCGCCGGTTCAGCTTGTCAACCAGCTGCCAGGCGACGGAGAAGCGGCTTTGGGGCCCGAAGCCTGAGCGCACATTGCAGCCAAAGCGCAGGCTCTCCCCCTCCAAGACATTGCTGGCGTTGTTGATAATCTCCAAGGAGATGCTGGTCTCTACGGAGAGAAACGCATACACACAGGGGAGATCATACACACTCGCCACTTCTCAGTCTGCAAGAAGGACGCTGCCGGCCAGAGAAGCTTTCTACCAGGTGCAGGAAACTGCCCACGCATTTGGGTCCAGGCACGTCTTAACCTCATGCGTGACCACATCCAAAACCGGCTTATGGGCAGCGAGCTGCTCCTGGTGACTTGCACACTCAAAGCAGGTGTAGGCCAAAGCTAGGGAAAATCTTTCTGCCTACGGCTCATGAGACATTGCTGCGTCTTCTGGTCGCAGGTCCGGGATGGGATCTCAGCAAAGCTTGAGGGAATTTGTGTTGCTACAACATGCACCGCATGCAACCAGCTTGGCCAAAAAAAGCTTCCAGCTCCCTAGGCTTTTCGAGTCAATGTCATCCTGATCACCATCTTGCCACATCCATTCCTACAACACCTTTTGGGAGAAGCTCTCCCAAACTCCCATCGCTAGCAACACTAGAGGTAGCTATCAAAGTTTGGTAACATCAAAAAACCCTGTTATTCTGAGCTTCCCAGAGATGTAAGGCTGTTTTTTCAGAGATACTGAGTGCTGGTTACTCCTGCTGTCTTCCGTCAGAGTTACGGACACATAGCACCCTTGAAAAAATCATCACATTTGCGATTTATCAAATGGCAAGAATAAAATCTGTCTGAAAGGTGGCTGTGCCTGCAAGTACTACATTTTAGACATTTGTCCAGTGCAAGATTTCTAGCTAGAGTAATTTCCAAAGCCAACAAATGAGACCAAATATTGGTAGGAGAGAAAAGAAATAGAATTTCTTTTGGAGAAATGAGGAAGGAAAAAAACCCTAGAGGAAAGGGCTGCATTTACCCACAAACCTAAGAGATAAGAGACAAACATTGCACAAAATCCTCTCACAGCTACCCTCTGCTTGATCAAAGCCCACTGCCAGCATAGCCTGGGCAACACGTGCATGGTTCATCATGCCACAGCTACCTGAGTTTCAGAGAGCAAAACAAGGAATGAGTCAGTGGACCCTTTCCCCTCACCCTGTTATTTCTCTATTTCTCACATTTGTCTGACAAACATAAAAGGCATTCAGGCAAGCCTCCAGCAGGGTTGTTTTCACCAGGGTTGGCAGACACACAGTGACCACAACAGAGCTCTATGCTGAAGAGCAACCCAGGGCTTGAGGAGCACAGGAACCCTGGTTTCTTCCAGTACAGCTGTCTTGCAAAGGCAGCTGAACAGCCACTGAACGGCCTGCAGGAACCTAGCAGCTCTTAGGATAAACCAAGGCCAAGCTGGTCTCCCCATTACGCCTGCTGAGTACTTTAGAGCACCCAACTCCCTGCAGAGCAAGGTGAGGAGAGAGGTGTAAGAAGCAAGTCACAGGCTGTCACATGCACCTTCAGCTCAAGGACAAAACTGCCAGCTTGGTGTTATTACCAAGGTAGGGGCATGTCTCCCCACCTACGAAACTGACGCATATCCCTCCTTCTCCATCATTCCCTTTGCATTAGAAAAAAAGTCTTGCCAGTTGCCTCCACAGCATGCAAACTCTTATCCTCCCTCTTCCCCACCGCTGAAGTGTGGGCACATCATGGCCTCACCAGCTAGCTACCCAGTAGAGCAATGGTCCCAGCAGAGGATGGATAAGTCTCTACTTACTGAGCGGCAGGACAGTGATGGGGATGTTCTTTGGCCGCTTGCTCTCCTTGTCAATGAAGTCCCCTGTCACGGTCTTCTCCCGTTCAGTCACCCGGCAGTTGTACTTGCCACTGTCCTCAAGGCGGAGGCGGTAGATCTTCAGCACAAAAACATTGTCGCTTTCTTTGGCTACCTTGAGCTGGCCCAGGGCCTCACGCTGGGCAAACTCATTGTTGAGCACTGGCACAGCATTGGGTCCCAGGCTGGCGATGAGGGAGCTGTTGAAGGCCCAGGAAATGGAGAAGTAGCGGTCAGGGATGTTCTGGGCCTCCAGGGTGCACCGAAACTCCACCGGCTCACCCACGATGTACGTCCGCTTCTCTGTCTCCAGCCGGACACTGAACTCCTTATCTGGGGAGAGACAGACCAACTTGCATCAGCATGGCAAAGCCCATCAGGAAAGCCAGCACACCTTGTGCGAGGTATTTACAACTTGCTACTCCCTGCACAGCCAACATCTCTCGGACACATGCATCCACAGGTGAAAGGGTTAGGGGATTGATTTTGCTGTGAGAGCCTAGATCGGCCGTGCTGCAGGAAAGACAGCTTGCTGCCCAGCATGCAAGAGCTGCAAGGCTTCCCCAGTCATAACCCTTTCCTCCAGCCTTTACACCTGGGAGAAGCTCTGCTGTGACACCAGCATCCAGTGGCACTGCAGGATGTGACCTGGAGCCTAGTCCTACTAACACGCTGCTCAGCCAGGGTCAAGAGGCAGGACCTTTGGGTATATCGGAGAGAAGAGCGAGCTCTGCTGGGTCTTTAGATCCCTAGCAGGAACCTGTGCTGTGGGCTGGGAGGAAGATTTTGACTTGCAAATGGACCTTGTGCAACACAGAAGTGGTTGCTGAAAGTTTTTTTATTTTTATTTTCTGCTGTGTCACTCTTAACCTCCTCAGTTACCAAAATTCTCATTGCCTGTGCTAGCACCAAGTGCTTAAGGTGTATGTTTTAGCTCCTGTGTCAGCCCCAGATCACTGACCACATCAGGAGATGGGGCCTGCCACCCAACCCCCCTTGCTGCTCTGGTGTCCCCTGGTTGCTCTTTGCTGACATTTGCTCTGCCTGCAGGCAGCGCTTGGGCTCTCCTTTGCCCTGCCTCACCGTGCCAGCAGCCTCCCAAGTGGGGCACACGGCAAAACAGGGAGCCCAGCCCCAGCCACCTAACAAGGCACTGCCCCATTTTCTGCCTCCTCCCACCACCCAGCTGAGCGAGAAAAGGCAGAGGAGACACTGACCAGTGGCTTGCACATTGACGATGGCACCCTGGGAACGCTTGCGGGTCATGGCGTACCAAGACTTGTCCGGGTCCTGGATCCACTCCGCCGCCTCGCAGTAAAACTCGCCCTGATCCGATGGGTGGAGGTTGTAGATAGTGAGCTTTGAGGTGGTCTCCCCAACTTTGTCCAAGCGAACATCCCCCGTGGCTTGCCGCTGGGCGTAGGCACCGCCAGCCCGCAGGACGAAGTCGCGGCTGAGGGAGATGACCTCCACGGGCGCCTCGCTGCCTCGCTGCCGGTACCAGGCGATGGAGACATGGCTGTGCTGGGTTGTGCTCTTAGACACCTCGCACTTCAGCTCCAGGGAGTCGCGCTCCACTTTGTTCAGTGTCTGCGGGACTGCTGTCACTCGCAGCGAGTCAGGGATCACTGCAGCAAAGGGGAACGGGGAAACACAGCCCAAGAGTTAGCAACGCCAAAATGCTGAGTCTAAAGCCCAGACGCGTGAAAGGAGAGCTAGGGGGAAGGTTTCTTTTTATAGTCGTAATTAATCATTAAGTATTAGCAAAGCCCTGTTAGCTCATATCTAGCCTCCAAAAAGAAGAGAATCGTTCCCAAAGCCCTTGGTTGGGAAAGACTGCGACCTGCAGCACATACTCCAGTGCTGTGCTTAAATTCCTGCTCAATGGTCCCATCGACTGCACAGGGTTTTCCACCACGCCGCAGAGCAGCACAGCTTAATACATCCAATTCCCATGAAGGCATTTCTTCATGGGCAGCATCCCCTTCATCATGTGCCACCCAGCATGCTTCGTGACCCCCCTCCTGCCCACATCCTTCAGCCACTCATTAGCCCCACACCGTGGTCTTTGCCCCTCAGTCCCTGTTGGGGCCAAGCTAAATATATTTAGTTTCTTTAATCTTCCCTCATAAAAAAGTCAGGAGATCCAATTCTCCTCTCCTTTGTTTACATCCTTTCACATTTTAATGGCCTCCTCAGGCCAAACAAAGGGGTTTCTGCATTCGGAGGGAACTGGCTCCTCTGAGGGCAGCAATGTAATTGCAACATGCCCAGTGCCTGTTCCCAGGACACAGCCACATCAAGGCACTTGGTAATGAAACTGCTGGCTACTTTTCCAGCTGATTAACCAGAGGAGAGGAAGTACAGCTGCTAAAATCAGGACAAAAAAAAAATTTGCAGCCCCCCTCAACCTTGCTTGATTTTAGCAAGCTTCTTAATTTTAGCAAGAGGCTCTACCGCCAGAAGATAGACTTTCTTAAAAAGAAGCCTTTCTAGACTTCACTGTCTCAAGAAACATCATGTGGAAAGAAGAATGCAAACCTTCTCCCCAGCTCTGCGGACAAGGCAGTGCCAGTGAGCCTGTTAATGCCCAATGGTTTCACTGTGTACCGGTGGAATATAATTAACATATTTCAGTTCAGTTTCATTGACAGCACTGGAAGGTTTGATGAAATTAGCTGAGCTGCCGAAAGCTGCATCTGTTTCATTCAGGCATGGCTACAGAATGCAATGAGCTGCAGGAAAGACAATCGCTGGCATTATTGCCAGCAGAAAAGTCAAAGCAGAAGAAAGGAAAGAAAAAAAAGCCACAAGATGGAGTAAATGAGAGGGAAATCTTCCTGCGTCCAGCCTGGAAGGGGCCATTCACTTTTACCATGCGTTCACTACCCAGGGAATTTACTGCCCCTAACAGGGAAAGTACCTGGTAAGGCCATTTACATTGGAGGCCATTGCTCCGTCACCCACAGCCACATCTCCTCCTCCCTCCCTTCTCCTCATCTTCCTCACCGGGCTCCCATCCCCTGCCCACCGGAATAGCCTCTGGCCGACCATGGCCAAGAGGCCACGTCCCTTCACCTTTCCCCCTTCCCTCTGACTCCCAAATCAGTGGTGAAAGCGGCAACCAACCTTGCCAGTTCACACTGCCTGCACGATGAGATTTAAATTTCTCATTTCAAACCTTTCTGAATAATTTCCAGAGCCACGCAGCTCCTTTCTCTTTGCCCTCCAGCCACGGGATCTTATAACTTTTCTTACGTTATTTAAATAAATTAAACCTGATCATCATCTTGCTGGAGTTACTTTCCTGCTGAGCTGCTTCAAAGGCAGAGCTCCCTGCTACACCAGCCTCCACATGACAGCTTATGGAGTGAAAGCTGTCCATGAAGAAAGCGTGCCCGTCCTCCTTCTCCCAATTTGAGAGACCTGGGTACCCCACTGGGTGCCTGCGTGCCCTCCCCAGCCCTGTTCAGCAGCACGGCCGCTTGCTGGCTACAGGCAAGGCAGTGTCCTTCTTACCCTGGGAGCCTGCCTGGCTCTGCGGGGCAAGTACAGGGCAAGCATTTGGCTTGCCAGATGTGGAGCTGCCCGCTCCCCAGGAGTAAGGCCTGGAAGTCTGTCCAAAGGCTGGGCCTCAAGCAAACATTTACCACGCTGTTCCCCAAGCAGGTTAGAGGCTGGCACAGGCACCATTTCGCCAGCTTGAACCATGACTTCGTATCTCCAGGTCACATCCTGGCTGGAGGGTTAGCATCTTTTATACCACATGGGCAAGCTATTGCAAAATGCATTCCTGGAGAAAAATCACAAGGCAGTGGCATGCTGTTAAAAGCTGTAATTTAGCTGT
Source organism: Astur gentilis (assembly GCF_929443795.1). NCBI lineage: Eukaryota > Metazoa > Chordata > Aves > Accipitriformes > Accipitridae > Astur > Astur gentilis. The sequence goes on along the minus strand of NC_064900.1, from coordinate 16,499,987 downwards.
GGTAACACCTGATACGCTGTGCTGCATTACTCCTGCTCTTTTGGTTAAAAAAGCCAGCCAAGATCCTTCTGGTTAGAGGAACCGGTAAGACCTTTTGGGTTGCATGCAGCCTTGAGGGTATTGTCTTAAATCAGCCTGGCATAGGCACACATTCGGTTGGTGTCACCTTCCTAACCAGGAAGACTAGAGACCTGCTTGCTAAATGAAAGCCCAGTTTCTGAACAATCAGATTTTGGGAGGGACAGGCAAGAGCCCTGAGCTGGCCAGACCAGCGGGAAGCCTCCGTGCTTCGCACCACTACTCTCGTGCTTGGCCAAAGAGGCACAAACAACTTTTTTAGTTACAGAGCAAGATGCACTTCGGGTACTAGGCTTGGGGAGAGGGGAAGCGGGTAGGAGAAAGGGGAAAACGCTGTTCTCAAGAAGCAGCCGAACGTGGCAGCAGGTCACAGCTCATTTCAGAAGCTCAACAAGCATTTCATTCTGAGTGCTGCAGAGCACCGGGGACTCCCGCAGTGGGGCCGCAGGTCTGCTGGGGCTCATGCACCACCCCAAAGCACAGACCCCACTGGCCTGCGCCGACAAGAGGGCTACAGGCACGGCTTAGCCCATCAGGCTGGAGCAGATCAGGCACGGAAGTCATGGAGGGAAAAGCAAGCAGGGAATGATGGAAAGGCACTCGCCAGGGCACAACACCGCACGTGAGGAGGTGCGTTATCGGAAGAGAAGTTCCTCCCAAGCCAGTCACTCTGCTCAGGCTTCAAAGACAGCAGTTTGCATATCAGGACATGAGTAACTCTCTGCATGGCATTCACCCACGAGCCCTGGCTCCGCTGCCAGCCATCACACTGCTGAGCTGCCCGCACTCATCCCACAGCCGCCTGCTGCAGGAAGCACCAGGGTTTCTGGGGGCACTCTGCAAGCTGAGCTTCACTTGAAAGCAAAGCTCAGCACTGTGTGAAGGGGAGCAGGGCCACATCTGAATCTGAGCCAAGAGGGAGGCTGCAGGGCACATCCTCTTGCCCGCTCTTTCTCACCCAGCTCCTGCCTGTTTGTCCCCTTTGCAACGTGCCATCCCGGCAACCTGCCTTGCACTTCCTCCAGCATCCAGCCTTGCTTCCTTCTTGTCCCTTAACACAAGTTCTGTCATGACCTCCTGGAGGTGTCAGCAGAGCTCCCCTCTCCCCAGCATCAAGGTTAGATTTGGCAGCGAGTGGCCAGACAGGGAGATGAGCAGCTGAAAAACACTTCCTGGGAGCAAACCTGTTGTGCTGTTGCCACCCCAAGCCAGTCTGCTGAGCCTAGCCATAGCTGACAGCATTGAGCTTGTAGTTACAGCACTGAAAAAAAGAGCACGAAATACAGCATTTCCTATTAGTCCCCAAGCCACAGGTTCCTGCAGAGGACACTGGGATAGGTACTCAGTGGTGGGTGGGCTGCTAAGCGCAGGGTGCTCGCAACCCCCCGCCAAGATTTGAAAGCTCCTGAAATATTAAATGTAAATACTGCCACTAGAGGGTGTCAGGGACCCAGCTAGGGAGAGTCCCAGGGCCCTGCTGCCAGGACGAGGAGGAGGAGAGGGGAGCCCGGAGATGCTCCCCTCTCACCAGGGCAGTGCCCACGGGCATCCTTCCCCAGGAAGCCTGCACACACAGCTCCAGCCAAATCCACCTCAAATGCACACACCTCAATAACACGCAGTCAACGACCACTTGGCCAGCTAATTAAGGCTAACTTTAGGACAAGGAACTGGCTTACAGTGTCCCAGAAAACAAGCGGGGAGCAGAGACTGGAGTTCCTGGGTCTGGACTTGGTGCACACCTCAACATGCTTTCCTCCAAGCCCCAGGACCAGCTCCATTTCCAGCAGCTCCTGGTGCCCTGCTGAACTCTACCCACACGGACGAAGATGACCCAAGGCATCTCCCTTTTCCCCAGGCTGGCTCTGGTTCATCCTTGCGTATCCAAAACCCCAACCACCTCCAAGAGGTAGGTTGTCACAGCTTTTATGTGCCGGACACAAGCCAGAGAGCTACCAGCATTTCATCTACTCCCAGGCAAGGCAGCAAACCTGCCTGAGATGCCATTTCCTTGGTAAGCAATGCAGGCAGTGTCAGGCTGGGAGCCAGAGGCTCCCCAGCTTGAGCTGCTAAAACAGTGCTGCGAAAATCACTTAGCACCACGGCAGCCTTACACTGCAGGCTCTTCAGGAGTCAAACAACTTACACAGGCTACCCAGCACAGTGGGACCATTTCAGGGCCACTGTAGGACAAGCAAAACACACCAACCTCTTCTTCGCTTGGATTTCCTTATAGCTTTTACCCACTGATACTCTTTAGAGGCAACCTATGGTGCTACCTGGGTCCGTACCCACCCACTTCGTACTACCTGGACAGAGCTAAGTTTGCCAAGTGTCAACTGTGAACTATTTAGGATGAACAAATACTTGCACTCCCTACTCCTAGGCAGCTACTTCTGGCTGAGAAATACCGCTCTGGATTTTGCAGGGAATTAGTGCAAGAGTTATGTTTCCATCTGCCCTACAACATCTTGTTGCCCTGCAGGGATCCCAGCTCAGCACCATGAACTTCCTTACCCAACCCCTCTGGTTGTGCATCAAGACAGAAACAGGCTGCTCAAGAGGAACCACAATGCCAGCACCACCAGTCCAGAAATAAGCACTGGCAGGCACCAAATGGCACCATGAACGGCACCGTGGGTGGGAGTGCGAGGCGCAGGGATGCAGCATTTTGCTGTCACCCTCTGCAATCTGCCAACCCTCCTGCAGTCACCCGTGCCACCCCAGGGAAGGAGGGAAGATCTGCCACCAGAGCCACCCCGATGCCACAGAAACAGCTGGAAAAGACCTGTCCTCTCCCAGACACTGCAAGCTCTCAGAGAGCCATGCTCCTTATAACCCCTCCACAGCGCTATTGATTTCCATTCCTTACATGTGCATGTGTGTGGCAGGAGGAAGGGGGTGGTAATAAGGCAGGAAAAATATCTAGATTAGCAATGTAATCCTCTCAAGCCCTCATGCCTGGCAATTAGCTATACATGCCGATCCATACCTGCTGCAACACACCAGACACCACTCTTCCTCATCCATCAAAACCTCGCGTAATGCCTTCAGCACAAAGGGAAACACATGCTGTGTTATGCTGCAAAACTGATGAAGACCCTCAAATGTCACCTTTGCAAGTGGACAAAACTGAGCAGATCATGCTGCTGGTGGTGTCCTTTGCTTGCCTTATTTTTAAGTCCCGACTAGAAACTCGCAGGCGGCCTGGGGCAGGCAGAGGAAAGCTTTGTTCCTGTTGTTGCTGCTTATAAGTTTCCCCCACTGCCCAAGGGCCTGCCTGAGACCAGAATTTGAAGAGGCAAACCCACCACCCCAAGATGTACTTTCGCTGTGACTGAGGGTGTGGGGTCTCCATGCAAAATTTTCCCTCTTCTCTTCCTTGCCTACTGAGATAGAGCAACAGGCTCCTGGTATCACAGGGAAAATATAAAGCAAGTGTTAATAATCTGGTTGGTTTGGGGATTACTTTCCTTCAGTAAAGCCCCACCTGCAGTGGGAAATAAGGACAGTTAAAGACAGGCTTAAATGAAAGGCAGCTAAAAGACTACTAACTGTTTAAATGAATTAAAAAAGAAGTCATACACTTTCCTGAATTAGTCAGTGAATTTACTTCAAGTTCCTGAAAGGGTGAGCAGAACTTGCACTGTGGTCTAAATAAAAGCAGTTGGAATATAATTTTCATCCTTGTGCAAATATTTAAGCCTTATTTTAAATCAGAAGTTGAACTATGAAGTCACTTTCAGTTGCTGCACGATTAAGAAATGCACGGCAAAGCACTAAAGTTGCTTGCAATCGTATCACTGCAGCATTCTGTGGGGAGAGGAGAGGAGAGGAGAGGAGAGGAGAGGAGAGGAGAGGAGAAAAGAATCCCACTTTTAAAAGTGCAGTTTGTTACTGATTCAGCTGCTGGCAGAAGGCAAGAGGGGAGCCAAAGAGTTAAGTAAGATGGCATGGCAGTTGTTTCACAGAAGTAGTAATAAATCCTCCGATTACAATAGTATCCTTGTTGGTACATTAACGACTGGCTGGAACGATTATGCCAATAGAAATGCATCTCCCAAAGCAACTGGGTGAGTTCAAGCAGCCAGTGAGAAAAGGCGCAGGAAAAACCAGAAGTAACTAATGCAGAGAAAAGGGAAAAAGAAGCTGACAGAAGATGCAAAAATTGGAAATTAGGTCAGCTTTCTGACTCGGGGCCTGAACTTCTCCTTGCTTGCTGCAGGCTCCGTTAGTGACGCACCCAGCCTGCCCCGCTCGCTCTCACCATGCTCCCTCCTAGGCAGCGGCAGAGATCACGATGCACCTTGCTCAAGGAGCTTCCCAGCCAAACCCGAGCTGCACAGGACTCCCTAGCTGGATGGTGCAGTTACAAGCCAGAGCACCCACCCCAGGCACATGGGGCTGCAATGCTTTCCCGCAGCTTCCCAAGCCCCACACGAACCCACAGGGGTTGACAGCAGGCGCCCTGTGGTCCCACCAGCAACCCCCTCCTCGTGTGCCCAGGGCGAACGTGCAAGGGGAACAGACGTGCTCAGCCCCAGCTCCAGCTTGTCCTTTATGGACCCAGAGGAGCTACAGCTTTCCCAGCTGCTTGAGAGTGCTTCAGCTCCAGGAGATAGGACAACCCCTCTCCCCCTTCCCCCTGGGCTTTACCCTGGGGCTCCAGCCCTGCCAGCACTGTGCTGTTCAGAGCAGTTCTCCAAGCCTCCTCCCGCGAGTGGCGGATGGTCCTCCAAAATCGCTGGTCCCCTTCCCTTGACTGCTTCGGGTGCAGTGTGGCAGATGCCAGGAGCACATTCACATCCGCTGCCCCTGTTTCCTGGTGCCTCATTGTCCCTCTGCCCTCAGCTAAAGCTGCTTCGGGGAGCAGGGGAAGGCATGCTCCCATGAACAAGCTCCTTCTCTTTCCACCTACCCTGTCCCAAAGCACCCCAAGGAGCATCTGGTTATTAGGACAGCTAATTTAGGTGGAAAAATTCAAGCGACCTCATTAAAAGAAAAAAAAAAGAGGAGGAACCAGAAAGGGGTGGTAAAAGGACAAGGTGGCACCCAGCAGTGAGAGTCATCATTTGTTCATTAAACAAAAATTAGCTGGACCATTGCTGGAGCAAACCCTGATGACAGGCAGCCCAAGGTGGCAGACCACCATGCACCACACCGACCGCTCACCTGTGGAGGCAACTACCTCTAGCAGCAAGCCAAGGTGAGTCAGCTCACAAACCCCTCCCTCTCCGTCTCCCTCCCTCTTCTACAATCTCACCTTTGCGAGGGTTTAGCTCTCTTGCTGATCCCAAGCACCACCAGCAAGCTACTGCAGCTTAAGCAAGCCTAAGCTACTGCAAACATGAGGGCAGAGCACATCACCATGCACCTGTTCCACCGAGAGTTAACCTGATGTGTTTTACTTAACAGCACTCCTGAGCTAAGAGCAGGGACATGGAAATTTGCTCTGGCATAAACCAGCACAGGGCAACCTGCTAAGCCACAGCCTCCTGGAGCCTGCAGGACAGCCAGGGAAACAAACAAACAAAAAAACCCCAGCAAACATGGAGTCAAGAAGCTGACGCTGCCTGGGCTCCTCTGAAGCTGTGCATGCAACGCTATCTTAATGTTTTACCTGTCTGAAACTAAAATTAAGAAATTATAGAAATGGGAAGCTTAGGAAATCCTGTGTTCTGCAATTTTTTAAAAGCCTTATTTCATTCAACCTAGCACACTTAGCCAGGCAGGCAATACAAAGAGCCGAACAGGGAGAGAGCTGTGTAGGATCGTTTCAGAACAATCAAAATGCATCTCAGGCCATATTCCCCCTGGACTATAATGATGTTTGTGGTGCTTTATAGTCAGGTGAGTCGCCCTTCTCAAAAATCAATTTGCAAGGAGGATTCTCCTCTACTTCAACTATACAAGTAAGACCAGGAGCACAACACTGGAGATAAGAGTGCAAGAGCTGCTTTCAGAGATTAGCGCCCCTGCTTCAAGAGCTCAGCAGAGATCACACAGGAGGTCAAGGTGTGCACATGAGAGCTGTTTTTCCTCCATTTATGCAATAATGAAGGATTTGAGACCTTGCAAGTGCCTTTCTCCATCTGCCTTTGGGGACCTGACCTGTCCCTAGAGCTGCAAAGCCCAGGACCAGAGCTTCCAACGACCCCTTCTGGCCACTCACTCCTTAAGCTCAGCAGCAATGATTTATTTTTGCCGCCGGGGCAAGATGACACAGATCAAGACACACTTAGGAGACAATTTTTGCAAGAAGCAGTTTTTAAACTAAGGACTCTAAAGGCTCCCAAAATGAGAATCTGAGTCCATTCCCTCCAAAACCCACCTTCCTGCTAAACACACAAGAACAGAGCATTTCAGCCCTCACACAAAAAGCACCGAAGGAAACACAGAATTAGGCTTTATTCTCTATTACATCCCAAATTTCTGTTCAGCCCAGGTCTGGGTCTTAAGTTCCCATGGGAAGACAAAGTGAAAATGCTGGCATCCTGATGCACAGACAGGGAAGGAGAGACCAGAGTCGCATCTTCTTCACATGCAGATTACTGAAAGATATAGGGAGGCTAATAAGTAGATGAGAAGTTTTGAAATGCGAGAACAAAAAAATCCCCCATACAAACTAAAGCAGTGGCAATCTTTTCTTTCTCTATCAGTCCTGTTTAAAGCATAAAAACTGTTCATAACAAATGTACATCTTCACCAGACAACAACTATCTACTGAGCCACGAAATCCACATGAGCTGGAAGGATTTCTGGGAGCTGGAATGAAGGACGTTGGGTCTTTTGGATATTTCCAAGCTACCTTCCTCCAACAAGGTTTTGGCAGCTCAGAACTGTTACTCTGAAGCTGGCACTCTTGTGATGAATGAAAGGCATGGTCTGGCTCTTGCAGGATGGAGTCCAAGTTCTCCAACCACGAGGACCACCTGCTCTCCTCCTGCACTAGAGACTGTGGAAAGCAGAATTAAGATGAGTAATGCAAATTCAGCCAGTTGACAGACTTCTGCCATCTGATCAAGGTATCATAGATAAAGCCAGGTAACATCCACTTCTGCAAATCTATTTTCCTGCTGAGTTTTTCTTCTACTGTACTTCTGCGATTTTGCCTCTTATGCACGTGGCTGTGGTCATCTCTCCTCTTTAAGCTCTTCATGCTCCATGTTTCTTCTAGTTCAGGTGGTGGTGACTGGGGGACAGAGGATAAGAGGGGAGGTGAAATGCTGTGCTGGCAAGCACGTTTTAGACTGTGCAAAAATGTGTTCTCTTGCTGCGGCGTAGCAATCAGCTAGTCTGGAAAAACTAGTCTGGCACGCACAACTGGTTGACTTTCTGCATGAGAGTACTTGGCTTCTTTATAGTGAAATCTTTTAATAAATGTATTCATTTTTATATTCATCGATCTGGGCATTTCAAAGCACACAGTGCCCTTCCTTTCTCCCCCTTCTCCCATTCCACTTTCTTGCAGACTTCTATGAACCTCTCTCGTTATCACCCCAATGACAGATGGCCACCGTCAAATTGCTCTCCCTGCAAAAGGGCACTGTCTGCAAGGCTTGAGCAGCATCCCCACACACAGCTACACAAGGGGACATCACTTTTCCCTACAAACCATACTATATTTGAAGGAGTTGAGGAAGATGACAGGGCATGTCGAGGCCGTGTGAAAGGCTGTGGACAATAATCAGTTGAAGGAAATAATGACGGCTCTCCGTCATAAAGTTCTGTGCTGCCTTGGCAGGGTGTGTGAAGAAACCCTTTTGTTCACCACCTCTAAGGCAGCAGCTCCTAAACCAGACAGACAGGCCAAAAGGATTCACTTAACAGTTAGTTCCTGCCATAAAAAATGTACTCCAAATGTTTTTGGAATGGCCCTCAGACCCTTCTTATGCGGAGGTGGTGCAACAACTATCCAGGGGAAGTTTTGCTCTTCCCCAGCAGTGAGTGCTCCACACAACCTCAATGAACTGACAGCAGTTAGCCACAGAGAAACCACCAGGTGGTCTTCCACGACACACACCGAATGCTGAATGGCAACATCCTTTCAGAAACAGATGGACACTTTCTCTAGCTTTACAGCCACTGGTTGCTTGTCCTGCTCAGCAAGTGACCCCCATGAGGTGAGCAGCCCCCTAGGAAGATGGCTTGCTCCGAGCCAGCAGCAGAGATGCACACCACTGATGGTTACAGTCAGAAAGGAAGGTCTGAGTCTTGCAAAATATGGGTAGGTCTTCTGGGGCACAGTGCTCCAAGTTTTCCAGGACACCTCAAATCCTTTGCAGGAGCCAGTGGGCATTTAAAAATAAACATTCAGGAAATAAATCTCATATTAAAATAAGAAGATGCTTTTGGTGCACCTATCATTAACTCAAAGGCATACGCTGTATCAAAGTAGTGCATTAAAAAACCCACTCAAAACAGTAAGGAAAATAATTCACAAAATAAAACTAGTAAATAGGAAGTTTCCATGATGTCTCCAGTGCAGGATCAATATCACTGACTCCAGCAGAATTCAGGGTTTTATTTATAGCACTTCCAGCATTCTACTGGTGAAGCCTCTGAGAGAGAGCCAAGCACAGCCGACACACCGCTGTCCCCAGGTCTCCAGATAGCTCCAGTTTTCCCAGTCAGTGCTTGTTTCGGCATTGCATCTGAGTGCAAAAGGCTCTGCAAACTGCCAGCTTCCCAGCTGCTATTCGCTACCCTCTAGGTAAATGACAAAATGACCAGTATGAAGCATTTCACTTGCGCTGCTGCTTCTCGGGAACACCCTCGTCGGAGGTAGGCTCTGGAGTTTAACTGGCTGAGACACCACAAGAGGCATGCCCAGGACCAGTAGCAGATACTCTGCTGGTTGCTGTCTCCGCAGCAGACAGAGGAAAGCACGGCACAATGGAAGTATCACCAACTCATATCAGCCTGGAAAGACTCTTGAGTGGAAGAAGGGAGAAGGAAGGTCTTCTCAGCAGTTACAGGAAGAAGGGATCTCTCAATGTCCTATGGCTCCTATGAAAGAAAAATAAGGGAGCAAGACCCAAAGATAATGCTTTCAAGACTGCTGAAAGACAGGAGTCTTCAGGATGGGTTTCTCAGCACCGCTGAGATACTTTGGACAGTATCTTCCTGCAACTCTACCTTTTGTTATCAGCCTCTGGCTAGCAGGCATTCTCAGGTTAACCTCCTCCTACAGATACTTAGACTTCCAGAGGAGACAAGGAAAGATTTTCCTGTAGTGCTTCAGCCACCTACGTTTCACATTCAGAAGTGCCACCAGCTCTGCCTGATCTGCACCTCAGGCTGAACCTGCTCAGGGCCTGTTTCACCTTCTCCTGCACAAAGATAACGGCTTGTTTCACAAACACCTCTGAAGTTTGGAAGCCCAAGATCTCTCATGCAGATGAGCTATGGTATGCAAACAAAGAACATATTGGGAACCTGATAAGATACTTACTCTTGCATCACCATCGCTCTGTACGGTCTGTGGGGGGAATAAACTTCTCACAGCTATCTGATCCAAGTGACTTTTTTACAAGCAAGTAGAACTGGAAATCAAGATGGGTCAACCTGCAGAATTATGACCAATTAGTTGATGCAAGCGATGCATTACCAAAAGCAGAGCACACCAACGGCAAATGGTCAGAGCAGATTAATTATTTAACTCAGGGCAGGTGCTTCGACCCACAACCCATTTAACAGCTTTTCTCCTGCCACATAAACAGAGCCTGTGTGGGAGCTTGGCTGATCCCCTCTTAGTACCACCATGGGGACTGGGAGTCTGCTGCAACAGTCCCTGTGCACAGCTTAGCACCCAGGCGACGAGGCTTGCTGTTCAAGCTGCACTCTCTGCGGAAGCTCTACCCTTCTGCCTTAGCTGAAAGAAGAGCAGGATACGGTGTGTCCCCACCCATGAAATGAGAGTATGCAATTATAGTGTGGGGGTGTGTGCCTGTCTCCCACCTAACTTTAGCAAGTGCCTATGGCTTTGAGAGTGGCTAAAGCTCTCAAACAAATACTGAGAGCTGGGTAACGGTCTCAGAATAAGTTTCACAGGTTTCATGAAATAGCTGTAGAAGGAGAAGTAGAGGAGATACCCACCACATATTAATATTTCTCTGTGGGGGACAATGCAATGTTTGGTCAACCCTTAAGACACCAAAGAAGTCACCTGAAAGGCAACCATGGGGATACCCCAATCAAGGAAGAGCAATGACTGTACTTTATTAGATACCTAGGAATTCAACCATGAAGCAAAACCCACAGGAAACCAAGCTTCACTAGATCCTCTGCTCACATTTATTCTCTTTCTTTTATAAAAGAAGTCTTCTCTAAACTCACCACTGGTATCAGCACACTATCCTGTCTAAAACAGGGGGATCCTGTTTTAGGATCAAACAAAAAAGCCACTGAAGGTTGACTCAGAAGCCTTGTTTTGTGGCATAGTTAGGACATGTCCTCCCTCCTTGCCCATCAGTGTTTTGTCCCCTGTAGCCTAGACATACAAACTGGGACAGTTTTAAAGGCTATCGTATCTCAGATCACAGCTAAATTCCTGCAAACACAACCTTCAAAAAGGAAGAAGGAAAGAGCTTTAGCCTGTTCCTTTTTCTGTTACATTAAAATGGCAAGAAAGGCTTTTTTTTTTTTCTTCCCTTAATTATTCTGCTTTTTTTCCCCAAAAACCCTTGCTTGAGCGCATTAGGTATTCAAGTCTCCTGTGCCCTGGCAGGCTCAAGGGTGATTGAAGAACTAGTGGAATCACAACAGCACAGAATGGAGAATGGGGAAAGCAATAAGGGAAGGGAGCTTCAGTCAGACTCTTATTGCTCCCAAGTCCTGGCTTGTTCCTATTAACAGGCACATTTGGGAGAAAACTTCCTTGGGAAGACTCACTGCCTGTGGGCTGTTGACAGAGATGGGAGAAAACTCCCTGCTCACACCTGAGGCTCCAAACAGCTCTTCTAGGCAGGTTCATCCAAATGCCACACTCTATAGCAAAATGAATTCTACAGCAACACTGCACACTACTTTCCCAAAATAAATAAGCAAGGAAGTGATTTAAAAAAAGAAAAAACCAAACACCCTTGTTTAAGAAAAATGTTCATTCTTCTAGCCATCACTGAAAAAAAAACCCCACAGCATAAGAGAGACAGAAAGCTATTTCCCCTTAAAATTCATTGCAAGTTTATTTGAGTACTCGATCATCCTCAGACATTCTGGATATATTAAGGACTGGTTTATGCTAGAAAAATCCATGCAAAGTGATTTCAGTTAAACTAATGCAGCCTTTTATACTTGTCTGTTGAAATAGTTTTGCAGCAGACTTTAATCCATACAGCCTACTTTGATAATTCAAGGAATTTAAGGGTGTCCTCATAGTAGGATTGTGGAAAAGACACACAGGCCAAATGCAAAACTCACTACCTCACATGTTGCAAGTGAAGAGCCAATTCCTTTCATGCCACCAAAGCAAATTCAACCCCCAAGAATGCCCAAAAAGAATATGAGAAAAATGTGAAGATTAAATTCCTAGGAGACTGACAAATGCTCCTCCTTTACCCATAGAGCTGCTGAGGTGCACACCACCACATCAGGGACACTGAAAGCACGGCCCTCCAGCAGCTTCAGTTAAGTCTGATGCAGAAGCCCTTTCCCATGGCCCGCGAGACATTTGCACCCTGGAAACACAGGCTGAGAGTGGGGAAGAGGCAGCCACGTCCCCAGCCAATGTACCACCTTCACCCTGAGCACAGCAGTGGAGCTGGGGAGGGGAACAGATGTGCAGCCTAACAGGGGCTAAGAGCGATGACTGGCTTGCTGAGTTTCACCTCCACCAGTCTCCTACTTCCTTTTTTTATTTTAAGCTATGGTCAGTTAGGTTCCCGTGATTCAACCTTTTTCCTTTAAGGAAAAGAGTCGTATATCTGCTTTCTACCTCTAGAGCTCATGGTGACTGCTGTGGTCTTACCCTGGGTGTTGACTAATACACTGTTCGGATAGGTTTTGAGACAGGACTTTCCACTAAACTATGCAGCACTGGCTCCCTCCTGAAAACTGTTATCTCCGTGGAGGGAACAACACACACAGCCCCATCCATGCATGCACAGCATGGATGGCAGCAAGACTGTTCCTGGTGGGCGTCAGGCACACCATAAAGAAACTCCTCCACCGGGAGAGAAGGAAAGGCAAGGTCAGTGAACTCAGACTTTCTCCATTTTGCTGTGCACGGCTACTCATGGAGTCAGTCAGCACTGAAGATGCCAGGCAGGCTTGGAGCAACCACACTCTTCTACCTGCTTGCCTATGGGTTAGATAGGACCACCCACAAGTACAAGCAGTATCACACCCCCTCAGAGCAGTCTGACATCTTAATCTATCAGAGCCGCATCTCACCAAGCCAGGAAACTCCCCACACTGCCAAGGACCTAAAACAGGGACAAAAGAGGTGACCATCTTACAAATCCTCCCAGTAGCCCAATGGGAGGTTGGCTCCCCCTTAACAAGCAGGGCACCAAGTCCCCTCTTTTCCCAAACCCCCAACCACCTTCACTGGGACACAGCAAAACAGACCAAACCATGACAAACAGCCTCCCGCTGCCCAGCACTTTGGGTGGAGAATGGCGGCATTTGCCCAAGGTAAGAACAAAGTCCTTTTCCTTTGCTGTGTGGCGGGGAGCGCCTTGTCGGCTGTGCAACTGCAGGCAAGCACCGAACCATTGCCTCTCCGGTCTCCCCGCATCTGGAGTGAAAGCCAGCGATGATGCCCTGTGAGAGCCCGTGTTTATTGTCGGCAGCGGCAGCTCCTGGCATATAGTCCCCTGGGAAGGAAAGGCTGGATTGTAACCCGCAGCCGGGTATACCCGCAAAAGGAGGACACCATCAGCTTTACATGCGCAGGAAACTCACTGAAAAAGTAATTGCAAGGTTTGAGCTTTGTTTTTACAAACCCCCCAGTACCCATCGCATTATTAGGAGATTATAGAGCATCTCTGCTGCCATGCCTAACCGTATACACCTGCGAAAACCTCTCATTCTCCTTTTAAATATTTCCTTCCTTCCTGTCTTCCACTTTTTTTTATTATTATTATTTTCATTGTTTCTTTGCAGGTTCCTCATCTACCTTTGGACTCAGCCATTTAAATTTTAATAAGAGGCTTCACTGTCTATCTCTTTTTTCTTCAAAGGCCCTGCTTTATTTTTCTGCCTCTTCTCAGTCCCCCCAGCCTAATTGTTGTTATTATTCTTAACCTTCAGTAGTTTCCTTTGCTTTCTTCTCCGTTCTGATCTCTCTGTGCTCCCATTTCCCCCCCTCTGTACTAAGTCCCTTTCATCCCTCACCTCTGTCTCGCCCCCGGCCAAGCATCCGAATACATGTGGAGCAAGCGTAACCAAGCATAAATATGAAAGGGATCATCCAATTTCAGCAAAACGCTTGCCCCTACCTATTCAAATATTTGACTTGTAATGATTAAGTCCAAGAAGATCATAATTTTTTTTTTTTTACAGAGCTCTGCAGGTCTTTAATAAAGCTCAGCCTCCGCCTCGATGACAGCCAGGACTGCAGTTGCTGAGCTGTTTCCTATGCATTACAGCAGATTTGCTCCAAGGTAAGCGAGAGGGACGCCTGAGCAGAGCGCTTGAATTATAAGCGAGGAGATTTCATTCCCCAGTTGCTGGTTTATTGAAATTCAATGCCTCCCTCTCACCTGCCACTTTGTTATGCTAACCTCTTCTGGCTGGCCTAAAATTGCCAGTCCACAGTGCAGGCAAGCAGCCGCACTCCCATCAAACCCGGGGAACTGCGCCCTGCAGCAAGACCTGCTGGAGGTGGCACCGGCACAGCCTCTCGCGGGGCACGTCTCTGTCCCATCGCCAAGCGGAGGGGCCGCTCCTCCTCCTAAAGGGCCTTAGATGTGGGGCTATCACTAAAGGCTGGCCTCGGTACCAAGGGACACCAGGCAACGGTCACACTGCGCATGGGCTGATAAGAAGGGCCGCGGGGGGCTCCTCTCGCCTTCGGGGGGGACCCACCAGGGTTTTGAAACCCTTGCAAAGAGCACTTGCCAGGTTTGCGCGCTTCCATCGCACGCAACCTCGCTTCCCTCCATTCAGTATGAACTACCGTTTCACCCCCGAGGGAGGGCAGGACGAAAGGAAGCCGTCTCCTGCTGCCAAGGCACGGCTCCCACCAGATTTCCACCTTCTGAAAAGCACGTGGGCTTGCAAGCCACACCTGACAGCCTGCAGAGCAGCTGAGATGGAGAGTTCAGGGCAGCGCAGTCAGCTGGCACCCAGGATGCCAGCTCCTCCCAGCCCATCTCCCCAGAGCCCCGTGTCACGCACTGACGTCTAAGAAGAAAGATTAAAACCTGCACGCAGCTCTGGGATAAACACATGCAGGAGTCGGCAGCCCCTTTCGCCGCTCCTCCCAGCCAAAGACACAGAGGCAGAAGGAGGGCAAAGCACGGCCCACGCCAGCCTGGCACACCGCGCAGGGAGGGCATGGTGAGGATGCAGACAAAGAAACCACACTCGGAGTGTAACAGAGCCCTTGCTGGACAGTCTCACAGCACTTTGCAAACATTTCATTAAAAGTAAGCCCCCCTGAAGGGAAGAAAACAGCATTTTCCTTTTCCAAAACGGGAAAACATGCAAAAATCGTACATGCCCCTGGGTGTGGCAGTAAGACAGAGCCCATCCTATAAATGCCCATCAAGGAGTATAAAGGTTTTGACATAGCACTGCCACAGCATCAGCAAAAATACCGTGTCTGCAGAGTGGAATGGGACTAGAGTACGAAGTCCTCTCCTAACTCTGTGCCATCTCCCTGTTTCTAGAGGGGACAGAAGGCTGCTGCAAATGGTAGCAAAGACCACTTCTTGCCAACCTGGGTGCACCAACCTGGCTGAAAAGGAAAACAGAATATATCTATTTTTGCTTTATCAATATTTTGATTTAATTCCCATTCACCTAGGCTTTAAACTGGCTGTTTACACCCACCCTCAGCCATGGAGATGCCCTCAGTAACCTGGAAAGCCCTGGGTGAAGATTTGCTAGAGCAAGCCTACCATAACCTTCCAGATGCTGCTGCCCCACACCAGTGCTGGAAGGGGTCCCCACCTGCCCAGCGCACACCCGTTCATCACCAGCAAGCATGTCAGGCTCCACAGGGAAGAAGGTGCTCACGTTTAGAGTCCTGCAGGAAAAGCAGGTCTCGCCAGTACAACCAGCCCCACAGCCGCCGGCTGTAAACTCTGCAGAGGGAAAGTTTTTGAAAACACCCTGAACTCCCCAGCATCCCCCTGGCTGCTTTCCCACAGGGCAGACCTCAAACCAGTCTCTCACCAGGAGGAAATAAATAAATAAAATAAAATACACCCGTGTGTGGCCTCATGCAATTTTAATCACACTAATGTCTGCAAAAAGGGGGGTAGGGAGGCGGGGGCAGGGAGGGATTACAGTGCCACTTGTTCAAAGCGCTCCCGTTTATTCCACATCTGCGATCCCTTTTGAGCTCCCAACAGCAGCGAGGAGTACGAGACGTACAAAGTGAGCGTGTACCACGCGCTGAGCTGTCTCTTTGTTTTAGTCACCGTCTGCTGCTAATGTCAGTCTGCTGCTAATGTCAGCGAGAGAGCACCCCAGGGATCGACGCCTCGGTGCTGTGCCAGCTAATTACACACTGACAAAAGCACCTGGAGGGGGGGGAAATGAAGAAAGAGAGGAAACCGAGCATCCTAAAAACCAATGGATAACTTATTGGGGGGCCAGGAGCTAGGGAGACCAGACCTGCTTCCCACGGGGCTGGGGGAGAAGGGGTAACGCATGGGGGGGGG
Source organism: Astur gentilis (assembly GCF_929443795.1). Classification (NCBI taxonomy): domain Eukaryota; kingdom Metazoa; phylum Chordata; class Aves; order Accipitriformes; family Accipitridae; genus Astur; species Astur gentilis. The sequence goes on along the minus strand of NC_064900.1, from coordinate 16,484,073 downwards.
AGACAGAGAGCACCCTGAACTCCACCGGGAAGGGTCTTGCCCCACAGCAGCAAGGGCACTGGAAGAGGGGAAGGGGACAGTGTGACAGGCCTGCCCAGGCAGCAATGCAATGGCATGGCAGAGGAACGCTGAAAAGGCCATTGTGGGCATCTCCAGGGGTCCTGGCAGAAGACGGCAGCAACATGGAGAACACGTCTGAAAAGTTTTGGGGACTGCTTCCTGCAGAAGCACTGGGCAAAGAGCTGGAGCTGCAGGAGAGGGAGAGAAGCTGGTGGCTCACGGGGGTATAGCAATGTTTGTGCCAGCCGGGTTTCAGAGGTGGAGGAGAGGAGCTCATGGCAGGAGCAGGAGACAGCGAGCTGTCCCTCACCAGACCATGCAGCCCTGGGAGCCCTCATCTCTGTCTCTCAGCTGGCCTGCTGCTAAGCCGGCAATACCGATGCTCACCGGCCTTGCAGGGAACACAAAACGCTTAATAATTGTTTGGGAAGCAGTCCATGCACTACAGTACCTCCCTCGGAGATACCTGAAAGCCACCCGCCCATGGAGAGAGGCAGAGGCAACAGAGCTGCTCAGGAGCAGGTTCCGGCCCCATGGGGGCTCAGGTATTAATCCACCCCTGGCCCCTGGGACCTGGCCACAGCTCCCAGACGGGGATTAAAGCCAGCAAAATAAGAATTTCAAGCATGCATCCGGCAAACCCATGTGCATTCCCTGCAGCGGCAAATAATCAGGTGCCAAGAAGGAGATTAACCCTGTGGGACTGAAGGAAACAAAGGCGTAAGAGCTAGTCTGTCGAAGAAGCTGCTGCTGCTTCTCCCAGACAAACACAAATCTGAGCAGCAGGAACAAGGGCAGCGCCTGCATGAGAAATACTGATTGTTAGGAAATATAAGCCTCTGATTTTATGCAGATCCACAACAAGCAGCACGGAGATCCCTGCAATAGCTATTACAGCAGAGGTGGTGAGCCAGGTAGGTTCCTACTCAGGTTGCACCATGGGATGCATTGCTTTAGAGTTTATTTTATCTGATGGTGAGCAGGCCACAAGGCCCCGTGCACCAGCCCCTGCTCTGCCAGCTGCCAGACCTACAGCAGGCAGCAGGCAGCACCCTCAGGCACCGACTGCCATGCCCTGGCAAACAGGCAACAGCTTCTCGCTTGGGGTCAAAGTGACACAGGCTACTGATGGAGCAGCAGGGCTGTGGGAATGTCCTTTGCAGGTCACAGTCTGATTATTTTGGGGACACACACACACCAGCCAAGCTGGAGGGGTCGCTGGACCTGCAGAGGTGGAAGAGCTGTGTCCTGGCCAGCATCTGCTTGTTCAGGGGACCACCTGTTCAAAGCTGATATGGGGCATCACCCATCACAGAACAAGAGGCTGCTCCTCACTTGCAGGCAGATGCAGCCAGTGCCTCTTTAGGCAGGAGGCTCTTCCTGCATGCTGCTGGCAGGCCAAGAACTCTAAGAACTCTAGCTCCCTACTCAAGAGCTAGATGTGTGCCATGACAGGCTTCAAGCGACACATCCCTAACGTTCATGCTGGTGCGGTGGGAACACAGTTCCCAGTAAAGCAGCCTCCAGCAATAACACCTTGGGCTGTGATCTTGTCAGGTTTCATAAGCTTAATCAGGCTCTGCTCTGGCTGGCATACAAAGGTTTCACTGGCAGGCTGGCTGTCCTGCTGCTCCAGACAGCGTCCCTGAATACTCAACAGCAGTGCTGCATCCTGGCAGTCAACAGGAGGATCTGCATTTTGATCTTGACAACTTCAACCAGCAGATAATAAGGGGCAGGACGGGTGGCCCTTTGGGCATCAGTTCAGTTGACCAGTAACAGGACTGGGACTGTGGTGGCTGGCTCAAACCCATTACACTTCAGCAGCGATGGAAAGCACCTTCTAGCCTTTCGGAGAGAGGTCCAAGGAGCGGAGGGTTTTCGGGTGGCTCCTGGGGCACACATGTAATCTAAAACATCTTATTAGTGCAAACTGTCAACAGCTATCCAGTTAGCCCTACCAGAGCATCCTGTGGCCTGAACATACTACAGGAGATGACAAGTCCATCTTCCTGTACCCATGGTCTGCAACAGGGCTGACTACAGAAACTCATCCTACTGCTGCCATGGGGCTGCTCAGCACCCATACAGCACTCTGAGCTGGTGCAGCGCTTATCTACAGCAACAGGCTCTGGCTAAGCCTGACCGCATGGGCATGATCAAAAGCCACTGCACTGCCGCACAGCCCAGTACGCCTCTGGTGTCCTGTATCCTTCTCTCCTCTTCCCTCCATCCACATCAGACCCTCAGCAGGAGCCTCTTGAAACAGATGAGATCTGAGGAGCCCCATGTCTCCAAGGATGTGCACACAGCATGTGTTGCTCTGGCCACAAACACAAGGGAGCTGAAACGATCTGACAGTGCTGGGCACCAGCATCTCCTTCCCCACCGCTTGGCAGCCCCTGTGACTCACCATGTCACTTCAGAAGGAGCTCCTCAAAGCACCGTCACTGCCTCTGACTTCCCAGTCACAAGGGAAGAGGAATAAAGGGTAGGATGCAGCAGCGTAAAGGTAATTACTGCATCCCAATGGCCCTGATGGAAGACAGCATTGAAACCGCATTGCCTGCTCCGGAGTCAAGAGCCTGAAACAGCATCTAGGGCACTCAAAGGACACATGGGAAAGGTGGGGGAAGAGCCCCCACAAGGCCCCTGCAGAAGGAGGCCAGCTGGAGAGGCCCCAGCAGCTTTGGGGCTTCCTCCTATTGCAGGAGGGAGCAAGGATGCTCCTTCCACCCCAGACACAGTCCCTCACCGGTCATCCCCACGTGCAGCTCTCCCTGCTCCAGCACCTCCGGGATGCCACCCTCCTACATGCCCTGCTGCTCTTCATGACACAAAACCTCCCGTCCAAGGTCTTCCCACCTGCCACTTTCACCCTCCCTCCTCCTCCTGCCTTCCCAGTGCTGCTGTTCCTGCTTTCCTTCCTGCTCCATTTTCAGCTCACTCTCTTCCCACCCCCACCCCCCTGCTTGTTTTTAACTCCCTCACCTCCAGTCTCCCTCAGCCCACTCACTCTCTGCCTTGCATGCCTCTCCACTTGCTCCCCTTGACGTTGCCTAGTCCAGCACTAGGACGACCACAACCTTCCCTTTCCCCAGCAAGGGCAGGAGCCCCTTGATTCCCCCTGACCACACTGCAACCAAAAGGCTCCATCTTCAGCTCAACTTACCCCACACCCCAGGACCCAGCTCGGAGGCAGGAGCCCCTCATGCAAAGCAATGCTCATCCCCCAGGGCCACCTGCGCTAGCCACTGTGTCCTCCAGATATGCTCAGACACTCACGTGGCTTCAGCTGCTGCACAGCTTGAGCGGGGCTTTCTGGATGATGGGCAGTGCTCCTAACTTTACTCGTTAGATAAGCTCTGCAGTGCCACCGCACATGTGTGGCCTGAGCAGCATCCCTCAATAGTGACACATTGGCCCAGGATATCGCTGCAGAAGGGAAGAGCCTGGAAGCATTCCTGTGGCTGTAGTGCATCTCTGCACTGTCCCAGAGTGGCTGCCCCTCTCCTTCTGGCCAGCACCCACAGCCAGGGAGCTCCTCGGAAGCACAGAGTCTCTCCAAATGAATGGCCCATGCCTCTGGCAACCCCACCTCTCCACCAGCTTTTCCTTCCCTGTAGGTTAGCATCCCTGTGCCAGCGCTCCCACCTTCCAGCCGCAGTGCCAGGTGGGCCATCCGTTGTGCATGACCATCACCTGCAGTTTTGCAAGGAGTCCTATCTGTGGACAGGTGGCATCGGTACACCTGAGAGAGCTCAAAAGGTGACAACAGACTGCCAGAGCGCCTGTGGTCATCTGTGGCATGCTGATGCAATTCTTCAGCCGACAAGGCTCAAGAGCCTCACATTAACCCTCTGATAAGTAACCTGCTGCTTTGCGATCTCTTAGTTTCCATGCAGCAGCACAATGCCATAAAAACCTGGTCTCTTTAAATGTTCTCACCCTCAACAAGTTGACATTACAAGTTACAGTTGTGAAATGCTTTTGGTAAGGAATGGCTTTATAAAAAATCTTGCTCTCTTGAATAGGTAGCTAAAAATGAAGAATGACAGGGTCTGAGAAAATTAAGTGCTCAGAGCACGTCGTACCTAGGACAGAGGCATCACTGTCCAGAAAACCCTGCCTGCCGTGATACAGTCTCCCAAGGCAGGCATCCCTAGCTACAACATTTCTTTGCAGAGCCCTAGGTTAAAATGATAAGTAGTACACAGTAAGGAATAAAGCCCTAAAGGGCACATTATCTTGAAACGCAGTGTCAGGGAACTGGAGCAGGACAGAGCAGGGACACTGATGGGCATCTAGCCCATTTAGTACCAACTCAGCAAAGGGCGATCCCTTAAGGCAGAGGCTCATTCAGATTTTAAATGGGGAGCAGAGCAGCCCCACCTCTTGCCTCCATAGGGCCAGAGGGTAAAATCACACTTTTCTCTGCATTCAAAAGTGCCTTTGTTCAGGTTCGCCTGGCTAGCTCAGGCTTTGCTCTTCTTTGTAGGCTCTCAAGAAAAGTCTCTTGTTGATGGCAAGGGCAAGTGGGGCGGCTAATCCCACCCCATTAGCATCCTCTGAAATACTCCAAGGACTACAGACGCTGTCTGGATGTGGGCGGCCAGAAGGCGGCTCTCGCTAAGCCAGTACGACTTCTGGATGTATGCACACACATCCAGCCCCAGAGCTGTCTGCCGTCAATAAAGCCTGCTGGAAGGAGGGAGAGGATAAAGGAACAGCCTGCACATGGCTTGAAAGGAGACTTTTCTCCTACAAGCACAGCTTTCCCAATGCCAAGGGTCGCCACTGCTCTTCTTTTCTGAAGGTGGCATGAAAACCTTAAATTGGAGGGAACACCTTAGTGTAAACCCAACTGAGCACCATCCCGCAAGGGCTGGAGAGGGTGCATGGGGCACCCCCAGCCCCCCATGCTCCTAGAGCCTGCCCCAGCACAGCCTCTGGTAGCCCCAGGGGGCAGATACATGGTTGGTAGAAGCCACCCCCTCCCCAAATAATGAGCCAGCACTGCCTGCAGCACTCTCACGTTCCTCACAGCTCTCCTTCCCATTACATCTCCTATCTATAAACAGCTGTTTGGCAGTATTACTAATCAGTACCGTGTGGAATAATGTTATGCTTCCCTCAACATTACTATTTTATCTTCTTTCCTCCCCACCTCCAGCTGCTGCTTTCCTTCCACTACCCCCAGCCCAGAAAGCAATAATACATTTCTTCATTTTATCCAGGCTCTACTTCTCTGATAACATAAACAATTTACTTATAACCCATGCAAAAAAAAAAAAAAAAAATTAAATACTGTTAAACCCACTTAAAATAAATACTTGCCGAAGGAATATCAGCTGGAGACTGCTCTCTGACTTATAATAATCCCACTGCGCCCAGGGAAATCCTCTTAAACCTATATCAGATAAAGATTGTAAAACTGTTATAGGGCTAAACCAATAGGGCAGCCACAGAATCAAGATGGAAAATTTCTCCTCTCAGCTTTTTCCTACTGAGGGGCAGCTCTGTCCCAGGTCAGGCTTCTTTCTCAGCACATGAAGCAAAACCCTGTACTGCCTGGCAGGAGCTGGAGGAAGGGGGAAAGGCCAGTCCTGCCAGGGCTTTGGGCTGGAGGAGGAGGAGGGATAGGCTGCCTTGGGACCCAAAGCCTACCTCTGGAGCACCAAAGGATTGCTCTCCTTTCCCTGCCCCCCCCAGCAGGCAGCAGAAGCAGAACAGAGACCGTGTGATGCTTTAAACCAGAAGAAACCCCCTCTCCCCCCCGCCAATGGTCAATAGTAACATCTCTAAATTAGCAGATAAGGAGCCCAAATCAGAGGGGACCCACTTATGCTCCTGAGTCCTCCCAGGGGTCGGATGGCAGCAGTGGGCTTTCAACTTTTGTGCTATCCTATCTGATAGGACAAAAAGGATCTGATGTATGATTGGTAATGCTGCCAGGCTTCTGGGTTTGCTGCTGCTCTGCAGTTTGCCTGAGCACTGGCCTGCAAATAAAGTTTGACTTTGTTTTGTAATTCTTCAACAGAGATGCGCATCCACACCACAATGAGCACGCAGCTTTGTGGCACAGAAGCAGATTAGCTCAGCAATGGGCACTGCGCTTCCCCTCTGCTACACGACGCCTCAATCGTTCACCACCAGACCTACTTGTTCTCCACGATGACCCAAGAAAAGCATCAGCATCAACGGCAGAAACAGCTGGCCCTGCCTCTCAGGGCAGCAGACCAACAGAAATGCAAAGCAACCAAGTCTAAGGGGCTGTAACTAAGGGACAAATAAAGCAGTCCTCCAGGGAAAAGAAATGTAAAAAAAAAAAAAAAAATAAAAAAGAGGAGTGGGAGGAAAGAGTAAGCACAGCAAAAACCTCCCCAGAGAGGCAGCAGGAAAAATAGGCAAGGTGGAATGTGAAATTTTCGCTGGTAATCGAGTAACGGCTGCTCCATTGCAGGATTTCTCAGCACTGCAGCTGGCTGGAGCCACAGGGACTGTATTACACTTTCAGAGTTCACTGAGCAATTGCTAAGGCAGGGGACGGGTGCCATATGTTACCAGCTGCGCTCACAGTTATCGCTTTCCCCATTTAACGCTGAGACACTGTTTGGAGGCAGAGAAACAGAGAAACCTGCACACTTCGTGCCTCTCCCCCACCACTTGGTATTCTGGCAAAGCTGCCAGAAATGCCAACAGGCTCTGCTGGCGAGTCCAGGAGCAGGTCCCCGTGCCACAGAGTCACCAGGCTGTGCTGGCCACTCAGTCCCGACGGTACCCGTCACAAGCGGGGAGGCACAGGTGGGAAGAGATGGGTGCCCCTCAGCCACCCTCCAGCGAGGAGGTTGATAAGACCAGAGGCAGCCCCTGGAAAGCCGCCGAGCATGCAGGAGGTAGGAGGCAGGTACCAGGCTCTGCCCATCCCATATTACAGCCTGCTGGCTCCACCACCTGCTCACCCGACCCAGCCCAGCTCCTTCTGGCTCTCCTTTTGTGCTCCGTATTTTTTTTCATCTGTCAGAGCTTCTCTCAGTTGTGCACTCAGTGAAAAAGCGATCACCTGGGGGAAAAAAGAGAGGTGGGGGACTGCCCAGAGCACATTGGGAGGAAACGTTAAATTCAGGATGGAAGGTGGCACCAGAGTGTTCCTAACACCAGAAGACCTTTTGTTGCCCAGGATTAGCAAGCAGAGCTTGACCTGAAAGAGCTCCCTCACATGCTCAGTCCACTTTCTTGGAAAGGACGGAGATACGAACCTAGGGTCCCAAGTAACCCACCTGTGGTAAAGCTGGCCTTCAAATGCACCAGGATCTCTAGCTAAAGATTTTTCTATCCTAGTTTAAAACCTTTGCACGTAACACCTAGACATTATGGCAATATACACAAACAGCCTATACCACCGATCACTCTTCTCAGAGGGACAGACTGGGAGGCATCCTATAAATCAGTAAGACACTGAGGATTACCAAATACCTCATTTTACCCGGAACTGGCAAAGCATATGAGAAGAGTTGTCAGGACAAGCAAAAGGGGCATGTGTTCTGAGCAGAGTGTTGCTTTTGCAGCGATTCGTTTCAGGGCAGCAGAGCACCCCAAGCCTTGCAGCCTCCAGCCTCACTGACACCGAAGAGGCAAAGGGCTCGGCAGAAGAGCGAGTGCTGCAGTCCCATCAACCCGAGAGACGCCCGACTGGAGCCAAGCACGGCTGGAGCCAGCGAGAGAGCAGACTAGAGGGCAAGACTCCGAGCCTTCAGAAAAGAGGCTTTTGCAGGATAAACTGCTTTAGTTTTCAGGGATCATTTTAACTGACTGGTCTGATTTTACTATTCAGGCTCAGAGCTGCACAGAAACCTACCCAAGCAAAACACTGCAGCTCTTTACAGTCTGAAGACAAGCCAGGCTTCTGCGCCTCCCCTCCTGAGAACTCAGAGACATAGAAAGTCTGGAAGCGAGAAGGCTCATTTTAAAGACCAGCTTAGATTTGCGAGCAGAGGGTTGTGCAATTGCCTGGGGCTGTATTCATTTACATTTCTGGAAATGCATTTTAGAATAAAATTTTTCTTACAATGCATAGGTACAAGTGTACAGACATGCATAAAAAAAGGACACGTATTCTTCTTGTAAATCTTCTCCACACGCTAGCTAAATTTTTAAAAGTACCTCTGCCTCAAAAGAGACAATGTAGGAAAAACATATGGAATACAGTGATGTGCCCCAAATGTGTCCAATACCAGGTTTTTGGGAAACAGGTAGGTGGACCAGGCTGAAAAAGAATCAGTTCCACAACTGAGAGCCCTCCCCACAAAACATGTCACACCAGCAAGCTGCCCGTGGTTTTGATGGACAGAGCAGGAAGGCGAGGGAGGAAAAAAAACAACAGCAAAGAACGGAGAGAGTGGATACAATGGATTATCCACTTTTTCAGGCATGGTCTGCCTAAAATTTGTTCCATTTCTCCTGCGCAGATAGAGGTGGAGAAGTGATGTCACGTAATACAACAATAAGAAATTAAAAATTAGGCAAGCAATTCCAACAGGAAAGAATAGGAGATGGCATACTGCAACAAAACAGGAGTAATTGGAAGTGTTTTGCAGGAAAATATAGTAACAGGGGATGAGATAAAGATACACAAAACAATGAGTGAACCTTGTCTAGCAATGTGAGGACAGGTACAGCGATCTGTTATAAGCTGGAAGAGCTAGCCCATGCAATTCATTGTCAGATTGTATATGACTAAAGCCAAGATTTAAAAAAAAAAAAAAAAAAAAAAAAAAAAGACAACAACAAAAAAAGACTGGAAATTTAAACAGGTCTTAGTGCCTTCCTTCCTCCTACCAGCAGGAGTTTTAAATCTGGAAGGGGCATGGAGCCTATGGACTGGCTTCATGCTCGCCCGTGCCACAGCAGGCTGTAAGGAAGCAGCCCCTCCTGCCACCTCCAGAGCCGCCAGCTGCAGGGATGCCGGCACCTGGCTCCCACACACCCGCCCGCGGCACCGCGGACCACCAGCCCGCTCGGTCTGGCAGCACCTCTGAGCCTCACGGCTTCTGCAAGGACGAAATTGGGTGAGCTTAAGCAGCTATACTTTCAAGACATCAGAAATGACCAAGCAGGACTGGAGATGAATCCTATTCAGCATCATTACCCGGCAAAGCTGAAACATAAGCCTTTGTTTCTAACTCCCACTATCTGAGGAGCTCAAAGCACTTCACAATTATTTAGCTTAGACTTTGTGAAAGGCTTGTATGCTATTATCCCTAATTTTACCAGCTGGAAAACGGTGAGGGAGATGGAGAGCGCCATACCCAGGGACACACAGCGAGTCAGCAGTGTGACAGAACCCGATGCCTGCAGCCCCCCACTGCTCCGCAGCATCAGAAACCGGGTACTCTGGTTTGCTGATGCGATTCCCCAGGCTGTGCCCGTAGGAACTGCCAGAGGTAAATATGTTTACCCCTCCTCATTCCTTCCCTGTTAACAGACAAACACTCCCTTTCCATCCATAGCAGGAACAGAAAGAAAAAGTAGAGCAGCGTAGGTCAAATTTTTTTCAAGGCTACTACAGAGAGATTTAGGCATGTAAAGGAGGACAGCAAGAACAAACTACCCTGTGTCTAGCTGCAAAGGACCACTGTAGGGATTGGCGCTCGGAAGATCTCGCGATGTACGGAAAGAGAAGGGTTAAGGGAGGCGGGATGACCGACAGACAGTATATAAGGGCGTGACGCAGTTGAATAAACGCCATTTGCAGCATCCTCATATTGGTGTCAGTGCTCTGTGGCCCAGGGTATGGTGGACCCTGTGCCGAGTCCCACGGGGTGATCAGACGAATGTCTACAGACCACCTAGGAGAAAGTATTTGATTTTTAAAATTTTTTTTTTTTTTTTTTTCTTTTTAATGTCAGCTAAAGGGTAATTTGAAAGTGAAGGACATTTTAATCCTCTGGGGAGCTAATTACCGCAACAAGCACAGCCCAAACAGGCAAAGATGAATGTAACTCACAAAGCAGGAATTTCAGCAACACCAGTCCTAGAATTCACTTTGGTTAAATGATGGCTTGGCCAAATAAAGCATACACTTGCTTCACGGATGTAGCAAAGCTGCTGAGATGGCCTCAGAGAGATTAGGACATCAGTGCTTAGGATCTCCAAGTTCTACCTTCGTACACCGGAGCAGAGCTATAGAGACAAACTCCTGCAACCTCTCTAAAGAAACAAGAAACATATGAAATGCAAATACTATGCCAGAAAAAAAGAATTTGGGGATGTACAATAGATTGCACCTGGTTGAGATCACCAATGTTAGGCCATTGTTTAGCACTGAAATCACCACTATATACTATTTTACACCTTTCCTTAAACACCCTCCCTCCAAACTGCTGCCTAACAGTGGTTCGTACTGCACAGCAGCCAAGCGGTTCATCATGGGATCATTCAGGGTGGAAGGGACCTCGGAGGGTCTGTAGTGCAACTACAGGGTCAAGCAGGGTCAGTTAGAAGGTCAGACCAGGCTGCTCAGAGCTTGATCTGGAGGGTCTTGAAACCCTCCAGAGATTGAGCCTGTGCAACCTCTTGGGGCAGTCTGAACTGCTCATTTCAATTTCTGCCTGTTGTTGCTCATCTGCAAAAAGTCTGGCCTCCCCAGGACAGGAGCTGCTTGTTTGTGCACAGTGACAAACACCTTCCTCTGTCTCTCAGGAGGAGGAGAGGAAAAAAGGGAGCATAGAAAGAAGAGCCCCCAAAGACTTCTATCAAAACCAGTAGATCCTTGTCTGCGAGATTGCCACCTCTCTCTTCGACACCTCCCTCAGGCAAAGCCTCCTTCAGCCCAGTTGACAGCTAGAAAAATCTAGCAGCCACCGAGGTCCACGTGCCCCACGTGAGCAGAAATGACTGCTCTCGCCCTGAGTCCCCCCAGGTCCCCAGGAGCAGACGGTGCTCTCCCAAACATGGCAAACCCACAACATGACTTTCTCCTGCTCTGTGCGCAGACAGATCGCGTATGGCAGCACTTGACGAAGAAGAGGGAAAGCTGTGGCAACAAGCACCGGGAGCTGGTACAGGTTAATGAAAGTTCATTTTTTTCTTTTTTGCTTGCTACATATCCTTTAGCTCTCACAGAGAGATTCTGGAGATTTTTGGTTGAAAGTTCAACAAGAGAGACCTGCTTTCTTCTCTTGAATGCTTGTCTGAGACACATGCAGCTCCCTCCCTTCCAGTCCTAAGTGTCTGGGCTGCATAAGTCTTTCTTCCACCTCCTGTGCCACCAAATCCTCTCAGATACGCCCTACAGCTATCCTTCTTGTCCTAGCCATGGTCTTGCAGCTGGCCATGCAGTTACGTGCTACAGTTCAAGGGCACAGAGGACCCCTACAAGGCACGCTCCTAAAGGCATGGCTGAAATACCTGTGGACTGAGTTCTGGTCTGCAGAGAGCTGCAAGTGACACAGGCAGCTCAGTGTTTGGAGACAAGACCCCACTGAGCACAGCTGCAGCCAGACTAACCACAGGCAGAGAGGCAGATGGCTCTTCATCCCACCAGTGCCCTTGCCCACCACCACTCCCAAGCCTGGCACGATGCTGAAACTTCACCACAATGGGGCTGACAGCCAAAAAACCACACCTAGCCCCTGGGAGCTGTCACAGCCAGGCAGGACCCAGGGGAACAGCGCAGAAATCAAGGCACCAGCCTACACAGGCAGGGTGAGACCAGCAAGAAATAGCAGAGAACAGAAATGTAGCCAGGCTGAGAGGGTGGACAGGGGAGCGACTGAATAGCACCTAGGTAGCACAAATCCTTTCTGCCCTCCTTTCACCCAAGCCTGGCAGGAAGGAGATGCCAGCGACCATCCCTGCAGGCAGTGTCAGCTCCACAGCAGCTCCTGCCTGCCACCGAGACAGCTGTGTCTTGAGTGCTGCTTGTTTCCCAAGTCTGCACCAAAATTGCTTCTTCCCACTCTGCAGTACCATGGAAGTTGTGGTCTCTCTCCCTGTCCAAACTCTTTTCTTCTTTTTGCTTTAACTTGTTTAGGATTGATGCTGTACAGCTGCTTCCCTCAAAATAAAGAGTACAAGAGCTGTCACCTCCTCAAGTGCTTTGAAACCTTTTCTCCTGCTCCATCACTACCTCTTTAAGAAAAACCTCAAAGCTCGATTTCTTCCCTCAAACCACTTACTTTGAAAAAGAGCTCAATGTTTTTGGGAGCACAGATAAAAAAACCACCAAGATAAAAAGTCTGAAGCTTCTAAAGAGGTTAGACCTGGGCCTCTTGGCTCTTATCTAAGTAAGGGTACAGACACACAAACAACTCATTGCAGAGATATAGTGGAGTACAAATTTGCAGTGACTCATGCACTCTGAAGTAACTGCCATGTGCTCACTTCTGCCCCACAGCAAAACACAAGTTTATTTACCCATCAACATAAGATGAGAAGTGCAAACCAGCATCTCAGATAGCACAGCGCCCCTGCAGTTTCACCACTTAAATTACTGCACGGAAATCTCTCCTGCCCATATTTCAAGAGTTATTAAGACAAGTGATAATTCTAATGACAATCTTCAAACTACTGCTGTCCTGCCAGTGGTGATGCGATGTTACTGGGATGCTGTTTTCCTTCACCTGCAAATTCTTTGCTGTCCTTAACTTCTTCAAAAAGCAGAGGAACAGCCCAGATACTTCTCACAACCAGCAACAAGCAGGCCAGGACCCTGATACAATTGCCAGTCAGGTGTGCATGGTCCCCAGATATCCCATTTAATCAATTCAGTTTTGTACTCCCCTCTTCAGTATGCCTAAGTGTCTTCCCAATTAAACCACAAAGCCAGAATTTCCATCAGTTGCTTAGGAGTGCCATGGAGGAAGTTTCCAAAAGCAGCCAAGTCTTCAGCCACTACTGGAAGAATTAATTTCACTCAACACCAGCTGCCTAGCCCAAGTCTAACATCTAGGCTCTCTGTCAACTTAGAGAAGGACACACTTAATTTAAACAAAGATGGGTTGCTCTCCAGATTTGTCCGTCTCTGTCCTCTGATGGCAGATATTGCCTCAGTATCTACCTCAGGCAACATGCCTGGTGTTAGATGAGTGGCAGGCCACTCGCATGATCTTCTAAAAATCTTTCCCCCACATCTTGAGTAAAAGAGCATGAACTAGCTTCAGCAATTTCATGTCAGCCTTGGGGAACTGAACTCTGAAGGCAAACTATGGAGTTACAGACTTTGTACATGGCCTAATCCTTTTCTCATAAATCAACCACAAGGCTGTAGTTCCACAACATCCTAAAGAGCTGCACTGTTGTGGTTTTTTTGCCACCTTCCTCAGCACCTGCAACTCAGTCTGAGGTGTCCTAAATTCTTCCTCCTAACATGTTGCAGCCCTGGTATAACTCCTTCCCAGTGACGTAGCTCAGGAGGAGAGAAGGAGTAGCAAGATACAGAAAGACTTATTTTTGAAGTAACTGAAGGAACTCGAAGACTGGTGAAAAAGGTTAAGCCTTGATACACATTTCTACATGGCAGAAGGCCCTTGAACCGTATTACTGGCCTCATTCCTAGCTTCAGTTAGATTAGCACTTGTGCTGCATGCTCAAATTCAGGTAAGAGTCCCACAAAGTGCCTGGGGAGCACTTCTTACTCCAGGCTGTCAGAGACATCAGGTCCTCAAAGTGGTACTGGATCCTGGCCAAGATCTCAATGAACGAAAAGGAACCTCAAGTGGAGACACCAAAAATGGGAGAGGGACAAGCAACCATGCTTGCTGTTCGTAAGGTGTATAGAAGTGTACTTTCAAATCCAACCAGCACATCTTTGAAGCTGACAATACTATTTTTTAGCAGCTGCAGGGCCCTGGATACATAGCCCTCAATCCTGCTCAGATAGCAGGAGCAAAGACACATCCCAGCTTCTCTGCTGCAAGCTGAGATGTCCCACTGCAGACAGCACCCCATATACTGCTGCACCAGTGTCCCATCAAGCTCCCCCATCACAGGGCTGTATCACCTGGGTGAAAAGGGGAGACTCTTCCTTCAGCTTTTCCTGCAAACCACAGGACACAACAATTCAAAGCTCCCAGAGCAGCAAGTCTAAAATCAACACTGCTCCAAACCCATCCATTTCACACAAAACAGAGAGAATAGAGATGCTAACAAACCTGCCTCCCTCCAGGCTTTGCTGCTGCCAAAAAAGAGCCACTCAATCTAATGAGTCAATTAAAAATTCATAACTGGATGAAAGAAAAAAAAAAAAAAAGGTTTGGTTCTGTTTCTGTGAAAATGAGAACAGTAACTCTCATTTAGGTCCCATGTACCTCTTCTTGCATATTGTCTGCAGCAACAAAGCTGTCCTGAAAACCCATGACCTGTAGCTGAGAGCTAAAATGACAGGCAAAAGCAAAAAGGGTGCATGTTCTACCCAGCCCTGCAGAGAGGAACCCATTTCCCCAGCAGGACTTCAGGGTCCAACAGGGCTGAAGTCAGCACTGGTTCACATGAACAGGAGACAGAGGGGAGGCCCTCTGTAAGGGCTTGTTGTCTACAGGTCATCACAGGGGGCACTCCGGAAAATTCAGTTTCTGTCAGAGTTTCGTTAAGCCACAGAAAACACCTATGCAGATACACACATTCAAAATGGAAGTGACCCTAAGTCACTTCTCAAGTGACTTTTCAGAAGTGAATTAAGCTAAACCAAATTAGGGCCCCAAATCCTGAGTGCAAGCATCCATGAAGGAGCATAACATGAGCTAACTAATCCACTAGAAGTTACTTTAGATCAATCTTCTTGAGCATCCTGGACACACGTAAGCCCCAAAGCCAATGTCCTCAAAGCACTATTCATGGGTGCCTATGGAGTCCCAAATCTTACATGCCTTGTACCAGTGGCAAGGGTAGGACAGAGCAAAAGCATCTTACCCAGCAAGCCCCAGGCTGGCCACCAAAGCAGCTGCTGAGCTACAGTTAAAACAAGGAGAGCACTGGCTCCCCAGCGCACGGGAAGAGTGGCAGAGAAGCTCTCTGCCACCCAGCCATCGGACACACTGGCTACATTCGCCTGCATCCCCATCCCGTGGTGCTGCATCCCATACCAGCGGCTAACGCAGGTACTCTCACTTGTTCTAACAGCTCTCCTGTAAGGACCCCAGCTCGGGGGCTGGTTTCCACAGGGTGCAGCTCTCTGGCAGAGTGACCCAACTGAAAACTCCGCCTGCCACAACTCCACCCTGCCCCCAGGCACTTTTTTCACTGGGTGTTGGTTTTCAATGGGCTTCACTCCCTGAAGTGACTAGACAGCAGCAGCACTGACTCAGTCACATTTAAACTAAAGGGGGAACCACAAACTTGGACACCTGAAGCAAATCATGGAACTACAAAAAAAAATAGAAAAAGTTATTCGGGCATCTACCTCCCAACTGCTCATGGACATCAGATGGGAAAGCAGGCACCTAAATGAGCATCTGCACCCACGCCGTGGGGCTTCACCTGGGAAATTGGCTGGGCTGGTACCTCTGAAGGGAAGGAGACAACGTGCACACAAGCTGGAGGCAAGAAGCACAACCCAGAGGAGGGCTATTGTGATTTAAATCCACACCTCGGCTCCTTTCACAGTGGGTTTCCTGTGTCAACATGGTCTAAACCAGCAACACCCTGACTGGCTAGCACGTCTGGATAATGCCAAAGTGGTTTCCAAACCAGAGACCTGCAGGCTCACAAACTTCTCCTTAAGGAAAGCAAGCCTGCTGTCTGTAGGCTTGAATTTGCTAGAGGGGTGTTTCCACTGCAGAGGAGCTCTTTTAGGAGTCCTTCGGCCAAAGAGTTTGACGGAAGCTATTTGACTGCCATTAGCCAAGTTAAAGTCTTCAAATCCAATCCCATTTTGAGATACAGAAAGCAAGCTGAAGCTTGAAAAGGTCAAATCAGCCAGTCAGAGAGGTGCCGTGGAAATACTCCAGATTTCAAAAGAACCTGTTTTCGATTTTTCTAATGCAGACAAAAAAAAACAACACCAAAGCAACTCCCCCACATTCATCTACAGACAGCTCAATTTGATCGGTGTGCTGGTTTCAGGACGCATTCAGCACTGCCCTCTGTTAAGAGCCTGAAGAGGACCGTCTCTCCTGTTCCCTTTACATGACGCTCGTTATCACTCCTCTATTCCCCACTCTGCTATTTCACCACCTTTGGCACGCAGGTCTCTCCTCTGCAGTTTGTGCCATCTGGAGCAGCCTCCCTACCCCTTTATCTCTGCATAAATCAGTTCCACATCCCTCTTGCTTTCAGCCACAGCTTCAAAAGTTCCTCTGCCCAGCTATGCTGCCTGGTGTCTCTCCTTTGTAAGGGTCTTTCTCTCTTATTACTAGGGAAAGCTTGGTATCTTCTCTGTCTCTATACGCTGATTTCCTGCCATTCACACCACCATGCCGCCTGCTCTCTGCTCCTGTTCTCCCTCACTGGTGTTTTTTCTGACAGCTTATGTGGACTACATTGCACACGGGGGGCTCGTGGGTTTGCGCCGCACGCTGGCTGGGAGACACCCCGTTGCCCCAGCCTCGCCGTTAGCAGGACAGCTTACCCACAAGGTTCATCTTGGCGCTGTAACTCCCAAAGTACCTCTCATCGGTGTTGGGCGTGTGGCACTCGTACTCCCCGGCGTCCCGGTCCTGCAGCTCGGTGATGTGCAGCAGGACAGCGTCCCCCTGCACCCGCTCCACGTAGATCCCCCGGCTGCGCACACGCTGGGTGTAGATGGCGTAGGGGAAGGAGGGGTCGACGGTGCTGACGATCTGCACCTCCCGCTCGGGGGCCGAGGGCAGGTAGATGGACCACTGGAAGTTCTGCTCCGCCGGGCCCTGGTAGCCGCTCACCTTGCACCACAGCGTGATGTGGGACCCCTCCGTGCGGTAGAGGGGTCCTTCCTGCACCGTCACTTGCCGCTGGGCCAAGGCCATGCCTGTGGGAGGAAAGGAGCCCAGCGTTACTGCCTGACAGGCAGCCCCCCGCCTCCCCCTCAAGATGCACCCGTCCTACCCCTTCTGTGGCCGTGCTTGGCAAGGCAAGCCCTCACACCCCATTTTAAAGCTGGCACATCGGGGTCTGGCACAACACCCCCAGCCACATTGCTGCTTTCTTGCTGACTCAAGGGAAGTGTTTTTTTAAAATGCCCCATGAAAAAAGCAGCGTTGAGGTAACATAAAACCCTTGTCTGGTAGCAATAAGAGTCCAGGCACGAAAAGGTACTGCACCACACAGCAACAAGCCAAAAACTCCGGCTGACAGGGCTTTGTTTTCAGTACTCCTCTTATTTTCCAACCCCACCACCCCGTGATCCCAGGCACGGGTTGCTGCCGGAGGGCACTGGGAGGTGGCACGCGGCCGCTCTGCAGCACCCTGCTGCACAGGGGCAGCCGCTGCTGGGGCTCCCCGCTTCGGCAGCGACTCCCTCTTGTCCTGCCACAGCCCAACCAGGGCTGCCTTCCACCCGGAGAGAGGCCCACCTGCAAGCCAGGAGGAGGCTATGCTCCCTCTCCTTGGGCTTCCAGGCCACCCAACTGCAATGCCGCAAGCACTCGTCCTCCATCAGCAAACCTGCCGGAGGCTTCAGCTGGTACAAAATCCCATTCTTTTTCTCCCAAACCCAGCGTGCCTTCTCCAGTCTGTTACCCTTGTAAAGGCATAGAGGGAAATACCACATTTCCGGCACTGCCTTCCCAAGTCTATTTGGAAGGAGTATATTTAGTACATAACAAAACCAATTAAAGTTAATGGAGGGAGTGGGCATATTACACTAAGACTTACCGCCCCTGGCTGCTGGAAATCAAGACCCAGTACTGCGCGTTGTACACACGCAAACTCGTGCAACACGGAACAAAGACAATCCCACAGCACGGCTACTGGGATCTGCTGTATTTTTACACAGATTATGGATGGCTGGCCCTTGGGCTCATGGCACATTACCAGCACAGCCCTCCAGGGGCCTGATAAATTACAGCAATCTATCTTGTTTGTTGCTACATCAAAGGCTCCAGGTCTGGAGACCACGGTGGGTGTTCATTGGTTATTGAGTTACCAGCAGCGTGCGCACATGGCGAGGCCAATCACCCCGGCTTCTGTGACTGCCTGCTTGCCATCATAAAACAGCAATAAGCCGATTTAAAGCAGGTCCTGCATAATCACGTTTGCAAATGTCATCCTCTGTGCCCGTGCATGTTGGGGTTTCCCCCCCTCCTCTTTAATTTGCAACAACCATGTTCAAGTCCAGAGAAGAATTTAACCTTTCAAAAAGTAGCAACTTGCTGGTGGAAGAGGTAGCCTGGCATCTAGGGAAGTGGGACTCAAACCCACCCTCTGGACATGGATGTCCAGATACAAAGTTTTTCTCCGCAGCCAGCCTGGACCAGAGCCAGGAGAGATGGTTCATACCAGCTTAAAACAAATTGTGAAAAACGGGTTCAGCTCATCCATCAGGCCATGCAGCTGAACAGATGGAGTGCAATTCAAACTATTAACTTGGGCTCAGCTCGCTGCTGCTCCAAATTACGTTTCTTTTTACTCTTTATGAAATAATGTGATTTAAGGGGACGACAGGGAAAGCTAGCACATTTGAAACAAACAGGGAGAGGAACAACAGAGGCAAACACTCCCCCACTGTTTGCTGTACCAATCTCTTCATCCTGGGGAAAGATACCACCAAAGACAACTAACACATCTAAGGTGCAGACAGCCTCTTCTCTCACCCCGTAAAGGCCAAAGGACAAAGCAAACACTACAGCCTTTGAAGTGAACTGTTTTTAAAGCAGCAGGAAGGGTAAGATCTTTATTGCACACCTAAAGACAGCTCATAATACAATTTTTGTATGCACATGTAGCCTTGCTACAGCATACAGATAACCTGCACACAATGACACAATTAGAATTGCGCCACAAGGCAAACACGCAGTGGTAGGAATTAAAAGTTGTACCCACGACACTCATTCAAGTATTTCTCAGTTGAGTACACAACTTTGTTTTGCAGGCTTTTAATGCAGTCCTGTTTTTTTTACATAGGAGTTCTTCGAGGAGTTTTCCAACTACCCAGTTAAAAAACATTTTATCAGAGACACATATTGGCCCTTCCAAAGCTCGCTAGCAAGATTAAGACCTCTGGGACCCACAGCGCAGATCTCTGTGCCCTGATGCATGCAGCCTTTCGGTAGATGTGAAATCCCACCGCCCTTCCTGGCCAGCACTAATGTGTGCTTCCTTCTTCCCTTGCCAGTGTTTTTTGGGACCTTGCCTGTAACCCTACAACCTGGAGTCCTGCTCCAGGTTTGGAAGAGACCCACTTTCTACATTCCTCCTCTCCTATTCCATCTTGCACTGGATTGCTGCACCTCCCTCATCCAGCCAAAAGCGAGAGAGCTCCTTGCTTCCCATTCTGGCTCCAGGAGCCCAAGCAGCTAAGGGACAGAAGAAGCCAGTGCAGAAAAAGCCCTGCCCAGCCCCAGCGTGGAAGGAAGACAAAACAGTCGGGGCTTTGCTACAACTTGCAGCACGTTGCTCTTCACCCTCCAAGAGGTGAGACACAAAGGCTCAGGGTGGATCTCCAGAAGGGCAGGGAGCGGCACATCCACAGAGCTCTTCACCCTGCCTGGCCGCAAACTCCGGCTCCAACATGGGTGGGCACAAATGCATTTCAACACTTAAGAAAAGCCACACAGCGGAAATGGAGATACTCCTCCAATGTATCACTGTAATTGAGAAAGCGAAGAAGAAAAACAAATAGCCTGAGACAGACATCCACCACTACGAGTTTTCTCCTCAAATGGTTAACTTTTTGCACGGTGAAGGGTGTTTAGCAGTTTTCAAGCTCTGGGAATTGCTGTATCCACATACATGCAGTATCAAGAAAAGAACTGGGTTTCTTAGCAAGCAAGCATTCTGATTAACAAAAATAATGTGCCTGAGATCCAATTTTGAACTCTTATCTTTCCCTCTTGAAGTGAGAGAAGAGCTCACTGGAGGAGGAGCTGTGTGCTCCACACCTCCCCTAGGACACCCAGGAGACAGTTATGGTGGCATTTGGCTGGTACTTCACTGGCACAGCTGGCTTTTAATTGCAAATCCAATATAATTTACTGACAATGCAAGGGCTGATATGGAGGAGGTAGAGAGCCAAGAGCTACTTTAAAATTAATAAGAAATGATAGGTTTGCGCATCTGGGTGTTTTTTTTTCCAAAAGGCAGTAAATCCCCTGCAATAAGGAGGAAGCATTCCCTGATCCTTATCCCCTACAGATGAGGGCTATTGTAGCCAGCCTTTTGACCTAAGAGCGAGCCAAACAACAGCCAGGCTGCTCTCAACACTTCTGCTGGCTTACCCACCTCCCAGGCCCCATTTGGGAGACAGGAAGCACGTAGGGGAAAGAGAAGGCAGCAGTGGCAAAAGGGGATGGTGCAGCTGGGCAATTGGACTCAAGGTCATTCAGCAAGGGGACCGTGTGGGACTCAGGCACCAGGAGACACCCAGACCCTGCACCTCCCCTATGCCAGCCTGCCTAACAGGCTTCAGGGCCACAGCCAATGTTATGTGAAGCAGCTCTGAAAGGCAGGTGAAAGGCAAGGGAGAAATGCAATGTCAGAGTCACCCAGCCATTTGCATCTCCCTTGTTATAGCCAGGACTTCCAATGCCTCTCCATTCAATCTACAGGCAACAAAGGAGCATCAAGCATCCCTGCTGGCCAGTCTTCTCACCCAGAAGTGCTGTAGCTCAGCTTCTGAGTACACTTTGTCTTTGCAAAATCTCCACCCTCCCAGCAGCGTCAGCTGACTACAGCAATATCTGCCCTTTCCATGGGGAGACATGCAGAGCTCAGGTTATCCAGACAGGACAGGTCGTTTCAGGCACCTGACTTGAAGTACTTTGAAGATGCGCCATTTCAGAAAGTGTCAAACACTTACTCTTTGGGAAGGAGGTGGACCTTCAGGTCCCTTTCAGAAGAACAGGCATGTAAAACTGCATCCAAGAACATTGATTCAAGGCTTACTGCAAGGGACAGGTGAGTGTAATGAAAGAAAGGATGTGTCCTGGTTTCAGCTGGGATAGAGTTGATTGTCTTCCTAGTAGCTGGTACAGAGCTGTTTTGAGTTCAGTATGCGAAGAATGTTGATAACACACTAATGTTTTCAGATGTTGCTAAGTAATGTTTAGTCTAAAGTCAAGGATTTTTCAGCTTCTGATGCCCAGCCAGCGAGAAAGCTGCAGGGGCACAAGAAGTTGGGACAGGACAGATCCAGGGCAGCCGACCCAAACTGGCCAACGGTGTATTCCATACCATGGGACGTCCCATCTAGTATAGGAACTGGGGGGAGTGGGGGCAGGGGGATCACCACTCAGGGACTAACTGGGTGTTGATCGGCGGGTGGTGAGCAATTGCACTGTGCATCATTTGTACATTCCAATCCTTTTATTACTGCTGTTGTCATTTTATTAGAGTTATCATTATCATTATTAGTTTCTTCTTTTCTGGTCTATTAAACCATTCTTATCTCAACCCACAAGTTTTACTTTTCTCAATTTTCTCCCCCATCCCACTGGGTGAGTGGCCGCGTGGTGCTTAGTTGCTGGCTGGGGTTAAACCACGACAGGATGGCTGTGCACACAGAAACTGCCACAGCACTGACACACCAAAAGAATAAATAAAAATTAGGGACAGAATGACCAGGAACCTCTTGCACAAACACTCTCCCCAACTCTGGGGGTTATGTCTGCACCACACCTAAAGGCACCACAGCAAGTTCCATTAAGGTATCTTAGATATCAATTATCACTGTTGAGCTCCTGGAAGGAGTCTCTAATCACTAGAGACTCCTGGGTCTCTAATCACTAGAGACGAATTAAAAAAAAAGTCTTTATATTTTCCATATCTTCCAGAAGCATAGGGCTGACAGTGCTGAACACCAAATGGATTACATAGCTTGAGGGGATGTTTCCACCCCTGCAGCTTTACAGCAGTTTTCCTTCACTCGGAAGCTCTAAAGCAGTATTTGTCAATAATCAATGATGCTAATTCTAAATTTCCTTTAAAAATTACTTTGTGTCTTTGACTACAACTATTAGAAAACATTTCCAAAGAGACCCCCTCCCTCCACCCCTTGCACAAATACACAGAGCACATTTGGGTTTTTTTTGTTGTTGCTATTGTTTGTCCAATTTAGAAGTGCTCCTTAAAAAGTGTCAGAGAAGAGCAACAACGACGATAAACACTAGGGAATGGCTTCTACATAAGAAATAATGAAGCAGGCAAGGATGACTTGGACAGGATTTGGTAAAGGTCTACACAAATATGCATGCCATGGAAAGGATGGTCAAGAATTGACCATTTACTGTCTCCTCAGGTTAAAAACCAAGGGCTGTCAACTGAAACTGGTCAGATCCAGTTTTAGAACAAGTGAGACAGTTCTTGCAGCTACACATAGCAGACCTGGGGAATTCCTTGCTGAGGGATGCTGTGGATATGGAAAGTTTACATGGGTTGAAGTGTGGGTGGGACTTGAAAGAGGACTACTAAATAGGTAGATCACACCAGGTCTGGGATGCTCCCAAAACAAGCTACAATTGCATAGCTGTCTGCCTACAGCTTTTTGAGATGCCATACTGAGCTAGGTGCAGGACCCTTACTCTGAACTGGTACAGCTGTCCTCACGCCTCTTCACAACCTGTGTCATTGCAGTCTATACTCTTCAGCCATACGGGTCACATCTGGTCTGCAGACTATGCATTGGCTATACTACAAGAGAAGCTAAAAAAGGCACTATTTCAGCTTTTTCTCTAGAAGCATGGCTATCTCTGCTCTGAACACAGCCAGCTCAACTGGTTCCCCCAAAACACCCTCAGAACTGAAGCGGGAGCCTGCACCCATGTGCAGGAAAGGGAAGGGGAGCGTGC
Source organism: Astur gentilis (assembly GCF_929443795.1). Taxonomy (NCBI): domain Eukaryota; kingdom Metazoa; phylum Chordata; class Aves; order Accipitriformes; family Accipitridae; genus Astur; species Astur gentilis. Next base: position 16,461,094 of record NC_064900.1, on the reverse strand, counting down.
ATAAATCCTATTTGGCTATGACAAGTTAGCATCTGCAGCAGGCCACAGGATCTGGCAGAAAGTCCCCAGTAATGAAGACAATTCAGACACAAGCGCTAAAGAGCAGTTATACTAAAGTGTCTGCTTCCTACCTTGAGAGATGCTCTGGGCGCGCACAACTCAAGAGCAGGTGGAAGCGCCAAGTGCATCGCAGGCTGTGGCAACTGCTGCCCTCCCACAGGTCTGAGGCTCACTCAGGCAAGAGCGGTGCAGGAGCCCAGGCTCGCCACCCAGCTGGCCCTTGCTCTCCAACGCGTGGCATGGCGCAGTTTGAGGCGAGGTGAGTGCCAGCAGACTCTTCCTTTGGCTACATTCGGCGCCTTCAGCCTGGCCCCATGCCACAGGAGGCAGCAGGCATACCTGCACCCCGCTTCGACAGCGGAGCGAGGAAAGGATGCCATGCCCACAACAAGGAAACCATGTTTTCATCCAGTCTAAGGGCACTGTTGCTTTATTAGCCAGTGCTGTTAATGTGTTGCTTCCCTCTGCCTCCCATGCACTTGCAGCCCACCACAAAGATGGCAGCACTGCGGGGCGATGCCACAGCCTGCAGCACATGGGCAGCAGGCCACCGGGAACAGCAGGGCAGGCAGAAGCAGCCTTTCAGCTGCAGCACTTTGTGCGTTGGCCGCTTTCAAAGTAACGGGGTGCACACGGTTAATCGTAGCCTAGCGAGCAGTGCTCCCCTGCAGCTCGCTCCTCCTCAGTGTTTCCATTCCCCTACACCACAACAGGAGCATCGTGCCCTGCACAGGCTTTTTGCTTCCAGCAAGTTGCTCAGGACAGTTAACATCCTCCAAGCTCACATTCCGTCTTAATTCAGATTAATTTTTCAGTCATGATGCTTCCCAGAGGATGGCCCTTCCTCTCTCCCTTCTGTCCCCTGGGGAGGACAGAGATGGCTCTTGCCAAGACCAGCCCCTTACTTAGCACTGCTGTGGAGTCCAGAGAAAAAACAGGGACAGATACCCCACAAAACAATGTTTCATTTCAAGAAGTCTCTTCCAAGCTCACCGTTGTCCAGCCACTGAGAACACTTCCCCAAGCACTTTACTTTTCATTGGCTGAAGACTAATGTAATCTATATGGGAGACTCTGCCCCAACAGGCAACACCAAAACAGAGACAATCTTCTAGCAACATGCACCTGCTATTCTGTGAAGTCTCCTGTTAACATGCACAAACAAAAATTAGGTTTCAGCTTAATTTTTGCATAAACAAGTCACAGCAGGGACAATCTCAGTACACTGCAACCTGCTGCCAGATGGAAAAAAACAATGCTATCAGAAGAAAACATGTGGTAAACCCACCCCCCCACCCCCTTATTACTGTAAAGCCTCATTCTGGGAAAATACAGTATTTTGCCTGATGTATTTTTTGTCATGCCAAGAGAGTTCACTGTACTGAAAGGCTGGCTGGAGCCACCTGCAGAACAACTCTGTCCCTATCCTCCCCACCCTTTTGCTTTGATGTTTAAGTCATGCTACCAAGGGTGCCTGATCCCCAATCCTCCTCCTCCTCTACTCCTGCCACCATCCCACCACTCCCAGCACATGGACCATCCTTCCTGAACTGACTCAAACAGCTATTCATTCCTCATTCAAATTCCTCCCACTGCTGAGCCAACTAAGGATGGCTAAGTAGAGAGGTCAGCCAGGAACAATTTATACAATAATTGGTATGGAAATATCACAATCAGCGGGGAAATATCAAAGCACAGGCAAACGAGACAGGAGCTGCCAATGAAGCTCTTTGTTCTTCCAACACAACTGCTTTCACTCATCTCTGCTAGCTGCTCCATCTCACAGCCACTCACTTCCACAGCAGATGTTTACTGTCTTTTAAGAAAAATGTTTTCAATAAATATGAAAGAGGTGACATTTCTTTTAATCACCATAGATTGTTCTGGCCTGTGACTAGCTTCCCAAGTTCTGACTGCAAAAGAGGTCTTGTACCTCTACTATAATTATGCATCCAGTCAGACATCCAACCCCCTCACCAAGATCAGAGCCATTTTTTATCCTTTGGTTCTTCTCAGATCTGGTCCTTATATTGACAGATGACTTCCTTACTTTCCCCAGTACGGCATTGGTATTCTACAGCTGCACAGTGTTAAATATGATCTGCCCTTGTGAATTTTTCTTTTTTTAAGCAAACCTCATACTATATGGAGGTCACACTCCCCTAACTGCTACTTCTCTGCGTCTACAATTAGGCATGTTAAAATATGCTCGTTTTAACACTGCCTTAGAATGGCATATTCTTGAGCCACAGATCATCTCTATTACTACAAACTTTAAACTTCTCAAAATGCTGGAAGGTGGAAGGAATAATTCATTATCTACATTGGATGCTGAGAAAACAAGAAACAATAGGCTTGGACTTGAACAGCAGAGATTCAGGTTGGACATGGGGGCTAGGTATATTTTTAACTTCCCAGAAGCAAGGAAAATGAGGCATCAGAAAGACTGCTTTGTGAGTCTGAAGCCTCTCACACTACAGCTCCCTCTGACATTTACCTTCTTCAGGAATACCATAGGTGGAGATGAACCTGCCCCAGGGGATACATGACACAAGATGTCCCTGCTCTTACAGTTCTATTGTTCTCAATCATTCCCTCAGAAAGTAGATTTAAAGTTACTTGGCTGCACTGAAGTCTGAAACTACTCTTTAATCTAGTATAGCTTTACTTTGAAAAGTCATGGAGCCAAGCGTCCAGAAGCCAGCCAGCCAGCCATGCCTGTGGTCAAAGAAAAGAGCGATACCCCATATTAACAAAAGGGAGGAGGATGGCAGGGCAGCTGTTCCGCACACAGGTCCCTGAGCTCAGCAGCTCGTGGTGCTCAGCCTCCTTACTTCACACGGGCTTTGAAGAAGCCAGTGCATCAAGGTGTACCTGATGTAAAAGGTGAATAACAAACATCTGATGTATGAGGGAAAGACCAAGCTGACTGTCCTGCTGGTTCAGATTCATAATGGTATATGACTGCTGGGGGCTCAAATATCTTTGTGCAACACACCTACTGCTTATTATAATTTGACTACTTTCCTGCAAAGATGCTGAGAAAAAGAATCCCTTATCTGCAATCCTTGTATTCCCCAAAGGAGATACCAGTTTTGAGTAACCCCACAGAATGGCAGAGAGCTCCAGTAGCACTATAAACTCTTTTCTGTACTTCAGGTAGAGCCTGTCCCATGAATCTATTTAATCAACTATTTCTCTTCCTCCAAGGTCAGAACAGAACCTTCCCAGCCCTGTTCCAACCCTTAGATCAGCATGTTCTTCATATACCATACCATCATTACTCTTATCGTTACAGGAAAAAAATATGCAAGCAGAAGCTCCCTGGCAGATTATACTTACATTGGGAATATGCAGGCAGGAAGTGCTGGTTTGCCCATGCACTACTTCTAACTTGCACTGCTCCTTGTGTCTTATCCTCAGGAGTTTCTTCTTTCCTACAGCCCACTGAATACATGCCCTAGTGACTTTTATCACTACTGCTGGTTCCAGGTCTGGGTAAGCACTACAATACACAATAGCATATCCAGTGGCCTGCTGGAAAGCCCAAGGCAATGCCTACTTTTATATTTTTCCAATGAAAAGCAGTGACGGCTTCATTAATGCCTTCCCAGCCTGAGCTTTGAAGCTGTAACCACAGGTGCTCATTGTAAGACTTAGTGTAGACCTGCACAAAAAGTGAAGTCTCCCAAGATTCCCGTGTGTGTTTTTTCTTCTGTTCTTTCAGCTCTTAAAATGCATGTAAGGACACACCATTTACCCTGGCATTTCTACTACTGCTTCTAGACCTCTAAAAGATTCAGCATTGTCATACTAGCACCAAAGCTATGAAGCGTCAACACACATTTCAGACAGCTTAACTCTTAGCTGGTATGTGTTCCCAACCTATCAAGAGGAGGGGGGGAAATTAAATTGTTCGAGCGACAAAGCTAGGCAGGAAATTTCTGACATAGTTCATTATGCCCTGCAGCCTCTGTATTCCTTTTTATTATCGTTCTTCAGTCTTCAGGTCCTACATGTTCAACAGCCAGGGTCACTCTTAGAATTGTCAAGCGTTATTCCCTGTGTGATCACTCACTCTCAGACAATAAGAAGCTTCATTTTGTTTCACAGCCAATAATGTTTTAATGTTGCTTCTTTTTTCATTTTCCTGCATGCTCTGCAATCCCTCCCAATATTAAACAGCTGAATGCCCCTATTATTGCTGTAATTCACCTCATAACATCCCAGATGCTTAAAATACTCTCCCAGAAGAAAAGCATGTAGAGCCCCAAATCTCACCTTCACATTATTCTTGCCAAAAGGAAACAACATTTACTACCCAGCCTTTCATTAGAGGAATTCCCTCTCTTTCATGAAGAGGTTTCTCAAAATAATTCTGATCCGCAGAGAACTTGGTTCCTTACCTTCCCTCAAATCTGCTTTTCCTGAAGAAAAGCAAAGCTGCCTGCTCTCTTCATGTGAAGCAAACGGAAGGAGGGAGCACACACAAGTGCCTCCCTTTACCTCTGAAGAGGAACTCCAGCATTTTGGCCCATCTTTCCATACTCCTGGAAGTTGCTTATTTGGCTCACTTCCATTCCCCTTGCTCCGAGTGATTCCAGGTTTTCCCTTACTTTGGTAAAGATGACATTTCAGAGTTCAGCACCCTGACTTTCCCTAGGGCCTTTACTTGCATGCTTTATTCTTCTGGGCAGGGCCAGAGCATCTTCTTTTCAACTTCCAAATCAGCACCCTCAAATAACCATGTTTGAAAAGCTGATGACAAACTGCCCTGCTGCACATCCCTCCCTACCTCCCAAAGCACATTGTTCCTCCAGCACTCCAGCTGTATCCTTTGGCATGGGCTCTGCACCTGCTCCCCACCTCCTTTTGAGCACGCAGTTCTGTAGAATGGCATATATAACTGCACACAGTTATAAAGTGTAATACCTAGAAATTAATACAGCCAAGAGCAGTCTCTCCCACTTCCTTCTGGCATGCTAAAGAAACATTTGTGCCCCTCAGCCATAGCCATTAGCATGAGAGAACATCCAATTTGCAAGGCAAAGCTGCCATCTTGTACCTCTTCTTCAGCAGGAAGAGCTTTCAGGTAAACAGCAAATTAAGTTATCCCCAAAGTCAAGTGTACTGGCTAAAAGCATGCATTTCTCTGAAACAATTTTCCCACCCCACCATAAAGGATCACAAAAATACAAAGCATGGTCATACAATAGCAGAGAGTTTTTATTCCCCAACACCCCCCCCCCCAATTCTTCTCATTTCTTCTCTGTTCACTAAGCACCAGCAAGATGCTGCCTCTCAAAAACTCTGTGATTCAGTTAGACACCATCCCTGAAAAAGAGACAGATCTGGAGAGATTCTTCAGCTACCTACTGCCTCTTACTGCTAATTAAGATGTCAGAACTCTTCATCTTCTTACACTGTAATTTATTAGTTTGACATGTTACAGAGACTATCAGCAGTTGTCACCAAATTACCAAGGCTCCCATTTCAAGTGGGAGGACAGGTGCTTTCTGGTATTTGGAAAGGAAAACAAAAAACAACAAAAAAAAAAAAAAAAAGGAGATACAGAAGCTCTTATATTACTATTGCTTCAAGTCTGGGAGGGAGAAAGGTGCATTCATTCTCTCTATGCACATTCATAACACAAGACTATTACCAATGAGTAAGAGGGACAATCAGATGCGATTCTCCTCCCTGGGGAGGAACAACCCCATGCACCGGGGCAACCAACAAGCTAGAAAGCACAAGAAAACACTTTTTTAAAACAAACAACCAAACCAACCAACCAAACTTGTGAGGGGTGACTGCACGCTGGCACAGGTTGCCCAAAGAGGTTGCAGACTCTCCATCCCTGGAGATATTCAGAAGCAGTCTGGACGTGATCCTGAGCAACCTGCTCTAGGTGGTCCTGCTTGAGCAGGAGGCTTGGACCAGATGACCTCCACAGGTCCCTTGCAACCTCAACCATTCTGTGAAGGACACTCCAACAGGACTGCATTCACTGCTGCTATAGGCTCTTATTTACCTTAGCTCAGCACCAAGCACCTACTCAGAGCAGCCTCACTGTGCCAGCTCCCCTACAGAGAATACAGCAGCAGAAACACCGTCATCCCAGGAAATTCAGTTTAGAAATGTGGTTTCACAATGCAGTTAAGCTGATCTAGGTACCAGCTGCCATGGAAAAAAAAGCAGTCTTGCTTTCCCACTTACTTTATTCCTAGCAACATATGCACTCCTCTCCCTGTGCTTGACCCCCATAGTGAGCTGAAAGAAGAAGAACCCAAGGAAAGAGTTATTTGTTTCCACTAAGACAGCAAGAACGCTTTGTTCTTTTGGGTTCAGGGATGGGGGCAAACAACCCTTTTCAGTAGCAGCTGGGATATTCCACCCATAGCTCAGCCATACTGTGAAACAGCACCTTCAGACAGGCAGCAGATGGGTCAAGAGAGGCTGGGGAGCAGGAGAGAGCAAGGCAGCATGAGAAGTGCCGCAGTCTCTATCTGCTGGGAGACCCTGATGGTGGGTCTCTAACAGGCCTTGTGGCAAAGCATCAGGTGAAGCAGTGCTGCAGGTGCTTGCTGCAGGTTACTCTGAATTGCATAGAAGAAAATAAAGGGCTCCAAGCCACCATTTTTAGCAAACAACCATAAGAGCAGGAGACTTAATGAAGCCTAGCTTCCTATGCCTTCAGGAGGGAGGCCGTCTCTGAGACTAATGATTTGACTTCAAGCTTCAGCTGGAGTTTCTCTGACAGCTGGCATAGTCACTTGGAGGCACTGCTAGAGCCCTTGAAGAAAGTCCCCTTCAGTCTGCTGCCACCCCCCCACCCCAGCTCAGCTACCTACTCTTCACAAGACTTGCAGGAACTCGTTTATCTCTACTCCCCTCAAATTTGCGTGAAATTGGCCAAAGGGCTGCCAGGTTATCCAGGAAGGGGCGGCAGACAAGGCAGCACGATCAGATAAGCCATCTTTCTCTGAGAACGCAGCCTGAGGAAACCCAATGAGAGGCAGAGGCTGGGAATCGAAAACCACACAGAGGGAAGAAGTGCTAGAAAAGACAAGGTAGAACAAGGCTATGAAGGGATTTTAAAGAGAAGACAAGCATCTTGCGTTTGGCAGGGCAGAGGAGGAGGCACTAATTCAAGAGTTCAGGGGAATAAGCACTCAACAAAAAAACCTGAACAAATTTCAGAGGCTGAAATGGATAGGAAGTGCTGCAGCTTACACTTCTTAAGCAGAAAGACTCAGGTGCGCACACATGCATGTGTGTAAGCGCCAGAGACAGAGGTCAAGATTTTAATTTGAATAGAAACGTGAACTTGTAACATCAGCAGAGAGAAACCAGTCCAATTTTTATTAGTGGATAAAATTACCAAGAGGCTGGGACTGTAGGAAGAGGTGGACAGTGTCACAGAATAGGCCTCTTATAGCCACAAAAAAGCCAAACCCTGAAGCTGTGCAGAGTATACTCATGAGGACATAATAGCAGCTGTGTCAGAGAGGCCGGAGAAGGCAAAGACAACAGGACTTGGAGAAAACAGTTCCAGAAAGAAACCAAAACTGGTTATCACAAGGGCAATTGCCAAGTCAAGGAGGTAATGCTAGATCACGACTGAGATGTAGAGCAGTGGGGGCTATTAAGAAAACCCTTGCAAAGTAAATCACAGACTGAACTGGCAGAGAGCTGGGAGGCAAGAGCTCCAGACAGAGCATCTCATGGGGTTTGTGGAGGACAGAGCAGCTGCTGAAGGAGGAGGGGATAAAGCAGCTTTGTATTGAGGGATAGAAGCTGCGAGTAGCAAAGCAAACGACAGAGACAAGGGAAAATGAGCTGGGACCCGTAAAGCAAGCAAAAGGGTTATAAAGTTTACGTTTGTGAATAGCATGGAGAAGGAGTACAGGGCAAACCCCCAGGTAAAGGCAGGCCCTTTTCTGTATGTCAGTCCTCTTTGTAAAATCGCTAAGGTTTGAGAAGCAAATCTGAAGGTGGAGAAGGGGCTATCCAGGCTGGGGTGGGGAAATACTGTTAGCAGCATTCAGTAAAACAGGAGCAGTTAAAGCATTTATGAGGAAGGAGGCAGAGGGAAGGAGCCGAGTGCTCTCTGAGATAGGGAGGTCAGTGCAGTCAGGAGACTCATACCAGCTTCACACCACTGCATGACAGCAGGAGCAGAGGCAGCAGATGGTGGGGCCGGGAGATGGGAGAGATGGTGGAAAAAGTGTCCCGGAGGGTGGCGGCAGATGCCACTGCATCAGTAGTGGAAACAGCTATGGGACACAAATACTGACAGAAGAAGAGGGGTGGGGGGAAATCTAAGTCCAGGGTGCAAGAAGAATGGTGGCACCAGAGATACCTGGGGAGGGCGGAAAGCAGAAAGACCCCGCAGGGGGAGAGTGGTGTTGGCTGAAAACCAAGACAAACAGAAGCCAGGCTGGCAAGCCAGGTATCTCATTATGGCACGGGTGATCCAGGCATAGGAGGAAGGACCCTGGACTAATGAATGGCACTTGCTGAACGAGAGAGGCCCCAGCCTTCAGCACCAAGTCAAGAACTACACACAAAAGATGCAATGGAGAAAGGGACATGACCTTAATGACCACAAGTATCCTTTGATGTATGGAGTCTGGAAAAAGCTGCAAGTTGGATATTTTCAGGATTATAGCATCAGATCAGCAACACCACACCTCGGGCACAAGTCCGAACACCTTCCTGCCTCCCAGAGCAACGCATCTTGGCACCCACGTGATGAGACGGGGCAGCATGGCCCAAGAGATTCTCTGAAGGCGATACACACCAACTTCAGCAAGAGCAGACTTGCCCCTTCGTAGGGCTGCAGGTTTATCTGAAGGCCTGGAGAAAGCACAGTCCCAGTTTCTATACACAGACTACGTGTCTGAGGGTGACTAAACAGCATTTGTCACTAAATAAAAAATCCTTCCCAGCCAACTGAGAAAAGAGGGGGTGAGGGGGTTAGGTGAGGTAAACCCTTCCTCTGCTGATACACCACACTGAGCGTCCTCCTGCCTACACTCCCTGACGAGCAGATGTATGCAGGAGTTTCGATCTTCAGCCACTTACTTAGCAGAGCCTAGTCCCCTCTGATCAGGGAGTTAAGGAAAGGCTTACATAGCTACCAGGAAGGGAGGCTTTTTATTTATCTGATTTCAACATGCCCAAGTTATCAGACTCTAGAGGAATTCAATTAATGAGAATAAAATTCTTGTTTGATGCAAATCTGGAAGGGTGGGGGTTTTTTTTCTGTAAATAGCTGTGCCCCAGAGATTTCACACTGATTATAAGCCTTAACAGTGACTGATGCAAGTTGAACAGATACAGCAACCATACCAAAACGCCACACATGCTCCAGACCTGTTGGGGACTGACAGGGAGAAAGGAGGGAGAGGCAGGCAGGGCCAGGAAGCTGGGAAAAGCAGGCCCAAAGGAGCTGCTGATGCCATCCCTCCTCCTCAGTTTACCGCAGCGGACTGCAAGCGGTGAGGGTTGACACCAATTGCATTTAAGCACCCACTAGCACAGCTTCGTGAGTACCTGCCCGCAGAAGCTATGAAATACCACCTCCAGACAACAGAGGCAAAACTAAACGCCCTGCACAAGCTGGCAAGGCAAGGCCGGGTCACCACTGGCAGGTGGCTGCTCCTGGTATATGTCCCAAAGCATGCAAAAGCCACCCCCCATGCCCGAAGCCACAGCCGTTCCAGGCTGGGGAGGTGCCCCCAGGCCCATTGCAGCCACCAGCTCCCTGCCAGGCCCTGAAGAACCTGGCACTCGCCAGGCTCCTGGCTGGGGCTTCCTGCCACCATGGCGTCCCCTGGGTCTCCCGGTGAGGAGGGAGAATGACCTGAGGGGACAGCGGGAGCGAGGGGACCGTGGCACACATTGCCTCCGACTTCCGCCTCAGGCCAGGCCATGAGAGAGAAGGCACCAAGTTGTCTCTGCCTGGGACAGAGCTGCTGACGAGGGGCACTGGCAGCTCTCTGGTGGGCTCCAGCCCCGCTGGCTCTCTGCCGGGGCCGGGCCTGCTCGCCCGCTACCACCCAGTGAAGCGGCACGAATGGGACCCGGCCCGTCTCCCGGGGAGGGACCACGGGGCTCTGGCAAGTCCAGGGGTTGAACCCAGCATGTTAGTATGGCCATGGGTCACGCCTGGGCCCGGGTTAGCCATCGGCACCATCAAAGAGGGGGAAAGAAGGAACTCTGACAGCAATACAGGCTTTGGAGAATTTTACTTGGATAATCCTCTCCTAAGGTTGGCTGGCTGGCTTTAAAGAGGACATAAGGGGGAACATCACAAACCACCAAACCAATAGGAAGCAAACACAGGGTACAAAACTTTTCTCATGCAAACATGTTTTTTTTTAAATCCTGCCATGAAGATAAGCACGGCTCCCAACACCAGCTTCCAAGCTGTGCTCGTCCTAGGAGATTTACCCAATGTTTATTCAAGGCACATTTCACTAAAACCCACATGGTTATATCCAGCCAGGAGACCAAACAAACATCCATAATTTCCTTTGACACCTCCTAGCTACACTGCTCCAACAAAAGAAACCAGAGTTGCTTTTTGTTGTCCAATACCATTACATGCCAACAAAAAAAGAAACTCCAGCTCCCTTACTAAACCCCTTCAACATAGCAAGTGAGAGAGAGAGGAATTGCAGGCTGAACCAGACAGAATCCATCAGCTGGTTAGGACAGCACCAATAATACCTCCTGGCTGTATACTTGGGTAAGATACGTAGGTGTTCCTATAGTCTACTTACACAGAAACCTGAGGAACTCTTCATCCTCTTCCCTCAGGGAGATTCAAGACATTTGAGGTTTAACAGCTGCAACAAACAGTCTCCTCTTACAAGCGAAAATATTCAGGAACAAGATAACAAGAGACACAGTTACTGAAACAGGATGAAAACAGGGAAAAAGCCTCTGGGGTCTAAGCACTGCCCTAACAACTGCAGACTGCTACTCAGAAAAATCTGAATTCAAGTATACAGCTCTCATCACCACTTGCACATCAAATAGGAATGGCAAGATGCAAATCTTTCTGCCTGCAAGAGAGGTAATCTAAACCACCATTTGTGAGCAACCTGCTAGCAATGCCACAGCCCCTGCAAACACACAGAAATAAAAATGTGCAAATGCCCTTGATCTTGTATTCATTCCCCAGTAGATTACTGTGCTGAACCCAAACATCACTACTTTTCTCTTTGGGGGAGTTGAGGGCATAGTCCTTATTACACTTGAAATGGCAGGAGAATATATTCTCTATTCAAATTTGATTGCAGACATGGGAGATGGGTTAAAAAAACCTAAAAGGGTAAGAAGGGAAATAATGCCAGCTATGCTCCTGTAGAACAGTTTTATGAACAGTATTTTACTTACTTCACAGCCAGGAAGTATAGCAGTTCTACAAAGCCAACTCAAAATTAGCAGATACATTTTCCCTGTACACTAGAAAAGAATGTGGATGCTAAACCCATTATATAGACAGCGAAGTGTCATCAGAGCAAAGAAGGTAAAAATAGCAGTTATCTGTAAGATGACTAAGCAAATGGATTTTCAAAAATATGCTTTCAAATACGACACCCTTTTCTTAGAGCTGCATACATTCATTTAGCTTTGTTAATTTCTCAATTCTTTCTTTTGATAATTTATTTTTGGCCTCCCACTAGCATACTTCCCCAGAAGCCTTGCTTCACCCTGCCCACACTCAACACTCACAGCCACGTATGGAGAACGATTTAGAAACTGATGCTGATCACCCCAGTAACTACAGAGAACCTCTACCACAGCACTTTTAGGATCACGTACATGCATTTCTTTTACATCCATCCACTGGAAAAATGGATTCCTGCTATCTCCCACCCTCATTTCTACTCCTTCCTCATCACCCCCACGTATCTCAGGGGTCTTCATAGCTCCACTGGCATCTTCCAGGACTGATGAACCCTCCCTTCTTGTGCGACCCTTGCTTCCATCATTTTTGCAGGCAAGCAACAGCCCACCTCTTTTCCAGGTCACTGTCAGTGCCCAGAGGAAGAGGCTAGATGTTGCCACCTCAGCAGCAGCAGTGGTTACAAAAAATGTGAGCCTCAGAGCTGGGTATTGCTCCTGCAGCTGCAGTGGGAGCCACATCCCCCAGCGCGTGCTCCCAGCAGCCAGGCTTAGAGGCTGCTGGCCTCAGCTACAGCCACACTCCTCTGTGCATCTCCCTCTCTTCCACCAACACCCAGATCTCTCCATAAAGAAAATTACCCTTTCCTCAGAGTGCATCTCTTTAGGGATTTAGTTGGCCTCCACACTGCTGCAATTGCTGGTAATCTGCATTTCTGAGGTAACAGCAGTAGTTGCTGCTTGGCCAAGCTTCCCAAGTCATTCCCCTGCCATGCCAAAGCCCTGCATATGGCTCCCCTCCAGCTCCTTCTCACAGAGAGATGGGTACCTGCTGGCACCCCAAAGAGCCAGCTCCTGCTGCCTGCCCCAACCCCTCATCCTCCAGAAGCCGAGCACAAAGCCCTGGGATGCCCTTCCCAGCAAGCCTGTTTCCAAGACTCAAACCCATTACATTGAGATCATTAGGATGCTTTTAGTAACGTATCCCCATGGACCTGCTAGAGCAGCTATTAGGTATTTGACACACAGTAAATCTTCCCTCACGCTCACCCCTCTCATCCCTACATCCTCCCCCAAAACAAGCCAGGCAAAAGATGGGGACAGACTGAACTACACAGCTCTGTGATCCAGATGAGAGCCAGAACTAGGGTGCCACCAGCCCAGCATGGGCAGGCCTCCGGGAAGAGGCAACAGATCTCTCTAAGACCAACCCCTCGCCTGCCCTATGCCACCCCACGCACCTCAGGGTGGTCTCAGATGGCTTCCCACCCTCCACCAGGAGGAAACCAACCTCCTTCCCACCACACGTTCACTGCCACCTTCTCCCCTGCAAAGGCTGGGAAAAAAGTCAGCCCAAGCACCAGGGCCAGGCACAAATCCAAAACACCGCTGCAGTAAGCGCTGCCACTCCTTTGCATGGTGCTCGCAGGGTAGTGAGGGTCCCCTGCCAAGCTCCCTGGAACCACCCAAGCCAAAGCAAACCAATGGCAGACCCCTGAGCATAGCAACTGGCATTCTTCATCTTTTACTTTTGCAAAGTTATTCCATTTAAAAGATAAATGGGATGATCTCCCGTGATTTGTCCCACAAAGGCAGAGGAAGCTGCAGTGGAAGCAAGTTTTTAGCCTCACCTCTCCCACCTTCAGCAGCAGAAGGTGGTGTACTTCCAAGCACAATCATGGGAAAGCCCTCCCTATGGAGTGGAAGGGGGTTAACCTGCAGCTGCAGAAGAACCATGCAGGCACAAGTGGAAAATTCAAGGAGTAGATGGGGTATAAAAGCAGTACAAAAAAGAAAAGAACAAAAAACTAGGCATCTCAGGCAAGACATGCACGAATGCAGGCAGGGTCCCTCTACACTCTAACGATGATGGCAGTACATGAGAAGCCACCTCTAAACACACCTCTCCTTACATCTAGGCAAGGGGAAGGAGGTGGAAGAAAAAGCTATGTGAGATAAGAAAGAGGAAGGTGTTTTGACATCCACATATGAAGATGAGCAGGTAGATTTACACCTACCTTGCAGCCCTTCGGACTCTGGACAACCTCTGCCGTACCGGCATCCAAGGCTGATCTCTGATCCCTGCTTGCAGGCAGGGCATCTGAAGCTGATCTTGTTCAAGTCTGCCTTATTTACAGCAGAAAGGAGCAAGTGCATGGAGACTTAAAGCATTTGGCAGCTACACACTCTGGATTAGATTTAACTGCTGACTAGCTCATGGCATGGGACTGATTAGACCTAACAGCTCCTTACACGCCAGTGACCCATAGATTAACTGCGCTGCTCTAACACTGATGGCTGGAATGACTCGCAGCAGCTCCAAGTTACAGTCATGTGGGCTATGCCCCACGAACATAATGGGGTGGCAAGAAAAGGCTGGTCCCATTCATGTAGGATAAGCAAGAGAGCTTGTGCAGGTAAGTAACACCACAGAGCTCAGAGTAAAAATCAATTTTCTTCTTTTCCCAACACCAAGAGTGAAATCAATCAGGGCATAGCAATCTCTTCTACACTACGCTCCCAACATGTATAAGAAAAAAGCAGCCTGCTTGTTTAATGACTGCAAGCAAAGCCTCAGCCCTAACACTGCATTTTTCCTCCAAAAAAACATCCCATGACACCTTTTAAGCCACTTTCTCTACTTCAAGGAGCTGAGAGCAGAGACAGAGCAACTTGCCTACAATTATATCTCAAGTCAAAAGAAAGCACTGGAATTTGCATGCTGTGACTCCTGCTGTAGGCACCGGATAACACTGCAGGCATAAAGGTCAAACCCTTCAGCAGGAGCTCTCAAGATATTGTCTGCAGGCCACAAGCAGTCAGCAGAAAGCTGGGAGATGGCACAATGCCAGCCCAGTTTCTCTTGGTATCCATGCCCTTCATTGCAAAGTGCCTTAGCACCTGGCAGGGCGGTTAAGCAATCATCCCCTGCAAGACAGAGCAAACATCCCTCCTCTGTAATGGGATTAGACAGCAGAGTAGGAAGACAGGGTACGGGAACCTCCAGGAGAGGAAAGCAAAGCTTGACAGCATATTCAGGAGGTGGAAGAAGCTGAGAACCAAGGATTGCATGAGAAGGGAGGGAGCCAGGGAGATGAAATGATATGGTGAGAGGGGGCAGAGTACTTTGAAAGCACACCAGAGATAAACACATTCAGATAATTGCTTAGAAGGGAATAAATATTAGTAAGTACTATAATTACCTTGAACACTTTACAAAGCTGTAAGAAGAAACATGACTAGAAGAAGGGCTGGCACACATGCTTGTTGGGAGCTCCTATTTCAAGCTACCAAGAAGTAACCAACAAGGCCTGACACCCAGGCTGGTAATTTCAGCCTGGCAGCCAGCCACAGCCCTTTGGCTAGATCCTAGGTACTGGGTAACCTGAGTTAATAAGTGCCAGATTCCAGCAGTACGACTTTCTGTAGTAAAGAGCTTCTGGAAGACTTTGGGCAACAAGCACCTGCCTTTTCCTGTGGCTCTTACTGAAGGTCCAGCTCCACTTTCAGAGAAATTTAGAGGAACCCGGGCAGATTCCTATGTCCCTGCTGATGATGCTGAATGGAGACAGACAAGAAGTCAAAATCTCAATTTATCTAAGCAGCCAAATCTTCATACCTACGCTGTAATGAGAGATCAGAGCCCTTCTTTCCCTGAGAGGCAAAGAAATTTTTTTTTTGCTTTTTGGGGGCTCACTATCTCATCTTCAAGCCTCCATTTCTCTAAAGGCTTCAGAAACCATCCATTTCACAAAGCAGTCTGGGTCAGTGCTGAGCCCCTCTCAAACACAGAACAGACATTCAGCACTACAGAGTCCACAGAAAAATGCATCTACCTCACCCCATGCATCCAGTTCCCTTCAAAAAGCTTATCAACTTTTGTACAAAGCCCAAAAGCCATAAAAGCAATGATGTGCCTCAGGCAGAGAGATCAGGGATGCAGCGGCAGGGTGGGGAACAATACCAAGCAAGCAAACAAAAAAATTCCCCAGAAAACCCAGATGCATCATCCATTCCCTGCTATTCCCCTGTAATCACAATGACTCCAGAGAGGAACACATTTGCTGGGAAGCAAAGCAATCCACTTTTGTGTGTGGAGTAGGGGACACCAGGTGAACAATACCGATTCGACTCGTGCCACTAGTTAAAACAAAACAAAACTTAGCAGTGCTACAACAGCTGTACATCAAAATCACCTCCAACCACATCAGACCCCAATGAGCTGTTTTGCAAGGGCCAGAAAAACAAAAGCCAGACACCAAACCAAACAACCGGCATTAGTGTAAGGCTCGACAGTGCTAATGGCTGCGCAGCTGCCCTGTGTGTTGCTCTGCGGCATATGCCCTGGATCCCAATGGTTTCTGCTATCCCAATGGCGACACCTTTGTTGCCAGAAACTGCACAGGAATCTCCTTAGTCCTGCACTTCAGCAGCAGCCTCAACCCTTCTGGACTGACAAAGTCTTACGGCTGCCAAGATCAGAAGAGACAAGGAGAAGCGCTAGATGATTTTTTGAGTCCCAAATGGAATCAACAGCTTGGTAGGAAAGGAGAAGTCACCCAAGAGGGGTGGTAAGTACACTGCTCAGGAACAAGAGAACAAACAGGGATGGATCCTCACTACCTCTGTTTCTTTTGTACTCGGGAGCCTTTGACGCTTTAAAAGCTACGAGTGTGGTGGAAGGCCCAGCATTTTGTAAGATCCATCCTCTAGAGCCTGTTCTCATCTATCGTTCCTATCAGTTGGGTTCTTCACCTTCCTTCTTCTCCTAGTGCTTTCCTTGGCTCATCTTTTCCCCAATTCTCCACTTAACAATGGGCCGCCTCTTCCTTGCCTGTGGACAATCGCCCAAAAAGAGAGTGGGAAATGGACCTGGAAACACCGAGGAACCACCAGCAGCAGAGAAAAATCAGAAAGAAGGAGCCATAGGAGGGTATAGGCAGTGGCTTCAGCCAGAAACTGCAGATTAAACAGTACACAGGACAGTGCAGGTGGCTTCTGTCAGGAGCCGGTAACAGTTAACAGAGTGGCTGCAGTCAAACACTTGGACTCACCTCAACCATTCGGCAGGACTGAGCAACTGGTCACACACCCTGGACCCATGGTACCGAGGCCCTGGTGCATGAACAGCAAACTGGGGTAACCCAGGTAAATGAATTCACTATGCCTTCCAGCCACCTGCCTCCCCAGCACCTCCCCTTTCCTTAGGCCCCCCATAAACATCTGCAGGACCATGTGAAAAATGGATCTACTTTCAAATCAGACAAGCCCCCCAATCCCTCTATGTATTTACTGGTTTTGCCAAGTTAGTTTTCAGACCAAGCAAGTCACTCCAACCAGTTCCTCACGTGAGCACCCTGGCCTGCACCCTCCCCATGCCCGGTAGGAACCAGCTTGGAACGACTCCTTTCAGCAGCAGCCCTGCTTTTTAGCGTTTGCGCAAGTACTGTGCGGCAACAGTACAAGTCCTCAGTGTCAAAGCCTCTCCCTTTTTGAGAAAAGCTTCCTGCCACTTAGCTCAGACGGTCTGGTTTTGTGCTCATGTTCAATTGCTTATTGAAATGTGACTTTAGCAGACACTAGAAAGGCAAGATTTCCTCTTGTCTCATTACCATTTCCTAACTAAACCTCCTAATGACAAAAAGCTTGCTAACACACATAATTCGAAACATGTTCTTAGTATGCTGATGGAGACAGGGTGAGCAACAGGTTAGAGCTGGAAATGACATATATGCACACAGACATCCTAGACCCACCAAAGGCAGCTGCAGACCCGATTTCTTTGCCTTGCAATTTGATCAAACCCCACTTTGTCAGGAAAGGCTCCATTTTAGCCTCTCCATAGCTTATAAGAAACAGATGCTAAACGTCTCCTAACATTCAACCAGAGAACTATTCCTTAAGAGGATTTTATATGACTAGGAAAGAGATGCCAATATAAAAATGGAGTCAAAACCAATTTAGCAGGTTATCATTAAGGAGTATTTAGCAACTTAAAAGCCAGAAGGCAAATCACAATACTGCAGTTTTCCAGACAGTGGCTGGAGGGCCTAAACATTCTCGATACCAGTAGACAAGTCAAACCACAAGCAGAGGAACCCTAGCAACAAGAAGAAAACCGAATTGTGCTCGAAAAGCTTCCCCCTTCCTCTCAGGCAATTTTCCTGGTGCTCTAAGTTTCTGGCTAGGGTCTGTAGAGTGCTAACTATCAGATAGCAAGGAGCACTCTTTCAGGTTATAGGACTCTGATTCACTTGAGTTAGACCAACTAAAACACCTCTGGCTTCATACTAGACTGTATAACTTTTGGGTCAATAGTTGAATCCATGACTGATTATGCAGGGGTAAGAAAGAAGCCAAGAGAGACCAAAAGGAAGAACTTTAAAAGAAAATTTAACACACACACAGAGTTTTCTGGTCCAAAAAACTCAATAAGCCTCCCAAGACAGAAGCGATGCTTTCCCTATCATCTTCTCTCTCCTGCCCCCCAACCTGTGGTCTGCAGTGCTGTTTATTCTGCTTTTCACTTTATATAATGGGTCTGGTAAAAGTGTTCCAAGTACACATTCGATTTACAATAAAAACTGCTTTAATAAAGACATCTAACTTGACAGAAGGTCAACTAAAAGACGACAATTCACATAAACCAAAACCTCCTGTATAAATAAACAGGATTTGCAGGAGCCTCAGGATGTCAGGCAGTCTAGCCAAGACTGCAGGGATGGAGTCTCCCCGTGAAGAATTACATTTGGGGATGCGCAAGAGCAGAGCCTGCCAGCCCAGCACCCATGGCCACAGCAGCCTCCCACCACGCTCGGGAAACCCAGAGAGCCGGCTGAACCGCGTGCAGAAATGAGGCAACAGCCAGGGCCATCTGCAGAGACCCTGTCCAACATTCTCCAAAAGCAGCAGAGCCACAGCCCACCCCAGCACACCCGGGATCGGTCCAGGTCCAGCACCACACACCATGGTGATCTAGAGGCAGCAAACACAGGGGTGAAGATGACAAAAATCAGCTTGCAAAACAAAGCTCGTGGCAGAGGACTTGGGCAGACACAGATGGAGAAAGCACGATCTTGGCCACTGTTGCTAACAATGCATCGAGGAGCAGATGAGGTGCCAGCAACATTCCTGGGCCGCTAGCTTTGGTAAACAAAAACCACCCCAAACCCCATGTGTGCAAACACCCACTCTGCCGTTTTCTCCGTCTGTTCTCCTCCAGCTATATTGCGTCTAGGCTTTTGTGTCAGCCACTGACCCCCTCAACCCCTGCGCCGGGGCAGGCAGCAGAAGAGCAGGAGGGCGCGCTAGCACAGCACTTGAGTGGCAGTCAACTGCACACTGCCGCTTCCAGCCAGCACCCCTTCACCTCCAGGAGACAGGCCTGTAAGATCACCCCTTCTTTCTCCAAGAATCACCTCTGCATCGTTATTTCACTCCAACGTGCTGTTTACAAGTGAGCTGCAGTTTCTAGACCTTACGAAGGCTCTACTCCCCTCTAGGAATCGCAAATAAATCACCAATTACTATGCACGAATAGAGAAAGGAAGAGGGTAATGAGTCTATGTACATATATACATATGCAATGTTTGAACACAAAGAGCTGTAAATTGCATTCACAGGTGGTATTCTGGAGACTGCACGAGACTCAAAAGCAGAACTATTCATAAACCAGTCACCGACATGAATGAATTCAGCATTCCCCAGAAGCCTATTGCGTTTCCTATATAATACACTATAAATATGAGGAGTATCAGACTTTGCATCCCTGAAAAAAAGAAGGTAAATCTTGCAACTACACACAGGATTAGCACTGGCTGGCACAAGTATTAATGGTCTCATCGCTGCACGAGGATTATTTACAGCACTTGCTCTATTTTCCCGTTTTGTACTTGCTGTGATGAAGTGCCACTTGTTTAAAGAACCCTGCAACAAACACTGCAGCAAGAGGGGAAAAACCAGCCGATATCTACAAATGTTACACCCACGTGCCAGATGTGGGTTTTCAAACCGTGGTTTTTGCAGTTACTTGGATTCTAGTAGCTAGTTAATGTTTGATATATTATATTAAATCAGCCACCATCTCCTTCCATAACCACAATTCCTCCTTCAGCGATTCCAATGAGTTTGCAAAAGGATAAGGAAAAATTGAATTGTATTTCTTTTTCTGCATACTCAACCCATAGTACCTTATCCATATATTCTAGCATTAACATTACTTGTTCGGAAACCAACAGTCCTCTTCTAGCCAGTAACAGATTTATGTAATGAAATAAGGCTTTTTACTCCAGTCCCTTTCCCACCAAGTCAAATGATGCCTCAGCTTTACAAACAGCAACCTAAAGCACTTCTGTGCAACTCGAGGCTTTGAGGCACAGTCACACATCCTCACTTTCGTTAAAACCAGCAGCTGGCAAATGCAGATCAACCGTCTAAAGAAATCCAGGTGAAAAACACCAAAAGAAAGCAAACTTCCAGCACGCATGTAGTACACTTCATCCCCTTAAAAGCAGCCTCGCATTTAACACGAGGAGGCCGGCACAATTTTTTTTTACAAACTAGACACGTCCACAGGATTTGGGGACCGCTGAAAAGCAACGGATTCTCCAAGTGACAGAAGACACTTCGCAGCTCATCCCTCAGGGAGGACAAAGGCACGTTCAAGCCAGCTTTCGGTCAAACCCAGAAAGCCAAGTTTCTAACAGGCGAAGAGTCGGGGCGGCCTCGGCAGCTGGCCAGGAGCAGGGTTAGCACCGCCGCGGGTGTACAGCGCAGGCCTGGAGGGTCCCACTTCTGTACCGCCGTGGGAAGCCTTCGGCAAGACGATGCCCTCTGCTGCTACGCCGCCGCATCAGCCGGGCGCGCTCCGGAGCGGCGAGCAGGCAACCGCTCGCTCCATATTAGGAAGCCTTAATCCAGAATGGTGTTATTGTTCTTCAACAGGAGACACTGAGCGGGTGAAGACAAGGCAGCGAGCGACTGCCGTTCGCCTATACCCGTCTTGCGGGCTACGACAGACTGCCTGTACTTGTGGAGCAAAGTCGTGCTGGATAAACTTAGCTTTAAGATGGCTTTTTTCAGGGAACCCAAGGAGGAAAGCTACTGGTTAAGGGGAAGTTTGAACCTTCTCCAAAACCATTTCAAAGACTCATCTCTCCTTCCTAAAGGCAGAAGAGAGCATGAAAAACCACACACACACACAAAGTAGAGACATGGAAGCACAACGGCAATTCGAGTAAAGGTGGTGTTTCCAGATTGGTATAGCAGGTATGTGACAATTCTCAAGCCAGTAAAATTGCCAGCCTTGCTGCTTCTTCCTTCAATAGCATTAATGCAGCAGAAAACCTTACCAGTGAAAAGGCAAATCAAAACAACTCCGAGGTTGCTCTGCTCTGTGCATGCACAGGCATAAAACAGCATGAGGGTGCCGTACTGTATTTTCCACAAACGTCCCCACCGACTCATAGTACTAAGCCAGGCACACGGGCTGCCGCAAAAAACGTAAGAGGCATTTTAATTGTCTTGTATTCTGCTTTTCCCGAATTTGTAGGAAGGGATCCTGCATTGCTACAGCATCTCTCACCCAACAGTGGGGTCCCAAAGGACTTTATAGAACTGCGTACAGTCATACCCTGGGCAGGCACTCGTAGGATGGGACAAAACCACACGTTTAACGGTTCACAGGGTACAAAACGCAGGCAGAAAGAGAAGGGACTACAGGAGGAGTTCGGAGAGACAGCACAAAGCAATCAAATAGCATTTTACGACAGCAGGGACTGTCTTCCCTCTACATTTCAACGTACTCGTCGAGAGCCGGGAAGAGGACTTCGTTTCTGCAGCCTACCTTACCCCAGGCGTTTGCTCTGCCTTCATTGTGCGAGCTCAACACCGACCCGTAACTCCCTACCCTCACGATTCCCCTCCGAGACGTCCCCTGACCCCAGCACGGGGCAGCCCCTGGCCGGCCGCTCGCCTTCCCAAGTTGACGCCGGAGCCCGGCGCGGAGGAGGTGCCCGTGCCGGTGCCCGTCCCCGTCCCCGCCGCTCCCACGCCCCGGCAGCCCGCTCCGGCCGGACCCCGCGCCGCGCCCCGGGGCTCGCCGAGGATGGTCACCGGGGTATTGCAGGCGGAGCCGAAACCCTGATTTATTTTATATATATATATACGTATCTATATACAAATATGCATTTATTTCCCTACCCCCCTCCGGCCGCAGGAACAGGGCGGGCAGTGACAACTCCCGGGGGAAGGCGCTGGGTATTTTCGGCACGGGTGACCCTCCCAGAAGCCCTGCGAGGGAGGGCACCCGCCGGGGGTCCCGTCCCGTCCCGCCCCGCCCGGGGGACCCCCTCCGGCGACCAGCACTTACCGAGGAGGAGCAGGGAGGCCAGCTGCGGCCGCAGGGTCCGCATGGCTGCCGGGGCGCGGGGCGGCGGCCGCCCTTACCTCCCGCCGCGGAGCGCCGCGGGGCGCCGGCTCCCGGGGCAGGCGTCGCGCCGGGCCCGGCGGCACAAAGGGAAGGCGGCGGGGCCGGCACGGGGAGGCGCCAAGGCAGGCGGGGGCATCGCCCCCGCAGCGGGGCGGCCGCCGCGCCTCCCTCCCCTCCCCGCCGCTCCGCTCCGCTCCCCGCCGCTCCGCTCCGCGCCGCCGGCTCCTGGGGGAGAGGCGGGAGGAAAGGGAGAAATCGTCTCGTCCGAGGCGCGGAAAAAAAACACCCCAAAACACGGGGAAGGCGGGAGGGGGTGGGGGTGGCGGCGCGAAGCGACAACAAAAAGACCCCACCCCGAAAAGTTATAAAAATAAGCGGGGCACCGCGCCCCCCGGCTTGGCCCCGGCCCGCCGCCCTCACCTGCCCGCCCGCCCGCCCGGCCGCTCGGCGCTGCCGCCGCCGCCGCCGCCGCCGCGGGGTGTCCGGCGCTTCCTCCGCGCCGCCAAACTCCTCCCCCAGCCCGCCCCGCCGCCGCCGCCCGCTCCCCCCGGCGGCGGGCGAGGGAGGCGGGCAGCCCCCGGCCGGCGGGCAGGGCGCGCTGCGCGGCCGCGGAGCCGGGCGGGGGCCGGGCGGGAGCGGGGCGGGGACCGGGGATGCCCCGGCTTGCGGGCTCTGCTGGGACAGGGGTCGGGGAGGACGGCGCGGCGCGGAGCGGGGCTTTTGGAAGGTCGTGGGGTGGGGCTGCGAGGCCGGGGGCGAGGCGGGGGTCGTAGAAGAGCGCAGGGATAAAGCGGGTTCCTTTGTTTTGAGGGAAAGAGAGAGTCCTCGGGCGCTCCTCGGAAAGGCGGTTTCTTGGGCAAGGGCATAAATGCTCCCTTTTATTCCCGTGCAAACCAAAAATAACAGCCGGGCTTTCCAAGTTTCGAGAAACTCGTGACCGTCCCGCTGCGATGCGCTCTTACCGAGACCCGAATCCAAGGCCGGTATTAATGCCAGGTTGCCAGATGTTGCTGGCACTGCTGCACTTGGGATGCTGCCCAGGCAATCAACGCTACATGTGTCAACGGCAGAAATGCATCAAAAGTACATCCAGGAAACACTGAAATGCATAAATACAGCAACACTGGGGACTGGGGTTTATGCTGTTTGTAAATAAAAGATGAATGAGAAAGCCCTTCTCAAGGGCGCAGATGTTCAAATGTCCTCGCAAACGAATCCCCCGGTTGCTTGTTTGCTCACAAACATAAGAAAAGTGGCCAGGAGCGACAGCAACAGCAGAGTGAAGTACCCTTCCAGTGCTCCGATCCTGCGAGAACCCTTTGCAGGAGACCCCTCTGCCTCCCCACAGAGTCCCTAATGAAGTCTTGGTGATACAAATGCAGGAACCCAGCCGTTCTGTGCCACAGAAAAGCAGAAATAAGCACAATCCCAAGCCATCTAATAAAAGATGCCAAGTCCTTAGAAGCTGTTCCCAGCAGAAGTCAGAAGCTGTCTGTATTACCATATGGACTCACTTCCCAACATGGCTGTCATGGCAGATGCATTGGTAGCCAGCTCCTAGTGACCCAGCAAATTCTGTTTCTGCAGGCTAATAATGTTAAACTGCCATTTTCAGAGTGGGAGGGTTAATTTGCAGCTTTGTCGTGCTCTCTGAACGGAGGAGCCAAAGAAGAGAATAATCAGAGACGTGGGAGTGAAAGGGTTAGCATTGTATTTGCACTGAAAATGAAACTCACGCTTTGGCCCTTACGCTTTAATTACATCAAGACTGCCTTCAAGTGAGACTTGGAAAAGGAACAGAGGTGATGATAAGAGTTGATAGAAAATACCAGTCTATTTGCCTTTTCTCTTAGGTGATTTGAGGGCTGAAACGTCATCCAGTGTAATATTGCTCAGCTTGCTCAATATTTTTCCCATGCAGTCTCCTATTGTAAGTCCTCACGAACAAGTCCATGAATATTTAGAGCAAGCATTGTGGGGCTACTTTGAAGTAAACTTCCAGCATCTTTAAATGGATGCAGGATAAAGATCATTTACTCTAATGCTTCAAAAGATGTATAACTAGAGAAATAAATAATAGCGAAAGAAAAAAAAGTCAAATTAAGAAATACAGGGCACAAGCAGGAAAAAGCATTTTTTTCAGGATAAACTCAATAAAAAGGAAGCATTAAAGTTTGGTGATACAAGAAAGCTGGTCTAGATGGAAAGGGGTGTAGACCACGGGCCCACTACATTCCTATACGGACAAATTATTTCCATCTCCAGCTGAAGAGACGTGGAGGAAAACAGTGGCATGATTCAGGTGAGTTCCTGGCACAGGTCAGGGACAAGCCAGGAGCAGACCGCTGGTTTCTTGGCTCTGAATACGTTGCTTTCGCCAGCTGGGCCTGTCGCAAGATAATGCAAGATGAATTTGGGTGCATTCTTGCTATTTCCAGGCACAGTGTGACTTTACAGCATACGAGCCTAACAGGAGCATAAAAATGCCCTGCAAAAATGTTATCAGATATTCACTAAACATTCACATCCTCTTCTCAGAGCTCTTGCAGGGTATTGCATTAATGCATAGTAACAATAAAAATATAAAAAGACCATGGAAATGACATTATAGCATTATAAGATTAATCCAATTCCAGTCAAATTAGATTATAATAAGAACTGTGTGTGCTAAAGACTATTAATGGGAACCTGCGTTTCAAAAGCTTCATCACCTTTGTGCGTGTTCTCCTCCCTGACCCCAATAATAAAAATAGCTTGGCGTTCACGAGAGCGCCCTTCTTCAGAGGACTTCACAAACACTCTCTGGTCTTTTGAGGAAAACATTGGCCTTGCTTCTGCATCAGTGGGGAAACTGAGGCTTGGGCAGGGCGGCTCTCTCAAAAAGCAGCCAGCCCTCCCTCAGGCTTGGCTCCAGCATTTCAAGCTCCTGCGGCGGGGCTCTGACTCCCTCTGGATGTCTGTCCGTCCGCGTGGTTTATTCACGCGGCCGAGCGGGAACGAATGCCACAGTCGCCTCAAAGACAAAACCGTTTCAAGCACAAGGTTACCGCGAAGCAGCTCTCCAGGAAGACAGATCTGGGCTGCCTTGTACTCCCAGCACAACTGAGTCATTCAGGAGCGCCATCCTCAGCAGCAGCCGGATCATTTTGGTCGGGCCAGGCGGTTGCTCTTTGGCAGCGGGATCGCTGTAATAGCTGGAGGCAGACGGGCGTGACTCAAGCAATGCTGATGATATACACATTAGGTCGCAACCCACACCGCCGCCGTCTTTCTCGTTGCTCGGTCACTGCCAGCAGTCTGCTCGGGCTTGCTTCCCCATCGCTCGCCTCGGCAGGCAGGGGTAGAGGCCGGACAGCGGGAGCTCACTCTCTGCGCAAAGGGGAAGCGATCCCACGTGCTGCCGTTCGCTGAGCTGCTCCGTGCTCATCCCGGGTCACAGGCGCTTCCTGCCAGCCCGGCCTTTTCTAGCGGGACAAGGGCAACCAACGGGTGCCTGCAGCCCGGGCGAGAGGTGAGACTGGGCGGCTGCTGTGTGGCCAAGGGCCATCGAAGTAGCCGTCTCCCAAACCTCTGGGCTGCCAGAGGCTGCTGTAATACAACAGCTGCGACCGAGAGCTGCATCCTTTGCCCTAGGGAAGCAAAGTGACGTCAACATCCAGACTCTGAATACGCCGCTCGCCCGATGCGCACAGGCTTCCTGTGGCCCACAGATGAAGAGTGAGGTTGGACAATTGTCTGGCCCTCACAGAAAAGAGGTTTGGCAGAAACGCAACGTATGTACATTATGAAATAAGAATGCCGGTCCTTCTTCAGGACAAAACACTGCACACCCTCAAGTACTGGACCCCGTGGGTATTTACCCTGCTCCTCTGATCAGCAGGCAGGGGAGAGAACGAGGCCCAAGACAGATCTGCAACCTTTAGGTTTTGGAGCAGGCGGTAACCTGTGTGGCTAATAGTAACAGAGAATAGCAAAAAGGGGACTGGGCTCAACCAAGCAAGGCAGGGGCCTGTCTCGTTTTCAGCAAGGCAGGAGACTCCTGACTCCTCCGCAGGTCAGGAGGAGTGATTTCCTTCCTGTACGGGAGGAAAAGACATACGGGAGGAGGGGGAGATTTAACTGCAGTTGCGGGAGTGACTTCCTCCCTGAGGGCAGTGCCTGGCCAGAGCTGCAGAACAGTTTTAAGAGGCTGTATCTCCCAGAGAGGGGTGTGCGTGCATCTGCATCCTCCTCCTCTCAGAGGCCACCTGAGCATTTCAAATCAAGCAATCAGAACCAAACCATCCAGAAACAGAAAGCACTTTAAAAAAAAAATTGTCTTACGTGATTTGCCCAAGATCACGCAACACAATCCACAGAACTCAGGGTCTTCTGGCTACTCCAAGCCTGAAGATGTGCTTGGGGGAAGGTCACAATCGGGTCAAAGCCCTGCTGCCACATTGTGAAAGTGAGGAGACATACCTAGAGCTCCAGGCTAAAGTGGGGAGGAATGGCCAGAGCCATTTAGTTTGACTGAAACATTACCTAAAACATTTTCTCCAGACCTTATTTACACGGTGAAGTTTCAAACATCAGTTTCACCCAGAGGAAAAAGAAGATATTTATATTTAATGGCCAACATTTAAGCTCCTTTAAAATGAGCTGAGAGGTTGCAGTTGGAACAGAGAGAAAATCCTAACTGCCCTGGCACAAAGCAGCAGTGCTGCCATTTCAGGGAAGCTGGCATCTGTAACTAGACTGAGATTTTGGGTCCAGCTCAGGCTAGATTGCACCCCAGGACCAGTATGCCAGTCTGCAGATGGTACCAAGGCAGTTCTTAGGCAGCCCCGTGGATGGGAAGGAATTCCCATTTGTGTACCCTGGGCAGAGGGATGAGGAGAGGGAGAAGGAGGGAGAACTAAAAAAAACCCCTGTGTAAAGATAGATCGACACATTTCCAGATTTTCAGGACATCTGTCAGCAAGCCCCAGAGTGTATGGCAGCTAATCCCTTTGCAGATTTTCTTTTAACTGTTGCTTGACAGAAGAGCATGCCAATTTTTTCATAAACGTCCCCATGTCTGAAGTTGGGCTCCGCCTGAGGTTATGATCTATCTGCAAGGAAAAACATTACACTACCAGCTTGGGAAATTACATTAGGGAAACATTTTGCTGAGAAACATGCAGCAGCTTCAAGCTTTGGAGTATGTGCAGAGCAAAGATCTTTCCCAAAGATGAAAGGCCAGAGGTGAGGCAGCTACCTGACGAGATATCTGCAGTGCTCCCACCTTCTCCAACACCCCTGCCAGCTGCCAGCTCGCTTCCAGGCTGGGAAAAGCCAGTGCAAGGGAGAGGGCTAGTGCTGCAGGTCAGCTCTGGCTTCAAACCCTTGCTAGAGAGCTGCGAAGTCCTCCTGCTTGTCCCCTCCAGACACAGCTGGAGCGGCAGTGCAACTTGGTGCACACTTCAGGATCCGTGAGAGCGAACAGCTAGAATAATGCAAAGCTCAATTTGTTCCCGATTTAATTGTCAGACACTGTGTTTTCTGGAGTTCGGCTGTTGCATCATTCATCTGCTAAGGGCAGGCAGAAAGCAGTGCATAAGACTATTCTTCTATACCGCAGTGGTAAAATGTCTTGGTCCCAACATGGGCATGCACAAATTACAGGGGCAGAGAGCCCTTTGGTTCCGAGAGGACTGGGCTCATTAAGCATGGATGACACAGGCAAGGCCCCAGATACTCATCAGCAAGCTGCTGTAGGCTGCTCTGTGACCAGCCAGACCTGCAGCTGCTGCTGGGACCTTCCAAGCTTCTGTAGGCTCTGTCTGAAGCACGCGCTGGAATGAACACATTGCTTTTCTACTTTCTCATCCTACCTACCAAAATCAAGCTCGAGTCCCAGTTTTGTGATGTTTTGCTGGTTAATTCAGACCTCCCCACACTTTGAGCATGTGCCAGAGCAAGGCAAGTGATTAAAAGGTTGACTCCAAGCCTCATGATTACTGATGGAGCAGCAGTTTATCTTTGTTTTCTCCCCCCCCAGGAAGAAAAGTGACATAGAAAAATGGGCAAATGGGCATTTCCATTATCAAATTTTTCAATGGCAACCAGCAAAAAATGGGTGTTTCAGCAGTAAAAAGAAAAAAAAAACAAACCAAAACCCCCACACATTTGCCAAATACACTTTTAGCCTCCCATCCCACAAGACTTTCAGCGCCTGGTTGTACTTCCATTTTTCCACAGAATCAGTTTGAGGAAAGAAAATCTACTTCCTGGCCTGATCAAACCATGAGAGACTCTTTGGGTGTGTCTGAATTAATTCTAAACAGTCCTGGGCAACTGTACAAAAAAAAAAAAAAAAAAAAAAGCAGTCTCTCAGCTGCTGTCATTTATCTTAAAACATTTCTTTCATCCAGTTAGCTATGATAAGCACTCTGATTGTTACTCTGAAAGAAATATGTAATCATTAGTTTTCAGAGTACACACCTTCATTTCTGTGACTGAAGCCAATTCATACCTCTCTCAGTATTGGCCTGACAGCAAGATAGCAGCTGATATTGGAAGATAGCAGCAATTCTGCTTGCATTTTGCTGTGGGCGTTAAGTCACCTTTATGTAATAGCCAAGTGATTTGGGACATACCTAGGAGGGAGAAGGCCAGGATGCCACGCCCTTACTCCCAGGTTTGCATTTTACATTTAAGAATCATTATATAAACCCTAAAATATTTATTACAGCAGGAGCGAAAGCCCAGGAGTCTCACCTTCTACCAAGGTTACTGAACGTTAAATTACGAGACTTGCTCCCTGGTTCATCCTCTCCACCAGCTTGTTCTCTCTCCCCCTTAGCATTTAATCTCTCACTCCAAGGAGCTCACCTCCATGGGGTCACTGTTCCCAAACACAGCAGGCTTTGCTATCTCTCTTCCAACCTGAACTGAAAGCACACAGCACAGGCAGCCAGATACCTGCCTGCAACATACGTAGGCAATGAATGGCTTCTCTACTACAGTGCAAGTGACTCATCGCCTATGACTTTTCAGCTCCCAGAGTCTCCCGAAGGAAGCAACAGGTTTTGTGCATTAGCACTGCAGCCAGGTATTTTAAGTTAGTGCACTGGCAGAGCAAACACTGCCCCTTCTCCTTGTGGTGAGCTATAGGTAGGAGCTTGCCCAAGCATCCCTGTGCTGCCCTTACAACAATAGAACAGGCAGGCCTGCAGATCAAAAAGCAAACCTACACCGCCAGAGCGAAAAGGAGTCAAAAGCCCTTTCTGGAGAACCAGGAATACCTCTCTCTCCCTCCTCTTTACCGTCACCCCCTTAAATTCTGTGCAAATGAGAAACCGTGTTAGGGACAAAGCCACTGGTTTCAGTATGGAGCAGCAGTGACCTTGGTTCACTGCTTTCCATCTTGCCCACCTGACAATATCTTGCACCCCCATAGCCATCACGTGAAGGGGCCCTGCTCCAGGGCCGCCTCAGCCCTCTCATCTGAGCCTGCGGTCAAGGTGCCCATGAAACACCAACAGCTGGCACAGTTTTGTGATGATTCTTCACTCCCCAATGCTGTTCTCCCACGTGCTGAGAAGAGCTACTCTGCCACACAGGTTATGTGATATTTGCTGCTCAAGAATGAGGAAAAAATAACTTCCAGTGCCTGAAAGCTTGCTTGGTGTCACTGCCCCCCTCGCATGCTTGTCACTTCTTCACAGCAGCCCTGGCCATGGGGAGGAGGGAGCCCAGGCAGCCTTCTGCTGCTGTCCTCACCACGCTCTGCCTCCTGCCCGGGCAGCGGCTGCATCACTGGAGACGAGGCGGGCGCAGGGCGAAGCTGGGAGAAGAGGCAACAGGTTTGCAGGATGGTTATTGCTAGGCTGATTTGCTGTCCTCAGCAATTTGCTGCCTGAAAGCATCTGCTGTGACTAAAGCTGGCCCTGATACAGCCAGTTACCAAATCCTAGGGATATTATCTTACTCCCAACTTACCCCTATGGAAAAGACAGCTCAAGGGACAGAGCAGGAGAGAACTGAGGTCATGGGTTCCCCCGAGGCAAGACCTGGCCACAGTCCCCTCACAAACACCCAAGGGATGATGACTTTGACTCGCTATCAGCCAAATAGCCCTGGCCAGCCAGTGTGGACAGGTTTTCGTCTGCAGCGCTGGAGCCGTCCAGATCAACCCGCCCACATGGAAATGTGATTTAGAGCAGGGCTGCAAACCAAAAATCTGAAACGTTGCTCTGGTAAAATATATGCCAAATTCCCTTGCTAACCTCCCTTGAGAGCTAAGCTGTAGCAGAGCTCTCTTCCCCAGGGGAGAAGGGGACCCCTCACTTGCCCTAAAAAGGCTTCTGGCTCCAGCCAGTGGAGTTCACCAGCTGCTTTTCAAGAAGAGCCATTCGCTCTGCTTTGTTTTCTTTCAAGTACTGTATGAATTCCTCTGCAGCCTCACGCACGTTTCAAGCTGGAGCTAACGCTTCCATGGGGAGCCGGAGCCGAGGAAGGAGTGTCATCTGCTGCCTGTCTGCCAGCGCCAGCCCCCACCCCAGGGAGGACAACAGCCGGCCCCGGCAGCAGGGAAGAGGTCAACTTGACCCCTTGCGCTCTGACCTCGGCTTTCCTCCTGGCTTGCTTTGGGATAATCAGCACCCCTCTTTACCTTAGTTACCACCCCGGTAGGAAAAAGTAATGCTCATTGCAGTGTTTTATGAATTTTCTGGCAAGCATCCATCCCAGAAGAGGAAGAGCTGCCAGTACCTGCACTAGCACTTGGACCAGGCTGCATAGACTCAGGGACAGAGCTCACTTTAGAGGCCTTGACAAAGCCAAGAAAGACCAGATTCGATATCATCATACTCCTGAGGCAAAAAAACAATCAGAAAAAATACCTGAAGCACTCTGGTAGAAATATAGCAAAATGGGATTTTTGCAAGCGTGTCACAGACCGTCGACAGTGCCCGAGAAGAGGCAAGGCAGGAATTTTGCAACCTGGTTATAAGCTAGCTCCACTTTCACCTCAGCAGTCAAATACAATGGCATTATAACGCAAGTATGGTGTCATCGTGTTATTTCACAACTCGCACAGATGGGATGGTCCTTAACATTCATAAAAGGAAGCTTCCTTGTACCAGCAGGACGTGAGTTGCCCTGTCTCTGGGGAATGGGGTGATTTTGGAAGCTGTCATAGCCCTCAGGAGCAAGAGGCATGGACTGGGGCCCCCATGCAGGCAGGGTGGAGAAGGGAGGAGGAAATGCCCTGGTTCACATTTATCGATTGGTAAGCAAAGCAACAGCAGATGGATGGGGATAGAGGAGCATAAAGAAGCCATGAGGCAATGTTAGTCATTGTGATTAAGCCACAAGAGTGTCTGCATTTGCAGATTAGTTTACTTGTTTGTAGACACACACAACAGGAACTTAGAGAAGATGTGAAAAGGGATGACAACAGAGTATTGTGGATGTCCACAGCGGGCTCCTCCCTGGCAAGAATGGTCATACAGGTACAACCCAACAATGTTTGTCTGAAGAGCTGTGAAGGGAAGGCTGGCACAAGCCTCCATGCCTCCCAAGTCATTTGGAAAAGAGCAGCCCAGGAACAGCTGAAGAGCTGTGAAGGCATGGGAAATCAAGGCAAATGAGAGGGAGCCAAAAAGCCAAGCATGAGGGGGATGACCAAGTCCAGCATCATTCTGAGGGGTGTCTCCAGAGCTTCCCTGATGAGGACAGAGGAAAGGGTGCTGGCCGCTATGAGATGTCAAGAGTCTGGATGAGTGGTTCAGCATGCAGATGGCTAGGGAAGACTGCACATCAGCAATGTAATATAAGACAAGGTTGCGTGGATGGGAAGACAGCAAGGCAGCCAGGGTGGAACAACCAGGTGCATGGTGGCCCTGAGTGCAGGTCATGTGGTGTGGTGTGGGGACACCGTGAAGGCATCAGTGGGGGGGGGGGGGGCTGTGGGCAAGAGTGGGCTGGTGTTAGCATTGCTGAGCTTGAGCTTTTGACAGCCATCCATAAAGAAACAACAAAGAAACAGAATTAAATTTTAATTTGGACTTAAGAAGATGGATGTAAAGATGAGACACGGGTTGACTTGTGTTGGTAGATGAGGCTGGGCAGCTGAAACAGGTCCTGTTCTACCCTCTCAAAGAGGCAAGAGAGTCGTTGAGAGAGGAAAGTGGCAACCTGAAGGATAGCAGGTTTACTTAATCTCCATGACAGTATTTCCACCTGAGGTGCTCTGCAGGGCCTGAGATGAAAGTGCCTGTGTTGAGAGAGAGAAGGAAAAACTAAAAGAGTGGGATCCGCTGCTCTATGTTTTATGTATCTTTCCCTCCCTTGCAGGTCAGTCAGCAGCAGCCCCGCAGCAGGTTCATCCTGAAAAGAACAACAGCTATCCTTCACCTTCAGCACACAGTGGTCCTGCATCTTCTCGGTGAAACTACCAGCCCTTTTGCAGTGCAGCAGGTGCATAAAGTTTTGCAGAATGGGGCTTGGAACAGGATGTAGTGGGATACAAGTTAGGAAGGACTCATCACACTGAGCTATCCCATTTGCAGCATGGACCTTGCAGTCCTGCCAGACAGAAAGCAGCATAACTAGGTAGAGCTTCCCAGAAGGGAAATTACAGTCAAAATACGTTTTCTGTATAGGAAATCCAAAAGAAGAAGGAAAAAAGAAGCCCTTATCTATATTTATAAGATGAAGCTTTTCCTACACAAATAAACCTCTTAACACATTTTTCTGGGCGCTGAGGTTATATATTTAATAGGTTTTTCTGGTATCACTTAAAAGTAGATCACCACCATGCAATACGCCTGCTGCACTCTTTTTCTGGCATCCTCACTAGCTCCCTTCACCCGTGCCCCCAGTAACTAGAGCACCGTGTGTTATTCTCACCAGACTGCAAGAAAGGATTTTTCCTTTACTTAGGAACTTTTGCTACAGAGCTGCTTGCTCACCTCGTTTTTTGGCCCTCCATGCTTTCCTCTTTCCAACGTAACAAAGAACAGAGGAGGCACTCTCCAGAAGAGAAGGGAAGGTGCATACTCCACTGAAACCCCCTCCTAGTTCTTCATTAGCATCCTGGGGCTGCAGATCAGGTATTCTGCCCTTGAATGCAGAGCATGGATAGCAGAAATGTGCACAGGCCTCCAGTTAGCCTCAGTGCAAACGAGAATCTGGCCTCTAATGCTGTGGGCCGTGTGGGTAACACCTATATTGCACCTTTACAAAAGCTTATAGAGCAATGGAAAAACAAGCAGCTGCCTTATCAGCATTCTCAGGCTTTTCCACTCCCTACTCTTTAACTACCTCTTTATCCAGAGAATAGTTCTTGAGACCCAAGGAGCCCTTCCTGTGCATCGCTTTCCTGCCCTGGTGAGTGTTCCAGCACAAGCATCCTTTCAAGCAAGGCACTGCAAATTACTGATGGACATCTTAAAGTATACAAACGAGGTTCCAAAGAACTAAACCTTGCAGGGCTATCTCACCGCTGAGCCAAGATTACTTTGGTTTCCTCCTTCCTAGTGCCAGCAGTTCCGCATGGCGATGTGAAGAGCAGAGCACTTTTGCCATGGCAGAAAACTTCAATGGGAGAGATGTTAGCTGTAGGTAACCAAAGAAAGACTGCATCTGTCATGTTCAGGGCCAGCTCTGTGGAGTAAGTGCTTTGTAACCAGTACACTCCTGCTTTCCACTTTTCAGACTCGGCATTTGGACTTTTGTCTAACCTCTTTCCCTTTTGTGCTATGTTGTGGGCAGAAGTTTCATTTTCTTGCTTTATTGTCTCTCACCTCCTTATTAAATACAATAAGTTAAAACTGCTGCCTTTACAGCCATCTCTCAAGAGGGAAGAAGTGAGTTACTGTGGTGTCACTCCTGTGTTCCTGACCTAGGAGAAGAAAAATTGTGGGACTGCTCTCTTTTGCCTCTGCAAGGAATAAAATATCTTACGCTGATTCTTAAGCTGTAGCTCACTGTAGACTCCTCTCTGTTTCCTTCATCCACTTCCCACTCTTTAGGACAAAATAACTGCCTCTTCATCTCAAGAGATTTATCTATTCACTTTCGTGCATGGACAGAAAAAACATTTCTTCCCCCGCAACAATGCAGCTAACTCTGGGGTAGAGCATGACAGCTATTTCACAGCACAGAAGGAGTGGCAGGGAAAATGCAGTTGTTTTTGCCTGCAGAGATGGAACAGCAGATTGGAATGGCAAAAACTGCAATTTAACTGGAACCTTGAGAAATCCTTCACGGTTTTCATAATTTAGCCCACAGAAAAAAAAAAAAGCCTGCCTGTAAAAGCTGGATCACCAAAGCACGGCCTGACTCAAGGGGAAGGGCTCTGTTTAGTGAAGTACAACACTATCTACTAGAGCACCCACATGTTTCTTAGAAGTCTTTTCATCTACCTAGTGAGTAAGTCCATTTCTGCTTACCTGTGAAACCAGGCAAGCTCAAAGGCAGGAGCAGAAGGGTTGCAGGTGAAATAGAAAAGGTGTGGGTCTCTGCTCCTTTGCATGACCCAGTTGCAGCTCACAAGGCAGTCATCTCATCTTACTTGATTAGAGGGCGTGATACTCATGTGAGAACTGATCACAAGCACTTTTTCTCCTGGTATTATTTCTAACATAGGCATTAGCTCACACTACCCTTCCCCCCGCCATTTCCCTGCCCAAACCTGCTCCAGAAAATGAAAACTTCAGCAGAACTGTATCCCCATGGAAGCTGCTTCAGGGACTGCGCCTGACTGAGAACACAGTAAGGTGAAAGTGCCTAGGTATCACAGTGATTAGCTCAATATAATTATGTGCTCAAGACATTACAGATAATTTGGGGGTTCTGAGCTTCGGTGCAGGCAAAAGCAAAGCCTCTCTACACTGGAAAGAGTGGAAGGTCAGGACATGGGAGAGGTAGGTTAGTTAAGCAAAAAACAGGACCTCATATATCAATGTCATTCATGTATAAAGTAGTAAATAGAGTAGATGTTCTGTGCATATCCTCAAGGAGAAATCCAGCTAACAGCCCTGCTCTGTCCCTGCCTGCCAGCTTCATTCTCTGCTGCTTTGGTGGGAGGTGCACCAGGAATTACACACACAAACACACCTCCGTGTGACACTGAGAGTCAGAAGGGAGAATATGCTCCTCGATTTCGCACAACACCAGGAGTCCCAGCTCCCATACAACTCAGAGGAGCACTGGATGTCCTCATTCTTCCTGATATCTTCTCTGTGGTCCCAGCCTCCTTCAGCAGCCAGCAGGAGCAGGGTGGTGAATGTCTCTGCTGGAGCTAATTTTCAGGGCAGCGTGCTTCTCTGCTCAGCAGTTTCATGCAGCACAGTACCAAACATCTACTGCACAAGACTGGCTTGGCAGAAACACACCACGCAACAGCTCGGAGTTATTGTCTCATCCCCGAGCATGGCTATTCTCCTTTTCATAACATGGTCCTGGCTCATAGTCCTGGCTCTTGCATGTTACAGCACAGCGCTGTGAGAGAGGGCTCCCAGGAGACAAAGCAAAAGACCTGGGGACCCTGGGGATCTGGGAATGTTATTAACAAATCTGAAGACTCAGAAAGGCAGACACCTCTCCAACTGCCAGAAATCAGCTCTAAGGAAGATGCAGGGTGTGACTTCCAGTTACCTCCAAGCCACATGTGCCCTCTCTCCAGCCCTGGCCATTTTTTTAAATTCATTTGCCTGGAAGTATTTTGCAGCAGAGGTCTCTGACTGAGCAAAAGAGGCTGGTTCAGAAGCAAAAGAGTGACTGTTGCATTATGCAGCATCCAGTCACAACAAGGGAATTAGATTTTGATCTGCTTGCTGAAGTTTGCTATTTCTACTCTGGTACCTGGTGGTCAATTCATTGCCAACATCTGTATAACATCAAAAATTTGCATCCATATGGAGAATATATAATTAAAGCTTGCTGCATACAACTGTGAAAACTTTCTCATATCCTCCCTAAATTGCACTGCAACCCCCAGATGAGGGCTGGGAGCCAAAATGGAAAAAGTCTGGCATAAATATTTAACTAACTTGAGATACGTATTCCTCAACTATTAGCTAATTATTTTGTGCCAGCCGTAAAAGGCATCTGGTTTGTTAGCACAGGACACACAAGGATTCTGCAGGTTGGATGCATAAGTGGGAAATGAAACGTGACTCTGTGCTAATTAATAATAATGAATGGATTTAGAACCAACATCTCTTTGAAAATATGAGCTCAACAGGAGCCCGAGTGTGATTCATTATGATTATTGCTGGGGTGACAACCATTACCAGTCTCAGAAAAGCTTCTGTTTCATGTAGCATCTTTCTTTGGGAAGGACTTAATTGGCTTCTGGAAGAAGAGAGGATGAGCAGGGGAGGTGCTTTCAGACCAACCTGCAGGTATGTGTTTGATTATCACCCTGAAATAGGAGTAATAGTAACAATTCCTTTTGTGTGTGCGCGCACTGAGGTTCCCTTGTTCAGTTGGCTTGCCAAGGCGATAGCTGCAGCCTGCTGACAAAACACTGCCATACTTATTCCTATCCCTCCAAACTCAGTCCTTTCTTTCCGCCCTCTTTCCCTCTTCCTCCAGACCTTGTCCCTTCTTCCCTAGACACCACCCACTGCTGCTGTTTCAGACTGCCTTGGCAGCCAGCTGGCTCAGCTCTGAGGCCTTGTACCTGAATTGATTGTGTTTCACCTGGAAGTTTGTCCTTTCTTTCACAGAGCATCTCTCTGGGATGTGTTCACCATGGCACCAGGAGAAAGTCTGGATGGTTACCAGGGCAGTTTTCTTCCTTAGCTAATATACAGCCATGTGATAGGAATTGCCAAACATTTCTGTTCCCTTCTTTCAAGTCTATGTGGGTTGCTCTCCATTTCTGAAACACGCTAAGCCATTAACAGAAATATTTGTCCTCATATGGAGATTTTGAACAATCATCATTTGGTAACCAGTTGCTTTGCTTAGCTATCATGTCTGTACATTACTTGGCTCTAGCATTGAGCGCCTGTGCTGGTAGATCTGCAGCTTTAGCAAGGCTCAAAAGGAAATGCTAGACCCTCTGATTAAGCCTGTTCAGTCAAGTAAAAGGTCTCCGAGTTGGTTTCTGCCCTTGAAGCAGCTCCTGAACTTGCACTATTATGTACGTTTGGGAAGTATATTGGGTTTTTGGATTGCATCAATCTTTTTGCTACCTAAGAATTACCACTCATCCCATCATTCGCCAGCTGTTTCTCTGCTGTGTTCTCCATTTCTCAATTTTCTACTAACAGCCGACCAGCCCACCAGCTAATTTCCCTCTGGTCTTGAACAAAGATCAGCAAAAATCAACTGAAGCTGAAAGCCTGGTGCTGCTTTACACTATAATTTTCCTGAATCAGGCAAGCCCCAAAGACTTACTAGGACTGACGTGTATCTCCAGAAAGGGAAGAAGACCATGTGTCTCAACCATCATTGCAGTTCCCATTAGTACACCTTTAACATCGCCACTCCTACATTATCTTCACCACTATCTCAAGTCTTTGTAAAATCAGTCACGTCACTGAAGACTAACAGAGAAAGAGAGAGAGCAATCTATGTGCAACTTGTGTTGTGGGCTTATAATGGGAATTGGAAACTGGATCTAGGAATCCTTCCCCAAGGTAGTCCATCGTGTCTTGTGACTTTATGTAAACCCTTCTATTTCCTCCCATCTTGCTCAAGACTGGATGGAAAACTGGGTTAAAAATGTAAAGAATCTCTCAATGCAGCAGAGACTGCTTCAGAGCCAAGCTTCCCAGGGGAAATAAATGATGAACAAAAACAAACAACAGCACAGCTCAAATGATTCCTCCCCTCACCACAGTCCTGAGATTTCATAATTGCTCCCTTCATGGCCATTTTGGTTTGTAATATACAGAGTAAAGATTTCCATTATAGCTGTGTTTACTTAATCACTATAATTTTTTTAAGTTGAAAAGGGGTGTTGAAAGCACCAGGCTGCCAGGCCGAAGCAAATTAGCCATCAGCTAGTTGCTCTAGAAGCTGCTCTGCTGTGGTCCTTAGCAAAGGGTTTGTTCCTCAGCAGTCTCTTGGTTCTCAGATGGATCACCCGCTTCTGGGAGTGAGAAGGCTATTTAACGTTACAGTCTTTGCCTTATCAGGCAATATAAGGAGGGCTTTTTTTTGTGTTTGTGTGTAAAAAAATTAGTCTCTGTGAATGGGATGATCATGTGGATGTCTGGGACTAGTCTGACATCCACCAGAGGGAAGCTGGACAACTGACAAATGCAGAATTCATTTCAGAAAGCAGCAGGACATTGACTACATCTGCAACATAGTCTTTCCAGTGAGGTTACATTGAATATTCTCATCGTGCATGGCAGAATATCCTGGCATGAATATTTAATCATGCAGGGCAAATATAAGTAGATTGAAATTCTAGGTGGCAACAACTTTCAGATGACCTGGGCCCAGACTAGAATTCGTGATTTCTGGTGGGAAGGGTCCACCTCCCATTCCTGTCCTCCTGAGCCATTGAATCCCTGGCATGGGAATTGGGAAACACCTTCGCCTTCATAAAAGCAGCAGCAGCTACTACACAGGGGATTTAATCCAAATGAGACAAACACATGGAAACAGAGTCAATACCTGCAGCTGCTGGAATGAAAGAAGCACTTCCTTGGTTGGGGTGTATGAGATTTGCTGTCACTTGAGGCAGTCAGGAACACCAGCATTTTCTTGGCACTCGCATGGTTTCCAGCACCCCAAATCGCTATGCGCAAAAGCAAACCAGATTTCCGTTGCCATTTGCAAGCTGGATTGACCTGAGCTACTGGGCAAAGCCTCCCATCTGGTGTGCTTGTAACCTTTTGGGAACAAAACATCGACCCAGGAGTGCGGTAGATGGGCTTCCTTGGCCCTAGGGGATCCAGGATCCCCGGCAGAGATCTCAGTCTAGTGGGCCTCCTTCACATAGGCCTTTCTGCAGGTGCTCCACCCTCACTCGCCACACTTCCCAAAGTCTTTAGAGATGAGACAGAGATGGGAGAAAAAAGGAGTGCATGTGCATTGGTTTTGGGAGAGACTATAGACCAGTGCTAGCATGATATCAGGTGCCCAAATCCCATGGAAACAACAGAAAGCAGACACCTCAGTTCTTCTGGCCTGAAGCTACTACAGCACTGGGACTCAGTGCATGATCAGAGAAAAAAGATGTACTTTGTCAAGAAGACAGGGCATTAACAAGCTTATTCCTTTCTGTAGTTAGAAGTGCAAATTCCTCTATTCCCTTGTTTAAGTAACTGCAACTCATTTTGTACTTTCTGCTGATAGGAATATAATTCAGTCATTTCAGCAAGGTTGTCAGGCACCACGAATGGTCCTTGCATTGACAGCTCCAAGTATTATCGTCATTTCCTAGTGGGAGAGATTCAGAAATTTCAAAATCATCTCTGTTTTCAGAAACAAAGCCACATAAAGTGAAGCTATCATAGCAATGTAATTTTTAGTGAATTTTTAGTGAATTTTTAGCAAATTTTAGGGAACATGTTTGCGTCACGGAGAGGTGGATGGGCGATGCAGGAGAAATCTCACTGTGCAGGCAACAGGCAGAGATTAGAAGAGCACCAAGTGGCCAGGTGGTGAAGGAACCCACTTCTGATTTACAATTGCAATGATTGCGATGAATAGGAAGAGTCTATGATTAAAGACATGTCTGAAAATAACAGTAATGACTTCCACTTGTATGCCTTTGATCAGACAATCTCACAGTATTGTATAAATGAAATCTCCCAATATCTCTGTGAGGTTGGAAAGCCTTCTACTGACATGAACATGTCAGAAATAAATAGCAGCTGAATGGTGTTAGACAGGTGATGGCTTAGATAATTCATCCTCTCTTGGAAGAAGAGCTTCTAGAGATGGAATTTGCCCCAATTATAAGAGAGGAATAGATCCTCCGTATGAGCTATATTGGACTATATGCATAAATTACTGTGCAAAATGATCATCCAGCCCATTCAGTTCTCATTTCCGTAGGTGAAAGTGCCAATAAGGGAACTAATCACCTGTCTGTAGGGATGATTTTAAAAGATGGAGACACTGCCCATCAAGAACACCCCTGGGACTCATCAACACAGTTCAAACAGGCTGCTGGTAACCACTGGGAGGTAAGAATTGTACTTTCAGTCACTGTCTCCATAGGATTAATTTGAATTAGCCATCTGGAGGGGAAAAATGTATATCTGTTACCATGCCCTTGTGCGCTACATTCCCTGGAACAAAATTGTACAGGACTATCACATCCATCCATAAGCCTGATCTGGAGAGTCCTGCACACATCACCCCACCTGGCTCTTTGGAAACCAGGAGCCATCTAGGCAGCTTTTGCACAGGTTTCACTGGGCTTTGCAGCTAAAACCCATCCAAGGGCAGGAAACATCACTGAATATTTCTCTTGCAATAGGGGAGGCTGACCCAAAACTGAATGGAGTGTATTGTTTTCTGCAATAAGGCAATTCTTTACATTTGGAAAGCTTGAAACAGTTATGTTTGGTCTTGCTGGCATGTTGAGAGGGTTAAATATAGATTGGCATTTATTTGGCTTATGATTATGTTCGTCCTCCTGTCACCAAGAAAGAACCCAAAATACATTCTGATATTCAGATCTGGCTATTTTTGTTTGCACTTTTCTCTATTATTCAGTGAATATGAAATGACTTTTCACTGGTTCAGAAGCTATTTGTATAGTATTTTTCAAGAATAAGTTGTAGGGGTCAGACACCCCAACTTCACTGTTATGGTTGATAACCATAATTCCTGGTCCTCCTCAAGAGCCAGTAATAAGCTGCTGGCACTAATCCTATTTAGATGTTTGATTTGGGTATATCTGTCAGCAGACAGATTATATAAATACAAGGTTTGATGAAAAAATCCTCAAGTTCAGTTTTACCCCGGGTCAAGAAAAGGAAAACATTACTCGGCTAGTCAAATGCTGGAGATGCTCTCCAGGTGGCCAGAGGGACCTGTCTCCAAAAGATAAGGCAGTCCTTAATCTGTTTAGGGCAATGTCAAAACACCACCCTTAATAACTTAGAATTTAAATATATTTTGTGAGGACAGATTAAATCTGCCTGAACCCCCTGAAAGCCTTCACAAAGGAGACTATATCTAAACCCGGTGTGTTGTTCCTCTCCCCTGCCCTGGGGACACTCTCCTCAAAGCAGGCACAATGCCATGGATAAAACCCAAATCTGTTCTCACCTGCATGCCACCAGTAGCGGCTGCAGTTTCTGGCATATGCAACGGCAACAGCCCGAGCCCCCCACGTGTTGCCTGTCCAGGTTCCCCAGTCTGCCTGGCAGAGGCACCTCTTTGGCTCCTTCCTTGACCTGTTTCACTACAAGAAACCCCCAGGAAAATGTCCACTTGCTTTTTGAGGGGGTCTTTATCTGCTAGACTAATGCCCCAAGCAGGTCAGGTGAAAGCCAGGTGGTTTTCAGCAGCAGCATTAGGCTGGTTTAGCCACCAGGCAAGCCTCTGCCTGGAGGGCTGCTCTTGGTGGGCTCGAGGGGAGGAGGACTGGTGGGTACATAGCCCTGGCCTCTGTCACGGCTGCAGCGAGGGACAGAGCAGGCAGTGACCATGGGCACAGCACACAGGTGAGGCTGTTTGAAGAACTGGGTTGGTTTGGCCACAGCAGTGGAAACACTGAGACAGCACAGAGCCCAGAGCATGCTTGGGGCTGCAAGGACCAGGTCCACCAGGAGGGGAGGGATGGATGGGCCACATGGCCCAACATCCACTGCCACCCTGTATGTGCAGAAGCAGGACATGCAGGCAGGGTTCCTCCACCCCAGCATTTTGGGGACTATGGGAGCCAGCTAGGCACAGCACCCCTCTGCACACAGAAGGAATGGGGTCAGGGGCAAGCTGCTCCGTGCTCTCCTGGAGCAGAGCAACGGCTTTCCACCAACAGTAGAAAAGGTATTAGCTGTGTGAGCCTGCCAGCCAGCCAGCAAGCCCAGAGCAATGACTGTAGGAGCATATCTGAGCTCTCCAATTTATTTATTTGGTAAAGCAGTCACTAGCAGCAGTAGCCTCAGCAAGCATCAAAACACCCTCAGCTGCTTCTCTCCCAGCCTTCCTCACTGCCCAGCTTCGCACACTCCTATCTGAGCTTAGACAGGGTTTGTTAGAAAGGGTAAAGACGTGCGGTTATTGCTCTGTCTGCCTGATTCATCCTCTTACCAATTTCTGTTCCTCTAACAGGTGTTCTGTTAAGTGGGTCCTACTGTGTTTAGTGGTCTACCCCCACCCCCAAGTAACCTACTTACATATTTTCTGTGAGCCTGCTGGCCGGGTGATATTCCAGTTGTATGGTCTCTCACAGCTGCTCCAGGAAGGGTCATGTAATTAAAACAGGGTGAAAAGGCAATTCCTCTGCTTACCTGGAGGAAAAAAAATGGGGATGAGGGGAAGGAGATCCTTGGCTGCTAACATGAGGGATAACGAGACAAGGTTGGAAGGTCTTTAATTTAATTGTTAACACGGAGTTGCACCAGAAGTCATCAGGCCCTGTGCTATCAACAGATCACTCAAGTAACATTAACAATTATGCTTATATATGGAAAAAGTATGGTCACATTTGATTTCTTCCTGCCTTCTTCCCTCTCCCTCGCTTCCCTGGAATAACTCACCAGGGTCTGGCACACCAAGCAAAGACTTCAGTTACACCCCTCGTTGGCACCCCCAGTTCTGCAAACAGCAGAAGCAGCACTCCTTAGAAACATCATTGAGCACAAATGTCATTTGAATTTGTCCTGCCAATTCGTTACCTCAGATTTTTATAGGGCTGTGTATATGCTGCTACCATCCTCTGCATTTCTTCTAGTGTACATCTATGACTGATCTTGGTGTATTTCAAGTGGAAACTTCTCAAGGCAGAGAGATATCCTCCTGGGTAGCACATGCACACCATATCCCTGCCACTGGGAGAGCCAGGAAGGAATTTCCCAAATGCACAGGTGTTCAGTTGGTGAAAGATCCAGATTGGTGTTGTGCCAACATTGTCTCCATCCTCTGGTCCAACACACGTTGGTCTCCCATTAAAGGCGAACATTACATGGTCCTATTTGACATTATGGCGGCATTGCACATCGTTAGGGGCCATCTTTGTATCTGACTGCCCTCAGGACGCAACGCGGGGTGTGTGGGAGCTGTGGTGCAGAGCTGCGGTGTTTGTAACGTGCAGTGTAGAAAGGGGCTGCATTCCTGCTGGGGTGGGGGCGCAGAGGAGGGTATGACAGCTAGGTTTCGGAAAACTGAATGCTGGGATGCTCTACTAGAGAGGACTTGGGGCATGGCTGTGAGTTGTGAAGAGGCTGGGAGAAAGATGGGACCTGAGGGGAGAGGGGAAGGTGGGATGATGCTAGAGAGAGCTTTCATGAAAGGGAGGCAGCCACAGAGGGGGACCGTGAGTTTAAAGCTCACGCCACGCTGATGCTGACAGCTGGTCCATCAGTGCTATGTGAGAGAAACCTCTGTTCCTTATAACCTGACAGAAGGGGGAGATGGTCCTATGCCAGGGGCTGAATTAGTCAGAGGCATCATTAATGTGTCTGGTGCTGTCTCTGTGGGAATGCTATAGGGTAACTCGGGTTGTAGGTGTCAGAAATAGTGCATTAATTATGGGGGGAAAGGGGTTGTAATCAGGAAAAAAGTACAGGATTTTTCTGCAGGTTATTATGAAACCGCTAAAGAGAGCATGTTGCAAGTCATTCTGCTGAGGAACAGAGGATCCAAAAGAGAAACTGCTGTAGGATGCTGAAGAACTCAGTATACGAGTAATTTGGAGAATGGTGCAATGGAAGTTTATGAGTACCCTTCAACTAACTGACTTTGAGAAGAGATGGAAGCAGAGGCTGAAGAATCAGGAGTGCAGAGTCCCTCTTCTCAGCAGAGCCATCTGTTTTCAAACAAGCTGGCAAGTACTCCATTAGTAGTCTCACAAATGCTGGATGGCTGAAGCAACGCCACTCTGTACAGACTCTAAATTAGCACAAAATAAGGGAATTCTGGAGACCTGCACTGAAACATCACAAGTCCCTGTAAAATCCCCAGTGATACCCTTCAGCACTCTATTTTCACTCTGCAACTCTCCTGAAAAGATAGGAACATAAATAATGGACTGTAAGGAAAGGAGGGGTGGCTTCTTGAAACTTCCCTCTGCCAGGGAGAGCGTTGCTAGAATAAACCCTTGGTTTGGGCATTGACAGAAAGAAATCTGGATCTGGCAGGCAGGATGTTGGTGGGGCCTTCTGCTGTTTTTTCTTCCCTTTCCCTAACCTTGTTTCCAGAGATAGTAATTGGGTGTTTAACTTTATTTTGGCATAGTAAACTAACCTTGCTATTAACTCTGGTAATAAAATGTGGTCTCTCTATAAAGCAGATTTGCAAGTCCCTTTTTTTTTAAATAGGGATTAGAGATTTTTTTTTTAAGGAAGAGTAAAGTATTTTCCAAGTCTTTCCCAGCCAGAGTTAATTGTGTTATTCCCAAGAGCTGGACACAGGT
This sequence comes from Astur gentilis, assembly GCF_929443795.1. Lineage (NCBI taxonomy): Eukaryota > Metazoa > Chordata > Aves > Accipitriformes > Accipitridae > Astur > Astur gentilis. The sequence continues at coordinate 16,416,431 of NC_064900.1, read as the reverse complement.
TCTACATCTTCCTGCAAGGGCTGGGGCCCAGTAACATTCGTTGCTACACCAGGAGAAGGGAATTTCCTTCAGTGTGTAGCAGGAGAGGCAGAGGGATGGCTTCTGATGCTGAGAATAACCTGCTCCTAAAAAGCAGCTGTAAAGGAAAGGATCCTCCAGGCTGGGGGAGCTGAAGGTACTGTATGTGCTGGACAGGCTGGCCCCTATATATTAGCCCAATGGGCCATGAGGCTCAGAAGGAAATTTGGCCATTATTTCTTCTGACAGGAATGGAGGTAGCATGGGGCCCTAGACACTGAGTTACCCATCCTGCCACAATAATTCTTTCCCAAATGCCATCATTCCTGAGGCCGTTTAGCATTTCGGCAGTTGTTCTGATCTACTCTGGTCTAACACTTGCTCAATAAACTATAATAAAACTATTAGATAGGTTTGCTGAAGTGTACTGCCAGATTGGGCCAGAGTCATTTTTCATTGCATTCAGCTACATCCAAAGTAACGGACCAACGTGAATTAATGTTGATGTGATGGAGTGGTGCGGTCTGAAAATGACCTTTTCCTTTTGTCTTCGCACTATTTTCCAGAAGCTCTTCTGTGGGGCAGAGCTGGTCTGCGTGCCACTGCAGAGAGGTCTTCTCCCCAGATGTGACATGCAGCTGCTGTTATCCAGGTCTAGGGAACCATGTTCTGGCAGTTTCTAAATTATAAGAGAAAGAGATTTTTTTTCCCCTTAGTATCTGAGGGCTTTTATTATCTACAGTGTACCTTTTTCTTTATTAATTAATGTTATGTTTAAAACATAAGTAGGTTCTTATTTCTGCTTGCTACTTATTATAAAGCCTCGTCAGCACTTCAGTGCCTTTCCTTTCCCGTCAGCCTTGGAGTTGGGTTCAACCCTTGATGTGTTAGCCCTGGTCAAAATTGCAGCTTGCGACACTGGCACCTGTAGCGCAAGGGTTGGTATAACTCGTAACCTGGAAAGGTGAGCCCTGCAGTTACCTGCACAAGTGCAGATGAGCAGTGCCTGGCTGGGTTTTCTTACCTGGCCCCACGGGTGCTGCAGGGTGCCCCATCCCAGGGCTGGGAGGTGCTCAGCTGGCTGTCCCCGCCGGGGTGCTCTGCAGCCTGTGCCCCTGCCCACGGTGGGTGGCCTGGGCCATGCTGCTCTCCCTGCCAAGGCTGGCATCTGTGACAGGGGGATAAATGAGAACCTATTTTTTTTAGCACGTTAACTAGCTGAAGTGATGTCCACAGGCCATTTTTTACACCAGTCTTGGTGTTACAACTCTGTTAGGACTAATGCAATTAGTGTACTTTTTGCTAAAAAAAAAGGCGGGGGGGGGGGGGGGGGGGAATCCTCCCAAGAAAGCTGATTCTCTGGGAAGGGGTTGGGCTCAGTGCACCCGGGCAAGCCACCAGCCTCGGCTGGACACTGTCACCAGGCTGGGCTGGGGTTTAACCACCAGCCAAAGAGGCTTGGGTCTCATCGCCACCATCTTCCATCGAGGCAGGGCGAATGGGGGACGCGGGACGGAGAAGGTGCCACGTGGGCACTGCCAAGCCGACGCAGCCTGCGCGGCCCCTTCTGTCCTCAGCGAGGAGAGACCCCTCATTAGTGAGTGGGAGATGCGGGCAGACGGGCAGGCGGGAGCTCGCCTCCCTCCTTCAAAACGCAGCTATATTTAGAGGCAAATTGCAAACAAAGCGACGGTGAGCTGCTGCTGCCCATAAATTATCCAGCTGCGTGGGATGCGGAGGGGCTCACGGACACCACATGCCGTTCCTGCGCAGGAGGGACCCGGAGGGAGGAGATGTTGCCTTCCCAATACTTGCGATGTTCCCCCCGCATCGCCCTCGGCCCTCATCTCACCCGCACTCCCCCTCCCCAACCAGCCCCGGCAGCAGGAACAGGGTTTCAGCAGATGGTTGCTATGGGTTACCTCCGCACCGCAGATATTCCCTTCCGAAATAGCAACGCTAATTGAAAACAGGGGCTCCGCACTGTCACTTCAAGGTTTGCTTCGGCAGGCTTGCCGTCCTCGCCGGCAAGGCGCAACCAGAGCTCCCTCGCTGGCGAGCTGCAACAGCACCCGCCTGGCTCGTGGGCCCCAAAAACCTCCTCACAGCATCCCTTGCAGTTGATGTGCCGGGGACCAGGGCTGCTTGCCCGCAAGTTGACCTGGCCCAACGGGGAGGGACCATCCTAGTGCAAAGCCAGGGGAATAAGGGCCAAAAGAAGGGGAGGACGATGGAGGGACAGTGACCCTTGGCAGGTGGCGGCCCCACCGCACAAGACACACAAGGCTGTGGGTAGCAATATCTAAGTTACAGAGGTGAAGGCCATGTCCTGGGTTACCCAGGTGGTCAGCAGCCAAGCTGGGAGTAGATACCAGCTCTCTTGAGCATGGCCCCGTGCTCATGCTCCCTCTGGCGAAATGGTGCTTTTAAGAGAAATTTAGTGGGGCTTTTCAAGACGCTTTGCCACACTGAAAAAAGCTGTCAGGATGACCGCAGCGTAAAGGGCATGGTAATTAGGAAGCTGGGGTACTGCAGGAGGTGTCTGGTGGGGTGCTACAGAGATCAGTGGTAGGCTTCATCTTACTTTAACCTATTCCTGGTTTAGGATGATTAATGTGCAACGCACATTAGGCTTGTAAAATTTAGACAGCGTAACCTGCTGCCACCAATTAGCAAGATCTTTCCATTCTGCAGAGGACTCTCAACCTGTCTCATGGACTATCATTACAGGTACAATGTCTGCAAGCAAGGAGGAAAGCTGGTCTCCTGCTTGGGGGAGACTGCTTCCCCCATCTCCCCACCCCACACTTGGGTACTTCCCGGCTCCTTTTCAGGCTCTCTTCCTCCCATGCTGCGAGGTGACTGTCCCTGCCTGGCCTAGGGGTGCTCTGAGGATGCACTCGCTGCTGCTTGGGAGACACACGGTATGGTGGGGTTGAGCACAGGAGGGTCTGTGAAGTGCCCTTCTTGCACTCTGAGCATTAGCAATGCTGTTTCTGCATTAAGTTATTACATTTCTGATCTATTCAACTCCTACACTAGTAACATTTTACCTTAGGCTGCAGCACTTCACATGCAGATAAGACTTTGCCTTTTTAAGGTGGCAGATAGCCCATTCAGTGAGCCTCTTCTTGTGTGATCCCTTCCAAAAGTTCAGCTCTGCCTTCCTTGATGCCAAACCAAACCCTCTCACCTCCCACTGTTTCAGTCCTACGCACCTCTGGGTTTGATCCCCAGCACTGCAGGCATCTCCAAGATCGGCTCCAATGTCTTGTCAGGGTTTCTTTGTCTTTTAGGTGAGCTCAGAGGGACATTTGCAAAACTCTGCTGCCAAAGTCAGGCCCTAAAGGCTACTTTAGCATCCCTTCTCATCACATCCCTAAAAATGGAAAGTATAGGAGAGAGAACTTCAATCTTTTCATTTTGCCAATCATTTGGGGGAGCAAATTCTTTGTCCAGAGCCTTCGTGCCCTCCCAGCATTGCCTCTCTCATTTTGCTGCCCTGACTACTCCACGGGCAGCTCAGAAGATTTGCAAGAAGTTCTGCTTTAAAAACAACAAATAAAGCTACTCCAATTACTCCTATGCAATCTTAACCAGCCCTCTTAGCTCCTGCGGGGTTTGCTTTGCCCTCTGCTTGCACAGACAAACATTGGAGGTTGGCACCATCCACTTTAAGGAAACTCACCAAGAGATGGAAAGTTGTAGCGTGAACGTGTTAGGTTATCAGATTCATTCAGCATAAGGCAATGATGTCAGAAGTTTGACATCATCTGTGATATCTGGAAAGCATCAGAGTGTCTGCAGTGCAGAGCAAAATAGCTTCGAATAGCTTTGCAGCACTGCAGGGGGAATTACACTGCTTGCAATACATTAGCACAATGAGCAGTGACGTGCTGGACTGTGAAGGTGTTATGTGATGCACTGGGGGATGACCAGTCTTTCTATATCCACATAGGCTGCTAAATACCATCTGATGTGCTATACTGTCACAAAAGCATTATACTGCTAGGAAAGCTCAGAGGAGGTTTGAGTTAGCAAAAACTGAAAGAGTTTAAGATGTCTTTCCCGGCCAGATGTCAGCTAAGGGTGCATAAGATCCTATTCTACAAGTATCCTAGGAGGCATAATCACCACAGTGGGAAAGTAATTGCATCCAGAAACCAAAATGATAATTGATAAATGGAGCAAGGTGAACTTGAGTTAGAAAAAAAAAATTGGATAAAGATTTTCCTAACAGCAAAATCTGTTGAGCCATAAAAGAAGTAACTAAAACTCCCCTGTTTGAGCCATTTAAGAGTAGACTAGAGGACACAGCCCACCTTGCTCTCTGGAGCAGGCAGAGCAGAGAGTACATGCCAAGGAACAGATCTTTTTCTTTAGTCACAAGCCTGTATCATTGCGAAGGCAGCCTTTTATTTCCCTTTCACAGCTGCCAGAAGAGAACCAGCACTGGATTTCCATGTCTACCTAGCTCAAGTCTGGCAGGACATGAGCAAATTTTAGGGAAAGTAGCCAAACCTTACAGTACAGCATTGCCAATTGCTCCCCAGAGCAGTCATCTCGCTCTCAAATGCACGCGCTGCAGTGTGGGGCTGATAGCAGCAGGGCCATGGCCACTTTGCTGGCTGGCTGAGCGAGCACGTCTCATTAATAGGGATTCATCAGCACTGTTGTTAATAATGCAGGAGCTGCTTGTCTCTGGGGGAGTTCCTCAGCAAAAACCGCGCTGCTTCTGTATTTCAAACACAGCCACTGCTGGCATGATGGGCTTCCATGCTGACAAAGCATTTTGGTTACTTGTTATTCTCAAAAGGCTTCTCAGTGCTGAACGGTGACAGAGCTGAGAGGTACATCCAGAGCAGAGGAGAGCAAAGCCAGCCCTGTGCCAGTCTTGGACCTACCCATGTCTTGGCATCAGCAGGGACCAGTGTCGTTGCTGATGGTCCGGAGGTCGTCTTTGGGGAAGGCAAGAGCGGAGTTCAGTCTGTCCTGGCATTACCCTCTGCTCCAGTCACTCCACTGTAGGGAGAGGGGATTAGCACACAGTGGTCCTGCTATCTCCGACCTCTTCCTCTTTTAGGATTATCTCCCTGGAGCCTTTGTGGTGGCCTTCACGGCTCTGCCAGCACAGGAGAAACTGCAGGTGGGGCCAGACTCTCACATGAAATTGCTTGGTCCTCCCAGGATTGCAGCCTGCATGAAGGATGGAATGGATGTTGTAATTCCCTGTTAGAATCGCTTGGAAGCCTTATTTTGTCATTACCCACTTGTATATGGCAGCACGTGGGATAAGGGATAATTTCATGCTGTATGATAGGAATGCCATACCGTGCCCTCGGTAAGGCTAGCCTGCCTGCTGCCAGCCTGCGAGTTCTGCCACTGGTGGGGCTGGCCAGCCTCGTGATGGAAAAGGTGCCCTTTAACATTTGCCCAGAGCGGAAACCTAATAAGAAGAGGCTTTAAAACAAGCAACCTAGCAAAGCAGCCTATTAAAAAAAACAAACCCCCAACCTGCCCTTTGGCCGCTGTGAGCTGTTCTCCAGCCAGGCATCCTTGGGCATGCATAGAAGCAGCAATCTCACGAAGAAATAATTGCCAGGGCCTGTACGGTGGAGTTCCCCATGAAGCGTGAACCTCCAGCCAGGGCAGCATGCCCATTAAAAGCAAATGTTTTGACTGAGAAAAGATAACCGCCACCCCGGGAGGACTAGGCATGCCCTCTCTCATCCTGTCCTGGAAGGTGGAAACAGCTCCGCTCCCTGGCTCGGCTGCGGGGACATCACATGGTGGGGTGGGTCTGGGGAGGACAGCTTTCTTGTCCGAGGTGGGGAGGTGATCCACCCTAATCACCATGGGCACCCAGCACAGCAGCCGGCTCGCATGCAGGAGGTGTGTATGGTCGGTTCAAGCTACCTAGTGCCTGCGCCGGTACCGGCACAGAGATTGCATCCCTCTGCCGTGAGCCATCACACGGAGCGATGACGGCAGATGGCTGCATGGATCAGCCTGCCATCTAGGACTTTGTCATACCTCCTGCCCTGCCACAGACAGATCCCTGCTGACGGGACCAGTGTAAAAAAAGGGAACACCATGGGCCAAAGCCAAGAAACATCCAGTTTCAGGGTCAGCTTGGCCTCTTCATGCAGCACAAGGTCCACCTTCATTTCAAAGCACGTTGGGTGGTTCACCCATAGAGAGGTGAGACCTTCCTTTCAGATATGCAGTGCGCATGGATAGGCAGACCCAGTGGCAAGTGGTGTGATCCCCTGCCTTGGGAATGAAGGCAGTGTCATCCTGGCCTTGCTCGGATGAGTATCTCTCTCCCTTTTGCAGTTAGACCAGCAAAAGAAGGGGGAAGCATGCTCGCAGCACTCCGAAAGCTCTGGGGAAATTATCAATGCAATTGTGAAGCCCTGGAAAAATTCAAAATATTGTGATGACTAAAAAAAAATATAAATATATATATATGTATAAATGTCCTTACTTCTAAGTCTGGTTAACACCCAGCCTGCTGCTGAGAGGGGCAATGGCCATGATGCACATGGACATCTTGGTGGACACAGGGAGGACATCAGAAAAAGAACTGTGGGGCCAAGCCGGCCCAGCTGCCTGGCAAAGAGATTCATCAGCTGATCATAAATCTCTGTAAGGAGCCAAGAGCAGTGTAGATGGGAGCCACACACACTGTTTGCCTGAGGATCTGGGAAGTTCGCTCTCTTCTAGCCCAAGGCCCCATTGCTGCTCCAGCCTTGGCTGGGGCAGAAGCAGTCTCAGGCTGCACCAGCAAGCATTGTTGGCCTAAGTCCCCAAAAATCTCAGTGCCTGGAAGGAAGCTGATCTTAGATCCACATTTCCCTACATGGCATGGGTCTGTGCTAAGGCAGGTGGCTGCAGACAACTCCTGCTGGGAGACAGTGCCTTCCAGAGAGTGGGCACTGCAGCCCTTCATACCTGCCTTGGTCTGCACTCTGCTCCAGCCACCCCCCGCGCTCCAGTCTCTCTCCCACCACTGCTTGCTTGGGCAGGTCAGACGAACGAAGGAGCATCTCTGCTCTGTCATCCAGATGCCCATGATTCCTCTCTCTGGTGTCCATACACCCATCCTGGTATCTCAGCACTTCTGCAGCTTCTCCTGCTGTGCCCAGTAGGCTGCCCTCCTTTATGGCATGGAAGAAAGGCTTCAGGAGTTTTTAACTGGGAGCTTTGAAAGAAAGGTCTGGGGGACTCCCAGTGTCCTCAAGGCATGCTGCTGCACTTGAGGGAGGAAGGGCTGCATGCCCTGGAGTCCATTCAAAGCCTTTTCCATCATTCCTTTCACCTCTCACCACGGCCCTATGGCCATTCAGGGAGGAGGCCCCGAGGTCCTTGCTATACCACTGCTGATCTACCCAAGTCCAAAATACTCTGGTTATGCTCTGCAGTGCCTGAAAACCCTCTGCCCTCCTCTCCACTCTACCACTGCTGCTAAGTAAACCATATCTAAACATAGAAAACTGGCTAGCTTGGGTTTGGGAAAGCTCCCAAGAACTCAGATGATTTCCATTCCCTCATCACACCCACAGAAAACTCACAAGCTCTCCAGCCCAGTACACCAGGCACTTTACATGCCAGGCTTTGAGAAATTACCGTGAATTCTCATTTTGGCTAGGTATTAGCACAACAGCACTAGCCTTTCACCATTGGAAAAAGAGGAAATATAAGGAAACCACAAAAAAAAAAAAAAAAAAAAAAAAAGGTGCAAAAAAGCCCATCAGAATCTTCCTGAAAAGGTCCAAACATAGGCATCAGTCTGGGAGGAAGGGCTTATTTTCCAACCTCTCCCCACCAATGTAGTAACTTGAACTCCTTGAACTCTGTGTCTGTGCCTGGCAGCCCACAAGAGTAATGCCTTGTTCCCACAGGGACTTTCCAGTTCAATGCTTGGAAAAGCAACCATCAAGACCCTCAATTTCTACATAGTCTTTGAATTTGCCTGCTCCCAGACACCGCCCGAGGCTCCCTGGGAAGGCTTCTGGGTCAGTGGCAGCAGAAGGACTCAGCTGCTCCCATGCAGGCTCCCAAACCTCTGCTTTCCCAGGCCAGGGCAGTCCAAGGAGACAATGAACAATTGTTCTTTCCCCACAGGAACTGAATAATGAAGCTGTGAAAGCCAGGACTGAATAACGTAACAGTGAAAGCAGTAAGAGACCTTCCTAGGCACCTATGGGACCACTTGCCAGGTGTCCACTCTATATTCAAGCTGTGGAAAGACCCATTTTCTCTAGTGGTTTCTTGGAGCAGGAGAAGGGAGAGCAAGATTCATCCCAACAGAGGTTAAAGTTGGGCAGAAGGAGGCAGAGAACAAACCCTCGCTACCAGCCCTGCCGCTGGGGCTGTACGTGCCTGCTTTCAGAGGCCAGATGCTGCCAGGCAAACAAAGATCTCCTTACGTTTGTTTTAAAGCTTGAAGAATCTCTTGAGATAAACATCCTAAATTAAAGATAAAAGTGCTGTGGGTTTGCTGGCAGCCTCCATCCCCCTCCCTGGGGATAAGCTCTCGCCCGAGTCTTACACCCATCTTCCTGCCATGTGTCCTGCCCAAGGGGTGCACCCAAGGGTCCTCCCCTCCAGGCAGCCTGGGAGGTAACAAAATCCCTCTGCCCTGCTGCCTCGGCTCCCTCTGACGGCAGGTTCACCCAGAGCAGCACTGTGTCCCAGTTTCCATTTTCAGGATCTCTTGGGAAGATGTTAAATCCCGGCTAGCCCTGGCTGTATTTAAAGTGATTGTAATTCACATGGATTGGGCTGTGGTTATAAGCTGAATTACATTCCGATTTAGCAGCAGGGATTAAGGCTCTGCATTTTAACTTATTAACCCAATCCAAGTTAGGAGAATTCCTCTTGCCGCCCTGCTAAGCTCCTGCACAAGAAAAGGCAAGGCTACCCAGGCGGGGAGCAGTGGGCATGGGGAAGGATGGGAGGGCTGTGCCCGGGCTGGGTCATGGCTGCACAGCTCCTGCGGCAGGGGGAAAGCAGAGGCAAGGAAGCACACAAAAGGGGCTACAGCAGTTGTTTAGTATTACCTACGCACAGGAAATTTCCTCTGTGTTAAACCTGGCAGAAAGGGGTACATGAGCGGTTAATTCCCCAGCTGGCAAGCAGGGAGGTGTCTGCTGCTTGCAATCGCCGCTCCAGCCTGGGCCAGTGATGCTCTGGCCCTAGGACCTCAGTTGTCTCCCCTCCCTGATCTCTCGCTGGGGATGCCTGCGAGAGTTAACTCTTCTCCTTGGGCCGTACCAGTGGTGGGAGACCAGTGGCAGAGACGCTTGCTGCTCTGGGTGAAACTAGAGGAGCTGCGTGGGCAGCCCAGCATGCAACGATGCCTGTCGTCACAGGTCCTGAGTGGGAAGTCCTGCACCTCCAGACCCGGGGTTCACCCACTTGGCTTCTCTTTCTTGCTGTCAGACAGGCAATTGAAAACAGCCCAAGCACACTCTGGAAAACTTCACTCCATTTAATATTTAATGAAAACCCAGTGTAACTGTCATGTCCTTTTCTGTTTTCTCTCACTAACGCTGCTGGCTGCACAGGTATCTGTGTGTAAACAGAGACTGTCTCCTTTCCACTCAGTTGCATCTCTCCGGCTCGGGGCACAGCTTGCGATACCCGTACTCACCTTCAGAGGAACTCCCCAGGGCAGCCTTGCCAAAGACAGCACGACTCCCTGCACGGTGCCCTCACCGCTCCGGGCATCTGAGGGCATCCCAACCCAGCCCAGAGAGACCAAGGGATGGCAGGCTCTGGAAATCTCACTCACTGTCATGGCAGGGAATTTCAAGATCTCAGGGGCAATGTGGCATCCCGTTTACCTCTGGGCCAAGAGCCCGATGCTGCACGCCCCATTGCTTTCATCTCCAGACCCTGCAAGTATTGGCAAAGAGGGAGGGAAGGCATTGCACTTTCATTCCCCTGCCTGTGCTGAACCGCTGGGTTGTAACACGTCCTGCTTGCTCCCACAGACTGATTTGCAGCCAGAGCTGGGTAGATGATAAGGGAAGAAAAAGTGGGATGTGTTTTTATGAAACAGTTTTTCCTCACAAAACTAAGCAGCAAATGGCAGGGGGAGGAATAAAAAAGTTTGATGTTTGTCACTAACATTTTCAATTTAGTTCAAAATAGTTTTCCTTTCAAAATAACAAACACAAAAAACCCCAGCGTGAACAAAAAATGGTAGAAAGGAAGTTTCCTTCTATCCCTAAATGTTACCACAGCTACTGAACAGAGACATGTCTGAACAATTGCCTTGAGTCAAGGGTGGACCTTTGGAGCAGGGCTTACATTGTGATTTGGAAGCTGGTACCAGAGGCCAAAGAACAACACTGCTCTTCTTTGTATGAATGCAAAGCTGAGTTTCTGGGCTCTGTGGAGAACTAGGGGCTCTGCCCAGGAAGGCAGGAGAGGATCCATCTTCCTCTGCACCAAGGTCTTCCCTGTCCAGGGCATGGCAGTGCACTGAATCCAGAGCAGGGAATATACCCCATCGCTCACCAACAAGACCCCTGTTTCTCCACACCCCATGTACAAGAACAGGGCTACAGAAACCCTAAGGCTTGGTCTAGAAATCCCAAATCTGTTTCTTGCTTCTTGAACTAAAAGTGCTTGGGGCTTAACTCCTGGCAATGGGCAGGAAAGAGAAGACCTCATTTCATGCCTCCCTCACCTTGTCCCCTGGCCCCAGAAGGGATGTGTGAATCCTGGCGGGGGATGCACCTGCCAGCATACCCCTCTGCAGGACCGACAGGAGCTGTGGGAAGGACCCTCTGCCACACACTGTGTAACTCTCTCGAAAGAAGCAGACCAGAAAAGCATGTCTGCCGGGGAAGCGCAGAAGGGAAAGCGACAACTGGGAGGTGCTTTAAGACTGCCCCGGTGGCCTCCATCCTCTTGAACCCGGTGGCTGAACATCCTCATCGCAAAGCATCCATGCCAGAAAACCATGCCCAAACCAAAACCTAAGGGGCAGGGGTGGCCATGGGCCGGGACAGGGACCCTTCCCCGTGGAGGCAGCTGCCACTGACGGGAAGCCGAGGCGTGCTGTCGGCCGGTAAGCTCTCCCTGCTGTGGTCAAACAGAGAAACGCCCTCTCCCAGGCCAGTCCGGCGTGCCTCAACAACAGCAAATTTACTTAAAGAAGAAGAAAATGGCTTAACTAATCTTTGGTCACTCAGCTTTACTTCTGCTGCTGACACCGCAGGAGGTACTCGCGAGCCCAATGACTTTATTTATTTAAGTGTATTGATTTTAGCCTAGATTGGAAGAAAACAGACGGATAAAGGGCAGGAAATTCCTCAGCTGTGAGAACCACACAGAGTACTAGAAATCAGATTTAAACTAGCAGATGAAAATACATTTGCCAGAACAAGGTAATGAATCATTCTGCCAGGAGCACAGAGATCTGGCCGAAAGCCAAACCCTGCCCACTTAAAAGCAGCAATTTGGGGTATTAAGCGGTGACTGCATTCCTATCACTGACCATCATTTAATACAGCAGCAACGCTCGATGGCTCCCAACCAGAACTCAAAACCTGCTGCGTAAAACCAGAACAAAACCCGTCAGACATTACCCCAAGACTTTATTTAAAATCAATGTTCTCAGAGTCAATCAGATTCAATGAGGGAGAGCTAATCAAGAAGAATAGAGGACAAACCATACCAGAAGAAGTGTACTCAGTTATACAGGCTGCTGCACACACGCAGTGTGTGGTGGCAGAAAACCGCAAAGAGCACCGAGACACGCAGGAAGATGACAAGGGGAGGATTTTTTGGAGGGTAGTATTTTGTTCATGTGTCAGCTCTGATTATCTGATTAACTACTTTGTGATAGTCCAGTGGCTGGGACTCCACAAGAGAGGTCACCAGCTCTGTTGCCTGTTGTCACACATCTTGTCTTAGCTACTGGTGCAGTGCGACATTGTCCTGTGGAGATGGACAGGGAAAGCAAGGTACCTGAAGGGAATCCTAAAATTAAAGCCCAGGGGCTAGTGGGAAATAAACACGTACGGTCTGTGAAACCGGTTCTTACCTTCTCTGCCAGTGGGGAGATGCTGAGCAACTCAGAATGAGAAAATGGGGTCCAGGTGCAAACACCTCTCCTTCCATGGGAGCCTCCCAACAGCCCCTGAAGATGAGGAGATATGCTGAAGTACCCATGCTGTGAACATAAAGGCACTACTCAACGCAGAAGGTGGAAGAGGCAGAGAGGTAGCAGAGGTGATGGGATGGCAGCCCTGCCTTGAGAGACAAATAGGAAACACACACTAGATTTTTCTCTTCTCCCAGCAAGTGCTATGCTCTTTCCAATGCTGGCGAGGCCCGAGCACCCTTGCCGGTCACCTATGGCTTTCCCCACCCCTCCTGCAGAAAAAGCCCTCGGTACACCCAGTGAATATGGAGGCAGGAGCTGAGCTGTCCCCAGTCCCTCAGACCCGTTGTGGAGAGCCTGTGCCCAGAAGCTGAGGGCCTTGAGGTCCATGTCTGCAGGGATGACAAGAGGCTATTCACTGCAGAAGGGACAGCACCACCAAAGCCAGGAGAAGGGCAGCATTCGGCTGAGCAGGGGAGCAGAAGGAACAAGATAGGCACCAGCTAGGAGCACGTTTGAAAGCAGGTAGGTTCGGTAGCGATACAGCAGGATAGAGCACAACTTTTTCCTAGCCGTACAAGGAAGTTTACCTGGGTTAAGGTAAACTTCTGTAAGGCTAACAGGCTGTGGAGTGTCATGCCTATACTCATAGCAGCATGTGAGCAGCAGGCAAGCCTGCCAGAGCTTACATCTCTGTACCCTCACCTGCACCATCTCCCCATGCTCTCTGCTGTGAAAGGCCTTGAAGGCAGGTGATTCCCAGCTACAGAGATGGGGACTCACTTCTCTCTTGCAAGGGCAGAAAGGATTCTCCCCAGCAAGGTCGGGCAGGTTATTATCAGAACTAACTGATATTCCCACAAACATTCATTACTCGCTGCCCTGCAGGCACTGCAAAGGGCAAAGTTTGTCCCTGTTGTTGAAAACAAAGATAGGAGCATCCGATCTGATTTTTGCAATCCGAAGCACTAGCGACCCATCTAAGCCCAAGGCAAACACACAGCAGCAAAAAGCTTTGGGAAAACCAGATTGCGTCTGTGGAGCCAGAATCCAAACTGTGATATGTAAAACCCAGGTACCTGCCAAGCAGTGGACCCGGCATCTTGTAGTTACACATTTGATAACCAATGTGCTGAACTGTAAAGATATTTTCTTGAGCAAATTGTTGATTTGCCTCCCCTCCCACTGGAAAACTGCAGGTGAAAGACCCCGAGCACAGCACTTCGTGAGAGCTTCCACTTAACCCAGAGCTGCAGGACTGAGCATTTTCACAGAAGCACCATCTTCCCCTCACACCTGAGCGTCGCCGGGGAGGAAAGTTCAGTTCTCAGAGCCAGGGGGAGCTGCCTTATCGCTTGGCAGGGGTCTGCACAAACCTTATTCTCAGTCCGCACAGGTTTTCAGGCTCTTAAGCTTTGTTTTGAATTTTGTATTCAGAACAAGTCCAAAACTTCAGAGCAGCCACAATCTAAAGGGGCAGATTGATCTGCTCTTGCATCAGAGTTGCACTCAAACGGTAGTTTCTTATAAGGAAAGGTGCTCTGATGCAGTTCATCCAGCACAGTGGGAACTTGGTTAAAATGCTAATCTGCAGACAGGGTTAAGATTGAACTGTGCTTTAATCTGCCATTTTTCAGATGTCACTAAATGTGATAAAAATCCCCCAAACTGTGGATCTAACCTGTCAAACCCACAGCTTGCCCACAAAGGAGTCAGTAGGAATTGTACGTGCTCAGGACTTCTGGAGAAAGACAGGCAGGCTGTGTAAGTCTCTAAGCAGGCAGTAGGTCAGCCTACATTGAAATGGCCAGCTATTTTCCTTATGCAGAGGGACCACCACATTGCAAATGGTGCCCCAGAAACATATGCCTTCATGGCACAGGGAGGATTTTTGTTCTGCCAGCGCCGCTTGGCTCTGGGCCCAGGTTGCGCACCTTAACAAATCCTCAAAATAAACCATGGGCAAATTTGACTTTGTAACAAAACCTAATGCTGGCAGAGTTTTGCTTCATTTTGAATGCTGCTGATTTCACTCTTCAAGCCCTTGACCAATTGGGAGAAATTGGCAAAGGGCTCCATTTAGCACTGCACACATAACTGTGCTCAGCGAGGGCACGACACAACGACAATGAATGGAGAAAAGCACTTTTAAATTATTTAAAGACATGCTCTTACACCGTGCTTTCACCAAAGAGCTAAGGGTCCAGGCTCTTATTTGCACAAAGGTACCGTGAAAAGGGCCGCCAGAGAAGATGAGCGTCATGCCCAGCACCTGAAGCCTGGAGGAGAAGAATGTCTTTTCAGGCTGTTGCTAAACAGGATGTTACTGGAGCATCACACTGGTGTGCCTGCTGTTCTGCAACTCGTGGCTGGATTTTTTTAGAGGTGCTGGATGTCCAGAGCACTCGAGAACCTCTCCGAGTCACATGCAGAGCATCCCAAGCCCCTTAGCCACCAACGGGTCTTCCTGGATTTCTGCAAACCTGGCCTCTCTTGTGAAGTATGTTAAATATTTCTGGGCATTTCTGGACTCTCAGTAGCCCCCTAAGTTCTGCTTAGGGAAAGCTCCTTTAACGAGAGACACAGCACACAACTGAGAGCCTTCATGGCTTCCAGAGGGGTAGGAAAGCCACTTCCAAAGTATCCAACACCAACAAGCTGTCTCAAAACCAAACCAACAAGCTGTCTCAAAACCAAGTGACGCCCGACAGACACGTGAAGATCCCAGGCACCATCATTCTCTTGCTAATTTACCTACCTGTGCTGCTGAGCTCCCTGGGAGCAGTCTCTTCAGACACCTTGCAAGGGTTCATAAAAAAAAGCCTTGCTGCTGATGTACCCACCTGGCTTTCCCCACCCCAGCAGGCAGCGGTTCTGCCACGGGGTCTCAGGTAAATGTGGGCTCCATGCTGTCCTTCCCCGGCATTGCCCCAGAGCCCTCCCGGACTCCTCGTTGAAACCCAAACAGATTCGCCTGCTAAGACAGGGGTTCTCAGTTTTAGCTGGCAGCGAGGGATTTCCCTGTTCTTGCTCTCCCTGCGAGGAGCTGCTGCCAGGAGTAGAAACGTGACCCTGGCGCTGCATACTGTGCTGTATAACTGCCTGCTCCTGGCCCAGCAAAAAACACCTTGGAGTATCTCTAAGCGCCAGGCTGGCCGCAGCGGAGGATGTGAAATGCAAAGCTTTGACTGAGGGCGTGTGGCCCCTCGTGCCATCGGCGAGCTGGGCTCAGTTCTCAAGAGCTCTTCTGGCCCTGGGAAGAAAGGCGGCTGCCGCTGCATCTGCTCCCAGCTCTGTCCCTGTTAGTGCTCTTAAGCTGGCAGAGGCAGTCAAGGCTATCGGGAAGGACTTTCAAATGACGCTGTCCTACACAGGGCGGGAGGGACCTTGGGCTGTCTTCTTGGATAAGCTATAGAAGGAACATGCAGCCAAAAAGTGGGGCCACAGCTATGGGACGAAGCACCCTTGCAGAGGCATTCCCAAGGGGCCACCAGGAGAGACAGCGGGTGACCTCCAGCCAAAGCAGCTCATTGTCACCCGGGTTAGGAGCATGCACACCTGACCTCCTCGTTTGCTGCAGCCATCCCCGAACAAAGTTTAGGCTATCCCCTCCCTAGCACTGCCACTCAGCTCAGCATTCCCACCTTACCCTACAGTGCCCAGAGAGAAATCCGAGAGATTTCAAACTTCAGGCTGAGTTTGCCTAAGTTTACCCAGCCAGTCTGGTAATGAGTAGGAGAGCCCGATGTACCTGACAGCACAGGATCCCGGTGCTCCTGGAAGCTGCGGGTTGTGGGGAGGTTTGAGCATCTCCAGAGGAGAGGGTGGGAGGATAGGGAACAACTACATCAGCCCGTGGGGAAAAAGCTTGTTGGACTGAATCCAAACCTTGAGGAGGGTGGTCCGAACCTGCCTTTGTTTTAAGCAGCCTGGAAGTTAGCAAAGAGGAAGGATGGGGTTTTGCTAATTGCAGAGGTGGCTGGCAGCAGAGAAACAAATTCTGGCAAAGGAGAATTTATCCTCTAAGCTTGTTATCCTGTCAAAAAAGGAAATGAGGTTAGTTGAGGCTCATTTGTTTGTGACAAACTCCTGTCTGTCACTATTTATCACTGTATGCTATTACCAGGCGACTTAAGCCGAGTGCGTCGTAGTTACGACAAGTTCGATGGCGATGTAGAGAGGAGGGGATGGGCCCCCAGAGCATCACCAGGCCCCCAGAACATGGTCTCTCCAGGCTCCACCATGGACCAGAGAAGCACACGGCATGGCTGGTCTTTTCAGAGGGGAAATGTTTGCTTGGGTGCATCAGTCTGAGGTTTAGTCTGGGGATGAGTGAACATCTTCTGTAGGACTGAGTGCTCTGCAGTGTCCTCTCTGCTCCCCCAGAGCCCAGGTTTCCACCTTGCATGCACCAGAAGGAGCAGGGGGATTAGATGAATAATTACACATTCAACTGCCTTTGGAGACAGAGAATATTGAGGACCATATGCCACACATCCAATTTTCCCTGGGCACCACACAGGCTTGAGTATCAGGTGTGTCCCTGACTGAAGATGGCCACACACACACTAACATTGCGTGGAGGAAAGCTGCAGAAAGGGAAACCTTCGTTCAGAGGGCAGCAAAGCTCCTTCTGCACCAAAGGACGTGCGGGGCACCCGCTGAGGCAACAACAAGCCCAGTGAGACTGGAATGAAGTTCCTGAGAATTTCATGGTGGGTCTCAAATGATGGCAAAACAGAGGTTAGGAATATGTTTAGCAACTGGCTCTGCTAGTTTGTGGGCCTTCTCTGATGAGATGACACATTTACTTAACACATATCACACCTACCACTTGACTCCAAGGCTGACTCCAAGTCAACTTTAGGGAGGACTGCTGTAAGGCATTTGACATTCGACTGTACAACATTCTGATTAAAAAGTCAGAAGTATATAATATCAATAAACGTTAACTGGATTAAGCGCTGGCTGGCAGATCTCAACAACTAATAGCCAGTAGTGAATCATCTTCAGATGGGAGTGTTTCTAGCATGGTTCTTCGGGGAGCTGCTTGAGGCCTGAGACCTTCCAGAATTTTCATCACTGGGAAGAAAATGCAAATCTCAGTGCTGTTATAGTGCATAAATGACAAAGAGATTCAAAGTGATGAACAATGAGGAGCACAGGGCAAGCATGCAAAGCAATCTCTACAGCCCAGTGAGCAAAGCCCACTTAAACAAATGGCATTTTACTACAAAAAAGTGTTCCCGTCATAAGGAATGCCAGGCAGACTCCTAGGGTGCCATGTCTGGCAAGCAGAGGCTCTACAAAGGGTTTTGGAGATCATGGTGGAATACGAACTAACAGCATAAAGCTGTAGCAAGAGGGTGATAATGGACATATGCTCTGGGAATAATGAGTAAGCGAGTCATATACACCTTTGATGCACGTTAGGAAGACAAATCCCAGCTCACTGCCTCTAGTGTGGTGACAACACACTGAAAAGACTGCTAGAAGAAGAGGGTATAGAAAGGAATCAAATGATCTCAGTGCTCCGGGGGAAAATACCCAAAGCTTTCCAGCAGACATGTAAAGCACTCAAATTATTTTGTTTATCAAAAATAGAGAGTTGACCTTGAAGGAAAGAAATACCAGGTTGAGCTCTCAGTGAGGAGGAGGATGGGGAATGAAAGAGGAAATGTGCAAAGGTTAATAGGGCTGAGAACCTGGACATCAACATTTCCAGTGAAAGGCTTAGCTAGGCAAAGGGGACAGCCAGACAAGCTCCAGACCAAAATTCAGAGGGACCTGTCAGAATAAAACAAGGGGCTGGTAGCAGAGGTTTCTAAAGGATTTAGCAAGTGGGGGAGGAGGAAGAGGTATGGTACTAGAAGGCTGAAGAACACCCTGTGATGGGTGCACAGACATGTGCACACAGGCAGCATGTAATCGCTAAAGCTTTGCATACCTCATGTGAAGGGAAGGCCTCGATGGAAGAAAAAGGTAAATAAAAATCAAACACAAGGTGGATTTTACAACAGGTAAGTTGTGTTCTGCACAAATGACACTGCTTTGGTGAAATACTTTCCTAGACAAAGGTATGGCAGTAGATCTCATCTATCTGGACTTCACAGTACACGTCTGCTAGTGGAAAATTAACAGTTAAGCCAGCAAAGCTGAGGATTAGTGCAAGCACTGGAAGATGAGTAGCAGCCCGACTAGAAAGGAGCTGGTTGCAGGCAGCGCTGAAAGGAGGACAGGATGAAGCTCCTTTCAGTCTGCTGGTTTTCTTGTTTCGTGTTTTTTTAAACAACCTTAGCACAGAAAAACTAGGGGTATGCTAATGCAATATTTTGGTGACAAAGGGGAGATCATTGCCCATGGGGTGGAATACTAAAATATGCAGGAAGGTATAGATCACGGTGAGGAGCCTGGCAACTAAAAACAAATAAGAGACAACAGCCCAGAAGCTAAGGTCTGGCAGCCAGGAACAAATAGCTTGAATTCCTCTCACTCACTAGAAGAACAGCAACTGAAAATGGGGGGGGGGGGGGGCGGGGAGAGACTTGAGCTCCTTAGCATGCTTTTACTCCCCTGGTTTCCTACCTGACTTAGTCCTGGGCTGGATGGGACTGCCTGACAAGTGCAGGTATAATATTGGTTTAACCTTGCTATTCACAAGAGTGAGGCCGTATCCCTTGCCTGCTGCATGCTGCCCTGTAGACTCCCCAAAGACTGAATAATCTCTTCATGGGCTATTCTCTTGAGATCATGCTTACAGCATCTGGATTCAAGTCATATATTAATGAGTTGATTTTCACTGCAGCCCTGTAAAATAGAGCAGAGGGAGAGAGGGGTGAGACTAAGACACAGAGATATTTACTAGTTTTTTTAGTACAAAATGCCCAGGTAATGAGTTTTGTTACCTAACACTTGATATCCTCAGACAGCTCTGTACTCCTCCAGAGGAGACCCCAGCACCTCACAGTATCCAAAACATGAGGAACACGCAGCACATGCAGCAGAGGTGGCCAGCTGGGCATCACTTCACGAGTCCGTGTGGGAAGTCAGTGCAGGGCTGACTGGAGATCTCCACTGGGGCTGGAGGCGCTTACATTTCTCAAGCATAGCAAGAATTTTTATGAACATATTTTTCCTTAGTCTCGCTCTGAGAAACATCTGAACCAATTTTGCTGAAGCTTCTGTTTAAAGGGAAAAAAAAAAAAAAAAATTAGCCCGGGGCAGACATTTGGCTTGGAAATATTCAGCTGCAACACTCAGGGTCTGACAATACTACGAGCGACTGAAAGGAAGGCCTGGGTCAGCAGTGTCTGTCTCAGGTGTTAACGGGGGCACCCCCAGACCTGCCCAGAGGAGCGGCTCAGTGCCACCAGGGCTGTGCGGCCGCTGCAAGCCCAGAGGCTCACTTGCCCTTTTGTGCCCCTTGGCTGAGACCAGAGCCGTCAGAGCATTGGCATTGCCTTCTGCCCGAATAATGGCATTTCCAGCAACATGGCTGCAAGGGGGCAGAGGTCTGGCATCGTGTGGGAAGTAAGAGCTACTTATTGGATTAAGGCCGTTTCCTGGAGGGGTTCGCCCCAGTGATCCCTGTCCAAGAGCTGGCTCTCCGTAATGGACCTATCCTATGGCGAGGGGCCTCCCACCAGGAACTTCTGGAGTCCAGACACAGGCATTAGGATCTGAATTTCCAGAGCTTTTAGCATTGTTCTGGCCAGTCTTCACTTTTTAAACTCAGACTTTACAGTAGCACACAGCAGCGTGGGAGAGCACGTTGCCCCGGCGCACCGGGGCGAGGATGCTGTGTACAGCTGTGGCAGCTGGGGTGCAGTGCTCTCATCCCCTGCCTCCTGGGCACGCAGGAGGTGGAGCGGTGAGGGGGACCCAGGAGGTTGCTTGTGCATGCCCGGGGGCAGGCATTTGCTCAGCAGTCTGTGCTGCTGGGGGCAGGAGCAGCAAAGCCCTTTTGGAATGGTTTCCAAGGCAGGATGCTGGGGGTTTTTTTGTTTTGTTTTATTATTTTTTTTTAAATGATACCCATGTGGCTGTGATTCACAGTCATGTGTGCTCTCCCTTTTGGGAGGAGCATGGTCAAAGTTTGGAGATCGAGGGCTTCACTGAGCCACTGCTGTGTTTGGGGGAGCTCTTCCTCTACCCAACAGAGGTGGGAAAGCCAGGATGGCAGTACATGCCCAGAAACCCAGCTGGATTGCTATGTCCCAAGCCAAAGCCTCCAACCGCATGGCTGCAATGTAGCTGGTTGAGATGGGTTGACCCTGGCTGAACGCCAGGTGCCCACCAAAGCCGTTCTATCACTCCCCCATCCTCAGCTGGACAGGGGAGAGAAAAATATAACAAAAAGCTTGCGGGTCGAGATAAGGACAGGAGAGATCATTCACTAATTACCGTCACGGGCAAAACAGACTCAATTTGGGAAAATTAACTCAATGTATTACAAATCAACCAGAGTAAGGTAATGAGAAATAAAATGAAATCTCAGAACACCTTCCCTCCACCTCTCCCTTCTTCCCAGGCACAACTTCACTCCCGGATTTCTCCACCAAGTCCCCCCAGTGGCACAGGGGGACAGGGATGGGGTTTACAGTCATCACACGTTATTTTCTGCCGCTTCACCTCTTCAGGGTGAGGGCTCATCACACTCTTCCCCTGCTCCAGCGTGGGGTCCCTCCCACGGGAGACAGTCCTCCATGAACTTCTCCAGAGTGGGCCATTCCCACAGGCTGCAGTTCTTCACAAACTGCTCCAGCATGGGTCCCTTCCACAGCGTGCAGTCCTTCAGGAGGACACTGCTCCAGCGTGCATCCCCCGCAGGGTCACAAGTCCTGCCAGAAAACCTGCTCCGTGGGCTCCTCTCTCCACAGATCCGCAGGTCCTGACAGGAGCCTGCTCCAGCACGGGGTTCCCATGGGGTCACAGCCTCCTTTGGGAACTCACCTGCTCTGGCGTGGGGTCCTCCACGGGCTGCAGGTGGAGATCTGCTCCACCGTGGACCTCCCTGGACTGCAGGGGGACAGCCTGCCTCACCATGGTCTTCCCCACAGGCTGCAGGGGAATCTCCGCTCCGACGCCTGGAGCATCTCCTCCCCCTCCTTCTGCACTGACCTTGGTGTCTGCAGGTTTGTTTCTCTTACATGTTCTCACTACTCTCTCTGGCGGCTGTTTCTCCCTGTCCCAACTTTTTTTTCCTTCTTAAAAATGTTATCACAGAGGCGTTACCACTATCACTGACTGGCTCGGCCTTGGCCGGCGGTGGGTCGGTCTTAGAGCCGGCTGGTGTGGGCTCGCTCTCTCTCAAACACAGGGAAGGCTTCCAGCAGCTTCTCACAGAAGCCACCCCTGTAACCCCCCCACCACTACCAAAACCTTGCCACACAAAACCAATACACTGGTCTCTCTACACATGCTGCGTCCAGCCAAGGCAGGATGTCAAGGGGGTCAAGTGCAAGACTAGGAGGAGCCAGCTCGATGGTTCTTTTTTTCCCCATATTGGAAGTGAGGCCAAGACCTATCCCTCTAAATCTAGCCAGCAGAAGTGTGACAAATCTCCCTCTTTCACCCAAACTTTCAAAAAAAGCACCCCCAAACCAACCCAAACCAAATGCAACACTTTGTTTGGAAGGGACCAAAATAATTTGCCAGCTAAAGTTGCATTTTTCTGTGAATAAATACATTCCTCTCTCCTGCATCCCACCAAAGATCTGCTAAGATCTACCCAGGCCTTCTGCTGTGAGGTGATTTGCAGACATGTTTCCCTGCGGAAAAAGGAAACGAAACTCATGGGCTCCAACCACAGAACATCTCACTCTTATGAGCGGTGCATACCTCAGGTCTCCAGTTTTGAAAAGCTTAAGGCAAAACCTCAAAAATCCTATAAAAGCAAGGCTGTCTAGACTTAAGTGAGTAGAAGAGGGAGGTGGAAGCCTTTAGGGAGGGAGAGGGCGAGAGAGAAAGAGGGAGAGATTTCCAGCCTTCCTTCCAGATGGAAGCAAGCAGAGCAAAAAATAAAAGCTGTGGGTAGGTGGTCAGGACCTGACATCAGCCCATGTCCTCTCCCTTCACTTCAGTTTTACAACAAGCACAGCATACCAGCAAAGCAAGGCTGCCCCACTCCTCCCTGCCAGAGCATCAGCACAAGGCTTGCTGCCAGCAGCGGGACGTGCCAGCTGTGCCCAGGTCCTTGCCTCTCTCCTTGGGGGGACACGGCGGGGGGACGAGGCCAGCACCAGAGCCGAGTACAGGCAGGAGCAGCTGTTTAAGAGTGTGCTTCGATATTGTGGCATGGAGGAGCCGTCTGCCTCCGAGTGCTGGGCTTCCTGCCAGGGATGCCCTGGGGAGGAAGGGAGCCAGCTCTTGGCCAGACATCCTGAGGTGCAGGGCTGGTGGGAAGGTTGCGAAGTCATGACAAGGTGTTAATCAAAAATAGTAATAAAGGTGGCAGCAGTAACACCCACTCCTCAGAGCGGACGGCATCGCTCAGCTCATGGGGCAGCTACCCCAATCTGCCCAGGATGTGCCCATCTGAGCAGAGGGACAGGTAATGTCCCCTTCAACCACTGCAAAGGGGCACGTGAAAGACCTATGTGGGTCTCACAGCCAGCAGAGCTGCCAATCCTCTGCATTTCCCAGGACCTTTCATGCAAGCCAAAATCCGCCTCCGTAGCCTGACCCAGAAAACTGTTGTTCCCTCTCTTCCTTCACACTGCTGTGGAGCTGCACGCTGCCCACCCTCCCTCCCGGCGGCAGGTGGGCTTCTGTGCCAGAGCTGCCTCCTGCTTCTTCAGGACCTTGCTGGATGGAGTGAGAGTCTGGGGCTGGAAAACCTGTGCTCAAACCATTTGTGCTGTGTGTCTGTCTCTCCATGCAGTGGTAATATTTACACCCCTTGGTGAAACATCCAGATCCTCTAGAAGAAGTAGTGCTGCTCAGGACTGAGACATTAAAACAAAATAAATAGGTAAGGAGAACAGTAAACTAGCCTGGAGAAATGTTGACGTTCCCAAGTGCTCATTCAGACAAAGAAACACCTCCTGCCAACCATTAGCACAGACCTTCTTGCGGGTGAGGGACGTGCCAACCAGTCAGGTGGCTGCACAGACCAAAACTAAGGCAGATGCTCCAGCTGTGGGCCTTGAGGACCGCCTGCATATGCCCACCGTGAAGTTTGGCTGGCTGTTTTGGGGAGACACACACCTTCCCTTGCAGGGTCACCCTCACTGCAGGAAGAGAGGCACTGCAGCAGCGGTTTGTGTGCTCACATACGCATCGCCTGCTCCCTGGCTGGAGGGGATCACCCTGGGCTCCTCAGTGCCTCCACGGGCTGGTTTCTGCCAGCATGGATGCTGTCGCTATCTGTTTCCCTACTGAGACCAACAGCAGCTGCATGGCTCTCGTGTGACAGCTCTTTGACCTGCTTCCTCACAGAGCTGAGCTGGCAATGAGGTGTAGGGAGCCCCATAACACCGGGAGCTGAGGCTGGCGAGACGGCTTGCTGCTGCAGGAACAGCTGCTTTATTAATGAGGGAGCTGAGCTGCCCCGCTCAAGCCTGCCTGCCTTGCAAAGACGCTCCTCGCACTCCTCCCTGCAGGGACAGCCGCCAAGTGCATCCTCCACCTCCTCCTCCTCCTCCTCTCTGGGCTACCGGCAGCACATGAAGAATCCGTCTGACAGCTGGGGCCAGCATCCACCCCACCCGTTACTAATTTTCCCATCAAACCCAACCGGACTATCATGGTAACTAGAGAGCCTGAGTTTCCCAGTCCACGCTGATTTCTGTGCAACCTGCCCTGCTCCTTCACGCAGGGAGGGAGGTCCCGCGTCCAGCCCTTTTTGAACAACTCATCTCTTGTCAGGTGCTTGGCGGTGCAGCCAGCGGTTGCCCCCCTGGCAGGGGGGCAGCTCCCTATGGCTCTCACCAGGCGAGCACTGCTGCATAAGCTGGAAACGCAGGGACGGGCTCCCCCCAGGCAGATCAGCCACGCTAGTGCTTCAGCGTGCAGGGCTGCACTCCCCTGCTCAGCGCCAGGCCACCCGTGCGCCCTCCGTATCAGGGAGCAGCAGGTTCCCACTGCTCTTATGGCTGCACGACTCAAACTCCCCACTTCAGCCCTAGGACCCTCCACACTCCTCCCTGACAAAGGAAACGAAGCTCTTGGCAGGCCCTTGTTATTTCAGCTAAGGCCCATCAACTATCCTTCTGTCACTAAAAGCCTTATTATGTGCAATTAATGGACTGACTGAGAGCAGCTACAAAGTCATTCTCCCTGTGAACCGACGGAAGCAGCTGGGTTACTTCTAGTGACTTTCTACTGCTGCCAGCTTCATTACTAAATGCAGCTGTGCAAGGGGAGAGAGGGATGGTTGGCAGGCAGGGAAGATGAAGCAAACGAGTTAGCTCAAATCCAGCAGTCGTGCCTTTCAAACACCCCCAGGCGGTGTGGCAAAGACCTTCCTGCCATCCCCAGGGCCCGCTCGTCCCTCTGAGGGATGCTCAAATGCTGGTCACTGTCCACAATTACTTACAGTCAATCGGTGGCTCCAGCCCTGCCTCACGCAGATAGGTCTTTACCGCTGCCTTTAGCTTTTTTTATTATTATTAATAATACAACAAGAGGAGAGAGATAAGAGCAAACTGACAGTGTAGGCTGAAACAGCTAATTTGACTGTAGCCAAACTGCACTCAGATGTGCAAAGCAAGAGAATAATTTCCTCTCTCTGATCTCCCAAAGATCATCCTCTTAGATGTCACGATTACATTTGAAAACAGTCTGATGGTACTTGAAGTCAGTGTCCCTTGACAATTAACCTATATGTGCACACTCGTCATGACTTCTTGCTGCGATACAGGTGTGTGTTTTGAACTACTACTAGACTCCCCATGTACATGACTGAAAACAAAAACTAGGTAGCAGAGTGTTCCTAAGCCACTCCCAGACAAAAGGACACTGGTCTCATTGGAGCATGGCACTGAGTTAATCTGCCTTTAGTAATGCCTTGTTACCAAAAATAAGAGAGTTACAGCTGGCATTTATGCAATCAATTCTTCCACTGTGCTAAGGCAGCTCCTAAGGACTGAGTGATAAGGAATTTGTTGTAGCTTATTTATTAAAAAAAAAAAAAAAAAAAAAAAAAAAAGCAGGAGCATTTAATGTATTTTAAGTCCCTCTGCTTTATTTCCTCTATGAAGAAAGTCAGGCACCCTTCTACCAAAGGGCATCTGATTTTTCTTTTTTTTTTTTCTTCGAGGATGGGAAGTATAAATGAAGCCGATACATAAATTTTGGGGCCAAAGTCATCTCTGAGTGAAATGGACCTAAGCCCTTTGAAGTAAAGGGCGAGGCAATTGCTTAGATTAATCCTAATGACCCAAGCCAGAACTCATGGACAAACCCTTGTAGGGTTTCCAGCTCTTGAGCAAACATAGCCTGAGCAGCTGTTACATTTTGGAAAGCAAAATGAAACCCCAAGGATTTGTCTTAAAACAATTTACATCTATCCTAACAGTAAAACACTCTGCTTTGAATATTAACAAAGGGCTGGCCAGCCTGTCATGGCTACAGCTCTGAGCGATGCGAGTAGCTCTTCCTCTGCTCTGCTGGGCTTAGACTAAAGACTGAGAAGTGGAGAAAGCCCATTTTAAAAACTCTTACTGGGACCCTCATTGAAGCCTGGTGGGAGTTAGGATGGCAAATATGGGCTCTTAGAGTAAAAGGTTCAAACAAAAATCAAATCATGAAAACTTTCCTTAGAGAGGAAAGACAACGCAAGTACTGCATGAGGGGAAGAGCCACAAGTCCACTCCAGCATCAGGTGATGAGGAGAGGCACCAGCCGCACGGCACAGAGCTGATGGGAAGCTGCTGCCTTCTTGCCCCTTCCCTCTCCCTGCACATCCAGGAAATCCTCTCCTGTTTATGGAGATGAGGAGAGGAACCATCAATGAACCTCAGTCAACCACCGGAGGAAAATGACTAGGGCAAGCAGGTTCCCAGGTAGTTTCAACGGTAATGTGTCCATCAAGGGCCAGACTTCACTCTCATGCCCAAGTGCACAGCAGCTCTCCAACACTGCCAGTCCCACTCCCAGGTCTGCTCCCCGTTATTTTGGCACAACGCAGGACACAAGCTGTCTGCGTGTGAGGTAGTTTTATAATCCTGGCCGCCTTCTCCCTCCCGCTCCCCCTCCTCTACCTACAGTTTACCTTTCCTCAGCAGAGGGGACTTTTCATGACACCACCTAAAACAGTAGCAAAGGGGCTTTCTGCACATGTAACCCAAAGGAAAACATGAGATGCTATTTTCCACTTCAGCCAAGATGCCTTTTTAATACTATGCAAGCTGGGAGCATCTTTAAGGCTTTGTTGTTTCATAAGCAGAGGGAGAAACACTAAAGGTTGAATTTGAATGCTAAAAACATTTCTTTGAACTGGTGAGATTTACCGGTGTGCACATGGCAATAAAGAAGCACACTTGAGGCAGGGGGGGGAGGGGGAGGGATTGAGAAAAGGAAAATGAAAAACACATCTATTCCCCCTCGGTTTCTGTCACCATTTGATTCCACTGCACTGCAGTTTTACCAGGGAAATTATTGGGGGAAAGGGAGTTAGACAGCATTTCCCTGACAGCAGCTTGTCAACCTGTTCTTTGAGTGTCAGGAAAAAGAGCTGCATCTCACATCTTTAAAGTGCTGTTTTGCCACACCAGAAGGGGAAGACACACACCTGGCTTCCCTGGGGCCACGTGCCCGTCCCCCCTTCTCCCTCACCAGAGTTGCTGCCAGTGCACATTGGCAGACCCACGGCCTGCGTCCCCCCAGCTGCTCAGCCCCAGGCTGTCTTGTTTCTCCTTGGTCTGACCCCAACGGAAAGCTCACCACCAGTTGCATCCAGGGGCACTGCACCTATTCGAGGGATGGAGAAACAAACAGGGATGCTTGGTGCTACTATCGCTTACAATGCAGCATGAGCTTTTGCCTTGCCTACTCGCTTGGCCCTGGCTGTCACAGAGAGAAAATCGGAGTGAGATTCTCCAACTTCCCACCTCCACCTGATGACACATCACCTAACATATAAAGGGAGAATAAGAAATGTTTCTGATGAGAACAGCGGCACGAGGCTCCCCTGTGGCAAGAAGAAGTATGGGATCCCTGAGAGCCCTCTGGGACAACTCAGCGCACCCCTTCTTATGGTGAGTCTTAGAGAGGAGGCTCCATTTATCTTATCTGGAGGGTACAGCACTGACTCAAGCTTGTGATGCTCTGAGCTGATGGCTCTGGAGAGCCGGAGTTTTTCAAACTGGGGCTGACATGGTACAAACCCCTCATTGACTGTATCCCACATTATCTGGACAGGGTCACGGTTGCCCCAGCAGCCACCGATATTATTGAAGCACAACAAAACCCTCTGCTGCTGAACCGCTGCCTCGCACGTGCTTTGAGCCCAAAGAGCAAGACCTCCCAGATAGTTTCATTTCAGAAAGAAATATTTTCTGGGCTGTAAATAACCTTATTTTTCAAGCCCCTGCTTTTTAAAGATGAAATACCCCAAGCTAAGAGCAAGCATTTCTGGAAGCGCAGGTTGAGCACCCGGAGAGGAAGGGATGCAGTTTGCAGCTGCGATCAGGTTATCTCCCGCAATGTTTCCCTGGCAACGAAAAAGCTCAAGGTCTGGGTGACAGTTGCAAAGTGTAATAGTTTTTGAAAGCCAAAATATACATATTTTGTCAGTTAGTGCTGTGCTTCCCTTGAGATAGGCCAAAGGATCAAAAAGAAACTCCACTGAGAGCTGATTAGCCTCTATGTAAATAGGGCAGACAAGTAACTTATCAACATGCCCCAGCACCTGGGGGTTAGCACTATGTTTCCATGCTGCTTGCACACCCAGACTGCCACCATCTATTGAGGACCTCAAGACATCATTTAAAAAGTGTAATTAAGGGAAACAAAATACACCCAGGACACACTCAGGAGCTACCATACAAACACCAGGCTAGAAAGCCAGAAAGAGTGCAGGATGCGGTAGAGGAGGCGGGAGGGGAGGAAGAAGACTTGCCTGCAGCAATGGAATCAATGAGCAGCAGTTCCTTGATTAGGGCTGAAGGTCTCTGCATCTCCACTCATCCTACAGCAAGTCCAACCAGCTACTGCCATACTTTCACCAAAAGAGTTTGATCCCCACCCCAAGTGCTCTTGTAGGACTATACCAGAAACAAAGTCAAGATAGGCACCAAGGTGTATATACATATCCTTTGCATTGCCCTCCTCTGCCTTGTGACTAGATGCAGCTGTCGTGGGAGGGCACAAGGCCAATCAACTCATGCTCCCACCCCTTTCCAATTCTGGCTGCAAGGGGTGCAGTAAAGAATAGGCAAGAAATAGCATTTTTTTCTTCCTACCCCTAGCCTTTCTGCTGGGAATGTTTGTAAGGTAGCAGCTCCAAGTGGTTTCCAGCTCCTTTGTATGGGCCCTCAGCACAAGCATGCATCGGGTCCTCAGCATGAAGGCTAGGTCAGCTTTTTTTTCACAGGGTCATTTCTCTCTGTTTTTATGCCCCATATTCCACTGGAGCTGCTGTCCAGTTGAAAATTATTTTGCAATATGAAGTTTCCCATCTATTTCTGAACAGTGGCAGGTGTGTGAAGAATCACCCTCCAGGTGATGCTGCCCACAGCTTAATAACAGGGTTAAGCGTTTCTTCTCAGATGAGGTACTGAGGTGTGAGTTGTAGCTTTCAAGACAAGAACGGTTTGTGAAAACAATCTTCTGGTGGTGGTTACATCAAGGGCAAGAAACTCAAAGCTCTCCTGGAGCGTGGGCAGAAGTTGGCTGCTGCAACCTAAACATCTGAGCGTGTGTTTCTTTCCCCTCCCTCCCCATCCATCTTGCTCTGCTCCTTTTTGTTCTGGAGGATCTGTGAACAGGAGCTCCCAAATGCCTAACAACCTGATCAGGTGTTATTCTGCTTCACAAACATTTGCCTCTGGGAGGATAAACAAGCATACATCTGGCTCCACACGAGCCATATCTTCAAGCTGCCGTCTGTGGTTGTGCTGTGTGAAGGCTCAGGCTGGGTGATGCTGAGGATGTGCACCTTAAGGACGCAGCGTTCACCTGGCTCCTTGGCTTTGAGAGACTGCTGAACAGTGAAGTGTAGACCACCCTTGTCCCCAGCAATGTGTTGGGGTCAAATTGCAGAATTATGGGCACATTGCCAGGGCTGTGCTGCTCTTGGTGCTTGTGACAGGCAAAAGAAAAGCAGATGGTGCTGGCTTCTTCCTTAGGCGTGTGGCTCAGGTGCCAGCCATGCGGTCTGGATAGGCCAAGAGGTGCCTCTGGAGGAGCGCTCTGTCCAGGTGCACATGAGCTGCTATGTGGTCCCTTTAAGACAGTTTTGCTGCTGTGGAAATATTTATAGGAGGCTCATCACCATGGTATCTGAGCACTACTGACTAATGGGACCTATGAAATGCGCCTGGTTGTATTTGTTATTAATTTCTTTAAGGGTGGATTTTTTGACATTTTGTTTTTATTCTCTGCTTCAATTTGGACGTGCTGCTTGTGTGTATAGCACCTTTCATAGTGGTGTCCCTTGAAGGCACTGTGGAAGAGATGAGCATTGGGAGCGAGGATAATTAAAGGAATCCTGTCAGCCAGTTCCATCCCCAAGGTTTAGAGGTGGTTTAAAAAAGGAAAGAGGAAGGGAGGCAGGGATGTTATTAAAGCCATCAGGAATTAAAATGCTTTCATCATTTAAAAATAAGAATTTAATGAAATGGGTAGGTCACCTTTTCACTCCGCTCCTGGGATGAAAGGAGGAAAGTGACACTGAGAAGATGGTGACCACTTGGACCAAAAAGAGTGAAGAGAGGGGAATCAGCAGTGGTACCAGCCAGGATGAGGGATGCTTTCAAAGTGTATGACTTGAACACACTAGGATGTTTTTTTTTTTTTTAGTTTAGCTAAAAGAAAAAAAAAATATTGGCAGTGGTCCTAGAGTAATAAACCCTGATGAAAAACCAGAGTCAAAACTATGACTTTTTTTTGAATAGACAATTTTGCTGGTGCAACTGCGTAGAGCTGAATACTTCCATTAGCCCCTTGGCCAGATCTGGCCAGCTGGCAGCTCCCTTTTGCCAAGGAAGCCTTTTGTGAAGACAAAAAAAGCACATTGCAAAAGAGAAGTGGTGTAGAGCAAATCCTTGCTGCAAGATCACAGTCACGGGGAAGTATTTTATCATTTTAGCCTTTCCACAAAGGGATTGCTGGAAAAGGCTCTCAATATGCAGCCATGTTCTGTGCTGTTTTGTGTGACAGCCCCCGAGGGCTGTTCCACTAAACACCTGGATCAAAGCATCCCAGCTATGTCCACAATTCTGGCCTTTCCAGCTCTTCCCAAACACATCCACATGCCCCTTCCAGCATTTACCATGCCCCTGACTCACCTACACAACATACATTTCTGGATGTAGTGTGACTGTCACTAGAGAAAAAAACCCACTCCTAACAAGAAACGATGGAGTCAGAAATCCAGGGGATTGTCCCATGATTTTGACATATTCTACTACACTAGTGCCTAGTAGGCAACAGAGGGGCAAATGACTGCTACCCTAAGCTTGCTTGAAAGCTCCAGACCTCGGATGCTCCAGGGCTAGAGCACAAATCCCTTGCTGTTCCTGGTGTAAGATGCAGGGATGAGGCACCCTCTTCCCAGAGTGCCGGCCCTCTTCCTGGCCTGGACTCGGCAGATCTCACAAGTCTCCATGGTCAGCAGGACAGGTCCACCAGCACTACCCGCTTTTTGCAGCCCAGCAAGCCTCACTCCCTTTGGTCTTGTCTCTCCTGGTGAGAAAACAAGGGGGCCAAGCACCCTGCAGTTTGGAGAGGGAATAGCACGTGTGAGCATGCCAGCTTGCAGCAGAGGGCAGCTTATGCCACTCATCTCTTCTCCATCCTTGAACTGCCTAAACCTCAGTTCTGGTTGTTTCTTCCTTTGCCTGTGAGCACAGGCCTGGATCTGGCTTTCCTTTACTTTCCAGGTGCTATCAAAGTCACAAATCTGTCAGGTCCTGGGGAATGGGAAGTGATTCCACCTTACTGTGACTGTGGGAGATGGCCAGATTAGACCTGGAGATTTGCTTCTGCTCAGAGCCATCTTCCAAGCTTTCCATAATGGAGTCTTTAACGTTGTGTCTGAAAGGTACAGGAAAGTCAGTCCAGATCCTGAGAGAAGCCTGACAGGTTTCTCTTGCTGGGCCCTGTGAATGTCCATGTAACCCCTTAGCTTTCAACAGCAGAAGTCAGATCCTGAATTAGACTGGTTAAATGCAGTCAGTTACTTTGCAGCCCTATTTAAGCCACAGGACTCCTTGCACAAAGCCTTACAGTGAGATCAGGTTGCCTACAGAGTCAAAAACTGCCTTGCAAAAGGTGAAGACAGGGTCCAGCTCAAGGACTGAAAAATGAGCTGGAAAGTCTGCAGTGGCACACCTCCAGCACTGGCACTTTTGGAAGAAGCCAGCACTAACACAGAGGTCGCTTTGCCCAGGAGCAACCATGTCCGGGGCTCCACTTTTTGTAATCACCTCCTGCTTACACAGACCTGAAGCGTGCCCTCAGCTCATCACTGCTCACTTGCAGGACCTGCTAGGCAGCAGGACCCCTTGGTTAGCTCCAGGGCAGCCAAGTGGCAGTGACGTGGCAGAGCGCTCACCGAAGCAGCGATGGCTGAGGACCAGTGAGAGCGTTTGAGGTGGGAAGCCGGGAGGTGAACCTGGATTACCCCTTTTTTTTCCCTGGCCTTTCCGCGCGCCTGACATGCAGCGAAGCAGCTGAAATGAGAAGAGACAGCTCTGACCCGGAGCAGCCGAGGAGCACGTGCGCGTGTGAGAGGCTGCCAGGTCGCAGCTGCCTGCGCTGCGGGCAGCGACCGCGCCGTGCGGCGCCGGCGGCGAGCTGCTGCCTGATGCCAGGGGAGCCAGTGACTCCACCGCCGCTTCTGCGCCAAGCCCTGGGAGGGCAGCCGCAAAGGGGCTTCTCCTCGCTCCAGCATCGTCCCAACAGCTAACACTCACAGCTTCAGGGTAGAAAGGGGACTGACGACGCTCTCTGTCCGAGCAAAGGCACAGGGCGATTTCCATGCTCCTTGGCCCAGGGATTATCTCCTACTTTTTCGCCCTGGGAGGAGTTGTTATTCCTCTGTGGTCTGATCCTCCACCAGCTCCTTCTTGTGTGTTTTCCTTGCTCTTATCTTTATAATCCTCGGCCGCTGGTCTTCAACAGCTATGGTTTGAGATTGGGAGTCTTGCAAGGCTCAAAACTGTTTTAACTCTTTCTTCCCAACAGAAGGCTCGTTTTAAGTTGCCTGTGTGACAGTGCTAATGGTACCCAAACTCCTCTGGACAGCACGTACCCTCTCCTGTCCTCTGTTAGCTTGGCTCCCCCAGCACCTGGGGATGGGTACAAGAGGGCATCTTTTCCACTCTCCCTGTCCTTTTCATTTAGTTTTCTCTTCAGATCTACAGTCCTCCTTTCCCTCACCTTCCCTGCTCTCCCACCTTGTCTACACCCTAGCCCCCTCACCATGGACCGGGTTGTGCCCCATCTTGGCAGCCATTCCCCTCCATGGGGAGCAGGGCCAACACTGAGGCAGGTCTGGAGCAGCAGAGGGGGGTCCCGCTGTCCCTGTGGGGATGATGGGAGGCAGACCCACCGTGCCCAAAGAGAAAGGCTGCCGTGTTTTCTCCCAGCTCCCCCCTGAGCCCCAGCGTCCCTGTCCCCTCAGGCTCAGGTGCCTGGGAGGCAGGCAGCGGTGGTGGCACAAGGGTCTGAGGTCTCACTCTTGATCTAATCAAATCCATGTTTTGTCTTCTGTAACACAATCCTTTAAGGAGCTCATAACCTGGGATGGGATACATTCCTTAGGCAGAAAGGTTATTCCACTGGTGGGGTGGGGGGGGAAGCCATTTTGCAGCAACTATTCTAAATCAGCAGTTAACTGGTAAAACATTTTCTGATTTGTTTAGTTGTTTCCCAAACATCTTGAGGAGGTGGTGTTTCAAGATGAAGTTCTGTTCTGAAAGAGAGAGACATCCAAAGAATGCAAACAAAATGTTATTTTAAACCACAGATACCAACTTTTCTTCAATGCAAATTTTTAATTTGGTCACCAAAGAGAAGAAGCAAAAAATCAGATTTTCACACAGCCTTATTCTATGAAAGGTAAGGTATTAACAGGGGCAAGACAATTCTGTGCAACTCACATCCCCACCTTAGTGCAATTCTTTCTAAAAGCACTCAAGACAGATTAAGCATATGAACACTCACAGCACCTCAAACTGGGAATGCGATTAGTAACTGATTTATGTCTTCTTGTAGCAGGGCAAAGGCAACTTGGGCAGCAAATAAAAGCAGATTCTGTTTGCTAGCTTTATCTGCTCTTCTGCAAACACACTAGCAAGATCTAATAGCAGGGAATTTTAACAGTCTTATGTTCATTAAAATAATAATTTTCTTACCATTTATTACAGATAATTTCACAATCCTCTTAGTCCTGCAACATGGAGAGGGTACACTGCTGACCCCACTGCTCCTTTGTATTGGGATGACATTTTGCTTGGCTCTGCTTCCCATCCTCCTATCTTGCTTGGAGAGACAAAAGTCCTTCCATGGGGGTGTGTGCCTCAAATCACTTTCATTGCCTGTGTATGGACTTCTTCGCTTACTCCTCCCAAGGTCTGGGGTAACATCTAGCCTATAGTACCCATGAGAAAAAGGAGAAGGTGCCACAGTGAGTACACGCTAATCTGACAACATTTTGTATTGTTGAACATATGAAAATGTTTTCAGCATCCTTTTTTAACGTCTTCCTAAAGCACGTAGTATACTGCATAGATTTTGCCTGCACAAGCATACCTGCCTGGATTGGAGAGACTTAGTTACAGCAGGACAATTGCTGTGTGGATGTGATTTGAATTCTTTTGCTGCCAATCATCACAGGCAAAACAATAGGAATAGCATTTGCGTATTGACATCAGGGATTTTGCAGCATAATGCATAATTCAGTCAGTTAGGCGTGTGATATTTCTCTCCTGACACTACTAATTTTTGCCAGCAAGACTCGCCCTCTCACCTTATGATTTGCTTTTAGGCACTGCTTCCATCAGACAGTCCACGAGGATGCAAAGAACATACTAAAGAGCTTACAGTTAAATCAGATCCCACAGAAACAGTCATGCCATGCAATTCCCTTCTACCCCAAACATGTATTTCATAACAGGGAATGGTATTTGTTAGGATTTTTACATTTACCTCTCCACATAAGGTTCCTTTGAAGCTGCTCAGATTTTGGGGGGGGCGGTTTCAAATCCCAGCACACTGGCAGGATATGTGCTTTGCCGATTCGGTGGTCCCCCTTTCAAAAGCATTTGGTTGCTCAACAGGGAAGCATGTTTGTTCAGATGCCCTGGGAGCCCACCCTGGTGTGAACTCACCTGAAAGGAGAGTTTATTTGTCTCCTCTGTTGTGTTTGCCTAGCTCCAGAGATAAGCTATCAAAAGCGGTTTCTTTGCTGGGGGAGGACAGAGAGGAGGAAAGGAAGAGGAGGGGGGAAATCGATACCGGTATCATTTGTCAAAACATTAGGCCAACTGATGCCTTCTGAAGGACTCGGGAATGTAGGCAGGCTATTGAAAGATGTTGTTTTGCAGAACTTGATGATTTCAAATTGAACGAGACACAACTGTGAAATGTGGCAAACAAGGGACTTTCACACACACAAAAAAAACCACCACCGCAAAAAAAACCCCAACCCCCCCCAAACCACCAAAAAAACACCCACTTGTAACTAGGTGAGTGCACAGTGCTTCCCAACTCCTCAACAACCTCACTGGCACCCAGAGCACCTCAGGGACTAAGCTCCACCAAAACCCCAAAATACAAAGACAACAGGACTAGAACACCCCCATTGCTTTTGTAATGCAGTGCCACCGGGAGAACCTGCCTTGCCCTCTGCTCCCCACCAGTCGAGGCTCAGGGGAATTAGGGTATATTACCCCTATATTGTGCCAGCTATCTCTGCTTGCAGGTAACGTGGGGAAGGCTAGGTGATGTGCCCAATGCCGCCTGCCCTCAGGTGCCCACTGCCACTACTTGGTCCCTCAGTTATGACTAGTTCCTTACGCTTCACCTTTACCCCAGGGGGACCAGGGCTACTCCAACATGCTTCACGCAAGGCCAAGTGCCTGTCACCAGCTGTGCTGGATTTGTCCCCCAGACCTGTGAAGGACAAGCTATCCTCTCCCCCGTGCCTCAGCACAGCGAGCCCTGGTCCTGCCTCCAGCACCGGTGCCTTGCCCGCCCCATGCAGCTTGGCTTTGCCTCTCTGATTTAGGGGAGGCGGCACATGCTCTGCTAGCTTCAGTCGCCACGTAGCATACTGTGGCTGACACGAGCAATAAGGGACCAGCCTGAAAGCTAGTGCATTATAAATGATTTATTGGTCTAATAAAGAACCTCAAATTATCTGCCGCCTCCTTCCTTTCTCCCCTCGCCCCAAGGACCGATACAGCTACTGTGCAAACATTTTCTACCTCACATTATGTAATGTCACAGAGAAGAAAAACAAGTATACAGCCCCCCAGAGAGCCAGGCGGCTGGCAGCCCCCCAGTCCCCACCAGCGGCCTGGTAGGCAGCAGCCTCTGACACCGCAGCACAGGCGTCATTGCCACGCAGCTGGGGCAGAAGCAGATCACTCCATGCTCGGTCATGGGAACCATTTTGCTGCTCTTCTCTTCCCATGCATAGCGCCTCTCACCTCCAGCATCCCAGAGGAAATACGAGTGACCTGCCCTCTCCCCGCAGCCTTGACGTTCCCTTCGGGCTGCTGGCAGCCCCGGGGTATCCTCTCCTGCCCAGCCGTGTGGGCCCTGCCTCTTGCCCCACACAGGGATGGGGCTCTCACGGTCAAGGGTTTGTAGCCCTGGAGCCGACAAGAGCTGGCTGAGCTGGAGGGGTGGCCAGGCTGGTAACTGGAAGACCTCATTTATTTTAGGAGTGGAGGACTTTGCCCCCCGAAGTGGGAGCCCTGGTAGCTCATCCAGCCTCCTATTCACCGTCTTTATCTCTAATCCATATACTACTCCATCACCATCTTTTTCACAGAAGTTGATACAAATCTTCGGTTGATAAAGTCTGGGAGCTTGTTATCTACTATTACAGCTGAAGCTTTTTTCTTCAGCTCCTCAGGGACCTTCTGTCCTCTCTGTTTAGCCTAGCCTCCTGCGTGCCCTCATGCCAATTACTCCAGGCAGAGCCCTTTCTCAGGACATGTAGCTATACAAACCACGCTACATGCTGAGAGAGTGCAGAGTCCCTTTCCTGCCCCAGGGAGGAAGCCTGCCCTGTGGTTCAAGCCCACAAGTCCTGCATCTCCTTCCAGCTCACTTGAACAAGTCACAACTTCTCACCATATGCAGAGCGAGAGTAATAAATTAATGTACTTAGATGGCTTGCAGGCATTAACAAGTAACCGTTGCTAAAGGGCTCGCGGAGCCTTGAAAAGTGGCACTGTAGAACTCCAGAATATTATCATCCTCCTCATCATTTGCTATTATCCTGAAGATCATGAGGTTAGATGAGGTGAACTGAAGACAACAAAACAGTCTTAAATATTCAACATCAAATTATTTGAAGTGTGGCAAATTTATAAAAAAAAAAAAAAAAGGATAAAGAAAAGCTACAGTTATATTGTCCTTCCAGGCATTTTAACTTCAGCATGTGACAGGAGCCCCATGACTGCAAGGCTGCCCACCCCTCTCTGCATTCAGGTGGGAGAACAGGAGCTCTCCTGTGTGAGGTGGGCATCCCAGAGCCGCCCGCAGCTCCCAGGATCCTCACCAGGGCTGACAGCTTCCCAGGCACAAACCTGTACCTGAGCCCACAAGGTCTCCTCAAGTCACACTGTGCCAGTGGGACCCAAAAATGCCGTTCACCAGACAGAAAAAAAAGGACTGGGGTGCGATGCAGAGAGCTGGGAACAGAGGGACACCTCTCTGGGGCCTGAATTGCTTGGCCAGGGTAAGAGAACAAAAATTCTGGGAATGGTGTTATAAAAGGCGTATTTTGAGTACTCGCATTCCTCGCAAGGCTCGCCTATTTATAAGTAGAGGGACTTTAGCCCCTGGGGAAAACGAAATAATACTGTTAGGAAACAGGGACCATAGGGAAAGAAGTGACCCAAGGTCTCTGCTGCATGCACTCTGTGGGTGCCCAGGCAGCCTATGGGCAACCACACCGAATTGTCCCAGGGGCTGATAGTCTTCTCTTACCTTTATCCTAAAGGCACACAGCTACACCTCAGCCTGTGGTGGAGCCGAGCACGCAAATTGGGGCTGCCCCTAGGGAGGAAACCCAGTCAAAGAGGAGACTTAAAAGCCTTCACCCTGTTGCCTCTAATAGACACAGCCCTCCCCATCTCGATTACCACACTTGGTGCAAGGGTGTGCACGGGGCGCACCTTGTTTCCAGACATCTTGGTAACAGCAGATCTCTATATATAGTTTGTTTGTGTCTTCATGTGTTTTCTTCATTTGGATGGGAAGATGGCCGAGATACAATTTACCAGTCACACTACATTATGGTTTCTGATGGTACTGATGGGCAGGTCCCAGGAGTGAAATCCCCAGCCTGGGAGCGAGAGAGGACCACAAAAGAGGCCACAGCTGAGCAGCTGGGGGTGAGTCAGAGCAACCCCCCGGGCACATGCTCTTCCCGCCCGTAATGGGAGTCAGCCGAGCCTCAGCAGGGGCATCCTGGCTCACATCTCTCCCTGCCTTCCCAGCCACCCAGCCTTAACCTGCCACCGTGCCACCCCAGCACCTTGGCTCTGCCATGTTGTTGCTCGAGTCCACATGCGCGATACCTCCTTTGCCAGTTATTTGAATGAGTTTCACACCTCATCTTGATTTCAGACTTAAAGGGTCCCGTTTAATCATGTACAATAAAATACAGCAGAAGCCCGCTTCCCTTTGCTGGGAGGCCTCGATGTGATGATTTTGGGTGGTGGTGGTGGAAGATGCAGTTTGATTTTCTAGTTCTCTCCTACCCACTCCCCAAAGCACTTGACTCTCTTCCAGAATGGAGAGACGCTCACATCCACACAGTTTCCAAAACCTCTCCCCCAAGTATCTGAGATAAGAGGGAATCTACACCTCCTCTGCTCCTACATCTCATCTCTTTCGCCAGAGAGATACCAACTCCTACCTCCATCAGCTCATGTGTCATATTTTCAGACACGCTTACTGGTGCTTTCTGTTTGTTGTCCCTCACACTGGAGAAGACTTCCCATAAACATCTGAAAAATTGCCTCCTCCTTCTCCTCTAAATCCCTACTATAGCACACCTGAGGACTGCAAAATACTTCACAAGCCCCAGGCTGCTGCTGTGCTGAGGCTACCACATATCATGCTGACCAGTACAGTCCTCTTGCCTTCTTGCACTTCTTCCTCCTCTGCCTGGAGTCCTCTCTTACTTCTCCCATATACTATGTAGGCACTCCATGGCAGGAAACTTCTTCTCAGGTTTTGATTTTATAGTACCTTGCAGAAATAATCCAGTTTCTTGTTCTGAAATATGAATGGGCTCAAAGGTGCTAGACAAATTCACAGAGGCTGAACCTGTGTGTAGCTATGCCAGCAGAGCATTTAGGCACATCCATTTGCTCAGGAAGCCTTTGAACTGGTTATTGCCCAAAGGTTGGAAGGTTTAGCTGAGGACACATCGCTCTGTTTTTGCCCTCTCCATATGCTCCTTCCCCAAGCATTTCGTATTAGTCCCTGACAGTACACCACAGCTAATGCAGGATGCTGGTTTAGTGGATCCCAGTATGCCCATTTGCATGTTCTTTTAAGTAGGGCTATAACAAACTGCAAGCAAGAAGCCTGATTATTAATAATTGCCTTCACCTGTCCGCTCCCTTCTGTAGTCTTCTGCTGCTCTATACTGAACACATGGAAGAAGGCTGAACTTGCCTAACGCTGTAAGAGTAGATTTCAGTGGCCAAAGGGCAAAGTTTTAGGATACTAGTTTCTCTTAATCTACCCCTTTCTCTCAAGGAGGCACTCAGACTCCACAGCACAATTTCTTATTACTTTATATTTGACAGCCAAGCCAGACCAATGGCTAAAAGCAACAGAGATAAGTAGAATATAAAAATGTTACCAAATAAAAACACTGACCTCTCTATACTCATCAGCTCAGTATAAAAGACTGGGTCTGAAGAGCACAGGATCAGGATCTGGGACTCCAGGGAAGAAAAGGCAGCACGGTGAGATATTTCCACTGACAGTCATAAACTCCTGGAAAATACCTGGGAGGTGGCTCTTCACACGTGACACTACCATCGCCTCCAACCTCAACCAGGTGCTGCGCTAAGCTTCCTTCTGCAAATGCAACCAGCCCAACGAGAGAGACCACGGTGTGGTAGGAGTGCTTGGCCAAAGACCAAGGCGAGCCCGGGTGGCCAGTGTGGGTCACAGCACCCACAGCTCCTGTGCCAGGCTGCATGCTGACTCCAGCCTTCACCTCAGCACCAGAGAGGCCCCCTCAATTCTCCCACGCCCACCCAGCCACCGCTGCCAGCCCTCGCTGTATACCAGCAGCCCCCTTCACATCCCTCGTGAAGAGCTGCCTGTCAAAAACCCCCAGGAATAGAAGATTTTAACCTGAAGCAATTTTAAATGACATCAGCGTGCACTACTGCTCTTTGAACAGGTGCTTCATCACAGGTGGCTTAATTACATCGCATGCCTCTGCCTATGCGCAGGTACCACCGGGAGGCATGTTACCCCCCGGGCTCTCCCCAGACTCCTCTCTGCCGTGGCGGCACAGGGCCATCCATCCACGCATGGTCCCTGGCGCTGGGCTGAGTTATGACCCGGCACCTGCAGAGCAGCCCTGGGAGCCAGCGCAGCGAGCCCTTTGCCCGAAGGCACGGGGGCTCGGCAGCGACCCGCACACCAGCAGATTTACTGCCTGCGGGAGGCAGCTACGCCGGCTAATTGGTCGCCTCCCTGACAGCTCCAGTCTTAATGCTCACGCTTCTTTACATAACCTGGGTGACATGAAACTTGCTATGGCTGGTTTGGGATTGCTAGGGAGCTGGCACAAGTGCTGGTGGTGTTTTATTATTACTGTTATTTATCATTATTTGCATTACAATAGTGCTCTGGGGCCTCTGTTAGGATTAGGACACAGTTGTCCTGGGTGCAGGGAATATTGAGCCGGAGACTCGCAGCTGGGAACAAGGCGTGTGCTTAAACTCCCTTGGAAAAGCGCTGCTATGAATACAAAAGAGTCTCTAGTCCAGTGGGTTTTAGTCTTTCCTACTGCTTTAACATTTCCATTTCTCAACATGGCACCTCCTGAGATCCACCAGCCTTAGAGGCCAAGCAGGAGTGCTTTTATTTCTGATTAACAGAAGATCTTGGCTGTTCCCTCACCACCCCCCGGATTAAAAGGCAGTCCAGAAACCAAGGAGACACCTCATAAAGTCTGCCAGGACCCCCAAACCCAAAGAAGAGCTGCACTCGTGCTCGGGTTGGCAGCGCCTCTCTGCCCTGGCACCGCAGAAGGAAGGCGGTGAGCATGGCTGGTGGGGAACAGCTCTTCTCTTGCAGGTCAGCCCGTGGGCTCCCGGCCAAACTGCTTGGCAATCAGCGTGGCCGTGGGGAAGGAGAAGAGTGTGAAGACAGCGTGGTCTGCCTTGGCGGCTGCCCATCTCCCGAGCCTCCACGTGGGCTGTACGGACAAAAATGAAGCCAGAAGAGCTCGACAGTTGTTCTCATTTCCACAAAGCAAACACCGCAAAGACCCAGGGGCTCCTAAGGCATAATGTGGCAGATACCTAACAGCACATAGCAGCGCCAGGCAACAGCTTAAGAAATGCAGTAATGATTGCCTTGTTACATTATGACCACTTTTTGCTATTTATTCAGCGCCATTAGCATTTGTCAGAGCAAATGGAAACAGGTCACTGTCCCAAGGAATTCAGTCTCTTTCAATTGTGAGGCCATAAAAATTCAAGGTATGGGATGTAGGGATAAGAGCTGAAATCACAGCTGAATGGGGTGAGGAGATCTGGTGTAACGTGAATGTTATTACACACATTAAATCTGACTAGGACATCAGACTGAACACCACTATGCTTCAAACACTGACAAAAGCATCTCTGGTGACCAGGTCTCATTTGGGTCATCATTTCTCCAGCTGTACGCCATTAGAGCCTTCATTTAGTCAGCAGCACTGCCACTCCTCACAGCAGACAGGACCTCAGCTGTGTACAGAGCAGATGAAAGAAACATGTAGCCCCTGTAGGACAACTGCAGCAACAAGCAATTCAGCGTCTGCCTCCCGCCCAAATGCTGAGCCTGGCCAACCCTTGTGAGCTATTAAAAAATCTGCTGAAATTATACCTATGGGAGATAAGGGGCTGAACCCGGCAAAGACTTTCCAGACTGGTTCCCGGTCACAGTCAGACCAACACTTGCAACATGAACGTCCTTGCAGCTGCCCCCGAGCAAACTGAAGTAGTCAGGATCTAGCTAATGGGGTTGGACATTTTGCTTCCCTCTGCACCAAAGCTACCCCATGCACTCTGTCCCCGGCTCTGAGAGTGGGTAACTTCTTCCATGATCAGCTGCCACGGGCAGTGCTCTCAAGACTCTCTTTTTCCTCTTCCACCTGTAGGTCTCCTCCCTACCTTTAGGGCCAGTAAGTGAACACACACCCTACGCAAGAGAAGCTCCACCCAGCTACCCCCATGCTGCACTCCCAGACACATGGTACTAGGTCTGATGTGACTGTATGCCCCTGGATAAAAGATCATTTAAAATGCTCAGTGCTGAAGGGTAGTCAAGTAAAAAGCTTCCCCACTAGGCTCACTCAGCAGTAAATTTATTAGCAATGGGACTTCCTAGCTAACATAGGTGGAAGAGGGCAACTTGCTGGTATATGGGGAGAGACAGGTTTCCACCACTCGATCAGCTGGCAAACCTCAGCGGGGACCGTGCCTCCAGCATTCAACAAGCCTGGCTCAGCATGGAGTAAGTGAATCTTGCTGTATTTAAAGAGATGGTCTCAAGGGTTCCCTTTTAATCTCATCTCTGTTTGCAATTCCCCCTTCTGAGCCTATGAGCAACGTTTCTTTCCCCTTCAAGTGCTACTCTGCTCTGTTCAATTTTCTCTTCATCCCTCCCTGCCCTCTCCTTCCCTCCGCTATCCCCATGCCCATGTTTCTTTAATGGAGCTTGAAATTATAATACGGTGATTCAGCTTCCTTTTATGTCTGCCAAGAGTCAGCGGCGCAAGCCTGGAAATAGGCTGCTGCTCAGCCTGGTCTGCAGCAACCTCTTTCCTCGCACCATGAGGCCGGAGACCTTCCTATCACAGGGAGCAAGGAGAGGAACTTCCCCAGGAGCTCCTGGGGTTGTTGGCCAAGGCCCACTGCACAGTCACGGGACACAACACACCAGGTCCAGAGCATGTCATTCCTTGCTGGGCACATGCATGTGGATTCACCAGAGGGTGTTTGAGCTGAAGAGCCTGGGAGGTGACAGGGGATGTGCCAGCTGGAGTCCCAGTGCTCCGTCCCCTTCCCAAAGCCTCATGCACTGGCTGTGTCAGGGCTGGGACTCACCCAAAGCTGATGCTTAGACCTGTCTCCTGAGAAGCTCTCAGGGCCCCATCAGGGATTGACTTGTAGCTCAAAAATTTGCCTTCTGAAAACTTAGCCTCTGCAGGTGACATGCAGGTTACACACAGGTTACAGCCTACATTTCCTTCTTTGTAGTACAATGGCAGAGCTGCAAAGTCATGAGGACATTTCCTTCTTGTCCCCCAATGCCCGTGGCTGCCCCCCTGACACCTCACTCTCTGCCCTGCCCTGGTCCTCTTTCTTTTGGCTTTCACACCAACAGACACGCAACCCCATGTTTCCCCTTCTCTCTCTTCACCTCCAGGCTGCACCGACCTCACACTCTTATCCCCAGCTTGCCTCCATCCTGTTAACCACTTTCCCTCTCCCACTAGCACTGCACTCTCTATGGAAATAACATTTGCCAAACACCCTCTCTGCCACCATCCCACTCTTCCTCTACTCTTTTCTTTCTTTCCTTCCAAGCAACGTTCTTCCTTCTGAACAGAGAATTTCTTGTGCCACCAACACTTTGCTCCCCTTCATTCACCAGCCTCCAGGTGTTCCAGCTTTCGAGTCACGGTGTTGACACTCTCCTGGAAGAAGGATTGTGCAGTCCAGCTCCAACCAGTAATTCCTGCTTGTCTTCATCCTTTCTAGGGGAGCATGCTGTCTTGGCTTCATTTCGTCACCTTCTTTCCCACCTGCTTCTCTGCTCAGCCCTTTGTCTTGCTTTTCCACTCAGTGCCTGTACTGTCTTACTGCAAATTTGTTCATAACCTACGCTCTAAAACCCCACGACATCTCTTTCCTTTGTACTTTACCCCACTTACCAGACCATATTCTCTCTTGCATCTTCATCCGTTGTCCGTTTCCCTTTCTCAACCCCTTCCACCTCAGCATCCGTGCCATCTTTCCCCCTCCCGCAGGATGTACGGGGGTCTCAGCGCTGCGTCCTGCCCCACTCCTTCCCGAAGCGTGGAGGCGTTGTGCTGGTCTCTGCCTGTGCTCAGTACCGGACGCTCTCATGGCTTGCCAATGGGCAGCGCTACATTCAGATATGCTCCCCTGCCATCCAACACCCCTGTCTCGCCCCAGG
Source organism: Astur gentilis (assembly GCF_929443795.1). NCBI lineage: Eukaryota > Metazoa > Chordata > Aves > Accipitriformes > Accipitridae > Astur > Astur gentilis. The sequence goes on along the minus strand of NC_064900.1, from coordinate 16,372,492 downwards.
ATGAATGTCAGTGATTAGCAATAATGACTTCTGCCAAATTCCCCTTTACTTTCAGTGGCAGTGGTGTCTGTCAGCAGGCAGTTAGCCTTTTCCTCCATGCAGTGAGCAGGAACAAAAAGACATTATATGGATATGTGCGTGCATGAGGTGACCATTACCTTGAGGACTTCTAGAGTCAAACAGCATGAATTTTTATGGCTCGAGCCTGAAAGCTGGGCTGCCTGCTAGCGAACAGGTACACATCCCCTGTGGGTCAGCTGCAGGCGGGGAACCAGCAGCTGCTGAGCTGTGAATTACGAGCGCACATGCAGCAGTAGGGATGTATGGAGTGAATGTATACGTGCTGAGTAGGAAATGTTGTTCAGCAGGCTGGGACCACACGGGGAGTAACAAGCATGTCTGTGGGTACTGTGCCGCTACCCACAGCAGAGACCACTGTGGTGTGCGAGTATGAGCACGTGCCTGGACATGTCTTCTGGCCTTTCAGGTTAATTGATTTAGGAAGTAGTTAGGCTTTTCCTCCATTAGTGAGGCAACCGTTCCTCCCTAGAGCTTACCCAGGGACACTTTCCAGTAACTGTTCAGATAACAATAAATGATGCATGAGCTAAGATACTACGTCAGTAAGGAGAGGTTGCATAATAAACAGGAATTACATGAAGGGAAGGGAAAATAAAATCCCTAATTCAATTCATAAAAGTGAAATTTTCTGTATTAGAAAGCTGGAACCTTTTAAAGAACTGGCCGTTTTGAAGAAGCATCAGTAATCCATCTCACCTATCATTTCTCAGAAATCCTACATAATGGTAGCTCAGCCAAGGCAAGACTTTGCTATTGGCAACATACAGGAAGGTGAGCAGTATCACTCTGGATAGACTCAGAGTCCCATAGCATCCCTGAACACCTCCTGCATGTCAGAAGCCATTGGAGCCCTCTCAGATAGGGAGGGGCACCTGCTGGCAGGGAGGGCAAGAGCTAGTTGTGCCCACATGTAGGGAGAAGCCATTGCCATGGGATGACCAAGATATCCCAAGCCAGGCTCTCTGATCACCAGACTACTCTTGGTCTCCTGTATGTGCCTTGAAGAGGTTAGTTTGCTGTGTGCACTCGGGATTTCCAGGCCTATAGCAGCTGTATCAGAAGCCTGGGTTGTAGCTGAAACCAGCCCAAAATCAACACACAATTACAGAACATGCCCCCATGACGTACCAGAGGCATGGAATGGAAATCCCAGCAGATATGTCTATAGTCGCAGCCTATGTGCCTCTTTGGCTCCCCTTGTACTACACAGCACAGGGAGTAAGGACCACAGTGGTGCACAGAAATCCAGAGATGGGGGTTGATGGTTATGCTACACTAGAAACAGAAAGGTTACATTATCAAAAAGTGCCTTTTATTCCCTCCTTCAGTCTCATGCAGAACCCTTCTTTACAGGGGGACACAAAAGAATGCAGGAAGGGAAAGACATATGCATTTACTAGTCCCTCCAGAGCTGTAATCCTAAAGCCCAGCAGTTCAAAACCCTCACTTCAGATTACTTTAATTGCAGGTAGAGTTGTTTTAATGGAGAGTGTCAAATGGCTGCTGGACATCAAGGTCATGTTTGCATGAGATCAGTGCTCTGCTTTGACTTACTTTCCTTGTTGCAATGCATAAGTTGCTTCACGTGACAGTCTCAACTTCAGCAATCTTGGGGTAATCCATGATGGAGTGACAGCAGGGGTAAAGTGAGTCCCTGTCCCTCAGAAAGCCTGCAGGGCCAGAGACTGAAGAGTCTGCTCAGCCTCTGAGAGATGCTTCTTTCTCATGCAAGCTCAGCTAGCCTGCAAAACAGAAGGAAACCTCCCTGCCACTTATTTCTTACTCCACTTCTTTGCAGCTGCTAAGACAGCCCTGCTCCTGCAGACCTGAGGACATCTGCCAGAGCAATGTCAAGAAGGAATTAATTATGGTGACAATAATTCTCACCACCATCTGGTGGTCAAACCTGCTCAGGAAGAGAGAACATCTCTGTTTTCTCACCTTTCTTTTGCCCCAGGAGAAGCTTCATTTCTGGATAGTTCATGACAGAGTGACAATAAGTGTAGAGCCTGTCCTTGCGCACAGCCCTGCCTCTTCACCCCTTAACATCAGGCTGCTGCTTTCTGGCCCGCTGGGTGCTAAGATTTCTCAACACTCCGCTCAGGAGGAGAGCGAGATCACAGGTAGGCCAGTGGCTCATTCCCTCTTGCAGGGCCTGCCTAGGAGGACTTTGCCTTGCCATTGCACTTGTTGCCTTACTGTTCCTCTCTCCTCCACTGTTGTATCAACACTCCCTCCTGCTATCCTCTTCCAGAAGGAAGTGAGGGAGTCTGGATGGCTTGAACTCCATCACCTCCTCAGCAAGCCTGCAAGAAATCTTCGCTGTGGCCAGGGATGCTCTCCTAGGTCTCTGGTGATGGACTACCCCTGATAACACAGCTGGTCTTTGCCTGAGTAATCCATCTCAGGGAGTGGGGGAGAAATTTCTGGCTGCTTTAGTTGTATGGTGCCAGTGTCTCCTTAAAATCATCCTAAAATTTGGAAGGGCAGGAAGGTTATTCTTCTACTTTGTCACCTTCTGCCACACACTAGGAGGCCCACACTGGTTTTGCTAACCTGCTTTTCTGTGCTCTGGCTAGCCCAAAATCCCCCTTTTAATGTATTCCTCCCTGGTTTCTCATAACCCGCAGCTTGGGGGCTTTCTGAGCAAGAAGGTGTTTTTCTTGTGTTTAATAGCCCTAGGAGGTTTTTTTCCATAAGGTTGTCCAAATGTTTTTTGAACCACATAAACATAAACCCATAGCATACTGTGGCAAGGAGTTCCCCAGGTGAACGGTGCCTTGTATTAGGAATCAATCCCTGTTGCTTCGAACATCCAGCATACTAGCTTCAGCTGGTGCCCCTTTATTCTTTTAGGACAGCAGTTAGGGAATGGATGTTCCTTGCTTGCCCTCTCTGTGCCGCTTCTGATTATATAGACCTCCATCAAAAACTATTCAGCAAATACTCAGCTGAAGAATTCAGCCCTTCTCGGGCAGGGAGAATTGATTTATGCCAACTGAGGTCCTGGCCCTCTGTCCTTACTGAAAATGCAGGATGACCTCTAAAGACTAGGCAAGCTTTGTGAAACGTGTAGCGAAGGTCAGTGTGCGTCTCGAGCATTTTCTGTTCCTGCAACACATACACTGCTACAGTTTTCAGCTCAAAAATTTCTTTTCAAGACAAAACCAGCAAGACACAGCAGGCATGAATCCACTGACCAACAGCTTGTTACAGAAAAATTTGTTCCATGGCATTCAAGGGATGTTTTGAATGAGATGATCAGAGTAGCTCAGGCTTAATACAGCTTTACATCATTAACAGTTAATGTTGAGCCAGAACAGTGGAGTAAGCCGTACTTATTGCTAGTCAGATAGTCTGCAATGGCCAAGGACAAAATAATCACTAAAGGCAAGAGGAGATTAAAGTGAGGTGACAATGTCTGAGTGCTTGTTTTTCTAAAAATTGTAGATTTACTTGGCAGTCCTCACAGCCCGTTTACTCACTAATACTCACAAGAGGAAGGATAACCGTTTTCCCTCACCAACCTGTTTATAGCAAGCCATCTCCTTTCCTTAACCTGAGCGTGAGTGACTGTGGGCACATGAAGCATCAGGCACACATCAGGCAGGGACTGGCCTTCCGCTTCACAGGTGGCACCAGGAGTCCAGGACACGGAGGTTCATTTCCCACCAAGGGCATGACTCCCTAGTCTTCTGCAACCCAAAGGAAAGAGAGAAAGAGCCATAGCGTTGCTCCTAACACAAACCTGCACATAGACAATGTTATTTGGCCTCGAGGTGTCACGGTGAAAATAGGAGATGCTGTGTTATCAATGCTGCAGCTTGCCTTTGCTCTCCAGGGTGGAACCACGAGGCCAGATACTGCCCTCGTCGTGCTCCAACACCACAGCAGAGAAAATCAAGTTCCTGAGGCTAATGGCTTGTGCGAGATAAACCAAGGGCCACTTCCCCTGCTACTGGCTGCTCTGCCATGCGGATACCTATACTGCTAGAGAACAGGTTACCCTGGGTACCACTCTGGAGTTAATTTGCAGTGCCAGCAACAGACAGAGGGTCCCTAACCTGTAGGTGAAACCTGACATGTTTTTTGATTGAAGCAGCCCCTGAGCATGGCAGGTTTTTGTGCTAATGATGACAGCCACACACTTAGACACACACACACACACACACACCCCTTTTCTTGCAACAGTCCTTATTTAAAAAATAAAAAGGAAACCCGAAGAACTCAAAGCCTCCTGATTGTTAGCGCCTGTGCTCCTCACCCACCTCCACAAACCACTACAGTGACCTCCACAGTGACTGGCTGTACTGTGCCTAACCACGTGTGGTCAAGCAGCACGGTTTTGTGCCAGAAGAAAGAGTCAGAAGGGGAAACAGCCCTTCTGCTGCATTTTCAAGCACAGCTTAGCCAGCAAACTACACAAACCTGGGTCTAAGAAATAGCGATGGCACCCTGCAGCATGGCTAACAGCAGGGAATACAGCCAGAGCATCCAGAGTGCAACTGGGGTTTTATCCCTCCAAGCTGGTGAACCCAGGGGTATAGTGAAACTAATCAAGCTGCTTATATCAGAGAGCAGAAACGAAAATCCTACTTGTGAGTGTGGCTGGGGAGGGTGATGAGACATGAACTGCCTCCACCTGGCTTTGTTCACCCCAAGGGATCCGTGTTCCCAAGTCCCCTGTGTAGGGCTGAGATCCTTGCTTATAAACTGCAGGCTGCTCACAACATTTCCTGACGCTGCCCAATGTTTTCAAAGGCCATCTCCAGTTCAGGGCAATTCATCTGCAAGGGATGCATTTATTTTTGAAAGCTACCAAGCAGCTCTCTGCACTGTCACAGGAACAAAAAAACCAAAAAAACCACAACAACAACAACAAAAAATCAGATCTTTAGCATACTTCTAAGTGGCCTTAGAAAGACAGAGCCCACTTTTGGAAATGTGGGCTGTGATGCCAAAAAAGACTGAGGCTCTTGACAGGGATGCAAGGAGATACGCACTCTCCTAGGCAGGTGGGTATTTGGGCTGGATTGGCACTGTCCAATCAGCACTAGAAACAGAAACTCTTGCTTAGTCCCTGCAGTCAAAACACTGGCTTCACACCTCTTGGCCCTGGGACCCTGAGCCCAAGTCAAGTGCAGCTCTCAAAGGCAACATAGACCTAAGTATCTCTAAAAGTAGTAGACAGAACCAGGATTTCTGCATGTACAGGGCATACACCACAATAATTTTTATTTCAAAAGCACAAACCTTTCAAAATATTTTACAGGTGAGATATCCTGTAGCAGGACATTTGTATGTGTCCATGCTTCTGTGACGGTGGTTTGTTCTCCAGCTTTACCTGTTAGGTGATCCTGAGGTGTAACACACCATTGGGCTATGAAGTTAACACACAAGGGATCTCCTTTACATAAGAAGAGTTATACTGAGGCTCCTTTACCCCTTCACCAATGTAAATGGTGAAACTAAAGCACTGCTGTTACCTCTTTCAGCTTTTATCCCTTAATAAGAACCTGAATAGACACTAATTCTGGTATTAGAGTGCTTTTTTTTGGTTTAGCTTATGTAGCTTGTGAAGGGATTTTTGCTAAACTGAAGAAACCCAAACCCTCGGTCACTGGCACCCGGGGATGTAAAAGCTCAGGGCGGGACATGGGTTGCCGGAAGGTAAAACCCCACCTGAGTAGCTACACCTTAGTATCTGGTAAAACTACTGTTACTTAGTTTTGGCACAGGCTTATCCCCCGCAGTTGCATGGTCTCCCATGCCACGCTTAGCCTCTAGTTTGACATATATAAAACCATCCCAGACTTACCTCCTCTAACCCATCTGCCCCTCTCTGTTCCCGTATGCCTCATTCACAGGTAGGGTCCTCTGATCCGGTCCTTGTTGCTGTGGCAGACTTCTTGATGTCTGCTGCTGCTTGGAAGAGCCTCTGGCCTGTTTCACCAAGTGTTCAGCCCTCCTAAAACAATCAACCACCCAAAAAACATTTTTCTCACATGAGTCTATTCTTCCTTTCCTTCACTTTCCAGGGACTTGAACCTACCAGGGACACAGGTGGAGTGAAAGATGCCATACGCACTGAAATACTGGGAAGCCCACGGTGCCCTTGAAGGGCTGGAGAACTAGGAACTCCTGGGCTCCAGCCCTTCACTCACCTCCATCTTTTTGTACCTTTGGGTTGAATGCTCGGATCCCCCATCAGATGCCAACACAGCGACTGAAAGCTCCTTGGTGTTATTGCTATTATTGTTTCACATCGCCCTCCTTGATGGCGCATTAGAACTCATGCTGAACAAATGCCTCCGTGCCTGCCGAAGCTGGCTTTCCCTCCCTGCAGCCCCCTGCCAGCACTGGCTTTCAGGGTGCCAGCTGTCACTCACTCTGCATCCTTCCTGCTGAGACACAGGCGTACCAGTGCAGCAGCAAAGGCACACAGGCAGAAAGACAGAGAAAAGCATTTGGAGAGCTGGAGCGGCACCAAGGGAGCGAGGAATACCAAGCGAGAAGAGCTCTTCAAAGAGGAACATCAAAGCACCAGAGACAGGGAGAGAGCTGGGAATGACAGATCTGGTTTAAAGACACATCTATCTCCCAGCTCTTACTATGTAAATTACTCCTGCTCACTGGCTGCTGCTGTTATGGAGGTAATTACTAATATTTTTTGGAAGCGCCTCCTCTGTGCAAAGACACCAGGCCTTCTGCCCCACTCTTGCAGCGGTGTCGGTGGCAGGGATGTCCCCCACTGCATGGGAGCCATGCTGTCCACAGCGTGTCAGTGCAGCCAGCTCCTCCTCGGGATGGGGCATCTGCACTGGTAAGGGTGGGAGGCCGGCAACCTGCTCTTTGGTTGGCCCATTCTCCATCTGCCCCCACTGGCTTCCAAGACTCTCCACAAGCTTCTCACTGTGCTGTTACCCTCGGTCCTCCCATCCCGTCTGCTCACATTATTGCATCCTCTCCTTCCCGTCCACCTCCATCCCACTCCTCCTTCCACTTCCCACTCCTCATCCTCCTCTTCTGGGGGCTTCTTCACACCCTGGCCCCTTTCCACCTGCCTAGCTGAGTACAAGTCTGGCAGGAAGGTGCCTTATTCCACAGCCTGAACGACATAGTGAGGGGAAACGGATGCTAGCCAAAGCTGGAGTCATCAACATTAAAATAGAGAGGCCGAAGAAACCCTCTGTGCTTTCTCTTGTCAGGTTTACAGCATTTGAATCTCCCAGTTGAAATGGAGGCAGGACATAGCGCCCAGCCCAGGACCAAGGAGGTGGGTATTGCCTTTTGGACTCTCTCAGTCAGCCTGTTCACCCAAGCCAGAGCTTCTTTCTTTCAGAGGAGAGCTGAGCATTTTGCTAATGTCACTGCTTTGAAGCGAGCCAAGCCAAAGCTGTTCACCAAAGACCTCCCCTTTCCCTCTCAAGAAGACCTGACTCCAAGGCCAACCACATATGCCCTCATTAAGTCCCCCCTTTCTCTCCACTCACTCATTTACCCTGTCTCAGCTCTGGTGCCTTTACTGAAAACTGGATGCCTTCTCCCTTCCTCACAAGGGCATGTCCCTATGGTCCCTTTGACCTCTTCCACATCTCAAACACCCCCAGGCTCAGCATAAACTCTTCTCCCCATCCCTCCTCCTCCCGTTGCCCTTCACTGACTTTCCCAACCTAGGAAGTGCAAAGCACAAATATGAGTTAGAGGAGAAAAGCAAATTAATATCTGGGGAGGGTGGGAGGCAGGGGGTTACTGCAGGAGGAGGTGGGAGGACACAAGTCTACTTGTCTCTGGGAGTCTTCCCCACCCTTGATAAAAAAATCAGGGATAATGGCTCACCCCAATCCCCATGGGAAGTATTGAGCTTGGATGCACCGCCCTCCCAAAGGTTACGATGTAATACATTTTCTTCCCTAGCTTCATCCAGCTCCGTGGAGGGAACGAGGTCCTGAAATTCACCTTAAGTGCTGAAAATGAGCGTGAGAAATTGCAGCCCAAAGGGTCAATTTTCCAGAAATATCTAAGTACCCAGGAACAGGGGCTCAAAATGAAAGTGTCTCTCAAGCCATCTCTTTCCTTCACCGCTGTGGTGTGATAATAAGGTGCTTTTTATGTAAGTGACCTATTTTCCAGGGAAGCCAGTTCTCCGAGTGGGGAATTGGAAAATGACTAGTGCAGCAGTTTCATACTTTAATATGTTTTCGTCCTCCGCAAGCAACAAGCAGCTACTGTACCCAGAGGACAGAGGAACTGTCTGCTCTCATCAGGGATGCTCCCTGGTGCCCAGCCCAGACAGGAGGCAAGCCCACGCCGTGTGCTGGGCAAGCCCCTGCCAGGCAGAGCTTTCCCCTCGTACCTGCTGACGGAAAAGACTTTCCTCCCTTTCCAGCCCATCTTGGCTATTTTTCTGTAAAAGCCGCTAACGTGAGGCTGGGGGAAGAAACCGAGGAGCCAGAAAGTTGCATGGAGGGGGAATGGTGAGGTGGCTGTGGGCTTTGGGACGAGTTGGGAAAGGGGTCACAGCTGGGCGAGCCCTGGCTGCCCACTGTCAGCGGAGCAATGTGGCAGGGAGGGTGGCCAGGGATGCTCTATGTAAAATGAGGGGGGGGGGGGCTGAAATAGGATGCAGGTATGGACACCCCTGTAGAAGGCTGAGCACTGAAAAGGCACTGCCCACTGGGAGGCAAGTAGGTGTGCTCTGAATTTGATGTAAGCCCAGAGCATGGCTTTAGGGCACAAAAGTGGTTGCTTCCCCAACTCAAGAACAGCAGTTCCTCAAGAATCAAACCCAACTCGTTGCCCTCGTCTCCCAGCAGTCTTGTGTGACATGAGGGCCACCAGAGACCAGAAATCAGCCCTTATATGTCCCATCTCCTAACTAAAAACTGCAATAGTCAGAACACTGCCTGTGAACCTGGGTAGTACAACCAGATGATGCTCACAGGGAAGATGAAGCCAAACTTCCGAGACATGAGAAGCCTTGTTAAGGCTTGGGTCCATCCCATAACTGTTAGCAAGAAGGGAAGTATAAAGGGGAGGGACTGGTACAAAGCCTCTGTGCTAAACGCCTGCAGTTCACTCCTACGGTGATCCCGGCTGTGGGATAGCTGCTACTGTGTCCCCACACTTCCCCGTGCGGTGCCTCTGCCCCCGATGCTTTGGCAAGCAAAGCGGAACCCCTCCACTTAGGGCAGGCCTTGCACAAGGGAAGAGGTAGCGGTGGTCCCCCAGCACCACCCACCACCCCAGCATCACTCCCTATGGCTGTCGGAGAGGTGTGAACCCCCCCAAGATGAGGCTTGACCTTCCTTTGCCACTTGCCTTGTGCAACCCCTGTGGGTCTGTGCCCACTTCTGGCAGGTCGGCACGGGAGCAGCAGGTGACATGGCAGCCTGCTCCTTCCCACCACATCGGCCAGGCAGGAGAGTGCAATCAGATTTTGCCCAGCAGTGAAATAGTGTCAGCATTGTAATTCAGTGTACCCCAAGGAGAAGGGGGAGAAGTACGTGTCTCTCCCACAGGAGCTCCCTTCATATTCAGGCACGTGGCACCACAGCAGTAACATCCCGCTCACATGCTAAGGGTTCTCCCTTTGCTAAAAAACTCACATTTTTAAAAATTAAAAGCCGTGATTCTGGCATGAGAGATGCATTCACCAGGGACAAGTTTTAGCTCACCAAGCTGCTGTGAATCAGTAGACCCCTTTGCCCCAAGGCATCAAGAGAGATTAAAAACCATTAGTACACTAGAAAGACAACAGTGGTTTAATCAAAACATCTTGGGAGCAGCTTATGAATACTGTTAGCAGGCAGTATTTTCTAGTGTATTTGTCTCTCATTAAGAGCCTAACTTAAGCAGCTTCCTTTTGATTTTTTGCTTTCTCAGACTTGAATTTGGTCTAATTGCTAGCGCACAGGCCTGGCTGGCCACTCGCCGCCTTCTGCAGTTCAGCATTCCTGATTTTTAGCCAGGATGCTGATTGCGGCCCCCTTTGTTTACTGTTTTCCTTCCCCTGGTATTTGCAATTCTAAATAAGTTGAATATTTATTACAAGCTCATCATTTTGCACCGAGGACTGAGCTCCCCCCAACATGCACACCCAGACAGGCTTCTTGGGGTGAGGGGCGCCTTCCTCCTCCCTGCCGTGGCCCCACAGGCAGTCCCCTGGATTCACAGAGGGGGAAAAAGCATTTGTCCGAAAGAGAGGGCCGAAACTGCACTCACTGCACGAGCCCCAGCAGGTTCTGTGGGGCTGGCCCCTTCCCGCCTGGTTCTGACCAGCTGCCACCCCAGAGGTCTCGTGTCCCACCACTGACGTAAGGTGCAAGCAGGCACGTAGGGCCGGGGGCTGCTCCCTGCAGCCGCAGAGGGCACAGCACCACTGCTGGGCTTGGTAGAGCCAGCTGCTGTGGCAGGGTGTCCAAAAATATAGGGCCTTGCTGCCATCACACAGGGGAGGAGAGTCTGCAACAGTCTGTGGACTGAAGGAGGCTATTGCTGGAGAAAAAGACCCTTCATTTCCAGCGCTAGGGTAAGGGCTGCCTTTGCTCGCTGGCCAAACGCTTGCTGCCGGCCTCTCCTCCTGGCTGAACTGATGACAGCGGGCAGCACCGTGCGCAGGCTGGGAAGCGCCATGCTGGGACTATCTGAGAAACAGGGGCAGGTAGGAAGGGGTAAGGCTGATGCGATAAGGGACAGCTTCACAGGGGAACAAGGCTGGGAAATCCTAACTGCTGGGCTGCCTCTTCCCTTGTCCACTGTGCGCGGCTGCAGAGAACAGCCCTGCTGCTGTGCTGCAGCTTTCCAGTACGGCCATGCATGGAGAAAACGGCAGCCTAAAAGGAAGCTGCTACAAGCAGCATCCAGCAAGGTGGTACCCACTCTTGCGCCATGCACCAGCTGATGGGTACCTGATCTGTGCCCTTCTCCCTCTCACCTTCCCCGCATCTGACAACTGCAGAGAGGCATCCTTTTGCACAACTAGCACAGAGCGCGTCTAAACCTGTGTCGTGGGAGGTTATCCTTACAGGGTGCAAGTGACCTTCCTCCGGTCCCTCGTGTGTCTACAAGAAAGTGCACAAGCAAAAACTTCATAATGAAAATATCTCTTCTTCTATAGGATCAACAACAAAAGAAACCTCCCCTTCCTGAACAAAAAATAATGAACCAACCTTCCTCCTAACTCTCCAAAGAAAAGTAAACAGCATTCAGAGTAAAGTAGCTGAAAATGGAACAGCATACCCTTTTGTCATCCTTTTTTCTGACAAAATTGCCACGATTTTCACACCACTAGGTTAATATACACCATCTAGCAATCTTTTTTTTTTTTTTTAAATAACCCAATCATGGAGAAGCTTCCATCATTTCCCCAAGATGCCGTTTTCAGCCCTGATCTCACCACTAAGAAATTCTCCTGTTCTTTAGCCTACATGTTGTTATGCTTTATTTCATGGCTCTAGTTAGTCCACCTGCCACATGTCCAACACACCATCAGAGGGCTACTCAGTTATAGCGCCTTGACATGCCGCTGTGTGACTTCCGTGAAATATAGGGCGGAAATTTAATCTACGTGCCTGTAGCCCAAAGCTATTAAGACCAGGCTGTAGATTTATAACAACACACTTTTTCTCCTTGTCACTGGTGCAAGGACACAGCGGCTGTACCTGCGCTGCTGTGACCTCCAAGTTGTTGCTTGCCCATGCCGCCTGCCTGCCTGCTGAGTGCTGGCCGGGACGGCTTTGCGTTCACTCGGCTGGGATGCAGGAGAAGCAGCGAGGGTGGAGGAACCCTTGTAGGTGCCACCTATGCACCAGCAGGCCTGTCCTATCTCCCCACGCAGAGGTATTGGAGCAACAGGACAGCCAGGGGTCCATCCCTGACAGAGAGCAGGCACAGAGGAATTTGCGGTCAGGCTGCCCCAAACAGGGACAGCACAGGGGTCATGTCTTGGGTGACACCAGCACCAAGTGTCAATACAGTCACGCAGATGGTTGCGTGCTTTGGGTGACTAACAGCATGAAGGGTTCACACCAACCTTCCTTCCCTGCCGAAAGACTCACCAAGCTGAACACTTATCTCTCCAGACATGTCCCAGCTGCATATCTCCATCCTCCTTAAAGTCCATGAGAGGTTTGAGTGTCACTGCAATAGACATGAACAGCGCACGTTGCGGCACCCCAGCAAATGGTGAATGTAGAGGGAAATCACACCTCTGACTCTGCTCTGCTTGTCAAAGAGGCTCTGGATATTCAAGGCTCTCAGGATGAGCTGGGCAACCTGCTCCCATCACCTGAGCCACAGGTGCCCTTTTCCTGCACCTTCCAGCCTGGCATGCTGTGGGAGAGACTGATCACTGCACAGAAAACCTCAGTTATCGTATTCATCAAGTTATAGCACACCTTCCGGCTCCTTCCCTGGATCTCATTTTAGGAAGTCCTCAAAATCCAGATATGGGTAAGTCCCTGGGTAATAGTAATGCTTCTGAGGTGTTTATACTTTCAGCCAGAAATCAGACAAACTTCTCTGAAGGAAGTTGCCTTTGTACCAAGTTGCATTTTCCCATCTCCAAGGAGCCATGCAATGGGCAGGAATTCAATCATCCAGAACTCGAGCACCTTGAGGCTGTGAGTCAGGGCGCACAGAAGTTACTGTGTAGTAGGGAAGAGAGGATGTTGCATGTGTCCAAAACACTTTTAATGAATGCCAATATGGAAGATCAGGACCTGGAGCGGTGGATCCCAGATTACAGTGCATGCCTCGGCACTCACAAAACCCACTCAGAGTGGCTTGTAGGGCATGGCATGCCATTGCCTGGCCTGTACATCCCAGGCGCACTGCACAAGGTAGCACTGGCTTTGCTGATGAGCCTAAACTGCTTGCAAACCTCTACTGGCTGGGATTAGCCGCCCCTGACTCACAGCACAAAGCATTTTGTCTAAGAATTAGGGGCAGCATGGGGAATTTCCAAACACATGCAAGAGCCCAGCTCCTTGGAGGCACCGTCTAATCTGCACACTTGGCTGCAGCCCTGGCGCTGCTGGGGCAACTCCACCCTGCAGACCGCTTCTCCTAATGAGCAAAGCCTTCTGCATGTTTCACAGATCTGCCACATATAAACAAGTAGGTCATTCCTGTAATCTCTTCAACTGGGTATTAAAAAGCTTGCCCAAATTTAAGTTTGGGGTGTGTCAGCCTTATTACTCCCAAAGGCTTCTGTTGTGTCTGGCAGAGCCAACACCAAGGCTGCTGAGGTTAATGAGAGCATTTCCAATGGCTGATGAGCACCCTGCATCATGGTTTCTGAGAGTCTCTGGCCAAAATGCACCTGCAACAGAGCCCAGCTGCCCCAGTCCCAAACCAGGGACTGGTGAGCTGGGGACTGGACAAACAGGCTGCTTTTTTTCCAAGCACAGAGCGCTTTGAGTCCACAATGAGGGACTCCCAGGCTGCTGCCACGAAGACAGAGAATTTTCTGAAAGAAATACTGCCTGGCATTTAGCTGCAAAGGCCCTGATTTTATCAGAGAATATAGATGTGTGTGAGTGCGTGGTGAGCGATGGCGGGTGAGAGCGAGAGGACACTTTGTTAGCAGCCCAGCCTCTGGAAACCAGAGCCCATAAGGGAGCTGAGTCCAGCTCAATATTGCACAGCAAATTGAGGGTGCTTGTTGCACACAATGCAATAATTGTATCTGGGTCTAAATGAACTCAGCGATCACTCCAGGATATAGTTATTATTATGGTTAACGGGAAGCTAACACCAGTTACTGCTCCGAAATGTGCTCTTTCCTTGTCTCTTGATTGGATACCATCACTCTCTTGCTCCTAACAGTGATTGTTTTCCGCAGCCTCCATCCATTTTCCTTGCAACAAATACAGCTGCCTTGGTTTTGACTCCTTCCTCCTTGCATTGGTCTAGCTCGCATTTCTCTCCCTCTGTCCCACAGGCACCCATAGCCTCCAAAACGTGAAAACCAGGCCAAAAAACAAAGCCGTAAATTTTCACCAGGCAAATGTACATCCAGATGCTGTCACTCAAACACAGGGGACATCACACCACCGTGGGAATATGCCACTGGTCAAAACCCATTTACAAACCAGCAAGAGCTTATATCCAAAGAATGAGCTCAGAACAGTTTTCCCAACATAAATTCCTTGCTCTGGCACTTGAAATGATACTACCATGTGATTGCCGATTGTCATTTACTGACAAGAGTCCAGAGATTTGCCTGCTCTACCATTCTTCCCCAGCATCTAGGTCAGTATTAATGTCACGCCTTACCAAAGAGGAAGGCAGAGCCCCAGAGCTCAGTGGCTTTCTGGGGGATGCAGAACAAGTTGGTTTTGCAAACCCGGGCCCTTACTTTCCCCAAATGCAAAGCCTGCCTTTCTACTTTTGAATGTGCACTTTCAAACGCGGCATCTCTCTTAAGGAAAAGACAGTTAAAGATTTCAGAAAACAACAGGAAATGCTTTTCATGCTCTGGCTGAGATTCTCCTCTGAGGTACACACTGACCTTGGCTTCACCTTAAATAGTATATACATTTCCGTAAATGTTGCTGTTCATCTCAGCGGTGCAGATAGCTGCTTAAAGAGCTGTTGGCCGGTTTTGCTCCATTAGGAAGCAACACCAGCATGGCTGACGAGAGCCTAGGAGGTGGATGGGCTCTTCGGCTGGTGACGGCTCCCGCTCTCCTCCTTGCAGGTGCAGGTGGAGCTGGCGTGAGGCCCACCTCCACAGAAAGGGACCTGCCTCGGGCATTCGCTCGCATGGCTCACAGGCAGAGAGCGATTTAGGACACGGACACCCCCCCGACTCTGAGGCTGGAGGAGAGAAAGGCAAGGAGAACCCAGACCTATCATCATCGACCTACATACCGGGTCTGCTGTCCCTGGACCCTGCTCCGCACTCTCCCTGCGAGCGCGAGAAAGCCAGCAGGGAGCAGGGAGTACGGGAGGACAGCCACCCTTCCTGCCCCTCCGCCAGCGGCCCGCTCCACACACGCGTTCAGGGAGCACCCACGCGCGTTCGGGGTGCATGGAGAAAGAGAGCACGTTTCCCCACCATTTCAGCCGCAGGTAGGCGGGTGCCCAGGCGGGTCCTCTCGGAGCCCGCACGGCTGGGATGCTGCAGCGGACCAGGCCGTGCAGCTGCCTTAGCCGCGAAGCGCTGCTGAGCCCTTCACGAAAGCACCAACTCTTTCTCCGTGTCTCCAGCGCGGAAATTACGGGCAAAACTAACAGCCCCGTGTGCTGGAGCAGCTCAGGGCGCAGGGCCAGCAGCCGCTGTGCTGGCAGGGCCGCCGGCCGGGGCTGCCCGTGGAGGACCCGCGGCTCGTCCACGGCCGGCCTCGCCACTGACAGTGCCTCAACGCCCTCTCTTGGCAGCTGCATTTGCATTTCCACCGTTTCAGCTCCTCCGCCTGTGGGAACCAGCGGCTCTTACTGTCAGAGGCGGGCAGGGAGGCTTGCCGGCACCAGCGGCGAGGACCACGGAGGAGAGAAACGAATACAAAAGCAGCCAGGCAGAGGGTGGGAAGATGCGGGGGCCTCTTCTGACAGCTGATGGCTAAGCGTCGCTAACAAAGAGAAGAGGACGTGGACCTGCGTTTTCCCCTCCTCTGCGCGTGGGACAGGCCGCTTACACTCCTAAGTGGACACCCCCCAGCAGCAGGCAGAGGAGCTGTGCGGCGGGCGCTCGATAGCGAAGGATTAGACCCTCGCAGCTGGCTAGGGAGCCTCTGAGGAAAATGTTGAGAAAGGGGAAGGACTCTTGTTCATTCCGAAGTCAGCAAAGGCTTTCATAAGCTGCTTCCCCTGTAAAGCAGGGCCAGCGCACCGTGGTACCGGCTGACGCTTACCCCGCCGGAACGGTCTGCGTGCTGCAGTTAAAACCCCAGGCTGTCCAAGCAAAGCCCTGCTACCACTCAGGCTGGGACCTGCTGGCGACTGGATCGAGAGCTGTACGGCAGCTCGCTGGTGGCTGGGTTTCCATCAGAGGTTTATCCTGGGCAGTTTTTACACAGGAGCTACCCCAGGCTTGCAAGGGATACCACAAATTAAAGTAACTTGGGTCATCAGCTCGCTCTGTCTGCTGGTGAGACAACCCCATAGCGCCAGCCGACCAAGTTAATCAAGGAATGCTTAGGGGACCAAACGATTTGCACCAGTGCGATTTGTCTGACCGCACGGGATAGATATGCCGTCAGCCTGTTTGCCCAAGGAGGCCGAAAGGAGCCAGGCAGCCATGGCTGGAAAAGCCCAAGTGCAGAGTGAGGCAGAGAGAGAAAAAGAATGGAGAAAAGGCGTCGAGTTGACAGATGAGGCTTTTGACAGCAGGGAAAGCAATCGCTGCGTGAGCTACATGTACCTCTCGGCATCACTGCAAGGCTTAATTAATCAATAAGGGCCCTGGGAAGTTCAGGTGCTACAGGAGAGCAAGGCGATGGCAGCGATCCTGCAACCACCACCACGTGCAACGTGAGCTGCCCTGGGAGGGGGAAGGGAGAGAAAAAGATTCATCTTATTTAGATCGGAGTGATCCCAATGGGCTTGACTGGCGCAGGAAGAGGAATTGCACCTCTATACCTCTACTTCGGGAATCTTCTTTATCGGTCCGTTTTGGGTACAAATAAGAGTAGAGAGATCGTTTTGACAGTGGCAATGAGATTGCTCAGAAAATGGACCTGTGAAAATTGATTTCTGAGCTCACTGTTAGGGGTGGAAAAAAAGAATAATTTCAGGTTGTCCAGAAATGCAGATTTTCCAGTTTGCTTGCTGACACCTACCATGGATAAAATAAACACTGTGGGTTGGCTAAATCCTTGCTTTTGATACAAAAATTCAGTGCCATTTACTTCATTTTCAGGGCTTGTGTTTTGCTTTATGCTTTTTAAAAAAAATCGTATTTCACAACAGAACATTATTTCAAAATGAAAAAGTGAAATGTTTTGTTTAGAAACTGTGGGAATAAAACATTTAGATTGAAAAAAAGCCACCCTCCATTATTTAAGCCCAAACTATTTGTCGAACTTGGCATGCATTTGCAAATGGATTCAGTTGCCCTGAAAATTGAGGGGTTTTTTTCCTTGCTGATAGCTGCTTCAGGGGGCGGAGAGAAAATAGCCTATTTCTGCCTTGGAGTTCATTTGTTCTTGAAACTCTTTAACGCAGCTGGAGTCAGAAATGTTCATCTTCACTGTGGGAATGACCAGGCTGCGAAATCAGCCTGGAGGCAAGGGGTGACAAAGGTGCATCTCCCCGATGTGGCTCCTTGCACTACACTCTAGCACGGGGAGGGCTGCAGCCCCTGCTTTTGCTCCAGTGTCCTAACATCCCAGGACATTGCAGAATTTGGGACTGCACATGGAGACCTGTCGGAAAAGCCTCTGGGGAGCTGGAGCTCCCTGGCAATGCTGTTTTGCCACAAGCGTTGCAGAAACATGCTGTTTCCAAACAGAATATCTCATCAGATCTCGCCTCAGCACAGAATATCTCATCAGAGCTTGCCTTGGCACAGGCCCCCTGTACAACACCATAGTACTCAGCTGGGCAGCTTTTGTCAGGAGGAGCAGCAGCAAAGTGTGAAACACGGCTGCAGGGTATGGCGATGCAATCCCCCTGCCCCAATACCCCTTCCTACCGGGAGGGCGGCAGGGCAGCACCTCTCTTTATGGAAATGGTCTTCAGCACTTATCCAACGTTTCTGCTGTTTATCCTACTTTTGCACTTCTAATTAAGCTCCTTATTAAAGCAATTAATTCTCCAAACACAAAACGGCAGCAAGTGAAAATTATTACCCACCAAAGGCTGTTTGGTGGAGTGTGGTAAATGAGTCGCAGAGCACTGTAGCTTAATCCTGGTCCCCACGGATAAGGACTGTTGCAAGAAAGCCTTCCCCCACTGCTGGAGGTTTTTTTTTTTCTTTTTCTGGGGCTCAGCAGAGGACAAGGGCAAAGAGAAGCACAGAGACCTTCCTCCCCTGGGAGCAGTGCTATGGGAGCCTCCAAACCTCATCCCTGACAACGCAGCATGGGCATCCTCTTATTTTGTGAAGTGCTGTGTACATTAGGCTTTAATAACAAGGTCAAGATTTGGGGCTGCAAGGCCTGCTCTTCTACACTAGCATAAGGGCCATGCCAAAATAAGACAGGAGGCCATTCCTCCTTCCAGAAGCCATCTTTTCCTCTCCACACCTTTCTCACCCCAGGCTGTCAACTCTCCTAGACCTCACCCTGGGGATAGCTGCGAAGAAGTAAATCTTCTTCTTTTGCTATTTAGATGTGATTACCTTTTACAGCATAAGGAATCTTCCTACAAATCTACCATTCCCAAAGGCAGGCTCTGATAACCCTACCCTTAATTCTGGTCTCCTCCAAAGGAAAAGAGGTGGGGAAGAAACAGCAACACAAGAAGGATGAGAAGTAGCTGGGGCTGATAAGCAACCCATCTACCCATCTAGCACAAGGAGGAAGTTCCCCTGTACTCTGACTGCCCTGCTTAGAGCATCCTGTGAGTTGCCTGAACAGCAGGGCAGTGAGAAACATTTATAATATGGCAAGTGACAAATGTAATAAAACTCCTTTTCGCATACTCACCCTGTTGATACCCATTGTGCGGTATTCAGAGTACCTGCTCTTTTGGGGGGCAGACCCACTTGACCAGCTAAAGCTTTTTTTCTCACCCTTGAGCATCTTCCTACGCACTCCAGACCTGCTGGAGTGGGCAAGGCACCTTTCCAAGCACCCACAGCAAACATTTGGCAACGACAGTACCTATCAACAAAACCGAAAGAGGATGAACTCCGACACCAGTAAGCCAAAAGCAGTGTGACTTATCTTGTCACAGCCCCACTGCTGCACCAGCTCTGGCTCAGGCGCTGTCCCATGGAGAGGGGTGGATGCCATGTGAGATGGCCAGCAAGCAAGCCCTTGCACCAGCCCAAGGGTGCTATTTTAATTATCGGGCATACAGGGAGCGCCCTCCAGACCACTGCAGGAAAAGAGTGCCTTCTGCCAGGAGGGAGCCATTGCTCTCTCTGTGCAAGAGCAGAATAGAATAGAATATTTCAGTTGAAAGGGACCTATGACAATCATCTAGTTCAACTGCCTGACCAATTCAGGGCTGACCAAAAGTTAAAGCACTTTATTAAGGGCATTGTCCAAATGCCTCTTAAACACTGACAGGCTGGGGGCATCGGCCATCTCCCTAGGAAGCCAGTTCCAGTGTTTGACCACCTTCTCAGTAAAGGAATGCTTCCTAATGTCTGGTCTAAACCTCCCCTGGTGCAGCTTTAAACCATCAGCCGGCACGTGCTTTGCCCTCAATCAGACTGCAACCCCAAATACCCTTTAGCTTGATCGCAGGCTGCTGGAGAGGTCAGGGTTTTTTAAAAAAGGGCTGGGGTACTGCCACACCCAGCACCCACAGCTGAGGTAGGGACTCCTTTGTCCTACCTAACTAACCTTGAGCGGTCAGTATTTCATAGCATTTCCCCCTTTCCTGCTTTTACCCCAAAAGCAAACAGAGAGCACTGCCCTTACCCCTCATCACAGCACTGCACAGCACTGCACAGCACCACGGCCCAGCCCAGCCACGCTGCCACCGTGCCAGCAGAACATAGATAAAGGGGACACATCTCCAGAGATTAACAGGCTCCCTGGCCAGTCAGGAGCAGGTACAGCCCCTAAACCCTGTGCAAAAAGCCCTGGAAAGACCCTGCCAGCCCGTGAAATTCTCCTCTGGATTTCTGTTGTCTGAACACCGCCATTCAGAAGGAAACCGGGCTGACACGTGGCTAGTGTGGCACGGGGAGACAGCAACGTGTGACAGACTGTGACACGTGCTCCCTGGAAATGGCCCTGCCTCTTGTCCCAAGCACAGAAACAATACATCTTTATTCATTTTTATGGCCATTTCTGGGTGCAAGCTGTGAAGCGGTGGTGCAAGGGAAAGGCTGCAGAGGAGCAGGCTGCAGCAGGGCCAAGCGGGTGTCCAACCTCCAGCATCCCTCACCAGGTGTTCGTCTCATGCATCAGCTGGAGGATTGCGAGGGGGAGCTAAGCCACAGAGAGACTGCCTGCTACTAATAGTGTTGCTGCTGTTCATTTGCATTTGAGAGCAAAAAAACCTGGTCTGCTGCTTCTTCTAGTCACATGCTTTGGACTCCCCGGGCAAAGATGAGATGGGCAAGTCTCAGTGGATCTGTAGAAGGGAAGCCTGTCAGGCAGCTGTGGCTAAAGCACGGTGAAGGGGAGGATTTGCAAAGCATTGAAAACTTGTTGAAACCTGTCCAATCTATGGCCATTTGCATCAGCCTGTCATACGCTGGTATCAACCTCCAGCCACTGCAAGCAAAAGCAGGAGGAAGGTGCCAAGCCCTGGTGCCCTGGCAGCCCCCCACCCCGTGCCATGATGCTGAGGTGACACAAGCCAGCTCACAGGCAGAGTCATTCGTTAAGTTTCCTACTGGCACCCCGTGCAGCCGGGGGGGGGGGGTCCAGCCGAGACCACGCACCACCGACGGCTGGCAGATGCAGTCAGCTCTTTCTTGGCTCGCAGGGGCCCCTTTCTCTCGGAGAGGGGTGTGGGCACGCTTCACGGGGCCAGCGCAGAGGAGCGCGGTCCCTGCCAGCACTGTACGTGCAGGAAAAGGGCTTTGCTCTCCTTCCATGCCTGCAGATACTGCAGTCGCTAAACTTGCAGACAGAATAGGACAAAATGCCCCCAAACCACACAGACATTCTCTCCTGTCTCTTGGGTTTAACTGTAGCAGCCGCAGCTCCAGCTTTCCATACATGGCTCTAGCCAAACCAGCCCTCTTACACATCCTCCAGACTTTTTTCTTGCACGACACCAAGCAGATGAACTTCTCAGAAATGCTTAGCGAGTGTTTAGTTCCCCCAGTGCTGACTGTGGCATTTCAGGGACCCCTTTTCCGCTGAGGTTTGAGTGACCTCCCAGTGACTTGCTTTCTCACGCCAGGCAGAGGCAGAGCACAGCAGCAGGGGACCTGCCTCTCTCGGGTGCCCCAGAAGTTCTGGGTCCCACCTGCCCCTGGCTGCCAGGGGCTCCCTGCTGCCCGCAGGAAACCTCCTGCCTGTCTGGCAGAGGCAGAGCACCAAGCTCTCTGCACCATCGTGACAGGCCCTCAGCACGCACCACGTGTGTCCTTGAGCAGAAAGCTGGCAGCTCCTGACTTGGCATCAGTCCAGGGTCCTCTCCAATTTTGGTGGAATTCGGGAGGTCGATGACAGCCAAGGGACTGCCCTGTTGGATGTACCAGTGCTGGGGAACATGCTCCATGCCTTTCACTGCCAAACAGACGACCCCTTTCTAAGGCTGCCACCAGAGAGGCCAGTGCTGGGTAAAACCTCCTTCAGCCAAATAATCCCACTCATCTCTCTGTCAGGAGGGGACAGATAGCAGCAAAACACTTTGGGATGTCAGCCAGGCGCTGTCGTACAGCAAACAGCTGGCTGGCTCTGCCCAGTGACAAAAACGTGGCAGCCTCAGTACGAGGAGCAGGAGAATGCGGCGTAAGCTGAGTGCCAAGCATTGCTTGGTCCTTGGTGTTTGGGGGGAGGAGGACCGTGCTCTTCCAGGTGCTGCTGCACCGCAGAGCGGGAGGCGGATTGGAGCAGTGCCTAGCTGTATCCCTGAGAGCGGAGTCACATCAGCAGTGAGGCAACTCCATTCCTCCCTCCCTCCTCCCCCGCCACGGCACTGACAAGCCTTGCAGAGAAGCAGGCAGCCCTTGTGAGAATAGTCAGGAGAGATTCAGGCAGTGCTCGCGGGGGGGTCAAGCCATTTAATGAGAAAGTCAGCCTGGGCATTAGCTCCTGTACAAAAAACCCAGTGGAAATACCAGTTGTGGTTTAACCCCAGCCAGCAACTAAGCACCATGAAGCTGCTCACTCACTTCCTCCCCACCCAGTGGGATGGGGGAGAGAATTGAAAAAAAGTAGAACTCGTGGGTTGAGATAAAGACAGTTAAATAGGACAGAAAGGAAGAAAATTATAATAAGAATAACAATACTAAAATGACAATGATCATAATAAAAGAACCGGAATATACAAAACAAGTGATACACAATGTAATTGCTCACCACTCACTGACCAATGCCCGGTTAGTTCCCGAGCAGTGATTCACCCCCTCCTGCCAACTCCCCCCAGTTTATATACTGGGCATGACATCACATGGTATGGAATACCCCTTTGGCCAGTTTGGGTCAGCTGCCCTGGCTGTGTCCCCTCCCAGCTTCTTGTGCCCCTCCAGCCTTCTTGCTGGCTGGGCATGAGAAGCTGAACAATCCTTGACTTAGTATGAACACTGCTCAGCAACAACTGAAAACATCAGTGTGTTATCAACATTCTTCGCATACTGAACCCAAAACATAGCACTGTACCAGCTACTAGGAAGACAATTAACTCTATCCCAGCTGAAACCAGGACACCAGTGCAGCACCAGTGCTTTCTGCACCAATGCATCCTTCAAGAACGTGGCCTCCAGTTGCATGTGCAGATGCTAAGAAAGGGGCAAGCACCCATGGGGCAAGCAAGCCCCGGCAACTGACAGGATCATGCCCTCTAGGACATGCTGCTGCATAGGGAATGGGATGGAGGAAAGGTGGCCAACCAAACTAGCTGCCAGCCTCTTGTCTTCCTGCAGGAGGGTTTCTAGCCAGCTGGTTGCCTCCTTGTCCTGGGAAAGAGGCAGGAGCAGACAAGAGCTCTTCATGTGACTTCGAAGTAAGTGTTTTACTATAACCCAGAAATCAAAGAATCGCTACTTCAGGAGGCAAGACAATAGCAAGGCACTTATTTTTCATCAACCTCTGATCTCCCATAGCTCTAACTGACCTCAGCAGAAAACACAGATGTGCTGCACTTCTAGGAAAAAGAAAAAAATCATGCCTCAGTGTTATCTCAGATATTCTCAGGAGAGGTAATAGCCAAATAAATTTGGTTGTTCACATCTATCCACAGGAGGTTTGTGTCCACAAAGACATTTCTGCTGGGTTTCTGGCTGATACCAAATGCATTCTCCTTGATGTGCATTTTTGGGTCAATGAACACCAACGTCCTCCAGGTCCCCTTTTATCCTGCATGAGCCGGAGAACCATTTCTGATGGGAGAACTCATTTAAAACTGACTCCAGAAAGCTGATCTCTGTCTGTACACTGTACCCCGCCCAGGGAAACAGGCCCCAGCAGATGTGCCAGGAGGCTTGCTGCTGCCCTGCAAGCCTGGTGCTGTGGAGGGACAGGAGTGGTGCCAGTGAGCACTGGGGAGTGGGAGCACTCAGTGCCTCTTGCACATAGGAGCTGCGCTGGAGGAGCTTCATGGGCTACTGCTTGCACAGACATTATGGCAGTACCTCCTGGCTCTTACTCCTTGCTTGGTATTTCTTCCCATTGCCTAAGATTTTTCTTCCCTATTGTAGAGGAGATTTGTAAGCCTTTTGGCTTTGAGCAATGCCAGCTGACTATTGAGGCTGATTTTCTTTATATAGATGCTGTTTTTCATTCTCTGTTAGTGGTCTCTGGAAGCTCCCAGGCCAATTGTTTGAGAACATACTTTATTGCTGCATGTGACAGTAAGGAGAGAAAATATGCTAATATGCTCCCAATACGGGAAGAGAAACGTCAGGTCAGACTGTGGGAAAGGCAGCAGCTTCCCAGAGACAGCAGCCCCGCAAGGAGAAGTAGCTGTGCACAGGCAAGGAGAGCAGGCCAGTGGCACGTTGGGCGAGGAAGGGGCCAGGCTTGCTGAGCTTTTCAAGAGAAGGTTGGCTTTCCCTCATGCAAAGAGTGGATTTACTGTGGAATGAGGCAGTGGGGAGACACAGGGGAACCACAGACCATCCTGGTGAGCTTGCCTGGACTCCATCCCTCATCTCCCTGGCTGTAGGTACCAGTGAGGCACAACTAGTGACAGGATAGTGTGAATACCTCGTGTTCACAGCTGGGGATGGTACCTGGAGAGAAATGTTTATTCCCTGCACTTCAGAAAGGCAGCACTAAGGTGGATGTTAGCTGCTGGGGGAGGATGAAATCAGAGGCAACACATTTCTGAACAGCTTTGTTGGTCAGATTACTGTTGCAAGAAGGAAGATCATAGGCTGAACTTTCCCCACACCTACTGGCTGTACATAACTCAGACAAGCCTGAATCTTTGTGTGCTTCCCAAACAGATAACTCATGGGTTACATGCATGGAGGCACACCAACTTCTTCTTCAGTTTCAAGGAATTCTAAAGGTGAAACTGATTCTGCATGTGTTAGGGAGTACTGAGAGGAGGATGTCATATTTTCAATCACTGCTTACGTCCTGTTTACCGTTGCAGCCCTTGGAACACATGGCCTCCTTATTGAAAAGCTTTTCTTCCCTCACATCTTCATTTATTAAGCAACCTGTCAACAGAAGCCTGTAAGCACAAAGCCCAACCACAGCAGTGGGCTTGGGAGACTGCTTAATTTTAGAAAGAAAAACCTCAAAACTACCGTATTTTTCTGGATAACTAACTCTAGAACCATTACTAGTAAAAGCTGTCTTGAAATAAAACCATTTTTTATGATAGCATTTAGTGACGGTTTCAAGAGCCCAATACTCTTGCAATTTTATCAGAGGAGGGGAATGCTTTTTGGGGAAGGCACCCAGGGCCAGTGAAGACCTGTGGGGTAGGCAACATAACTACCCTTAGCTTGCCCGTCACTACTTGGAGCAAATTGTGATGCCTTTGCTCACAGGACCCAGCATTTCCCCTCTGGCTTTGCGTTAATGCACTGAGATCTCAGATTCCTAAGTGATTTGCAGTGCACAGTCCTTTTTTCTCAGTAACTCTCTCATTATAGGCCAATTTCAACTTATAAATTCATTTATAAGCCAGTCCATTTGTGCAGACCGTCTTGCTGGAGGCAGATTTCTGCCTTTCTCCATCTCCCTCCCTCCCTCCCTCCTCCGCTGGAGCCCCTAATAAGGAGAAGCTCATGTGAATCTGGGACGTCTCTTGCCTATTGCTTGCGTGGGGCTGGGGCTGGCGCCGGGCACAGCTTCATCCAAGAGCTGTGGACAAAATCAGAAAGGGGCAGCGTAGCTGCAACAGGGAGCCGCCTTTGCTGCCCAGCTACCTCAGGGTGAAGGCAGTAGAGATGATGGTGCCTTCCGCAAACACAGCCGTGCCCAGACCCATGCTGCCAGATAGTGCAGGCGAATAGGGGGGGGGGGGTGTCCTCCTGCCTGCAAGTGGCGGGCAGGGGGCTGCTCCCAGGACCTGCCCAGCAAGGGGCCTCAAAATGTGCTCGCTTCGCTGCTGCTCCTTCTCAGCTCTTCTGGAGGGAGCAATGCAAGCCCCAGCACTCCCCAACAGGGGCTCGTCTGGAAGAGGAGGCGCTCGCCTCTGCACGCCTCCATCTATGCCAGGACCCTCCTCCCAGTGGCCCTGGGACGCTTTGCCATCGCTAGCACAGCCTCAGAGCACGGATCAAGAGCGCTTGAGCAGCAAACCAGGTACTAGGACAGGCGCAACCACCACCTTTGGGCAAGGAGGGACAGGAGAAAGGGAAACGATAGAAGGGAAACTCAGCAGCAAGAAAGTTGACCTTGCCAGGCCCAAGAAAAGGCAGGCATCGTTCTCCAAAAGGGGCTACATGTGGCTGGGCCCCAGCCCCTTGGCTAAACCAGGCTAACCAGTGATGTGTCACTGGGCTGGCCCAAGCTGGAAGCTGGCCCCGGGTCTGTAAAGATGGGCCATCAGTCACCTTTGCCACCATGCTACCAAGGACACACTGACTGCAAAGCAGAGACCGGGAGGAGGAGGAGAGGGTGATCTCTGTCTCCCCAGCAGAGCCAGCGTGGAGGCAAGCCCCCGGGAACCACGGCTGCCTCGCTGTCCCCAGCCCTCAGACCGCTACCCTGGGGCACAGCCGCCTCCCCAAAACCCGTTTATTTCCCGGGAAACCCCAGCAGATGGTGCCAGACTGTCAGAAACCCTCCGGGAGCCCGGCCCCGGCTCCAGCTCCGCTGGGGGCCCCGGGAGCTGCCGCCTGCCTCCCCCCCTCCTGCCTTGCAGTTGGGGGCAAGGGGGACGAGTAGGGGTGTGAGGTTTTGGGAGGCCCTGCTTTAACCGCTAGTAAAATCCCAGAGGCTGTGAGACGGTCAGCACCCAGCCCTTTTAATTCAGCCAACGCTCCTTGGCCAGCATCCCATTGTTTCCAAGATTTTATTTTCCAGTGTGACGTTTGGTCCTCTGAGTGACCACAGCAATGGAGTTTCCCCCCTCCCTTCTCTTGGCTGACTTTGCTCTGGGCAATTTATCTCGATCCTCAGTGTAAAATTTTCCTTTGCACCATTTCATCCTATTATTCCAGAATAAATCAGGATCATTTCCATGTCGAATGCCAGCAGAGGAGCGCCAGAGCAGGGGAGGGGAGTTTCAGTGCTGATGGCAGTTCAGCAAGTTAGGAGACTTTCTCCTGTGCCCAAGCACAGGGATAACGGACCGTTGCTGCTGACCACAGGGCTCCCCGGGCTCTCCATAGATGCCTGGGGCCTCCACAGCAGCAATCCTCTCTCAAACCTCTCTCCGAGCAGGACCGTGCCAGAGGCTGGTGAAGATGCAGGAGGCCGTGTCATCTCAAGGACCAGCTGCCTGGGAAGCCACACCAAGGCGTTTCAGCGACAGCCTGAGGGGGTAACTCAATAGCCAGCTGGACTGGCCTGGAAAAGCAGCATCCCAAGGTGCAGAGGTGGGCAGGCAGGCAGGATGGGGCGGGGGGGAGGGAGGGGGGGGGGGCTCAAAGGGCAGCGGTGCCCTGGGGGAAAGCAGTGCACCGGGCAAAAGAGAAGAGAGTCCGCTTGACCTGGGTAGACCTTCTAAGTAAAAATACATTCATGTGTGACCCGGGGTGACATGGGGTCCATCCCGCACTGAGGGTGGGTCCATGCCACACAGCAAACACTAGGCATTTGGGCACTAAGCTAAAGGTTTCTAATTGCTTGGGGAACCCAGAGTGCTTTCCAGTGGAGGGCACGTGCCCTTGTGTCAGCAGGACTGCCAGCAGACAGCAGACTCACATACCTCAGACCCCAAAGAGCAGGACAGGCATCCCCAGGGAGCCGCACAGCAAGGACAGAAAACTGCTGACCTAGAAACAACCACACAGGCTTTGGTGCTCCCAGCTGGTGGTGATGCAGTCACAGCTAAACAAAAGTCAGCTTCTAAATTACAGAGCAGAGAGCCCACCCATTTCTCATCGATGCCCAACAGCTGAGCTCATCCATGTTATTTAAAACCATGACACCACTGTTCCAGGCACACCACTGTGACCTGGAGCCTGGGAGAGCTGAGCAAGCAGAGCCCCTCTGGAAAGCAGGACTGGGACCAACAGCCCAGCGCCCCAGGAGTGGACTTACTGTTTGAGCCTGAACGTGGGAGCTGTCTGGCAGAGAGCTGCCCACTCAGCTTTGCTTCCCCCCCGACCTAGCAAGTGCCTTCATCTTCCCTCTGGTCCAGGTGCTCATACAGGGCATGGTATCACCAAACCCTGCCCTCTACTCCAAGGGCTTTTCCTAAGCCTGTCAGCTGGACCAGGTGGCTTTGCATGCTGGAGACCTTCCCCAGTCTGAGTCCCGAGCGGTTACTGCTGCCTGAATGGCCAGGGAGCGCACAGCCCTGGCCCTCTCATACACATATGAGCTGTGCCCCTCTCTCCTCCCTGTAAGCGCTCCCTGAGCAGTACCATCCCAACCTCCTCCTCCAGCAGGCAGCCCAACTCTGTGTTCCCAGTCCCCCCAGCCATGTCCTCAGGATGTGGCCACCTTACCTCTCCCCTGCCCCTGCCTTGCAACCTACAGGCACGAGTATGTATAACTTTCCTGCTTATTTGAGGAGTGAAGGTGTTTCAGCCTTGCTTTATAAACATCTGTGTCTCTCTGCTGAGGCTGGGCCAATGGTGCCTCTGGCTCCCGGGGCTCTCCTCCCCACGCTCCTCCTCTAGCTGACATATCTAACCAAGTGCTCGGCAGCTAAAGCATCCTCTCTGCACTGCTCCTTGCAGCCTGCATGCATATGTGTGTGTCAGCGCAATCACTAGCCTGTCTGGCAGAGATCTGACAGCAGGCAGTGCCACCCCAGCAGTGCTGCGAGGTGTTAGCAGCCACTCTGCAGCTGCCAGCCTCAAAATCATCCCTGGATGAAGGCTCACTCCAGCCAAGGTTCATTTCCAGACCAGTTTCCACAGCAAAGAGGCCTAAGAGCATTTTGCCCATCCCCATGGGTGTGCACTCACTGCCCTCTCCTCAAGTTGCAATGAAATTTGATTGAGAGGGTAGCAGTCTCAGCTATATTAAGGTCTCCTTCACTTATATCCTACATTTCCACAAATGTAGGTGAGCAGATAGAGGATTGAGACCCTGTCAGCATACTGGCCTTTGCTCTGCTGTCACCAGGCAGTTATGGCTTGCTGGGGCATGGTTAGGTATGTCCTCCTCACAGGGGCATTTTTAATCAGAAGCTTTAACTTGTTCAGTTCTTGCTGGGTCGCTGCCACGAGTGGGGCCCTCAGCAACAAACCATGACCTCCATGTTGCAGCAAGAAAAGATGAGACTTCAGCCAGCAGGACACGCTCGAGTTTGAACATTGCAGAGAAATCAGGAGCAGAAAAATCAAGGACACTGGTGTGATTTCATGTACTTAACCTCCTGATAATTCCCTCTGTCAGTATTACCTCTCAGCTTCCAAATCCTTAGTTTTGCTCAGAGAGAGGGAGATTTCTCTCGAGGTTTTAAATCTTGGGATTAGACACCCAGGAAACGCCTGTCTGGGACACACTGATGGGCTAGTCTAGCCTGGTCTCCCACCATGGCCATGGGAGAGACCACACCATGTCGACCACTCCTGGGGTCTGTCCCCACCATCCTCCTACAGTGCCCATCATCGCAGAGCCAAGGGTGGGAGAGGGCACTTCCCATCCCTTCAAGTACCCCACTCCAGAGCCTGCTGTCCTCAAACGCCTCTCACCCTGCCCGAGCCTGTTGGTGCTGCCTGCCTCCCCGGGGCCAGCAAAGGCCAGACCTCCAGGACCGGCTGCACGAAAACATGCTTTTTCCCAAAGAGGTGAGGGAGTTTCAGCGAGTGTCACACAGTGGCTGTGTTGCAGGGCTGGGTGAACAACAGGTTCACTGCCTCTGTGGTTTAGCAAACCTCATTTGTATTCCCTACCAGCCTCCTCCTCTCCAAATACTGAAGTTTTTTCACATCCCTCAGATATCAAAGGACACAGTTAGGGCTATGGGAGCCTAACCTGCATCCCTGAAAGAGCCAATGTAACCACATCTAATTCCATACCTGCTTGGTATTCAGGTAATTGCCCCATGCTGAAGCCAAGGATGTGTCCAAGGGGACCAGTGGGAGACATCTGAGGAGCTGTGGGAGGACTCAACCTGAAGACCAGTGTATAAACGGATGTAGATCTGGCATGCGCCCATCAACTTTAACCAGGTGACAGCTATAGGTCTAACCCATGAGTCTTTGATGTGGCGACATGGAAGCTTTTAAGAGAAGTGAGAAAAAGCCATTCTGAAAACCGCTGCACGACTGGAAGTGTCGCACGAACAGCCTGTGCTGGTGCAGTGTGGTTTCAGTTGCTCGCAGTCTGTGTAGAGGTTTCATATCACACCATGGGACTCTCATCGTGTGTAGCCTGACATTTCTAGAGCAAGCAAAGGCAGCAATGAACATCAGTGCATACATAACAAGTGCTGGAGATATTATCTGGATCTCCAGATGGGTTGCATGAGGCAGTTCTGAGACTTCAAGCTGGCTAGACTTCTACAACAATGACAAGCAAGAAAAAAAAATTCAGTAGCTCATTGGTTTTTCCACATACCTTAGGCCTTTGAAGGGACAGAGGTCACTTCACAATAATCCTTTCCTGGATGCTCTTGTCCAAAAGTTTTTGTTCCTCCTTGATGAGTTCAGCCCTGCTGCAATGATGTCCTTGATAAGGAGGCCAACTTCATCATCAGCAAACCTCTCTTTCCAGGCTGATATTTAAACAAGGGTGTTTCAAGCATATGCAGGGTGTGAAAGAGAGAGAGGGAAAGGAGAGGAGTTTATGCAGGGCTGATATAGGACCTTTACGCTGGCAGAGAAGATGAGAGATTTACCCTGGCAGTGAAATTAAATGTGCATGACACAGCTGAAGGCGAGCATGTGTGTTAACAGAAAAACACTCCCTCAAACACAAAGTAAGATGAAAAGGGAGCTAAAGAAAGCAAACACCAAGGAATTCATACCACTCAAAGACATGGTGTGATCCTATTGCAGCCGCTCCACCAGCTG
This sequence comes from Astur gentilis, assembly GCF_929443795.1. NCBI lineage: Eukaryota > Metazoa > Chordata > Aves > Accipitriformes > Accipitridae > Astur > Astur gentilis. The sequence goes on along the minus strand of NC_064900.1, from coordinate 16,342,068 downwards.
CACATCTGTGGCCGTGCCGCGTGCTGCTGTGCACAGCCCTTCCTGGGACAAAGTTTACAGCGGGGGACAACATGCTGTGGAGTGTGGGTGGGACAAGGGACAGGGCATGGACCAGGCAGTACAGCTGCATTAACTTCTTTACAGGTAGCTGGGTTGAGACATGAACGCACAGCGTGACTATCAGCCTCCCGGCCACACACGATGAGCCCTCCCGCCACCCACCCCCAACCACTGCGTTTAGCCTTCAAGGCTAGAACATCACGTGTCCAGGTGACCTCAGTGAGAGCTGCTGAGCAGCATGAGACATTGCTTGATAAGCCAGCCAGGAGGGAGAGAAACAAAACTTGGTGGCAGCTGCCAACCCCCATCCAAATTATGGATGAGCCAGCAAGCCAGCCAGTGGGTTTACTGCGGTGGCCTGCAACAGGGCCTATGATAAATCCAGGATTCCTGTCTCAGATTTTTGCTGCCTCCCTTGCCCTGGTCCTGACCGCCTCTTTCTTCACTCCCCAGCCTGAGACACAGAGAGCGAGCGTCAGTAGGTTGCAGATAACACCACTGCATCAGTTTAGGCTCAAGGTATGTTTGAGGTACAGATAGAAATTTTCCCTGTGATGGGAAAGGCAAGCTGAGGGACCGTCAGACCAACAGCACAAATGTACCCTGGAGTATGTGTCTGTGCTGGGTCTCCTTGCCCACAGCAGGGAAAGACCACCCAGCATTACCCCTAACATGAGATACCCTTGGAAAAGAAGTCACAAGCTCTACAGCCATGCCTCCTCCCCTTGTGCTGCCGTTCCCACGGTGGTCTCACACTCAGCCACCTTGGCACCCTTGTCGGCTGCCCTCGCGGCGTTTGACTCCTTCCCCTGTGAAAGTAAAAAGACCAGATCTGGACACAGACACTGCTGAGAACAGAACAGTCTCCCCACTGTGGGGAGCAAGGCTAGGAACTGGATTCCCACCTCCCTGGTCCCTGGCCATCCTGCCTGGACTCTCACGGCACTTTTACCCCATGGGGCAGCACATCCCTTCCTCTTCCACCTCCTGTAACACGAAGCAACTCTGGTTACTCCTCTGGCCAGCTCTGCTGCCCAGCACACATCAGTGAGCCATCACGGTCCTTTCTGAAGGACAGGCAGCTCTCACAGCAGTAAACACCAGGGTAGAAGACAGCAGAAACTTTATTCTTCACCCCCAAGAAAAGTCCATAAAGTTGCTGTGGTGTCCCTGCCACAGCAGGGAGTATTCTCTGTCCCCTTGCTTCTTGTAGTGTTTTTATCTGCATGACATGAAGATGCTTCAGTAGCTGGGACTCAGCAGCAGGTCCCGGGAGTTATGACCAGCAGGACACCCCTACAGCTGTTGGCACCAGTCCGATAGATTCAGGCCTCCCTGGGAACTCGTGAGGGTTTGGCCCTGAGTATCAAAGTTGCTCCAACAGTAAAGGTTTTAAAAACACTTGCAACCAGAACTGTGACCAGGATGCTGCACTTGAGAAAGCTTAGGGAAAAAAAAAGTCAAAAAAATTCAATATATATATTTCCATAATGCATCGAGCTCTAAATTAGCCATTTCTTTGGGCTCCAGCTCAAGCACGTGAAATCCTCTCCTGTCCTTGGAAGGGAAGCACCCCAGGGAGAAGCAGATCAAGAATCCTTAGAAGCACTAAGGAAGCCTCAGTGGGCTGCCAGAAGCAGGGACCCAGCTTCAACAGCACGAAACTTCACTGCCTGGGCTAAAACACTAGGTGTCTCAGCTTGGGGCCATTGATCAAAACCAGCAATCTCTTCAATGCCTAGCCGCTAGAGCAGAAGAGGGACATGTATTTATACACAGCGTGTGCTGTGCTTGCAATGACGAACAACCTGCCTGGCATGAGCCCAGACTCCTCTAAGGTTTTGGACAAAGGGCACCACCGAGCTAATGAGCTGCTGAGCACCTCATCACTGTTGGCCTAGCTACCAGCATCTCAAATAGAGCAAGGTTTTCAGTGTAGATGCACAACATTCCCAATTCATAACCATAAAGACATGCACCCCTTCCCTTGAAATCGGTTTGAATCCTGAAGCCGAGGAGATTTGCAAAGCAAAAACGACTGGGGCACTTCTGGCTGCCTCCATAAACCACGCAGCTGATGGCCAGCGGTATATCAGACTGGCAGAGGAGGGAAAGCTGTCGTTACCTGGTGTTCAGACAGCTCACAATTTAGCCTGCTCGTGCTCACCAGAATTTAGGCTGCTTTAAACCATAAGCCCACAATCTCAGCCAAAACTGAGGAACATGAAGCAATTTGAGAAACTCAGAAGCAGCAGAAAACCCAGGGCCAAAGCAGAAACATTACAGTTCACCTTGCCCATGTGCAGAATCAACCGTAACCAAGGCATCCCTGCTGAAGGCATGGGGTCCTGATGAGCAGCTTGAGGGAGGGAGAACCACTAATTCACATGAAGATGCAATGCCAAGAGAGACAACAATGCCACAGAGGAGATGGCAGGAATCAGGTGGAAAAAACATTTTTCAGGGCCTCCACAGTGACCCGGAGCACTCCCACTGCAAGAAGCGTTTCTTTAAAAAGCACTCTCGATCGGGATTTATGAGTGAACATGACTGTATATTTTACAGTACATTCTTATGGCCTCATCGGTCAATAATCTGCATTTAACTCAGTCCCTTCAGAGTGTGATGGGCCATAACGCTTGCGAAGCAGCTGCTACATGCTGAAATAATAATCAAGGAAGCAGAGAGCAGAGCTGGTAATTGACTCTGCTAATGTGCAAGTCAGGACTTTGAGTTATTGATCAGATGTGCTTCAGTGGCTCAGCAAGAGCCCAGTCCTCCATGCCTAGAGGTTATCGACTCAGATGTTACCAAGGAGGGGTTCCTCTCTTCTCCCTACATACTCCCTTTTTGGATTGTCACCTATTCTGGATTTCTTTCAACATTTCCCCAGGGTCTGGTCTAACATAGACACCTGAAATTACCCAGTGAAGCAGCTTTGCCCCTGCTGCCAGCCTGCTGGTGTCCTACACACCCAGATCTTCAGTATCAGGGACATAAACATGCAATGCTGAGGAAGATGACTTTCACCCCTCAGTACCTCTTCCTGGCACCATCCTTGGCTTAGACACCCCTTCCCATCAACCCCTTTTCCTTCTACCTTCCAAGTGAATCCATCGCTTCCCACTTCAGGTCTTCCATCCACCTCTCCTCCTCCTTTTTGAGTGACCTAAGCTTCACTGCAGCTTTGGCATGTTTCTTCCCTGTCCCAGAGGTTACCGTGCCATGGCTGATCAAGGCTCTGCACTGACACCTTATCCCCCATGCCACCACTGCTGACTCGCTCAACTCCTAGCCGGTGTTGGAGCCATAGCGATAAGCCACTTTCTCCACTATTATCTGGATGTCTGCAGTCACGTCTTGAATGTGCCCTTGCAAAAAAGCCTGCTGAAAAAGCTAAATAAATGATGTCAGACAGTTCTTCTTTCTCAGCTAATTCACTGGTTTGTTCAAAGACTTGCAAGAGTTCAGGAAATGTGGTTTCCTTTTGCAGAATCTCTGCAGGCTGCACCTCCAAGCAGTCTTACCCGTGTAAGCTTCACGGCCAATTCTCCTAATTTGCTAGGTATTGCATTCATTTGCATGCATGTTGAACAGGCCTATAATTCTCCAGATCATCCTAAGAGCTGTTAAAAATGTGAGTACAACATTCTCCATCCTTATCAAACACTGCTTTTTCTCCTGGGTTTCGGGGGTGGGTGGGGGTGCTGGTTCATGTGTGTGTGTGTGTGTGCGTGTGTGTGTGTGTTTTTGGTTTTTTCTTCAACGAGAGAAGAAACATTTCTTTTCAAGATGCAGCCCTTTCATCCTTGTGCTCCCCGAGACCTCTTGGCTGTACACCATCATGACCTGGCAGCTAACTGATACTTATACAGTCTGGTTGTTCCAGCTCCTCCTCTCTCAGTCTCTGATGTTATCTCACCTTGGTCCAGAAAAGAGCAAGGTCTGCTTAAGCACCTCTAGAGCCACCTTTGTAGTGGAAACCGATGTGAAGGAATTATTCAGCCCTTCAAGAACACCTTTAGTTTCCTTAATTGCTCTCTCTTAAGTATAGGTGACTCAATCCTCCTGGTGTGGGTTACTTGGGAAATCAATGCTTTCACACCTCTAGGCTTCTGCACACTTAAACAGATTTTGATCTTCTAAGACTGGGAAAAATGCTGTCCAGTGAAGGGCATGAAGAACTTAGTTTGGATTGTCCAAAACCACTTGTGAGATGCTTTTAGCTAGTACCTTAGCAAGAGTCTTTAATAATTCAGTGGAGAAAGGTAAAAGAGTCAATGGCTGAAAGTTAGAGCCAGACAAGCCCTATCAGGAAAAAAAGCCATGTGCTCTTACCTTGAAGATAATTATCCACTGTAGTTCACTCCAAGGGGAGGGCTGGAGTTTCTCCATCTTGATGTCTTCATGACAGCAACATTATTCAGACCTAACACAAGATACCTGGGTGAAAAGCTCTGTCCCGACCGAGGTCAGCCAAAATGCTCTGGCAGCCTTCCTGACTCCAAATCCCACACGTAGCCCCCCCAGTGCACATTGCCACACTTGGCCCCCGCTCCCTCCAAGACACCAGCCAGAGCAGCCACTGGGAGCAGCTGTGCAATGTGATTAGTGGCCACACAGCACCTGCCCAGGGCTTCTCACTCTCCTATACCTCCCCCCCCCCCCGAAAGGAGCTGAATTGGGGCAGGCAAGGTGTCCCCTGCCACCATCCGGGTGCAAGGGGTCCCTCATGGGTCCCTGTTGTCAGAGGCCAGATGACGTGCAGGCAGGGCTAACGGAGACCCACAAGCCACCAGTCCGCTGTAAAAACTTTTAAGAGGCGACTAAGAGAGGTGTGACGTGTGGCCTGGTAACGGGGTGGGAAAACCACCACGGCGCTGAGCTGTCTGTCAGGTGACAGCCACGAGTCACGCCACCAGAGACCGGGCCGGCGGCGGGTGGCAGCCGGCGGCTCCACGTGGCAGCGGTTAGCCGTGCTTCGCCTCCCGGCACACGCAGCTGCCGAGGCTGGTCTGCCCGGCGGTGGGGCGGTGAGCCCCCCACAGCGCCAGACCCCGCTGGGGAGGTGGCCTGAGCAGTGCTGCCGGTGCCCAGAGACGTCAACCGAACCACAGTGAGAGGCAGGGGCTGCGCCGTGGGAGAGAGCCTGCACCTTGCAGCATGCCCCTCCTGACCTAGCGTCACCTTCGCTGAGCTCAAAGCTGAGCAGATGCTCTTCCAGGGCCAAGCAGAGCCCCTCGCAGGGCCAGCAAAATACTTCTCTCTCCAGCTATTGCTTATGAGGCAGGATTCTGCTGGTAATAATATTGGTTTTGACCACCAAAACAAAACGCCATAGTGATTTCTTCCAGAGTTGCCATGGTTTGGGATTCTCAACATTCTGAAGCAGCAAATCATTGGTTTTAATTTGACTTTCTTGGAGATCTCCCTGCAGCCGCCTTCTTTGTCTCTTAACCAGAAACCCCACGAGGGCTCTCACTTCCTTGGATCACTCCTTACTGCTCTGTGGGCCATGGCTCTGGGGCCAGTGTCGCAGGTCTCCAAGCCACTCTTCTTCAATGCCTCCTGAACAGGATTCAAAAACAGAGGCTCATCCTAACCCAGAGTTGCATTTCAAAATAAAAAACAGGATTCGACAGCCAACAGAGCCGATAACAGCTAACGGGCTTCAGGTAGAAGTCTGGCACTCCTCCCTGCCTACCACTGTACCTCTTTGTGGGGAGGATAGGACAGGTTGAACTCCCCAAAATCTAGCAGAAGAGGTCAAGCATTGCTTCCACCAGATGATAGGTGTCCAATGGACTCTGCTTCCCCTCTGTCTGCAGAAGAGGAGAAAGTTAGCTTCCCATTTGACCGCAACCTGCCAGGTGCTGTGGGACAGGCCCATGTTCCCACAGCTCTATATGGCCCTTCTAATTTTCCAGGTTGTCTTTCCAACTGGATTCATCTACTGCCAGATATTGCTCACCTTGCTGAGTCTGTAGCTCATGCAGCTGCTAGATTTTCACAGAGGTTCAGAGTTTTTACCAAGAGTAGCAAAAAGTTGACAAGATGCTCGTGGTTTTGCTGTGGCTGACAGAGTGCTGAGTTGCAGCAAGAGAAACAAGGCAGCTCTTGTTCAGCTCACTCCTATGATGCATGAAAGGCTGAGAAATAGCCAGGCAGGCAGGGAAGCGATGGCTCCATATGGAGACTTGGGATGCTGAGGGTCAGCTCTGCAACTCAGAGATGTGGAAGATGGGGATTTTGAAAAGAAAAATGGCATTTTACAGAAATAAACGTAAGCAGTTTCCACACAAGCGTCAAGAAAATACTTTCCACACGCCCATGCCAGCTGGACAGAGCCTCACCTGGAAGATGCATATGCACAGAACATGAAGTGGCGGGCAGCAGATCTGCAAGGCAGGAGCCGCAGCGTGGGCGCTGGTGGCGTCCCCCAGTCCCAGGCCCCAGCACTTCCCACGAGAAAGGAGAAGCTGCTGCTCTGCAGGGGTGGGGAGGCCACATATCACAGCACCTTGGGGTTCCGGTTGCATCAAAGACTTCCTGACCGATGCTGCAATTACTTCATCCACCCTCAGCAGGTGTCCAGCTGCCCTCTGCCTGGGGGGATGGCAAAGCACTGCAGCGTGGCAGCCAGCCAAGTTGAGTAGTACCCCCCCCTGCAGAACCACAAACCCTGCAGACAAACGATCTGCCCCCCAGGGCTCTCCTGACTTTGGTTGCACGGAGGGACTCAAGGACCACAGGGTCCTGATGGACAAGCTGAACATGAGTCGGCAGCGCGCTGCTGCAGCAACAAAGGCGAATCGGATGCTGGGCTGCATCCACAGGGACACTACTAGCAGAGATAGAGACGCGATCATCCCACTCAGTGCTTGTCAGGTCACATCTAGCATGCTGTGTCCGGTTCTGGTCCCCACAATTCAAAAAAGATGTGGACGGACTGGACAGGGTCCAAAGGAGGGCCACAAAATTGATCGAAGGGCTGGAGAACCTGCCCTATGAGGAAAGACTGAAGGAGTTCGGTCTTTTGTCCCTAGAGAAAGCTCATCACAGTTTTCCGTTACCTAGAGGGTAGCTACAAATTAGACAGAGGCTCTCTCTTCACAAGGAGCTACACAGAGAAGGCAAGGGGCAACAGGTACAGGTTGCACCAGGAGAGATTTCATCTTGATACAAGAAATAAATTTTTTACAGTGAGAACAATCAATCACTGGCACAACCTCCCCAGGGATGTAGTGGAGTCCTCATCACTGGAGGTTTTCAAGACGCAACCGGACAGGGTGCCAGATAATCTCATCTAGGCTCTCTTTCCCATGAAAAGTTGGAACAGATGATCTTTCGAGGTCCCTTCCAACCTGGGCTGTTCTATGCTTCTATGAGACTCGTCCCATCTCCAGACCCCAGCCTCCCTCCAGGTCTTTGCACCTTCTGGCCCCTGTGCAGCCCCTCTCCTGGGCATTTCCCCTGCTACCCAGGGACACTGCCTCCAGCCATCCCTCCCAGGGTCCCCTCCCCTGCCTCTTACAAGGAGGAACCATGACTGCGATGTGCCCAGACACCATGTGCCCTTGACAGGAGAAGCGTTGTCTCTGCTTGCAGACCCCTCACTGCTGCTTTTCTTCTTCAGCAGAATTTGTTGCCTTGGTCATCCTCCCATCTCCTCCTGAAAAAGCAGACAATAAAAAAGCAGACAAGCCTGCCACTTTGTTGTCCCTAATCAGAAGGGTGCAGGGAGTGGGAGAGGCTGTATTTAGGAACATATCTGAAGGATTTTTGATATCCCACCCACATACTCATTCAGCTGCTGGATCCAGACTCCTCTGTGTCATTTATACTAATCTGTCCCCTTGTGCTTCATGCCAATCACCCTTCACCATGAGATCACACAACTCCTACACCCACAGCAGCACACAAATCACCAGTCCCAATCCTGTCCCAAATAAATCAGGCTAATCTACCTGTTGTAGAGGAACAGGGAACAAATCACCCACTGACAAAAGAGCGCCAGGGAAGTGCTTTAGAAAGAGTGCTGCGAAACACACCCAGCATGGAAACAGACTCCAGCTACAGGGCAGGTCCCCAGCTCCCAGCGATGGAGAGATGGTGCTGACAGTTACCCAAAGGTTTCACCATACGTGTGTGTACACATCTCTATCGCCCATGCTGCCCTGCCTGACTTTGGAAATAGCTCCCCTCCAGCTCAGCAAGGAACGTTTCTACACTGGAGCTTCTAACCTCCATCACATCAACAGGGACCAGATCTGGGGATGCTGTCCCGAACCCTTCATCCCCCACTCCACAGCATCTGCAAATGAGACGGAGGTGGAAATGTCTGATCCAAACCTGAACCAACAGCCTCAAAGGTTCAGAATGAGTTTCTGGTCCTAATCCATTACTAAATTCTGGAAAGATCAGAGTGCCTTACAAGCCTGCTAATGAAGCAAGTGCAATAGAATGCACAGGAGCCCATTTCTGTGCCAAAAGTTAATTCAATTTTGTAGAGAAACTGCATATTCAATACTGGGCATCCTGTGATCACTCAGTTCCAGTCTGCTCTTTTCCTTCCCTAACAGGATTTTCCCAGCACTACTTACCTCATCAGCCTTTCATTGCTACTAAGCCAGGATTCCCGGACAATCTGTCCCACTGCCTCAAAACAACTTTCTGTCTATCACTAACAGGTCTGCAGCACCCATATGTCCTGCAGCCTCCACTGCTAACAACAGTCTTAATCTTATTCCTTCACACCGGTTATCAAAGTAACACTCCGAGGCAGGAATTTCAGATCATTAGCAGAAAACAGAACCAATTACGAAAAAAACAGCCAAGAGTAAGAGATCTCACACTGGATTAAAAACAGATTGTTTTTATTCAATTCTCATGACTTCAATTTGGCATGCAAACAGCAGGCTTTGCAAGCTCAGAAGAGAAACACGCCTGGCTAAGAGGCCGGCAGAGATGGCCTGCGTGGGGATGCACCCCCCCAGCTCAGGCCTGCAGCGTGGAGGAAGGTGTGCGCAGCAGCCCGGCTTGTTTTGTGGGCCCGGGATAGCTCCCAGGGGGACCTGGGCAAGACCGGCTGGGGAACGGGCAGGGTTAAGCTTCTCCTGGGTGGCTGTGGCTGCTGGGCACATAGGATCAGAGGCCCTGCCCGGAGCTGAGGAGGCAGCAAAAGGGTGACAAAAGTTGCTCTTCCCATGCGAATCTGTTCAACACTTCATATGCTGACATAGGTCACAGGCTTCCTCAGGGATTTGAGGAGAAAGACTGTCTGTCAGGCACCTGCAGCTCCCCTCATTGGTCTTGCTGGAGGGTTGTCATTTCCTTTGACAGCATCCTTTCCTCATACCTTCAAAAGCTCGGAGCTGAAAACCACCACCAAAGGAGAGACATAACTGCTGCCATCACTAGCATGTGCTTTCGATAGTAACAGCGCGGCAGGCGCTGACAAAACACAAAATCTGTCCCAAAGCAGGGAGGAGGGTGGGAGGATGCCTGCAAAGCCAGTGTGGCTCTCAGCAAGCACTAAGAAACAACTGAAACTCTGGGAGATGAAGCGTGTCTTCCATCACCCTGTCAGAGAAAATTTGGAGAAAGAATAGTTTCCAGCTGTAGCAGAACACCGAAGCCCAGCAGTGCTAGGGGACAGTTTCAGCTGCTGCCCCCAGGCTCCAGCACCGGCTTCACCTCAGTGACCGTCACCACCCCAGTGCGTGCAAGAGCCCAGTGCCTGATGGGTGACCAGCGGGGGGGATTGTTCATATGGACTCAACAGCAAGTCAATAGCTTCCATGTGGAACATTACATTAAGATGGGTTGTTTAAATGCCTTGAGAGTTTATTTTGGCTGGGACAGGCACACAGGCTCAGGGGAGGGAACAAGAACACTCGATAGAATTTGCATGAGGATTATTTGTTCTTCAGCATCTGAAAAAGACTCCCAAAGCGCTATCATCAGTAGGCTTAAATTCATTATGTGGGGTTCTATAGTGCTGCTGGGAAGTGCCTGGGGGGGTCTACAAATAGGCACCTCACCAAATAAAAAGTTGAAAGGCAATATGAAATAAAGAGGGAATAAGAACATGGAAAGTTTGTGCGAAGAAGGGTAGCCGCAGCTTGGCTATACAAAAGCTTCATCTATTCCAAGTATAGCAAATGCGAATAAAACTCTGAGTCAGACCTTATTTGTCCTATTAATTTGGCTGAGCATAAAGTCACAACAGAGGGGAAAAAAGAAAGAAAAAGAGATACACAAAACAGCCTTAAATAGCTTAAACTAAACCAAATCATTTATCAGCACACAGTCACAATAAAAGCAATTAGCATGCAAGATATTAAGAACCTATCCCATCTTTAAAATGTCTATGGGCCACAAATAGAGGTGCACAAAAGATAGATTAGGAACAAATCTCAACCTCTTATGCCATCAATTCTCAAGTTAATTATCTGATAATCACCATGGCGTTCATTTACTGAATAAATATCCCATGTAAATTTAAATCCGCATGTAAATAGAAAAAGAGTTAATTAAGGAAACAATAAAGTACCCAGCAATGTAAACACTCTGCTGACTCCACTCGCCATTAGCAGGAAGAGTCTGCTGGAACTTTGTGTTGAACTCCCAGATTGAAGCACAGGGGTCTATGTGCTGGGGTCTGTACTTTTAGCAGCAAAGCAACACATGCTGTCATAAAAAAATAAGTTGCAAGTTTGTCAGTGGCGAGGAAGCACAAGAAAGCCCGGATCTCAATTCAGCATAGCTTATCCTTATTTCTACCTCCATCAAATAAAGCACATAAGCCTCCATGGAAATCACATGCTTGCATCCTGAGCTGAATAGGGATAAGCAAAGAACATGCTTAAATATTTTGCAGAATTAGATCCACAATCTTCATTTCATACTGCAGTAATTCATGTTCAGAGAAATCTGTTACTATGGAAACTTATTTTGGGTCTAGCAGAGAGATTTTTCCCTTTGATTCTCAGTTTTAGAGCCAGTCTTTCCTCCTGTCTCCTTCTCTAGAGATGTTCTTAAACAGCAGATTTCTGATTTCTTTGCCTGTTTCACAGCAAACTGCTGTGTCTAAGTTCTCTCATTTGTTAAGCAGAGAAAATTCTCAACTATGCTACTGTGATGGTGTGAAGTCCTTGAATGGAGGATGCTGTAGAAAAAGAAAGGATAATCTAAAAATTTCATCTTGCCTAGTGGGGGGTGGAGGAGGAGGAATGGCCCTGCACGGAAGGTGTGGGTGCACTGCAGGTGTACACAGCAGCAAAATGATGCTGTCTGTTTCAGTCTATATTTCCTGATAACTCACAACTTCTTGTTTGCGATCTTGGCTGCTCAGAACATCATGCGGTTGTTACATACATCTGGCTATTCTCACATCAAGATCTTGCTTCTGAATGATAATAGTCAGCTCAGAGCCATTCACTTTATATGTGAAGCTGAGACTGACTTTTTTGCCACCATGTCTCACTTTACAGTCACCTACACAGAATGTCACCTGCTGTTTCATTACCCAGTCACTCAGTCTCACAGCGCCCCTGTGCATTTCATCAGAGCCAGCCCTTGTTCCTAACGTCTTGACTAACTTAATATTTTCTTTGCTTAGTAGTCATCCTCTTTTCCAGACCATTTGTGTGTTCATTGAGCAGCACAGATCTCATCACTGGTGACCTCCCTTTTCTGTCGGAACTATTTACTTTCTTTTCTGCTTTGTATTTTTAACAAATAGTTTATCCATGCAAGGACCTGCTAGTTTTATCCCATCATTACTTAGTTTCCATAAGATCCTTCGATGATGGACATTGTGGGGACTCTTTTAGCTCTGCACAGACTACATCCATGCAATTTTCCTCATCCACACGCTTACTGACTCCTTCAAAGAACCTTAGATTCGTGAGCCACACCTGCCTTTTTCAATAGCCAGACCATTTCTTCCTTGCTTGGTGCAGAGTTCAGTCTTCCCAGCTGCCTGCAGGTCCCTCAGCCTTCCCGTCTGGCTAGTCTAGCGTAGCAACTTGCAGAGCCATCCAAGCCTCTGAATACCCACGTGAGACATACAACAAACTCTGGCCTGATCCTAGGACCCAAGAGCCTTGTGTTAGTGAAGAGTATAAAAAAATATCCCTGTAGACATTCATTCTTCAAAACAGGTCAGATCTTTGCCCAAAACAGAGTCTCAAGAAGATGCAGTTGTCCAGTGTGAGCTACCAGGCTCCCAGATCCCTGCTTCTGGCTTGATGTCTCCAAAGTCTGCCCCGGAACTGCCTCATCGGTCGAGTCACAACAAGTTTTGTCTTGTTCAAGTCCAATTAAATGCCCAAATAATAGCACAAAATGAGCTACTTAGCCTCCCACACCTTTGCCTCACCTGGGGAATGCACCAAATTGATGGTCACATTCTGAGACCAAAGAGCAGGACGACCTTGCATTGCCTGTACAGGATGTGTGCTTTACATAGACATGTATGTTGATAGTTTTCTCTCTAGGCATAGAGGAGCTAGGGACTTAGCCACAGGCATAGCTTCCCAAGGGCAGAATACAGGGGACCTTGTGCCACACCAATGGTGGTGAAAGTTACCCGTGACCTCCCCATCCTTCCTCCCCATCTCTTTAGACCTTCAGTAATTCCTCTCTGAATCTCCTGCGTCTCCTAACATTATCAGGCAGAAGCATACATCCCACTTCATTAAGCCTGTAAGCCACTGGTTGGATGATATCTGACTTGCATCCGTTTGCAATTTAAAATGGGCATTTGCTTCAGATCAAAGTGGTAGTGGCAGCAGGAACAGAAATTAGCATCTCACGGTCTCTCTCTCCCTGGTTTCATTGCCACAGTGTGTCTCCCTCATTACCAGGGAAATGAAACATCTTTACAGTTCAGGCTGCCTCTGCCTTTTATCCTGTGGCCACCGCACGAGGCATTATGCCACATTTAACAGCAATTGGTCATGGCCCTTCTTTTTCAAATGGGACAGTGGGCCTCTCCTCCCTATTAGCATCCCATGAGGGGGCTGCGAGGAGTCACAGCTCCTCGTGGTTTGCCATACTACTCCCAGCATTCACCCATTCATTCCCTTACACTTAAAATAATGATAAAACCAATGTTTTCCCTCCTGCTGGTGAATTTTTACACTTAGTCAACAGTCCCAGCAAGGAATGCTCCTCCCACCCCTACAAGGAGCAGGTAACAGCATGCACAAGGCTGGAGACCAGGTCACCCCCTGCTTCGCAGCTGCCCCCACCACACTTTGCCTTCATGATGGTCCCCAAGGAGGAGTCTGAGGACAGCACCCATCACGAGGGCAGGTTCCAGGGATGCTGGAGGAGCAGCTCCCTTCCCTCTCCCCTCACTTTGCCCAGCAGCCCAGGCACACAACCTGCACCCACTGCCTGCAGGGGGAATGAGCACAGCGTCAATTAAAAGACAAAATGGCCCTTGCTCGGATTATTCTTTTTAAATAAAGCTGCTGATGGAGGTGAGTAGTTTGCTATACTAGCTGGAATGCAATTAATTTAATTTGTCAATTAAAAGACAAAATAGCCCTTGCGCAGATTATTCTTTTTAAATAAAGCTGCTGATGGAGGTGAGTAGTTTGCTATGGCAGTAGTGAGCTTGTGCCCACGCATCCCTGGAGAGCTCGCTAGCACTGGCTCTAGAGGAGGGCTCAGCTCCCTGCCAGCATCACTTATAAACATATAACTCTCCTTAGAAACATACAGGAAAAAATGTAATGAATGAATGAATGAAAGCAAGCAAGCCCAGATGAGCACATGCTCAAATTTGTTGCTTGTGGTATTCTGTTTCCTGTCTGGATTGCAGAAGCAAGTAGTGTCTGGACCTTACTTTCCAGTTTGCTTTTCTAAATAGGAGCTGCTAGGGAAACATGCTTGTGTTTGGTTTAAATGATGCCCACAAAAGGATTTTTGGGATTCTGGGTTTTTCTTTTAAATGCCCAAGCAGGTAGGGGTCTATTAATCTTGTCAGTCCCACAACCAGCCTCTTTGCTGGTGAGTGCAGCTGGCTGAAAGGATGCTGAGCTGGTCCCTCCTGCTTGCTACGGTAGCAAAGCGAGCCAGATACCACATTACCTCTCACACATCCTTCCCACCTTGAGCCCCATGGTTTGTACTGCTTCTGCCTTGGAAAGCATCGCTCTAGGGCAAGGACTGCTTCTTCCTGCCCTTTGCAACAGCACTGTAATCCCATAATATCTGCTGGAAGGAAAGAGGGAGAAGGCAGAGGATTGGAGGAGAAGGACCAAAAAAACGGCAGTAGGCAGATATGATGCAGCAGTTTCTTGGTGTTAAGGAAGGTTTAGAGTCCTAGGAGAGGTTCTGCTTTGTCTTAGGTGCCAAAGCCCAAGGCCGAAGGACATGCAAAACAAGCAGGGGCTGTGGGAACCAGCTAGAATGCAAAATAGCACCAAGTGAGACCAAAGCACATGTCAAAACTGCATCTTTTATTTCCAGTTTTTAAATATTGTATCATAGGAAGAAAACTGAATGTCCAATTTCAAAACCAACTTAAACTTAATAGGGAGGAATGAAGAGATGCTGCTTGGGAGGGGACATCCCAGGAGAAATCCAAGTCATTTGTTTGGAAGCATTTCTGGAAAGTTTGGCAACCTTCCTCAACAACCTTGCCCTGGCAGTACAGGACAGCACACTGCTGCTGTGCCCTCTGCTCCCAGGCAGCAGGGCAGGCCAGGAAACCCTGAGCCATCGGCTGCCAGAGGATGCAAAGTACCTCCTTGCTTGCAAGCCACTTCCCACCGCTCCTCCACAGCAACTAGCGCATCACCCAGTCGCACCTCACAGCACAGAGGAGCCTTGCAGCAAAAGGTCCTTATACACCCATCTTCAGGTGAGAGAGTCACTGGTGCGATCCTTTGTCCCACTGCATTGGGTGAGCTGCCCCAGCGGTCAATGAGCGCTGGCTTTGCTCCTGCCCAGAGGCAGGTGCCATAAAAGCATTCCAGGAAGGCAACGCAACATGGGGGTTATATTCCCACCCGTCCTGTCCTCGCATCATCCATCTTCTGAACAGTGAGGGTCTGCCAAGCTGCAAGGTTGTGCTGGTTTGCCTGGGAGGCAGCACTGCTCTCCCCTTGCCTTATAGTTTCCATACCTTCCTATAGAAACACAAGAGCACAACACAGCTCTTGTGTTTCTATAGCCCCATTCAACCGCTTCCCAGTGGATTAATTCTTCTTGGAGGCAGCTCTGCATTGCCCTGTAGACCCTTCAAGCTGCTTTAAAACCTGTGACAGGACCCTGGACCTTCCCACCACACGCTGCCCTCACACAGGACGTTCCCTAGGTAAGGGTGTATCTGGGGGACGGGGTGCAACAGGGGCACTGCTATGCTGCAGGGTCTGTGCTATTGCATGGTTTTCCCCCACGGGACTGTAACAGCTAAATATTTATCAGTTACATCAGAGGCTGGACTTGGAAAAAAGGTGGCAATGGGGGTGGGTGAAGGTGGCCAAGAGCCCCAACAGCAAAATCAACACCATCCCCTGACCCACCACACAAACATCTCTCTCCCTCTCGTACATTTACCTCAGCTGAGTGAAATGTTCTCTTTAAAAATAGGACTGGTTTGGAGCTTTTGCTGTGAGAAGTTACAACTCTTTCTAAGTTTACTCATGGAAAAAAATACATCTTAAAACATATAGCTGAAAGGTTTGGCAGTGACCCACCAAAGCCAGAAAAAAAATGAAGAGGAAAAAACCCTGCCACTGCAAAACCACACATTTTTCTTGCAGACACTTTTATCAAGGCCCTAGGCAGGCTTTGCAAACTTATATTAAAACCTCTAAACCTGTGTGAATAGAAAGCTGCTACTTCCATAGGCCTCTGGTTAACTGAGCGAAAACGGGACAGAAGAAGAAAGCACCCTGTTGATGGGGAGACCTCCCTCTCTCTGCCCACTTTCTTCCCGCAGTCCACCAGACACAAAAATCTCATGTTGCAGCAGAGTCTGCAGTTTTTTACATGAAGATCAGATGGCAGCAAAGCCGCCTCCACAGACTTGCAACACAGTGCCAAGGTGGCCGAGCAAGGGGCCAGCGCGGGCTTGGGGGATGCACCAAACCCAACCAGGTCACTCACAGAGCCTGCACAGCTTACAGAGACTGACCCGCACTCATGACTGCGGCAGCAGGGTAGGGGCTGTCCCACACCACCACTGTCTGGTAATGAGTAGCAACCTAAAGTTTGATTTTTGAGCAGAAGGCTGGTCTTGATGAGGTTCATCCTAAGACACGTCAAGAATGGGCTGTCAGGCCATCTGTTAGTGCTTTGCTGTGGTAACACCTGAGGAGCGCGAGAAACCGAGTGACAAGAAAAGGGCAAAATTATTTTTAAAAAGAAGGGGAAACTGAACACCCGCATCTTCTTAACTGCAATCCTCAGGGAGATGCAGGGACATAGTAATTACAAGCACCTAGAAGAATGCAAGAAAAAAAAAGAAAATAAACTTTTTTTGTTTTGTTCTGAACAAAAACAGAGCATGTCAGACCTACCTAATCTTCCCTGCAAGAAGTAGTCCTATGGGAAGCTAAGGAAACAATCCAAACAAAAACACAGGAGGACAGCACAAAATTGGTAGATAAACTACATGAAGAGATTAATTGTTACTAGTTTATGGTAAAAAATGGTTCCTTCTTTCCTTTCTCACGCCCTAACACACCTACATCTCCTTTCTGTGTCCCCTAATTACCAGCTGGATGCTAGGCAGCCAGTGTACGGCTGGCTCAGGGCTGGCTGTCAGGCAACTCCCACTGCAGCCTTCCCTTGGTGGGACAGCTCGCCTGCCTCCTCTCCTTCATCCGGCTACCACTTTCCACGAAACATGTAGGAGTTTAATGTCCTGGGAGCATCTGCTTCTCTGTCAAAACAGACTGAAACTGGTCCACGAATTAAACCATTACTGAGACAGGACTAAGACAAACAGACAGCAGGATCTTTTGCAAACTGGTGCAGAAAGCTGTTCAACAGGCCCATGCAAACAGTGCTTCAGTTAGATAGGAAAAGTCAACAGCCTGAACACACAGTGGAGAAACAACTTGCTAGACAGCGAATCTGCAGGAGAGGAGCCTGCCAACTGCGAGCCAAGCGCAAACAGTGCCACATTGTCACACGCACATAGAAAATCAAACATCCTACTGGGATGTGTAAACGGGACATAACCCACCAAGCGGGGAGGAAACCTCTGCAGAGAGCCCCACGTGCGGCTCTGAGCACTCATGCCACAGGAGAGACAGCTGGGGTCAGGGCAACAAAGAGAAAAGCTGCACGAGGTCCGGGCAACATAACCCACAGGGAAAGGCTGAGCAAACTGGAGCCAGCCAGTGCAGACAGAGGAGGCTGAGCAGGGAAACAAGAGCAGTAGTCTTCAAAATTATGCAAAAAGTGGTTTTTCAAGGAGAAAGGGAAGGAAGCATCTCCTAGTTCCTCGGGATACAGGGCAGGCAGCTTTTCTAATTGTAAGGAAAGTGAAGGACTTGAACAGTTCTAGAGGGGCTGTGGTGTCTCCAACCCTCCCTCCAGTCAAAGGAAGCAAGTTTATAAATCTCTGCCATGATTTCCACACAGCTGCTTTTATCTGAGGACAGTGCTTTGATCATCACCCTGACGCCTGACCTTACAATTTGCTGGGACCACATCCCACTTTGCACAACTAGGGCTTGAGTATCTCTTGACTTATAGAGATGGGATCGAAATCTCCTTTCCTCTAATGCATCAGCCAGCCAGCTTTCAGGTAGCAGAGCTCCTTAGCCTTGAAAAGGTGAGCCTGAGCTGGATTCCAGAGCATAGAGGAGCTGCCCTGCAAGGGCACCCATGGCTTTTTTATTACATGGTACAATCGGGAGGTGTCTAATACCAGGTCCCAGCCATGCAGCTTTGGCATGAGGGACTGGATGCTGTCTTCTACAGCAGTCCCAGCAAAGGAAGGAGCTGGAAAGTCTTTGTACACTCATGTCCAAGATGGCTTGGTGTCCGCTTCTTCCTTCTGGGATCCAAGACTCCATGCAAGTCCCTTACTGGGTCAACAGGATTCAATGTTTGTGGATGGCTATGGTACCCCTGCTGTGGACTTTCTTCAGCCCCAGCCAGCCTTGCTCAGTCCTCATGTTCCTGTGACAGGTTTTGTGATCCTTTTCCTTTCAGAGAAGATGTATTTTGGGCACAGGTGCTCCCAGAATGAGGGAACAGAAGTGTCTGAGAGCTTGTCCAGCAAAGGGTGGACAAAGGCAAGTGCAATGCCTTAAATTGGACACCAATACTCTGTTTCCAGCTCTGCTGCCTTTTTTTAGCCTGCACACCACATAGTTTTTTTTTCAAGTCACCTAAAATGAGTAGCAATTCGATACCTTTGTGTCGCAGTGCAGAGAGAGCTGGTTTTTTCCCCTTATACCTGTAGAGAGTAACACCACTTCCATCCACAGTGGGAGACACATACTACTGCAAGGACCTCAAATATACCACAATGACCAGAGTGTGAAATAGGTGGGCACCTAACATAAAAGACAGGAACACCTGTTATGAAAAAAACTATTTGCTTAGTAATTCAAAGCCACTTCATTCCACTGCAAGTGAACACACAATTTTAAGGATTCATTGCAAGAGCTACTACAAAACAATAAAAAGCACCTCTCCAAGTACTCAGTCCTCCTCAGGTGTCCAACTCTACTCCTTCAAGTTACATCTGCCATTATAGACCAGCTAAGTTTTCTTGACCCCTTCAGCTCCTTGCAGTTCCATCAGCTGGTCTCCTGTGACGTTGCCCTTCTTGCTTTTTCCAAATTTGAAGTACAAGCAGAAGACAACAAGGGCCAGGAGAAGCATCACAACCAGCGGTAAGTATAGCATGAAGTTCAGCAGTGGTGGGGATGAGCAGATCCTAGACAAAACAGTTGACTCTGGAGTAAAAGAGAGAAAAAAAAAAAAAAAGAAAAAAATAAAGAAGTGAGGCCCCAAGCTAGTTTGAGTTTCTCTCTCCTACTGTTTCTTCAGGTTATCTTCTTACCACTTTTCTCTCAATCTTCAACAGTTACCATGAATTTTTAAGAATTCATACAGGCTACCTGGGGAGAAGGGGGAGAGAAACCAGGTGATTTGCCTCAATTTCTTGTTTGGGGAGGTCAGATAGGGCCCCAACTCGTTCAGCTGAAACATCCCAACAGAAACAGCATGGCTCTTCAGCTAACCCGTTCTGGACTGGGCTCACATACCCTTCACCCGCTGG
Organism: Astur gentilis; assembly: GCF_929443795.1. Lineage (NCBI taxonomy): Eukaryota > Metazoa > Chordata > Aves > Accipitriformes > Accipitridae > Astur > Astur gentilis. The sequence continues at coordinate 16,322,738 of NC_064900.1, read as the reverse complement.
GTCCCTGCCCAACACCAGTGACAGCGAGGTGAGGTGGAGGTCTGCCAGAGGCTGCACCACTGAACAAGGAGGGACAAGAGGAGAGCAAACGAAACCAGATCAAGGAGGTCCCTGTCTTCCCCAGATGCCTGCCCCTCCTTGCTTCTTCGGCTCTGCTATCAAATTTCAGCCATGCTCAACTGTGAGCCCCATCCCTGGCAGCTCCTGCAGAATAGCTCCCCAGTTGAGGTGGGGGCTGCCTGTACTGCTGGTGTACTTCACAAAACCATGTTTGATAAGTCCTATGCTAGCTGAAAAGCTCTCATTTGCAGCCTCTCCATTTTTGTCCTGGGCTCCTTACAGCCACCCATTAATCCTGGCCATCAAAATCTCATCGACATGTAGCTTCAACACCACAGGCTGACCTCAGATGCACCTGGCCTACCATGAAGGGTCACGCCAACTCCTTTGGGTCTGTTTTATCCACCTTAAAGCGGTGTTCCTCAGTTCTCCTCTTTACCAAAGACCCACGTGCAGATGTTTTATGCTTGCTCTGCAGAGCCATGCGGAGCATGCAGGTCTGCTGATTTGAAGCTGTCCGTGGGGGACCCACACAGCCTGGTGGGTGAGGGTTGAACCAACCTGGGGGCTACTCCTGGCTGTGAAACTGGCTTTCACCTCTCTACCTCTGAAGCTCTGCACCCCAACCGCATAGATGGAAGCAACATTTACTCTCCCACAGGAAGACAGGGAGAAGTCTGCACTACATGAATGCCTCTATAGTACTAGGGAGGTATCCTAAAAGGCAGCATCAGCGATTAGAGCTGAAGTTACTCCTGGTTATGGGTACACTTGCACATGGCTATGTCATTACCACTTGGAAAACTCCAAAACACTGAAATTCACGAGCCAGAGGGGCATTCTGAGATACCTGCGTCATTACAGAAACATACAAGCACACAAAAAAAACCCCAAACCACCCAGATAATCTCTTAGATTTTGTGAAAACCATGAAAACCACTTGGCAAAAACACTTATACAAAAATTGAAGGACAATTTTCTAGCAGTTACTGAGCAATTCTAGTAATGGTAACTCCACCAGTAACGGGTAACAAGAGACAGGGGGAGCTGATGAAGGAGAATTCTGAGTGCTAGAGGGAGCCATGATGGACAACAGCAGGAGCATAACAGCAGGGGAATGAAGCACTGTCAGTGCCTCCCTGTGCAACTAAATCCAGATTAGGTCTGCTGTAGGTGTAAAGTCATGCAAGCAGGCTCCATGCTTGCCTGTGACAGCAGCAGGCACAAGGGAGGGCTCTACAGTGTGCCCTGAGCTCTTCCACATCGGTCAGCATTGGTAATTCCTGCAGAAGCTATAACTGCACATTGGCACCCAGGCTGGCTTCGGGCATGGCAACTCCAGGGCTGAAGGCACGAGAAGAGCTGCAGGATCTTCTTGGCTAAGCGCAACATGAACGATTTCACAGTTCATATTTTTAACTCCACATGGGTCATCCAAGCCTCCTATTTCCCCAAAGAGGCAAGAAGAGAATATTTTTTTCCTGCCTGTTACCTCCCTAAACACACTGTGTGTGCCTGACTGAAACCTTTGCTTTTATTTAAAATTCTGTGTACAGAATTGTGTTGGTTTTGGCTGGGATAGAGTTAATTCTCTTCATAACAGCTAGTATGGGGGTATGTTTTGGATCTGTGTTGAAAACAGTGTTGATAATGCCAAGATGTTTTCGTCACTGCTGAGCAGTGCTTACACAGAGCCAAGGCCTTTTCTGCCTCTCACCCCACCCCACCAGCGAGGAGGCTGGGGGGGCACAAGGAGTTGGGAGGGGACAGAGCTGGGACAGCTGACCCCGACTGACCCAAGGGATATTCCAGACCATAGGACGTCATGCTCAGCATACAAAGCTGGGGGAAGAAGAAGGAAGTGGGGCTGTTCGGACTGATGGTGTTTTGTCTTCCCAAGTCACCGTTACACGTGATGGAGCCCTGCTTTCCTGGAGATGGCTGAACACCTGCCTGCCCATGGGAAGTGCTGAATGAATTCCTTCTTTTGCTTTGCTTGTGCACACGGCTTTTGCTTTACCTATTAAACTGACTTTATCTCAGACCACAAGTTTTCTCAGTTTTACCCTCCTGATTCTCTCTCCCATTCCACTGTGAGAGAGGCGAGTGAGCAGCTGCATGGTGCTTAGTTGCCAGCTGGGGTTAAACCACAAGAATCCAGCTTTATCTTTGCACCCAGCATGCATCCCAACTCACCCCGAGAGGACAGAGGCTGTTTTTAGAGACCTTGCTGGAGACGGACTTGCCAGAAAAATCACACCAAGAATTTTTTCCCCCAAACAGTTAGCATTCTGGCCCCAATGGCACGCCCGAGAGCAGAGGTTTCTGCCCATGGTCCCACAGAGACCCCACAAGCCACAAAGCACTGCAGACACAAGTGCACTCAGTGGTACCTCTGGGCCACATGTCTCATAGTCGGAGCTCTTGGCATCTCATCTGACCACCACCTCTGGCATTTACAATGCCAAGCACCCGGTTTCAGCCACTGGCAGATCAAGGGGACTGGGAACAGGATCTCATTGCCTCCCCCCACCAGGTCCATAGCATGTGTCCCTCGAAGGGCTCTCCTCCCTCCCATGGCTCCCAACACAGCTCTGGTGATCTCCCCAGCACTGACCCCTTCTGCAATCCCTTAGCAAGTCCTCCCGACCCCTCTGCATTCTTGCCATTGCAGCCAGCATTGCCAGCAGACAGCTGTCATTATCCTCCCCGCACCATCCCAGTATGGCTAAGGGGGAACTGGTGTGGGGTGAGCCGCCCCTCACACCCGGTGGCATTACCTGGTGGGGTGGTAGTGAGCCGGGTGTACCCTGAGCGCGCCAAGGCTTGCAGAGCCCAGTCCGTCCCCTTGCTCTTCTGCTGCCACTCCTGCACCTGGCAGTGATAGACCCCCGCATCGCCCTCCTCCACGCTGCGCAGCGTCAGGCTGAAGTCGCCGGTGGTGGGGCGGCGGAGGTGCAGCCTCCTCGCCAGGCTCTCCACGGGGTACTCGATGGCACCGTCATGGCGGAGGGTGAGCAGGGGCCTGACGTGTCTGCTTTCCTCTCCCCGAAACCAGGTGGCCGAGAGGTGGGTGGCGGGCAGGTGGGCACCTTGCAGCAGGCAGTGCAGCGTCACCTCCTCACCCTCCCTCACTGAGACGCTGCGGTTGGTTTTCTCCAGCTGCAGTTCACGCCCTGGGGGGTAGGATGCAAGCAGAAAGATGCGTTGCAGCTTTGCACTGCCATAGAAATGCTCCTGCCTGTGCTCGCAGGCTGACAGAAATCTTCTGGAACAAAGTGGGAAGGATTGAGATAGGCTCTTACAAGAGCCTCTGCAGGACACCTGCAGGACCCTTGCTCCTGTGACTCATTTGCCCTGGGGTGGTCCTTCCTCCCCATCATCTCTGCCCCCTGTTCACAACCCTCTGCGGTAATACTTCCGCCCCCCTCCAAGCAAATGATAAGGCATCCTTTGGACCAAAAGCTATTTAGGAAGCTAGAATTCTCTGATCCACTTTATTTAGGGCTGCAACCCATAAGCCAAGTGAGGCTGAGGGAGGGAAGAACTGGGCCAGGGAGACCCACTGTGCACCCCAGCAGTGCAGTGCCCAAGGTGGGACCAGCTGAGCCTACAGCCTTGCTCTCAGCAGCAATGTGCTGCAGGGTAAGGAAAAGAGTATTTTGCTTCAGGATGCTCAGGAGTACCACAAAATGGCTTCCTCTCTATTCACAGAACTGTACAACCAACCAACCGCACCATGTGATGGAGTGATAAGAAAATACCATGATTCGCTTTGTTATGAAGCATTAGACATCATCTGCCAGTGGCAAAAATACCAGCTTGGTTGGTTTGGGAGGATGTGGTAAATCCTCCTAATTCCCTATTTCCCTTTGAGAAGCACTGACACCTCCTGCATCCCTAAGTCTCAGATCCAATGCAGGAGCCACTGCTTCTCCTAAGCCCTGCTAGTTTAGGAGAGGTCTGGCAGGGGCCCCATCGTAAGTTGATCCGACCTTCTCCAGCAGCACTTATATGAAAGAAAACCACCTGCTTACCTGGGAGCTTGAACTCCAGCATGGTGCTTCCCGATGCTCCCTCTCCGAGTTTGTACCAGCCATCCACCAGCCAGAGCCATTCCTCTACTACACAGTAGTACCTGCCCTGGTCCCCAGGGTTTGCAGAGAGTATCCGCAGCCAGAAAACGTTGCTGGACACCCTCTGGCTCAGGAAGCGGGACTTTTGTGCAGGAGAGCTGAACTCAGCCCCATATTCCAGTATGCTGCTGTAGTCGGCCCTTAGGATTTGCAGGGGGGTTGCATCTGCCAGAGGAGGAGGTAGGAGGTACCAGGTAATGGCAAACTGAGAATTGTTCTGGGCAAACATGATCCTGCACTCAATGGCTGTGTCGGCACCGCTGACAGTCTCCACAGAGCTTTCTTTTGTAGCTACATGAAGCTTGCTTTCTAAACGGAGAAACAAAATAATCATGCTGGATGCAGCTGACCATACAGGGATGCTGGCAAGGACAGGAATAAGGCTGGTCTGAGAGACTCGCAGAAAGAGGAGGGAGGAAGAGGGTGCTCAAGGGACAAAGACCCATTAGGGGATGCTGGAGCAGGGGGGTGGGGGAAGGAGGGAAAGAGAAAATCCACACACCCTTATTTGAACTGTGGTGGGGAATCACTGGGTGCTACTGGGCAGAAGAGCAGCAGAGGAGGCACCTGGGGGACCATGGGACAGAGGCAGCTGCTGTGTTAGAGCTTGGAGGCAAAGCCTCTGTCTGAAGTAAACGTGTCCGTCTACCACTGCTTTTATCGGCAGGCTCACACATAAGCGATAGAACCAGCCTGCGGCTTTGGAGACTGTGAACAAGTGTCTTATCTCAGAGAGGCTACAGAGCCTGCATGGGTTTCGCTAACAGTCACCGTCTCCGGTGTTTGCTGTGGTTATTAATCGGAAACCACATAACACGGTCTTGAACATCCGCTGTGATTATACCTAGCAATTGCGCAGTTTAGCACTGAGCAGTTCAGGAGAGGAGAGCTGCAGTGCTGCCTGCAGCTCTGCCCCCCTGCAGGGTACACAGTTGCTCCCTATGTGCCTGCGCTGCTGCTGGTTTGAGGGGTCCCCTTCCCCCTGCACCTCCCCTGCTGCTGGTGCCTTTCCTTCTCCTCCAGCAGTGGAAAGGCTGCAAACCGGTCTCTTTGAAGGGCCTCCAATGACCGGCATTTCCTCTTGGCCCTCCCCTCCATGCTGAGACACCACCTCTGTCAGACGGGGTCACCAGTCACGCGAAGGAGTACACCGGCTATCTACCCGTGGGTAGACAGAAATCACTCAGCACGAGACACCACCAGGCTTTTAAGCGACTGTAGACTGAGCTTCCATTCTCAGCATGTTCCTTGCGTACGAGCTGAGCAGCGGGACGCCCTGTGCCGGGGAGGCTGGGCGCAGCCGAGCTCCCTTCAGCTCAGCCCCTGGGTGCTGGGATCGGGGACGGGCCGCAGAGGACTCACTGGGATGTCCCTGCAGAGCGTCCCAGCCCCTGCTCTTGGCCGCAGGCTCAGCAGGGCGCCCTCTCCTCCGCAACACCTCCCCGAGGGATGCCATGGCAGCAAGTTATGGAGAGGGCCTCTGGACCAGGAGGCAGCTGCAGCTTCTCCCACAGGGGCTGATGGGGAAGAGGGACACCACAAGAAAAAGCCCACGCATTTCCCCTTCCTTCAAGCATTTCTTCTTGAAAAACTCAAGCAATCCACTTCAGAGGCCATCACTGCCTCTCTTGAGGCCAGTCAATGCAAAATATCCTAACTGATGGCTCTTGACACCCCTGCACGTGGCCTCTGCCCCCATCTCAAATTTGCCAACAAAACCTCTTTGCTCACATCCACTTATGCTGCTCTTCTCTCTTCGCACCCTGTTCTTCCTTCCCCTTCTCTCTACACTGCAGACAGACACATTGTCACTAAGAGTTGACAGTTTCCTCCACAGCAGGACTTGCACAAGTCCCAGTATCTGCTTACTGCCTCACCTCGGTGGTGAGGATTGCACCAGCAACATTCACTGGGAAGTCTGGGAGGTGGCCACTCCCAAGGGATCAACAAAGTCCTGTCCAGCATTTCACAGTGCACCTTTGCTGCTCTGAAGAAACAGGTAAGGGCAAGAAGCAGAAGAAACAGAAAAGCAATCAACCTAATTAGGAAGCTGTGCAATTAATCAGAACCACGTACACAGAGATCAAGCAGACTTGAGTGCACTTAGGAAACAGATACAAGCTGATGTCGTCCAACTTCAGTACTTAAAAGCACGCCCAGTCCAGAGCCAGCTCCAAGGAAGCACAAATCTTCAGGGAGGGACACTGTAGATATTCAAAAGCTGTCTGGAGATGGGCCTGAGCAACCTGCTCTAGGTGGCCCTGCTTGAGCAGGGGGCTTGGATCAGATGACCTCCAGAGGTCCCTGCCAACCTCAACCATCCTGAGTTTCTGTGACAGGTGAACTGATCACACTGGAAAAAATAAGACACTTGGTTCTTAACTTCAGCTGTTCAGTACAGGAGTATCACTCAGCAAGCCTGCTGAAGTTCAGGAGCTTTATTCAGGGATCCAGAAGTGAACTCTGACAAAGGGAAAGAAAAAATACTCCCAGGTATTTCAACTGGAGACTGCTCTCACTTCAAAGGCCACAGGAGAGGAATAGGCAGGACCAGGGAAAGCGGTGGGCATCGGGGACAGCTTTCCCGTGTCAGACACAAGGATGTGCCTTCCCCAGCTGCAGCTGCCAAGAAGAGCATACCGGCAGAGCAGCCCTGCTGCTCATCACAAGCATTTCTGCCACCTCTCCCAGCAAAAAGGAACTTCAGGAAAGTCATCTGTGGGGCCATGCTGGACCAAAACGTGCATCTCTCTTCAGGTGACGTCCTCCTGGCAGTGCTGCTGTGGTCAGGGGCAGGCAGGTAAACCCCAGGACCTTTCCCCAAACCCAGAGAGGCTGCCAGCACAGGAGACAGCAAACAGCCCAGGGCAGGAGGCCCCGTGCTTGTGTACGGCCCGGCCTGAAAATACTCCAGAGGAGCAAAAGCTACTAGAGCTCAGAGAGGAGCCACAGGAACCACTGCTGTAAGCACTTGATTTTGATGAGAAAAATTGCTGCTACACTCTCAGAGAAGATCACCCCGAGAGGAAGCAGAGCACTTTCTGCAAAGCCCCTTTGTTTCAGCTCCAGGTCTCTTCTCACTACCGCTAAAGACCAATTACCAAAAAGGGCAGAGCAGCTGCCTGCCTTTTCCTTTGGCACAGAAAGACACGGTGCTGTTTTCCCTTTCATTTTCCATTTAATTAACCAAGCCAAGCCTCTCGCTGCCCATCTCGCTGCGAACCCTGCCTGCTGACGCTGCGCTTTCTGCTCAGCCCAGGAGCAGCAGAGCACACGGAAGGGCACGGCTGCTGCAGCAACCCGTGCGGGCCAGCCAGAGCGGCTGCTAGTGCAAAGTCCCCCGTGGTTCGCTCCGGAGCTGGGGGAAGCCACCGCAGGCAGCTGCGCTGAGAGGCTGATGGGAGCATCCCTGCTAGGGTTGGGCAGCATCTGCCTGCCAAGGGCACTAATTATGGGCCCCCCCAAGAGTCAGATGCTGAACTACGTAAGAAGTCAGAAATGGAAAAGACCTGTCCGCCTTCCCTTCTTGTTATGACCTTTCACGCACGTCCCTCCCATCTGAAGCTACAGGCCAGATCCACAGCGGCGTTTAAACTCCTTAAGCACCGACTGACACTGAGTGGTAAACAAAGTGCTGAAGCAAAAGTCAAGAGCTCCAGTCTCTCTGCAGTCACTAACCATAAGATTTTGTATATGAAGAAACAGGTTGGTGATTTTCATGATTTGCAGCTTTATTTTCTACAGCTTCACCTCATCCCATTGCCGTTAGAGCCGGCTTCCTTCCCAAACTTACTTCTCTACCTTCCCAAATATGCCTTTCTGAGAGAGATGGCACTAGAGCCAGCAGCCGCCTCCCATTGCACATCATCCCCTCCCAATTCCCACCACCTTTACAGCACCGCAGTATCCAGTAACAGCCGTAATACATTTGGAGCCAAATGTCGCAATATCTCACTGCTCCACTGCTACCATCTCCTCTGTGTAGGTGCTCTACGGTTATACCTGTTTGCCTTAATGCCATTTACACTACTAATGTACTACTACTCACAGACGCTGTCCGTTGTCACCCCTAGCCTCAGTACCACCCTGCAGACCCCTTGCCCCCAGCTGGCTGGAGCTCGGGTGTAATACAGAGTACCCTAGCACCCAGCTCTGCAGGGGTGAGGAAGAAGCAGCAGCAGAGCAGGAGAGGGACCAGCATGGAAATGAGCCCAAACAGGGAAGGAAATGTACCGACTTACTACAGCGAACCCAGCAGTGAAAAACATGTGATTTTAGTTCGCTGGGTTGTGATCCCAAAAATCCAAGGATTAGAGGAAGGAGCGCTTAACACATGCAAAAAGCGCAAGAACTCTCCTTTGCTGGCAGAACAGATACAAGGGAAAAAAGAATAGCCTGTGTTCTCACGCCTGCCTCCACAGGCTCAGAGGTTTTGCCTGGGACAACCGCTTCCATTCCTCCATTGCCCCAGCCACGAGCAGGGCAAGCTGACACCGTGCTGCTGCCAGGGGTGGCAGGGAGCAGGCACACAGCGGGCTGGCTGGGCGGCTGTGGTGTATTTACAACATCTCTCTTCCATAAGAGGACGAGGCTCCCTGTCAGGCACATTGGCAGCACGGACCCTGCCTGCAGAGCTGGCCATAAAAGGGAACCCTGGCCAGGGTCCCTGGCTGCGCAGCCCAGCCGTGCCTGGGAGGAGACACCTCCACCCAGGGCCCCCAGCACCTTGCAGCTCAGTGCTGGCTCCCCACACGGCAGAGAGCCCTGGCCCTTTCTCAGTGCACCTCGAATACACTGGGAGAAGCTCGGGGAACGCAGACATATCCCAGCACCAGCTTTGGGGGCCTGCCTCTCTCTACCGCCCTCCAGCCCGCCAGAAGCCCACACCATGGGAGGTACCTCACACCCCCAGCATTCAACTGGGCTCCTTGGAGGGGACGACTACTTCCCAGAAACAAGGCTTAAAATCCTAGTGGCAATGCTGATTCCCATATGCTTGGCATAATCTATGGTCCTGGTTGCCCCTGGTCATGTTTGATAGATTTAAAGTTGCAGAAGGAGACACCTCTGCTGAAGAAGCGCCCGTGGCACTGCTTACCTGGCAGCACCAGCTTTATCCCCACGGCATTGGACCTGGTGGTGGCCGCCGGCTGCCCCAGCGGCAGGGTGTTCTTCCTCCAGACCTCCACCTCACACTGGTACGTCCCCTCGTCGGCAGCCGCGGCATTGTGGATGCTCAGCCTGAAGGAGGTGGCAGTCTTTGTCAGCTGGGCTTTCCCCTGGAAGCGTGGCTGTGCTGTTCCCCAGGCCAGAGTACCGCCGGGAAAGACCCGGACCAGCTCGTGGTAGTGGCCAGTGGGTGGGCTGGGCTGGAAGAGCCACCCCACGGACGCCGGCACCTCCTCGAGGGTGTAGCTGGCGCTCACTTGGCAGACGAGTTCAAAACTCTGCCCATATTTGACAGTGGCAATTCGGCTTGTCAGCGTGGCGTGCAGACCGAGACCTGCTCAGGAGGAGAGAGCTCTTGGCGCCGGGACAGAAATCCTGCCCCGTGCCATCTTGCCGCCACCCTTCCCACGTAGGGCCGTCCCTGCTGCTGCAGCCACCACAGGCCCAGGGCAGCTGGCAGTCCTGCCGCTCCTCTGGCCAGCGCTGCTCTCCCCCAAGTAGCACTGTGCTCTTCCAGCCCCACACAGTCCCTGGCCCTCTCCTACCTCGCCTCCCGCTCTCCCACCCCCAGCCCCTTGGGCAACCCTGAGTACCCTCTCTTCCAGGCTCCCCATCCTGCCCTGTGGCAGGGAGCCAGGGATCCTCTGCTGATCCTGCTGCCCGGTTTGCTGCCTCTTTCCACCCTCCACAAAAGCCTAAAAACTCCTGTGGCCCGACCAGTGCTCTCAGGCACCGGGCCCAGCAATAAGAAAGGAAAAACACCCTAAATCACAGCCAAAAGCTGCCACTCCATAAAGGCACTCGTTCCAGCAATCAAAAGAAGAAATGGCATTGCACGCCAGGGAGGTTAGCAGCTCTGCGCTCAAACAGGAGGGCAGGAGAAGTGATCGGATGCCAGCACCAGGGGTGTATTTCTGACAAAGGCCACCATACAAGTCATCAAGTGCCTTTGTTGAGCTTAACTACTGTAAGTAATTATGCTCCTAGGATAGATATTTTGTATTTCAAGTTAAGGAGACAGACAGACCTGATGAGCAAGCCACTGCCTTACAGGTCTCTGAGCATTTTAGCTGTTGTGTCCCACTTGTCTCTCCCAAAACACCTCATGGAGGACCCAAGCACCCTGCTAGAAATGAGGAAACTGAAGCACTCCAGGGCCAAGCAATCAGCCCCAGGTCACCTTGCAGCAGTAGCGGAGCTCGGGGCACAGCAGACCTCTGTCCTAACCACATGTGTCCACCCGCTTCTCCAGCCTTGCCTCCAGCATGACCGGCTTGAAAGCCCAGAAATAGGGGTGGCCCAACTCACCCATGGAGCTGACTGTCACCGCTGTCTCCCCCTCCTCCGTCCAGCTCTGGCCTCGGGACCACTCCGTCACTTTGCACCCGTACCGCCCGCTGTCACCCTCGTCCAACGTGTTGGGGATCACCAGGGTGAAAGCGCCGGAGTTCGCTTTCTCCAGCCGGAGGCTCCCTCGAGTCCTGCTGTCCCCGTAGGCATCGCCCAGGCTCAGGGTGCCGTCCCGCTCCATGGTGGCCACCAGCACCCGGGGACCTGGGTGCTGCGGTGGCAGGTGCCACCACTGCACGGACACAGGGCTAGTCGCTCCTTGCACCTTACAAAGGAGGACCAAGGCGTCTCCCACCATGACGTGTGGCGTGCTGGTGGACACGGACAGGCGCATGCGGCGCTCTGCAAACAACAGTTACTGTATAGGAGGGAACATTTTTGTGCTCCCCAGAGAAAGCCAGAGATACTGTGGCATTAAATGGAGAGACTAGATAAATCCTGACATCGGAAAAGGAAAGGAATTGCCTGAAATTTTCAACTAGCCTTTTCTTAGAACTTTGGAGAGGGCTTTGGTTTTGGGGTTTGTTTTTTTTTTTTCTTCTTCTTCTTTAATGTCTTTCCTAGGTCATGGATACATAAAGAAATACTTAAGAAATAGAGTCCCAACAGGCAGCTCCTGCTATATCAGAATAGTCATTGTCTAGCTATGACAAGGAAACCAAGAGTCTCCTATACATCTTTCTTAGACTGGTTTCTCACAAGTCATCCCACCAAAACAGGGAGAGCACCTGATGGAAATGGCAATGATCCACCCCATCCAGAAGTACCTGCTCTGCTGGGTCATCCTGTGATCCTCAGGAGCAGCAACAGGTGTTGCTCATCATTTTCTGTACCAACGACACAGGAGGACCCAACCTCCCCAGAACTCTACCTATTTGCCCAAAACTTATTGCAAAGAGACTGAGCTAAACGTTTACACTTTGTTGACAGCTGCTGCATCTGTCATGCTAATGTTTGCCAGAGCAAGCGCTTTTCCTATTATTATCTACTAAAAATCTATGGCACATTTGCACTCTTGCTGCAAACAGCAGGTATGTTGCCCCTGCCAAGATTAGGCCAGACTTGAAGAGCTCCCTAGTCAAGGATCACTGCAGGCTTTACCCAGAAGAGCAGCTATTAGGATTTACTAACCTATCGGCTTCACGTTGACTTGGATGCCTGACGACAGTTTGGTTTGGATGCTGTGAATGTCTCCAGGAGTCTTCACTTCCGAAACAGAGCAGTGGTACATACCGTTGTCCTTCAGCCCCACCTCATAGATGGTAAGGACATAAACTGCGTTGCTTTGCTTGAATGCTTGGAGATGCCCCAGCTTGGCTCTCTCCTCATATTCTTCCTGCCAAATCAATGTCCCATGGGGGTCAACCCTGGCCACTTCCATGCCGTTGAGGAGCCAAAGCACTTGGAAGTGCCTGCTGCTGCTCTTCTGGGCCCCCACCGTGCAACTGAGCTGCAAGGTATCACCTTCAGAAAGGGAGCTTTCAGCGGCAGTGATGTCCATGGAGAGGTCTCTGCCTGTGGGCAACGAAAAACAAAGAGGGTGCTGGGTGGCCCTGCCATGCTTCCCTCCTGCCTGGCAGCACCAATGGCCATACAGAAGGAAATGGGAGAGAATTCTCTATCAAAACCTTTTCTTTCATTAGAAGAGTCATCAGGATGGAAGATTTTGCCCATGGGGAGATGGTTGCCAGCTCCAGGCCCTAACCAGCAGTCGCAGGTGGAGGAAGAACCAGAGCCCTGAGGAGCTGACCTCCCTGCTTCAGGAGCAACTAACCCCCCCCCCCCCCCCAGGATGGCCTCAGGCCACAGCCACCCACCCACACCCCCCGCTCAGCTCAGACATCCAAACCGAGGGCTGCCCTAACCCAGAGGCATAGGCTTTTACAGGGGGCTACTCCGTCTCACCCCCTGTTCTGCTTCATGTAACATATATCCCGTAAACCAGAAAGGGGTATAAAGGGGCTTTATCACTCAGTGGTGTTTTTAAATCTGCTCTCTGTGGTGGGAGAAGGTATGTGGAGGGCTAGCACTCCAGCTGCTTGTCTGAATCTGATGCTGCTGGTCCCGCATGCTGCAGCCCTCACTGGCTGCTGCAGGATGTGGGCAAGAGGTGCTCTCCAAGTTGGAGAGGTTTTGGGTTAGTTCCTACAGAAAGCAGAAATGTCAAGACTTGTCACATCACAGGAAGGTCGGAGGGAAGCAAGAGGAGGTAGAGGTCTCCTGGTCCCTGTCCTGCCCCCCATACCAACTAGCAGCAGGTACCGAGCAAAGAGGGTAGCGACAGGGGGAGCACAAAGTCATCTTCCCCTTGGCAGACCCTCTTGGGCAGTCAGCCACACCTGAGGTAAGGACCCTGTCTCTAGGTCCTATGATACGATTTGCCTTCCTCGCAGGGCATCCAAAGCCTCTGCTGCTAATGCCCCCTGGGTCCTGGCATCAGCCTGGCTGGACAGTGGCTGCAGGCAAAGACCCACAGGGTGCCGCAAAACCCTGTGCCGTGACCCCACACAGCAGTGGCACAGCTAAAAAACAGGAGGTAGGGCTGAGCCCTGACTCCCTGGGCAGGCAGCTTGGCTCACACCACTCCACCTCCTTGGGTCACCGTGGTGGCCTCCATGTCTAACAATGAGGGGCAAGACTACATGCTATAGTTTGGAGGTAAAACGGAGCAGCTCCCAGACTGCCACTGGAAGGGCTCAAATAATTTATTGAAAGAAGAGTACCCTGAGAATTTAAACACTGGTTTATAAACAGTTTGCAAAGAGGAATCCCAGCTGCTGCAGATATGTTTGGCATTCCCAAATATTTGCTGGAGAGTTTATAGAAACCGCTGGAGCAGCTGGCCATGGTCAGAGTGGTCGCTGGCTCCTGGTGAGATGGGGCACTCAGCCCTGCAGCCTGGGCTCTCTCACAGGGTGCTAGAGGGAGACCCCAGCCCTGCAGATATGATGTGCTGGAGGGCTCATATGCCTGCCACCATTCCCCCCAGCAATACCAGCAGCTCCAATACAACCACCATATTATCCTCTTACCATCATCACCTCCGTTCTACCCTTAAGAACTAGCACACTGCAAATACTAAACTCTCACAAAATTTCTCTATTTCTGAACAGAAGAAACAGGGTTCTTGGTCCTTACCCATCCGTTTCTTTGGTTTCCCGCTCTGACTCACCACCCTCCCACAAGACACCAGTTCCCCTCACCACCTTGGCTCTGCAGCCTCCTCCATCCGCCCCGAGGCATGGGGGACATGGTACACCACCTCCCCAGGCATCTTTTCTGAGAGACTTGCTCCCGTTTTCTTGCATACTACTGCCTATGTTAAAGAGCATCAACTAGACACAGCCTTGCCTTGGCTCCTTTGAGGTGAAGCTTACTGGTGGGAAAGAGAGATTTTCCCTTCCTCTGGGCACAGCTACCCACACGCAGCAGGGTGAGGGACCACAGTGAGGAACAGGCTTGCAGCAGGAGGAACAGCAGGCAGGGTGCTCAGAGGAGTGGTAGCAAACACACAGTGCTGTAACCATCCCAGGGCAGTGGGGAGAGGGGGATTTTCGCACCAGCCCTGCTGGGTGAGGTGATGCAGAGCTTGCAGATGCCAGAAACCATGGGAAGCTGCTGGGCAGAGGGAACAGGAGGTGCCTGGCAGGGACAAAGTGGAGCAGGGGTGGATGGGCAGCACTAGCAAGATGCTGTTTTTCAAACTTTCCTATTTTAATCCATCTCATATATGGTAGCAGGTCTAAGTCTCCTCTTTCTAAATACCTAATACTACATTTTGCTAGACTTCAAAGCACAGCCTGACTCACAGTCCCATTACCACCATGTACAAACTACTACGAGGAGACACAGGGATGGCCTAAAAACCAGCAAAAACAGTTCCTCTGGAGGCCAGCAGACTTGCGACAGCATGGACAGACAAGCCACCTCCAGCAGACACCAGAGCTGTGCAGCAAATGCAGCACATCCCTGTGTCCCTCAGTGCCCGTGGCCAAGGGACTGCGATAGGCAGCTGACTTGTGTGCTTCAGTTTCTGAGCCCGCGAGACCCTCGAGGCAATCTAACAACGCATTTTCCGCAAACTGGAGCTTAATGCTGCCAAGGAGCCAGCCTGCTGTGGGCACATGCTGCTCTCTCTGCTAACACCTGGCATGGTCCCAGGAGGTTACAAGATCGCTGCCCGCATTGGAGATTCAGCTGCGCGAACCTCCAAAGCAAGAAGTAAGTACCAACAGCTCCCGAACCAAGGGCTGCCATGGCCCCGAGCCTGCCCGCCCCCCTCAATGCCCAACCGAGGCGGCCAGACCCACCAGTGGGTCCCTGGGCTGCGGTGGAGGCAGGCAAAAGCCACTGAAGGCTGCTGCTATAGAGCCTCCAATGCGCAAAAGAGTTGCAGCCAACATGTGAGTCTGCAAGGACCTTACCCTGGCTCATGACCACCAGTGATGTCCTCCCTGTTTGCTTGTGGGAGATGTCCTTCCACGTCTCATCAGGATCCTCAATCCATTCGGCTGCCTCGCAGTACAGCTGCCCCCAGTCGGACAGCTCCACTCCCCCAATGGAGAGCTTGTAGGTGGTGTTCCCAACCTTGTTCAGCCGCACATCCCCCGCCAGAAACCTCTGCACATAAGAGGGCCCTGGCCTCAAGACAAAGTCCTTGGAGAGGGTGAGGACCTCCTTGGCGCGGCGGTCTCCTGCTTCCTGAAGATGGTACCAGCCAACAGAGAGATGCGTGTGCTGGGCAGTGGACTTGGACACCTCACAGGTGAGCTCCACCGCGTCCCCTTCAGTGTGGGTAAGGATCTGGGGGGCCATGTGAGCCGAGAGGCTGTCTGCAATCACTGAGCACAGGGGAGAAACACAGAGAGCAGCTGGTCACAGGAAAAATCATCTTTTGGCCTCAGTGGGCAACCTGCCGGCCACTACAAAACCACGGCCAGCCCTATAGTATCTGACAGCATAGGAGAAATATCTTTTGTAGCTGATTGACAAGGCTTCCATCAGCCTATGCCAAGGTGTGAAGTGGTTAAAACCTGAGCAGAGAAGAAAGCACAGTGAATGTCTCTGCAGTACCCTTTTCAGTCAAACTACGGGTAGTATTAATTAGGCAACCCCAAAGAGATCAACATCCAGCACCTCACAATCCCAAGTGCAGGCTGGTACAACACCAGGATAAAGGAGGGAAAGGGTGAATACCAAGTGGAAGTACCATACCACCACGTAGACTTGGTGAGCTCACACCAGGGCCTTTCCTTTTGCCTCTCCACCCCATTGCCTTCCCTCTCCCAGTACTCTGCAGGGGCTGCTACCTCCTTCCATCTGTGGGTATCCCGCTTGGGTCAAGTCCCACACCCTGACCTAAGAGGACACCAACAGCTAACGCACAGAGCCTGAAAACTCCTGCCCTCCTAAGTGCTTAGCTGTGAAATGCTATGGCTGCGTCAGGAGCTGAAGTTAAAGTTGGGCCACGGGAGAGCAGAGGCTTCCCCTCCCCTCCCTCGCCCTGGCTAGGAGGCAACGTCCCGAGCAACCTGCAAGGGGACATGTGGGCAACCCTACCTTGGCCACCCAGGGGTAGGATAGCAATCTCACACTGGGGAGAAGAGGAGGAAAATTTGTGCCTACCACTCCCATTAATCACTCCGTTCCTCAGCTGCCCCTCTGGCAGGCACCCAGAGACGAGCACTTCTCCCCACTGCAAAGGTGAGGGCAGTAGAAGCCTGTCTGCACCCCCACCTGGCAGGGAGCAGGGCTCTCTTTCAGGACCCACCTGAGAGGTTCGTCTTGGCGCTGTAACTCCCAAAGTACCTCTCATCGGTGTTGGGCGTGTGGCACTCGTACTCCCCGGCGTCCCGGTCCTGCAGCTCGGTGATGTGCAGCAGGACAGCGTCCCCCTGCACCCGCTCCACGTAGATCCCCCGGCTGCGCACACGCTGGGTGTAGATGGCGTAGGGGAAGGAGGGGTCGACGGTGCTGACGATCTGCACCTCCCGCTCGGGGGCCGAGGGCAGGTAGATGGACCACTGGAAGTTCTGCTCCGCCGGGCCCTGGTAGCCGCTCACCTTGCACCACAGCGTGATGTGGGACCCCCTCACGCGGTAGAGGGGACCCTTCTGAACAGTCACCACCCGTTGGCCAGTGCTCAAACCTGCCGGCAAAGAGTCGGCACACGCGGTGTTTGCAGGGGTGTATGCTACCCGAGAACTGCACACGCAAAATGGCAGTGGGTCTGGGCACGTATGCGACCACAATACTGGAAAGAATTGCTATGCAGTCTCGTTCTCTGAAGCATGAAGTGCAAGGGACATTGCACCCCTTGCAATTGTAAGAACAAGTCCTGCAATGACAAACCTCCAAACTTTGTCTCCTAGCACACTGGGGATCATGCGACAGAGACCACAGCATCATGGCCAGGGGGCTGTCAAGCCTGTTCATGGCTGGAGAGCATCTCTCAGCCAGCTGTTCAGAGGAAGCAGCAACCAGGCTGAGGTCACTGGAGGAAGTTTGTGGTGTGTTAAAATTAAGAGGGCCAAGCACTCCAGTCCTGCACAAGCTGGGGCGAAAAGGGAGCAGGTGCCTGAGCCAACCACTGCCAGAGAAGGCGATACAACACAGAAGCCAAGGGACATGGGGCAGCAGAAGGAACTAGCAGGCGGGGTGCTGCAGAGGTGCTCCATGAACAGAAACTGGGGAGGGAGTGGGAGAGGGGGCCAACGAGAGCTCCTCCAAAGGCAGGGAGCACCAGTAGTCATCAAGGGCTCCCTCCATTTCTTCCTGCAGAGGGTTTGGGGAGGTGATGGCCACCTGAGCACCCTCCCGTCCTGCAGAGCTCACAGCGGTGACACTCGCTCCATTCCAGTGCCCAGCACAAACACTTGAGCAAAATGCCCACAGGACATGGGCACTGAGTAAAAAGCCAACTGTGGAGACCAGGCCAGGGAAGAGAGCTGGTGGTAGCACAGCCTAAGAAACATTCAGAAACACCCTCCCAAGGGAAGGAGGGGGGGGGAAGCAAGGTAACCCCCTCCACACCCCCAGCAACCATGCAACAGGGACACGCACATCCCCTCACCAAAACCCTGCCAGGGTCCGAGCTATCGCTTTGGAATGAAACCACAGTGCCGAAAGAAGAACATGCCGCCACACCTCTTCCCATGGCCACTGAGCCGAAGCAGCACTGGCCACGGCACCCCAGCACGCATCCCGGCTCCCACAGCCACAGCAAGGCACCCCACTGAGCCACCCGTCCGGAAAGGTCCCATCCGCACCAAGGGGGTGCTTCACCTCCCCCTTGCCTGCCCCAGGAAAGTCCCCGCTACTGCGCGGGCCACTCACCCAGAAGGAGGAGAAGGAAAGCAGCCGCTGGGCACCGCTCCAGCCCCATGGGAAACTGCTCTGCTGGGGTCCTCTCCCAGCAGGGCCGTGGAAGGCTCTCGCAGGGGATGGTAACAGCCACCCTGCTGTTTTGAAAGAGGCTGGGAGGAAGCTGCCTGGCGGCAGTGGTTTCCTCTGCTTCGAAACAGCAGGGAGAGGTTGGGGAGCGGGGTGCAACAGAAAAGCAACACGCCTCTGGGAGGTGACAGCCGGCACCCCAGCCCCATGCCACCTGGGCAAGGGTGATGCCCAAGGTCCCTCCTGCCACTGTGTGTGTGCCAAGCACCCGACGCTGCCAGCTGTGGCTTTGCTGTCCGACAGCAGCTCACAGGCTAACCCTCTGCCTCACGACTCCTGCTTCGTTGCATGGAGCAGCTTGGTCCCTGCTAACAGAGAGGTCAGGGACCAGACCCCAGGGAGCGATGGGGGCAGATTTCTAGGGCTGAAGCTCCCCTCAACTATTTATTTTCTGTAGCTGCAGACAGCAGCACGATGCCTCAGGTACATATTGGGGTAGCACAGTGTTCCCTGAGGATGGCTGACCAAGCTCTGCCTCGGGGTGCAGTGGGGCACCCCAAGCATGATGTCTCTCCCATAGCATCCCCACCAGCCCATCAGCTACCCAGACAGGAGACCCTGAATCCTAACAGCCAGCCCAGGTGGCTACTCGGCTCTCAAAGGATCACTGCACAGCCAGAAATCGGCTGGGAACGCTCTCCTGTAAGCACATCCCATGAACAGGCACCCAGATGCGGGGGATCCCTTACCAGCACTACTTGCAGGGGCAGCGAGATTGCCGGGACCTGAGGCCAGGAGCCTGCTGGCCACAGCCCCAGAGACAAGTGCTGCAGTTCTGTCAGCTGCCGTGTGGCATCACACCTTCAGCATTGTGTAGCCCGGGGCATGCTGCTGCTCCTGCCGGCAGGTGCCAGGGACATGGTGGAAGGCTGAGAGGGGCACATCCCGGGCAGGGGAAACCCAGCCTCTTGGGCAGGCAGCCAAACACTAGCAAGGGTCTCAAACCAGAGACACACTCTGAAAGCAGTTGTTTGGAGTTTTGGGGGTGGTTTTGTTTTGGTTGTGGGGTTTTTTGTTGGTTTTGCGGGGGGGGGGGTTCCCCAGAAAGGATGGCAGCCCAAAGCATTTACCCTTGAGCCATGCTACTGGGGCATCGACTGAATGACTAAATTAGCTCAGGGATTCACAAGCAAAAACCAACTGTAAAACAAATCCTTTTGCTTGATCCCATGGGACTCCTAGAGGGAACAAGATTCATGTAACGAACCAAAACAAACACAAGGTCCCTCCTTTCCCCATTTAATAAACTGATTCATATGACAGCCTGAGGGGCCGGGAGGTAGAGGCTCCTCACTGCAAGGCTCGTGCATCGATGAACCAGCTCCTCATCAGCCTGTGCACACACCTCCCATAGCACCAGGCAGCTCTCCAGAAAGCCAGATCCAGTCAGGGGGGGTACAGGCTGTTGCAGCAGGCAGAGGTCCCTGCAGGACCTCACCTGTTCCCTGCCACCACCCTCGTTGCAATGAAATGGAGCAGAGGAGCAGCACCTGTTTTGGGGGAAGAGGGTGCAACACAGGGCTGAAAACCCATGCGCTGGCTTCTCAGAGGGGGTGAGCAGATACAGCAGAAGTGGGCAAGCGGTGGGGTGCCCCAGCATGCCTGTAGATGAGGAGGGCCCACATCCTATGGCAGTAGGACATAGCCATGGACATAGCCATAACTGCATGGTAGGCTTCTGTTCCCTGCTGCAGGATGAAACCCTCCCGTCTCAGAAGGAAAGGGATGAAAAGGTTTGCTTTCCAAGAGCAACCCGCTGCCAGCAGTGCCCTGGGGATGATCCTGCTGACAGTAAACCAACCCGCTTACCACTTTGGAGGAGGCAAAAGCATCTTTGCTACAGTGACAGAGTAAATGGAAAGGAAACTTGGAGTTCAACCTCAGTGAGCTTCCAACAGTCAGTGTGCAGATAAACACACACACAGGGACAGTTTAACTCCAAGCTTGCAAGTCTAATGATGCATGAGTCACTGTTTACACTTGCAATAGAGAAACCGGGGGGAGAATAGGATTGCCTGGCCCAGCCTTATCACTGGCAATGATGATGCTTTGTGGACAAAACCAGCAGCTCCCTCTTCCTGGGACTGCGCAGTCTAAAACTTACTCTCTTCCTCCGTGGGCAATGAGTGCAACCAGACATATGGCAGGGCTATTAACTACGCAAGGCAGGATAAAGGAAGAGGATCAGATAAGCATTTACAAAGACAGTATTGCCATTAGAAACCACATCAGGGAAGCCAAATCCGTGGGGAGAAAAGATCCCCTTACCCTATTTTTCTGGGGATGAAACTATATGAGAAGTGAGGGGGAAATACGCTTCTTGGATAGCACAGAAGGTCCCTGCCCATACCTACAAGGAGCAGAGGACTTGCCTCCTCCGAGCCAGGCAGTGCATGTGCCCATGCACCTCATTTGGTGAGCTGAAGTGCTGCACCAGGGCCATGGAGATTAAACGCTCTTGACCTCTAGCCCTTGGCACAGCCTGGCTACCGCCAGCACCTGAGCAGCAGGGCCACCTCTCAGCACACCCCAGCAGGGTACCTCTATCTCCCACTCCACAGCACAAGGCTGGAGGTCAGGTTGCCCACAGCACTGGCTTTGGCCTTCACGCAGGTGATGACCATCTTTAATTGCATGCCTCCATACCCATTCTCCTCCCTCCCTGGATCCCTTTGCAGCCACCTTTTTTGGATGCTGCTCAGGCACTTTGGGCCAAAGCTTTCCAGAAAAACACCACCAAAAATGGAGCATGGAAAGTTTTACCAAGACCAGTGCAGCCAGAGTGAAGTTAGACCCTACCTAAAAGAGCACAGTAGCAACTGGCAACACCCACAGTGACTTGGAAACCTCCCAGACGGATGAGTGCTGACCAGACACTCCCATTGCACACTGCAAGAAGCCTGGGGAGAGATGGGGATAAGGCAGAATCACTCCCACAGCAGGGCAGAAATGCTACAGAGGAAGTTGTTGAGGATGAAGGAGGCAACCCCATGGTCAGTGTTGGTTTTTAGGGGGAACAGACTGCTGAGACCCAAAAGCAATTGGGCAAGCATAGGGGAGCGGCTGCAGCCCAGATCCCCTGTCTGGCCATATGGCCCCCATGAGCTCCCTCACCCCATTTTGGTGCTTGGGGTTAGGGCAGCTGTGGTTTCCTCTGCCTGCAGCCATCACTTTCAGTGCTGGCTTCCACCCATCGCAGCAGAAGGCACAGCCTACCCCACCTTCCAAACTGTAGCAACAAACCCCACCTTCCAAAGGAAACCAGACCTCAAACCACGTCTTGGGCAAATCTGGCTTTGCACAGGAATGGTTTTCAGCCACTACCAAGGTTGCTTGCTCTGGGAGAAAAAAAAACCCCAGCCCTTGAAAGGGAGGGTTCCCCCATGAGCTTTGGGCATTGCTATGCAACATCCCAGGTGAAAGCAAACTGCTCTGGCAGGAGCACGAGCTCTGGGGCCTCTGCTCAGCCCTGTGGCTCTGCCATCTTCTCAGCCCCATCCAAGTCAGCCCTCAGCAGTTACCTGCCCTCTGCATCTCTGCTCACACAGACAAGCACCCTGGGGTTCCCCGAGCACCAAAGCACAGGTGGCAAAGGAGCTAGAGACTAATTTGAGGCAGCAAGATCCCAGCAGAGAGGCTGAAGGGGGCAAAGACAACACAGCCCTCTCTTCCCAGCTCCTCCTCACCCTTCAGGTGGTGCGACCCGCCCTGGAGCAGCGTGGATGGGAGCCCTGCTCCCCAAAGGCTTTTTGGAAGGGAAAGACACACTGTGCCTGCTTGGCTGTAAACACATCAGTGTCTTGCAAAGGGCAGCTGCAGAGAGCTCCCTGCATTTCAGGCTGCTCCTGTGACCAAATGAGGAGGGGGAATACAGTCCAGTGGTGCAGGCTATAGGCAAGCTCTCCAAAAATGCCTCCTTTGCCTTTGCCTCACGGATCTCAGGAGGCACATCTGGTCCACGGACCAGATATGCCATTGCCACATACCCACAGTGACCAGGGAGGGGCAGAAGGACAGGGAGGGTTGGAGGTTGCACCCGCAAAAGCGAGGGGCTGGCACCAGGCAGAGCGGGGGGGATGCAGGGAAGAGCACAGCATTAGCTGGGATAATCTGGCAGTCTTGGGGGATGCGCCAGAAGCCTACAGATAATCAGGGGAGCTGGCACAACAGACTTTGAAGTCTGCCGTCAGGTTTTCTCAGCCTGGCTCAGACATCAAAGGCAGCTGGTTACTTCCCCCAATTACAGAGCAGGAGCCGGCCGGCTGCCTGGCTTCCCCAAGGCCGGATGGCTCAGCCGCAATCCCCCGAGCACGCTCTCGTGGGCAGAGACCTTGTGAGCACAAATGCCCAAATCCTCCAGCTCCTGCCAGACCCAGGCTCGCTCTGCTGGGAGCTTGCCTTGCAGCTACGAGGGCTTTCACCTTGGGCTTTCGAAGCCGAGTGAGATCTCGGTGGATAAAGATCTCCCCGCTGACGTGCTGCCGAGCCAAACCACCCGCCAGTCTCAGAGAAAAGAGACAGCCACGAACACAGAGGGAAGTCTAGCAAAGGTGAAAAAAATAGCAACCTTTTCTCACAGTGGTGGGAAGGACTGCTTCCGTCACTCAAATCCTGCGTGTCCTGGGCCCTCGTGGGATATGCCTCCAATGTATGACAAGGACAAGGTCTTCACAAGCAAAACCCACAGCAGCACAGAAAGGCTATTGCAATTGTTTTGCACCAAAACCCACAATATCATTGGTACAGGAACTGAAATAAATCATTAAAAAAAATAAAAGCAATTGAAATCTAAGAGCGGAACAGGCAGGGAAGCAGAGAGACACCTGCTCTGTGCAACTGCAGCTTTCTAGGACTGGCCGCTCTCAGTAGTGAACAGCCAGGGCTGGCCTAAGAGGAGAACACCCACAGCTTTTTTGTGGTGAACTGGTGTTTGCACCATCATTTCTACTGCAAAAAGTCAAACAAGAACAAAATTGGCCAGGGCACTGCAGAGACACCAAAGTCCTTCAAGGAAAATGGAAAGGTTCAATCCTGCTTCACTGCCTCAGCAGTGGGCAAACGCACTTGTTCTGAATCTGCTCTGCCAGCAGGATATAAGCAGAGTTTGAACCACATGCCTCATATCTTAGCCTAATAAAAAGTGCTCTTTAGTCATTCCCCTCCCCCCCCTTTTTTTTAAATCATCTACCCACACAAAAGGGCTGAAAAGCCTCGCTCCTCTATAGCCATAGCTCCACCAGCCTTTGTAGTTTGGGCCAACAGTGCATTTCTGGCATAAATCTGCTGGACATCTCACCTTTGCTGCAGGCAGGAGAAAGCTCAGGGGACAACATGCCGCTGGGGATCAGGAGGGGTGCTGCACCAAGGGAGCTAACTCATCTCCTTCCTGCCAGCTCCTCACAGCACCCCAGGAAGGAGCCAGCAGTACAGCACCTCAGCAAATAGGCATTGCTCAGCACCTGCCCTTTCCTGCGTCACATCAGGCCACGCTCCTCTGGCTGCGGGGCTCGGCTCCGAGGTGGCACAGCCTGCCCTTCATAAATCCTGGCGATCCCCCACCACAACACATGCAGGGTCAGATCATGTCACTGTGCAGGCTGCAAGCACAGTCCCCTTGCCCAGGTCAGCTCCTGCGCAGCACCAGAAGCTGCCACACGCCGCCCCCGGACCTCTCCGTGCTGGCTTTTGAAGCAGCATCAGCATCTTTTAAGCAAGCGGCATCATGAAAGACTGTTTGAAGCAGAGCAGCGGAGGGTTACGCCTAGTCGTTTCAGCTCCCGATGGACACAGCAAGGGCTAAGGCCAGGGAAGAGAGGAGGGAGGTTAAGAGAGGGAAAGAGGGAGAGCAATCACAGTGGGCCGTTGTTCAGAAGGAACTTCAGTTGGGGAATACAGAACAGTATTACGTGTTGAGAGAGAAACTAGGTTTTAATATTAAGCTGCTTATTTAGGTCTCTAACTTATGGAGATGCTGCGCTTCAAAACTAATTAGATTGACAGAGCTTGGATTCGATTACAGGATTTCCAAAAGCAAGAGGGTTTAAAAAAAAATAAAATTAAATAGCTGCCCTGGAAATGTTAGCAAGGGAATTAAACAGCCATTGCTGCAGCCAATTGTTAAATACATCTAAGCTGGGAAAAATGACAACTCCAGCTGCCAAAACCCACTGCACCAGTGGATGCAGGATGCAGTAGGGAGGTGCTCTCCTAACAGGCCCGAGTGGAAGATACACAAAACGTATGTTTCCCAGTCCTAGAGGTAGGCAGAGGGTCTCCAAGGCTCTTCAGGAAGCACGTGCCTCCCTCTGATGGCAGTGTGTGAACCTGAAAGCGCATGGATTTCTCCCTGCCCTGAACCCGCTGCAGTGAGCGGAGCATCCGGGAGCTGTAGAAAGGCAACTGCAGGGCTGGGGCTGAAGAGGAAAAGGCTGCAGGTCCCACAGAGCAGCACAAGGGCTAATCCTGCCGCCTAGGTAGACAGAAAGTCCCATCCTTACCAGCCAGGACATTAAAGCGCTGTCTGCACCAGAGGAGCGTGGCCAGCCCAGCACTATGAACGACATGGGAGTGATACACAGCTATGCTCCTGAAGCAATAAAGTAAGGTGGCAATGGCAGAACTATACTTACAGCTCACCTAGCATCAAAGCCTTCACTCATCTGCCCGAAACAAATCCCTCTTTCCCATCCTCTGAGATCATGGGAAAAACAGCAGTTTCGCAAGGTCCAATAGCAGAGCCAGAGCAGCCCTTTTTAAAATCCCAGAACTGCCAGCTTCAGTTCCTCTTGAAGCTCCTAAAACATCCTTCATCTGTGAATAGGAAGCTTCCCTCCAAGTACACATATGCAGGTGTCCAAAGAAACTCACTTGGGGCCTGAGGGAGTACCCGGGGGACCTTGACTCAAAATGTAGTATTAACATGCTGTTTAGTGGTCTGGATGTGTTTAGCTACCAGACAGCTGAACCTGGCCATGCAGTAGATGTTCTGTTCCTGTATGCCACCTTTTCACCCTCCTCGGGTTTGGGAGGGACACTCTGGACAACACCACTCCATGTTACCCTCCTTGTCGCACAAGCATCCCAAGAGCAGAACAGCAGAACGTGGTGTAGGCAATACTGATGCTGTTGCTTCAGGTATCCCCCGTTCACAGTAAAGGAGGATGCCTTGGCTATAGTCACAGAAAGGCTAAGTTATATTTACACTAAGCCAAACAAATTTCCTTCAACCAGAAGGCAGGAGCTGCAATGAACTCCAGGGAAAGCCTGCAGGGTACACAGCTTTGATTAAATGGAGATGTCAGGAAGAGTTGCAAATGTACCCACTAGAGCGCACTTCTTTGTGCTCGGATTGTCAGTCTCAGTGTGAAAGCAACTCCTCCTTCAGTGCTGCCACTGAAGGGCTTGATGAAGTATGTGCCCAGTACTGCAACACAGCAACAGTTATCTTACTTTTGCCTGACACCTTCCACCTAAGGGAGGCTGCAGCACCTCCCCTGCTACTCCCAGATACTTGGGGAACATCTCTCACCACTGAAATGTGGGTCTCAGTCAAGCTGGGAAGAGGTAACACTGAGATGACATGCTGTTGCCACCACTGACACAAGGTAAGAGAGGATTTAAACACAGCAATGCCATTCCCAGGGGTCCTGAAAACCATCTTGCTAACACTGTATAAAATCAGGTCAAGGAAAGGGAATTTAATGAATAGCGACTTACAAAAGACCTCTCTGGATGAATGCAGGGGACTGTGGGAGACGGAAGAAAGAAAAAGATAATGGCACCAGGCAAGGACACCTCAGCACGCACCTGAAAGGCTACAGGAAAAGCCATCAGCTTCAAAAAGACCTTAACATCTTCTTTCTAAAGAAAATGTATGTTTCTGCCAGACTGGGCACTCAGAGCTGAAGGGGCTCCCCTGAAACACCAGAGATGGACATTTCTGAGCTAGAGGAAGAGGCTATGCTTGTCACCCAACACTCATGGTGTGGGGCACGGCGGGAAGAGTGGGCAGTGACAGAAAACAGCTGGTAAAGTCTGTCCCTGTGGAAGAATGCCCAACACCCAATAAAAGAGAGAGACACAGTATCCTTTTCATTGTTGGAAGACTTACCTTATGGCAAGGATTTTGCTCTAAATACTTCAAGAAGCTGGGTCAGTCACTATTGGTACAGGTACCAGAAGATACACCTTCAGAGGGACTGGACACTGTGGATAACACACCAGGGACCTCAGTATGAGACTTGGTTGACTCCAGTAGTCACATGGCAGAAAAACCGCATGGCTGAAGACTAGGAGCCTGCACAAGGATAAAAGCCACAATTAGAGTAGGTTGGATCCATCCTGATAACTGTCATCCAAGAACTATTCTTATGCAAAGGCAGATATGTTATACAAGTAACAAAATCGAGATTAAAATCCATCCTGGAACTGTTTTCACAAAAAAATAAGTTGAGAATGGTTGTTACAGAGATCTTGAGGACCCACCATCTGTCTCTTGATTGAATAATGACCGCAGCTATCTGCTCTGGCTGCCTCCCTCCTTCCCTAGCCCATCACTAGAGGGAGCTGCCATTACCTCACTTCTCTCAGCGCCTACCTGCCTGGGCAATACTTTTATACGTTTATCTTGCCTAATTCTCATGGTTTAGGCAAGCTGCCTTTCCCTTTACAGCTAATGGTGAGAAACGGGTACCTTCAGATTCTTATTCTAAAATGCATGTCTCAAGTAGGTCAGATAAATTACATTCTTTAGGTATCTGTTTCTCAAGGCCAGGGCGGCTAGCCCGGGTGTCATCTTGAGAAATTACTTCGCTTCGTACTCGATACAAAGTTCAACGTAGTGGTCGCTTATCTGGAACTCACAGACACTGAGCAATATTTGCGTTATGATAGCAAGCAGCTGCTCGGGAGAAAGACAACCAAACCCATCTTTCTTCGAAAGAAAATCTGTCCCTTCTGCTTTGGCAAAGGGAATCTGAATGTCTCTTTGGAGACATTTCCCCATCAGAAATGCTTGCATATTGTCCAGAGTCCTCATGAGGAAAGAGACTAGAAAACATCTGCGTGCACATGTGTGGGGTGCCAGCCTTGCAGATGATCTGCAGTGGGCACTGGGCTGGAGTTCTGCAGCCTGAGCTCTCAGCAGATGATTCAAGGGTACACCACAACAACATACCCCTGCTCTTCCCCAGAGATGAGCACAAAAGAGGATGGTGCTTTAGAGATGCAGAGACACAAAGGCAAGAAGAGACTCCTGAAGGGAAGAATGGGAAACAAAAGAGGGGAGGCAGAGGGAACAAAACATGGAGGAAATGAGCGAACAAGGTTAGGGACAGAAAGAGCGAGCATGTACCTGAACACCAAAGGGGAGGTTAGTACTACTGTACTTGCATTCAGAACCTGCATTTGGCTGTAGCCACATACAGCTTTCATATTTCCAGGCAGATGCTAAGCAGCATGGATATCTTCCCTGTTTACTATAGCCCTAGCATCCCAGCCGCTGCACACCATGCCCAGGGCCTTTGCAGAGCTGGTCAGCACAGAGGCAACAAGAGCCAAAAAGGCAACACCAGTCCTGTCCTCTTGGATATCTCTGTGGGTTCTTGGATGCCCAGTAACTGGTATGTTAGCTCTGCTGGAGGAGCTCTGGAAGCGTCCTCCCTTCTCTCTAGCCAGAAACTTTTGGGAACTTGGTGTCTTTGAGACTCCTTGCCTTCTGCTGAATATGCCAAATCATTGGCAGGATCATACAAAAAGGAACCAGAGGGCGTGAGCCAGGTTAAGTTGCCAAGAAACAGAACTTCATGTCCATCTATCTGCAGCTTCATTATTCACTTCTGAAGCCAGCAGAGGTGTACTCAGAGTAAGTCTGTGGTCTAGTCTAAGGTCCAGTACATGCTGGAGTTTATAAAATCCCACATGAACAAAGTATGATATAATACTAACTTGCTTTCACAAAGTCTGCTTTGGAAAGTCCTGCCATTCTACCCCCTTGGCAGAGGTGGAAGCAGACATGCACTTAGACTTCTGGCACTTTGTGGAATGCAACTCGGCTGCCAGGGAGAAGAGAACAGCATGTCTTTGTGGCAGCTCTTCTGAGGGACCTGGAAATCCGCAGAACCTGGCCTCCTCAATAACGCAGGCATTCCCCTGCAGCTCTCAATATCAATTGTCTGCTGGCTACAGCCTGATGCCATTTTCCTCAATAACAGGAGATCCCTTGTGAAGGGCTGTCCAATAGAAGGCTACGTGCTGTATCTAGTGTACTTACCTCACACAAGAGCAAGCAGTGGCTTTTTCTTCAGTTAGCAAGATGTTCCACAGCTTCAATCAGTTGCTAAAGGCTCTCTCTTGAAACACCATCTGTCCTGATGTGTGCTGTGCAGACCTCAGCCACCTGCAATCATAGAAATGTAGAAAGTTCCACTGAAAAGGCAAAAGCCATACATTTCCTTGGAAGATTTGCATGACCAGGCTTCACCTTCACATGACGAAGAGGAAGGCAGGTCTTCTCACACATCCTACTCACCAGTTGGCTTCAGCCCAGTGGAGGTTTTAGGACTGGCCCTGACCTGAGCAGGGCAGTCAGGCAGAGCCATCACAGCACAACTAGGCTGTCGTAGAACAAGCACAACCAAGCATGTTGCCTGACCCTGGTGCTATGAAAGCAACCAAAGTCTCAGGCTCTGGCACAAAAGTGCTTTTCAGACTGTCTCTATGGCAGTAGGCAGCTAGATGCCTCTATAGGCAGGTAATTAAGCTGAACCCATAGCAGATACAAAGTGATGTTGGAGACTTGGTGACTTCCATCATTCATGGCAACACTCCGGCAGTTACTTGCAAGTATCCCCCTTCATCTCCAGACTTCAAGTTTGGGCTTTCTTTTTTATGATAAAGTCCTAGCATGCTTGCAAGAAGAGTATTAAGATCCAGGTCATCCCAGGGCATGGTGGAGGCAAGAGGATTTCATAAAGCTAATCCAAACTTACCAGTAAGCTGTAACCTGCACAGCTAGAGGCCAACGACTGCTGTCCCACAAGCGTGCCACTCATTACTTGCGGACATGTACGTGTTAAAACATCTACAGCTGCTAAAGGCACTGCTGAGGGATCAGAGACCATTTATGACATTTCCCTATCTCAGCTGATAGTCCCTGCCACCCCTTAAGAACTTACAGCCCGGTGCCACCTCCCAGCTACCTGTAAGCGTACACTACAGAGGACATCTTTCCATGCCAGCTGTGACACCACCATCTGGAAAGAAGCCAAAGGTATACACTTCGCTGTCAACTGGCCTGCACTGCAGCCATCTCTGACAGAGGATGCATCAGTTTGAACCCACCTTGCCAAAGCCTGTCTTGGCCTCCCAAAACAACTTCTGCCTCAAGCAACTTATTAGAAAGCAAGTCACTTCCTTGCTGTACTACCATGGTGTCCTTATGTGGTTGCTGGGGGGAAAAAAATCCTAAATTCAGCCATTAGCAAGGTAAGCAGGAAGTCTACTTCCAACACTATTGATTCTTGTCCTGAAACCTTGGAAATGAGAAGCCTCAGGAAGGGTTCAAGGATGACTCAACATCTAATGCCCAGGTTTTACAGCAGATACTAAACACACACTCCTAACTGTGACTCCTGGCCCTAGATAATCAAAAGGAAACTGCCCCGACAAAAAGGTCACCTTACAGTGGGGTAGAAACAGGATAGACTCAGAAAACAATTACATTCCCCAATTCATCACACAAATATAGGCAAATATTTAAAACTTACTGTAAAAGATACCTCATGCTTATTTTACAGGGTAACAGTGCTGGGAACAAGACTGTAAGGTTTACATTTGATACCCTTGCCTCAACAATAGTGTCTGCATACATGTGAGGTACAAGGAAAGAACTGCCCATAGCTAAAACATCCAGACCCACAGCACAGACATAATCAAAAAGGCTCGCTCTTTATTTTAAACATAAAAAGAAACATTTTACACAGCATTGTTAGAACTATTCAGTACCTGCATTCCAGAATTGTGCCAAACACTTTATTTTATAACTTTGAAATTAAAACAAAAGAAAGTAAGTATCTTGCTCTTCTGCTATATGATGTTCAAGCTTGTCCTGGATCAAAATTCCAAGTGCCTGGAGGAACTTACTAGCTTAACCAGGAAACTTAGCAATGAGAACAGAGGAAGATCAACATGAGCCCTTAGGATACTTTGACAATACCACAGGTTGCAGCAGGGAGGATATGGATGCTTGCACTGCATCTCAGGCAGCTTACTCTTCTGATACTCTGCAGGTTTAATACACAACCAGATGCACACACACCTCCACTCACACAAACCCTGGTCACACAGGAAATAATAATAATAAAAAACATGAAAAGTGACCTAGTTTTTCTTTTTTTATTAGAGATAAGACTCCCACTCTATTTTAAAAAAGGGGATAATACAAAATTGGCACAAGTAGAAGGAAACCTGGGGGGTAAGTCTGGCCCCTCAACTTCTAGCCTTCCAACTACAGCAAATACAGGGTGGAAGGGGATGCAGCATTGCCTTCCAAGGGGCTGGCAGCAGTACGAGCTAGCAGTGAACTTGCTTCACTTGGAATGACAAAGATGGTTTGTTACAGGCCACGAAGGAAGATCAGCATTAGCTAAGGACATGGGGACCTTTCACTAGAGGAGCAGGGAGCCCTGACCAAAATAACCCTGAGTTTTTTCCAGCAGGGAGAAAGTGTGCTATGTCGTGTGCTTGGGAAGAGCTGGCGGATCCCTGCTCATTCATTCCCTAATTATTGCATTACAGTCATGATCCTCTCTCCCTAAAACTTCACCAAGAGCACATAAACAAGGAGTCAATCTGCAAGGACAGAAAGTGACTGATGCTGTGCTTCGAACTTCACCACCACTTACCACCCCTCCCAAGATGCCCCAATGCCATGGGCCTTCCATGAAGAAAGCGGATGTTAATGCAGGAAAGAAGCTGCTAGATCAGTGTGGGAAGGACAGCCAGCATCCCAAACATCAGAATGGTGTTTCATAACACCCAAAGAAAAAGCAGGATTTCACTATAGCAGACAGACAGGAGAGGAAGAAAAATTCTTGCTGTCAAAGTAATATCTGAGTGAATCCTTTCCTCAATTCTCTTCCTGTAGAAAGCACCATTACAGATTTCTGGGCTTTTACAGCAGAAGCTAGAGATTGCTTCTGCCCTGTTCCTCAGCAGAGGCAGCTACATCTGCCTGCAACATAGGCCTTTTCTGAGCTCTTCCAGAAAGTAAATCAGGCCAGAAGGAAAGGCTGCTATGAATGTTCAGACCAAAGTCTTCCAGAGGTTTATAGGTTTTGGGTGTTTTTTGCCCCATACATCAAATAAGTCGCAAGCCCCAACTCTGCAAATCAAGTCCATTTTGAAGATGTCTCACATTCAGCTTCCAAAAATCATTGGACACCTCTATGCATACTTATGTATTCATATGTGACTGCGTATGTGTCCACATGCGGGAAACAGAATAGCCTTCTAGAAAAACCCCTCACGTCAGCCTCAGAACAAAGGTCACAATGCAAGACAGGGAAAAAACAACCCCACACAAACAAAACTTACCACAAAAAACCCCTCAATTTTGGAATCGCTACAGTGTTGAGTGCAAGGTTCCACAAACACTAATGTAAACACTAATGTGAAATGAAACCTTCATAGCACAGATACTAGACTGCAGCTCCCCTGGAATGTGCAGTGGTATGAGCCATTAGTGAAGCAGATGGCCACTAATAACTAATGTCTAGACTGGCAACAGCACACCACAGCCACTACCTTCCATGGATGCTCTCCTTTAACATCTTTTACCTTAAAAAAAATAATATCTGGAAAGGATTGAGCCCTGGCCTCAACTCTACATTTCTCACACTTCTTGATGCGAGCCAAACCCTGGCTGACATCAGATTGCAGTACAGTCCTACTTCCTTGTTTGTTTATACACAGTATCTTTATTCTGACGTTTATTGCTTAACACACCAGCTGTGCTGGGGAGACAGAACTGCCTGGAAAAGGAGCTGCTCCCACTCAGGAGCCAGGTCAGTGTATGTGGAAGACCAGAGCAGGACTTCTGTACTATAGCACCTAGGAATAGGTCTCAAACCCATGGGGACAGCCCTGCTGCAGGCCCATGCACAAGACCAGGACCACTGGAACTTGAAGGATTCTTGCTGCCCTCTTGGGTTTGCTCCTATTCCTACCCTGAGCTGCACTTCAGCTACTGCAGATCTCAGACTCTGCTCACACCTGTTCAATGGTTACCACTGAGTGACTGGCAGAAGCAGCATTGCAGTCTGGTCTGTGCATTTGGTAATATATAGTTTACAAGCCTTCTCTAAACATGATCAGTTGGCCAACTGCAGATAAAGATCCTTTTTTTTTTTTTTTCGTAAGTCACACCATCACCAGTGGGGCAA
The DNA here is from genome assembly GCF_929443795.1 of Astur gentilis. Lineage (NCBI taxonomy): Eukaryota > Metazoa > Chordata > Aves > Accipitriformes > Accipitridae > Astur > Astur gentilis. Next base: position 16,290,130 of record NC_064900.1, on the reverse strand, counting down.
GGTCTCCCACCTCTCTGCCAAGGCCAGCAGAAGGCTGGGCCTTGTCCCTAGACACCATGTGCCCCCTGCCACAAGCAGAACAGGGTCTCAGGCACAATGTGAGCAGCTGTAGTGAGGAGAAAAGAAAGTGGAAGGGCAGGGGAGAAGGTGGCCATTAGCAGACATTCAAACGAATGCTTGTCTGAGGGTTGACTCTTCAGGGTTGCCAAGTTAGCCCCTATTCACCACAGCTAAGAACTTTGGGCACTGAAAATAAAATAAAAAGGAAGCTTAAAAATAGTGTCTCAAAGACCTCCAGGCAAGTTATGTTTTGGGAATAACTGCAAACGCCAGGGAAGAGAAGGCATGCTGACAACCATAAACCAATTCTTTGCTGGGACAGCTTCATGAGTCACCAGCAGAAGAACTTTCTCCAGCCTTCAACCCAGCACAAAGAAGTCTGTGAGATACCAAGGTGGACAGAGAAAGGGAACAGGATGATGTGATGGGGGTAGAGGGGGAAAGTAGATTGGTTAATACAATGAAAGCCTAACGCTTCTACCAGCCCCTTTCCCACCCATTACCCTGCCCATCGTGCTTTCATACAGGGACATATTTTCAAAATCAAGGGGGGGGACACAAGCAAACAAACAAAAACCTTAGTAAATTTTGTCACAGGGCCCTGCTGAAAGAAGGCTCAACAGTTTGCACATTGGAAGGAAATGATCCCTATGCAGAAAGTGCTGCTGGAAAAGGAGAACTCCGAGTCACTAAATATGGCCTGAATGCTCTCAGGACATGACGTGTAACAAGGAGAAGCTTGAGGTCCAGGCTGAAATCAGAGAGGAAACGCACTGTCTTGTCTGGCCCTGTGAGTGTCTCAGCACAGTCAAGAGCCCTGTGAGTCTCTCCCAAAATGCAAGTGTGTCTGGCTCCCACGCTCAGTCCATCTCCATCGACATTAGCCGGCGACGCTCTCGTCTTGTTTCCTGCACTTCCTTCTTGCAGCACCAACGGGAGCTGCAGTAGCCAATGAGGCAGGATAAGAGTCCTATGACAGTAGCCAGACCGATGCCAATCAACAGGGGATACTTGAAAGCATTCAGAACTGAAAAAGGAAGGCAAAGTCATTAGATATCACTGAAAGATTCAGAGATCCCCTTTATTTGTTCTTGCTTAAAAAAGGAGAAAATCCCACATTATTCGCTCATGGGCAGAATCATTTTTTCAGAAGGAAATTACGCTTATTTTCCTTCTTCATTTCTGTCTTTTGAGGTTTGGAAAAAATTGGTGTCTTACTGGACTCCCTTACGTCCTCACCCTAACTCATCCTCTACTATTTCAAAGCCTCAGGGAGGCTGGAAGCACCAGAGGAGTCTTGGAGAGAGATAGCAAAGTAGAGGTAGTTCCAAGAGGTAACCTGTTACCTGCTCCCCCAAACAAAAGCCTTGCAAAGTTTCCCCAACAGAGGCAGACTGTGGCTGCACTCTTTGTAACAAGTTTCCAAATGGCAAGGAGTAGATTCCTTTATGCTTTGCTTGATTAGAACTACTTGTACAGTATATTCACTACTACTCAGAAACCTTGTCTAATCAACCTCCAAAGCTGGTATCTAAACAAGAAATTTGATTTGTAAGCATCTACTGCTCAGTTAAAAGGCAGGGTCAAGAACTGTAAGGAGTTTGGAAAGTACAGTTAAAATAGTTATCCACACAGTAGGGAGAACAAAAACTTCTGATTCCTTTCAAGTTCATAGAACTTCCCGCTATGACCTTCCCTGGAAATATTGAGAAGAAAGCAACTAGTTCAAAACCCCTCCTCCATTAATTTTTCCTCCTTAGCTACGTGCTGAATGCAGCATCTAGCACGCAACTTGCTTCTCATGGAGTCTAGCAACACTTGCAAATCAGGTTGGAAAGCAGACAAGTCATTAAGTGCAGGGAGCAGAATGTCTTGTGGTTAGGAGAGGGAGGAAGGAGTCAGAGCTCTGACTTTCTGTTCTCAGCTTTGATATTAATTGCAATGCAACTCTACTTCAGCACACCCCATCTGAAAATCAAAATTTCCTTCTGCAGGCAACAGAAGGGTTAACACTTGAAGAGAATACTATGCCTTGATTGAAAGATGCCCCAGCATCACCAAGAGATGATCAGGAAAGCCAATACACCAGTCTTATAACTATGATCTGTTCAGGCCTACCTAGTCAACAGAATCTGTATTCAGAAATTGCAAACAATAGAAAAGGATAACAAAATCTAATGAGATTATCATAGGCACCTTTAAAAATAGTCATGGGGAAAATTTGTCCCAGAAAAACATAATAAGGTGTTAAAAAAATTAAAAAATTGTGTAACACATGTTGCAATCTCTTACCATCCATTTTCACAGACAGAAAGATGGGTTTGGCTTTGATGTCAGGTTCCCGCTGCCATACACCAGTGGCAGATCGCACCCACGGGGTCACTACGCAGTAGTGGTTGCCAAAGTCGTGGTCCTCACAGCCATGCACACGGAGCCTGAATTCCAGCGGGCTGATTCTCTCCAGGCTGAGATCACTGCTCCCATTTCTCCTGCTCTGCATCACAATCCCCCTCCGGTCCAGCGAGGCCAGCAAGACAGGCTCTCTGTCCAATGCAAAGGAGCGCACAGCAAACCAGGAGACATCAAAGGACATATCATCTGCATTTTTGGACAAAGAATTTAGACATGTTGGTGAGCTCTGAAAAGTATTCACAGTGCCATTTCTCAGCAGAAAGGTTAATCTGCAAGCAGCATAGCCAATAAGGGGGGGGAAAGGGGGGGAAAGGGGGGGGAAAGGGGGGGGAAAGGGGGGGGAAAGGGGGGGGAAAGGGGGGGGAAAGGGGGGGGAAAGGGGGGGGAAAGGGGGGGGGAAAGGGGGGGGAAAGTCCTTTCTAGGAGGATTCAACCAGTCAACTGCAATGAAATGCACTGGCAGGATGACTAGCTGCATAGAAAGGGTGACTTACTAGAGGGACAACAGAGGAGATTTCTTGCTTTCCTGCCTGCTATCCTAAAATTTATATTTAATCTCCAATTTAAGTTTTCACCAAGCAGGCCTAGTGTAATAAGAAGTTCTGTAATTACGCTGAACCTACAGTGAACAGGGAGTGGAAGTGCCAGGTATTTGCTAGCAGAGAGTGATTTGCCATCACTATCTTCATGCAGGGCCTACATAGCCACAAAGCCAGCAGGTTCTTTCCTGGAGGCCCCTTCCTTGCATTTAGTCTGCCTAAATGAATACAGAGATTCTGCACAGAGCATAAGAAATTACCTACAAAAGTACAAAGCGTTCAGGAGCAAAGCCTGACCACAATGCTTTTATACATTTTTTTCCAGAGTTGTGGGTTACTGTCGCACATCATCAGGCATCATGCTTTGTGCAAGTTTTACCACCCAGGGAGATAGTCTATAAAACACTTTTACAATGCCTTCCACATTTAACACAGCTGACAGGTAGTCAGAGTTCATCAGCACATCTAGCTCCTTCTACATTCACGCAAGATCCTATTGATCCCATTAGCTGATCTCAGTCTTAACCTTATTAGGCTGATGTAGCTGAGTATCTACTTTAAAAATCACTGCTATTCTTTGCTAACCTGAGCCCACCAACACCTGTCAGAGTCTGAAACCTGCCATGACCTAGAGCATAGACAGGAAAGCCTGCTCACTTGTTTCATCAACAGGTCTTCCTTCCGGGCACATTAGCAAACTGATGGGCCCAAAGTGGAAACAGAGGTTACTATTTCTGTCCTGAGTTTGGGGTACTGGTAAAATGTGTGCACAGGGCTTAACCTTTTCACACCTAAGGCAGTCCCAGTGATTTTGGTGATGTATCAAACCTCCATTTGCTAGTATTGAGATCTCTGAAAAATACAGTATTAGCAACCTGAAATTTAAAACTGATCTTTCACCTAATTGAGTTTGCTCTTCTCTACACTTTCACATTTGACCTCCAGGCTAATGGAAAAATTAAAGCCCTAAACCTGCTGCTGTACTCAAACTCTTTACACATAGAAGCGAAGATGATTTTTAAGCCTCTATCAGACAAGCTAACACTTTGGGAAAGGAGGGAACCTTAAAATAATATTTTAAAGTGAAGTAAAGGAACATCCACAGCATCAGCCAGGTAGAACATTCCCCCTTACTGCAGACAATTATACCCCAAACAATGGGTGGTTTTTTTAAGTCCCTCATAAGATGCACTGGTTTTACAAACGTTTTCAGAAATGAAACAAAAAGATAAGAAAGTAGATGTTACTACCAGAGGCACTGGCTGACCCAACTGTTTTGGGACACCAGCTGGTTTCCTGCCCTGTGTGCCATGGCCAGGTGCTCCAGCTGACAGCACAGAACAGTGCTCAAGAGAGCACCTGGCCTGTTTTGCAGCCCTACAGCAGAAGTAGGTCTCCCAGTCCTACACGGGGGTCAGCACAGGTCATATGGACCAGCAGACCTCACAACAATCACTCTTGCCTATCATACGACAAATACTACTATTAGCTACTTGGCATAGCACTCGAACTGCTTCCCTTGAAAGCAGAGTTAATAAGAATTAGCATAAACAGATGTTCAGTTAACAGGACCAAACTTTGACCTCTGCTTTGTGTACTCATCCAACTGTCTGTGGGAAAAAGGGCCTCTACTGGAAAGAGCTCTGTTTCTATAAACTACTCTTCATCTCTGCTGCCTGTTTATGCCAAATACGGTAATAGCACTGGTCCACAGGCAGTCACATTGGGAAAAACCAATTCCTTCCGAAGATCATCAAGACTGCCATTAGCTCTCATGTTTCCAGGTACCATAGGAGCATATGAACACCTTCCAGGCTAAGTCCAACTATGCTGAATGCACCATTGCACTTGCTGAAAAAGGTTTAAACAATAAATTTAGATATATAAAACAAAATATCTAGCCTCCAGATTCCCAGGCAACTTGCTACCTTTGAAGAATTCCTTCTTTTCAGCCTCAGTTAATTTGAGGTTCCCTTCCCTCCACATATAAAGTTGAGTGCAGGCATTTGCTGTCATTTTGAAATAGCTGAATCTATCTTCTGTAATTACAATATGGGACAACAGTATTATGCCAACATGTTTTATTAGTCAGTATACATAGCGTGCAATTAGTGACTCACTACAGACAGTCAGAGGGAGGATTTGGCTCCGAGTACTCTTTGTCACTATCCTCCTTGAAATAGCTTCACACAGCAGAGTCATCTGATTCATTTCTATATATCTCTGGTTTTCATCCAGTAAAAACACAGGAAAATTTAGCAAAACCAGGACATAAATCAGGTGCTCTCTAAAGATCAGTGATGAACATGCAGCTCCCAAGTACTAATAAATATGTAATTTTACTGACATAAAAGAGGTCACACACTAGGCTTCCCAAAACCATTTGTACCATTCCACACTCACCTTGCATCAATGTTGACAAGTCACTCTCACAATTTTTGTTCTCAATCTACAAAAACCAAACCCAACCACAAGAACAGCACTCACACTTAACACTACCAAGGTTTCTTTCACTGGTTCCTTCTCTGCTCCACAATGTTGTAAGTAGTGTGGGACACCTTGACAAGGTGCCCCCCATTAAAGGAAACCGTAACAACCCAGTGCTAAGCTCAGAAGGCCATCAAGGACCTCAGTGCCCCCAAGTCATGCAACTCGGCTACTTTCATAAAGGAACACAAAGCACTGGGAGCTGGAAGCTTCAGAGCTCTGTGAGCAGAGTAATAGTGGTGCTATGCTTCCTCCCCTCCTCAGTTAGTGAGGATCATCAACATGTAAAGCACATCTTTATGCACATTTCAATTTGACACACAGGACTAAGCTGTCTGGGTTTTAGCTGCTTCCCTGGCCAATCACTCCTCAAAACAGGGAATCCTATTTCTAGACCAGCTCTTAGGAACCATACACTTCCACTGCTTAGAATGGAGCTCTCTCGGCATCTTGTTACCGTGTTGAATCACAATTTTGAGACCCTTTTTGTTTACTACATTTAAATGAGGTTGAATAGGGCTTCCTAGAGAGCTGAGCAAACCACTTCAAGCCATACGAGAGGTAAACAAGCTGGTTTTGTTAAATTCTCCAGAGTGCCCACTGGGTCTGTCTGGAGTAGATAAAAAAACCCATCTCCTTTCAGGCACAGTAAGTAATACTTTTAAATCCCTAAGCACATAGCCCAAGAAGGGGTGATCTGGGAAGTCTAGAGAGATCGTTTGTGAAAACATGTATTCAACAGAAATATCAGAAGCAGCTTTTATATCTTCAGGGCACAGAAGAACTACTATTCCCCCCTGACACACATATACTCCCCTCATATCAATTCAAAACACCAACCACAGCTGCCAAGCCAAAGGAGCACTTCTTTAGATGGAGCAATTGCTGCTATGTACTGAGCTTAGTAATACACACTCCATTTCATCAGAGTCTCAAAGAAGCAGAGGAAATTAAAGCAGGCAACAGTCACGCCAAAACCTTTTCCACCCTTTTGAAAACTTCCCACAGGGTGTGTACACACAAACACACACAGAGTACTGTGAATTGCCTCCACCAGACATGGGTCCAACCAATAAGTAATACTTCTACAAACAAATGGATCGATCTAAGTGTAACAAAGAAGGGCACCGACAAAGATCATTGGTCATTTAACTTTTCCTCAGATCCTTGGAAGTACTTTATTTTTCTGATTGTGCATACAAAGAGGGAGAAGAGGTGGCACCTGACACCTCAACTTATTACAAGAAGCATACCTACTAATACACATGCATGCTTGCGAAGTTGAGTACCTATGTGCACAAAAGCAGAGCTGGCAGGCATACCAACTGTGTTCAAAGTGCTTTCAATGCACATTTAACAAGACATCCTGTGAAATTCCCTGATGCTTCACTCACAAGAGGGCCAAAAACACAGCCCTGCGGCAGGTCTTACACCAGAAGAGTAGATGGCCTTTGAAAGCCATCATGCCCCTCAGAAGAGAGTCAAATATAATTGCTCTGCTCTCCTTTCTCATCACATTCCCAAATGGAAAGACCATGTCTGTACTGCTGCCATCTGTTTTCTTTTAGGAGATGCTAGCAATTCTTGCTCTGTTTATCTGATTACCTGGTGTAGGCTTTCCCTAACAACATGCCTCATTTCCCCACTGGGATGAGACCCTGTTATTCTCACAGTCTGTCTAATGTTGGGCACTCATTTAAAAAGCGAGTTCTCTGTTCCAGTTGTGAAATAAATTGTGATACTGACTCAGCATAGAGACAGATAAGAGATGGGATACAGGGATGTAAAGTTACTACTGAGGAACTACATGTGTTTGTTATCATATAAGCCCTTAAGGCCCTTCTTCACCTAACATGCTCCGCTATCCCACTGCCCTAGTTCCCTCCATCTCTCAAGGCCAAGGTGGCAAACTGACGAAGGAAGCCTGCACACCCTACAGCTGCTGCACAGATTCCAGCTTTCCCTGCTGCTCTTCTGCCAGTCTCAACCAGAGGACCAGCAAAGACAGGAGAGGGGCCAGCTTCTTAGGCTCATATGAAAGGCCCATATGGGGTTTCTCCATGCAGCATGGCTGGTTAGGCCCCAGATCCTGCTCATTCAGCAACTGGAGGCTCAGAGCATGGATTGAAACGTTCCCTAAAACCTGCCACAACGCCACATTTTACTCCATTCTAGGTGCCTCTGTTGCCTGTGCCTTATCTGCCCCATTACAGACTCAAAAAAACCCCCACAAAATCCAACCCAACCCAAAACAAAACAAAAAATCAAACAAAAAACCCAGAGGCAGAGATCTGCCACGTTCAAGATGACATTACCCAGCTATGGAACAGATTACAGTGCTGACATTTAAAATTCTGCACTGGCTGCTCATGACTGCTGGAAACTATCATTTCCAACTCCAGACGTCATCTATCAACAGACATCCATGAAGTTGCCCAGTTAAAAACTTCATCGTGCCGATGAGTGGCTCCTCAAAGAGGATACCTTTTTACTTTGATCGCTTTGATTATCCTTATCTTTCTTGTCAGTACTTGTCTCAGTCTCAAGCTACCAAACAAAAAAATCACAAACCCAACTACAGCAGAGCATTGACAGAAGAGCCCCACTGTTACTATGTGGCCTCTTTTCAAGTTTTAAGTGAGTCAAGGATGCTGAGGCCTCTTTCACAAGGCAACCCCAAGCTTATTTTAGCTGTCAAACACCAGCAGAAGCAGCAGCTGCTCCCTGCCAGCAATTACTGCTTTGCAAAGGAAGCCAGCTGCTTTGGGTACTGCCTCACAACAATACCTGTAAGAGCTTGGACACACCTCAACTTAGAAGAGGCTTCCTGCTGAGCAGAAACCGCAGGACAGACCAAGGTATACGTACAGGTATATATCGCTGCTTACTGTGTCCAATATCCCAGGCTATGAATCTTTTGACAGCAATAAAGTTTACTCAGCTTTTCCTCCCTACCAAGCATTTCAGTAATACAATCTACAGACTTCTATCATTTTTTCACAGGCAACACACAACTGTAATCTTGCAAATTGCTTCCCCGCTACACTCAGATTTGATGTAGAACAGACATCTTGGAATTTCAAAGTGATGGGCCTTTACTAAGCTTGGTACTTCATCTCATCAGCTACTACATTATACGTAGTATTTTCTGCACAGCATCTCTTTTGTAGTGCCTCACGCATAGATTTCCAAGTTTCACATGAATTATGACATCTTTATATTTAGGTATATACATTTATATATTTATATTTACATATGTATTTATAGATTTATTTAAAATACATTTTTATATTCAGAGAGAGAAAGACTTTAAAAAAAACTAAACTCACTCCAAACCCAAATTTTGGGTATAACAACCAGAGTTATTCTCACAGCATTTTGAGGAAAAGCAGGTCAGACAATGCTTGGCAAGCAGCTAGGTTTTGAGCAATTCTCTCAACTTTTCAGCTCTTCATAAAAATTTGCCTTTAAAGAATCCACTATCCTTTTAACAGCAACGAGATACTGTGTTTCTTTCTTCTTCCACACAAAAAAGGACGCTCACCTTTGAAAGCATCAGCAATAAACATCCATTTTTGGCATTTAGGCTGCAGTAGTCAAATTATTGTGATTTTTAGATTTACATTCAGCCTTAAATTCACTCTGAAGTGTGAGCTGAATGGCCAGGTAGCTTTAAGATTTGTTTACAGATGACCATTTTCTCCTAACAGGTTTTGCCAATGGACCTCCCTTCCAATTAAAGGAAACTAATACTTTCATGGCCCATCTAGTGGTTGTAGGCTGAGATTCCCAATAGTGGGATCAGTTAGTACAGACAGCACAGGAGTGTTTAGCAGTGAAAACACTTTTTTCCCCCTTTACTCAGAATGTGAGTTTTAAATTGGGCTGTGTAAAGCAAACACGCTCTCCTGTATTTACCTAGTTCTATAGGATTTTCAGTGCCGATTCTCAATTCTCCAGCCTCACTCAAAGGACATAGGGTTGTAACTGCTGGTATTATTCTGCCTGGTGAAGGCAAATGAGTTACAAGTAAAATAATTTTACCAAAATACCTGGCTCAAGTGCCATTCCTTCCATTGTGACGATACACAGCAAGTCTGCCAGTTCACCCTGGTAAATCGTTGGGTTATCAGAATGCACCGAGACATTAAACGCAGGACCTAGAAAAGAGTAACCACAATTATTCATGACAGGCTTTTCTTCAGTATCCAAAACCTTTCTTGCACATTTTTGAAGCATTCTCTGCTAGTTTGTGGAGACAGAGCTCTGAAGCAAGGATAAGCAATCATGTAAGCTTTCACAAAATAGTTATCCATTTTTAGCCATTAATTCCTGCATTAAGACAAAGTACTCAAACTGCTAGACCTGTCACCTAACACAGAGGCTGCTGCCCAAGTCTGCCTTCTACTGTCCTGCACAAGAGGAAGCAGTCTTCCATTCGTAACTCCTCTGAGAGTACAAGAGTTCAGGTCTTCAGGCTAATCCAGCATGGATCTTTTTGGCTGAGGCGGTCAACAGGAATTCAAGTTAGAGCAAACCAGTATTTTAACAATACAGATGGTTCTGCTATGGAACTGAAACACAGACAGTACAAAAAGTGCATCGATAACACTTTTCTGCGGGTTTTCTTTCAGGCTCTACCACAGATAGCTTCTTCTGTAGAAGATGTCTCAAAGCCCAAGGGTATAGTAACTCCTTGAGCTGCAAAGTGGTGATGATATTGATGAAAACCATTAGGCTGTTATGAATGCTCAGACACCATGACAACACATGGTGTTTGACTTCTGAGGTACATAAGTTAAAAAACAAAACTTCCCCAAATTTTGACAACTATACCTCTGGTGCAAAATTAACAAAACCACAACTTCTCAGATATGCCAACATTGCTAGTACTCTATTTCACAGGGCAGAAACTGAAGAATGTATCAAAATACCCTTAGTGGTTTCTCTACTAAACAAGGCAAAGGAGATGAGTAGGAGGAAAGCTGATGCTAATAGTGGCCTCTGCAATGTCTTTGGGGGAAGGGGCCAGGGAACCCAAGAAGCAACCTGGACTCAGATTAAGTAGTGACTCTTTTTACCCTCCCTGGACTCTGTTAGCTGCTATCATTACCTGGCTCAGCTACCTCTGGGACAGCAGCAGCAACAAGCATAGAAAGGTGGTTTGGGAGAAAGAAAAAAAAAAACAAACAAAAAACCACCCAACAAAAAACCCACAAAACTATTGGAAGATTTGCCTTCCTCCACTCTTACATGCTACTGTTTTAGTACAGGAACTGTAAATTTCAAATCCACTGAAGATCAGTGGCAAACAACGCTTTTGATGGAGAACATTTAAGGAAATCATCCAAGACAGCTCCCAACAGGTTTCTGTGGAAAGCTATGTTGATAACAACCACACTGCACATACTTAGCACATCACTTCCAAATTGAGGTTCTGGAAAGAAACTTGGATGTGTCATGAAGCTAGAGCAGTCTTTTTTGGTGAAACTATTCTAGACTACAAGGGCCTGGCTTGTTTTGGTCAGCAGAGATTACACAGCACACTAAGAAATTAATTCCAATTACAGTGCAATAATTACTTCTGTGGCTTCCAAAATTCCCCCCACAATTTCCACTGGGCACAATGTGCTGCTCTTTGTTATACCATAGACTTCTTACAGCCCTCTTTTCTGCCCCAGAAGCAGTTGTACTTTGTGCACAAGGACAGTATGTAGACATATAATCCCAGAGGTCAATACCCATCTTGACACTAGAAGTCCTCTCTATTAAAAATTAAGATTGCAAGTTACCCCAACAAGCAAGGATAAAAGGGTGGTAGGGATGCAATAAAGGTTACATGTGGACTACCAGCTAAGACTCCTACATGCTTGTGCTAGAACATATTTAAGGAAGTAAGAGACACAGAATGCTTTGAAGTTCAGCTGTTCAGGTAGTGACTTCATCAGCGGGCTGCAGCCCTAACTTAAGCTCAGCATGATGGGATCTTTTTCTGGGGAAATGGAGAGGGATTAACCTGATTGCCTCCTCAGCCTCTATCCAAACTCTTTCTATGTGAATTCAGCTTGTTTCCTGATATTCACACACACACACACACACACACCTCCTAACCATATTCCCCTTGCAGCCTATCTGATTATTAGTCTTCAGATAAAACAAGACATTTCCCATCATTTTCTTTGGAGTTATGCAGACAGAAGCTCAATGTCCTAGGGGACTAAAGGCAGCATGGACAGGGCACTCCAGCCAACTACAACCAGAAAAGCCTCAAGCTGTGTGTAAACTGTCACAGCAACAGAAACAAAGAGACTGCCAAAATCTGCCACAAACAGTCCCACATCCCCAGCTCATAACCTTCTGCTGCACCGATCAAAGGCAAAACAGCACCATAATAATCCTGGTACTGTCTATAGCTTGGGGTCTATCTTAAATCCCAGCAGCGAGGTGACATCATATCAGGAATATGGGACATGCTCTACTCCAGCCAACAGGCTCCATCCTGGCTAGATGCTGGCACGGATTGAGCAAGGGTGATGAACTGCATGATCTCAACTTTGTCAGGCTGCAGATGGGCTGCCTTACCCCTGCCCTGGGAGGGTAAACAAGGAAAGACAGAGAGTACACATAGACAGGACTTTTCAGGCCTTATTTCTAGGTTGAAAGTCACCCATCTACTGCATTCAACAGACACTGGCTTCAAACCCTGGCATGCCAACAAACCACTAATGCAGAGTGCAGTCTGAGCACTCCTGGCCATTGAATGTCATGGGGGTAAAAGCTAAGCTTGTTTGGTCACTCAGCCAGGAAAGGCCATGTATCATGGTAATGTAGCACTCCCTACATACCCTTCAGTTCTGGGTCACCAAGTGCATCTCTACCCTGCCTTCCACGTGAAGAGTCAAAGCTTCCTGGGAAGTAAGAAGGCTGCTAGGCAGCAGCTGCTCTGTCATTTCATGATCATACTTCCCCTTAGTAAGCCACAAACAGTTATTTCCCTACTAGGATACATCTCCTGCAAATTACCATCTGTACCTCCAGGAAGAAATCACTGTCCTGTGTTAGAAGAACTGGATTTCAACAGAGTTGAGACATGTGTCAGGGGTTGTGCTCCTCCTTCTTCAGCTGAAGAGACAAAACAATTACTTTTTTTTTCTTTTTTCTTTTTTTTTTTTTTTTAAAACCTAAGCAAGCTTCATTACAGTGAAAGCTTCTTAGTTCAGTCTTGAAAACTGTGTGGTTGCAACTTCCCAGGAGAAGCATCTTCTTTGGAAGTATCTCAGGCCTTCTGCTGACATACCCCATGCCGTGGAGCCTCAGGCTGCCCTCAGGCATGAAAGGACAGAATAAAGCATCTTCATATTGATAGCCTCATAGGAGGCTGTTTCAGTAGAGACCCATTAGCCCTGAGCTGGACCACAAAGACCATTTAATCCCCTACCCTGCACCATAAGGTACACTTGAGTCAGAGTTGTAGTCACTATGCTGCCTGGGAAAGATTCACAGAAGCTGATGACATGGCTCTAATCCCTCATTAAAAGTCATCTGCATGCTGCCCTTCTCTATAGACAGGTTCTGGTCTTGGTTTTGTTTGGTTTTATTCTAAGAAACCCCAACTGACCAGTGCTTTTAACCTGATTATAACTTGCCTGATTTATGTCCCCAGCTTAAACTGGCTTCAACTGAACCTTTCCGGCAAGAGGATGAGAGAAGCAGAAATGAGCTGCATACCAATCTCAAACAACAGCAGCAGCAAACCAGTATTTGTTAGCGGCTTACAAGCAAAACCATCACCTTATCTAACTGGACATCTGTTTTACTGCAGGCTCAAGAAAAGCACCTGGGCAAAAAACAGCACCAGAGCAAACACGGGATGCTTCCAGGCACATTTTCAAGGCTCCTGAGGACCTCCCAAGAGGTCAAAAATGTGCCACAGATCTTCTGAAAGGTGCAGATCCTGTTGGTGTTTTTTTTCCCCCCATTACCAATCACACCACAGTATTCAAGAGGCCCTGGATCTAGACTACACCAAGCAGGGCTTGGCACAAAAATCCCCAGTGTTTTTCTTCAGTTTTTACCCTCCAAGACACAACCCATCCCCCCAACCCCAAGCTTACAGATGCAGGCATGCAGTAACAGGCAACTCCCAGTAGACACTGATGACACCGACTATCAGGGTCTCAGCATTGCCACACTCAAGCACCTGCAGTGTCACATGAAGGGTTGGGGAGGTGACATGAATTCTCCTTCGACAAGATCTGAGTTCATGCTACATTAACACTGAGAAAAATAAAACTCTACAGATAACAGATGATGTGGCTTTGCTTACCTTGCCACCTGAATTTAACAGTTTGAAATACTGTTATTGGCACCTACTGGTCACTTGGGAGAATGAACAAACTAGAATTTAGTTTCAATTGCAGGGTTGACAGATCAAGCATGACCTGTAAAGCTCATCAAGAACAAAGCAAAGTGTTGGAAAGCTGCTCAGGAGTTTGAAAGCTGAGAAATAATTGGATATTAATAACTTCAGGTTTGAAGATGTGTCATGCCCTCAGCTAATTCAGAAACTAAATAGCGCAGATTCACAAAACAAACCAGCATTCCCAATTCTAAGAGCTAAGCATCAGCCTTCCCCTAAATTGCCATCTTCTGCTGAGACCTTTGATTTAAACTAAGCCAAAATCTCTGTTCCTCACTGTAGTAAGGCTGTAAGTTTAGATACAACCTAACTGTTGTTAGCTGTTCCCCAAGAAGTTTTACCCCAAACCTCACAATAACTGTTACTGGAAGAAGCCCCAAGTGGTTTAACCTGTGATTTCTACTTCCATCTACAAATTAATGCACACAGGCACAAAGGCACACAATGACAAAGCATGTTCCTGCCCATTAACATTGGCTGGAAAATACCAGCCTTTCTTGCCAAAAAGTGTCTGCTGTACCGCTCTTCATTCATTTTCATGATTAAAGTTTCTTTCCTTTAAGAATCTTTCTATTCTCCTTTCTTGAAACTAAGTATCTCTCAGGGTCATTGCAGGGCATCATTTCATTTTAATTGCAAGTTCAACATCAATACTCAGCTCATATTTCAGCAGCTCTCAGTTTATCTCAGCTTCTTCCAAAGTGAATGATAATACATTGCTGTGCAATGAGCTCACATGCAGATGTAATCCAGAGTTGAAGATTCCATTGAGACGCTTCCCTTAAAGTTCTTTTATTTTTGCCCCTCCAGAGCTTTCTGCCCTCTGCTGAATGGCACAGGGGGAAGCCAGCTGAGAGCACAGCCAAGATCCAAATGGTATTCTCTCATAACATACTTCCCAATACGAGATTAAAAGCTTCCTTCTCCCCACTTCCCTGAAGGAAAATAAGTCACTTCTGTGGAAATACCTGTAAGTGTATAGTGAGCAAAGAGACTCTAAACACTAACATAGGTTGCCAGGTTCAGGGTAAAAGGGATAGAAAATTAAAGGACAAATGCCAAAAAAGAATTTATGATGCCAGGATAAACCAGGTAGATTTCACAGAGACCAGGTGCCTCAGCATTAAAAAAACAGCTGCAGGCTAGCTGGAGCTATTTGAACCAGATATCTGTACACAGACCTGCATCAGATAAGCACTCTGATCTCAAGGAAGTTCCCAGCTATTTGACTCCCACCTTTGCTGGCTAGCTCCACGAAGGCTGAGGGCAAAGGGGTGCACAAAAAAAAAAAAGACAACCTTTCTCATCTGCTGCTCAGACCTTGCAGTGCAAAGGCATTGCCACTGGAGCAACATCTCCAGGTGACCGGAAGACAAGTGAGATATTTCAGTGCGGATGGGTAGGATCACAAGTCCTAC
Source organism: Astur gentilis (assembly GCF_929443795.1). NCBI lineage: Eukaryota > Metazoa > Chordata > Aves > Accipitriformes > Accipitridae > Astur > Astur gentilis. Next base: position 16,274,795 of record NC_064900.1, on the reverse strand, counting down.
AAGAAGCTGTCTTCATACACTTGTTTCAGAAGAACGGCAAGGAACAGAAGACAGGTGTGTTCCAGGCTGAAAGAAAGGCTATGTACACATACATCATCCAATAGCTCAAGAGGAGAGGATGCATTTGAGTTTCAGCAGAAATGACGCAACAAAATTAAGAGAAAATTTAAAGACAAACACTGACAGCTGCTCTTGTCCCTCACATTGCTGGGCAACCTTTGAAAAAGAAGTGGCAGAACCTCTGTTCTAGACTGGGAAAACAAACAAAAAAAAGCACTTTAGAATACTGAAGTCTTCATATGGGACAGCTTCCCCCTGCCACCCAGAATAAGCTTAGTTGGCTTACAGCTACTGGATATAGAGCAGGCATTCAGTTTCTGAAATTAGTCTAGTGATCCATGTTATTCATAAGGCCAGACCAGACGATTCACAAGATCCTCTCTGGTCTTAAAATATATCCAGCAGAGAACAATCTGCCATTGACTAAATATTTGAAAACTAATGACCTACTAGGCTCCTCCTCACCACCACCAGCCCACAACTTCCAGTTTATATAATTCAGTGGACAAAATCCACATTTCATTTTTTAGTTCAGGAGGTTTCAAACAAATGCCTTTACATTAACATTTCAGATCATTAACCAAGTGGAATAAATACATCCCTCTGCAACAGCAAGTGGAGAAAGAAGAGAGGAGGTCTCTGCTGGCAGCCAGCAATTCTGCCTTGAATGGAAAGAATCTGAGCAAGACATTTTCCACAGATGTTCATGGAAAAACATTTCAGAGCACTGACACATTTCAAGCCTATTGTGGCAGGAAACACTGAAGTTTCATGTGCACAGTCCCCAGCTCATATATAAAGCACTTACAGGCCTCCTGTCATTCAGATAGATCACACTGCACAATGCATATGCACACTAAAAACCCCTCCTTGAAACACAACTCAACTTGGAGAGGTCTGGGAGGGAGTCAAACTGGAGGGAAGGATTTCCAATCCTAGCAAGTTTCCCCATCCCCTGTCAAAGGGGAATCAATAAAAACAACTGAGAAAGAAATTCCCTCTACCACTAAAAGCTTCATGTAAAACCCTTCAAGGGCTTCCTTCTGCTGAAAATGCTGCTTCTGTATTGATCACCTCCCCACTTTATCCCCCATGGTGCAAGCTGAAAATGCTGTCCAAGCCTTCAAAGTAGGGAGGAGACTGGAATACTCTATTTTTCAAAATTATACTGCCTTATCATATCCTGTCCAGCAGTCTCAGTTAAAATTTCTTTCTCTTACAGTTTGAGAACCCCAGAACTCAGTGCAATTGACTTGTTAACAGTTTTCCTACCAGGGACAAACACACCCACAAGCTACTGATCACACCCCACCCTCCCTTTAACTCAGGATTTAGCAAAGTGGTGCTCTCCAGCTTTTACAGTTGCCTGGAGAGCTGTATGCCCCTGCTTTTTCTGACCCTTTCCTGTTAGTATCTTCCCTCCAATTTTGGAGAGCCTGTCATTCTCCCTAGAAGCCACTAGCTACCTCAGCACATCTGCCTTTCACCATTCCCATTAGGGAACAAGTTTGACAGCTGCCTGTACCACAGGATGCAAGACAAGAGAGTGATATCTGAGCTGTGTTTTTACAGCTCCTCCATAACTTTGCCATTCACCTCCAGCTTCCTGACTCAGTTTGCATCAAAGACAGTACAACTCAGCAAACAAAACCAAAGTAACACACCCACAAAACCTCTTCTGTTTTGTATACCTGATTCCAAATAATTTTCCAAATAATGAGCACAGTTAGAATGGACTAACTGTGGAATTATCACATCCTCCTCATGCCAAGATGAATGTCAAGCAAGGATATCTGCATAACAACTAAAGGACACAAAGTTCATCCATCAATTGAAGAAAGGAAGGTATTTCAAGCCAGATTTTGCTACATGCCAAGATTATTTTGGGAAATAGCTCTCCAGTAAATTGTGCCTGGGATCTCATTTCTCTCTCAGTTCTTTTGTAAAGAATGAAAGGCTGACGGGGCTTCAGGATCATCCTCCCCTTGCTCCAGCCCTGCTACTGGAATTCACACATTCCCAGGGCAGTTCTACAGGCTGCCTCCCCTTCTTTACTCCATGCTCCAGAAATCCTATCTGGGTGAACAGGCTGGGAGTAGAGAGTGACAGCAAAAAGAAGTCAAGTCTGCAACATGCACACTTCCCTCCCTTGCATAGCTCACAGGTTTCCCTCTGAACCACAGATATTAATAGCATCCTGCCAAACTTTTTGGCTGGGAGTTCAAAGTGACATAACACGAGCAGTGTTGGGAGAGTCACCAACCACCACTTCTGTGCAAGAAAGCCTCCATGTAAGAGCTTGGAGGGGAGGGGTTTGGGATAAATCTCATCCTTGCTGGTTTCTTGCATCACCCCTTTGCAAATGTGCTCTCCCGCTGTGTCTGACCCAGATATCAAGAGTAATAAGGCTAAAACTATAGTCCATTAAACCATCCTGAGAAGACAACAAGTCTACAGCAATATTCATCTGTGACAGTGCTGCTCTACAAGACATTTAGAACATAAGCAACTAACATAATTTTCAGAACAGTAACCATAAAACTAAACAAAAAGTCAATCAGAAGTTATCTAGACCTTAAAGAAGCATTGAGCTGAGTCAGTGTCCTCTCTCTGGCCAGCTTAGGTCAGGCTGCATCTTCATTAGGGTTTATATCAGGATGCTACATTTCCAAGCTTCTTACAAAGTGATGTCCTCATTGCAAGGCTGTCCCCCTACACTCAGCCCTTGTCCTTTTCCCAGTGTGCCTAGTATAAGGAAATTCAGTTTTTAGAAGTCACCTCATAGAGAACAGTTACCTTAGTTACAGATGCAACCAGAAGTCAGGCTCCTCTTGCTTAGTCACAGCCACATCTTCTAAAAAAAACTACAGCCCCACTATTATAAGCAGAATAACTCACATGAAGAACAAGAGATGTTAGGAGAGACCTTCTCCCAAGCTGTGCTTGTGAACAGGAATGGGGGAGTGCAGAACGTTTGAGATAAGGCAGCTACCTAGAGAGCTCCAACATAGGATGCACTTTGGGCTACGCTGAGAGCTCTTCAAAACTTCTCAGGAAATCACCAGCTTGGTTTAATCAAATCACGAGATGAGCCCTTCACTCCTAAGTGCACCACCATTATAAAAATGTGGCACTTCCCACCCACAAAGCATGATAGGAAGTCAGTGTTAACATGCATCTCTGACGATCCAAACCAATGCTGTCCCTCTCTCCTTCCCCCCAACAACAGAGCAGGACAGGCATGCTTCTCTAGAAAAATCTCAACAGGCAGACTATGCTACAGCTGAAGGTGAGGGTTTCAGCAAGGATGTGAGGAACAGGATGCACCTCTGGGTACTGAAATTCATCCCAATTTGTGGAGCTTTGTAGAACAGCCACAAGGGGCCTCTAAGGTCTTCCAGTGGCAGGATACACTTACTGAGATGGCTGAAATATTACCATTGCCTTGACCTGACCATTTTTTGCAATTACATCAACAGGAAGGTGTGTTCAGGCAATTTAATGCTATGCTAATCAAGTCTGGTTTGGAACAGAAATCTAGTCTATATTAGTGTTCTTCCAGAGCAGCCACTACCTAACAGCAATCTAGTGATAAAACTGGCAAATGTGGCAGCAGTTATTCCATACTGAGAATCAGCTCTGAGCCTGCAGAACCATAAAAGCTGCATTAGTAAAGAAAAACCCAGGGGTTATGATTACAGCCAATTCATTGAACATCTTTCTGTAAACAATCAATAGCACAAAGGACACAAGTACCACCAAAGGAGACAAGCATAGTTTAGCCATCATACCATTTGGAGACCCCTTCCACGTTCCGAAGAGTAGGCATTTCCCAGAGGCAGGGAAACCACTGGGAGAACATCACAGAACTCTCTTCCTTTCTGGCTTAGACACACAGCTGCCAGATTCTATACCAACCTGATGTCTGGAAGTCTATCTGGATAGGGTTGGATAAGCCATTCACTGCTTCACGCCACATGCCACCACCACCTGGAGACCAGGCAGTCACCACACAGCGATACAAGCCAGCATCAGAAATCTGGGTCTGATACATCCTGTAGCGGAATTCATTCTCCTGGACCTTCTCCAGAACCACACCATCTACACGAGTCTGGTCCGTCCAGTCTTCCAGCCGCACTACTGAATCCTGGTTCAAGGAGATTATGCGAGTGGTTCCATTGGGATTCGACTGATCCGTTAGTGGCTTCTCAGCTGTAATGAGGACAGAATAGCGTGGCGTCTTGATGTTTTTCGAAGACACTTTGCATGTCATCTCAAAGGTGTGACCTGCTACAAAGAATGGCTTCAATTTCACGGCCTCCACTGTAAGCGTGTAATCTGAAGAGGGAAGGAAATAAGCAGCAAGAGAGGGATAAATAAATAAATAGGTGCAGATATTTCTGCAGCACCTTTCAATCTAGAACATTACAAATAAGCAAAGTACTCTTTTTTGAGAAACAAATCCCAGCACATTTATCTAAACACATGGGGACATCCCAGAATGCTACTCAACAGCGCGCGCACACCAGTACACAACAGTTTGGGTCAAGATACAAGAATTCAAACGAACACGAAATACTGAACAGATAATGCAATACACAGGTCATAGCATGACAGGACCACCAGGATTTTTTTATGGAGGAGTAAAAATATTAGTCAGACAAGACTCAGAGTCCCAGTTTTACACTGAAACTGGAAAAGCACCCTCAGCAACAGGGTACAAGGACACCACTGAAGTATTCATGACTACTGACAAAAGCTGCCACTAACCAAATCGGCAGCACTTAGTGTAGCGTCTTTTATTTCCCTTGAAAAATCCACCTTAACAGCAATCCAGACACATTCAGCTGAACTCCCAAGATCAGTTGAAATTGCATGACAAAAAAGTTGGTGGTAACAGGAGAAGTCTCCATCCCCAACACCTCTACATACACACCTCTGTGTTGAAAGACTTCAGTATACCTCTGCCTCCACATGTGTTTTCCCCTTGCTTCTCATGCATTCTACCTGAGTACAAGCCTACCAGAACCCTTGACGTTTCTCAACAGTCTATTTGGTATCAAGAATGCCAGCAACACTTACTGCTCAGTTTCCTTCCCTTTCTTCAGTATTCTCCAAGTTTGCCAGCTCCTCAATCTCAAGAATCCTTTAATTACAGGGTTTGGGAAAATTATACATCTAGGAGCACAGCCCCAAGACACAAAAAATACAAGCTCACAGTGAGCAATTGAGAAAATGAGGAGTGAGTGAAATCGGAATCAGATAAAAGGAAAGGGAGTTGCTAGTTTCTTGGCACAGTGATGAAGAGACATCCTGCACACCCAGGTTCTTCCTAAGAAGGGAGGGCTGGGGCAGAATACATAGCTTGCAGCCACTTCCCAAAGTAGCAGTACTGCAAAACTACAGCCAGTCCAACTTTCTGTACTTACTTCACTACAGCACAGTCTCCCTTACCCCCTTTATAAAAGACGAGTGTAGACATGTTAAACAAAAAACTACACAGATCACCTTTATGCAAGGTGAAACTTCTCAGGAAAAGGGAAATAAGCAATGGTGAGATTGTAACACATTCCCCAAAACTGAACTAAATGCAGAAATATTTATACCCTCTCCACAAGAGCAACAAGATACTTGTCAAGATTACATTTTGCAGTGTTTTGCCTTCAAGCAGCAGTTTTCACAATGAGTAAACACAGCCCACAAGATGAGAAACCTAGTATGACAACTTTAAATCAGTACTGTATAAAGCAGATCACAGTACAAAGCTATATAAAGAAACAGCAGGAGTGGCAAAGGCTGAGCTGCTTCTAGTGGTCTAGCTGAGCACAGAATTACTTGATACTCCACACCAAACCCCCCTCACGCTTCCACCCACTAAGCAAGTGGGAATACAAGAGTTGCACATTTAAGCACTCAGGGTACAATCACAATTGAAGTTGCACACACAGAGTCATTCTCCTCTCCCTTGTGAGAGCGCTCATCATTCATCTGATTCTAGACTTCAAATCCATTTTTTCTTCATTCTGTGTCCATGAGATTCTGGTATCACCTTCTTCATAAGGTTGCAGCATTTAGGAGCCCAGCACAGATTGAGCTTGCCACATATTTTAGGAATATAGTAGACAATTATATTTTGCCCCCAAAGCAGAAGCACAAACAGCTAGCCATACTTTTCCGCCACATACTGCTGCTTTCTAGGCCTTATGAGGTGGCTCTGGGCAAAAATCCCTCCTGATGCAAATGTTCTTTATGTTGTTGATCTTCACGTCAGAGGACTGGATCCACCGAAAAAGAAATCTTGCATTTGGTCTATCATACATGTGCTTAACACATACCTTCATGTGATCAGAGCAGTACAGATGTAGCTGAGAATAGACAACTCTCCCTGCTATCTGGGCTCCAAATGCCTTACTTCAACTATTCCCCGAGTCACAGGTCAGGCAGCCATACACAGGGGAATGTCTTGTCCTCTGCAAGGACAGAGTAAACTCTCTTCCTAGACATCCTTTCATGACTTTCCATTTGAGGGCAGTAGAAAATGCTGCTTTTACCAATTATTTTTGCTAAAGAAAAAAGACAAAGAAGTGGTGGTAGCATGGGACAACAGCAGAAATGCCATCTGTAGAGTTTGTGGAAGAGAACATCTGAGGCTCAGAGATGCAGCTGGAGAACAGTGGTAGAATTCAAAAGGGTTACAAATTAGGATGCTGAACAGAGAACAGGAGATACATTCTTATGAAAGTCCTTTCAAAGGCTTTTTCTACCTTTTAAAAACCCAAAGCTCCTTAGGTTGGATGAATACAGAAGGCAGAGGCACCTCCTCTTATGCGAGACCATAAGAAATGCAGACCAGAATAGAGAAGGGGACACAAAAAACAGCATATACAGGTGCTGAATGTTTCTTGTTGCAAGAAAGTAAAAAAATATCAAAGGAACATTTCTGATTCTGCAATAACATTAGAGACCGGCATACATAGTAAAGCAAAACAAACAAAAAAGCGCCCCATATTCTATCAACTAGAAAAGTCTGGATCACCATTCTTAACAGTACAGTTTGGTGCCAAAATTTTTCTCCTTCAGTACCAGCAGATGACATGTAATTAGCACTCCATCACCCCCACCTAGAAAAGCATGTAGTTGTCTCTGTGTGTAACAGCACACGTTATGAGAAAGCGGAGAGACCAAAGATTTGGCACTTAGGTTAGAAATAACAATAATCTGCAAGGAAAGTGTCTTCACGTTTCCCATGTCAACAGAAACTACTCATCAGATCTTACAGCATAAGATGGGCCTGAGCGGCCAAAGAATATTCTCTTCCAAGAGCTACAGCTCTGTAGCAGTTCTCATTCCTAATCTTCTGAGAATTACCAAGGAAGCAATGTCTATGTCCTGACCGCTACTCCATACGCTTGCCCCTCTACACACATGCCTGCAATCCCATGCAGAGTCTCCTCTCCTTGTAAAGCTCCATGAATGAAAAGCATGATAAAACACACCCTGGTCAGTCATATACAGGAGGCTGCAATTTGCAGAGTTTGTGTTGGAAAGTGGTAGGGGAAGAGATCCTAAGTAAACCATACTCAAAGCTTATAAGCATTTTGGGCACCACTCCAAGACAGAGGGCTACCAGCAAAAGAAATCCTAGCCAAATGATTCAGATAAAATTTGAGTAATAAACTGTACTTTGGAGCCTGGCAGTGCAGGCTTCTGCCTTCCATCACTGGCCAGTCCAAGTGGTTAAGCCACACCATAATTCTTGTGTTGCTCTCTACGACAAAGTACGTGCTCAGCTTCAAGAGTACTTCGTGGGTAGTGACCAAAAAGTGTTTTCACCTCATCTAAGCCAGTCGAATTGCTAGAGAAGCCCAACACCTACACAGGCAAGAAGACTTCAGGAAACAGCAAACACCTTCCCTGCACTCCACTGACTCCGCTTGGAAAAGCAGCACAATGGCCACAGCTAACAGTAACCTCAGAGCCTAACGCCTTGTCAGCAGCCTCCAGTAACGCCATCTCAATATTCATAAAGGCTCCTTCATCCCCCAGCGCGCCAGCTAGATTGCAAGTACAGGGATTGCAACAGACATTAAGGTAATGACAGCTTTGCCTTCATAGGAGAAGGAGGCTATACAACACCCTGAGGTACAATTGTAGGCCCAGCAGGTCTGATACCAAGAGCTCTGAAAATACAGGAGGCGCACTAAGGCCTGCACCACAGCCTGGTACGTGTCCATACAACGGAAGGGCTCTCCCCACTGCTGCGCGCACACAACTAGGCTGCCCTCGCCGGCCGGCTCCCCTGCCGAGCAAACAGCATAAACGCTTCACCCTCACGCAGAACGGGCACGAGGAGCCCAGCCACCCCCGACTGGGGCTTGTACACCTGCTTAATGCACTTCCTTATTCCTACACCCAAACTGGCACATACACCTCAGCGCCATGGGTATGGGAATGTCTTTGCTCAAGAGGAACTGCGTGTCTATACTATGCAGTGTCTATTATATACCAGCAATGGTAAAGAAAAGCGGGTGGCAGAAATATCACCTGTTCTCTAGTCACAGGACTTCCTGAAAGATTAAGATGCCCTTGTTCCCAATTAAATGTAATGGGAGGGCCTCAGCAAGCATTTAGGACAAGTAACATTATGTTAAATACAATTATTCTGCAAATTAAAAGACAGAAGTATTAACAGAACCTCAAATACTAGTACCCTTGGGATTTGGAATTTCAATTAAAAGATAATGTTCTCTTTGTCAATGACTTCCATGCAGCTCCAAAGTTGACAACACTGGTTTAAGAAACAAACACCAATGCTGCATTCCACTGCAAACAGCAACTGTGCTCCAAATATAGGCAGTACTCACACTCAAATTAATAAATAAAATTATCTTTCAAACTATCAAACTTTTTTCTGGGTTGAAAATCATCCGCAGAGCCAGTCAAAAGAGGTTTTCTCCCTTCCTTTACCCCTTTTTACTGATTGGCATTTGTACTCTACATAAGAAAAAAATAACAATATAATTTATGCTTTTCATTTTTGAGGTGAGATACAAGATGCTTTCTTTGTCACCTTGGCGGGAGAGAGGATAGAAAAAAAGAGGGGAAGAAACAAATCGGACAGACCATGTCAAAAACAACAGTGATCTATGATAGCAATTGGCTGTATTTGCAAAGCTGAGCATGCAGAAAGACGTAAGCATTATTGGTCCCAACAGAACAAAAATAGGAAAAGACAATAAAAACCTCAAGTTAAAATGGGCAAACATACAACTTATTATACAACACACACACAAAAAGGACTTTGACATCTTCACATGATGTTTACATTTCAACCAAAGGCTTTCTTATCCTGAACACCCCTCTGTGCTGACTGACCCCCAGACACAACAAAAAGCCATTTCTCCTTTCTCAAAAACTCAGGACAACCTTTTCGAAAGTGGGATTTCTCCAAAGTCCTCCTCCCCAAGCACTGCTCTGAAGTTAACACAGATGATGTAAGTAATGAAATAGTTGGAAGAAAAGCCTCATGTAGGCACAAGCTATTCCAAGGAAGAGGCAAATTTCTGTTCTCTCCTTAGGCAAACACGTGGGAGCCTGGCTGCTCGCTTTTATAAGCGCTGGGAGCAGTTAGGGACTCAAATCACCAGAGATACTTGTCAAAACAACAGTCAGAGAGCAGAGGCAGCGGCAGATTAACTCCTTCATAGTTGCTGGCTACAGCACTGGGCTCACAGCCGACTCTGGGGCTCACATGAACAGGATATAGCAGAGGACAGGGCACACAAAGAAAGGCATCTGGGGCAAGAGCACGCGGCGGGTGCATGAGGGTGGAAGGGAAGAAGAGGAAATCAAACCTATATATTGCACGCCATATATACATATAACATGCTTTTTCAGGAGGAGGAGGTGTTTGTAGGAGAGCTCACTTTCACATCATAAATCTCCCAACTGCCAGTTTTGCCAACAAAATATACTTTTCAGCATGGGGACTATAATATTTACATTTGTATTGCAAAATTAGGAGAGTTTTTGGAATAAATCCAGAAACAAGGGAATGTTCACACCTGTCACAGTTTGTTTTCCCTCAGAAATGTCAACACAGGCTGAGACTTTTCAACTCCAGCTGGTCTCTCTAGCTGCTCTGAAGGCAATGATCCATTACGCATGCATGCACATACACACACACACTCCGTGTTGTGGCATAACAACTGAACTAATTGTTACCAGCATTCAGCATTAACGAGAGATCTCATTGCTGCTGGAGAAGTCCGCTTCAGTGAAAAAAAATGACCTTTTCGTGGACCACGCTTGTGCCGGGGATGAAGGGAGTACTGAGCAAGTAGCCCACTGTTTTTCTCTCCACTGAAGAATCACAGCAAAAGCTCTCCAATTCACTGTTTAGAGATTATCCCCAAACAACTTTAAACTGATTTCAAAGCACTTGTCTCTGAAATACAGTTCTCTGCCTGTGGCTGCCTGAGCTAGACTGTTAAACAAATCTATCAGGGTTAATGCAGCTTAGCTAAGCACAGACTTTTGCCAAAGACATGACGTCCCAGGTTATTCTATTCCTTCTGTCCCTATCCAACAGGCCCTCTTGCATGACCTCACACTAAGCCAAAACAGTATCACTCTACAGGACATCCAGGCTTCATACACCCATTTTAAACCAGTGTTAAGCAATTCAGGTAACTCTATTGAGCTTTGAAGAAATGCTCCCAGAATCAGTTTAAATACTGACCAGAGCTAGTACACTTCTGCCTAAAAAAGGTCCAGACCCAAGCAAATCACTGAATGAATTTGCTCTGCCACCCACTTCTTTTTGGATACTCTGGTACTACTATGCCCATGAACTTCCTTAGAAGTGTCTTCTAAACATGGGCTTGTAGGAGAACAAAAAAAGGCCTCTCAAACTGGCAGACAGAGAAGACTTAAAGTAAGTGACACCTCTTTTCACCTCAAGACAACCCTGTTGCTAGCAGCAACATGCATCCTAGAGAGACCAAAATACTCCGGAGTCATGAAAGGGGGCAATGACCCCAGCATCACTGCTGGATGCCACCCCTGCCACAATGACAGCCCAGCTCCTGGAAGTCTCAATGCGGTTTGATTGACGTATCTCTGCTTTGCACTTTCACTCTGAACTGTTGCATAAAATGGTGAGTGGTGTTAAGTAGTTACTTCCCTCGACAAATAAAGAGGCCTTTACACAAGGTAGTAGTGTTTTTTCCTTTTCATAACACAGAACCCCATTTCCAAAGCCCAATAGCAGGCTTTCTGGCTGATGGGCCTACTCAAGAGAAAACTATCTCAGCTATCCACGTCTTTCAGCAAACAGGTGCAAGGTTCCTACCTTGTGTAGCCCAGAAAATGTTGACAGATGCAGAAGTCACATCTTTGCTCTTTACCCAGCTGTTGTTGCGGTGCCTACTCCACGCAGAGATGACACAGAAATAATCACCTCTGTCACTTTCTGAAGTCCACTGGATTCGTAAACTGAAAATGTCAGCAGTCTTTTTAGAGAAGATTATTTCCCCATTCTGAGTCCGCTCTCTGCTCCTGTCCCCAAGCAGCAGAGTCCAGTCCGCATCCATCGTGGCCAGGAGTTCCTCCGTCACCACATCGTCGCTGCGCAGGCGCTGCCTGTAGTACCAGGAAACTGTGAAGCGGATGTTTGCTTCTGTGTCCTGTGCATTTGTGATCCTGCAATTGAGCTCTGTGGGGTCATCTGAAAACTTAGGTGTTTTAGAGGCATTCAGGAACACCTCATAATCTGGCTCTGCAGAAGAGGAAACCCAGAAGAAAGAGGTTAGAAGCTACAAGCACAAGGGAGAAAGTACCAGAGCTTATCAAGACATACTGCTAACTTCTAACATCCAGTCTGTGAAAGCACCTCAGCTAGAAGTCAAGTGCCAGAATATGCATTTTTCTTATAAGACCTGGGGACTGGGAACTTGGACTTCAGCTCTCAGACTCGCACCAGTCTGACACAAGTACCCCTAAGCCTACATTTCCAAATAAGATCTTCGGTTTCGTATGTCTAGTCAGACCATTTCACAAAACTCAGCACCAAGAGATCTTGTCGAACAAAATCATTCCCTTCTTCGGGCTTGGCCCCAAGAACCCACCCTGTGGGTTCAGTTTCAGCCCAGCCAGTCACCTTTTGCACCTGTTCAAGTGTCCAGTGCAGCCTGCAGCAACAGGAGACTCATTATTCTCTAGCTTTGGACTGACCAGAGACATGCCATTTCCCCAATTTCTCTCCAGGTTAAGAGGCCATTTCCCCCCCTGAAACGCCTTCTTTTCCACACTTAACCATCCCATCATGTCTTTACGATACAGATTAAGAATGCTAAAAAACAACCCAAAAACCAAACACCTCACCCACCCACTCACCAAAACCGGGGGCACAGGTACCACCATTGGCAATGGCCACAGGCAGCACTAATAGCAGTGCACAGTAAATTTTAGCGGGCAGCATAATAAATACTAAGTAGGTTAAGTGTCAAAGATGCATAGATCAGAAGATCTTCACAGTCTGAATAAAGTATGTGCTGTACAGCTATGAGGCTAGAATACCTCAAGCTTGAAAAGGAGTGCCTGAAATTCATGGGTTAAGAATGGGGCTGTTGTATTTAAATCTGAAAGAGCTGGCTGTCCAAAGCCTAACAGTGATAAGGCAGCCGCATGACTGTTTTCTCTCAGACTACAGAGATAGTAAAGAAAGATTACAGCAAGAACCTCACACCACAAAGGAAATACATATTTATTTACTAGTGTTAGAATATTTTACTGTCTTGCTGTCTACTATAATTCAGAAAAAAGACTAGCTTTCCAACTGTTCGGCCAATACTCATCACATGCCTTTCACACTGCAACTGTATTCACTGCTCTATATTTATTTCTTGCTTTATGTTTTATCTGGCATTTTGCCCCCCTAGAAACAATTAACTGAAGCTATAATTGGGACAGAGAAGGCAATCCAAGGCTAAAACTTAGGCTTAGCTCATCAATGAGCCAAGATAATAAAGCATGTTAATAGAACTGCTGCGCAAACTGTGTGTGCACATGCACTTTTAGATTTCAGATGCAAAGGATAAAAGCAATTGTTATCAAGCAAACTGGCTGCTGCTATGTCAGCTTGCAGAAAAGACCTCTCGCCATTACGTGTTATGTGTGCAGCATTCTCGCATCTAGCAAGAACAAAGGCATTAATACACACTAACCACTCGAGTATCTAGTGATACTGATGGTGAGTTTCTGCAGTGTTAGGTAACACACAAGCTAAAAGTACTGTTTATGTAAGTCCATAGTACCTACTACCAGCAAACACAAGTGCAGATTTCTGCGCATTTTCAGGATAAGGCAAAATGAAAAGAAAATGCACATAATTCCTCTGCTGCAACCGAGGCACACATTATTAATGGTGGCCAAAACCCACTTTTGGTATAAGTCCCCATAGATCCTACAGCTACGCTACTCTTCCTGTCTCATTCACAAAAGACTAGTCTTCTCCAGGGCCTCATGATATATTGCTCACAGTCTGCAATTTTCTTATCATTCCCCCTCACCTCCCCTTCCCTCCCCCCAAAAAGAAGGCATTCAAGACCAAGTAATATTTTCACAGCAACAAAGACTATGAAAGCAGAAGTTCTTCTCTAGACAGGAACACAAGAAGTAAAAAGCTGCAAGAAATTTGAGTTCTTAGAAAATCACTTCAGGTTTGATATATTTGTGGGCAGGGGAAGGACCTCTAAGAAGAGAGTTTTGGCTTTGACAGCACCACTCCAGCTAGGCGTTTCACCCTGACAGACATTCAAACAGAGGATTTAGAAAGAATAAAAGGCTGGCTGGATAAACCTCATTCCTCCACTCTGTCAGCTGTCAAAGAACAGCCTCACTGACAGTTCAATGACTTAATACTCCAGCAGCTCTTAACTTCCATTAAGGAGGAGGAGTTGGTGAATTCTGGATGCAGTTGAAAACCTCAAATGCTGAAAATTTATTCTACTTTCCCTTGCCCTAACAACCAAGCATCTGCTGAAGAGCAGATTTTATTCTCTCCTGTTCCCAAATAATGCCAAATTGGAATGGAAAGAGTAAGAAATAGTCCTACAGGTATGAGCAGTACAAGAGAGTACATGAGCATGCAGTGCTCCTGTACACACATGAATATGTGTGCGTGCATGCACATGCACACAAGTGGAGGAAGGAGGGAATACTCACAAGTTGAATGTGCAATTTGAATGGCTGAATGAGGACAGGAAATTAAGACATTCATCACTTGCACACTTCTAGCAAACATTACAAGTATACGTGGAAACGGCCATGGCTCAATTGCTCTGTACAATGCTAAAATGCAAAATTTAAAGTCATTGTTGCTGGGATTCAACCTTGTGACACAGCTATTTATTTCTGAAAACCAGGCTTCAGAGTAGGCTCTCTATATGCTTGCCCTCATTCAGTACTTTTATGTTGGAGGAGCTCTGCCTTTGTAACTGCACAGTACCACCAGTTTCTGATAACAAGAGGCTCTGAATAGGTACATTGAGAGGTTTTAGGCCTGGATACTTGCATACAGCCAAAGCTGGTATCCCAGTTTCAGCTGGGATAGAGTTAATTTTCTTCCTAGTAGCTGGTATAGTGTCATGTTCTGGATTTAGGATGAGAAGAATGTTGATAACACACTGATGTTTTCAGTTGTTGCTAAGTAGTGTTTAGACTAAAGTCAAGGATTTTTCAGCTTCTCATGCCCAGACAGCGAGAAAGCTGGAGGGGCACAAGAAATTGGGAGGGACGCAGCCAGGACAGCTGACCCAAACTGGCCAAAGGAGTATTCCAGACCATGTGACATCATGCCCAGTATATAAACTGGGGGGAGTTGGCAGGGCAGGGGGGAGGATCGCAGCCTGGGAAGTAACTGGGCATCAGTCAGCAAGTGGTGAGCAAATGAATTCTGCATCACTTGTTTTGAATATTCCAATCCTAGTATTATTATTATTATTAATTTTATTATTATTGTTGTTGTTATTATTTTCTTCCTTTCTGTCCTATTTAACTGTTCTTATCTCAACCCACAAGTTTTACTTTTTTTCCCCCCCAATTCTCTCCCCCATCCCACTAGGTGGGGGGAAGTGAGTGAGCAGCTGCGTGGTGCTTAGTCACTAGCTGGGTTAAACCACAACAGCTGCTAACAAACACCAAGTACTACAGCTCTGCCAGTTCTCCCCCAGCTCACATCTAGGTTCATTCATGCTTCCAACATTACTACTTTGTGAGTTTTAGCAGGTGCAGATACCTTACCTACAGCATCCTGCAACACAACCCCAAGTTTCATTGCTTCTAAATTGAAGCTATTCACTCCCCAAGATTAAACTAGGAGACAGGATGGGTAGGCTGACATATCTAGACCTATACCTAAAATGAGAGACTTTTTAGAAGTTCTGCTGGAGTTTCGTTTTTAGTATTTTTCCCAGTTAACTTCACTTCTAAGGATATTTGCATAACGAGAGATCTCCAAAGCTTAAGACTTCAGCTGGGATAATGCAAAGCAAAAGCTTTACAATCTGCAGCATGCATATGAGACAGTGGATCTCCAAAACAGATTTGTCTTATGAAAGGGGTGTAGGGAAAGATACTGTCAGCCTGCTCTTGTAGGCCAGGTAGATCAGATAAGCCTGTTGAATCTCTTACCTATGGCTTCTGCTCCTCATTCAGTCAACAAGTCTTAAATGAACTGTTAAACACAGCTGCTTCTAACTAGCCCCTTGCAAAAAAATGTGGACATTGACAGTATTAGAGCTGTAAGAAGGGAGAACTACCAAGAACAACTGGGGGATAAAGGAAGGAGAGAGAATAAAGAGATCATCAATTTTCTGTTTAAGTAGATTGCCCCCCCTCCATCCCCCACTGGTCCCACTGGTGAATTAAAAGAACTTGCTGCAGAAATGCTGAAGTAACATATGGAAGCCATAACTTCAAGTGCACAAATAATCCTTTGCTTGTCCAAAAGGCTAAAAATCCACTCATATCTAGGACTGAATGATGAAAAATGCACCACATTGAGTAGGATGTTAAATACTGCAGGAAAATCTTTTAGTGACCACTATGCTAATCAACACTGCTAGCATTAAGTTAGCCACAAGCCAAGTGTCTCTCAGTCACACTACTCAACAGCTATGTGACATGGTCTCATAAAATGGACTTGTGTGTTGAAGGAGCAGAATAAAGCAGTATAAAGTAATCTTCCATTCTAAATCCATTAGTAGGATGTGGTCTCTCTCTAGTGATTAAAACAACAAAACAAAAACCCAACAACTTTGAAAGCTATGAAAGTTCATTATGAAGTTTCCATTATAAATAATTTTTATGGTATATGATTCAAAAATCAGGGGAAGCATCTGATATCACTGTGTTCAGAGCTCAGAAAGAATGCCTGTTGCTGGATCAGAGCCCTGCTAATGGTACAAGGGAGGCGAAAGGGGACAACATGACAACAGAGGCAGCTTCAGCATCTAGAAAAAAAGGCAGGCTTTTAAGTTCTGTTTCCCAGTTACAGACGGTTCAATGACATCAGAGAGTGGAGTGTATGTGTGGGACCCTCTAATATACAAACCCAAAACTCTATAGCATAGATCAGTATTTTTATATGCGAGAGAGATACCCTACATACAGATGATGGATGCAAATGAGAGAGAAACTTGCACAGAGGAGATTCTGCAAGGTCCTCTCCCTTTTCTGATGGGACCAAGGAATGAGTGGTACATTATCCATGAAGTCTGAAAGCAGAATCACTCACCTAACGCTGTCACCACCACACTGACTGGTGCAGATGTCCTCTCCACCACCTTATGCCAGCTCCCGTTGTGCAGTGGTACCCAGACAGCTGCTTGGCAGAAGTAGTAGCCAGAGTCTTCCACATCCACCTCACGCACCAACAGGCGATACGAGTTCCTGTCTACATGGCTCAGGCTGATGAGAGTTGAATCACTGACAACAGAATCACGGTCCACGCTCAGCAAAACCTGAGCATCTGACAAAGTATCATCAGGTGACGCAGAAAAATACCACAGCACCTCAGCTTGGAAAATACCACTCCTGTCTGTTGTGATGTTGCATGTAAGATCCAGGGAGTCTCTTTCGGTCACAGACACATTGCTTGTTGAGATGACCACACCTAGAGCTTAGAAATGAAGAGACAAAAATTCAAACAAAAAAAAATATATTTTTTTTTTTAAAGACTCCACTGTAAGTTATCCAGGACTTCACATTCTATTGCAGAAACTTCTTAAGTAGCTCAGGAGCCCTACCTTCAAATGATATTGAACTGTATGATCTATTACAAGGGTAGTTCACATTATCAGTCAAGCAAGGGATGCATGACGAGAGAGGGGGGAGGAAGGGAGGGACAACAGGGGTTTTATAACTCAACAGCAACTGGTCCATAAGGCCTTTGTCCCAATCACAGACCACATGTCACCGTCACACAGCAGGAAAATGTGTACAGGATTTTCCATCCTCACAGGAAGGTCACTGTTTTGGGACTACCTCTCAGAAGAGAAAGTGTCCACTGAAATCAGGGAGAACTACATAAGAACTCAACTTGGTTTCTGCTGAAATGGTTTTGAACTCCTCTAACAGAGCAGATTTAGATGAGAAGCAGCTACGGCCACGTGCTAGACACCTGACTGACCTCAGGTGTGTTGAAGAAACATGAAACAGAAGCAAAAAGAAGGCAGCAATAACTCCTTATATTGCTGAGTCCTCCACTTACTGTTCTGACTAACACACACTGGGGACTTTAAAGCAATGCCATAGCCACTTAAAACACATTTAACAAACTCTTCCACTGACCAGTGAGTATTTTTAAGATCCATAGCACATATGGTCATAGCCAGCATTCAAACAGGACCTTCTGCATTCTGTAGGTTACCAGCCTGGCCACAGCTTTGTTAAAAGAAAGCCATGGGCTGAAAGTGTCAAGACCAGGAGTAGAAAAGCTTGCCTTAGTTACTGGTGAGACGTGAACCAGGGGTGCTCTGCGTGTTGTTTGTAAACCTCAGTGCAAGTCATTCACCAAGTTACCTGGCCACCACATGTCTTCACTTGCTCGCTCCCTCATTCTACATTGCCTAAGGATTAGGTTTGTATCTCAGTGCAGCACTGTTCCCACAGTGGGTGTTGCAGCTGCTCTTGAAGCCTCAACTGAGGCCAGTAGACAGGGCTGCTACAACAGTGGCTCTTCTCGGCAGATCTACAACCAAGACCATGAGCAAGAATACATATTCCTGCCTTAAACAGGCAGCTATGTCTCTGGTGCAGATCAGTGATTTCTATGTAAAACCATGTTCTACTATATAATAGGTACCCATGTGTAAAAGCTTTGTAGGATTACCATCAGGAATGAGAGACAACATGTAAGGGCCAGAGCCAAACTGAGCAGCCACAACTATTGCCAATAAAACCAAGCAATATTCATCTCACCACTCACCACCTCATAGCACAGAGCAGTCAAACTGAACAGAGGGTAGCAAGCCCCAGCCAAGTGGTAAAGCAAAGTCCACTGTCTGATGAGTATCTCATTGGGACTTCCCTCACTGTCTTATTAGGAGATTGGAATCAGTATGAAAGGCTAGTTAATTTCACAGACTAATAGCAGAATACAAAATAAGACTCATCTGCAAGGTTAAGAGCAGCATTTCTCCAAGGAACACTTCTGTCTTCATGAAATAGTGACAGGCATTCAGAATCTGGCAGTACATGCATACAGAGGGACTCATAAGAGAGTTTACCCATATGTATAGCCTCAATGCTCTTTTTTGGTTACAGACATGTCTGAAGGCCTCACTTAGGGTTACATCCCTGTTGTGCAAGGCACGGTTAAAAAAAGACATAGAAGAACAAAGTTGGGCCCAAAGATGTCATGATGTTAGGAGATGAAAGTGATGGGCAAGTAGCTAGAAGAGCAACAACAGGAAAAAAAACCCACACAGTTACGCAACCTGTGCATGACTTTTTGCATTAGATATGTTAATTCATCTTTTCTTGTGGTTTTTTTGGTTGGGTTGGTGGTTTTTTTTGGTTTTTTTTTTTTTTTTTTTTTAATTTTGTTTCTACAGATTCAACCCTACAGTTCACAGCAGGTGAGAAATGAGGGAAGTGCAGCAACCAGGCATACCATTTACAACTCAAGTTCACTTTAGCATGCAAGTGCAGAGGTTTCAAATGTCAGCACAAGGTGCTCTTCAAAGTCCTACTACAGAATGTGTGGGTAAAAATTTCCACAACATTTTGTTGGAGAATAACCTATCCCATTTAGCATAACTTTTAAAAAAAGCCTTCCTGCCCCTGACAAAGTGCCAGTGCTGCCAATGACTGAGCTAAAAATGAAGGCAAAAAAACCCTAAACAACAAAAAAAAAAAAAAAAAACAAACAAAAAACCCACAAACAAAACCACACACCCAAACCACGTTAAAAAACTGCACTACTACTAGTCCTGGCCATCTTCACCCTGTTTTAAGCCACTGATTAAACCCCACCTACTTAAACCAAACTCTCTGAAAGTGCAACAAAATAGAAAGTTACAGCTATTAAGCAAGTCCTGCCTCAGCAGAGAGCACCGGCAAGCTTTGTTGTGTAACAGACACCTTGAAAAAGAGGGGGCAGATTGATCCTGTCAAATTTCACATGCTAAGTACCACCAGGATACTAAAACTACATCCAAATGAGCTAGCCAAAAAACCTAGCAGTTCTGGTTTCTCCCTATAGTGATTAAAGGATTAAAAAAATGAAAAGATACTCTCACTGTCTGAACACTTCTAAAATATTGTCATAATCTCACATTTCCAAGGGACCATCATTGCCTGTTTTTCCACCTATTGAGTGACAGGATGCATCACCCCCTGCGTTCCCTCCTCCAACTAGCAGTGGTAATGCTAATGCAATTAAGTGTTCAGTGCATTTACTCCTGAAATCTATATGGACAGGGACATCTGGATATCCTCAGCACAGCACTATATGTATTTTTGTCTCCTTAGTCAAGCATGCAATAATGTGTTTAACAGAACCATTACTGTCCTAGACCGCTGCCAACACAGTGGAGCAATCAGACCAGTGATCCAGTGTCAGTGATAAAAATCACTGGATAATTTGTCCTGTTAAATTATCACTGCCTTCTTCCTTTCTCTTGATCTTTCTATGCTATTTTAATAAACCAAATACAGAAAAAGCTTTACATCTGTCACTGAATCACAAGCCACTTTTACAGGGGAAGTGCGGCTGTTTAGTGCTATGGAACAACCCTATGTTAATGAGAGAGCAGAGGAAAGGTTTGGGGTGCTCAGGGGTTAAATACAGTGTTTATTTAAGAAATATAAAAAACAGAAACAATCTGAAGTGAACTAAGAATGGGATAAAAATCTAGGTCTAGGCATCTAAGAGGTTCCAGTCGATCTTTCCACGCCATTATCCATCCCCCTTCTCCCCAAAATAAAAGTTAGAAAAATTACACCAAGCATTTTCTATCAACTCGGATGTAAACAGGCCAGCTATCCAAACAGCAGTCTAGGTTCTCCTAGAACGTATCCTCATTTAGTTCACCTTACCCAGTTTCTGCTGTCAAAGTATCACAGACTGCACACAGCACTGCTGTAGCTACGAGTTGTGACCCCAGCCCATCAGTTACACTCACCAGTCCGCTGGATTGCCACACTTGCTATCTCCACGCTCTTCTCCTGAATCTTCTGCCATGAACTATCTGCCCCTCTCACCCACTCGCTCACAAGACACCTGTAGGCACCCCCATCCACCGACGAGGCCTGGGATACAGATAACCGATACGTGTCATTCGCTCCTGTGTCCAAGCGGATATCTCCATTACGATAGCGCTCTTCATAGCCGGGACCCGGATGGAATTTGCCTTCATGAGTCAAAGATAGGACGTCCCGCCACGTCGATCCACCTTTGATCTGCCAAGTCACATGCAGGTGAGTGTGCTCTGGTGAGGTGGTAATTGCTGAGCAGCGCAACTTGAAGGAATCACCCTCAGACAGCCTGAGAGACACTGAGGAACGTGCTTTTGAACCACTCACTGATAAACCATCAGAAATCACTATTTAAAAAAAAAAAAGACCAAAAGACACAAGCATCATAAAACAGAAACAAGAAGAGAACACCCACACTGATCTGTTCAGATATGAGGCACTGTAACTACCACAGAGCAACACATGGCCAATCATGCCTTCTTCCACACATGAATATATCCCAGGAACAAGAAAATTCAGCTGAAAATCCATTAAAGGAAGTGCTCCACTTCAAACAAGCCAAGACAAGCATTCAAATTCATTTATCCTTCCCCTCGCTTCAGTTTCTCATCCAAACATCATCATTCTGACTATTCACATCCAGAATCATCTTGATTTTCATGGGATTAAAATGTAAGACACTTGAAAAAAATAGTCTCCCAAGTTATTACTGAAGAACCCTAAATGAGAGAGCAAAGCTAGAGCACGACTGCAGTATCAACATGCTAAAGGGGAAAGGGAAGATTACCTCCTTCATATAGAAAGGACCCTAAATGACACTATAAATAAGAGAGAGAAGACAGGCTGTGTTTTTTACCTGAAGTTAGTCTCTCTACCCAGAGTCTTAGGGACATTAAATATGTGCAGACATCTTCAGAAAACCCACTGCTTATTTTTCCCATTTTTAGCTACATATTTACTACACAGAAAAAAGGAAAGTGGTGTTTATAGTAAACTGCTTCTCTTCGCTTCTTCACCTCACTTGTCTTTGCTATCATACTTCCCAATTTTCAGTTTTGCTTTAGGAGAATTAAACAGGAACAGGGAGAAAAAAAAAAAGAAAAAAAATCACAATGCTTATAAGCAACAGAAATTCGCTTCTTCACCTCACTTGTCTTTGCTATCATACTTCCCAATTTTCAGTTTTGCTTTAGGAGAATTAAACAGGAACAGGGAGAAAAAAGAAAAAAATCACAATGCTTATAAGCAACAGAAATTCAGCATTCTTAAGCGTACATCTATAATCAATACCAAGAACAAATTTAGAGCACACCTCACTCTTCAGAAATACCTTTCACTTGGACCTCTGCATCATAATTTCCCTGAACGGTGGCATCAGTGCTGGGCGTGGAGCATTTGTACCTCCCTTGGTCAGTTGGCTGGATGTTTCTAATCACAAGTTCCACAGCATCGTTGCTACTCCGTCTCAGTTTGATATCCCCGTGGCCCACACGTTTTTGGTACTCCTCAGAGGTGAATGTAGAATCCCAGGTACTCACTATCCGCACGAAGTCAGTCTCCCGGGAGAACTCCCAGTCAAAGTTCTGTTCGCTGGGTCCATCGTAGTCACTAACGTTGCAAGGAATCACCACCTCCGTGCCCATGACTCTAATAAGAGGACCTTTGGGCACCCTCACCACACGTCCTCTGCAGAAAGCTAGACAGGAGAATAAAGACAGAGAGAACACACAGTTAAAGGAATTACCAGGATAGACTTCAACAACAACAAAAAGAAAGAGAGTAAGGTTGGGCACCCTACTCTGCAGAAAGCTAGAACTAGTAAGAGCAATATTTCCCATTAACATTTAATCGCACTGGAGCAGGAGCCCCTAAACACACCATTTTTAGTGTGGGCAATCTTTGTTTCATTGCTTATTTAGTAACACATTAGGTAGCAAAACACTGAGGGAGAGAGAACTGTAAGAAGAAAAAAAAAAAAGGGACAGAACTAGCCATAGATCCAATGGGTAGCAGTTTCTCTGCTACAAGCCAAGTACTATGTAGGACACTTAAACAACATTAATAAGTGTTTTTTATTACTACAGTGAGGGCATAATCTAACCAGGCATTGTTATAAGTCTGCTGCTGATATCAGTAGAGGGTTCTAAGTAGGAAACTAACTCTCCCCTAGCTTTGAGGGCCATAAGAATGGTAAGTTGACATTCTCGAAAAATGAGCATAGTCACTTCTGCCCTAAAGTGTCATGGCTTCTCTAACACAGGTAAGCTTCCTTGCCTTCCTAATTGATTTAAAAGGAAGAACTGATTTCAACAGACACAGCTTGCTTGAACAGATTCTGCAACGATACCTGTTTCTAGCACACATATCCTCTTTGGTGGAAGTCCCAGAACACGGGAGCATGAGCAGAGAAGGCTCCCTCCACAGCAGAGGAACACACAGTGTTCAGACCATGTTTTCTAGGACTGTCTCACTAGAAGGATAGAACAACAACAGCAGTTCTCTGCAGAAGGCTGGCAAAGCAGTATGTTATGCTCCAGGCGAAAGTATGAACCACTTAAACCAGCCAGAGGACCTGGCAAAGATGCAGTAGAAGACTTTTCTGGTTGATTTGACTCTGTAGCCAAAAGAATAACCCCAGCAGCTGCACGTGGATTTTGGCAGGTTCTTACTTCCCAGAAGAGCAAACTGCTTTGATTCACAGTTCCAACCAGAGAAATCTTTTCAGAAAGAGAGGGGTACTACCTAAACTCCGTCTCCAAACACGAACTGCCTACTGCATCCCACCAGCTCCATATCCATATCAAAATATTTTAGCAACCAGGTAGAACAGGAGAAGCCAGAACACTTAATGACAGATCTTGCTAAAATGAAGTAGATAGCCATAACAACATCAAAAGCAGCTGAACCAAAAGGTTGATCTGAGATACCAGAGACAAAACCAAATTTAAACAAACAACCCACCAACACACAAAGTCCAGTAACCCACAACTGCTCTAATTCACCAGCTACATTGGGAAAGCCACCAGCTAATGACATGAACACCCATATACTTGCTGAGCCTTCCACTCCTATCACTCTGCATGTCTTCTTGCTGTAGATTGATCCCACTCACTGGCTCAGAACCATCATGCCAATAGGTCTCCAGGTGTGGGGAAAGCAATTAAGTCTCATGGAGAGAAATCACTCACTGGAGAACCTTTTATAAAGTGCAGCTTGTCCCCTCCAGAGCAATGTGGAGAGGGATGTGTTAAAGAATCAAGATTTCTGTGGGCATTTAAAAACTACCCAAGCAGCTGTACACACTAAGCATAACTACAAGAGAAAAAGCACATTTTTATCCCCAGTTACAGTTCAGCAAACAGCTGAACCAAGGACTGACACTATCTTTACCTCCCCAGTTCATCACTCCTAGCATGCTCTTCGCTTTGCAGGCTGTTCATGTGTACAGCCTCAGTCATAATAGTCCAGTTTCCTCATTGCCATGACATTCTGTATGCAACATTAGCCCTTCATTAAACTTATTTGTAATGCAGACTGGGGTTAATCTCTTACCCCTTATATCCTTCCCAGAAGATGGTTATTATGTACCTGATCAAGTGATTGACTAGTCCTAATAAGGAAGCTGGACTTCTGTGCACCACTCACATGTGAATCAGAGAGAAAAACCTCCACTGCCAATGTATTGTTCCACAACCAGACGTCTTTAAGGGCACCTCTCTAAACACAAGCACCATATAGTAATATCACTGATACAGAAAAATAACCAAGAAGAAATAAAGAAGGCTACAGGGCTCGATATATTTCCTCACTAGGTCTTAAGTTGCAGCCCCATTCAATCCTTCAACTTATCCTCTTACAGAAAGTGATAACAGCAGCAGGTAAGCTTTAAAGCACTGCCTGACAGCCAAACCAGCTTCCAGCAGACCACTCTGAGAAGTCAGCTCAGGATCCTGACTGAGGGCACTCCTCAAAAGCTGACATTTCTCTAGAAAATACTCTCCTGTGACACTAAAACAAGCAGACAACACTGTTCTGCATGTGTCTTCAGCTGTGGACCCACATACTGTGCACTGTACTAATCCAATCTAGAGGTGACAAAGGCATGACTAATATGGCAAAGGCTGCACAGTTGTGTTTGAGATTAGCACTGACAGCTCAGTTTCTCTTCTTCCAAGGTCACTAAAGACCCTCTGACACTAAATGAAGGTAGGGGGTGATTAGCACCTTTGTAAGAGAAGGCAGGCCAAAGGGAAAGATAGGGGCACAGTGACTCCTCAACAGATCTCTTTGGAGTCCCTACCTTGTTGCTGTAAAGCAATGACTATCCCCCTCCTCACAGCACAGTCCGACAAGCAATTCCAGTTAAACACAAACTTGGAAGGAGGGCAGTGGAACAGGCTGCAGGAGAGAATAGGGACAGCCTGTAACAGTTATAATTTTATAATTTACAAACAACAACATTTGTTACTGCTAAGATAAGTTAGGATTCTCATAAGGCAGGAGCACACAGAGACAGCATCACAAGATAAGAGAATGAGAATTTACTGCAGTGTATCTGCTGTGCCCTGCCCACAGGTAAGGAGGAGCATGCACAGGGCAGACACTCCAACAGTGAACTGCATTTCTAGGTGACCCAGGAGGCTCAGTATCTAGCAAGCTGTGAATTCAGGACTCTGCCTTTTGTCCTGCAGCAGTCAACAACAGTATCCCTAAGCTACTAAACAAGGTGTTATGTTCTTTGCTGTGCATCAGGGATTAACATTTCATGTAGTTGTAGCAGAAGGCACAGAGCTACAGACATTGATCTTGGCAAGAAGTAAACTGTTTTACTCTGGCAGATAAAGGAGGAGCTTTTACAAATATTTTATTCTTGCAGTGCCCTGTGTTGCTCACATACACCCCCTCCATTCCCAGAGCAATCAAAGTTCAGTTTTCATGACACAAGAGCTTCATACTCTGTAAATTTTTTGGAAACATTTATTTTTCGTGACACCTGATATTTTTCACTGTTAATATAAGGTGACATGTTCTTAATGAATTCACTTGAATCCCATTTAACTGTAGCAACAAATGGATCAGGACAGAACAGTGTATACACCAGTGACAGAAAACAACAGAACTTTGACAATTCAGTATTTTTCAGTATCACCAAGACCACCAAAGATGTATATTTAGTAGGAACTCAATAACTGGCTCTGTATCATAAACTGCAATGCTGGACATCAAGTCTGCCTGAGTACAAGATTAATTGCCTAAATACAAAACTTTATTTTTACAGAGTTACCAGACCGCCAAATGAAACTGCAAGGAACTATTTTCCAAAACAAAAGGTAATGGAGCCCCTGTAAGGAGGCCAGCACACAAACACAAGGAATAGGACTTGTTCCTTGGGTTCATTAAACAGGTGACAGGACTACTGGTGCTTTTGCATGGCTGGGCCAGAAACACCCAAAAAGTAGGGCAACCACAGAGCCTTCATATGGCTACTTGTCAAGCACTTGATTAGAGGATTCTCCCAAGGGACATAAGCAAAGTGTGGCTCAAGGTAGAATAATAAAGTGGGGCCTGCCATATTAATAATACACAGGCAAGATAGCCCAGACATAGCCTAGGCAGTTTGGAGCTAGTGTTTGTTCCCTAGCAATGGTCCATGAAGTACTTTAATTAATTTGTCCCACCACCTAGATGCACCATCTCATTGCTGTCATTAAAGGAAATCCTTCTGAAGAGGAGAACAAGGAAAGCATATGAGGTAAGTCTTCTAGGAGCTTCATTTTCACACAGGTTTTGCATCTATGTATCATTTATTAAAGAACAAGATGAGAAGTAATCTGTGGAGTCACCCACAAGGCTGAGAAGGTATTATCATTGCAAAGAACACACTTCTGCTTCAGCTTACACAAGGTGCTTCCTCCAGCCTGCACTAGACAGCTCTATCTAATAAGAAAACATGTTCTCTTAGCAGCCCAGAGGAGGTCTACTCTCTATGTCCGCCAGCCAAAGGAAAATGCAATGTGACATGCAGTAGGAAGCCAATTAAAGCCAAAAAAGTAAGAGCTGAAAAATGAGTAAATTGGCTCAGACTAAGCACTTGAGCATCTGCATCAGAAAGACTTAAAACACACAGTCCAGCTCTTCCACCAAGGCAGTCACAGGAGACACAGCTACAACTTTGCTGATGCCTTTCATCTCAAAAGAGCTTTCCAAACAAAAGGTTGTTTCATTTGCCAACTAAACATTACCACGTCTGGGAAGGAAATACAGCAGCCCTCTCAAATTCACAACAGTTTATGACAGGAAAAAAATACTGCAGCCAACTTTGCAAATGGTGGTAATGATTTTCTCTCCCTGAACTCCTCCATTTATTTTCAATCTAGGCACCACTTTGCTGCAGCACTGTGTAAATAAGGGGGTTGAGCAGGGACAAACCTTCTTGTGCCACACTAGAGAATAAGAAATGGTTTCCCCACCATCAAAGCTGTGCATTCTGCCTCCTATTTCTAGCAAAATCCCAAGTTTCCCACTTCTGTACTGCTCTGCTTAACTAATGTTTGTGACGCATGAAGCCATTTTTAAAAATTGAGAAAAAAATTATTTTTGCAATTTTTTTGTCCCACCAGAGAGACAAGTCCACACAAACCCTCCTCCTCTGTTTTGAAAGAGAGCTGATCAGGCTCCCGCTGGGAGGCATTCAGCCACTTTCCCTAGTGAGCAGGCAGGTAAAGGGACAGACAGCATGCCACACATTCACAGGCTCTTCTCTGGGGAAGGAGAAACAAAGCATATCAGCATGGGAGAATATAATCCTTATCTCCAATCTTCCCCTTTTCCCCTTGCTTCTCCTACCAGCTCCAATTATCATCAGGCAGCTACACATCAAGAATGTCATCTGGGAGAGAGAGAACAAGTTATAACAAACATGCCTACAATGTTTGAAAACCTTTCAATATTGTTAATGCAATTTTTTTTTATATATATAACATGATTTTCCTAGAAGTGGCACATTTATACAAACAGCATGTTGCTTTGGGATTTCCCCCCCTTTTTAAATGCAATCGATTAAATTTTCTATCCTACACTGTATTTGCATGAGAAGAAAAGTCAGAGACATAAAGCAGAATAAAAGGAATTTCTTTTAAGTACCAGAAATGCAGCTATCTATTGAAATTTCTTTACTGGTCTCAAAAAGAAAAGATAAAAAAATCTAAAGTAGTGAGATCTCTTACCATTTCTACTTAACAACAACATCATACGCTTCTTTCCAGTGCAGACAAACACACAGTAGGGGTTATGATCTATGCTAAATAAAGTGGCAGGCTCTTGCTACCCTTTCCAAATTACAAAATTTAGATCACCCTAATCAGCAGAAGCAACCTGCACCTTACAACCAGACAGCCTGCACAGGGAAGGAACAAGGGGCTCCTTTAAAAGAGACCAGATTTGATTCCTTATGTCAAAGCTGTAATCACTATAAGAGCCTGGAATCATGAAGCACGCAGAGCTCCCTCCACACCTTGCAAGCCAACAGGACTGTTACACGTCCCTGACTGCAATACTCCCTTCCTAAAAAAGGACTGAGAGATTTTTATGGCTTGAAAGATCTGCAGCGTATCATCTGAAGATATCAGAGAAGAGCAAATGAAAGAGTCCGTGAGAGAGACATTTACATTGTTCTTTCCCAGGCGGCTAGGATTCTTTTTTTAGATAATGTAGAGCTCTTATCAAAAGGAATTAGCCTGGGTGTAATTGCTTAAAACCCATTATCTCTATCAGGATGAAGAAACGCATACTGCATCTTAAGCGAAGCCTCAGAAATGCTATCAAACTGCAAGGCTGCTGGATTGCTCTAATCTCCATGCCATCTGAGATATCTCAGAAAAGCCACATCCCCAGCACTGGGTGAAAAAGCAAGTACCTTCCCAGTTGGACTCCATCTATATCATGTGGATTAAGATTCACATGAAAGGATTAAAACAACATATATTGCAGCACAGTAATGACCTGCTGTCTTCCCCATTCACCCCCTCACCCACCACCCCCAAGAAAAGGGATTTCAAATGCACTTAAGCAAACCACAAGGCTTTCATTAGGACACAGTTCTTAGTCATCATAGAACCACAGAATGGTCTGAGTTGGAAGGCACCTTTAAAGATCATCTAGTTCCAATCCCCTGCCATGGGCAGGGACATCTTCCACTAGATCAGGTTGCTCAAAGCTCCAGCCAACCTGACCTTGAACACTTCCAGGGAGGGGGCATCCGCGACTTCTCTGGGCAACCTCTTCCAGCATCTCACCACCCTCACAGTAAAGAATTTCTTCCTTATGTCCAATCTAAACCTTCCCTCTTTCAGTTTAAAACCATTGCCCCTTGTCACTACAGGCCCTGGTAAAAAGTCTCTGTCTGTCTTTCTTATAAGCCTACTCTAAGTATTGGAAAGGCCACAATAAGGTCTCCTTTAAGTCTTCTCTTCTCCAGGCTGGACAACCCCAACTCTCTCAGCCTTTCCTCACAGGAGAGGTGTTCCCACCCTGTTATTGTTTTCATGGCCCTTCTCTGGGCCTACTCAAGCAGGTCCATGTCCTTCTCGTGCTGGTGGCCCAAGAGCTGAATGCAGTACTCCAAGTGGGGTCTCACGAGAACAGAAGGAAAGAATCGCCTCCCTCGACCTGAAAAACAGCAGCCAGGCTGTTTTTCATGCAGCCAGCACACAGTTGGCTTTCTGGGCTGCAAGCACACATTGCCAGCTCATGTCCAATTTTGCATCCACCAGTATCCCCAGTCCTTCTCTGCAGGGCTGCTCTCAATCCATTCATCCCCCAGCCTGTACTGATATTGAGGATTGCCCCAACCCAGGTGCAGGACCTTGCACTTGGCTTTGTGGAACCTCATGAGGTTCGCATAGGCCTGTTCCTCAAGCTTGTCAGGGTCCCTCTGGATGGCATCCCTTCCCTCTTGTGAATCAGCTGCACCACTCAGCTTGGTGTTGCCCACAAACTTGCTGAGGGTGCACTCAGTCCCACTAGCTGTCATCAATAAAGATTGAACGGTACCAGTCTTAATACAGACCCTTGACGGACACCACTTGTTACTGATGTCCATTTGGACACTGAGCTGTTGACTGCAACTCTCTGGATGCAGCCATCCAACCAATTCCTTATCCATCAAATAGTCCATCCATCAAACCCCTGTCTAATTTAGAGACAAGGATGTTGCATGGGACTGTGCCAAAGGCCTTACAGAAGTCAAGGTAGATGACACCAGTTGCTCTTTCCTTATCCACCAACGCAGTCACTCCACCACAGAAGGCCTCCTGATTAGTCAAGCAGTTAAATTATTCTATGGTGAATCTTTCGATTTCCAGGAGTCCTTCTGCATAGCTGTTAGATGTTTGCTGCCTTATATGCCTAGTTACCTAAGCTCTCTCTGTCAACAATGGAGAGAAGCTCTCTGAAAAACTTCTCTCCCACTGCCGTTTCTGGTTAGAGCCTAGGGAGACGACCACCTGAACTCAGCAGAAAACCTAAATAGACTTTCCATGCTTCTCCCCCACCCCTTTTAAAAAACATTTTAAGAAGCCAACAACACCCCCCCCACACCCCCGAAAAACCCCACCAACAAAAAAAAAAACAACCCACCACTCTTAGTCTAAATAAATAAAACACACCAGCTCAATGGGCCAAATGAACACCCAGCGCGTCAGACCCAATCTGTTCTGCCCAACACAAGTCTCTGGATGATGTTACTTTGGATAAATACATAGTAACTGGCAAGTTCAGACCTGAAAATAGCAGTCAGAAGGCCTTGTTATCTAAAAAGACGGGGACAGTAAGAGAACAATACTTCACCATATAAAATACACTGTATCACTGCAGATAGTCAGCAGATTGATCACTGCCCAGAAAAGATCTATTTTGGAAAAATTTCACTGAACTGTCTTGCAGGAAGGAAAGCCTCCTTCCTCTGCCATGTCCCTCTGCTAAGGCAACTGCAACAGGCAGAATTGCCTCTCTTGCCATCTCTTGGGCTATCAGAAATAAAGCACTGTTCCCCGTTCAGCTCCACTCTTTTGAAGACCAGCTGACTGGCATCTCTTTCACCCAAGCACACAACCCATTTCAATTCTCTGCCAAAATGAGCCGCAGGAATTTGCCATAAGTGCTTCTGTGCATTCTGTGCAATACAAGGAGAAGATACCAGTAAACTGCAGTGGAAGCTTGTAAGGCAGAAACCAGGTTGCATATGCAGTACTAATTAGAGATTAAAACACTATTGCCAGCTGCTGACAACACAGATCCCACTGTGCACCACTGCTTCCCGGTCACAGGGAGAGGTATGCTACTAGAAGGTAGAGCAAGCCATAGAGCAAGTAGAAGGGAAAGGAGAAGCTGTATAAACTTCTCAGCTGTGCAAAGCAGAAGGCTAGTCTGTCAAAGAGTGGCCCTTGGCAGGCAGAGAACTGTGGCACCACTGGTCCAAACAGAACAAACATCTAACAGGCAGAAATAATACTGAAGATTGTGTTTTAGATTCCTCTGGATGTCAAACTCCTCCATCACATATGATCTCTATTTCCTTTCCGTACCACTAACAGACAGTTGAAGATAAAAGGCTCTATCTAAAGAACAACTTTTGATAAAAGTCTCTAAAATGCAGCTGGGAGCAAAAGGGGAAGGAGAGAAAAAAAAAAAAAACCACAACAAAATGTAAGAGTCAAAATGCTGCTTCTTCCTGGGTTTCACCTGAAATTCCTGTCCCTGCCAACAACCTTCATTTACTTTCCTCCAGATACTCTTGCAGAACTCCATTTTCACCCTACTCTGCCTCAGCAGCCCATTTAGGTTACCTGGTGACATCTGACCCAAAAAGTCCACAGACTCTGGAAGTGGTATTGAGATTGCCAAGACAGGTGATTTTCTGTTGTTCTGCCTCAGAAGCAATTTGTGTTGCCAGAGAAGAGGTTCAATATGTTACATTTTAAGGAAAACAGTTGACAAAGCAGTAAAGCCCACAACTCAAAGCTGAAGAGCTAGCACAGTTGGAAGCAGGGCTGCAAATATTTGCAGAAATGTTGTATCTAAAGTATCTTCACATTTTCTTTAGTGGGGAGGAAGGACACAAGTTAAAAACTGTAATACTAATTCCATCTCAAGAGGAGTGCATACATTTACCAATATGTAAAAAAAAGTCCTCACACTGGAATATACAGAAGTAACACCAGTGCTGTTCTGCAACATCATTAACTTGCACTTATCTGTTACCTTAAATCTTTCCCAAAGCAGTTGGAACTGAGCAGAGCAGTCCAGATCCATTCACTCTATACTACAATTTACTCTGGGCAGAGACCAACCATTTTCTTTGCTCTATGTGGAATGCAGCACACCGCTAGGATTAAACTGAACTTTCTTTAGATTTAACTGGAAAAGACAATCAGACTAGAATAGATCATTTCTAAATCTGCATATACTGAGCATGAAAATCCAAGACAAGACAAAAAAATCCAAATCACAGACAAGATCATGTTAAACTGTAACAGCTAATACATTTTTCAGCCAGCATGATTTTAAACAGGACTTAGCACCTAGCAGAGGTGAGGAAGCTGGAAAACTAGAAAAAAGCATTTTTGTCAAAAGACTTTTAAAAAGATGTACATATTGCAATATCCATGTGTTTCACAAATCTGTAATTTCCCAAATTATACATTTAAAAAAAAGGAAATCCTGGAATGCTCCCTCTTCCCCTCTCCCCAAAATAATTTCCATTATTATCATCCCCTTTTCCTCCCAGAGCAGAAGGTATTGATCTTTATTGGTGTGAAGTAATCATTTGTTTTCCAAGTTATCCTTAATGTTAGGTAACATCAAAAAACCACTCAAAATACTTTCAAATATAAGAAGTGCTGAATCCAATATAAAGTCTTTTTAATATAATTGTCAATGAAAAGTAAAACAAAAAAACCACCAACATGAGTTTGGGGGTTGTTTTGTGTGGTGTTGGTTTTTTTGGTGTGTTTTTTTCAGTTGGGTGGGAGCATGCGTGTGTGGTGTTGGGTTTTTTGGTGTGGTTTTTTTTCAGTGGGGGTGGGGGCACATGTCTGCATGTCTGTGTATTTGCAGGGAGGCTTGGGGGGGGGGGGGGGGTTTGTTGTCAGTGGGTTTTGCAGGTTTTTTACCTGCTTAAATTTGGTGGCATTCGTCCACCAAAATTTAACCCAACACCCCACCCATACCAGACAAAGTCCTGTCTAAAACCAAGTTAAGTCTAAAGGGGATCAGAAGGTGAGATTAAAAAAGCCACAAGCTTTCATAGTCCAGACATTATTAATCTTAATCTCCACTTCCCCAAAAATTGTTTTGGGGCATCATTTCAAATCTCAGTACACAGAGACTAGCTTTCCAGCAAGCATTCCACTGAGTGAGCGAAGGCATCACATAGGCTTCAGCAACAACAGCAACAGAGCAAAGCCCAATTACAGAAGTCAGCAGCCACAACACCGAATAAACCAATACACACGTTAGGCCCTCAGACTCTCTCGTTGGGATCCTGAAGGGCAGCTTCATTCTGTTTGCATCTGCTGTTGTGAGAGATTATGGAAGAAGGTGCCTGGGCAGCAAGGCTGCTGGAACTGCTGAACAAGGCAGCATATGGCACTGGCCCACCTTGGCTCCATGCTTGACAACTGATTTGCAGCCATAGGAGCAGTGTTTATAGATCTTAGTGTTTATAGATTAATCCTTTTCATCTGTAATTTAATTATCTAACAGTCCCATCTTCACCATAAATAATCTCCAAGCAAGCAAGCTACATTCAAAATGCCAACAACAGATGCACACAGAATGGGTGTTACAGCATGGGAATGACTGCCTGTGCCTCATCGGCACATACAGGTAAGTGCAGCAGCATAGCTATTGCCAGCTCTTTTGCTGCAGATGATGTACTTGGACAGATTAACCAACTAGACCAAACTCATGCAGTAGAACAGCAGCAGTTAGGAATAGATCACAGGCATTCCTGGTTTCAGGCTTAGTGCTCATTTCACTGCATCACACTGTTTCTTTACATAAAGATGAAAACAGAAAGATACATAACAGTTAGGCAAAGACGACATAAGCAAATGCAAAGCAGTCAGTTTGTGCTCTATCAACTGGTGCCCCCATAGCTCAGGAACACCCCCCCCCCCCCCCCGCCTGAGGACTTTGTTTGGACATCTCCACCACCACCATACCCATACTGCTGTCTGTAACCTGGAAAACCAGACACCAATGTTTTCCAACCCCTTCTCTCAAAGCCCATAGATCCAATTAGCACTCAAAAGCCAATTTGAGGTCATGCAGAGCAATACTGTTTAGTATGCTAATCTCTATGGAGCCTGCATGTTAGAAGCACAGATATTTTTCTCCTAGACAAGAAGGAATTGTACGCATGCGTGCACACAGAGTATGATTTAAGAGACATCAGGGCTCTTCCTCCTTTAATACAAGATTTACATAACTAATTCTCTAATTGAGAACAGGACTGCAAGGTATTTACAGTACTTGTTGCTATTGAGCTTTTATTATTTGCTATAGCACTAATTATGAGAAACTCTTGCCCCAGAAAAGGCAACTAGTCCAGTCTCCAGCAAAAAAAAGTGGACACATGAAAGTACCCGTTTTCAGAAAGTGACATTTTTCATTACGGTATTGTTTTCCTCTTGCAAAGGAGAGGGTTAGCAGTTTGGAGAGGGCAAGAGGAGGAAAGAGGCCCAGATAAGAAAAAGACAAGTAGTCAGGGACATAAAACAACATCTAGAAGGCACACAGGGATTCCCGTCAAGGTCTTTAAGAGGGTCTGTGTAACCCCCACACAGACCGTTAAATAAAATTACCCCCAGCTGGGTCTGCAAAACAGCTGGCTTTAAAAACAGGCATGCCACAGCACTCTTCATTATTTGAAAGAGACAAATACCAACACAGACAGTTCTGGAAACACTGGAAAAAGCTTCACAAACAACATTGAAATCAATCTGGTTGGTTGCATTAAGACTCCTGAAAATTGAGCATAAGGTATTAGGTCAGTAGATGGAACTCAAGACAGCCTGCTTATTTACTTTACTAATATTTAAAAAGCAAAAAAGCTTATGCCCCATCACATAGAAATTTACTGTAGACAGTAGCACTACTGTCCAAAAGGAGAAAAGGCAGTAGAGGGCAGTTGGTGCTAAGGCCCCAAGAATCACACTATGTGTGTCTGAAGGTTTGCATTCACCCAGGTTCGGTGCCCTAGTCCAAAGACCCAAGGGCACCTGAAGCACAGCAGATACACTCCTGGAGTGACACTTCTGCATCAGTGTCCTGGTTTTGGCTGGGATAGAGTTAATTTTCTTCCTAGTAGCTGGTATAGTGTCATGTTCTGGATTTAGGATGAGAAGAATGTTGATAACACACTGATGTTTTCAGTTGTTGCTCAGTAGTGTTCATACTAAGTCAAGGATTTTTCAGCTTCTCATGCCCAGACAGCAAGAAGGTTGGAGGAGCACAAGAAGTTGGGAGGGATGCAGCCAGGACAGCTGACCCAAACTGGTCAAAGGAGTATTCCAGACCACATGACATCACGCCCAGTATATAAACTGGTGGGGAGTTGGCAGGGCAGGGGGACTGATCACTGCTCAGGAACTAACCAGGCATCGGTCAGCAAGTGGTGAGCAAATGCATTCTGCATCACTTGTTTTGTATATTCCAATCCTACTATTATTATTTTAATTTTATTATTGTTGTTGTTGTTATTATTTTCTTCCTTTCTGTCCTATTTAACTGTTCTTATCTCAACCCACAAGTTTTACTCCCCCCCCCCCAATTCTCTCCCCCATCCCACTAGGTGGGGGAATCGAGTGAGCAGCTGCGTGGTGCTCAGCTGCTGGCTGGGGTTAAACCATGACATTCAGTTACATCCAAAGGAATCCTAATTGCACACTCAGATTGTTTCTCAGTAAAAAGCAACGTGCAGCAAGTGGGACAGTGAGGAGATTCACCTCAAATTCAATCCTCACCCCAACTAAAATGGTAATGAAGATGGAGCCTGCATGCTGCTAAAGGATACTTAAAGGGCTGTTTACATTTAACTTGAACTTCAGTGTGGAAATGGGAACTCTTCCCTAAATCACAAATGTGAGCTAAGCCACGAACAAATGTATGGCTAGGATATGAAATCCACCCACACTCTGCAGTGTTGCTTATACATTTGTTGAGCAGGTAACAGCCAAAATTTTCAAAAAAACATGCAAGAGTCAAAAATTTGCTGGCATTCATTGCCTCTGAGAGCTTGAAGGCAAATTAGCTGTGTAATTAATTAGCTGTCCATGCCCCTGAATTCTACCTCTAGAAAGTTGTGCTCACATGTAAAAGGAAATGATACCTTATGCAGCTGCTATTTAATTTACTAGAAGATTCATCTTACTGGAGAAAAAGAAGAGACTTTGTGGAACGGGTGGGCAGGTATGTGCATGTGGGCAACACACAAGAGATTTAGAAACCAGCAGAGAGCTGAACTACCTCATGCAAAGCACATACCTGGTACAACTCTACTCCCAATTACCCCAGTCCTGGAGAGAAACAAACTCCTTTGTACTTGCGCCTTTTAGAGCAAACAGAAAAAAAAGGAACACTCCACTCTTGTAACCAAAGTTAGCTAGTTCAAGAAATGAAGAGGTTCAATTTTAAAAAAAAATCCAGAGTATTAACCTTCTGGGGGATCAAGTGTTTGTAAAGCTTCAGGTTCACAGCCTCAAGCCTTCCATCACCTCTGAAAACCTTGCCCTGTATTCAATGCAGGTATTTTGTTATCTCCAGTATCAGAATAGCAAGGTTCATCAATTCAGTACCTGGCTGAAGAAGTCCAGCAATCTTCTCATGTTCCCCATTACAAACTGAAAGTCTTTTCTCCCTTTAGATTATATGCGAGCAAGTTTTCACTGTTACCCATTATGATTAACTCGCAACATTTGCAGTAGTATCTACTCTTACCTCTACAACCAATATTGAACAGTCTCCCTGGTATACACAGTAACACTTGGCACTACAGAATGTCATGCACATTTAGGCTTTTGGGGAGAACTTTATGCCATTGAACATTTGAGAAAACCCACATGGCGCAGCTATGTAGTGAAAGACTGTATCACAACATATTACTGCTTGGAGTCTTAGTAAAGTTTGGTATTCAGCCATTAGCTACTAATTTTCAGATAAGCATGCCTATATACACATCTTAAAATGTTTCCTATTATTCCCACTTTTAAAGAAATGTATCTCAGAAGTATTTACTTTGCTACTGTCATCAGCATGCTGCGTATAGGAAGGTCAACACCTCAGGTGATAAAAGGGAAAAGGAAAGTTAACACAAAGTCAGAGATCAGCTAATATGCACCATCACACAGAACATTTCAGAAAACAAAACTTCAGAGGTAGCCATGAGACAGCAAACTCTTGGAGGAAATATCCAAGGTTAAACATGAGGATACCACCTCTAACTTAGGAAGTCTCCAATCTATAGATGATCATGAGACAATACACTAGGATAGTAACAGGGTGTGCTCAGTCTTCCCTAGGCATCTGCTCTCTGCCACTGTTGGAGGCAAGACACAAGGATGAATGGATCT
Organism: Astur gentilis; assembly: GCF_929443795.1. Classification (NCBI taxonomy): domain Eukaryota; kingdom Metazoa; phylum Chordata; class Aves; order Accipitriformes; family Accipitridae; genus Astur; species Astur gentilis. Next base: position 16,237,341 of record NC_064900.1, on the reverse strand, counting down.
TTGGTGTCAGCCTTCCCTCTCTTTCTACAGCTTTAGGAAGTAGGAGCTTGGAAGAAGTACCCTTTTACTACTGCTGCTCCTCAGTGGCCCCAGGCTGGTGACTAGGCAGTGCCCAGCAGTGAGAAGAGAGACAAAAAAAAGAATGAAAGAACACAGAATTTTCAAGTAACTCTTAAAAATCAGAAAAGAGGGAATCCTTTTGAGCATGAAACAAGAAAAAAAAGTGGGTAGAAAACCAACATAATGTTAAAATAGCAGGAGGAGGAGAATACAGTTTTTGAAAGATGCCCAGAGGGAAAATGCTTAATTGTTTCTTTTCTGCTGAAGTCTCCTTGCAGAGCTGTTCTAGGTTACACTATTTAATAAGACAACCTATGTACAAAATAAGTAGCTGTTAATACTTGGGTGAAACTTAGATATGCTGAAATTATTGAATAACAAACACTTATAATCAGCTTACATTGAAACAGACAGCAGATTGCATTCACCCTAAGCATCCTCACATTTGCTACATTGGGAAGAACAGTTATGTCCCATAGTACATTGTTCAATGGAACAAAAGACTCTACAGCTAGACTTCATCCCAACAGAGAGCATGCCAGCCATCATCCGGATCTTGAATGGGTACATGTATGTAGCATAAGAACAAAAGACAACATTGCAAGTTCCAAATAGCCATTGCAAAAACAATAGTGCACTGCAGACTATGTCTCAGAAGTCTCTACCAGCCACCTTATTAATGCAAAGAAACAATTTTAACATCAACTGAAAAGAAATGGTATCTGGTGCAAACACAGCAACTGTCTAACAGCATACAATATAGAGCAGCATAACAACAGGAGTGGAAAGTACACCACCAATTTAGAAAGTCAAGGGTGTTAAAATTCACCTGAAAAGCTGCAAATGGACTTGGCCACAGATGCTAGAATTAGCAGTCCACACTTTTAAACTGAGTGAAGGTTCTTAATACTACTCTTTAAGCACCTTTGAGATTTCTAGCTAACAGGTGTCCCCCTAAACTGCCCCCTTCACTCGAGGGCAAACAGCCCTCAGGTAACAAGGGAGATGTACTCAATGCACAGGGAGAGCTAATATTCCCCAGAGGTATTTCTGATTAGGCACAGAAAACCAGAGCGTGAAACACTGCTGTCCGGTGTGCAGAGCAAGCCTTGATTCCTTTATCATAATATATCCTGGAAGCCATGTCAAGTTAAGGAGACCTGTTCACCCAGCCTTAGCACCAGTGACGATATGAACTGACATATCTTTCAGAATGCAAACACAAAAGAGCCCCACATGTAAGAAAACAGAAAGAAAACAGAAATGTGAAATAAATTTGTGCTACACCAACCCATACCCAAGAGATGCTCACTTGGCACTTAGGCCTTGAACTCAGGCTTCAAAAAACTAAACTGAAAGCCTGATCTCACAAACATTAACAAAAAAGGTTAAGCAAGAAGGGCATTGGATGCTATGCAATATCAGGAAATCCCACTTGCTCTCATGCTTCATGATAACATCTGAAGAGATAGCATTGCTTGAAAAAGTCAGTGTTGTATCTAAGCCCCAGTGGGGAAAAGAAAAGGAGTTATGCCTTCATTAACACTCAGAAAGAGACGCAGTATACATGTAGTCAGACTTCTCAATGGATGGTTTAAAAATAAAGGAACCTCCTCCCAGCTCTGCATCCAGCCATGTCCAATGTCAGCAATACACAATTTAAGAATCATAACAAAAAAAAAACTGACAAGCCCTTCATACATAAATACAACTCTGTTTATTTCTCTTAATTTCTTCATTATTTGTAAACTAGTACTTTAAAGCTTCAAAGAACTATTTACACTCCCTGCTTACTTTTTATTTTACTACATTACAAAATCAACTGGGTTTAGCTCTCTTGTTGGTATGGCAGTCATAAATCACGTTAACTGCACTATCCTATAACAAAGTTTGTTTATTAGTAGAGAGCAATCAGTATTATTACTGTTATACGGAAGTAACAAAGTACCTAGGAGGCAATCCTGCTGCTACTGAAGATGTAAATAGGAGAAGGTACATACAGCATTTACAGAGCTCTAGCTAACTATACAACTAACTTTCCTCTCACCTCACCCCCTGCCTCCCCACTTAATTTTTCAGAAATAAGAATGGCTTTTTAGAGATTAATGATCTGAAGAGCATCTCCCAGGAGCTTAAACCAGTTAAAATCCACAACATCAAATTAAGACATTTCAAAGAATTCAAACAGAAGAGCACCCGCTGTACCATACAGTGTAAGAGCAGCCTACAAATGCCTCCACTGTTTGTAGTTTTATAGCCTAAGCCTACCAAAAGTCAAAATCCAGGGTACAAAGCACACAACTAGATCAGGTTTTGCCTCTCCCCAGACAAAACACAGATTATTTCAAGATCTTTGTCCCTTTCACAAGGGATAAGGAAGCCTTGGACAAGCAATTGCTAGGAAGTTTGCTAGGAAATACAGAAGTCCAGTCTACCCCTAGATTGAAAAGAAGCACTCTTTGCCGTTATGGTAAAAGGAGATCCTCTGCCAAAGAGAACTGGTTTTCAAAAAAAAAAAAAAAAAAAACCAAAAAAAACCCACCAATCAGTTTAACACTAGAGTAATTATCTTCCCTGGGCAGTTTTAAGGTATTTGTATTTTTGCCTGCCCCGTTCACACTACTTGTACATTCATCTGTTAGCAGTTCAGTGCAAGAAATTCACATGTCCATCACCTACAGTTGCTCAGTAAAATCAGTGAGATCTCCCAGAATTCTCTGAGATCCTATTGAAAAAACCTCTCTACTGATGAAAAGAACCATCTTCATTAATCTGCCTGGCGGATGTATTCTTCCCTTCTAATCATTATGGGAGTTTACAATTTTAATAAAGCTGTACTCACATCACATTATTCAGATTACAAAATCTCTGGAAAAAGAAAGCTCTTGGGCATGGTGCTGTAAATCATCAAAAACACTTTTTATTCCTAGCTGATAAGTGCTTTAAGAAAGGGTACGTACATAGCTGACTGCTAGGGAAGAGTCACAGGCATGGTCAGTCAACTGGTTATCATTGAAACAATTCTGTTAAGCAGCAGAACTCAACTGACATTATAATCAGAACCCTATTTTCTAGAGCAAGGATATATATTTATACACCATTTAGTCCAAACTTTGAGTAAACCCCACACAGATGTATTGTAAGCCAAGGCTGTATATTATCTGCAGAGAGCCTGAAACAACAGCAGAGGTAAAAGCTGCATCCTTGAATGTCAACACTGGAAGCGAATAACAAATTTGGCATTACTATCGTGGACTGTTTCAGCATTTATGTATTTTTATGGAAATGTGCAACAGTTGAATGTTGAATTGCAGACATCAAAGCCAAATCAAGACCATGAGACAGTACTAGAGTTACAAGAAACATCCTGCAGGAAAAGTTTAAAATGAGGCTCCTTAACTTCTGCCTGTAAAAGGGAAGAAAAAAAGGACAGACTTCCTCAGCCCAACTTCACAAGTTCCTGCTAAGCCTGGGTGTCACTCAGTTAAATGTTTCTCCCGATTTACCCTTAAATGCCAGAAATGTCAAAGGACAGGGAAAGAAAACACTAACTTATTCCAGTTAGTTTCTATCTCAATATAAAAAAAAAATTTGTACAACAATCTGAGAGTTAGATGATGCTGGGGGTGTGGGGGGAATCCAGAAATGGACAGTGGAATTCCTATATGACTATTACCATAAATTCAAAGAATGTTCTGCCAAATATTTCATTTTAGAGCTTACTTGGTTTTAAACTCCAGTTTTATTATTACTTGGGACTTGTGACAGGAGCCTCCATGCAATGCATAACTCAGCATGCATGTGGCAGAAATCATCATCAGAACTATAACTTCAAGTCACAGAATACCTGTATAAATTAGTAGTAGCATTTATGTAGCCACAGTGGTCTCAGGCAATAATCTTTAAAGATCTTTCATTAGGCCAGCTGATACAGTCAGAAGACATGGCATACAGGTCCTTCTTCTGAGACAGATGCAGTGAGGAACCTCCGGAAAGTTTCACACACACAGTTATACTTTTGCTATCATCCTGCATCAACGAGCTCAAACGCAGCTCAGCTCAAGTCCCATGGCCTCTCACCGTTCGGCCCTATCAGGAGTATGCACTCCAGTGCTTCTACCCATAGTGACTTTCCTGCAGAACAAAACACCCAAGATGACCTGACAAAATCCTTGCCGGCATTCGTACTTCTGACACTGTACAGAAGACTGTTTAGGTAGAAGTGGATTCAAATGGAAGAAAAAAGGCAGGCAAAAGATGACTTCATGCACAGAAACAGATGTTCTGAAAGAGACCAAGAGAAAGATTCCGCTCTCTCCTAAAAATGCCAACAACATAGACGACCAGATAAGCAGAATTGTGTCTAAATTAGTGCTATTCAAGTTTCCCAGCAGATATTCACTGCCCTTCATCTATTTCGATACAAAGCAGGCATGCCATCTTTCTGAAGAAAAAGGAGAAACGCCTCAGTACGTGCAGGCCAGCTAGGAGAGTCTCTAGGCTCCTGCGGCAGAGGCTACTGAAGCAGAGCCACAAATCCCCACAAGCTCGCACCAACCATCCCAGCTACACTCAATGTATGAACCTTCCATCTCCAAAGAATGCCACAGCAGAACAAGAACACAGGTAGCCATAGTTGCTCCATTTTGCACATCTTTAGCGAGTAAGTGTCCAAACCCAGCATGACTTACCCAAACATACTACTGCCACTGAGGAAATACTAGAGATCTGTTTTAAACAGGCTAAATAACACTTGGGAGCAAATTTTATATCAAATTACAAGAGTGGATACATGCAATTGCCTGTGAGGAATTTAGGGGTCTTGCTACACGGACAGGAACAATCATCAGGATATTTCCTGTCATAATCTAGTGGCACACGTCCAGGACTACACGGAGGTCTTAAAGATAGGGCTTTAATTACCACAAGTTAAAAATCTCCTTGGCTGTGTGTATTGAAAGCTATCATCAATTCACAAGCCTTTCAAATTTATAATGCGTGTAAAAACAACAATTGATGGGGAGGTGCAGAGGGAAGTGGTAATGTTAAATAGTACTGAGAAGCACTCAAATAACCTTGAAGGCCAAAGTCCTTTGCTCACCCACACAAAGTGGTCAAGAACAGGGTAAACAAGGCTGTCCCCTCAACAGCCTCCGTGTGCATTTGTCACCCACAGCCCACACACAGCTGGCTGTTTTGTACCAGAAACTGGGTACCGAGCTCACTCAGCCTTGTTCAGGGAGTGACCTTGTTGACTAGAATGCCACCCAGTACCTGCTGCTATTTCGCTCAGGCAAGCAGATGTTACATTCACTCAATTGAAGCAAGACCAGTAATTCATTTTACACAGGCCCAGCAAAAGGTGGACACAAGGCTGGATTCATACCCACACACTCAAAAGCAGAAAGCTCTAGCTTCACGTTACCAAACTCACTGAGACTAGATGTCCTCCACCACCAATTTACAACATGGGCTCTTATATCAGGTATCTTTGTCCTCTGACAATCAGCACAATGCTTCAAGTCCAAAGCTGTCCGTCACGTTAACCCTGTCACCATGAGAGTTTTACACCTAAGCAGGGAGGTAGGATGAAAGAATACCTAATCTACAATCAGTCTTCTCAACAGGCCTTCAATACTTTTAATGCACACAGGTCCTAATGAAAGGGTCCAAAGGAGGTCCAGCATGTGTCACTGCTAGATCGCCTGTGAGCCCACAGCCCCCTCTCCTCACACCCAAGTACCCCAGGCACCATTTTTTTCCTTTTACCCCCCCACCTGTGCACCCAAAGTAAAAAAAGACCTTACACCACCAGGCCAAGATGAAAAAAAATCATCAGCATGAAGTGCTCTCCATCACTATGCCATTCACAGAATATGCAGCATAGCCCTTGCCTCCTCCCTGCCAAAAACTCCAAACATATTCCCACTCCCATGCACAGCCTGCACTTCTTCAAGCTCACCCTGTACCTCCTTGACTGATCATCTCCCAGGCAAACAGCTTTTCTGAACACACTGTTTCAACCCTAGTGGCAGGCACAGGATGTCTTATGTTAGCAGCATCCTCTGAGGTGGAAACCTTAGTTGCAGGACTTTAATTCCAAGAAATGTCTATGTACTTATCACAGTCACTTGACCAAAGTCCCACTTTGGACTGCAGGCAAGATCCTACAGCAACAAGGCAACACTGGAGGATTGCTGCTGACCCCAGACTGTCACTCATGTGAAAACAGTATTCAAGCTGGCCTTTGGCCAAACCCACATATGCAAAGCAAGTTCTCATCCCAATGCACCAATACCAGAAGCGCAACAAAAGAAGAAAATAGAGAAGAAAGAGAAGCCAGCAAGTTATTTTGATGGCATATGCATGTTCTGTGAAATTACTGTAAGGACACTAGTTTCTTATTCTGGGTAGGAATTGTTAAAGCAAGGAAAGGACCCACCTCACAATCTGGGTACGCAAGTGCCCAGTGCATCTGTCCTGCATCCATCTGTAGGTTACCAGCCTCTGCCCAGACGCATGAAGAAGAGTGTCTTTCTACAGCTTCAGACAGGGGAAAAAAATCTCTCTGTACCCATACAAACCAATAGCTGACCACTCACACCAAGAGGAGAGTCAGTGAGAAATACTTAAAATCACCTTTAACAGCTCCTTTCTAAGTAGCTTTGGCCTATCTCCATTAATCCTTATAGGTTTATGAGGCAAAGTCTGGAACAGGCACACTCCCTGTACCCTCAGGTCATGAGTGGGAACAAGGGTACCATCTGAAGTCTCATTTGTGCTTCACCTATTTTGGAAGGACATCCCCACCCAGTAACTCTATTCACAGTACTGTAACTTCCTCCTCATCCCTCCCTTTCAGACTCAAAAGGCAAACACCAGTATCAATTCAGATGCCACAGCATACCCTGCAGCCACATGCACCACACTTCAGTCCTTGTATAAAACTGCAGGAGTCTACAATTAGCTATTCCATTTACCTGCCAGTGATGAGCAGACAACTGCTTAGAAAACTGGGGTATTTCAAGACTTGCTTGCAAAGCTTTGAGAAACTTGTGGGTTTTACCAAGGCTGTTTTTTGGTGATAACTGCTCCAACACCACCATCTCATGCAGACACACCTTTAACTCATTCTTCCATTTTGAACAAGCTATTCCCCTACCTCCCTTTCTCTCTGGGAAGTGTGTCCTGCTCCAGTACTCTCTCCTCACCTTCCTTCCCCCACCTCTAATTTCTAGCATCAGCCACACTTCTGTGCCAATTGACTCCTGGCTATACATGCTATTTTCTCAACTTTTTTTTTTTAATAAACAAACCAACCCACAAACCTAGGTATGTCAGCAGCTTTGCAATTATTGACAGGTACCTATCAATACAGTTGCCAGCAACCAGGGCTTAGTCAATAGCTTTAGTGTCCATTCAACCCTGCTTTGTGATAGACATGAAAAATCCAGGCTTACCTTGCTACCTCCCACCTCCAGACAATCACAGAGTGATTTTGTCTCCGATAAGCTGTCATGCTCTTTATTTTCTCACTGATGAAGCCTGTTTCAAGCACTTAAGCTCTCTAAGCCAAGAGGTACAGCATGCCTTGTCTAGAACCAAACCCTGAGATCAAAGGGAAGCAAGGTTGATGCAATAGACTTATTACTCTGCATTAATTTAAATCTCTGTATGAACTGAATATGAACAAGCACACTCTACACACAACATAAAGGCTCTTTACATAGACATAAATTCCACCCACGGACACCACCTCCCAATACACAGTATGTCACTGGGCTTCTAAAGAACATAACGCTTCTTTTGGGAGATGGTGGACGTTGTAACATCTGGGTAAATAATACGGGTGGTGCTCTGAAAGCACAAAATAGTTTGTGGCAATGGCAAAAAGCAAAGGCAGATGCATCACCTCTCCCACCCTTTAACACTGGGAAGAGGATTAGAGCACAGACAAAAAGACTAACACCTCGCTGCTTACTCTAACAGTTTTCATTAACAAATAATTGCCTATTTTCACCTCGGTATTACTTGCTGTATTCAAGCACAAATGAATACATGTACTGATTAGACATACATATCTGGAAAAAAGGGTATTGAAACTCAAAATTATTATTCACAAATTATGTGAATTCTGAATTTTTCTCAAAAAAATTATGTTTGGTACTCTGAAAATTTAGGAAGCATCTATTAGTTCAGCATCTGTTTTGTATTTACAAGCTATTCTTTGCAAACGCTGGGGTCACGCTGCTCTTAAAGCAGCTCCTGCCAATTCTCTTTTGCAGGGCAGATTTAATAGCAAATTCCACTGCCACAGGATTCACTATGTAATAATGAAGGGTAGTGTGTCAATAGATGAAACTGAACACATCAATAAGAAGCTGGCAGAGGTCCCTGTGGATGCCTCTCTTGCAACAACCATTTTAATCCGTGTAGGAGAACAATGCTGTTACAGCCTGCTCAAAGATTCCCCACAGCCACATTGCATCAAAGACTGACTCAAACACGATGCTAAATCTCTGCAGTTGGAGCTAACAGTGGAACATGCAGGGAAACAAAGTCCTGTACACTGGCAATTATTCTTTTTAAGACTGGCAAACCTAAGCAGAGCTAGCTTTTGTCAGAACTGGACTCTTGCTAACCAATGGTTCCACCAAACTCTTTTTAATGGCTACCGATATGGCAAGAAAAGAGCGACTCAAAAAGCGCGAAAGCATGCAAATTGCAGTCATGAAGCAAAGCACCAAGCAGCATAGCTAAACCACATCTTTAAAAAAGTCAGCAGAAAGGCAAGTCCAGACTAATCAAGCCTGTTAAACAGAAAGAGTGGCGTAAGTTGTTGGGGTTTTTTGGGGGGGTTGGTTTGTTGGGTTTTTTTGGAGAGCAACTATAGCAGCAGGAGCTGTTTTACAGCCAGCATGAAGTAAAGGACAGTGGGGGACACCTAGGAGAAAGCCTGAGAGAAGAACTGAAGGCAGAGAATAAAATTTAAAAACCACACATAAAGCTTACATTGATTTTTTTTTTAAAAGCCACCTATAAGAAAGATGATATATATACTTTGTTTGCTACAAGCAGCAGACTCTCACAGTAGATCTGATCAGTGATCCACACATACCAGAACTTTGCTCCAGCATTGGCCAGTTTGGCAGAAGGGGGAGCATTGGCCAGTTTGGCAGAAGGGGGAAGAGAGAAAAAACAAAAAGGAAAGGAGAGAAAAAAAAAAAAAAAAAAAAAGGACTTCACAATACATTTACAGAAGTCTGAAACTGGAATAAAAAGGAGGCTTCCACTTCTCCACCCCCAATTCCAGCTGTAAACCTTTAACACCTTAAAAGCAATGACAGAGTGCTTTCTCTAGGGACCTGAGAATGATTCCCTACCAAGCATTTACAAACAGATGCTTTTCCAAGTCTTATAATGTGGCCAAATTTGGACATTTTTCATAAGAACAGCAAAAGCCACATTCTTGATGCAAAGTTAAGTCTCCAGCCAAATTTCCAGCTCTTGCTCTAAGGCACGGAGGTGCTAGAACTTCTCAGCTTAGCAGCTGAGATTATTATTTGTTCAAGAGTGAGGAGTGAGAATAGGCCAGAACATACAAGAACTAAAAATTTAAAAAAGCTGCTTCTCCCTGCTCCCTCCCCAAGCGCAACAGTTGGAAATATTGGAGTTTTGGTGGGGGTGGGGGGGTGCTTTAGTGGGGGTGCATTTTCTAGAAAAAAAAGGTCAACCTGTGGCAGACACCCAGCCCAGAAAGTTTCAGCATGAATGCCTAAAGTCTTGCAGAAAAATAAACAATTTAAGAGATGGCCCTACTAACAAAAAGTATCAGGCAGATATACTAAAGGCATTGCTGGCAGCCCTGCCTATCAGCAGCTGTGACAGCTTGCCTGGGAGCTCCAGTCTTTAATTAGTTCTCATTCCTGAAGTTCACAAGTCAATTAATTCCAAAAACCATCCTCAGATCTTTTTTTAAAGGAAATCCTGTGTCTTACTCGCTTACCTGTTCTTCCCATAGCTCAGCTAACAGTTCAGATCCTTTAGAGCATCCATGCAAATTCCATCTGGCCATAGAGATTATCACAAGTCAAACACTTTTAGCTTGCTTCAGCAATTCTTCATGTTTCTGCATCAGTATTTTGCCATTGCTGCATACAAAAGGTATTGGTCTCCAGGCTGCGTCTTCACACCCTGTCATATAAGACTTTCCCTGCAACTTGCGTCATCCAGAAAAAGAAGCACCGACTGCAACGTTTTACCACAACTTTCAAGCAGTCCCCATGGCAATTACATCGACTCAAACCTACCAGCATTACCATACTGCTTTATAACTTTACAAGACTCTAAGGCATTTAAGCAACTCTGGTTCTACCTTCTATCTACCTCACTTTAAACTAATTCAGAATGCCATAGTTAAAGTTGATAATGGTTTCCACCAGAAACCCAGCTTTGAAACCTCTTCCAACTCCACAAGAAAAAAAAAAAGAAGAAAAAGACCATCCTTTTTTCTGTCTCAGACTTCAGTTAGAAGAATTCAGTTATGCTTTACAGTTATGAAAGCTTACATGTAAATGAATAAGCCAGTTTCTGATATGAAACTCAAAACCCAAAGAAACTCGTTTAAGCTCCATAACTTCTGTCTTGCTTCTTATTTTAGATCTGATGATGACCTGGAAAGACATTATTCAAGGCTTTTGGCATCTGAGCGGCTATTTTTCAGATCATCCTATCCCAAAAGCAGTTTGGTCTGAAACTGATTTTATACCTTTGCCCCTTGGAAAAGCTAATGCATAAGGTGTATTAAAAGTTTATCTCATTATTTTTAAATCCCTTCTCAGCAAGTATTCAAGCCTTGGAAGAAAACTACAATTTAAGGTTTTCTAAAGAATCAACTGACAAAAAGCTGGACAATTGGAGAACTTAGCATCTCACTGCTCATAGAAGCTCATTCCTTCTTTAGGGCAGGAGATACTAATAACCCAGACAAAAACTGCTTTACATTACAGTCTCTCCCTGTCTTGTTCAACCCAGTTTTGGGGTACCTTGTTCAGGTTAGGAAGTAGGGTCATGCAGGAAACTGCTTATTATTCAAATTATGGGACAGAAATTGAAAGACTGGCATCCCTAGACAATTTCACCTTACAGGTCTCTAGAGAACAGGCTTTATCACTTACTACTGCAGATCTTCTAAGCAGGACATCTAGCAGGGGCCTGGGAAGTAACTGCAACATCTCCAATAGAAGTCAAAAGCAAAGTATTGGAAAGATATTTTTGTTTGCATTATGATAGAGATTCTTAGTTTATACTCCACCTAATATCTTTCTTTCAAAACTACTAGAGACCTTGATAGACACTGACATAACCCTACTTTGACTCAGCTCATGTTAGTAATGTTTTTGAGCTCTTTCCAATTTAACTTTCAAGTGATTGATTTTTATACATAATCAGAAAAAATCCATATTTTCAGATAATGTGTCCATTTCCCTTCCTTCTAAAACACAGAACTCCACACAAAAATCAGTGAAAGGCATCTAAAAACAGACAATTGAAATGTTCACTTTCTAAAAGTATCTTATTGAGATATGTAACTAATTCCCTACTAAAAATATACAGGTCTGTTTTGCAGGTAAGTGTTTGAGGACGACTATGGAGACTAGGGGAAAAAGAAGGAAAAAAAAAAAATCAACCCAAGAACAAAAAACAACCACACAAAACAAATCAACCCATGAATTTATTAGACGTGAAAGCTGAAATCTCAAATGTCCCTGATGTTTGTTTATAAAGCTAGAGGGATGGGTATATGTTATTGCTTAAGAACATTCCCCTCTAATCAAGCATGTGGCTGCATTTTTAAATGACCCCTACTGCTTACTTCAAATCTTGTTCAGGCAGGTTTATACCTCAGTTCAGGGATTAGAGCCAAATACAACAGAGGCTACCTAAAGAGAGCAAGCTGTTGCTATGTTGAAATGTAGCAATCGAGAAACCTGGGGAACAAGGTCGAAGAATTTCAGAAAAAAACACCCAGACTCCCTAAAAAGGAGCCTGGACAGGAACCTACAAAGACACAAGACAGCCAGAAAAGGTGACTAAGCTATCATTTGCCAACCCAAAAGAACTCAGGATGTAAAGGAAAAAACACTCGCTACGCTGCTTGCCCTTTGATTCCCACACCTTCCCACAGCCTACATGCTAAGAAAATACATCAGCATGGCAAAACGACACAGAAAGCACTTCCTCCTCAGCAACACCACCTGCCCTTCAGTGCCTCACCAACCCAGTTCTAACACTCGCTACGTGCTTCTACTGTCTTAGCAGTTTGCAGATGCTAAGACCAGGGCAGGCTTGTCAGTATTTCCCCTTTGGGAGCCTTTTTAACCACCTCTAAAGCTACAACAGAGATAGGCAGGCCTAGCTGTCAGCTCCTTCTCCGAGTACCCGCGAGGATCTATCTGAGCCTGCCACCTTCCAGCAGGCAGGCAGGCAAAGGCCACCAGCACCGGTCCTGGGCTCACGGGCAGGTGAGCAGGCACCACCAAGGGGAACAGGTAGCAGACTCCTCTCTAGCACACCTTGAACACACCATGGACAATCATCCTTACGTAGTCTCCCTGTCCTAAACCTTGAGGCTCTCCCATTTTCTAATGCCTTCACTTTAGCTGCAAATGCAGGGAAAGATTAAAGCACGCTTTTCCTTGAAGTTCACAATCACAATAACTTAAACTAATTACCAAAAGCTTTCTATTGCAGAGCTTGAATTGAACCTTGATTCAAATGACTAATTGTTGTAGCTTCTGAGGAAAAGGAAAAAAAAACCACCACCACACAATAAAGAATTTCAGATACGAGTTGTAGGAAACAACTCTATTCATGTATACACAAGGCTCCTGGGGATCTGGCATGCTGGAACTGACTTTCATCATAGCAGACAGTGAATGTCACACAGGTCTAAATGGTAGTAAGAAAAACACCATCTCTGGGAAACCCATCATCAATGGTTTTCCCCTAGGATCTACTGAGTGCCTGCTCTCCTCAAGCCCCATAGCACTTAAACAAAAACCACCTTTTTTTAGATACACTGAAATTCTTACTTTGAATCTCAAACAACAACCAGGGGAGGTGGGGGGAATCCAGGAGCTACAAGGCTTACTGTTTACAGTCTGAACCCTAGTAACCACCAGATACCTGTTTTGGTTTTTGGATGTCTCATCCTAGGAGGGATGTTGTGTTTTCCAGAGCATTTCACAGGTTGATTAGGCAGATTGACTGCAGAATGAAATAGCACAAAAAACAGGCAATGGCAGTGCAAAATGCCCTCATGCTGCCCTTCTCAGGATCTTCTCAGGATCTAACCACACCAGAGGAGGGAAGAGAAGAGAGACTAGATCAAGCCTTAATTTCAGGATCCATGATCTCCTTACCAAACAGATTATAAATGTACTGGATCCAGGAGAAAGGATGAGAAAACATTCTTATTTGTCACAGCCAAATACTTAAGCCATTTACATCCTTTTGCTGGATTATTTTGTAAAGATCTGAACAAAACAAGTCTAAGTACACACAAGGGATGAACTCTTCTATGCTTCAACTCCTTCCCTCCACCTCCCTCATACAAGAACTCAACATTTGCAGCACATCAGTTAACAAAAAGCCCAAACCTGTCTCTCTATTAAAGAATTGGTAGAAAACACATATTCACAGAAGCATACTTTCCCCGTCCAGGGTTAGAGGAACACCACCCTCCCAACCTCTTAACATTTTAAGTATCTCATAGAAGCTACCAAGTAATGGTATCAGAAGATAGCCACAAACACACAACACAAGTAAGACTGAAAAGTTCAAAGGTTGGGGGTTTTTTCCTGCACACAAAAGCACTTTCAATTTTAACAGCACCATTCCAATAAAAAAAAAAAATCCCCAAAAGGCAACTCAGAACATCCAGACAAACGCCATCACAAACAGTGGCCGGATATCTGTAAATGCACATTTTTAGTTCTTCTAATTATTTCATCTGGAATTAAGGAGGAAACAACTTTCCTGTTGCACGTCATCCTTAACAGCTTTTAATGTTTTGCTACATGACCTTGAGTATCTGAGAGTCCTGATTTTCCGCTTGTCCTACTAAACCATTCTCTTGAAAAATTTTATTCCCTTTCTGTTTCTAAACAAAAACACTAAAGGTGTTCTCTCCAATTCTTCACTGTTTCCCCAGCTGGCAGAATGCCTATATTGGAAAGATAAATGAGATGACTAACCTCAGCTGCAAGTAAGAGAAAGCACAGCGGACACTTTTGCGTGGTAGGATCTTGACTTGTAGACACCCCTCTGCCCGGATTGCCTCACTCCCTGTAAGCAGCCTCAGGAAAGAGACTGGGACAAGCCTGGGTTTAGGAAGATGACTTTTCAACTGTAACTATCTGCTCCGCAGACCTGGCTATGAAAGACTGAAAAGCCAAACCATGAGGAAAGTGCTCTGGCAGACTTCAAAAAAAGAATTAGTCATAGCAATGTCAAAAGTACAAGCACAAACTAAGTCAGCAAATAGAGTTTTGTTTAAAAAAAGTCTTGCAGCATGGGGTTGGGGCACATTTTAGTTACTCTCTCCTTCCACCCCAAACCTGGAAAAGGCTCCCACTTACTACCTGCAGTTAGCCAACTATTCTGAATCAAGAACTGCATGTAGTAATTTGTGGGACATGCTTGCTCACCAGCACCTGAAGTACTTCTGGCTGCAGAGAGCTGACACAGAACTGCTTAATACTACGCATAACTATCTTACCTGAACAATCCTCTTGTTCTCTAGTTAAACTCACTGCTACTTCCGTTACACTGTTAGCAACAATGCCACAAGTCCAGTGTTGAAGAAAAAAAAAAGGGGGGGGGGGGGGCGAAAAAAACCAAAACCCACCACCCACCCTTTTTGCGTAGTTCTTGCTACCCTCTTTATTTTTGCATGCTGCCTGCCTGGCATTGACCCTGGTAAGGAACAACGCCACATGTGAAGCTAACGACAGCTATGCAATTACGTGAACACGGCAAAAAAAGATCACCAATGCAATTATTCGTTCTCTCTTAGCAGAAGAACTTCACGACTGAGACGGCAAACCCCGAGATGCAGGAGGGGAGGGCGCAGAAGTACCACTTCCCCCACAACACCGGCGTGCCCGGAGAACCCGGGTTTCTGCTGCCGGCATGCAGGGCGCGGGGACCCCTCCTGCAGTCTCCCTCGTGGAACAGGCAGGAGAAGGATCACCCCCTCGGCCCCAAAACGAGCCACCTCACGCTCTGCGAGGCGAAACGGCACTGCCCTTTACCTTAGGGCGGCCACAGCCCATACACCAGGTCGTGTACCAGCAAGTACGGCTACACCGTCGCGTTACCCCAGCCGCCTGTGGAAACCCCTCTCACCGGGGAGCCACGCCAAGCAGCACCCCCACACACACACGCCCCATCTCTACTCTGAGGATGCCCCTTAAAGTTTCGGGGAGACGCCCGGCAGCAGTCCGCGTCCCGGCCCTTGGAGGGAGCAGCGGGGGCCGGGGGGGAGGGGGCGGTCTGCGGAGCCCTTAGGGCTGCGCCGGCCGCTAACGCGCCCGGGCGGGCCGGGAGAGAGCGAAGGCGGCGACGGGCCGGCCAGCCGGGGGACGGCACAGCCCGGCGGGCAGGCGGCGCTGCCCGGCCCCCCGCCGCCCCTCGGAGGGCAGCGCCCCGGCCGGGCTCCGCCGCGCCCGAGGCGGGCACGGCACGGCGAGCGGTTCCTTCCCGCCGAGGGGCCCGCGCCCACGGGCCCGGCCCTCCCTCGTTACCTGCGGGCGAGGTGGCCGGGCCCAGCCCAGCCCAGCACCGCCCCGCCCGGCCCGGCCTCCCCGGCGCACTCCCCGCTGCCCCCGGTCGCGCACCCCGCGGGCTCACCGAGCAGCAGGAGGAGGAGAGGCAGGCAGGACGCCCTCTCCCCGCGGTGCCCCATGCTGGCAGGGCTGCGCGGGTACCTCTGCCTCTGCGAAGGGGACCGCCGGCGCACACGCTCGCCTCGCCCGGGGACCGGCGGCAGCGCGCTCCTCAGCCGGCCGCTCGCCTCCCGCTGCCCTGCGAGCACACGGAGACGCCCGCCCGCCCCGACCGGCCGCGCCGCGCGGCGCAGCCAACCACAGAGACAAACTTTCCCCAGCGCCCGCCCCCGCGCGCCCCCGCCCGCAGGTAGCGGGGGCGGCGCGGGGGTCCGGCCGGGCCCGGCCCCGGCCCCCACCCCCTTAAAGGGGAGGAGAGCGGGCGCCGCCGGCCCGTCCGCCGCCAGCCGCGGGGCGGGGAGCCGAGCTCCGCGCCGAGCGGGGCCGCGCGGAGGGCGGCGCTGCCCGCGCCGCTCCCGGCCTCCCGGGGCCGCCCCGCACACGTGGCCCGGGAAAGCCCCGGTGCCCGGGCGGGGGAGGGTCTCTCCCGCACTGGCGCGGCGCGGGGCGGGCGGCGGCCGGCGCCCCGGGAGCGGCCGTTGGGCCCCGCGCGCCATGGCGCCGCTCCTGCCCCGGCCGCGGGCCGCCCCCCCCACCCCCCACCCCCCGGCCTCGCCAGTGCGGGGTGGGGTCCGCTCGTGTCCGCTGTCCTCGCGCACGTGAGTACCCCCAGCGTGGGGGTCGGCTGACGCCCCCTTTCCTCACGGACGCGCCCCCAGCGCAGGGTCGCCGTACGTACGACCGCCGCCCAGACTGGGGGAGGTGGGGGGCGTCGCTCCCACCCCTGTCCCCACACGCAAACCCCAGCCGGGGGCTGCCCGCTGGTCCACGCGCACCACCCCCGGGCACGGAGGCTCCCTCGCACCCGGTCGCGCACACACAGCCCTAGCTGCAGGGTCCGCTCCCGTCCCCGTCCACGCACGCATAGCCTCAGAAACCGCTGCCGGCTGGGCCCGCTCGTGCCCCCTGCCCTGCCACGGGCACGCGTGGCAGCAGCGGGCCTGCCCGTGCTCCTGCCCGCTCCCCGGAGCCAGTCCCGCCGGCCCCACGGCCTGGGGCGGGGCGGGGAGAGCCGGGGCAGTGCCCGGCCCGCCGGGGGAGCAGGGACACCCTCGGCCCCGGGCGGTGCGTGGGCAGGGCCGCGCCTCCCCACCGGTGGCAGGCCGCCGCCCCACGACGAGCGGGGCTGCCCGCTTTGGGGACGGGGTTTCTTTTCCCCCTGCCTGCCTTCTCGCCTGACTCGATGAGGGGCTGCTGCAGCACAGCATTCGTGCCACCACTCCGCCACCTTTCTTCCAGGCCTGCTCACAGAGATTTTTGTTTGCTCGGGGATTTAATTTCCTGTTTGTTGGTAAAACCAAAGAACTAAGGAGCTGGCCTGCTCCCTTGTAGCTGGGACACTTATCTGCTGTGTCAGTCCCCTTAGCCACATTGACTGTAAAATCGGGGCTCTCCCTTGTGTGCGTCCTGCTGTTCGCTGCCCGGGCTCCCTTCAGGCTACCTGATTTTCTGTTGCTTGGTGGAGCCGGCTCCGTGTTATGCGTTTCTCTGCGTGGGCAATCTCCGGAGCCTATGCACGGTTCTGGGCTGCGGCTCCTGCACAAAATGGCAGGTTTAGACTTCATTCTAGTGTCTCCAGCGCACCTTGGTCTTGAGCATGCCTTGGCTTGGGCAAAGTTGTTCGCTCCCACTAGCAGGAGGTGCGTACTCTGTTCGTAACTCAGCATGATTATCAGACTGGATTTTAGGCTGGACTTTGCCATTCATTCGGTAACGCTTACAGTAGAGAGGGTGTTGCCTGACAGGAATGAAACAAGACCCTCCTAAAATTGATGAGGAGGACCTTCACCCTCCAACCACAATTACCTGAGCTCCTGCACACGGCAGATCTCTGCAGAGCTGCAGCCGGGAGGCACCTGGGGGACACTTAGTCCTACCCACACTGAAGTTCTCCGAGCTCCCAAACTACAAATGAGGCTGAATCCACAAGCGTGACTGAGAAAGGGCTGCCCAAACAAAACGTGACTGTCTTCACCTATGTTTACAATACCTTCATACGCCTGTTTGTTCTTACTGCCTGCTTCCGATCATTCTGTTCTACCTCCTCCTTTGGCCAGCACTCAAATATGCTTTTTCTTCACTGGAAAACATCGCTTCTGTAAACCAAGACATGTCCCTTACATCAAATTCAGAAAACGGGTTAGGAGACCTCTCACCCTTACTGGCCAGCTTCTGTAATGCTGGTTAAACTGCTGATCCTCTATCAAACTCCAGTCCTGAAAATATACCCCCTTGTGCCTCTTAAGCCTTGCAGCAGCAATCCTGATACGTACTCATGGATGTAGTCATGGATGCAAAGCTTACTGCATGCACGAGGCCACTGATTTTGCAGGAGCCTCATTCCCCACTTGCTCTGTTCTTCCTATTCCCTGTGCTCTCTTGCTAGTTGAGGATCACAGATCCAGGACCTGAACTATAGTGCTTAAAAGTTACAACAGTGATTCGATGATTTTCATTGTGTCCTTGGAAAGATTCGCCTTATGCCTGCCCAGTTTGGAACTCCCTATTGCCCTTACTGTAACTGCCAGATACCAGCATCTACTTCACCACTGCTACACACTGTTAGTTACACTAGTGACAAGAATAGGTAAACCCCTGCTAGCCTGAGCTGTGGTGTGTGGTGTTCTCAACAAGTGTCACTTCACTCTTTTACTTTGTATTTAGGGAGAACCGCTTTCCCCCCCACATAGTCAGACTTCAGACAGAAGGGCCCACTGTGACCCATTAATCTGACTCATATATACAACCCATAGAGTTTTTCCCAGCAGCCGGATCAAAGTGAGTTTGAAAGACAACACATCTTGTCTTAAAGACCCCAAGTAATGGCAAGTGCCTTACTCCACCTACAAATTTCTTCCAATGTTTAATTATCCTTGCTGCTAGGAAATTGCTTCTTTCAAGGTTGAATTTGTCTAACTTCAACTTCGAGACATCAGAACTTGCTATGCCTTTGTCTACAGAACTGCACACCCATCCCATTTTCATGGGTAAGTAACTATACATGGTACTCCAATCACTTCTCCTTGCTAAACTGAATAGATTGTTTTCTTTGAAGCCTCACATTGTAAGATCCAGTTTCAGCCACTGCAGCATTTTTTGGACTCTCCAATGTTTCTAAGTGCTTTTTGACTCACAGGCACCCACCCTGTGACACAATGTCATTGTGGTCTATACACGCATGCTGTGCACAGAGTAAAAATAATTTCTCAGTTGTTGTTTGGTTTTCCCCTTCTCACATATCTAAAAATGGAATTAGACCATTAACTGCCTACACTGCACAAAAAGCTTGTGGGGTCCGTTTCCCATGTTGAATCCCCAAGTCTCTTTCTGCATCTGTGTTTTCCAAGAAAGCATCTTTATCCTGCCATTCATCACCGATGTTCTTCCTGCCTCACTACCTGGCCTTGCAGCAGGGTGTGTTAAAATACATTTTGTAATGTTGTGACAATTTAAGCAGGTGTTTGAGATCCCTCATTCAATTTGAGAACTGTTTCTTTGGGGCTGATAAATCACCAGCATAGATGACAGAAAGAGCAGGCCTGAAGCTGACCGCTGTGTTAGTCTACCTTCTCCTTCAAAGCCTGTTTTCTTCCCTTTTTTGTGTGTCCTACTTTCAATGGATTGTTACATGTATGTGATTGTAATTTTTTTTCCCCTTGCCAATTCCATTTTGTATAGTTCAGCTATGAGAGCCAGGCTGAGTCAAAAGCTTTCTCCAAGTATAAAGTTGAGACAAATATCTTCCACTGATTTTTTTTTTTTTTGCTTTCTCCATGTTTATTTATGAGAGCAGAGTAAATATGTGGTCATTTTTTTGTTTCTCTGGAAGGCATCCCATTTGACTTTCAATGTTTAGCATGTTGTTGTTTTGAGTAGATACCACATATAATTCATTTATCGATGATGCTGCAGAAATGCTTGCCTACATTTCTTCATACTTAGATTTCTGCATAACACATAGGCTGAAGGCATCTCTCATTTGGGGGTAACTAGCTTAGCCAACAGAATCTCAGGGAAAGATCAAGATTGAAGTGTTATATTAAACACATTATGCATACACATATGTGCATGAATATGAACACACACTGATCCTAAAGAAACCCACATGCAACCACTCCCTACTTGCACCACTCTTCCAACATAGAGCTGCTAGCTTTTGCAAAGTTTCTCTCTTGAGAAACATGGATAAACAACTCTTGTTCTTCTGACCCTGTTGCCTGAGCAGCGGAGGACGAAGGCGAGACAACTGCGTAGCAGGCCACATACAGCGTGGAGTGCAAGGGTAGAGAGCATTCAGAAGTCCCATACATCTCCAACCAACAGCAGAAGGACCCACCCTGACAAAGACCCAGCACCCTGTTTAGGGGCAGAGGCTGCAAAAGTGCTGCTTACGTGCAGTGCAGATTGCTGGCTGCAAACCTTAAGCAGGAGAGTAATCTTTTGGTCCCATTGCCTTAGCTACATGAAGCCCCTTGCTGCTGGTGTGTGGCAGCCATAAGCTTTCCACAACAAAAGAGCGGGATAGGCAGACAGGTAGATAAGGCCATGCTCAACTGCTCCATCAGCAATATGACAGCCACTAAGGGCAGGAAGGGAACTGTCAGTGGCTTCCAAACTGCGTGCATGCGAATCCCGGGGAAAGGGAACCACAGCATGAACGTTGTCCTGGAGACATCTACATGAGGATGTGCCGTCTCATGTCTTGGCTACTCATTAAAGACTCTTTTCTCAAGAGCTAGGGCCGTTATCCCCAGCATGCTGGCCAAATTCCACGTTGCTTGATTTCATTCTGCCTCTAGGTTCCCTTTGTGTTTCTGAGCTGGCACAATACTCGTCTTCATTTCCTCTCCCCGACTTTTGTTAAATTTTGCCTTGCTCTATTAAACAGCTTGTGTGTTCCAGCCAAGGGGCTGCCCCATCACGGTCGTGGCTGACTTGAGCCCTACTCCCTCAAAGCAGTACAGTAGGTTTTGTGAAATGCTTCTGAGCGTACCTGCATGGAAAATATATGCCCCCCTGTCATTCGTCTCTCAGTAGTTGAACAGAAATATGGGCAATAGCAGACACTTCACAAAGAACTGTGAAAAACTCAGCTTACCCATTATGTATTATGCATTAAAACCTGTCTCTATTGAGCTGTCCAAGATAAAGTCCTACTGGCATTTGATCAAAAGAGTAGGAAATTACCTTGATTTGTCCTGGCTAGAGCTGGCTGCCTCATGTAAAAAGTATTTGTGAATAAATTATTTGCAGATTGATGGGGAGAAAGTGAGTAATTTATTTGATGAATATTTTTCAGCTGGCTATTGAGCTAACCAAATCATGAGGAAAAAATATTGGTGAATGATTTATTTGAAAATCTAGTCAAAATTTGACAGAAGAAAATGGTCAAATAAACTCTTTGCCACTATTATTCAAATGCCAGTAGACCTGGATAGTGTTCATGTACTAGTAAAGCACACACCGTTGCTTCGAGCCATGGCCCTAAGAAAGTTATTGAAATATGAATTAAGATCTTCAAATCTACACTCACCTTCTCCTTAAAAGAGATTCTTCCTCAACCACAGTCCAACAGATACCAATTAATGAGCATAGAACAGATTCTACGTTTGCAGTTATTTATCCTTACTTATTATGAAGACACTCTGGAAACTATCTTGCCTGATATAATAGCAATGAAAATTGAGTACCTTTTACTCCTCTACTGCCTCCCTTCAGTGGATCTCTAAGCACTTTACAAGTTTCAATGGGTTTAATGTTACAGCTGTTCTGTAAGGCAGGAAGGCATAATGAAATCCAGGAAAAGTAGGAAGCACACTGCATGCTACAGGTTTCTTTACATCATGAACTCTCACACTTCATGCGCATTTTTAGACTAGACTCCTTTCACTAGAGCACATCATTTAAAGACTAATGACATTTTTCAAATCTGGCTGCCTGAAGTTTGGTTCCTAACTACTTAAGCACTCATAAACAGCTGTTCTATATTATATGCTGAGCTCTTGTTGAATTCGATGGAATTTTTGAGTACTAAACACAGGAGGAGAAAAACCCATGTATTGTAGTATTTCCGTGCGTATGTATAGATTTAGCAGCATATCTCTAGATGCTTGCCTGCATGATTGTCTAGAGGCTAGAGCCATAATAACTAGGGAACAGGCAGGTTGCAGAGACCTGCCCATGGCTGTGGGTTGCACACCCATGTCACTGATACCCCATGAGCAAACAACACGCAAAAAAATTATTCAACCTGTTATGCAGTAAATAAGACATCCTCGTACTTCATGCCTCACTTTTGCACTTCCAGCAGCAGGGCTGCAGTCCCTCCATTGCTTTTTGGTTGAAATTGTAAATGCCTGCTATCCAGTATGAGAGGCTACACTTCAAAGCACTAGATAGGTATTAAAGATTTGGCGTTAGATATTATGGCAGCTCCCCTATGGCATGAACAGTAAGGAAAAAATCAACACCCTGTTCAAACTGTTGGAGATTTTCTTGTCAACTTCAGTGGAAACAGGATTTGATCTCTAGTACCAAACTGAGCATCAGCAACCAAAGAATTAGTGAACAGAAAGTAGTTCTGCTAAGGCAGTATATGACAAAATTATCCCCCAACAACTTGCTGTCTGACCTCCTATAGAAGCACATGATTAAAGAACCATCTAAAAGATACATACTTTTATGTAAGGAAGACTGAATATCAAATTAAAGATCTGCTGTCAGCTTAAACACAAATAAACTATAAAAACAGAAATAAATATTTGTATGATTGCTGTTGATCATTAGAGGCAGTTTAAAATCCAGATTTCCTCGGCATGATTTTTGTTCTCTATCCCACTGGCATGTTTCCTCTCTTAAACTAGGAAAAATCAAAAGGAGTCAATTTTGCTTTCAGGTTTTCTCTCTTTCTGCGTTGTGACTGCAAAAATCATGGGGGAGGATATTGCTCTGTTTTAAAGGAACAGTTTTCATTAGAAACAGGGAATGAAAACAATAGAAACATTTCTGTTGGCATTTGTTTGTTTTTTTTATGGATTCTCCCAGGCAAAATTGGAGTCACGAGGGAGGGTAGAGTCTCTGCTTATAACATGAGCAGGTACAATTCTTGCCCTGCTCCAAATTCACTCTCTTGATGCAGTCCAGTTACACTCCATTTTGGGAGCTTGCTTTTTTTCACTAAGGTCAATCTGAGCTTAGCTCTTTGTTGTGTTTTTTACTTGTGGAACTGCTGTCTTCCCACATTAGAAACAGGTTCAAATCCTTTTCTGACCTTGATTGCAATGAGTAGGACATCTATGCGATGAGGATAAATCAGATTAAATCAGAAGCAGTAACAGTGCATTTTTCTGGCAGGTCCCAGAACCTCACATATTGTTACCTTCTACTACTCAAGGTGCATAACCCAACCTTGACTTTAGGCTATTCTGAGACACAGAAATTACAAATTGCAAATGCAAGACTGAAATGCTACACATAATATACACTGAGCCGTCACCTATTATCCTGAGTTGATTTAAAATAATCTATAATCCAGGGATGAGAAGTGAGCACCATAGGATGTGGCAAATCCTTCTCATACAGCAAGACAGTGTTGTCACTATACCAAACCATGAAAGAAGAAATACACTGTCTCTTCAAGAGAGGACTTCTAATTTTTTTAACGCTCCGGCTAAAAGAATCTTTTTGAGTGCATTTACATTAACAGGAGTTAATTAACAGATTAGGCTGGGGCTGGTGATCATGACCCCCTCTGACAATCTGGGCACACTATTAACAAGAGCCTAGAAACAGGAAAGAGTCATGATATAAGTTAGTGCAGTCACTGCATCCCAGGGAGCAGAGATCTCAGTCCAAAGGATGATCCAGAAGTCAGTCTTCTGGGGGTCTTCCCCTAATGGGACTGAAGGAGATGATATGAAGAGAGTTTTGTGTTCACAGACAAAAATCAGGGAAAGTCAGTGAAGTCTCAACGTGTGTTTTTCAGGTTCATTTCTGACTTGCAGTGCCAAGCAAAGAGATTAGGGATGCAAACCACACACAGAATAAAACCAATATAGAAGTTCAATGACAACTGGCAAAATAAAACCTCTGCTTTTAACAGAGTTCCAGAAACAAACTCCAAGAGCTCGATGCACAAATAAAAAAGGGGAGCAAAGCAACTTGTGTACTTACTTTATATCCAGTCTTTTTGGCATCCTAATAGTCCAGCATCTCCTGCCTATTGCAATTTGCTGTCTTCTTCCCTCTGTTTTCACATCGGATGACCAGCTAACTAGCTATTAAGCCAGCAGAGGGAAAAAAAAAAAAAACGGGTCAAAAACTGCAGATGTCTCAGTGTTTGTGCCCAGGGGACATCAGATAACAAGCTGTTACAGTCTGCCTGCAAATCCACTGGTTGGCTTGTTATTCTTGAGTGCTACATAAGGCCTCATCGATTCTAGTCTGGCACTTTGCTCTTGACCCTGCAGCATTTTGGGGGTATCTGCAATACAAAAGGCTCATCAGCTCATACAGCACTTCTTCTGTGAGTCTTGGATAATGGTCAGGGAAGGAACTCAGATGCTAACTTCTCAGAGAAGCTATATCTCACCCCAGACCTTCAGACGAGCTATCAGCTGGGGGCTCCTGTTGTCTGCTAGGACACTGCTTTACACAGCTGTGCCTTTGCAAATCTTGCATCCTTGACGATGTTCACTTTCAGAAGGTGCTCCTATATTGACAACACAGGGAATGGGCCCGCTGATCATGTGGTTCGCCAGGACAGCCCAAAAAAACATCACAAGGTAAACTACAGCACAAAGTCTCCTTGCCGACTCTGTGACCACAGAGACTGCAAGCAAGGAAACACATTCAGATTCAAATCACAATATGTAAAAGTCTCACTAATTTAGACCCAAGAGACTTCAGAAGAGGGCATATTTTGGCACGCTGTGAGAAAGCGGCTTCTGCATATAAAGTCACTGGAAAATGTCCAGTAAGCCTACATATACTGTATCCCTCAAAATACACTTCTTTTTGACTGGGGAATAGTTGCTATTATTCATGAACTGCATGTCTTATAGCAGAATAAGAAGGCTTGGTAAAAACAGCATGAATAAATACTATTGGCATTGTTTTAAAGAGACCTCCGATCCAGCCTTTGTACAGATGAATGGGCAAAACTGGGCAGGTCTGCATGGGCACTCTGGCTATTTTCTTGTATCCCTGAGGAAATCAGCATTTCTCTGTTGGTGGAAGGGATGAGAGCCCGTGCATTCCCCACCACTCAGACTTCCCATGGGCTTTCAGACCAGGTCCTCACCCACCACCATGGCAGCAATGCTGTGGAGCAGTGTCTCGTGTGAGCAAGATGACCCAAAAGTGAGGGGGAGCGAAGAGTGGGGAAGGACTAATGCAAAAGAAAGGATCATGGCATTTCCAGAACTTGTCACGGAGGATCAGGGCAGCTGGGTAGCCTTGGAGACAGAAATTGAAGGTGTGTTACGGGGATTTACATACTGGTTTTGGAAGCCTTGTTTCAATTTAAGATGATTAGCAATATCTGTGAAAGCCCTCAGGAAACTGGCACCTTTACATTTTTATTAAGGCATCAGGCAAGGCATAGCCCCTTTATTTAGCAGGAATTCCCTAACCAGTGGCTGGAGAGATATGTTGCTTTTCTCTTTGCTGAGACTAGGCAGCTGCTGTGCTCGCTAGATTATAACCCAGGCTGCATGGGAAGATTTGATTTAAGGCAAGCCTAGCTGATGACTCTCTGCATGTAAAACTTCCAAACAAGGAGGAGGGAGCAGCTGCAATTACAGCTTTCAATTGGGAAGTGAGAAAATAGGGATAATTTCCGTTTCTACAGCAATGTGAATAATTATGAAAAAGAAAATGGTTGACTGGCAGCTAGAAGCCTTGCTCTTACTACCTAGAGCAATGGGCCAGTAAAAGCAGCACAGATTAAATCCCTGGGTGGAGAGGTCCACTTCTAAATGTTAAATCTCCTTTCTCCATTATCATGTTTGTTTTTCATTCTCACTTACTTGGAATTTACATTCCGCCCCCCACCCCCACCCCCACCCCCCGAAAACACTGTGGTTTACAAGATTTGCATGTGGATCTCTCTTCTGTAATTCTATGTTGCCTCTGCTTGCATCTCAACAGCCGATGGAACAAGACTGCAAGCCATTCAGGCACTAAGCCTCTATAAAACCCTGCATCCGTTTCTAGATTAAAAGCAACAATGTTCATCCTCAAGAACATTTGAAAACCAGCTATATATAGCAGGCGATGGGCATTCCCAATGAAGTTTTTTTCATACGGAGCTAGTTTTCTGGTGCTGTCTCAGACAGGGACTCCTAGCAAATTTCATATATCCGGAGACTGAAAAATCCATGGCAGGAGCCTTCTGATATGCTAACAAAATGCTAAGCCAATTCTGGAGTCATCTTCTGGCATATGAATCTGGACTTACTTAACTGACTGTTGCCAATGCTTCTGCTGCCACCTAAAAGAAGGTGGTGCCCCATGTGAGTAACACCAGCTCAGCTGAGCTACCTGACCACTGCAGAACAAGAAGTCCAGTGGTGCTCAGCTGGTCTAACTGAAAATCCACTGAAATTCACTTAGCTACCAACACTGAAAATCCACAGGATCTGAATTAGAATGATCAAGCAGTCAACTTTAAAACACCAGTACAATCTGCTACTGAGCCCATGGACTCTCAGAAATTATGAGCATTAAAGAAAAAAACACTCTTCAGAAAGGAAGGTCTCACTGATATCTTACATAGCAGGTAATGCCTTTTGCATTTCTTGTTAAGCTTCTGTAGCCGGTCTTCTCCGACTGCTCCCGTCAGCACATGTTGGAGCATATCTCATGCCTGTTCAAACAAACAAAAGAAGATGTCTCATCTTTCACTTTCTCCTTCCTCCATACTGCAGGGAATTACTGCTCTTCTACATTCTGCTTCTCATGTGGAGAGAGTAATTTTTAATTTTTTATTGCAGTAAAAATAATACAAAGCTTCATGAATGAAGCTGGCAAAATACAGAATAGGGCTTTACTCTTCATGCACAAAGATAAAATGGTAACATAATATTTAATCAGGGAGTGAAAGAAAGAGAAGTGAGTTCATTAACTTTTCCCTTGAGTGAAAACTCCTGTTTTCATTCTTCTTTTATTTTTATTCAAATAATTTGCAAGAGAACACCATCCGTATGCAAATGTGTATGTGTTCTCAGAATACAGCTTGCTTTTATATAGATGATCATGAACTCACTCCAATAAAGGAAAAGAGTCAGGATTTTTCCATATAAATAATTGGCCGGGCAGCCAGCAGTACAAGCTCTATTAACCTCCAATTATCTCTTCCACATTCCTGAGAGCTGGTATACTTCAGTGGACAGTGTTTTGCAGCACTAGACATCACAGATCCAAATCGCTTATACCCAGGTTTAATTCCCCCCCCTTACTCACTAGTGACAGCAGAAGAGGAAGAAAAAGCTTTTGCATTTAATTCTCCATGCAGCAGGATTCATGGTCTTGAGAGCTTCGGCAGCTCCATATTGGCTCTGTGAAGACCCACGTCTCCACTTCTGGATGCCAGCAGGAGCTTTGGATTTTGCCTGGAGTGTGCTCAGAGGCAGGGCTGCCTGTGACACAGAAGGACAGGGGAAGGACAAACAGGCTTTGATTTTGAATGATGGGCAACCATCATTCAAAAGATGACATTTTAATTGTGCCCTCATGCACCAGAGACCTGGAAATGGGAATGTGATTAGTTTTACAACCAGGGGCCAACATCAGGGGAAAGGCTCAGGGTGACAGCTTCCAGCCACAGTTTGGGAGAACTCTGAGCCTTGACACAATTGCTCACCTCTACCCCCCTGACCTATTTCACAATCACTGGTTACCAGCTTCCTGACTTGGATCTGGCATCAGCTCTGACTTTCATTAGGCATCCTCATTATGGGGAGAAATGCTCTTGTCAAGCAGGCATCCCAGTCAAAAGAAGGCGCTCAAGAAGGAGCAGCGAAGTTTAGCAATAGGGGTGCCTGTTCAGAGGCACTGATCTGGACCGTCCCACTAAGCTCCACCCTGGCAGTTTCCCCGGCTGGGCTCTGATGGCAGCACGCTCCAGCCCTAAAGCACAGAGCACAATGACAGCACCAAAATAACTCAAGAGTTAATAAGTCCTGAAGGTATGCTACTTTTAGAGGAGCCTGTTTTGTGTCTCTTCCCAATCATCCCTCTTATGGATGTTGCCTCCAGATACACCCACTTGGAAAGCAGTTTGGTTGAGCAAAAGTTTTTAAAAGGGATGCAAAACTGACCGTCAAAATAACCTAAGCAATTCCCACACCCTCGCTGTGACATAAACACGTACTTGTCTCCCATCACCTGGACCTGTTATTTCTGGATTCTTCCTGCTGTTGTTTCCTTTTTAGATAACCATGTTATCAGAAGCCACTAATTTATGAGGAGCAGACAAAAAACAGGAGAGCTAGTCCCTTCCTTGAAGACATTACTTCTGTCAGATTAGTATGTGAAAAAAACCCAGGAACTGCTCAATGAATCTTTCTGGAATATTTCCTAAGCAGCTGCTGATTCTTTCTGAGTAATAACAGAAAAGAAATCTGAGAGGAGAAACTGCAGCTGCTGCCACAACAGAGAGAGCTTATTATGACACATTGCGCTCTTTTGTTTTTTCACTTCATTTGTTTGGGTTTTGTTGGGATTTTTATTTTTGCTGGAGTGATAAATTACTATGGAAAATCCACACCAGGAAATTGATATATACCCCCACCGACAGGCAGGTTCCCCTATAACTGCAGATGATGTCAGCTATTTTGGTTAGTAACGATTTTGTCCCCTGTGGCGTTTCCATTCCCTTGCTACAGGACTCAAATTTTGCGCTGGAGGCACTGAGCTGGGACCTGAGCGATTTGCCACCAGTGCCTGCCTCTTTCCAGCATGTGCTGGCTCAAGTTACCTCCATTTACAGTGCCACAGTGCACCATAATGATAGGTATCTTCTTATCTGCCTCCATGGTTAATGTGTTGCCACACTAAACCTTTCCAAGAAAGGATCATATGTGCATTGGATTTTTAGGTCCTGTTATAATACAATAACTGATAACAAGGAACACTGTCTGCAGTAAAATACTATTCCCAAGGCTGCACTTAAGGCAACCTTTCAGTCCTTAATTACCCGACACAGAATCAGAGAGGAAAGAAAGAAAACCCAGGAAAAACGTAGGTCCAGGCATCTGCTCCCACAGTCCCTGAGGAGGAAACCCAAGCTGCCAGCCCAGAGTCCACCACCGCACAGCTCTCCTCCTGCTTGGAAAACATGGGGGTCTTAGGCTTGTCTTATACCCGGGGCCAGTAGATTAAAACCCAAGAGATTATGAAATGCAATATTCTCAGGGCAGACCTAGCCCAGCACTACCAAGAAAGGAAATTCAGAAAAGCTCAGCTTTTTGAAAAGAATCACCAAAACTTTTTGAGTTCCACAAAATGCTACTTTACATTTGCAATACAAAGCCATGTGACACTGAGGCCAAGAACCCAAATGAGGGCGAATACCTCATATTGTAATATAGATGCACGTCAGGTGGCTACGGGCATGCTACATGAAAGTGAAGAAACTTCTACTCACCAGCAAGCCTTGCTGAAGCACCTCTGACATCTTCCAACCTCCCCCTTCACTGCCAAGCACCTAAATAAAATAAAATAAAATAAATGCTACCATTGAGCAAGTAGGTTATTTACCCCCTTAGATAGTCCGTGCCCTCCTCTGGAGGCTGCACTCTTTTCTCCAACATATAGTTCACTTGCTGTGCAAGTTCAGTTAGGCATTTGACAAGTCCTTTCCAAATCTGGAAACACTGGTGTGTCACGGAAATATTTCTTTGTTCAGGGGTTACTGGGTGGATTAATTGCAGTAGCTCCTCAAAGGACAACTTAATTTGCATTAGGAACTCACCTGCTTCTCGGAGCAGCTACCGTGTATGTGTTGGGAAGGGTGGATGGGAAATCGGGAGGTTGAAGTAATTTTTACTCTTCATGTCTCTTGACATGTCTTAAGCAACTTGCCTAAATGGCTGGCAAGCATTTGCCATAGTATAGTTAAATGTATTATGAAAGCAAGTCAACAGAGAACCTCAGGCTGGTTTGTGGATTTTTTTAAACTTTCTCAAGCAATCAGCTAGACCATATCCTCCTAAGCAGCTGAGTCCCTAAATTATTTGTTGATCTAAAAAAAAATGTAGTTTTAACCAGCAATGTGACTTTGCAAACAGTCCATTGTATGTCTTGGAATCGAAACTGCTCTGTGACACAGACATGTTTTATTATTGATTCAACAAGTTTCAATTCCATATGGCTTCAGTTACAGAAGAACTAACTGGAGCCTTTTCTTTCTTGCACAAAAGCATCGTCAGCTAAACTCCAATAACAGAAGCTTTATTTCAGGCATGTGCAAGGGGTGGAAAGAGCCTAATTGAATCTGATTTGATAGCTTTGGCAGTTTTAAAAATTAGTGTGGATTGTGATTTCTTCTAGAAGAAGGGGGGGGGGGGGGGGGAAGAAAATAGGCCAGATTCTGAGCTGGTGCCTGTGTTGATGACCTGGTCCCATTTTACAGCTAGGAAAATAGTAATCCTAGAAGGGTGACTCCGTAGGAAGGTGACAGGATGCTGTGTGGGTGAGCAAGTGGTGAGAGTTATGGACCAGCATGCAACTCCTGTACAGATCAGAAGTGAAGGGGAACACTGCAGCACAGGGGTTTTGATAAATCCGTGCTCCTGATTTTGGCAGCCATGGACTTTCAGTTCTGCTGGCTCTGATACCAATGATCTTCTCAGGGAGGCAAAGCCATCCCTTAATAGACTTCTGTATGGGATCACAGTAATTCAGTCTTCATCCTGCAGCTTGTGTTCCTCAGCCAGTGCCCACTCAAGTCAACAGGAATCTTTTTGTTGCCTTCAAAGCATGCTGACTAGACACTAATTTGTCATAAGGTCCTTTGAGTGTAACTAAAGCCATATGGTGTAGAAATGGAGGGTAGACACTGTTCCTCGGATGAAGCATTTTTCTGTCATTGCTTGGTTAGCAGGACTGATGATGGTAATAATACCAGTTACAGAAACATCCGTCTTGCCTGTGCTGCGAGCCTTCCAGGTGTTGGGTGATTTAAGGAATCATGGCCTTGCCTTAGTCCCAGATTCACAAAGATTCGCAAGGAGAGATGTGTAAACCTTCCCTGCCTTTGGCATCCCTTCACTTAATTGCACTGACCTCTTCTTTTCACTAGGTTGTCTCACTGTCGCTTGAGCCCTAGCTGTAAAGCAGAACATTTCGAAAAGCTTGGTGCTAGAAGCCACTTTTGCTGAGACATGACATCATTTGTCAGGAAGGCAGTGGGGTCCTGAGGAAGGGAACTGGGACCCAGTTCACTCTGAGAGTCAAACAAAATCTTTCTGTGGTGGGAAACAAGGTCTGAGAAGCTCCTGTCTACAAGGTCAGTGTCTGCAGGGTTTCACTCCAGCTCTTTCCCTGATGACCCTTACTGCTTTCGACAAGTCACCGGGCAATCACAGATCAAAATCACAAGTGTAGCCCCAACTCCAGCTGACAGTGCCTTAACTGAGACTGGCAGCAGCTGATTCTCAAACCAGCAAGAAGGTATAAGAACCTCACTAACGTATTGCTGGGAGGGATGGGGCTGTGCCTGTGGCTCTGGCCAGCCATGGAGCGTTGCAGCTGTACTGTGTGCAGAGCCAAGTGTGGAGAGACTCACGGCTGAGTCCTGCTTTCAGGTCCTCCTCCAGTACAGAGGAAGGACTGTGGCAGCTCCTGTCACCGAGGAAGTGTCACTGTCCTGCTTTTCTCCATCAGCCTGTGGGATGGGGTGACAGCAAATCTATGCATTCTGCCTCTTGCTGTCTCATGGCAGAGGCTGCAAGATGCTATTCCCACTCCTGGGGACTGAGAAGGGTGCCCATTTCCGTGGAAGGACTGCTAATGGGTCCTGTGCTGCACTATGTTCATTGCAAGGACTAAATGGTTAGTTATCTCACAGTGCATACACATTCGGAGTCAAGCTAAAAATGGACTGGATGTGTTTGCTGCATCTTTTTTTGCTAGAAATGCCTGGGTACAGTAAAATGTGATAGGCTGTTCCAGTTGCTCAAACTTGTAGCTGCATTTAATCAGCCCAGATGCCAAGATCTCTGCTAAAGGAAACCCTTTTGGAAGCCATCGAGATGGGCTTTTCTTTATGAAATCTCATTACTGTCATAGGTGGTAGCAGTGTCTATTATGCAGGTTGGCATTATATTCGGTTTCTTCTAATGCTGCCTGACTTTAACTGGCTGGGCTGACGTCTTCTGTGAGAGGTCTTGCCTCGGGCTGATGGATTCCTCAGCCTTTTGTACTACATGCTATTCAAATCTGGTTACTCTGGCCCTATTAATTTCCTCTTAGGTTCTTCTGCAACACCATTATAATGCTGAAGTGCTTACAGCAACTCCTGCTTTTATTATCACCATCTCACCACCTGATGGGAAGAGGCAGTCATTTCTGATACCCTCTTTGAGCTGCCTAGGGTCTGCCTACCCGGGGACCAGCACATTAGCACAGTGCGCATAGGTTCAGAGCAGGACTCTCGCTGATCTCTGTAACTGCAGAGATCAGCACCCCTAGGATTTCAAGACGGGCAGTGGGCAATGAGAGCGCACAGAGGCAGTGAATACCTGTGAACACCTGGTTGAAGTGATGTCCGTGATATCCCGCAGGTACACGGCAGTGCAGGCAGGGAGAAAGTCCAGCACTCTGGGAGAGCACTCCAGTGTCTTCCCAGTGAGATAGTGTCTTCCTTCAGCCTCCACTTCAACTACTACACACCTTCCAGCTTCTCCAACGAAAGGAGTATAGGTCAACTGCCAATAGTCTCCTCTGTCCTCATGTTTTGCTGTTCAGCCCTCCGCAGCTGCAGTCTGTGCACTAAGAGAGGCAGGGCTCCAGGGGCTAAAACAGCAGGCCTGTTAGACACTCATGGAGCCCAAAATAAGATTGCACAAGGCAACCATTATTCTGGCTCTCCTCCACTGCCTTCCTGCTTGTGGAGGGCTTGCTTTCGCAATCTTTAGCATTGTTCTTTTAACATCGTTG
The DNA here is from genome assembly GCF_929443795.1 of Astur gentilis. NCBI lineage: Eukaryota > Metazoa > Chordata > Aves > Accipitriformes > Accipitridae > Astur > Astur gentilis. The sequence goes on along the minus strand of NC_064900.1, from coordinate 16,204,108 downwards.
TGTTGGGGGGGGGGGGGGGGGGGGGGGTGCAAAAGACATCCAACAGAAGCTGGCCATCTTTTGTAAAGACTTCTCAGTGGTAGCTCTGGGCCAGATGCCAGGGTAAAGCCCAATAAACAGGTGCCAGTATCCTTGGGAAGCCTGTCTCTCCTTGGGAAACCAGGGTGGTGGAAATCTCAGCTCTGCTTCCTGTGAAACTCCAGCTGAGATCAGGCTGCCAGACCCCAGGCCCCTAGGAGAGGTGCTCGTATTTTAGAGCTGCCTGAAGCATTCCTGGGATGTGTGCCGAGGCTCTCCTCAGGGTCCTGGCCACACCAATGATGACCCACTCAGAGGAACCACAGCTCTCACCTGGAGCCAGTGTGTCTTCCTGCATGGAAATCAGCTGTAGGGAGGTGGGGACCAGTAATCTCCTTTTACTGAGAAGCTGAGACATGGCCAGGATGCGCACCTAAATTCAGGTGCCAAAAAGACCTTAGGCTGAGATAATACAGATGTAGCTTCTGGTACCAGAGATCACATGCCCAAGAGCATACTATTTATCCATCCTGGCATCAGGTCGCACTGGTTTTAGTATTTAAAACAATGTTTCAAGCCTAAATTCTTCCTGCAGCCATGAAATAACATAAATGGAGGCTCCCGGCTGAGATGCAATCTCTTCCTCCTCCTTCCGCTTGTCATGACTGGTTCTACTTTATCAAGCCTAGCACCTTCGCATTCCACTCAGAAATGCCAGTCGGGATTTTACACTTATAAAAAGGCATCAAAGCAGATCTCACAGTCTATCGAAGCATGTGGTGCTCTTTATCCTATGAGCCCATCTTCATTGCCACACTGAACAAAATGGGCAATTCTCCTTCTGCAAACCAACTATTCAGACCTCAAACAGTTTGGGTTTTTTTTTCTTTTTTTCCTGAGCTGCATTTATTACAAGCTCTGTCTTTTACAGGCGTGTTGTTGTGCTGGATCAGAAATAGCGATGCCTGGCCACTGAAGGTTGAGCCCTGTGTTTTGCTAACACTTTGGAAGATGATGCCATCTGTGACATGATTCAGATCAGTGGTTTAGTGAATTTCTGTTGGCAGGGAGTTACTCACCAGATTAATGTTTCAGAAGTTCTTGTGCTTCCAAAACAATGCTTTGCCTTCCCTCTGTCTCTGCTTTTTTCTTTCACATCTCCATAGGCAGGCCCTGTCAGATGTCACGGGTGCCTCGTTAGCATGTCTGGATGAGGCAGGAAATACACTCTTTCCCAACAAAAAACCATGATGCACAGCTTGAAAGGGTGCACAGAAACCCTGCCCCTCTGATGCTTTGAGCAGGGCAGCAAGGTGCCACCACAGCCGGGATCACAGGCACACAGCGAGCATCCTCTCCTCAGACACCACATCCCCATGACATCCCAACACAGAGGGGATTCTCAGAGCACATGCAGAACACAGTGTGGAAAGAAAATGTGGTTCTTTCGTGAGAACCGAATTTTGTCCATCTGAAGACCACTGTGGCAAATTGACATGTGCCTCTGGGATGTGCCCTATTTGCGTAACTGAGAACAAATTGAAACCACCTTTGATTTTAATACCATGCCAGTACTACAGCTCCCTACACGCATCAGCCTTTTCTGGTTTACAAGCAGCCAAACTAACCTCAATACTCATTTGCAGAGATGGACTTTGCAGAGGTGCCCTCAGGGCAGGAAGTCCCATTGCTTTAGGTGTTGCTCAAGCACCTACAAAGCCAGTAAAGAGCTCACAGCCCTATGAAACGCCTCACAAACGTATACCAGACAATTTAGACATGGGAAATAAAATTCTGCAGTACTGTTGTGTGCACCTCTCCCCAGCTGTTTTCTGAAATACATTTTTCCATAAAATAGCTCTTGCGGTGGCAATTTTCTTCAGCACGCAAAGGTGTCTCCTTACAAAGCACCAGCAGTGTCAGACACACTGAAGAGTTACTACAGCATCTTAAGGACAGGGGGGTTACTTTGAATTACATCAGACCTTCTCTGGGTAAAACAATCTCCACATAGCATTATTTGTAATCGAGAAAGAGAGGTTAGGATAAATGAAATCTCATCACCATCGCAGATCTTCATAAGCTGCCCACTGCCACAGTAATTGAACGCAACAATTAAGCAATAAAGACAGATGTTTCTGAAGTATTTTGAACATCATAAAAATAGTTTTAATGGTTAAAACCCAAAGCGCTGGGAGCCATCACTGTGACAGCTCTGTAGATGAGAGCTGCGCCCCGGCAGCAAGATGCAGTAAATTCACTCACAGCAATGGTGGATCACTTTGGAAAAAACAGTTAGGTAAAACAGAACATTTTCATACCTGTACATTTCTGCTTTGCTGTTGACTGGACAGTGTGTCTGATCACTTCGTGCAGCAGAGTGACAAATAACTTTAAAAATTATTTCCTTGAAACGGTTTGGAAATATACCTGTTCTTGCCATATATTTCATCTGGGAGGCAATTTTCCCCTGCCCTTCTCCACATCAGCCTGGAGTTTCTGTTAGAAAGATGTGGTAATACAGAGAGACATCAGCATCATTCACTGAATGAAAATACTGAAACAGCAAACAGTTTCTAAAAATAAAAATATAGTGAATATGTCTTTAGGTCTCTAAGGCATTATACGGTGACTAATCAGAGCAGTTTTCCTACGAAAAAGGGACAGAAGCAGTAGAGATGGAATCAAATTTAATAGTACCAAATGTGAGGTCGTGCCCTGAGGGAGTAATAACGAGAATTTCTGCTACCAGCTGGGAGCTCATCAGTTGGAAGTGACAGAGGAGGAGAAAGACCTGAGCGTACTAGCCGATCAAATGTCTGTAAGCTGGCAATAGCGTGCAGATGTGAGAAAGACAAATGTGAACCTAAGATGTCAGATGAGGGATTTCTAATAGAACTAGCAAGATAGTAATGCCATCGCAGAAGTACAGAATATTGGCTGTCCGCATAAAAGATTAATTAATTTAAAATTGTCTTTTCTGTGCCTTTCTCTCTTAGGATGACCAGGGCAGGAGAGAGCTTTCTTCGACAAGAAGAGCCTAAATGCGATTGGTTTCTTGAGTCTAGCAAAATGCAGGCTGGGAAGAGATATATTTGTTGCTTACAAATACCCTGGAGGGAAGTACCAGGAAGAGAGAAGAGCTATTTGAGTGAAAGGGCAGTGCTGGCACAAGAACAAGTGCCTATAAATTTGCCAGGAATACATTTCAGCTGGAAATTAGAAGGTCCTGACTGTCCAAGAAGTGCATTTCTGGGGTTGACTTCCAGGAGGTTTTATCGGGACAAAAATCCCAACTTGTTTAATGCAGAGGTGAGGCAGCTCTTCACAGATACCATAGCTACCCCAAACAGCAGGGATTGGGCAATATGGTACAGAAGGTCCCTCTCGGTCCTATTTTCCATCATCTTCATGTGCCTCTCTCATTCAACAACCTAAGGTTTTGCACCAATGGTATTCGGTCACCTTTGAACTGTCAAAGCTATCTGGTTTCCTTGTTTTGCTGACTAGAAGAAGAACACGGCCAAGGCCTGGTGCTGTCCCCTGGCTACTTTCTGGCCCGTTTTGTTGTGGAAACTTGTGAGGACAATCCCAAGCCTGTTTCTAATGGACACGTGCCACATGAGTCAGGCTATCCACCATGTCTATGGGGGAATAGGCCAAAGGCTCCAAGCTGCCTGTTGCACTGAGATCAGCTCTGCTCCTGCCCAGGGTGGAGGAAGACCGCTTACTATCCAACTGTTACTGTCAATGTACAGAGAGACCACACTCCTGCAGTGCGAGGCGCTGCACGACCACATCATAAATGGCTCTCCGTGTTGAAGAGCTAGAGATGAAGCTTGGGACAAAGGCATGAAGAAGGGTGGAAAACTATGATTTGCAAGTGCCAGGTATATGATGAGCAGCAGCTCAGGGCAGCTTGCTTGCCAACTGCCTGGCAATTCATGCAGCAGTCACTCTTGTAAAATCATCTGAAATCCTGAAGAAGCCCAGCCCAGCAGCAAAAATTAAGGTGAACAGGTATGGCAGAGGATCAGGTAGTAGGGGACTGGGTGAAGTTAAGCACATGGCATTGGAGTCCTCGCTTGAGACAATTTAAATGGTATCATTGGTATAACTGAAAGCTGGGAACCTCAGCGTCAACCTGGTGGAGGTTTGCTAGATGGGTCTTAAGATCAGTATGCCCTGACTACCCCCGCGGTGCAGGGAAGTTTGTCCTTGCTCTGCCTGTAACAGGAGACTCTGGGAATTGACAGATGATCTCAGAAAGCGTCTAGATGCAAAGCATTAGACAAGGAAACATTTTAAGTATGTTTCTTCGCTTCAGACCTTGATATATCAGCAGTGACCTTTGTTTTCTTTAACCTTCTTCTCCCTGGCATATCGTGGCCATCAGGTTGCAGTACCATTAGGGTGGTTGTTCTTTTCATGTAACACTGTAACTTTACGCAGCAATTTGTCACTGCAGATAAAACATCTTTGCTGTCCCAGGCGGCATGCAAGCTAAAACGGGCATGGCGTGCAAATTCAACTGAAAGTTAAGAGTTCAAGTGCAGAGGAGTCTGGAGGAGAGGAAGGAAGCGGGGAGTGCTTCAGGAGGACAGTTTTGCAGAGGACTGCCAAGGAAGAGGAATAGTGCCTGCACAGGAACGGGCAGGGAGGGCTGTCCAGGCACAAGAAACGCATCACAGAAGGGCGAGCACAGTGGGAGCAAGGGATGCAAGGAGGGATATGGAGAAAGCCTAGAGAAATGCAGGGGAAGGAGGTTGGAGGGGGGAATCAGAGAGAGCTAACAACACTGCGTATGCACTGCAGGGCTCTGAAAGGAGGAGAAGGAGCCCAAGGGCACTGTAGATAACACAGAATGGCTGCTACATCCCACCCCAGAGCCTCCCCTTCATTGCTGGTCAAACGGTCATATATGCACCCAGATCTACAAAGCACTTGGAAATGCTTCAAGGTGAAAGGCACTGATAAAAGGACTTATTATTGTTGCCATTAAGAAGCTGTGGAATTCTTCACTTGGAAATGCACCTGGGTTTTGTCTCTTTGCAGCACAGATGTTATTCAACTGCAAATCTGCATGGGAGTTTAAGTGCGTATCTTGGTATTTAATTTTGGTTTGGGTTTGGGTTCACAGCAGCAGGGTCCTTCCTGTGTGTTTGGACAGTACACACATAAAGGCCTTACTCTTAGCACAGCAACTGAATGTATATGTTTAGTTCAGTTTTGTGTTCCAAGCACTGAGCAAACCCTCAACAAATGCTGTCTTCAAAACTTGGCCACACACCCACACCAGTCAAACTTTCCATGGAGTCAGAACCTCAGAAATCCCTCACAAAGAAGGAAACATTGGCCTGGTCTGAATTCATTTAAGGAGAGGAGGGAAGAAAAAAAACACATTCATCAAGTTTTGTCTAGTCTAATGATAGTGGCCTGAAACTCAACCTTCTACTTTTGTCAGATTTTATACCCTTGCTGGCCAGCTACATCTTACTCCAAAGCCCTACATGGAAGCAAACTTGGAAGACTAGAAGAAATTATACTCTTACTCCATCTTTTCAGGTATAAATGCATCCTCCTGCAGTGAGCTCCCTGTGCCTAGTGCCCCTGAGGAATTGGGGTTTCTGGGGCACCCAATACGTGAAACAAACAGGGATGGGGCAGCCCTTCTTCTCAGCAGGGCCTCAGGTAGCACAAAGCATCTGTCTCCCGCCCTCTCCTCCCATGAGAAGGGAATTCATCAGAGAAGTTGTGCCGCCCTGCAGCAGAGCAGGCATGAAGAGAGAGGCAGGCAGAGCGTGCTGAGCGAGGCACGTTCAGGACATGGGTGCAGGAGCAGGGAGGGAGCCATGGGGCAACAGTGGAAGCAGGTAGCTGGCCATGCGTGGCTCCTTGTACCCAACGAGCCTCGAACAACAAGCCCTGAACAGCCTGATGAGCACAGCGGGAGCTTGGGCTGCTCCGTCCCTCTACTGCTCTTGTTGACTCCAGGCTGATTGGGAGATACTTGAAGTTACCTTTAGGCTGGGGATAAGAGGAGAGGACTGTACCAATGCCTTGTTCTTGATGCTGTCTACCTGGGAGCCCACTGTGCCCTCGGAGAAGCCTCAGGTGTCCAGGGAAGGCAGGTTTTTCGGTAAAGGGGCTGTGTCAGGGGACAGAGCAGGGCTTTGTTTTCAGGCAGGCTACATTTGAATGATGCAGCACAGAGCAGATGTCCAAGAAACAGCCAAGAGGTGGGACCAAGGCAAGGCGCAGAGAATGAGTCACTAACAGCTAAAGCCAAGCAAGGACTGAACGTTGAAACAAATCATATAAAGCAAGAACAGGGCCAGAGCAGAGTGGGAAAGAGAAGAAGTCATCCCAGCAGGGAAACAACTGGAGAGACAGAAGGAGAAGGGTGAACAAGACCAGAAAACTGCAGGAGAGCAGGACATAAGAATGACCGCACTTCACCAGACTGGTGGGCATCCAGCCTGGTATGCTGTCTGTAGCAGCAGCCAGGAGCAGATGTTTAAGGAAAAAGCTCAGAAAAGCCAGGACAGGCATAGAACGTGACTTTCCCCAGAGGACTCTCCCAGCCTCTGGCAGTCCATGGTGTAGCAACTCCTTGAGCCAGGGGCTGCGCCTGCAACTTTAATAGCCTTCAGGGACCTTTTCTCCTCTGAACCTTCGCAAAACTCTCTGTGCTTTTGGCCTCCATCCTACCTGGCAGCAGTGAGCTCCACAGTCTGAGGGCATGCAGGGGGAAAACACTGTGGACAGAGGGATGGAGGAAAGCTACTGAGAAGTGAGGGAGGATGGAGGAGATCCTTCTGGGAAGGGACCCATTGCATCAGGCAGCCCAGCCATTAACACAGCGCTCCGAAAATGGCAAATCGAGGTCACATCACCATGGTGCGCTCCCAAGCTCTCATGCCAGCCCTTTGGATGGTCCAAGATATTAGCAGTGCATTCGAATGGACTGCCCCAAGCTTACCACTGTCAAAAGGAAAACTATTTCTGAGGAAGAAAATGCCCAAACGAATGACTTCCAGCACCAAGAAGTTTCTTTCTCCTCCAGAGGCACGAGGAGCCTGCAGTCCACCCAAGGCCAGTCCCTCTCTCAGAGAAGAGCTCCAGCCACTTGAGCAGCCTGCACTGGAGCTCCTTTCTGGTCACCTCTGTGCTAACCAGGCATAAACCTGCCCTGGAAGCAGCAAGAGGAGAAGAGAAAGGCTTTTTTTTTCCTCCAGGAAAGGGGCAGCAAATGAAGATATTTTGCCCATTAAAAGAGATAGGGAGAGAGGAGGGGACAGGATTTGAGTTACAAAAGAAACCGGCACATTACAGAGAGGGAGGCTGCAAGGTACAAGGCCACAGAGCAAAAGAAGAAAAAAAAAAAAAAGCATTCAAAGACTTTACAGCATCCATCAAAGCGATAACGTTATTGCATGGTACGTTTATAGCTCCCTTGCAACCATGGCAGAAGCTTTTCAGTGGGGCTGGGCTTAAAATGAGACCAGAGCCAGTTCTCTGCCACTCCAGCACCAGCAGACAGACCTTTTTTTTCCCCATGCACAGGCATTTCCCAGCCCCTAGCAGTGGCTCCGAAATTCATTTCACCCTTTAATTGGATTTCATGGAGGAGCGTGAGGCTCAGAGCGGGGACAGCCAGGGCTGTAGGGGTCCCTGCACCCATTGGGGCGGCCACGGCACTGCGGATGAGGAGGGGTGGGGTGGGGTTGCTGTGGCAGGGTGCTGCCTCGTGCACCCACCAACTCACCCACACACACTCCGCAGGCTCAGTGGCTCCACTGGCAGGGAGAGCAGCAAATGCCCTATTTCTGGTGTCAAATTTCAGCAAGCGCAAGTCACTTCCATTTCATTGCACTCAAAAATGGCTGGGCTTAACTAGGTCACATTTCCTAGCTGTATCAGAGGCGAAGGCTTGTCTTGCTTGAGTGATTTAACCACCCTAGAAGAATTTTATGAAGCGGTGCAGCGAGCGCCCATGATGAGCAATGACTCCCCTTGCCTTAGTCTGGAGGAGTGAAAAAGACCTGCGCAAGGGACCAAATGCTGTTTACAGCCCCACTGCTTTAAGCTCCTAGGTGAGAAGCAGCACTTCTTCAGTGTTAGGAACATACGCATCTCTCAGACGAGCTATTTCCAACTCACGTTTTTTCTCCATTAGCTGCCAGGGCCCAATCTTTGTACACAGCATTTACCTTGCAGCCATCTGCACCAGGCAGCAAGAGCTCCACACAAAGAGATGCTGCCACCCCGGTGCAGGGAGAAGGCTGAACCTCAGTCCTGGGTGCCAACCGGCAGGCGGAGAGGCAAGGATTAGCAGGCATTTTGATATAAATGCCAGGCTTCTCTGCCTCTTTCCCCCGGGTAAGTTGGTGGCATAGCCCACCACCTCAGTCCACTTTTGTGAAGAAGTCAGAGATGGTGACGGTTCCCACATGCTGGCTGATAGCCTCATGCTGCTGGGGAGGCCACTCACCTGCCCTCCCAGCTCAGCATCACTTTTGCACTGTGGCCACTAGCATGCCTCAAGGAAAAGCTGCAGGGAGTTTCGAGGGCAACCCTTAAGAGCTGCACCCTGGTACCCGCCATGCCAACTCCTAACCCTGACACGAAACGTGAATGTCTTTGTGATTCACCTGCACGTCCCGTCCTACCCTGAATCATGCTGGGCTCTTGGTGTGCACGATACATCTTGCACCATCTCATGCCCCCGGCTGATGATGCACAGCTTAAAAGTGTCCATCCCTTTGCCCACGCTAGCCATTTTGTCCATCAGTGTCAATGGATGTCTCTTTGATTGTGGCTTATTTAGGAGGATAAATGGATTTGTCTTTATTTTTCAAACATCTCACCACAATCCTCCTCATACAGGTGGGAACAAGACATTCGCTATTTTCAGTCTCTCTGCATCCATCATTTTCTTTGCCCATTTTTGCTCCCTGTTCTTCATCTATGTTACTTATGCAACAAGAGGATGACTCCAGCCCATAATTCACCTGCACTGCTTAGACAGCAGAAAGGTGGTATTTTCAGCATGGGGTTTTTTTATCCTGTTCTTTATATAGCCAGCCATTTTGATCTCTTTTGAGACGGCTGCTGCAGACTGAGCAGATGTTCCCACTGAACTGTGTGCAGTGACACCCAGCCTCCCCCGCTGTCACCCAGGCAGCTGCGGTCGAGTGAGAGCCCGGCGAGGCAGTGGCACGAAGGCAGCCTTCTCCAACGTGTTTGTCAACAGCGAGGTTCACCTGCCCCTTCACCTACCTTGGGTAAGTACCACCGGGTGCCTGCACAGTCTTCTTTAACCAAAATAATTTCATGCCATCTGCAAAACTTGCTGCTTCACTGCTTCCTTCACTTTTCCAAGTCATTAATAAATATTAAGCACTGGCAGCAGGCTCACAGCTCACTGCCCAGCCTGCTTTCCCCAGCCCCAGAGGGAGACCGCATCCCCACCTCCTTTGCTCCCACCATCTGTCCCGCCACCAGCGAGAGCCCCGGCATTGCCTCCTGTTGGCCTCCACGTCCCCACCTTGCTGCGGGGGGCCTCTAGCCTGCACACCATGGCTTTGCTGGGCTGGAGGGGTGTTTTGGCCCCTGGTCAGCCAGCCTTTCTAAAAGCAGAGCGCAGGTTGCCCGACCTCAGCTGGTTCATTTGGCTCCTCCGTGTTGCAAAGCACTCAATAATTCACAACGCTAAATGGCCCCTTTGGTTCAGACTGAGCTTCGCATCCCACGGGATGCCAGACACGACACTGCAAGCTCCCATTACCCATCCTGTCCTCCAGCCAGACCAGGACTGCAGCACGCAACAGAGGCCCCTAGACTGAGCTCCCGAAGGTCTCGAGGTGCTACCCAGCCCCCTGAGGATGCTGCTCCCCTTCCCACGGTGGGAGGCGGAAGCAGCGGGCTATGGAGGGAAGCAGTGGTCAAGTGGCCCAAAAGGACCGGCTCTGGTAGGGATTTCTGTGCCGACTTGTTGGGCACAAAAAATGTGAAGCAGCCTACCCTGCCTCTTGGGGGGGCACCCGCTTTCCTTCCCCACACGCCTCCATGTACAGCCTAAGAGCAGGATGGGGTTGTTTCTTGCCTTTGCCGCTCCCCTCTGGTCTCACCCCCGTTTCTGCTTGTCCCCCCTTACCGCACCCAGAAACCCTCGTGCTGGGCTTGAGCCCCTTCCACCCCTTGCCTGGGGGGGTTGGCGAGGGCCACGTGCACGAAGCTGCTATCTGGGGGGGGCCAGCAGCCAAAGCCTGGGGGCTAATGGATTTAATGCCTATGGCAGATGCTGACACACCAGCGCTTGCACAGAGAGAGACGGGGCCAGCTCAGGCTCCGCGCCCCTGCGGGGTGAGAGGAGGCAGCCTGGGGGAGATGGGCAGCATCAGAGCAAGATGCTTGGGTGCAGCCTCAGCCCAGCAGCACGACATGGCTCTGGCAAGTTGCTCGTACCCTATGGCTGCCTCCCGGCCAGAAATCCTGCCTCCCATCCTGGAGAAGGCAGCCATTCCACAGTTTTCCCTAGTTCGTGAGGAAAGGAAAGCTTGTTTTATTTTTGTCTTTAAAGACAGACAGAAGGAAAATAGGTGTTCCATTCTGCAGGTCTCTGAAGCACTGCTGCCTACCAGAAGTAGCTGTGGACATCATGTCTGTTTGCCTAAAGAGCAGAATATCCCATGTCCTTTACCATCTCCCAGTGCTTTGGCTTTTAAATCCCTTGTCCACCTCATTTTCCCTGAAAGGTCTAGGAGAAGTCCTCCCAGACCACTAGCAGCTGCAGGGCTCCTAAAGCCCTAGGGAAGGGCATCTTCCCCGGCTGCCCCGCCAGCCATTTCAGCAGCACGCCCTTTGCCTCTAACAAGCACCAAGGAGCTGTGATACAGGGTCCTCTGCCCCCCTCCAGGGTTTGCAGGGGGTCAGACCAGGGCTCCGCATGCATTTTGCACAGCCCACAATACATTTAACGAGACTTGTCACTGTGCAGGGAAATCAGCCACTCATGCAGACTGCAAAGCCTTGTTCAGCTGCTCACTTTGAGAGCTTAGCCACACAAAAAAGTACCATGCATGCATAGTACATGACTTTAAAGCAATCAATATGTGCTCAAAAAGAAAGCCAACTTCGCAGGCATAAACCGAGAGAGCTCTTCGTGGCAGAGGTTACTTCCCTGCCTAATTTCAGTCTTTCATTTTCCTTGGTTTTGGCCAAAAGCCTGCTAAGCACATCCCTACTTTCTTCCTAATAATTGGTCGAACTGCATTTCTTCCCATTTTCCAGAGAAAGCAACCTTTCTGCACAGACCCAGGCTGGAATAACGTCTGTTGCTTGAAAGATGAGCATTTTGAGCAACTGGGGAGCAGAGGGTTAGACAGAAAACGAGTGCCCCAGCTGCCCCTCAGCAACCCGCCGCTGCCATGCCCTGACAGCCTGCCTCTCCCGCAGCAGAGCATGCAGCGAGCCGCTTACAGGGGACTTCTCTCTCTCCTTGGAAGAAGAACTGAGGATGCAAGCAACGGTAAAGCCTGGTTTCCTAAACACAGAAGGGAAACAAAGGAGAGATTTCCCATTCACTATTTCAGGGTTGTTTCCTCTAAAACTCTCTAAAGTGGTGCTACAAGCCCTGCTTTGATGTTTGCTTACATCCTCCTTCATCTGCTTCTGTGACATTTTTGTGGCTTTTCTGCACAAAATGATACAGCTCTTTCCCTCGCTCACTCTGCACTGGCCTCCTGTGCTTACACTCAGTTACTCTCTTCTTTGGTCACACCTCTCCTCCCATAGCTCAAACACCTGACCAACCTTTTGTACTACTTGCAATTTGGATAGCAGCTCCTATCATTTCAGCTAATATATCTCATAAAGGGAATGTGTTTGGGGTTTTTTATCTGTATCTTGAAAGAGAGTGGCTATTAACAACAGCTCTTGCTGACCTCCCTGCTGCATCCAATTCATTCTCAAATAGCACAACTAGCAGGACTAAAATCTATATAAAAATATTGCATGCTACCCATTCCTGAACTTTTTGTCTAAGTTTTTCTGTTGCTTTGAGGTTTTTTTCCTAAGGCAGGGTCAGGAATGGAAGAAGAGCTTCTGAGACAGGGCTTATAGATATTGTGCTATTTGCATCATAACTACAAATCCCACAGGAGAGAGAGAGAGAATGAATAAAAACTTTTTTTTTTTTTTTTTCCAAATCAATTTGTAGCGCAAAGGCATTGATTATTTCAGGGTAATCTCCTTCTTACTATTAGACCTCACTATCAAACTTTTCCTAGACACATTCCTTCCCCACTGGTTAAGGTTCATCAGATTACTACTAATCTTATCACAGACTTCATGGCACTCTTTAGAGAAAGTCATGCCCCCACCCCATGGGCCCCTCTTTTCTACCGGTGACAGGCTGATCCTGCACCTGAATACAACTGGTAATGCTTTTGCCAACATAGATTCAGATCTGATGGCACCCAAACTCTTCATGGGCTCATCACAACCTGCACAGCTGTTCATGTAACAAAACAAACAAAAAAAAGAGTGACCAACCACCTCTTCAGGCAGCCAAAAGGTTTCATTTCAGTATTGTCAAAATGAAACACTCGGAACAATTTTTCATTCCTTTCTAAGCCAAGAAGTCTCACATCCTCATAGATGGAATAAAGAAAAGCAAATACATGGCTTTTCCTCTTTGCTTTGCCATGTTTCAAGTTAGTTCATGTTTTCTTAATTTATTGTCCCGGCAGGGTGTTGCCAGGAATTGCCAGTTGTAGCAGACTCTGCTGAGTTTCCAGAGCAGAGGAACAAGGCGCTCACGACTTCCCTACCCGTGGGCTCTGCTGCAGTCCACACTGCTCCATCCAGGCAGCTGCCCAGCATTCTAAAAGTGCTTCTGCCCAAAAAAGCGCCGTTCTTAATTTTCCACAGATGTCCTCTGCGTTACCAAGATCCAGCTCCTGCCCAGGGAAGCCCTTTAGCCTGTGCTGCACTGCACGGAAAACTGTTTCCTGGGCAGGGGTCCGAGCGACGCAGGCTTCTCTCCTGCACTTTACCAACAGGTTATTTCCGCCAGAATGCTAATCTAACCTAACAGCTTTGCTGGCCTCTTCCTCTAGAAAGGACTAGGAGTTTGTCAATACAGAGCTGGCCCTGGGATGCCTGAAGCACACAGCGTTGTGGGTGCTGCCCGCAGATGCATCATACCTTGCCCAGTGCAGCAGAGTCCTCCTCTGCCCTCTCTGTAGCCCATAATCACTGAGTGCTGTTGCCAGCATCTGAATTTCAAGTTTACAGCCTGGCTAAATTGCTGTCCGCTCCCCACAGATCTCATTCAGCATTTCCGCTATCACCCTCTCACTGGATATCTGTTTCAGATTAATTGGCCCGAAGATGGGGCAGCCTGCATTTGTCTGGATTATTTCCTGCCCAAGCTGCTAAGCTCGATAGATATAATTTTTTTAAAGGGAACATGTTGGCAGACCATCAGCAAGGAAAACTCCCTGACGGTGCAATTATAGTTCAATGTGCAATAGCAATCTGGGAGACGCAGGGAAAGCCCAGGCATTTTGGGCGTGTGAAATGCAACTTGCTGCTACACACGGAAAAAAATGAAAAACCCACTGGAGAGGACTTTGCAACAACCAGAGGTGAATGGACTCTATGTGAACTGATAGCTCATTTCCATCTCCGCCTTCGATACCGTGGGCAGGGAAGGCTGACGAAGAGGAATGTAGGCCAGTGCAGGAAAGGTGGGGATACCTGCGGGCAGGGAGAGCCGTTCCACTTGGCAACGGGCTAAGCGAGAAAATAACACCAACTTGCCCCGATCTTCAGTTCAGTGACACTGACGGAGCGATTAATTCAAACTGATTGACCACAACTTTACACTTCACATTGCTGTCACATATGATTAAAGCTGATCAAATTGCTCACTACAGATAAATCCTCCGACAAACGCAGCCCCGTTATCTGTCCCCGAATTATCAGCCAGCAGCCTGTCTACTTACAGATGGGATTGCTTTTTGGAGGCTGCGACAAGCAGTTTGCGTGAAGGCATTTTAACATATGGCTTGGTTGGGACCCTTTTGCTGCAAATATCCTACTCCTCACTCACAGTTTACATTATGCCATTGGTCATGTAAGTCATCCTATATTGCTTCTAGCTAGGCGCCATGCTTCATACACGGGAGAAACATCCTCTCCTTGTCGCGAGTTATTTGCAATCATGCTGAATTGTTCCATGAGCCTATTATGCAACTGATAGGGCTCTTCAAAACAGCTTTGAGAATAATGCCAGCCTGAGCATTCAATTATATTTATTCACATTACTCTGAAAGATAGCTTGCTTTTGTGAACATCTTTGTGGGTAGAAAATTTTTTTTCAACAGAGTGTTTGGGAATAAAATGGGTCAGAATCGCTAAGGAAGACAGGCTGCATGTTTTATTCACAAGCACATTTTGTGAACGTTTATTGCTACATACGCCCAGCTCTAGTGAAGATGGACATCCCTGGTTTTCCTTCTCATTTGCCCTCCCTTGGTTCTTATTTTTGTCTCCATGTATTAACTGCAACCTATTGACATTTTCAGCTATCAACTGGAAGAATAAAAAAAAAAAAAAGTTCCTGGGAAACTATGCAAAAGAAAAAGTTTATTCCCTCTTAAACCTTTTCCTTAAATTCAATTATATTGCTCTCATCCGCAACAGGCTAATGGCCATTTACAGAGTCCATATCAGATGCAGCTGCACAGTTTCTGCTGAGTGAAAATTTCCCTGGAAATATGCCACTTCATTTACCGGCAAGTTGTTTTGCTCAGAGCATCTCAGATTTGACAGATTTTCACCAGCTACCACACAGGATTGCCAGGATAAGTCCCTGGCCCAGCAACAGTGCCGGTCCCATCCCTGCCTCTCGGCAGGGGGGCTGCAGGGATCCTCTTCCATGCTGTCAGCCCCAGTAGCTGTCCCAGCCGTTTGGTTTCCCTGGCCAGGTAGCGGCTGCTGGGATTTTGGGGACAATTTTTTTGTGCTGTGTGCTCACACTTCCAGGTTTTCGGGCCCATACTGAAATGCTGGCAGACGTGGTCTCACCCTGAACAAACACAAACACCACTGGTCACAGTGCAGCTCAGCCACCCCGCTTCTCAGGTGGCTCTGGGCACCAGAAGGACTTCTTACAAACCCTGCCAGAGAAGACCAAAAAGGACCTCCTGCGTTATGGGAGCCCAGACTTTTGCTCTTGAAATGTCTTGAGCCTCAAGATCGTCACATCAGTGTGTTGGGCTCAGCAGGCGAAAACCAACCAAGAAAATATCAACCAACCCGGGGGGCTGGGGGAGGAGGAGGAGAGAGAGAGTGTGAGTGTGTGTGACAGAGCCTGTCAATCAGGAAACAGACCTGAGCCGACCTCCTCCTCCCCTAGAAACGAACACCAAGAGCGAGGGATGGAGGGAGCAAGGGATAGAGGGCCCTGGATGAGGAAGAGGAAGAGGAGAGGGTTCTGCCTTACCCAGCTCTCTTCTCTAAAGGCTGTTCCTTTCATCTGCCTCAGAAAGGTCAGTATGGAAAAGGAAAATGATTTTTTAAGAACAGCTCCAAGATAAAGATAAGTACTGCTGTCCTTGAAGGCAAAATAAAAAGCCTTACTTTAAAAAAAAGAAGGAGGTAGAAGAGGAAAAAATAAATAAATAGTCCCTTGACTTTTACCTTATGTTACTATCTGGGGAAATATTCTTAATCTGTGGGGACTTTTTTCAATGCTGCTGCTCTTGGAGTCAGCATTTGACGTAGAGCACACACGTGCAAGGACGGCTGCATGGGATGATACCAGTTTTCCGTGCAAGCAGCGAGAAACAGACCCAGATGGCTACAGGCATGACAGGGCCAGAGAAACCATCCAACACCCCCCCAAGCGAGACTGATCTTGCCTCGGGTATGGTTGCCACAGGGGCTGTGGGGTGGCCATCGCGCAGATGGACGCAGGTGGGCCACTCCACTGCTCTGTCCCCATCCGGTACAGAAGGACACCCAGAGGTCCCCACGTGGTCGGGGCCACTGAACACCCCATGCACCACGGCCTGCCATTCAAACAGGCCACCCAGCATCTCCTTTCTATCGGATGCGAGGGAAGGAGACAGACTGGCAATGCTCCTGCAACTGAAACCACAACACCCTCCTGCCGCCCTTTCTGGATGAAGGTCTGTGAGCATTTTGCAAATCTTAGTATGTTGAGCAAGCCCCACAACTCTTCTCTGAGGTACTGAATTATTATTTCCATTTTACAGGCAGGGAAATGAGGACAGAGCGGAGTGAGGGTGTTTGCATGAGATCCCATATGTTCTCCATTACAAACCATTGTGCTTCCTGGCTGCGGCACGACCTGACTGAAGTGCTAAGTAACATCCAACATTTGTTCCCTTTGTACGTCCAGACCAACCAGTAGCAGGAAGCACAGTTGCAAACTCATGCAAACCTGGGAGGTCCGGGGAAGGGTTTGGGCCCCCAAGAGCATGTGCTCAGAGACCCAGAGAGCAGAAATGCCGGACACGTTAACCTTCTGTGCAACAAGATACACCTCCTACCAAGGGTACGACAGGGCATGACAGCTTCTAGCTAGCAGGAACATCTGCTTTTTAAAGAGGCACATTTCTAAGCACCTTCCTTTCTTCCCCTGGCTGCAAAAGGCTGAGAGGAGAGGTACATAGGACACCACCAGGAGAAGGAAGCAGCAGCAGCAAGGCAAAACCACCACCTGTGTGAAGCTGCGGGACATCAAAGGTGGCCTCTTCCCACCTGGTCTGCTTCTTGGTCCACACGTGCCTGCCCCACACACCATGTTCCTACCATCCTTCCATTGGGGGGTCAAAGCAGTGTGTAATGAAGTCCTTGTGCTTTCTTCATTGCACTGACATATAGTCACCGCAGAGGGGGAAAAGGCAATTATTTACCCAGCCGAAGCAAGGAAAGCACAACCGCAACGATGGGCACAGAGCACGCTGTCCCAGCCAGATACAGCAGGGAATGGCAAAGGCAGCAGCGTTACCTGTGATGAAGTGAGGGATCGTATTTGCACCAGCGTCACCACCCTTCTGGAGGGTGATGTGGGCTTCCAAGAAGCTGGATGCAACCCAGCCAAGCCAAACCTCTGACTCATCTTACATTACCACAAAAGTCCCACTAAATCCCAATAAGCCAAGATTTATTTCCACAGTTTCTCTACTCAGCAACACAATGATGCCTCATAATCTACCTACTTCATTCAGGGGTCCACTGGTGCTTGAACTAGATGACCTCTGGGGTGGGGAACACACCTTCCAGCCTAAATTAAGATTTGATCCTACAGTTCTCCGATTTTGAGGGAAGAGGTCTGAGCCAAAGCACCACTCAAGCAACAACACCACTCCTTCCAGAATAATCACTTTTATCCTCAGTGCTTCTTTGTGGGAATTGTTCTTGGTTTCAGCCTGAAAAAACAACATCCCTGTGGAGACACAGCTGCAGCTGTGTTAATATGGCTGGTCACCCAGAAACTTCTGAAGGAAAACTGGACCATTTCAACTTACTTCACAAAGAGGATGCTGCCTCGCCCTCTGCTTTGAGTCTTGAAGCCATGGCAGTGGTATGAGGGAGGGCTTTCAGTGTGTGAGTCCATATTACCCCCAACACACACATGGAGAGCCCAACTGGATTTCATAAGGAGGCTAAGAAGCTGTGGCCTCCCCATTAGCACCAAGAAATCACCCAGCTTAGTACATGCATTTCACAGTATCAGTAGCCACATCCAGCCCAGACCCCAGACCCCATGTTTGAAATACCGTTTTCAACCTGAATCCTCTTCGGGATTCAAGGGAGATTTTTCTCTCCTTGGGTAGTCTGGACACTTATCTATCACACAAAGTCAGTCCAGAAGCAAATGGAGGAGCTGTGCAGCAGACAGTGCGTGCCACTGCCCGCTTACTAGACTTGTGCCTTTCACTGTGAAGATAAGACTGCAGGCAACAGTAAGCTTGTGCAAAGACCCAGTTAATGGTTACAAATAGAAATACACTGCACTATGAGCCTTCCGGGGCTGTGGGGTTTCCAACATCCTTTTCACAAGAGCTGACACCTATGGCTCTTTCAGCTTGCCTTGGAGATCACTCCTCAAAACGTGGCTGAGTGCCATTCACCCACATGAAGGCCAAGCCACTCATCTTCTCAGCCACAAGACAAATAATGGGCTCCAGCTCTGGCTTGCCTTTCTCCTCCGCGTCATCCGGGCTAACCTCTTGCCTTCCCACGCAGAGCAGCTGGCTCCGTCTGGGCTCACATGTTTCCTAAGGACCTTCTGGGGACTGCACCAATTTTCCACTAACACTGTGGGGGTTTTTTATGCCCAGAGGTCGCCAGGTCAGTGAGATGCTGGGGGTGGGGAGCTAGAGCCATTGCTCTACACAAGATACATTTGGCTCCTGTCTTTGGTTTGGCTGGGAACCCTGTGCAAGAGGCAAATGGAGCAGCAAAGCAAAGCAAGCTGGAGGTGCTCCCCACCATGGCAGCAGCAGCTGCCATCCCCTGACTGAGCAGATGAGAGAGCTCACTGAGAAATAAAACAACTTACACAAAACCTGGCTCTGTTAGACATAACCATCATGACGCACAACAAGGTTGTGATGAAGGGATGAAAAGAGGGAAGCAAGTGGAAGTATCACCGGTGTCACTGCTCTGAGGAGAAGACCACGTAGGACAGGCAGTACATCTGCCGGACATTGCTTCCTGTCTTGGGTCTGCTCTGAACAGAAAAGAATAAATATGAAAGGGCAAAAAAAGCAAAGAGCACACCATCAGTTTAGGACTCTAAGCCCAGTGAGAGACCCAGGAGACCAAAACAGTTAAGGGAGGAAAATGGGTTCGGCATCAAAGGGGCTGCCGGCACAGCACTGCCAGGACAAGCCAGTGGAGGCCAGATTCTCAGTGAGGTGTCTTTGAATGTATTTCATCCGAGTGTCTGCCACCAGTGTCGCTCTCAAGGCTTTTTATAGCAAGCTGCTACCACCTTCATGGGCACCGCAATGCCCAGGCATGCCTTCCCCAGTGGAGTCAGAGGCATCCTCAAAAGCAGGGCTCCCTCCCACACCACATTGCACCACACCACATCCCTTTCAGCTGAGTTGGCATCCATTCATTCTGCTTCAGCAGAGCCTCCCACAACACATGGATGTATTTGGAGTCAGCGTAGACAGAGAAGAGGGAGAGCCACTTGGAACAACTCCTTTTGCTGGCTATCACCTTAGCACCAGGACAGGACACTGCTAGCGTTCAGGTGCATAAAGCCAGAAACTGGTTTTGCAGCAGCTGAATCCCACATAACCAACACATACCTCTCAATATCACCTCTGCACCTCCTTACAGCCCCAGCCTCTCGGCCCAAGATAACTCACTCTGAGCAGCAGGAAGTTGTTACTTAAATGCAGTGGGAGAGCTGGGAGAGCACCTGCAATCTGGCTGCGACTAAAGCCCTTTCCCCAGATGACAGGCCCTACCCCACTGCAGAGGCTGGTAGTCCAGCCCAGGGGCAGCCCGCCACTAGCAAAAGCCCCAGCAAGGCTGTGTCTTGAGAGGACTGGGCAGTAGTAAGGTGCAAGAAACCTCCCCAGAAATGGCTGGAGAGCAGTACTGTGTGTTCAGTATGGGGGTGAGGGAAGCCTTACTACCCTTGCCTTCCCTCATGCTGCAGTGCAGCACAGCCTGGCTGCCTGCCCTTATTCCAGCAACAGGGACCCTCTACCATGAGTTGTGCTCTCCCAAAAGCTGCAAGCCTTTGCTGATGCCAGCAAGCCACCCGGAAACCCCTCCTGGTTGCCCAAGAGCCCATGGCACTCACCCCTGCCACTTGTTGCACCCCAGCTTTCTGCTGCTCCCTCAGTGCCGGCATATGAGCAACCCACCCGTCAAACGAATGGGGCAGCAGCGCATTGCCCAGGGCCAAGGTGTGCGGGTGAGCCTAGGCAGGCTGGATACTGCCGCCCGGCCTGTCCTGGCAAGAGCAGGGTGTTTGTAGGAATGGTTGTCAGGGTTTTTGTTACTGCAACAGCGATGGAAGAGATACTGCACCTCCCTGAGCCGGAGCCCAGTCCCTTGCCCTTGCAGCATAGACGGTCCCACCGGGGAAAAGGTTTCATCAAAATGCTGCATTTTGTACCCTTAAAATGGAGGGGGGCAGGCTTCACTGAGAGACCACACATGGAGCCCATTTTAACAAGCCACAGGTCACCCCAGGAAAAGGCCTTGGACAAACATGATTTCAAGCAGCTCATCTGCAGCACCTTGCAGCTTAGCTGACAGCCTGAACAAGCAGGAGAGACAGGCATTAGGGAAAACGGACTCTGAAACAAGGGGGGAAAGAAAGACAAAAGGAGCAGAGACAGCCTAACAACAAAGGCTTGTCTGTTCCAGAGAAAGGAAAGTAAGTGTGTGCATGTGGGTCTGTGCAAAGAAAATGAGTATATTTATACTTAAAGTCCTATGGACTATGTGGAAAAGCTGCCTGTATATAAACAGTCGGTAGTATGAATTTATCACAGAGCAGTTGATGTCTTTGTGCTTAAAAAGTGGAGATGTACACATAAGTGTGAGTTATATGTGGCTTATCTGGGAACAGCCGTAGACCATGAAATGCTTATTGTGTGCATGTGTTGACTAAGAGAGCAGGGCACTCACCTGAGGAAGGGAGTTGCAGGGAAGTGATGCACTTAGGGCATAAGTGTATACAGCAAAGCCACACAGCAGAGCATGTAAAAAGCATTTGTTGGTAGAGATTTCATGCTTGAATCTGCAAGCACCCATGAGAAGTGAGGAGGAAACAGTGCATGTTTGGGGGTTGGGGGTGAAAAGAGTGCATCTCTGCACATGCGGGAGAGGGAAAGACTGTGGGATGCTCATGCTCCCAGAAGGGAAGTGTGGCAGGGATGCTGCACTGTGACTGCATGCATCAAAATTCACTCCAAACAAACCCCAGGAGCTTTATAATCCGGCTGATATTGGTGTTGCACCCAGCTACCCCCCAGCACAGCTGAGCTCTGTACATTTCTCAGGCCTGATACCTTTAATTTAAAGTCTGATGTGCAAGATTTCTGGCTTGATGTTTTCAGCCTTCAGAAAACCAGGCTTTTCAAGGAGCAACATTCAACCAGCAGTAGTGCAAAGAGGGCCAGCGTGTAGTGGTGTCCCAAAAAGACAGCCAAGCCCAGCACTGCTTTTGGCTTGACATTCTTGCTTGCTGAGGTGGGGTGGTTTTTTTCCTTCCTCCAAGCCCCACTGTGATTTGAACACAGGTGCTGTTTTATTGAAATCTGCATGTTTCTGGGAGCTTTTCAGGAAAAAAAAAAAAAAAAGAAAAAGAAAAAAAACACAAAACAAGCAGATCTGGGTTTGGCCCCTGAATTGCTGTGTGGTTACAATATACTTGCATGTGCCCGTGTGTTTTGTAGCTGACCATATTGCTGGGTGCCGGCATGGGTATGTGTGCGGACTTGGGGACAGAATTTGGGGCAACAGGGGAAGGGAGTGGTGGCTGGATGCAGGCGGGAGAGGTGCAGTCCTCTGCTGCCTGCACACCGAGCGGGGCTTTCTGCTCTCCTTTTCACGCCACAAAGCGGCAAATTCCCAAGAAGATGAAAACGGCTCTCAGGGTTTGTGCAAAGGAAAAGGAGGGGGGGAAGGCGGAAAAAAAAAAGAAGGGAGAGGGAAGAGCCCACCAGCAGACACAGCCGCGCACAAAACGGTTGTTTTCAGGTGCCCTCTTCTGGCCTCGCTGGGGTCTCTCCTCGGATCAGGCCGGGGCAGCCGGCCGGGCCTCCCCGGGGCGCCCGGGCAGGGAGGCGGCGCGGCCGGGGGCACCGGGGGCAGCTCCAGCCCCGGGCATCGGGCACCTCCCTGGGTCGGGGGGGGGGGGGGCTGAAATGGGGTCCTGGGGCCCGGGCGGGGGGGTGGGGGGAGGCCGGGCAGGAAGGGCTGGTGGTGCCCTCAGCACCCCGACGTGATGTTTCTGGCTCGGTCCCGGCTGCCCTCTTGGGTACAGCACAGTCACGTTTGGGCAGCTTTCACCAAAACCAGTCTTCGATGAGCAAATGTGTTGGGGCTTTTTTTTTTTTTTACCCCCATATCATTCCCATGCGTGGAAAGAGAATTCCACCAGGACCTTCCTCTACTCACCATCAGCTTGCAACACTGAGCTTCTGCAGCCACCATAGTTGACACCACGGGCTGGAATAGTTAACCAGGGGGCAAGGAGTGCCTTATACAGCAGAAGAGAATAAGAGAAATTAAGCTGGGAGTCCTTTAGAAACAGAATACTTACAACTTAAGCAGGTCTAACCTGCAGGTTAATGTGCTTCCTGAAAAAGACTAGGAGAAGGGTAGGAAGGAAGGGTAGAGAAGGACGGCATGAATGGGGACCAGCAGAAACACATACCTTCATAACTGTATTTTCTTTGGGACACCAACCAAGATCACCTTCCATCACACATGAACAGAAGTGTTTCAGAGATAGAAAGATGTAGGATTTCAACCTAAACCACAAGAAGCCACATGGAGAGGACAAGGGGCAATGGATACGAACTGAACTGGGAGAGGTTTCATCTTAATAAATACACTTTTTACAGCTTTTTACGGTGAGAACAATCAATCACTGGCACAACCTCCCCAGGGATGTGGTGGAGTCCCCATCACTGGAGGTTTTCAAGATGCAACTGGACAGGGTGCCAAATAATCTCATCTAGGCTCCCTTTCCCATGACAGGTTAGACCAGATGACCTCTGAGGTCCCTTCCGACCTGGGCTGTTCTATTTAAAATACGGTTAAGAAATCCCTGCATCTTTAGAAACAAAAACACACCAATGCTTCTCATTTGGGAGACTGCTTTCGGTTCCCTGTTGTCCCCTGCCCGGGCTGCAGTTCGGTTCCAGTTCCTCCGCCAGAATTAGCAGCATTGGATTTTCCAGCACTCCCTCTGCTGTGTGAGGAATGAAGAGGCACTTAGGGGACATAGCTACGGGCCAGGAAAGACATAACATGAGCCGCAAGGCCCTACTCCCACCTCTGCCCTTCCGTTGCCACTCAGCCTTGAACACATCCCAAATGCTGAGTCCCTGACATGGGTTCTTGTCTTCCGGAAGACAAGTCATCTCAATGTACCCTCTGGGAAAATTCAGGGCAGCCGACGGGGAGGTTTGCCACGTGTTGTGTAAGTGGCAGAACATGTCTGAGCAGCTGCAAGAGGAACCAAAACTTGAACTCGATTGTAGCGGAGATTGCAAACAAAGTAGTGACTGGTGTTGTGGTTTGAATACGAATCACAGAAATCAAGTGTTTAAGAGAAGTCTCTAGCCTTGACCATACAGATTTCCTTGGGCGCAAAACAAGATCTAAATTAAACAGGCAGTTAACCATTATTCCATTTGTGCATTGGGCTGATCTCTTTTACAGGCATGAAACAAGGTCTACCAGGGGGCCGGGGGGGGTGGAGGGGGGTGTGTACGTGAGGGCCAGCTGAGTTCACAAGTTTCGATGAGCTCCCTTTAAGCCTAGCCTGTGATACACAAGCCTGATAAAAACTGCATATGAAGCCTGTAACAGTAACAGCTTTTCCACTGTCTATTCTAGGCAAAAGCCTTACGGTCCCAAAATACTCCCAGGCCTATTTGTCGGGATGGGAGGAAGGGCAAGGAAATTAGCGCAAGGGAGGAGTAAAGGGCACGGGAGGAAGGGCACAGAGCCATGGCCGGGCTGTGCTCATGTTGTCCCACTAGATGACAGCACCAACATGTTCTTGTGCACCCGCGCTCACCAGCATCAAGCAAGCTGCTGCAGGCAGGACACCTGCTGCCTCCACTTCTTGACCCTGG
Organism: Astur gentilis; assembly: GCF_929443795.1. Taxonomy (NCBI): domain Eukaryota; kingdom Metazoa; phylum Chordata; class Aves; order Accipitriformes; family Accipitridae; genus Astur; species Astur gentilis. The sequence continues at coordinate 16,180,199 of NC_064900.1, read as the reverse complement.
AGACAGCTGATAGCGCAGCTGAACAAAGCACTTTGGGCCAAATCCTGCAGGACAGGGTTTTGTACAGGAGCTGCTAGGTAGCTCTGTGCTGTAAACTGCCTTCCCTGCCTAGAGGTGTGCGCTGGAAGCTGGCTAACAACTGCTGTGCTTAAATAAAGCATCCCTAAACTGTTGTTATCATTGTGTGGCCAGCCCATAAATTCCCCTTCTACTCCAGTGAGAACAAGCAGCCATCAGTTCCCTGAGCAGCAATGGGCTAGCTGCCCCTTGTGCATGGGTCCAGTTTTGTGTCCCCTCCTCCAGCCACGCTGTTCACCACCCAAGGTAGAGACTTTAGCTCAGGACCACCAAAAAGGGCCAGCTCTGGGTATAAAACAGGCAGAGCACAAAATTCCCATGTTTCATGCACACGAGTCCCCCCAGGGAATGTCTTCAGTGGCATGTTTTAGATAGGGCATCCATCCTGGCCTGCTCTGGGTTGTACCTGACTAAAGGCTGTCCCTGAAGCGGCAGTAGCCAGCTCGCCAAAGCTGCCAAGACCCATGGCCAAGATCCATGGCCTGACTTCCTGGCTGGGAGCCGCACCATTTGCAGACAAGTTTCTGCTTCCAAGACGCAACCGCCCCATGACACCATCCGCTTGCTCTTCACACACCTGCATGACACTTTGAGCTGGGAGAAGGTGCAGAGCGGCCAGGTCCCACGTGAGAGATATGAGCCAAGCGGGTCAGACCCAGGCAGCCGTGCTTGTTCCCAGGCTCAGCCCGCAGAGGGTCAGTGCCTGCAGTGCAGGGATAAGCCTCACTCGTCCCGCAGAGAAATATCGTCTGTATCATTTCTTTCATTCTACCTTCCTACAGCAGTTTTTTCAAAAGGATGCATCTTCTTTTCATACTTTGGAGAAGCAGAGCTTTTGCTTGCCTTCTGATCAATCTAGGCCTGTAAACCATTATTCTGTACTATTTCTTATTAGGGCTTCAGAAGCACGTGTCCTTCAAAACTTCAGGAGAGGGAGAGGACCAACAGTTCTTGCTGCTTAACATGTGTGTACATATGTTGAGTCAGTTGAGACAGCTGCTTTGGTGCCCGCCATTAGTGGTGCAGTTTTTCATCTCTAGATAAGATATCATGCCTGCATTTGCCTCAGATGCTGTCACAGATGTTCTTCTCTAGCACAGATGCTTTGAGAGAAAGGAGATTCACAGCTACTTCTTCTACAGTTGCCATCTTGAAATGCATCTCCTCACTTTTCGACATCCCCTCTAACCCTGGCACCATCTGTGGCTCTTCAGAGCTGCAGTTTGGTGGTTTCCCTAAAGCTGACCCAATTTTCCTGATGTTGTGTTCCCAACACCAACAGAGAGATCTACTGCAGGTAGCATTTGATATTCAGAGATGTACATATCCAGCCTCTTTTCCCTAGAATATACCCCAGGCAAGCCATCCCTGTGGTACAGGGATGCCAAGGAAGAGAGGTGGGATGGACAAGAATAAGCCTCATAAGAGACTGTACTTTGGCAGCAATAGCCAGGGAAATACTTGCTGTTCTCAGCAGCATGAGATTAGGCAGCTCATGTGTGGCCTGAATTTCTAGGCAGGGTGAAATGTCTGATAAAGAAAGAGGGTGGGCACCATTAATTTCCACCCCTTTGTCCTTATTAAACAGCCCTTCCTTTGGAAGACCTTGGATTCCCAGCAACTCCTCCAACACTCAGTATTTACTTTCCACTACAGGGCCTAAAAGGCTCCTACAAGTCACTTGCTGTGCAGACATGTTTCCTTCCTGTCAGTGCTTTTTAAAAAATGCATGCTACTCGGTTCCTCTTTTACAGTGGCTAGCTTTTGGATAAGCTTGTCTTTTTTCAAGTGGCTAAAAGAAAAATAGAGTCTATAGAAACTGTAAGCTCAGCAAAAGGGTGTTGGATGTTTTGCTGGTTAAATTTGGGGTTTGAGATACAGGCACTTCCCTGCAGTAGGAATCACATCCTCATTCTGCCATTCACTCCTACTGGCCCTGGCTACTGAAATCACATGGAAACCAACTAAAATTGAAGTTTTGGCTACTACAGTGACTGGTGTGCCTGCAGCACGCGGGCCTTGCAATCGCCCTTGTGTTATAGAGCCTGTTGGCTGTACAGCCGTTCCTACTGCCCAGTGTTGTACAGCCATTCTCGGAGACACAGCTCCCTCAGGTGGTGCATTTAACAGCTGTAAAACCTCCAGGAAAATAGAAATGGAATAAAACAGTGATGCCAGTGTAAACCGATACCTACAAGTACTCCCTTCTCAGATGAGAGCAGAAATCAGGACCCTGTCCCCAGCAGGAATATGAAGAGGAGCATCACAGTAGCATCTCAAGTCTGCAGACAGCCCTTGATCTCCCAGGTTTGCCGCCTGCCTAGTGCTCAGGGCAGAGAGAGCCACTGAGGGACAGGACACACAATCAGTATGAGAAGAGAGGGCAGGAGTAAGAGCAGAGCAGGACAAGCTCCCAGCCCCTGGGCCTCTGGCACAGGGCTCCTTTCCAGAACAGGGAGCTTGGTGAGCTTCTGCCCAGCAGGACCCTCCGATGGAACCTGCCAGCAAACACAGGGGGCTTGGGGCACCCAGCCAAATGGGGAAGGGGCTGAAGCAGGCTTTGGGAAGAGCCCATGATGGAAGCAAGTGAGGTGCACACATATTTTCTGGAAGAAAAGCTGGAGACCACGGCACCCTTACGTAGGAACTCGTTGGCAATCGAGCGCCCCTTTTGTTTCATACCCGCTCTTCATGGGAAAGCTCACCTTGCCTTTAACAGAGGAAGAGGGGTTTGTCTGACTCCGGCTGCTAACTGTAGTGGTCCCAGCAGGCATTACCTTTCAGCATGAAGCTCTTCAAGGGCTAATTGTCCTAATGCACTGGCCTTACCACCCGTCTCCATTTCACTGGTGTTCAGTCAGGGAGTGGTAAGCGTAGAAATGCAGTTTGGGGATGCCTGCAGAGACTTTTGTTTCAGAGCTGTTCCCCTCCAGTTGTCAGCAGTGCCTGCATCATGCACAGCTGTGCTTTCACCCCCCTGCCTTTGCACCATGCTCACTCACCTGCCCCATGCCACCCAGAAGGGCTGGAAATGAAAGCGGGTATTTGTGTGGGAGGCCAGGCAGCAACCCGAAATGCTTGCCTGCTGTTGTTAACACAGGCAGAGAAAGCGCATGGGAAATGCAACCAATGAGCACTACTATGCGGATAGCGTCTCTGTTGTGGGGTTATCTCTTCCTGTTATCTCAAAACCTACATTTCGGAGGCACTGAAGGCTGAAACTGTCTAACAGTATCACCCAAAACAAAGGCACGCGAGGCACCGGCACCATATTGAGGTCGGTGGTGCTGACGGCCAGGTGGGCAGAATTGAACGTCGCCTTAGTCATTTGTCTGCCCTAGTCTTTGCCCTCTCTTTCCCACAGCGTGTACCTCAGTTGAACCAGCAACTTACACCGGCGATGCACGTGCTGAGGGAGGGAGAGCAGGGCCTGCCGGCACCACAGGCTCTGGGGGATGGGGCTCACCGCAAGCCCAGCCAGACTCGGAAAAGCAGGAGTTGGTGTCAGCTGTGCACCTCCCATGGAAGAAGACAGCAAAGAGGTGTACTCCTCTTTGATCTTTTTGGAGCCAGAGATTATTCTGGATGGCACCAGCAAAGGCTGACAACAGCAAAGCAACCTGGAGCGGGGCTTCCCAGGGCAGGCATGACGAAGAGGAACTGTGTTCCAAAGCCACGGGGGCACCTTGGAAGTCCCCTCTCCTCCCTCTTGGTGGGCATGCTGCCCTTAGGCTGACATGTGCATAGGTGGAGTGCTGAGGTGTCGTTCAAAGAGGAAAAAAATACCCCTCACCCAGAGTGGGTGTCTTGTAGGAAAGGAAAGCTAGCATAGAAAGTAACACTTTCTATGAGAGAGTCACAGAAGGAGAGAACAAGGCAGCTGGTCCTGGGGTTAAAAAAGGAGGGGAAAGCAGGAGGCCCAGCAAGGCATGCAACACATGCTCCCTGCCCAAAGGGTAAATCGCAGTTCCGATGAGGCCTCTGCATGGAAAAAGAAGCCCCGTCCCAGGACTGCGAGCATGAGAAAGTCCCGTGACTCAAATCCCGCTTCCTGGTCATCCAGCTCATCTTCTCAAGCAGCCGTTTCTGTGCCAGCCCACCCCCCTCCACCTGCCCTGTTGTCCAGCATGCTACACACCTGGAGCCTGGCTTATTCCCATGGCCAGCTCAGCTGGCTCCTGCCCTCCTCCTCTGCCCCAAATCCCAGCTGGGAAGCCCTGGGCAGTAGCTAGCAGATGCCCATACGGATCCTGATGTGAGGTAGCTCCTCACGCACCTGCTCCTCTATCCCCACAACTCCCCTTTGCACCTTCCCAGTTCCAGCAGGAGGTCAAAGGGAGCAGCAGCCGTATCATGCTGCTCTGCCATGGGCTTTGGAAAAGCTTCTTCATCCAGGTCCCTGCTGTTCTTGGGGAGGGAGCAGCTCCCCCTTGCCAAGGACGAGAAATTCTAGTGAGCTAGCTGTAGGTTTTCATCCTCACCAGCTTGGGGTTGTTTGCCTTTGCCCTACCAGGAGAACACACAAAGGGTGAGAAATTTTGCTCAGTTTCTTACTTTCACTGCCTTCTTCCCCTCCAAAGGGGAGCTGGGAGGCAGTCAGGGTGTTGACTCCTTTCTGGTCTTTCAGGACAGACATGTCAGGGGTGGCTTCCTTCTTGGCAGGAGGTGCTTGGAGCCCAGCCATGGCCAATCAGCCCCAGCTGCACCGGGATAGCAACTTCACCCTCTGCCTGCAGAGCTGCAGCTCTCCCCCTCTCCGGCAGCAGAGCAGAGGGGAATTTCAGTTTGAGGTGAGCATCAGAGGCCCCTTGAGCAGCTGCTCTGGGAACCCTCTGCAAGGGTAAAGGCTAAAGTTGCACCCCTGAGGGAGGGAAGCGCTCCCACACCCTCTCCTGATCCGTGGCTCAAGGCAGCAGCCAGGCTACAAGGATGGGAAAAGGTTCTTTTGTAAACTTCCACCTGCAGGGAAGGAAGGAACACTTTGTTGGGAGAGAGGGTGAGGAGAAGGCTGGATTGGGCATCCCTCCTCTGAGATGAGGGTGGGAGAGGAGGCCACTTTATTGGCACAGGGCTTCTTATTGCGCTCTCCTTCAATTAACTCTTATCTTTCTTCCCACAGCATGAGATAAGATTGCCCAGCAGGGTTATTTCACAAGCTTCATAGCTACTAGAAACCAATCTTATCCAAAAGCCTGAAGCCAGACCTCTTACATTATTACTCGCAGCATATGAACAAGCCCCTTGGTCCCTCCGGGCCAAGGGTGACAATCAGCCAGTTCGGGGATCAGATGGTGACAGCCATGCCAGCCTGCTCACTGCATGCACGGCCGGCACCTGCAAGGAGCATTGGTGGAGCACCTTGCCCACCTAGCTGAGCTCTGCTCCTGGCTGTTGCCTGTAGCACACCCTGCGGAGGACAACAGTTTGAAAGACAAACCCAGCATTTCTTAAGCCTTTTGCAAGACTTCAGCATGGCTGAGGAGATGATGGCCTGTCTGTCAAAATGGAGAAGGGAGCTGATGGGCAACCAAACCAGCTGGGGTTTATCTCGACATCAGAGCCTGAAGATTTGTTGCAGAATAAGGACAAAATCAATGTCTTTTCCCCATAGCATCATTTTGGCAAGCATCCCAAGACAGACATTTGAACTAGCCGTGGTTTCCTACTTGACCTTTTAGAAGCTCAGAGTTTTATTTTAGAAATGAAATTATCTAGCTGGCTCCAGCACTGCCTTGCCAGAAGCAAGAGAGCCTCCCTCTGGACTGGCTAACACCCAGCTGAGGTACAAGCAGATCTTGTCTACTTTACTAGAAAGGCCAAGTTTGGGCAGCAAGTGCTGCTGATGTCACACAGATTAAGACTGGGATAGAAGATTTGTATCTTCTATACAACCAACCGTTGCTCTTTTGCATGCTTAGTCAGACTGCACAACTGGCGAGCGCTGCAAGACCACGGCATGACTACAGACCTGCTTTGATCACGGGGCTGCACTTTCCTCCCATTGCTTCAGTGCTGGCTCTGCAGCACATTACCAAGCAAAACCAAACCCTGCGAAGACCCAGGCAGCAGAAACCGCATCTTTCCAATCGGGGAGGACAAGGCAGCATTCTTACAGAGCACAGCTCAGCTTGTCAGCCCTTTCGTCTCATCCCCCATAAGAAGAATGGGGAAAACCACTTCATCTTGTGTGACTCACTGGTAGATGTGTCTACAAAAGAAGAACCAAGAACGGTTGCAGCAAGTATCACCAGAGCCGAGCACTTCCTGTTATTTCTTAGGTCTTGCTGTCAGCTCATTTTCCAGAACTGAAACATCCTCTACAGCATAAAACCCCAAGATTTGAATGCTCCATGACACATATTTAGAAAAATTGCTGACTTTTCAAGTAGGCACCAAGTGGAACACAGGACTGTACAAGTATGGTCCATTCCAGTGCATCAGGAATAAACAAGAGACATCATAAAAACAATGGTGACTATCAAAAAAAGGCATCAATCAAAAATAAGTATTGCGAGACTCCCATTGTTGCGGGGGTACTCCGCGCTTGTAGTATTTTCTTGTATGCCTGACAGAGGACTGTGTTTTGGTGCAAACCCACCCAAGAGGGCTGAATTCCGCTCTTTTTACTTAGCTTTGAGCCTCTTCGCGTGTAAAGAGAAACATCTAGCTGAAAAGAGTCTGGTAACCCAGAGGAGACCTCGGTGATTTGGCTGAGGCTGAGAGTGCTACTCTCAGCCCATGGTCACAGCAGCCAGGTGGAAGGCAGTATTAAAACACACACCTCCATGCTTCACTTATGCCCACTATTGTGGCTTCTGGCCTGCCCTGTACTCAGGGTGCCCGCTGACAGCTCGCTCCCCAGGAAGGGGATCCAAGGGCAGCTTTTGGGTGTGCTCAGCCCTCACATGCCCTAAGCTGAGGCAACAAAGGTTTCCATGGTTCACAGGGTGGTCTCGAGCCCAGTCTTGAGGGCAGGTTTGGACCCAGCTTGTAACCAACAGTAGAAAAGCTTCTTGCCTCCTGTTCCTATCCTGGGCATGACTTAGCTTCATGCTGCAGTTTCTTGCCAGAAGAGCAAGCACACCTCTGTGCTGGGCCAGAGTCACCCTGGCACCACCTCACGCGTGCACTGCTGCTCCCCTGCAAGGAGCAGTGGCAAGTGTCACCCCACCAGCACCAGCCCCAGGCAGAGGAGGGCCCAGGGCAGCAGCTGGTGGGAAGCCCAGGAGGGTGTCTCAGAGGCATGACAGAAGCTTACCAAGCCCCAGCCATGGGGAAGGAGCATCTCCAAAGCATTCCTGAAGCTCTGTTAAGCCTGAGGCACAGAGAGCGCTAATCAGTGGCAAGGGGGTCCCAGGAGGAGCCCGCCCTCCTCCTCAGGTCCCAGTAATCCTCCCTCTCTCCCAGGAAGGACCAGTGCTCCCATAACCACAGAGGAGTCCCAGCTCGGCTGCTTGCTCTGGAGAGGGCACCGATAAAGCTCCGGCCATGCAGGACCGGCAGGGCACGCTGCCACAGCAGGCAGGCAGGCACAACGGCCGTGCTCACCCACGCCGACCTGAGCCCACCAGCTCAGGTGGCGGCCGGTACCTCCCAGGGATCAGTGTGAAACCTTCTGCATCCATGTTTCCATGGCTGAGGGACCAAGATGTTTTTCTTGCCTCCTTTGTACCGAAGTGAGATCCAGATACTGAAGTACCAGCACAGGTGTGAACTAAGGTCCTCTCCACCCACTCTATCTTTATTCATTCACTATATAGCGATATAGCATATGTTACAAAATAAACCATGAAATATTTACCAAATGCAAGTTTAAATAGCGAAAGCCCTAAAACAAGCTGCAGAAAGGTAAGGTGAGAGCAAGTGACACTCCCAGGGCTGTGTCTGCTGTCAGAGTTCAAGCAGTGACTGAGCTTTGGAGGAGGCAGAGACCTCCTTCTCCCTGGCAAGTTACTTCCCTGCCCCTGTACCACAAGATAAAAATAGTCACATTTCTGAGGAGAAACAAAGGATGGCTGGCTTATCTCCCCTGGCACGTATAGGATAGTCAAGCCTGAAAGGGGTACTACACATTCTTCTGCCTAATGCAACAACATGCTAGCTGGACATCTCGTGCTCTGTGGCTCTCACAGCTCTCTCCTCCTCCACCTGCATTGCCTCTTACACCAGATGGGCCAGCGTACCCATTCAGACATTGCTCTAAAAAGGCCTGTCCTCTTTCAGCTCCTCAGCTGTCCCATAGAGGCAGTTATGAACATTTCCAAGGACCAGAGGAGCCAGCAGTGTTTGTCCAGCACATGGAGGGTGATGCAGGCGCAGTTATTGCAGTCCAACCTCTCCCTTTGGGAGGAAGATCTCTCAGCAGTTCTCTATCATCACCTGGTTATACATGAGGTGCTTACCAGCAAACCAAGGGACACAGTCCTTCGCCATCAGCGGGAGGCCCTACGATGGAAAGCCATGACAATTCAGACAATGCCACTAGTAATCAGCCTGCTTGGCAGTTTGCAACACCTGTTTCATGAGCCAATGGATACCAGACCTCTTCTACGACAAAATATCGTCTGGATAGCCAAACAGACCTATGCTGAGAATAAAGTTTCATTTTATTTGTCAGCAAGGAGTCACAGAAAACTGAGCTGAAACAGTCCTCAGAAAGGCCATGTAGCACGTTCCCCTGGCCCTCAGCAGAATGAGGATGCCTCAGAGATAGTTGCCTTATCTGCCCTTTGAAACCCCCAATGCTGGCCATCTTCTCCCAGAAATCTGTGTCAGTGCTTCGTTTGAAAAAAATAAAATAAAATAAAATAAAATAAAATCCTGACCTAAATCTCCCTTGCTGCAATTTAAACCTGTGGGATTTTGTTCTAAACACAGTAGAGAAAGTGAAAAGTTTACTCCTTTCCCACTTGTGTTTTTTCCACACAAATGCTTCAAGGCTCTCGCATCTCCTTTCAGTATTTTCTTCTCTGCATTAGATGACACCAATTCTTTCAACTTCAGACAAGCATTTAATTACATACAACTATTTTTTGATCCAGGAGGTCATGCATTTGATGCTGAAGCCAGACGGCTGTTCTAATGTGTGGCAGGAGAAAGGAAAGATACGTGACAAAACCCTGTAAGATCCTTAGGCCCATATTGTCTCACTAGAGCTTTAGCTTCTTCTTGATATAATCCATGCAAAAACCATGAAGACAACAAGGTGTGGTAAAAACAAGTGAACCACAGAAAGACACAACTTTCAAGGCTCAACGCTCCATACCCTGGCATGGAGGCACTTGAAGAAAAATGGCCACAGGAATGAATGCCCATCACCTTGAGTCTCCTCCACTGGGTCTCTTCATCTCCATTTGATGCTCTCTCTAATTTTCTGCAACGAAAGCTGCCATTTCATAGCTGAGCATTACGCAAGGCTGGGCGGGAGGGGTTCCTGACTATCGGAAAGTTTCTCTTTCCAGTGAATTGTGGAGCAGAGGGACCACCGTCCCTCCCAGGGCAGACGTTCAAGGTCTTTCTCTCGGGTGGTTTGGAGTCCGCTGCTGAGTGCGGGGCCTGGGCCGCGGGGGCAGCGCTTGCTGCTGCACCTGGGGCTGTGGCAGTGGCCGCTGCTGCACGCGCAGCTGCCTTGGGGTGGGATTGCACGGCGGCTGAGGGAGCTCCCGCACCACCATTTCACTGTCCACCTGGCGAGCCTGCATCATTCGCTCCTCGTCTGCAACGACAGAAGGATCCCACAATCAGGCACGTAGTAAGCAGAATTCAAACAGCCAGGGAAAAGTGCTTGGCCCAAGCAAGAAAAAGCCAAATATTGGTCTTACCTTGAAGATCACTGTCACTCTCAGGTGTTCCCGCTACTCCAGTGAACAACAAAAATCACCACCACCTGTGCATCCCAGACAAACCCAAAAGTTTTGGCTGCCTGCCCGAGGTCAAAGTACCTGGGGGTGTTTGGGGCAGCTCTGTCCTCTCTGGGTTGGAGGAACCGACTTTTCCGGGGAGGCCCCAGAGGTCACCGATGGACACCCCCACCCTAGGCTGCTCTGTCCTCTTTTGGAAATGGGCCACTGAAGGGAAAGTGAGATGTAACCCCAGGAAGCAATATCAAAGCATTCTGCCTTGCCACTATCCGTGCTGGGATTTCCAGGCGCCTGGAAGCCTGAGGTCCATTTTGCCAGTATTAATTTCTCCACATGTAAAAGAAGTAAATTCATAACAGCTGACTTGATCACTGACTTGTCATTCTGAAATGTCAGTCAGCTTAGTTTAGGGATTGAGGGATTTGCCTCTTGGGACACTGAAATGGCCTTAAGCACACACCAAACTATTTCAAAGAGGCAAGTCACCCTCTTATATTAGTTCTTATTTTCCCAGACTTCTCTTTTTCTTAATTCTTGCTGAATCCAGAACCAAGAATTGACAATATGCTCTCACTGCACAGTTGAGGGGATAATGTAACAAGAACAGCCATAATATAAAGTGACACTGAGATGGCTGGATATCGTCACAAGATATGGCAGGCCTTCTGAGATGACATCCCGTGGTTGCACCGTGGTGAGCTCTCCCAGCAAACGGGGAAAGCACTTGCCTATTCTTCATGGTCATAACTTGAGGGGAAGCAGGAGGGCCATGGTGAGTTACCCACGCTCAGGTGCGGTGAGGCTGCACTCCCCTCAGCCATGGGGCTGGTTATGCTCACCCTTGTTGTTAGCCTGACCACTAGCACCTTTGAGGTATCAGCTGAGGTTTCTTTCAGGCATTGCCCTCTTTATCTTAACAAAGATCGTTGTGGTGTACAAAGGAGCTTTTACTCCAGTATTGTAACTCGAGAACTGACTCAGACAGAGACTAGCTGTTAATTGAGACAACACAGGAAGCCTGATGCAGTGTGTGGGGGCAAGACTCAGAAACAAGCCTTTAAACAAGCCCTGCCAGGGCGACCTCCCTCCTGCTTTAGCCTCTCCTTCCATATGGGCCAGATAACTCTTCCTGAGTGGCAGTTCGGTATACTCCGTCCACGCAAAATAGCAGCAATGTCCAGGTTGTAATTCAAGGCAACCTCTCTGTCAAGACTGAGAGCCCACTCTCAGAGAAAACTGGCAGAGTATTTCCTATGGTCTTAAAGAGGCATGAATTTTGGACAACAGATTAAATCTCTTCCCACTCTGAAAACCTCCACTCTTTAAAGTGCCTCAAGTTGGACCGCTGGTGTTGATAGGCCTCCAAGGACATTGTTTTGTAGAGAGGACAAGTTCTGTGGTGAGGTGTCTGAGGAAACTCACAGGAAAGCTGAGCCCTTCTTGCCCTTTCTTGCTACCTACATTTCCAAATGTGACTAATGATTTCAAGGATCCTAATCTTACAGCATATAAATTTAATGAAAAAAAATCTGCTGATGTGATATCTAATTGTGTACTTTAGCCCCACAGATGCTCATGACTGGTGGCCTTGGCAGAACTTTAGAGGAGCAATTCTTTCCCCGTGAATAAACAAATGGGCTCAAGAACAAGAAGTCTTTTGTTCAAAGCATATATCAGAAGCTTAGGCTGGCAATGCCAGCTGACGTGCCGGGATTCACCATATTCAAAAAACAGGTTATTACACATGCCAAGGCAGAGAGCATGCTCCTGCCCACAGGGCTGATGTAATCAATAGCAACATAAAGCTCCTTAAACACTTACCATCATCTTCAAGCCTTTCTGCTTTCTTTTTCCTGATACAATAAATAAGCAAAATCATGAAGATGACAAAGAAGATTGCACCTCCTGCTATGCTTAAGATGAGATAAACATCCAGATGACCTAGTTAAGGGAATGAAAGAGGATGTTAGAGGAAAAGAAATAACTCCCACTCGCCTACCTAGAATTCCATATTTTATTCCATTGACTGTAAACACAGCCCCAGTGAGAGAGCCCAGAAAGTTGCTGGTCCTCATTGTGGAGAATTTTGATTGATCCCTGATGGATTCAAGTTCTGCAGAAAATTGAAACCAGAGCACTCATGTGTGCCAGCTCACCTTATTTAAATTACCACAAATGCCCTGTTCCTGCTAGCAATAGACCCTTTTAAGGACGAGCATCCAGGCAGTGCCCAGCATTGAACAAAAATAAACTTTTTTAGGTACTTCCTACCGAGCTGAAAACACTGAAATTAGCTTGCTTCATACAATTTTGGTACTTCCTGTTCAATTTTTGGCTGTACGCCAATTAAAGAAAAAAAATAGTGAAAAGGAAAAGAACATAACCAAACATCCCAGAGCCTCAGAATGAGAGTTCAGTTTGTCCAGTGAGCAAAACTTTATATGAGCATTCCTTATTTTGGCCAGATAAGCTTTGCTGGACACTAGCTTTCCTTCGTCACTTCCTGCTTGGGCTGTCCTCCTGGCATTCGGTGTTCATGCTCGAGCACAGGTGCCATGGAGCTGAACCCAGCAGAAGTGCACGTTCCTTGGCTCCTTGGGGACAAAGCTCCAAAGGAGATGACACTGGTGGTGCCACCATTAACATTCACTGGCCATGCCTATGGAGGGCAAAGAGTGATGACACCAAAGCCAAGATGTCTACAGTATAAAGGCCACCATCAGCCTGGGCTACCCCAGTGGAAAAAAAAAAAAGGTGAGTACCTTCAGTGTTGTGGTTCTTCTCACCCATTTTAGCTGCCAGTGTTACACCAAGGCACATTTTGCCCTTTCTGTATCTGTTTCTCCCAGCTAACTATAAGGTGAGCCCAGGCAGATTCACACACAGTTACGTTTATATAAAAAGTTAGCTGAGCTGAAGCCCGTCTGAAGCATGCCTTGCCTGCTAACGTTCAAAATTCAGGCTGCTAGGCCTGGAATGCAGGACCAGATGCTCATGGAGGGCAGCAGGTTGGAAGGAGGTTTGACTGCAAGCTGAGGGATTTTTTTTATCTACTATGGAGCTGGTAGAGTCTTGCCACCACACAAAAAGTTCTGAGGCATTTTTCGGTTTTGAGCAGGAAGGGCAGTGCTGCATGGTTTTAGTGGGTTTTTGGTGTCTGAGAAATGCTAGATTTGTAGCTTAAAGACCAGTGTGGCAAACATTTCACTTCTCACTTAATGATCTGAGAAAAAACAAACTCTCCCACCCAGTTCAGCCTGTGAAAGAAGAGCACTTCTCAAGGGTGAGAAGAAGGAAAATCAAAGTATCGAGCTGATGGGCAATGCCTGCCTATACCAGCAATGCAGGCAGGCCCATGCTTGCCCGGGTCATTTCCCAGGATGGCTATCTTCAGCCAGCATTTCCTCATTAAGACAAAGTGTTTGAGCTAGTTTGCCTGGCCTTAAATGGACTTAATCCAGCAGCATGTTTTTACACCTGGCTCTAAAGTCCATGCCCCATCCCATGCCCCAGCCCCTTCCCAATGCTAGCACCAATGGGGCTGTGCAGCCCATCAGGTCAGGCACTCATGCAGCAGAAAACCACCCTTTTTCAGCTATTTTAGGCATCAGGGGGATCCTTCAGGAGGCATGGGACGTGTGGGAGAGCAGGGCCCACCCCACTCCTTGGCTCATTGCCCTTCAGCCAGCCACAGCAGACCTTGGATCGCTTCAGTAACGCCTCTGTACCTTAAGGCTTGTTCCCTCCCTTCTAACACTGTGGGCTAGCCTTGGACTTTTCCTTAAATTCACTATGGCATAAAGAGCTGGAAATTGGAAATACTGAGCCAGCTCTCATGAGCTCCCCACTCTCCACTAGCTCTAGCAGGAATCCAGAGCAAGCACGTGCTTTAAGTGAAGTGCTGGCAGTTAGGTGGGATGAACCCAAGCCCAGCAACTTCAAGGACTTTTCCCCAGTACTGCACTGGAAATCTGAACTTTGAACTTAACACCACATCTAGTGTCACACCAGTATGAACTGTCCCTTGGTTCTGCCTTAAATTTCAAAACTTTTACAGGGAGAGCAATGACTTCTTTTGCCCATCTAATCATTTTCAGCATGACTCTGCCCATTTAAAATGCAATTCCTTCAGTTCTTTTGCTGTGCTTGTGGTTTAGAAAGAAGATGCTTCAGGTGAGCAAGAAAATCCATGGTACTTTTGAGCCATGCTCATCTGAGCCACACAGACCCAAAGCTCAGCGAAATTCTCCATATCCTCCCTCCTGATTTCTAGGCCAAGCTGGAGAGTCCAAGCAGCTTATTTTTCCCCTTGTGAGAGCACTCATCCACATCCACAGGTAGCAGGCTACCACTACCTTCACAGGTATGATCATGGAGAGGAGAAAAATAATGTGCAACTGATTTCCCCACCACAAGGATGTAAATCAAGAGCAAATCCCTTGAAATCAATGCGATGGCTTCATATACATAGGAAAGATCCCATGCCGCTATTTTCCAAATAGTGGCTGTTAATTTACGTCTTGGTAGCTTGGGTAGTTTTTGACTGTCTTACTGAAGTCAACTCTTTGGCTTTGGACTGCGTGACTGATTGACTGAAGTCAACTTTGGGGAAGTACAATTAGTTTTAAAGGAATAAAGGAGGATAAAAATGAGGGGGAAAGTGCTTTCTGCCTTTTGCAGACTGCTGTGTGCAATTAAAGCACTTTCAGGCCCAGCCCCCCACTTTCTCCTTTACTTCATTGGTCTACCACAGCGACAGTTGACACCACTTGTGTCTATCAGGATATCTTGACAACTTTTGGAAGAAGAGTCAGCAGTGATGGAGGGGAGGGAGAAAATGACAGGATGAGCAAAAATATCTCTCTCGTTCATTCACCTTTCAGCCAACCTAATCTCGCTGGCAGCATGCAGCATCCCCCAGGAGACCAAACCCCCAGTGGAAGCAGCATTGCAGTGTGCCCTGCCACCCACAAGGCTCTTGACTCCAGAAAAACTTCTCCCCCTCTTCCAGAGACCCCCAGGCCTCACTGAGCATGGGGGAAAACACTGCTGGCCACAGGAGAAGAGGAAGAACATGGCCCATCTCACATCCCACTCCCCTCAGCTTGGCCTCCCTACTGTTAGAGCAGGAATGCTATAAGGGTAGCAGTGGGGCAGGCAGCAGCAGGGTGCAGAGGGTGGAGATGCGACAAGACTGGGGAATGCCAAGCAGAAAGCGTGACTTGCGTCCCAGGTGCCACAGCAGCATTGGCTCCCAATAACTGCGGCAGTTGTAGACTTGCAATACTGGGTACCAGGAACCAATGATGCTCCTGGTACCTGGACCAGTCCTGCAGATATGTGCAACTGTGTCAGGCTTTGTGGGTCCGCCCTAGCAGATTCTGGAAAAAATGGATTTTTTTACCTGAGCACGTAATTACTTTTTCAGCCATTTTTTTGCTGACTTGATTCTGAACAACACATCTGAACGTCCCAGAATAGCGTGTGTGCAGTTCCAACTTTGTTGCATTCTTTTGGATTTTTTTGCTTTTATCTTGAGTCAGTTCTAGTATAAATGTTTCATCTTTAGTCTTCTGCTTCACTTCACACTTGACAGATATGGTTTTGTTCATGCATTCAGCACTGAGGATTGGCTGAGGGACAGGCTCTGAAAAAGACGAGAAGGGACAGGCACATCTGAGATGGTTTCTCTTTTTTAAAAACTCCATGATTAAGCAGAACAAAGAATTAGCCCCCAATAAGCAGTAAGGGAGTAACACCAGCTAATGAGACCAGAGAAGAACAAAGAGTAAATTAGACCTCTACTGCAGAAGTAACATGGTAATAATAAAGAAAACGCAGTATATTAGCCTACGTATTTGGCCTAGCAAAGCAGAGCTGCATCACCATGGCTGGACTACTTTCAGGCTCAGCCTGGCTTACAGCCAGCCAGCCAGCCAGGCAAAGGGAGGAAGTTGTGTTTTCAGGGGGAGGCAGCGGATGGGAGGGACTCGGAGCCACAGCCCCCTCCAACTCTGGCCCCAAAGTTCTAGTGCAAATGAAGTCGGCTCTGCTCTGCATGTGGCCGTCAGGAGAGATTTCCTCTAAGACAGGGCAAACAGGTACTTACGATGCTTTATGTACTACCAACAGCACTCAGCTAGCATGACAGCCACAGCATGAAAACCCATCAAAACAGAATAGAAAACACAAACCAGACACCTCTTAGCTCTCAATGAGGTTATGACAGAGAGAACTGATTTGCCTCTTTTTATGTTCTGCACACAGCTAGCTACCTTTCGGTTCCAGATTCCCTATCACTGGTGGCACTGAAAGAGCCAGAAAAGCCTGCTAGGCTTTGCTCAACTAGGGGCAACTGGCAGGGACATCAAATGGAAAAAATTTAATTTCTACCTTTTAGACCAGGTAAACAAAAACATGCCAGGGCCACCTCTAATTATAGGCAGTGTAAGTTATAAAGATCATAAATTTTAAAGCCAATAAGGGCTGCTCATAGCAAATGCAGTCTAGGTCCCCACTGTAACATCTGCAACCACCCTTTCCTCATTAAGCCCACTCCTCTTCTGCAAGCTGTAACCTATCATTCAGGGGAACATCCCAGCATGAAACACTAGAGTCCAGGTTTCGGTGATGGAGTTGTGTGATGATATCATCTAAACTATTATTTTTTTGGAACAACTGTTTGTCTAGCCCTAGTAACAAAGTATAATCTGGCTGACAAATGACTCTAGTACCTGACAGTTACTAAAGGACTTTACTTCCAAAACCACATATCAGAGGTAAGGCAACCTCTCTGCTGCACAGTAGATGAAATGATGCAACACATAGCTAGGCTGGAGCCTTAACCTGAAACTGAACCCAGGACGCCCCAATGACAGCTCAGTGGCTTAAAGCATGAGTAAATAGCATCAGGCCCTCATGACTTCCTGAATCTGTAGACAGTTTGCAGTAATAATTCCCGAAGTAGTGAGACACCCTCACTGCTCAGCAGCCCGTTAGTCACAGGGTCTCCCACTGCACAGAAACCCTGCTAAAACTATTCCAGCTGTAATTGCTGCTTTATCAAGGCTTTGTTTCTGTAGTGCCAGGTGGTGCCCACAGACTCAAAAGGTTGGCAGAGGGGTGCAGGCTGGCTGAAGAAGGACAGAGCAAAATCGTCACTGAATCGTAGAATCGTTTAGGTTGGAAAAGACCTTTAAGATCATCAAGTCCAACCGTCAACCCAACACCATGCCCACTAAACCATTTACTGAAGCGCCTCGTCTACATGTTTTTTGACCACCTCCAGGATAGTGACAACACCACTTCCCCGGGCAGCCTGTTCCAATGCCTGACAACCCTTTCAGGAAAGAAATTTTTCGTAATACCCAGTCTAAACCTCCCCTGCCGCAACTTGAGGCCATTTTCCCTCATCCTATCTCCAGCCACCTGACAGAAGAGACCAGCACCCTCCTCACTACCACCCCCTTCAGGTAGTTGTAGAGAGCGATAAGGTCTCCCCTCAGCCTCCTTTCCTCCAGACTAAACAGCCCCAGTTCCCTCAGCTGCTCCTCATAAGACTTGTGCTCCAGGCCCCTCACCAACTTGGTTGCCCTCCTCCAGACACGCTCCAGCACCTCCATGTCTTTCCTGTAGTGAGGGGCCCAAAACTGAACACAGGACTCGAGGTGCGGCCTCACCAGTGCTGAGTACAGGGGAAAAACCCTTGCTGGGAAAAAAACCCACCATGCTGCCCTGCAGCTTAGGGGTTGTGGCAGCAGCCGTAAAAGAGCAGAATAGCCATCCCCATCTTCCCTATTCATCCCAAAACTTTGGGCTGCTACCATTCTGATCTCTCAGGACAAGATACAGCACAGGAATGGAGGCCGTCTTCATGCTTTGAATTCATGCAGCTGAAATCCCTAGGCGTGTGCTTAAGTGTGCTTTGAGCAGCACAATCTTCATATTTGTTGTGTTACGCTATGCAGGAGTCTTCTTCCCCTGCAAATTCAACTCCTACTGCGGTGTATCTCAGGGGAGATGACTGCTGGCTATTTTTCATGTTAGAGCAAAAATGGAGTGGGACCGCGTTGCCTAAATACAGGCATTTAGTGCCACCTGGGCTCTCCTCAGGAGGTTGGCAGATGCAACACAAGGTGCTCACTTTGCTGGAGCAGTAACTAGAGACCAAAAGTCATAACTCAGTGTCCATAAAATAGCACCAGAAGTGCAGAAGTGCACAGTGGATCAGCCACAGGTGCACCTCACGTGGGTTGCTGCGCTCCCACGAGAGGTTTCTGGAAGCAGGGTTCCGCTGGGAGCACAGCCCTGCTCGCCCGGTGCTGTCCCGGCTCAGGGCCCGAGGGGTCCCGGCACCACGTGCGGTGCTGCAGTACAGCCATCCGCGCTCACCCTGCCGCCAACATGGACGTGCCCACAGCTGCTTGCCTGGGCACGTGTAGAAACCTGGTGGCTGACAAGACAGGGGAGCCAGAAAGAAGCAGGGGACCAGAGGGCATTAATAGGAGCAAGAGAAGGGAGGAGAGCGGCAGACGGCTGTCAGCGGCGAGAGGAAAGACATTCATCTCACAGAAGTCCCCCCAAAACAGAAAGGGGGGCAATGAGTAGAAAAGGTTGTAGGAGAGAGCAGGAGGTATTCCCAGCTATGCTGGGAATGGTATGGGAAGAGCAAAAACTCACCCTGAACGACCAAATTCATTACTTCTTCTGCCTTCAATTTTCCATCCTGCTGATAAACAGTCACCGTGTAATTTCCACTGTCCTCTTTCATCACCTGCTCTATTTGCAGAGTCCCATTTAGGAATATCTTACATCTGCACTGGTACTTGTTCACATAGTACCTCACTTTCTTATCTTTTATCTGAAGCAACTTTTTGCTGTCTTTCATCCATCTTACTTCGTATAGGCTCCCAGCAGCAGTGATGTTGAGAAAAGCTGACTCATTCACGGCCCTGTAAATCCCGTTGGCGTTGGACCCTGTAAAGGGAAGCACAACCAGCCCATCAGTGTGTGTCCAGCATCCCCTGCTGCCACACTTGGCAGCCACAGTGGTGACCCAAAAGGTTGTCACTTGCTACCCCCCCACCCCCGCCGAGTTGCCTAAATCTCTCTGCATTACTGATGCTGTCTTCTTCCCCTGCTCCAAAGTGTCTCTTGATCATTCATTAAATAAGTATCAACACCCAATTTAATTCTGAGAGGTAAGGAAGCTAAGAGTCCAGCTTTCAAAAGCTGGCTTCATACTCTGGCTGACTTGTTTGGAGTGATTTTGGATGCCGAGGTTCATGGCTGCCCATGAATTTAACCTTTCCTGAAAATAAGGTCCCTTCAGTATGTTTTGCACACAGCACAGGCTGGTACTTAGAGCACCCATCATTGCCAACATAACTACAGACAGCAAGAACGCTACTACCGGTGGCCCTGGACAGTACAATCAGTTCAGCAATAATAGTGATGGCAATAATAATAACGATAATAATAATAGCGGCCCATGCTAAGCAGTGAGTGAGTGTAAGCCACTGAACTGGAGGCAGACCCAGTGCTGGCACCTTGCATTGGCCCCTCCTTGCCCATCCCGGGCACCCTGCCCCCTTGGAATATATCCACTTGATTTTTCCTAGCACAAGATCATGGTGGGGCAAGTAAGGCAGGGAGAAACAAAGAGCTAACCACATCCTGTGAACCGATCGGGCACTGGAGACATTAGGAGATAAGCAAAGGCCAAAAAAATCTTTTCTCTTTGTAGGTCTCATTTGATGACAGGTCCCCTCTCCAGAACAGGTAAGAGTAGGTGCTTCCCAAAGGACTGGGCAGTACTTAGCATGTGGCTGCTGAAGGGGATATTCAGGAAAGCCAAGGCTGCTAAACATCAATCACGTTACTACCAGTGGCGATGATGTCCTCCTTGGGCTGTGCCTGGGTGGCCTGCCCTCTCCCCTCCAGGCTGCTTCAGAGCCTTTGCGGGGCCCATCTCCAGCGAACCAGGACTTCAGAGTGCAAAGTTTGTCAGGAGGTCACTTCAAGTAAGGTACTATCTCCACCCCTGTAGTGGGTGGAAAATTTGCAGGAGGAGATAGAAAAGTGCTCACAAGTGTCAGGTGGGATGAGCTCACTGATAACCAAATGTGCACTCAGAGCCACAGCTTATTTCATTTGCCATTTTCTTACGTTCACTCCTCTTCAATTTACAGGATAAAGCCAATCAGCAGGAGGGGATTTCTCTTCACATCACCAGATAGAGCTGATTCTGCTCTAATTTTATACATTTTAAGCACTTTTTCCCCACAGAGAGAAAAAACTATGTTTATGCATATTTTTATTACAGTCCTTCGTTCCTGGTGTCTAGGGCAATGATAAACTATATCACAGAGGGGAAACTGAAATCTAGTTGCTATTTCATGAAACAATATTAGAGATAATCAAATAACTAAAATTGTGTGCCTCTGCAACAAGAAAATTAATACAGAAGTGCTTCCGGCAATTCACCCCCAGTCTAAGGAGAGACTGTTATTTCACTATTGCATTTCTTACAAGGTATTTGATGTATCTAATGAAATATTCTGAAATCGAGCTATCAATCAAACAGTCTTGGAAGCAGCTAGCCTCCACACAGGTGACACTACAGATTATACCCAAATATTTAAATTCCGATACTTGTTTCTGCTCAGTCGTGCACAGGTATTTAGAGCTACTAATAAGATTTCTTTGCATAACAGATACCATCATTTATTTTTTTCTCTCTGGAAGTAAGGAAATAAAAAAAAACAACCTAAAGTTTTCAAGGATAATCCAATGCCATCTCTATGAACAGACCACCTAGACACATCCCTGGATGTTTATCTGATCTCTATAGTATTGCTAATCAAAAGCCGAGTATCCCATACATATGATAGTAAAAATTGCTCAGCTAATGAAACAGCATTTCTCCTAATGCCAACTGATAGATGCTCCAAGGGACAGAAAGATCTGAACTGGCAGCATAGAGCTCACTTGCAGTCACAAGAAAGAGTTACATGGAAAAACTCCCATAGTAACTTTAGAGAAGTAAGGAAGTCTTTGAAACAAGTTTTCCATTCAAGGGAATAATCTTCATTTCTGCTAGGGAAAACATTTTATAGATCACATACAAAAAAAAATAATTCCTTATCTATCTATTTTATTTTTTTTTTAGGAAAAGAAAATCATTAAACAGCCATACATACAATCTGTAGTGGGATGAACAGAGAGAAAAAAAATGTATGCATGATTGTATTGTCTCCATCTCTTATAACCGTCTCTAATCTATGAGTTAACACCTTAATTAAGATTTTAGATTAATATTTTTAAAAATAATGAGAGCAATAATATGCAAAATATAAAAGATGTATGTATTTGCTTGCTGTTTTCACATCTTAGACTTCTTCAACTCCACTGAAGACACTGAAATACATCACTCTTTCTGTTAATATTTATGGAAGAATATAATTTGCACTTTCAAAAGGTTTCCTCATCTTTGATAAGAAAAGGAAATTACATGCAGTAATGCACTGTGAACTGGATCTCTAATGTAGTACAAGCTACCTTGAGGGCAGAGAGAAAACTGCATGCTGACATTTCTCATTATACATGTGTCAGATTAAGGCTCATTAACTTAAAACCAAATCTGTTTACAGTTTATTATTGTAACTAGAATAGGAAACTATTCTATAGGTCCTGCCCTCTCCCCAGCGGAAAATTAAATCAAATAATAACAGCAATAACCTAAAGGTCTTCCCTCATTGAGAAAAGAGAACTACTTTCTTATCAATACCATCCCACCAAGTTGTAAATGGTTTAAAATGCAATTTTAACAATGCTAGCCCGAAAAAGCAAAAAAGGGTAAGAAAAACTCACATTTTACACTGGGAAATAAAAGCAGCAAGCACTTGACTAGGAAAATCCTCCTAAAGTTCATTTTCAGGGTCAAAAAAAAATCCAGTGTTGCCTTGTCTAATGATAGCTCCTGGCAGGTAAAAGGATTTTCAGCTGTGAGCAAGCAGTTGTGGGACGTGTCGGTACAGCCCTCATGCCCTTCTCCCCTCCTCCAGCTCTCACCCTACCACTTCTCATTTCTAGCATAAGCACAAAAACCATGGGCAGAAATATCTCTCGATGGGATGTTTCATCAGGATAGGGACAATGTGCAGTGATAAGGAAAATGCACACTAAAATGCAGGAATGCCCCTGAGGTCTGTCTACACAGCTGGAGCTCTCGTCCTCTTCAATGTTCACCTGAAGAGTTCAACTCCAGCATCCACACGCCACCATCCTAGTGGGATGGATGCAGTTTTTGAGGTGGGGGGCTGATGAGAATCCTTCTTCTCCCCCATAGCCTAGGCAGCAGCGAGGGGACAGCAAGCCTGGGACCCGCAGTGAGGAGCAGGTAGCCGATGGCTTGTTGGGCAACGTGTAGAAAGGAGACACACTTCCCTTGGAAACTGTCACGATCAGCTTCACATCAATGTCTGATCTATGAGGGGCTGCCATTTGAGCAAGCCGTGAAAGAGGGATGAGCGTGGAAGGGGATGAAAACACTGCCTTGGGTCTAGCCAGAAACCAGCCCTGAAGCTGGTTGGCATGAGGAAGATGGTGAGGAAAGAAGCTGGGAGGAGGCTTGGGAGTTGGGTCCAAAACCACATGAGAAGCTAATAAAATCTTTATTCCTGTTTCCAGTATGAAACAGATGGGGTGGTGAGGATTTTGAATTGTACCATCCCCAACACAATCCCTCTGCTACAGCAGCCACTGAAATCTTCCAGCTTTTTATCACAGATGTAGACCCAAAAAGAAGACAGAAGAAAAGTTATGGCACAGGAGATGTACAATATCAGATAAATCTTTCTCATTCATTTATGTGATTCTCCTTCCTTGAAGTTATAGAAAGATCTTGTAAGACACCACCCCTTCTCCGGCCTCATCATCTGTTAGCTGGTACTAAAGCTGGTAAAAACTACCCCTTTCTGCACAAAAAGAGAAAAAGTTACCTGAGGTAAAATACACTAAGGTCACAGTATTGCTGCCTCTGCACATCATGGGAAAACCTAGCTTTTCTTCCTTCTTTTTGTTACTGTTTCCTTACAAAGAACACACAAGGGAGGCACATGCAGAAGGAGAGAGGAAGCAACAGCAGCAAGATGATGTTTCTGTGCCTGACCTCTACCTTCTGTGGAGAAAAACAAGCCAAGGGCAGGGGCTGCCATGCCCAGGCATCTCCCCAGCTAAGCAGACTGTGCCAGCAGCGCCAGACCTGGGGTGCTGTGGGGACCTCTCTCCCCAGTCACACTGGCAGGGGCACGCAAGGTCTGCATGCTTGGACACATCTGTTTCCAGCCTGAGTGCCTAGAGGGCTTTGGGCAAACGCAGCAACCCCAATCTCTCCCGCCCTTTTTTTTTTTTTTTTTTCTCTCTCTGTCCTTAAAGCAGAGCAGAGAGAGGCCCCAGGCATGCTGAAACCGCTGCTCAACCTTGTCTCACTTCTTCCTCAAGGCAACACCCCTCAAAGCCACCACCTGCTTCCAGCATACCTCTGCACTTTGTTGGCACACTCAGACTGCAAATGCACTGGGGCAGGGACCGTCATTCCGCTCTGGGCACATACAGAGCCTGCTCGGTGCCGTCCTGCTAGCTGGACACTGCCTGCTGCGGAGCTGCAGGCAGAAACTGGGATTGGTGCAAATTAAATACAAATGAAAAGATGCCTCTGTGTGTGAAGGTGAGAGAGAGAAGAGAGGTAAAGCTCCACAGCAGCAGAACAAGGCTTAAAAGGATGCCCTGTATTCATAATGAAGGCCACTACTTCCAGTTAATCAAGTTTGTCATGCCCAGATGCCCACGCTTTTGTAAAATCACAGCTGAAATGACTCAGACTGGAAGCCCTTATGCTGCAGCAGACCAGTTCTAGCACATCAAATGTGGCATCCTTTTTCCTGTTAGAGCAACAGGTAGACAGGAGCAAGAAACCACTCCTAAAGGATATAACAGGTCTGTTCAAAAAGGAGTTTGCTGTGAGCAGTGAAGAGGCACTCAAGAGAGGTGGTGAGGGCTCAATAGCTGATGTCCCCTGTCCACTGTGCATCACAGAAGTGACACCAGGCCTTGCTATTTCTGAGTACTTGGGTCACGTGCACAAAATCAAATTGCTTAGAGATTTTGTATAACAAAAGCACAGCTGAGCCAGCAAAGGGGCACACCACTCACCTGCAGCAAGGAATGCCCATGAGATCCTGGCATGTGCATGGCCCATCCCACCAAGTGGCCCCTTTTCCGACCAGTGTCAGAAACCTCCTGCAGCATCGGACCCAGCTGGACAAAGAGAAGGCAGCCCGTGTCTCTAACCTCAGCCTTCCTGCCATATAAGAAGTGGGGAAACGGCAATATCCTTGCGGCTTTACCCTCCCTCTCTTGAGGAGCAAGGCAATGTTGTGCTGCAGTCATGACTGGGCTTTAACCCCCATTTTAGAAGGAAGGAATTTTCTGGATGTAACTGGGAGGGAAGCAATGGAAGTCCCTGCACTGATGTCTCTGTTTCCCCCCAAGGGAAGGCATTAAGGAGAGGGTGTCTGAAGGCAAATGGGTATCTCTGGAAAGCACAGCAGCTTTGGGCTACTGTCACAAAGGAGCTCCGGAGGCCAGCATGTACCTTCGGCAATGTGGTGTGGGATGCATGTCCTGAAAACAGCTGCAGCAGGGAGCGCTGGCAGAGCAGCCCCCCGCACCAACCGGCGGTGCCCCCCAAGGAGCAGGACAGCCACAGCAAGAGCTATTGCTCTCAGCTGTGTGCCGCCACAGCCCAAACGCCGACCCCAGCTGTGGTGCCTAGGACGAGGCGAGGACTGCCAGGCCTGCAGATAACCATGCCCTCACGCTCTTCTGGTTGCTGCAGACACCCTCTCTCCCACCCATCACACAGGAAGTAACACTGCTGGGCTAAACACAAGCCAGCTAGAAAACCAGCGGACAGACAGAAAAAGAGATGTCTCCCAGTACGGTGATGCTGGACCTGTCTTGTCAGCCCATAGCTAAGGATGCTTGGCCTCCGTTTAGCCCACTGCATTGCTAGACATCTCCATCTTCTGACACAGAGTAGAGCAGAGGACAGAGCGCAGCCATGACAATGGAATGTTTCTTTGCAGCCACTGCTATCTCTGTGGTATTGTTTCCACTGCAAAAGCCGCAAAGCGCTGTAGTCATATACGTTTGCTTTTGTTGCTTGTTCTCTCTTTTAGTCTTCTGCTCTTTGTAATACACTAAGCAGTTTCCTCACAGGGAATGTAAGTGTCATGCTTACATTTCCATGTAAAGGTGACAGACTCCCACACATCTGAAGGCAACATCTCAAGAGACAATATGTAGCTGTTCCCAGCTCTAAGTCTTCAACTTAGTGATGAGCCAATAAACATTCATGCCTGAGGCTTATTAAAAAAAAAAAAAAAAAAAAAAAGAGAGAGAGAGAGAACGTTATTAGAACTACTAGAAAAGGAAGAGTACAAATACACTTAGCATGTTGATCTCAGGAAAGTCAGTGTGCAATAAGCCAGTGTGGATTTGTAGCCCATCCGCTAATTTGCACCATCTCCTTTGGTATGAAGCTTAGGTTGTATTAAATAGCATTTGCAGGGGGTACTTCTCCCTGAAAGAAGAGTCAGACACCCTGCACTCACCACAACCCAAGACCCTTTCACCATGAAAGATGACAAGAGTATTGCAAATTCATACCTCTAAATTTCTCAGAAAGATAGGCCTTTGGTGAGGCAGAGTTTGTGAGGAGAAGAACAAATGTGATCTTGCTTGGAACACCAGATGGGCAATATCATGTGGAGGGGAAGTTTTGAATAAGGCTAACCTTATTCTTGGGAGGTCTCCTGGGTTTGCACCCCAGCCTGCAAGACGAGCAGCTGGGCTCCATCTGGGTTGCCCTCAATGGTAGGTGAGGGTTCCACGATGGCACGTTCCCTTCCCCTTTACTACAGCTTTTTTGCAGGACAGGGGGAATTGTGGCCAGTGGCTGGAGTGGGGAAGAAGCAAAGTCAGCCCTGGCAGGGGGAGTTGCCTCTACACTGTGAATGCCAAAGAACTGCCGGCTTCCACATACGGTTTCAGCCACTTGGTTGATGAAGGCCACATACCACATCCGCTTCACTTCTGCCTTACACAGAGTGAAGGGAAGGAATCCAGCTTGAATGAAGCAGCGTAAATATGAAAATCATGAACTCAAAATAAAGCTTTGACCAAGGGTTTGGTGAGGATGCTGACTCAGTGGTTTGGAGCCTGTTACATGCAAACTGAGAGCACTGCTTTGCCTGTACATGGTGGAAATATTCCAAAAATAGTGACACACCCTGTCAGCATTAAAACAGCTGTCTGCAGAAACTTTTTTATCCTTCTTTAAAAAAAGGTAAATGGAAGTTTTCAAACTGTGACTCATGCATGTAGTCCTCAGCTAATTATTTGAAAAGAAATGATTCCCTTGTGATGGGCGTAATACCACATCATCAGCCCCAGGTGTTCTCTCTCTCTGACACATTTTCTTCTTTTCTGCCTGTAAGCATGTGTCAACAGCCAAACCTCACAAAAGATGCTTCATTTAAGTTGGGTCTGAAGGAATGTAACAACCTTAAATAGAGCAGTTTGACAATCTGTGGCAAATCAATTGACAAACAATGACTGAGGCTAGAGCAGATGTCAGCATCCCATCAGACAGTTATTCTTGCAGGCAGTGTGTTTCAGTCTGACACCGATTTCCATCATCTATAACGACCCTAGATTTAGGATCTAACTTCCAGTATCTTATTCTAGTAATTTCAGTGACATCACTACTGCTGCAAAACATGTTGCAGTCGAAGCAAAACTTTGTTGGCATGATGCAAGTCAATCTGCCTTACACAAGAAGCCAGACAGAGGGAACAGAACAACCTCTTCCAGTCTTAGCAGTGATAAATACATGAAGACCTGTATTAACTACAATATGCCCCTTCACCACCAGAGGGGGGATGAACTAGCTACCCGAAGAAGGTATTAGAAGAACAGCTGCTCTTAGAAAGATATCCAGGAAAGTCAACTTGTTATTACCGTTTAAGTAATTTCTCAGTCAAGATCTGACACTCTCCAGGAACCACCAGCCTAACAAATGCATAAATAACTCATGTCTTGTACAATGTTTTATTCTATTATACTACTAGAACTCTAGAGAGGAGTGAGGGACAGTCCAAAACAGGTAGGTGGGAGGATGGGAAGTGATCCAGGAGACGAAGCACAAACAACTGCATAATACATTTCAGTACTCAAGGCATTTATTCCTAAGAGGGGCCCTGAACGGCCTTCATACAAGTCCCCCACACAAAGGCATACAAGCCCTTTTGCTGCCCAGTGTGGATCCCAACTTTGCAGCCCAGTTTCCCCTGCTTCTTCTCCGGTCCCACAAGGTTCCTGTGCCCTGTGAACCTGGTTTTGGCCTCTCTGATGTCTGTCTGTTCCTACATACAGCCATTTCAGCTCATCAACCCATCCAGCCCTTTCAGCAGACAAGCTGTTAGGACAGCAAGCGGGGCAGAAAAAGGAGCTGAGACCCTTGCTGTGGCAGGTTTTGGCTAGTCAGTGCGGCAGGGCATCCTGCTCTCCCTGGTAGCCCCGAGCAAGCACAGGTGGAACACCAGGACCAGACCCCAGTCTGGCCAGACTAGGCAGCACCCTCCCTCTTGCCTGGGTGACCCAGCCCCACATCGGGGCTGAGAAGCAACAGCAGACCCACGTGGGCAGCTCCTCAGGGTGCAGGGGCCACAGGGCAGCAGGACGGGCTCACCCCCATCCCAACCACGCTCTCAGCCATGCTTGCACAGGAAACACCAGGCAGCTGCAGCAGGGAGCTACGTGAGCGTTAGCAAAGAGTGGGCCTTTTCCACAGCAGGGGAAAGTACAGCCACAAAGCTGCCCATGTTTCTGAATGTTCACAGCCCACGGCTCCTCTTGTCAGCCAGGAAGGGTAATGGCTAAGGTGCTGTGCCATTGCATTTCTGAGAATTTCTGGGTTTTAAGATCTCAATAAGGGAGGTGGGGGATGTTCTGCGTAATGCATCCGAGCACTGGGGAATTGGAGGCAAGCTGTGGCTTTTCGTAGTATTTCTACCAAGGCAATACATGAGGCCCAAGCCCCTCTGTCACACTCCCGAGAGTCAGAAGGAAACCAGCATCTCGCAAGTTAACAAGGTTAATGAGAGAGGTACCGTCCAGCATTGACAGTTTTGGTAAACCTCCTTCCTCACATCTGGGCAGTCAGACATCCTGTGGCAGCCAGACCACAGCACTCGCTGCAGCCCGGACAGATCTCCGCAGCACCCCACAGGGTCTCCCAGCTCTTGGCCACTCCAACACACGGGTGTGAGTGAGGTGCTGCTGTGTATCTGCAAGGCTTAAACCCATTTGACAGAAGAGGCCTACATGATCAGCCCAGTATTACAGATGGGGAAATGAGGCAGAGGAGGATGAAATGACTTGCTAAGGTCACCCAGGCAGTCCAAAGAAGGACAACAAATGGAACCAGATGCTCCTGTGACCCAAACCCCTGGCTCCCAACTACCTGTCTAACAAAGCACCACTTAAAAGCACCTCCCATTCAGAGCACCTATTGCTGTAAGCAGCCTCAGTGGTCAGGTTCAGGATTGCATCACCATTCTTTTCAACCACCCCTTTTTGTTTCCATCATGGAACAGCAGGGTTTTTGTTGATTGTTTCTGTCATGTCCCCTACATACACCGCTTTCAGCAACTCCACAAAAATTTGCTGAGCCTTAGTGACCACTTTGCAGAGCTGCAAGTTTACGGTGCGGCCTCAATGGAAAGTCACTGTGCGTGCCTTGTGCCCACACAGGTAAGCACTGAGTTGGAACTACAGCTGCAGTAGTTACTTGCGTTATCTTGAAAGTTCCTTTAAGCTCTGCAGCATCAGTAATTTGGTATAAACACAGGCACCTACTTTCCTCTCTCACTGAGGCTGTTTAACCGTTGGGGTTTTTTAAGACAGATGATATCAAATTCATGGCAGTGTTGACTCCTACTGATGTTCTCTCCAGCAAAGAAGGGCCTCTCCATCTACAGCTGGTTCTCCAGAAAAAGCTATAAACAGGCCTTTGTATTTGCCAAATAATAAAGCTTTAAACTCTCAACAAAAGGTAAGGAAACAAAACTCCTTATCAGAAACTAAATCACCTGAAGAACCCCAAGCCCTCAACAGCTGGGCAGGAATATGTACAAACAGAAGCTTAAGTTGCACAGCTTTCACTGTGGCCTCCCATGGCAGCAAGAGAAATCCTGACCCAGGTTGTGCACAGGAAGGGAAGGGAACAGCCATGTTCTTACCTGTATTCAGGGTACCTAAAAAGCTGGCCAGGGTCCTCCCTTCCCACCACCCTTCTCCCATCTCATTTAGCAAAACCGATACCAGAAAGTGAGGTCAGGAGAAAAATCCTGAAAGGGCTGGCTAGGACTAGACAAGGGGACGGGCAGGCAGAGGAAAAAAAGAAATGGTATTTCCTATTTGCCGCTATAGGAAGATTTGTATTTACTCCCCTTTATCAAAACTAGTGCAGCACTTTCCCTGCAAATGGCTCCTGAGAAAGGCAGAGAAGAGTAAGGAGTCCCCAGTACCCCTGGCTAAACATTGCCTGAGGGGCTTAGGGGAGCTGTGATTTATAACTGGGAGAACAGTCCACTGGGAGAACTGGGGAACACAATTCATGCCAAATGGCAAGGAGAGTAGGTGTGAGGAAGCAGCAACAACTACTGCTTTCTGGAGAACAACATTTTGTATTGCCTAAAGAGTTTGCAGGATGATGCAGGACAGACCTTGCTTGAGACCCCCTGCAGCCTCCCCACCCATTTGAGGGAAGAAACAACATCTATGACTGCCGTTACTCACCCTCAGTCATTAGGCCCATGCCCTTTCTTCCTCTTGGATCCTCTGCAGCGGTCACCCTGCTCTCTGCATCCTTCTCCTCCTTTCTCGGTCCTGCCACAGTTCACCCTGTGACGACAGAGACACCAGCAGCAGAGGCTGTCCCACGCAGCAGGTAGCTCCTGCTTCAGGCTCCATGTGCCACCTCGGAAAAGCCTCCACCCACCCCAGGTCGAGGTGAATTGAGACTGACTGCCAGGCAGTTGACTACCCATTCATACACATCACTGAATTCCACCCCTGCTGTCCCAAATCCCGTAACTGTAGGTTTTCCCATTGTTTCAGAGGAGAAATCTCCAAGGAAGGCCTATTGCTCTGTGATGGAAAGCTTTCACAGGAGTGCAACATAAACTCTTAATGCTCTTTGCTTCAAGTCATGCATTCAAAGTCACTATTGCAATTCTTTTCATATAGACAAAAACACCATCACATCATCTTTTTCTTTCGTTTTTTGTTTGTTTGAAGATATCTCATTACATGACATTTAGTATCAAAAAAAACTGTTAAAACTGCTTCACTCCTTAGTTTTGGGAAAATATGTTTTGCCCTTGAAGAGGAACTTGTATAAACCAAAGCTAAGACAGCAATGCTGGCAACAGGATAGCCACTAAACTGTATTTCTTTATTCCATTTGCATATGATACGAGAGCAGATAATAATTCTCTTTAATGTGCTGTATTTGCAATTCCAAAAGATTCACTGAAAATTGCCTCGAAGTAATTCTTGGTCTGTAATACGTCTAGTTTCTATAGTGTGAGACAATACTAAAACTATCAGTAGTTGTCATCAGTTTAGGCAAGTTCTAAAAATTCTGCATCAACTTCAGGTCCCAAGTTCTGCTTTTTCCCTCATTTCCAGTATTAACTATAAAATACACGCTTTATACTATAGTCCCATCCAATACTTTATCATGGATGTTGGCTAAGTGTGACATGAAATATACTAACCAGAAAAATAGATCAATTAAAAGTAAGCTGACATTAGCCACCTGTATTTGCTACCTCTACAGATGGGAACCTTTCCTTACAATTAGCATTTGGCACAATGGCCAAATGATAAGCAGACTACAGATGTCTCTCCGTGCGCCAGGACCAGCCCCTGCCCCAAAATGCCCATAAACCAAGTGGGTGGACATAGGGCGAGTATTCCCATCTCCCAGGAGGCAGAGACTCACCCCATTCTCACAACACTCACCCCTCCAGTACCCAGGGACCACACAAAAAGTGAAGGGAAAGCCCACAAAATCACTCTACTCTCTGCCTGCAGACCCGCAGCCAACTCTGGCTGGGATATCAGGCAACCCTGGTCACAGCCCAGGAGGTCCCAACCCAGCTCCTTGAGAGAAGGGGAGGCACAGTGCTGGCCGACGGCCCTTCTCTGAGCAAAGCTTGAAGGCAACAGGAGGTGCAGACCAAAGAAGATGGCAACGTTAGCTCCTGGGGAAGGAACCAAGCTGCAAAGCACGCATCTGTAGGTGCTTTGAGAGGTGAGGGATATAGTCAGGTCCCTAAACTTGCAAGCATAATGAACAACGTGATGAAGTCAGGCCCCTCATGGTTGATGGAAGGGCAGGGGAGCCCCAGGGACGAGGACCTTTTTGGGGCTGAAATCCCACCTCGTGGCTGAGCTGGGAAATACCCCCGTGAAGATGCCAAAGATGCCATCAGCACGCATAAGCAGAACTGCTCTGGGCTCTTCACATGCTACTTGAATGCAATTGCTATCCAGCTCCTGAGGAGTTTAGCCATATTTGAACGCATTAGGGGGGTGCCTGTGCCCCCCACTCCACTCTTATCTTCCTTATCATTAAACATCCTTTGCCCTCCAGGCAGTCTGCTTTGGT
Source organism: Astur gentilis (assembly GCF_929443795.1). NCBI lineage: Eukaryota > Metazoa > Chordata > Aves > Accipitriformes > Accipitridae > Astur > Astur gentilis. Next base: position 16,148,456 of record NC_064900.1, on the reverse strand, counting down.
ACAGGCAGGGAACAGTTTCTTTAGTCCCTATCAATAGTGGATGGCTGTGTGATTCAGCCACATTGCTTGTTGGTGATCAAGAGGGCTGGAGGTAAGAGTCTATCAGTCCCAGAGCTGGCCAAGAGCTCCACTTCAGCCTGTCAGCCAGCCTGGAGCCACACAAGTGGCATTCGAGGAAGGCCAGCCAGAAAGCTGCTGCACTTCCCAGTGGTCCTGCACAGCCCAGAGATGTCTCTTAACTGATTATATCCAAGTTAAATTAATCTTGATATAATTAACACACCACCTGCCACCATTTGCTTGCTGGAAAATTACAAATATTTAGAAGGGCTTCATCTGAGGGTCTTCTAGATTCCCAGTAAAGACTCCCTGGCTGTCTCCAGCCACATCCCCTGCCTAAGAGATGAGTCACGTAATCTCGCAGAAAGGAAACACAGTACTCATTGTGAACAAAACCAATGCAGGATGCAGTCAGTCACTGGTTGTCAAAGGTCACAGGGTCCCCACTGGGTGATGATGTTGTTTCCCAGCCTGTTTTACACCAGAGGACAAGAGGGGGGTATTGCATATGCTCAGGAGGGACTTCACCACCACTAGCCTCATACAAGCAGGGTTTGATTGCATCCAGGCACTGAGAAGCCTGGCTAAAGGCATAAGCAATACCCAAATGCTAATCCAAGCCACTGTGATGACACATCACCAAATCCTCCTTCCATCTCAGACAGAAACAGGTGATGCTGCTCTACTTTTTACTGGTTCTGTGTGTTTATCTATGGAAGTCCACAGGGTAGCTCACTCCTCCCCATCTGGTGATAGTAATACTTCTAGATCTTATAGCACCACCAGAATTTGTTGGCTAATATTAAGGAAATCGTTTGAAGATACCTATCTGTGACATTGTATCCTACAGCTGAGTTACTGGTGAACTCTTCTTGTTTGCTTATTTTGAAATGAATTGCAGTAATTCATGAAAAGTGACACAAACTTACTATGCACATGCCTAAAATCTAGACTTTTTTTCAACTACACCATGATTTTCATCAGAAGTTAGCACAACCACTGTTCGCATGCCTCTTCAGTATTCACAACAAGCATTTCATTTGCTATTGTAAACTGGCACATTATCAGTTTTGTCTGTCTGCTCTCAGACTCACTAATTTCTACTCTGGTGTTTCTGTAGAGCTGATGGTAGTGAGGACGGCTGGTCCTCCAGCTCCCCACAAACTGCTGGCTCTTGCCCTGGTGACTCTGTCCCCATGCTGGGCTCTGAGGGAGAGCTCTGTGCAAGGGCTATGCGCACAGCCACCGGGACATCAGCCACAGCAGCCTGGGGTAGAGGTTGGAAAGCACAGCACGAAGGGATGGGGAGCTTTACTGACATGAGAATTTTGTGGGGATGAGTTCATCATGAATGCTAAAAAAAAAAAAAAAATCATTCCCCTGTCTCTGCTTGCTGTTATACATGTTTCTTTTCCGCTTTTGCTTTCACCTTAAGTCAAGTACGATCATTCTCTGTTCTCCTTTTATATTCATAAACTGCATGAATTACATAATGAAAAGACTACATATTGCATTTCATGTCATTTGTTGCTTAGCATATGCCACAAGCAGAGGGAAATTTTTCTCTTCCCACCACAAAACATTGACATGGATACAAATCTAAACAACCATTCTGTACAGTACTATAAACCACTGGTAGTTTGTCTCAGCTGAGAAGAAACCACATCCAAAAACATTTGCACTTCCCACAGAGCAGAGCTCCCCTTGTCCCACCAGCACCCGATGAGCAGAAGGAGGGATCCTGCCCTACTCCCAGCCTTCCCTAGCCAGGACCAGTGGCTGAAGACGATGGCGTGACTGTCAGCTCTCTGTGCAGCTCCCCTCCCCCGCAAAGCACCAGCTCCCCACAGGAGGCCAGAGGCACCCGGAGGCACCCCAGCACCAAGGGCTCCCTCAGCAACCTGGAGAGAGTAGGGCTGGCATGGCACAGCCTCACCAAGGCCACCACAAGCCCTGAAGAGGCAGCACAGGCATCTCTGTTTCTGGTCAAATTCCTGATAGCACCATGTACACCCATACCCATTCCTCTGCCAGATAGCCCCAGGCCTAAAAGTATCTTCACTATCGCCTGGGTGATGCAGCGCCATAGCTGGGCTGGAAAACAAGTGCAAATTCAGGCAGGTGGCTCCTTGGGGTGCTGGGTTCACAGGCTGCAGGACAGGATCACCCATGTCCAGTCACACCACTGTTCGAGGGATAACACTGCAATGGTAAAGTCAAGGGATTTTATGTGATCACAAACCATCAGGACATTGGTTTTACCCACCATTTGGGCCCACTTGTCTAAGGGTGAGCATGAGAGAGTCACCTCCTCCTTGCAAAAGGAGCTATGCAGTCAAGCATCCTCTCTCACAGCTGAGGTGGCTTAGGTGTCATAAAAAAATACAGATGCGTAAAGATGGGTAAAACAAACCCATCTCCCTGCATCCCTTCCCTGCACCTCACAGTTCAGGCAAGGCACCAGAGCAGGGTTTGGCAAGCTGTGAGTGCACACGGACATGCAGGCACGTTGGCACACACGCTCCAATGGGGACTAGTTATCTGCCACTGTCCTACAGCCTCTCCTGGACTGACTTACAAATGAATGTCATAGAATCATAGAATCATTTAGGTTGGAAATGTCCTTGTGATCTCTGTTCCCTAGACTACCCAGCTCAGCTGTAGTCAGCAGTAACTTGTTATCACCTTTCCTTTATTTGGCCAGGTGAAAATTTGGAAACCAGCCTGTACTTTCAGTGAAAACCATAAAGAAACAATTATTAAATAACAGACCTTAAACATTTCCAAAACAAGTTAGAAAACAGATCTTTTTATTAGGAACAAAATCATCACGGGGAAAAGAAAAAAAAAACACCAAAAAAGAACAATAGCTGGGCATGAACACATACAGTTAAAGGAAGAGCACAGGCTGCACGACTTCTCTCCTGACTTAACAGTAACAAAAACCTTTGCCCCCATTGCTGAACTGGCATCTTCAGCAGGGAAGGACAGAAAACCAGCCGTGTCCTATCTGCCTCATAAAGAGTCTCAGATTTCCATCTGAACAGGAAAAATCCTTCCCAGACTGGGGTTACCCCCGTGGTGGTGCTAACAGCTGCCCTCCCGGGGCTGAGAGCAGCATGGCAGCACTAGGGCAAGCTGGAGCCGGGATGCACCAGCCCAGCAGGACAAGGCTGGCCCAGCTCTGCCACCCTTAGCACCCGAAATGCTGGCTTTTTCTCCAGTGCACCTCAGAGCACAGTTCAGCCTTTGAAGCATGTACTGGAGTCGACTGTCCCCTGCCTGTCCCTGCCAGAAAGTGCAGAAGAGAAACAAAGCTGACTATGTCCCCCCATTTCAGTGACGGTGGCCCCTGTTCACCCAGTATCACTGCCACTGTCCTGCCTATAGGCAGCTGCTATCCCAAGCGCTCGGCGTCACATTTCTGTCATTCAACTCACAGCCTTTGAGGAATGTTTGTACTGACAGGAGATAGTGCAGCACCATGAGGAAAAGACTTATTATCTCCCTCTTACCGTGGAAAATCTGATTTCTACGGCAGCCTTAAAAAGCAGAGACAGGCTGAATCACCACCAACACAGCACACAAGATCCAAAAGTCTTCTAAACAGAGTCACAGGACAAGGAAACGACAAGAACAACCACCTACGGCTGGGCGTCACCAATGCAGAGCTTTGCCATGTACACAGACATGAAGGACTTCCAGGTAAGCATGCAGCCGTCCCGCCAGCTCCCCCGCCTGGGAGAGATGCATTCAGCTTGGTTTTGATTTTGCTGGGGTACTTGCAGACCTCGTTGGGTGGCATTTACAGGGCATACCTTAAATGCATTTCCAAGGGATTCATGGCACAATATCAGCACGATATATAACAGGGACAAAATGACAAGGGAAGAGAGGAATGCAATTCATGCCTCCCCATCCTTTTCTCCCCCGATCTGTACCATCTCTGCTTTTACTCTACCATCCCTTTCTAGTGCATTGGGCTACTTTAACACCAACATGCCTCACAATACCTTGCTCTGGCAGTGTATCCTGCAGCACTCCCTGTGGCCTGACAGCCCTGCAGCCACTGGCAGCTTTGCCAGGGACTCAGCTACCTGCTGCCTGGGACTGAGTCCTTGCCCTCTTCTCACCTCATCCTTCTTCCCTGCAGGTCTACCCCAGCTGTGCTGCTTTCAAACCTCCCCTGAGCAGAACAGGACATGTGTAGAAACAAGACTTGCCTAAGACATTCTATAAATTGCTGCTGTCTGTGCAAATAATACAGCACTGAAAAAGCCTACAAGCACAGGCAGATGGCCAGCTTAATCAGCTTGTAGCTAAACCATTACACCAAAGGCACTAATACTTGCACTGATGAACATTCTCAGCGTTGTAATCAACGTTCCTGTCAAAATTACACACCCAAGCCCCAGGCACCCTTCTGCTGCAAGCAAGCAAGCTAGTTGACAGAGCTGTTTTAACACACTGGCAACCCAAGCAGTTAGGTTCTGGCGAAAGGTAACCAGTAGCCCCCTGCCATTACAGGCTATTGAAAGGCGAGCAAGCCAGTGTCACTTCCCGGGGTCTGCACACAGCAGCTCCTACCACCACTCCTGGCCCCACGCATGAGGGGTAAGGGTCTGAGCTCAGAGGAGTGATTCAGATAAACACCTGGCACAGCAGATACCTAGCTGAAACCTCCATTGAGATTTTTTGGCAGGGCCTGTGAAAAACGCCTTGAAATCTCCTGAGAACAGGCTTTCTCAGGAAATTTCTGGCAGGTCCTTGTTTCTGGCTGGGACTGGCAGGCCACTTCAATCCAGCTGTCATGCCTGCCCCTTGCAGGAACTGCCGGCTGGTGAAGACATGGCAAGGCGTGTGGTGGGCAAGGAGCAGGAGGAACCGCCCTTCTCATTTCAGGCTGTCCTCTAGGGCTCCACAGGTTAACTGCCAGTCTATTAACAGGCAAAGCATCAAAGAGCTGCCCAGTTTAGTTTGTTAGTGAACATGTCAGCCCACAGCAGCATGGCCTTGAAGCCACGCATGTGCTTTTTCTTACTTTTTTTTTTTTTTTTAAATGAGGTTAGTAGGCCTGACACCTCACATCTTTCCCTGCTAAAATTTTCCAGAACAATTCTTACACACAATGAAACTATGGGATGCAAAGGACGAGTGTCATAGGCTTCAAGACAGGGCAGAATGGCAAGCACACCAGATCAGTCATCAGTTGGATCCGGGAGACAGTCCGAGGCGTTTTCCTGGCTTTCCACATCAATTATGACTGCTGGGTCTGGCATTTCCTCAGGTTCTATCTCCACCGGCAAATTTTCTTCCACAGAGGGCTCAGGCTCAATGCCTTGACCAGTCTGGGCAGCATCTGGAAAAGAAGGGAGAAATGGTTTATAAGCGCCTGCACTATGCTCACACCCCCAGAGAAATCCTCCCCCCCAGTCCCTGATGCCACAGGCTGCCTAACCTGCACAGTCCCCTCTCCCCAGGCATCTGCAAGCCCAATTTCAGTTTTCTTTGTAACTGCTCATTTATTGAGCTGTTCATCATAGCTTTGTTTTGTAAGACACTTTGGTGCTGAAGCTCTCTGGGCTCAACTGGCCAAAATGTACCAAAATACCAAAGCAAAATCTATTCAGTCACATCTGAGTAATTAAAGCTGGCTAACAGCACACACGTAATATGTTCTCACCTAAACACTTTCCACACGCATCTCTGCTTTTTACTTATTTGAAGAAAATATAAACATGGGATACTTTCTCAATCAAACTGACAATGTGGAGATTTTTTTTGGGGGGAAAAAAAAGTTCTACATTTTAAGGATATTAATATTAAGCATGATCTGAATTACTTAATTTTTTTTTTCTTTCTCGCACTATGTTCATGAGTAGCATTTAGTATTTTGAAAGCAGGGCAAAGCAACATCCAAGGTTAGACATAAAGCATAGCTGAGCTGCTGAGAGGCTGTGCATGGTACAGTGAAGGATACCAGAAGTGGAGACAGCAGTGCTGAGACCAGGCTACAACCTATGTGATGTCGCTGCTAGACCTACTTCAGCTGATGATGGTGCATTCCCAGGGAAGGTGTTGCCACCACTCATGTTTGTGGAACAAAATTAAGGGAAACATAATGCAAAAAGTAGAGTGCTAATATCCAAGCACTCACAAAACAGGATTCTGAAAGGATTTTATCGCTGCACTCTCTTGACCATGCTGTGCTAAAGCTGTGGGGTTGTATTCTTGATTTCCTGAAGGATTTAAAATGTGACTGTATTCCCACTTTAGCACCAATTTAAGGAAACACACAAGCCTCTGACTTTGATGGGATTTAGCTGTGTTTCCAGTTCAGCATATTAGTGGATGCTGTCCTGAAGATGACTGCTTACAAAAACAATGCCGATTCTTATAAAATGTTACTGATGAGAAAGGTGGGGGGGGGGGGGGGGGGTGGTAGTGATAAAATTGCAGGAAAACTACTAAGTTTGGAGGGGTTGCTGGTTTTGAGATGTGTGTTTTAGCACAGGAAACACTGGAACAGTCTGCAGTCTGCTGGCAGTACTCTCTGCGGGATACTCATGAGACGGCTGCTGCTACAGCTAGATGAAGGCAAGAGCTACTCCTGTGCAGAAGCTGAGCACAAGTAAGGTACTGATAAATGGCCTGCTGCAACTTCTGTCGTCTGGACAAGATGAAGCATGTTCCCTGCACTAGCGAGTCCCAGGCCCCTCTCTCCAGTGAGCTCCTTCCCCATCAGTCACACACATCCATTTTGTCCTTCACCCTCCTGAACAGGCTATCTGTCCAACTTAAAACAAGTCACTGGACCCACCAGGCTTTGAAGGACAGTCGATTTGGGCAGCTTGAGCCTCAACATGGTCTCCATCGGGGGGGCTCTTCACACCTTCACTGGAGACCACAGACATTGTTAGTCCGTCATCCTTCTCCTCCTCTGTAAAACCAAAATCAGAGACTTGAAGGAAAGAGGTCCCCTGCAGCCTTGGCACACTGACTGCAAGGCCGGACCGCCAACACATGCGTGCGTCTCCTCCTCATGTGGCACTGGCTCCATTCCTGGAGCAGAGAGATGCCAAGTACGGACAGCCGCTGCCAACCTGTCAGAGACCAGCTTGACCATGCTGGCAGGACCACAGCTTGAGGTGGCCTCACTGAGCATGGGCAGACTGCACTCGGGGACTGGTGCCGACAAAGGACTGCCACCAGAAGCCTTCAGGTCCTTTCAGGGTCAGACCTGAATGAGGCTCAATTTTCTTGCCCATAGAAAAGGTTTTGCTGTGTGTCTTTCTGGCCAGGAGCACATGGTGGCAAGCATGAGGTGAAAAAAGGAAAAGCAAGGTTTAATTCAAGACCCCGCTGGTTGTAACAGTTGCCTGTCAGCAAGCAGCCTTCTGCTCCACTGGGTCAAGGGAGGTTTGGCTAGAAAACAAGCAGCCACCAACCTGAGGCCATTTCAATCCCATCCTGCACACACACACAGTCCTCTGTGAGGCTCATCCCAGGCAGCAACAGCATTCTCCACTCACCTGAAGGCACTGGGATGAACTTGTGTTTCCTCTTCATGCAGCAACATATGACTGAGGACACAACCACCACCAGGATAACCGCACCCCCTGCGCATCCTGCCAGGATGTAAATGAACCATGGGTACTGCAGCAGGTCTCCTGCAAGAAGTACAGGGTGCTGTTAGTTTTACCAGGGTGGAAAAGCTTCTTCCTCCAAACCCCACAGACAGATTAGAGCATGTGGGCATTATTATTGCATTACTTTGGTTTGGATCAGGGGAGCTGATATTAAGAACTGTGGCACGTCGTAATTTGTGTCACATCATTTAATTATGGTATGGAATTTTTCATTAAGAAGAGAGGCTTGTGTGGCTATGCTGTGTGCATTTGTTTCTGCATACTCTGACCAGTAATGTATAAGATAATTTGTAAGTTTTAATCAAATTTAATAGGGAAGGTGGTGGTTTGAAAGATACTACATTTCAACAAGTTTTATGAAAACAGGCAGCTGAGGAAGAGACCTAAGCTAGCATCTCCTGCTGAAAGACAAGCTGCAGAGTCTACCCTCAGAGCTCATATTAGGCCCCAGAGAATCCACTTAGGACAGCCATGTAACGACTACACCAACCTCAAAGCAAGTCTGATCAGAGCCTGCACTTCCTCAGGCACCAGAGACTCCAGCCACTGGGGTCAGAGCTGTAGGAACCTGGCTTCACTGCTGCTCAGGGAAAGATTTCTCTTTATTCCCCTTCCCAACTGAGATCATGTGAAACGCCTAGCAGGAGGCTATGGCTACAGATGGCTGAGCAGAAGGCCATGCACAAGTCGGTGGTAATTATTACCCAGCTCAGAGTCCTTTGTTCAGGGTTGCTTTGACAGTCAGACTTGTTGCTGAGCAAGAAAGCTGGTAGAGGGCATCACAGACTTGCAGAAAAGAGACACCCGTCCAGACTGGCGCCTTCACTAAGACTATTTGCTGCAACCTGCAGTAGCCAGTAGGAAAACTCTTCTTCCCACTATGAAGAAAACATACAACTCAACTATCACTATACTACAATTTCCTTGAAACTCCTTAGGTAATCCCAAGCCATCCCTTTTTAAATCATTTGACTTCTTTTTGTCTGTGCGCATGCCTGCACAGCACCACACTGGGGAAACCAACAGGCTCATTTAGAGCTTGTTTTCGAGATCCCAAATGCACAACACTGCATATCCCCGGAGGCTAGGAAGTGTTTCAAACGTTCCAGGACATACTACATGCTGTCATAGTCCACATACTCACCAGAACAGTAAAAACAACTCTGGACAGCTGCTCCTGTCTCAAAAGCATTTTCAGAGTGCTCGTTCCAGTCTGTTTAGGAACAGTTACCAAGTTCAAAAAATCTATACTCAAAATTAAACTTTCAGCACATGAGAAACAATTTGCCTAATAATTTTATTTCCTTTTTGATGAAAGCTCAGAGAGTATTGTCGAAAGCATAAACATACGTTGGAAATACTTTTCCTAAAAATTTGCCATCTGTTAAAAAGGTCTTTTTGATACAATATTGTGTTAAAAATTGGTAATGAACAAGTAACAAAAAAAGTAATGAATAAATATAAGCCTTTTATAGATGATGACTTGTTAATTTCTGAATCCTCTGCTTTAGATACTGCATGATCAGTGGCCTTCAGTGCCTGGGAAGTTTACAATATTTCTGCCAAATTGTTTTACGCTAGGAATTATTCAAAATTAATTTAATTAGCCTATAGGTTGCCCAGATAGGTGCTTTTACATAGATCTTATACCTACAGTGGAAAAAAATGTATTCAGCCCTTTGCCTGGAGCAAATAATAATCCACAAAAATAATGAATTAGTCTTTAATTAATTTAAAATTAACTCATTTCTCTCTTCATTTTATTAGTATCCAGAACTGCTTTAGTTCACTTTTTACAAATGTGGTTGCATTTGGTGACTAAAAAGTAGAATCACTGCTACTTTCTTGCTCTCAGACCCTTCCAAATAGGTGTTATTGTGCATGTCCATCCCAACAGAGCTATCACTAATGTGGGCTTTTCAAGAGGAAATGAGGAACTGATATCACACACAGGGGACTGGGCAGTCACCCAGAATAAAAAATGGTAACTGTCAGCACTTGCATGATTTATCACAGAGCTTGATTGAACAGCTCATGGATGTTTGCATCCTCACTCCCCAGTGCCTCAGCCAGCTTGGGTCTGACTACACTGAACAACCTCTGATCAATTTAACTGGATAAAATTAAAATCACTGCTCCACAATTACAAATGCCAAACTTGTACAGATTGGCCAGCGGCACCAACACGATCAGGCATGAACAGCCCACGGCATTTCTGTTGAATGCCAGCACACACGACAACATGATACAGGGTTTATATCAGTAATTTTGCTTTCACATCAACTGTATGCCAACCATAGAAGAAAAGACAATATCTGCTGTAGAGTTGGAGTGTCTCAGACCTAATTTCTAAAATGCTAGGTGTTATTGCACAGTACAATTTCTCTAGTAGCAAATTAAAATTAAATCAATTACAGCTAAATTAGTCAAAACCCTTATGGTTAAATTATGCCACCCTGACGTAGTTTTGATGACCATCTTCGCTGCTGGAGAGGAGAAATGCCTTCACTACTGGAGATGCAAGTGAAATCTCACTCAAGGTTATCTAATCAAATTATTATTATTATTTTCTAATAAATGTGAGCTTACAGCAAACACAGACCACTGCTTTGCATCATGAGGTTCTGGCGGTTTTGATCAGTCCTAGGATCTGGATTTTCTGTCTCATTAAACTATGGCCTCATTGAAGCAGAGTACTCGGCATTTATGGATAACTTGCAAATGGGTAAAGTCACACCCTTCTCACAGAACTACATATCCAAGCAGGGACATGGAGGGAAAAAAACCTACATTCTGTGTCTTTTACCCCACCACTGATGGTGTGGGCCTGGTTGAGAGACATTTGTATAGACTGGTAAATCTGTGCAGCTGGCCTAGATATGGAGCTGAGTCCAGCAGCAACAGGGCTGAACTAGCAGAGGTGTTTTTACAGGGATGTTACAGAAACTGGAAGGCCATCTGGGTAATGGATGACCATCAGAGTAGGAAATAGCTCGTGTTTCTAAATCGGCGTAAAGGTTTGGTGCACAGGAGGGTGCAAGGTCTTCATCACTGGGAAGTAGGAAAACAGACAGATGGATATCCATCATTGCTGCAGAGTTGGGTAAAAGGACCTCCTGAACAAACTTTCATCCTTTCTATGGTTGTAGGCCGTGTCAGTCTGAGACACAGGAGGGAGAAGGAAGTCAAGGGGACACTTTCTAAAGGGAGGATGTGGTAAATCTGGAAGGCAGCTGCCAGAGGACAGAAGAGTTTGGTTTTATGCAGACAGCAACAACAAAAGGAGATTTTCTGGAGACACCGTTACTCACCATAACTGCAAGACAGCACAACAGGCCTGGTCCTTGTGACACTGTTCCCATGGTGAACCTCACATACAAATTCCCCAGGCACGGTTTTGTCCAGGCGAACCTTCTTCCCACCATCCTTAATGCAAGCCTCAGGGGTGGTCAGCACAGTGCCATTCAGCAGCCAGTGAAAGGTGGTGCCCTTGCTGCTGGTCATGTCGCAGGACAACTCTCCAGTCCCATTAGGGAAGCACTGGATACCAATGGCCGGCTCTGGTCACACACAGCACAGGGCAACGGGAACAGGGAGGAAAAAGAGACATGAGGGGCGGACTCAGCAGTGAACATGAGCTGGATGGGAGCTTCCCTTACTGGCAGTCTTACTACCGCTGCATTTGCTGGTAGCCAGGGAGCACAGAAATAAGAAACCAGACTCTTCAGTGCCTGCTCCCAGCCCTGAAATGCTTAGCAGTGCCCACCCAACCCTGATAGTGACTCTTGGTCCCTATTTTGGGGATGCCGCAAAAATCTGGCATCTCTTCATTTTCCTTACTGAAATAGAAAAAGAGAAAAATAAAAGCCCCTGATCTGAGAGGACAGTGGAAACACCCAAAGCATTTGCCAGCCAGAGGCTTCCTCTGTAATCAGCAGGTAACTGTAGCTTCAGAGGAGACTCAGCCCTCTCCTCCACCAGAGGTTTGTACTTTTGCTGTCACTCTGCTTTTCCTTCCATTGTAGAGAGGAACTAGTACAAATCATGCCCAACACAGGTACCAGCACCAGACTCCTGCAGTTAGATAGGACCCCCCAGACTGGGGCAATTTAAAACAAAGTAATAAATCATTGATCTTATTACATTTTCCTGAATTTCCCTCTTTCAGTCTACTAAAAGGAGCCAACCTATTTCCTACATTTGCCACTTTGCAAATACAGACTAGACAGGGAAGTAGTATGGTTTTATGACAGTAAGAGTAATATTGAGAACATCTATGCAAACATCCATGTAAATAAGGTCAGAAATCACTTTCTTCAACTAGGACATCATCTTTAGCTATAATTCACTGCCTCCAGGAATACCTTTGCTATGAACTTGTTTCCCCTGACTTAAGCATGGCAACAGAACATAAGGAGTAGACAACACTTCCCAAAGCAAATCCACTGAAATGGACGTTAAACCCAGGACACTTCTGCAGTCTTTGCCTGCTTCTAGTCTAAGCCCCTGATCTGATCTTCGTGCCAAGGAGTCACATCTTTGACCTACTCTCCATGGCAGTTCCGCCTGTTTGCACCCGAAAGGTGTAAGGATTCATTTGTCTTCACTAAGACCAGTTTGCTCAGACATTTTCATTACAATTTCATACGCTTCAATTTCTCTCAGAAGCTTGTGTAAGTGAAAGCCCTGCAAAAGGAACAGTGGAGATGAGGACCAGAGCAATGGTTGCTGGCTGTCTGGAGCACTATTCAGCAGGGGGGCAAACCCATTTAAGGTTTCTCCATATTAACCCAAGCTGGATACTGTACAAAAGCAACTTTATTTCCATCTTCTCACCCCACAGATGGATGAGCAAGCACATGACAGGGAGCAGCAACTCTGAGGCCACAGGGAGGACAGCAGGGAGACTGGCAGGGTAAGGTACCTATCATTGGCCTCTGAACAGACTCAGAAGATGCTGACCTCCAAGCTGCTCAGGGGCAGCTAAGAATCAGAAAGTCACACCCGGATTCCTTTAGTACCCTTCCTCAGCTGCATGAAGCAGGGGAAAAACCCAGCATGCCTCAACCCAGACCTGCACAGCAGCTCAGTTCAGTTTCCAGAGCCAAGTCAGGTAGGGTTAACTCCTTAAGGAAGTATGTCCACAGGCAGCAAAATGCTGTGACAGCTTTTGTGAGAGCCATCAGGAAGAGTACTCTGGAAATGGACTGAAATCTCCAGTTACATGTCTACATACTGTAGGCTCAACTTCACAAACACTTCAGGCTGCTGTGTCTTACATCAGGGAAAAACAGCACGTAGCTCGACTGACGAAGTAGCACATGGCTACTTCAAGGAAGGCTCAACAGACAGGAGAGACTGACAACACGGATGCAAAAAGCATCCCCTAGTTTACACTCACTATTACTGCCCCTTGAGGTGCCAGAGGCTTACAAAGCTGTTCCAGAAGCACCTATAGCTCCTGCAAGCTCAAGCGGTCTCTCAGGAAGAATTTTAAGGCACCAGCTTCCAAGCTAGGCTCACAAGTTCAAAAGCTATTTGTTGCTAAGAAGGCCGCTTACCAAACACTTCCAGTGTAAAAGTGCTGGTGGTGTTGTGAAAAACAAACTCATATTTTCCTTCATCCTCTTTCTCCACACTCCTCAGCACTAGAGAGCCATTCTGCAAGTTCAGGCATCTGCCGGTAGAATTGCCGCACTTGGCCAACAAACTATCATTTAAGACAGTTGTCAAGCATTTCACATCCCTCTTGCTCATTCTGGAGAGGTTCTGCAGACTTTGAATTCCCACAGAAAAGACTGCTGAGCCGCCGCTGAGCACACCGGTCCAGGTGACTGAGCCTGAAAAGAGAGGCACAGAGAGTGTGGGCAGCGAGCTTGCCGTGTCCATCCATCCCCTCTCAGCTGCATCCCAGAAAGGCAAACATCCAGGGGAGATGCAAGACGGACAGACCAACCCCTAGTGACAGGCTGGGGTCACCAGTAATTGAAAATCAGAGGAGTGGGAAGCCTTCTATAAAGGCCAACTTTCCCCCCGATAACATGGGAGTGGTGTGCAGACCATGCGCACAGGGTGACAAAGGGCTGAGCAGCTGGCCTTTTCTCTCCCCAAATTTGATGTGACCATCTACCACTCCCCATCAGACCTGAGAGACTGCAAAGATCCTCAGGGCATCAATGCCATGGATCTTATGCAGAGGGCAGCAAAAACAACGGCTGCCTGCACAGCTGCTTTTACCCAAAGAGTAAGGTCACAGTTTTAACTTGAACAAGTCTCACAGTACCCTTGCACATTATTAAGTTGCTGTACGCAAATCAGAGATGGGTAAATGGCAGGGTGACAGCAGCTCGGAGACTAACCCAAGGTCACATTGAGCACTAGGAGTGGGACCACATTGCTCTCCAGCCCCTCCAGCCAGCATTCTGTGTACAAGGACCTTACGTTCTCTGCTGAAATGCTTTTACAGATGCAGTACACTGAGAAAGTATTATATTGTTACTTATCATTCATTTACTAAAAAAATAATCTGTCTTACTTTGGTCTGACTGCCCCTTTCATGCATTAGCAGTTAAACTATTTGACATCTCCCCAAACCTTGTAGAGTCCTTAAAAGATCCTGGAGCAAAATTAAGGAATCTGTTCATCTAGGCAAATCTGTGCCAACTTCATAAAGAAAAATCCCACTTACCATGAGGAACAGTTATTATCACCAGCAAGCACTGCAGAGTAAAAGAAGAGCTGAAATCCATTTTAAAGATCTCCTTGCATCGTATGCTGAGAAGACGATCTGGCTACAGAGCTCAGTGAATATAGCGTTCAGGAAATGATGTCAGAAGCAAGAGTGAAAAAAAAAAAAGAAAAGAAACTCCATAGTGGACAGATTGAATAATGTTTCAAAATAGACCTGCAAGGTTTTGGGTGACTGAACTCAGGCTGAACCAATGTGAGCCACAAAGTGCTCTGCAAAGTCCTGCACCTTGGAGCTAGCTGCAAGTGTGAGAATAGGGCTGAGAGGTGAGGAGAGACAGAACTATCTCCTGGTCAGCTCATCCCATTTAGGAAGACGCTAACGCTGAGAGGCAAAGGCAAAACACCTATTTCTTTCATCCTTTTCCAGTTTGTTGAAGTACAGCATTGCCATCCAGCAAAATTAGTCCAGTCAGGTAAAGCAACGCACATGCAGACTAGCTGATTTTCTGAAACACCAACAACCGTCACTCATGGAGAGTCTCAGCAGCAGCAGGTGTGGGAGAAGGCTCTCCCTCTGTACGCAAAGGCTACGTTCCCAGCCTGAACTTGGCTGGGCTCTTCTAGTGACTGAATGGTACCTGCCATACAGGAAAGAGCTCCGTACAGCCACCCCAGGCAAAGAATAAAGGTTACGGGAAGTTAAGTTGCATTGCAAAACTAGACTGAATGCAGCCCAAAAGACACCCTGGCTCTATTTGGAGTGCGGATCCCAGAGACGAGACTGAAAAGCCAATCTTGAGGAACCACTGTGAACCAGTTATCTACAGGGCCACACCGGACCAGATATTTCATTCACACTCGCTGAGACGGCTTAAAGCACTCCGGCATTTTGCAGAGTGCCGAGGTGGATTTCACAAGCAACACAGCAGAAACCCTCTCGCACACTGGAGGAAGTAAACTGCCATAGCATTAGAGCCAACATCTGGATTTTTTTAGATGCACTTAGCAGATGTGCTGGGGAATAACTATGACAGCAGTTGAGGATGCAGCTGGGAATCTTACACTTCTGTGCTGTTTCTCCAGACACAGCCCATTAAGGAAGATCCACACGGTGGAATTACACATATACACGCATTTCTGTGAAATGGTTAAACCCCTTGTATTGTGGTCTGCACTATTTTTCAAACAATTTGGCTCTGCTTGATAATTCCACATTTCGGCCACTGGTTTGGCCCTTCTGACTTCTTAGCAATGACAACTACATCTCACCTCCTGCTCCCAGTGTCCAAAATTTACAAGTTTGTTCAAGGCTACCATAGTACCATCTTTAGGACAATCAGAGGGCTGGAGCACCTCCCATATGAAGACGGGCTGAGAGAGTTGGGTTGTTCAGCCTGGAAAAGAGAAGGCTTCAGGGAGACGTTATAGTGGCCTTCCAGTACTTAAAGGAGGCCTACAGGAAAGATGGGGAGGGACTCTTTATTAGGGAGTGTGGTGATAGGATGAGGGGTAATGGTTTTAAACTAAGAGTAGATTTAGATTAATATTAGAAATAAATTCTTTACTGTGACGGTGGCGAGACACTGGAATAGGTTGCCCAGAGAAGTTGTGGATGCCCCATCCCTGGAAGTGTTCAAGGGCAGGTTGGATGGGGCTTTGAGCAACCTGGTCTAGTGGAAGGTGTCCCTGCCCATGGCAGGGGGGGTTGGAACTACGTGATCCTTAAGGTCCCTTCCAACCCAAACCATTCTATGATTCTATGATTTATCATATGTGCATAGGACAGGCCTAAATTGATCTAAGATGTGACAGAAATAGCCTTCTCTGAGAAAAGCAGTGAAGTGAGTCTTCAGACGCTCAGAGCAGTGCAGAGGAAGGGGGAGAGAGAAAAGTATTTACAGTAAGAAACACTTTCATTTCCTTCTGTGCTGCTGAAATGACATGAAGAAAATTGCTCTCAAATACCACTGCAAGACTAGGGCAAACCATCTGCCTCGGATGTGCACATTCAACTTCATTTCACCTTCATGCTTGAAGGGCAAGCTGGTGGAGCTTAGGGTTGCAGTGCTCTGGTGGAGACACAAGACAGAACAGACAGCATGTGCAGGGTCGCTTCAAAATAGCACCCCAAAACGTTCAGAATCTCAGAAAAACAATAAAATGCAAAAGGGGTGTGCATACAGCCAAATCCAGCAAAAGTTCACCTTCTCCTCCAGCCAATGACAGCAGCCTTACAGAACTCTTTTACAGATTTGCAGTAAAATCGAAGAAAAATACGGCCTTTCTACTGTAGCTCTGTTGTTACAGAAGTGACTCTGCATGACTGTGACATTGCGGTGTCCTGTATTTAGTCTCCCTCTCAGTGACTCCAGGGCAAACGAGTACATTTATGAGTTCAATATTTCTGACTGCAAGTGCCCCATACATCATGCAGTATATGAAGTCCCATTAGGCTCCTTCTGTCCCTCGCTAGCTTTAAAAAAAAATAAAAAAATATCCTTCTGACCCTCACTAGCTAAAAAAAATTTTAAAAAAGAAAAAAAGAAATCACAGCCAGGATAAAAATTACAGTATGCATACTGTCTGTGTTGTCATCAATCAGCAACCTCCTTTTAAGAGCAACCCTCTCAAATTTCATATATAACGAATTTTTTAGATGAGATTAGACAATAATTTCTAACATTGGCTAATGAACACTCACAACACCCTTGGCTAGCCAGAAAACTTACTTCCCCTTTTTATATAAAGATGCATAAAGTTTTGTGTGATTACTGCAGACAAAAAACACCTTGTGAGGCTTAACAGAAACCACAAGTAGAAGAAGGGGGGGGGGGGAAAGACAAGAACTTGTAGTTGGAAGGTGAACTAAAGTCTTTTTTACTTGGTGAGCTGTAAGCTCACAGGGCCATTTTGACTGTTCATTCACTGATGGCATCATGAAAGGAGAATGGAGATTCATTCCTTAGATGACATGAGGCATTCATGGAGCATGGGAGACTGGAAAACCTGAGCTAGCAAGTAAAGCAGGAAATAAGCTGTGAAGTATTATGAAGAAATTTATACATACTAACTCTGCACATCTTCTTTCAATAGGCTGGTAAGCATAAGCAGTGCACCTATTGTTACTGTCATTAATGCATATCAGCATTAACTGGGGAAATACACAGGCCTAGCCTCACACTGACGGAGTCGGCAGAGCCAAATGCCAGAACTCAATGCGTGGCGACAGAAGATAAGCCCGCGGCTCTGGCCATGCATGGAGCTGGCTCTGCAGGCTACTGAGAGCTCCCTGCCCCAGCACCAGCCCCAGGCCAGGAAGCACGGCTGGCTGCAGGCAGTCTGCTCTTCTGTCCATTTGTCCCCCTGCGATGGAGCGGCACGACCATGGCTACACTACAGCTTGCCAGGGCAGGTATAACCTGGACCGTGCAGCACTGGCAGGCGGGAGAGGCTTGCAGCCATGTTAGCTTACCTGTCCAATCCACACCTACAGCTCTTCACGCGTGAGACTTTTTTTTTTTTTTAAACCACACTTGAGTAGCTCTTGGGAGAGTTTAACTGTGCAGCCGCAAGGCAGGAATGGGGGGCAAGCCTGAGAAATGCTTCTGTGTGGGGGAAGCAAGACCCCAGAGACTGATGAAGATGCAGAGACTGATGAAGATTCACATTCATAAGAACATTAATTCTTTCTTTGTTAAATGAAACTAGCCAGAGAGCTATGCTTAAACTCTGAACTCTTTCTTGATCAAAGAAATAGCAAGCAAAAAATAGCAAAGATAAACACAGGAAGGTGAATGCTTACATGCTGATAAAGAGACTGTCATGCACTTTGTTCCTCTAAGAGCAAAGCTGTGAAATCACAGCTATTTCACAACTTATTTAGGAACTGGACACACATAATCAGGATACTCCTGTAGATCACATTCAGAGCAAATGACTTTCGGACAAAATAGGCTGTACTGGCATAGCAAGAAGAGTGACCAGGACCTCTGGTCATAGATGAAGGCCCCCTTGCGTCAGGGACTCGACAGCCCCACACAGATCTGTAAAATGGAAATAAACCTGCAGACTCCCAGTAACATCGACATACATAGGATTTCCCAGGCAGCCCCAAAGTACAGGCTTGCCAAATACCATATGCTCTGCATGAGACCTGCTCCACTGGCCCTTGTCCCACACGCTGTCCTGCAGCACTCGTACTCCACACATTTGCGATACAGCACAGCAGCACCACTGCTTGGGTCCCAACACAACAGATAGAGCCCATGAGCCTGATCGTGACATCCAGCCAGCTGCAGCTGGTTTACATGATCCTGGAGGGGCAGAGAAAACCAAGAGGCTGTGTTACAGCTGTGGACAGACATAATTTGACTGACTGCAGCCCGTTCTCAAAGCTGACCCGCATCCTAGGCACACATGCCAGTCACCTCAGTGGATGCACATGACACTGTCTACCAGCATGTCTGACAGCTGAGAGGCTCTTCCGCACCAAATGGACCACAGCAGAGAGGTCTCACGTGTCAGCTCTTAGGAAAGCAAACAGGCCAGACACGGGTCACTGACATTTCTCCCCATCTCCTGAAATCGCCCATTTGCCACAGTTTCCATAGAAAGTTGCACCTGGGGAATTTCTCCTGACCACCTCTCGCCTGGATGCTGAATAAAGCAAATCAGGAGAAGAGAAGGAAACTGGACTTCCATTCTCATTCCTACTATCTCTGCCTCAGAGACAACCTCCAGATGATCCCCCTTTCAGCTCAATCCATGCAACTTCCATGGGTCTGGTCCTCTGCCCTGAGACAACAGCCAGCCCTGAGTGGCACCCCACAGCTGCCAACCAGCTGCACAACGTGAGATTTTACCAGAGGCCGCTGTAAGGGCAAAAGAGAGTGAAGACGACACATTTCCACACTGTTTTCCCAGCTTCCAGTTCAAAGAGACCATAAAAAAGACTGTTCTGAGTCAGATTAAAAGTTCACCTCAGCCATTAGCCTGTCTCCAAACACAGCTGATGTCAGAGCCTCAACTAGAGATGCTCTCTCTGTGACAGGTCCATTTAAAGTAACCCACAAATTACAAAAAGCACATTGGAGAAACACGCTGAGATCAGGAAGGAACTGCTGCAGAAAGGCTCTGGGCCTACTTATGGACAAGGTACATGTGGTTTCTCCAGCCTGTAGTACCTCTGGAGAAGGAATGGTCCAACACTTGCAAGAGTCAGGGCCAGGATTTCTGGAGCTCTCAGAATGCCCCCATGGGGACTGTCAGATCCCCAGTGACAGGGGCCCACGGGAACACTCTCTCTTCTTCAGAAGATCCATAGATATTTTCAGCTTTCTCTTGCCAAGAGATGGAAAGAACATCTAAGATCCTGCAAACACGGATGAGGACTTTGTTGTGTGTGTTGGGGGCTTAGCAACAGGGCTGATAAAAGGAAAATCTATATGGATACCTGCTCTGATGCACAGACAAAGAGGAACCTGGGAGACCTCCCAGCAGCAGGTCTGCTCCGCCTCAGACACCTCTCCAGTGAGACACACACCACTGTCCTTGCGTCATGCTTCCTGCCACAGCCTTTGCTTTTGCTGTGTGATGCTGAGGCTATCTGGGACCTACCAAACCAGATACTGCTGTTCTGTCTAAAATGTACAGTTCAAGTAGCAGTGCATGGCAGGGAGGATGAGACTGCATAGTATCCCAGAGCAAACAGAATCTAATCTGCGGAAACCCTCTGCTCAAAGTAACCAAAGTAGAAAAACTCACAGTAGCACCTTGATTTCATGCTCTGTCTCATGCTCTGGAAAAGCCCATCTCTTTCCTGCCCCATAAAGCACAGCGGAGCAGTCCCATGCCTTCAGAATACATAAATGACAAGCTGGAGGGAGGTCGTCTTCTGCTCCCATTTCAGAAAAGTTAAAATCCATGTGCTTGTCACAGATCCCATGATTCATACACAAACTCCCCTCCCCCAGCTTTCTCTCAGATACTGAACAAGACCAACCAGGATTACAGAAGCTTATTCAGACTTCTGCTCATTAACAAGCTGCTGTCACCCTTAGGCCTTCTCGTCTTCCTCTTGTTGTATCTATGGGTGCTTCTCTCTCTACCCCTGCCACCAGACAGCTCAGGGTGAATGTCATGAATTCACCCCCAACTCCACTACCGCTGAGCAGCTATGGGGGGAGAGGCCCACGCAGGTCCACAAAAAAGCAGAGATGTGAAGGAGGTACTGTGCCACACCACCATCTCATTTTGGTGCTCACCTATCACCTCACTACCAGGTGAGGCGAACAAGAATATAAGGATCCCAGCTGTCCAGGTCAAGCATACCAATCACAGTTTCTCTGACACAGCTCTTCTAATCTGGCCCACAATGACAAGAGAAAAAGAAAAGTCCATACATAGAATAACTGCTAGAAACCACACAATTTATATTTAGCACCACTGGATGTGGGGTGGAATGCTTTGCATTTGCTTTGGAAAAAAACCACAAACCCAAACAAAACCCACCTTATTACAGAGCTATTCAGACCTATGGCTTCAATCATGGTGCTACATGAACAGAGCTTAACTGAAGGACCACATCAAGGACAGCAAGCACAGTGCCTACAGTCTATAGGCTTTGGCCAGTTTCACTAGTCAGAGGAAAATCTGTTTCTGTGAGTGGACAGCATTAGGAGAAGTCAAGTTAGGATCCAACCTGCCACAGGTTGGTGGTCAATGGTGCTTTTTTGCTTTCATCTCTAATGATTGACTCAGATGAATTTCAGCCCCCAATCAGTTTCACCTGGGTCTTGCTCAGAGGCTGCTACCATGTAACTCTGCCACCAGTGCCCCCAGCTCACTGTCCTTGGCCTAGCCTGCCAAAATTGAGACAGACAAAATTGTCTCTGGCAGAGATTCTCAGCTCCTGCCAAACCAGGATTTTTCTGCAGCCACCCACCCACTCCTCAAGTACCAGACCATCTTGTTCATCTTTTCCAGTTCCTCCTTGCTTTGCCTTGCCTCATTTTGGTGAGGGGAAATCAACTTGGCAAAATCCCAACTTGGAAGATGAACTTGGGAAGTTTCACTAACGTTGCCATCTTCAAACTAATCATATAAACATTATTTACAAAGGCAAAGAGATTTCATTGGTTGAAATTTCTTGCAGGATTTACTTAATGTCTTAGCCTTACATCTGCTGTGGTCTGCTGTAGTTACGTGAAGGTTAATGCCAGGCTCATTTAAGAAGATCTTTTCAACATAGTACAGAATGGGGACAAAAGCCACCAAAAACAGCTTTACATCCACAAGATCACAGGTCATCATGACAGGTATTCCTCACCTCCTCACACCCTAGCACCATGGATAACCTAATGTGACAGTCAAAAGACTTGAAAAAGCAGCGACAACCACTTTGTGCCTTTTGCTGAAGCTTTGCTACCAGACACAAGAAACTGCAACCGCTGGTACCTGCAGCAAATTAAAGCATTCAAGAGCTTGAAGAAGCTTCTTTATTTAAAAAAATAGCTGTCTTGTCAGCAGACTGAAATTCATTGTACAGGGACCAGAACTCCACTGAAAAAAAACCTTAACCATGCACAAATTGAAAGAGGCTGCTTTTCAGGATCAAAGCTGGAAACACAGCTTCAGCATGCCTGCTACAACTTAAAAGGTAGGTTAGAAAGTCCTTGGTCATGATACTCTTTAACGAGGTAGCCCTGGCTGAGGCCAAGGCAGCAAATAAATAAGGCCTTTTCAGACTAGATTAAATTCCTGCATACCCTGAAAATCCAAAGTGAGTAGAATCTGCAAGCATTTCTTTTCTGTTATTTGGCAATGCCAGAGGGCTGATACGTGTTTCTCCCACACTCAGTGGAAGCAGATGTGGCCTCCCAGATCGATGGCTCTGTTCATAGCAGGAAGGACTGGGTCAGATCTGCATGGTGGGGGAGAGTGGAACAGCGCAACACCCAGGTGGCTGCTGACAGAGCAGTCCCTGCGCAGGTCCAGACCATGCTGTGACAAAGCAATTCAGCTCCATGGAAATAAAACCAAAGTACTGTCAGACCTAAGCCTTCTGAAACTGAGGAAGGCCAGTATAAGACTGACTTCTACATCCTCAAAGCTTACAAATACGTAGGGATTTCTACATTGCATTTTCTAGTGCAGCAGCACTTCTGATCACTTGCAAGCATAGGAAGTTATTGCAGTGGAGGCACATACCTGATAAAGCAAATTTCTGACAATGGTGCCAGTGACCTTAAAGTACTCCCTGGACACTGAGAGGTGTACAGATCAAGCTGATACTCACCCCTGGTTTTTTCCTCTAGAGCTCTTCTTCATAAACATTTATCTTTTTGGACACTGAAATTTGGGTGTATTCACTAGAGGTTTGGAGCTGGGGGTCTCTCCAGGACTAAAAGTAATGAAAAAAAGGCAAGAGACTGCAATGCCTAGTTTTTGCAGCCACATATGTGTTCAGAATTTGAATATTCCTGCCAAATAACACTTCTGCTGGGTCAATCTCAATTTATTTGGCCTTCACCTTATATGCCTTAAAGCAACAGGTATAGCATCTGGCCATTTTAGTCTCTGCACAAATCTTTGATATATATCTAATGCTTTGATTCATTCTCCCTACTTCCCCTGATGACTGAGGGTGGTACAGAGTATGCAACTGTTGCTCTATTCCTGTTTCTCAGTTGTAGGCCTGGGCGTATCTTGGATAGTTCAGTCATCTGGTATCTTTCTGCTATCTCCTCACAAAAAATACCCTAAATACCCTACCTTTTCTTTACAGAATTATGATTTGGTTGGAGAGATTCTATGGCCTTTATCAGCCAAAGCAACCAGTGTTACTTGTCTTCCACACGATTTTCCCTATTTGTACTTGCTATTAGCACATCATCCACATACTGTATTAATGCAGAGTTATTGGTTAACTCTATGTCCTGTAAATCTGTCACTAGGATTTTCCAAAATAAAGCTGATGATCCTGCAAACCCTTGAGGAAATCTAGTCCATGTTTACAGTTTCCCCTCCCAGGTGAAGGCAAAAATATACTGAGATTCTGGATGCACCATTATACTGAAGCAAGCTGGGCACAAATCACTGTCAAACATTTTGTGTTGCCCAGTATTGTGGTTATAATAGTTGAAGGATCAGAAACTAATGGATGCAATACAGTTACCCACTTATTTATTGCTCGTAAGTCTTGGACCTTTCTATAAACTGGTTTTCCATCTCAGCCTAGTTTAGGTTTTTTAACCAGCAAGATATGAGTATTACAGGGACACTCGCAAGGAGTTAAAATCCCTCTTGACAGAAAATCTTCAATTATTGGTCTTATACCTTCCCTTGCTTCCAGAGATAACAGGTATTGTTTTAAGGAAGGAGGTTTGCCTCCCTTCATTTCTATCTGTACTGGATTAGCTGACCTTAATAACCCTATGTCTGCACAACTTTGGGCCCATAAAATCCTGGGTACATCTTTGAGTTCCTGGGGTATTTCTATCCCTTCTTCAGTTGCTATAGCTGTCATAATTTTTTGCTACATTACCCATTAGGAGTCACAATGTAATTCCTTGTGGTGTACACAGCAACTCTGCCCATAATTTGTTTAACAAATATCTCCCCACCAAATTTGCTGGTGCCAATCACAACAGCAGAAAAGAATGATTAACAGACCATGCACCTATCTATACCATCATTTTCTCTGTCCTGGGTACAAATACAGATTTATCTTCTACTCCTACAACATTTACTTTACCCTCAATTCTTGCTCCTTTGTGGGATTGGTTAATATTGAATAAGTTGTGCCCGTATCTATTAGACATGGGCAAGTTTCATCTCCAATTTTCAAATCTATAACTGGTTCCTTAGAGTCCTCTGAGAGGATTACTTTTGTATCTCCTTCCACTGCTAGGGCCTGAGGATCTGGTAACCATCATTGTTCATCACTTTTGTTCAGCTCCCGACTGATTTGATTTTCCCTTTGTTGCTGTCGTAGTCCCCTTCTCGGGATCACAGGGCATTCTCTTTTCAAGTATCTTGGTTTTATTACACTAATCCTTTGGTCTTGTCTGATGTAGATTTCTGTTTCCCTTATTTCCATTATTATTACCTCTTTGCCTCCTATAATTCCTACCTTGCAAAGCAGCTGCTAACGACCTAGCCTCCTCTTCCTGCTGTTTTCTCTTCTACCTAGACTTAGCCTCATCCCTTCCATTATACACAAACATTGCAATACTTACTATCTCCCCTATCAGCTTCCCTTGCCAACCTGGAGAACACTGGTTAAAATACTACTTAATATCTGGGGCCGCTTGATCTACAAATAAGGAGACAAGCAAAGACCTATTTTGCAGGGCTTCAGGGTCAATTTCCCCAAACATTTGGAATCATTTCCCCCATGTAGTTAATGCCTTGTTGGCATTCTTTTTCCTTTGTCCAATTAACCATTCTTCTAACCCTTTTTGACATAATCTTAATGCATCTAATTCTGCCTTGGTCTGATAATTCCTGTCTGGCTCTGTGTCTGGCCACACAGTCCTACCACCCGGAGCAGCAGCCTGTTCTCTATTTTTCTGCAAAATCAACACTCGTTCTTCAGAGGTAAATACAGTTTCCAGTAACCATCAGACCAAGCAGGGTCATATGCTCTAAAAATTCCCCTAATCATTTGCTGAAGCTTTTCCAGGTCTTCCTAGAGTCAAGGCATTTGTTGCTGCCATACCACCAAATCTACCGTGCCAAACAGCACACATACTCTCATTACGGTTGTGGCTGCACCTGCCGCCAGAGGAGAAATAATTACCTCCTTCAGCAGAGCTTGCACAGCTATTGAAGGGAAAGCAGGAGGTGCAGAAGGGGGAACAGAAGGAGTAACAGAGTCGATCGAAGACAAAGGAGACGGAGACACATCTAGAGCAGCTGCCTGAGCTTGCATGAACAGCAGTGACTAAATCTCCAAATCAAAGGAATTATGTAGAATTACACATATTCAATTCACCAACATCTCACCTCTTTCTGGTTGGTCCCAGTCCATTCCCTGAGACAGACAGAAATAGATTAATTCACCGGGTCTCCAGATCAGATGCTCCCCAAGAGGTGCCAGAGTCGACCAGTGGACTGGTCCCATCTGGGCTACAAATTCTGTTGTAGAAGTGACTTAGGATGGATGTTGACCAAGGAAGAAAGGGACACAAGGGTAGAACTATAAAAGGTTTATTTCATGATCATGAGAACCCTCCTCCATAACAGAAGGTATCCAAAGGGATTTTCAAGGAGTTTATATACCATTTGAAATGAAAGGCTAAGCATAAACATGCAATAGCACACAGACACACTTCTGCCCTGTCCTGTCACGTTCAGCACCTTTGATGTATTCTCAGACATCCAGTATTGTGTTGCCTCTGCCACCTGGCAGTTAACACAAAACCTTCTGAGGTCCAGATGTTCCCCTTCAATTGCCAAACACAAGTAATTACTATTATTCTCCTTAGGACAACCTGCTACCACTTTTTCTCAAAATTGTTATCTAACAAGCTAAGCTCAGAAGCTACAGCATAAGAATCTTCCCCCAACAAGACTGGCAGAGGATCCTGACCCAGGCCAGCAAACAAGACCACCTACAACTGGACATAAAGCAAGCAAGAGCCACGCTCCCCAAGACCACACAACAAGACAGTATCTCCCTGTCTAGCTAACAAGCCAAAACTACACTCTAGTAAAGAGCCAGCCAACCAGAGACCCTCATCTGCTAGTCTAAAATAGCATCTCCCGTAGAGAAGACTGCCAGAGTTATGAACAGCAGCCACAGGTGATACCTAAAACTGGTCACTCACAGCTGTATCTTCGCTTGGCCCAAAGCGTTCAGACAGAACCAAAATCACCCACATACAAATGAGCCAGAGCTGGGACAAGTGTGGTAGGGCTCTGACTAGCTGCTCAGGGCAAACAGTATAAGGCTGGGGTCGGCTGGCTGGGGCAAATGGACTACGGCTGTGGCTGACCGGCTGGGAAAAACGATGTAGGACTCTGGCTGGCTGGCAAGAGCCCTACACCAGGTACCTTAGAGAGCCATCCAGAGCCCTACCCCACTTGCCCCCACCACCCAGCCACAACCCTACCCCACTTGCCCTTGACGGCCTGCCAGATCCCTACACCATATGCTCCATCCAACCACCAAAAGCCCTGCACCATCTCCCCCAGCCATGCACCCAGAGCCCTACCGCAGTTGCCCCAGCCAGACAGCCAGAGCCCAACACCATTTGCCTCAGCTGGTCAGCCAGAGCAATAACACACTTCTAAAAAAGGACAAGCCAGAGCGCTAGCCCACTTGCCCCAGCTGGACAGCCACATCCCTACACTATTTGCCCCGGCTGGCCAGCCACAGCCCAACATCTGTAGACCCAACTGGCCAGCCACAGCCCAACATCTGTAGACCCAACCGGCCAGCCACAGCCCTACAACACTCGCCCGGGCCAGCCGACCGGAGCCCTGCACCGCTCGCCCGGGCCGGCTGACCGGAGCCCTGCACCGCTCGCCTGGAGCCCTGCACCATTTACCCGGAGCCCTGCACCATTTGCCCTGCACCACTCGCCCGGGCCGGCCGCCCGGAGACCTGCACCATTTGCCTGGCGCCCTGCACCACTCGCCCGGGCCAGACGCCCGGAGCCCTGCACCACTCACCCGGGCCGGCCGCCCGGAGCCCTGCACCATTTCCCTGGAGCCCTGCACCATTTGCCTGGAGCCCTGCACTGGTCGCCCGGGCCGGCCGCCCGGAGCCCTGCAGAATTTCCCTGGAGCCCTGCACCCCTCGCCGGTGCCGGACGCCCGGACCCCTGCAGCATTTCCCTGGAGCCCTGCGCCCCTCGCCCGGGCCGGCCGCCCGGAGCCCTGCGCCCCTCACCTGGAACCTGGGCCGGCCACCCGGAGCCCTGCGCCCCTCGCCTGGAGCCCGGGCCGGCCGCCCGGAGCCCTGCGCCCCTCACCTGGAGCCCTGCACCATTTGCCCGGAGCCCTGCGCCACTTGCCCGGAGCCCTGCGCCATTTGCCCTACACCACTCGCCCAGGCCGCCCACCTGGAGCCCTGCTCCACTCGCCCGGGCCGGCCGCCCGGAGTCCTGCACCATTTCCCTGGAGCCCTGCACCATTTGCCGTGCACCACTCGCCGAGGCCGGCCGCCCAGAGCCCTGCACCATTTGACGTGCACCACTCGCCGGGGCCGGCCGCCCGGAGCCCTGCACCGCTCGCCGGGGCTGGCCGCCCGGAGCCCTGCACCGCTCGCCCGGCCTGGCTGGCAGAACCCCTACCACACTTGCCTGGGCCAGCCGGCTGGAGCCCTGCCATCCGTAGCCTGGCCGGCCGGAGCCCTGCCACCCTTAGCTGAGCTGGCTAGACGGCACCCACCTGCAAGTGCCCAGGCCGCCTGGACGGAGCCCTACCACAGGTACCCAGGCCGGCTGGAATCCTACCGCATTTGCCCGGGTTGGCCGGAGCCCAACTGCATGTTCCTGGCCGGAGACCCACCACACTTGCCCAGGCTGGCCAGCCTGCTGGAGGCCTACCGGACTTGCCCTGGCTGGCTGGAGCCCTGCCACACTTGCCCGGCCAGAGCCCTATCACATGTTCCTGGCTGGACACTACTGCACTTGGCCGGACTGGCCGGAACCCTCCTGTGCTTAGCCTGGCGGAGCCTTATCGCGCGTTCATGGGCAGAGCCCTACCGCAATTAGCTGGGCTGGCTGGAGCCTTAACGCACTTGGCCCGGGCAGCTGGATGGAGCCCTGCCGTCCTTGGCTGGCCGGAGCCCTACTGCAAGTGGCCGGGCCAACTGAAGCCCTACCGCGCTTGCCGAGGCCAGCTGGAGACCTACTGCACTTGCCGGGGCCAGCCAGACCCCTACTGCACTTGCCCAGGACAGCTGTCCGGAGCCATACCACACTTGCCTGGGACAGCTGGCCGGACCCCTACCGCGCTTCCGCAGGCTGGCTGGACAGAGCACTACCACGCTTGCCCGGGCTGGCCGGAACCCTACCATACTTGCCGGCTGGACGGCGCCCTGCTGCCCTTGGCTGGCCAGATCCCTGCCACACTTGCCAGGACTGGCTGGAGCCCTACCGCACCTGCCCGGGCTGGCCGGCCAGCGCCCTACCATGCCTTGCCGGGACGGCTGGAAATCTACCGCACTTGCCTGCCCAGAGCCCTATTGCACGTTCATGGCCAGAGCCCTGCCGCAATTGTCCGGGCTGGCCGGAGCCCTGCCATGCTTGCCCAGCCACAGCCCTACCGTGCTTGCCCAGGACAGCCGGCTGGCCAGCCGCAGCCTTACCGCGCTTGCCCTGGACAGCCAGCCACAGCCCTACTGCGCCTGCCCGGGACAGCCGGATGCAGCCCTACCACTCCTGCCCAGGACAGCTGGCTGGAGACCTACTGCACTTGCCTGCCCAGAGCCCTATTGCACGTTCCTGGCCAGAGCTCTGCCGCAATTGTCCAGGCTGGCCGGAGCCCTGCCGCGCTTGCCAGGGACAGTCATTCAGAGACCTACCGCGCTTGGCTGGGATGGCTGCCCAGAGCCTTACCCCCCTTGTCCGGGACGGCTGGCCGGAAACCTACCACGCTTGCCCGGGCCAGCCGACCAGAGCCGTGCCCCACTTGCCAGGACGGCCTGCCAGCCGGAACCTTACCACACTTGCCCGGGACCATCGTTCAGAGCCCTACTGCACTTGCCCCAGATGGCCACCTGAAGCCCTACCACCCTTGCCCGGGACGGCCAGGCGGAACCACAACGAGCTTGCCCTGGACAGCCGGTGGAGCCCTACCGTGCTTTCCCAGGACGGCCGGAACCCTAACGCACCTGCCTGGCCAAAACCACACTGAAATTGGCCAGGCCGGCCAGAGCGCTACCATGCTTGCCCGTCCGGAGCCCTACCGCACTTGCCAGGGCCGGCCGTACACCTACCACGCTTGCCAGGGCCGGGCAACCAGCCTGAGCCCTACCGCACTTGCCAGGGCCGGCTGGCCGGCACCTTTCCGCACTTGCTGGGGCCGGTCATTCAGAGCCTTATCTCACTTGGCCGGAACGGACACATGGAGCCTTACGGCGCTTGCCCGGGACGGACAGAACCCTAACACAATTGCCCAGGCGGAGCCCTAGCGCTCTTGCCCAGGCCAGCCGGACAGCCAAGAGCCTTGCCGCACTTGTCGGGGACAGTCGTTCACAGCATTATCTCGCTTGGCCGGAAGGGACGTACCGAGCCTTACCGTGCTTGGCCAGGACAGACAGACGGAGCCCTACTGCCCTTGCCCAGGATGGCCAGCTGGAACCCCACTGAGCTTGCCCTGGACAGCCAGACGGAGCCCTACCCCGCTTTCCCAGGACGGCCAGAACCCTAACGCACTTGCAGGGCCGGACCCATACCGCAATTGGCCAGGCCGGCCAGAGCCCTGCCACCCTTGGCTGGACAGAGACCTACCGCACTTGCCGGGGCTGGCCGTAGACCTACCGCACTTGCCGGCTCCAACCATAGACCTACGGCTCTTGCACAGGATGGCCAGCCGGCCCAAGCCTTACTGCTCTTGCCCGGGCTGGCCAGACAGCCGGAGCCTAGCCACACTTGCTGGGACAGTCGTTCGGAGCCTTATCTCACTTGCCCAGTAGGGATGTACCGAGCCTTACCACGCTTGGCCGGGCCGGCTGGCCGGAGCCCTGCCACACTTGCCTGGGACGGATGGGGCCCTACCGCGCTTGCCCGGGACGGCCAACAGGCCAGCAAGAGACCGATCGTATTTGCCCGGGCCAGCCTGCCGGAGCCTTGGCACACTTGCCGGGGACGATTGTTCAAAGCGCTATCTCGCTTGGCTGGGACGGACAGACAAAGACCTACCATGCTTGGCCAGGATGGACGAACATAGCCCTACTGCGCTTGGCCAGGATGACCAACAGGCCGGAACCCTACTACGCTTGCCCCCCCAAGCCATACATCACTTGCCAGGAACAGCGTTCGGAGCACTAACTCGCTTGGCCGGGACGGACGGACAGAGCCCTACCGTGCCTGGCTGGGATGACTGGAACCCTAAAGCACTTGACCAACCGAAGCCCTACCGCAAATGACCGGGCCAGCCAGAATGCTGCCACCCTTGGCTGGCTGGAGCCCCGCTGCACTTGCCGGGGCCGGCCAGCCGGCGCCCTATCTTGCTTGGCCGGAACAGACAAACGGAACCCTAACACACTTGCCCGGCCGGAGCCCTACCGCAACTGGCCGGCCGGCCAGAGCCCTGCCGTCCTTGGGTAGCCAGAGCCCTA
This sequence comes from Astur gentilis, assembly GCF_929443795.1. Lineage (NCBI taxonomy): Eukaryota > Metazoa > Chordata > Aves > Accipitriformes > Accipitridae > Astur > Astur gentilis. The sequence goes on along the minus strand of NC_064900.1, from coordinate 16,117,763 downwards.
CCATGCTTGCCTGGCCGGAGCCCTACCGCACTTGCTGGGATGACCAACAGGCCGGAACCGTATGGCACTTGCCCAGGCCAGCCAGCCAGCCGGAGCCATACAGCACTTGCCGGGAACAGTCGTTCTGAGCACTAACTCACTTGGCCGGGATGGACGGACAGAGCCCTACCACGCTTGGCCGGGATGGATGGACAAAGCCCTACTGCGCTTGGCCGGGCCAGCCGGCCGGAGAACTGCCACGCTTGCCTGGGACGGACAGATGGCGGAGCCCTGCCACGCTTGCCTGCCTGGAGCCCTATCGCACGTTCCTGGCCAGAACACTACCATAATTGTCCAGGCTAGCTGGAGCCCTGACACCCTTGGCTGGCTGGAGCCCTACTGCACTTGGCCAGCCCGGCCAGAGGTCTACCTCAAGTGCCCAGGCCAACCGGAGCCCTACTGCACTTGCTGGGGCTGGCTGGAGCCCTACTGTGCTCACCCGGGTGTAGCCCTACTGGAGGTTCCTACCCAGAGCCCTACCACACTTGCCCGGGTGAGCCAGCTGGCCGGAGCCCTACCGCGCTTTTCCAGGACGGCTGACAGGCCGGAGCCCTACCACACTTGTCCAGGACAGCTGACAGGCCGGAGCCCTACCACACTTGCCCAGGACGGCCAGTTGTACAGCCAGAGCCCTACCGCATTTGTCCAGGACAGCCAGAGCCCTATCGCACTTACCAGGGACGGTCGTTTGGAGCACTATCTCACTTGGCCAGGATGGACGAACATAGCCCTACCGCGCTTGGCCAGGATGACTGGAACCCTAACAAACTTGCCCGGCCAGAGCCCTACAGCAAATGACCGGGCCAGCCAGAACGCTGCCACCCTTGGCTGGCCGGCACCCCACCGCGCTTGCCGTGGCTGGCCGGCCAGCGCCCTATCTAGCTTGGCCGGAACGGACACACGGAGCCTTACGGCGCTTGCCCAGGACGGACAGAACCCTAACACACTTGTCCGGCCGGAGCCCTACCACAATTGGCTGGCCAGCCAGAGTCCTGCCACCCTTGGGTGGCCAGAGCCCTACCATGCTTGGCTGGCCAGAGCTCTACCACACTTGCTGGGGCCGATCGTAGACCTACCGCGCTTGCCCGGGCCGGCCGGCCAGCTTGAACCCTACCGCGCTTGCCCGGGCCGGCCGGCCGGCTTGAACCCTACCGCGCTTGCCCGGGCCAGCTGGCCGGAACCCTGCTGCCCTTAGCTGGCCAGAGCCCAACTGCACTTGTCTGGGATGGCCAGCCAGCCGGCACCCTAACGCACTTGCCCGGGCCAGCCAGCCGGAGCCTTTCTGCACTTGATGGGGACAGTCATTCAGACCCTTATCTTGCTTGGCCAGAACAGACGCACGGAGCCTTACCGCACTTGCCCGGGATGGACGGAACCCTAACACACTTGCTCGGCCGGAGCCCTACCGCAACTGGCCAGGCCGGCCAGAGCCCTACCGCTCTTGCCTGCCTGGAGCCCTACCAGGCTTGACCAGCCGAAGCCCTACCGCACTTGCCAGGGCCATCCGTAGACCTACCGCACTTGCCTGGGATGGCTAGCCAGCCAGAGCCCTACAGCTCTTGCCCGGGCCAGCCGGACAGTCGGAGCCTTACCGTGCTCGCCCAGGACAGCAGGCCAGTGCCCCGCCGCGCTCTCCCAGGACGGACAGCCAGCACCCCGCCACGCTTGCCCGGGACGGATAGACGGCCAGCCGGAGCCCTACCGCACTTGCTTGCCCAGAGCCCTATCGCACATTCCTGTCCGGAGCCCTACCACAATTTTCTGGGATGGCCGGAGCCTTGCCGCCCTTGGCTGGCCGGAGCCCTACGGCGCTTGGCTGGCCTGGCCGGAGCCCTACCGCGCATCTGCCAGTGGGCCAAAATCCCTACCGCGCTTGCCCGGGCCAGCCGGAACCCTACCGCGCTTGCCCGGGCCGGCCGGAACCCTACCGCGCTTGCCAGGAACAGTCGTTTGGAGCACTATTTCGCTTGGCTGGGACGGACGGACAAAGCCCTACTGCGCTTGGCCGGGATGACTGGAACCCTAATGCACTTACCTGGCCAGAGCCCTACCACAATTGACCGGGCCGGCCAGAACCCTGCCACCCTTGGCTGGCCGGAGCCCGGCCACGCTTGCCCGGGACGGCCGGCCGGAACCCTATCTTGCTTGGCTGGAACGGACGCACGGAGCCTTACGGCGCTTGCCCAGGACGGACAGAACCCTAACACACTTGCAGGGCCAGAGCCCTACCGCAATTGGCCGGGCCACCCATGGCTGCCTGGAGCCCTACCACACTTGGTGGGGACGGCCGTAGACCTACCGCACTTGCCGGCTCTGGCCGTAGACCTACCGTGCTTGCCTGGGATGGCCGGCCGCCCAGAGCCCTAGCACTCTTGCCCAGGCCAGCCGGACAGTCAGAGCCTTGCCGCACTTGCCAGGGACAGTCGTTCACAGCCTTATCTCGCTTGGCCGGAAGGGACATACCGAGCCTTACCGCGCTTGGCCAGGACAGACAGACGGAGCCCTACCACCCTTGCCCCGGACGTCTGGCCAGCACCCCACCACGCTTGCCCGGGCCGGCCGGCTGGCTTGAACCCTACCGCGCTTGCCCGGGCCGGCCGGCCGGAGCCCTGCTGCACTTAGCTGGCCAGAGCCCTACTGCACTTGTCTGGGATGGCCTGCCAGCCGGCACCCTAACGCACTTGCCCGAGCCGGCCAGCCGGAGCCTTTCTGCACTTGATGGGGACAGTCATTCAGACCCTTATCTTGCTTGGCCAGAACAGACGCACAGAGCCTTACCGCGCTTGCCCGGGAAGAACGGAACCCTAACACACTTGCTCGGCCGGAGCCCTACCGCAACTGGCCAGGCTGGCCAGAGCCCTACCGCTCTTGCCTGCCTGGAGCCCTACCTGGCTTGCCCAGCCGAAGCCCTACCGCACTTGCCGGGGCCATCCGTAGACCTACCGCACTTGCCGGGGCCATCCGCAGACCTACCGCACTTGCCGGGGATGGCTAGCCAGCCAGAGCCCTACAGCTCTTGCCCAGGCCAGCCGCACAGTCAGAGCCTTACTGCGCTCACCCAGGACGGCCGGCCAGCACCCCGCCACGCTCTCCCAGGACAGGCAGCCAGCGCCCCGCCGCGCTCTCCCAGGACAGACGGCCAGCGCCCCGCCGCGCTTGCCCGGGACGGATAGACGGCCAGCCGGAGCCCTACCGCACTTGCTTGCCCAGAGCCCTATCGCACATTCCTGTCCGGAGCCCTACCACAATTTTCTGGGATGGCCGGAGCCTTGCTGCCCTTGGCTGGCCAGAGCCCTACGGCGCTTGGCTGGCCTGGCCGGAGCCCTACCGCCCATCTACCAGTGGGCCAGAATCCCTACCGTGCTTGCCCGGGCCAGCCGGAACCCTACTGCGCTTCCCAGGCCGGCCGGAACCCTACCGCGCTTGCCAGGAACAGTCGTTTGGAGCACTATTTCGCTTGGCTGGGACGGACGGACAAAGCCCTACTGCGCTTGGCCGGGATGACTGGAACCCTAATGCACTTACCTGGCCAGAGCCCTACCACAATTGACCGGGCCGGCCAGAACCCTGCCACCCTTGGCTGGCCGGAGCCCGGCCACGCTTGCCCGGGACGGCCGGCCGGAACCCTATCTTGCTTGGCTGGAACGGACGCACGGAGCCTTACCGCGCTTGCCCAGGACGGACAGAACCCTAACACACTTGCGGGGCCAGAGCCCTACCGCAATTGGCCGGGCCGGCCAGAGCCCTACCACCCATGGCTGCCTGGAGCCCTACCACACTTGGTGGGGACGGCCGTAGACCTACCGCACTTGCCGGCTCTGGCCGTAGACCTACCGTGCTTGCCTGGGATGGCCGGCCGCCCAGAGCCCTAGCACTCTTGCCCAGGCCAGCCGGACAGTCAGAGCCTTGCCGCACTTGCCAGGGACAGTCGTTCACAGCCTTATCTCGCTTGGCCGGAAGGGACATACCGAGCCTTACCGCGCTTGGCCAGGACAGATGGATGGAGCCCTACCACCCTTGCCCCGGACGTCTGGCCGGCACCCCACCACGCTTGCCCGGGACGGCAGGCCGGCTGGAGCCCTACTGCCCTTGCCCTATGACACGTTCCTGTCCGGAGCCCTGCCACAATTGTCTGGGCTGGCCAGATCCTTGCCGCCCTTGGATGGCTGGAGCCCTACTGCGCTTCCGCCGGGACGGCCGGAATCCCTACCACGCTTCTGCCGGGACGGCTGACAGGCTGGAGCCCTACCGCACTTGCCCGGGACAGCCGGACAGCCAGAGCCCTACTGCACTTACCTGCCTGGAGCCCTATCACACGTTCCTGGCCAGAACACTACCATAATTGTCCAGGCTAGCCAGAGCCCTGACACCCTTGGCTAGCCAGAGCCCTACCGCACTTGGCAGGCCTGGCCGGAGCTCTACCCCAAGTGCCCAGACCAACCGGAGCCCTACCGCACTTGCCAGGGCCGGCTGGAGCCCTACTACGTTCACATGGGTGGAGCCCTACTGTAGGTTCCTACGTGGAGCCCTACCGCACTTGCCCGGGATGGCCAGGTGGCACTTTGCCGCACTTGCCAGTTACAGTTGTTCAGAGCACTATCTCACTTGTCCTGCCCGGGACAGCCAGAGCCCTATTGCACATTTCTGGCCAGAGCCCTGCCACAATTTGCTGGGCTGGCTGGAGCCTTGCTGCCCTTGGCTGGCCAGAGCCCTACTGCACTTGGCCGGCCCGGCCAGAGCCCTACCTCAAGTGCCCAGGCCAATCGGAGCCCTACCGGGCTTCTGCCGGCCGGAGCCCTACTGCCCTTGCCCGGGACGGCTGGCCAGAACCCCACCGAGCTTGCCCTGGACAGCTGGAAACCTACCACACTTGCCCAGGATGGCCTAGTGGCCAGCCACAGCCCTACCGCACTTTCCGGGGACAGCCAGCCAGCCAGAGCCTTGCCATGCTTGCCGGGGACGGCTGTTCGGAGCACTATTTCGCTTGGCCGGGACAGACAGACAGAGCCCTACCACGCTTCGCCAGGATGGATAGAACCCCAACGCACTTGCCTGGCCGGAGCCCTATCGCACATTCCTGGCCAGAGCCATACCGCAATTGGCCAGGTTGGCCGAAGCCCTAATGCACATGGCCGGGGTGGCCGGATGGAGCCCTGTCGGCCTTGGCTGGCTGGAGCCCTACCGCAATTGGCCGGGCTGACCAGCCAGCTAGAGCCTTGCCACACTTACCAGGGATGGTCATTTGGAGCTTTACCACACCTGCTGGGGCTGGCTGGAACCCTACCGCACTTGTTCAGAACAGCCGACTGGAGCCCTACCCTACTGCCCGGGCTAGCCGGCCAGCCAGAGCTCTGCTGCCCTTGGCTGGCTAGAGCCCTACCGCGCTTGTCAGGGCCAGCCAGAGCCCTACCACGCCTGTGGGGGCCAGCCAGCCGGCACCCTACCGCACTTGCCCGGGACGGACAGACAGCTGGCCAATGCCCTGCCACACTTGCCCGGGCCGGCTGGCTGGCAGGCCAGAGCCTAGCCGCACTTACCGGGGACGGACGGACGGCAGGCCAGAGCCTAGCTGCACTTGCTGGGGACGGCCGGCCGGCAGGCCAGAGCCTAGCCACACTTGCCGGGGACGGCTGGCTGGCCGGAGCCTAGCCGCACTTGCTGGGGATGGTCATTCGGAGCGCTGTCTCGCTTGGCCGGGACGGATGGATGGAGCCCTACCACGCTTGGCTGGGGTGGACAGATGGAGCCCTACCGTGCTTCGCCAGGACGGATGGAGCCCTACCGCGCTTGCCCGGCCGCACTCACACAGCAACTCGCTGGGCCGGCCAAAACCCTGCCACCCTTGGCTAGCCGTAGACCTACCGCGCTTGCCCGGGACAGCCAGAGCCCCACCGCACTTGCCTGGACTGGCCGGAGCCTGGCCGCACTTGCCGGGGACAGTCGTTCAGAGCCCTATCTTGCTTGGCTGAGACAGACAGATGGAGCTCTACCATGCTTGGCCAGGACGGTCGGAGACCTACCACGCTTGCCTGGGAAGGCCAGCCAGCTAGCTGGAGCCCTACCTCACTTGCCCGGGACAGCTGGCCACCCGGAGCCCTACCACGCTTGCCCGGCCAGAGTGCTATAACATGTTCCTGGCCAGAGCCCTACCACAATTGGCCGGGCTGGCCGAATCCCTAACGCACATGGCCGGGGCGGCCGGACAGAGCCCTGCTGGCCTTGGCTGGCCGGAGCCCTACCACAATTGGTCGGGCTGGCTGGAGCCCTACAGCACTTGGCTGGGACGGCCGGGCCTGCCGGAGCCCTGCTGCCCTTGGCCGGGCCCGCTGGAACCCTAATGCACTTGCCTGGCCACAGCCACACTGCAATTGGCTGGGCTGGCCAGAGCCCTGCTGCCCTTGGCTGGCCAGAGCCCTATCGCGCTTTGCTGGGGCCGGCCGGCCGCAGCCCTACGGCGCTTGCCAGGGCTGGCCGGAGCCTGGCCGCACTTGCTGGGGATGGTCGTTCAGAGCCCTATCTTGCTTGGCCGGGACAGACAGATGGAGCCCTACCATGCTTGGCCAGGACAGACGGCCGGAACACTACTGCACTTGCCCAGGCTGGCTGGCCAGAGCCCCGCCGCACTTGCCTGGGACGGCTGGCGGGACGGCCGGAGGCCTTCCGCACTTGACCCGGCCGGAGCCCTGCCGCCCCTGGCCCGGCCCTCCGGAGCCCTGCCCACCTTGCACTGGACATCCGGCCATGGCCCCACCGCACTTGCCCCAGCCGGCCACCCAGGGGCCTATACCGTCTGCTCAGGCTGGCCAGCCAGCATCCTACACCATTTGCAGCAGCCTACCTGCCAGAACCCTACATACCTTGCCCCAGTCAGCCAGGCAGACTACTACAGCATTTGCCCCACACGGCCAGCCGCAGCCCTACCACAATTTCCAACACCAGCCAGCCAGTGCCGCTACACCATTTGCCCAGGCTGGCCAGCCAGAGCCACTACACCGTTTGCCCAGGCCGGCCAGCCAGACACCCTACACCATTTTTCAGGGCCAGCCAGCCAGAACCTTACACCATTACCCAGGCCCACCAGCCAGGACCCCCACCCCCCTTGCCCAGGCCCACCAGCCAGGGCCCCTACACCATTTTCCGCAGGGTGGCCAGCAAGAGTCCTACACCACTTACCTTGGATGGTCAGCCAAAGCACTACCCCATTTGCCTGAGCTGTCTCACCAGAGCCCTACAGCATTTGCCCTAGCAGGCAGCCAGAGCCCTATCCCTCTTAGCCCACCTGGACGGCCAGAGCCCCACCCCACTTGCCCTAGCCGGCCAGCCAGAACCATAGAATATTTGCCCCAGCAGGCCAGCCAGATCTCTACCCCATTTGCCCCCTCCGGTCAGTCGGTGCACTACCCTACTTCCCCAGATGGCCAGCCAGAGCCCTAGTCCACTTGCCCATCAGGCCACCCCAAGCCCTATACCACTTGCACCGAGCAGCCAGCCAGAGCCCCGCACTGTTTGCCCCAGCCGGCCAGCCAGAGCCCTAATACACTTTCCTGAGGTGGTCAGGCAGAGACACAGATCTCCAGCTGACTCAAGTCAGCAGTCACAGCATCATGAACCAAAGGGAAATTAAACAGGTACTTACAAAAAGGACACCGTATGCAAAGTACACAGTTCAGCTAACTCCTCCTGCTCAACGTTTTCCAGGTCCCTGAGGTCCAAGCCCTGCTGCCCATCACCCTAGCACCCTGCTTCCCAGGAGTCCTGCACAGAGGGAGACAGAGCTGTGAGGGCCTTTCGCATCCCCTGCTCCCCCAGCACCCCCACAGCTCCCCTCCTCAGGCCACACTGAGCCTGGCCAGCAAGCCCTCAGCTAGGTACAGAGAGCCACACCCACATTCCAGAACCCACCCATCACAATGCAGCTAACAGCCAATCCGGAGGCAGCTGACAGAGGCCGTAGAAGCTTCTGGAAGGTACGGCACAGGGAAGCCATTACCTGGTGGTTTACATGTCTACAAAGGCTGCCAGAACGGCCAGAGAAAGCCATGTGGTGAAATAAGGTGAAAATAAAACCCACGCAGAGAAGCTGCTGCCCAGAGGCAGGAAACAGCCACAGCAGCCGGCTGCTGGCATATACCAGGCCCATGGCGGCTCCCTGCAGCCAGCCCTGGGCCCCAGAGCCCCGGCAGTCCTTTGCCCAGGCCAGTGGCACAGCACAAGGATTTACCAGGCAGCTCTGGCAGCCTTCAAGCGTAACCTCCTACCGAACCAGACACCGCTCTGCTGTCCCTCGCTGCATAGCCTCGCGTGCAGCCCCGGTCGCAGGGCTGGTGTCTGGGTGTGAGAGGAAAGACAGGCCCGAAACCCTGAGGAAGCTCGCGCACTTCTTGCCAAACTAATTGCAAATTGCTCCTAATAGTGTCAAGAAGTCTACTGCAAACCCAGAACATAGAAGATCTTACCGTTAAACATGCAAGACTAGTATTTTAAAGAGTAATGACACACATGGAAACTTGAGGAATTTTGACTATTAAAAACTAGAGTCCCTTACTCTTTCCTTCAGAGATGTGGTATACTTACACCTGTTGTACCCTCTTAACTGAATGATAGACCCCTGTAAGCTTTCTTTTCCAATGTGAAGTCATGTAGTTAGTGCAGCAGACATCCAAAGTTCCCACAGTTAAACATTTGCAAGTTGAAACCAGCCAAGGAATTTGCAATATTTACTGAGTTTTCTCCTTGTAAGCAAGAAGATGCTCTAAGCTCACAACCCATTTTGGAAACTCCTTTTCCATGACATCCTCCAATTTGCAACTTTTAGTAGCCATTCTCAAATCCATCGAAGCTCTCTCACTCAGTTTTCAGACACTTCATACTCACCAGCTCTTAATTTTTCATCACACTACAAGATTGGGTATCTCCAGAACTGTCATTCATTGTAGTCAGATCATGATGTTTCTCAGTCTAAATCTACATTCACTGAATTCTTGTAGATCAACAGCAGAATCAGCTTTTTCATTTTTTTTCCTATAAGTTCCTATTTTTTTCCCAATAGGAACTTAAAGAGCTCTTACACCATGAAGACTCATAAGCTCACACCACAGACTGGAATGTAGACCTGAATTTTGCCTTCAGACAGAATATTTTCTGTGATAAGCCTGAATGTGAGCTAGCAGGTGACCCCCTTCAAAAAAATGACATTTCCTTTCTGAACATGGTAAGTGGAGCAACAGCTATGAAGACAGGGAGTTATTACCCTGAGTACTTTAAAATTCAACAAGAATATTGCAGTCCGTTTTGAGAATCAAGAAGGATGTAGACAGATTGTACACTCTACAGCAAAGCAAGAATGACCCTGTGAGAACAAGATGAGAAAGGGGTTGGGTTTGTGGTTTTTGCCCATGAAGGAGGGCAGTCAGGAAGTAGGATTGCAATCACAATCATGTTTGCTCTGAAGAGACACCAACAATGTGGCTTTGCCCCCAGCAGGGTTAGAATACAAAGCCATAGATTTTTATCTACAGAAAGAACATGAATTAAGATATATTTAAACAGCAAAACAGATTACATAAACAATCCCAGCTCATAATGACATTCAGGAACACCATTTTAGTAATAACAAAAAAACCCCTTTTATTCAACATTCTGTAAGAGAAGATACTTCAGAAAACATACAAACAGCACTTGTAACTAAGATAAAGCCATCTTAAAATTACTACACACCATTTAAGATAAAACTTAACACAGGCATTGCAGAAAATTCAACATCTGATTACCAAGGCCATTCCTTAATAGCAATTACATATATGGCTATACCCATTGCTAGCAATGTTCTGTTTTGTTTCCTTTTCTTTTTTTCCTTCTAAAACAGTTCCTAAATAAAAGTTGCTGTGTGTTCTTCACTACAGTTTCCATCTCCTAATATAGTTTGAACTGACTTACCACCTAAGCAGCACATTCCTCTAGGCAAACAACAGAAGTATAATCATGCTTAAATCTGCCAAGTTAAAAACTGTGGTTTTATTAACATTGTATGTGTTAGATGAAGGGTTAAGCAAACCACCCATGTCTACTGAGCTGTTAAGCTGTTCCCTCATCCATTCAGTCAGGTGCCGGGACCACCCAAGAGGAGATGGGAACTGAAGTCAGAGCCCTGATCTAGCCTCCAGAAATCCCTGAGGTCCTCCTCTTTTCACAGCAACACCTCTTAGTAGAGACAGAGAAGCAGGAGTTGAACTCTTCTCAGGGCTGATTACCATGTCTGCTTTCCAAGGGGTTCCTCATGGGTGTTCCTGGAAGACCTGTAGCAGAGGGAAGAGAAGGGCATCAGCTCTGGAAAACAAGCTGATCCACAGAGAGATTTCTCTTTAGGCTTCCAGCCAATTCTTCAAAGCAAACAAAGAATCAGAGTTATAGGAGGAACAGCAGAATTGCAAGGTTAGCTCAAAGCCAGCTGACAGAGAAGGGAAGAGTCCAAACATCAAGTCCAACACTGTGGACATCTTTCCTGGCAAATCTAATGGGAAAAACTGCATACTAAATCTCCAGACTTGTCTTCTGGGAGTCCCGTTGTGCTCTTCTTGATCAAAGCATACTGAAAGGACATGTGTCCTTCACTGCTCTTCCAGGACTCTATGGATCCTCAAGGCACATAGTCTGAATTACACAAAACAACATAGTCATCCTTCAACAGGACACTGATTGAGAGAGTCCCTTGGGAGACAGTCCTGAAGGGCAAAGGGGTCCACGAAGGATGGACATTCTTCAAGAAAGAAATCTTAATGGCTCAGGACCAGGCTATTCCCATGCACCGCAAGATGAACTGCCAAGGAAGACAACCGGCCTGGCTTAACAGGGATCTTTGGCTAGGACTCAAGAAAAAAAAGAGAGTTTATTATATCTGGAAAAAAGGGCAGGCAGCTCAGGAAGAGTACAAGGATCTTGTTAGGTCATGCAGAGAGGAAATTAGAAAGGCAAAAGCTCAGTTAGAACTCAATCTGGCCACTATTGTAACAGACAACAAAAAAAGTTTTTACAAATATGTTAATAAAAAGAGAGCCAAGGAGAATATCTATCCTTTCATGGATACAGAGGGGAATGTTGCCACCAGAGATGAGGAAAAGGCTGAGGTACTTAAAGCCTTCTTTGCCTCAGTCACTAATAGTGAGACCAGTTATCCTCAGGGTACTCTGCCCCCTGAGCTGGAAGGCAAGGATGAAGAGCAGAATATACCCCCCATAATCCAGGAGGAAATAGTTAGTGACCTACTACGCCATCTGGACACTCACAAATCTATGGGACCAGACGGGATCCATCCAAGAGTACTGAGGGAACTGGCGGAGGTGCTCGCCAAGCCACTCTCCATCATTTATCAGCAATCCTGGTCAATGGGGGAGGTCCCAGAGGATTGGAAGCTTGCCAACGTGACACCCATTTACAAGAAGGGTCGGAGGGAGGATCCAGGGAACTACAGGCCTGTCAGCCTGGCCTCGGTACTGGGAAAGATTATGGAACGGTTCATTTTGAGTGTGCTCATATGGCATATGCAGGACAACCAGGGGATCAAGCCCAGTCAGCATGGGTTCATGAAAGGCAGGTCCTGCTTGACCAGCCTGATCTCCTTCTATGACCAGGTGACCCACCTAGTAGATGAGGGAAAGGCTGTGGATGTTGTCTACCTGGACTTCAGTAAAGCCTTTGACATTGTCTCTCATGGCATACTCCTTGAGAAGCTGGCAGGTCATGGCTTAGACAAGTGTACTCTTTGCTAGGTAAAAAACTGGCTGGCTGGATGACCCCAGAGGGTTGTGGTGAATGGAGTTAAATCCAGTTGGTGGCAGGTCACAAGTGGTGTTCCCCAGGGCTCATTATTGGGGCCAGTTCTGTTTAATATCTTTATCAATGATCTGGATGAGGGGATCAAGTGCACCCTCAGCAGGTTTGCAGACGACACCAAGTTAGGAGGCAGGGTTGATCTGCTTGAGGGTAGGGAGGCTCTACAAAGAGATCTGGACAGGCTGGATCGATGGGCTGAGGCCAATCGTATGAAGTTACACAAGGCCAAGTGCTGGGTCCTGCACTTGGGTCACAGCGACCCCATGCAGCACTACAGGCTTGGGGAAGAGTGGCTGGAAAGCTGCCCAGCAGAGAAAGACCTGGGGGTGCTGGTTGACAGCCGGCTGGATATGAGCCAGCAGTGTGCCCAGGTGGCCAAGAAGGCCAACGGCATCCTGGCCTGTATCAGAAATGGTGTGGCCAGCAGGAGCAGAGAAATGATTGTTCCCCTGTACTCAGCACTGGTGAAGCCGCACCATGAGTCCTGTGTTCAGTTTTGGGCCCCTCACTACAGGAAAGACATTGAGGTGCTGGAGCGTATCCGGAGAAGGGCAACAAAGCTGGTGAGGGATCTGGAGCACAAGTCTTATGAGGAGCGGCTGAGGGAACGGGGGCTGTTTAGTCTGGAGAAAAGGAGGCTGAGGGGAGACCTTATTGCTCTCTACAACTACCTGAAAGGAGGTTGTAGTGAGGTGGGTGCTGGTCTCTTCTGTCAGGTGACTGGAGATAGGATGAGAGGAAATGGCCTCAAGTTGTGGCAGGGGAGGTTTAGACTGGATATTACGAAAAATTTCTTTCCTGAAAGGGTTGTCAGGCATTGGACCAGGCTGCCCAGGGAAGTGGTTGAGTCACCATTCCTGGAGGTATTCAAAAAGCACATAGACAAGGCACTTCAGGACATGGTTTAGAGGGCATGGTTGATGGTTGGACTCGATGATCTTGAAGGCCTTTTCCAACCTAAATGATTCTATGATTCAAGTCCTCAAATCCTGGAGGACTGCAGTAATTAATTCTGCAGGAGCACAGCCATCAAACACTGGGTAATGGAGTGGTCGAAACCTAGTGGAAGGCAGTCCTCAAACCCTGGAGGATTGCAGTGCTCAGATTCTGGATGGGTGGTGTTCTCAACATTTGGGGCAAGCCACATTTCATTAACTGCAGCATGAGGCTTTACAGCTTTCACACGTTTGAGCCCTGGCAGCTTGGGTCTTTCTCCGTCTGGAAGGAAAAGATTCAGTTGAGTAAAAATCTCTTACGTGCCACAGACTAGACATGATTATGATACAGACACAGGAAAAACATGCAGCCAGAACTTGGCAAAGGCTAGCCAAATAATATGTGCAAAGCAGCCAAAGAATATGTGCAAAAGGACCCCCTCTACTTCCCATCCTCTGGGAGGGAGAGAAGCATGGAGCAAGAGAGGTCAGGTCAGCCCCTCACCAAAGCAGCTGGTGAGCTACAGGCCACTGACCAGCTGCTCACAGACACTGGGGCACCCGGAGCCATATCTCACAGCATACATTCCCTCATCGCTTGAACACAGGGCAGGCCTAGCCATGGCCAGGCCTTCAACAGGTAGATGGAAATGGGGGAGATGAGAGACGCCTGGGTGAGCGCTTGCCTGCAGAACAGCACCAATGGGCATGAGCACTCACTGCAACTCCTCTATCAGCCACTCCCTCCTGCCTCTCGCTTGCACAAAGTAGGAGCAGACACCTGTGGTTACAGCAGGGCTCAGGCACAGCTGTAACTCAGATTTGTATATTTACTGAAAACTCAGAAAAAATGTAAATCGAAACCTAAGTCTCTGCCATGCCTCTCAAGTACAACATCTGAGTTTCACTTCATTACCCACTACCTCCATCACTTTCTAGAACTACAAAACACAGCAGGAAAGGGAGCCCAAGAAGAGACATCTATTCCATGAACCACCCAGTTCACATGTGATGCCTCTAGTGTTGCAGCACTTAGCACTCAAATGCAGGAATCACTTCTGTCCACAAGAGAAGCCATTGGACTCCTCACACACTCACCTTAGGGGTGAGAGCAGGGTCTGCTCCCTTTGCTCCCCGCAGATCACTTCTTGGTGTTGAGAGGACAGGGTCTCCAGGCTGATGAACTACATGTGCCAAACACTATGCAACAGCCAGCTCTGAGCTAGGGTGGAAACTCCTCCCACCAACAGAGTAACTGTGCAAGGATCGCAAAAGGGAAGAGGGAAGAGAGCATAGGGGAGGACAGAAGGACAGACAGATGGAAGGAAGGATCACTGAAGTTAATACAGGAGAGACACTGTCTGCCCTGCACAGTCTGAACCGCCCCCTCTACCCAGAAAGTGTGATGCCTAACAAATGTGCAGGGCAATTGGAAGCAGAAGGGAAAGCACCAGCCATCCCCAGGCTGTGAGTAGCTAACAGGAACTGTAAGTCTCTGCACACAGCTGAAGAGGACACAGCCCACTAGGCTAGGGTAGGAAGGGCCTGAGACTGCAAAAAACTCATTGTCTAGATAGTCCAAGTCCAATGCACATGTGATTACGCTGGTATTAAAGCTGTCAGCAGCTCTGAGTCCTTTGAGTAATTTGGATCTCTCAAATTTCAGGTATTTCTGTGCTAGAGAAAGATCCCCTTGATTACAATATTCAGTTTAAATAAGACAATCAGGTCTCACTAAACCACACCCAGACAAGTCACACTCTTGGCTCCCTCTCTGTGACCGATAGAAAGCCATACAGTGATAGATACTCACACGAACAAGGACTGTTTTCATCCCTTTCTTCACGTTCCTCAGGATTGTCCCTCTCATCTGTAAGGATCAAACTTACAGGTTGAATGCTTGGTACTGTGATCCCAACTTAAGGCAAGTCAAGTAAAAAGCAGACAAATACACTTAAAACATTTGCAGGAAGAGGTGGAAGAATTGATACCCAGCATATCACCCAATTCCCTATAGCTCATCCCTTACTAAGTAAAAGTAAGGCTCAGGAGCACATAACTAAAGATAATGGCTCTGAGGTGTGTCTCACTGCTCTGAACCATGGAGAATATTCTACCCACTGATCTTCTTGTATTTTTGAGTCTCTTCATGCACACATCCCCCCCAACCCCAAGAATGCACCCTCCCCCTAATTCTCTTTTCTCTCTGACCTTTCCTCTCCTCTGTTTAGCTTAAAGCCTTTCAAATCACTACCCACTCCTTCCTTACATATGGGATAAACTACTTTTTGTCTCCATTAGCTATGTGCTGGACCAACTTTGCATTTGAACTGCAAAGCACCTCCAGGCAATAACAGCTTCTTGTCAGAGAAGATCATCATCTTTCATCCTTCAGGCCACACAGACCCACTCTCTCCTCACCTTATGCATTGCTCCAGGGACCCATGATTCTCATTCCCAGCTTGCCCCCATTTGGGTGTGAGCTACTTAAAACTGCCAAACCAGATGATCTTCCATGTGGATTAAAATCTCACACAGGCCTCGGAGCTAACAGGGAGCTCCTGAGCAGCAGCAGCACAGCTTCATGCATACTGCACAACACTGCCATGGTTGAGCCCAGTTAAATGCTTACCCACACAGCTCCAACAGTGACACTCTGTCAGGGCTTGGGGATGCCACATCATGTTCAGGCTAGGGTGACTGACTCAGGAGTAAACATGGGTTCCCCCTCACTGCTTGCACTCACCAACACTGTGCTCCTGATAGCATATGTCCATACATTCTGTATGATATGTCTAAATATTTTGATGGTTTTAATATTTTGTACCAGTCATGGAAACTGGTTTGCTGCTAGATGACTGTAAAAGTGAGATTTGGTAAATAATTATTAGAAACCTTATACTAACACTATGGAACAAGACAAAAGTATAGCCAAGCAATTAACTAGTAGAGGTAGTTACTCATATGTTTTGCAGTTCTTTGCTCTTATGACTAGATGTTCCTGGACAATAGATGAGAACAATGTTGAAACTGACCACGTGTCATTGAAACTGCATTAAGCTTTAAGATCAAGGACAAGAACAAAGACTTCAAGGACAGCCAACAGAATCTCATATGCGTCGGTGGTCATAAAAGCAGCCCTTCAACTCAAATGAATTCATCATTGCGCATGATCGGATGTAGACAGTACTATGATAATCAGTTACAATAATTTCTATGTATATGTATACCAATCTGATTAATATGTAATTGTTACTCCATATAACCTGTTTGTGCTGAAGCTGTAGCATGCACGCTAGGTGGAATTATCCCCCGTGCATCCAGCGCTGCAATAAAGAATGCCTGCTTTCTAAAACTCCAAAACAAGTCTTAGAGAGTTTCTTCGACCGGCTTTTCAGTATCACTCCCAGAAGTGACCAAAAGCAGATGAGCCCCACCAGGCAGAGATATGAGGCCCTGTTTTACCAGCCAATGTCCCACCTCCAAATGATAAAACCAGCAGACCATGCAAACAGGAAACTGTCAGCTGCTGGGACCTCCTAAGGCCTTGCCACAAGTTCACCCTGCAGAGACACAGGACCAGCTCGGACACTTCCAGCACAGGACCTTGGCAGCAGGCAGGGCTGAAAGTCCTCCTATCAATGTGGAAAAGCCTCAGGCAGTCAGTCCCTGCAGAGCCATGTGCCACCACCGGCACTGATGGCAGTGTAAAGCTGCAGCCTGCTAGTCTTAACCTAACTCATAGTAGAAATTACACTGTCAGGTATTCCCTGAAATGCAGAGAACTGGATCTACACATGAAGGACTATTTAAATAGGGTTTCTGTATTCTGAAAGTGTTGAATAGGATATCTTACCTGACCTGTCTTTGTGTGTCTGAAAATGCCATATCAGCGCAAGCAAGACAGTAATAGCTATAACTCCTACTGATACTGTGAGAATATAGAACAGTACACAAACGGCATTTCTTCCAAACGTTTCCTTTTGCTCTACAAGGAAAATTCAGTTGTAAAAAACACTTACTGTACCTTCACCCTGCTGTACTGTTAGCTTTATTGATCTTTACTTTTGTAACATCCCGTAAGTACATTATTGTCAGAAAGCTGACTTCTAAAATTAAAGGTTACCTTCTTTATTTTCTAAGGATTTTAGAACCAAAGGGCCTCTTTTCACAAAGCATATGTGGGAGCCTCTAACCCATGACACTGGGACAGACCTCAGCCAACGGCCCAACTCACTGCCTGTTCTTTCTGCCTCGCACCACCAACTGAGAAGCCTGTAAGGTGAGATAAGAATAGCTAGTGAGATATATTCACGCACTAGGCATTTTAGTATCACTGCGTGATACTCAGGTATACTATTAAGTCTCTCTATATCATTCTGGTTGGGTTTCTGTATCACAGATAAATCCAAACCGTACATCGGTCTTATGTTCCAGGGAAGTACATGCAGCACTGAAGCAGTGCTCGTGCCATTTCATTGGGAAGCTAAGATGTCACTGCCCAGAGCTGCACTGGCCCATGAATGCAAGAGTCTATTGGCATTAAAAGAAGAGGAAAGCAGGAAATGTGAAATACTTTTGTACAGTACAAAGAAAGTTTTTCTCCTTTAAATGTGTCCCTTGGACAGTAAAAAGGCTAATTTTAGCCAACGCAAAAAGTTATGTCAATGTAAATACACTAGTTAAACCTCTTACACTGTGAAATTTAGAACAAAACTAGAATTGTAGGCAGCATTTAATTAAAAGTTTCTGAGTTTCCCCACCATGGTAACCCTTGCAGATGTGACAGTGGATCTTTTCCCAATTTGGAGAATACTCAAATTCACTAGAAAGTTCTTCTGAAACATCTAAACCCGCAATCACCTGAACAAAGGTTATTGCATTTACTGGATCAAAAAAAGTAATTTTTCAATCACAGTTCATAGTATTTTCAAAATATATTGGCATAACAAACTAGAAACAAAACAACACTGTCTGCCAGCCTAGGTCTTTGGCTGGAACAGTCATACTGGCACAAGAATGCCCAGCTTTACCCAACAAGGCTTACCCTAGCTAATCTTTGTTTCATCCATCTGTTAATTAGCTAATGGCTAGTGCATCTGGGGCAGTCTCTTACATAATCCATCTGGGTTTGTGTATTGCATCTGGATTCAAAAAACCCCCACCTTTGCTTAACTGGGAACCAGCATTTTTAAGTGATACTCACCAGCTTTCACATTAGCAATGCCTTCATACACAGTTCTCCCATCTCTGTCGTTCACTTCTGTAGAATATCTGCCACAGTCACATTCCTGAATCCCGTCTAGTCTAAGACTGTAATCAGACACATTCTCAGACCTGTTAACATATTCCTCATAGCACCAAAACCAAGAACCATTTGTCCAAGCAATTTCTGTGTTTTCTTTTTTTCCAGACTACCTGGAAGAAATGTTTCACCTTTGTCTGTTAGATTCAAGAACACGGATCCACCAATAAGTTCTGTGATTTCTTTAAATGTTTCTGCTTCTGAGGGGAGAAAAACATATCTGCTTATTATTGGGATATTTTACATTCCACGGAGAGCAGCCACAAGCAGGAATATTCCTAGTATCTCTTGTTGATTGGAATGTTCTTCCTTTGCTATAGTTATTTGAAATATCAGGCTGAAAGCAATACAGAGAGATTCACTATAAGAGTGCTCCAATATCTTAATTTGTAGTAATATAGCTTTTTTCCATTTTAATAATGTTTCTTCCATTTCATGTGCTTACACAGGTTTTCCTCACTACAAGGTGGGCAAGCTATAAGTTAACAGGACTCTACTCAGCCTTAAAACATTCATGGAATGTTTGAGCAGGTGATCAAAGGGAAAGAAGATCTAACAACAGTTGTTGATAAGGCAACAGAAGACTGCTTCACATGCCACTCGTTTAAATCCACCAAGTTGAAAGCTGGCCAGGGTTGAACGCGTCAAATGGCCCAAACTGCTCGTCCTTCGGAACCACCAAAGGGGTGGATGAAGAAGAGAGCTGTGAAACGGGGGCAGTTCCTATGGTTCCAGTGGCTGTTCTACCTGGATAGGGGGAAACTGGCCAGTATTATCCTGGACGATGTGGAATCCCTGAAGTGTGGTATCCCACAAGACAAGATACACGAAGTGTTCAAGTCAAGATGGGAGTCACCAGGAACATTCAAGGGCCTGGGTGTGTTTAGATCCAGGGGCCAGGCGGACAACTTGGCATTCGAAGCCATGATTACGGTGAAAGAAATCTCTAAAAATATCAGAGATTAATAAGAACAGCATGCCAGGACCAGACAGACTAAGTCTGCAGGATATCATTAAGGCAGACCCCCATTTTGTCCAGTTAATGGAAATATTCAGTCTATGATTGGTGACTGGCATTGTACCAGACATGGTGAAAGAATGTCAGACTGTGTTAAAATCGAAATCATCTGCCAGAGCGCCATATGGACATCAATAACTGGCGACCAATTACCATCAGATCGATTATATTGAGGTTATTCTCAAGGATTTTGATGGCAAGACTGGCTAAGGCATGCCCTATTAATCCATGATAAAAGGGCTTTATCAGATCAGCGGGATGTGCAGAAAATTTGAAGTTATTACAACTATGGATTAATAGGAAAAAAGGAACATCGACCCTTGGGTGTAGTCTTCATTGACCTGGCCAAAGGCTTTGACAGTGTGAGTCATTGTGATCTTATTGCAGTGCTTAAGCAAAAGGGTGTAGACCATCATATTATCACTCTGATTACGAACCTGTATCAAAATATCAAAACTCGCATTACCATGAAGAATGAACAGTCAGATCCTATTGGGATTAAAATTGGTGTTAAACAAGGTGTCCCAATGTCACCTCTACTATTTAACTTATCTGTGGACGCCCTGTTATGTAAGTTAGAAGAATGGAGCAATGGATACCAATATAGTTCAAAACGCGTAACATCTATGGCTTTTGCAGATGATCTGGTATTAAGTGGATCATGGGAAGGAATGCAAAGTAATATCAGGGTCCTAGAGGCCTTTTGTGATCTAACTGGCCTCAGGACTCAGGGGGAAAAAATGCCATGGTTTTTATATACAACCTACTAAGGACTCATATACAAACAATGACTGTCCTCCATGGCAAATTAATGGTACCCCACTCAATATGATTGAACCCGGTAGTTCAGAAAAATACCTGGGACTGAGAATAGACCCATGGACTGGAATATCTAAACCTGAACTACTGATGAAAGTAAGAGACTGGTTACAATGGATTGATGAAGCACCACTGAAACCATTTCAGAAAGTAGACATCCTGAAGGGATATACTATCCCACGATTGATTTACTTAGCAGACCAAGCTGATGTAAAAGCAACATAACTAGAAGCACTTGACCTGACAATTCGAACTACAGTCAAGAAGTGGTTACATCTACCTCCTAGAACCTGCGATGCCATAACTTTATTCCAGGACATGTGATGGGGGTTTAGGCATCACGAGACTCTCGGGTTTGATCCCCAGTATACAAGCTCCAAGACTACACGCAAGATTGCGCAGTCTTCAGATGATGTAATAAGATCAATAGTGAAACAAGAGGGGATTGAAAAAGAATTTGAAAAAGTGTTGTTAACAGCTGGAGGTGATAAAAATAAAATACCATCTATTTAGAAGCCAAGCACGATTAGGGTAACATCTGAGGAACTGGGCAATAATGAACTTGCTTCAGAATGGGAAGTACCAGCTCCCAAAACCATCTTTCCTAAACCGCGTGACTGGCGTAAACAGGAATTTATAAATAGTACCAAGTTACAGTCCCAGGGCTGTGGTATTGCCAACTTTGAGAAGGATAAAAATCAGTAATAATTGGATCGAACAATATAGGGGCATTCCTCACCGAAAACTCCTCACAGCACTACAATTAAGAGCTAACATGTATCCCACTAGGGAATTCTTGGCAAGGGGGAGCCAGGACTCACAAAATTTTGTTGACACTGTCAAGCAGAAAATGAAACAAATGCTCATATCATTGGGTAGTGCCCCATGGTGCAAGAGGCCAGAATTAAGAGACACAACCAATTGCGTGATTTAAGAATAATTTAAGTTAAAAAGAAGGATTGGATCTGTTGAGGATTTCTTGGCTGGGCAAGGGCATGTGAGCAATCCAGCCTTTAGCTGGGAACGAAGCATAAGTTTACAAAGTGCTGAAGCGGAAAAGGACGCTGTGTCCTTGTACGCTGGGAAAAGGAAGATAAGAAGATCCTGACAAACAACTCCTGGATGCCGAAGAATGAGATAAGTAACTGCTGGACACCTCGTGAAGAAGCTTGAACAGCCAATGGAAGATAAGATAGCGCCGTGTGAAACAGGGTATTGTACCAATTAGAGTATTGTATAAGGCGCATGCATAAGCGCGTAAGGTATATAACTGTGCTAAAAGTTGTAGTAAATGGGCTTCACTTGATCACATTGGTCTGTGTGTGATGTCCCCTGTGGATCCTCCGCGGCATGGATCATATTCCAAGAGCTTATACTAAAAGATTAACGCAATAAAATATACAAGCCTGATCTAGTATTTGTAAAAGGAGACCAGGCAATGGTTATCAATGTAACAATTCGATACAAAAGTAAATTGTCATCACTGGCGGACGCGACAGCAGAAAGAGTAAAGAAATGTTGTCATCTTAAAAATCAAATTCAGGAATTAACAAATGATAAAAATATTAAATTCAAGGGATTCCCTGTGGGTGCATGAGGAAATTCCGGCAACTACAAAGTGTTAAAAGCATTAGGAATCTCAAATTCCTAACAAGAAAAAATTGCACGATGTATTTCAAAGAAAGCTTTATTTACATCAGCTGATATTGTACATATGTTTGCAAGTCATTCGAGATCTATTCTAAGAACTTAATTATCTGTTGCTGTTTTGTCTTTTTATTGCTTTTGCTGTATTACTACTTATTTCTTTAATAAAGTTACCTCTACCCTGCTGCCACAGCATCTAGGGTACCACTAATCTGACTCACAACGTTTAGAGATAGGGATATCCATGGGTAAAACCTGGGAAGGATCAACCTTGACACTGGAAATGTTGGGACAGTAAAAGGAACTCGTGATCATGATGCATCATATTAACCTAAATTTGGATAAAACATTAATTGGAAATGTCAAAATTTTACCAACTTGGACTATCATTACCAGATTTGACATAGGTGGATGGGCCACCTTTACTTAACTTGGAAAAGAAACATATATAATTTATATGTGTTTGTTAATAATATAGTTTTTTCCATTTTAATAATGTTTCTTCCATTCCATGTGCTTACACAGGTTTTCCTTACTACAAGGTGGGCAAGCTATAAGTTAACAGGACTCTACCCAGCCTTAAAACATTCATGAGTGCTGTCTGCACAAGACTTGTGTAAATTGAGGGCAGCCCCTTCACACCTATCTCCATTACGGTCTCTGCTCTTACTGCAGCTCACATACGTACCTCAGGTAGTGGTAAAATACCATTCCCAGAACGTTGCAGCAGCACAGAGCTTAAGGTGAGCTGCAAAACCGTAGGTGGGCACCACTTAGCTCACACTGACCTTTGGGTCTGCACGGGTAAAAGGTCAATGGTACCCACAGGAGCTAACCCTGCACCTGTGAGTAAATTTCTCTATGCCAGCTTGAAACTGTACCCCACATGCACCCTCAAACCACACTCACTCCCACCTTCCTCCCAACAAGAGATAAGGATAGAAAATGAAGGAGGGCATCATGTGTGCTAAAAAGAGCAAAGGGAACTTGAGGAAGGATGCACACACATTTAGAGCTAGAGCACTCCTTCAAAAAACTGGACATGGAACCGCTCGTGCCTCTCTGTTCAGAGTTTGGTTTTACATCACAGCAAAAAGCGCGAGAGACTGAAAGAGTTAATGTCTCAAACATTGTGGTGGGGCAAGTTCTGCTTAAAGACAAACCCTGCACAGCAAGGAGCCAAGATGAAAAGCCCATCAGCTCAGACATCAGCAACAGGAGGGGGGGCGTGCTGGAGGGTGCGCAGCTCCCTGTTCTGATAAGCTGTTCTGATACAAAGATCAAACGATGGCCACGTCTGCAGGGAAGGACAAGTTACCCCCCCAAACAACCCCCAAACCCAAAGGCTCATGAACTGCTTATTAACCTGGCGAGTTTGGGTGCCCACCCAAAGGAAGGGCAAGAATGATAAAAGGACACAAACTGAAGCCCCGGGTGCACAAGCCCACCGGGACAGGACCCATTGGCTGACTGGACTGATGCTGGACCCAGGACTGGTGAAATCTTTCTCTCTTCCTTTTTCTCTCTGTCTTCTTCTCTCTTTCCTTTTACTTTTCCACAATCTCGACAACTCATCCCTTTAAGACATAAAACCATTGACCAAGTCTGGGACTAAGAGTGGATCCAGCCGCCCCGGGCCCTTCTCTGAGGAGGAGTCTAGAAAGCAAGGGGGTCTGCTCTGAACCTCCTGACTCAACAGGAGGGATCTCCTTATTCCCTGAATTGATGTATATGGTTACCCTGGGTTACATGGTTTACAGAAGTAGTCTTATGCCAATGCCTGTTGTGAGAAACCCACCACCTACTATCACGCCTCCCCAGTTCAGTTTGCTTCTGTCATTAATAAAATCTTTAACTGATCATTTGGTGTCGTTTCACCTTAATTTAGCCCGAGGGAATTTCGAATTAAATACAACTGCCTGGTCTGTCTGGTCTGGGTTGTGACAAAGAGCCAGGCCTTCTTGTGGACCATTGCACTTTGAAGAAGGCTTGAAATACAGGACTTCCCCAAATTAATTTCTAAAAGACTGCTTTAGCAATGCAAGAACCACCCTCAGGCACACAATTGCCCCAAGCAGTCATTCCAGACATTAACCTGCACATATAGAGACCCTCTCCCACCTATGCAAACTATTACATTACACAGGAGTGACAAGGGTGGATTGAAGCCTGGGTTCTTGTTACAAAGGGCAATTTGAGTTGGATTCAAGCATTAGGCAAACCACAGGAGTCTGAATCCTGGTAGGACTCTCTCCCAATTCTGGCTTTTATTGGGTTTTCCTATACTTCTACTTTTCTCTGTCCTGGCAAGTAATCCATAAGCATAGCCTGGCCCAGGGGGAAGTGGACCACTCTTGGCTCACCATCTTGTTGGAAATCAGAAGCCAGAAACCTTCTGAACACAGGCCCTGGACAAGGAAACCTGCCCGAGTAGCATACACCATCTAAGTCCTGTTTTCAGGATTTGCCACACAAATGAGTGCCTCTCCTTGCTCTGCCACCCCCAGCCAAACTACACTTTTAGACTTATGTCCTACAGAACAGCTGCACTCAGAGAATGGAAGGGAAGAAGTGTGGGAATGTTTCTCTGGATATTTCATTCCTCTACAAAGTACACCATTTGGGAAAAGACCCCCAAAGACAAACCAAGGCATGCCAAGAGTGCAAGGCCACCTACTGAAAATACATCATCATACATACATTGCATGCTCAGACTTAACTGTTCAGTTCCAGGTTAAAAGTTTCCTGATGCAAATGTGTGCTGTCCTAATCAAAGTCTTCTGCCACATACTCTCCCTCATCCCCCCATTGCATGGGGCAATGGCTTGAGTTGCCATTGGGGAACACATGGGCTCTGTTCCAGCAGATCACAGGGGCATTTGCTGCCAGTCTTATCTTGGCCACTCACTGGTTGTCTTTCTTCCAACGTGACACAGATGTACCTGGCTGATTGTAGGCAGCTCAGATCAACAGTAACACAGGCATCTATAAGCCCTCTGACAAGGTGCCCTGTTGAAAGAGAGCATATGCATATTTACTTAAGGGATGTACAGGACATCATATATATTTGCTTTTTGAAATCTCTTACTACCTTGGAAGCATTTCCACAGAGGCTTACAAGTTATCCTGAACCTGCATGCAGCCAGAGCTTGCTTTTAAGAAGGCGGCAGATAACAAATTAAGTCCCTGAACAGTTCCTTGAAAAACATGAGAAGGTCCATTTCCTTGCCATGCTGAGGAAGCATTTTACTTTGCTTTGATTTAGGAAGAGAGAATCCTACTGGGAGGTCACAAGACATATCAAGAGTGTATTATGAATCAGCATCCATCATATATATTAATGCCTAGGGACACATCTAGAATATTGTCTTTGACACTGTCCAAAACCCAAATAGTAAGTTTTAACAGTTTCCCTACAAAACTGAATCCTGAGATTTGCAACAGCTGCTATGGCAGAAATGGAAACAAACCCTATGCCTTTTGTCATAAGTTGAATTTGGCATGTCTGAATTATAAAATTACTGTAGTCTGAATGAAAATTACTCCCATACAAATGATAATTGCTTGTTTCTAAAAAGCTAACTGCTTCTGGGCAAAGATTGTTTTGCCCTGACAAGCAAAGATTCTGCCTACATTGAAACCACCTGCCATAACATAGTTCAGTTGCCTAGTTATTTCAAATTAAGATAGGACGCATCTCAGAGAGTCTAAAATGCCTCCTGTTTGTCTGTTCTGTCTATCCACCCAATGGACAGGAAAGAATAACATTTCTCTGGCTCCTACCTCCAGGAAACAGAGGAAGGGCGCTAACTAAAAGGCACAAAACCCAAGTCATCTCAAACAGCAGTGTCATCAGAACCCATTTTCTATTCCATGTTCTTGTATTGCTCTGGCTCAACTCAGAGATGGCAAGTTCAAGTCACTGAAGCACAAAATACAAAATTGCCTTCAATATCCAGGGGTATCAGGAGGGCAAGGCAGCCAGAGTGCTTTGCTGGGTACTGACAATATCAATGGAGTAGCATAACGAAGAAACTCATTCTCATCCTCTACTCCTGGCTGCGAAATACAGGAACTAGAGTGAAAGGCAATGGGGAAGACAAGGGGTTATTGGGAAGAGAGAGCAAGTGTTTATTTTTGTGGGCCCTCTGGCAGCCCTGAAACCACAAGCAGATGGTGATGTTGAGAGCGAGGAAAGCAAGAAGGCAGAACAATGCATAACTAACTAATCTTCTGTGCCATAGCACCCCTTAAGAACTGTAACATCTCAAGGCCCAGGATGCTCAGAAAAGGGAGGACAGTCCTAATCAGCACTTTGTAGGTCCCTAAATCTCCACATTATTCCACTGTGGGTCAGACTTAATGAAGGCTAAGGCCGCTGTCAGTAAACCTTGCTGGACCGGGTTGACCTCAATAGCTATGTCAACACATATTTAAAGTAAAGATCTAATTTTTCTAGCTGGTAAATTCAAGCACTGGATAAAGAGACAGAAAAATCAAGATTTGAAACAGAGTCTAAAATTAGCACCCAATAACTAAACAAGGAAGTTCAATAAGAGCTCAGCACAGTTAAGAGCTTAAATGGTAGGGTTTAAAAGTCTAACTGTAACATCTTGTTTTTAGAATTATAGCACAAGCATAGATGCTAATTGCAAGTATAACAAACCTTTAATCAAAAATAAAACATGCAAGTGTTCTCATCTAGATTATCACATGAACTCAAAAACAAAGCCAGAAGCTACCAACCGTGAGTACATAATCTATACATCGTAACATAAACAAGTGTCTGATCCAGGCAGCCCAACACAGAAAGACAAGGACTTTAAAGTGAGAATTTACACCCACTATGCACACATAGCTGAATTTTTCTTCGGTAGAGACAGTGCTGAGAGCTGTTGCACACTGTGGCCATGTACCATCCTGCATCCTCTTTCCCGACCACACAGAACCCCAATGTCCCATTAGGAAAGACACGAATGCGCTGGCCATGCCCAGTGTTGCCACGTATCGAGCACTACAAAGATGTATTTCCCTTGTGCCAACTGATGCAAAAGCCTGTTCCAATTGGGGATAGTTAAGGTCAAAAAGAAGTTGTACACTCTCCCGTCTATTATCATCACACCACTGTGAGCTGAAAACACAGCACACACACAAAAAAGTCACGACCAAACAGTTCAACATAATTACAGCCATCAGGCTGAAACTCTAGCGATGACACAAGTTTGAGAACATCACCTGGGAGCTGGGATTTAGGAGTGAAAATTGGGATTCACTTCCAAATCCAGCTATCAAAATGTATGATCTGAAACTAATCACTAAGCTCTGGCTTGTCCAGTGCCATAGATTACGCACAGATGGTTTTGTACTAGTCTTCCTCCTTAGCAGTTTCACAAAGCTTAAGTGAGAAATGTCTTTAAACTCCTGTAAGAGATTTTTGATGAAATAAAACCACAAATGTCATAACCTGATACATGTTGAAAAGTATTCCTGACAGCTAATGTATCAGCCATTTTTATTCTTTGTAAATAGGAAGACATAACTAGCAACTCATACTCTAATAATAAGCCAACTCTGTCAAATTATATTTGTTTTATTAGTATTATCTTGTTAGAATTTATTACAGCACTCCTTCAAACATTAAATCTTTAAGAGGAAGCTGTAAGCTTAATTAATTAATATTCTATTTTTAATTGCTTGGGTTTTTCATATTCCAAATATACTGACATAATTCCATTAGCTGAGGTCTTTTATTTCCCAGTGGAATTAATTTCAATCAGAAGCTACTTACAACAGCAAGTACAGCAAGCTAAAACACTTTGGGAACATAATCTTGTTCCAACCCAACTCAAATATTGTCCTGGTCCTGCTGCTAATAAACCCAGCAGCATAAACCTCTAAGAACACCTCCACACCAAACCAGATTTTCCATCCCAGTTTAGCATAAAAGCATGCTGCTACTGGGGAATTATTAAGAATTAAATAAATTTTCTTACCTTCAAGAATAAGAAGTGCACACAATGCAGTCTGGAAGGTGAAAACAGGTAACATTTCAGAAGTGACCTTTTCTTTGCTATTATGTGTACACTTCTTTATGGTCTTGTTTACCAGGAAACCTTTAAAACCCGCTAGCTTAGATCCCTAGTGAATGATATAGTTTGAAGTAAGAAGGTGAGGAGAAATATTTAAAGTATTCTTGCATGCTAATCATTTTCTTACTGAACCTGAACAGAGAATTCTCGGATAGAATAGCTATTTTGTTTTAAAAAAATCCTGTGGTTTCAGCCACTGTCAGAGTAGTATCAGCTATGAACTTCTAGGTAAGTTTCCCTTTTTCCATGCCACAAGCATAACAGTGGAGGTTAGCATTATCAGACAATTTTTCACAGCCAAAAAAAATCCAGGGAAAAGGTGTAGCTGCAGGTCAACAAAGGAAGACTTATTGCTGGAGAGGGACTTGCATGTCTGTACAACTGCTCCTTCAACCCTCTGCAAAAATACTCCCAACACTGCAAAAGGTCTTATTTGTGTTTGGCTTTATCATCGAAAGTGTGAGGATGTCTACAACAAAGAACTACATTACAGTTACCTGCAGTATCAGAGCTTTTCCCAAGGAAACAAAATTTATGTAGAATAGAGCAACACCATACAGCAACCCAAAGCAGTGCCATGCATCCTGCTCTGCTTCCAGTTTTGCTCAAGCGTGTACAGGACGAACCAAATGAAGCTACAGAAGATAGCGCAAAGCACTTCTTGATAAGCCAAAGGAGCATATGTGGAGAAGCCAAACTCCCACAAGTCCCTAGAGAAGTCCATGGTTCCAACACATCTCTGCTAGCTGAGTAGTCACCTCAGAAAGTAAATTTATTTCTGGAGTTCACAGAATCTGATTTCCCAGCCTGACAGCCAGCACATAAATTAGGGTGAAGTTTCCCTTCACAATACATGCACCATACCAACGCTGCAACTTGAGCAGCAAATTACTGATTGAACTTGTCTTTGCTGCCTCCTGTTTTTCCCCTGAATCACTGCCTCTACTTCAACAAGTGTTCTGTTTTCAGCTGCGATAGAATTAATTTTCTTCTTAGTAGCTAATACAGTGTGTTTTGGGTTTAGCGTGAGAATAATGTTGATAACACACTGATGTTTTAGTACAATAAGCACTACTTAGCAATAAAGGATTTTTCTGTTTCCCATGCTCTGCCAGCAAGCGTACAAGAATCTGGGAGGGAGCATGGTCAGGACAGCTGACCTGAACTGGCCAAAGGAATATTCCATACCATAGAACGCCATCGTCAGTATATAAACTGGGGGGAGTTGGCCAGGAAGGGGGGAATCACCACTCAGGCATCAGTCAGCAGGTGGTAATTGCATTGTGCATCACTTGCCTTTTCTTGAGGTTTGGGGGGGTTATTTATTTATTTTATTACATTCCTTTTCATTACAATTATTATTAGAATTTATTACTATTATTGATAGTATTTTATTTTATTTTACTTTAGATTTAATAACTAAAGTCCAATAATAACTAAATCTTTCTCATCTCAGCCAACAAGTTTAACATGTTTTTTTGATTCTCCTCCCCATCTCACTAGGAGGTGGGGAGTGAGCGAGCAGCTGTGAGGTGCCTAGTTCCTGGCTGGAGTTAAACCACAGCAAGGAACAAGGAAAACTGCATATAGGGCAGAACTGACACCCAGGATGAGCAATAAAATGGACTGAACTTCTGGGGAGGAGAACAGGCTGTCTCTGCTTGTCAGGCAACACTTTGGGCCCAAACTCAGCAAGTACAGGATCACAGAAGACCCTTAAAATGAAATGAGTATCAGCTGACTCACACTGATTATCCAAAAATAACTGCTTGCTGTGGTTTGTACTCATATAGAAACGAGAGACATCTCAAAGGCAACCGTCTGAAAGGCCTCAGCCTTCCTAAAAATATATGCTGCCACACAATTAACAAATCAAGCATTTCTTGTGTGCAAGCTTTACCAGACAGCCTCCATAACCTTCATTAGATATGTGTTTGACCACAAAATACAGCTTTGCGGGTCATCTTTACTGCTTTGTTGTTTCAGCAAATACAGAGACTGTGAAAACCACAGCACTCCGAAAACAACCAACCTATAATTACATATTCAAAAGAAAAAGGAGGAAAAAACCTGCAAACTAGCTTCTTTCAACACAAAAGCATTCAGATTAATAGCAAGAAACAAGCACAAAAAGCCAGCAAATACAAGAAGTCTATACAATGTGCAGTCGTGCAGCAGCTCAGAGATCTAAATTAATAGGGCAATTTAATGAAGCCAGATAAATAGCCAGATGTCTGTCACTGCCATCAGCAGCAAATGATGATTCAGCTTCAAAAGATCTCTGAAGGAGAGCAGCTACACCAATAATTAACATCTTTTGCTACAACAAAGATGGACAGCACACTGCCTCAGATGCACCCCCCCCAGTATCAATCCTTGCAGGGTAGTCTACATCTAGACTAATTAAGTGAGCTCCACAAGCAGTGCAGGTCCCCAAAGGCATCCATTCAACCTACCGAAGACCTACTGCTGACAGCACAGGCCCTCTTCTTTCCTGCCTGCCACGCTAAACTGGTGACGTTCCTTGTTACATGGAAAAACGGCAGCATGTTTATTAGGTAGTCAATAAGTGGCTGAGTCTTTACACAGCCCAAAACAGCAGCAAGACTTGCTGAATAGCGGTAGTCAGCATTTTAGCTATAGCTTTATCCTGTGTTCAAAGTGGAAAGATGTTGACTTGCACCATTAGTCACACTGGTCTTGTTAGCATCAGTGTGCCCTTCATGATTCTTTCACTATGATGAAGACGTGTGTGTGCGTGCAGGTGTACAAGTGTCTATGCACATATTTACATGCAGCTCTATTTAAGCTTTTTGTTTTAAGCTTTGTCTTGCTTGTTTGACCCTCAGGCAGTTGTTGTAATCAGAGAAGGCTGACAAGAAAACCAGCTGAGTGACTCCAGCCTCCCTTTAATACACTTGCCATGCAAAACCTTTACAGAGTACTAGCCTCCAGCAGGAGTACTAGCCTCTGGTATTCTCAATTACCTGAACTGTTTAAAAAGTCTCCTTTGTTAATAACTTCTTCTCAGCACCCACAGACCACTGATGCCCAAACAATTTGCATATACCATTACTTTTGGGCAGATAAGGCATATGCATGCAATTTCAGACACACGGTTTCACTTGGAACTTGTCAGCCGATCAGTTCCAATTGAAATGAAGCTGCAATGGAACCTGAGGCTGCTATCTTTTACTTCGCATAACACCATTACCCTGATGAGGCTAACAAAATACATATTTAAACAAATAACCATGTTAATATAGCTCAATTCCTGGATCAACCATCACCTAAAATAAAGTAATTCAACACCAGACTGCCTGAGGAAAGAAATGGGGAAAGACTGACCCCTTCCGTACACAAACATCTTATTCCTCAGGTATCTGAGAGCAATATCTAGCTTTCTTAGCACACCCTCGGACATTTATCTAATTGAAAAAAATTAACAAAGCAGAGTTAAAGCTGTACAAACAACAAGTCGCAAGTTCTCTCTGGTGAAAAACAAGCTTTCAAATACAAATAGGCACCTCAGTCATGGTTCTCCTTCCAGTTCTCCCACAACTGTACAAGACGTGTCACTTCACCCATTCTGGTTGGCTTACCAATGCTGTTAACTGCCTGATGTCCCTCCATACAGGACTACATCAGCAGTATCTTGCTACTTCCCAGAAAACTGCTAGGAAAATGAATGCATACCTGTCACTTCCTCTTGCCTAACTTCTGCTGCTCAGTATGCTCTTTTTGCATTTTCTAAATATGTAATCAATGCCATGACACAGACTCCACATCCCAATAAAAACAATCTCCTAGTTCACTGTTTGATAAACATAAAAGAATGAGAGTACTGACTCACAAGTCACCAAGTAAAATGCTGAAATATATCTGGGTATTAAAAATACACCAGTAAACAGCAAGCTTCAGCAATGCCAGACTCAAAACACTATTGCAGGGCAGGAACTATGACATTTGCCTTTTTCTTGAGAGTTTTTCACCCACAATGCTTAAGCAAGCCTTTTTCCCTCCCACAGACAGAAGTGTCAATTAAGTAAGGGAGACTGCATTATACTTTGAGCAGTCTGAAACACTTCAGTGTAAAACATGAGGAACAAACTACAGTGCTTTACTGCAAAACTTCCACATTTTAGAGGCTCTTTCCCTTACATATGTTGATTCTTCCTCTAGACCACCACGATTACATTTTCAGCTCAATTAAACCTGAGAAATCAGTAGGTAGTATTGTTTGTAGATACAGAAAACTCAGGAGAGTAAGATGTTTACCAGAATATCACGTTCAGACATTTGCAAGCAAAACACTACCAAAAAAAAAATTCCGTAAAACTGACGTTAATGAAAATGCAAGTTACGCTCCTGAGATAAGTGGATCGGAGTGCACCACAGCTACAACCACTTGAATGCAAAGTTGCAGACACAACCTTTGAGTGAAACAGTCAGGCCACAGATAAGGTGGCTCGGAAGGGTCTCCCGCAGAGGAAGCATCACTCCACACCTGCCTTTCTTACAGGCAGGTCTTTGGGTGGATCTTTAGTGCGACTCGGTATGACAATCCTTCAGCGACCAGGGAAGCAAACGTCATTTGTTAATGGAAACAGACGGCGTAGGCCAAAAGGAAAGCTAGAGTTCGTGGCTTACATTCTGCCTTTCCCATCAGTGCCACACAGATGCAAGAGATGCTTTACCCTCTCCCTTGCTGCTCCTTGCGGCCTCACAGACGCAGCAGCCCGTGCGCTGCCTAGAGCCACCCTCCCTCGGCCAGCAGCCTTCCCAGGCCCTTGCCACACAACACCTCCTTCTCCGCCTCTCTGAGCTGCTTCTCCCCTGCATCGCCCCTTTTCCTTCCAGATCCTTCCCGCTCTTCTTCAAGCCGGCGCCTGCCGGGCCACGACCCCGACGCTCGCCGGCAACCGCCCCTAACCGCCTGCCGCCCCTGAGGCGAGGGGACCCCCCACGGGGCCGGCTCCCTCCCTCAGGGCGAAGACCCACCGGACGCGCGCAGGAGCGAGAGCGGGCGGCGGCAGAGATTAAACAACCGGCGTCCCGACCCCGCCTGCCGTGTCCCTACCGCGCGTGCGCGCCCCCCCCCGCACCTACCGCCCAGCCCCCGTTCGCGCCCTCGGGCTGGCTGGCGCCCTGGAGGATTCTGGGTATTGTAGTCCGGCGGCGGGCGGGTTGCGGACTCCGGGCTGGCGGCGGGGCTGCCTGCGGTTGCCGCGTCCGCGCCCCGCTGCCGGGCCCTCGGGTGTTAATGAAAAACCGAGGAGGTCTTGGCCTTTCCTTCCGAAAGGGGACGGCTGCGGGAGTGCCACTGGGGCTATTGGGGGGCTACGATTCGTCCTGGGGGTAAATGGACATCCAGCGCTCCCGTTTGCGAGAAGCGTTGTTCTCTCCTGTGGCGAACCGCTTTTGAGAAGTCCTTCGCAACAGCTCCCTGAAAAGTCTGGGTTATTCCTAGACGCTGGGGCGTGGTGGGGTGGTGGTCATCAGTTACTCCTAACCCTTCGACTACAGGTGCTTTAAGGGAAGACCGACGACAAGAGCGCAGAAGTGGCCGCGGCCGTGAGGCAGGGCACTCAAAGGGCCGAGCGAGCCGAGTCCGTGGGCACCGCTCCGCTAGCACAGAGAGGCATCCACCTGCCACTGTCTCAGGAAAGGCAGTCTCCCTTTCCCGCAGCACGAGGAAACAGGCTGCATTGGGAAGTAAAAAGATTTAGACTGTTTAACTAGCAAACTGTCTAAATCGTATCTGTCTTCTAAAGACATGATGAAATTCAGCGCCTGTTGAAAGACGCCTCAATGCCGTTTCCCAGATGCTTTTTGGTCTTTGGGGTTTCTCCAGTTTTTAGCCCTTACTTGATTTTGCAAGAGTGTAGCCAAAGTCATGAATGTAGGTAACGGGTAATTAAGCAATCAGCAACTGAGATAAAGGCAGTCACTCCTTTAAGTGAGAAGTTTTATTGGATATGTAAGTACGTAAGACATAGCCTCCGTTAACCAGCTTGCACCAGGCCATTGGCCAGCTGTCTCAGGAGCCTCAGGAGCTTGAGGGTTGTCTCTGATGGATTCACGCAGGTGTGTTCGCTTGTTCTTTGTTCTAGTCTTCTCTTTAATTTTTTTCCAGTTACTCAACACTGGGAATGCCTCTGCTTACTCACTGGTTGATTTTCCTCCCCAGCTGTTACACTCCTTTATCTCTACAAGGGTTTTCCTTCTCTCCTTCTCTTTTACTTAGGGAGTCTTAAAAAATCACACAATGACAGCTATTGTCCCTTTTGGGTGAGGGAAAGGTCCATCACAGGTTCCTTACATTAACCTTCACGCGTGTCAGCTACAGACTGCTTGCTGGTCTACAAGAGCATACCTAGGCAAACCCCCAATCATTACTGTGTTTTACAGGGGAAGATAAACATCAAATAGAGTAAATCTCCTCAGCTACATGTTACTTGCCAAAGTTAGGGGTGAATCAGGTGCACAAATTAACTTTGATTTTGCATCTCATATGTAATTGGCCAAACACATTGAGGTTGATTTCTTCAAAAATGGAGTGCATATCATCATTTGTAAACAAAATAACACATTAAAACCAGCAGATCCATGGATGTGTGTGCATTTTTTATTATTATTTCTGTTTGGAAAATCTGTAATTTATCCAGCCTAGGTAAGAATGAATCAAACCTAGCAAAAATTTTGTGGCAACAAAGGGTTGCTACTCCTAGGCTGCCCTGGTCATGTGCATGTAATAGCTTTGATGGCCATAGTCCCAGTCAGTCATAGGTGTCCTTAAGTCTCCTGGCAGAAAGCTCTTCTTTCTGCATCCATTTTTAAGGCTGCTAGCAGATTGGATTCAATGCAATATGAATAGCTTAAGCTGGAATCCTCCCACAGTACTGGCACATAACATAGTCTGAAGAATGTGTATCCTTGAAACGCAATGAAGGTGCCCTGAACTACTAAAAAATGGAACATGACACCGTGATGCTGCTGTTTGGCAGTTTGCTTGTTCGCTTCTTTTGTCAACGAGCACATGCCTAGATCAGGGCAGTTGCATTTTAGCATTGATGTAGCAATTGCTTGTTTTCCAATTTTTCAAACAATCTGGTGTTAGTTTGCTTCCTGTCATTTTTTTCGCTGAAATGTAATGGAGACGTGGAGATACTCAGAACCCAACTGGACATGGTCCTGGGCAGCCTGCTCTGGCTGACCCTGCTTGAGCAGGGGGTTGGACTACATGATCTCCAGGGATGCCTTCCAACCTCAGCCATTCTGATTCCCGTATGTCCTGGGTTCAGCTGGGACAGAGTTAATTTTTACAGGAACCTGGGAGGTGGGGGCATAGCCGGGGCAACTGACCTGAACTAGCCCAGGAGCTATTCCATACCATGTGCCATCCTGCCCAGTATATAAATGGGGAGCGGGCCGGGGGGTGGTCTCTGTTTTCGGTGGGGGAAGTGGCGGAGCGTCGGGTCCAGGGTGGTGAGCAGTTGCACTGTGCATCACTCTTTTTGTATACTTTTTCATTAGTGCCGTTGTTGTTGTTGTAATCTCTTTGTGTTTGTCCCAGTAAACTGCCTTTATCTCAGCCCTCGAGGTTCCAGTTTCTTTCTTTTTTTCTCTCCTCCGTCTCCTCCCCATCCCACCGGAGGGGGGCGGAGGAGTGAGCGAGCGGCTGCGTGGTCCTTTGTTACCGGCCGGGCTGAACCCACGACACCGTATCAGAAACTATTTGTAGGAAAAGAAAAAAAAAAAAACCAACAAACTTTAATACTTCAAATCCAAACCAAGGGATGTCACTATCTTCTTGGAAAGCACTGCACTTAACTTTTTGCAGTGTTAACAAGCAATCTTCTCTAGGCTATGGGAAACTGCACATGTTGATGGAGCTGAAACACTTGGAACAGTGTTTCCTGTCAAATGGCATTGAAGAGTAAGCCAGCAAACAGCTCTCTTTTAGCAGCTGGGCAGAGTGTCATTGCTCTACATGAGTGATTAATGTATCCCTCTGCACCAAAAGCTCTTTCAGTGCAGGTGAAAATGGTTGATCAATACATAAGTTTAAGAAACAATCTTCAGTAGGCGGTCACAATCTTTCAAATGTCTTTAGTAACCTTCCTTCCGTTCAGGAGGCAGTTTTGCTGAGTATAAATGAATTACTGTAAAGGCTGTTGGGCAGGTATGGCATTCTTTTCAGCACTGCAATACCAAGAGAACGGAAAAGCTGAAGGTTAGCTAAAGCTTACTGCAAAATGGAAAAGCAGTTATTCACACATGTAGTACTTGTTATCTGTCATTCTCACCAGGGCTTTTTCTTCACTTTTCTCCAACAAGCTCTTCATTAGACATGGGGGGGGGGGGGGGTTGGTCATTTCTATGATTTAAGCATTGTGGGCTTTTTAAAGAAAAAATACTCTTAACACTAAAAGCATAGAACCTTTTAAAACTGATACATTGGCTTTTGTCAAAACAAAAAAAGGAAAGGGAACCTCCAAATCACTAGCCAGCTGAAGTTCAAGTCATCAAACACTGAAATTGCTCCAAAGTAGTAAAAAATGGAGCCAAGGCTTGACATGGTGGTGTTTCTGAAATAATACAGCTATTTTGAAATGGAAGAACTTTTTTGATAGTATCTGTCTAGATTCAGGCAGTTGTATTTCAATAGTTATCTAGTAAATGCTGGCTTACCATTTATATAAACCTGGAGACACTTTGGTTCTTTCCCTTTTCCTTGAAATATGGTCGCATTACCCATTTTGTGCATTTTATTGCTTTATGCATTTTTAAGACAGGCAAACCCTTCTCCGAAGATTTCTCCCAAATTGCCAACTTTTAATTATTGAATTGTCTGCAGGATGCTACATGTATGGGAACCCATAATTGCCCACATCTTGGTCACAGAATCACAGAAATGCTGATTGGAAGACACCTGGAGTCCGACCTCCTGCTCAAAGCAGAACTATCACCAGCACCAGATCAGGTCAGCCACGGCTTTGTCTAGCCACGTTTCAAAAACCTGCAGGGATGGAGATCCAGCATCCAGGATTACTTTCCTCTTTCATTCTTTTGCATACATTTGTACTTTGATTGTGAACATATTGATCTTCAACCCTACACACTTCTTGGCAAATGTGCTATATGCTACAAGGATACAGCAATGTGCCTGTCAGTTGTACTGTTTTGTAAATTGCTGGGGCTATGTTTTCCCTTTCATTCTATTTCAGTATTCCCATCTTATTTTGTTGACGACCATTTCTCCATCTGTCCACAGCCAGTGAAATTACAGACTGCGAGTCTAATGGGCCCGCATCAGTCATCACTTCTCCAACAGAAAAAGTCTTTAATGCAAATTGATGCTTAAACCTTAACAAACAAAGCCTCAGCATGACAACACTGAATGCCGTTCATTTCTCTCTTACTGCAATTCCCGTACAGTTTAGGGCACACAGCCACTAAGGTTTCTGACTAATTCAAATCACTTGTGCCCTGCTAACAATAGCTTGAAGTAGAAAGGGAATCAGGAGGCTTTGAGAGTATTTTTTACTTTGTTAGTAGGAATGATTTCCAGATTCCTGGGAAAACACTCCTTTCTGTGCCCTCATCTGGGTCCTCATCTCATGGCCAGCCTGTTTTGTACCACTGCTAAGCACATACTACGTATTTGGGTGTTTAACTCCCAGGAAGGCTCGGTAATCCTCTATATGATCACCTCAGAGCAAGCAGTGGCTTGAAAAAAACACCACCCAAAAAGGCAGTGCTTTTACCAGTTTGGACACAGGGGCCAAGGTGAAAAGCTGCTCGTTTTTTATGGCCTCGTGGAGGGAAGCGCATCTGCTGTCTCCTGCCTGTGCCCGTGGCCACAGGGTGGCTTCCTCTGTGTTCAAATCCACTCCCGGTCTCCTGGTAAGGTGGCAGGGAAACCCAGACGTCACCATGGCAAGAAAATGGCAAACATTCAGGTCACCACGGCTAGAAAAGCTGTGGTCTCACAGATGGCTGTTCCCTGTCAGGCCTGAAGAGCGCTAGCCCCCTGGAATCCGACTTCTGACCGTGCAAGGCCGAGGGAACGAACGCCCCCACGCTGCACAAGAAAGCAGCCAGCTGGGGTGGTGCTGGAGGCCTGTGCCACAGTGGGTCTATCTAAGTGGAATGGCCTGGTTTATACCGGTAGGCAGTAATGTCATGGGGACTGCTCTAAGTGCAGAGCCATGCCAGGAATTGTCTAGGGAGAGGGCTGGCTGGTACACCCCAATGCAACAGCTCTCCTGCACCAGCAGCTGTGTTCCAGGGCCCCGAAGGGGGTCTCCAGGCACACCCCCAGGCACCAGCTTAAGTTCAGAACTGCAGAGGCCTAACTTAACCCTTTCCTGTGTCAGCTACTGTGCAGGGAGAGCTTCTCTAACATCAGTTTGGGAAGAACACACCTGAGGTCTCAGGTTTCCTACCACATTTCATGACAACACGCGTAGTCATCTGCTTTCTTCCCTCCAGGTACGAGTTACGTGGAGAAATTAAGGAGAGCAGGTGCCGGGTTGTAAAACCACGCGTACATTTCCTTCCCCTGGGGAAACTCCAAATGAGGCGGTAATTCCAGAGCAAAGCCTCCTCCTACCTCCTCTCCCACCCTGCACGGCATGGTGTCCTCACGAGGGGCTGCCGGGTGCCGTAGCGTGTCCCGTTTTCTACCGCAGACAAGTACTACGCGCCCCGCTTCCCCCTCTCCCCTTCTGCCCTGAAGTGAAGCTTGACAGTTTGGCGCCGAAGCACCGGCCTGCGCCACGGGAAAGCGCTTCGGCAAGCACAACGATCTGCCCGCGGGCCGTAAAACACCAGCGCTCTTCCAAAGCGCCGGGGCGCGCGAGGCCCGGCCTCCGGCCGACCGAGGGGCGCTGGGTTCCGAGACTCCGGGGCGGCTACGAAGGCGAACAACCGACCCCCGCCGCCGCCAGGCCCCGCCGCGCTCCCCCGGACCAGCCGCTGCAGGGGATGAAGCCGAGAGGGCGCGGGCGGCGTGGCTGCCCCCGCCGGGCGCGCAGAGAGCGGGGACTGCCGCGGGGGGGGCCCCGCAGGGCCAGGGCCGGTCCCGGCGCCGGCGCCTCCCGCCCCGCCCCGCCCCGCCCCGGAAGCGCCCTTTGCCCGCGGAGGAGGAAGCTGCCGCCGGCGCGCAGCGGGCGCCCTGCAGGTAGGCGCGGCGCTGCCCGGCGGGGCCGGGCCTCCCGCAGCCGCGGGGGGCGGGGGACGGGGAACACAGGCGGCAGCGAGGGGCAGAGCCGGGGGTGCCCGCGCGGGTCCGTGCCGGCTCTCGGGGCAGGCCAGCCGCACTGAGAGCTGGGCTTTAAACCCGAGCCAGAGCCTTCGTCCGTCGGCCCTGTGGAGGACGGAGCTACCCCGCGGAGAAGAAGAAAGGATGCAGCTCGGAGACGGGGAGGCCGGCTCACCCTTGCTACGGACCCCGCTCCGCTGTCGTTGCCGTTCTCGTCTGCTTGCGCCCTTCACCCGCCAGGCGGCTGACCCCCTTCCATCCCTTTTCGCCTGCCGCAGAGCAGACGCGTCTCTTCCCCCAGTTCCCACCCAGTGCCTCTGATCGCCGCTTGCTGCAGACGGGCAGCTTTGCGCCCCGGCCCCTGCTCTGTGGAAGATCCGTGTTCCCGAAAGCTACACCGTACTTGCCGCCTCCTGCGCACCCCCCGCCTTTGGGTGCTCTGGCAGCGCACTCCGCAGCGTCCCCCCCCACCCCGTTCCGCATCCTGAGTCTGTCTGCCAGCAAACCCCCCCTACCCTCAGCACCCCGAGCTGGGCGCGGAGCTGGGCGGAAGGCAGTCGCTGGCAAGCGCTGTCCTTTGTGAACAAATCTGACGGTACAGGGAAGGGGGCTCTTGCCACCCCCAAGAGAAATGTTTCCAGCTGCGTAATTGACTGTTTTCTGTGATAAAAACGCCTTCACCTTTTGGTTTTACTGCAAGCATTATCTAGCCCAGATAATAGCTGGGCAAAGGAAGATTTGAATGTCATCTTCTGAATTGCAGGTTTGTGCTGTCATGCCTGGCATGAGCGTGCGGAGAGTGCTTCGCCGCTGACAGCACTTCAGGAGCACGAGAAGCTGAAAGTATGGAGCTCTGCACTGGGATGAGTCCCATAACCTCCACAGCTTGGTACAGCCATGGGAGGAATACAGACCCGAGTGGTCAGAAGAGAAAATAAGTAGCCAAGGTAAAGAACACAAACTGTA
Organism: Astur gentilis; assembly: GCF_929443795.1. Lineage (NCBI taxonomy): Eukaryota > Metazoa > Chordata > Aves > Accipitriformes > Accipitridae > Astur > Astur gentilis. Next base: position 16,077,847 of record NC_064900.1, on the reverse strand, counting down.
GGACCCAGCTATAAAATCTATATATGCTATCACAATACTAAAGCCAAGGCCCCAGGAACAGTATGGTGTGTTTTCAAAGCCCCTGCTGGAGGTCCAGGTTAGATACACCTCATATCTTGTTTTAATAAAGCTGTGGATGTTGCCCACAGTAACCCCACATACCCACATACACAGACGTTCCTCCTGTTTTGGTTTCCATGTTCAAGCAGTAACTCAATACACTTGGGGATATGCTTCTGCTAGTAACAGATGAAATCCCTGAAGGATTGAAATCTGTTTCATCCCTGAAGATGAAATCCCTCTGTTGATAAGGTTTGTCCCCTCCTTTCACAGAGACATGACTGTGATCATGGGAAAGGAAGAAACTCTTTCTTACTGCAGACTAGCCTGTTAATTGTATAAAGGTCATCTGCTTTCTGCTGAGCTGCCGTAGCAAATCTGAGCATGGCAGCAGTATGTCCGTGGCAACCCGAGCTACGAAATTTTTGCAGGGTCAGAAAGGAACTCTTCCTTCTACCTTGTCTGCTTGCATAGATGTTTCCTTGGGTGGTGATTGTTGGACATTTGTCAGATGCTGGTACCACCTCTGAAATGTTGAGGGATTTGCTCCTGTAAAGTTCCTGTTTGTTGACAGCTTTCAGAGAGAAACCCTGCTGTTTGTGGTTAGCTGCCTGGGGGAGAGGTCTATGTGTGGACAGGATTTTGACTCCTCCTGCTCTAGAGTGGGGGTGGGCCATCTGGTACATATTGCAGCATGTAAATAGCTTGGTCGGCTTGTACTGACAAACTGTTGCAGCAGAAGTTCTCAGCAGTGGCAAAATCCTGAGAGCTACAGGGCTGCAGAAAGCAACCTCCCTTTGTATATCGGCTTGGAACTACTGGAAATGATCCATCTGCAGGGGTGGTCCACTTCAGCATTCAGCAAATATTTGAAGTAGGGACTCAGATTATTAACATTTAAGGCGTTTGTTTTCTGCTAAGGCTTCTTTTTTGCTTATCTTATTATTTTTTTCTTCATGGTTCTGCAGTTCAAGATTGAAGTCTTTCTCTTTTGCTTGCTCCCTTTCTTTCTGTCCAGCTTTGCCATGTAGAATAAAAGACTTCAAGACTGGTGGTTTTGTAATCACTGGCATCTGAGGTCCAAAACTGTTCCCTTCATCTGAGTTGTCTCCTTGATTCTGACACTATCTAATCCCTTATTACCCGTTACCTGCCATTATATAGCTATTGGTGATGGATGAAGTGGTCCAGGATTAGGCACCCATCAGTCTTTGTTTGCACCAGTGCCCATCTGTCCAGTTAGTCAGTTCCATCTGGAGCTTGAGTAGTTGTCCAGAGGTATTGGTTGTCTGGAGAGATTGGTAGCTTGAAGCAGAGTTCAGGGAGTATAATTCTGAAGTGATGCAAACTAATATTAAGTAACTATAAAGATTAAAAGGGGGAGAAAGAGTAATGTCTTAAGTTCTTTAAAAATATTCCCATAAGCAATCTCAACTTTAGCTGTGATGCACATCAGTCTCTGGTCCTAGACTCATCCATTTGGTATCCTTTCCCTGCCATCTTCGATTTTACTTTTTAAAATAAAATGGGATTTTTCTTACCATTGTATTTTCTCTGTTCATCTGCATTTTTCCTGCAGCAACTGCTAATGCCTGCCCTCTTGATGCTAACTGCTATTGCTTACTGTTTGGCTGGTTTTAGCCTTAGAACAGTAAATACTGAAGGAAAAATTCTTGTCTTTGGTGCTGATGGCATTTGTAAGAGCATCCTGCCTGACAGTTGCATTCATGGCAGTTGTTGGAGCTCAGCAGGGATGCCAGGCTGGGAGCTAACATAATCCAGCTAAAGTAGACAAGACATCAAATTGCCTGTTTTGTTGTTTTTTGCTGCCTCGGCCTGAGAGTCTTGGAGGAGAAAGAAGAGATAAGGTAGCAAGTAAGAAAATCAGGTTCTGGGGTTCTGGTGACTAAAGAGTCATTCTCCATTTAAATTAATCTTAGAGTAATTAGTCTTTTGGCTGTCATCATTAAAGAAATGTAAGTATGGCTGGGTTTTGCTCTTTGCTTACACCTATATCTGTGGTTGCTGTCAACCAATTCTGAGTCCAGCACATCTAGTGTATGTCCTAATGTATATCACTTCTCAGAAGAGGGGCAACTTTGAATCTCCTTTAAGGAAAGTATCTGACACCAGACACCTCAGTAGTGCACAGGATGTCCATAAATGTTTGTTGCTTGGTTGAGTCCATTCTTTTATGCAACCACTCTGCTTGTTCTCCATATTCAGTAGAGGCAGTAGATTTTAAGACATATGACAAGCTCTTGCTGAATATTCAACTAAGATTACTTCTGTTTGCTTTTGTAAAAAGGATTCCTGATTGCTGAACCTGAGGTAACTGCCCAGATGGACCAAGGAGAAGAACAAGATCATGAGGCCTTGGAGGAGACACACATGGGTGAGGAATAAGTTAGACAAGTTTATAAACACAGAGCAAGCAAAATGCTGTTTGAGTTGCCTCAGCGTTATTTAAGCCAATTTCGTGCAGCTCATATTGAGAGCTGCTCCTTCCCCCTCAGGGCAGGCAGACAGCCTGCCTTTGTCAGCCTGCCATTGAGAGTATGTATAAGACGACAGAATATTAAGAAAACAAAATACGAAGATTCCTTGGGGACAAGGAGACACCTGTAGCATTGCCCTTGGCTCTGCCGTTCATAGCACGTCTGCTCTGGGTCGCATGATGAGGCCATACAGCCTCTCCTGCAGCTAGGTTTCCATTTGCTCCCACTCTTCCCTTTACTGCTTCTCCTACATGGTGCAGACCAGGCTCCCTAGGATAACAGCTTGCCCATTCTCTGCTGTGCTACTTCCCAGCAAGAATCACTGTTAGAGTCATACTTTTTTTCCAGGTGGTGAGCTAGGTCCCCGTTCAGATGACCTTGCAAGCACAGATCTGCAGGACATGTTGACAGTGAGGTCCAGAGGAGGAGAGGAACAGCTTGGGGACAGCCATGGAAGTCGGCACAGTTCCTTGGAGGCTCAGCAAGATGGCTGTGAGGAAGAAGAGGAGGCTAAGCTGCCCTGCTCTGATATCAGCCCGGTGAAAAGACAGGAGAGAAGGGTGGCAGCAACCTCACGGCGAGCCCCTCGTGCAGAGCGGCCCACCATCTGCTCCGAGTGTGGCAAGGGCTTCAGTCGGAGCATCCACCTCATCCAGCACCAGCGAATGCACACTGGGGAGCGCCCGTTCCTGTGTGCAGAGTGTGGCAAGGGCTTCAGCCAGAGCTCCCATCTCATCCAGCACCGGCGGGTCCACACGGGCCAGAAACCCTACACCTGTGCCGAGTGTGGGAAGAGCTTCAGCCAGAGCTCCAACCTTCTCAAGCACCAGCGCATCCACACTGGGCTTAAACCCTATGTATGCAGCGAGTGTGGGAAGATCTTCAGCGACAGCTCCACCTGCATCAAACACCAGCGTATGCACACAGGCGAGCGGCCCTACAAGTGCCCAGCCTGTGGGAAAAGCTTCAGCCAACACTCCCACCTCCTTCAGCACCAGCGAGCCCATGATGGCGTCCGGCCTTATGCCTGTGGGCAGTGTGGCAAACGTTTTGGGCAGAGCTCTGACCTCATTAACCACGCTCGTACCCACACTGGTGAGAAGCCTTACAAATGCAGCCAGTGTGGCCGGGGCTTCAGTGGCAACTCCAACCTCATCAAGCACACCCGCATCCACACTGGGGAGCAGCCATACCGCTGCACCCAGTGTGGGGAAAGCTTTCGGTTCCAGCCCCAGCTGGTGCGCCACCAGAAGCACCATACAGAGTAGTTGGTGGAGAGGAAAAGGCCACGTGGACCATAGGCAGCTACCTGGTACTGGGAAGACACACAGCTGCTCCCTGGACACCTCGTACGGGGCATGAATTTTGGGGGAGGGAACCCTCAGAGCCTGTCCCCTTTTCTTCTGGGTAAATCTGTTTGGGAGTACTGCTCAGACACTCGAGTGAAGAGGGAGGCCGCTGCTGAACAAACTAGTGCATGTTCACTGCAGTGCAGTGGTGGTTCTGAGCCTCTCTTTTGGAGATGGGGAAAAGAAAGGTGCTTATACGGTATGGTACTTTCAAGGCCAGAGAGGAGAACTTAAGAGATGTTCCAAGGATCAGTGCCTTCTGTTATTTCTAGTGGGGAGTGATTTTTATCCCAGTAAAAACCAGCAAAAATCTGTACCTGTTTTCTGTACAAGCTGCCTGGCTTTTGCCTCGTGGTAAGGCCGCAGCCTGTGATGATCACTCCCCTTAGAATCCACATCTCCCACTTGCCGGTATTCTTGGTTTTAGGCGGTGTTAGCATCTATTTATTTTAAAACCCCACAACACTGTGCTGGGTGCATCTGCGTACATGTTGTGGGCCCAGCTGATGCTCTGTTGGGGCCTCGTCTATGGAGCAGTATTTTTGCTGGGTTGTATGGTTGTTAAATTGACAGTTCTACAAGTTACGCTGCTGTCTGACAGCTTAGTCCTCAGCAGCAATTAAGTAAATTAACATCCTAATAGGTATTTCTCTCAGATTCTTGTTTAGGTGCTTTCGTGGGTGGCACTTTATGAATGTTTTTATAAGGCTTTTAAAAATATTTAGGATGACTTTTTTAATTGTGATCTTCTAATTGTCAGTTGATGAACAGAAAAAGGATGGTGTTTGAAAAATAAACTATGTCAAACTTTGATTTTATATTAAATGTTAAACATTTTTTCTTGCATAAAACTTCTTAACACAAACACTATGGTTTTGAGTTGTTAATGATTACAAAGAGGTAATTATGGCACTGATTTCTAGAATTTATGTGATATTTTTGTGAGCTGTTTTGACATCTTTAATGATGACTTGCTAGGGAATATGGGGGAGGCAGGATTCTGAGAAAGCAGAAGGAACTGACCTCTGAAGCAATCTTTTTCACTTTGAGGAGGAGAATACTACTACTGGGAGTCTGTCCTTAAAAGGAATTCTAGCTCAGGCAACTGCTTGGTACGGGGGAGGAGAGAACTGGCAGTAATAACAAAGATGTTAATATCTCTAGCGTATAAGAACTCCCTGTAATAAATGTGGCAGCGTATACTGAAATGCCTGTTCTACCCATGGAGCCAAACGGGAAGAAATCACAGTCTGCTTTAGGCAAGAAAATGAAGTGATCAAATCTGTTGTGCTGTAGAATTTTTATTTTCAGCACCACGTATAGGCCTAACGCTAACAATGAGATTTCACACAGAAGTGAGCCCCCAAATGGGGGGTATCACTAAGGGCAAAGAGAACGCCCAGCCTGAGGAGCACAGGATCCTGAGGAAACAAGCAAGCTATGAACAGAAGGAACGTGATTGGAATTACTGGCTGAGTGATGAGGAAACATCCATACTTCCCTTAGCCACCAATTGCTATCACAGAGGGTGTGGCTTCATGCTCCATTGGCAGTCAATTTGGTTTAAGTAATTTGGTCTCACTCTACTCCCACCTTCTCCCCTAGAGCCAGAATTAATGCAGCTGTGCTGAGTAATTCACATGGCTGTGCCCTAAATCATATCCATAAGATGATCCATGTTTTTCAATATGAACTCTCCAAAGTCTGTCATTTAAACTGCATTAGTCCAATCTAGACCACAGCCTCACAAGCAGCAGGGTACATACCACTGAGAGGCTTGGTGTCAGAGGAGAAGAGACATGCCAAAAAGGAAATAACTAACATAGCCAGTATTGCTTAGTTCCCAAGAAACACATCATTTAAGATGTTTGTTAGTTTTCTTCCCTTTTTTTTTTTTTTTTTTTTTTTTTAAAATGTTTCTAGAGAGGATGAGACCTGGAAAAGCCTGACACATTGCCTTTATTGTTTCTTCATTTCCCCCACCAGGAAGACCGCCATTGCCACAATGTGATGGAAACTACAATTCATTTCTGCGGTCCCCTTGCTGCACATAGTGTTACCAAAATATTTATTTATTCTGAATGGTAGTTCTCCTCCATAAACTAGCTGAAAACACGTCTCTTGCCTCAGAGTTGGAATATCAGCCTATCATGAACATTTGTGGAAAGAGCAAAGCAAGGCAATGAACAGGACTGTTACACCTACACAGTAAAATGTGCCAGGGGCACAGAAGCCAGGTAGTATTAGCCCAGGTGAAGTCCTTGGCACTCTCTTGCTCTAACGCTGCTTCTGTTTGTTTTTCAAACTAGGCCACTGAGAACCTGCTGATGGGCTTTATCTGCACCCAATGAGTCTTCATACAGACACTGCTTCTAGGCAGTGCACGCCCCTGTGCCTTCACTCTTGCCATGACAATCCAGGGCACTTCATGCTCTCTTTCTGCTCAGTGGTTACAAACTCCCTAGTTCAAAGCCCACACATACGATTCAGCTTAATATACGGTTCCCTTACCTGGGAGAACAGGGAGGGGGAGAGCTAAGAAACAACATCCAAGAACATTTCCTGTCCTACACCTTTTGTATTCTCTCCTAGTCATGCATAGAGGTACAGGAAGAATGGGCAGTGGGCCATTTTGGGACTAGCCTCTTTCCAGGAAAGGCAACCAAAAATGCTGTGAGGACTTGCCTGTAACTCTGCTACATTATTTCTTAATGATCTGGCTTTCACGTTCCAAAAACGCCAGGTTGCTATGTAACTAGGCATGGCCCAGACCACGTGTTGGTTTTGGTGTGCCTGCGCCCTAGTCTCCTAGACATGTAGCTCTTGCAGGGTACCCTGGTAGACAGCCTCATTTGACTGGTGATCCTTCAGGAGCAGTTAGAATTACTGAATGTGGACTATTGCAATTTTACTCCAGAATATAGTATGCAGAACAGATGATCAGGGACTGAGCACGCAGGTTCGCTCTGTGGGCCTGTATTACACGCTGGTGTAGACATAACCTAAGGGTACTAACCAGCTGAGTAAGATGATTGATACTCATGCAGCATTTTAGCGTTGCCACTTGATATGTTGAAGCACACTAGCAGCATGTTACCCTTCACTTAGCTCCTGTGCTTGAATTTAGTGCTTATCTGCACTCAGCTGTTTTGCTTTTTTCTTCCAGGCTCTCACTGCCAGCTGCTTCACAAATACCAGCGTCCTCCCTCAACAGCTTAAACAGTTTGTCCAATATTTTGTCCATAGACTCTTTCTGGTTTTCCCATTAATTGGAACAAGTTTAATCATGATATCACTGTAACTGAGGTGCTCAAACAGGAAATCAGTTAAGCTTAGCTGCAAGGGTGACTTCTTAGTTGATTTGCCTGCAACTAAAGTTGAGCTTTTCACAGAAGCATGTGGATCTCGGGTCTCGCCAGCAATACTTGGGATGCTACCTGTACTCTTCCTTTCAAAGATCTTTGCAGTAGTACAAAACTGTGTTACTGCTCTTCAGACACATTTCAAAATGTGTTCTCTGAATGCTGCACGTGCTCGAGTATTGAACTTTTAGACTTATCGTTAATCTGAAATCCTCTAAAATGCTTTGTTGTTGGGAGCTCTGTAACTCCAGACTCATTGTGATATGATGAGGGAAACTGGGACACTTAGGAATTGTTTCAGCTACAATGTGGCATCTTTGCTTAATTAAGAAGTGTCTCATCAGGATGACAGGCTGTCCATGGAGACCTCTTGATTACAGAGCTCTGCTGCAGTAACTTTCATTTTACAGCTATTCACAGGAACCAGCCTAAGCTGCATCTTACTGAAACTGAGGAGTGAAATTTTCCACTCAGGCACCATACTGGCCTGAACAGAAGGCAGCCTCAGATCTCTCTTCTCAGAAGTGAAGACGACAATTACTATATATAAATATATATTTCTATTAAAAAAAAAACCTACCAGACAAACCCCATTTCCCTCCCCCAGTACTACTTAAAACATACCTTAGGCTCCGAGGCTGCTACCCACACAAGTTCTGTCACTCTGGTTGTCAGGTGAAGGCCTATTTGTGCACGGGACCAAGTGCTCTCCTCTTGGTCTTGGCAGCTCAGTTCAGCAAAGATGCAGGATCCAAGTTGGATCAGTCGGTTCTGGCTGTCGGGGGTGCACAGTGCAGTCTCTGTAAATCGGCTGCACTAGGATGTGTGCAGACTGTATTTTTGCTAATTTGAGTAGTTTTACTTTCTCAGAAGTCCTGAACACTTGACTGTGCTGATAGCTTCAGCTCAAGGTGCTGGGTCTCCCAGTTCTAAAGAAAAACATTCCAGGTACCAGGCCCACACATCCTTTCTCCATGCACTTAGTAATAGTAGCCAATTTCACACATAAAGATTTGTAGGACCTATGTTTTAAGGCAGGTATTCCTCAAACTTCAACTGTGCAGGCCTACCTTTCAAAGTCTAACATTGCCAAAAACTTGAAAGAGAAATCCAGGAAGAGCTTACATAGCTAAGGTAGTCTTCATTTTAGTAACCTCACCCTTCTTGCAGAATCTTATTGATCTGAAGAGGAGAGAGGGGTTCCAATTCCCCTTGTTGGGGATACTGACAGGGGGCTGCTCTCAGCAGCAGGGTTGTTCCCTAAGGGGAGTGTACAGCCAGCAGCAGGAAGCCCTGCTGGGCTATGCCCACCCCAACAGGGCTCAATCCCACAGTGCCAGCAGCCCCCTGGCAGTTCTCATTTGGCTGACGTGCTTTAACCCATACTTACCCCTACACTCTCTAGTCGGAGGTCCATTTGCATGGACCACAAGTGTCTTTTCTTCACAAGTGATTGTACATAAATTTAGTGATGACAAATAGATGCAGTGGTCCTTAGGTATGACACAACTGTGTATCTTATCTATAAGAGGTAAAGCTTTTAGCTTTTTATGCTACCGTTTTACTTGATCTCCACCTTACTGGATGTTAAAGTCCTTGCCAAAACTTGCAATTCCAAGGTGAGCAGGACTGAGGCCTGTAGAAACACACATTCTGGCTTTGCCAGGAAGCAGGGAACTTTAAGAGACTAAATAAATAAAACATTTAGCAGGCTCTTGAGTGTAAAATACATTCAGTTGGAGCTCAAACTCTTACTACCCTGGAGTACCTATTCAGAGACAAGTGTGCTGACTAATCTGGTGCTCAAAGAGAAGATATGGTAACTGGGACATGAAACTCACTAACACCTGCTCTAGAGAGGCCGATGGAAATAAACTTGAGACAGAAATCCTTTCTGGTTGTATCATACAGTGAGGACTAACTGAAAGCACTACACCTCCTGTAATAAGTGGTCCTGCGCCATTTTAGGCCATTTTTGGAGGGTTCATTTCTCTAATTCAGAAATGGCCCTGAATCACAAACCTGTATCTACAGCCAACTGGGTCTGGACACAGAAGAGGCTTACCTGTATGAGGGGTAACCAGCAGTTACTGTGGGAGCTGCAGGGGCACCTCTGGCTCCTACCTTGCGCTAGCATAAGCACTCCCCAGCTGGAAGCGACTTCCCGCGGAGCTGGGTGACCTCTCCATGTTTCTGTTGTCACGTCTTCCTCACCGCCGTTTATCTTCAAGCTATGGACACCTTTCCATCTTCTTGCAGGTTTGGAGATTTCTTCGGGGGGGGGGCAGTGTTGAGGCAAGGAGGAGGAATAAAGAGGCCCGAAGAAACGGGAAAAAAAAGGATTAACGACGATTTTCAGAGGCAAGCGTTAAGCTCAGAGATCATTAGCGCCACGCACTCCGTTCGATCAGCCTTTCACCAGACCTCCGACTCCTTCCCCCCACGGAGCCTGCCGCTTCGGGCGGGAACGCCAGGGAGTTCCCGCTCGGCCGTTACTTAGCGACTCGCTCACCGCGCGGCGGCCGTTACTTACCGACTCACCGCGCGGCCCCAGGGCAGCCCGCCAGGGGGCGCCCCTCCACCGGCGGCGGCGAGGCGCTGCCCAGGCCGCCCCTCTCCTCCCCGCCCCCCGCAGCCTGTGAGGGGACGGTGCAAACCAAGCGGGATGGGGCGGCCGAGTCAGTGGCTACGCTCCTTTGGGCGAAGCAGGAGCTGAATCGACTCCCGCCGCTCCTCTCCCCAGCGCAGAAGGGCGGGGGGGGTCCTGTTTCGGGTTACTTGCCAGGCTTCTTCTCAGGGCTGCGCTCCAAGCTGCGGGGCCTGGTGGGTCTCTGAGGAGAGAGCTGTGCTTGCGTGGCATTTTTGGCCCAGGGTCCACGGCTGATGACTTAGTAGGGTGTGAATGCGAGGACCGAGCCTGCATTGTAACGCTTGCGTCTGGGTCCATAAAGCTGCAGCGTTAGTTCAGCGCACAGCCGGAAAATTCAAGTGGAGTTGCGATGCGGCCCGGCCTTTGAGAGAGGCATCCAGAGCAGGGCTGAGCTCACTGGGGCTTGACCAGCATTGCCCTAGGAAACAGGTGGTCCTGGATTGCTTCCCCTTCCACAGGGCGGAAACTGAAGAGCCAAGGGATGACGTGCCTTGCACAGGGAAATTCAGACTGGAGCCGGTCCTCTCCTCTTGCACCTGGCTGCTGATAACGCCTAGCAGATACAGATCTAAACGTGTAAATGCTCTTCAAATTACATCTGCAAACAGTGTGAGAGTCCGCATCCATTATTTATAACATGGAGACAGGATCTGAATGAAGTTGCTTGCTTATGAGAGACGAAAACATCAGTGCAGAGTACTGCAGATGTAAGGACAAAGGGGTCAAACTGCCAGAAGAACATGACTGTAGGAAAAAGATAAAGTCTCCTAGTAAAATCCACAGGGAAAAAGTTTTTAGACCTGAAAAACCAGGGGAGAGTTTATCCTTCCTGTGAAGTACTGTGGCTCCATGGGTTACTTGCAGGGATTTCTTGTATGAAAGGAGGCTCGGCAGAACATGCTCATACATGTTACCCTGTGAGCTAGGTATGAAATTTATGAAGGGCTCTGCTGCTCCACTGGAAAATGTTCAGTTTATCATCCATTACTTAAAAAAAGGTTGAAAACCACTCATGTAAACAGCTCATTTCTTAGCAAAAAGTGGGCAAATTGTGTGCCTGCAGGATAATAAAAAGGCAGATTGGCAGTAGCTTTTCCTGCTTTTATTCTCCATGGTGACAACTCAAAAGCAACAACTTTGAAACTGCAAGCATGGCAAATGTATAATGCTTGGTAATTGGGGATAAGGATGTATCCCAAAAAGCTATAAAAGTGTTGTATTTTCATTATACAGAGTATTGTTATGTCCTTCTCCCCCCCCCCCCCCCCGTATTGAAAATAAGTTCATTACAGGAAAGAAGGACAATCTAAGTAAAATAACAACAGCTGAGTACAGCAAAGCAAGCCATGCACTCACTGCGTAATTGGTGGGAAATGGCTGTTGTAGGCGAGAAAAAGCAGCAGAAAAAAAACCCAGATTGTTGATTTATACCTCTGGGCCAGGGCTTTCAACAGGGTCTATGAAAAGTCAGCAACAGCGGACAACCTAGCTCCCAGCCCAGAGTCTCCGACTGTGTAGCTTGTAGAAACAGAACTAAAGGCGAGTCTGTTTGGATGCATGATAGGGACAGTATTCGTGCTCTGTGGACGGTCTGCCTCAGGCAGGGACCAGAGGCTCCTTTCACTCTAAGCACCTTGGTGCTTGGGGCACAGAGCACATGTTGTTCTTGGAGCACTAGTAGAGTCTTTGCAGAAAAAAATATATTTTTCTATATAAAATGAGCAGGTGAGGTGGAGAGCCACCAGCAGGCATTAGAGATTAAAACCTTGCCATTTCCTTGAACTGAATTTTGCTTTTAAAATGAACCTGGCAACTCTTAGTTCATACTTTTAAACTCAAATGTAACTAATAGCATCTTGGAATCTCATTTGCTTTCTGTGACTCATGAAATGTAGCTTCCCTCTGCCACTGCTCTCACCAAGGACAATGAAAACTGAACACATTTGCTTCTGTTGTTTGTGCTTCAGAGCTCTGACTGCAGCTGCCCTGGGGTTGAAAACAATACTTACTCATTTTGAAACTATGTTCGGCTTTAATTTTTAACATGTTTCCAGTAACATCCCTTCTTGGGCTTGAGAGAATATCTGGAGCGCTTGGGATTTTGTTTTGTGTGTTCTCTTATTTTTGCTTTTATAGGGCGTAAAAACATCCTTTTCCAAAATGCCACTCACTCTACATCTAAATTGACCAGAACCCCTAGGCACAAGGCTGAAGGTTAACTGGAAATAGCCAAGGAAAGCAGAGGGGTCAGAGAGGGATTACAAGCATGACAAAAAATGACAGGCAGAAAGAGAGAGGAGATGAAGGTCTCTCCTGGCAAAAGCCCCTGTGCAGGCAGGGGTGAATGTCAAAAAGCAATTATAAAGGTCACAAGAGAATTCATACAGGAATCATGGCAGATTCATTCCTTCAGTATATATACCTATATATAACTTTATTCTTAAGATTTTTCTGTTTCTAATGCTGGTAATCCAGCTGGCATTTTTAAGATCACATCAAAATTATAGCCATCCTGTCACATTACAAAATTGATCTCTTTTCTGGTCTTCCAGGAATGGGAAAGGAGCTTTAGGAGCCCCAAGCAACAATGAGGGTGGTTTCAATGTCACAGCTGTTGTAGAAAGCACATATGGCCAGTATAGCCTGATGGAGATGCTGTACCACAGAGATTTCCGGAATCATAGGGTCAGATCTGAGGCACCTGGCTTACGCCAAAGGTCTCTTTGCTCCTGGACCCAGTCAAGAAATGAGCTAAGGCCCCTTTAGCTTTGCTTTCCACGTCCCAAACCCTGTACTTAGTGACATGGAATGGATCCTCACACACATCTTTGTGTAAAAGCTCTCTGGAGAAAAAGGAAGATAGCTCCAAGCAGTTCCTCAGCAAAATAATCTCCACATTAAGATTATTTTCAGAATAGCCCATGCATGATAAACACTGTGTTGTCGTGTTTATGTACCTGTAACAGTTTGTGGCAAGGTCTGACTTCTAAAATGTTTTGATTGCTCTTTCTCAGGGATATGTATTTGTACAGCTCAGGGGCTGTCCTGCATCTCTTCAGAGAAGCAGATTTGGGAGGGACCTTGGTTCAAAAGAGGCATAGTCCTCTCTGAGTATATGGAGATTTAGCAGTTACTTTGGTCAAGACAACCTGGAACTGTAGGAGCAGGCCAGCAACTTGACAAGCAAAGCTGTTCTGTGCAACATCAGATCACTCCGTTACGGGAGGAAGCTGGTCACAGCCCAGTGGTGGCATCCATGTGTGGTTAACTCTCCTCAAACTCCCTGAAAACAATGCTCTGACGATGCCCCTTCTCTCCTCCCTGCAAAAGACCAGTTCCATCTCACAAAGCTCAATAGTTTCTTTGCTCCTCCCTCCCACAAATTTCTCTGGCCAGTTTTAGGTAGCTCTGGAGAGGATTGGCATGTAAAAGTCTCTTTGGTGATTGCAAACCCATTTGTCTTATGTTACAGGTGAGTGGGTATTGCCCAGCTAGAGGGGGCTTGTTGGAAAAGGTCAGGAAAGCAGTGCAACTGCTGATCGACGGACAGCAAGTACCCAGAGTCACAAGCCAGAATGAAAACCACAATTCAGCAAGCTATGGAGGGACCCAGACATCAGAGCAGGAGCTGGGACCTCTTGGGGAAACTCAGCACACACAGCTGCCAATGCTGGCTGCAGGGAATGCGAGATGGGCCTGGGGCATGCTGCTGATGGCCACCTCTCACCTAATAACAGTAACAAAGGCTGGGATGCTTACAGTTCCAGTCCCCTATCTTATATGCCAGCACAAAGACCTGAATAATTCTGGCTGGCTGTCTCAGGTGATGTATGTTGGAGTTTCTCAAAATTTTTAAGTACTTAAAGTGCTAGTTTTGTTAATTTTTCATTTCAGTGGAAATGAAGTGGTTGGAGGATATTCACACTGAAACCACCCACTGGAATTTTTACAATGTACTTTAAAGGAATAATGATATTGTTGAGAAGTCATGACCACGGCTATTTATTTTTCCATTCCATTATGTCAAAACTTTTTTCAGTAGCCCAGATCACATTTTTGACAGCACAGCCAAATTTACCACTGATGCTTGATCCTGCTGTTGCTCTAAGGGCTCTTTTTTTTTTTTTTAACAGGATTCACTCATCATCTCGGTTGTCTTCTTAGCAAGTCACTGTTGTGATGCTTCATTTTAAGGCCACAAAACCATCTGTGCCCTTGACATGACCCAGACATCCATATCCTGTATGAAAAGGATTTTAATTTTATGCCAGCAATAAAAATTGATCTCTGGAAAATTTATAATTTGAGACCCCATAATAATCAGGCTTATTATTTTCCAGTGCCAGCATTCTGCAGGTGTTCTGACAGATGGTGCAGAAGCAAAACATTACTTCTTTTCTGAAACAAGAGGCTCCTCTCAGCCTCTGGCCCACTGCTCCCCTCTGTTGCAAGAGTCATGGGTCATTAGGGTTGTGTAGCTATAGAGATAGAAGCTCTGCTCTATGTCACACCTCACTTTTTGATTTGGTCCATTTGGTGCTGCTGCAGACACATTGCTAATGGGAAAAATAAAGATGGCCTGAGGACAGACACTACCAGTAACTGAACATTTCTTCACATTTGGATAAGCAGATATGAAATCTAAAGTTTTAGAGCAAGGTGGAGCCAACTGATGGGTGCTGCCCAGATCTGACTTCAGGGAATTAAGACCTGCTCTTTTTTTTGAGGCTGAAATTTTTATCATCTGATAAAACTTGTAGAAACACTAGTTATGAAATTTTCAATACTTTTCCAGGTACTTGGATTCAAAATAAATGTTGGACGGTTCTTATGAACAGTTGTTTCTACAATTAAAATAGTTTTCTTAAGAGAATTAGCTTGCAACTACTTATTTATAAGCTAGATACATAAATGGCAACTTCTTACACATAGTGTACAAATGCCCTAAAGTACCAGCATCGAGCAAACAAAACTGATTCAAATAAATGAGGGGAAGGCTTGTATTTTTAATACACACAACTCATTCCTGAGGGCTTGATCAAATAAACAGTGACAGAGATAAGGGACAGACATAACTGAAATGGGAAGAAGATTGTGATGCTCTGGCTTTCAGTATGATTTAAAAGATACAGGTATTCAGAGACTGTTAAGTCACTGTTTCAGCCCCTTTCTGACATAGTTATTGTTGCAGATGCACTTTCAAATTTCTGTGTAAAATGTTCCCTGGGTCTGCTGGATGTCTGATGGAAAAGATATGAGGCTAATCTCCCTTGAAATTCATGGCATAGGGGTTCCACAGGTTTTCAGACTAACACAACATCAACATTTCTTGCTGCATTTCTTGCTGCTTGCGTATGTCAGGGATGAAATGTTTAATTTAAAATAGCATGTAGAGTAGCTCTGTAGACTTCTCAAGGCCATGGAGACCTCAGATGGAAACCACCCGCCTATCTCTTGTCAACTGTGCTGCGATTTTCCTAGGAACGTACATTAAAGATGAGAAAAGATGAAAACATTTAAAATTTAGTCTCTCCAGCCATAATACAAATAGATGTAGTCGGCTTGTAGCTGGCAAACATAGTTGCTAAGCCACTCTCCCTGTCTGAAGTGTCAGGGTGGTCAGGCAGTCAGGCCCCCAGTGACTGGAAAAGGGAAACATCACACCCATTTTTAAAAAGGGTAAAAAGGAGGACCCTGGGAACTACAGACCAGTCAGCCTCACCTCAATGCCCAGTCAGATCATGGAACAGATCCTCCTGGAAGCTATGTCAAGGCGTGTGGATGGCAGGGAGGTGATTAGAGACAGCCAGCATGGCTTCAGAAAGGACAAATTGTGTCTGACTATCTGGAGGCCTTCTATGATTGACCAACTGCGTTGGTGGGTAAGGGGATGACTGATGTCATCTACCTTGACTTCTGTAAGGCCTTTGACACAGTCCCACACAACATCCTTGTCTCTAAATTAGACAGGGGTTTGATGGATGGACTATTTGATGGATAAGGAATTGGTTGGATGGCTGCATCCAGAGAGTTGCAGTCAACGGCTCAGTGTCCAAATGGACATCAGTAACAAGTGGTGTCCGTCAAGGGTCTGTATTAAGACTGGTACCGTTCAATCTTTATTGATGACAGCTAGCGGGACTGAGTGCACCCTCAGCAAGTTTGTGGGCCACACCAAGATGAGTGGTGCAGCTGATTCACTAGAGGGAAGGGATGCCATCCAGAGGGACCCTGATAGGCTAGAGTAGCGGGCCTATGCGAACCTCATGAGGTTCCACAAAGCCAAGTGCAAGGTCCTGCACCTGGGTCGGGGCAATACTCAATATCAGTGCAGGCTGGGGGATGAATGGATTGAGAGCAGCCCTGCAGAGAAGGACTGGGGATACTGGTGGATGAAGAATTGGACATGAGCTGGCAACGTGTGCTTGCAGCCCAGAAAGCCAACTGTGTGCTGGGCTGCATGAAAAACAGCCTGGCCGGCAGGTCGAGGGAGGCGATTCTTTCCTTCTGTTCTCGTGAGACCCCACCCGGAGTACTGCATTCAGCTCTGGGGCCACCAGCACAAGAAAGACATGGACCTGCATGAGTAGGTCCAGAGAAGGGCCATGAAAACAATAACAGGGCTGGAACACCTCTCCTGTGAGGAAAGGCTGAGAGTTGGGGTTGTCCAGCCTGGAGAAGAGAAGACTTCAAGGAGATCTTACTGTGGCCTTCCCAATACTTAGAGGGGGCTTATAAGGGAGGGAGACTTTTTACCAGGGGCAATGGTTTTAAACTAAAAGAGGGTAGATTTAGATTAGATACAAGGAAGAAATTCTTTAGTATAAGGGTGCTGCAACTCTGGAACAGGTTGCCCAGAGACATCGTGGATGTGTCATCATTTGAAGTGTTCAAGGTCAGGTTAGCTGGAGCTTTGAGCAACCTCATCTAGTGGAAGGTATCCCTGGCCACGGCAGGGGGTTGGAACTAGATGATCTTTAAAGGTCCCTTCCTGCACATTCTGATTCCATGATTGTATGCCCCTACAGGCTAATCCTTCTCTGGCCAGGAAGACCCAGGACTGAGATTTCCAAAACTACAGTCATCGCTAGAGGAGCGTGGGGAAAGCAAGCCACTCCTTCATCAATTCACCTAGCATGAAAACTGCACTGTCATCAAGTCTACGGAGATTGTTCTTCCTCTCCCCTGAGCATTCCTGGTGAACTGATCTGGCAAAGGAGTAACACAGAAATTAATCTATTATTTTTATGGAGAACTGCAGTGATGTTAATAAATCTTGTATTCAAAACAGTATTGCCAGAACGAGCACCTGAGGCCAAACAGCTCTCCAAATTTCCAGAGTAACAACAAAGATGGCATTTCAGAGGCTGACAATGTCCATAACACAGTAGGGCACTAAGTTGTTTCTAGGCATAATAAGGATCAAGATACTGGACCTTAAAATATTCCCATCATCTTCCTTTACATCATGATTTTAGTAGCTAAAAATTAAAGAAATGACTGCATTATACCCTATGAAAACCAGAATGTCAGGCTTCCAAATGGTGTGAAGCACTCACTTCCAAATTCAGCTGTTTCTGAGACAACAGCCACTAAAACCATGTCACAAATGAAGTGAATGAAAGGCTTGTAAGTGAAAAAGGTGATTTTCAAAGCTTGTGTTCATCCACAGTGTTAATTCTTCTTCCATTGCTGTTACTGCTCTCTTCAGTGTCTGGGAACAATGACCAGAAAGGAGTAATACCAGTAGCACAGAATAAAGATCCACAGCTGCCCTCTCACTGAGACTTTCCCCTTTTTGCTTTTTTAAAACAAAAAGGCCACTCACTATGCAGAGATGTCTGGTGGTGCTGGAAGCAGAGTGCCAGCAAGGCTAGAGCACTGCTTTATGATACAGTGGAGTAGATATTCTAGCTTGAAGCTCTACGGGGTCATAGCTCAGCTGCAAGGAAATGCAACTGTATGAAAACAAATCACAGTTGGGGATGGGGGAAAAAACACATCATGCTCTCATCACAATAAAAGCTATTTTGATCCACTTTCAAAACAATACATCAATCTCACCTGCAACTCTCATCACACAATGAACAGAACTAAATATATTGACCAAACCAGCTCATAATTCTCTCTCTCTCTCTGTTCAGCCCTTGGCAAAGCAACACCTCATCAGTCCTTTTCTATAGTGTCTGAAAGGATGTAGATTTTCTTTCACGATTTAGGGCCCCATCAGCTGGAGGCAGTCTGCATCTGTAAGAACAAGGCCTCCTCCCAGCATGGGGATGATACAGAAAAGGCTCTAAGCATAAGTATGAAGACAATTTTGATCCAAACAGCGAACTGAGGAGGCAGAGAGAGCAAGAGGTATGCACACAGGCCTCTCTCTGCACGAGACAGGGCAAGAGGCACAAAGGCAGCCTCGCTTGTAGTTCAGGGCTGCAGGGACAGTAAGGATGTGGCTGCCTTCCAGCACAAAATGGAGGGCACTGGAAAACAGGGTTCCAAAGAGAGCCCTGGCCTCATTTTCCTGGCAGACTCCCAGATCCTCTGATATCGAGTGCTGTTCATGAGAGTCTGTCTCTTACAAAAGTGTCTGCTCCCCCGATGAAACAAACAATTGAAAGAGAGTCCATGGCTGATGGCTGCAAAGGTTCACAGAGGCTTGTCTTGCTTGTTGCTCTAGATCTTTTCCACTGCAGTCACCTCATGGTGTCCAGCCCCTCAACATGACATGTCCACAACAACTTCAAACCACAAGGGACATCCTCGTTGGGAAATCGTTCTGAGAGGAAAGAGAGAAGATTAGTATCAACAGGAAAGCACCCATGGAATGGACACAGACAGACATAGCTTTGACAGAGACATGACCAAACAGCAACAGCTTTGTCCACTCACACTCCTTTCCTCTCTTACACATGCCACTTAAGCTCAGGCCTAACAGCCAAGCTGCTCTAGCAACAGGGTCTCCCTCATGGAGCAGACTTCAGCCAGTCTCCTTCCCCAGCAACCATAAACTTATCAGTTCCTCACTAGCCTGGACTGTGGCAGGATGTTTTGCACTTGCTGATATCCTGTTTGAGGAATGCCTTTGGCATGCATGGCCCCTACACATGCCCACGGGCATGCACCCACAGGAGTCTCATCTCATCCCTTTCAGAAAGACAAGGTCTCTTACACCATACCTTGCTACTAGCTCTGTCCCAGTTCGGAAGAACAGAGCCTCTCAACCCTTCCTTAACAAGGGTCAAGGCCAAAGCAATGCCCTGTAATTTCTGTAAGCCCTGGGTAAGTTCCCTTCCCTACCATGATTCTCCTAAACCCTAGATAAACTCCCACTTCCTTGGATCACCAGGCAACAGATGCCAAACACATCCCTTACCTCCCCAGTCCCAGACACATCTGGCTCTCCCCTCCACCATGAAGGAGCTGTGGAGGAGCTATTCCCCTTTCTGGCCTCCTACACCCACAGTGACTGCCCTCTTCCCACAGCAACTCCCCTTTTCTGGGGTTCCCCACACTCGGACTCCAGGCTCTACCCTCCCAGATATCCCCCTTGCCCGTAAACTCTGGTTAGTAACCCCTGCCTGGTGGCTCCCCGCTCAGCCTATTTGTATCAGGAGCACCAGACATGGCCTCACTGTTTTCTTGGGGTCCTTCTTCCTCTTCTTGTCAGAGGCGTTGAGGTAGGCCTGCTCCCTGGCCCTGTACGAAGGACCTCGGCTCAGCTCCCTCTCGCTGTACGGCGGCAGGGTGTCCTCCCCTTCCTCCTGCTGAGGCGGTGGTGGCGGCTGCTGTGGCTGCTGCTGCGACTTCTCAGCTTTGTAGGTAGAGGGTGGTGACCAGGCATAGTATGTTCCCCCTCCTCTCTGGCTGGGCTGCGAGCTCAGCTTTGAGGGGGTTTCACTACGGTCACCGCTCTCGTCGTAGCTCCGGGATTTCCTCTCCAAAACACTGCTGAGGTAGGAGTGATCGTATTTCTGGCTCCCTCCAGGCGTCCGGCTCACCAGCCTGGGCAGGTGCTTCTCCTCATGGGCCCGTCTCCGGGGTGGGCTGTATGACCAGCCCCGATCCGAGTCCGTCAGCGGCTCTCGGTTCCCTCTGCTACGCTTGGTGTAGTATTCCTCCATGGAGCTATCCTGGTGGAGCAGCCCTCCACTGCGGCCACCGTGCGACTCTGACCGCTCAAAACGCCGAGTTTCCTGGCTGTCTGCCCGGCGGGTCCGCTGGCTGTAGGACTCTGCAAAGGCTGCCAGCTCGTCCATAGAGACGGCCGGCACTCCCACAGAGAAACTCTTACGAGACAACATCTCGGACTTGGATCTCTGCTGGCTGGAGGAGGGAAGAGGTAGTGTTAGAGGGCAGGATTCAGCTGTGCTCATCCCCTCAACGGCCTTCACAGATAATGGAGGGAAACAGGTACTCCTGGGGCATGAATCATCTGACTTGTTTTCACCATCTTCTGTAGGAAGAGATGTATCACATCCTCAAAATCCCTGCTTCCTTCTGCTGACTGTAAAGGCAGCTTAATGTGGATAGCTCAGACTCTACATGTCTAATGTTACCCAAGATTAACCCCAGAGTGCACCTCCCTTTGTCCTCCAGTATGCAGGGCTGGACTTGCTTCTCCTTGGCCCCAAAGCTTGTAGGTGTATGTCCTGCTGGGAAAACCCAAGAACCTGGCTACAGAAGCTCACAGCAAGGCAATTTTGAAGCAGGTTTAAAGAGAGTGAACTGGCACTACAGCCCACTACTGAGGGAAGGAAATCCCTGCCATTGCTTTTGGGAGACTGGGCTGCTGGTATGTTACAGAAGGATGTGGTACCTCTCTTCTAGGCACCAGAATGCCAGTCCTTTAGGCCTGGAGTACAGGTCTTGCTGCACCAAACCACCAGGGTGTGACTCCTAAGAAAGCACACCAGCACTGGGAAGTACTGGAAGGATCAGTTACAAATCTCAAGATAACACTTCAGGAAGGGTGGCTTGGTTTCCTATTGATCTCGCTTTTACATCCCACCTGGAATGGGGCTGGTACCTAGCTTTGCCCAGCTGGGTAGGCTTCAGCAGGCTTGTGGTAATCAGATTCATTCCAACCTCATCTAATGACATCTCCAGATTTCATGTTTCTCTCTAACCCCTCTGTCCTGCTAAGCAGAACCACAGCAGCAGGCAATGGAGAAGAGCTACCAGTCCATCTGTCCTTTCTCCTTTCTTCACCGCTTTGCCAGATGCAGCTGCCTCCCAACACATCACTCCTCACCTGTGCCGGAAACTGTCCCGCTCATCTCTGTAATCGGAGACAGCCTGTGATCTTGATGTGCTTCCCCCACCGATCACTCCTGCCCAGTATTCAGCATCACTATCCAGGTCCCCCGCAGGAGGCAGAGGTTTCCTTCGCACCTGGCGGTAGGGCTGTCGGAAGTTCAAGTCCTCTTCATGCAAAGAGCTGAGTTCAGAGATAGTGTTGTTATCTGCAGGGAAGGTTGCAGAAAAGAAATGAGATAGGCATCGCCTGATAGCATGTGTGAGAAAGAAGAGGACAGAGAGTGGCAAGCCCAGCTGCAGCTTTTTCAGAAAGAAGCTGAGCTGCCCTCCATTAGAAAAAAATCAAAATGGAATCCAAGGCCCTTCTCCAAACCCTTGAATGATCCTGCCCAAGACTCCTGGAGCTCAGTTTGGACATAGAGCTGCTGTTAGACCTACATATAGGTCCTCTGAACTGGTAGCTGGCAGCCAGGTGGAATATTCTAAGGGTATCAGAAATGGCATCAGATGCCTGTGTTCCAGATAACGGAGTTCAGCCTTCATGCAGAAATCCCCGCCTCAGCCCTGCTTCAGTAACACGAGAGCTCTCCGCCCTCGTGAGGTGGGCACCGAGCTTGGTGGAACATCATCAAAGCAGTTGCGCCACCTCCCCCTTTCCTGGTGTGAGACAGGCTGGCTCTAGATTTTGGCCTGACTTGCCCAGCTAAAACAAAAACAACCCCCTCAAAAAAAAGATTAAGAAAAAAGTAAGAGACTATCTGAATCACTGTCAGTCTCTACCCTGTCAAGCACATTGACATCTGGAGGCCTGACATACCAATCTGGAGAGGTCTTTTTATAGTAAATCTTGTGGGTGGAGAAGACAGTGTGCTCAGCAATGACTGTTTTAGAAGTATATATAATTTGTTAGTTATGCCTAGTCTGTACAGAGCTTTGATGTAGTGTCATTCCCTAAAGCCCTTACCTTCACTGATTTGCAGGATCTCACTCATCTATTTTAAATGAGCCTCTGCCAGTGCCTAATATGGGTTAGCTCTGTGTGAGTCGGATGCTGCCCAGAGGAACTGAGCCCCCAGCCTGCTGCTGTCCTCTGCACAGAACAGCTGGAGGACAAAGAGCAGCACTGCAAGCCCACCTTGTCCCACCACTGCACCTCTGCCTCCTAATGTGGAAAGATCCTCATTTGAGTTTGTATTCTGACATCCATTAAGTGCAGCCTCAGCCTTTGCTTAGGGAAATAAAGCTTGCAAGAGGCTATCAGAAGACAATGAGGAGTTCCACACAGAAGCTCAGTTCTGAGTTTGCATCATGTTCCTATTCGCCACCCTCCTCCACTTCACCTGCAGTTTCTGACTGCCAAGCTGTTAGTACTGATGCATGTGCCACCTCTGATCTTATGTTGACCAGTGCCACAAAATCTGACGATAGCCCGATTTCTTGAATCCTGCTCCTTCTGCAGGGCAACAGCCACTCCAAACTACCTTTCTGCACCCTTCAAACCACATTGTGGTCATTGCAGCCCACAAAATATGCTTTCAATAAAATCATGCCTCTCCTATTTCACCATGCTGGGAATTTACAGGCACCACACTACAAGACATAAAGAAATTGGGAAGACAATATCCAGACTATTATCACACCAGGCTGCAGAAGGCGTGAGTATGGACTTGGCTTTTCAGATGTTGATGATCCAAAAGTTTAATTATCCGAGTGGACAATTTTCATGAGCATTTGAGCATCCCTCACCTTGTTTGCTCTAATTAAGGATGATTAGGTAAGCAGCAGATATTTAAAATCAGAATGTACCTGTAGATGCCTAAAAGCTAGACTTTATCTGCCCCAAGTTCCATATCCTGGACATCATATCCTAGAGGCCAGCTCCGAGGCAAAGCCAGTGAACTTTTAACTATGAATTTGCAGTCTTTTTCAGGTCAGTGAAAAAAAAAATCAAACCATGCTTGCTCCTCACATCGTTCTCGCATCCTCCTAGCTGGGTCAAACTGAGCCAGTTCTTTCTCGACATAGTACAGCACCTTCATGGAGTCCCTCTCCTTGTCAGTCTGGATTCTGTACCCTTTGCGCACTGCTAGGGAGAAAAGAAAAGCATAAGAGGAAAACACATTTAAGTCCAAGGAGACTTTCTGACAATATTGCTTCCATAGTTAAGCTCACGTCTGCAGGCAGGTAGGCTGCGTCTCCCAAAACAGAGTGAGTCAGTCCTTGCTTCAGAAGAAATTTGTCTGTAACGTGGGATGTGAAGTTGTGAGCAGCTGCATCATTTATGAAGTTTGCAGTAACAGCAAAAATGGTTTGGAAATGCCCAATCTGTACAACCAAATGCATCAAGTGGTGTCATTGCCACAGAGTGATTCCACCTCCCACAGAGGATGGCAGAGAGAAAAGTAGCACTCATTTTCCCTTCCTCAGCACTACAGAAAGGATTCATCATGGTATGGGAGAAGCAGTCCCAGAACATCAGGCTTCCTCTGCAGCAGGGGCATAAGCTCTCAGTCTGCAGGGGAAGCAGGTGGCTGAGCATTTGGGAGCTGTCACTTTGCAGCACCACTCCACCCTTCCATCCCTACGAATTCTGCTCACACAGGTTGAAGAGCATGTGGTCGGAGAAGCTCCAGAGAATACAGAAGGAAACACAGAAAGTTCCACAAAGCATATCACACTGCTTTAAGATTTATACTGAATTCAGTGATGGGCCAATCAGGTCACTGGGTAACTGTGAAACTGCCTGCTCTGGCATTCTTTACATGCTTTATTTTACAGAAAAGTTATGTCTTAACACATAAAGTGCTTGATTCCTGGGATTACTCCATTTGCAGGGGAAGTCTGGACAGCTTTTTTGACTTTTCCACATTCCTATACGTAGAAAAGAAGCCCCTACACACCTGGAGCCACAGCAACTCTAACTCTGGCAGGCTGGCTCCATGCACACTTTACCTGCTAACCCTATGAATGGCCTGACTACCTCAAGGTAGGCCTATAGTCAGCAAGCAGAGAACTCCACCGATCAGGACTTTGAAGAAAATAAGGCTTTTATAGCAGATTATTTAAGAAAGGCCTCAGCCTGGGGCTATTTCAAGATTAACAGAAACACAGGTCTAAGCACAAAAGAGGACTACAACCCTCAAATTCAGCCTCATTAGAGAACTATCTGTGAGGACAATTCACTTAGCACTACAAAATGGAACCTGTCTGCCTTGCATGGGGTTAGTATGTTCCTTTGTGTGAATACGGCAGTGTTGCACCAGTGCTCCTCTTGTGGCACGATTTAAATACTTGGACGGTGGTTCTGAGCCAACCTGTTCTTTCTGTTTTATCCCACACCCCGATACATCAAGCTACTAACATATGGGTTTGGTAGTACATTGCATAGTATGCACTGTGTGGGCTGAACAAGGACTTGGCAGAGGTATTCTTAGGCACCTTCTGTCCTAAACTGCTGTGCATGTGTCTGTGCACTATTAAATAACCATGCTCTGCTTCAGAAACGGCTGTGCCATAGAAATGCATAGAATGATTCCTGTAATAATCCCGCAAATTTCTTCAGGAGGACGGTGCTTTACTGTGGGTTTTGACTGTGCACATGTAAGGTAAGTAACTACATCCTGAAATATTACCTCGTGTATCTGTACTTTGGAAAGGTATTAGATATTAAAATGTAGTATGGGTTTATCAGGGTCCTGCTTCCAACGTGTCTCCAGATAGCTTAACTGACAGCAGTCTGGAGTTTAGCTGTGTTTTATTATCCCCACAAATATGCGCACCACAACTGCAAATGCACACAGTGATTTACGGAATACAAGGAACCTTGCCTCTGCCTTCCGAAGTAGATGACCATCACGTCTCTTGAAGTAAGGTTGCTGCTGTAAAGAGGGGCTGGACTGACTGCCCTCAGAAGTAATGACTCCTCCTCCTGCACTGCACAAGCAACAGCAAGGCGAGTTCTCCACCTCACCATTGTGGCTGACCTCTGTCTGGTACCTCGCCAGCAAAGAGGCCTCTTGCTATTCCTTGTTCCAATATGTCTACTAGAAGCTCAGCTAAGCTGCCACCTCATTATACACACGCCAGCAAACAACCATCAGCTGGAAATTACTCTGACCTACTAATAACCTTTGCGGAACTTGAACAGGCAGCTTCCACACTGTCTCTCCAGAACCACTACTCATACTGAGGCTGTGCCTAATATCTATTTAGGCAGCATCTATAGCTCCTGGAACTGATGGAGAATTAGCTAGGCTTCATGCTCGACTTGCTATTGCAGTTGTGTATCAAAAGGCAAATGAATTTCTTGGTTAATTCTGTAAGCATCTAGAAATTAACTTCGGATTTAAATCTGCAAAGTTGACTGTGAACAGCTCATAAAAAGTATTTTCCATTATAGACGAAGCATATTTTGTCTCTACATTTATTTATTAAATACTTCTTGCAATGATATTGAATGTTCGACTTATTAAATCTCTTTATTACTCCTTCATGTGAGAACCAAAGACATTATTGCTTCCTCCTCACACCCTTCTTCATCTGTAAATTGCCATAACCCTTTAATAAGGTTTGAATATTTTTAAGCCCATCTTAATTATAAGGGAATAAAGATGCAGAGACATTAACCACTTGTCCAGAACCATTCAGTGAAGTCAAAGGGAATGGAACAGTCTTCCCTGTTACACCATATTTTCTTCTCATGAACAGTTCATATATTTCTAATGTTTAATCTGTGTTTAACTAGACACTTTTTTTTACTCTTCTGTGGGTGGAACCAAGTCAGCCAAAACTGTAAGCTGTTTCCCTCCTCAGAAAGGACAGCACTACTATTTTTTTCAGGCAAGTGTGGTTAGGAAGTAAATGATGTCTCATCCTTACACACTTTCCATATTAAAGGTCTGGAGTCCAGCTCTTGGATCAAAAGCTTCCCTGTGTGCATGGTTTAAGGAATCTATGCAACAGTCTCCAGGTAACCACTGCATTTAAAATAGAGAGAACATACATCCTAATTTATGTGTTGCCAATGCTCTTCTAAATAAGAAAGTTTGGGGTTTTCTCCCTGTTCAGCCCTAAGTTTAGGATGGAGTTCCTAGGCTTAGACTTCACTGAAGCTTTGTTACATGGCTTTTATGTAACTCTAGACAAATTTTCTAAACGTCCTCATGCGTGAGGTTGCTCACTAGGTCACCTCACAGGGGTCACTTATAGGCACAGAAACTATGTAGGGCAAAGGCTGTCCTTTTTAGCCTGGCAGCCAGGATTACAGAATCCTCCAATCTCTGTCCCCCAGCACTTCTGATCCCATTTTTTTTTAAATAAACTTGACAGAAAGGTTGAAGTGTCAAAGATAGCAAGTTTCAGATCAGACTGGCTATGTGGAGGACACAGAGACCATAATTAGTGCTCCTTCTGAGAAAAGGCCTTTATAATAAACTCAACCATTACCTGTTTTGTTTAGCTTGCCATCTGGCCAACCAGCAAATAAGTAGCTTGGAATGGCCACATAATGTCTTCTCTTCTACAGCCTGTAATTAGGGGATATTCTGGCATTGTAGAGGACTTTAAGAGAAAGGAACAGAGTGCAGGGTATCACCCTTTCTTAGCTCCATAGTTCAAGGAACACCTTGAATAACAGGTGCATGATCCAGACTAAGGGTTTGTCCATATTATTGCAAAAAATACTAATTAAAAATAAAAAAAGCTTAAGAATCTCTGTTGTCTTGCCACAACAGTTAAAACTCTGTAATAATGGTTTTCTTTGCAATACATAGTATTTCCTGTCAAGTCCCGAGTCGAGGGATTAAGTCCAGCCAGCTGATTTGAATTATATAATAAATGCATCTTTCTGTGTAATGAACATAGGATGCTAAGAGCCATTCCATTTGGTTACCAAATGCATCCACAGTTTTTCATTCTGCATTTGTGCTCTGCTAGTAACGTACAGCAGAGATGAGACTGGGGCTGTGATCTGACTCTTAAAAAATCCCTGGAGCTCCGACAGCCAACACCATGCTCTAAATGCAGTGACATTTTTCACAGGAGAAAAAAATTAAGCACTGGGCTGTCATTCATCACTTTCTGACAAAAGTTTTTGAATTGGATACGTTCTGCTTTGGATCAGTGACTGATTTATTTCCTATTGCAAAATGCTCCATTCCAGAGCTCTGTTTTGATTTCAGTGGGGAAAAAAAAGTATGATTGTTGAAGTAAAATACTTTTTGTAATTCCAGAAAGGTTAATACACTGACTGGGGCAGCAGAAGGATGTGTAGGGTTGTTCAAAAAGCTTAATTATTTGATCACGCTACTTGATCTTGTTTTTTCTGAAGTGTCTTATCAAATTTAAGAATTGATAATTAGTGTGGTGCTTTGAAATCAGACATGTGGCTGGACCAATGGCAAACATACTGTGTCAGTATGGTGACTCTACATTGGTGAGTCACTTCTGCTGCAGCATGTTTGAATTTAGTCAGCCACTCTGATCCTGAAATGCTATCATGTGGCTAAATAGCTACCCTCTTTGTCCTTGATAGCAGCTTCCTTTGCAGCAGAAGTGACCCTCACCAAGATACAGTCATCATACTGATACTCCACATCTGACATTGATCTACAACTCCTTTCTAGTTAGAAGCTTTTTATCACTCACATTTCACAAATGCAAAGGCTGAACAAAAAAAAAATGACCTACTGACTTCTGTCGGGTAGGGAAGGGGGTCCAGCCCCAAATGCTCTTGGGCAGAAAAGCCAAGGCAGCATGTCCCTGTGCCCAAAATGCCATGGGGACAGTAAAACATGCTGCACCAAAAACTGCTGCCAGAGGGCAAGCAGTGTCCTACAGAGGGTAGGAAGAACAGTTTACCAAGAGAGAGCAGCTCGCAAGGCATCAGCTCCAAGGGGAAAATGGCCACTGCCTCTGCTCCCCTGAAATCATCTTCATCCTTTTGTCTTCCACAAGTAAACATTCGTAGCAGTAATGAGGGGGGTCCCAGGCATGAACTTGGCCTCCCATTCCCTGCTGACCTAATTAGGCACCCACAAACTGACACTGTGCTGATGGCACTAGAAAAGTTGGACCCTGTGGCCCTAAGGGATGCAAATGTCCTTGTCAGAGCCAGGATTAAAATGCAGTTTCTCTGTGTTTCTTCTGTTCATACCACTCTATCAGTGACAATCGTTCCTCCTTTTCCCAGCCCTGCTCCCAGTAAGAGGACTGAATGTTGTGCCTGGCACTGCAAATTACCATTTTGGCTTCCTCCGCTGGAGTCACTTGGGGCTAAGGGAGGGGGGTGCGACTTATCCACCAGCACAGCAGGAGACGGGACACCAGCTACAGGAACATTGGGGATGTAGTATGGACCTGGCATGGAAGAGACTGCAGGAGGGTACCCAGCTTTTGCTGCCTTGCCTGCTACATACACTGAAAAAGAAAAAGAACAGCAGTCAGCATCACGCCAGCCTCCCACAGACCCACATGGCACATGGCCGAAACCTGCATATCACCAACATTGGTGACAACCCAGCTGGAGACAACTGGACAAATGAAATTACAAGGACCAATGTGAATTTCTCTAAGCCTCAAAGGACACTGAGGGGAGTTTAAACAATGCACACAGCGGGTCAGATGAGCACTGCAAGATGCCCAGCAACTGAAGAACATTCAGCGTGTTACAGCCGGCATTACCACTGCCATGATTTAGAGGCAGTTCATCTTTAAAAACAACTGATGACTCAAGTAGCAGGGAAGAGGCTCATGAAACTTGACAGATCTCCCCGAGCCTAACCAGGAACCTTGCTAGGTTGCAAGGATTTTGCACTGTTGTAGAGGGCAGCTGCTTTGCATTGCCAGGAAGAAACCTCTCAGGATGCTCTTAGCTCTGACCCAGAACATTCACGGACATGACAACAACTTTGGAAGGGGAGTGTGACACTTTGGAAAAGCAGGCACAGCTGCTGAGGCAGGGAGGGCTCGGGGAATTACATTTGTAATTCACTTTGAGCGCTCAGCCATTGAGCAATAGGTCAGATGCTTCACCCCTAAGAACCAGTGCTTTAGTCAAGGAAAGTGCTCAGGGCAAAGGAAGCAATATTAGCAGATTCTCCTCCTGTTCTGCCAGAGAGCGGAAGAAGTGCATGAGAAGATTTGTGCCAGGCTTGGACAGGGTCACTCACGCGCCCGGGGACAGCAGCAGGACTCGGGACAGCACGGGCAGCGGACGTAACAGCAGCAGCTGTGTGGGCAACACTGGCACCAGCAGATTCCCACCAGGAGGAAGAACAGGAACGCCCCCAGGATCACCAGGCCCACAAAGACCCACTCTGAAAAACAAGGGTAGAAAGGGAGATACTTACAGGATTGCAATCACTGTGGAAGGGAACGTCAGCAACATCCTCCCAGCGGAAAGCATAGGGGCAAAACAGACAGGTGAATAATAGAAGTGAACTCCCTGTAGGTCTAGGAATATGTCCCCCTCTGTGTCAGAGCAGAAATGGCACATGACAGTGAGAAATGGAGCTACAGAAAGGTGTTACCTTCTTGCTACGTCTCTGGCTGGCTGAGCAGCACGCAGCACAGAGGCAGGAGCTCTGGTTCCCCAGCACAGAAACCCTTCACCCCACAGCAGACCTGTACGAATGCCGCAGGACAAGCTCCATTAGCATTTGGATCTCATCAAAGACTCATTCTTCCCGGCCATGTTCATGCCCTGCTTGTGTGTTTGTTCCCTACCCACATTCTAGTTTTAATGGGACAAATGGTGGTGAAAAGCATGCTATAAATAGCCCAGTAAATGAGCCAGGCCTGCCCCTTCGCAACTAGGCCCACGCATGCAATTATTCTCTTGAATGTGCCGAATGAACATCCTATTCAGGCGCTGCAGCCAGCCAGGAAAACTAACAACCACTTTTTTTTTTAATTTTTTCCCCACTGAAGCCTCAGATGATGTCTGCCAGGCCCCGAAAGGGAGCAGCTGAAAAACAAGTGAAAGCACAGAATCGCTGATCCACAAAAACCAGGATGGGATTTGAATGGGAAGGGGAACGAGAAAAGGTTTCTCAAACTTTGCTGCTGGGAAATCTGCAGCGACAGCAGCCGTGGTGGGAGCAGGTGCCCAGCCCATGCTGGGGCAGCTCTGTATCGGGCCACCCTGCACTTTGCAGAGGGTTGTGTGCACAGGGCTGCACATACTGCCACATGGGAATTTGCTGGATTAAGGGAATGGTCAGTGAACACCTCCGAACCAAGAAATCTCAAGACTCTGAATGTATAGGAGGCCTGGAGTTGGTTTTACATCAGAGAGATGCGCCAACCTATCGAGAAGTCAGACCACTGGTGGGGAAAGACTCCAGGTGTACGCAGGTGGTTATTCAACCACCTTTGTAAGATAGTAAGAAAGCAAAGAAAGAAGTGGTGGGACTGCTTTGCAGTGGGGCAGGGTTTACCCCCAGCCCAGAGGAAAAAAAAGCAGCAGACAACTGTTTCTGAACAGAAGTCCAGCGTTCACTGAAGGGTCTCCTGGTACATTATTATTTAAGATGAAGAAGTAGTGATACAAGGATTGCAATGTGAGCACAGAACCACATTGGAAAAATAGCGCACCTCTGACCTGCGTCGCTAAGCTGAAAAGTCAAGGAAAAATGTTCCACTTGGAACAATCAAAACAGAAGTTTTTTCTACTTCTTCATAAAACACAAAAATAAGAGGTGTCATTTTTGATTCATCCACAGCATTCTGTTTGAACAAAAGTAAAAGTCTTTGCTTTGTTGGAGTTTTCCTTAACTCTTTTACAAACAATTCCCTTTTTTAAATTCCATTTTTAATCTAGAACTTAAAATTTCCTCTAAAAAATGTCAGTGAAAGGTCTGGCATTTACAAACCAAGACACTTCATTTCAGAAGTGTCAAGTGAAATGGTTTATATTTTTTTAATATTTTCTTTCTTTTTTGGCTGAAACAGATGAATTTCATTTAAATTTGCAGGTACTTTTGGTCCTTGTGGAATAATTTTTTTTTTTTGTGAAGTTACTATATGCTGAGAAAAATTCAGCTAATGAGTAAGGAAATGGCTGGAGGGAAACATTCATGAATGGAAAAGTAAGAGCTGAGGGAAGATTGATAACAGTTCCTCAAGTGCTGGTTCTAGAAGCTATCTTATTGAATATTTTCATGAATGACCTTGACTCAGAAAATAAGAGTGTGTTAATGTATCTTGAGGGTAAGAGATAGGGAAGCATTGTAACTAAAGGTGAAGACTAGGATATGTTATAGAAATGGCCAGTTGTCCTCAGGCCTGCAATAAGAAACATGAAATGCAGCAATATAGTGAATTTCAAGGTATGCTGCGATACTTTCAAGGTCACATGTTCAAAGATTAAGAACAATTTCTGTTCTGAAGAGGACTTCATTAGTTGGAAACAACTGAAAAACAAGAGAGATGATCCAGTATACTATTTCATCATAGGACAACTGTAACCACTTATGCAATACAGCCACAAAAATGGCAAATGTAATCCTATGCCCAACAGAGGAGGAATTTCCAGTAGCATTAAGGAAATATTAATGCCATCATACAACGCCTCCATGTAACTTCATCTGACATTACTGATGTTATACAGCTCTGGTCATCTTCGTACAAGGAAAGATGAATTCAGGTTGGAGCTGATGCAAAGCAGGGATTTGAGGGGATGAAGGGACTCAATAGCCTGCCTTGCAGCAGGAGAGCTGAAGCTTGCTGCATTAGTCTATTAAAAAGAAGGCTGAGAGCAGATGTAGCTGCCTGTAAATATGCTAGGAGGATGAATGCTAGGAGGAAAATCAGGTATTATAGTTAAAGGTCTTACATGAATGGGCATAAACAGGCTATGAGTAACACAGATGGAAGCTAGAAGCAGCACATCAAAGAAAGCGATCCAATGGGAGAGAGAAAGGCCAAACCCAGACTACTCTTAAGCTTGCTAAGCTTATGAAAAGGATGAAATTACATGGCACTTGCGATAGAAAGCAAGACAGCAAGCCAGACTATCCTTTCCAGTCCTGTGCTTCCTAATCGATGCCAATCTGAGCAGGCCAACAGCTCAGTGGCTTTTTCTTTTGTCATGTTCACATCTTGTTCTTTACAACCATCACTGATACAGAGAAGGTGGTGAAATAGTATTGCATGACAGAAGTGGCCAGCCACAGCTATGCAGTGAAGCTCAGATGTCAGATCTCCAGAGCTATTAGTGAACAGTTCACATCACTCCATAAAGGATAAAAGCCTGGTAAAGGAAAAAACCAAACAGCAAGCCCATTGTAAGTGTATCTGTGGTCTACCTGAAAACGTTCTAGGAGTACAAAAGGGGGTCAGGTTAGTACGTCCATTGCACATTGCAAGATACTCAGCAGCAGGAGTGGATGTTCGAAATCAGTGTCCCAGTGACAGGGACCTATGAATCAGGAAGGATTTTATTTCACAGGAAGTTAGACCATTTGCTTCTCTGATGAGATTAAGAAAACAGCAAAAGAGCCTGCTGGCTCCTCCTTTATGCACAAAACTGGGTTTCAACCAGTTCCAGATACAACTGTGTAACCCTGAGATTCAAATGACTACCAAGTGAAATGCTGTGTGCCCTCACTCCCTGGAAACTACTGTATTCAGCTTGCAGGAGCATCTGCTTTTGTTTATTCAGGTAATAGGCAATGCTAACAGCTGAAATGTGGTTTGATGCTGCCTTTTACACTTTCTCCTTGTTTATACCCATGCAGTGAGGGTACCAGAAAGCTACCTGGCCAGCACACAAGAATTTTATGCCCATTCAATAAAATTGTAAATAGCAGGGGGAAAAAAGCATTTGGCAACAGAGAATCAATTCTGTCTCTGCTGAAAAGACCAAGCCCTCTCCTGCCATGCTGAACTTCCAGGGACCTCTGGGTTACACTGGAGGTGGGGGAGTGTCTGCCTTCTCTCCATTTGCATCTCTGGGACAGACTTGAATATAGCTTCACACATTCATGTGGAGTTGCATTGTTGCACAAACGTGTGAAAGAAACACTCCTTGGGCACCATCAGGGGATGATCAGATGACTCAAGGGCTAAATGTTCCCACAGCTTTTCCCT
This sequence comes from Astur gentilis, assembly GCF_929443795.1. Taxonomy (NCBI): domain Eukaryota; kingdom Metazoa; phylum Chordata; class Aves; order Accipitriformes; family Accipitridae; genus Astur; species Astur gentilis. The sequence goes on along the minus strand of NC_064900.1, from coordinate 16,044,579 downwards.
TTCAAGGACAATCTGATGCACAGTCTGTTTCCTCTGCAAGGAGTGCCAGAACTGGTGGCTCTCATTAGTTTGGCTAGCAAGGGATTTATCATGGGCACAGAGCTTCCATGTCTGGTCCAACCAGTTGGTGTTACCTAGATAATGCCCTGACCATGCAGCACAAGAGGGGCTGTGCCACTGATGGGTTACTAACCAGTGCTCTATTTCTAGCACCTCCTGTGCTACCATCTGTGGTGATGGCTGTAATGGTACCCGCAGGATAGCGTCTGGGGCGCGGAAGTTACTACTGCACAAGAGCAGCTGACGTACAAAGCCATATGGGCACACGAGGCTGCTGAGGTCTCACAGGCTGGAGTGGCGTGACCTTTGTGCTAGCAGGGGGAGAGCAGAGAGCTTGATATAAAACCTCCCCTGAACAGAGCTGGCATTTCTGCTTCACACTGATCCTGGCATGACATCAACCATCTCTGTATGTTGGCTCCCAGCATGGCCATTCCTCCCCCAACTCCCAGCATCAGCTCTCTCAGATCTCAACCCAACACACTTTCCCAGTAAGCGACAGGCTTTTCTCTTTTTATCCCCAGGTAAAACACACATTCGAGTGAAATGTACACCACATAAAGATGCTGCAAAAGGATAAACAGACAAGATGACAGAGGACTGGGTGATTGAAGGGCGAAATGACTGAATACCTGGCATAATCTCCACAGCAAAACTGGGCAAGAGATCAGCAAGCAGCCCTGTCCTGCCTAGAAAAGACAGAAGGAGGAGAACAAGGAGAGAGGTTACTGCAAGAAAAACACACTCCCCAGCCCCTGCCTTAGCCTCCAGTCCCCTTCCTCATCAGACCACTTGCACTCTGTTAACGGAATTCCTATCAACCACAGATGTCATCCTGCTTGATGCCTAGTGTCTACCTCTGCACTTTAGCCATTTCTGTGTCCTTGCATTTTATATTTATCAGCAGAGCTGGGGGGAAAGAATCTGAAATAGAGCTTCTCCGATCTAGGCACAAAATGACAAGGAGAGGGAGGTCCCCCTAGCATGGTTACACAGTAACATCTTTCTGGAATTATGCTCTACACATGCAAAAAGCTCCTGGAAATGCACAACAGCTCTCAAATAGAAGGATTTAGTTTACTTTAAAAGAAACCCAGGCCCTTGACAAGTCAGCCACATGCATCCAACACCCTTGGGTAGTGCCTTCCATGTGGGGCTCTGCAACTGCAGAGACAGGCCCAGGAAAGGAGTCTTGAAGCATGACTGTGAGCATGTGCTACTTAATTCAAGATGCGCAAGCAACTTGGTGAGACTGGGTGATTCAAGTCTAACTCTCAAGTGAAGCAAACCAACCAGGGAATGATTTGTGTAGAAATCTGTAGAATCACTTTGCAAAAGGAAAAGAAAATAAAAAAAAGCAAGTCAACTTCTAATTTATAACTGAATACGAACAAAATCCAAGCTGAAAGGCAGCCTGATGCCTATTTGTTTTGGCACTGAATGTCTGGGATATTTCTAATACACAGCAAACATCCTTCACAGTGTTCAGCTATAATTTACACACACCTCTGCATCAGCAGAACAGCCCTATGGGCAGCTGTGCTACGTACTCTTTTATATAGCACCAGGATCATGCTAGGTTTTTTGAAAACATGCATAAGGTAGGAGAGCTGCACTCTGAAGAGAGACATACATTGTAGATGTAACGTAACAGAAGCAGCTAAGGGTAAGCCAGCGCAAAAGTGGTAGAAAGCTACCTTTAACCTCCCCACATGCCCTTCAGGTCCTGCACTAAGCAACACTCAGACACAATGATGAACTGGATCCCAAGTTCCTTGGATTCTAGCCTGTCCTTGAAGCATGTTATAATCAAATTCCCACTGTCCGTTTTTTCTGAGTGCTTCAGCAGAGGTTCTGTAGAGATCAAAAATCCACAAGGATGCCTGCTGGAGCCATAATAAACATACTCTGAATGCAGGCAGTGCTTTGCAACCAGTTGCAACTTATCAAAGCTGTCCAGTACTCACAGTAACGCCATCATGATGAGGTGCTCCTGAAGCCTTGGCAAAAGATACAATGCTGATCCTTCGGATAATTCACTACTTTGAAGGAGGACTCCTGCCATCAGACTACTGCAACATTTTCAACTACATATACAAAGAGCTTCATGACATGCTTTGCAGTCCATTTTCTGGAAGGATCAAGTGTCCAAACTGCTCACAGCTAGCTTATTAGGGGAAAGTGCTCATGTATGCTTTCTGCTGACATGACACAGGCATATATGCAACATATGTGTGGCTTACATCTTGGGTGCCACAAGTGGGCTCGAAACACACGCAACAAATATATGCCTTGTGACACAGTATGAAAGATTTACATTACGTTCTATGTGCATATTAAATATATTCCTTATTTTCCCAGCACACACCAAAAAATATGCAATTCTTGCATAGGCCTCTGTGGGTCTGTATGTGAACAATGTACATGTGAACCACATGCACGCAGAACATATGGGCAGACACGGGCATGCAGCTTGCCTCCCACGTGCATTACCTCCGCACAAGTTCACATGCAGCCCTAGTCTGAGAGCAGGCGCCAATGGACAAAGAGCTGGAGGTATACAGCTAATTTAGGGCTGGGAGTTGTGGTACCAGAGGTAAGGGAGTGACACCTATAAAGAGCAGAAGCTCCATCTCATGAGTCCAAAAAGGTGCCTGCTTTATTTTGAACCTACCCGAACAGCCTCAACCCCTGCTAGTGCTGGATCTTACAGTGCCTCCTGGTCCCCAGGAGGAACCACACATTCAAATGGGAAGAAGCATCCCTCAAAAATAACAGTGCTTGAGAGCTTGGAAACTTGTTACACAGGCAACCAAGGTAATTCCTCTGTGCTACCTACGAGCAGTCGAGTATTTCCCTGCTTGTGCAGCCTCACTCGGCTCTGCTGAGTATCTGCCTGGGGAATTTGCTCCCCCTACCCGGCCAGTGGGGCGCACAGCCCTGGGGGCCCCAGAGCCACCAGCGGGGGATGCACAAAGCCTGGGGGGGCCCGAGGCAGCAGCGAACCCCAGCACGGCTCAGCCTGAACTTGCCGTCTTGACTAGCCTAGCTGACAGCCAGCAGGCACAAAGCTGCCTCCGGACTGCCGTGCCCCCAGCAGCTTTCAATGCACCACAGCTCTCCTCCCTCCCTGTCCTTGGCTGAATTAATTCACAGATAACCGTTCCCTACACCGTGCGCTTCCCCCTTAGCGGGTGAAGCCAGCGCGGGGGGGGGGGGGGCTGCCGGCAGCCATGGCTGCCCTGCAGTTGCCACGGCAACGGGAGGCTCCCCGCCACTGCCCCTCGTTGAAGGCGACTTTCCTCTTGTCGCTGCTGCCAGCAACAAGTGGAGCAAGAGCACCCAGCCCACCAGCCAGCCCGCCAGGCCAGCGGGTGCAGGGACAGGGTGGCTTGGGGCGGGGGGGGGGGGGCAAGGGCCACCGCTGACTCTTCCCGGCCTGTCCTGTGCAAGACCCAAAGCCAGGCAGCAGCCGGCAGAGGGGAGGCCGGGATGGCACCGCAGCGGGTCACGCAGTGCCCAAAGCTGTGGCAGACAGGGCAGGGTGGCAGTGAGCAAGGCCTCCTTTTGGACCCACGGCTGAAACAGCAGCCAGGAGACAGCCACAGCACCCATGGCCAGCACGCTCCCAGCTCTCTATGCCCAGGCTGCTCCTTCCACGGGTGTTAAGCTCACCTCACTTCTCTCTTGTTTTTTTAAGGAAACTTTAAGGTGGAGGGCTGAGGCTAGATAGCAATTGATGGGGAGAAAACAATTTAGTAAAACATCCTGCCAAGAGACCCATCTGGCCACACCACCTCTGCACAGCAGCTCTGCCTGCCTGGGAGAGAGGACCGCAGGCGCTCCAAGACACGGCTGGGCATGGCCACCGAAGGGCAGCTCTGTGCCTGCCCCCCCCCCCCAAGGCCTATGTGTCCTCTGTGTAAGCTCTCACCACCAAGCCCCAGCAGACACCCCTGGGGGAAAGAGGGAACAGATGATGGCCCCGTTTACCAGGGCTGTCCCAGGTGGCTCTGTTGGAGCTAGGAGCCTGTCCTCATTCCAGCACGGATCTGGGACATGCACCCGTCCCTACTCCCACCGTGCTGCTGCGGGGCTCTACCCGCCCGCAGCGGCCTCTCGCTGGGCACGCTGTCCGCCCCAGGCCCCGGCCAGCCTCAAAGCGTGAGGGAGCCCACGAGCCCCCAGTCCGCACCGGCAGAGCACAGTGGTAGAGGGCAGGAGGAGGAACGGGAGAGGAAAAGCTGAGTGGGTGCAGAGCGGCTCCAGAAGGTGCAGAGATACAGAAGAGGACAGGAGTTCATACACAGGAGGCAGGCAGGTGACAGAGTGAGAGAGCAAATAGCAGCAGATCAGGGAGGACCTGGAGTCAAGCAGACAATTAGCAGAGAGTCTGCAGAGAAGAGACACAAAAATAATTAGGATAAGTGGTGCAGCTGAAAAGAAATGATGACATGAATAAAGTAGGCGCAGGTGCAGTCAGGAACATGGCAATTGGGTAAATACAGGAACATGGTAAATACTGGCAATTGCATAAATGCAATAAATATTGGGTAAATATGGGAATAACTGTTGAATTGTTTTCCCTGTTGAGGGCTGCCTCCACAGCCCTACCTGCAGCAGTGGGACCACGGGAGGCAGCAGCTACAGCGGGAACTATTTCTTCCTCAGTGGTGGAAAAATTTGCCAAGCCGTGCCACAGCAAGGGGCCCCTGGCATGGGACACTGCCCTTAGGGGAAGTTGGAAAGCACAGGAGAGGAAGCGTGCGTGGCCCTTGTAAAACAGATACTTTTCCAAGGAAGCTGCTGTGAGGTTTATTGGGAGAGCATGGCTCTGCAAGGAGTCCCTCCGTGCTCCCTCTGCTCAGAGTAAACTTCATCCTTTCTTCCCATCCCTCTCTTCAATTGGAGAGAGAAATAGCAGCAGCCCTTCTTGGAGATCAAAGTTTTAGCAGGCAACAAAGACCTCCAAGGAGGCTGTTGCCATGGCTACCTTAGTAACGGAGGTCTTTTAACCACGTGAGCAGCGTGTGGCTGTTGCTGGCAAATAAGGAGGAAAAGAGGGGTAAAAAACCTTGGCAACAAGTAGCACTTCTAAATGGTGTGAAATAAATAACTAGGAGTAGGCCGGGCTAGGGCGAGGGGGATTAGACCCAGATTACAAAGGCTGCACCACAGTGGTCCGGGGCAGGGCAGCAGCGCCCAGCCTAGCAAGGACAGGACCAGTATTCTGGGGGTGGCAGGACACCAGCGGCCTTCCTGGCATCAACGCCTTTCCTGGCGGTTTAAGTGGAGGGCTCCCGTGCCAATCACATCCTTCGCCTGCTGGCACTACTGGCCTTCGTCTCGAAGGCGCAGCTCAAGGTCGGAGAGCGCTCCCCGTGAACTTGCTTATAGACACCTCCCCGGCTGAGATCTGGCCCTCTCATCCCCAACACATGGCCAGAAGCACTGACATCTCTGCCAACTGCTGTGACCCAAGTACTGGCTCGGAAGCTACTGGCAGCTTTTCAGCGAAACAGAGCAAAATCCTAAAACCATCGTCCTGCAAGGCAAGATTTTGCCAAGAACTTTCCTGTCTCCAAAACCACACCAACTCTTACAATACAGTCTCTCCTGGCACACAAGAGACTCCAAACCTGGCTATATTTATACCAGCTATTGAGTCATTTTGCTGAGTAAGAACTGCCCTTACTAGCACTGCACGCCATACACACACGACCCAGTAGAGATTTATTCTCTCTGAAAGCCAACGCGTGTCTCTATTAGTATATTAATTACTGTGCAATATGCTGTGTTGTATATGTATCTACATTCTTTCCCACCTATGGGTGTTAGACTTTATAAATTTGGGGGTTTAGCCTAAATCGATATTGGCTGGTAATATAAACTACCAAAGCTGTCAGTTTACCAATGTTAAATGCTAGCTGAGTTCAGAAATTAACAAAAACCTCAAGTGCCAATTGTTTTTATTTAAAGCGTAACAACAGTAGAACCTGAAGCTTACAAAAGATTAATTATAAAATAATATTTCACTACTACATAATTTATGTAGTATAAGCTGCCAAACTGGATAGAAAAAAAAGCAGGCAATAGCTGTCTAGCAAAGCACGTGGATCACTAACCAAAGTATCAAACCAACAATTGGGATTAGTGGATCACTTTCCTGCCTCTTCCAAGAGCTTGACACATCCTTGGGAATGAAACCATGACTTCACGATGCACGTCTAAGCTATGTAAAATCTTGTAATGCAAACATTGCCAAGCTTGCACAGACCTACACATTTCAGGGTAGCCAGCTGTGCCTAGCTATACCTACAGCCATTGCTCTATAGCTGTACCAACTTGGGAAGGGAGCAGTATAGCTGCTTTCACAGGACCCTGCACCCGATTAGTAAATTCTGGCTCTCGGAAAGGCTTACTGGGTTATATGCAGTCTCATGCAATTAAGCTAGACTGCTTCCTGATGTGAGCTGGGTCACATGAAGCTAGGATGTGGTATCCACTGACACTGCCCTGTATTTCTGATTCGAAGGTTACTCCAGGCACCCTGCATCCACTGCACGGGTACACTTGCAGTTCCCTTCAGCAAAGGCCGCAATGAATGACTTTACTGAAGCCCACTGACATTCTTATATAAAAAGCAGTGCACAGGGGCTACAAATAACTATTTGATTAATAGCACTGTCTGTGTTTCAAGAAGCAGGACATTCAGCTGTTAGCTACTAAGACAGAAATGTAGACTTTCTTAAACTTAGGATTCAGCCTTTTTGATTCAATCACATTAGTTCTAAAACCCAAATGTATAAAGTTGCAAATGGATTCACTAGCCCAGTTGTAATGTCAGCAAAGGGTTCTATATTTCTAGTAAAACATATGAGTGCAGAGAGCATCACTTGACTCCTGTTGTGGAACTGCTAACCTCTGTTACTAGTCTAGTCCTGCTGCAGCAGAAGCAGAGTTCATACAGTTTCCAGCATGCTAGACCTCATTTGGAGATTCCAAATGCCACCAAAATACAAATGTTTAGTAAAAGTATAATAGTACTTATTAATTTAAATTCTTTCCTTACTCTATAAGAGGTTCACTACCAGCCAATCCCCTTCTGTGTTTCTGAGGCTCAGAGGTTACTATCCCTCTTCCCTTGTCTGCACTGATTCCATTAGAGAGGGTTAAAGTCCCTGACTAAGCTACACCTACTGAATGGTCTTTTCAGCAAAGCACATAAGCACATGCTTAACATCAGGTATGCTTTATAAATCCTATTAGCTTTGCTGAGCACAAATGGATATAAGTAAATGCTTATCTGCTTTTCTGAAATAGGCCTGAAATGAAGACAGCACATGGGATTCTCTGATGCTATCTAGAGTTGTCCAGCCGCTTTGTGTGTCAACATGACACAGAGGTGACAAAACTCAACATGCAATCCCATCATAACCCGGGCTGACTGACAACTTAGACTTCACTGGAAGTCTCTGTGATTGCTACCCTAAGAAAAAAGGAATACTGTAATTTGCTCAGGTTTTTGATTTTGCTCCAAGTTGTGATAAAGCAGCTTTTGACCAATTGTTAATGGTGTAATTCACTGTATAAAAGCAGGATCCTCCACTTTTAGCTAAGCAAATTTCCATTAATTTATTGATGCTATTAGGTATCTACCATTTTTGCTGCTCAGTCCTTTCAAGGTTTCTACATGATATTAAACTTCCCTGTTCAGCAGTATCTTTCTCTAACCTAAACACACCTTTCATCTTGGCATTAATATGAAACCAAAAGAAGGGATATTTTCCTATTTCCTTTTCCGTTACTGATTTTTCTGTCTTTCTCCACTGATAATGTGAGTGGGTAGAACCTCTGCTCTATTCAAAATTCTAATCTATGCTTAAATCATGCAGCAGCCCCCAAATAAGCAATGTAAATTATATTTGAAAGACCACTGTCAGCAGAGAGCAAACAGCGAGCAATGTGCTGTGGAAATCATAGCATCTCTCACAAACACTATCCCTCCACTGCTCCAACCACTCTAACAAGGAATCTGGGTTCCACTCAAAGAGCAGCAGACAGCAAACAAAACCCTTTTACCACATGTCCCCTACGACTGTGGAATTGCTCCGATCTACATCTGTACTCACTGTCTCCCTTGAAGCAGTGGGATGGAATAAAAAATGTCCCAGAAGATGCCAGAATATTAAGAAAAGGTATTTTCAACACTGGCTGCTTCCTCCTCTAGCCATCAATGGGGAAGAGGTAAAGGAAAAGAAAGTAGAAATACCAGCAAAGGTGGAAGGGGAAAAGGAAGGGAAAAAGGAAGGAAATGGGTGGGTAACCTGGAATCGCTCCAAAAGCTGGAATGTTGCCTCCGTACACACTACCCAGGAGAAGAAATACACACAAGCTGCGCCAAACAGCATGAGGCAGAACAAAGTATGCCCACGACAAGTATGCTTTCATGCTGCTGCCAAACTTTGCACAGTGCTGCAAAAAGTGCAAGGTCAGACCCACAGGCTGTAGTGAACAGAAAAGCAGATGTGGTCAAGGTAACGCAGCCTAAGCTAGGTGTTTCCTCCCAACATAATCACAATGAACTGGGGCCAGGGACATCATCAAGCCAGGTTCAGAGGAGGGGATTTCTTTGTTCCCCCCCCGCATAGTCTTCTGTACACGCTGAAAAACAGATTCTTCCTGTTACCATAGCACTGTTTCATCACTGGTGTCTGAGCACAGTTGTAGACACACATAAGAGGAAGACACCAAATCCTGGACAGGAAAGTGAAGAAGGGACATAATTCAGCAGCCCATCACCATGCAGCCAACAGACAGCTCCTCTGGAGAGGCTATGTAACAGCTACAACTGCCACCTGGCAGAGGTAACCTCACCTGAACTAACACAGGTCAGTCTTGGGCCTGTAATTCACTAGCATATAATACACAGTCACACTGTGGATTTAGACAGGGGTATGACACCGTTTTCTGGAGGGACCCATTCTCCAATTGTCCATTGCTTGACTGACATCTGGAAAAGTCAGGGGAGGTGATGGCACTGTTATAGTCACTCACGCATTCAATCTGGTTTATTTTGTGAGGACAATTACAGCTCCAAATATAAATGCCAATTAAACTCTGATCTTAGTCATGAGAGCAAGAGTACTTGACAGACATGTTCTATTGTATGCTTCTATATATCACCTACACACTATAGACCCAAGCTTTTTAACGTTTCCTTCACAGAATGTACAGAATCTGTACACGCAAGAACCGTGCAAGCATGCTGACCAGACAAACACTGGTATCAGCAGGTCTTAAGGTAAGTTGGGAAAAACTCATCTTACTCTCCTGGGGCAGTCTAGGGGTGAAGTACTACAGCTGGCTCAAGGCAGCGTCAACAAATGTCCCTGAAAGGCCCATTCCACTCTGCTTTTCTCCCCTAGCTGGGATGGGTGCTTTTATGACCTTTACAGTTAGCTGGATTGTGGAAGCCATCACTGAAACCTAACCCTGCAAAGAGGAAAGAAACTGATCCTGCTAACCACACTGCTCAAGGGAGCTTAACAGAAACAGAGCCAAGCATGCATACTGGAGAGAGGACAGGTCCTTTTAGTGGCAGCACCAGCTTAGACCTGTTTAGGGTGACTGTGAAACTCCACATCTAACTGCACAAGTACAATTAGGGAGACAGAAAAATCTCCCAAACTGACACACATAAGCAGATAAACAGGGTGCTTCTCGACATCCTCACAGGTCAGAAGAGTGGGACAAAGAGAATGTTAAAAGACTGCAAAAAGCATATAATTTGATGTCTTCTGGGTATCTTTTTTTTTAAAAGAGTCTGTCTCAAGTGCTCACTTTGCTGCAAGTTTATTGGTTTATGTTTTAAAAACAAGGGTTCTGGCTTTCCACAGCCCCGCACTCTCTGTAGTCGTTTACGCCTGCACAAGGTGTGAGCAGTGTGGGTGTAAACATTACTATTCTGGTTTGGTAGCGTTTACCACCCACTTTGCCTAGGTGTGAATGACTGCACAAGGTGCAAGGCAATGGTGAAGGTACTGCGGGGACTGTTTTACATAGACCTTACACCCATAGTAATATGGTGCACAGATATGTAGAGAGCGAGAGAGCAGAAGGAAAGATACATCAGCTACCTGCTGAAAACGCAATCTGGCAAAAGGGCTTACCAAGCACAAGCAGCTCCACCGATTCTTCATTCTTGCCCTCCACATCATCCGGTGTGATAATAAGGCAGTAATAGAGCCCACTGTCTCCCCACATCAGCTTCCCAATCTGAAGGTCTGCATCTGAAAGGCAAAGAAGAAAAAAGTCAGGCTTTCCCTCCAACACCTACAGGAAGAGTGAAGTGTGGAAAGCACTGGGTCCATCTCCATGTCCCAAATCCATTTCATTACCTTACTAAGACGAGGGATTAACCTTATGCAGAATATCACTATTCAGGAAAAAACAAGAGACTCAGGACTCTGTGGCTGTTAAGTGGGAAGACAGGTAATGCCGCAGAGGCAGCTCACTCTGCAAGCGCCAAGAGCAGAAGGGGTAACTAATGTTACTCGCTGTCCTTATCACCCAAGCCCTGGGGTCCCAACAGTATTTGTGCAAGAAGGGCTTAGACAGTGTCTCCTCTATAGCACTTCAGTCATCTGCTGAAGACGTTCCACGGAGACATAAAGGAAAACACTCCCCCTTGCTGAGGCTGATCACATGCTCTCCACAGCAAGGAGCCTCCACTTCTGACTGAGGTGGTGTCACGAGTCAAGCAGAAGCTTTGTTGCTTTTGAGAAACAAGGTTTCTCACACAGCCTTCCAGACCAAATGTTTAGGCACCCTGCCACCCCCCACGTCCAGCCAATTTGACTTCACCCCATGGAAATCTCTTCCTTTCACACTGCCCAAAGCTGCGTGGGTTTAGATTCATGATGGGGTAAGCTGGTGAAGTCCAGAGTTGAGCAAACATGAGGTGTAGGATAATTTTGGTATTTTGAACTGGGAAAAAATCACTGGAGTTCGCAAGGAAGAAAAAGCTAGCCTGCAGAGACTGAATTCATATCTCTCTTGCTGGCACCCCTTTGTTAAGGAAGATCTATATACAGAGCAATATGCAGAAGCCAGGAATAAAAACCTTGCACTTCATCAAAGGGAAAAGAATACTGTATGAGGGTTGGAGACCTACATGGAATTGGATGAAGGGAAGCGCCAAAGGAAATAACCTTTGGGTCTAGGGTTGGTTGGTTGAATCCTAAAATGTCTGACATACAACAGCTCCCTTCCAGCAGCCTTTTCTAAGGGAGTTAACTGAACAATTACCACCAGCCTCCAGCATCCCAATCGCTAAGGGTCCATTCCAACACCCACCAAGCATCACCGGGGTAGGAGAGTTACCGTGGACAATGCTGACATCTCTTTCCTTATAGAAGTCCCCTATAGTAACGGCAGATCCTTGTTTGGAGGCCACGACACGGACTGTCCTCCTGCTGTCCACACAGTCCAGGTAGGGATCCCAGTCCAGGTTCCTCTTGCTCATAGTTTGTAAACCAGAAGTCGCCATACCCAAAGCTTCTCCCATTCGGTCCTGGCAGTAAGATTTAAACCTCCACTGTACCACAGCCGGTTGGGTGGAAGAAGTAGAGAAATGGCAGCGAAGCAGAGCAGGCTGAAACAACATGGCCACCTTCTTCTTCTCAGGCACGGTGACCTGCAACCCTTCCACCTCAGCTAAAAGACAAAAACATGAGTGTCATATGCCTTGGCATTGCTTTAAGAGGAAGCTACTGCATTTTATCATAGCATCATTCTCGCCACGTACATTAAATTAAAACATCCATCTGTTTCAGGTACTAGCATGCAATGCTTCTCAATGTATGTAAGCATGGATGTTGGCAGCAGAAGTTTGCTTTTTTCATAGTCTACTGCCACAAGGAAAAATACAGCACGATGGGGCTGAAGGCTCAAATGTAGTATCCTTACACCCTGCAGAGACCCTAACACAGTGGTGTGATGATTCACTTCTGTGGCAGGTTCACAGATAAGGAAGAGATATTTTAGGGATGGCCATACTCCATTTCTACAGCAGGTCAGCCAAGGGGCCAGATCCTGAGTTCATAAAAATCCCAATGTAGAATAAGTAACCACCCTCCGAATTTTGGTGGCATCACACCTCCTCTTTGAAGTCAGGCAGCACACAGTGCCTGGCCCAGCCCGCTGTGCACTGGTGCCCAGTTATTGCTGCTTGCTCTGCCAAACTCCAGAGATGCATGAAGGAGCAGATCCAAATCGCACAGCTCCTGCCAGGGCTGGCATGTAGCACTGAGAGAAATTGCTCCATGTGGGAGGTGCAGAGAAAAATGGCCCAAACACTCAAGCTTTTCACATTCCCAGGGAGGAGACGGATCCCAACACGTAATGTTTATCTACCAGCTGATGGGAGAACTGCAGCCTGGAGCTGATGTATTAAGGCCTCAGAGAAGACGCATGGGACTGCTGCCACATCCTTGTGTAGCTTAGGGAGAAGCCAAGAGTCAGCGAGCAATGCCAGCAGAAAGCCCTCGGGAGAGTGTGGTACTCCATCTACCCGCAGGGGAACGGCCGAAACCTCCCACACATGCCCTTCATTGCTTCCCTCCTTTTTGCGCTGCAGGCAGCAACGACTGAGAGCACTGACGCAACGCGGGAAACGTACGCTGACACCTTTCCAAGCAGGGAAGTGCTGGCCTGTGGAGGCAGAGAAACAGCCCAGAAGCAAGGAGGGGGCATCTAAGAGGAAGTTTGTAACCAGGGGCACTGCAGCGGATGGACAGCAGGCCCAGATGGCGACGGTTTGTATGAGAAAAAGGAACCAGTTTCAGTACGGGACATGTTGATGATGGCAGCTCCCTACATCCAGTTATCATACACCCCAAGGCCTGGAGCACGCACAGTGAAAAAGAGGACAAGTTACAAGGAAACATTCAAGAGAATAAAGCAGAAGAGGATGTTTATACAGCATCAGGAGGGACTGATGGACTTAGGGGAAGCTTAGGGAGGAATGAAAGACTAAGGACAACGAATGCCTTCCTGATGTCGGGAAGCAGCAGGAGAGAAAGGCAAATGCCAGGAAAGAAGAAAAGAGAGTAAGGATAAAGTGTCAGGGTAAGTTTAGGAAGCAGAAGGATAAGCAGGATGACAATCATGGAAGCAGGAAGCTTACATTCAGCTGGAAGAAACTGAAGAAGGCGTCTCAGCTTAGGTCAAAATAATTTCAAAGGGCTGGAGCTGGAGCCAGGTTGCAGGAGATTAAGAAATGATGTAGAGATGAGAGGAAATGGAGTCAGCAAAAATAAACCACCTGCTCCAGAAACTAGAGATGAAAAGGAGATGGAAGCTGGCAAAAGTAAGTGAAATGACAGGAGATATCTTTAGGATGGGGAAAAAAAAGGCATAGACTAAGGCATTGGAGTTTAAAGCAGACAGAGAGCAATAAATGCATCAACAGTATGACAACAGCAGGCATGAAGGGACAAGGTCAAGTTAGAGACAGCTGCAGACCTGAAAAGCAAAAGCAAGCAGAGATCTCATGATCGGGAGTCAGAACCAAAGGAAAGTGAAGAGGCTGGACCAACACTGAATATTCATTTCAACAAGTTATCAATGTCCAAACTATAAATCACAATGAAGTCTATAAATACCAGTCAGAGGATAAAACCACAGTATGGACAGAACCTAGGGGAAAGTGTATTTCAGAGAGGCAAGATAGTCACTGATACTAACAAAGACTTACTGATTTAGGCAGGATTTGACCCTGGGGACTACTATGTGAAGGCCTGCAGTGCACAAGGGTGCTATGGCATATCAACAGGAATGCTCTGTTATGCATACAATGAATGCATGACATTATGCATATCGTACTTGTGCCAAGTGGAAATTGCACAGGAGATGTCATTAGTTTTGCCAGAAGTGCCTGGACCCAAATCCAAACACTGAAGCATGGGTGTTCTCCAGAGTACCAGAAAACACAGCTGAGGTCCCAACAAGATGTTCCCACATGAGAGGCAGGGGCATGAGGCAGCTCCTCCACCTTCCCAAGGTGCAGGCAGAGAGATAACTCAAGAAGTGGCAGCTGGGACATTTCTGCCAGACCTTCTGTTCCCAGGAACTAGAGGGGCAGAAACGTGGGGGCCATATGGCACTAAGAGAACACTGCCACTTACTTCTCAAGGTGAACCAAGTGGTGACATTGTCTTATTCTCTCCCCCCCAGGGCCCTGTGCTTCCTGGGTTGCATCTGGATGCAAGAGACATGACGAACACGTTGAAAACCAAATGGATCCAGGTCAGACCTGTATCTGGCAACTCTATGCCTGACCCCACGCAGTCTGTGGCCAAAGCCAGCACGTGACATGAGCTGACCAAGTGACTCATCACGTTACTTCAGCTTCAGGGATAAAACAGTGACACAGTGAATATTTAAATCTTTCCCTTGTGAAGGAAGTACACTGCTTAGTAAACACAGTGCTTTCAGCTAACCATGCACCATAGCCCTCCTTCCCTGTTAATGAGATTAATGAGTTTGGCAAGCCAGGGACTGCTTTAATAAATGATTAGCTGAGCTTTAGCAAATTCTCATCTGACTAACTTTCCCCATCCTACCCCCATGTGAATGTCTATATAAAGAGAAAGAAAAAGAAAAAGAAGGAGAGGGGAAGGGGAAGGGAAGAAGGAAAGGAAAGGAAAGGAAAGGAAAGGAAAGGAAAGGAAAGGAAAGGAAAGGAAAGGAAAGGAAAGGAAAGGAAAGGAAAGGAAAGAGGAAAGGAAAGAGGAAAGGAAAGAGGAAAGGGAAAGGGAAGGAAAGGGAAGGAAAGGGAAGGAAAGGGAAGGAAAGGGAAGGAAAGGGAAGGAAAGGGAAGGAAAGGAAAGGAAAGGGAAGGGAAGGGAAGGGAAGGGAAGGGAAGGGAAGGGAAGGGAAGGGAAGGGAAGGGAAGGGAAGGGAAGGGAAGGGAAGGGAAGGGAAGGGAAGGGAAGGGAAGGGAAGGGAAGGGAAGGGAAGGGAAGGGAAGGAAAGGAAAGGAAAGGAAAGGAAAGGAAAGGAAAGGAAAGGAAAGGAAAGGAAAGGAAAGGAAAGGAAAGGAAAGGAAAGGAAAGGAAAGGAAAGGAAAGGAAAGGAAAGGAAAGGAAAGGAAAGGAAAGGAAAGGAAAGGAGCTTTTGGGAAAACAGGAATTCTTTTTCTATCCAAAAGCATTTGGGAGAAGTGCAGTAAATTATCTGGAGTCTTCTATATCCTACCCCAAGCTCTTTATTAATTTTTAAAGTATTATTTTTGGATCCTTTCCAGAAATAGCATTTAAGAGCAACACAGTGCCTCAGATTGAGAGACTGAAGCAGTGGAAACTCTAGATCCGTTTAAGTCAAATTATATACAATTATATATGGCTGAACTGGCAAATTATACACCTGTTATTTCCTCTGCCAAAAAAAGTGATCGGAGTCAATTCATGTAGTACGTCACTGCTGTAACAGCGTCCATCAAAAAGGCCAACAGGATGTTCGACTGCCTGAAGACAGATGGTGGCTTTACAGCTATCAGTTATCTCCATGCACATGAATTATAGAGGTCTGCTTAGGACTTCCTCAACTTCAAGAAGGAACTGTTGACCTCAAAAATCTTCAAGAGACTAGCCAGGATAAGAAAAGCCTCCGTTGTATCACAGGACAGAACTCTGGGCTGTAGCAAAAGGGTGAAAGATGTGAAAAAGGATGACATGCTCAGTGACAGCACCGTGGTAGCTCTTTGTCTAGTTTAATACAAGTAGGACTGAAAAGAAACTGAACTGTGCTCTGCTATGTTTTGACTAATGCAGACAAAGCAAGATTAGCCCAGTTTCAAAATCATCATGGAAGTGTAATTCCGGCACTCCAGAGAAGCAACCTGTTCATTGTGAATTTCACAATGTTTGAACTTTCACAAGAAAAATCTAGCTCGTGGGAGTTTCATGACTACATGACGATTTTGCTTTCCTTCTTTCTTGTTCTCCTAAATCCCCAGAAAAAGGTCTGCAAATATTAATCAAGTGCATCTTAAAAACACAGATATCCTTACTCTCAGAAAAATAAAAACAATCCATGATTTTGTGTGTCTGTGCATGTGTATATATACACTCTCAGAGAAAGATCTTAAAAATAATCACACTTCAGAAAAACAATTGTATGGGTTTTGTCTGTTTCTCATTGGCACTGTGTATTCATCTCCTTTCTCTGATTCTTTTCTTAAAGTATCCTCAGATTATGCATTCAAACTATGCAATCAACTTTACACACAAGCTATCACTAATACGTTTTAGCAGTGATTAAAGAAATTCCAGGAAGTGATTATAAAGGAGATATTTGTACAGGCACATTTCAGCCTTGTGAGCCTGATCTTAAATGCCTTCCATGAGTAAATGAGGAAAGGCAATTGAGAGGTGATAACTTAGGCTCTTGCTTTTCAGTTGCCCTCCGGAAAATCTGCTGCCTCCCTGAGGCTAGATGAATCCCAAGAAGATTTAGCTTCACTACACAGCCTTAAGTTACCCTTTATGAATGGGTTCATAGAATGGGTTGGGTTGGAAGGGACCCTGAAGATCATCTAGTTAGAATGAAGTTGATCTGAAGCACTAATGCCTGTAAATAAAGGCAAAGCCAAATACTGTAGTTCAGTGTAACAGGTCTCAGACTGCATCCTTCTAGCACACAAGATAAGATTTGAGTCCAAGAGAAGGCAACACACGTTATTCTTCAGGTCAGCATGGGTGTCCCTACCTGTGCATGCATCACATCTCTTTCTTTGCAATTATTTGGCTCACACTACCACTTGCCTGAGGCAGTACAGCTGATGCTACGTAACTACAAAAATTACATTCCCCAATTTTGTGCACCTTTATTGACAGGAGTGGCAGTTGTGCACACAGGAGAATGGAAGTCATCAGGCCCTGAACCAGGCACCTCAGGAAAACTACTCCTAGACTATACCTAAGGGCTTTGGCAGAAAAGCCTATGTTCATTGGTAAGAGACAGCGCTCCTAAGGTAGTTTATATCACTTCCCCAAACAAAATAAACTGTTAGGCAAAAGGATGCTATATCTTTCTTTTTTGTGCATTAGCTACTGTGAATCAATTAAAAGTGTTCCTTCCCCCACTGCTGAATACGGGCACACCATCCACACTTTCAAATGTTGATCAAGCCTGAATCAGGAAGTGCAAGATCTGGGCTTCGAGAATGGAAAGTCAGAGATTATAAACAGATGTGTAAACAGGTGAATGGAGAGCCAGTGGAATCACTAAGATTGTGTTGTACAGATTCTTGCCTGCTCATGCTGGACTAAATCCAATCCATGCAATTTATCAGCAAAAGCCATCACCATCAGATTATGTTGAGTGGCTTATGGGAAATGAATTGGATGTCTTGGTCTGGTTCCTATCAGACTTGTGTTCTTAGCTCCATGGCCACTAATTGTCAACTTTTTTAGCTAGCAAGAAACCAACGCCTAAATAGGTCAGCTGCAGCTGAGGTGAAAGACTGGTACTGCTTTTTACAGCTCCATAGCAAAACTGAGAATTTCAGCTCCCCAACTGCTTAACCTGGAAAGGGGCAAAAACAAAGCAGCTGGAGAAAAGCATGGCCTTGCACACAGCACAGAACCTCAATACAAAAACACTCCATGTAGGACAGAGCCCAGACTGTGCAAACTGACTGCAGTAGACATTGGAGTATTCCTTGCTCTTCCCCATTCTCTGTGATGCTGTCCCCCAGGCACGCCATTGCTCTTGACTTCTCCAGGGAAGTACACAGCCCTGAAATGGCAAGGACTAAGTAAGGGCTTTCACAAGACCCCAGGGCATTTCGTGGGCTTTTGTAGGTATCGGCCTCTCTTCACCAGCTTCCCTGCGCTTATTACACTCTGTTACGACCTGCCCCTTTCACACATTCACAAAAGTCACCCTGGATGTTTTCAGGAGAATTATCTCAGCTTTGGCCACCAGATCAAATCTACCCTGTCTTACTACTGTCTGAAAGGTGTTCCAATTGTCAGATAGCTCCTGGTTTACAGTCTTGATTCAGCATTCCAGAAATCATTCCCAGAACTATCACTCAGCAATTGGTCACCACCAGAATCCTGAGAATAAAGGAAAAGAAACAGGAAGACTCTCTCCAAGCCTTATAACACCAAGCCATAACACCTGTTCTTAGGATGGCATTGGGATTTCCACTGGTGCCAGTCCCACTCGAGGTCATCTCACATGAATAAAAAGAAAAATGTGATTTCTTCCCAGTTACACTATGCTTATGCTGTGTGTAGCCAGTCAAGGGAAGTCAGATGAATACTTTAACTCAAGGCAGATAAAACAGTCTATCCATCTCCCTGCCTTCCCAAGAAGTCTGCTCAGTTGGCCAGGAAACAGCAAAAAACAACTGTGCTCCAGCATGCCCCCTCTGCCTGCTCTCCTAAACTGTGGCTGGGAAAGCAGAAGTAGTATAGTAAATCTACCCGCCTTTGTACCATACCATTGCATTACAGTGGCTCTTCTGCACAGGGAGAGTAAACAGGTACCAAGTGCTAAATTACTGGTGAAAAATGACTTAACAGGGAGAGAAGGTCACATTTTAACACGGACAGTTTTCTAACTGTAACCCTTCTAAGCTTAGCCTGAGTCGTGAGGCAGAAAAAAATCTGCTGTGCTTGTTCTGTGGGTAAAACTGGAGTCCAGTCTCCAGTGCAACACTTCTCTAGTTTTAAATGCATTGGGAATTACAGCATTAATATGAATAACAGTAAACACGAGGGGAGGATTCATTCCAGAGTCAAGCTGCACTTGGTAGTTTACAAGAACCAGCTTTACACAGGGGCTTAAGGATACTTGACAAATTGCACCTCCTTTTTCTAGAACAAGAAGAACACAGTCCCACACATATCCTAACCCGTGTCACTTCACAGGAAGGAATAAAGGATGACCTGCTCTTCATCCTTTTGCTGTTGTTATTAAAACACTAGCTGTAGGCGCATGGGAGAGCACGGAAGGAGGAAGAGAAGCTAAACCAAATCCATTGTACCTCACGCAGGATTTTTTCAAACTGCGCTAAGAACTCACAATGCACAAAACCAAACAAAAGATAAATGCAAGAGCCAAAAATTAAAGACAAACAAAGGACAGAGAGGAATTATTGCTGGGAGGAAAGGAACTGTGAGTGCTGATTAGAAATTTCTCAGCCCACCTCGAGGAGGGAGGAGGGGAGAGAAAGGGGCGAGAGCCTCTCTCTCTTTCTTGCTCCCTTTTGTCTCCCTGCTTCCTCCCCATCTTGCACTCTGTCTCTTACCCTGGCCCCGCCACCTCCCAACCCCCACTTCTCTTTCCCAGAGTGGAGTGTACCACTCTGGCTGGATTAGGGCTCCTTTACCTTGATGCAGACCTTTCATTCCTTTGCACAGCCACTGGGAAGAAGAAAATCTCGAATCCATGTTTGCTAGCCTCTCTCCCTTTTCTGTGCACACACACAGATGCTCACACTCACTCACACACACACCTTGTCTTATTTGCTTTCTCTCAGCCATGAAAAAGGACAGCAGTGCCTGCTCTATCGCTGGGCGACAGCAGCCGGGAGGCTGGAGGGAAGCAACTGACTGCCTCCATCTCTCAGCACACGGCTACGGCTAACCTGTTGCCTGCTGGAAGCCTTTGCCTGCTGGTGGTTGACAGCACCAGCGGCAGGCAGCCCTGTCTCAAAAGCCCAGGACTAGAGGAGACTGGAAGGTCTCCCTACTGCAGCAGTACCTCTCTCTGCATAGACCTTGCACGCTCCAAACAGCGGCTGCTGCCAGTAATCATGAACTACCTTTAATGGAAGGAGAAAGGTGTCAACAGCCCAGCCTTTTAGCTTGATGGAAAAGTCCTGATCTAGCCAGACACGTCCAGATAATGAAGCTCTTTAAAAAGAGGGAGGAATGTAATGTCATGTTTATCTACAACCTGTACTCCTTTAAGAGTCCCTGGATACTATTTATCAGCATACTACTATGGCTAGTAGGAAAGGAGTGGTAATTGTGGGTGCACTGGGGCACTCCAGACCAACTCGCTGAAGTGGGATACGGTTCAGAAGCAGCCAAATGGCAGGGAGGCAGGCAGGGAGAGAGGCAAGGAGGGAGGATGAGCTGGAAGCTGCTGAAGCCCCAGATGAGGCCGTGAAACCCTGGAAGGGAGCAGTAGGCAGGCACCCGTGTTGAAGATGACTCAGAGTGAAAAGCAAGGAAAGGGGTGGGTGGGTGGGTGGTGGGAGAGAGGTGTTATGACTAAAAGCCGAATTTACTGCTTGTGAATCCTAAATCTGAATAGGAAGAGGGAAGAGTCTGAGGTCTTTTTTGTGGGATACATGGGTGGTGGTGGGAAATATATGCCACTTAATCCAAGTGCGCCTGTTTCTTCTTCCAGCCTGTAACCAGCCTGCCTGGCGAAGTCAGCCTGCTGCAGCTTTTCCTAAAGCCTCCTGCTCCTGCCTGTGCCTGGCTGCTGCACCAGCTCAGAGAAGGCAGATCCGGCCGCTGACCCGAGGGGGCTCCTTCTTTCTCCGATTCCCGGCTGACCTGCCGCTCTCATTCCGCTGTAATCCCTACCCTCTCCTCTCCTCGCTGTGCAGCTCTCAGACCCAGCCTCTCTTCTGCTTCTTCCCCCTGCCCTCTCCCCACCGCAGAGCCCTCTCTGCTCTTCTCTCCGGCTCCCCTCCCCCTTGCTTAGGGCTTGTCCGACCTCTTCGGGAGCCGGCCGGGCAGGAGGTGGTTGGCGAGCTGCGCTGGGGTAGGCAGTCCCGTCCTGCGCTCACAAAGGCCTGGGTACCGCTGCACCATGGATGCACCGGATGGCCGGATCCTGCCCCCCTGGAAGCCGGGGCGGAGGCAGGGCAGCCCCCTCCTCTCACACCTCCGTTAGACGGCGTGTGCGGCCAGGACACCGCGAAAGGAGAAGTTCCTGCAATTGTTCCCGGCCCGGCGTGGGCAGGCGGGGGGAGACGAGGGTTGTCGCCATCCCCCCCTGCACCGCGGCCAAGGACACTCCGGCCCCAACCCCGCGCTCCTGCTGCCTCCCCGGGCCGGCTCCCACCTTCCCCGCCACAAGCGCGCTCCTCTGCCCCCCACGCCCCGCGCCGCGGTGAACAGTGGCCCGATCGCCGCCCGCCCCCCGAAGCGCCGGGGGCCCCTCGGACCTGCCCCCACGGCCCGCCGGCCGGGCCCGCGCAAGCAGGAGAGGCTGGCTGCCTCCCCCCCTCCCCGGCGGGACCAGCCCTCTCCGCGCAGTCTCCGCAAACTGCACCGCGGGACGCCCCCGAAAAGACCCCCACCCCACGCTGGCTCCCTCCGCAGCTGCCCTCCCGCAGCCCGCCAGGGCATTTCCCCAAACCTCCCGGTTTCGCCCTAAAGAGAGACGTAGAGCCCGCCGGGCACGGCACGGCACGGCACGGGCACGGGCACGGGCACGGCACGGCACGGGCACGTCGGGGCCGCCGGGACGTCCGTGCCCGTTGCCCCCGCCCGCGGCCGGCAGCCCGCGGCCCTACCTGCGAGCCACAGCAGGACGATCCAGCCCAGGACGTGCCCATCCATCTTCCCGCTGGCCCAGGCGGCGCGGGCGGGCGGGCGGGCTCGGGGCGGGGGCGCCGTGGGGCGGGCGCGACCATGCCGCGGGGCGGCGGGAGAGGCCCGGGGGCGGCGGGAGAGGCCCGGGGGCGGCCCCGCCCGGCGAGCCCGCAGCCCGCTCCGGCAGCCACCTCCCCGCAGAGCCGGCCGGGCTGGCGGCGAGCGGCCGCGCCGTGTGGCTCCGCTCCTCCCCCGCCGCCGGCTGCCGGCTCCCGCGGCGGCGGCGGGGGGCCGCTTCGCAAGGCCGCCCCCGCGGCTGTCCGGGCGCGGCGGCAGGCGGGGACAGCGCGGCGGCGGCGGGAGGCAAGCGGAGGACGGCGGCGAGGGGCGGGGGGGGGGGGGGAGCCGCGGCTTCCCGAAACTGCTTCCCTCCGTCCGGCGAAGGGGCGTTTCGGTTGGCAGGTGCCGCTGGGGGCTTGCCGGAGCTCTGCTCAGCCTGCGGGCGACCCCGGCACGTTTCTCTGCAACCGCTTCGGCCGCCGAGCCCTGGGCGACGCGCGGGCCCCGGCTCCCCCGCGGGGCGTGCGGCGGCCTCTGCCGCGGCCCCGTCCCGGGTTACAACTTCGCTAGTGCGCACTTAAAAAGTCCACTCCGGTCGTCTGTCCCCCCTCAAATTAACCAAACGTGTGCTTGGGAAACGAGTGTAGACTGTTCCAATTCTGAATTTCCCTGGGGCTTCCACTTCCAGCATGGGCACTGCAACTAATTACTGTAATTTTTTAGATGAAGAGGGGATGTAATCTTAGATGAGGAGGCGGTGTTCTGGCTGGTAGCGATGGGCAGCTGCGTTGTGGGGCGTTAAGTTTTCATGCCAACCTCATACTGGAAGGGGATGGAGGTTTTGGGGGAGGAAGGGGACAGCCAACTAGAAATACAGCTAAAGGAGATCGCTTTTAAAAGGATGGATATTGCTCTGAAATTATATGGTCCTGGCCACAGTAGACCCACATGTATACAGATGTACTGTACGTAAAACTTCTAGACTTTCTGAGAAAGCAAAATTAGTCAGTGGAATTATTCATAGGCCTACAGCTGGCTAAATAGCAGCATGCTTGCTTTGGTGGCTCAGCACCAAAGAGGAGCACCTTCCAACGTGGCACTCGCCATTCACAGCATCCAGCACAGCTTCCCTTTGCGTGTTGTTCATCTTTGGGCATTTTTCTTTCAGGGGCTTGGCTGGTGTTTGTAACCAAAGTTGCGATTCTGCAGATGTCAGTGAGATGATGGGAGTAGGCTTCAACTTCTCATCTGCAATCTGCCAAAGAACATAAACAATTCTGATTTTCTAAAGCAAAGTTTGGCCTCAGAAGTGAGCAGCGCTAGGTGTGTCCCTCTGCTAAAGGCAGGGTGCACAGGGATGCTGCGGTAAAACTGTACAAGCCATTTGCATTCTAGCAGGTTTTTTCCAATTGCCTGTAGATTCCTCAAAATTTTGCCTTTCAGACTGAACTTCTCTACAGGCAAGATAAGCTTTTTTCCAAAAGTGTGAATAAAAATAGATTAATAATTTCTCAGTGAAAAGGCAAAACAGCATGTTTGCTATGCTAAAAGATGTGTTGAAACATTTTGGTTGTTTTTGAACAGTTGTAGTCCCTCTGTTAGTATAGTTAAAGTGGAATTAAGGAAGGAGACAATCCCTAGGCAGCCAGTCTGTTTTTAAGTATTTTATTTGGAGCTATTCAATGTTATTTAAAAACACTTTTCACGCAGAAGTTTATTTTTATTCAACATTGCTTTAAAAAAAAAAAATTACACACCCACCCTAATCAGTGTCCTGATGTTCCGCTGACCTGATACATGATGAATTTAACTGTTTTGCAGTACTAGCTAAAAGCCGCTATTAAGAACCAAGACCCTGTTATGCTAAATAATGTACATACACAACAGCGCATAGTGCTGTTCTCCTTCAGTACACAGCGATCTGACACCCCACTGCCTTTGTGCATACTTGCTGGTGGAAGGCACAGTAGAAACTCTCGTTAGGGCCACAACTTCAGCCTCCAGAAATACATGTAGTTCCAGAAAATTCAGATGGAGCTATAATACTTTGCATCAGCTGAGGGCCTGCCTCACCATTGTTATGTATCTATAGGATATAATCCATGAAGGTTTGTATGAGCTGAATTAAGACTCCTAATAGGTGAACACCTATTTCTCTCCCTTCCTTAACCATTATTCCTGATAACCCTCAAAATTTCAAGTGAAATCCTGGTGCCTTGCCTTTCTGTAACTTAATTGGCCAGGAGTCTGATCCAGAATTTCCTGAGACAATGTTGATGTTGATATTATCTCATATGTTTAACATCAGGAACAGTACAATCCCTTATGCGTCACCATCGTTAGCTACTTCTAGCTTTTTTTTTCATCTCCTCCAGCTTTTGCAAATAAATTTGGCATACATCAGTTTTGCTAAACTTTTGACTCAAAACAAAGGAAGGAAAGATTTTCAATAGAAGGAAGCACCATTGTTTTGCATGTAACGTTGGATTTATAGCTGCTTTGAAATTTTTATATACTGAAAGTCACTGTACGGTTCTTTTTCACTTAATGTGAGCTATCATTTGTATATGTGCATGTATGATGGATGCCCAAGCTCTGAATAGATGTTCCAGATCTCTGTAGACCTTTGATCTGAGTATTGCAACATCTGAGCTGGCTTAATAGTTAATGTTGGGATGTTGTCTTTCCTTTTAGTCAGTTCCTGGAGAGGAGACAGAAAGCTGCACCACTGCAGTTAGCCCGATTTCACCTTCAAAGGGTAGGTAAATTCCTATGCAGTTAGCCAGATCGCTTCAAGCCACAGCCCAGCAGGGATTCTCTGTCCCCTGAGAAATAACTTTACTGGTAGACTTCCACCTTCATCTCCCTCAGTCACCTGACAACCTTGATACCGGATGACCAAATTCCCCATGCCTGTCCTGCATAATTTAGCCCCAGACTGAATCGGAAGATTACCACACCACTACACAGTTTGATATAACTGATATAACTGTGACTCTGTCTGGAGCAGTTCTCCTCTAAGCAATGCGATCATTAACAAATTCAGTTGAACAATAGGGAAACAAACAAACTCACTGTTTACTCATCCTGTAGCAGCTGCTGGCTCTTTTCTCTTCCTGCCACCTACTTCACTCCTCCCTCCCTCCTTTCATCTTCCAGAAGTTACCAGCATCTGGAATGATTTACACCAGCACCTCACTCAGAATGACCCATCTCAGCAACAACCCTGAAAACTCCCTATGCTGCAGGAAAATACTTCTCTTCATGCATACTTTTGCACATCCATTCAACCCCCTGGATTTCCCTTGTAGAAATTTCCATAGAAACAGTGATTTCAACAGCTTCCTGGGATGTCATACTAGATTCAGCCATTAGACACTGCTCTCTTGATTTAGTACTGAGACCAGCACATTACAGAAGCTATTAGGCGACACGTCATCAAATCATAGCATTTACTGAGTCTCTTCAGAATAGCTACTAACTAAAACTTTTCCTTGTTTGCTTTGTTACACTGGAATCTCTTATTAATCGTTGATAACTTCACAGCGAGACATTGCTGAAATATATGCACTCTCTTTATATGTTGTTTTTTTCTGAGCTGCCTGGCTACATTTGATAGCTTTTACTTCCCATTAATGTCAGGAATGAGTGATATAGATATATAAACTGCTTTTGTTCTTAACCATAATGTTTGTACCAACAAATGTTTAGAATATTTAATAGGGAAATTTGACTTTCTCATTCCAGTGAACCTTGAGTTCTGTAATATAAATTCAGCATCAGAAAAAAACCGCAAGAGAACAGTATCTTTCTATAGTATTCACTCCTCTGTATAAATTTCCCATGCTGCTCCTGATTCTTTTTTAGACACCAAAAATCACAGCGTAGCTTTGCTACACTTTCAGAGGGAATCTGAAATTTTCATTTAAGTAGAACAGTAAGTACATATCAGCAGTAATGTTTTAAGAAGATATTATATAGGTACACAATCATAAGTGAATCATCCCAGCTCACAATGTTTTGTGTGTCAGTATATGCAAAAATACACTGAACAGGAGTAAGACAAACTCTGCTTGCATATCTACAGATAACCAAGGAGATAACAGATAACAGGGTTGCTAAACCCTCTACGGTTTTGGCTGTAGAGAAACTGTGGGAAGCACAAATACCTTCAGGGAGCTGGAGTTCACAAATTGGACTTTTGTGATTGTCTAATCCAGCTTTCTTAATAAAACAGGCCACATCAATTTGCCACACTACATCCTGTTTGAACTACAGCATACCTGTTACAAAAAGAATCACAGAATACTTTGGGTTGGAAGGGACCTCACCCTGGCCCTAATTTCATCTAACTTCACCTTCTAGTACTGCCAAGCTAGATGGAAGGGCCTTCTTAAGGCATTTCTGAATAGAGGTAACGACAGACTATGATCAAAGCACCCTTAACATTCTCTCTGGAAGTTCAACAGACTGTTATTATGCTATATTCTTGAGCTAACACCAGATCTGGAGAGCATCCCAGGCACAGTTGCTAAAAGCATGAAAGCGGAAGTACTACAGTATCATCACTCTTGTTTAATAATTCTTTGTTTATCCTTCCAGGGATCATACTGTTAGTCCTTTTGACATAGCATCACATGGGGAGCTCCTCTTTGGTGGATATCCCACTCTATCACCTACGTTATTAATTATTCCCTCAATCTTTGTATCATTTGCAAGTATCTGTGATGACTGTATGTTTCCTTCAAAGGTACCAACAAATATCTAGTAGTGTGCAGCCAAGAAATGACCGAAGAAAGATCTTACTGAAAATATGCAATTACAATTCTTCACTTAAAATTACATTTTGAGGCATCCTAAGCTGTTTTTACTGGGGACTGGATGGTCTCTATCATTGCATTTCCTTGATTTAGTGTTGTGTGGTCAAGTCACATGCCTCACATGTCTGAATATATTACCTTTAGTAACCACACTTAATATATTTTTGATGCAATTACAAACCAATGTGACAGAATTTACTTTCTGCAAACCCATGATGATTGGCATTAATTACATTACTTTTCTTTAATTCATTATTGAAGCGACTCCTGTATCAGTGATTCTATTCTTTTGCCTGGGATCCCTGTCAGCCTGACAGGTCTATAATTACCCAGGTCATCCTACTTAGGGCCAGATCCAAAACAAGGCTTTGGAAAATTTTGGTACCTAACATTTAGAACTGCAATCTAAAAAACCCTCATTCAGCAGCAACTTGAGACTGAAAGCATTTATGTACTGTCAAAGTTGACTACACATTTACAATTTTCTTTCTCTGCATGCCCAGGTAGTCCTGAGCACAAAGATGTCTAACGAGCACCCAAGCTAAGGCTTACATACGTCTGGGTTGTCGCAGCCAGGTCCCTGTTTTCCACATGAAAACCTAGTCTTATCAGATATTAAAGATTTTCTGGTATTTGTCCAGGATAGTGGAACGATGTGGTGGTTTCACTGGAACCACGGCATTAAAGATATTTGAAATTTACAAATTTATGGCATAGAGGGGATGCAGCTGTACCACACATGGGCAGCTGGTTGCCAGGTACCTTGCAACAGGTTTAGTGGTTCTGGGACGTGCTGGTCAGCAGGGTTACAGCACTTGCCCAGCAAGTCCCATGCATCCCACGACCCCATGACCTGCAGCCCTGCAACTCCCAGCACAAACGCTAATATTTCTGAAGAGCAGGCGTAAGCATAGCACCTTTCACTTGAGTTCCCTCAGAAACCTGGAAGAAAGATGCTGATACTACTTGTGAGGCCAGATCCAGAACATTCACAATAGATCTAACGCTCAACAAACCCCTGCAAAGACAGGGGGAAGAAGGTGGTGGGGATATGGCTTACCTTTTGTAAAAAGGCCTCCTGAGCCCTAGGTGTTCAGAGTTACATCCTTAATCACACAGCTGAGATGAAAGGCACCCTCCAGTTCTTTTGCAGTTGTGGCACTGTTCAGAAAGAAACCCAAGATTCATTAGGTCAAAAGGAGCGAGACCAAAAGAAAGCTGACAGCTATAGCTTACTGGTTAAATCATTCACCTAGGGAAGGGGAAGCCTGCCGGTTCTCATCCCTGAAATGTTTATGCATTACATATGAAACAATAATAATTACCAGACTGGAAAGGCAAAGTTCCCACTTTGTATCACCCTCCAGGGAAATTGTAGGTTTAAAACCTCCATAACCAGGCTGAGAAAGACATCAGCTGTGGTATTATGTGATAAAAGCTTGTCTACACACCCACAAAGGAGTGCAGAGAGACAATGGCATGGGGGTAGCCTAAATAATACCCTGCCCTGGCTCCTCCCACACCCATCACAAGAGCCATCAGCCCATCAAAGGCCCATCTCCACAAGCACAGATGAACACAGAGACACAATGGCAGATGGGAACACAAATTAAGGACACAGAAGAAGGGAAAACCTGTCCAGGCCCCTGCCAGGGCTGTCCCAGGAAAGCCTCAGCCCCAGGGTGCAGGCATGAAGTCCATCAAGATTTGTCAAGACCACAGCAACTTTAGGAAGGAGGCTGGTTGCAGCCTACAGATACAGGACACATTGTGGGATGCAAGGGAAGAGCATTTCAGGATTGCACAGGACTTCTTATGGGATGCTCAGGGGATGAATCAAAGGCAAAGAAAGGGAGAGATCTATGTGATTTGGGAAGGAACAAGTTTGGGCAAATAGAGGGACAAGGGGATAGAAAGGGCCAGTTGTGTGTGAACAGTTTGCTGGGTGATGTGCTTATCTGCCATGCCCTGCACCTGCCTAGTACAGCCTGTTCCTATCTTCTTATTAAATTAATTTATACCTGTTTTTCTGAGTGAAGGACTCTATTCTGAGTGCATGCATGTATATGGGGGGGGCTGAGTGCCAGCCTCTAGTCAAGCCATGTGTTGGAAAGCCCATGTGCCTGGGTGACTTCGGTCATGGCAACCCTGTGTAGTGCTACAGGCTTGGGGAAGAGTGGCTGGAAAGCTGCCCGGCAGAGAAAGACTTGGGGGTGCTGGTTGACAGCTGGCTGAACATGAGCCAGCAGTGTGCCCAGGTGGCCAAGAAGGCCAACGGCATCCTGGCCTGTATCAGAAATAGTGTGGCCAGCAGGAGCAGGGAGGTGATTGTTCCCCTGTATTCGGCACTGGTGAGGCCGCACCTCGAGAATCCTGTGTTCAGTTTTGGGCCCCTCACTACAGGAAAGACATTGAGGTACTGGAATGTGTCCAGAGAAGGGCAACGAAGGTGGTGAAGGGTCTGGAGCACAAGTCTTATGAGGAGTGGCTGAGGGAACTGTGCCTGTTTAGTCTAGAGAAGAGGAGGCTGAGGGGAGACCTTATCGCTCTCTACAACTACCTGAAGGGGGGTTGTAGTGAGGTGGGTGCTGGTCTCTTCTGTCAGGTGGCTGGAGATAGGATGAGAGGAAATGGCCTCAAGTTGAGGCAAGGGAGATTTAGGTTAGATATTAGGAAAAAATTTTTTACTGAGAGGGTTATCAAACATTGGAATAGGCTGCCCAGGGAAGTGGTTGAGTCACCATCCCTGGAGGTGTTCAAAAAGGGAGTGGACAGGGTACTTCAGGACATGGTTTAGTGGGCATGGTTGATGGTTGGATTAAATGATCTTGAAGGTCTTTTCCAACCTAAATGATTCTATGATTCTACGTGACAGTGACTGGAGAGATAGGAGTGAGTCAACTTAAGTGCCAGCAATTGGAATAGGACTGCAGGTCGTAGGGGCCCCCATGTGTCCATGGGGCCAGCAGCTGGAGAGAGTTAGGGCCTGGGTGCCAGAAGCTGGGCTGGGACCACAGGCACTGTGTGCCTAGGAGCCAGCAGCTGGAGAGACCCAAGTGAGTGACAAGAACTGCCATCCACCAGAGTGGACCAGGGGTCAGAAGCCCTTACGTCAGCGGTGCCAGGGGGGGTGAGCATGTGAGTGTGTGTGTCAGTGTTATGATCAAGCAGGACTAGCTGGTGGGAAGGTGATGTGCCCCGAGAACTGGGGAGTGGGGTGTGGATGGTGCACCTCTAATGGCAAAACCACAGGAGGACCTGGCATGTTAGACTGGGAATACATGCTTGACCTCACTTCAGTTGGACCTGGGAGTGCGGAGCTGCGTCAGCCTCACCTCTCTTGGGCTGATGGATCTGGCCTGACATAAGCACCAAATATTTCACTTTGTGGGAGAGCGCTTCAGCCCCAGACCAGCAGGTAAGTGGATAGCAGCAGATGTAGTCACTGCCATGTTTTTTAGAATAACTTTGTCCATTCTTTCCAACGAACAACCGTAAGACGTACCCTGGAAAGATTATAGCCATGAATGCTGAATGAATGAAAATACATTACTGGCAGAAAAGTTCCAGATGTTTTTTCTCTCTACATAGTACTAGGGCACATAGACCCTCTTTTGAGATATCTGACAAACGCCGTGCATTGATGGGAAAGCACAGGTCCCTAATTCTGGAGCTGGGTTTCCAAGGCGAGGTACCTAGGAGTTGAGTGTTGGCATATCAAGTCATTTAATTGAATTAAGTGCATTAAAAAAGAAAAAGTAATATATAAATACTGGCACAACACTTGCTTTTATCTGCTGGAATGGCCCCAGTGCTACAAAAGTTATTTACAAATCAGTATAAATGGTCCAGAGAATGCCTTTGCCAGCTAAGTTAAACAGCAGACAATCAAAGAGTTAAAACATGAGTTCCTTCAGAGGCACTGGGCTCTCCTCAGGGCCCTGGGGAAGAATACTGATGACATGGTGCTCTGAAGATGACCTGTTCCCTGTTTGTTCTCTGCCCCCCACCCCACGTAAAAAAATCCTTTCTCTCTCCACTACTTATGATTTTTATTTTCCAACCACACCTCTAGCCCTAAGAGAGCTATTAGTGGAGCCTTGTGTTTTTCAGTGGATGCATCATTATCTGAATTTCTTTAAAAGAAAGGGCTGCTAAAGGGTGGGTCCCAAAGCTGCACAAAAGAAGATGGTGTGAAGGAAAGTAAAACAAATGTGCACAGATGCACTCCTAGCAACAACTCTTCCAGTAACACAACAGTAAATACTCGCCTTTCTGCCTGAAAAACTAGACCCTGTGCAGAAGTTTGTATTTACAAGAAACAAGTTATTTCTTGCAGTCTCTCCTCAGAGATTTAGCATTAAAGTATCATAAACTAGACTGGAATATAAATGATTTTCTACAACAGTGAAAGTGACTTTAAAAACACTCACCTGTTCTCATTGAGTTTATATTATGTTTTTATACATTTTTAACAATGTGATTGGCCCCTCCTGCATGTTTAACAGCAACTTCATTATGTGGTTGACAAACATAAACCAAACTGTTTCACTGGATTTGAGCAAGACAAAACAGCCTCCAGAAGACTAAACTGCGCCAGCATTTTTTAACCCTCAGAGAAACCAGCCACCAGTGAGATGGAAGAGCAATCTGATCTGACCTTACCTGCCAGCACTTCCAGCAGTGACAAACATAATCAGCTAAGCCACAGATTTATGCCTAAACATCAGCTACCTCTTTTGGAGCTAAACAGATTTACACTACCTAACCAGAAGAAGAAAAAAGAGGCTAGACTGAGGGGAAGAGGCAGTTTTCCAGTGATTTGGAAATGCGTGGAGGTGTTTTATCACCTTTTTTATCCTCATGCCTAGGTTTACAGTAAATTCAAGAGAACTCTGGGATAGAGGATTGGAAAGAATCTTCCAAGTCAGGGCTACACCATTCATTTTTATCAAGATGGTCTGGGTAACTCCACGGAAGATGGCTGCATGCGAAGCAGCATGCTAGCTCTTGCTCTGCTGCACTACACAGGTTCTGCAGGAACTGCAACTGCATGCTGAAGGAGATCCCTCAAAAAAGACAAGGGGAACAGTGAGGAGTATGGGAGACATCACATGCCTGGGACAAGCAAAACCTGGCCAGAATTTAATCAGGGCCTATGCCAACATTGTCCCTTCAGTAACCTTGTCTCAGGTCAAACTTAGGGTCCTCTGTTCCAGGCAGCCAGATTTCACAATCTCTTGGTTGTATGACTGATTAAACTTTGTTTTAAAGCCCGTTGTGGTTGTTGTCCTGCTAATTTCCTTCTTTTACTATGGCCAGTGGTTTTTGAGAGATCAATAGAAAGCTTAAAGGGGGAAGCAACTCATGCTGCTAATCAAGATGATGCAGATCAGATTGTTACCAGCCTTTATCTTATCTGAACTGTGACTCACTATGCCAACTTTCAGTGAAGGATGTGTTAATTATGTCAATGAGATAGATGAAAGAGAAAAAAAGGCCAACAAAAAACAACCCAAAACAACAAAAAGAGACTCTGGACAGCAGCCTCAGTTATGTATAGCACAAGGTCCCAAATTATTTTTAATAAGCAAGTTTGCCTTTCCAAGCACACCCATGCCCTCTCACCTCCTTTACTTTTCTACCACATATCTCAAAAGCAAACCCAGGTCTCT
This sequence comes from Astur gentilis, assembly GCF_929443795.1. Lineage (NCBI taxonomy): Eukaryota > Metazoa > Chordata > Aves > Accipitriformes > Accipitridae > Astur > Astur gentilis. The sequence goes on along the minus strand of NC_064900.1, from coordinate 16,012,389 downwards.
TAACCGAAGTTGGTTGACCTCTTCCCCCACTCCTTCCTCCAACTCCTGGGCCCTTACCCCGTTATCTGTCACCCCTTATTCTCACCCAGGACCCCAGGTCCTGGTAGCGGTTTGAGCACTACTGGAAGCATCAGAGCAGGCACATCACCATGATCATCTTGTCTAACGGAGTACCAGCTCCTCAGGAGCTCACTGTCAGGGAGCAGCAGGAGCCAGGCTGCTCCAGGAGAGGAAAGCCAGGAGCCAAACGGGGTTCACACAGGCTGCAGGGCAGGCACCTTGCCAGCCAGTGCCCAGCCCTACAGTGAGAAGCAGCAGGATGCCTGTTTTGGCCTAGATGAAGTAGCTGCAACCAGTAATAATGACCTCCAAATATTTTCAGAAGTCCCATGTACCAGTGGATGTACTTTGCATATGGAATTCCAGTTGGTCTCTTCTTCCTCCATTCCTTTGTTCGTACGTATGAACATATCTATTTGCGTAAATGAATGTAGTGACTCTTTGTAAGGATTTTACTAAATTTAGTGTATAATGTTATTCAGAGTGAGAGGATATAGAGGAGTATGACCCGTTTACTTTGAAAAATCAGTATCTCGCCATTTTGTGAGGGTGGGGAGCCTGCATTTTGAATGCCTACGAGAACTGGGTACAAACCATTGCTCCCACTGGGTATTTCTTAACTTTCAGCGCCCAAAGAAAATTAAAAAAGCCCCAAACAGCAAACAACCCTGCCACGCTCTCCTCAAGGCCAGTCTTGAAGCGACGGTTAATCCCGCGATGTGCCCGGCGCCCTTGACGGGGGCCGCCCAGCCCGCGGCTAACACCGGCGCCCAGGAGGACGGGCGACCGTTACCTGTAACGGTTATCCTCCCCTTGCCGCCAAAAGGCGAGGGCGGGCGCGTGCCTCGCCCCGCCCCGCCCCGGCGGCAGCTCCTCAGGGAGCCCCGCCGCAGAGAGCCGGACTGCCTGGGGCTGCCCGCCAGCGGGAGGCGGCGGCGTGGCGCGGCGAGCCCGAGGCCAGGCGAGGTCGGCGGTCGCCATGGCGCACCGCAGGGGCTCCCTCCGCCCCTACTACTTCTTCGTGCGCGACCAGCTGCCCGAGCTGCAGGGGCGCGGGTTGCCCGTGACCCGCGTGGTCGACGCCGTCCCCTACTGCTCCCAGGCGTGGGCGGTAAGGGGAAAGGCCCTCGCCCGCCCCTCGCCTCTCCGGCCTCCTGCGGGGGGGAACGGCTTCGGGTTACGGCAGCTTAATGGTGGGGAGGGCAGGGGGGAGGCTTGCGGCGCGGCCCTGCTCCAGCCGCAGCGTGCCGGGGCGGTGGGTTACGCAGCAGCTCGCCTGCCTTTTGCTGATGGGGAACCAGCACTCATCAGGTGGATCCATGTGGTGCCCCTGTGCGGGCTGTGTGTGGGACAGAATGTCAGCGTGGCCTTTCTTGGAGGGTAGACTAGCTGGCGGCTCAGTTGCCGTATGTTTAGGGTTCAAATGGGCTTCTTGAGTGACCTCAGCTGGCTCCAGCTAAGAAGCACAAGCTACGCCGTTCTCCCTTCAGATGTGGAGCGGTAGCTCTGGCTTGTGTGTGATGGGTAGTGGCATCCTTGGGTGGCAAGAGTAGTTTCAGAAGACCTTTTGTTTGTGGTGGGCCAGTGCTAGTTTGCCCTTGTCTGAAGATGCTTCAAAAGCATGTGTTTGCTGTGTGTTTTGAATCAAAGCTTATGGCTTCGATAGGGAGAAAGCTACTGTTAGAGTCAACGTTGGCAGTTCTTGCCAAGCATTGATAATGTCCTTTGGAAACGCACGATTAATTTCTTACGTGGAGTTTGTTGGTTTGTGGGACTACTAGAAGGAAGCAGTAAAAGCCTTTTTTTAACAATTCGCTTTCCTTCAAGTTGCTGACTAAGGAAGAAAAGATGGCATATACAGAGAAGGCTCGTAAGTGGAATGAAAATAAATGCTCTCAGAAGACAGTGAAAGAGGTAAATGCTGAGAAAGGAACACCCATCAATGTAGCTAAATAAGAAGTGAAGTAAGTGGTGTTGGGGTTTGGTCAGCTATGACGCTGTGGAAGGTCACCTGCTTTCCATAGCCTCCAACCTGTGGAGGTTATGGCTGCTGTGGTTGTCCATACCGGTATGAAGGTTATGCAGAAAATTGTTCTAGTTTGAATTGAAGGTGAGAATGCTCTATACCATTTTAAACCAGCACAGCTTGTTCCTTTGGGTTCTTTTACCCAGTAAAATATAGTTCTCTAACAACTTAGTTTTATGTTTAACAATATTTTATAATGACTGACTTACAATGTTTTTATTTATAATACTGTAAATTGGTATGCTTTCTGGTCATAGGGTCATGTTGCTTTTGCTTTGTGGATGTCCTTAAGTTAGGTGGTTCTTGTCTGAAAGCCTGAAACCACATCTTGCGCACAGCTGATTTGCCATTCTCAGGTGGCTGTGTGGTGGACCAGGTCAATGAAATGTTGCAACCTATGCACAAAAAGAAATAATTACACATTATTTTTAGGTTGGTTTGATTGTGGAGAGAATAGTAATGCTATGGTGGAGGACAGAATCCCACAATGTAGCAATAAGCAGGTTAAGCTGAATGTGGTTGTGGTCAGAAATAGTGCTAAACAGATCCCTTCTACTATTTACTGTCTTGAAAGGGGGTGTGTGTGTGTCCTTTGTTGTGGGTTTTTTTTTCCCCCTCTTCTGACTGTCTCTCTCTCCCAGCAGTTCCTTGAAGCATGGTTTGCTTTGGAATTTGAATTATGTGAGGTGTCAGAAAGCTTATTTTATTCCAGTCTTGGTTGACAGTGTAAAAACTTGTGTGTCAAAGCAAAGAGCCTGATTGAGTAAATGGATAACACTGCATTTACTTCTTCATCTCATATTACTAGATACTGACTATGAACTATGATTTACCGGTGAGGATAAATTTTAGGACTTTTAACTAGGAGAGCTGGATTAGTTAAATTAGTCAATCTAGACTAGTAGGGAGATGTTAGGCAATGTTTTCTGATTTTGGGGGGCCTGCCTGTATGGGGAAGAACTGTTTAAAACATGATAATCTTGTTATTTAGCAGGCTAGGGGTATGTAATTAATGAAACTCCAGTTTCATGTAAACGAGACCTACATGAAATGACAACTAGAGTCATAAATGAAGGCTTCTGTATTTCCTTCCACAAGGTGTACCATTTTAGAAAGCTGTAATCAGGGAAAGCAATAATTGCTTTACCAAAAGAAAGAACATCATCCTTGTTGCCTGTCAGTGGAAATAGAGAAGTGTGTATGTATGAGATTGATTGTGATCTCAATTTATTAATCATACCCCTATACACGGACAACCACAGTTATTTTGTGTAGTGAAAGGTCGTGGTCATGTTTTGGAGATGACCTAAGCTTACTTGGATGGGACTAATTCCTCATTTTATTTTAAATAGTTTAAATTGATGAAAAACTTTGGCTAAAATGGTAATCTGGAATTAGTGTACCTAGATGTGGATGTTACTCCCAATTTGGGTCTTGAATGATTGAATTCTGTAAGCGTGCCAGGTTTCTCTTCCTGTCTTCTTAAAAGCTTATTGTTCGTGCATGGATTTGCAATGCTTAATGGGCATACGCTCCCCTCTTACTTGCTCTATGCTGGAGCAATCTCATGAGTTCCTTAAGGCTTTATCAGCTTTTCATGAATTTGATTCCTAGTCAAAGGCAACTAATAGGAGTGCCAAACTCTCATAAGGTTTATGGAAAAAATTTTGAAATTCCAATTTGAAAAGTTCCTTGCCTGTGACAAGTGGTTGAACCTAACAATTATTTTTTTTAAATTGTGTTTTGTAAATTTAGCTGTAGTTCTCTCTAGTTGTAGCAAGTTGACAAAGGTATAAAGATACCTCTCTCTCTTTTCGTTAGAAGAGAAATCTTGCCTTCCTGATCTGCAGGTACACAGGCTCTTGTATATAAACTGCAGACTTGTTCCACCTAACCATAACTGTTAGTGGATGTTATATAAGGAGGTGAAGGACTTTATTGGAGGTTAGTAGACCCTTTTGATTATTTTTTTTTAACTTTCTCATCTTTTCCAGACGTGTAATCTGGCTCATCCGGTTCCTGCTTGTCTGACCACAAAGATGCCCAGTGTTACTTCTCTTCCAGATGCCCCTTCTATGTCTTGGAAGAATGATCAGGGTATAGTAATCTTAAAGCAGTTGATCCTGGTAGATAAAAGCTTGCCCTTTGTAGGTATTCTCAATGCTACCTATACAAAGGCTGTTTACATTTTCCTAATAGCCATCTGTGTCAACTGTTTGTTTTAAACTAATGGTCTACTGCTGTAAAAAGGTCATTTGTAGTACAGAAGGAAGTCTGTACAAATGTCCCTATCCCGCCCCCCCCCCCCCCCCCCCCCCCGAGTAATTCTGTCCTCTGTTTTTAAGCTTGATGAGAGTATAGCCACTAATAGTTTCTTTACAATTATGTAGAGGTTTTTAAGAAAAAGGTAACTCTTCAACTCCTACCTTTATGATTTACAAGGCCTAATCCAAGTTTAGTATGAAAGAATACTTGTACCAATTTTAAAGAGTAAAGAGTTGTTGGATATCAAAGTTCAAAACTTGTATGGTAGAGGCGTTAAATAAAATTATGACCTGGCCTCTTTGGGAGAATAAAAGAGGGGATATGTACTTTGTCAGTGCTTTTATAACATCCTAGCTTGCTTCCTCACTGAAAGAAGTCTTGAAAACTAAACCTTTCTTATCTGTACCCTCTCTTCAAATGGATGTTTTAATTAGAACTGAGTAATGAACACATCTGTAATCTTTTCCCCAATGAACATTACATTATTCTGAAAAATGGTAAATAGTAGTGCTTACAAGCTAAGTCAAGCAGCCAGTTAATATAAGCTGTATCTGCTGTGTGGTTAAGTCTCAGCTCAACCCTTTACCTAACAAGCCTCTTGAACTATTTTCATGTTGTCATGGTTATGGAGGGGCAGGAAAGAGTAGGTCCATAAAAAGTGTAATACTTGTTAGCGTCCTCTGTGCCAGAGGTCATGCTCCCCTGTCATCGTGATGCAAATTTGATCAGATTGATTATGATGGCTTGAGCTGACATGGTTGATCTTTAAACTGAATGAGAGTGGTAATGATAAAGGATAACAGGTGCATTTTATGATGCTGCTCCTTAATATTTCTCAGTAAAAGTCCTGTATAAATTTTTTCATAAGGAAAGCAGTTCAAACTCGGGTAGGAGAGGTACCTTTCCTATGACCCCATAGCTTGTGGAGTTTAAGACCCATGTAAGAGAGCACCAGCATTCAAGATTAGGACAACTGGTGTTTAATGCCATAAAGTCTGGCATACAGCATTGTTTCTGTGTAAAAACAGTTATACATCTGTATTATTTAGTAGAACAAGTAGGACTTTTTGATGAGGGGCAGAACTTAAGGGTAAGGGTTAAACAGCTACCTTAAACTTCAGCGAGAACTTTATATGACATTCATGAAGACAAGGATTAAGGTGTATTGTGAAATATTTTTCATAGTTGGATGCTCTTTAAATTAGTAAACAATAAATTTATTTCTTAATGTTTGCCTTGCGTATTCTTGCCACCTTCTTTGGGAGCTCATTTAGTGGAGGAAAAGCAATCCTTTTAATTAGTGGACTTCTCAGGTCCTCTTACCCCAGAAGATTATTACCAGCTCATTTAACTTGTGTAAGTTACTTAATTGAGCTTGTGAGGCTGCTTTGCAATTACTGATTTTTTTTTTTCTAACCTTATTTTCCCAAAGGGTAGAGAGACTCATTATAAAAAAAAAGAGTAGTTCCTGTTGGATTCCAGGCCTCTTAACATTGGGGTTTGATTTTCTTTTTTAATTGCTTTTATTTTTGATTTTTTTCGCCCTGATCTCTACACACAGTAGCATCAGTGGAAGGTGTACCAGGACTACTGATACAGCTGACTCTTGCCTCAGTATTAGTTACCTTGTCACCTCAGATACAGAGAAGGATCTGTGTGTTTTACTTGGTCATTACTCTACTTTACTCATGATAAAGTGCACCGAAGCTTTCACTGGATGAGATGAGGCCAGGATGTCTTGCTGTAACCTCTGGTGGCTCTTCTGAAAGTGTTGGGTTTTTCTTTTCCTTTAGCTGTGGTTGCAGACATCTTCTACTTCCTGAACATTTACAGCCATGGCAAGCTGCCATCGCACTGTGAACAGCGCTTCCTTCCTTGTGAGATTGGGTGTGTCAAGTACTCCCTACAGGATGGCATAATGGCTGATTTCCATCACTTCATAGATCCAGGTGAGTTCCAAGGAAGGGAGAGAGGAAGTAGTTAATCTTGCTTTGGGGTGAGAGGGAGGCTTTCTAGTGCCACTTACTACTGCGCTGTCCTGATTACATTTCTGGTATTAAGTCAAGTTTATTTCTTTGACTATAAGCGGTTGGACTTCTTAAAATATCGGAGAAGTGCTGATTGTTTCTGAAGAGATGGACTTAAGTGTCAGAACTGCATGAAGCTTCAAAGAGGGTAGAATAAATCCAGGAGAACTTTCAGATGTTTGTGCTTTACATTTCATGCTAATGAATGTTTTCTTTATTGGACCTAAACACTCACAGTATACAATATACTTTGTTTTTAAAAATGCATATAACTGAAAATAACTTTTTCAAAAATAGTTGTGGCAGTTGTACAAGGCCGTAAGGGAAGATGAAGCTGTTCCTTTTTGTACCTGAAACTGTAGTGTATAGTTGAGAGTTAAGGATTTGTCATTGTGGATGTTGGATGATGATTGTTCTTTTTCTCCCACCTACCCTGCTCTTCTGCAGAAGTACCACCACGTGGTTTTCGGTACCACTGCCAGGCTGCTAGTGAGTATCAATGGAGGAAAAGAACGATATGCAAAGGTGTATGGTTTTAGACTCGGCTTATCTGATCTGTACCCAAATGTTTTGTAAGTCTACAGGTTCTCCATCTGGGAACTTGTCAAGTTTTGAAGAGAAAGGAGTGACAGCAGCTTGTCTCAGTCACCTTTTATGTTTCTTGTACCCACAAATCGCAGAGCACTTCACCCAAAATGGTTTTGTCAATGGCAGAGTTATCTGTATTCTGTCTTCCTATTTTAATTCAATAATAACTGCAGTATGTTCTTCTGAAATGGGACAACTTTGTATGGCTTAAAATGCTTTCAAGCCCACCTGAGCAGAGTATCCTTCCCTTGATAGTCCTTGCGTGTATCTTCAGCATGAAGTGCTAATTCATAACAGGGTAACTCAGACCCTAGTTTGCATTTAAAAGTTGTAAGTGTTTTGCAGCTTTACACGCATCGATAAAGTTAAAGCATTTATACCGTTGTTGTGTCTGGCTTGACCTGCCTTGTTTCCCTTGTGACTCTTAAGTAGCGTTTATAGATTCCAGTTTGTTTCTATTAGGACACTTCCTCCCCTTGTGTACAGAGGGAACAAACTTGACCCATGTTTTCCTATGTCAAATACTTAGATAATGGCCTGTTAAAAGGGGTAAGTGTGTGTGTGTTTGCACACAGCCCAGACCTGCCAGTCTTCTGCTGACAGAAGCAAGGTTTTGATAGCTTAATCACCAGACACTGCCTGTAGAAAAGAGTTGTGTGTGTTTGTGTGTCTGCATATATGTATATAAAAAGATACAAGGGAGGGGGAAACTGTATCATTTAAGGAAAGAGGACTTACTTAACCATAACTTGGTGTGGTTTGTTTTTTTTTTCCTCTCCCCCCCCCCCCCCCCCTTAGGTGATGCCACTCATAAAATCCCTATATCTGGATTTCATCTTTCACGTACTTGTTATGCAGTTGTCTTAAAGGAACTTCTTGAGTTTGTCCAGCCAGCCAGAGGTGTTTGGCTTCACTTTTACTGCAGGGTATGGCCAAGGTCGAAGTAAGATGCTCTAAATCAAAACCTCTCATTTAACTTCTGTTAGGTGACTAAGGAGATACTACACTCTAAAACCTGATCAGTGTGCAAATGAGTGGGAAAGGACACCAAAGTTTTCCAGTTCTGTGCAGGAAGAAATGGCCCCTAGAAGCTAACCTTTTTATAAAGCAGAGACCTAATTTTCTGCCTTCTTATTTTCAGCCTGCACTTCTGGCTCTAGTCTACTGACAAACATTTCACTTGGTCTCTGACGGTGTTTTGACTTAGGTTGAGGGCTTTTAAGATTGACTTAAATTGATTGTGCTGAATAATAGTCACACTATTCTGCTTTTCTAAGGGATGTTTTTACATTTTTATGACTCTTGCCCCATGAGAATACTGTAAATCTTAATTTTTGCTCAAGTTTCATTTGCCAATGAGCAAAACAAAACAATAGGATTCAAAGGTGTTTAAGCTTCATGACAGCTATACTACATTTCAATTCCCTTTGAGCCTAATGTTAATCCTTAAAAAGATGGGGAGAGTCAAGATCTTGGGTTTTGAAGAAATATGCATGAAAAAAATATCTCTGACCACCTAATGGAGATACCTGTAGTATGGATTAACCTTTAACCTCTCCCCAAACATTAGTCTAGAATTTCTCCTGGCGTTTGGTTGGAAAGCCTCTGTGGCATTTTGTTCCTCTTCAGTATAATTTTCAGGAAGTGTACATTCAGTCCCACAGCCAATGAATTTTGTTTTGGAGGTGACTTTTTCAGACCCAGTTAGTAGTCTTGCAGATGTCAGAATTACATGTTGTACTAGTTCAATCTGACTGAAATTTTCATTCCTCTAGTCTAATGACAGATTCCGAATTAAATGGTGTCTCGATCGAATGGCTACCATAACAGGTAGGAAATTGATAATTTGTGGCCTTCCCCCACACCGCTGCCTCCCCTCCCCCCAAGAAAGAAGGGTTATGTAATCATGGACAGCTGTATTTGTCTGAAAATCTTCGGGTCTCAAAGGTTTTATAAAAGTTGGTACTGATAGCTAGAACTACTTTGTGTGCTTCTCCCTCTTCTTTTCCTCCCCATTAGTGACAGTAAAGCAGCAGCATTATCAGCTAACTGGGTAATGAGCGCATCTGTAGAATAACATACACTGTTTCTTGCTCAGCCAATTAAAGGAGCACTGGAGGCAGTGACGTTACTGTGAAGGTGGGTGTATGGTAACACATGGGAAAACTAATAGCTTCTGAGGAGAGATGGCCCGCAAGTAGGGTACGTGATTACTGAGGTGGAGAAAATAATGGAAATATGGAACAACACACTTTGTTAGGAAGCCAGGTTTTATTAAAATCACTGGTGGAATAACTTGTTAAGGTTTACAAGAGCTTCGATGCTCTGGTAAGAGGCTGGGCAATGAACAGGGACTGGCTGAGAAGTGAGCTGTGCAGAATATTCACTGACTCTTTTGTTCTCCTGACCTGGATTTTCTCTGAGCTACAGGCATTGAGAGCCATCTGGAGCTTCTTGCTGTAGAAGACCTGGTAATAGAACTGTACAGGAAGAAATACCAAAAGGAGCCATCCAAGACTTGGGTGTGTAGAGAACTGGATGTCTTCCTGTGGGATTTCTCCAGTAATACCAGGTATGTTGAGTTCTTTGTGGAAACGTATATTAGCCTGATGTGTCTTGGTGCCCTGCATACAGCTTGTATGCTGCTAGCCTAGAATGTTCTGCAAGCCTTCTAATAAAAAATGCTTCCTGTCACATTGTGAGTACAACTGGAAATGAAAAATACTTTCCCAAAAGAAGTATAAAGACAGATGGCTTTTTAATGCTGAGTCTGAGGCCTAATTAAAGGTGGAGGTAAAATCTGGGAATAAAATATGTTGTGATATTTAACTGGAAATCATAGAAGTGAGAAGATTCAGCCTCTCTTAGAAGTGTTATTTGGAGAGGACCTGGCTGTTGTTATACATCAACTGCCTCACGCTGCTACTGTGATGAGGGACATGGTATGTTTGCCAGTGGTATAAATCAAGTTCTCAAGCATAAGTGTTAAGCTAGATCCTATATTTTTTTTTTATTCTGGAATGAATGTTCTTTATTACACATCTGGAATCCTATTTACTTTGTAGGACTTTTTCCCTGTTCGGGTTTTTTTTTTTTCCCTATGTGTCTTGAATGGTAAAGCTTTTCCTGCTTTCAGATTCTTCTGTGTTTGTACAAAGAAGTGGTATGTAGCTTGTGGTGTGGCAGGGGAATATTTAGTGATGACGCAGTTAACTTGGAAATATACTTTTAACTTTTCCTCTGCTACTGTTTTCAGTAAGAACCAATAATTTGATCTTAAATTTTAGTAGATCTTAAAAAAAATAAATCTGGGAAGTCTGCTTACTTATAGTATGGATTTTAAGGTCCATTAGGATAATCAATGTCACTTTTTATAGTCAGGCAGTTTTCACTTACTCATGAGTATCTTCACACTAGAGGGAGACCTTAACAAGAATGGAAAAAATGCAGTTTAAAGCACACATTTGGAGAGGAAAGTGGAGATGCTTATACTAAGAGGAACTATTTCACATTAATGGAAAATTTCAAATTGTTACCTTTAAATTCCATTTGTCTCTTAGGATTCTCTTTTCTCCCTTGCCCTGACCTCAGCCTCAGCATGAAGCAGATTGCCTGTTAAGCATGCCTTTTAACTCTGCATAAACCACTTAGAGATTAGTTATTGAACACTGGTCCTCTGTGAAATGTTACAGGTGCTGTATGGCCACTGAGACAAAAGATAACATCTTTAATATTTGTTCCTGTTCCTTCTGACCAGATCAAGTATTCATGTTGATTAACAATGTAGATGCTTCTGAAATAAGCCTGAACTTCATTTTGCATAGGTGCAAGTGGCATGAAGAGAATGATATACTCTGCTGTGCTTTGGCATCCTGTAAGAAAATTGCGTGAGTATTGCTAAGGAGTTATCTCCAGTATGATGACTCTTTATTTTGTTATAGATGCATATTTTTTGCTTTGGCTTCTCTTGACTGCCTGGAGTGCTGTAGTTCCAGATCTTGAGTTTTATTTATTCCTTCCACTGCCAAGATTTTGTTCTATTTGTAACTTCCATTGTTGTTCATATGGCTTAGCAGTATGCTGTAAGTCTTAGCACTTAGATGTAACATAATTTCTGTGATAGTAATGTCCATCACTCTATAGTCATCCTTTCACTACCTCTGCTTACTATTGGAGAGTTGAGAGAAGTGTTAATTACATTAGAATTCACTGTTTTTCCTGAGAGGTTTAGTATACCTGTATTTGGTGAGAAATTCTCAGCACATTCTAGCATATCTCTACTTTGGAAACTTTTATACTGCCTTACATGTAATGTAGACACATAAGGTTCTGTAATCTTTTTGGTGTGGAGAAAGGGAAAGTAAGTAGTTGGGAAACAAGGAAATGCCATTTAAGATATCAGTCAGTAGCACTTAGAGATAATGAATAGTCTTTCTTTCAAAAAACCTCTTCTTGTGTACTGCTATGCCTTGCAAAAAAAATGTTGCTTTTCACACTTCGAAGTGGTTGCATTTGATAGTGTGGGGAAATAGTTGTTTTGGTTTCATGTGTAGTTGTAGAATAGGCTGGTGGTCTTGGAAGGATGCGGGGTAACTATTTAGCTGCTGCGATAATGTCTTTCTGCCCTCTGACATATGCTCTGTGCATCTTGGTCTGTGGTTGCTTTTGTTTGCTAGTTGAAGAACTAAAAATGCTGTGCTTCCATATATGAGCATTACAGCCCTCTTAGCCAAACTTTTCTTATTTTCTTTTTTTCTTGGTCAAGTTATTGCATCAGTAAATGTTTAGCTAGTGCTTATGGAGTCTCACTGACAGCAGCTCACCTACCTCTTCAAGACTCCAATTATGGTGAAAGCACAAGTACCAACATGGTGATACTGGATGCTGGACGTTTTCAGGTTGGATTCTTTAAACTGGTATCCTGTTTTATTGCTAGTTAACTTCAGTGTTCAAACTTGCCAATTTCAGGTTAGCTGTTTTTTCTTTGGATGATGTCTTTTGTGACTTATATTAGGCAGACTGATGAAAGAGAAATAATCACTAGCTGGGTAACTTCCTGTGAGCTTTTGACCATAATTCATAGGTTTGATGGATAGTTGTGTATACTGCATTTTAGAAGACACATGTGTTATTTTGAATGTTTATTTCTTCATACAGAAAATGAAGCCTGAGGGTTCTGGATGTGACAGACATTTCACTTCTCCAAGTCAGGATCAAGAGTTAGTCCCTTCTAATTGTGAGTTTGAAACTTTCACATTTGTAAGGGGAAAAAGGTATTTAAACTTAATCCAATTGCTGCTGCTTCAAATTTCTGGGCTTAGATGTTGCCTGTCGGTGGCATAAAGCCACTAAACAGCTCTGCATGAGCTATGCTTATTTCTGCATGTGAATTTCACTCAATTTCTGAAGACCTAAGCATAAAGCTGCCCTTTTCTTACTGGACATAATCTTATGGTCAAAAAGGTCTCTCAAAATTTAGTTTTTCTTATAAATGTTGCTCTCTGATTTATATCCTCTTATTTTTCTGCTACTTCAAGTCCATTCTCATATGCTTAGGTGCTTTGAGGCAGGGCCATCTGTAAAATACTCTCGTTGCTCTTAAGTCATTATATGTGCAGACTCAGCTGGTACTTGTTGCAAGTATTCTATTATAACTCAGTTCATAAAGACTGCTCATTTAAAGTCATCTTTTTGGAGACAAAATTTTTTTAATAGAAGGCACATGAGCTCAGTTCATTTGGGCAGTTCATGGCTAATCTTTGGAGGAACAGAATCAAGTTTGCAAGACAAATAACTAAGAATTCTGAGTTTGCAGCTTATTTTCTTGCATATAAACTACATGCTGAATTAAATTCTGAAACTGTTCCAGTTGTAAATCATGAGATCTTACGGTCTTGGTGTTTATAGAGGACACAACCCCCATCTCTGACTTTATATATTAGAGCTATTGAATAGGCTCAGCTCCACAGCATATGAAGAACAATTCCATTAACTTATGCAAGCTTTAAAGGCTGTTTTGATTTGCAAACTGTATTTAATTTAATAGGTGATTCTCCATGTGGTGTGAAGACTTCCCTTTATGGAACAAGTACCATGCGAGGAAGAGGAATTACTCGATTGCTGAAAAGTGCATCTGATCTGTCCAAGTCTTGCAGTAATTGAAAATCTTTTCTACATGCAGGACAGCTGTAAATTCTCATTTTCCTTGTTTCCCTAAGATAACCAGCAGTTTCTCCAGGCTGCAGTTTTTCATCTTATGTGCAACCCTTGACAGTTCAAGTTCTTGTTAGAACGATAAAACTGTTGACTGGATTTAAAGACGATGAAAATCTTGCTTATTCTCTACAGGAAGACTTATTTTGAAGGGACCTGACAGTTCCATCCTCTCTTTAAAAACACATGCCATACTAGTTCTATTTCTTAATGGATGGAGTGTAAATTCAAGATTGATTAGTCAGTATCATTGGATTAGAATAATTATGTAGTGTCCAGTGTGACTTTAAACAAGTGCTTCATTTCTTCTTTAATAACTTCCTTCCTCTCTTCTGCATGTGGAAGATAGAATTTCAGTGTGTAAGTCTCTCCCAAAAAATGATGGGGGGGAGCACTGAAGGTATGAAGGGCTGCACTGGGGGCATTAAATGTATAACAGTCTCGAAGGTTTGCTATAATCTGTCAGTTCTAGCCATGAAGAATTTGACTGGTCATTCAAGGCAAAAAAAGCAGACTTTCTATGGAATGTCTTTGAAGAAATATGGTGGCAAATTTATCCATCTATTAATGTTCTTTTAGAGGCACAGGCTATATACATGAGGAACAAGTACAACACAGATTTTTTTTTTTTTCCCATGCATCAGTTTTCTGTTTAAAAAATGATGTGCCTCAAACTTAGAGACGGAAGAGGAGCGTAGGTGTTATGTTTTTTTTTTTTTGGAAGGAATATCAAATTCAAACTGATACTTTAATCTGCACATATAGTTTCACAAGTTTAGTCAGGCTGGGAGGATACCAGTCAATTATTTGAGGGCACATAAAAACTGGGAGACTGTCTGATGTATCACTAGGAAGTTAGATGTTCTGTTTTATGGAGGTACGAGTCTTGGACTAGTCCCCAAAAAGTTGTCTGTTGTCTGAGCCTCGTCCGTAGTCCATGTGTCTTTAAGCAACTGATTCTCAGAAATAAGAGCTTATTTTTTTTTAAATTGTTTCTACATTTTGTTCCAACAGAGGTCCAGTTGTGAAATACTATTTCCATAGCAACTAACTGTGAGAAGATACTTATTTTGTTCCTTGTAGGAACTGAAACTCAAAATTAGGTTGTTCATTCTTTTGGATAATAGGAAATAAAACCCCAAACCAACCAAACAAAACCCAAAACCCAACCAAAATAAGAGGTCGACACATTTATGAATAAACTTGAGCATGCTGATCAGTATGTCAAAAAAGGCCAGCCACTGGTTTAGTTGGAAGCCTATTACAGTTGTTGTAAGGCCAGTTGAGGCCCTTCATCCCATATTGCAGGATCACTGAACCATTTTGATGCCTCTTACGTAGCAGTTTGCTTATATGACTGAATTTTCTTGAATTATTCAGTATTTCCTTCCTTTGATGCTGTTGTTCAACCTGCTAAATTTCACCAGATAAGGGACAATAAACCTCTAAGACTGAGATTTACCAATGAAGCATCTGGGAATGTTGTAGCAGACTAAGAGTGTCTATATAGTAGTGGTAAAGGCTTCTCTGCATTGGAATAGAGTTGTTGAAGTTTTAAGTTTCGTAATTTGACATCCATTGCTGCACTGACTTTCAAAACATACAGAACTGTAATCTTTGAATTATTTTCAGAGGTCAGTGTTGCAATGAAAGTTTCATGTTTCAGTGCTTAAGAAGAAGAGGATTCATTGTTGTTAAAATATTTATTTGGTATCAGTGTAAGTACACAAACCAAAGAGCATTTGTTACTATGCTTAAGGTATTATACATCTTCAAGACTGAGATAAATAATCTGAGCAGAAATGGAGAAAATGCAGAGTTAGGGTTCCATGGCATGACTATACCTTACTACATGTAACTTAAAATGGTACATAAGCTGTATAAGACCTAGTTATACGCTGTAGGCAATGGGCTGTTAACTAGGGCAGTATCTGCCTTGCTGTAATAACAACCTGTGGCATTTTTTGTAGTGAAAATTGTAATATCTACCTAAGGGGAATGAGTACACTAACTTGATGCAGCCCATTTAATACTATTATACTTCATATATTAAGGGGGATCCCTAACAGCTGTTGGAGGATGATAGAAAATTCTTTCATTTTGGAGCTTTGCTTCCCTGACTGTTTTGCAACTTTGATTTCTTGAAAAATAAATTCTGCTTAATAAGCACAATACAGTAATGCTTCTCTCCTTTAATGGAAAAGTAAAGATGAGGGAAAGGTGGTGACTTACAACCTTAGCACACTTCTTAAGTGTGCAAGGAATAGTACTGGTAAGGTACAAACTGTGGGTCAAAATTGGAACACAGTCCTCCCCACTTGCATGACAAAATTCTCAAGGGGAAATGAAACCAAGTAAAGGCAGAATGGCTCTTGAGCAGAGCTTGAGTGATATAGCTTTAAACTTCAGTGGTGTAGCTTTAAACATGTGCTTTTCACATGGTAAAAAAGTAACAGTATCTTAATACTTTCTGCATATGGGTGTATAGGTACCATACAAACTGAACTGTCTGAAGAGTTGTTTTTGTAAAGGAGACATCTGACAGATTCTATGAGACCTGACTTCCTGTCCTCCTGTTAGTGTAGCTTACTCAGTCCCATGACAGTAATGGGTAAAAGTCATCCTGGTTTTGCATACACGTTAGAAAGTTAATAGGTATTTTTGCTCTTGTTATATGAATAGTACATGAATTGTTGAATTGGGCGTTACTACTCTCTACTATAAAGTTTTTGGCTAGGAGAACAGTTGTCTGAGGGTCATGTCACCACAGTCTATTGTGTTTTCAACTTTGCTGATCTAGTCTGACATCAGTATATTAACCTGTAATTACATACTCTTTTACATTCTATTCAAAGAGTATGTAACTGAAACTGAAAAATAAAGCATGTTCATGTAGAGTAAGCAGCAGTTACTGCTTCCATGTAGCAGAAACTATGAATTTGACTGTTACTTGTGCATTTCTGGCTTGTGCATCTTCTTTCAATAAACTGTAGAAACCAGGTATACAGAAGAAGCTCCTGTTGACCCCTGTCTCTGCTCCAGCTAAGAATATCCTTATCAGTACCTTGTATTCTTCTTTAGCAGAAATGTTCTCTTAGATACATACATATATACTGTAGATACAGTAATACCTGGGCTTGATGTCTAATTTAATTTGAAATTTATTTTGGAAGGCTGATCTCACTAGTAAAGATTGAGGCAAAGAAGGCATTCAGTCCCTTGACCTTCTCCTTGTCCTTCATGACCAGGTCCTCATTCCCATTCAGATGCACCCACAGAAGTCCTTCTTGTTGCCCTTTGTGTGCTTCACCCGATTTACTTCGGGTAGGCTTTGGCTTTCCTAACCCCATACCTGCCTACTCACGTAGCATCTGTGTTTGTCCCAGATCACTTGTCCCTGCTGCTACCTCCTGTATGTTTCCTCTTTATGTCTGAGTTTTGTCAGGAGCTCTTTGGTCAACATCTGCTTGTTTTCCTGTTTATCTTGGAGGAGGTGATAATTGAAAAATCAACAAGCTCACCTGGACCTCTCTTCAGGACTATGTGCCACAGGATTCTTCCAAGCAGGTCTCCGAACAAGCCCAAAGACTGCTTTCCTGAGGTCCAGGGTTGTGATCCTGTTGTTTGCTTTTTTCCTTCCTCTTAGGATCCCAAACTCTGCTATCTCATGGTTAGTGAAGTTAAGTTTGTCCTCCAGCCTTTGCATCCCTGGCCGGTTTCTTGTTTTATAAGTATGAGGTCCAGCAGAGAGCGCCTCCCCTCCTTGGCTCCTCAATCACTTGTATCAGGAGTGTTGGGCTTCTTCAGTTGTCTGAAGAAGGCCTTGTGTACTGCCTCCTGATAAGGCTGTCTACAGCAGACATCCCCTAGAATGTCACCCATGTTGGTCTGACCTCTCTGTCTAACCTGAGAGCTCCCGACTGGCTCATTGTCCATCCCCAGGTGGAGCTCTGTGCATTCCAGCTGCTCTCTCCAGTAAAGAGCAACTCTCCTTTCTCACCTCCCAAGTGTGAGAAAACAAGCTGGACAGTGAATAATGTGTGGGAAGGGAAGCCTAGTAATCTCTTTATGCCTGAGGCTTGTAGCTTCAACACTTGTGCCAGTTGCAGGATCTGCATTACAGCTAGTTATCAGAGAGAGAGTGTTTGCTGTGTCTGAAGTAAGATTAATCTTTATTGCATCTGTAGCAATATGTCAGTCATCAAATTTTTAAAAGATAGAAGGAAGGCAGTAATTTGGTGGGGATTTTCTGGGTGAAGGGTCTGTCCGTCCTGTCTGTTGGATTTTGCTGTTCAAGTGCATGTCAAATGGGAGAAAGCAGTGCTGTGATCCTTGATCAAATGGCACAGTTGGTATTTGTTCCACTGGGTTTGTTCTTTGACAGCTACATAGAGTGAGGTTCATGCTGAGTCATAGCCAAATAGAAAACTTGCTTCCATTTCAGGGACTCTGGGTCTTCAGCCATCACAGTCAGATGGCGTTGTGCTGAAGGTCAGATTCTTCCAAATAAAAAATTTGTCTTGGGTGAATGAAAACCTGTATTCAAGGAAGCCCTGTCTGGATTTCCTTGCAAAATAGTTGTAGTTTTCTGTTCCTAATATCTTTTAAAAAAACCCTGCATAATTAACACAGAGGGACTGTGCTTTTTGACCTGTTAATTGAATTTAAAAGTGCTAATCCTTTCTCCTAGCAAAAGAATTTCAAACTTCCCCCAAAAGTTAAGTGACTGAAGTGTGTGTTTGAAACCAATTTTTTCAATTTCTGGTCGATAGAGGTATATGCAGCTGACTGCAAAGGCTTTAACTATTTTTCCGTTTGGCAGACTAAATGTACTGTAGTGGGGCAGGGGAATAACAAATTTGTTATCTAGTTTCTGCCCTCTTGATGTCTTCTGCAGGATTATCATCCCTCGCTTTCACCATAGAATGAGCTGCCAGTTAATTTTTATTGCAATGATTCAGTAAAATGAAGAAATGGGCAAACACTTTCATTAGTCTAACCCTGTATTATCTCTTTCCCTCACTTTTCCTTGGTTCTGTCTTAGAAGCTCCCACAAGCTTCTCTAATTACCACTTTCAAATAATTCCCCTCCCTCCCTAGTGAACAGGTGAAATGCAGGAGAGAGAAGTTCCAAATTCCCTTATGTTGGGCTATAATAAATTTAGTACTAGTTCTAACACATCCAGAATTAATCTTGACGGTTTGCTCATCGTACTGTGAACTTCTTCAGATAGAAGACTGCCTTGGTGTCTTTCCTGGAACAGATGATACAAATAAATAGAAAGTAGTGCTGTTACTCTAGCAACAAGAATTGTGAGATAATTAACTCTTGTCTGCCTGATCAGTTCTGAATTGTGTACTATACCAAATTTTGAAATAAGCAGTGGCAGCGCCAGTTTTTGTGTCTGTGTAATGCTGGAAATATGTCTCAAAATCCTGAGAAGAGTAAGGACGGCAATGAGAGCAGACCTTGGGGGTTATGCAGGAAATGAGTAGGGGTGGTATCCCTGGTGGGGCAGCTCTGAAGAATAAAGGAGTTCATTTAGGTTGGCAGTTCATCATGAACAGCATCTTCCAAATGCAAGAACAGTCCAGGAATGCAGGTAGATTGATTAGGGGACTGTGTTGTCTTTACAGGGAACTCATGGCTGCACCCTAGTCCTAGTGCAGTATAAGGGAGGTGGAAGCAGGTATGCGCTACAAAGGAAGAATTCACAAACACTGGCCAGGCTTGTACGGATGGTGTTTGGAAAGCCAAAGCTCACCTGGAGTTGATGCTTGCAAGGGATCAAGGTCAACAAGAAGAGCTTTTATGACTTTGTTAGCAGTAAAAGACTGAACAAGGAAAAAGTTGTCCTTTGCTGAATGGTGTGAGTGATTTGGTAATGTGGCTGGAGTAACACAGGTAAGACTGAGTTGCTCTTGTAGCTTCTTTGTTTCAGTCTTTTCTGATAAGGTCTCTCAGAGCTCTATGCTCAGGAAGGGCTTGGGGAGGAGAACACCAGCAGTGGATGAAGAGTGAGTCAGGGATCGGTTGGGAGTTCTAGACCCATACAAGTCCGTAGAGCCAGATAGGCTGCATCTGAGGATGCTGAGGAAAGTACCATTGCAAGGTCACAGAGAGCACAGGAAGTCCATAGCAGTGGAAGGCAAATACTCATTCTTTTGACAGATAGATGCATCTATGAAATCATAGGCTGCTCAGCTCCAGTGAACTCTTGGAAAAATCATGGAGGGAGTCTTCTTGGAACATGTTTTTGGGTACATGAAGGAGAAGAGGGGGACTGGAAGCGGTCAGCATGGATTTGCCAAGGCTAGATCATGCCTGACCAGCCTGGTTGCTTTCCATGATAGGTTTGTGAATAAAGGAAGAACAGTAGCGGTCAGTAGTGACTTTAGCAAGGCTTTCAGTACAGTCTCTCACAATACACTTGTATCCGAGTTGGGATGTTACAGTGTGGATGGGTGGACAACCAGATGGGTAAAAATCTGTTCATACGCTACGTGGAGGCCAGTAACAAGTGGGGTACTGAAGAATTCTATAGTATGGCCTGTTTAGTGTCTTTGGCAGTGATCTGGAGGTAGAGTGCACTCTTGCCTCCAGAAAATACCAAGCTGGGGAGACTGGCTGATACACTTGAGGGCAGGACTGTTATACAGAAGGACCTAAACAGGCTGGAGGAGTGGGCTAATAGGAACCTTATGAAATGCAGTGAAGTCCTGCACCTAGGAAGGAAGAACCCTTTGCAACAGTACCATCAGGTCTGGCAGGAGAGCAACTTTGACAAGAAGAAGGCCCAAAACTAAGAAGGGAACAAAAAAAAAGGGAATCTGGAAGGTGAAACAGGAGCAAGGGTGTTGATGAGAATACTTGCCTTGAAGGGTATATCAGACAACTGGGAATCCTGGCTCCTCCTTACCTCTGTGCTTCTACTGCATTGTGGTGATCTGTGTCTCCAGTTAGGTCATTTAACTTTTGCCCCATCACTCTGTCACTCATAAATGATAGTGATTTGCTTGTAACATTCAGTAGACCTTTGAGCTCCTTGGATGAAAAGTGCCTAGATAGGAATAAATCTTAAAAGTGACTGATACTATGTACAAATAACGAACATTTTTTTTCCCTAGTAAGCCATATAGTATATTGCCTTCAGAATGTTATGAGCAAGTAAAAATGTTAATGTGAATGGAAACAATTAAAGCTGGGAAGTGAAGGGGCAGTGTACTGTGGAGATGTTCTTCCCCTTTAAACACAAGCAGGAAATGTAGTGTAGTCCTGGTTAATGTAATTGCTTTGAGCAGTGCAGGGTGAGACGGTTTTTCAAATTGCATGCAAGATTTCCGTCTTGCCTACTTTTGATTGGGTTGCTAGACTGATGAAGTGGACTTCTTTGCTTCCTTCATATACTTCATTATAGAGTAAATGGCCTGTTGCAGGCTGCCGAGGTAGGGTCAGACAGAAAAACAGGTAATATTTGAATATCCTATTGGTATTCTTGCCAAAACAAATCTTGCTAAGTAATGATGTATCAAAATCTTACTGTGGTGGTTGTTCCACTTGGGGTAACAGATCTCAGCAGTCCTGCAAATGGGAGACAGTTTGGTGAGGGCTTAAATCCTTGTGTTCTGATTCTTCCTGTTTGTGCACAGATAAAGCTTTTATGTGCATAATCTTCCAAATGAAAGTTGAGCATAACTAAACAGTAATTTACTAAGGCTGTTTAAAGGGTAAAGTAGGAATTTACTTTTCTGCCTTGTTCATTTTCTGCCTACTTCCCACCTTTTGAGGGACATGAGTATTGAAGTTGGGTATACATACATTAATTCTTTGGAATTAAGCAAGTATTGCTAGCTTCCCCATCTTTCCCCCAAATATGTTAGTGCTGCTTCAATTTTGTTTAAAGTTGTGGATATACTACAGGCTCTTGGAGTTATTCCTGCTTCAAAAGACATACAAGACACACAATTAATTCAGTCACAAGAAAGTCACTTGGAGTAAGATAGGAATTTGTATATGTGTATTTCTGGCTGACTGAGTTTAACAAATTGGTTGAGGAAAAACACATGTAGCACTCTGATAAATACACATCTTCCAAAATGTTAGTCTAAAAAAAAAAAAAAAAAAAGGGATGTGTGTTTAAGCAGCAGTGAAATATCTCAGCCGTCTCTCTATGTGCTATCACTTAGTTTACTTCCCAGTGTAGAACTGAGCTTAGTGTTGCAGAACGTAAGTAGTTCTGCTTTAAAGGTTGTCAAGTTTGACACTCTTGCTTTTTCCCTGCTAGTTCTTATGGAACCTGCTTACAGAGAATTGAATTCATGGTTTGGAGGGTCATTATGTAATCTGTTCTATATTTTGTGTCTGGTTTCTTCAGATAACTTAATGCAGATTTGTGAATCTGCATTTTTCTTTATGCTTAAAATGACCAATGTGTAAATATTACTTCAAGACTTCAGCTAACAAGCAGCAATTAAGCTTCACATATCCAAAAAGTGAAGAGTATGGGACAAGTAACGCAGTGTTAAAATGATTTAGAGGCCAGAGCCAGTTTCTGGCCCTAAATACTTCTGATAATTGTCAAGTCCTTTTGCTGGTCTTTCCAGTTAAGATCTTTGAGAATCCACATTACTATCCCTCAGCAGAAGCCCTCTTCAGCCCCAGGGTATAGGTGTTTGTGAGGGAACGGGGAGTGCTGACTAATGTCTGTAACATTTATAAAAGAAACAGCTTTTGTTTCACAGTAAAAACTTGTTATAATGCTAATTAGATAATTCATGCTATAATTGCTTGTTACAAAAGAGAATAAAATACATATCAGCTCTGTTTCTGAGCTATGCACCTCGGTTTTTATCTGCCTTCAGCTTCTGTGTGCAAAGTTCTTTTTTAGTCATCCATTTTTGCAATGTTTTGTTATGCATCTAAACTAAGCACAGGAATAGGTCCTCAGAATGTCTTGCTGAGTTGCATTTCAGGTTGTTCATTGCCAGAGAGATTTGGGTTTGTATGTACTTTGTAAAGAACTCTGGTTGTTGGTCTTTGTAGTTGTTAGTACAAATGAATAATTACGTTTTAAGTACCCTGTAAAACAAAGGCAGCCAGGAAGCAAGCTAGAATAACAATTCTGGTAGTCTGATTTGCATAGTTCAAAATCTAGAAAATGCTGCCCATGTGTAGGAGGATTGCTGGTTCTTCTTTAAAGTTGTATTTTAGATTTTTGTTACAGATTGAAAAGTAACTGCTTGGGGGTAAAGGGTATGTGGGAGGCATTGCAGTAAGTTTCTGAAACTCCTGAAGTCGAAGATGCAATAGAGAGCTTTGAAAGGATAAATATTGTAGAATAAGTCATTTATTGAACATATCTTTAAAAAACCCCAAACAGCTCTTAAGTAGCTTTAATACCATATTGGCAGTCTTTTGGACAGACAGTCTATTAGACACTAGCGATGGGAGTTCTCTCCACATTTTGCACATGCAGTGCTTCTGACTAAATGGTTACAATTTTGAATAACAAGGTACTTTTCCTCCTTTCCCCCCTTTTTTCTTTTTTTTTCTTCTTCTTTTTATTAAAGAGGTACTTGCCATATACATGCTCTCACACTGTCACTTTTTCAGAAGCAGGAGCAATGGACTATTTCTGACTTGCCCATGCAACAGTCAGGAGGAAAGAATAATGTAATGAGAGTTAGTATTTAGGAACTCTGTGAGCTGGAACTTGTAAGTTCAGGAATCTGACAGTATATAGGCTACTAGACTGTTTCTAGATCTTATCAGCTGCCAATTACAAATCCATCTAACTTCTTACCCTATCCATTCCAGTAGTATGTATTGTTCCAAACAGGAGACTTTCATTGGTCATCTGTTAATTTTTTCCATACTTTTATTTATATGTGCATGTATAATACATACAAAGAACATGTTTAATAAAATGTCCTAAAAATCAGCTTGCTTCAGTCCGCATAAAATCATTTCTATACCAGGCAATGCTGTAAGCTGATATTTGCATAACACTGCGGACAAGACCACCCTTCCTTGATGACTTGCATTTGGTGACCTTGAAACCTTCTGTAGATCTGGGGATACAGTGGCAACTCTGTTCTCCAAATAGACCTGACTGGCTGCTTTTTTCAGAAAGCGGGAAGTCTAGAAAACAGCTTATTTTTGGATGACTGGGTGAAACAGTGCTTTGCATGCGTCTTTCTGCTGTGAGGTTATATATTGGTACTCGTTGTATGTGTGGCACTTCTTTCCAGGGAGACAAGGATATTCTTTCCCAGAACTTGAAGGCAGAGCCATTATCTTTCATTTTATTATTCAAAAAACCTTCTTGCTGTAAAAAAAAGAGGGATTGATTTCTTTTCTACAGTGGTGTCTGTGCCTCAGCAAATCCTGAAGATGGCATTGCCTCCTGCTGCTTCATTCATCTTCAACATCATCATCTGCTCTCTGATGCCCTGTAGGTGTCTCCTTGGAGGGTTCATTTCTATCTTCTCTCTCCCTAAAACATTGTTAAGGAGTAGAGATGTTTATGAAAAGCAGCTAGAAATTTTACTGAAGAGATTTTGTGTTAAAATGGTTTTAGACTGCTCTAAGCTGACCTGGAAGTGTACCAAACTGAAATCCGTAAGTCTTACTGGTGATGCAAGAGGTGCATGAGCTACTTTTTTTCCCATAGCATGTATATAGAGAAAATGTGACTGGTATATCTTTTCTCATCCCACTTTTCTTCCAATGGTCTGTTTCCATCATGAGAATAAATAAAAGGTTTCTATCTTCAAGTGATAATTCTGAATGCAGAGCATCAGAGTGATTCAGGCTAGCAAGGACAGTAACAGCTATAGGGACTGAGAGAAATGAGAAACAGCCTGGGCTTTGTTTCTCAGGTAGCTGTGTGTGCTTGACTGACTTGGGCTTGGTACTTCAGTTCCAAGGTTTGAATGTTTGGGTTCTACCCCAGAGATCACAAAGGTGTCTGGTAATACTGGGCATATTCTGTGAGAAGAGATGAGAGCCACTAGGGTAGAAACTGAAAGGAGAAAGCAGTGCACACTTCCCTTGATTTCTTTTTTCTCCCATGCTTTCCACTCCATATGTTGATGCCAGAGGGAGAACATGAACCCTTCATATGTTCCATTTGGTTTTCTAGAGAAAGGTACTTACGTCATCTCATAGTCCTTGTCCTTGTCCGCCCGACAGCAGCAGCAATAGGCTAAAATACCAATAACTATAATTGCAGCAACAGCTCCACCGATGATGCCAGCATAAAGAGCTATGTTCATGGATGCTATACAGGAAGAAAATAATTAGTCCTTTGCAGTGAGAATGGTACCAAATGCAATTAGCACCATCACTGGACTTCAAATCCCACCACCAGATGTCAGATCTTGCTACCAGATCCAGACTGAGTGGAAGCCACGTTTATTTGACTACAGCAACTGGAATTAACTCTGTACTGGGTAGCTGATAAATGTGCAGGAGCAATCAGTTAGACAGCGGGAGGGAGGAGGCACTGGATCTGTACAACTGATGCGCTCTCTTGATAAAGTTTAGAATCAGACTTTGGGAGCTCAGGTCCATCTTACTCTACACTTTTTTGTCATCTGTGAACTAACCCTATGAGTTAGTGAGTGCTCTATGAGCATGTAAACCAATGCAGAGAATCTGTCTTAAAGGTAAAAAAAAAAAAAAAAGTGCTATTATTTTGAGAGAAAGCAGAATTTTATAATTCTGACCACATTGTCTCCATTAATCCTTTGCCATTTAGCTAGGGTACTTTCTCTGGTACTACTCTTCTAGTAAGCAACCCCGTCTCTTACGTGGCACAACGCTGACTGTCATGTTGCAAAATTCCTTTCCCACAATGTTTGTTGAAGTGCAGATGTAAAAGCCAGAGGTATCCGCAGAGATGTTCTTCAGAGTTATTTGTTCTCCTGTTACAAAACACAAACCCAGTCCAAAAAAGAAAAGAATTAAAGCAGGGAAGGAAGCAAGGACAGGAGCCCTTCAATTCCAGCCCCAGGTAGTGGGAGTGATGAGAGGTTATTAAAGTTGATGGATTGCTCCGTCTTGCTTGGGAGCTGCCATGCTTGTCCCTAGGTTTTAGTGTGATTTGTGGGAGGACAAACGGAAGTGTGCTGTTTTGATTACAGGGAACATGTGGCATTAGAACATTGCTTTTAGAAAGAAAATTGTAGGTACAGAGTAAAGAAGTATGTGTGTTTAGTGAAAGCTCTTTTGCAGTGGATTTTGCTGAGAAACGTAAGATGGCCCAAACCAGCATCTGGCTTTGAGAACTGGCCATCTGATGAATTAACTTATAAAACAACAAAAAGCTCTGAAATTCTCCAGCTCTTAGGAATTCAGATCTGAATTGTTTAGCAGTGAGGGAAATAGTTTTCTAGTCTTGAGAGGTGGTAAAGCCTGTGAAGATAAATGGAGGAAAAGAAGTGCAGTGACGTGGGATTGCTATGATACTGATGTTTTCTGTCCACCTAGCAGAGCTTAGAACCATACACTAAAGCTTAGCTCTGTCTGCTCAAGCAGTCAGTTTTTGTTTGTTGTATCTCTACCTAACATTTGTACGTGTAGTCCATGCTTTTTGCTTGTGACCTGCCAATAAAGGTCCAGATTCCTGCTTTAAAAGGAAAAGGCTCTGAATACTTTTCAGTGACATTCTGGTTTATTTTCCCTGTCATCTCACTTCTTTCCAGCCCACTTGTGGGACTGGGATTCTGTTTAGTCTCTGCTGGCGCCTAGCGCCAGATAGTAAAAGAGCATGCAAAAACCAAGAAATAACAAACTGCATGCTTGGTCTTGTTTTGTTTGTTTGTTTTTTAAATCTTTACATACCGTCTGTGCTTACTTCCTGGTTGTGTTTTTTTTTTCTTTTGCAATGTGATGTTCATAGCTCTTGAGAGTTGCAGTCTATAGCCAGACTGTAAATTCTCCTCTATTAAATCAAAAGTAATTGACTGGTGCGTCAAATTGGGAAAAATGCAGGTCAGATACTATCAGTTTTGGAGTGGCTCCTAAGGGGATTCTGCACACACTGCAGCACTGGGACTTGCTTAGCGCAAGTACTTAGCACAGAAAGAAATTGCTTGTAGCGACAGTAGGGCAGCCAGCCAGCTTGGGACAGAAGGGGACAGCCAGCACACTACTCGGACATTGGTGCTCTGATGAGAACAGAAATGAGGTGGAAATGGATCAGAAGAGATGCCTGTCCTAGAGAAGAGCAGGATGATGGCAGAAGCAGGCAGGCTGCTGCTGCTGTAAGATGACAACTCCCAGTACATTCAGGACTGTGCGTGATCCATTGGCACCACTTAGTGGCCAGTTAAATGAATAAGGTTTGTGTCCCTGGTGATATTTCATCTTTTGCATATTTTATGCAAGAATCGGCTAGTGAGTGTTGAATATCCTGTTGAGTCTGATCAGATTTAATTTACCTCCATAGCAATGCTACAGTAAGTTAAACCAGGAGGGGTAGGTTCAGATACTCAGTCTTTATGGAGCTGAACATACCAGGAAGAAACAAAGTTGTTTAAAGGAGTAAATCTGAGTCCTCTGTCACTATTGCACTTCAAAGAGTATTAAACCCTCAATTTTGTGTGAATAGTAGTTCTACTAAAGGTCCTGTTGTGGAAATACAGTTCCTTTTTTTTTTTTTTCCCAGATTCTGACTTAAAATGAAAGCAGATAAAATTTGGGGGCCTGTGTGACAGTCCTAAAGAACCAGAAGACTCTTCTGTGCTCAAAGCAGGAATAGTGTAACTGTTTCTTGTACTATCCTCCTCTAGGTGAGGAGTCATCTCTGGAAGGAAGGTAGCTTCCAGAACCAACTTTTGTTTGCCTTCACTCCAGAAAGCGACCTGGTCATTGTTGAGCAAGCTGGGATATAAAGACACACCAGTTAGAAAACTCAGTGTTATTACTCATGTTCTGCGCCACTCCCCCCCCCCCCCCCCCCCGCCCCCCGCCCCGATGTCCAGCAATTAAGAAGTAATTACTTCTAGTTGCTTCTAGAGTGAGCCCCCTTTCTCACCAGGTGAAAGCTGAAGTGAAAAAGTTACTGACCATTGTTACTTCCAGTAACAGTCCTTTTACCCCTGCTAAGTTACTTGTGAGTGTGTCTTGTATCAAAACGACAACTTTTCAAAATCCTGGTCAGAGAACTTCCTAGAAAAAGCCTTAAGTGTGTTTTTATATTTGCATTTCAAAATCTTTCCAGCCCTGATCTACAGAGAGCTCAGAAACTTGATGTCTTTGAATTTCCCATACCTTCTGTTGTTTGTAGTACACGGGGCTCATTTTGTACATTGAAGCTTTGCCATGTATATCTGGGTTTTGGGGAGCCCTCATGAGAAATGCAGGTCAGATTGATTGTCTGTCCATATTCTGCTGTCCCCAGAATCCTGCATTCTGGCTTGGATGGTGCAACTGAAGGAATTAAAAATGAAGGAATTTTATTAATCAGAAGTATTTTTTTTGTTTCAGCCCATCTCCTGCACCTGTGGGTTTTATTCTTGCTAAACAAAGGCTGGTCTTGCACCTACCACCTTCTTCTCAAAGGAACTGGAGTGAACTTGTCTCTAATTTGTTTTTCCCTTCTTGGCACTGGTCAGCCAAGAAGGAATTGTAAGATGCTTTATGGGATATGTCTAACAGAGTTGGGTAACTCATCCTTTGATAACTGGAGTATGACAAGCCACAGGGGGAATGAGGAATGCCCTGTAATAAGGCAAGGGTTATTAGGAAAGCAAACTATACAACTCTAAAGACTATTTTCTACAGTCAGGCCTTCAAACTTACTTCCATAGTAGCAGGAAAAGACCAAACATGGAATTGTGGAGGGTGACTTCCTGGGAAATTTTTTTTTCTGTTAGAAAATCTGTTGTCTAAAACAATGTGGATATTAGAGGGAGGACAGCTTTTTAGCCAATCGATCTGGTCTTGCCTTCATCATGCTTACCAAGGACGAAAAGAGCCAAGGTTGCAGTCTGCCGGGGGGGGTCATTCCTTAGACGAACGTTGCATACGTATGTCCCATTGTCTTCCATAGTCACTGCATTGATGGTGATACTGATGTCCCCTTTGTCTACATCACCACTAAACTGTATACGGTTTTCATAGCCCTTGCCATACTGTACAAGTCCATCAAAATACCTAGTGACAGCATCATCCTGATAGAGAGGGAGGGAAAGTGATCAATCTTAGTTTCTTCGGTATGAGTCCACAACCTAACTCAATGGATTAGCCTACTCTTAAGAGCAGAGCAGCTTGGAAAGGAGAGCCTTAAATTGCCCCAGGTTGTCAAAAAGCCAAGAAAAACATAGAAATTCAAAAGGTTCTGGGTTTCTGTCTGGAATCCCCTTCTCCCACCTTATCTGAAGTTAGAGACTATGATTACACAAACTCCCTTGCTTTCTTCCAGCAAGGATCTTCAGAAAAGAAACCCTTGGCAGTTACTGCAAGGAGATCTTCAAAGGCTGCTTCCCTCTCGCTAATTCCCAAGAAGTCAAGGAGAAATTTAGAGGTCTCTTTACCTTCAAATATTCCACATGAATGTAGGAGATGTCAAGAATCTCTCCATGTACTATTATCATCAACTTAAAACTTTTTATGTAGTATCAAAGATATGTATATATATAGAAAAATATCTATGTAAAATACATACCTTATAAGAAGATTTGTATATTATTTAGTGTATCTATTTAACGTATTTTAATAGATGTAAACCCACAGTACATACAGTGATGTATCTTCAATACACAGTTGCAAGACCAAGAGAGGGAAGAGAAGGGTGGGGGCTTGCCTAATATCATGCAATAGATTTGGAGTAAATTGCATCTAGCACCAGAGTTTCTGTCTGCGTAGTTCTGAGATTAAAGAAAGTCTTGAAGGAATCTTTTTCTTCCAGCACACACTCCTGCCCACAGTCCTGTTTCCATCTCTCCTCCCACCCCTCGCTTGGATGCCTTATCATATGTTTCTTTATGCAACTTGATTTACCGCACTATTGATTTTCTTCCAGACAACAAAATCTCCTGAGGTAATGGAAGCCTTAGTTTTAAAATGACAGCGGAGAGTAACGTTGTTCCCTCGTGCCACCTGTATTTCCTTGGCAGGTGCTTCCACAGTGAGGCCATGAGCAGTCACCAGAACTAGGAAGAGAATAAATCCTGCACTCAGCAAAATTAATGACATCTGGATTCCACTTTTTGTCTCTTTGGCTTTCTTATGTGCCACAATAACCCCACATCCCCTCTGTCATCCATGACATTCCCTACTGGGCAAGAAGTGATGTATGCTGTGGCTGGTTGACTACAGGAAGCTGCTGAACAGGATGGCTAAGAGCTGAACTCTGCTTTCTGTTCTTTGCTTCCCTCTTCTTTACCCTGACATATATTGCCATGGAGTTTATAAAGATGTTGGGTTTTTTTTTCTGAGCCCTCATTCAGTGTGATTGACATCCATTGACAGTTCTAAATATACAAAGGGAGACAGATAAACAGATAATACAAGTGCATCAGCAGTCTTGAGGATTCAGGCTAAACTAACAAATTGATATTGTCAAATTTCAGGGATCAGGGAAACCGTCAAATAACTTGCCTCAATCCAAGTCCATAGAGAAGTGACATTTTGTGCTAGGGAATCAAAACCTGTTCATGTAATGCCCTGAAAAGAGAAAAACTTAGAAAAGCAAAGAGATCTTGAAAGAAACAAGAATAGCTATTCTGTTTTTAAAAATTAGTAGTGTAGTAGTCAGCTTTCTCCAAGAACTGTAGCTCCTGCCTGTGGAGTACAGGAATAGCTGAATAAAACAGAAATCCCTCTGAGCCCTGGTGAAGCTTGCAGGACACAGGGTAGGTGTTTCTTGTGTGCTGTATTCCAATTGACTTGATGCTTAATTCATCATACCTGATGCTTAATTCATCATACCTGAGCATTAACTAGTGGCAGGTCTTAGTTATTCTCAAAATTGAGCTGGACGTTTACCTCTGCCCTGCCATAGATGACCTTCATGCCTGTGGAAACCTGTGTTTAAAAACGCCTGCTTTCTCCTTACAGTTTGTGTGGGGTTTTGGAATTTTTTATGGCATCAAACTGAATCGTTTGAAAAACATCTAAGTCTGAAACCAGTTAAAGAGAGTGCAGGGAGGCAAGAAAGGCAGTGCTGCTCAGAGGCATTCCCATGGCAAAGAGGAAGATGGTCCAGTAAGGAGGAAAGTGGAAGGCAGACATGTATGCTCTCCCTGAGAGGGTCATGCTGTGTATGGTGGTGAAGGTTTGCTTCTGAAAGAACCAGGCTGAGTCAGTGTTCCCTCGAGAGGATTTACCTGGAAAGTTGCCATCTAACAAGCTTTGGGTCCTCATTCTGCCATATCTCTGTCCACCAAATTAGATCCATAAGGAAGCATAAAGTGTAAGGGAAAGAGCAAAAGACGTCTAGATTCCACCTTGAGTTGCAAACGTGATTGTGAATACATACTTTTTTAGACAGGAAAAAACCACAGCCACATGCATTAAGTCAGTAAGAGTAAGCCATTGGCAAGCTGAGCACTACCAGACCCTTGACTATAACAGCAGTGAATGATAGAAGGATAGACCTTGGAAAATAACCGCGTAGGGACCCAAAAGGTTTTGTTGTCACTGCACTAGGAACCTGCTGGTACCAATTTGGGTAATTGCACAGGGTAACACGGGACAGTTGGCACAGGGATCTGCTTTTAGCTGAAGTTCTCATCTTTTTGCATTCCCTGTCCCAGAACTGAGTTGTTCTGTGGTCTTGCACAGTTAATTAGTTAAGCGTGTGTTTTAGTCTCTTCTTCTGTGACATGGCTTGTGGTTTGTGTTCTCTCAGGGATTAATTCATCTACATCTGCTGACAGCTATGAGAAGGAAACCAGCAGGGCAAAGTATTTCTAACATGGTTTTATTGCAGCCACTCCCAGGTCTTTCCCTGCTCTGGAGCACCCAGTGCAAGGGCCATGTTTGCATAGCCCCAGAGCTCTCTGACTGTTGTTTTCATACAGCCCCTCTGTATGAGAGACACCTATGAAAGCTTTCTTGTTGCCTTTCGCAACTGGATAGAGATGCCTTCCCGTATTCAGGTGAAAAGCACCACTGTCTGTACTAGGACATGGAGCAAACCCCATTTCTTGATCCTTTTGTCACTCAGAAACTGGTTCCACCAGGCGGGCTTCACTAACAGGTCATTAACTCAGCCCTGAGGCAGAGAAGAGACTGCCCAACCCTAAGGCTTCCCCTCACAAGTGTTTTTCCTTCTTCCAATTGGATGACTCAAATTCTACAATAAATGATATCTTTGTTTCTTTCCAAACATGTCTTCAGTGCAGAGTTGGGGAACAACTGAACCAAACACTGCGTACAAGAGACACAGCCCATAACAAACAAGACTGCTTATTCATTTGTTGCTGTCACCCTAATGCCCAATTTCTTCTGATGCTCTCCCATTTTTCATCCAAAATATCTCTTTCTGGCTCCCACTCCTCCCTTGTTAGGGCTCCTTCTGGCTCTCAGGGAAGCTGCATGGTTTCATTCTGGGACGCCATTTAATCACGATGATTTCTTCCTTCCCCCTTCTCACCACGTTTCACTTCACAAAGTCACCAACAGGCAGCTGGTCATAGTCAGCATGTCTAAAAATTTGGGTTTATTCTTCAGGGGTTGGGGTTTTTTTCTGGGGGAAAACAATCTATTTGAAGTATGGCTGAAGGGAGGGGAGGGCCAATTCTGAAAAATTCAGAAAAGGAGAGAGGATGAATAGCCTATATAGTACTAGAGGGATGACGTCACCAAGACTTAAGCCTTAGAATTACTTTTTTGTATGTTATCAATTAGATTGTTTATAACATTTTAAGAAATTGAGAAAGCTTTTATCTTCCTTTGCTCAACTTAAACATTTGTACTTGTACAGAGAAAGAAGAAAATCAAAGTGAAGTGTCTATTTTCACATTCCTTACTCAGTAAGTGTTAATCAAAACAGACTGAAAGGCAATTAGTAAAACTGGAAACAATTAGAGGAGTATTCTGCTTGCTGAAAAAATTGAGATTCTGATCAAACAAAATTATTATTGCTGATTTGTCTTGGTAGATTTGGCTAGCAAGAAAAGTAGGAAAAGTGGAAAAGTTTTACTTCACTTCTATGAGGAAATGCTCTGACTTTTAATTCCTCCACCCTTTACCTCAGAATTTAGCTGAAATTTAATTCCAAAGTGGGAGAGGGGAAACCTTTTAAATATGAAATTTGCAGTAAAAGCAAATATTTTGTTTGATTCAGAATGACCATTTGGGGCTTTTCCTTCAGCAAGAAGTTCACAGTACCAGTTATTCACAGAACTGCAGTGAAAAGCTGTACAGCAGGAGAAATCAGCCTGTGCCGAGATCCTGATGGAGCTCATTCAGAGCAGCTTTGGCATCCCAACACTGCACTGCCATGCACTGTGCAGTTTCTCCACTCCACTGCAGTGCAGGAATCTGCTATATATTCTCCAAAAATTTTTCACAGGCCAGTAATTTAACATGAATTATTACTATTTGAGTCCTGCCCAAACAGGCAAGAAAAGCTTCACCCAACATACTTATTTCTGCTCTGAAAAGTTTGCCATTTGCAATTTGGATAGCATGAAAGATGAGAATAAGGAAAAAGAAGAATTAATACCAATAGTGTTACACAATTTATATAATGATCATCAAATCATGACCCAAGTCACATTTGTTGCATATGGAGCACATCCACTTTTTCTAATTATGTTAAACTGTGAATTTCCTTCTTGTAGGTCTTATTGTTGAAGTGAGGTTTTCAGGATTTTTGGTAAAATACAAAGCAATTTCCATGTGTGTAGCTTTGTTTGAAGCCTGGAAGAAGGTTTAGGAGCATTGGTATGAGAAGATGAGAGAGGTTAAAAAGCAGCGGAACTGAGACTGCAGGCTCCACAAGGCAGGATGAGAAAGGGCGTCTGTGATAAAGGCCAAGGGTGAGCTGGCTGATTTATACGCATTAGTAGGGATCGTTGTGCATCCCCTTAACGTGAATAATACAGAGAGATCACAAGTTGTATCTGACTACATATAAACAGTAGGATTTAGAGTACGGAGACATACAGTACATGCAGATTTATGTATAAAAGAATAAAACCCAAGGACTTTTCCACATCCAGCTGAGGAAGTTCCTTCTTCAGAGATAAACATTGTATTTAACAGAAGTCATTAAAACTGTTTTAAAAAATATTTTCCAGCCTCATGAAGAACAGCATTCTTTTCCTAACACTGTCTTGCGGCTTTGGAAGATGCCTGAGTCTAGACATTCAGCACAGAGATGGTAAACATACCTGCCCAATCATAAACATGAAGGAACTTTTACTAAACAAAAAAGAAACACACAAAGTCCATTGAAGTACTCAGACTTTGTAGTGCTGTTTCCTTCTACCCAACCCTTGAGGACATAACCAAATTAGTACTCACTTGCACTGAAAATGAACAGCCAAAGTCTTTTCACTGCCGTCCTCCTCATCTCCCTTGTCTGACCTCAAGGTGCTCTTGTAATCTTTAGGTGGCTGGGTAAGTAATTGGCTTTAGCTGAAGGGCTGCCTCACAGTAGCATCACAGGTTCACTGCCTCAGTCTCTTTTAAAGTGCTTCTTCCGCAGTCTGCCACTCCCCTTCTGGCCAGAATGACGAGCCAGATCACCAGTAGGCTTTGACATCACTTCGTGCTCTCTGCCTAGGGGCAGAGAGGAGACTTGTGAACTCCTTCCCTAGTTGTGAACTTTCTTCCCCAATTAAACTGCCTTTCCCGGTTTCTTCTAACATGCCGGTACATAAAGCAAGAGAAGAGGCAACCAAAAGGGTGTGGTGACTGGTAGTGTACAATACAACAACTGAAGTCATGCATGTGATGGCATGTAACTAGGGGAGGATAAGCCTCATTCATCTTAAATATTTATTAAGGGAGCCTCGGGCCAGAGTTAAAAAGGTATTGAAGTGTTTCACAATGCAGGCAGCTGCCCACATCCAGGCTTTAAGGAACTGAGGTGCCTAACTCCACTTACTTTAAATACCTGTAAGAATATGTAACTTATGAGAATTTGATGACTAATGGGTTATCTAAATATAAGTGAGATGCATCTCAGCTAGGTTCTTATGCTTTTATGCCTACTGTTAAACTGTCCCAGTGTGTAGCTTGTACAACAGCTGTAGGTACCAAACGTACTTTCTACCTTTCCACTGAAAAAGGCTGTTAGATAAACCAGTCAATGGCTTGTAGCATGCTAACTACATATCCATTGAGGTACGTGCAGTGAAAGTCCAGCCACTGCTCACGTATTCTGGTTGGGCACTTGGAAAGCACAAATAACTGCTAATATAATTGACTGAAGAATGAAAGGAGGACTGATGGCAGCTCGGGCAAATACCTGACATTATATTTAAATGAGTGCAGCTGGCTAGCATGTCTTTTAAACTCTTCACTGCCAATAGGCAGCAAGGGATGTTTCTATCTGGGATAGTCATCTGTGCTCTATTTCTAGCCATTTGAGAGATGAAGTCACTTGTAGGGTGTGAGTAATCATTTTAAGCATGTTAGATGGGGACTTAGTGTCTTTAGACATCATCTTCAGGTTAAATTAATCATACTCACGATGCAGTGAAAATAGTGATGAACTCTGTTTTGATTTTTGAAGGAGGCTACCTCAAAAGTGGGCATCTACACTGGAGATACCTGTGTTTAGTCCAGTAAAGTGGATCTGGATCTTGATCTCATGGTGACCCCATACTTGCATGGTAATCCTGCTAAAAGCCACACTAAAGACTGCCTTTTTGTCTATATGGCAGTTATTCAAAACACCTCCAAGATAGTGAAATTTAGGAGTGACTGGAAATCCAATCCCTCTGATAGAAAGTACAATCTATACTTCCGTGCTTGATACATACCTCAGTTTTCTTCAAACAAACTGTTAGCGCAAAGCAAATTAAAGTGCATGAGTACAGAAACTGTATTCTTTGGCAATCTTCCAAATGAGGACAACCAGTAGAAAAATCCATCCTGCTGTATGCATCTTGTCTTTGATAGGCTGCAGGCATTAGGAGATGGCAAGGACCCTGCAAAGAAAGGAGAGCCTTCTTCCAAAAACAGCTTGCTAACCTCTAAATGCTAACTACAAATGACTTAAGATGTAAACAAAACTGGAGCAAGTCTCCTTTCTCCTCTTTGGAGCCTGCAAGGATGAGGTTCCTCACAAGGATGAGTTTCTTAAATTTTTACCTCCTTTAAAGACTTTAAGATCTTTGTGACTTTATCCCACAGCCTCCAGGGAGAGACATGTAGGATCTTTACTCTAGCTTCCACAATATTGATTTTGCTCCCATTTAATATTTTAACTGAATCTGATGAACAGAGATAGTGACAGAAATGCTATCACTGTACACCATCTGCCCATATTTCGTCTGTTAATTCTCAGTTCTCTGCATAACAGCTTTGAGTATTTACTGGAGGAACTTGGTTACAGTCCCTGACAGATACTGTACCAACTTGGTAAGCTTTCCATTACCCTCTTCACGGAAATAAGACTTTCACTATTGTTGATACAACTCTCTTCCCTCTCCTCTCTCCAATAATTTCAAAACCCACTTGACTGATTTCAGCTACATTTGACAGACAGATAGTAATCTTAAAGATGGGAAGTTCCTTTCAGTCTCATAAAAATCAGCAATCACAATCAGTTGGGATAAGAGAGAAATCTAAATTAACAGTACCTCTTAGGCATTAATCATTGTTTTCCATTTCAAGAATCTGTGGTTGCGCAACTGATGCCCCTAACCATGGTCTGGCTTATCTCTTGCGCAGCCAGGCAGATAGGGAAATACGATATAGCGAGTAGTCACAGGGGCGAGAGCTGATGGCTCCGTGAGGGATGTTTATTGTGCTGGGGCACCTGGACTGCAGGATACACCTCCATTGGAAACCAGGCTTGTTAATCCCACTGCTTGTGGAAATACATGGGGTTTAGTCTGTTTTCTTAACTTCAGCAACTGGCTAGTAAAAAACCCACAATAGAGAGAACTTGCAGAGTTAAGCTGAAAGCAGTGCCTATAACAGTAGTTCCTCAAATACCTAAAGGAGGTCTGGGCTTAGTAACATTACTGTCTAAGAGATGGTACGTAGATTAAGCACTGCATTTTAACCCTGAAACAAATGCACTATTTTCACAAAAACTTGTCATTTAACTGTAAAAGTAACAAGGTGCATCCTCTCCAAGCATATTGACACCTGTCTAGTTCCACCACACTGGGGAGGAGGGACAGGCATTGGATCTCGCCTTATGGTCCATCCATAACTTGGACAGGCTGCCTTATCTAGTGTCCATGCAGAAGTACTGGTGTGGAAATGATTCACTGTGGGAACAGTTTTACCCTGCCTATCAGCCACTCAGTTGCATTACAAGGAAATAAGTTGGTGCTGAGATTGATAATATTCTGTTGTTTTGGAGACTTGGCTAAATAAGACTGGTTTCCTAGGTATCATAGAGAGCATATGCTTCAACACCTGATACTTACATAAATCTGATATTAAGACACTTGTTTAGATGCACTTTATTTATTACTTTTGTTAGTTATTTAGGCCTAGATTGGAAAAGGTATTTAGGCACTTACATCCTGTCACTTTTCCCTGACAGTTCTGGTTGTGGGACTCAGGAGCTGTTGATAAATGCCAGGGGCAAATGTACAGTTTACCTATGAGAAGTCAGTAGAGCTGCCCAAACAGAAAGACTGGGGCAGCTGGCAATTTTAAGATATTTTAATTTTCTTTCTGGGTTGACTTTCTTTCCCTGTCTATTGTGAGCTGCCAAAACTCACAGGCATTGGCACCACAGTGCCACAGGTATGGGCAACACTGCCAAAGCTTTGCCATGGCCCTGTTTAGGCTAACACAGACCTATGTCTTAGCATAGGCTGACACACATCGACTTCTTCATCACTCACCCATGGGCAATGCAAACCCTTGAAGTCTTGTTTTTGCTGATGGCTGCAGCTCTGGGGAATCTTTTTGCTGATATATAGGATTTTTAGGGGATATTATTAGCTTATTTACATGAAACTCCCATTGACATGAAAAGCTTTAATATGAAACTAGGGTGGCTTCATTGTCTTGCCAAAAATACGTACTCTGATAAGGCTCACCTGTAAAAGCCAGTGAGGATTAATGCATAGGTAGCATAGTGCTAACACTGTAAATGATAGTAACTCCAGTTAAGTTAAGACAGAGAAAGAGGAACCTTCCACCAAGATCCCATCTTTCCCACCTAAGAGGACAGTACCTGGCCATGTTCAGTTTGGGTTCATCTTTGAATGGTTATATTAATCACCAATGAAAGATGCCCAACCACTTATAGCTTGTTACTTTTTGCTATGTTTGCATTCATTAGCAAAGATTTCTAGCATCCTTGCTTCTGTTCTGCATGGTCATCCTGATGCCATAGAGTAACACCTTGTAACAAGCAGTGAGGGACAGCTGCCAGGCTGCCTGCGTATTCTCCACAAGTCTGCAACATGTGCAATCCTATCTGCATCTCTACATGGGAATGGTTGTGATGGGTATGGCAGGGCTTCTGGGTCTAGCCATCATCCCCTACTGCAGTTGTATCCTCAAGAGTCATGAACAGGATTTTCAGAAGCAGCTCAGTGACTTAAAAGCATCGTTTTTTATTGGATGTCAATAGTATACTTGCTCCCACAACATTTAGGTCCTTTGAAAACTCTCTTCTCCAATTACAAGGGAGTCCATAGGCAAACTTCGTTAGATCACTTCCTGCCTCAATTAGCAGTAATTAACAAGAACACATGTGGCACTGCACTGCAGAAGTGGCTAAAAATGGCATTGCCTAGAGGATGCAGCTGTAGGATCAACACAATTCATCCTCTTTTGGTACATGAAACCGTTAGGATCTCTTCAAACTTGTAATCAGTAATCCATTTCTCCCCTTGATATGATGCCCAAGATTCGATAT
This sequence comes from Astur gentilis, assembly GCF_929443795.1. Classification (NCBI taxonomy): domain Eukaryota; kingdom Metazoa; phylum Chordata; class Aves; order Accipitriformes; family Accipitridae; genus Astur; species Astur gentilis. The sequence continues at coordinate 15,974,185 of NC_064900.1, read as the reverse complement.
ACCACTTTCTCTTGTTCCTACTTGCTCACCCCAGTAACTTTATTAACGCAAGTCTAGGCTATGAGCACACAAAGACTTGAGTTCCTGTTTCACAGCTCTTCCTGCCATGCTGTGGCATCCTTACAGATGTGGCCCTATCCCATGTGGGGATGCAGCACTCAAGTAAGAAGGAAGGGGGGGTATGCATGCCCTGCCCAGCAGCAAAGGTATCTGTAGTATGAGATAGGTCAGTTCTCTTTTCCACTTCCTTGCTTGTTTGCTTGTTCATTTGCGAAAGGAATAAACAGTGGGATGTCATTGCATGACTCGGAACTGGAGCCCCCAGTACAGGTAAATAGCACTTAGACTTTCATCTGGCTCTGCCCCAGACCAGCCTGGCCCATGAGCTTTGCTGGGGAGTCAAGAGATGGGAACTGGAGGTTTCCTCTAATTGTACAATCATAGAACCACAGAATGGTTTGGGTTGGAAGGGACCTTAAAGGTCATCTAGTCCAACCTTCCTGCCATGAGCAGGGACATTTTTCACTAGACCAGGTTGCTCAAAACCCCATCCAACTTGACCTTGAATACTTCAGTGATGGGGCATCCATAGTTTCTCTGGACAACCTGTTCTACTGTCTCACTACCCTCAGAGTAAAGAATTTCTTCCTTATATCTAATCTAAATCTACCCTTTTAGTTTAAAATCATTGTGCTGTCACTACAGGCCCTGGTAAAAAGTTTCTCTCCATCTTTCTTATAAGAACCCCTTTAAGTACTGAAAGGCTGCAATAGGGTCTCCCTAGAACCTTCTCTTTTCCAGGCTGAACAGCCCCAGCTCTCTCAGCCTTTTTTCATAGTGTTCTAGCCCTCCGATCATGTTGGTGGCCCTCCTCTGGATCCAGTCTAACAGACCCATGTCTTTTGCTGGGGGCCCCAGAGCTGGACACAGTACTCCAGGTGGGTCTCACTAGAGTGGAGTAGGGGGAAAGAATCACTTCCCTTGACCTGCTGGCCCGGCTGTTTTTGATGCAGCCCAGGATACGGTTGGCTGTCTGGGCTGTAAGCGCACGTTGCCACCACATCCAGTTTTCCATTCACCAGTACCCACAAGTCCTTCTCCACAGGGCTGCTCTGAATCCATTCATCCACCAGCCTGTACTGATACTGGGAGCTGCCCCAACCCAGGTGTAGGACCTTGCACTTGGCCTTGTTGAACTTCATGATGTTCACATGGGCCCAATCCTCAAGGCTGTCAATGTTCTCCTGGATGTCATCCCTTCCCTCCACTGAATCAACTGTACCACTCAGCTTGGTGTCATCCACAAAATTTCTGAGGGTGCACTCAGTCCCACTGTCTGTCATTAATAAAGATACTGAACAGTACTGGTCCCAGTATGGAATACTGAGGGACACCACTTGTTGCTGATCTCCATTTGGACACTGAGCCTTTGACTGTAACTGGATGCAGGCATCGAGCAAATTCCTTATCCATCGAATAGTCCATCCATCAAACCCGTATCTCTCCAATTTAGAGGTAAGAATGTTGTGGGGGACCATATCAAAGACCTTACAGAAGTCCAGGTAGTTGACAGGTAGCTTGCTTCTGCTAAGCTTGGAGTGGCTCATCCTGCACTGCATATCCCAAGGACATCAGAGGTGATACCAGCATTTCAGATTGCACCTGGTGGGATCCCACTTGCCTGGAGGCTCCCTGCAGGTGGAGGTCCAGCCTCACTGGCTCTGGGCTCTTCTCTGGGCTCCTCCTGCAACTGGGAAATGCCAGAGGATCCAGCCCGCAGCAGGGAAGGAGTTAAGTGCTTGACCAGCTGCCATCTATGAGGCACTGAATTCTTTCCCCGTGCGATCCAGCAGCCAGCGTCAGGACAACACTATATTTAGAAGGCTGATAAAGGTTTGGTGCTGACAGTTGTCCTGCCCCTTGACGAAGAAGCCGTAGAGAGAGCAAGAGGGGGCAGCTGATTTCTCTCCCCGCAAGTACCATTCCTTGCCAGGTTTCCTGCCCTCTTCACTGGACTCCTTCGCCGTGCCTCCGTCCCCAGAAGGGACCCCTGGAGGATTCATCCGGGCACGGGGGGTAAGTGCCCTTTCCTTGCTCCCCTGCCTTCCCGCTCGCTGCCCCGTGAGCGGCAGCCGCTCCTCACCCCCGGTGGTGGCACGCAGCCGCGGTCCTCCTGCCTGAGGCTGGCGGCTGAGGCCCTTCAGAGCTGCCGCCGGCTGCCGTGGCACGGCGAGGCAGGAGTCGCTCTGGCCGGACCCAGGGAAGTGCCAGCTGCTGTGTTTTCATGCTCCTAACTGAGCTATGGCCCCCTCGCTCTCCCACGCCCAGGGCGGGCATGGCAGCCTCCCCACAAAGAATTACAGGGACAAAGTCCTGAGGCTTAAAGCACCTTCGGCCTTGAGCTTTAGGAGCATTTCATTTTGGGGAGGCGAGGTCTCATGTTTCTTCCCCCAGTGCTCCTTCCAGTCCGGCTCTGGCTGGGTACAGCTCCTTCTAGCCGCCACACATGGGCTGAGCCGGCCGGCCGGAGGGGGGATAGAGTTTCTGCCCCGCCACTCCTTCCTTCCTGCACGCTTACTCACAGGCAAGAAGGGCACTGGGGCTTGCTGGGCAGCAGCCAGGGAGCTGCACGAGGCCTCGGGAACGGCAGGCACCCTGGCAGAGGAGCCAGTGCAGCTGGCTTGCGGCAAGGGCTGCTTGTGGGGTTGTGGGAGCAAGATGTGGGAGCCCCTTCTGCTGTACCCCCCCGCCTTGCCACCACAGCCCCACAGCTGGGGGATGGCCTCCCATGCAGACCTCTGTAATGGCACTTCGTCCTGCCGTGCTCCCCTTGTAGCGGATCCTCTTGCAGCTGCCATGGCCAGCAGCAGAGATTCGGACGGCGAGCAGGTGGTGCCCGATGAGGAGGACGAGGGACCGGACGTGAAGGCTGTGCAGGCCCGCTATCTCCGCAGCCCCTCACCCAGCCGGTGAGTATGCTTGCCACAGGCGCCGCCATGGCCCCCTGGTAGCACGCGGTGGATCAGCTTGCCTTCCCTCCTCTTCTACCACCTCCTCTCCGCACAGGCACTTGGATCAAGCGTGGAGCCCAGGGCTTCCCTCCCCTCCCTGAGGCGGGGGTTAGTATGCCAGTAGGAAGAAGGACTGCAGAGACAGGACTCCTGCGCTAATTAATCCATCCTGCTAAGAGTGTACGCACACACGGAGAGGATAAATTGCAGAAGGCATTACTATGGGGTGGTATCGTTGCTCTTCCCTGTGTCGTCCTCCCATCTCCACTCCCACGCTGAAACTTCTGATCCAGTTTTCAACTCTTCCCAAATTCAGCCCCGTCTTTCTGTCCATTAGAAGGTCCTATGGATTTTTTTAGTGTTGATATTAGCCTTTACCAGCCCCAGAAAGACTGAGGGTCTTTGGATTTGGGTTTGGTTCAGAGCCATCTTTAGCTACAGGCTTCAGGCACTGAACAGAAGGCTGTCATAGCGCAAGCAGAAATTGAGTTTCCTCAAGCAAAACAAGCATGATTAGATGTGTTTTCTCCTAATACAAGGAAAAATACCTCCCTTTGTACTCTTTTCCTAAAGCAAAATGGTCTGCAGGGCTTTCTGTACACTTTGAGATGCTTTAGCTGAAGGCAGGGAGTAGGGATCAAGTTTGAAAAGAACCTGCCCCAGTGGCCCTCAACAAGTATGAGGTTATGAAATGTTTCCCATTAACTGTGGGGCACTGCAGAAAAATGAAGACAGAGTGCCTATTTCATTTAACTACATGCATTTAAAAATTGTTTAGGAAGTTCACTGAGCTCACGTAAAGTAAACTTATGTATTGAACTTGGTAAATCACTCTCCTGCTGCTCATCAGTCAGTCAAAATGAACAGAAGCACCTCTTCAGTTTATTCCCTTGCCTTGCCTTGCCTTGCCTTGCCTTGCCTTGCCTTGCCTTGCCTTGCCTTCCCTTCCCTTCCCTTCCCTTCCCTTCCCTTCCCCCCTTTTTTTTTTCCTCCTTTTTTTCTTGCTGTCAATGCCAAAAGCAATGATGAAAATGGCAAGGCCCTTCCCAACCAGAACAAGGCCCTTAAAGCATCCAGACCTGGGCAGTTCTGCACCTGAGTGTTTCATAGATGCTTGGGGTAGCTACAGGTAAAATGTGTTGAGGCTTTGGTGGCAGATTATTACCAACTGTTATCTTTTTATTGAGCTTGGAGGCAACCTTTACAGCAAAAGGAATTGAAGGCAGGGCATAGCTGCAAATTTGTGTCAGCTCCTGTAAATCAGACTGAGACTCCCCTTGCTCATCTCATAAACTCCTTTGAAGAGCTAGAAAAGGATTACTTTCAGTCACGGTTGACAAGTGCTGGAACCCAACTAAATGACCTAGACAAGCCCATTAAGTGGTTTCCGATGGCTGTGCCTTCCATTTTGATTCTGGAGAATGAAAGCAGTTTAGCTCTCCAGATACTTTGCTGCACCCTGACTGCACATTAATCATCCTCCCTCTCCTGCTTTAATTAAACAAAAACAAACAGTGTGTTGCAAGTACTGCAAGCCTGCATTGCCAGAGAGCTTCTGTGATGGCAGCAAATTTGTCCTAATGATCTGTACCATCTGTTTGGAAGGAAATGTAGGGGATGTGCATCAGGGAAAAAGCTCTGTAAAATATTTTGTTAAGATGGTCTAAATAAGAAGAGATTTGCTTGGACTGTACAGGCATAGCCAGATGGAAATATATTTGTTTTCAAGATTGAAGCCCTTTTTTGCTTAACAAAAACTTATGTAAATCATGGTGTGTGTCAAAGATCTCCTTTCAAAGATGTTTGTGGGTTTCATAGTTATTTCTGATCTGCAGTTAGACAACACTATGTGAGTGGAGAGACTGACCACAGATTTCATGCTATGAAGTGACCAATGTATTGCGCACTGAGGGAGAGATTCACAGGCTTCAATCTTAGTGTTGCATTGCAGCTTGTGATAACTCAAAGGATGCTTGTAGGCAATTAGCTAACAAAAAAAAAAAAACCCAAACCAACAGTTTTCTAGCATAATCTGGTTTGATTTTTTCAATAAATTCTAGTGAGGACAATGTTTATGTCTGTCTAAGTGAGAGCTACTTGTGAGACTATTCCTTGTGATCCATCTCCCTCCCAGTCTCAAACCAGACACTGATTTTCTCTACCCAAAACCTCCTCCACTAGTCCATTCTCTTGCACTCCCAGTCCACTGCAGCTCCTCCCCATGGGACCTATCTGCATCCTGCAAACACTGGATACCAAGGCATATTTGAAGCCTGTAGCACCATGCTAGAGAGCAGGGTGGGGGTGAGGGGTGGGAGAAGAGCTGGGACTTCCCTTCTATTGCTCCAGTTCCCTGCTGCTCTCTTCTGGAGTGGGTGAAAAGGGCTAAAGTCCTGGAGATGGGATCCCAGTAGAGAGCATTTGCCTAATATGCAGTGTGGTTTGTTGGCAGGTATTCAGTGATATCAGACACTGATACAGAGAGCATCTTCATGGAGCCAATCCATCTGTCATCTGCTGTGGCTGCCAAACAAATAATCAATGAGGGTAAGAGGAGGAAGGGTGAAAGCACTATGTAAGTAATAGAGAGTTGAGTTGCACTTGTTTTGCCTTTCTCATCCAGAGATCCTAAAATGATAAAAAAGCCTTTATGAGAAAACCCCACCTGAGGTAGAGGTGAAAACCACAAAGAAGTAACAACTTACAGAAAGGTTTGGTGACTTCCTTTGAAGTTGTTCACTGAATCTGTGGCAAAATCATGTACTGCAGTGGTGAATACAGTTTGATTGCTGGTTGCTCGCTGCAACAAACTGAGTAGAATAGAAGAGAATAGAATAGAACAGATTATTTCAGTTGGAAGGGACCTACAGTAATCATCTAGTCCAACTGCGTGACCACTTCAGGGCTGACCAAGAATTAAAGCATAGGCATTGCCCAAATGCCTCTTAAACACTGACAGGGATGGGGCGTTGACTGTCTCTCTAGGAAGCCAGTTCCAGGGTTTGACCACCCTCTCAGTAAATAAATGTTTCCCAATGTCCAGTCTAAACCTCCCCGGTGCAGCTTTAAACCATTCCCATGCGTCCTGTCACTGGATCCCAGGGAGAAGAGATCAGCACCTTCCTCTCCACTTCCCCTCCCCAGGAAGCTGCAGAGAGTGACTGCATTCTTCTGCGGCTAGAATGAGCATTTCCTTAACTCCCAGGCCTTTGGCCAGTGTGGGTCTCTGGACTGAGAGGACACTGCAATATGCTCTTCCCATTACTAACTACCTTGAGGCTACTAGATAAGCATGTACATGCACACATTGCAGACAGGGCGGTGTGATGTTACTGGGAAAAAAAGCAAGCCACAAGGCTTATCCCAGGAACAAAGAATGACAGGTCATATATTTGTGTTGTTTTTACATGCTTTTAGTTACAATGTCAGTTTATTACAGAACTGAAGACAAAGGACGCCAAGGTAGATTCAGTGTGTCCCAGGATGTTAGAGTCTGCGCGGCAGCTGATGGTGGAGGACCTGTACAACCGAGTTAAGGAAAAGATTGATGACACCAGCTTGTTTAACACGCCGTGTGTGATGGACTTGCAGAGGGCACTTGTGAAGGACAGGCTGGAGACCCCCAGGGATGCTGTGGATGAAGTCTGGCCTAATGTCTTCATAGCAGAAAAGTGAGTGTCAGCTTTTGTCATCAAGTTGCATGAGATTCCCAGTGAAGGGTCAGATGGAACCATTGAAGGTATAATATGTATTACATGCATCTAATACCTTTCATCCCTAGAGACCCCCAAAGTGTTTTTCAGTATATGCTCACAAGGATCTCTGTGTCTGGAAAAGTAAATACTTCTGCAATAGAATCAGCAGCTTTCCCGTGCTATTTTGATGCTTCAACAGTTTAGGAAAGGAGAAGGCAAATGAGCCCAAATTACATTGTTCTGATTGGAATTTGGCCCTGAAATTGGCTCTAAAGTCTTTGTTATGTAAAAGAGATTTAATAAAGAAATGCTGTAGCAAATATCAAGTGGAAATGGCTAGGTCTTTTGTACCGTGGCTCAGCCATCTGAGACACCTGTGCAAGTGACCAGACAGAATTAGAAGGGGATATAGTGTAAAGTATCAGTTACAGAGTGATAAAAATTGAGAATTAAGTAAACAGCCTGAACCTAGGATGGCAGGATGAGTTTAAAATCAAGCTGGAGCATGCAGCTCTACTGGTGAGTGCAGGTTTCTCATTTTCTTTTCCCAGTGAGTATTAGAAAGAAATACCTTAGAACTCTCAAAGAACATTAAGGTCTGAGTGGAGCTGCATGTTGGATGAGTACCACTGACTGGGAGCTCTGTAGACCTTGTAGCAGACAGCTTCTTTCCTACCGAAATAGGACCACTGATATCTAATATCTTTTTTTCTTTTCTGAAGAAGTGTTGCAGTGAACAAAAGCCGTTTGAAGAGACTGGGGATCACACATGTCTTGAATGCAGCTCATGGTACAGGTGTATACACAGGACCAGGTTTCTACAATGGTCTGAATATCCAATACCTGGGCATTGAAGTGGATGATTTTCCAGATATGGATATCTCCAAACACTTCCGCCCAGCTGCAGAGTTCCTTGACGAAGCACTGCTGACTTACAGGGGTAAGAGGAGAAGATTACAGTGGTTCCAGAATGCTTGGGAATTAATGGGTGGAAGTGTTACTCCGATAAACAGCCAATGCCACATTTGTAATTGGGTAGAAGGCAGATACTTTGTTCTCTGCATCCAGTTACGGTCAACACTTCTTGCCCATTTCTGCCATGCCTCATTCAAAACAGGAGGGGGCAAACTAGTGAGAGGAGGCAGCCCAGCAGCCCCTGCTGCAAGCCCCATGTCTTTGGACTCAGACTGGCTGCAAGCCACCTCCCTCAGCTGCTTTGAAAGCACCGTACTATTGCAAAGACATGAAGCCCTGCTCCCATAAACATATTTTTTTATATTGATATTATGTAATACTATATATAGTGATATATTCCTGTACAGTGTGAGTTTCAGTTTTGCCAGGATGCTTACTACAAAAGAACAGGCTGATTTACTAGAACAATCCAAACAGCTGAGTTGAACCCCTGGATGTCCACACCCAGGCTACTGTACAATTTGCTGGACTCCAATTCCATGGCACCTGATATTCTGTGGACCTCCAGTGCATACTGGTCATTTTGTTGCAGCTTCAGTGGACAGCTAGAAATCTCTTTATGGAATTCAATATGAAAATGAACACCACAATCAGTGGTTATCACTGATATTCTTCATATATGTATTCAATGCATTTAATTTTTGTAGAGACAACAGGTTACTTCCTAGTAGAAGTGACAGTAAGAAAAGTGAGAAGTTTTCTTAGTACCAAAGTTGAGCCAATTTTAATAGCTCACCAACAACACTATGAGGAGGGACACTCTACCCATCTATGTTCTTCCTCATACCTCCCATTGCTACCCCTGGCATAGTACAGATGCTTACAGCTGCTGGCATGCATTGACCCTTCAACTCACTAACCCAGCAAAAATGACAGCCCAGCAGGGAAGAGATGGTTTTCCATTGGGTTAGTGAGCTGAACTGGCCTGGTGAGTACCAGAGCCGACACAGGAAAGGATACACAGAGACAGAGGCCTGGAAAGAAAGCAGAGGAACGAGATCTCCCTCTTTTGGTGAGCTGTTAGATAGGCTTTACTGGCTGTTAAAACGCTTGGAAGGCAACTGAGACTTTTGATTGTAGGAACAGGCACATTAGGTAAATGCTTGCAGTAAGATAGCAGCAGTCAGAAAGGTGGTGTTTAAACTGGCTTTATTAAGCTTCAGTGCAAACAGTTTGATTAAATTGGAGTTTATCACACATTTAGAAACAGTAATTTCAGTTATTTGCAGGCTAGCAAAGCCTCATTTATGCTCTCTTCATATTTACAAGCTTTTCTTTAACTGTCATTTGCTATAAAAGCAGCTTTAAAAAACAATTCTTTTGTGCCAAAGCTTAGTTTTCTGCAAGAGGTGGTTTCTGTGTAAATGCCATGAAATAAAGCAGATCCTCAGCTTGGATTCTAGCTCTTGCAGTCACTGTTTACAGAACAGTGGGTCCCAGTAGTTTGAAGCAGCTGTATCAGTTTGTCAGAGTCAAAATCAGCTCTTTTCTGCTAGTTGATTGGTTTTCCTGTTCTGAGATGATATACTATGACTCTGGCCTCCAGCCAGTCTACATGTAACTGTTTGAGTGTACCTTGCAAAACAGCAGATCTGGATTCTGGCAAAAATATAATTAAACTAATATAAAATTGTATTTAATTCTTACAATGTGCTTTATAAAAAATTAAGTTATTTGCTTGTCCTCCCAATACCTTCCTGGAGGCTAATGCTAATATCTCCCTTTTACATATGGGGAAACTGAAGCATGGAAAGCTTAAATGTCTCACCCTAAGTCAGCCAGCAAGTCAAGAATACTGTATCACTTGTCTTTCTAATACCTATTATAAGCTTTTTGATTATTTGGGGAAGTGAAGTGTATAGGTGAAAATACAAATATTATTTAGATTGTTTTAAAATGAGCCTGCCCACAGCTTTTGAAACTAAGTGCTTTTTATTCATATGTATCTAGATTTGTATTAAGATAAAGTTAACAAATATTTAGTATTGGTTTCAGTCACTGAAACAAATAATCTGTCTAACACTATTCAGAGAATGCTTTTGTGCTACAAATCAGAGCAACCTCTCTATGTTACTGGAAATAGCTAATTACTTTTATATTCAATATCTGTAGGCAAAATCCTTGTCAGCAGTGAAATGGGAATCAGTCGCTCAGCTGTGCTGGTGGCTGCTTACCTGATGATCTACCACCATATGACCATTCTGGAGGCTCTCATGACTCTGAGAAAGAAGCGTGCCATTTACCCCAATGATGGCTTTCTGAAACAGCTAAGGGAGCTCAACGAACAATTGTTGGAGGAACGAGAGTTGGAGCATACTGGAGATGAAGAAGTCACTCCTAGTCAAAGCCCTGTTGTCCATGCTGGGACTTCCTCCCAGCTGTCTGGAGTTGGGGACTCAGAAAGCATCATGGGAGCCAAAGCCCACTCTATCACAGTAGAAGAAGAGGACACCAGCAGCCTGCTGGGTAGTGTTATGAGTTCTTCATCAATGGGAAAAACTAGCTGGGTTTCCAAACACTCCACCCTCATCAGTGAGGAAGAAGAAGAACAGTTGTATGAGGAATGGAGGAAGAAACAAGGCCTGCCTGCAAAGGAACCAGGAGTTAACCATGGAAGAAGAACATCTCCAAAGCTTCTGGATGAGGAAGGGGAACAAACTGAAGAGGATGTGGAACAGAGGATCCATGACTGGCAGCGTAGAAATGAGAAGTACCATATGGAGGGTCCACCCAGGGAGGAGGATGGAGATTCCAGCATGGGAGGAAGACCTTACCCATCAGGTGAATTCAGTGATGTTGAGAGCGTGAGCAGTTTTGAGATCCGAACCCTAAAACAACAGCTGGAAGCCAGTAGCTTTAGCAGGATGAGATGCCGCACAGGCTCTGTGTCTTCAGAGAGCACTTGGGACATGTGGAACCAGAGGCTTCTGGAGATTGAGAAGGAAGCTGCTCAGAGGTATCGTTCTAAGAGTAAAAATTGTCGGGAAAGACAATCCCCAGAAACAGGAAGAAAGGAGAGGGATGTGGATGAGGAGAGTGTGTTTTCAGACAGTAGCTCCTTTTACAATTTTTGCCAAAAGAACAAAGACAAGTTAACTCCTCTAGAAAGGTGGAAGGTCAAGAGGATCCAGTTTGGCTTTCACAAGAAGGATTTAGAACCATCATCATCTTCTGCACCATCTCCAGCAGAAGATGGCAGTCAGGCAGGCGGGGAGGGGACAGAAGGGAAGAGTTTGTCAGATATTAACCTGACTGCTTACCAGGCTTGGAAGATGAAGCGGCAGAAGAAGGTGGGCAGTGAAAGCAAGGAGGAATTTGTCGAGTTTGCCAAAAGTGAGGATTCTGCTTCAGCTAAAAAGAAGCAGAGGCGTATAGAGCTCCTTGAACGTTCAAAGAAAATTTTAGAAGAAAGCCAGTCCATGTGCAGCTGGGAGACAGACAGTACGATGAGTGGGAGTATCCCACTGTCAGCTTTCTGGCCCTCAGCACCTTCTGCAAGCGGTGCTGAGGATACAGCTTCTGTACTGAGCATGCAGACAAATCATTCATCTTTATCGCAGACCAGGAGCAGCATGGGGGCAATGCAGCCTCAGATGCCAAGTATACCCCTTCCCAGTCTCCCAGTCGGTCCAGGTGACACAATATCCATGGCAAGCATTCAGAACTGGATTGCTAACGTGGTCAGTGAAACCATTGCTCAAAAGCAAAATGAGATCATGATGCTGTCCCGTCCATCATCTGCAATGGCCTCCAGCGTAATGTCAGGAGACCTTGGCAGGCGTGTAGATGATGATAAGGTTTCTCTTCTTAGCGCTCAGAGTGGCTCATCTCTTGCTACCTCTCAGCTTCGCCAGCAGGACATGCACAGGGCTGAGTCTCAGTCTGTCCTGTCTTGCAATACGTCAGTGAGTGCAAGGACAGAAGGGACTAGTTCAAACATGAAGACAACACAGACAAGCAAGCCACTGTACAGCCTCTTTGCTGATGATGTTGACCTAAAGAAACTCAGGAGGAAAGAGAAGGAGATGCAAATGGAAATGAGAGAGAAAATGTCAGATTATCAAATTGAAAAGGTGATCAGAGACAATAAACGCAGCACTTTATTTAAAAAAAAGATGACCAAAGGAGAGCAAAATGAAATAGAAGATGACACAGAGAGTACAACAAACAGCCACAGGCGCCCCTTGCAAGCAGATCTTGACAGAAGTGATACAGTCTTTGATCTGTCCAGTCAGCCTGCAGACGCAGGTGCACTCGAGTCAGAGATAGAGACTGATATTACCAAGTGGCTCAGTAGCCTGAAAGCAGAAAGAGAACCACCATCATACTATGATCGAAGTGAGAAGGCTAGAGAGAAATATAGCAGATCATCCAAAGTTAGAGAGATGGATTCTGAAACATCCAGTTACAGATTCTCCAGATCCCAAAGAGAAGAGCTAGACAGCTGTTCTTCCTATGAGTCAAAAGGAGATTCACTGAGAACCATGTCAAGATTTTCCTCTGCTTCTGCAAAGGAGGATAAAAAGATGTATACGTTCACAAGGTCAAGGGTCAGTGAGACAACAAGTTCCAGAGAAAAGAGCCCAGAGCTGCATGTTTTCAGTCAAACACCTGAACCGTCCTTTGACTCTGAATCCCCTGAACCATCTACACAGAGTCGAGTTAGATCTCGTCATGTGGAGGCATGTGAAGAGGAGGCCAAGTCAGACATGTCAGAATTTGGAGCTAAGAGAAAGTTCACCCAGAGCTTTTCAAAGTCTGAAGAGGATGGAAAGAAGGAGGCAAAAGTGGAACAAAGTGAAGAAAGATTTGCATCTAGACAGTTCTCTCAGTACAGGCGAAGCATGCGTAAAGAAGAGGAAGAAGAGATGGATGATGATGCCATTATCGCTGCTTGGAGGAGCCGACTAGAAGAAACTACGGCAAAGCTCCGGCGGAGAAGGGAAGAGTGACCACGATCAGATTATAGGAACACAAGCAGAGCCACAGAGTCCCTGAATCACTCATCATTATATTTCTGATAATCCTTTGTGGTTTGTAGGGCATTTCCTGCAGATAGTTCTCTTCTTAATCAAAAGCGATAAAGGGAAGAGGTCAAGTTTTGGAAGTGTTTGTGGTTTGTCAGAAAGAAGATGCTAGTATTAAATGATCAATGTAGGTAGGAACACAATGTTAGAAGCCATTAGGAGCCAGACAATGTTTCAGCAGTAAAAGCAAGTAATGGTGGTACCTCAATTCAAAAGACCAATCACATCCCATTTTGGTTATTTCAATTTCCTAGTCTCGTTAAAGACTGGACATATTTTTTCTAGGATCTTTTTGATCATAAATGGAAGAAGCCAACAGCCTTTTCTAGGAACTTGAAGAATGTTCCTCTCTTAATCAGTTTTACTTTATACCACTGAGAAGATATTGCCAGGTAGGTTCCATTTTTCTGCACCAATCTTATGAATGTCTACAGAAATAAGACAGTTCAGGGGAATACATGTACTGTTTTACTTCACTAAGTAGCAGAAGCAGAGTAAAATACTAGAAAAAAGATGCCTCCTTCTTTTCAGAAGTTCAATGCAGTAATGAATGTAGTCCTGTGGTACCATTGTTTTCTATTAGATGGAGTCATCTCTGCTCCAGTATGGTTGGCTCCTCCTAATAACTTTGGGTTGACAAAGGAAAAATACAGTAATATTAGCAGCCTTCTAAAAATTATGTTCTGATCTAGTTAGAGATGGAGTTAGGGTTAGGATTAGTGTTCGGTTAGGCTGGGTTTCTGGTATGCAGCTCAGCTAAGTCTGTGCTTTTATGTCTATAGTCAGATTGTTATGTATTAATTTGCAACATGATTGCCTTAAAAGAAAAGAGTGATACACAAACTGACCTCATAATAAAATGATGTGTAACCAAAGTGTTGGTATAAGGCACCATGCACCTAAGGACGGATTGTATGTCTGTTGAATGCGGTACTTGGTAGGTTTAGCTGATGTGTTACAGTTAACGTGTTGTTTGTATCACAAGCTACAGAGCCCACTTTTCAGAGTGAGTGGAAGGAGAACAATCTCCATGTTAACTGAGTACACCAAGTTAAGAGCCTCGGGTCTTTCCATGCCCTGCAGAGCCTTGTGAGCTTGTGTGACAGGACCTGCCAGGCCTGCCACAGCATCACTTGTGTGGCTCGTATGACACTGTGTCTTTGACACATCCAAGCACCCAACTCTTTGTCACCAGTCAACACCCTCCACCTCTCTCTTATAAACACCCAGGCCAGTTTCTCCTGATTTCTACTTTAGAATTATCTGTTTCCTCTTCTGTACAGACTGCATTTTGAAACAGCAAAACCCTCTGGCAGAGCTGAGTATAAAACAACAGTGGAGGAAGGATGCAGTATTGCTCTCACATGAAGTTTTGTCTTCCTTTTTCTTGTCATCTCTTCTCCCTCCCTCTGTGATGCTTGGAGCTCACTATTACTATTATGCTAGTACCTCTCCCTATTTTAATTGTGTAATACAGACAGTAAGCTCCACTGGGCAAGGGCCTGGTCTTTGTCCTTGTCTGTATGACGCCATGCACATCAGCAATGCTATCTAAATAATGGTTACTGATAACAAAATGCAGCTGCCAATTTTCCTAAACTTAGAATCATTTCTCTCAACTGTAACTCACTGATTAGACATTATCCCTGCTTCTCTGAAGATAAAGATGACTCTTTCTGACAGCCAGGACTAGGGTAAATGATAGCTACTTATTGTCAGGTGAATGGAGTCTCAAAATCAGGTGATTGAACAATAACAGGGGTAGAAAAATAAGAGAAAGAACATATTTTACTTGTGTGTGGGGTTTTTTTTTGAGTACTCAGATTACATTTTTGAAGTACATAAGGAACATGGTCTTGTTAATATTTCAGGCATCCAGAGATGCTATGAGGCTTATAATGCACTTCTACTACAATATAATATATAATACAATGCATCCCTTGTTTCTGCATACTTCCGTGAGTTGTATTTTTTTAAAGTAGTGGAATTCCAGGCTTTGATCCACATTCTGAGATTGTATATTAAATTTCTGCAATGTGTGTTAGGACAGGCATTTTCCTCTTTTCTTCATCCCTGGTAAAGTTGCTCTGTGGAAAACAACCCTACATATCCATATTTCGAGCTGGCTTTAATTTCACTCTAAAAAAGGTCTTAAGTTTCGATGGATCAAAGTGGAAGTGTGCAATACCTTCTGGCACTGAATTTATTTCTTTATCAAAGGCTGGTTCCCTCTGAAAAATCTCTCCTCCTTCCTATGGCTGGCTACTGTTCTCAACAGAAATGTCTGTCCTCTGCAGTACTGTAGGGGGCATCTTACACTGTAAAAGATGAGCATTGTATGATGTAGTAATTGGTTTCATTTTGCACTGTACAGCACAGCCTTTGTTTGGGTAGCATTTTGATTTAAACACTAATCTAGGTCTGCCGCACAAATAAATTATTCAAGACCGAGGGGCAGAATATGGTTCTATAACAAGCCTGAGCCAAGCCATCCTGATAGTGAGTTTTGACCCTTCTGGGAAAGGGTTAAGTGGGTTCTGCTGACTCACTGAGGTAGGTGGCTTATTAGTTCACTTGTGTAAAAGGGAGATAAAAATGGTTTGCTGGGGAGAGGCCATCTAAGATGCTGGCTGAGCAGTCATGAGGGAGAAGCCTTAGAAATAGCTGAACTTTATTTTCTTATTGCTTATATCCTTGTTAATAAAGCCAAACCCCCAAAGCAATAAGGGGGTGGGGATCATTTTGGACTCCATTCAGTGTATGGCCTGTGCTTGAAAGCGAGATGGGAAAGGCTCCAGCTCACAGGTATAAATTACATGAAACAGTGACATAAAGACCTTGCATGGTGAAAATATTAAAGCATTCAGTCATAAGACCAATAACCAGGAGAGACAGAAATGGAGAGGTTGAAGGCAGGCTAGGAAGTCAGGTTTTAAGATGAGAATTTAGAAGATAGGGAATCAGTGAAAGGGGAGAGATCTGCACAGATTGTTTCAGGTGACCAGAGCTGCAGAGTGAATGGTTTTTCAGCAATGATGCTGGTCTGACATTAGATTAAAAGAGTAGGTAAGTACCCAAATTTATCTAGGAAGGATTTTTCAGCAAAGATGTGCTGGGACTGATATTTTTGCTCAGCCTCAGTTTGCTGTTGTAGGCAGGAGGGTTTTTTTTGGCATTGTATAGTGGAAGGTGAAAGTGTAAGGAGCATCCATACAGTCAGTTAAGAATATAAACACAAGAACATCAGAAAGGCTGCATGGGGTCAGACCAAAGGTCCATCTGGCTCAATATCCTGTCTCTGACAGAGAACAATAGTGAATACCTAGGGAAGAATATAAAAGCAGTGATATAAGTGATATTTCCCCAGCATGATCTTCCAGCTTCTAATCACTTGCAACTCAAGGACTTCCTGAGCCAGATGTGATATTTTTGTATTTAATCACCCTTGATAGATTTTCCTTCTATGGAGGTACCTAGTCATTTTTGAGTTACAGTCATTATAGCCTTGCATGCACTAGCCTCTGTGATCTCTTGTGGCCAGAAGTCCCACAACTTACTCTACACTGAATGCTAAGCCATGTCCTTTTTTGTCTGTTCTGAACCAGCTGCCCACTAGCCTCCTTTAATGCCAGGATAATTTCTAGTTAGTATCTACATGCCCCACATGATTTTACCACCCTCTATTGTTATGCCCCGTCCTTAGCTCTCTGTTTTTCAGCCCGAGTTACTCATTCCTTATATGGGAGCTGCTCCATGTCTCTGATTATCCTGGCCATTCTTCTCCAAACCCTTTCCAATTCTACTTTGTCACATTTGAGATGAGGGACCAAATCCTTACACAATATTCTGGGTGCAGGTGTGGCAAAGACTTATCCTGTGGCATAATGACCTTCTTTTTTCCATTCTCTGCTCCTTCCCTATTAACTCCTAACAGTTTGCATGCCTTTTTGGCTGTTGCTGAGCACTAAGGTGATATTTTCATGGAACTATTTATTATAGCCACAAAATCTTGTTGCTGGATGGCAATGGTCAGCTCTGAGATCATAATTTTATATGTTAAGTTTTCTTATGTGTAATGCTTTACATTTATTAGCCTTGAATTTCATCTGCCATCTTAGTGCTCAGTCTCACTGGCCTCTCATTTCTACTACTCTGTTTCCTTAATGTCCTTTGAACAACATATAAACTCAGAGTATGTGGGAAGCAAAGTTAAAGAGGGATACATGAGAGAGAAACCCATTTGAAGTTGGTCTGAGTGAAGTAAGAAGGAAGAAAGTTATAAAAGCTGGAGAGCTAGGAGATAAGAAGTGTTCAAAAAGAGATCTGAAGACAATAGGCAAATTAAGAAGGGGACCTACATTGGATGGAGACAGTAAGATATGTATGTAAGCTGAGGAGGTTAATGCAAAATATTAATTTGTTTAGATGTATAAAAATCTGGGGAAAGGTTATGGGGCAACCTCTGTGGGAAGGAAGGAGATGGTGGGATTTACAGAAATTACAGGTTTGTGAGAAATGTGAAGGGGACTGTGAGAAATTGAAAGGGTGAGAGACATTAGAGGGACACAGATGATAAAATGACATCTGTGCTAGACTAGGAATTCAATGTGGCAGAAGCAAGTTTGGAAGGAAGCGGAAATGTGCCAGAAATAAGTTATTCCTAGTGTAACAGCTGCATTCTGTGTTGTAATACTGATAGGTGTGGGGCCATGGCCCATTTCCCCCCATTTAGGATTTTCAGGGTAATTTGACTTATTGCATGTGGCAGTAGTTTAGACTGGATAATTTTAAAAGGAGTTTAGCACCATTTCCTTCTTTTATAGATCCTTAAGAAATGCTTACACATTATCTATAGTGGAGAGCTATGTGAATTATGAGACAAAAAGTTTTACTTGGGGATGGTTATGTTGCATTGCCTGCCTTTCCTTAAAGGGTTTAGCTGGAATACATTCAATATAGACATTATAACATGGAAACACAGTATCCATGACCTTCCTAAATTTATAGACAGTCAGAGATGCAGAAAGCATGTGATTAATATAGTCTAGGGCTTAGTAACAGACACTGCATGCTCATATACTCCAGCAAAACCTCTTTGAGAGCTACCTACCTATTCTCTAAATTTCACTTGTCATTTAGAAAAATGAAAGTGGGTTAAATCTCTGGCTGTTCTAATTGTGAAAAAAAATTCCAAAATTGGAACTATGTGTATCAAATAAGCAGTTCTCTAGAGAGGTGGGAGTATAGCTCTAAATGGTGTGTGAATTGCCTCAGTCATCTCAGCAAGGTGCTAACTTAGTTGCCCAGCAGTAATAATTTAAATGCCAGTAAGATTTGTTACGTTGTTCTTCATGTAAAAAATTGTGAGCGGTTCAAAGTACATGTATTTAGGTTGTGTATTGCAAATACCAGCATAATCTACTTAAATTAACACCCTGTCATTTTGGCTACCCCTAGGAACAGAAATTTTTTGGTCATGGAAGAATCCTATCCTTTTTTTTTTCTTCTAGATCACCTTTTGTTCTTTGGTACATGTCAGCATATTCAAGAGCTGATTTCATGTTGCTTCCATATATCCCCGTTACAACCATTCAGTAGCTTTTGAGCTTGGTGTTTTCCTGTGACTGCTGTTCCCCTGCCACAGGGTGTGCACACACATACACACAAGCATGTGTGCGCGTGCACACACACACACACACAGACATAAAGGGAAAACATTATTTGTGACTTATAAAAGCAGGCAACAATATGAATTTAGTTCTTCCCAGGACCAGCAGGTTAAAATGTTGGGATGTCCATGCCAAGCTATCCAGGTATGGTGATGTGAAAACTGTCTTAGACAAAGAAGGGACATCCTATCTGTGCTTTGAACCTTCCCCTCCGAATTGTGTTTCAAAGATTTTTATTTGCATGTGTCTTTAAAATAGACAAATTTAATCCTTTCACAAGAGTGTAACTGCTTCCACATATGATTCATACCTGCAGGCAGATTGGTTTACTTTTAGTTAAGATATGTATGCCCTGGAAGACACAAATGGGTATAATGGAAAACTAGCTTCATTGTTAACTATGAAGAGAACAATGTCTCTACATAATCAATCAATCAATCAATCACTTTTTTTTCCTGTGCACCCTTCATGCCAACATGCCTGAATGCTTTACGGTCATTAAATTAAATCAAAGAACACACCACAGAATGGACAAGGCCAGATCAATAAATCTTAAAACCTGATTCAAACTTACCAAGGACTCTGCACAAGTAACCATGAAAGGAAGGATGACTCCAGTCAGAAGGGCCTGTGTGCAGGCATAAAACTGAACCAAGATGTAGGTGATACTAGTTAGAAGACAGAAACATTTAAAGGACCTGATCATTTTTATAGCATCACCCAACTACCAACAGCATCTACCTGGAGCTCAATGTCTTAAGAGTGTTTTTGGACTTCAGAGTGATATTAGAAAATAAGCCATGGTGGCAAGAACTGTTTACAACTGTACAGACAGCTATATGCTTCAGGTCATGTCCTGCCAGGAACGTGCCTAATTTTAGAGATTTGCCTATTTGTGATGTCTCCATTTGATTATTGCAGGGCACCGTATTAAAGAAAGATGCAGCACACACCAGCTGGTATTAAACATTGTGTCTTCATGGACCATCCCAGCAATTTGATCTTTGCAATGACTTCACACTGAACTTGGATCCAGTCGAAAGCTGTCCATTAGACTGGCAGAACATCTCTCCCTCCTTGCCTAAGAGGAGAGCTTTATGAAACCACAAGAGCCTTTATAAAGCTACCAATTAATGGGGAGCTTTGTACATTTTGCTCATAGAAATTTCCCAGTAGCTGTCATAATCTATGAAGATTCATTCCCAGCGCAGATAAAATGACCACAGGCGTAACTACATTCAGAACTAAATGCAAACCCCAGTTCTTCAACTTAAACTTCCCTCCCTCAATAATTTTGCAAGGCATGTGCTTCTTAGTCTGTGAATTGGATCAAAAGTACTGCCTAGAGGCAAAGGGTCAGAGGAGATTCCACATATGAAAAGCAGGAGGCCCTCAAAAGGGTGCAACCTCAGTTGCTGAACAGACACCACAAATACGATAGATAAAAGCCCACATGAGACTCTGGTATGTGAGCAAGCAGAAGCTGACAGTTGCCCCTCAGGAATACAGTATAAAGCTTTCAGTTCTGCAGGATATGTGATCTGAAAGTCTGCTTCCTGGAAGCAGTCACACCTGAACTGTTGCATGGTGCTGCAGTTGCATAATTTAATAGTTGTCCTGTTTCATCCCATGGTGAGTGTTCTTGGTGGTAGTGTACATATAAAATTTGTAAGTCATTAGGGATAAGAGGGTCTATGCAAGAAAAGGTCAGACATTATCCTCATGACTGGCAAAAGGGGTCCGTATTAAAACAAAGAAGGTGTTTGATTTTCTTTTGAACATGGGCCGATGATTCAGACCCACATGCCCTTCATATGCTCTCTCTCCCCTTCCCCTCTCCTCTCTTTTAAAACAGATTTAAGTCCATCTACTTTTATATTTTCAAACAAAACCCATAAAAGGGCCATAAATATCATGACTCGCTAAAATGAAAGCTGTTTTCTTCTCCTCCCAGGAGACTCCTGCCTGAGAGAGAGACAGAAAGAGTTCACCTCTTTGAAAATTTCCTCCTCTGTTGAAGTAAAGCTGGTATCTAAGAGCAGTCTTCAAGGCTTTGTTCTTATCATCTTGACCTGGCTTTGTACCAGCTTCTCTCTGTATTGCTTGTGGAAGTGTGAAGGACGGGGCTAGGGGAAGGACTTTTGGCTATCACTGGCAGAGCAAGGGTCATGCTTGGAAAGCAATTTCATTGTGGTTTCAAAAAAATGTTATAAACTCAGTGCACTGGCAAAAAGAATGAAGAAACTCATTCCCCTCCTGGATCAGACCAGTGACCCACCCCTTCTGTCTCTGATGTTGTCCAGAATCAGATGCATCTGAGAAAGTATAAAGAAAGTTTAAGTGGGTAATTATGGACTAACCTGCCCTGAGTAAAATTTTCTTCCCGCCTGACCCAAAGCCCTCCTTCATCTCTCTTCCTTGGTTAGAGTTCAAGTCTATGCCCTGAAGCATGATGGCTTCTCTCCCTTCCAAACCGCTTTTCATCCTGGCCTGTCTAATGTAACTGCCTATGACAGTGTTGTGATGGGATGTATAGGTCTTGTCCATTGAGAGTCTGTGACAGATCATAACCTTATTGGAAAGAGAGGCAGAGAGGTGAACAGAAGGCGAGGGAGGAGAGCATAAACTCAGATGAAATATCCATCAGGAAGATGGAAAGAAGAGTGAGTGCCTGAGAAACTAATTGCTGCCTGCTGATCTGGGCTGTGGAGATAGCTTGCAAGTGAGCATTTTTGCTTTTCAGGATTTCAGCCTGGAGCATGCTAGGAAAGTCAGCTCTTGGCTGAAACTACTGTTCATCAATTTTCATCACTACCGTTCATCAACTTCCCCTTATATATATATATATTTTTTTTTAAAGCTGTAGAAGTATGAGCGTAGTCATGAGAAAAATATTCTATTATATTCTGAGGGAGCTTTTTCTTCCACTGAAGTTCACTACTCATTTCTGAAAAGGCATTGGAGTAATCTGGGGCTACTAGACATTGAACGCCTATGAAAATCAGGCTATTTTTCTACTGCCTGAAAAGGATTTAGGAACCCAAAGTCAGATATTCCTGTCTAGGTCCTCATCCCTATCTTATAAACAGAGATGGCTGCTCATACTCCCGATTCAAGCAAAGAGCGTATCTAAAAGTGTCGCGGACTTTACTAGCTCCTGTGGGTTTGTTTGATCATTGCATAGTCCATCAACATTTATGTGACACAATGCCAGATGCCCCAGTGTGAGGGTTAGAATTGTCCGACACGTGAAGGCTCTTGACTTTTTAGATGTTGTCAACATTATCTCCAGTGATAGCACTTTACCATAAAAAGCATTAACAAAATTCCAGGGAATGTTTAGTGTACTTTCTGGGTGGATACTTTCCATAGTATGCAGGTTGAATGACAGCTTTCACTTGTTTGTCCAGGAGTTCAACAGTTCCTAGGGAGAGGGAACAAAGACCTAGGTCTTGGATTGTATCCAAGCCTCAGTAGTGATTAATTTCAGTCCCGCAGTATCCACAGTTTCCCATATTCCTTTCCCTCAAAAGTGCTGCAAAGTGATCCAGGATTTTCCAAGTGATGGGTGTTGAAATCTCACCTGATCTCCTGGACGCCACACTGGGGTGTTCAAAGCATCCTGCTGGTGTTGGTTCAGCCCAGAGGA
Organism: Astur gentilis; assembly: GCF_929443795.1. Lineage (NCBI taxonomy): Eukaryota > Metazoa > Chordata > Aves > Accipitriformes > Accipitridae > Astur > Astur gentilis. Next base: position 15,952,159 of record NC_064900.1, on the reverse strand, counting down.
TTGTTCATGAAGAAAATTGACTATATCATTTCTACTGGGAACAGCTGCAGCGAGCAGTTCAGTGGCAGTGTTCAAGGCTCTGTAATGTCCTGTTAGTCACCACTTGCCCTTACGTTTCTTTACCGGTCATAACGGAGAATTGTAGGGGAAATGAGACGTGACAATGACTCCCTGTTCTTCTAGCTCCTTTATCAATTCAGTAACAGGATGAATAGCATCAGAAGGTAATTTGTATTGTGGAATATTAACTAGCTTGCTGTGGGGTAAAGGAGCAGCTGTTTGCAACAGATTAACAGTCAGGGATGCATTTGTAGGAGGTAAACTGTGGGGCAAAGAGGGTGGTGTCCCTATTTCCCATTTTCCCCATGAGTCCACCCATGACTGACCCTTCTATACATCCATACCCAATATATTACAGGAACCTAAAAGTAAGGTCAGGCGGATTGTCTGTCCATTAGACAGAATTAGTTTAGACCTGACCAATGGGTGGTTAGTAATTTTCCCATTAACGCCTACAATAGAAACTAACTGCTTGCTAAGCGGAGGCTGTCCTTGGTAAGTGTCCTTACCTACCATCAATATTTGGGCTCCTGTGTCAATGAGGAATGTTGTAAGGTAGCAATCATTAACTGTGACCATCATTTCGGGACTGGGATCCTCAGCAGTGGGAGTAGCAGTTGCCAGTACTGCTACTGAACCAAGCCCTTACGCTAGTTTCCCGCATATTCGCGGTCTAGGTTTAGTGCTGATAGATTTGGGTATATCCCTGAACTCACATCCGTTACATTCTCTGGCTTCCTAGTCGTTACCCTTTTAAACCATATGGTGTCACCCCATCTCCTGACACAGGTCCCAAGGGGGCTATCAGGAGAAGTGGATGAGGGAAACCCATCCAGATGCCACAGAAGGGGAGCTGGCGGCCCATTGAACTACTCAGAGAGAGCCCCTTCTCTAAACACATTTTCCATCACCTCTTACGCTCAGTAGTAACTGAGGGTGTTTCCCAATTTCCCCTTTTTGCTTTTGTCTTTTGCATGGAAACAGGCTGGCTCTTTTGCATTTACTTTAGCTGAGGTTCTCCCCTGGTTTTTATCCTGTGGGACATACAGTGGTAAATCTACTAGCATACGTTGAAGGACCTCTTGGAAATTAATACCATTTAAGCTTGTCTTAATGGCTAAAGCTAAAGATTTCTAGCCCCCCTTTAGCTTCTTTTATTACAGGTCAGAAGTGTATAGGCTCCAAATTACCTCCCAGGGATGTGGCTCTGTGGGAAGGGGTTGTCTAGCCCCTGGGGCAATGGGTGCTGGTCCTTCTAATTCAGCTAAGATGACAGGTTTCAGCAGGGCAATCTTCAGGCTGGCTGCCGAGGCCCAGGGCCACGCACTTTCCCCCCTACGGTCAGTGCAGTGCATCGTGCTTCCCCAGCACAAAGTGCAAGTCCATAAGAGACCAGTAATGTTTGGCCTCACGGTAGCCAACAATATTCCTGGACCTAATGCCAGTGATTGAGCTTCAGCTGGGGTAAGGTGGAGCTGGCTGGCTCTGGCTGTCCAGATCAGTGCTAGCCTGTCCACAGGTGCTTCCCCTGCATTAGCTCGGTATCTGTCCCCCAGACCTCTTAACTCCAGGGCAGTAAGCCCTTGAGTAGTTGTGGACGGAGGTGGGTTTTGTGCCCCTGAGGGCGTGCTGTGTTGTTCAGTCTTGATTACTGGTGCCAAGAGAGCAGGGGCAGGTAATTATCATCATTCACCTGACCCTGAGGGGAGGGGATTCGGGTCTGCTTGTTTCCAGATATCCCCATCCCAATCAGCATCAGACATGGCTGGCACAATAGACTTTAACCAGGTCTACTGTAGTAGCTTCCAACAAACTCCTCCTGCACTATTCAGCTTCTGCAATTATCTGGGGCTAAAGTTTCGACTCAAGCAGTCTATTTTGCATTTCTAATTGCTTACACTGTACTTCCCAAGTATTCTTTCCATTTTTCTTTTCTCATTTTCCTTTTTAAACTGTACATTTTCTCTTTTCAACTCATCAATCATATCCATTGCTCCCTATGACAACTGCCTAGTAGCCAGCACATCTTTCCCTTTTCCCTTCTTTAACTTAAAAGAAGCCTGCCATCTGGCAAGCTTCTGCCAAATATGATCAGCATCCGTGCAGTGGCTCTTGACCTAGGACAAACCCCACTTGGGATTTTGCCATCCCTCTTTTTCCAAGTTGTTGCCACTCAGTGTCTAGTTTTTCATGGCACAGACAAACAGACATACAGAGACACACACAGTATCTTTACACTCACACCAAACTGATTTCCTCAACAGGCATGGCAAAACACCTTGTGCTCGTCAACAGAGTGTGTCTAAGAGAGATCCCTCTTCTGACACCAATAAAATGTCATTGTTATAAATTAATATGTATAATATGATTGAAGTAACCAGGGAGCTGCTAAATTCCTGTGTACAGCCCCCATCAGTTAATATTTAAAATAGGGAAACAATAACTAGACATGATTTAGGGTTTAGGAACTAACAATTAGACAACGGGGCTTTGCGTTTATGTCAGAAAAGGTAACGGATTGTGGCCTGGTCAATAAACCTTGAAGAACTGCTTGGAACTGCCAAGATTAAGGAAGAAGTAGGTAAAAGGTAATTCCTACAGGGGGAGTTCACAACCACTGACTCATTGACCACCTACTCAAATGATACCACCTACTCAAAAGAAGACAATGAAGGAAGAAGACAGAGTCTGCGCACTAATTTACATGAGGGGCAAAGAAGAAATAACCAATCATTAAGGAAAATAACAATGAATATGTATTAGTTAAGTGTATAAATGTGAGAGTTTTTGAGACAGGGGTGTGCTGTCTTGAGACAGGCACCCATTCATGCGCAGCAATGAAATTAATTTGAAAATTAAACCTCGACTCTGTGTGTTATTGGCTTGCACACCAGGTAAATGAACCCTGTTTGTGGGACAACAGTTTTCTGGCAACCCAGATGGGACAGTGCTGGCAGCATTGCCCAGATTGTCTTGCCGCACCCAATGAGGAGTAAAGAACTCGGTGGACTCCAGCGTGCACCGACCTGTTGATCATGGATTCCATCAGCTCCTCTCCTGTGGTTGGGTGGTAAGCGACACAAGGGTGCAACGCTACTGAAAAGAGGTATTTTTTTTGAATGTGAGAAAAGAGGGGACAGGAAGACTACTGAAAAGCAGTGAGCATTTGGATCCTGCGTAAGACGTATCAAGGAGGATATGCAGCAGAAGACAAAGGGAGACAACCCTGGTAAATTCTTTTCAGTACTGAAATGGGCGCTACTGCTTCCCACTAAGTACACTCCTGCTCTCCCTTAGGATGCATCCTAAAGAATTGGAATAAATTTGGTGGGGATCCCCTGACAAAAGATAAATAAAACACTATTGTAATCAGTGGTGGCCACAATACCAATTAGAGGATGGTGAGAAGTGGCCAGAAAATATATCTTTGAAATATAATATGATATTACAAGTAATGTTGTTTTGTCACAGGACTGAAAAATGGGATGAGGTACCTTATGTTGATTTATTCTTTACTTTGAGGAATGATTGGGATGTTCAAATAAAATGTGGCTTTAGTAGATTCTAAACGACAAATTGGTATATATGCATTGGGAAAAAAAAAAGGAAAAAGGAACTAAATCTTGTTGTACTGGATGTGGGGGTGGAAAATCTGAGACTGGAGAAAATGAACAGGATGTACAATTACTAGTATCCCCCCTCTAAGAATTCAGAGGCAAATAGTTTGAGTGATGAAGCGGTAATATGAGTCTGGTCTCAGGAAGTACAAGAAACCTATAGTGCAGGCTTCTCTTAGACAAGCAGTGGGACCAGAAGGAACACCAGTATATGTACATGTACCATTTATCACCTGATTTATTAAATTGGAAACAGGTGGCTGGATCATATCGCAATCCTGAAGGGATGCATAGTATCCAAATTACAATATGTCAGACAAAGGGATAAAGAGACCCTTTCCGCTTTCTATGAGAGATTGTGCGAAGTTGCACGAAAATGGACTGATTTAGAGCCAGAAGGTCCCAGCAATTTGAAGTTTTTTAATATGTTGTTTATTGATCAAGCTGCAATAGATATTAGAAAAAAATTGCAAAAAGTAGAAGGGGCAGATGGAACGACAATTTCGCAGTTATCCATTACATATAAAGTATATAATAATTGAGATGAGGAGGCTGAGAAGGAAAAACAAGGATGGGCCAAAATTCAGGCATCCCTAGTAGCTGACCTAAATGATGGGAGAAGTAGAGGGCAAGGAAGGGGCCGTGGAAGAGGTAGATTTCAAGGAAGGCGAAGAGGACAGGGAAGTTATGATAGGGAAAGTTACAACATCCCTTTAGGAGCAAACCAATGTGCATATTGTAGACAGAAGGGATATTGGAAAAAGGAATGCCCTAATCTCTCTAATGATCAGGGAAAGAGGAAAGAGGAGGCTATTGAAGTAATGACAGAAATCAGGTTAGACTGAAGGGGACCGGAGGAATCTATTAAAATCTCCCCAGCCGATCCTTCCATTCCAGTTAAGCTGGGGAATGAGATAATAGATTTTTTAGTTGATAGTAGAGCCATACATTCTGTAGTAACTAGTTGTAAGGGACCCTTAAGTAAAACTAAAATAAATGTTGTTGGTGTGACAGGGAAAAAGACCTTAAGATAATTTTTAAAACCTATGGAGTGTTCAATTGATGATACTAAATTAACTCATTAATTTCTGTATATGCCAGAATGCCCCTTACTGCTGCTTGGACAGGACATACTTTGTAAGTTGAATGCACAACTAACATTTTCTGAAGACTGTTCAGTTGCCAGACATAGTTTGGAAAGCCCAGATATGTTTAATAACTGAAGAGAATCCTGATGAAGAAATGGATATTCCAGAAGAAGCAATAAATGCAGTTATACCTTTGATATGGGCATCAAAGATACCTGGATGAGCGAAGAATGTGATTCTGGTAAAGATTGAACTTAAACCGGGAGCCCAGCCAGTAAGAAAAAGACAATATCCTATTAAGCTAGAAGCCCAAAAAGGTTTAGAACGTATTATAAACTCCTTTTTGGAATATGGACTGTTAAGAGAATGCCAGTCAGAATATAATACTCCAATTTTACCTGTAAAGAAATCTTATTCTTCAGAGTATAGGCTGGTACAGAATTTATGAGAAATTAATGCGAGGACAGGAGATGTTCACCCTGTGGTTCTGAATTCATACACTCTCCTTGCTTCAATCACTGACAGTAACACTTATTTTACAGTGTTGGACCTAAAAGATGCTTTCTTTTGTATTCCTGTGGATAAGCAAAGCCAGGCCATCTTTGCCTTTGAGTGCGAAAATCCAACTACAGGGCGAAAGACAAAACTATGTTGGACTGTTCTTCCCCAAGGATTCAAGAATAGCCCCACCTTGTTCAGTGACATACTGGCTAAAGAGCTAGAACAACAGCAAAGTGATACTGATGCATCATGACTGTTTGATTACTATTGAACAGGTGTATTTCAGTAGACCTGACCTGTGAGATGAACCCTTGCCTAATGCGGAGTTGGAACTATTTACTGATGGGAGCGGTTTTGTATTGAAAGGAAGGTGAAAAGCTGGATATGCTGTGGTAACACCTACTCAAATTTTAGAAGTTAAATAATACTTCTGCCCAAAAGGCAGAGTTGGCAGCATTCTCGCAAGGAATGCCAATTAAATATGCAGAAGAAATAATGAAACTTGTACAGGCGGTTCTTCAACCGAAGGAAGTTGCAATAATGCATTATAAAGCCCACCAAAGAGGGAACAGTGAAATTATAAAGGGAAATCAAAAAGCAGATCAAGTGGCAAAAGAAGCAGCTCTAAAAAAGTAAAAATTTAAAGGAGCCTTAATTCCAGCATCTCATTACTGAGAAAGAAGATCAATTGGCAGAACAATTAGATTATTCTAAAGATCATAAGGAATGGTGGGTGACACCTTTAAAACAATTGCTAATTTCTGAAAAGATTATGGAAATTCTACATAAATATTGCATCAAGAAACACATTCAAGAGCAGATGCCAAAAGATACATTGTAGGACCAAAAATACAAAATCTAGCAGATATAATAGTTAAAAGATGTGCTATGTGTTGTGCTAATAATCCAAAAATTACCAAGAGGGTTATAGGAGTTGTGAAACAACGAATAACTCCTGGGGAATACCAGCAAATATATTTTACAGAACTACCAAGGTATAATTTATACAATTACTTATTGGCGATAGTAGATACTTTTTTTGGTTAGCCAGAGGCCTTTCCATGTCGTACCAACAAGGCTAAAGAAGTAACTAAGGCCTTGTTAAAAGAAATTATCCCTAGGTTTGATATTCCAGAAGGTATTTCTTCTGATAAAGGACCCCATTTTATTGTAGAAATAGTAGAGGGAGTTTCTAGATTTTTGGGTATTAAATGGGATTCACAGACCCCTTGGAATCCACAGTTCAGTGGTAAAGTAATCTTGTAGAAATACAAGAGAAGCAATGGAGACAGGGTGGTTGAATAAAATCCTGCATGGGTTTGGATCCTCCCTGACTGGATGGCTACAGAATTTACTACAGAAACTAATTATTTTAGTTATTATAGTGATTTTTGTTTGTCTTTTGTTTGGATGTTTTTAAGAGTATCATCATGAGACAGGTATCTCAATCGTATGATAAGAGATAGAAAATGACACTTGTTGAAGTATATTAAGAATTCACAAGTCTCAAAGGGGGGAAACTGTTATATATTAATATGTATAATATGATGGAAGTAACCAGGGAGCTGCTAAATTCCTGTGTACAGCCCCCATCAGTTAATATTTAAAATAGGGAAACAATAACTAGACATGATTTAGGGTTTAGGAACTAACAATTAGACAACGGGGCTTTGCGTTTATGTCAGAAAAGGTAACGGATTGTGGCCTGGTCAATAAACCTTGAAGAACTGCTTGGAACTGCCAAGATTAAGGAAGAAGTAGGTAAAAGGTAATTCCTACAGGGGGAGTTCACAACCACTGACTCATTGACCACCTACTCAAATGATACCACCTACTCAAAAGAAGACAATGAAGGAAGAAGACAGAGTCTGCGCACTAATTTACATGAGGGGCAAAGAAGAAATAACCAATCATTAAGGAAAATAACAATGAATATGTATTAGTTAAGTGTATAAATGTGAGAGTTTTTGAGACAGGGGTGTGCTGTCTTGAGACAGGCACCCATTCATGCGCAGCAATGAAATTAATTTGAAAATACCTCAACTCTGTGTGTTATTGGCTTGCACACCAGGTAAATAAACCGCATTTGTGGGACAACATCATGGTCTGTTTGGATCTCTCAAACTTAAAGGAAACCAGCAGACAAAAGATGATGGCTGTGGGAGACAGTAATTTGCAAGTGATCATGGCTGCATAACAGCCCTTTAGCCCTTTCTGGCTACCCGTCCTGCCTACCTGGTGCTCTGCTTTGACATAATGGCCCTGCTCCCAGCATACATCAGGCCTTAGCATGAGCAGGGTTAGCCAAAATCTAAGCAGGAGTTGAGTGAACAGTTACAGAAAGACCAGGGTCTCAAACAAAAAGCCAGAAGAAAGCTAGGGGTTATTATTATTTATCAGGGAGTGTAGTGATAGGACAAGGGGTAACCATTTTAAACTGCAAGACATTAGATTTAGATTAGCTATTAGGAAGAAATGCTTTACTGTGAGGGTGGTGAGGCTCTGGAACAGGTTGCTCGGAGAGGTTATGGATGCCCTATCCCTGGAAGTGTTCAAGGGCAGGTTGGATGGGGCTTTGAGCAACCTGGTCTAATGGAAGGTGGGCTTGGAACTAGGTGATCTTCAAGGTCCTTTCCAACCCAAACCATTCTGTGATTCTATGAAGATAAAATAAACCAACATGTAATTTCTCATGTAAGCTCATTTCTCCTTCACAACAAAAAGGAATCACAGTTGTGAGATAGTCTCATACTGTAAAGAACGGAAAACACGGCTGTCTCTTTGAAAGCATCTACTTTGCTAACTCCTGTGGATCAGCTTAGTAAGCTGTCCTTTTGATCTATATGCATCCTTCTTAACACTGGGGACCAATACTGTCTTTCCCATAGGCTCACTGGAGAGCCAGCTGGGACATTGCTTTCCAGCAGTAGATCTCTGGCAGAACTTTGTTTCTTCTGCTTGCTCAGGTAACTGATGCCCAGCCCTTCTCAGTGCTGGCTAGCCGATTTCCCCCGCACTGGCCAGGGGTTTAGTGCCGGCTAGTTCTGATGCCAGATTTTCTCTGGTGAGCAGATACTTGGGTGAGACTTTTGCTCGAACAATCTAACAGGCAATCTGTAACATGGTAGAGCTGTTACCCTTTTAAGCTGCCATTCACAAATTCAGACAACTGTTTTCTTCTAATCCCATAACACAGTGCCACTACCTGGTATGGATGGGGTGATAAGAATATTATTTCACTGAACTGACCTTATACATGTGTCTACAGCCTGGTCTGATGACAGTTACATGCTGTAAAATAATCCTTCACCTCATTGGCAAATCTCTCTTCTGTCCGCAGTTAAGTCCCCTTTCTAATTCCATTTTTTACCATGTTTACAACAATATAGCTATAGCAAGTGTATAGAAATTGTAAATAAGTTGCCTATTATTTTTCCTAGTCACCTTTCTCCTTGTCTCTCCTTCAGTAACAAATGCCCTGGAGAAGAGGTCATCCTTGCTTAGTGCCTGAAAATTCCTTAGCTCTTAGGGGGAGCTATGGTAAATAAAAAAATTATGCTAGATTCTATTTTCACTAGAAAAAAAAAAAAAAAAAAGAGAGCCATATTATAACCTGTTTTGGTGTGATTATACTGTAAATAGGCCATAAACAGTCAAAGAGAAAATAACCCACAATATTCACACCATTGAGAGACTGTGTAGTGGTAATCACTGTTCTTCCCTGCTGTTAGAAATATTTTCCAAGTGTTCCTGAAACTGCATTGGCAGCAGAATGTGGCCCAATTCAAGGGTGTTAATGCTACTGCTAAGTAGAAATTATTTTTCTCCTAGAAATTTTCAGTGAAATAGTCTCTATTTTGCAAAAAAGTCATAGCTATTCACTACAAAAGCACTAGAAAAAGGCAGAGACCATAAAAAATATTTCTGACAAGTCAGTTCCATGTTTTAAAAAATTTAGTCCAATTAAGGAAAAACCACAAATGTTGAATTTCAAAGATAGGCATTTTCTATCTGAAGATGCCAAAGAATTTTTTCAGTGTTGGTTGCTGAAGTTAATAGGGAACATAACCTCCGCTCTGTACATGGGGAAAAAGGAACAGAAATTTGTTTGCCTTCAGCTCATTTTTTCCCCAAGAATTGTTACACTTCCTGTGCCACACAGAGAAATGGCATTTTAAACTGATGTTTTAGCTTACCTTTAAGATCACAAACCTTCTTCACAAACAGAATGGCCACCTCTGCCTGTCGTAATGCTACAGAAGAGCCAGAGAAGCAGTTCCAATCCTGATGCAGGGAGGCACTGCACTTTTCCTGTCCTTTGTAGAGAGAGACTTTTTTGTCTGATATCCATGCTCAACTCTTCCAAATATTTCCCCTTTATGACCTGTTATTTCTCAGCATCCTTTTGGGCTTAGTAGTAGCTAAGAATATAGTTATTTACTGTTACTCCATTAGTATCCAGAGGTCTCAGTTAGCTCCAGGACCCCAAGCAGCACAGTTCAAGATGTTCTCACCCTAAAAGACTTAGAAATTAAATGAACAAAACAGACCCAGGCTGGGAGAAAGAGATTGCATCTGTCAGTGTATTTGAGACCCAGGAATTGAGCCCAGCATCGTACACAAATACTGCAGCAGAGAAAGTCTGCAGAAAATTTCAAAAGATCAGGCTAAAGTCATCTTGCTAACAAAGTCATTCTCCCTGAGCAATCACTCAGCTCTATGTGGCACAATTAAATACTCACTGGCCTCCAGAGAGCACAAGCACGGCTCTCTAAACTGGTGATTAAGGCATTCGCCTGAGAGGGCAGACATATGTTTCAGGCGTTTTTCCAGAGAACAAGCGACGTGAAAGTCTGTCTTATGAGATAGCCTGAACACTGAGCTACTGAGTTGAAAATGGCCACTCTCTGCTTTTTGTCACCTGCTGCTTATGGGCTACATCTTGTCTGTGGAGAAGGTTGGTGTAAGAACCCAAGGTAAATTCTGGGCTGTGAGCACAGGCTGGAACAAGCACTTTGTTGCAGTTTCATGTTTATCCATTATAACCTAGTATAATTGCAGACTGCTGCCAGAAGTGGTGGTCCCATCTCCCTCAGCTTGCCTTCCCCAGACTCCAGGAAGCACATTGACATCACATTTCTTACATCAGATCTAGCAATGATGTGGGTATGGGGCTTGTCAGTTCAACTTGTTGATTTGACAGAAAATTTATCTTTTATTAGAGGTGGGGGCATGGTGTTGATGACTACCCTGTGACCACTCAAATCACTATCTCCAAGAAAAAAAAGAGTCAGGAAGTCTCTACCTCAGTGGGAATCCTCAAATGTATCATGGTAAAATGCTACCTTAAGACTGGAGCAGACCCAGTGTTCGGCATTTCCTGTTTTCTGAAGAGATTCCCCATTCACTGTGGTGGTGTTAGGGCAGTGACTGCACTGTATAAGGAAGGTAGGTACCTAACAGAGAACTGCAGGACCGGTAGGCAGGCAAGTCCCTAAAAGCTAGATATGCTGCACTGAATTTTACAGTGCCTAGATCATCTTTTGGATCTGGGTCACACTGTGATGGTGCAGGTGGTTTCAAATATAAATGCAGGCCACTACATGGATGGGGCATACATTCCTAGCAAAACTGGCAGCTTTACCTGTGTTTTTCTGTTTGAGAAATGATTCATAAACAATCAGATTGGTTCTGGCTCTGTGTGGCAGATTGCACTCGAGCATGCGGCAGCCTTCTAGCCGCAAGCTAGGCTAAATCACCCACTGAAAGTACAAGCCTTCTTTAGCATTTAACACTTCCTTAGCATTTAACAGCAAAACTCAGCAAAGCGCCAGCATTTATTTTTGCTTTGTCCTACTCTCTCTCCCAAGGCTCAAAAGACTGCAAATGCCTCTGGAGTATCAAACCTTCAAATCCAGTGTAGACTGGCTGTTATTCCTTTCAGCTGTGGCCATGGCAGTCACAGAGATGGGATGAATGCTCCCCATCTAGATCATTTAAAACCTGTGTTTAGTATTATTTCTGTCACTTTTTAACCTGACTTTTAGTTTGGAAAGTAGTCGGCCAACAACACAGGGCAATGTAATGCCCTATGCTTCTGCTGGACTTGTGCATGGTAGGAGATCATCTTGTAAGATCAGGGTGCCTGCTGGAATGTGAGGGCCATGGTGATTTTACGTGAGATTAGACAACTGTCAGAAGAACCTGCTCCGAAGGAAATAACTTTGCCAAGATTTATGCAGGCAGTGACAGGATTAGAAAGATACTGCATGTGGCACATTACAGTGGACACACGAAGAGTCGTCCTTTTCCCTAATTCTACCACACAAGACTGAGTTACACACTCTGAAAATCATGGTCCTTGCACAAAGGAGCAGAATAAAATACTGTTTGGCTTAAACCTATTCTTGCTTGTGAATGTAAATTAAATCTGTTCTCTTTCACACCTCTTTTGTTCTGCTGCTTTTATCTTTGTGGAAATTTTCCTTGGTGACTCCTCTGTCATTCAGTCTGGTCCTGACAGGTGAAAATCATAAACTCTTCCAGTGTCACAAGCTCTAGGAACACATCCTTGGTATCTTCCTATCTTGGCTGGGGGCAACATGGAGTTATAGAACCCCAACTAGAGTGCAATGGTACATTGGCTTTTCCTGCCCTCTTCTGCGCAATTATTTTGGGGAAAGTTATGAATCTAGGCCAGAGAATCTATATTCATAACAACTGCTATTTAAGCCTCTCACTCAGGTTCTTTCCTTGCAGCAGGAACTGACATACTGTCAAAGTTGACAGCACTGTGCCAGTTTATTGCACCAGAAGACCTGGCCTTTTCTTTCCTCCCATCTCCTGAGCTCGGCTGCTCCCATTATATGAACCCTGGCTCACTCCTGTCCTTAATAAAATCTCCATACTCTATATGCTCCCTCAGCCTTACTTTGATTACTGATCCCAGAGTCTTCCTCACTGCTGACATCGGGTGCATGCACAGCTCTGTAATTTCCCGACAGTCCTTTTCAAACACCGGCTTTTAATCAGGCACTCTGTTTCACCAGCACTTCCTTCTCTCAGAGTGCCTTTGAAGCGAGGCCGCTGATAGTGGTGGGGTTCCTTCTCTGCTGCCCTTTTTTGTTGTTTCCATACAGGATTCTAGGACAGAATTTCGTAGCTTTTCAGATGCTCTGATTTTTTTTTAAAATTTTTTTTTTTTTTGGCTGTGTCATGATCCTAATTTCCTTCAGGATTTCTTCCTCCTCTCCTGGGAAATTTGTCTCTATTTCTGGCATCTGTCCTTCCTAACCCTTCCCACTTTTTTTTCCCTTCCAAAGACAGGGGAAAAGAATCCATTTAATATTTTTCTGTAGTAACGTCTATCTCATCTGTCAATAAATTACCCTTTGCCATCTCTGGGAGACCCCTTTGTCTCCCTTCACTGACCTTATTCTGTACCTTGCCTGTTTTTTTTTAAGGGAGGATGCAATATCCCTGGGCTGTCATTCCATGAAGAACAGCTGTCATTCCTCCCATAGTGTATGCGTATGTGTTTGAGGAGGGAGGGGAAAGGGAGGGAGGAATTAGGGGCAGACAGGGAGCTGCCATTGGGAAATATGATGGTCCTATTCACAGTGGTGAAGGTTTTTTCATTCATGATATTCAGCTGCAATTCTTTTTCTTCCGGTGGTTTTAGACACTCATTTTCTGATTAACAGAAATCTAACACTCATCTATCTGAAATATAACTACAAGAATATTTATTAAAGTAAACACATTTTTAAAAGTCATTATGTATGTATTTTATACATTTCTAATTTCTTCACAGTCTGCAACTGTGCGTGCTATCTCACTGTCAGAGCTGCAGTCTAATACTACAGAGTAGGATTCAGGAAGCGTATCTGTGGCTAAAAAAACCATGACTTTTCCATATATTTTCAGTGTTACAAACTGAAATGTTCACTGAGAGGGTTAAAGAGCATGCTGTAGTCCTGCATGCAACTAGCTAGCTGTGCAGACCTGCATGAGGAAGAAACAGACCCATGAATCCACCAATTTCTGCCCTGTCCTTACTCCTCCTTGCACTGTTTGAAGCACTGCAGACTCCCAGGGAAGCCATCACGGAGCATTCCCTGTGTATCTTGTGGTCCAAGGGCTGCTCTGTGCTTGTCGCATGTAGCACAGGTACAAGTTCCCTTCTTCCTGCCCCTGCTCCCCCACACAACCTAACCATAAATTAATACAGTTTGGAAAAGCAGATTCTGGCTTTGAATAAATTTTACCAATATCTTTAAAGAAGTAAAAGAACTGAAAGAAATCAACTGAAGATGCCCTCACCTCTGTAGCGTGTGGTAATTACACTTCTTAATGCATTTATTCTCACAATATGGACGTGAAATAACAAAATGCAGTTATTATCTATGATGCAGATGTGCATTAGAGACACACTAAAGTGACCTGAAGGTACAAGACATAACACATGCTGGGGCCCTCGTTCTCCAAGTACCTGAGTCAAAAACCTGGTGGAACACACCATGACTCGTTTGATCCAGTCTTGGGGCTTCCTTTGTTTGGAAACCAGTGACAGACACCATGTGTATGTCACAGGCCAAATCCAGGCAGGGACAAACCCAGGGCACCCCTTTGGACCTGTGAGCTTGGAGATGTGGTGAATGGGGTGAAATCCAGTTGGTGGCGGGTCGCAAGTGGTGTTCCCCAGGGCTCGGTGTTGGGCCCCGTTCTGTTTAATATCTCTATGGATGATTTGGATGAGGGGACTGAGTGCACCCTCAGCGAGTTTGCAGACGACACCAAGTTGGGAGGCAGGGTCGATCTGCTTGAGAGTAGGGAGGCTCTACAAAGAGATCTGGACAGGCTGGATCGATGGGCTGAGGCCAATCGTATGAAGTTCAACAAGGCCAAGTGCCGGGTCCTGCACTTCGGTCATGGCAACCCCATGCAGCGCTACAGGCTTGGGGAAGAGTGGTTGGAAGGCTGCCCGGCAGAGGAAGACCTGGGGGTGCTGGTTGACAGCCAGCTGAATATGAACCAGCAGTGTGCCCAGGTGGCCAAGAAGGCCAACGGCATCCTGGCCTGTATCAGAAATGGTGTGGCCAGCAGGAGCAGGGAGGTGATTGTCCCCCTGTACTTGGCACTGGTGAGGCCGCACCTCGAGTCCTGTGTTCAGTTTTGGGCCCCTCACTACAGGAAAGACATTGAAGTGCTGGAGCGTGTCCAGAGAAGGGCAACCAAGTTGGTGAGGGGCCTGGAGCACAAGTCTTATGAAGAGTGGCTGAGGGAACTGGGGCTGTTTAGTCTAGCAAAGAGGAGGCTGAGGGGAGACCTTATCGCTCTCTACAACTACCTGAAGGGGGGCTGTAGTGAGGTGGGTGCTGGTCTCTTCTGTCAGGTGGCTGGAGATAGGATGAGAGGAAATGGCCTCAAGTTGAGGCAAGGGAGATTTAGGTTAGATATTAGGAAAAAATGTCTTTACTGAGAGGGTTGTCAAACATTGGAATGGGCTGCCCAGGGAAGTGGTTGAGTCACCATCCCTGGAGATATTAAAAAAGCGAGTGGACAGGGTACTTCAGGACATGGTTTAGTGGGCATGGTTAATGGTTGGACTCGATGATTTTGAAGGTCTTTTCCAACCTAAATGATTCTATGATTCTACGTCCCAAGGCCCCAGATTAGCCAACACTAGAGAGAGACTTGCTCATGCCAAATCAAAAAAGATGTCTAGGTCTGACGTATGTATCAAACTCATCACTTCCTTGTCCTGTGCTAGTAGGACATCAGCAGAACACCTTCTCTCTTAAAACCACTATACTACTTATTTTACAACTGCTTTGTGACTGATGTCCACTCTAGCCCTTTCTCTCTCATCTGATGGCTCTGACTCACAGTCTCTGTTGGATTCAGCTGCCCTAACTGAAAAAGTAACTCATCTCCACAGCCAGAGGTAATTAATTCTTTATCCACCACAGCAAAATACATTGATATGATCTTGAATTGAATCACTCATTTCTGCAGTCCTCGGTCCAGGATATCAGAGTAAATTGGTATCATTTGAAATTAGTGCATCAGGCTACGAGCTGAAACAGTTAGCAGTAGACACACCATTAATTCGGCCTTCTCTTCTTTGGGTTAACTACCTCCAGCACCTTAGTAATTGTATTGGCTTTGTATGGCAAGGTTTTGGTAGCAGGGGGGGGTTACAGGGGTGGCTTCTGTAAGAAGCTGCTGGAAGCCTCCCCCATCTCTGACAGAGCCAGCACCAGCCGGCTCTAAGAAAGAACTGCTGCTGGCCAAGGCAGAGCCAATCAGCAATAGTGGTAGCACCTCTGTGATAACATATTTAAGAAGGAAAAAAAGTTGCAGGGCACACAGAAACGGCAGCCACAGAGAGGAGTGAGAACATGTAAGAGAAACAACCCTGCGGACACCAAGGTCAGTGCAGAAGGAGGGGGAGGAAATGCTCCAGTCGCCGGAGCAGAGATTCCCCTGTAGCCTGTGGGGAAGACCATGGTGAGGCAGGCTGTGTCCCTGCAGCCCAGGGAGGTCCACGGTGGAGCAGATCTCCACCTGCAGCCTGTGGACGACCCCACACCGGAGCAGGGGGGTTCCCGAAGGAGGCTGTAACCCCATGGGAACCCCACGCTGGAGCAGGCTCCTGGCAGGACCTGCGGATCTGTGGAGAGAGGAGCCCACAGAGCAGGTTTTCTGGCAGGACTTGTGACCCCACGGGGGACCCATGCTGGAGCAGTGTGCTCCTGAAGGACTGCACGCCGTGGAAGGGACCCATGCTGGAGCAGTTTGTGAAGAACTGCAGCCTGTGGGAAGGACCCACATTGGAGAAGTTTATGGAGGACTGTCTCCCGTGGGAGGGACCCCACGCTGGAGCAGGGGAAGAGTGTGATGAGCCCTCACCCTGAGGAGGTGAAGCAGCAGCGATAACATGTGATAAACTGACTGTAAACCCCATTCCCCTGCGCTGCTGGGTGGGGTAGGTAGAGAATCCAAGAGTGGAGTTGTACCCGGGAAGAAGGGAGGGGTAGAGGAAAGGTGTTTTGAGGTTTGGTTTTATTTCGCATTACCCTACTCTGGTTGCTTGGCAATAAATTAAGTTAATTCTCCCCAAGTTGAGTCTGTTTTGCCCATGATGGTAATTGGTTGAGTGATCTCTCCGTGTCCTTATCTCGACCCACAAGCCCTTTGTTATATTTTCTCTCCCCTGTCCAGCTGAGGAGGGGGAGTGATAGAATGGCTATGGTGGCCACCTGGCATCCAGTCAGGGTTAACCCACCACAGTAATGCAGGCAGTTGAAGACAGTAGTATCTTAAACTTTTCCGGGGTGAATCAGTAGGGCTTGGGAACCAAAGCCCTTACTTCCCCAGGATGTAAGATCATGGTGCTGGAAACAGTCTCGTGCCTTCAGGCACTAAGGCTCTGTCTGCATATGGAAACAGGGTTTTCAGATGTGCCCTCCTACTGGTAACACCAACCCTGCTCCAGCACCAGGAACAGTGCTGGGAGTCTGCTGAAGAATGGCTCCTGGCTACTGCCATCTTCAGGACTAATTATTCAGGTCTGTTGTAAAAAGACATCTGTGGTAACTGGCAGAGTATCTGCACAAACATTACCAGCCTTGAGGCTGAGAAACTGTTAAATAGCCTTAATTACAAAATATTAAAACCTTGATGATGAGTGAGCGTGGGTGGAATAATTGTCTGCTCAGAAAGAGGTGGCTTTTTCTCATTCTATTCCTGTAGTTGAATCCTTATCTCCTGGATAAATAAAAACAAACCTCCCCAGTTATTATTGTTCTTGTTCACCTTTTGACTCTTGATTAGATTTACCGCAGATACATCCCTTTGGCAATGAAAGTGGAATCAACACATTTCTGATGCACTCCAGTGGAATTGTCACCCCCTGCTCCACCTCAGACCATCAAGCTCCTCCTTTTCTGAACTCCAGTTAATTACCCATCCTTCTAGCTCGTATCTGAGATACACCTTTCTGAGTGATCACTTGCTCTGATCAACAGACTGTTCTGTATCACTTTGAATCGTTATCTTATTTTTAATCCTCAGCACTTGGAGCCAAACCTGATACCTTTCCGAAGAAACTCATGGTGATAGCTGCCTCACTCGGGCTGCTTCTCCTTTCTATATTTTTCAGTGCTTTCCCAGATGAGGCCCCAGGATTATTGCAAACCAGTCCCAGGAAGAAATGCTGCTCAATTAGGCGAAAAGAAACTTGAAGGAAAAAAGGAGTAGAGCCAGCAAATTGCTTGAGATAACAATCTCCCCCCACCCTTGTGTCTCTGTAACTAAGAGGATTAGCTGAACTTTCTGTGTCACACCAAAACTGACAATAAGCAACAGTGACTTCCCCCCGCTGGCACTTGTACCTTCACATGTTTCATTTTCTTGCCCATACTACTGCCTTGCCCCTTGCTGATTATATGACAAACTTGGGGATGAACATGATGGCTCTTTCCTTTCCTTTAAGATTTATGACTCAAAGCCAAACAAAACCCAACTCTAGTTACTACATGCTGTTTCCTCCTAACAACAGCTCACTTCTAACAGTATAAGCTAACCAAGGAAACATGGAAATATGGTCTACTTGATCTCACCTGATCTATCTGCTGTTTGCCAGACATGCGAACAGCAGCCTCAGGTCTGCTACCATGGGAGTAGGCATAAAGATGTCCCTTGGGAGCAGGACCAAATCTGCAGAATATATAAAGCAGAAGTCCCGTCAAAATTCAACATGACTGGGGCTCCACGTAGATAAAGCAATGCCAGCAAGGAGCTGGATGTTTATTTCAGGTAAAGACTTATCATTGTGTGGTAGGGGGACTACCCAGGGTACTTTTGCAGTGAAGGGAAATGAACTTCAGTAAAGGACTCTGTTGCTCATTACGAAATCAGTCCCATGTTCCTCTGACAACGGCATACACATGGTGAAAAGAACGCGGCTCGTAGTTGAAGGTGATCAAACATCAAATCATTCCAGTTCCTACAGTAAACCAATTCTTTTGCTGGGCTGCATAGAACACCACTTTAAAACAGGTGAGCAACTTGCTTCCATGAGCCTGTCACAGAACTTGTACAAAGAGAGGAAGTTTTTTCTATAACATGAGACAAAGGAGGAGTACTCTCCTGTCAACACATGCTCCCTCTCTTTCTCTACCCCAAGCTTCCACAGAAGACCACAGCAGAAGGTGGTGGAAATATGAAAGATGAGTATCTCTGATACCTGAAGGGCAGCAGGCAGGCACACTGACAAAGTAAGCACCTGTGCCACATGAAGGAAGGAAGCAGAACGCAAGATGAGGCAGGAGAAGCAGTAGTATTTTCACATTGATGTAAAAAGTATGTACCAACACTTAAAAAAGGAATGTTGTGATAAAACAAATTGGGATGCGGGAATCAGGTGATTACCACCAGGGTAGGGATTGAAGGAAAATGTTGGCAAAGTTTGCCAGAAATATTGGGGTTGGGTCACAAAATGCATGGGATTTGCCCATTTTTGTAAAGCATTTTACTGAACTAGGCATCTGTGCTGCGTACCCTCTCATTGCTACACAACTCCCTGAACCTAAATTAAATCACTATGGCATTTCTGCCATGTTAAATGGTGCGAGCAGGTACTCTCAGGCCACATAAATTCAGCAAAGTAGTGGTTTGGGGGTCCCTGTACAGCTTTATTTGAGATCAAAGGGTATGGTGTTGTGGGGGAGAAATGCCTCCAGACAGATTTAGACCTTTACTCCAAAAATCTGTTCCGACTGAGGCACTGTAAAAAATGCCCAGGGTATTGCCATGGGGCAAGACTGCCTCGTCACTCTATAGCAACCCCTGTCTCGCCAATATGGCCAGCAGTTTTAGTTCAAAAGGGAACTAGGCCCATTCTCTTTCCCCATTTACATGAAATGGGACTAGAGTGGAGCGTGGCAGCCTTTTAACAGTGCCCCACAGCACTGCAAGAGTTCTGCCTAGAGAGTGAAGGACACCGTATCCAATTGAAATTACAGAGGAATTTGGGGTAGGCAGAATGTAATTACACAATTGGAATTTAAACTGTGAAATTAAAAGGAAATATTCAAGGATGAAGGGGCAGAGAGAATCCCTAATCTCCAGCCAGGCTAGGCTGTGTGCCAGAAAAGTCTCTTTCTGAAGAAGGAATAAGCAAAGAGCCTGTCCTGGAAGAAAGGGAGGTAGAGAATAAAGACAATGTTTTCAAAAGCACCCTAACTCCAGCTGTGTGTTTGTTTCATAGGCTATGTCCATTCCACAGAAAACCTTGCAGTTGCTAAAAGGTGTCAGATGTGTCCCTCTTGGCCCCCTCTTCACTGAGGTCAAAAACAATTTGGTTCCTCATGTAAGCAGCACCAAAGATTCCCAAGGTCTACAGCAGAAAATGTGCTGTACGACTGGTTGAAAAAAAGGAGTTCAGCCCTCTTTTTCATATAGGTACAAAACGGAGTTTGCCCTTCTATATGGGGTCTGTCAGACTGCAGGCGCTCTCGCTGTAGTATCTGAGCTTTTCCCAAGTCTTAGTTAATAATCCTCATAACAAAAAATATTATGTATTTTTAAGGGTTCCCTTGTAGAAAGGGGAGGCAGAGAAAACCACTGAAAACAGATCTGTGGCAGTTTTGAGTGACAATTTGAATAGGGCACTTGCAAATCCTACTCCCCAAGAGATCTGAATCAAGTCATAGGACCCCATTGTTGTCCCTCTTGGAGTAGAGAGACAGGTAAAGATGAAGCCAGCCTTGTGGATCTCTGGGAGAAGAACGATGACAAGCTAAACAGGGTCTTTCAATCAAGGCACAATAGAGAGAATCGAGGGCTCCTCTTCTTGGGCTGCCCAGTCACACATGCAACTGAAGAGAAGTTACTTAATTTCTCTGCCTTAGTTTACCATTGCTAAAAAAAGCACAGTGATAATTTCCCAAATCTTCTAAGCTGATGGTTTGTAAGATGTAATTGATTAAAATTGGAAGGTGATCAGATGCTGCATTGATGACAACCATTGAAATGCATACAAAAAAAACTGAGCTAGAAAAAGTAAGTGCAGCCAAAGTAGCAGAGAGTGAGAAATAGATTGAAAAACTCACCTGAAAAGATAAGTGTCCTCTTAGTGATTACCTCTCCCTTTCCTGAGGATGTGTGAAGGTTCTGAATAATGGGGGGGTGGGGTGGGTAGTGGTGTTTAAATATGAAAATGAAAAACATGTTTCTTTTCATCTGTGCTCCATTTCTTACCTCCAAAAAAGCAGTTAGCTGCACCTGGGAGGGGCAGAGTATTATAAGGTGGTACAACTTCCCTGCTACAATTTCATTAGCTCTGAGATTCAGAGGATTGGCAACAACTCTCAGAAATAAGAGATTCGGGGTTGTCCTTTCTCCAATCCAGAGACAACAGAAGAGGGACAAAACAGAGCTAGAAAGTGAGCTGGTCAAAGGCAGCCAGAGGAGTGTGTAGGGGAAAGTAACAGTCTGTATATGCAACAGACAGTCTCCATTCCTCTTCTGCTGTTCGTGCTCAGCACTCACAAGGTGCATAGGAAGTAGCTCTGAAGAGAGGGCAGAGCATAATACTGGAAAGAGACGGTACTGGTGGGTCCCAAGCCTTGGGGGCAAGAGTGGAATGTCTCCTCCATGCCTGGGAGCAGGAGGAGGGCTGGGAGCAACACAGAAAAGAAAGGAAAAACAGCTTTGTGGTTAAAGTACTGAACTGCACAGCCTCAGAGCACCTAGGCCCAGGTCTGAGTCCCACTGATGTCTGCTGTGACATTGGAGGAAGTATGCATGGTCTTTACATTGCTTTTCTTCACTCCTCCTCCTCCTCCTCAGTCAAGGAGCTACTAATCCTATTTTTTCCTTGTTCTTTGCTTGCCATTTCTCTAATTTGGAAGCTTTTTGAGGCATGGGCTTTTGCTGTTCATATCAATAATATGTTCAAAAAAAGCGACTGTAACCTCTGTAACTATTACAGAGACTGTAACAAAGAGACTGCTGGTCTCTGTAAGGGTGTGTATCACACATGAAAAATGGTAAGCAGAGACATAAAGGTAAGTTTAAAGGTGAGACAATCTGAGCAGTGAAAGGAATCTGAAAGTGAAAGGAATTGAGAGATTTTGGGGAGGTATGCACAAAAGCATAAGGGGCAAAGAATGACTGTTTTGAGGCAGAAGCCTCCATTGCACTATCTGGAGGACCAAAGGGAAAGCTGAAGCAAACATGACTCTACAAACAGGGCATCCTTGAGGAGAGAAATCTGATGTGGAGAAAACATGATAGAGAGAAGGGACATTGTGTGAGAAAAGCAGCATCTGGGATTCACATCTGAGTGGCACAGTAGAACTGGAGCAGAGCAGATAAGTTTGCTCTTAATTTCTCTATACACTATCACTGTGCATAGAAAGGGAGAACTTCCTTCCCAATGTGCTTTTTGCTTAGACACTGCAATTTGTGTTTCTTTTGCCCCCTGCCTCCCCATCTTGTGTTTCTTTTGTCCCCTGCCTCCCCACCTTAAAAAAAAAATGTCTCTGAAACACTACTGAATTAATTCTAGTAGGAGATAGACAACTCAGAAGGTAATATAGCCATCATAGAAAATACGGGGTTACAGGCACAAACAGAACAGGCCAACGAGGTCTAGGAATTAGGATGTATCTGGATCAAAATCACAACAACAGATACAGGTATACTACAGAGCTTTAAAAGATTGTGAAATACTATTTCATCCCTTTACAGGTGTGTAGATTTTGAGCACTGTATTGTATTTCACTGCCAGAAAATATTTTTAAAGCAAAATCTCTGCAAGAGGTGATTCTATGAGGCTGACAAGTCTAGTGAGAAAACAGAAACACAGAGTCCGACAAGGTGCTCACTGCTTTGGGCTCTGTTTCAGCAGAGGATGTAAGCATGTCTTAACCACCAGTGTGAGCCCAGCCTCACTGACTGCAGCTTAACAAGTCAGTTTCCCACTTAAGTCTTTCTGTAAAATGAATCTAGAGTGCTCAGCTTCTTGTAGGACTAAACTTTATATCATCTTTGTGCCCAATTATCTCAAATTTCAAGTATTTCCAGCAAGTTGCTCATGAGTAAGACACGAGTCAGGCACTATGCAGCAAGTAACATCAAATAATAAGTTTGCAGAGATCACAAGCTGTTTGCAGACAACTCACAACTGAAATAGAGGTAAAATTTATCTGATAAATTATTCATCAATAATGATTTGGCCAGCTTTCCTGGATATATAGCCACAGGGATGTATGACACCTTTGGGAAGGCATCAGATAAGAGATGCATTCAAACTAAACCAGAGAAAAGGATGCAGACATAGGTCCACAGCAATCTTTAAAGAGTGAGGGGGAGCAGCTATGTGGCCAAACGGAATTAAGTTCTCTTTATAGCCGGTCAATTATAAAACACAGAGCAGGTTAGTAACTACCACAAAAAACCCCTAGTAACTACTTGTTTTCAGACAGCTTTTCTTTGGCAGCTGTGGGTTCCAGCTCACTGTGCAGAAGCTGAGCAAGAGCAAAGGCTAAATCAGGTGTGGAAATGGGAGCAAATTCTCCCTGACAAGAACCTGCTACTATCAGGGAGGAGGTTACTAGGAAGTGGCATGCAGGACTGAGAAGAGTCTATGGGTGAGATGGGAAGATACAGGAGGGAATATTCAGCATAGGCAGGATTAGAGCTGTGCAGAGTTTTAATCTAGGCAGCGTTTTCTCTACACCTTTATCTGTCACGGTGCAGCCAATGTGTGCTGCAGTGCTGGTATAACCTGGCCATAAAACTGGATTAACTGGCCTGCGAGGATCATGGCTGAATAGAAGAGGAGCACGACAATATGCCTTTGTTTACATGTTCACATCTGTGAGAGAAACACAGATCTTTGCAAGACAAAGTGCTTAATTACTGGTATGGAATATCATCAAATGAATGTGCAAGAGTAGAATTAGTGTTAGGGGAAGGTTTCTGCTCTTTCATAGCGCAGTCCATTTCTGCTAATGTTTTCTGCAGTATCAAGAGGTTATTTTATAGTATGGGGGGAAAAAAAACCCATTACCAGAGAAACTTATTTTTAAATAAAAATGTCAAAATTACCTTTCTGATTCAGCCCTTCGAGAGAAACCCTGCTGTCTCCCTCCTTCAGCCTTTCTTTTTGGCTCTTCCCTGCCAATGAAAAAATCTAGCGACTGCCTCTGATACGACTTGCAATTTCTTCAGCAACAGCAGGCAAGAACAGATCCTTGCCAGTTTCTCTTATTCCACAAGGTTTTGAGCACCAGAAGAAAATCGGTCTTGGACTCTGACCCATTGAAGTTAATGACTTTTGGAAAACGTTAAGCCTGAATCCTTAATGAATGCCATTCTATACCACCTTCAGTTTCTTCTTTTTCTTTATATGGATGTACATTACAAAGCTCAGGCATAACGAGTATTTATGCAATATTAAGAATGTAAGGAAGTTTTATTTTTACTCCGCCAAATCTGTCAAGAATCAGCAAAGTTTTGCCACTCTGCCTGTTTAGCCGATTGCTTGTCCTGATTTGGAAGTTTTGAATCTAAAGCTAATTTTATTTGTTGATCCCTCTAGTCCCTTTTTTTTTTACTCCCTGCTAATGAGGGAGGCACGAAGCCTGACTCTCTCTTCCCTTCAGGCTAGTCAAAATTGATGTGGAAAGTGGAAAAGGATAAAATACTTGTTTGAGAAAGCCACCCCAGGAGCATTTTACTGCCCAGAACGAGGGGCATGTTGCAGCAGGTTTAACAGAGGAGAATCACTTCCTTGCTCTTTTCTGAAGGAAACACAGACCACCACTCACGTGCCCTCCTCCACGGACCACTGCAGGCTCTGTTATTTCGTTTTCTCTGTACGCAATTCCTTTTTATTCATAGGGGATTAATTTTGCTTTGAGCCTGGGCAGTACCTGTCGTGCAGACGCAGTTTACGACAGGCGTTTTCACACAGCCGCTTGCAGATACAGCTCTTTCGGAAATGCCCTTTCAGCCTAACGGTTGTCTCTGAAGACGGTGTCATCTAGTCGCCTCTCTGTTACTACCACGATTAACTATCGGCGCTACTCCCCGTCGCTCTGGCGGCTGAACAGTTAACGAGGGCTGGCTGTACGAGGCAGGGCTGGAAATACCCGCTTCTGCTGGCAGCGGCTCCTCCCCGCCGCTTGTGCCTGCCCCGCCGCCCTTAACCCGTAGCGGCCTTCCCTACGCGAAGAAGCCCCCGGCGCCGCAGGGGGCACCCCCACGCCCCGCTCATCCAGCGGCGAGCAGCCCGGCACCGCGGCGAGGGGTGGAGGGGGGGCCGGGCCGGGCCGGGCCGGGCCAGGCCGCCCTGCGCCATTCGCCACCCCCGGCCACAGCGCGGGGGGCGCAGCCCGCCCCGCTCCCGCCGGGCGCCCCAGTGCGCAAGCGCCCGCGCCCCCTCCCCCCAGCACAGCGGCGCGCGGACCCTCGGGGGGGGGGGGGGGGGCAACTGAAACCCTGGCGCGCGCGGCGCGACGGTTTACACGTTAACGAGCCCTCGGCCAGAGGTGAAGGGAAGGCAGCCGCGCGCCTGCGCAGTGCCGCGCGAAAAGTGCCCGGGGAGGGGAGGGGGGCGAGGAAGCGAGTCCCCTCGCTCGGCGCATGCGCGGCGGCGCGCCTCACGCTCGACGGGAAAGCGGACGGGGAGGGCGGGGGAGGAAGGGAGAGAGGAGAGGGAAGCTTGCGCAGGCGCAGAGCGTGGCCGCGGCGCGGTCGGTTGGCGGCTGCGCAGTAGGGCGGCGAGGGGGAGGGGGCGCGCGGCGGGGGGAGGGGAGAAGGAGGGGAGGAGGAGGGGGGCCAGGAGCGAGGGAGGGTTTATCGGGCGGCCGATTTTGGTTAAAATATTCAAAATGGCGGACGGAGGAGCAGCGAGTCAAGATGAGAGTTCGGCGGCGGCGGTGGCGGCAGCGGCAGGTAATCATTACTGCATTTTACATATTCATATTCATACTCGCACACGCGGCCCCCCCGCCGCCCGCCCGCCCCGCTTAGCATAATTTATTAGTACTCAGGATTATTATAATTAACGGCACAGGAGGGAGCGGGGGGGGGGGGGGGAGAAGGAAAGCAGCCTCCCCGTGCGGGGAGACACACACACACACGCTCCCTCCCTCGCTCGCCCGCTCCCTCACACGGAGCCGCACTCGCACCCGCCCGCACGCCGGGGCACCGGCGCCGGGGCAGGCAGCGGGGCGATGGGGGGCGGCGGCGCGGGCGGCGGCGGCGGCGCAACGGCGAGGCGGTGGGGTCGGGGTGGGGAGTCGGCGGGGGGCTGTGGGGGGGAAGGCGGGAGGGGGGAGGCATCCCCGCACCCAAAAGCGATCGGAGGTGGCTAGCCGCCACCCGGCCGGGCTCCCCCCTGGCCCACACGCCCACAATAAAAGCCGCTTTACATATTCATGGCGGGGGGGGGGGATGCTGCTGTTAGAGCGGTCCCGGCGGGGGCCGCGGGAGGGGGCACGGCCCGCCGGGCTGGGGGGGGGGCAGGCGGACCCCCGGGTGGGACAGGGTCCCCCCCGCTGGCACGGCGGCGGCGGGACGGAGGAGGCCGGGGGTGCGGGGCCGGGTGAGGGAGGAAGACTTGGTTTCTTCACCTCTCCTCTCATTACCCCCCCCACCCTCCCCCGCATCACCCCCAGCCAGGGTTATTTCCCCAGAGCCTGGGGCCTGCAGGCATGGGGTGGATGGGTGCGGATGGCCTCGGGGAGGGGTAGGAAGAAAGCGTGGTTTGGCTTTTTATTTAAAGCTGCCTCCTTCCCCCCCCCCCCCGGCAGGTTCAATGTGGGGTGACTTGGGGGGGGTGTGCGGGCAGAGTTTTTCCGTGCCCCTCTCCGACGGGAGAGGCCGCGTGTTTGCACCCCCGAAGGCTGGATTTGCCCCGGCGGTGTTTGCCCTCCTCCCCCTTTGCCCTCGTGTTTCCGCAGCCCCGAGGGTTTGGGGGAGCAGGGTGCTGCGGCCCCGGGGCAGGCCCCCCCGGGAGCCGGGGACCGGACCCGCGTCCCCTCGCCCTGGGTGCCGGGGCTGGGGTGGATGGTGGTGCCGGCAGCCCCGGTGGGCTGGCGCTGGGGGTGCGGGTCCCGTCCCTCTCCCTCGCTTTCTCTCCCTCTCCTCCTCATTTGAATAATGTCTAATTCGGGGAGGTTTATATTATTGAAATGGCTGCCTGGCTTTCCCCGCCTCTCATGTTTAGTAATTCAGACCTTTAATAACAGCCACTCAGAGCCCAACGCCGTGTTTATATTTTACATTCGCCCCATGTGCTTTTGTGGTTCAATATGATTCTTCTTTCTCGCTCTCTCGCTTTTTTTAAATTTTCTTGGCAACCCACAGGGCCCCGAGATCAAACCCAGGCTGTGTGAGGAGAGGAGGGGGGAGAGCTAGGCCCTGGCTCTTCTGGCAGGCGCCTAGGCCTCACTCTCTGCTGGTTGATTTATTTACTAATAACCAAAATGACCCCCCCATCTCCACTCCACCCCTGCCAGCAAAAACAAAACCCTCCTGGGGCTTGAGCAGCATCAGATCTGCTCATAGATTCTCAAACACTCATGTCTTTTAAATAAGGAGCTTATTTTTAATTTATAGCAACTCAAGACTGTAAAGCTGTTCCTTTCATATCTGCTTTTCAGAGGCTTGGGCATTTTTGGTCCCTTTGTCCTTGATTCTTTTCCTTAAAGGAGAGTTGCTTCTAATTTACGTTTCCTGGCACTGAGAGCTATAGAAGACACACTCAAAATCTGAACAGCTTTCCTCCTCCCTCCGAACACAAACAGAATTGAAGACATTGAAGATAATCTTATTCACCTTCTTTTTGCTTAATGTGGATGCAGTTTAGCAGTGCAGTGTGTCAGATGCTTTTGTTGCTGCTTGTATCTTTGACTGTTCTGGGTTGGGTTGGTTTTTTTTTTTTTCCCCTCTTTCATTTAGATTTAGCTTTCAAGACGGAAGATACTATTAGGCAGTACAGGGTCTAGAAAGGAAGATAAGTTTTCTGTGATTGTGTCATAAGAACACCAAGTGAAAATTGAAATTAATCCTCTTAAATTGTCTGGAGTAATTCAGTTTTAAACCAGATATTAGTCTACTTAGAAAACAAATGGTCTACTTCATTAAAAAGAGGCAGTAATTTAAAAAAGATACTTATGCAGGGATGTGTTTCATGTAAAACTGTGTAGGTTTTCATTAGTGACCATTGTTTTCACCCTGTGGAGAAAAAGGACAGAACAGCAGGGTACTTCAAAGTAGCAGTGCCAGATTAGTGTGTAAACATCTTTGAAGCATGGCTAGGAAGAGAGTTCATATACAAATGCAGACAGCGTGTTTTGTAGTTTGGTTCTAAATTTAATTTGTCGCAAAATACTGTGCTGCAGCTAATGAAAAGCATTTTGATTTAAAAAATAATGAACGACTCAGATTATTTATCATTTTTCTTCACCCTTGGTGAAGACAGGCCTTGAATACTAGAAGAAAAATTCCGTAGAAGTGGTAATGAGACTGTTCAGGTGACTGACTGTTTCACAGACCAACAGCACAAGGCTGGCTGGACAAAAAGCAGTAATATGATTTCATGCCTTAAATAGCATATGTTTTTGCACTCGCTTCACAAGATGTGGTCAAGCCGATGATGTCATTGGCCAGAGGACAAGGTGCAGTTAATTTGATTTATTGACCTGGGGTGAGGTGTAGCACTGAAACCTTCTCATAGGGAAACCATTTATCTGAGGACAATTTCCTTTATAGCAGCAATTTAACCACTGCTGAGACTGTAGATATTTTATCCAGCATGATAAAAATGTATGCTGCATCTTGCAAACAAAATTTCTTTGTCACTGACGTTTTAGTAATTTTTATAGAATGGAATACTGGACAGTGGCCTTGTGTAGTCTTATGGCTGAGCTGGGGTTTATAACTCTGAATTCAGGTATTTACATGCCAAAATACAGATGTATTTATCTCAGACATATATCTGTGTGCCTGTGTTGTAGCTTAAAATTTTACTGGAACGTGATGTGGATAGACATGTGTCTTTACCAGTGAAGCCTATAGGCAACGTGTTAGTGGGAAGCCCCTTTTCCCAAACCGTGGTGTCATCTTCACTTGTCAGAAGGTGCCAAGACTAGTGTGTGGGTATTACTCCTCATTCTTGAGTAAGGACTTTTATGTTAGTTAAAATCTGACGCCCACCAGTGATAAAAAGCTGCTTCTTGAACCTTCTTTATCAGTAGTGAGTGGGAGAGTAAAAGAAACTTTCTTCTCCCTATGGACTACCTGGCTGTGGTGAGTGGAGCGTTGTGCTACTGTTGCAGTGCTTCCTAATTCTTACTACGGGAATACGTTCTCCTATTTTGTCTGTCCTTTCAGCTTTTATTTTATTAGGGACAGAAGGAAGAAGGCTTGTCCTCCCCAAGAAATAGTTCCACTGCCTGATTACCTCTGATCAGTTATGAAAGTGGCTCTGCCTTTTTTTCTTATTTTCTTATTTTCTTTTCTTTTTCAAAACTGACCAAAACTTATCAGTCTAACAGCTGGTTGAAAGATAGGCTAAGCTATGTCAGTAGCCATGCTGCTGCGTGTGGAGCAGAATTGGGAAGGTGTGTGTAAGTATGTTGACTTAACAACTAGAGGAGCTAAAGCTTACTCCTCACTTCCTAGAAGGATGGGGAAAGAATCTGAGCTTCCCACCCTGTCATTTTAAGAGGAAAAAAATCTCAAGTTTGCTGTCACTAACAATTTCTCAAAGATTACCCTGCAGTAATAATTCAAGCATATAAGTGTTAATACTGGACTTCCTGATGCTGAACGTGGATAGCTTCTGAATGCTTATCTTAGCAAGTAATGGTGATGATGTCTGGAGTTGCCTCACTTGATGGAATTGGTGAGGTAGCCTTCAACTCAGTCTGTCCATTAAACCTAGGAAGCACCAACATATTCTGTGTTAGCAGTCTCTTACATGGTGTGAAGAAGTGTTGTTCCTACTTCTGCTCGATCGTAATGATGTATTGCCCAGAAAAAATGAGATTTTGAACACCATTGTCACTTAAATTATATTTGTTAAATTTCCAGTGGTAAATTCCATGTTTAGAGTAGCACATTTTTGCTGGTTTTTTTATGTTCAGATGTGTGAGGACGCAAAGAATTTTGGGGTAAATATTTTGTCCATGCTGTCCAGAATGTTTTTGTTTGATTGATCTGTCATCCAGCTTGTTTCTGTTAAATAGCATTCATCACCTCCACAGACACGTGTTGGTTTTCTCTCCTGGTTCTCTGGCAAATTTGCAGTAGTTTTTTTGTAGCATGCAGTAAGTTTTCATTAGCTTTCCTCAAATTTTGGCTCTGGTGGAGTTCAAGACTTCAAAATAGATTACAGCATTTTTAATGTGCAAATCTAGTCAGTTAACTTTCTTAACCTTTTTTCAGCTTTATTTTCTATTCCCCTCAAACTGTTGTGCCCATAGGACAATAATCTTGATACTGCTATTGTATACAGCTGACAATTATGCAGCCTCTGCTACTTGCACTTACAGCTTTATTATTTTTATCTTCAGAGAATCAGTGACAGTCCTGGCAAATGACTGTCTTTTATGACATACGTATTTTCATTCTCTGTGACAAAGCTGTTGTCAAAAGGAGGTGTTGAACAAAATTAACTATGACTTGAGTATCCCAAATGTGATATGCTTGGTTTAGGTGCTTAAACTAGTATGTGAATGAAAGACTGTCTCACGTTGCTGGATAGACTTACAGTGCTGACTGTTTACCAGTGCAGAGATTTGCTTCTGTGTTAACAGATTTTCCCACCCCTTTTCCTAATGTGCTACATTGTTATACAGGGCAAGTTAAGAGTGGGATTTGTTGGACTGAATGCAGGAGAAAAGTTTAAGGAAAGATACTGGTCTTGGTTAGTGTGTATTAAGTAATTGTATTTCACTTGAAACTGTTTGACAATTGCTAATCTGAGAAAAAACATACACATAGATGTATTTTCCTTTCTATAGTTCTTTGCATTAAATTTCTTGAATTGTGTGAATAGGTCCTCATGCTGCTTCATGCGCACTTACTTTTCTCTGTAGAAAAGGAAATAATTACTTAAGATCTCAGTATTATTCCTTTCCCTAGTTTCTTATTTCATAACTAGCTAGGAAATATCCACATTTGTTAACATAACTGTATTATAAATTATGAGCTCTGTAGTGCATTACAAAGTCTTTGCAAAAGGAGGTGTTGGTTTGTTTGTGTTTTTTTTTTATAAACTGCTACTGGCTAATTTAATTAGTTTAGGGTTAATAACACAGTTGAGTGATGAAGTGTTGGTTTGGTATAGAGGATTTACTGGGTTCCAATCCTGAGTTTATCACTGGTTTCGCTTGCTTTGCTGTTCTGGCCTAAATGTGTGTAATGGTTATTACAGAGCACGTTTTCATAGGGGTGTTGCTGGGGGAATGATTAGCTAATGTTTTGTATTATTTCTGAAGGTAAGAGGACTGTGGTTCTTCTGCTTTTACATGTAATCATCCAAGCTTGTGCCCAGGTTAAACTTTGCTTAGGGTGTTTCAGTGCTGGTACTGTTCGTGTACTCTGATCAGCGATGAAGGCCTCCTGTTGTAAAGGCACAGATTACTGTCAGTTCTAACTACAATGTGATGTAGATCTGCTGTAGGGTATGCAGTTCAATGACAGTTTAAATCAGCCTGAGCCTGTCCTCATCTCCCTGTGTGTTCCTGCCCCCTTCTCTGCACTGGTGCAGATGCTTGCCTGATTCCTTTGCTGAGCTAGTTCAGGGAATTAAATTGGCAGAAAACAAACCTTGCCAAAAATAATGAATAGTTTTTTTGTTGGTTTAGCTCTCTGAACTGGCTTACAATGAGTTTAGACAAACAGCAATACCAATCAAGGAAGGGAACAAGAAGCACACATGTTGACCCAAGTCTTCTCATAATTTCATTCTCTGATGGCTTTCCTGTTGGCATAAATGGGGAGTCATGCTCTCAGCCATGTGATCCTAGCACCTACTGGTTTCCAGGATGCTCTAGCTTAACTTGCTAACCTGGTGGAGAACTACCTCCAGATCATTTTAGATCTCTGGTCTGTGAGTTGAAGTTGGCTCAACAAAGGCCTTCAAGTGCAAGAGAGAGGATAGAACCATGTGAGTTAAAGTGGAGGAAGGGGAAAGAAGGAAGAGAAATGAAGCTTCCTCTTTTCAAAAGCAGCAGCAAGCATTCTGGTTAGCTTAGCTGTATTGTATAGCTTTTCTTTTAGATGGACATAAATGGCTGTGAAACAACAGTTGATTGAGTTGATGAACTCGGGTTGATCTAAAATGGTACTGGCCCAAGGGAAGTGATGGGAATGTATAGCCATGGGCACTATGCTAGACCTCCTATTCTAGCAGCAGGCTGTACATAGATCACTGAAGCCAGTGATGAAACTGCACCTAAGTAAGAGAGTAGCTTAGAAACCAACAGATGCTGAAAATTTGGCATGGTTTGTGCTGTCATAGGTACGATTGCATTAATGGTAGCCACAGCAGAAACTCTTAAATAAAAATTGTGGATGAGATCTTTAAGTGGCTCCCATTATTTTAGTGCTGCTCACAGTGAGACACCTCTCTAAAAAGTAGTGTGGCTTAGAAGGACATATTGGCAAAAGTACTTGGGAAATTACAGACACTGTTACTTCTGCTAAATTTTGGACTGATATCCCCGTAGAGCAACCTTTAAAAAAAACCACAAAACAAAACCAACAAAAAAACCCACCCCAAACCCCAACACAAAACCCCCAAGCATAACTGCTTCAGCTGTTTAACACAATCACTCTGAGAAAGATTTATCTTTTCTAAATATCGTGATACTGTGACAAGGAACCTTTTGCTCATCAATCCTTTTATTTTTTTTCTTCCCAGAAATCAGATTTGGCTGTATAGAAATGAAGTAGCATATATAGCATGTTTGACACGGTATGACAGGGCATGAAGTTTTGGAAAAGGAAGATATGAACAGCTAAGTTACTAAAACAGTAAATACAGTTGAAGACTTAAAAATAAGTGTAGAAAAACCTGTCAAATTAGGTTGGAGATGCAGCTTCTTTTTTTCCCCTCCTTTTCTTTAAGGGCTGGTAGGAAGTCACCATCCTTTTTGCAGTGAGCTCCTTTGCTATTTGTTCTCTTTGTCCTTTTGATGATTCAGTTTTATTTGAAAAATACCATGTGGCTTAGTAATTTGTGCCCGACTGTACTAGTGTGAAGTTGTAGCTTTATACTACTTGGATAGAGCTGAGGGGGAGGAGTATACAGTGAATACAGGTAGAAATGACTCAGATGTTTGATGAATCACTCATTTCTACATTATTAACTAATACAGCCTACTGAATGAGAAATTAGATTCAAGTTTCTTCTAGGAGTCCTGTTGCAAGGATGCCTTTCTTACCTGCTGATCTTTAGTAGGTTATAGCTTTTATTTGAGTTTTCAAATGTAGGTTTAAATAGATGTTTGAATTTGCTTATTTCTAAGGCTGCAGAGAGATGGATATGCCAGGAAATGCTACCTCCCTGCCCTACCAACTCCTCTGGGGGTGTTTCCCACCGCATCCTCCAATGCATGGACACACACCTGTGTGCAAACATGCTTTAGTAAAAGTACCAGAAAGCTTGGGCTGGGGACAGTTTTTTCTAGCTCTGATTGTAGTAGTAGAAGACATTACTGCTTCTGACTGTAGGAGTTTCCTGTTCCCCTGCACCTATTGGTGGGTCTGCCCATTTGGGTGCTGCCTAATCCATTTCAGTTAAAATTAGCAGGGTTAGTAAAGACTGTGATCTAAACTGCCTAAAGTAGCCCAGATAATTCCAATTGAAATCTGTAAGTCATCATACCTGAGGGTACAGTTCTTGTTACATTTAATTCAATTTAAGGGTGGGCTGCTGCCAAAAAGAAGTGGGAACATAAGCAGAAAGAGTACTGGGCCATCACTTTCTGGACTATTGTCCGTTTTGACACAGCCTGTGTAAAACTGTGTCTTAGCTTCTGGCAGAAATGCGTTGGGATTGTGTGGAGAAACTGGAGGTAGGAGGGCAAAGGGAGCAGTAACTTCCACTTGTAGTGTTTGTTTCTGAATGAGGGTGTCTGTTCTCAGTGTTAGAAAGACATGGTCCTTTTCAGATTTTAATAAACTTTCCAGTACTACTTTTCTGTTTTTATTCAATTTATGTTGATCTGAACTACACAATGTAAATTGTTATGAGTATTTCCAGTATCTCAAGTGAAGCATGCGATTTACAAGTTATTTCCCTTAAACAGACTTTATCATAAGATTATATTTACTTGCTGTTCCGTTTCAGTCAGAATATAGTTACTTTAGACAGTTTATGGTGACAAAGCTAGCTAAACTTGGGAACTTAAGAATATCTTTCAGAACAGTTGAGAACTTACACTTCTGCATATTTATTTGTTTAGTCCGAGGTCTAGTAGCTTCTGACTTCGAATCAGTCACACTGTCTCACACAGCAAGTTGTTCGAATCGCATCATTGCTAACCTTTATCCAACTATTATTTTACTGCCAGCATAGCTCCTCTTTGGTTAGGATGGGTGTGCCAAAGTAAGGAAGAAGCCATCAGCTGCCAGGCTGCACTGCTGCATAGCGAATTTTGCCAACCACTGCCTTAGAAAACGTGTTGAAGTAGCAGCAGTTGTAGGACAGACTTTTAGTGAAAGCTTTGAAATGAGGACACATCAGGTGGAAAAGTGTAAACTAGAAACCTGATTACTTTCCAAAGTAGATTTTACTCAGTTTTCCAAAAAACAGATCTTACAAAGTTGCAGAAATTTTTCATGCATCTGGTTTTAAACTAACCTTTGCTGCTTACCCTTATTCTTTTTTCAGTGTGTGTAAGGTTGTACAAAGAAGGACTAAGCAGTCTGTTGCATGTTGGTCTTCACTTCTGGCTCAGGCAAGTGCTGAGCTGCAAATTCTTGGCATTTGGTAATGTAATCAAAGGAACTATCCCTATCCTTGTCCTTGCCCTGTTTTTATGCTCTTTCCTAGGTGTCTGCTGTTGGAGGAGGATCAGGTACATCTTTGGTCAAAGCCAGTACAGTGATTTTATTATTCTCTTTGAAACAAAAAGAAAACACCTTTCCCCTTATTTCTCAGTCCATCTTAAGTTTTGTAAGTTGTTCTTTTCCTATCCGGAAGTGCTCAGGAGTGCCATAAAAGAGTTCAGGAAAGATGATATTCCTTGTCTGCTCTGCGTGTTTCCAGCTCTGGGAAACAACTGGGGGGTTGCTCCAAGGGCTTTCCTACTAATTTCTAGTTCCCTACCAGGAACCACCTTATATGGTTCAGTTCAGTGGTGCAGAAGGGACTTGTTCCAGATATACTATGGACTGACTAAAGCCCAGTGCCCTAAAACTTCCTGAGAATGCACTTTAGTTGTGCATGTGTTGGGGAAAACTTATTCATTAATATTGTTCTCAATATAGTTAAAATTGTAAATGGATCCAGGCACATCTTGTAACACATTTTAATAATATATATAGTAAGCATAACTCTTCATAAACTAACAGCTAAATTTAAAGGATATAGCATTGTATTTAAGTGCTTATACACTTAAGTTTTCTGTAATTGTGGATATGGAAATTTAAACAAAGGCATAAAGAGTTTGAATAGTCGTTTGGCATCTTAAATCCCCTAGCCTTTCTCAGTTGATTTGCTGGGGGAGAGAGCAGGAACAGGTAGTGTTTCTTTGTGTTGTGATGTCTCTAGTCAGGTTTGCAAGTGTTGTGGGCATCTTTAAAGATCCTAGCAGAAAATTTTCAGTTGTTGCTTCTGTTACAATATTGATAAATGAAAAATAAAAGAAAAAATACCATATACAAAGGTAGGCCAGCACTTTTATCTTCTTATTCCCCTATCTAGTGTTAACATAAGCAAAAGTTAGACTTAACAGGAGGACTGTTGGGGAAAACCTAATTCAGAAAGTTCATTTTAAAGTTATATAAAAAGCTTTCTTAAGTATTGAGACAATCCATAATTTTCTGTGTGCAATCAGAGAAGACACATTAGTTGCTTAAGGGATCAGTTAATCTGTCAATCTTTCAAAAAGCAAAATTAAGTGCAGGCACAGTGGTATTTTTTTCATTACTTATTAAGTAGTGATTTCATATTGTGCAGGTTAGAGATAGAAATGCTGTGTTTGCTAATGAGGAAGGGAATGTCATTGCCATTTGTCCTATATTTACATCACAAATAGGTCTCTGGATTGTATAATACAGACACTTCAAGAAATTTATACTCAGAATTGCAGAGAAGTTGAGAACTCTGCATTTCCATGTAGCTTGCTTGAGGTTTTATCAACTTGCCTCTTCCAGTTTTCTGAGTTTGTGGCAGTTATATTAACTGTATTTGGATATATGCTTGTATACACAAATTATGACCGAAAGCAGCATCTGTTCCTAAGGTTTTTAAAAACATGTGGAAGATTGTTAACTTCGTTACTTTTCAGTGGCAGGGAGTAGACTGACACACTGAACAATTTCCTTAGAAAGTGTTGTCAACTATAGTAATTTCCCAAGTGCACTTCACATTGCAGAAGGTTAGTTAAACTGGGGATTTTCATGGCGTCATCATTCAAGTAGTAATCATCTTTCTTGGTTGTGTGTAATATTAGGAGAACACTGAAGATAGAAACCTATGGTGTACAGCTATCTACTAATAATCTGTATCTCAAACTCCTTGGTTTATTGTTTGTTTTCTCTACTTTGTCTAATACTCATTTGTTGAGGCAGTCTTTATAAAGAGAGTAGGTACTGGAGAGGCAGGTTACTTCAGTAGTTCTGTCCTTTGGTTTTGGTGTAATCTGTGTACTTGATAGCAATAGAGAAAGTGTCCAACAAAGGCATGAAGCCAATATAGAAATGTAATCTGTGTGCTTGATAGCAATAGAGAAAGTGTCCAAGGAAGGCACAAAGCCTATATAGAAATGTGGTGTTGTTTAATTGGTAACTAGGACAGTTTTGTTTTCTTAGAAGCTGAATAAACCCATCAATCCATACTGAAACTGTTTAGACATATTGACTAATTACGTATGATTGTGTGGAAGTGTTCTTTGGTCCAGCAATAATTTATGGATTGCTCTTTAAGAATCATTGAGGTAGCAAATAAGTATACTTATACTATATAGTGTGGTCTGAGTGTTAAAATTTGTTTTGAAACCATTTCTTTGGTGCTAATCAAGTCTAAGGTTGAACTGTGAAACATCTGGTATTACTGACCTACAGCTGACTTTTTTATTCAGCAAGTTAATATAAAGAAGTTAATTTTTCAGGTTCATTTTCCTTCATGTGCCTTTGTAATACTGAGTGATTTATTTCAACAAATATTTGAGATTGAAACATCAAATGTGGCATTTGTGCATTTAATACTTAACCGTTATTCATAAACCTAATTGTGACCTGATAAATTGTCAACTGCTTAGGTTGGGGTGGGGCGGGGGTGGGGGTGTTTTGTTGTGGGGTTTTGGTTTTTTTTAAGATTTAATTTTTGAAGCTTTTATATTTGTGAATGTTGAGGAGCTGGTAATAGTAGATATTAACTCATGTAAAAGAGGACTGTTAGGAGGAAAAGGGGTGATGATTTTATTTACAAGAAAGCTACTCCTGGGCTGTTCTTAGAGCCCTGCAGATTTGAAGCATTGCATTTAGTGAGCGCATGAAAAATGCGTGACTGGTGTTTGAAGGCCCTGCTGGGGCAGTCCTTAAACAAAAGGAGTTGTGGGCTCTAAATGTGGAATATGTTCTTTATTAATTAGTTCTGCTGCTGTGTGACAGTTCCAGTTTGACTATCTGTCTGGCTTGTTGAAATAAGAACTGGAAAATGTTTTGTTTCTTTTTCTTTGGAATTTTTGCCCTCTGTTTCATATGGCTGCAGTCATATGCATAGGAGAGGAAAGTACAAAGAGAAGAATTACTCTGTACTGGAAAAATTGAGAAACACTGTGGAAGAAACTCATCATTCTTTCAATTAGAATGTTTTTATCATGTGTATACTTTATCAGACTTATTTATGTGTCCCCAAGTGTTTAAAAAGTCTCACACCAGGTGAACAAAATAAGAGGTATTGAAAAGGCAATCTACTTACAGTAATATCTTATTTCCTATGTTGTTGACTGGATTTGTGTTTGAATAAGAACATTTCTTTTGTGGCAGCTCCTTGATTCTGCAGTGAAGGCAGTATTCTGTGCTTGATACTAGCTAGTTGCCATGGCAACAATTATGATGTCATGAATTCAGTACAGTGACTTCACTGCAGTGTATTTTATCTTTATTCTCAGTTTTCTTCAGATCTTGCTAGCAAACCAGAAAGCATCTACGTGTGATACTGTGACTTGTTTATTACATGATAATGATGACTAATATGATCCAGATCTCTCAAAGTAAACCTAATTACTGCTTACTTTTAATCTCAGTCCTAAAGTCTGGGAAGCTAAGACCTTGCATTTTTATTTATCTGGACCTGTTTCAGCTGTATTAGCCCAAAAAGTTTGCTAATAGAAATGAAGAGGAAAATACTTTTTTTTAATCACTCAGATGTGATTGTTTTCAGCTTAGAGAAATGGAGAGAAATGTATGTACTCTTAAAACTAAAAATCTGAGAGTAGTAGTGTCCTGTTATGTCTCTTCTCCCAGAATAATTTGTTAAATTCTAGCTTGCCTTTCTTAGTCCTGTTGTTTTCTGAAGCAGGTGAAATGTTCCAAGGGTTTGTTGACCCACAAATTGTACCAGGAAACTTCCTGCCCATCAGCCTTTGGAAATAGTCAGCTGTTTTCTGCCCTCTGAGCACTTCCATTTATCACAAGGTTGTGCACCTCCATTTCACAGGTAGCAGAGCTGACTGTTCAGTGCATACTCTCACCCTGTCCTCCATTGCCTTCTGATAGTCAAAGAGAAGTATTTAGCATTTTTCTTCTATTTTAAAGTATATTTTTTTGGCTCCAAATTTAGCCCCAGTAAAAATGTCAGTAAAAACATAGAGTTTAACTAGCCTGCATTTCTTTTGTTGACATAACTGTGTGTCTGTTTAGAGCTGGCTTAGTGGCTTAACTCAAAGGTTGCCTGAGACTTCTGGGCCATCTGACTTTTACATTATCAGTGAACAGTGCAAAGTGTTTTAAAGTGGTATGCTAGGTATTTTTTGTAAGGCTTTTTTTGGCCTCTGCAAGTAGAAGGTTCTTCACCTTTGGCTTGGTTTGACAAAGGTAGTTTCTATGTATAGATAGTGCCTAAGTATGTTGTAAGTGTTCTGAAAACCTTTCTAATAACAGGAGAAAATGTAGGATGTGCTGATTTCTTCCTGTGGCTTACTGCTGCAGCGATCATTTGCATTAAATTGTATTGAGCATATATTCATTTAGGTGAAGTTAGAATTAAATGACCTCTTCACGGTTTTCTTCCTCTTAAGAAAGATGGAGACTTGAAAAGCACCCACTAGCAAATGAGAGGGTGTCATGGACAGCATGTAAGGAAGATGGAAAAACGTAACAGGAAAATCAAAGTTGGAGTTGTCTTTCTGCAGAAAAGAAAAAATATCCTGTGTAGCCTGTCATTTATGATAAGCATATCATGGAAGTTGAATTGTGGCATGCTGCAACTGGAGTTAAGAATATGTGATTGAGATGTTTTTGTTTATGAGCTACTAACAGGGAGTAAACTGCAAAATACTGTTGCAGGTAATGTTGTTCCCGTTACCTAAGTGCAGAGGTCCTGTGCTTGAAAATTTGCTGGTTTATGTTGGTACTGGCTGTGCTTAGTAGCTTTTTTCTTTAATTGGCACAAATGTGCTAGTGATGGGGTAGCTTGTATTAAATTCAAAATGCTTTTTCAAAATGGCAAACATTTTTATCTTGCTGTAACACTGTGCACATGGAGGGTTTTATTAATTTAAGAGTACTGGTATGATTTGATTGCTGAAATTTTTAGTCTTTTAGACTAGGTTTGTATGATCCTCAGAGTAGCCTTTTGTAAATTAGTTGTTGGGGTTTTTTATGTTTCTGTTAATTACTAAACATTAAGGTTTTTCTAAACATGTAGGTTTTCAAGATGTGATTGGACGAGGTGATAGAGAATCTCATCTAGGTACCCTTTCCCACAGAAGGTTAGACCAGGTGATCTTTCAAGGTTCCTTCCAACCTGGGTTAGTCTAGGATTCTAGGATTGAGCTGTTGGAAGGAATAGCAGCTTTCTTAACTGACGTAACTGCATGTGAAAAATTGCTAACTCAAAACTCATAATTTTTTAGTCACATGGAGATTAGATCATTCAGTTCCCAGCAGCGTTTGCATGAACAAGTGTTGCATTTAGAAACAGTATTATGGCACTTAGTACCAGACTGAAAATATATGAAATTTAAAGCTCTGGACTGCAGGTATCTTGGCAATGCAAATTCTTCTGAAGTGAAAGGGGAGTGTAGAAGTTTTTTTCTGGAATGCTTAGGAAAAGTGATCACCTCTACAAAACTTAAGTGTGTGAAAACAAAAGGAAACTTGGAATGGAAAAAGCAAAAATAAGTTTTAGTGTGTGAGTCCCTTGTTCTCCTTTATGAATGGATGGGTGTATGGCCTATCTACAGTATATAGATCAGAGAGGAACCTGCTGCACTTTCTTCAAATGTAGTAACATTTAAGAGAATGGGATGATGAGGGGAAACAACAACAAAACACTACCACTACCCTCTGTCCCCAACTGTTTTCTTTTAGAATTATTAAATGAAGCAACCTAACTTTCAGTGCTTTCTTTTATTCCACTCATAATTCTTCTATGAGAACCAGTTACATTCTTGCCCACTGGGACTTGGAAAATAAATAAGCTAATTGGAATTGCCTCAGCTAGTGCTGTTGCTTCTACTTAAAGAAACCAAGTTAGTACATTAATGCCTAGTTCACATTACAGGCTTCTACTTGCTTTGTTTATACAGAGTGACTAGAACCTGTCTTATAAGTTATTACCAATACTGGTAGTGCATGGAAGAATGGCAATATTGGTGGAAGTATGGCAAAGTAATTGGCTTGTGTTTCAGGATGCAGTGGCAGATAGTGGCTTGAGTTTGTGTTTATTCAGGTGCTAGGACTAATGGTGGTGTTTTGGTACTTTTTTGGTTGCAGCTTTGAAGACTTCTTTTCCAGGTCAGCAGCTCCAACAGGATTTCAGTGAAAAGAGTTGAAATGCTTGGATGGGTTCCTTTGCAGTGCCTGCTTCAGAGCCCAGAACCAAATTTGGTTCAGAATCGGAGTGTGTGAAAGAGGAGTTAACAGAAGAAACTGGAGGCTTGAAGGGCTGCTTGCTACTGTAGAAAGGTTAGGAAGTGCCAGGGAGGTGTTTTGGGGACGGGACCTGGTGAAAAGCTGAGCTTCTAAACTTGGTCCTGCTCAGGGGTCTCTTCTGACCTATTAACCTACCAGTGGGTTCACCTGTCATTATTCTGAATATGAGGTGACCTAACCCACCAGTCGTTTGC
The DNA here is from genome assembly GCF_929443795.1 of Astur gentilis. NCBI lineage: Eukaryota > Metazoa > Chordata > Aves > Accipitriformes > Accipitridae > Astur > Astur gentilis. The sequence goes on along the minus strand of NC_064900.1, from coordinate 15,911,335 downwards.
TGCTTCCAGTCTGCTGGAGAAGTCTATGAATAGCATCACAGGTAGAGAGACACCTTTTTAGATGTGGCCTGTCCTCTAACAAGACAACCCTGTCTTTAGAGGACAGAGTTTTATTGGCTTCATAAATTGCTATGTCTCTTGCAAACACCTATATAGAAAATTCTATGTATCATCTTTCAAAGCAGTTAAGTGTTTGAAATTTAATGTTTTGAAAGCAATCAGGAGAATCTTCATTAGTACAGGGGGTCTGGCCTTAACAAGCATATATTAAAATTATTATAGATAAGCTTTGGAGAAAATATACTGCATTAATTGGGAGCCATGTGAAAGCCTCCATGACAAATTTGTAAATAGAGATGGGTGATTCCCCCTCACCACCTAGGTCTACGACTGAGAGTGCTGTGGGCTGTTAGGGTGACATGGTTATCTTGGCCTCAGCAGGCTGCCTGGGTCCCTTTTTCTGCAGCTCTGATTCAGATTACCCAGCAGTCCTTGTGCTTTGCTATGATCAAACGATACAGCCCTCACAGAAAAATGTGCTACTCAAAGCTCTGTGTGGCTCCTGTAGCCAACTTGATCTATACAATGGGAAATAGGAAAGCCTTCTTTATCTGATTAAACAGCCGACTTTGGCATGAAATCTCCCTTTTAATATCAACTTGCTGGAACTGCTATGACAATAAAAATGCCTTTTTTTTTTCCCTCTTGTTGAGAAAGCAAAAAAATTGACACTTCCTCGTTTCATGTATTACTGCCAGAGCATTCTCTGACATTCTTTGAGTTTAATCGTCAGATACGATACCCTGGTTGTACTTAAGCACATAACTTTTCAACTCATTATTAACTGCCAGCATCCGTGCTACATGAGGGTTTTTTCATGGTGACCTCAACTATTCTTTCTTCTTGCTTGCTATATTGGAGTTAAATTAATCGATAATAAAATGAATCATGTTTCAACAGTAATCATTACATTACAGACATCGAATCATCAGATTGGGAAATTACTGTGCCTGCTTTAATAGTGAAACATTACCTTGCACACAGAAATTTAGAAATACAGTATATTTTCTTTCAAAAATATGGATTCTTCTTCAGCAGTTCCTTGATAAAGAACTTCCCTGTCCTCCTTTTGGCACCAAGTTGTGACTTTACTGAAACAGAAACATACTGTTAGTGGTTGAAGTACTGTGTTACCATGCATGTTATTTTTGTCCCACAGCACAATAGAAGATACTGTACTTAAGGCACAAACTTGAAGAAACAAACTGTCCTAATAACCCACTTGAATAGAAAGAAAAGGTGAAGGTTTGCTATAGCCTCTTTGAAATTTTCAAGGCTGTTCCGTGAATGGTGTTAGGATAAACACATTTCCAAGTCCTGAATTTCTTTTTAAAAACAAATGTAAATTTTGGGAAATAACTTTCCCATTAACACACACGAATGATATTTTAAAAGTAAAATATATACATGGTTAAGAAGAAAAAGTTTGATAAAGTTGTCTGTATTAAAAAAAAAAAAAAAAAAAAAGGCAGGTTAACTGTCTCTTTTTTCCCCAAAGAACTCTATTAATGTATCTGTAACTAATTTGAACCTGCTGAGGCTCCCACTACAGTCAATGTAGGTGATGGCTCAGGTGGTCAAGTTTAACTTTCATTCCAAATAGTAGGCATGAAGCAGTGCTCCTTCTGTATCCAGATTGCCATGCATAATAAGCATGTCTTAGACTAATCTTTGAAAGTTCATTATTTTCTGTATTATTGTCAATGAAAACCACTAGTGATAACTTTGTATAAGATGGCCCCATTTAATGATGTTAAGTGATTTCAAATTTTTAAAACCACTGCATTTGCAGCCAAGTGTGGGCTGCCTCTGTAGTAAATGGAGAGAGGGAAAGGTTAATTTCAGTAACCTAACAACAGCTTTTATGATTAAACTCTTTGGTTTCTGGTTTTGCTTTCTCTAGATAATTCTGGTTTTTGGGGGTCTTGGGAAAGGAGATATTTTTATGCCCTTTTCTTTTTGATGTCTTGCTTAAGATTCCTTGCTTACCAAACATACACAGCCTTCTGTTGCAGTGCTGAGGTAGAGAAAAGATTTGGGGGAAAGGGAGAGGAAGCACAAAGGCGGGGGAATAAGCCATCAAAAAGTGTTTGGAGAAAGATATAGCAGGAAAAGAACAGCTCTGCAGGAAAAAAATACTCTGCATATTCTCTAATCTTTATAAATAGTGCATCATGTGGGTGAACTTCATATCTATATCTATGGTGTAGTAGATATAGAGAGATACTTGCCTGGTTGTAATTGCAAAGTATTATTGAAGTAAATGCTTCTTGAGAGAAAAGTCACAAACTGTGAAGAAGTCATCTTAGGATCAGTGGACTTACTCTTTTGTCAGTTATCTATTAATGCATGTAATTAAAAATGAGCAGTTGAAGTAAGTGCAGTGTTCAAGTAACGCAACCTCAGGATTTTAGGCAGAGATTGGCACTTATCTGACTCTCCACATTTGTTGTGTTTCCATTGGCTTCTGCTTCTCAGATAGTGTTGATTGAGTAAAAAAAAAAAAAAAAAAAAAAACAACGAAAAACGTTGTTTACAATAAACAGTCTTTCATATGTAGACAACAACTAATTATAGGGTGGGGATAACAAACAGAGAAGGTTGATATCAAGTCAGACTGGAGAAAGTATCCTTGAAATGTTCTCTTTAAAACAGTTGTCCACAGCCCTTACAGCAGAGATAAACAGCATTTATTAGGCTCTGAGAGGTTCACAAGGTTACATATGTGATTTCTAGGGATGATTTCAGTTCTGAGAGCATGCAGAGGATTGTGTGTGTGACTCATCCTTTTCAAGATAAAGAAAGTCCCTTTACCATCATGTTTTATTAAATCCACATACATTATAATAGTTTTGTTCTTTGATCCAGAAATTAAAATCTAGAGACTATACAACTCAACTGGTGGAGTTCAGTTGGTAGGTTTGTATTTTAATTTGTGTAGTGTCTACAACAGGGAGGAGACATACAAACTTCGTAGGAAGAACATGGATGTCTGATATTTTCTGTTCTAGAACCTTTGCTTGAGTAGCTGTATTGGATTTGCTTCCTTTTTATATTTAAAAAAGATATCCTGAACAGTTGGCTGTTTAAATACTGGTATGATGTGCCACTGCAGAGGCATTTTCTTTTCATATTGCTTTCATTCAATAAGATGCGCATTTTTTCTGTATAAATGAACTCATATTCAGTAGTGCAATTGATTAATTCCCCTCCTCTTTTCTTCCTGCTGTAACACTGGCAAGCAGTTCAGTTCATCCAGGTGTCAGCGCTTTTAGTTGTGTGATCAGAATTTTCTAATGAGGGGAGGAAACTGTAAGAACTGGTTTGAAATCACTTTTCAAGTTCCAAAAAGAAAAAAGAAAGCAAAGCCATCTTAAAATTAACAGCTGGAGTATTTTATTCTTTATGGCCTTTCAGAAAGGAAAGAATAGAGATGGATTTTTTTTTTGCTTGTACGAGTGAAACCTTACACAGCTTTCCTCCCATTTTTCTCTCATGTTCACCCCTCATCTTGATCATAGAAATGTAATTCCTCTTTTGATGACTTTCCTCTGAGGTTTGTCCTCTGTGATGCAAACTTGGTTTGGTTGACACAATCTCTGATTCTGTTCAGTTTTGCTCTTTTTTCCCCCCATGTCTCACCTTATTTTTGGTTAATAAATTTTAATGATCTTTATGATCTTTTTGGAGAGATTCTTTCTCTCTGCCCACCTCTCCCCCCCCCCCCCCCGCCCCCCGAAGCCCAAGTAAATTGAATGCAAAAATAAAGCCATGCCAAGTGGTTGCAGGGTGCTTAGGACAGAGTAGTGCCTGCACAAGGGCACTCCAGCCCACCCTGTGAATAAAAAGCTTGAGATATGTATTGCTAGGCTTCAAGTATTGTTTTCTTTTGGCAGTTGGGGGGTTGGAGTAGGGTTGTTCACATTTAAATAATCATTTCAATATTTTGGTGTGGTCTCTTCTTTTCTTTTTTTTTTTTTTTTTTTTTTTTCCCCTTTGAGAAAATTTCTACCAGGAGTGTCTATAAATTTTTTTTTTTCTTTGCCCTCTTCCTCCTTCCCCAAACCCACAAGGCAGAAATGAGAAAGTCCTTAACCATCCAGGCTTGCAGGATCATAGATGAAAAACTTTGTATCTGAAGTGACTGGCTCCTGACCTTGCTGATCGGTTGTAAGAGTCATTGACTCTTTTCCCATATGAGCTTGAAGAGAGTGGAAGTGTGCTTGATCAGAATACCTGGATAAGTTCTTTGTTTGAAATACATTGTTTTCTCTAAAAAGTATAGGAGAGCTTGCTTCCAGCTACAGGATACTTGTTTGCCATTTGGAGTGACTTGACTTTGTAGGCTTTAATAGAGTCCACTTGGACAACACTGGGATGTAGTTCTTCTGCTAGGCAGCTCTGGTTTTTATGTAGTGAGTTATTGAGTGATTAAGGCAGATAATAGCCTTCATGTATATAGTTTATTTTCCTAAAACCAGTATTTTTGATGACTTTGAGCAGCAGCATTGATGTGTGTTCTACTTATAATTGAGTAAAAAGTGTTTTGAAATGGAAATTGGGACAGGAAGCTGCATAATACCTTGTCTCACTTCTAGACTCACAAAAGTTCTCCAGGCACAAGTTGGTCAGATAAGGATAGATGGTACTGTTACAGAGACATAAGCACAGGACAAAAACTGTGCTAGCCAGCCTGCTTGTAGCATTAATGCTTCCAGTGAGCAGAAACAAATGTTTGGCATACAAAGTCTTATGACTGTTTGACTTGAAAAGGTAGTCCAGGTTTACAGTAATAAAAGCCTATTCTGTATTTATACTATTCTAGCAAGGAAGTTTTTTGCCCTTATAAAATCTGTGTAGGAATAGAGAGTCTGTAAATGCATCGCAAGTTGGAATTGTAAACTGGTGGCACAGTGCAAAGCTGCAGTTGCTTGCCAGAACTTACATTTGTAGTAGAAACAGATTTTCATTTGACTTTGCTGCAAAATGGGGCATTCTGATATTTAAAACAGTAATTTTGAAATGCCCTTCCCTGGGTTTTTCAGATGATGGCAGTTACATCACCTTTCAATTGAGTAGCAATTCAAAGGCACTCTCTACCTTCCTCAAATCTCAAATATGAATCTAACACCGCAAGAATGCGCTCTGCTTGTTAGAGGAGTCTTATCAGTATGGCATGCTTTAATTCAAGGTAAAACAGAATGGACAAATACTGAGAAATTATATGGCACTTTAACTTTCTTCCTGAGAACCCAGTTCTTGGTGCCTGCTGTTTTGTCTCAAGGTAGCCTTGGGACGTCCTCATGTGCAAAGGATCATACATAATAATCCTGATGTGCAAAGGAGAAGAAATGAGTACTCTTTCTGAACTCTTCTTCCATTTGATGAAGTGTCAGCCGTTCCGTGGAGAGACTGCTTGCCCTTATACAACAAATATTTAATGTGCTGTTTAACAGCAACTGAAGGGAAATTATATCACAAGGTAAAGAGTTGTCCTTTTATGAAGTAGCCATAGTTCCAATTAGTTTCTTTCATTTCAGAATGGAAACTTGTCATTATAAATCTTAAAAGACAGCTTTGGCTTCCTGCAGCACTATGAAATGAATGAGCCCAATCCAGCAACAATATTAAGTACACAGTTGCTCTTCACCTGAAAGGTGAATGTATTTTTAGCTGTAATATCTCAAATTAATGACATTGTAATGGAGGGTCTAGGAATGCTATTATAATTCATTCATAGTTAGAAACTTATTTTTGCATGTAGATCTTGGGGAACAGCATGCCTGTTCATCAGGATTCTGATAAAACTTGAAGATCTATATGAATGAAAGAAAGCTGGTATGAGGATGAATAGGGATAGTCAAAGATTCCTTTGTAGCAATGTACAACAGTACTAGCCATGAAAAGAGGCTGGATGTTATATTTTCCAAATCAGAAGTTTAGTGTGCTTGTGGAAGTCTGCTGGAAGCTGAAAAATTCAGTCTTTCAAAGGGGCATAATAAACCAAAGGTTTTAGTATTGTCTTTCTGCTCTCTAACTCAGAGGCTTCCAGGTCTCCAAGCTCTGATCTTGGAGCCAGCAACAGAGCAGCACTGCCTATTGCAGGAGCATTGCAACTCTTGGCATCTAGCTATCATCACCAAATTTTAATTTTATTGTTGTTTAGGGATTCTTTTGTCTCAACTGAAATTACTTGAGGGTGTTTATTTCATAAGTATTAGCAGATTTTCCTTTTTTCCCTGGAACAAAATTCTGCCCTGAGGTGTTGCAATTTCTTCCTTGCATTAAGGTTGCATGTGTTTACTTGGCACATGTTCAGCTAAAGGTATTTCATATACATAATGTATTTGCTGTTTAAGGTTTTGAATATTGTGAGATAGGAAATAAGAAAACCAGTTCAACAGGATAAATACCACACTGTTAACTGAGAAGCAAAGAAATAAGATACAGAATATATGTTAAAAGAAATGGTTTGCAATATTGTTTTGGCAACAGACTTGTGTGTTGACAGAGCAAGGGAATCTTTGAGATACGAGGTTCCATAGCAAAGTAAAACATAAAATGAAATAAAATTCTTAAAATAAGGGTTGATTACCGAGTAAAATATTAGTATGCTGCTTTTAAATATGTTAATGTGAGTAAATTCAGAGAACTGAGGCTAGGACTTCAGAGATTTTTTTTTCACTGATTTATACTGCCTCCAAATGGTATTTTAAACGAGTTTCCTAGCTTACGTGTTTCTCAGTTTCTCAAGTTGTAGGGTTTTGATTTGCTTTCACTTTCAGGTAAAAAAAAAAGAAACAAAAAGACAAACAAAAACCAAACAAAAAAGCCACACCTAAAACAAAGCCCCAAATAAAATAAAACTTCCCTGCCTTGTTGGGTGCTTAAGGTTTTAATGTTTGGGATGTATTATGTGATCATTAGATAAAATGTACTGAATAAATGTACAGTAATCAATAATTAATTTTTTCCTTCTTCCCCTAATATTTCAATTAAGTTTCTTTTAGTAAGTAATCCCTAACTTTGTCCCACTGATAAAAGATACTTCTGACCAGATATGGCTCAATACACAAAGGTATGTTCTTTTACATGTCCTGCCCAAGAAATAGCAAGTGTCTTGAATTTAATTTTTAGATGCAGAGGGTGGTTTTTTTCTGTGAATCCCCAGTCTGCATTATTATTCAATATGCAATTTGTAGTTTTCACAGAGCATTATTCAAGCTACAGTAACCCTTTGCAGCATTTGGCTTTTATTGCACTCTCTGTTCAGGCTTTGGTCTTCTGATTGCTGTCAAATACCTGCATTGTGCTATTCAGTTAGCTTTGGATAGTTCTCTTGGCTATTTTGGAGCTCACTAACACTTAAAGATCACAGATGTAGTAAGTAATCCAGCATTGATGACAGGAATCTTTTTGTTTTGAATTCTCAAAACCAAGTAAGAATAGAGAAGTATGGCTACCAAGAAAGCTTTGGCTCTGTTATGTCAGATTTCTGAGAAAGAAATGCCATACAAATACAAAAGCTATTGTAGCAGTATGCTTTTCTGACTGAATTAATAGCGAATGCTCTTAAAAGCATCTTTCGTTATTAACCCAAATCAGTTGCTAATACATAGGGACAGCCAAGTGAGGAGTCACCAACAGTGCATTGCAAAATGTAAGCAATTGTCAGAAGGAGTTAAGGAATGCCTTTCCTAGGTGGCATTTGTGAACTGACTGGTATGAGCTGCAGCTTTTGTGAAGCAATAATCATGTATCAGTGATATCTTTATCAGTTGCCATTAAAATGAAGGTGATGTCAAATGTTCGCTATTGCCATCTCAGTATAGTAAAAGATCAAATAAATTGAGAGGAAATGAGTCAGTCTTTGTTTAAACACCCGTTAGTGCACAGTGCACAAAGCCTTGTCATGAAGGAACTTGTTCCCTCTACTGTAGTTTCCTTTGAGTCTCCCAGCTTCTCTAAAATAATCATGAAGGGTATTTCTAGTTGCCATGGAAGTTGTGTCATGCCAAGACAAGAGGTAGACTCTTCTGGTAGAGTAATTTTAAAGGAGGTATCAGGGAGATAGTGCTCTTCCGGTACAAAAAATAGAATATGTTGTTATCAAGACGTAGTGAAACAATATATATTTTTTATAGCACCATTTATCTGAAGCTTTTAGATTACACTGAAGCCATAGGTCTCAAGGCTACTGTTTTTATAAGCTTCATTTGACTGTTTGGGATAAGGACTTGGTTCCTTGTTTTCCTGCGTTACCAGACTTGGGAAGCTTACGTAAACTCCTCAGCAGAAATTGAGACTACTCAACAAGTTGTACTCTATGGGCCAAACCTCACCTTATCTGGGATACAGAAGTGCTATCCAATCCTATATTTGTGTAAGCAGCAGTGTATCTCTCATTCAGACAATAGGTTCTCTTTTTCCAACAGCAGCAGCTGCTGTGAGAGAAAGATGGGGAGGCTGGGAAAAAAAAAAAAAAAAAAAAAAAAGGCAGGGTTTACAACTCACAATACTGAAGGTGGGTGGCACTCTTGGTTTAGGGAGAGCTGATACAGCAACTGCCCTGTTTACTTCTTACTTAGTAGCAAGTCTGTCTCTGCATAAGAGTATGCATATAAGAAAAGCTAAGCTGCCTAGGCAGTATTTCCTTCTTTAAGAGACATTCTTACTTTATGGAAGAAGTTGCAAAGATGGGAATAGCCATTGACCACTTGTTGGACCACACTGTTTAGGTATTGACTTTTGAACTGACAAATCTTGGAAGAAGAAATAACTAAACTGGCTTAATATTGCTGCAGAATCCCATGATCATTCAGGACTTGCTAATTAACAAAATGACAGAAAATGGAAGCAGGTAAAGCAAGTGTAAGTATGCTTCTGTTCAACTGCAAAAATGGCAGATCATATCCACCAAATCTGCCTCCATGGAATGTACTGTTTTATAAAAGTGGAGTGAGAGTGGGTGGAAAAGGCATGCATATATACTGTCTGTCAGATAAACTCATTTTGACATGGGCATGTATATAAGTACTTAGGGGTACTAAAGGTAAGCAGTGATAGAATTTGTCGTGTTACAGAGACTTGTACCAACCAAGTTGAGGGGTTTGGATTTTGGAATTTAATGAAGATATAATTTTTTATTTTTTCTCTTGATAGTTTTTTTTTGAGAGGGGGTTTTATCTATACTATGGCTCCTATAAGCACACTGGCTCTTAAATCCTGCAGAAATGTTACGTCTAGTGCAGTTTCACATTATAGTTTATCTCATATCTGGCCCCTGCTTAAGGAGATCCTCTTGCCTTTGCCCGTTAGTTTTTATACCTTTCCTCCCCAAGTGTTTTGTGTTGTAATAGAGCAATTAAAATATAGCTGGTTTAATTTACCGATTGAGTGGAAATCTCTCACTCTTTTCAGGGTTGGTTTTCTTCCACATCAGCAAGGGGAACCAACTCCCCTGGTGGCACATAGTAACTGTCTGACAGAGGGAACCAATGGGAGCATTTGCTCTTTGGGGAAATCTTGTCCCTTCACATCATATCTGTGCAGCTAACTTGCAGCTTGGCTTATCTGTTTTGGTGAAGTGTGGCACCAGTATGATGCCCTTAGTTCTGTGGTGATTTTTTTTTTTAAAGTGACACAAGTGTGGGTTGCTGCCAAACAGGGAGGATCTCATGTTTCCATCCCCATCCAGTATTCCTTTTATTTGTGCTGCCACCCGCCCACCACCAAGCTTCTGCCAGATTGATTCTTGCTGCCACTTGCTAGGCAAGTGCAGTGGTAAAGTCAAGTGTACAGATGCATCAGGAGAGGATGGAAAGTCAAGAACTTTGTGTAATAACATGTATTTACTTCAGTTTAGAACAGTGCTGTTTCATGTCTGCCTGAGGTTCTCTATAAAGAAGCAACCTGATATTAGTAAGGTATCTGTGGAATGAAGAAATGTTTTGCCTGATTGCTTCCAGTTCTGATTTGATTTTGTAGTTTTGCTTTTTCTACAGACACCAGTAGGAAGTCTGGAGTTCATACTTGTTCATCTTCTTGGTGCTGTGGTTTGATTAGGAAATAATATCAGAACAGTAAAAAGAGGATGAGAATATGGAGGGATTATTATAATGCTTATTATTAGGGTTTTTTTACTTCTTACCATGAGTCTAGTGTAGCCCTGAAATCTGATGTATCTTGAAGAAAAAATAAAAAAATTGGAGCAATTACCTGGTTTTGGTAGCGTGGCAACATTCCTGGAGACATTCTCTGAAGTATTCCCAGTGGACATGCACAATTAAGGGAAGTAAGTAGTTTAAGATAGAATACATAATCTACATAGTGACTTCAAGAATAGAAAGCCTCTAAGTAGACAGGTGATTGCTGTGCACATCACAGGAGGAAGACTGTATGAAAGCTATTTATTCAATATGCATATTCCCTGTCTGAAAGCTAAGTGAGCATATGCCTGGAAGCTGCCCTCACAGAATAAACAGATGAGATTTCTTTTTAACTTTAAAATAATACAGCTGCTGCTTCCAGTCAGTGTCATGATGAATGACTATTTCTCTTTTGTGATTTGTGTGCTGGATTAATGTAGTATATTTTATTTGGGTTGCTTTATAAACTATTTCTCAATGACTGGTTCAGGTGTGGTATATGACTATACTCTGCTTGTTGCCCCAAATGTTAAGTGATAGTTGCACTCTAGAAGTGTCTTTTCTTCAGAAGCTGTGCTTGACACCTTGTTCTCCAGTGTGCATGTGATAAAATGATTTGGGACCAGTCTACTGAAGGAGTGGTTTGACTCTTCTGTCAGTCAATACCATCATGACAGGTATTGTTTGGTATTTTCTATCCATATACTTGAAATGTTCTGCTGCATAAAGCTAGTTTTTCATCTTTCTTTTGGCTGAGAATTGTGAGAAGCTGGTTGTTGGGACTATTAGGCTTAAGCCAGAAGAAAGGTTTCATACAAATTGAATCTCTTATTGCAGGAAAGAATTTTTAACTTCGTTTCTTAAGTAGTGGTATGTCTTTTTTTTCTAGTTGCCTGATTAACTTTCTCATCTTTTGGTTGATTTTGACAGAAAGGCAGATATATTTAGAAATTTTCCTGCAAGTTCCATGAAAATGAGCCAGGGAAGGAGAGGGATCCTAGGAATGCTGCGAGAAGACAAGTAAGATGGTCCCATGTTACAGGCACTGAAGTGTTAACATATATAAATCCATCCTTAAAAATGTCCCAAACATAAGAAAAGCTTTCGTCAAACACAGTATATGAAAAAGACAAGCCAGTGTTCACAGAATGGCATATTTAAGATGGTCAAAACTCTGGGTTTTGGCAGAATAAAAGTAATTTTAACAGTTTTGTGTATGGTTTTGTTTGGGTTTTTTGTTTGTTTGTTTTTAAAATATATGAGAATTCTCAGAAACAGCCAGAATTCTCTGTAGTCACTAATATATTTGCTTTGCCAGCTGTAGGAGCTTAAATGCTGTCCAGCATCACCAGATACTTGTGGCTGCAGTACTCTTCAGGTATGTGTAAGATTTTTGGGTGGTAAAGGTAAACTTCCTCTTGCAAAGAAGAAAGTGTGGGGGTAAACAAGTTCCAAGAGAAGGCAGCAGAATCTTTGGATTCAACTACTCTACGCTTACCCAAAGTTATGTTAGTAATGGTCTCAAATATTTTACATTTCTATAATTAGTACATCAGAACTATTCCAGTGCTGTCCGCTTTATATGGCTGTAATACTGTCAGTATTCAAAGTGTTTTGTAAATTTAATTAATACTCAGAGACACTCTTGGTGCACAAAACAGATTGAATTTTTATCTTCGGTTACTTAAATTGCTTCCATCTTTTTAGCTTCTACTCGGTACCTATAATCTGAAATACATTTAGTCTAGCTTGTAAAGTTGACGTAATAGGTACAGGTTCTGTAAATCTTTCTAGTGGAATTCCCCCAAATTTGAAAAAAAAAAAAACCAAACCCAAACCAAACCAAAAACCCAACAACCCCCAAACCCAAACAAAATCAAATTACTTCAGAAAACAGTTCTTAATCATAGAAAGCAAGCTTGTGATAAAGAAACACTTCTACCAATTTTATTTCCTGGTGTTTCCCAGGTTATCTTACAGGTAGCATAATAGGTTATAAATATGCTGCCAGTGTGAGACAAACCTCTTCATAAAGCATAATGGCAACTAAATTCTGCTATGTTAATGGCTGAACTGGCAACTCCTGGAGGCTTATTTGCTTGTCAGTTTATAAGCATGCATTTTTGTATAATTTGCATAGTCTAATTGTGCCTTTGGACTTCTAAATAAAATTAACCTTGTGCAGGCTCATTAAAATACATATCCTTAAAAATGGATGTACTTCATAGTCCTATTTGAAAAAGGAAGAAATGTGTTTGAAGTTATGGAATTGATTTAAAAATTTTGATTTTTTTTTTGGGTACCTTTTGTTCAGATGAAGAAAAGATCTGTTCTCTAATTAGAATAGTCAAGTAATGAAAAGAGCATTGTCAAGTAGGAAAGTTACATTATGGATTTACTGTTACTTTCTGCACTCTGGAAATATTGTGCTGGAGGTAGATGCTTATGTTGTCAGAATATGTAAATCAGGAAGGAGATAAGTTGTCCCCTTATCGACAATTAACCCAAGATCCTTATGCTTTAAAAATCTGTTATTGAATTAACTTAAAACAATTATTAATAATTGTTTTCTGATATTGACACATAATTCTCTCTATATTTTACAGTCTTATGTTTTATTATGAATACTATTGGCAAACATTTTCAGTATATACATCATAGATAAAAATACACAGAGGAATATATAAATTATGTGTAAGTAGTTGATGCACTGTATTGAGGTGAGGAGGTGGTCTAGTGCACAGAAAAAGATGCTTGAGAAAAGTGCAGTCTGCAGTTATGAATTATTTCATATGAATATTGCCTATGGCATGGATATTTAAAGAGGGTGAAAAGCCGAATATATTACGCGAGCTAATATTAACTGCCGTTAGCGAGCTATCAGAGCATGCTCAAGCAATTCAAAGAGGAGGGGACTGAACTTGGGAGCCTGTCTTGGATACAGCCTGATGTTTTTTCTTTAGATAACCAAGTTCAAGCCAGTTCGTCTCGAAGAATTAACGTGTATTGATTGTTGTAAGTAATGATAAAGAGTTTTTCAGGAAGTGGTGATTTTGAACAGTTTGCGTAGAGTGGCCTCACATTGCACCGGAGGGATGCAGTTGGTACTCACTCAGCTGTGAGCTGGCCCCCCAGATGGCGCTGGCTGTGGTGATGCTCTCCTGCCGCTGTCCGAGCAGGAATCACTGGGCTGGGAATTCTGATGGGGTTGTACAGAAAATGTATGCAGTTCAGGTGACTGCTGGAAGCCAGATGTTTTTGATAAGGTTTTGATAAATGTATTGGGATCCATTGAGAATAAGATTTAACATGAAAAAGCACCCAGGGGAGTAATTCTATTTTTAAGTATATTCCTTAGCTCAGATAGATTTTTTTTTTTAAATTCTTGTTCTATTCCTTTCTTCTAGCTTTCTTAATAAGAGCATTGGACAATTTATCCCCATGATGAAATTATGTGAAATGTTTTCTGCCCTTTTTTTGAATCTAAAACCTTCAGCAATGCATACAGCACAACTGAATTTTCAAAGGAAAACTCTTTGAAGTCCCTTTTTCTTTTTTCTTTCTTTGTGTCTCTGTCTCCCCCTTTCTCCATCTCTCCCCCCTCCTTCTCTCTGTCTGTCAAGTTCAAGAGCAGCTCAGATGCCATGAATTAAGTGAAGCACAAAAGGGGAAAAGGAGACCCTTTTGAAGAACAAAGGCCTCCCATTAGGCTGCCGTGTTCTTTCTCTGACCAAAATTGCTCCCTACATGGTTTTTATTGCTGTCCACATGCTTGGCACATAAGGTAAATACAGTAGGACCCTCGTTACCTCACACTCTCTCTTCCTCTTCCCTCTTCAATAAATGTTTTGTCTCTTTGATGTCCCTAGTAATTCTTATACTGATTGTTCCCACCCTCATAAAAGCCCCAGGGGTAGTCATGGTGGTGGATAGCATTAGATACTGTGTAAATGCTTCCAGAAAAGAAGACAAACTGCAGCCAAAGAATTTATTTCAGGTGGAAGAAAATGGGAAGGAAATACAGATGTTTTCTTTTCTTCTCAACATGTTGCTTCTGTGCCCCAGCTACGCTTGCATACCTCAGGGAAGTTCATAATTTCTTCCTGTTTCTTTCAAAAACAAGCAAGGAAATAGGGCTAAATCAGAGTTATGAGGAAATGCATGCCACAAGACTTTAAAGCTATAGAAATCTTCTCTTAAGCCTTCTTGATTATTTATTTTTCTCTGTGTTGGACAGTTATCTGCTCCAGAGTTCGGGTGAAAAGTACCAGCTAAGGGTCAGACCTAGATAGGTTTAAAATGTGAACTTTGTAGTATGCACCTTTTAAAAATAAATCAGACAGGCTCTTCTTACTAAAGAGAAGCAAAATAGCACTGAAATGTAAGCATGCATATAAAAAACTGAAACCAGTGTAAAACACTATCTTAAACCTAAAATTACAACTAAACTTTTTAGTACTTAAATGACAAAATTTGCTAATATTTAAAGGTCCTTTTGGGGAGTTGATTTTTATGGCAGAGTCTTGAAAGATGGAAATAATTGATGTGGGATAGTATAACTCATGCCTAAGTTGTCTGGAAATTGTAAAGCAAAGAGGTATTTCTTGGAATTTGGAATTTATGTTCTCTCAACTTCTACTTCTTTCCAAATAAATTATTTTCAAGGATACGTATTTGGTTTGGTATTTGTGCTTGCTTTCATCTTCTAGTTCTGCATTTTCACTGACGTGAAGTATTTCTATTAGCTTGTGTAACGCAGTTAAATATGTAATGATTAACAGAAAATGCCCCACTATTTTTATTTTTGGCACTGCTTCTTAATGCTACCACCTCACCTCCTGGAGTATATGCTTTTATAAGCGTATACTGTTATGAACATAGTAATTCCAGAGAAAATGTCAACAAGGCTACTTAAAGAAGTAACAATGACTCTTATCAGTCTATTTTGTAGATCACAAGGCAAGTAAAATCCACCTTGAAATCTGGCTTTTCATGGCAAGGTTGACTTTTTTTTATTCCCCCCCCCGTTGATCATGTTGCATAAGAAATTTTATAATAAATGTTATTGATTGTAATCAGTCAAATTTTTCTTCGTTCCATGTGAGCAAGGTTTTACACACCCCCTTCCCTGCAAAGGAATTAAACTCACTTTCCCATCCACCTGTAATTGGCCAGCTTAGCTGTGTGGGGAGGGAGGTGATGCTGGCATTTAATGAACTTGCAGTATAATTGGCTTACTTTATGCAAGAATGGATTGTCTAAAATGGAATCCGTAACTTGAGGTGTTCTGGTAGAATACTGTGTAAGTGGCAGTAGTACATCTACTTGTGGTAGATGTGGATGCTGTGATTAATGGCAGCGGCTACAGCTGCCCAAGTATGGAAGATGAACCTTTGTTCTGTCGTCCCCCTCCCCCTTACCATGCACCATTTGTCATGTAGCCTCTCCTGTTGTCATTTAACCTATGTCATCTTAGTCCATCATGGAGCTGTACCTGTAGTCATCTTCCCTAGCCTCCCAAATCTGAGCCAAACCCTGCCTCCCCACCTGCCTGCAGGGAGGTTCTGTTCACTCATCAGAGCAATCATCGGCTGACACTGGGAGCAGATCTTCACCCTGGTCCTGAGCAGCAAATGTAGGTCTCAGCTGTGCCAGGATGGTTGCGGCAGCTGCTGGAAGTAGAACAGTGTGTGAGGAGATGCAGCTGCCACATCCATGGTTCAGCTACAGCAACTGTTGATTAGTATTAACTGCCCATCACTAGCATGGAGATGCTTTTGTTGGGAATTGTGCTGTATACTGAGTGTAATGCACCTACCATCACTGACAAGTCTGTGAACCACTGGACTAAAAGCCTCCATGTTGGGTAGAATAAGAGGAAGAGTTTCTGAGGTAGGTGGGGCTGTATCATGCAATTTAGCAATATGATTTTAATATTACTTGAAAGTAATATAAAGATGAAAAGGAGCTTATGTATAAATACATTTTACCAATACAATAAACAGTGAGCGACAGCTTATGAGTATTCCTTCCAACACTAATAGGAGAATAATTTTCCCAGGAATATCTTCTTTAACTTGTTTTTAAATTCCATCAGGTTATATTGTTCCTCATCTTTTTTCTTTAAGAACATGTAACGTACACCCACACTGTGAATTTTCAATCATATGTCTGCAGAAAACAGACTTAGGGCCTAAATTTTGAGTTTTATTTGGCAATTTCTGTATAAGACCAGTGACATAGTAGAAGTAAAAACTTTTAGTGGCTTCCATTGAAGACTTATTTCAATAAGTAATGAAAGAACATACTAGTTAAGAGGCTTAGTTTTAACTACTTGAAACTGTGTTTCTTTACTTACATAGGAACTACAAATTTTCAACAATAGTACCAAGTGCATTGAGGCAGAGCCCTGCAATGGAAAACACTTATTACTACTCTTAAAATAAACTGAACATTTTTAAGTAGTGGTGATGTCTTCAGAATGATTTTACACCACCATGTTGGCACTTGCAAAAACAAATTTCCATTGAGATCCATGCCATAGCTTCAAAAAGCACTGAATGTGACATGCAGAGGTAGGAATCTTTAAACCAGCTGAAATACACATAGATCTACTCTTATGAAGGGTTGCGGGCATGGGACTAGTGGAACTGCAGGTTTCCAGATAAAAATTTAGATGACTTTGAGTCTTAATACTATACTCCAAGACTGTGGTGCATGAGAGATCCTGTTCTTCCTGCCCTGAGATGTGTACTTCTGCCAACTCTGTTATCATTTGCCTCTGAGCTGGTATGGCTGAAATGTATCCTACAAGAAAAGAAGAATCCTATTCAGTTAGAGCAGCAAGATGATCTTGCCCTCTTCATGACAACACAGTCCCTCAAGTTGAGATGGAGGAGGGAAAGGATATACTGTTCAAATGGCAGCCCCCATTCCTGAGCCAATGGTGAGGTCACAGCGTGCCCTCGGCAGGTGGCTATGCTGTCACCAAATGCCTCTCTGGTCTCCATGCCAGCTTTTTGACTTAAACTCCTGAGACTCCCTGGAAGAGACTTCTTCTTTTAAAAGAAGTTTTTGGTTTTTTAATTTGAGCACAGCTCTTGCAAAGATTGTCACTTTGCCACTCCATTTTCAAGATCTCAGCATTCTTGTATGTCTGTGACATCCTCAATGTTCCTCAGTACGAGTGCCAAGCCACCATATGCAACTGAGCTCTACAGACTGAATGCTTGCTACTTTGCTTAAAGGGGTTTTCTGTATCTAAAACTTCCTCCTGTAGTGTGAAAATGGAATTTATTTTTTTTGCACTGATGCTGCCAGAGGTTTCTCAGGTTTGTCTTCATTTTGAACTCTTAGTCATTTAGGAAAGGCTTGCTTATCAAAGCTCTGAAATGCTAGGTTGGTTATTCTAGTCATTGAGATTCTCAAGGAGTCGGTCCAGGGTAAGTGGTCCATTACATCATCTGCTCCTTCCCAAAGGGCTAATATTTTTTATTAGATTCCTAGTAGAGCTTTGAAGCTGTACAACTACTCTCATCTTCATTACACAAAATGTAAAATTTATTGAGTTAAAACAAATACAATTTTCTGCTTTTTTTATTCTTTGGTTTGCAGACAACAATAAGCAAGACTCCATGCACTTTGAACTGTAGCTAGCATTCTGAGTTCTCTGCCATGGGAATGGGCTCTCTTTCAGTAGCTTATTTTAGGTTATAATATGGAGATTATTATTTTTATGTTTAATTTCCTTGTTTCTTGTATTTGGCATTTTTTTCAGGCAGCAGCATAAAATGAAAACTTTTGAAAAAAGATTGTGTTGCATGTTGGATTTTGAACACTAAGTAAAACTTCTAATGTTTATTGCCATTCTGCTGTGTGTTAAATCAATCTCATATCAGGCTTGTGAAGAGGAGGTTTTGTGTACTGATACCTGATGTTTTCCTTTCTAAGGGCAAACCAAAATGTTAAATTAATTAGATATTGGTGTAGCAAAATCTATTCAACCACTTTCAGTAGAGTTCTCTCTGGTGGGTGTTCCGTCTATAGTGGTTTAGGAAAGGACTACCTGTCTGTTTGGCTGTGATAGTGTAGTCTATCTTGACTGGACATTAGAAGACAGGACTTCACATACAAATTATGTTATGGTAACCACTTACTCTGAAGGGCATACAGTAACTGTCCGTGTATAAGAATGCTCAGCATCTTTTTGACTGTAATCTGCTTTTATTAAGGACAAAGCTAATCTGAATTATTTCATACAGCTGCAAGCACTCAGCTATTTAACACATGTTATTGACACACTTTAACTTGTGGCGCTGGAGACTTGGCTTTTTTTGGTGCATGCCATCCCCTGGACAAAAGAATCACTATGTTTTCTATGTGTTTATGTTTCTAGAGGCATCAGGAGTATGAAGACAGGTTCATCACCTTGACTTGGCATGGGAGTGCTGGCTTCTGCCCCAGCTCTGTGGGGTTTTTTGGTGGTTTTGTTTGTTTTGGTGGTGGGTTTTTTTTGTTTGTGTGTTTTGTTTTTTTTTCCTTTTCTTTCCCTGGGTGACCTTGGTCAAGCTGTTTCATTATAGCATCCGTTTCTTCTTCTTTGCATACTGACCCTCCCCTCCCCCCTTTTATTGTTTGAGATGGAGACAGTGTCACCAGTTCTGGAGCTTTTGGACATAACTGAGAAAATTAGTCTTGATTTATTCTTGTCAGTTTGGGTTCTTTTGTTTCTGATCACTTGGCTATCTGATCTCAATAGTACTTGGCCATGTTTTTCATGTCTGAGTGGTCTCTAAAACTTAATGCACAATCAGCCATCCCAATTCAGATTACTGGCGTCGAATCATAGAATCATTTAGGTTGGAAAAGACCTTCAAGATCATAGAGTCCAACCATTAGCTATGCCCACTAAACCATGTCCTGAAGTACCCTATCTACTTGCTTTTTGAACACCTCCAGGGATAGTGACTCAACCACTTCCCTGGGCAGCCTATTCCAATGTCTGACAACCCTCTCAGTAAAGACATTTTTCCTAATATCTAACCTAAATCTCCCCTGCTGCAACTTGAGGCCATTTCGTCTCATCCTATCTCCAGCCACCTGACAGAAGAGACCAGCACCCTCCTCACTACAGCCCCCCTTCAGGTAGTTGTAGAGAGCGATAAGGTCTCCCCTCAGCCTCCTCTTTGCTAGACTAAACAGCCCCAGCTCCCTCAGCCGTTCCTCATAAGACTTGTGCTCCAGGCCCCTCACCAACTTGGCTGCCCTTCTCTGGACACGCTCCAGCACCTCCATGTCTTTCCTGTAGTGAGGGGCCCAAAACTGAACACAGGACTCGAGGTGCGGCCTCACCAGTGCCAAGTACAGGGGGACAATCACCTCCCTGCTCCTGCTGGCCACACCATTTCTGATACAGGCCAGGATGCCGTTGGCCTTCTTGGCCACCTGGGCACACTGCTGGCTCATATCCAGCCGGCTGTCAACCAGCACCCCCAGGTCTTTCTCTGCTGGGCAGCTTTCCAGCCACTCTTCCCCAAGCCTGTAGTGCTGCATGGGGTTGCCATGACCGAAGTGCAGGACCCGGCACTTGGCCTTGTTGAACTTCATACGATTGGCCTCAGCCCATCGATCCAGCCTGTCCAGATCTCTTTGTAGAGCCTCCCTACTCTCAAGCAGATCGACCCTGCCTCCCAACTTGGTGTCGTCTGCAAACTCGCTGAGGGTGCACTCAATCCCCTCATCCAAATCATCCATAGAGATATTAAACAGAACGGGGCCCAACACCGAGCCCTGGGGAACACCACTTGCGACCCACTGCCAATTGGTTTACACCCCATTCACCACAACCCTCTGGGCTCATCCATCCAGCTGGTTTTTCACCCACCGAAGAGTACACTTATCCAGGGAACTGTTCTGAAGATTGCATATCTTGTTTTGAAGTGAAACATACAGTTGTTGCTTCTTCCACAAAAACTCACCCCAACCTAATCCACAAACACAAAAAACCCCAGACAGCAACAGAAACACACACACACACCCCCCCACTATACCAAAAAACTCCACCAACTCTAATTCTTCATCTTTGAAGTTTTTTTTCCTTATCTATTCTCACACATTCTAGGTTATTCTTACTCATTACAACCTGTATGATTTCACCACCCTTCCATTTTTTTCATGCTGCACATCTGAATGTAGAGATTTTTAAAGATTTACCTTGCATTCAGAACTATTTCTAGCTGATCTTCTCTGTTCTGGGACTGGAATGAAGCCACATGTCTCTGGTTTAGATCATTGTCACTGCAGCTGCAGTATCTGAGAGCCTCATGATCTTTCCTCACAATATGCTGTGAGGCAGGAAGGATTTTTACAGGTAATAAACTGAGGCACTAAGGGCAAGTCTTTAAAGATATTTCAATATGGTACTTCTCTCTTGTTGTGGAATTACCTTATTAAAGGTACCATCAGGGTCAAATTGGTGCTTATCTCTTGTGGATTTTCTCATGACTTGCCCGTATGTGAGAAATGGGGAAGTCTGAAACCAGGTCTCCTATGCCCAAAGTTAATACAGTGAGTATTGTTTTTTAAAAAAATTTTCTTAATAGATCAGGATTTTAATCTTCTAGGAATATTAACCCTTCCATTAGAATTTATTTCTAAAAGCAGCAATAGTAGCAAAAAAAGCCATGAAGCCTATATTCTGATTAGATATCTTCCTTTTTCTGCTTACCACGACACAATAGTTTTTCCAGATAGGATGGGACTCCTGCCATATTCTAAACTCCTTTAACTTGGATCCTTCCTTCTGTATGTATCTCCCTGCCTATATTTCATTTTTGGACCAGGAGTCTGTTGTGCTGATTTTTGGATGTGTGTATAGTGCTAGAATTCAGGGAGCTTCATTCTCAGGAAAAGGTTTTAGATGTGGAACACTTAAAATGTAGCCCAAAGCTGTTGCCTAGAGAGATGGAAGCTGTCTTCACTTATCTGTTCTCAATGGTTCACATTTAGGGAACACCCTCCTCCCACACTTTTTCTAAATTACTTAGATATTTGTGTGATTGTATATTGTAATGTTGTGTTGAAGTAATTATTGGTATTCTTAGTGAGGTCTAGAGGCTTGTATAGATGACTTTCACACCTTGGAGCTGCTGCGTGGAATTCACTGTCTAGGATTAAGGATTGTGATCCTGGATTCCCTTTCAGGGCATAGTACCCACATTGGAAGAGAATAGTCCTGCAGTATGCAATTTTACTTTAAAGTCTCATGGATATCTTCCATATCCATACTTGGAGAGCTTAATTAACAGAACTAATTACCATTCCAGATAGACCTACATTTCCCAATGTGCATTAACATACGGTTTAGGAAAGTAGAAAGGAAATGAAGCTGTCATGTTTGTGTCTGCTTATCAGTTGTTAAATCTAAATGCTCAGCTCTCCATGGGAGTTATGGGCATGGCCTGAACAGTTCTTTTCCCCAGAAGGCATAATTTTCTCAGCTGAGAGAACACAGGTTTCCTAAACAGAGAATCACTGCTGACAATCCACTTAAAAAAATTATAGTTAGTGAGTAAAAACCCCTGTCCTCTGGCTTAGCAGCACACACTGAAAGCTGGCATCATCCTAGGCAACTGAAAAGTAGTGTTCATGGTTGTGCTTGCCTTTAGGAGAAATACGTGTGCTTTCTTCTTGCAGCCCTTTCTGAGAGGCCAGTCTGCTTTTTCTTTTGCTTGCCTTGTAGCCAGAGCGCGGCTTGCTTTGTCTTCCTTCAGAAAATTGCTGCTGCTGTTGGCTGTGCGGGTTTGTTCTGTGAACACAGGCTGGGAGTCTTGGGAGGAGAGAGAGACTTGCAGTTCTAATCTCTCCTTGCCTTGCCTCTGGTCAGGCAGCCGATTGTTTTTCTGGTTTTGTTCCTCCGGGTGGCATCTGTCTTCAGGAAAAATTTCCTTACAGCAAAGTGTAGACTGCTGAACTGTGGCTGTCTCAGTATTGCTGTTTCTGACTGCTATGCTGAATTAATTATGTGAGCTGTTATGATGTAGGTGCTTGAAATGTTTGTGGCTGTTCAAAATGGAAGGGTTGCTCTTAAATGAAATTCTTTCTCTTCCTCTGCAGCCTTTTTTTGTTTGTTTTTACTTTACTCTTTTTTACTTTTTCCTGAATAAAAGATTTCATATTTCAAATGTATGAAAATTGGTTTTGTGCCACTTGGGATGCCTTTCCTATTTGTTAATGTCTTTTGTGATCTTATTGTCAGCATTAGAAGTGGTTCACATGCCTATACAGCATTTCACTCCCATCTTTTAAGCTTTACCTCACCTTAATTTTCTAGTTGTATACTCTTGTTTAATACTAATCAACTGTTTCTTTGTTGTTCAACAAGTTATACTTCAACTCTGTATATTTGACTCAGTATTACCTGAAGGTTTCTCTTAAATAACTGTTTTAAAGGACTGGAAAACAGTGTTCTTTAAAAGATTGGATTAAAATTACTTGATGTACAAAATTAAAAATGTGAACCATGTGGCTGTACGCAATGTTGTAAGATCAGCATGAACCTGACAGTTTAGAAAGGATTCTGCTCTTGCTAGGTGAAGACTTGAACAAATACATGGCACTTGCAGTGTTCCCCCAAAGGCCAAAAGAAATGAATTCTCTCAAATCAGAACGTGATTTCTCTGGAAAAGTTTCCTCTACTGAGAACACCTTCTCAGCATCTCCTGGGACTTGAGCCATAAGGTCTTTGGTTCAAAGCAAACTGGAGTTTGCACAGGGCAAGGGTAGAGAAAAAATTAATCTAGTGAAGACTGCAGAGCTCTGTTATCTTGTAATTCATGGAGAAAATGTGCATATGTGGTTGTATTCTATGCTAGCTGAGTTATCTTATTGTTTTCTATTGAAATATTCTGGTATTAATAAGGGGAGAGCTTTAAATGTTCATTTTTGTTGTTTCATTTTTAAGAAATTAAGGTTTTGTGGGCTGGTATAGTGTTTTATGCCATTCATACCTGTAAAACTCAAGTTTTTCGTAATATAAAGTTCAATTTATGTAATGGCAAACAATATTCCAAATACGAAACAAATGTGTTAACAGTTAGACTTGATCTTAAAGGTCTTTTCTAACCTAGAAGGTTCTATGATTCTATTGCTTTGCCTACAGTAAGCTACTGAGATGCTTCTGCTCAACAATTTTACTAGTCTGTGGTAGAGTAAAGTTAATAGGTAGTCAGAACCTACTTAGGTATTAAACAAAAAAGTAGCATCACTTTTATGCTCTCTTTTTGTTCTTAGGGAAACCATGACTAAAGACACAAGTTAAAAGTATGCTGTATACAAATGGGCAAAATGCTATTAAAATAATAGAAATATTTCTTAATGTTTACTGGTGCCTAAAATATACAGTGTAATGTATTGTAGTTTGCCTTCTCAGGTAACAACTATATTTTTTCAGGTGAAAATTGAACACAGCTGAACTGTTGTGCAGCAGATACTTAAAGCATTATTGGGACAGCTTGGCTTACTCCACTCCTGCTAAATTTATGTAAATTGTACCGAAGTCTAGATTTCGTGGAAATACGTGTGCTGAAGTTTCCAATGTTGTTTCTTCAGATGTGTTTTGAGCTTGTCTGATGTGCGTGGAAGTTACAAGTGCCAGTGCTACTTTAAAATTAAAATGAATGGGTTTGCATTTCATCATGTGCTATTTAAAACGGTGTGTTGCTCCAAATAAAGGAACTCTCCTATTCCATTTGAGAGAATTTCTTGAGGAGGAACCTGTAAAAGTGCTGCTTGTGGTCAATTTCCTCTTCTTCATGGGCAAGGTGGGGAAGTAGCGAGGAATGGAAGTTGGAACTTGAAAATGGATATTTCCGTATAACTAATACAATTATTCTGCAGGTCACCAGGGCTGCGGAGTCAGCTGTTGTGTCTGGTGGATTTTGATTAAATTGGAGCGCAACATTTTCTTTTCCCCTTTGTGTGAATCTGGTTCTTTGAGGCATGCCCTCCTAGAGCATGTACTGTTTCAGCCCTTGTTTCAAGCATTTCCATTCTTTGTGCCTGTTTTGAGCCCTAGGAATTTTTTCCTTATGCCTTGACCTTGGTGTACCGTGCATTTGTGAAGCTAATAAGGCAGATCTAAGAGAATGGTCTGTCCCTCAAGTTGAGGGTGAGAGGCTATGAAATAAACACAAAGCGTATTACTGAGTGGGAGAAAACAGAAAGAGATATTTAAGAGGAGGGTAAATATGCCTTTACATAGCTTCTAAGTGGCAGGGAAGAAGATGATGTACTGACAAAAGGTTGTATTTTCTTTCTTTGAGAATATATTTTTGTTGTTTGTTAACCTCTTTACAATATCTAATTTAGATTTTATACTAAAAGCTTATGAGCTTTATTAAACCTCATAGGTTGGCAGGATTTTTTGGGCATGGGGATGTTTTAAGCCTGTTTTCCAAAGAATGTTGAGAGTATTGGATTTTGCTGACTGTTAATCCCATCTCTTATAATTTTTTTCCATCTGCTGTCCAGTTGGTCACGTTTGTCAGGGGCATGGAAGTCTCAAGGAGACTAGGTTCCTAGGCATTGCCCGGTAGATGATCAAGTAGAAGAAACTGCTACCATTCTCATGAAATGAAAGAATTCAGTAAGAATATGAGACTCATAAATTGTTGGAAAATTAATGCAGAGACCTTTGTAAACACACGTATTGCAGAAGTTCAGTAAATCAAAGACTCATCCTTAATCTGTTGTGTGTATATATAATATGCCCGTAAGTTAGACAAGTCTTTTGTGTGGTGAACTGTACAGTTACTTGTAACCTCTATTAATTCTTTAATCTTGTTCCTGGGAGACTGTACAAATGATCATACTGGTAGAACTGAGGGGGTAGAGCTGGAAACTGAGGGGGCTGGAAACAAGTGCAGGGGTATAGAATTTGATTCAAAAGACATGGTTGCCAAAAGAAATGCTTGCCAAAAAGATGGCTTCTCTGCCACATGGATTCTTGTTCTGAGGTGATGCAGATTTTTTCTGGAAATTAGGACATGCAGAATTTTGTAGGTAGAGTCTGATATATTAAAAGGGGCAAACTTTAATCATAATCTGGTTAAAAAAACCCACAAAATACAACTACGGCATCATACAAATACTTTGGAAAAGAACCTTTGCTAGTTTCATTGCACATTAAATTACATTGCCACTGCCTGTGTTTTAATAAAATTTCTATCTTGTGTCCTTTCAAGGGGAAAAAATTTTTGGACAACTTTTTACCAAAATATGAAGATGGTATTTATCCACCATATTTTCTTGGAAGTGTTTGTTCTGAGAAAGTAGATAGTATGTAAATAGATGGAGAGCTTAAGGAAAACTCTGAAGTTGAGCAGTGCTGTGCCAGCTTTTTTTCTGTGAACTTTCTCCATTAGAATATTACATACAGCAGATTCTAGTTCAACCCAATATAAATGTGTTTACAGTATAGTGGGCTCTATCTTGTTCTTCACTGCAATGGTAGTTAGTAGAACCATCCTAGAAAAAATGAAAAGTTTATGGATGTCTTTTCATTCTCCGTTGCTTGTAAGAGAGTTGACAAAACTCAGTCTTGTGTTATTTTGCAGTCAGAGCAGTATATCAACTAATTTTTAACGTGCTTATCTATCAGCTGTTGATCAATAAATCTAACTAGTAATTCTAAGAGATGAGCATTGCCTCAGTTGTCTTGAGTCAATGTTGACAAAACATGACTTGATACTGTGGCAACATCTTCCGTGGCTTTCTGTTGACATTGTTTGATGCATTGGATTTTGCACATTGTCCTGTATTTGAAGGAAGCTGAAAATGTAAGAGTGCAAGTGTGTTTTGCAGTGTAAGACTTTTGGATGGTCGCAGTCCAATGCTTTATTTAAGAGGAAAGCTAATGTTATAGTGTTCAATCACTAATGTAGTGGATAAGGTAGCAATTGGCTACCAATAGCAGTGATGGTGACTTGAGTGACTCCTACATATGTATATCTGATTACAGCATTATTTTTTAGGCACTTTAACAGTATAACCATACACTGCTGTTTCCGGAAGAGAAGTGCATATGCTTAAGTTATGGCTCCGAGCATAGCTAAGCCAACGTAACAGCTCTCTGAAGCTGAAATGGGACTACCCTTACTCTCTTACCTTCAGCTTCATCATCTTGCCTTTACTCCTCTTCCCTTGGAAAGTCTTCTACCATTCTGGCAAGTTATATACCCTTCTGGAAGGGGCTCACTAGTGACAAAGCCAGCACAACATAGCCAGTAATGGTGGGAAATCCAAGTGGGAAGTGTGGCCTCCTTTTAACAGTGGTAAGCCATCACATTGCTGTACCCTGTCTCTTCATGAAGTTATAACACAAACCTTTTTAAAAGTTTCATGCCACTGGAAGGACAGACCATTTCCCCTTTCTCTTCCACTCCTTCATGACTCAGCCTCTGTCCTTGTGTCTGTTTTCAGTCTCTGACTTCCACACATAGCTGATTTAACTTGAAAGAAAAATAATTTTCTATTAGCTTTTTATCAAATTAGTTTTATTCTGGATTGCCAAGTCAAATTGTCCCTCCCTCTGGTTAGATGAGTACCAGGGCCAGTGTGAGGGAAGAGGTAGAGCTGTCTTGTTGTGACTAGGGGAAGGAAAGAAAATGAAGCCTTTTAACTTCAGTGGTGGACAGTCGTTAGATTGGATTGGTTATAAAATCTAAATGTATTGTGAGGCTGTGGTTTAAACAATTTAAACCAAACTCAATTGATTCTGTTCAGTCCCACTCTTGGTGGCATTTGCTGCACTGTGCTTGCGTGACTCTGTAGTCATTCAGGTCGGGGAGCTGAGCTGCCGAAATTGTTTTTCAGAAGGGTTAATTTTCTGCTGCCCAATTCTCTGAGCTTGCTAATCTCACCAACTGTGGGGTCAGTTGAGTGCTGGTATGACCCCATGGGAGGTATGGCTAGGGAAAAAGGGGGTCAGCCTACAACTTTTGTCAACTTTGGTTGTATTCGCTATCTTGTTCATAAAATGTTTCAGCTACCTCTACATCCATATAAATTATGTAGATGAGATAATTTACATGCATAATGCTAACCAGGGTGAGATGTTACATGAGTTAGAGTAAGACAATGTTTCTTCAGTCCTGAGGAAGATTGAGTTACAGTGAGAATAATCAGGAGTTTGTGAAAAATATGAATCAACAAAGGAGATAAAGGAGGCTCTAATAGGTGGAAGGTACTTGACTGGGGCTTCTGGGAGTCAACATGAGGTGGTGTTTTTGGTATGTTCCTGGCAGTTGTGTTCCCATGGTGATATGAAAGCACTCAGTTATCTGCGTCTTGTACTGGACTTGTATTGGACAGATGGAAATCAAAATACAGATCTTATACTTCTTGCATAATTAACATTTGCATGTCACTGCTGTGAGATGTAACTGAGGCCAAAAGATTAACAGGATCAGGAAAGAAAAGGGATTATTCATTTACAGTACATTATGTTAGGTTAAATGAAGGCTTTGTAAAGCCTTTGTAAGGAATTGAAAAACCATTATACAACAGGGAACAAATAAAGTGCTAACCAAAGGGGGATTAGGAAGAAACTTCTCTGGTAAGTAGGCTGTTCCATGGGTGTCCACTGTGAGGTTTCTTGTACCCAGCATTAATCATAGTCAGGCAAATTTTAGGTTAGGTGATTCATCTCTTTGCAACAATTCTTATGACCACTTAAACAGATGCTATCTGTTGATTTGAATAGAAATGTGTAGCTGGAAAGACTGCTTAGGGAAGCAAAGTTTAAATTCAGTTATGCACGAGATCTCTTTCCAGAAGAGAGCCTCTTGAGAAAGGACAGGGTCTACCATAATCAAAGTGTAACCAGAAACCTGACAAAGAAATAGCAAAGATGATTATTTACAGTAGGAGTGTATGGTGAAAATTGTAAGTGAGGAGGAGCATTTGGAATGTCAAAACTATGCTGGAGAGGTCAGTGGTATTAACATTACCAATTAGAGAATTTTAACAGCTAAAATAGTGGCTGCATGATTTAGAACTGAACATATCTCTGATTTCAAGTGTGATAATATAATAAAAATCTATTAGTAAAAATTGGTAAAAATTAGTAAAACCAAATAAGGTGAGCTCAGCAGCATTAAAAAGGGCCCTTAATATGATATGTAAGTTTCTGTAATTAGGCAGGACAAAACCCGAAGAAATTAATTATTAATTTGACTGTTAATTTAATAGTCAAACCGATGATTTATTGGGCCGGCAGGACAGATTAGCTGCAAGCTGCAGTAATGCTGTAAGATTCCCAACTGGCACAGTGAAGTAAAATTTGAAAGAGAACTGCAAGGAACGCTGTTTGAAGGGGCTTCCCAATCCTGGAGTCTGCCTGTTGGCTGCTGCAGCCAAATAATCTCTGAGAGAACAGATCTCAGTGAAATGCACAAATACTGATGGCTGATATTTTAGAAGTAATATAAAAATGAGGGAAATCAAAGAATAAACTCAGTGATGATGACTCGTTTAAATTGTACCTCTGCTACCTGGTATCTACTTTCCAGCAACAAAAGCTGCTTGACAGACAAGTAACTGCTCATACTCTGCTGTTTAAAAGGATGCTATAGATTTGAAACAAAGTAATTGAAAAATAAATATAGTAAATACTTTAAATGGCTTCCTGCCCTCTGATGAGGCGAAGAGGAGTCCAAATGAGGGTCTGGTCTTCATTATCTTTCTGCTGGCTTGGGAGACTAGGAGTCCCAGCTACAGCTTCATCAGTTTGCTCCCTGTGCTCTCCTTCTGAAATAGCAGTCTGTGTTTTCTCGCCAAGATGGTTATGTCCTGGTTAGCAAATAAGGAGGGCAGGCAGTAGTATCGTTTGGGAAGCATTGTCTGATGTAGTCATGTGGAATTACAATATCTACCTTTCTCAGGCTGTTGGAATACAAGTACACAAGGAATTGTTTGGAACAATACCCTAATCTGTTTTTCCTGATGGTATTTAGCAAGCTGATAAAGCTCAAGCAATGCCAATAAATGCGTCTGTTGTAAAATTTACATATAACACTTGTATGATAATGACTGTATGATGAAGGATGAATATTTCTACAGATAGGATTTCATGAGGCAAAGCGAACCACCATAGCAATTTGCTGTCAAAAGAAGCAGCACCTCTCCCCCCACTCCCCAACCACCCCCTGCTTCTCTCTTAACAACTTATTGTGCTAGTTGAACACCTCCTGTGGCCTGATAAAGCAGTGCCAAAAAACCACACGAACCCCCCAGAAAGAGGAAACAGTGACATTTCCCCCCCAACACCTCTTTGGTGGGAGCCTGCTGTCAGGTTGACGTATCAGCCCATGGAGCTGTAGTCCACAAGCACTTTTTGAAATGTGCAAGGGTGAGAGCCTATGGTCTGACACGGATCGCTAGCACATTTGCACACTTCTTAACATGTTTTAAGGGATCTTCCCCTGACCCTCCCCAAGCTTACTGAGTTGAGTTGACATGACTGAAAACTATGTTGTTTTGCTCATCAGGAAAGGGTCATACATGTTCTTAACTCTTTAACATCAGGGTCACAAGTGAGAATGCAGTCTTTGAACTTTGTTGGATACTTACTGGGTTTTGAGTGGCTTTAAGCATTTCCTAAATACGGAGAGAAAATGCCATTCTCAGAGTAAATGGGAATAAGGAGGGAGAGGAATGCTTGAGATTGTACAAGTTGGATTTCTAAAATTTGCAGATGAGGCAGCTTGCATTTAGTAATTTACAATGGCTGGAAAAGAATCTCTGATTTGTTGATATTATGTATTTGTTGATGTCAGTAAATCTTAAGTGTCCCAGGAAGCTGCAGAGAGGGTGTAGAAAAATGAGTCAATAATGTGAAAAAATGGGACGGGTTTATTTCAAAAGCTAGAGGCCAGTTACACTTACTTGAGTGACTAGATAATTTTATTTGCTGATAGACATTTTTTTGTTAATAAAAACAATCTAATGTAAATTTATACAATTTTGGGGGGTAGGAGAGAAAGTTTTTTCAGAGGAATTTGCTGTAAGCTTTACAGGTTCTTGTTAAGATTAAAGCTTTGTTTTTTAAGTGTATTGATAAAATGCAGTCTTTTATAATGTATCTGATTTAGAATGTCTTACTTCATTGATTACCAAATTAAAGTGATACAAAATCAATACTAAAAGGATTAAGGACAGGATAACTGAAAATTCTCGATATAGTTGTTAATGGAAAGTTAAAATCTACTAGCCGTGTCTTTCTTCAGCAAGTACTCTTCTGTATCAGTCAGTGATCAGGAAGAAATACGGAAACTTCATTGGTAAAGTTTCAGAGGATGCAAAGGTTGGTGGAGTTGCAAGTATCAGATCAGTTACTACAAAGGGATCTAAGATTCACCAGTTTTTCTGGGAAGTGAACCATGTATTTTAATTTAGCTAAATACAGTGTCTGCTAAACGTCTAGCAAAAGAGATGTAGATTCCACTTTTGGAAGAGGAGCCTGTGCTTTGAAACACATGGACTCTAAAAATGAATTGAATTGTGATTAATTACAATCTGGAAATGGCTTTTGGAGTGAGACTGTACCTATGATAACAATTGCAATACTTGAATTATAAATACAGTTGAGACTAACCTTCTGGAGCTACTAGGAAATTTCTAACATCGGAAGAGTTGCTGACAAAGCCAAAAATGTTTCTGAGAAGTTGTGGTGGATCCAGAGTGTGAAAATCCTGTCAAACTGAATTTAAAATTCAGAATCTTTGGTTAAACCAAGTTGGACCGAGTGAACAGCGACTTGCTTACAGTGCATAAGGGGACTTCTGTTTAAGGAAGCCTCGTTAACCAACTGAAGGTGCATAGCAAGATCCAGTTGCTGGAAACTGATCCTACTTGATTTCAGTCTTAAAGCATGCCTTATAAAAAAGGGACTTCAAGTTAACAGCTAAAGCTAAGAAAATTGTATAGCTCCAGCTCTTGGAGTGTGTTAATCAGAATACAGTGTTTTTCATATAATCCACCACTTGGAAATTAAGACCTAAGTTATTATACAGGAGAGCTTAACAGCCTCCTTTTATTACAAAAATGCTATGCTTGTCTCCCAAGTCTTTTCAGAAGTCAAAACCCTCACTCCCCCGTTACCTTCTCCCTTCCCCTCCATCCCCCATTTGAGTTGTTTGTAAGCAAGTACCATGGGTAGGGTTAGTGCTGATCTGGCCAAATGACATTCTAATTACATACGGGCAATTTCATTGCAAGTTTGTCCTCAGCATGCATCAACTCTCATGAATAGAAACCCCAACAGAGATAAGAGCTGTAGAGGACAGAATCAATGTGTGCTTAAATCTCCTGTATTTTTGAGATGTACAAAACCTGCCTCTTTGTTGGTATAAAAGATACATATAAGTGAGAGTGTGCCAGCATGCATGCGTATTTGTATTTGGAGTGTCTCCTCCTTAACACCTGACATTAAATATTTATTTGTTACACCAGTATTACCTGGGACTACATTTGAAATTCTTTCAAAATTACATGTTCACTTCTAATGTAAAGTCTGTTCATTTTTCAGCTTCTCGAATTCCAGACTCTGCCACCTGTATGTCCATTTCATTTCTTTCTGTAAATCATGTAAACCTATTGCTTGCAATATAGACCAAGAACCTTCAGGTTTTAACTCTGTGGCTTTTATTAATGTACGATGGACTGTTAATGTTAATATGGTGTGGTTCTTAAAGTGCAAATTATGCCAGGCCTATAGGGGAATACTATTTTTTGTTTTTTTCTTTGAATGCATTGTGAATTTTTTTTCAATTGAGTGGGCTTACAGTCATCATTTTTAACACTAAATTGCATGTTTCACTTGCTCAGTGGTTGTACCCTGTTAAAGCTTTGTGTGTTTCCCTGGTCATTTTAATGCCACCAGCTCAGCTGTTTCTTTGAAGTGCTGCTGATTAGTCTGAAAAGAAATTTGGAAGGGAATGTAGAGAGAGTAGAGAAGAAAACTAAAACTACTTAAGCAAATGAGCAGCTTTCAAGTTAGTGATGGATTAAGGCTAGTTCCCACAGGTGGGGTAATGCATAAAGCTCACAGGTGTACAATGTCTTATATGTGTTGATGGATGAATAAAATTTATAGCTAACTTCCAATGTGCACATTAAACTGCTCCTGACTGCTTATATTTCACCTTTCATACATGAATTTATATTCTTACATGAGACAGCTAGCATAATGGTGGCCTCTTGCGTAGTTAGAAGCTGAATGTTCCTGGGTAAGCTTGCTTTGCCCCCCTTGAAAAACAGGGATCACTTGCAGAGAGATGTTTAAGCCAGGTAGAAGGACAGGCATTTTGGAAAGTCAGCACCAACAGAACTGACTAATGCTGAGTCTATTTCTTATTGACTGCCTGCTTTTTTGGAAATAAGCATCATGCTGTTATTTTTATGTTAGCCAGATTTCATAAGGAAAGAGAGGTTTGTGTCATTTCTGTCTGACTTTTCCTTTCTGCTCTCCCTCATAAACAGTTGGCCAATTTTAACCAAATTGAACAAATTGTGGTATTTCAATGATATGAAGTTCCTGTAGTTTTCCTGAAACTGGTGAATAAGTTAAAGATCCTGACTTTATGTTCAGTAGTATAAGCACTCTTAATGCTCCAGGTATGACATCTTTCTTTCATGTTATGATTTTGCATGGAAATATCTACTGTATTTTCATTCTCAACAAGTAGTCAAAAAGCAAATCAAGTGCTAGGACTTACCAGGAAAAGAACAGAGTGCAAAGCAATATAAGAAAAAAATAGCATTGTGCCACAATCCATTACTGCTTCTTTCTCCTGGGTACTATACTGTGCAGCTCTTCTCCCCCTGCTCATGAAAAAGATGTAGAAAAGCAGCATTAGGAATCATTGTATGGAAGCCATTCACGCTTTTTATGAACAACTGTGTAGGCTAGAGATGTCATCCTAGGAAAGACAGAAAGCTAAGGGGTGATATGGCAGAAGTCAGTGAAGTGTCACGTGGGGTGAATATATGCTTACTGTTCATGGTCTCTTTTTGTGCAAGAAGTAGGGGAAATTGAAGCAGTGCTACAGAAGAAGATAGATTCAAAACAAAATAAAAAAGAATGTTCTTCAATGTATACTTAAGTCATGGGACTCCTTGCTACAGGCTGGCTCTTAAAGGTCTACAGGGGATTAAGGGGAAAAATCTGTTGAGGGTTACTTAGTGTTAAGCAACATCCTCTGCCCCAAAAAGTCTTTCAGGTGTGATTTAGGGGGGGCAGTGTCTTATGTACCTTCTGTATTCCTGCACTCTTGCCTAAGCATCAGCTTTTGGTTCCTGCTTGCTGGCTAGCCATAGGATATTAGCCGGGATACATGGGCCCTTTTCCTTAAGCGTGTAGGGCTGTTCTTACTTGAAACCACAAGTCTAAGTGAGGAGAGATGTCCTGTTTGTGGCTGTGCTAAAGGAAAAGCGGAGAGAGGAGAGAGCGTAGTCCTTATCTGTATTGCTTATCTGGTCAGTTGACGAACAAGTACATACCTATGGCCAGTCAGTACACCTGTAGTTCCAGATTAGCCCCAGTGTCTTCTCCCTATTGTTTAGCCAGTGGATATGGAAGAGGTGTGGTGGGTTGACCCTGGCTGAATGCCAGGTGCCCACCAAAGCTGTTCTATCACTCCCTCTCCTCAGCTGGACAGGGGTGAGAAAATATAACAAAGGGCTTGTGGGTCGAGATAAGGACAGGAGAGATCACTCAACCAACTACTGTCACAAGCAAAACAGACTCAACTTGGGAAGAATTAACTTAATTTATTGCCAAGCAACCAGAGTAGGGTAATGAGAAATAAAACCAAATCTCAAAACACCTTTCCTCCACCCCTCCCTTCTTCCCGGGTACAACTCCACTCCTGGATTCTCTGCCTACCCCACCCAGCAGCCCAGGGGAATGGGGTTTACAGTCAGTTCATCACATGTTATCGCTGCTGCTTCATCCTCCTCAGGGGCAGGACTCATCACACTCTTCCCCTGCTCCAGCATGGGGTCCCTCCCACGGGAGACAGTCCTCCACGAAATTCTCCAGCGTGGGTCCTTCCCATGGGCTGCAGTTCTTCACAAACTGCTCCAGCATGGGTCCCTTCCACGGCGTGCAGTCCTTCAGGAGCACACTGCTCCAGCACGGGTCCCCCGCGGGGTCACAAGTCCTGCCAGAAAACCTGCTCCGTGGGCTCCTTTCTCCACAGATCCGCAGGTCCTGCCAGGAGCCTGCTCCAGCGTTGGGTTCCCATGGGGTCACAGCCTCCTTCGGGAACCCACCTGCTCCGGCGTGGGGTCGTCCACAGGCTGCAGGTGGAGATCTGCTCCACCGTGGGCCTCCCTGGGCTGCAGGGGGACAGCCTGCCTCACCAGGGTCTTCCCCACAGGCTACAGGGGAATCTCTGCTCCGGCGACTGGAGCATCTCCTCCTCCTCCTTCTGCACTGACCTGGGGGTCTGCAGGGTTGTTTCTCTTACATGTTCTCACTCCTCTCTGCAGCTGCTGTTTCTGTCTGTCCCAGCAACTTTTTTTCCTTCTTAAATATGTTATCACAGAGGTGCTACTACCATCACTGCTGGGCTTGGCCTTGGCCAACAGCCGGTCTGTCTTAGAGCCTGCTGGTGTTGGCTCTGTTGGACATGGGGGAAGCTTCTAGCAGCTTCTCACAGAAGCCACCCCTGTAACATCCCCCCGCCAACCTTGCCACACAAAGCTAATACAAGGGGACATGGGGAGAAGGCTGGGGTGAAGCATAAAGGAGAAGAGTTGGGGGCTTGGATGTAGGCAAAAGCCGTGAGCTACATGTGCAGGACACAGAAAGGAGTGGCATGAATCAAAGGTGGGATGTGTGTCTGCAGGTAAAGAACAAAGGATAGGATTTGTATGTCATGAACAATTGTTTGTCAGTTACAGGGTAACTTTAGATTTTTAGAATGACACTTAGCTGCTACAGAAAAGAGTACAATTAAAATTGGAAATACTACGAAGCACTTATCAGAGAGGTACTGTCTTGTGGAAGTCTTATAACTTGACAAGAAGGATTTGTATTTGGGTTTCTGACTTTTTTCTTTCAGCTTTGTATTCTTGATTGCAATTTACAGAATGACAGGCATTTTCTAAATGGTGTAGTGTCTCTTAAGCTTCAGTACTTTGCAGCAGAAGAGAGAAGCCATTTCCTTCACAGACCTCACCTCCTGTAAATAGCAGATACTCACTTTACATGCTGAGCAGTTGCTGAACTAGGGATATATCCAGAGTTTTATTTTCCTGTATTAATCAAGAAAAATGGATGTGCTTTTAGTAGATGTTTCCTTTACAAGATGCTGTAATTGGTGTTTCACTCGCTGAGTGTTTAAACTCTGTAGCCAATATGAACCAGATACAACCTCTTGCTCATGGCCAGCTGTGCAAGTTGCTATGGGAACTCTGTGGGGACTATCTGCAGATTACTGCTCTGGGGACCACACCTGGCTTATTTGCATTCAATTTAAGTTGGGGAAAATTCAAAAGAAGAAAAGAGGAGTGTAGACTAGCCGGTAGGCTGGCAAAAAAGGGCTTGTCATTCTGAGACTGTCACATTGGATGGAAAAGCTGCTCGTATTCATGGTTCTTGCAGACTCATGCAGGGTTCTGAATTTTGTAGCCTTTTTCATGCATTTTGCCAGTGTTGTGAGGCTTGTTAGAAATGTAACGTCACCGAGGATTTTTTTGGTATTATTGCCTCTAACTTAGTTAAATCCCAGAGAATTTGTTAACTTTCTTTGTGTTTTTAATGAGTAATCTCTCTGTGACGGCGAGAGATTTTGAAGGCAGTGGGGAATGCAGGTCATTCTTTTAAAATGGCATGTTAGTTCAACTCAGTGCAATATTTTAATGTCAGCGCAATATTGAGTGTTGCTGGAGAGCTTAGCATAATTTTTTTCTGAATGCTGAATTGCTCTTCTGTCAGTGGAGACTGTGACTTCCTAAGAAGGCTGTGGAACAGTTTTCATTCAAGTCAGCAGCAGCGGTCAGCTAGCAGCTCTCAGGCTGTTTGTGGCTGGATTTGGTGGCGTGATGGTGTCCTGGCACTTAAGTGCTTTACTTCTTGCTTGCTTGTTCATTCTCACTACATCACCTTGCCTTTTGACCAAGACTGGACAAAAGTGATTACAATAGCACTGTATGCTGAATTGCTCTTTACACTATTTCTTCCACTGGGTTGACAAACTGCCTTGGTACCTTTCTGCAGGAATGTCTTACAGGAACATGTAAACTCTTTTCAGAACAGTAGGTTTAGAAGCTTTGAGAAATATGAGATCACCACCTCAGTACTCTTGTTTAAATTTTTATATGTATATATAAAAACCATATAGTATATATGTTTTATATAAAATGCAAAGTATGTATAAATGTATATAAAGTATGTTTTTATATAAAAAATACGAAGTTCATATATATATATATATATACACACACATATTTTAAAAAGTGAATAGTTCTGAGTGTTAAAGGGTGGTTGTCTCCCTGTAAACATTTTCAGTTCTAATCTATTGTAATGTCACCAGAGCCTTGGTCTTCCCTGAAGATTCAAGTTTTCAGCCTGTCAGGATGCTGTAGACCAACATACAGGCTTTTAATATAGATGCATCAGACATTTATAAGGTGTACTTTTTGTTTATTTGCTGTAGTTTGGTCTACTATGTTATTATAGGGTTAGTAGGTATTTTTAAGTTCTTCTGTGATGAATTCTTTGAATTTGGGGTTTAGGACTCCAAGCTAGGTCTAAGCAAAACTACTTAGTGGTATAACTATAGCTGTTACTTTACTGCTGCTTCTGTTAGTTTCTTGTCAACACTTGCCATTTTCTTTACTTTCAAAACCTTGTAATTCTAATGCCTTCAACACATCTGATGAAAATATGTGATTATATAGTTAAGTCCTACAGTGTAGGAATCACATTTCCATTTTTAAGCATGGAAATGGTGTGTGTGAGGAGACCAGAAATCAAAAAAGAGTATTCTCAAGAGTAGAATTTGAGGGGTATGTGCATATATAAGTATACTAATTAATACAAGTTGTCAACATTAGGGCTGAGAGTCAGTGTCCCGAAGAAGAAATAGTTGTTGTGTGATTTTAATTTCTTTTGTCACACAAGTTGCGTTACAGAGTTCATAAGACAAATATGTAACATATGAGTGGATTTAAACTGTAGACAATAAAAGTTTTAAGGTCATACTGCTGCTGAAACAGTCTTACCCAGTTGTTTGTTCCTGCCTCCTTGCTGCCTTTGTGCTTTAACAGGGTAAACATTTCTCCCCTTGGATTAAGAAACAGATTTGGGTTAGTATTTTCTCCTTGTGGTTGGAGTAGTTTTAACACAGATCAGTTTTCTTGTGTAGATCTGTATGTGACAGCATCAGAGAGGAGGCAGTACAGCAGTGGGGATGAGCAGGGCTGCAGCTACTGGTGCTCCTGCTGGCTTTTTGCTGACTCAGCGTTCATGGCCCATGGCTGTAGTACTGACAGGCATTTATTTAGGGTCCTAAATAAATTTGTGCCCATTTTTGTTTCTCTCTGAAAATGGTGAGATATGCATATATGAAACTTGTGTTTTATTGAGGAATTGGCAACTACGAATTAAAGCATTCTGGGTATCACTTTTAAATATTTTCTTGTTAGGCCTTTTGACCTAATTTTTTCAGTTGACTTATTTTACCCTGTAATTTATGACTAGATCATTAATTTCTTTTGAGAGGATTCTATATATGTCAACCTAACACTTCCAATCAAAATAAGTTAAAGTGGGGCAGTGCAGAAAACTTTACCCCTGCTCTGGTTTGTTGGAGAAATAAACAAGACATTCCTGTCTTCAGTGGTATGTGTTCATGGGCCTGCAAATAAAATGTAAATGTCTTCCCAGCAAATCCTCTGCAAACACAGCCACAGGTGGTAGTCATACTGCATGCACTTCTGCACTGTTGCTAGTAAACCTGTTCCTGTGGTTATTTCCTGGAAAAGCTAATCAATGCCTTTTCTGCTTTAGCACAGCATAGCTGCTAAAATGGGCAAAACTGTGCTTGTGAGCATTTCCTGGGAAAGCTCATGTAGATTATACTTTATATGTGTAGTTACGCTGTGGTTTTCACTTTCTGCTGTTCCTAAATTATTGTAAATTAAAGACGCAGGTGCACAGGAACTTTGTATTTTTATTTTTTTCTGACTGATAGCATATTCAATCTTCCATTAGCGCTGACCATCCAAAATGATAGATACTTGGGTAGGTGTGCTGATGGATGGAATCAGTGTCTGCAGTGTGAATAACTGTTTCTTTCTTCAGATCTTGCACCTGGCAATTTTTTGTTCAATTTGTAACATACAAAGCAGCTTGTCTGGAATTTGGCCTTTTCCTCTTTGAGATCAAATAATTTAAGCTTCAGAAAGAAGCATTCTCATGACATGTCTTGTAGTTCCTACAGGTGTTAATAGTGTCTGGATCAGTGTGCTGAGGGCATTAAAGCAATATCCTGCTTCAGATTTGAGATAGTTATTAAGGAAGAGAGAGCAAAAGCAGTTTCTGCAAACGATGGTGGTAACAGCAGTGCAACTTTGGTTCATACCGTGAACTGTAGAGGTTTTGCATGTGCTTTTTTCTATTAATTTGTTTGTCAAACACTCTAATGCTAACTAGAGTTAAATACTATCTCTCCTGTTGATCTTCTGTGTATCTAGTTGGCTCCAGCAGAAATCATAGTAAACTTAAACCTGTGACTTTGAGTTATGTGTTTTGAGCGTGACCTGTAGTGTATTTAATGAGAAGTGGCATGAAGACTCTGGGATTTGAATTGAACTGAATTGTATGGTTAAGTCATATACTGGATTAGTTTGTTCTTTATAGAGCCCCTATTCATCAGGCTAGACTAGTAATTACTACTTTGGCAAAGTGGAGAACAGAGAAACAGTGTGTTTGCATAAGGCATTGTGCTTTGATTTACAGGTGAGTTTAAAAAAGTTTTTAAGCTCTGAGGACTTATCCCTGTTATGTGGGTGGACATGGGGAGGCAAATCTAGTGCTTTTGGAATGCACATACGGTGACGTTTCCAAAATGTGATGGGTCATACAACTGCTAAAACAAATACTGCCATTCAATATTTGAGCTTGGCGTAAGTAGTCTTCATATGTTGCCAGATCAATTGTGTTGTGATTTACATATTAGAGAACATTTATTTTACTCAGATACTTGGTATTTTTAATGTATATTGCAATAACAATTTGAAACTAGCAATATTTGTGCCATCTTCATTGCTACCATTGGATAGTATGAACTGCGTTTACCTTTTCCATTCAAATGTGTGCACAATTTCAGTAGCCACTGCATGTGTGGAAGATGTGTTCCCATAAATCTTATCCCAGCACACGACTAGTAAGAGACAATCACTTTAGGTCCAGGGGATACATGAGCATGGGCTGGTATTCCCTGTCGGGAGAAGTTTGGGATCACCCCACTCCTCATGGTGGCTGGTGCCTGGCAAGTACTCCAGGTTCTCCAGCTGCCCCAAGCTGCAGCATCCCATAAAAGCTTGCAAGCTTTCAGGGTGGTGGCATTTTTGTTTGTTTGTTTCAGTAGTGCTGTTACATAGACCTGTGCCCTTAGATTGCCTCTTTTTTTTCTTTTTCTGATAAATTTTGAAGTTTTACTGATAGTGTTCTTCAGCCCTCCCTTGTGTTTTGTTCATGTAACTTCACATCAGTCTTCATTTCAGTCTTTCTCTACTTTGTGTCCTGCAGTACTTTTCTGAAACACAATATAAGGCATGCAAATCTTGTAAAAGTAATAAAACATAAGAGGTGTTTACTAATAAAACAATATACATCTGCTCCAGGTGTTCAATACTTGTTAGTGTGAAGTATTTCAGATTTGACAAACCAATAATTTTAGAGGAAGACAAGACCCACATATATATGGATAAAAACTCAAACAGGTGTCTCCCTTAAAATATTACCATTTTAAAAATTTTTGTTTGTGTGTTTTTAAAAAAATCCTGCTTAACTTTGGATAATACTTTTCACATGCAAGTTTACTAGAGCAATGACTATGTAATGGTATAGAACCATACCTCAAGTGAGGTGGAATTAAAGCATGATTTACTCATTTTCTATGCTAACTTCTAGTTAAATTGAAAGGAGGTGAGTGCCCTCCTGCAAATACTAAAAAGTACTACTGTGCAACAGCTCTATGGCAGGTGCAACATGCTAGTTAAATAACACAAATTTATTTTCAAAATTTGTGTTCAAATTTGGCTTTTTTGTGACACTTCGTGTTGTTTTTTTTTTAATTAAGTTCCTGGAGTTGGTGCTTATGATGTGGTGTTTGGTGCATATAAATAAATAAAAGGTCTTGAGCCGTTATGAGAGCGATGAAAACCTTGAAAACATAGTATGACTGAAACACAAGTGCTTAAATCAGATGTGAAGACCTAACGTTTGCTACTCTTCAAAATATTCCATGATTTCTAAGTAAATGTTATGATGGTTTCATGGATCAAAGTTGTGGTTTTGAACAACATGGGTTGACTGCACTGAATTTATATCCTTTGCTTTTGAAAAGAAAACACTGAACAGAATGAAAGAAAAACTTCTATGTAAATATAGTATGGATCCTTTCTTACGTGCTATGGCTTGTAGGCAGTAAGGGGAGGGCAAAACTGTTCGGGTGATGTGCCAGAATGATAGAATTAGCCATGAGTTTCAAATAAGGCTCAGTTTGCTTGTGAAAGCTATAATGCTGTATTTTTTTAATAAGGGTATTTATTTTCTTTACTGTCTTCCCCCACCTCCTGCCACTGCCCCCTGCCTCCCCCCCGCCTTTTCCCCCTCCTCATATGGTGGTACTGTACTGTGAGTTCGTCATGACCACAGTTTTCTTACTATAAAAAAATTACTTAAACCATCATAGTTTCTACCTTCTGTGGACAAAAATAAGTGAGACTTAAAAAACCAAACCCACAAACAAATCCCTTTATATTAATGTGTGTTTATGAGTATCTGCTGTCCTGCACAGATAGGATGAATTAGTATTCCTGCTTAGCTGTCTGCATACTTAATTTTCTTCAAAAAAGGTACATGAAAAAGATTTGAGACATTTTGTGCGGTGGTAAGTTTGAAAGGATAGTTATGATTTGAGTTTGTGAGAGAGAAGTAAAATTAGATGTAGACTAAAATTCCAATTCATAGCATAATGACCGGTAATTCTAAAACAGGCCAATTTTGTAATTCTAAAACAGGCCAATTTTATTTGACTTTTCCAGACAACTGCTCTTTGGCTTTCAGAGCAGACTTAGTGATTTCCAGATAAAATCAATTTTGTTAGCCAAAGTCGGAGGTGGTGGCTAAAATTTAGATTAGTTTGCAGCCCTAACTGTGAACAACATACTGTCTGTCTGTCCATAATTACTCTAAGAGGATTGTGCCAACTTTAATAACAGTTTGTTGAAGTATGTGATTTTTGTAATTTTTTTTATAGCACATTGGAGTTCTGTGTGATGAAATTTTTATTAGGTTTCATTTAGCTTGTGGAGTGGAGGCTTGGAAATGTCTTGAGTTAAAATGTAGTAGTTCTGTGTAATGTCAGTTTAGGGCTAGCAGTAACTATGGTCTTGGCTGGTATGGCATATAGAAAGCAGCCTTACTCTGAGTATTGCCAGTGTTCATTGACGTTGTGCTTAGTCATGCACTGCTTTCAAAGCTTTGGTCACCAGTCTTCTTCAGTGGTTCTTCAAGATAAAATATGCTAGACACCGATACACTGATGAAGGCAGTATGTTACTATTAATACCTTATTTCCTTTCCTTGTATCATTCCAAGTACACCATTCAGAAGGGAAATAATGAGTTGTGGGCTTATTGGGTAATCTTGCCGTGTTGTATCAGAAAGCATGTCTGCGAAGTTTGCAAAGGTCACACTTGTCACAGAGCTGGCTAGTGGCAAAAATTTCCAGCTGTCATTGAGGGCATGTAGTGAATGACATTTTACTAATACATGGAAACATATCTATATAAAAATGAAGATTCTTTCCCCCCATAAAGGTGTTGAATAGAATAATGTTGATACAAACTTTGCCCTTTAGCCCTTTAATTCTGTCTCATTTTTATTGTTTAAAAAAAAAAAGAAAAAAAAAAGAGACCAACCATTTGAAGATAAGAGTTTAAACATCCTTTCCCCCTAGTTTGTAACAACTTTCACTACCTGTAACATTTATTTACAATAGATGACATTGGGGAATAATTTTTTGGAGTTTACAGTTAGTCACTTGGGCATAATAAGTAGAAAAAAACCCAGGAGGAGAAGTAAAAGAGAAGATGCAAAAGGAGGTCTAACCAAGAGTTGCATAACCTGCAGGGGAAAGTGAAGTTCTCTTTCCAAAAAGTAAGGTATTAAAGTATCAAGTATAATCATTAGAACTGAATAAGTAAAGTGACGTGTTGGTGGGACAAGCAGCAAAACAAAAGCATTCATTTGAAATGGGAAGGTATGGAAGATACATAAAGAGTGAAAAGAACAGAATGGGGTAGAAAGAGTCTCCTGAAGACTTGTCTGCAGACTCTGAAATGTTTGAAGAACCTCTGCCTTTGCCATACCTGGCTCCTTGTTAGTGGCTTAGTTCCTTTGGTTTTAAGGAGAATTATGAACAGAATTGTGGGAAAAATCATCAATATAAGAATTGTAGAATTGGGTGAAGAG
The DNA here is from genome assembly GCF_929443795.1 of Astur gentilis. Lineage (NCBI taxonomy): Eukaryota > Metazoa > Chordata > Aves > Accipitriformes > Accipitridae > Astur > Astur gentilis. The sequence continues at coordinate 15,868,354 of NC_064900.1, read as the reverse complement.
GAGAGAAATTATTTTTGAGATGTCTGTAGTTGCACGGTATGTAGAGAGTTTTTTGCACTGATGATCACAAGGTGCACCGCTCTCTCTTCTTAGAGGTGCCTTTGGAGGAAAAATGAAACTTTGTGTGCAGAGCCTAGAGGGGTATTTTGCTTAAATGTGAGTACCAGAAGTATGACTTTGGTTCAGGATGTTAAGTAACTTTTAATGTAAGAATCTAGGGGAGAAGAAGGAACAGCCAATGATACAGCAGAACCTAAACAGAAGGTTTAACTAGCATATTCCACCACTGGTTTTGAAGCAGGGTGGTATGCACTGTTCCTCCCCAAACCTTTTCCCACTTGTGTCTTCAGGTCTCCTTCGGAAGCCTACCAGATAAATAGTTGCAGTAGTGTGGCCTAAGTGAAACAATGGGTTGGGTTTTCTTTTTTTTTTGACCAAAAATTATGAACTTACATAAAAGGGAAGATACTACAATTGTCAAAGAATGAAGTGGTCACTGGAAGAATTCCGCACACGCACACACACACCGCGCTCAAATTGTTAGTTTGAAAAGCCAATGCTTAAGGTTTTATTTAAATTACCAGGTTAGTGGAAGTTACAGTTCAAATGAACATTTGTGTGGGGGTTGGTGTTTGTAAGGCAGCTTGGTTGGGACAGTCAGGAATAGGAAGAAAATTTCTGTCTTGTCCTTGTTAGCTGTCCGTGCAGTGTTGATAGTACGGACGATGAGTAGGACTGTGGTACCACCAGCACACTTGCTAACACTGCTTCAGGCATGTCCTTCCCTGGCCTTTATTTGCTGTTTGCTTGTTCTGTTGGTTGATACAAGTCATCCATCACTACACACGTGCCTGCTTTTAACGGTCACTTCCTGCGGTCGTGCGCTTTTGATGCTGCACCTGTGTTCAACCAGCTCAATAGAGACTCTCATTTGTAAAGGGTCCCAAAGATAACACTGCTGTCCTCTTACTATGCTACTGCCTGCCTCAGCTCGGCCACTAGTTAAACTGGCACTTGCTTTGTGAAGTGCTTGGCTTGTTATACGCATTTGTCCAGATTCTCCTGATGAAGCAAACGGATTATTTCCCGGTGTACTCCAAAAGCATGTATGGAAGAGTGAAGTTTACTGAAGGTCTGTGAACCATGGAGATACGCCTCAGAGTTCTCAATGGGACACATGAATGAGTAGAAAACCAAGTTGGAAACAAGGCATTAGGAAAACCTATTCAGTACATGCAGTTGTTTTCGTGCAGTTGGGAGCACCTTCTCTTGCAGTCTTTTTCAAGTGTAGATCACTCGTTAAATATATAGCAGGGAACATCTTGTGTTAAGTAGAGATATGAACCTGAACAGAAGAAGAGGTCAAGCGTGGAAATAAATTCCAGTCACTACTGGATGATTGAGAAGCCCCTTTTTTCTCAGTCCTTCTTGTTTGGAGAGGCGGTGCTTGAATTTACTTCAGAAATGAGAAGAAAAGTACAGCTAGCTTTTTTTAAAGAAAAAAGAAAGGAAAAACCCCCAACTTACTCTTTAAATTTGCATTAACATGTGGAAGTGCATGGCTCAACCCTGTAGTCACCTGCATCATCACATTATCTTTTCCTGATCGGAATATGGGATATTAAATGTTGTGATGTCCACATTACACTTGAATTTTTATATAAATATTCTTGCTGTTTAGGACACTAGTATTTGAGTAGTAAACAATACTATTTGAAATGGTTTAATCTAGCCTCATAGTTTGTCGGTACACTTAGTTCTGTGGACCACTTTTGGAACAGAAGATTGATTCCTCCACAGACCAAAGCCTCTTCCCAGTTCTCCAGTCCTTCAGCATGCTTTGTGGTCACAGCAGCAAGTATGTTCTGGTTATCATTGAGTGGTTCAAAGATGTGACCTGGGTGTAAAGTGCCTCTTTCAAAAACCATAGCTCCACAGTAAGTTTTGTTTAGCTATATCGTGTATGTTTGTGGAAGGGATTAGTAATAGATTTTTTTTTTTTTTCTTGGAAGTCATTGGAAAGCAAAAGACTGAATCTATTTTGATTTCACTCCGGATAGGTTAGTGGGTGTCAACTGTTACACAGTGCTTGACATATCCACTGCTGTTAAGTTGGCCGTGGCAAAGGGATTACCCGATAATGAATCACCAAGCTCCTTAGCCATTTAAAGGGAATTGTGCTGCTTCCTTGCCCTGGTGGTACTCTTTCCTGCCCAGGACCTTCTTGTGACAGTTCATGTTCAGATGTGGAAAACTCCACGCAGATGTGCAAGCACCAGTTTGACAGCTCTGTGTTCAGCTTCTACCTTGCTAATTGTTTTCGTGGGATTATTTGGATTGTGTAGAAAGCTTTTTCCAAATCCCCTTTATTACCGAAGTTATTGTTGCCAGCAGGAATAAGATTAAAGGTGCTTAAGTCTCTAGAGTTGTTTCTAATTTGTACGTGTCATTTCAGTGGCATTTGAACAGAACTCTGTCTCTTCCCCTCCCTGCTCCCCTGTGGTACTGTGCTTGAGTTGGGGCTGAGAAGCCAAGCTATTGGAAGAAAATTCATTTTGTTCCCTAATTATTATGCTGGCACTCGGGAGATAATTTTTCCCTTCATGCACTGCCAATTAATATGCAAATGAGCTGATAAATATTTATACCGTGGTTTAAATTATGCAGGGAGCGCTTTCAGTGTACTCTGCAAATGAATTGTTCATGGACTTCAAAGTGCTGGCTGCTGTGCTAACGAGAAGAGATTTGCATAAGGCCCTAATCAGGCGCATACTGATTAAGCTTCATTATGGAAACTGCCAGCTGCAATCTTTGTTTCTATTTTATTACAAAAAGGGGAACTTTTCACGCTTCAGTCGCCTTGACAATGTCAGACACAGCTAGTAGGAGAGACTAAAACTCCACAGAGCAACTGAAGTTTCCCTGTTCAGTTGAAGATTGCTATGGTGTAACTGAAGTTGTATTTCTTCCCCCACCTCCCCACTCCCTTTCGTGTTCGGTTGAGAGCAGTAGTGTAGATTTGATATAAATTGTCATTCTCCCTTTCCTTGGACTATCTGAAGCTGTAGAGGATACCACAGCAATGCTGGACTGCAGCGACTACGTTCTAGGTGCGTACCACCTCAGCTCTTTCTTATGAGCGTTTAATATGGAAATAGAGGCTGTGAGGTTGACTATGCGTAGAGGCTTAATCACATATGCAGAGGCTAGAGAAGGTATTTGTAAGGCTGAAGCTCACCAGTGAATCGGCAGTAAGTAGCTGCCTGGTTGGTAGATAGATCTGTACCAGGGAAATACATGGTTTGGTTTTTTCCTTCTTCTTTCCCTCGTTCGAGGAGAATTTGTTTCCTCTGCACTGGAGAGTTTTGCTGCTAGGCTTGGATGATATTAATACAGACCTTCTGCTTTTAGGATTTCAATCTGAGAAGCATTTGGCTTCTAACAAACACTGGACTTGACTTGCATATCTGTGTGTTATGAATTTTAAAGCATTAAAATGAATGAGAGAGAGTCCCTGTCTCAAAGAATTTAGTAGCTGTATTGAGCCATTCCCCAACAGAATATATATTACGTCTGTGTATTTTTAATGTAATAGCAAGGTTCTTCATGTGTAATAGAAAACAAGGTGGAGTGCACAGTGGTTGCCATTGATACCGTTGCAAGCTGTGCCTAAGGTTACCAGGATAATGTATTTCCTGCACTGAGATTCCATCAGGACTGCAGAACAGGCATGCCATGTTTTCTTCTTCATGTCTTTTAAAGTTATTTATAATAATGGATCATCCCAATTTTACAATAGGTTTTATTTTTTTTCAAGGCTCTTTCCCCAAAGCTTGATGTATAGAGTTTTGCTTTTTGGGGTTTTGTTTTTTACTATTCTTTTGATTCTATTATATAAGTTCATGTAAGAACTTACATGTCAAAGTAAGAGAATATATTTTTGGATGGTAAATTTTAAAGCAGCCACCTGAGTATTTGTTTCTGAATATGAAGTGTTTTTTTCAGAAAATGAATTTCTAAAGAATTCACTCACATTGAACTTTGTTTTTTCCATATGCATCAATGAATCATTTTTGCTGGTGCTGATGGAGTATTAGGCAGTTTCACTTTAAGAGGTGAAAGGAAATAGTTAATGATATATTCCATGCTAAGATTTTCTGTGTTTTACTAGCTATATACAGTCCCTAATACTCCAGGTTGGTCCAGTGTCCGGTGATTTTTTCTTCTGAATACCTTTTGAAATGTTACTGAGGGTGCGTGAAATCCTGGCACGGCACTGCCATGCGACACCCTCAGCCCTGCTAGCAGAGTAGCAGTACTGGCTGTATTCACTCCTGAGAGTTTGATTTCAACCATGCACCTGCTGCTTTCGATCCTTCTTTCTGTGGAGTTTGTTTTTAGATAATGTTGGCAGAAGTTGTAGCCCAGGGCCTTTATTTAAAACCCGAGTAAGATCTAAAGGAAAAAGAAAAGGTGAGGGCATTATGGTTTGTTTTTTTTAGCCCACTTAATTTGTTTATTCTTTTGACTTTAAAGCAGAAATCGTATGAGCATGTATAAACCAAATAATCTTTTTATTTGACGTATAATGAAGCCATAGGTTTAGTATCCTGCGGATATGTATCTGTTTTGCTGGTAGCAGTTTTGTGCTTCAGATGTATGTCATACCATTTGCAATGGAAATAGCGGCATTGTTCTTAATGCTTTACATGCAGAAGGCCTACAGATGGAACAAGAAATAGTCAGCTGGTGAAATAATGGATGCTATCCTTCATTTGAAGCTGAGCAGTACCAGAAAGTTGTTTCTTCATCTAACTTGCTCTTTTTTGCAATAGCAATGTTTGAGGTCTTTGTTAGGGATGAATCTTTACAATAAAACATTCTTCATTTAGACACGCTTTTGGTAGTTGAGTGAACTTTATGTGTATGTCTAGTACTAGGAAACACGGAAAGCCTTTTTAAAAAGGATTTATTTTGCAGCATAGCCTGACAGAAAAACATGTTTTGCTTGCTTTATGAAAAGAGGTCTGTACAGTCACAACTTTGTCCTGAGCAAACTTGCTGGTCGTACAGGAAGGTTTGTTGTATAAGCCCCCTCATACAGAATGAACAGTCACTACATGGCTTGGAGTTTTGTGCACAGGACAGTTGTGTCCCCCCTCCAGGTTTACTTTGTTTATTCTACTCTTAGTATCCTGCACAGTGGCACTAATACTTGAGTTTCTGCAACAAATGAGCACAGGAGGCCCTGTGGTGGTGTTCTTGCAAGAGTTTTCTGAAGTGGTTCAGTGAATGGATCCCATGTTACTGAGAGACAATCTTCTCAACCTGTGCTCTTCCCTTCTGTGGTCAGTGCTATCATGAGTTCAGGCTATCTTTGTGCTCTGGGCTTAAAAAATACATCCTATGTCTAATAGCTCCATGGTTGTGGAAACTAGGCTCACTCAAATGTATTGGACTTCTAAGCCCTCTTTTCTTGTTTTCCTGTTGGATGAGGGCTCTTTGTGTTTGTGTCCAATGCGAAGTCTCCCATTCAGTGTTCTCTGAACCTAAACTAATTTTAGTAGCCAGCTGTGTGTCAAGGAACAAACTAATGCCATTTATCAAATGAATGTTGCCTTTAACCACTTTAAATAAATGTGCTGTTGCCACAACAATAAACTCAATTTAAGGTACATGCAACTTCTAGACAGAAACGTACTTTGTATTTGTTTTACACACAGATCTATCAGCAAGGAGAGTCACATCAACAACAAACATTTCTGTGCAGTCAGTGTAACCCCATGTTCTGTTTCTAGAGTGTGGATCATACTATCCAAATGTGGAAAATGACAAAATAAGGAGCCAGGAAGCAATAGGTTCTGTATCTGCAACCTTAGCAGAGCTCTGTCTTTCAAGACTATGAACTCATAGCTTGAATCTGCTAAGCAGAGGTTGTGAAAAACGGGGCAAAACTTGCAGCCTTCTGCTGAAGCGTGGGCCAACAGCGCTCAGCTGGAAAGTTTCTCCTCATTCACTCCCTCTTTCAAAAAGCAGTTTAACACATCTGCCTTTAAGAGTAAGATTGATAGTTCATATCTCTTTTACTTATGAACTCTTTGAGTTCATATCTCAAGTGTGGCTGACACTTGAAAGATACAAGCATAGGCATAGGAACTTTCTGAGAAGAGTTGAGGCTCTGGAGAGGTTGAGTTAACTTGTCAGGGAAAGATTCCTGTTTGTTACAGTCCTCCGGGTTTTCTAGGCCCTACTGGGTTCAACGGCAGCAATTGTTTACATGGAAAATTACATTTGTTTTAAAAATACTGACACATCCTAAATTGTGTTTCTAACTGCTTATTGGAGTTTTTCCAAGGTTGATGTCTCTTATCTTTTCTCTCACACATGCTGCATTTCTAACTAGTTCCCTCCTTTTCCCACCCCGCACTCCCAGCCAGGCTTCATCGTGACTCCTGTTTTCATTCAGGCCCTGTCCACGTGTGCGTCATTCCTCCTGGAGTTTGCTTGTGTTCCTCTGCTGCTGCCGCCCCTGGTTCTGATAGCCTGAGGGTGGCACTGGTCTTTCTGGGCAGCAGCAGGTGATAGAACACGGCAATAATCCAGCTTCTCTTTTCCAGCTCTCATAGACTGCCAAGCGGTGAAGTGTCTGGGCATTCTTGGAAATGTCTGGGGGAAAGATGTAGCGGTTCATGGTGTTACTGTATTCTTCTTCAGCTGGTTGATATTTTGGAAATCACTGCTTTGATGAAAGTATGTGATAGGGGTAACCTTTTAAGCACCTAGCAAGAGAATATCCTGGAGTGAAGGGTTTATTTTGAGCTCGTTGAACTTGCATTTAACTGGTTATAGGAATGGAAGAACGCGCTTAAGGATTTGCTTGCGCTTCATTTTATGAACTGGTCTGTCTTGAGATTCTTTTTGTCATTTTGGTTTGTGATAATGTTGCATGCTGAGGTTGGTAGCAAGGAATGAGGAGGTAATAAGCTGGAGAGCTGATGCTGTACACAGAACATCTGTATAGATTCCTATATAAGGAAACTATATTCTCGGTCTGCCATCTGGAGAGGCCCTCTGCTTTGCAGTATATTCAGCTGACAAGCTTTGAAACCAAGAGCAGACTTTTCAGTAGATTCATCCAGAGGAAGAAGGAAGAGGAATTATTTTATATTTGTATGGTTTTGCATGAATATATAGGAAATATAAAATTACTTAATATCAGTGGCATTCCTGTAAAATAAAAATGCAGTATTAGAAAAATGGCATCTATTTAATATAATGACTGAATTTCCTTTCTTGGGGGGGGGGGGGGAGGGGGGGGCCGGAGGGACGGACGACACACGACACCAACACAACAATAATATAGGCCATGGTGGTCAGACTTAAAGTTTTTGAATCTTGATGTAGTCATTGTTCCCCACCCCCACCCCCCCTTTTTTTTTTCTTCTATAACTTTGATTGTACTGAAAATTAAGCTCCTACCTATTTTTGCCTTTCAGCATGCTGTCTTTTATTCCCTTAACATCATGTTTTCATGTATGGGAATAATGACATACAAAAGTTTGAAACAATATTTATCTGGAAGATTCAGTATTGTGTTCTGCTTCTGATCATTCTTTTTGTGTTATAATCTGAATTAGGGTAAAGTACATATCAAATTCCTGATGTTCTGTACTTCCCTTAGACAAGAAGGTATGAATAGATTTGGGGTTTTTTTTGCTGTATTACTTTATCTTTATTTCTGTTTTAATGCAGACTCAAGAATGAACAATCCGTCAGAAACCAGTAAACCATCAATGGAAAGCGGGGATGGGAACACAGGTAAGAAATGATTAATTGGTGCACAGATACTTTTTGGTGGAATTGAATGGATATTAAAAGAAAATTTCTTTACCAGTTTACAGGAATTTAAAACCCAAAACAATACACACCCACACCCACCCTTTTTTTTAGAGACTTGGGAATACTTTTGTCTTGTCATTAACTCTGCTGTATGCAGGGCATTATTCACACCTACTGTATCAGAGGACTACCCACACTTTGTGTTTAAGATTCCCGTTCTGTCTTCCTGTATCTGTAATGTTTCTGGTATTACAGAAGGTCTGGTAGCACTAGCTCTCCATAAGTAGTCTTATGTTTTCCTGGCAGAACATATCTTCGGCACCTCTAACTTCATAATTTATTTTTGGGTTGAAATTTTCCCTGGCAGATGTAGGCCACTGGCTGATCTTGTTTCCATTTTAGATTTCATTCAAGCTCTCACAACAGTTTGCAAGAACAAGGTAAAGGGAGAAAGCATAATTTCTCAACATTAAAAAAAAAAAAAAGAAAAAAAGCCGGCTTTTCTGTAATTTCTTCATGTGTTAGAACAGAACTTTTAAATTTAGCTGGGGAAGAATAGCCTTTGTGTCAGGGCCATTGTGCCTTTTGGTGCATCCTTAAGATGTAGCCAGGTTCTAAGCCTTTGAAGAAGCTTGTTAAGACACTACAACTCAATCATGCTATCTCATGCTTTAATTCCTTTGTGGAGGTAATTTAATGTTCATTTTAGAAGCAAGAGAAATGACAGGTCTGAATGGAAAGTAAATAGTTTAACCTAACTCAGAATCTTCTCTGACTCAGAATAGCATTTGGGAAGAGAAAATTTTAATGAGAAGGAATTTGTTCTTGTTGCTTTGAGAGAAGTGTAGGTACCTTGTATGAGGAAAATTATTTTTTCTCCTCTTGGTTCAGTAAGAGTTTTATTTTAAACTCTGGAATTGTGATGAAATTAACAATTTGTTTAATTTTATGCTGCTGTCTCCTCATTCTTTGTGCAAGGCTTTAATACAGCTAACAGTGACTGAATGTTCCCGATACTGATCCGAGAGGCTGGATGTTTTCTGCTAATGCATGGGGTCAGTCAGAAGGAATTCTGCTTGCTTATTAATATGTGTTTTGTCACTGCCATCTCAGTTTTTATTATTGCCATTGTATTTGTATATAGGAGAGGTATCAATTCTTTTTATGTACAAAAATGATTTAGTATGTATTTAATAATCATTTAGGATGATACAAAACATTATTTCAAAAATATATGGCTGTAAATATTTCATAATCATAAACAGCATCAAGAGAACAATGGTTTTAAATATCCCTATAGAATCCTTGTAGCTGGAGGGTGTGTGTAAACTTCTGAGAAAATTCAGACTTCCTGCTCTGTATGACCACAGTTCCCTGCATTTGCTTTCCCCGAAGAGTGCATTCCCAATGCGCTTCCGTAAGTGCAGCTTTAACTAGTAGTTTCACCTAAACTGAGCTGTTAAAGAGGAGGACTTGGTTTGTTCAAAGGTAGTCCATTATCACGTAAGTATTGCATCTCCTTCAGCAGAACCCTGGCTCTGCTCCCCTAGGCAAATACCTCATCAATGTGAAGGTGGTGGTCACGGTATAAAGAAATTCATAGATTATAAAGCTGCATGTAGGTGCTTTCATTACAAAAGGGGATACAGCATCTGTATTTTTTTATACTCTAATACTAAGGTTAGTTATTACAAAAGTTTGACTCTTACTGGTGTTTGGACCTTTTGCAAACATTGCTTCTGTAATTTAAATGTTCCCAATCATTCCTTTCAGTTTTGTTTCCTGGCTTTTAAAGCAATGCAAACTAAAATAATCTAGAATTTTTGAGGACCCTTTGTTCTCCAGTCATTGTTTTGTTTTTAAATACAGTGCTCATAAACCACTGGAGGTAGTGATTAATGACGTTTGTGGTGTTCTTTGGGGGCTCAAGCATCAGTTGCATTAGTTGACTGGCAGATGTTAAGCCCTGAAATGAATACTCATGGAATGTAATTTTAGGCTTCTGATCAGGGTACTTAGATTATGGTTCTGGGCTCTGTGCATACTTAGTGAAAAGAAGTCAGCTTTCAGGTTGGATGCTAAGGAACTGGAAGTGCCATTGGGGAAGCATAGGCTCTGAAGCAAAATGCATGAAGATGACTTTTATAAACACTCAGTTCTTATTTTTGTAACTTTCTGTAACTGTCTATTTTCCAGTAATATTTGTAAATCACTTGAGTCTGCTGTGTAAACACTACTAGTCTATCTTTTGAACCTCAGTGGATGTTTGTTTGGGTCATTCCTGTTTTAAACTGTAGTAAGCTGATGCAACTTGAAAATTTTAAAAGAAATTACTGTAGGGCATGGAATTTACATTTGGCAGAGCTAGTGTTCTCAGCAAAAGAAATACTGTTGCCACTGGTGAAGATGGCTTAACATCAGTAGTTCTCTGAGCTAACAGCTAAGTTTCATGGAAGTTGACACATTAGGGTTTTGTATTTCTAACTGACTATTTAGGGAACATAGTAATACATTGGTCACAGTAAAATGCCTGAAACAGATTTTTACTTTAAAATTTTTGTGCTAACTGGACTCCCTTTTAAGCAACTGAAAAAGCAACCCATATTTCAGACAAATTAAAAACAACAAAAAAAGTCTTTATGAGTACAAAAGTGGTTGGATGGCTATTTTCCTAAGAACATTAATTGATCAACTGGTGGTCAATATTGCAGAATTACACAAATCTTTTCCAGCCTTCAGTTGTGTGTAGACAATCTACTTAGTATCTACTGGAGAAAACAGAAAGAAGAGTGTCTTACAGTAAACAGCCCTTTGGGTTTCCTTTTTATAGGTTGCAGCATAAAATTTTCCAAAACAACTCAACCTATTTTGTTTGTTTGTTTAATGCATATTCTTTTTTAAAAGCTGTGTGAATGCGGTACTATGAAAGTCAAGGTTATAATGTCTATGGAAACTGTAGTATTATGACATACATTGACATAGCAGCAAGATAATTTTTCTTAAGCGTAGCATTTGGAAGTGTTCTAAGGATTCCTGTTTGCATTGCTTCATTTCCAGAGATTGATTTTCCCGTTTCCATAAGAAGAAAGTCTATAGGAAAGTGGGAGAGGGGCCATGAAATGTTCTTTAACTGCTAAAATTCTGGGCAAATATCAATGCTAAACTTCTTATTAGTAACGTGAACAAGGCATCAACAATTTTTGAGTATTGGGGATCCTCTCTCTCTCTCTCTCTCTCTCAAAGCACGTGGAGAGAGATATGGAGAAATGTACCGCTGGTGCTGGAAGATCTCGGAGCACAGTGCAGATACCCACTCAAGTTAGTTTTGAAATCTTCCTTCTCCTTGTTTGTCTTCCCTTCCTGAGTCATTTCTTGCACCTTACTTCACATCTCCCCAGACCTGTAGTTCCTCACTCCTCTTCCTTCCTTATGCAATTTGTAAACTGATACTAACGTCTGATGATTGTGATCTTGGATTTTGAGAGTATGTTCTTCTCCAGACTACAGGTGCAATGTTATCTTGCGTGCTCCATTTTGTCATGCCTTTACCCTCTGCAGGTACAATTCCAAGGCAGCATAAACTAATCCACGTTCAGGGTGTCCTGGTACTTAAGTGTTCTGTTCCTTTCCCTGGAGTGGCACTGAGTGAGATGGTTCAAAGATTTGATTTGGCTGAAAATTAATTGCATTTAGTATTAGTCTTCGTCCAAATCAACTCCGTGAAGTAGCTAACCACATGGCTGAATTTATGCCAGAATTTAAATGTGCTTAAGTTACATTGGACTTGGGCTGTAAGGGTGAAATTTCATCCTACTGCTTGGTGGGAGTAGGGGAGGCTCATTTCCCTACTACCATGTCTCTGACCTCCCCTGCTTTGCATTATCTGCTGTTTGCAGGACCCTGAGGTAAGTTAATTCATCTCACATAAATGGCAGAAAACTAACTTGGCCAAAAGAAAAAGGGAACAGTTTACATGAATAGTTTTCTACTCATTTAGAAAGGTGAATTGGCTTACTGCTGTGTCCGTGAACTACCAGAAGGGGCAGGACAGCGACAATGTAGTTGGAACCGAGAAGAAAGAGGAGATGGGAGATGGAGAGTTTCCACTTCTGTTTTTTTGGTGTTGGTGAGCTTTTAGATCAGCTCTAGCAGTTATGGGAACTGGGATGGAGATGGAAAAGACATAATTACTTGGGAATGTTAAAATCACAATACTTGTGATTGCATCTGTCATGTCTATCAATGTGGGGTTTTGCATTTAACTTATCTTGAGCAGAAATGGCATACTGGTCCTTTTATGTCCTTACAACGTGCTGGCCTTCTCCTTCTGACAGCTCCATTTTCCAGTCTCCTTATCAGATTTCTTGAATTCCACAGGAGTGGTGTCATGTCCTTATGAGCACCTTGAGAGCAAGGCCTCTCATATGCTGGACTCAAAAGTTCATTTTCCCTGCTGTTCTTCAAAAGATGTAGGCATCCTGTAATAAATGCAAGCAGCCTGGGTAGCATTCCTTCCAAAACTAAGGCTGCATCCAAAGGGGAAAGGACACTGTCCTTCCAAATACCAAAGGAAGCTTAAGATGCAAGTAGAACAGAGAGTGAACATGTATGGTTTGGGGTTTTTTTGCTCTGAGTTTGGTTTTGGGAGGCATGGGGAGAAGGAATTGGAATCCTTCAAGGTTGAATTTAAGGAAAATGTTGTTTTCTCTCACTACCTGTCTAAACTGTTTTTTTTGGGACCCATGGAGATTTTAAGCTCAGTCTTGGAACTTGCCTTGTTCAAAACTATTAACCAAGGAGGCTTATTTCAGATTTCCGTATTAAGAGTCAGCAGAAGCGCTAGCTGGAGCATTTCTTCTTCTGCACACATGCACAGCAGTGCTCTTTTAATATGATATTATGATTTGAGGCTTTTTTTGGAAAACAGTTCTCTAGAACAGCTTCACCTGTTTATTTAAGGTGAGGCTTCCAATTAGTCCTCTCAGAAATGGATAAATTTTTTTGACCTCTGCAAGTTTTCAACTGGAATGAGGTATATCTGCCTTACAGTAGCTTTTCTTATCTGTATTTTTTTTTTCCTACTTGGGGGACCCTGACCACAGGTTGAAAACTGATTCGAAGCATCTCCTTAAATGAGGAGGTGGTAGATTGTTTCTTTAGAATTACAGTAGCAGTTTGTCAGGAATTATTTTTATATATATATATACAATCATTTTCCCACTCCCTTTGGCCTTCTGTGTTGAGAGAATTCTGCAGTTTACTGGAAAGAATGAAAATAGATGAGATTCTTCTAGCCCTTTCTGGCAGACCTTATCATCTACCTTTCTTTGGAGAAACGCAACCAAGTTGCATTCATTCAAGATCAATTCAGACCAGTAACAGTCCTTCCATTCACTTTGGATTGGAATTATAGACTCATTAAGCAAAATAATTTCATGTGGTTTAAAATTTGAATTTTTTTAACATGTCTGTGGATCTTTGGCTGCATATATGTCTATTAAATCTGTAAATTCTGGGCCAAAGCATAGAATTAAAAACTTGTGGCGGAAGAGTTGGTCTACTCTCAGCACCTCCACCAAAGATGCATCAAAGGGCCACCTTAGCTATACCTTACATGGGTGCTAGAAAGTTTGACTATCTACATTGTATCTGTATTTAATTAAACAGTGACTCCATCTTTGAAAATTTTATCTGTGTAAGCTGTTTGTAGGTCAAAATAGCAATGTAAAATATTGGATAGTGTATTTTACTAATCAAATTTTATGCCTGCTTGTTTTTGCAGATGTTTCTAAGGAATAGCAAACCCCTGTTGTTTAACAACTGTGACTCTCTTTTGCTTAGTAGATAACCTAGATTTTTATGGTGAAAAATATAGGTGATGGAAGGAATTTTGAAGTAGGACTTAGCTGAACACCTGTCCATAGGCACTGAACAAAATCTGATTGTTATGAAGAGTAAACATGCAAGTCTAAAGCTGGTTTTATTTCATTTCAGTCATGCAATTTTAAAGATTGCATCATCTGTTCTAGAAATTCCACGCAGCCTGATACACTCAGAGTCTCCCTTCTTGTTATTAACCACTGTAGGTAGTAATACCCAACATACAAAACCAGTTGTTGATAATCCCTAATGTTGATTTTATCATCTCCACACAGAATGATGCTTAAAAGTTTGTAGTTGTAGTTGTAGTTCCTCTTGGCAGAAGAGAATTCTGTGGTAGTTTCTTGTGGAAAAAAATGTTGTGTGTTTTTATTTGTTGGGGTTTTTTTTGTTGTTGTTTTGTTTGGGTTTTTTTTCTCTCAACCAGATTATTTTGGGATAGTTTGGGGGTTTTCATGTCTTCCAAGATGTTTAGGAAGAAGGAAAAAAAGAAGTAGGAAAATAATAATTTTTTAGTTATATGAAATTGGGTGAGAGCAAAAGGAAGCCCAGGCAGTTATCTTATGTAATGAGAGCTCTGCACAAATATTCATGGAAATGTGGAGGTATCTTATCAAAAGAGTAAAACTGTGGCCCATAACTGCTATATATATATACAGTGTTTCTGTTTTCATCAAGTATTATTTTACCTGTCTTTAATGAAGGGCAACTTTATATGAACCTTGTTCTTGCACTTTCTGAACTTGAAGATAGTCTTCAGCTGCTGGATAGAGAGTACATGGAGAATGAAAACACAGTTTAACCATAGCAGCATGCACCCATTTGGTTCTCAAACCATGGTAGAGAATAATGGGGTAACAGTGTATATAGAGTAGGTAAGATGATAGAAGCTAAAGAAAATATGATGTTGATTTTGTTCAGCTGACAAATGCTGTATTACCAAAGTCTGGAAGTGACACTGCTTCCCCACCCCCCCTTTCAGTAAAAAACTTCAATTCTTGTTACTCTCAGAGTATTTTTCTGCTACATAGTATTGAGAGAATAATAGGAGACTTAGCAGTATTAATTCTTATTCCATTTCATAAAAGTAGTAACTAATAGATCTTAATATCTCTTTCTCCAGGCACGCAAACAAATGGCCTGGACTTTCAAAAGCAGCCGGTGCCTGTCGGAGGAGCAATCTCTACAGCCCAGGCCCAGGCCTTCCTTGGGCACCTTCATCAGGTAAGAGAAGACCTATTTTAAAGGAGGGGAGACTCAGGCAGGTACGAATGCAACTGCTCTTGTATGTTCTATGTTCTCTCTTTCTGTAAATGATGGGTAGACCACATGCTTAAACAGCTTGGATGGTAAAAAGTTCTTATTGTGGCACTCAGTTCATTGCATTAGGCTGCAGAATACAGCAAGATAGGGTTGAGATCTGTTTTGGGGAACTAGAAAGGCCCTTTTTGGGGACTTCAGAATGCCTAAAGCTTTTTCGGTTTTGGTTTTTTGTTTGTTTGGGTTTGGGGTTGTTGGGGTTTTTTAACCTTAATGGAGATACCACACTGAAAGGCAAGGTAAAACTTAATCTTTTTGGTAAAGGATTGTATTGGCCCAACAGCTGCCAAGGTTCTGAAACTGTTGCTATCTAGTTAAGAAACCAGAAGTGGTGTTAAATGGTAGTCAGCACTATGCTTCAATCTTTCAAGCTCTTACACATTAACTAGAAATATAAAGTGATGGTACTTCCTAAGCATATATGGTTTATGAGTGTTTTAAATTTTATTTTTTTTAAAAAAGTTGTTTCAAGGACCTGTTTGTCAGATGATATTCAGACTTCTACTACTATCCCTCTGTTCTGCTGCAGCTGTGTTTAGGGAATCAAAGCTGAACTTCACATGTAGGCTGAAGCAAAATGGGGCATTCCTAGGTGAAGAGAAGTGAAAGGGGCATTTTTTTGTAGTTTTTTATATGTTCACACTTGATGTATGAAAACAAATGTCCTAATTTCTTTCCCTTCCTCAGTACCAAGTTTAAACTTTAAAATACTGTACCTAATTGGCTGACCTTGAATGTTTGAGGTCTGAGGTTGCACAGTTATTGTGGTATAATTGACATACTGAAGCTTTTATGCCCTCTTTTAAGAGCTCTGAACTGCCATTTTATTGTATGGAACATTCCACACATCTTGTCACATAATTACAATTTTCCGAGTAGATTGGGTTATATGGGACCTAGGGAGTGCCTGTGTTTGAATTTGCTGAACCAATAGGCTGTTGTATGCTGCCTTTATGTGGAGAGTAGCTGACTAGTTTTCATGGGTTGTCAGTATGTGTTTAATACGGAGACAGATACAGCTGTCCTGCAGAATTTTGTGTGTTTGTTTTAGTCTTTGTTTTGTTACGTAGATTGACCCAGGACAGTAATTGTATTTAGCACAGTGCTTTATCTTGCTTTGGAAATGTATTTATTTAAACAGTTGTCAGGATCTCTATAACTTCATATTTGATCAAGTGTGATTCATTTCTTGAAACTAGTTCAAAAGGAAAATCTCAGCTATTCTTTTATGCACCTGCAGGTGTGTGGGAATCTATTGTCAAACTGTCCTCTTGCAGTGTGGCTGTTAGTGGGGTGTTATTCAGCCTTAACACACAGTGCTTTCCTCCAGACTAATACAAAATATTAGGTTGTAGGCAGCATTCAGGAACAGTTTAATTTCTAATTAGAAAATGTTTGTGGAGGAAGAAAATGTGGTGGAAAGGGTGTTCAAATTGCATTCAAAGAGATTTTCAGGAATATGCTGGCTCTACCTGAGTGACATACATTATAGTCTTTTATGTGTTGTTATTATTGTTGTTGCTGTTGTTATTAAATTTTTAAAGTATTATTACTGAGTATATTTTTGGCTGGCAGGCTATTATTGTTTAGATTATTCTCTGCTGTTAATTCATGTTAAAAGCTCAGATTACATCAACTGTGTCAAACTATATTTTGCTTGCGATGAGGAGAGGCTTTTCTGGGAGTGTTTGCTTAGATGTAGAACATGCTTAGTAAGTCTAGTACCTTCATCTAGAGCAGTAGGAAATATTTCTGAGTTGACTCTTAAGGGTTGCCTGTTCAAATATTCAGTTATAAGTTTCATGTACCGCAATTAAGATTAAAACTCTCCTTCCTGTGCTTGCAGATATGTGGACTCTCTTTTGTGATGTATGTTATGTGAGAACATCTTTTTATAGAGGCAAGAGTGCTACATTTTGTTTTGCTTTATTGTATCCTTATGTGTTGCCTGGTTTTCAAATGAGCAGTGGTTTTCAAACATGGCCGGCGATGAAATTCACTACGGGCTGTAACTCTGACCTTTCAAAGTGTTAGTAATGAATTATATAGCATTCCTTCTTTATAGTAGGAGTGGTGGTAGAAACAAGGTGAGACTGATTGAAACGATTATCAGTAAATGAAAATTTAACATTTGTTGTACAGAGAAAATCCCTATTAGAGATAAAATGACACTTTAAAAATCTCACTTTCTGAAGCATCAATTTTTCTTCACTCCTAACCCACAAGAACTTCTTTGGATCTGTTAATCGCAAGCACTGAATTCAAGTTTTGAGTATGCCTGAATCAATACAGCCTTTGTAAAGTGTCTTCAGTCCTCTGTATTGAGATCTTCTTTTCAGTGGCTGAGGACTACAAATACCTGAATGGGTTGATTTGAGGAAGAGTGTTTATGCTGTGGGTTTTGTGCTATGCAGGTGATTGCTCCTCTGTCATATAAGGAAG
Organism: Astur gentilis; assembly: GCF_929443795.1. Classification (NCBI taxonomy): domain Eukaryota; kingdom Metazoa; phylum Chordata; class Aves; order Accipitriformes; family Accipitridae; genus Astur; species Astur gentilis. The sequence continues at coordinate 15,850,873 of NC_064900.1, read as the reverse complement.
CGGGTGAATGCAGTGTACATATTTGGGGTAAGACCCATTCTGAAATATTAGAAGGATGATCATAAGTAGACCTTAACGCCCTCCCTTGAAGCCTGGATTTTTTTTTAACAGGAATAGGAATAGTTAGTCTCTCCACCCCAAAATGCTCTGTTTCAACTCAATTTCATGATAATATCTAGATCCCTAGGCAGGAATGCGTTCAGCAAGAGGTAGACAAATAACACTGTGGAAGGGTCTAACAGATTTTTTTTCAGCCTGGAGCATAACCCCTGTTTCACTGATTCGGGTGTTAGAGGGGCATGCATTTTTCTTGGGGGAGTTTTTGTTGGGGTGCAGATGGGGAGGTTGTTCTTTTTACACTGTTAAATTTTTCTGTGGATTCTACATTATTTCATTTCCATTTTTACACTGTGTTGTAGGTCCAGCTCGCTGGAACAAGTTTACAGGCTGCTGCTCAGTCCTTAAATGTACAGGTAAAGACAGTTTCCCTCTGCTGCTTGTCCTTCTCTCATCTAAACAGCATTATGGTCCCATTAGAGATAGCTTTTAACCTACGATATGTTACTCTTTTTTCATTCTGCCTGGTCTTGCAAGTGAAAGGTATGAAGGAATAATAGTTTCACAATTGTAAATCAGGTTCAGGATTGTAAGCGTTCAGAAACTGGAGTTGTGTAAAACATGCAGTGAGTGTAACTTTATATTGAATTTGTCAGGTTTTGTATTATGAAAACTATAAAACTCCAGGAATATTTCATGTTCTTCCATTTATTCACTTATTTTAAACATAGCAACTATTACTTTGCAATTTGTCCTTACTTCTGGTAGCTGAATATAGGAGTATGATGTAACATTGACTATGTAATGTGGCTAGTGTAGATTGCTTGTGTAAATAACACATAGTTATTTCAAAATAAGTCAGAGTAATTGTTGTTTAATAATGTACATGAGACAACAAAGCTTTCAAACTTTTTTATGATGCTGAACACCTCAGTGTATCAGTTAATGTGCCACTTCATCTCAGTACTATATTAAGGGGCAAGGGATGCAGTTTTATTGAAAACTGGTTTCCATATTGCTTGTTATTAAAGAATGTAGGTAGTGCGTTACATGAAATGCAATAGAATGTGGACCCACTTATACATAATAACAATTTGGAAAGAAGAGGAGGTATAGTGACCTTCCTTTCTAAGAGGAAGGAGGCAGAAAATTGCCTTGGTTGCCATGGTAAACTTCCATCCCTGAGAGAGATGTTGGCAAACAGGCTGTATCTCCAGTGCAGAATGTTTACAGTCCTGCGCTGTAATTATCGCTCAATGACTGGCAGAATTAATCAGAGCCTTTATGTTAATTAGCCTGCTCTGCAGTCCCCAAAACAGGTGGTAGAAAATATGCAAATCTATGCAGAATTTTAATGTTCTGCATAACCAGTTTTAATTATCATAAAACTCTATCCCTCTCTTCATGCACTTGCATTTCCTCCCTCAAGTCTTCACAATTTCTTCTGTTAAAAAAAAACCAACAAACAAAACAAACCAAAAACCAAAACCACAAAAAAAAAATCAAAAACTCACAAACCTTTTAAAATAAAATTGCTTTCAGTTAAATAAATGCTAAATTTCGATTATTTAAAAGCACTGTATATATTATGTTTTTGCTGTAGGTAGATAGAGAAAACCTGTGAGGATTTCTCAAACCAGTTCCGTATAAGCCCACAGTACGATGACTTAGAGGTGCAGGATGCAGATATAGAAAATGGAAACACAGTCTCCTTTTCCTTGTTCCATTTTTCAGAATTTTAGGCAATGAATAATTTTAACAACCTTTTCTTTCTTTACGTTGAAATGTAGCGTCAGCTTCAGCTGAATTGTGTAAAATGAAATGAGACCTGAAAATAATGTCAGAGTTACAAAAGACCTGAGAGACTTTTTGTTTTGTTTAAACTGCATTACCTACAGACATGTTTGAGCAATCATAGCTGAGGCAGTCGGCACATAGACCCATTGCTTAAATACACTCTTAAAAGAAACCCAAGGGCTTTTTGTATGCAGATGAAAGATTTTTATTGTGCAGTGTTGAGATAGCAGTGTTCTACATTAACATCTGTTTTACACTATAAAGAGTTGGTTTTGGGTTTTTTTTTGTTTGTTTGTTTGTTGTGTTTTTTTTTGACTAGTCTAAATCTAATGAAGAATCTGGGGACTCTCAGCAGCCAAGCCAGCCTTCCCAGCAGCCTTCAGTGCAGGCGGCCATACCCCAGACCCAGCTCATGCTGGCCGGAGGACAGATCACTGGGGTAAGATGTACCCAAGTATACTGCAGTAAGCCTCCTGTCCGGCAAACGATGGCAGTATCTACAGCAGTCCTCACAGGACTGTCAGTGAAGGGTATTGTAATTTCCTTTAACATAGGAAGAAATTTGAACGAAAGAAGGGACAGAAAATACCTTCCTATAAAAAAAAGCGGACTTTAATCTTTGGTTTTTGTGGCAAATTATTTGCTTAAAAAAAAAATAAATATTTCTCTCTGTTCTTAGTATCCGTCTTGACTCTGCAATGAAATTAAAACCTGCTGTGTGTACAAATAAGAAACTCACTGATGTCACAAAAAGGAATTTTTATTTTTTTTCAAGATTAAAATGAGACATGGGAGCATGAGACTAAATCTTGCCAGATAGCTGGGTGAAGAGCAAAAATGATGGGAACTGCTGACACTAATTCTTCCTCTTCTCAAACACATTTCTTTTTAAGTAAATATATTAGTGCTTGCCTTAAGCCTATTCAACTCTTCTGTTTTAACCTACCAATTTTGAGGTTTTTAATTGCAAGGCTTTGGGAGTAATTGTGGAATAACTGTTGTTTTAGGATTACTGGTGTTTCTGAATTGTTGTAAATGCTTTCAGTCATTAAAAAAAAAAAAAAAAAAAAGCAAGTTTTGTGAATGGGACGGTTTGGTTAAAGAGTTTGCTTCCATGTAATCAGCTTCTCAGTTTTAAGAGTTTGCATGTTAATAAGGGATTTAGGGCAGTTGCTCCAACAATGTATTTATGATTTGAAGTATTAGGTTAGATCGTGTCTCCACTTGAATGAAAGGATGTCTTAATTTCGTGTTGAATTGTTAAATCTTCTCATATGCCAGTGTGTAAATAAACATCCTATTTAGTTTTGAGTTAATTAAATTTGAAAGTTTTTAAAAGTGAGACTGTTACGTTATTAAAACCCAGCATATTTTATTATTTTTCTCATTCTCAAAAAATATTTGTTTTAATTTATGATTGTCTGCAGTAGTGAAACATTCAAAACTCCAGGCCTATGCAGATATGGATTGTGGTAAATATGGGCATCAAGATTCATTTACATGTAAAGGAGAGACTGCTGCCACCTGTTTCACAGAGATAATGCGTGTTTGGGAAAGAGAAGGGATGTAAACTTGCCAACTCTATTCTATTAAAAAAAAAAAAAGCAGATGGGGAGACTTGGAGAGAAACAAATGGAGCTCATGTTCTTTACTTATATCTTAGGGCATAATGGAAATGATGGAATATGGCAGGGATTCATGCTAATGTGAAGCAGCTGGGGTGTTATCAGTTTGTTCAGTAGCCATAGCCAGCATTCCTGCTTCTCATTCATCTGGCTAATCACTTGCTGTTCTGCTGGGTGTAAATTTCCTTTCAAATCCTGGCAATACTGATTCTTTTCTTTTACTTGCTACTTAATTACCTTTTTCCTGAACCTCCTGGTAGAGTTGTGAAGAAAACTTAGGAGTAAAGTTAGGTTCTGTAGGTTCCAGTAAGTGCAAAGTTTGCGTCCGCGTGGTCTGGTTAATGTCAGGTCTGCAGTAGGTTGGTTCCTCCACTGTGTTGAGTAGCCAGCTGTCCTTAGTTAAGGCCAGAGTCATTGGCTAGTTAATGGCTGAACTGTAGTAATAGTTCTAGGAATGTCTGGAATATAACTAGTAATGAGCTAGCTAATGACTTTGTAGCTGAAGTGGCTCTTTCCATTATTAATGGCTGTGTTTTCTAATTATTTATAGCTCACGTTGACGCCAGCCCAGCAACAGTTATTGCTACAACAGGCGCAGGCACAGTTGCTGGCAGCTGCAGTGCAGCATTCAGCCAGTCAGCAGCACAGCGCTGCTGGTGCCACCATCTCGGCCTCTGCTGCAACGCCGATGACGCAGATCCCTCTATCTCAGCCAATACAGATTGCACAGGTGAGCCTTGAGGCTTGAGAGGGTGGAAAATAAAGAGGTCTGACTAACTGCATCATTCAAATAATATTTTTATGCCTTATTCAGTGAGTTTCTAGAGCCCTTGAGTACTCTTAGTCTTTCCTCATGCATCCTTAGCTGTTGAGGTTGAAGTTGATAGTTTTAGCAAAGAATGTATACCAGCTGCTCATCAGTTCCACTGGTCGTCTGAGTTTGGTCCAGAATCTGACCAGATGCTGTATTTTCTGCATTCTCCTCCTTGTGGTTAGCTTCAGACAGGACAAAAAGGGGTATAGAAAGATGCCCATAGAAATTACACTTGTCAAGACCTGTATGGATGGGAAGGGATACCTTCGTATCGCAGAGGATGCTTGTTAGATCCAAACAGCAGAATGATAGAGCTGAACAAAGGCAGTTTGACTTGATGCATTTATGTGCTATTTTGGCTTGGTTCTTAATGCTCAGAATTTGGTGACAAAGAATGGGCACTCTTGTGTGTCTAGAGAAAAACTTGCCAGAATGAGTCTGGTGTCAGAATCTGTCCAGTTTTATGGTCTGCTGCTAAAGATCTGTTAATTCTTAGTTCTGAAGAACTGCTTGCCAAGGAAGTTCTGCTTACTAGGAGCAGCAAAGATCGTCCTGGGTCTTCCAGGATTGGTTTAATTCAATGTGGAGAATGCAGTGCCACTGACTCTATGCTTAGCATATGTAGTGTGGAAATTCCTTAGAATTCTGGACAAGGGTAACCAAATGTACAGCATAGGCATCTTGAGTACTACTAGTAGGTGACTGTGTTTCTGACACTGAGGTCCATCTTCCATAGATTAACATTCTCAGTACGTAATATTTCAGTTTGATTAGTCTAGCTGTGCCAAGTATGTTGGGTGTGTAATCTCCAGAGTTGCTGCTTCTTACAGTGAGCAGGTTCTTTAGGACTGTCTTGATAATTTCTATTCAGGTTATTTTCACTTGCATTGAACTGGGATGAAGTGTCTAAAAAGTAAAGATGAGGGCTGATTAAGTAAAAGAATGGAAATGTTGCAATTATCTGTGAAGTCCATTGGTGAAGCGTGCTATTCCTTTATCGTGCTAGTCCACTAGCTGAATAACAGCCTGGTTGTGCTATCAGTTTTGTATTAGCTGAAGTGGCAAACTTCTGTGGCGTTTGTCTAAAAGTTCTGACCTCTCTGGCTGTCCTTAGAGAGGCCAGAGTGATGCCAGCCCACATTTAAAAGGCCAGTACTGACATTGCCCACAGACCCATCACACTGGGCCTCTTGGTGTACTGTGATGAGTCATGTGACCATATATTAATACTTCTTTTAGCAAAGGATCCCACTTCACTGTCATGATCTGGAGATGACTCAAGGATGTAGCATTCAAGGAAACTCCTAACTCCCAAGACCTTCTCTTAATTTTAAGCCTTTGTCTGTAGCAAATAATACAGACAGGTTTCAAGAAAATGTCCTTGATAGTTAGCTTCTAATACCTCTCTGTGCATCTGTAACAGAGTTCCCATCTGATACTATGAGCGTCTTTTAACCTAAATGGAAGTGATCCACAGGTGTGTGTCTCTTGTCTTCCAGGTGTGCAGTTTAAGGTAGCTGAAGTGCAGAGCATTAAAATTTCATATTAATAAAATCCGTACCTTGAATTTTCTGGCTTTACATTTTTCAAATATTCCACTAAACTAGTAGATACTTTTGAAGGCATTGTCGTGCATGTGTGAGGTGTTGCTAATCCTGCTCTTCCACTTCAGTGGGAAGCTATGAAAACGCGTGAAGCATTTACAATTACTAATTTAGTACTGGGTTTTTCTCCAGAACTTACAAAATCTTCAGAGAAGTGTTTGAGAAGAGTTGAAAAGATCAGGCATGTGTCGTCAAATAGGAGCTTCTGAAGTGAGCATTGTCTGGTTTGTGCCCGTGAATGAGCTAAAGGCTCTATGAAAAATAGCATGTGATCATGTAGTTGCCACCATATAATGTATATAATGTGCACGGGGGGGGGGGGGGGGGGGGGGGGAAGTTTCACTTGTTTTCTGGCATTCCTAATTAAATGTTTGACTTTATAATTAATTTCTTTTAGGATAGATTATTTTGATATATAAATGTAGCTTGGTTGAATCTTGTTAGCTGCTTCTTATGATGAAAGTGCAGGGCATAATTTGTGCAGGTGTTGGATACAATTTGAGATACTTAGTGGAAAACTTCTGTCTAGGTTTGTAGGTGGGTAACACCACGCTTTTTGGTCCATCTTGACAACGATTTATAAACAGTGCTCAGCTTTGTTTGCGTTGCTATTGTAAACATGTAGCTGATTACACAAATAGCTGAATGTTTGTTTTAATTGATGATTTTTGAATAATTGATTAACTGGCAGGTCTCTGCAGCAGGGGGATTACCATATTTATTTTAATTAACTAATTGCACAAGCATGACTTCTTTAACGTGCACTGCAGTTAATGTAAAGTATCTGTGCAGCAGTTTGGTAAGATGTTAGTGCTGCTGCTGGGCTGATGCTAAATTATCACTAAACAGTTGCACCAAGTTTTGGAGTTCCTTGTAAAATATACTTGTTTTCAGGATCCATGATCAATGTTTATATGATGTAAACCTCAAAATGACAGAGATGCTTAAGTTTGTACTGAAGTTGTAACTAGAGGTAATGGCATTGAATTTAGAACTTTGGATTTTTATTATTTATTTTTTTTAACTGAAAAACTTCCTCACGTCAAGACATAGCATTTGGCAGATTATTCTGCCAAGGTAGGAGTTGGATTGTTTTGATCTTTCTAAATTGTTAGGCATCACCAGAAGACATGCATTTTCTCAAAAGTCTTTCCATCTCTTTCTATGTGCTTGTGCTAGTACACAGATTTTACCATTGAGGAAAAAAAAGATCAGTATAGGAAAACAGTGTTGAGGTTGTTTGCATGGTTGCTCTTGGGAGATTTATTGTAATGCTACAATTAACTAAATAATAAAACTTTCCCAAGGTAGAAATAAAGTTGGATTTCAAATGAATTTGAAGGGCTGGTAGGGCTATTTAAGAGTGATTAGCCTTGGAGGTATCGTTTCCATTCTGCATTACAGAATTATATTTCTGTATTTAAACAAGACTCAGCCAAGATACTATTTACCAAGGCAGATGCGCAGAATAAGATCGCTTATACCAGTTATCCCTGAGGCCTCAATTTAAAAACAGTTTTCTCATATTAAAGTGTAAGAGCCTGATGATAAGAGCTGTCATGTCTTAGCTGGGTACCCTGTGTTATGAATACTATAGTCTTAAACAAAAAGCTCTCCTCCTTTGATCTTACAAATATATTGCCACTGTTTCTTTGTATTTTTTCTTGTACGTAACTTCATCTCCTGTAGTGGTACTTCACATAATTTGAGATCTAATTGGTCATCTGGGGGTGGGGTGGGTGTGTCATTCATTTGCTTTTGGTGGGAGAGGTCCTCAACCTATCTGTTTTTCTGTCCATACTTTTTCCTTCAAAAATTTATTCCCAACTCTTCATTTTGTGTTTCTACTTTTATCTACCTCTGTTTTCATCCTTCAGCCTCTCTTCATTTCTTTTTCTTCTATCCAGCATTCACAGCCTTAGTCAGCTTGCCCTACTCTTTCTATTTCTGTTTCTTCCTCTGCATCTAGTCCTCACATCCAATTCAGTACAAGCCCCTCTGTGCTGGCGGGTCTGCTGAATCTGCAAACGTTACCAGTAGAGCATTGAAAATCAATGAATAAGTGAGTGGAGGTTCATGTCATGTTGGGCTGAAGAAGTAAGATTTTTTAGTAGCAGTTCTGACCAATGTAACTTTATGATATGAAGTTAGAAGAAACACGCAGTTCCCAGGAAAAACTGGAGCAGTTTTATCTCTCTTTTTTTAGGAAGGAAATTGGCCTTGATTTCATAGGAATGGTTGCAGCACTTCGCAAATTTTCTGAAAGCAAACAATACTGTCAACTTTAAAACCACTCTGTTGCACTGGGGGGCACTTTTCAAAATTTTACCATTTTGTTTAAGAAATGGAAGTTCCCGTTTCTTAAACAGCATTGCTTGGCCAATCCATCTGGTATCTGCCTGCCATATTATTATACTGCATACTTTTCACGTAACTTGACCAAGTTGCCTAAGTGATTGATGGCCAGTGTCTATGTAATGCAGGTTAAGTAGTCGTTTTCTCATAATGCGTGTCTATGGTCTAATAAATCAGTGGACTCCCCGTTTTTTTTCCTCCCTAGTCTTCCTTTCCACCAACTCTCCCCACCCCTCTTCCTGTAGGAGGAGATTGTTGCAACTTTTATGTCTTAGTTTAACAGTTTTAAAGTAACTTAAGGTCATAGACAGATAACTGTATTCTGCAAATGGTTGTGTCATGTAAATAAGAAGTCATTCTTGTCAGTCTGGCTTGACTTGCCATCACCATCTGCATTGCTGGCAGTTAATGGCCTTTCACATATGCTGGCTGAGCAGCTTGTGCGAGTGCTCATAACCTGCATCAGTCAAAATGCATGGGGGCTACCTTACTGGCTTTAAGAAGCAGGTCTTTGTTAGTCTGGCTCACTTTAACTCGAGTATATTACGAAGTATGTTAAATCGAGCAGCTCCATTCAAGCAGCCAGATTGAGCACTGTTTAGGAGTGAACTGGCATTGTAACTATCTTCCGACACAGTTGGACCCAGAAGAGGGTATCTATCTTCAAACAGGTACCCTGGTATCTGAGTAACTTATCTGAAATAGAGTTTGGGGAGTTTTTTTGTTTGATTGGTTCGGTTTGTTTAATGGGAGGTGGTAAGTGTGGGAAATATTTCAGGCTTTTATCCACCTGCTTGGCAGGTATTTTGAAACAGCTTCTTTTCAGAAAGATGAAAAGATTCTCTACACATGTGTATGGGTAGTTTTCATAGATTACCTCTGTTATGTTGTCTGGCTTCACATTGTGCTTCAATTTTCAAATTTCAGTTACTCTTGTTGTTGTCCTGTTTGGAGAAGATAAAAAGAAAAAGGCGAGTTTGGGGGGAATATTTTTAAGCAGTTCTCTCTGTTTTCATTCTCCAGCTAAACAGCAAGTTGAAGCATTTTTCTTGATGATTCAGTTTCTCAGAGATTAGCATTTATGTTGAGACTAGTCATTTAATTATAGGAAATTAATAGTTCTGAATGTTTTAAATACATAAAAGTAGGGGTTTACAATAGTGCAGTGTTTTGGGTTATTCCTTTTAACCTTTAATTATAGCCATGTCTGTTAAGCTTATTGTAATTTGTTTCAGAACTGATCAAATATATTTACTATTTGAGTTAGCTACTTCCCAAAATTTGACCTGAACAGCCGGAGTGCAAACTATGAATCTGTAATTGTTTTGCTTTCCTGTTGCTGATTAGAATGGTGATTGCAGATTGTTGTTGTTATAAACAAAAATAGCTCCCAGCTAATATGCTTGATTTGTCAACAATGAATTTTGTAGCAGAGTTGCATCCTCAAAAAATAGGTCTGAGAAATCCAGGTGCTGATAAGTCTAAAGTATTCGAAAACTGCATTTGGTGGGGGAGGGAGATTATTTTTTTTTTTTTTACAGCAGAGCAGTGCTGGAAATATTTTCTGGGTTATTTGGTAAACAATTTTTATTTGGTTTTATGAAGGACAGTGAAATTCTAAAGGATATTCAGTAGCAGGACTGCTGTGTTTGACATCCACTTCTATCTCTAAATGTTAGACTGTAACTGGTTGATAGGAAATCTATTTACATTGGGAGTCATAGCTGACTTAAATGTCTAACACACAGCTCTTTCTTTTCCTTTTTCTTTTTTTTTTCTTTCCTTTTTTTTTTTTTCCCCCCCCTTCCCCTGTTTCCTTAAGGATTTGCAGCACTTGCAGCAGCTTCAGCAGCAGAATCTCAACCTGCAACAGTTTGTGTTGGTGCATCCAACAACCAACTTGCAGCCAGCACAGTTCATCATCTCACAAACACCGCAGGGGCAGCAGGGTAAGTGCTCCTTCCCAGAAAAGAAAGTCACACATAGCTTTTAGGAGAGGAGAGGGTGAAACCGAGGTGGTTCCATACACCTTGACTAACTGTTGATGTTCCCTAGGAGAAATAACAGTATTGCAATTAGGAGACTCTAACAGGTTTTCCCTTTCTGGATGTTAGACCTCAGCCTTGTCAAAGTTTGTATAGCTCACTTGTCAAGGAGGATCAATCCGGAGATCATGTCATGAGAACATTTGTTAGCAACAAGGCCTCTTGGGAAATACTGCAGCATCTGAATTTCTGGGTCAGGCTCTCAAGAAGGAAGCCTACTGGGAAGAGAACTTGGAGAAGACAGCTCTCCAGAACTCAAAGGTAGAATCCTAGGAGGTGGAGTCCTGGAGGGTGTGTGGGCTGTAGGTCAATGCTAAAAGGGCTACAAAATTCTAAAACTGGAAAAAGATTACAAAATTGAGTCCTTGTGGGAGACTAGAGAAGTCCTTAAGCCTAAAGAGGGTACAGTGAATTTTGTCATAAACTGAAATAATAATTACACCTTGGGAAAAGAGCTAGAATGCTTGATTTTGTATAACAACTCTTGGAAATAATATTTTGGCAATATACTGGATATGGCTTACATGCTAAAGGCAAACCAAGGCAGTGGTAGGTGGTAGTGTGCCAGACCAGCTAAGATGTTGTACAGGAACGTTGTACAGGAACTTTGCTCTAAGGACTAATGTATTCAAGTTGCAATACATCACAGTACTGATTGCACCCCATTTGTTGATGCCCACAGAAAACTGCATTTAGCCATGGCCTCTAATGCTGCTATACTCCAATGGTCTTTTTCCCCCCTTTCTCTTCTACATGAACTCTACTCAGTTGTTCAGGTCTCGTAATCCAAAGATTCTTGCTCAGAAGGCAAATCCTGTTATGCTTGAATAGTCCTCCAGAGCCTGGCTGTCCTATAAAGCAGCTCTGTGCACCTCGTTTTCTTCTGTTCCTTTCAATTTTTTCATGCATCATTCCTTCTTATATACTACGACTTGGATAGAACTAGCTTTCCATTATGCTGAAGCTCTCTCACTGTCTGAATGCTCTCACATTTGAATAAAGGGTTAGTCAAAATTAACTTTCTTTTAATAGGACTTGATTTAGGAGAGCTTTTATACCAGCACTGGTATAAAGAAGTGGCTAGCCAGAAGATGGCTAAAAGACTTTTCTCATGGAGGCATTTAGTGATGTACTACTTTCTTAAAATGAAGCAGAACTTTTCAGCTTAACATATTCTTCTAGAAGAAATCAAGCTTCACCAAAATTTAGTTCAAGGGTTCTTTAAAACAGGCTTTTTAAAAATAATTTTTTTTAAGGAAATAGCAAGCACAAAAGCATTGTTTTGAAAAACTCACTAGTATTAATGTCTGCCTACATTTTTCAGCTAACTTCTGCTGGTTTTCTAAAATACCTCTGAAGATGCTTGTCGTGGTTTAACCCCAGCCAGCAACTAAGCACCACGCAGCCGCTCACTCGCTCCCCCCACCCACCCGGTGGGATGGGGGAGAAAATCGGGAAAAGAAGTAAAACTCATGGGTTGAGATAAGAACGGTTTAATAGAACAAAAAAGAAACTAATAATGATAACACTAATAAAATGACAACAGTAGTAATAAAAGGATTGGAATGTACAAATGATGCGTAGGGCAATTGCTCACCACCCACCGGCCGACACTCAGCTAGTCCCTGAGCGGCGATACCCCGCCCCCACTTCCCAGTTCCTATACTAGATGGGACGTCCCATGGTATGGAATACACCGTTGGCCAGTTGGGGTCAGCTGCCCTGGCTGTGTCCTGTGACAACTTCTTGTGCCCCTCCAGCTTTCTGGCTGGCTGGGCATGAGAAGCTGAAAAATCCTTGACTTTAGTCTAAACACTACTGAGCAACAACTGAAAACACCAGTGTGTTGTCAACATTCTTCCCATACCCAACTCAAAAACATAGCACTGTACCAGCTACTAGGAAGACAATTAACTCTTTCCCAGCTGAAACCAGGACAATGCTTCACAAAAAAGAAAACTAACAGAAGCAAGTTATATTCATCTCTCAAAATGAATTGTTTGCATTATAGAAAGGAAGAACAGCTTTTTGTTTGTTTAAAATCTTCTGAAGTAGAATAACTACCAGAAGAGGTTTTCACAGTACTTTTTCCAGGGGCTGTCTCTGAAAATTATTTCTTCACTGCAATTTAAGACCTACATATTGCTGTCATCAGTGACGTGGCGTGTGTAGAAACACCATGTTTTACTGGTAATGTGCAGCCTGGACAACTGAATAGCTCAAAAATGTAGGAAGATTTATATTCTATGTTCTGACCATAGGCCATTAGTGTGTGACAACCGTCCAAACTGAAATGCTTGAATGGATCTAATTTTCTTCATGAGCACTCAGTGATAAAGCAACATCTACGTCATAATGCCCCTTATCTCACTTTTGATATGGCTTTTTGCAGTATTTCATGGTTATTGTTAGAAGATCTCAAACAGTATGTTATTATTTATGAGAAAGATTGAGAAAGTGTGTATTTTTATTTTGCTGTTTGCTGTTGTAGCTGACTTTTCCATGTTATTCTTGTCCTATTGCTCCATTAGTCAACTTTGTAAAATAATAAATATTCTCAAGAAACTAGCATAGAGCTTTCTTTAAAACCAGTGGCACTCAGATTTTCAGTGGAACAGATTTGTGGGAATGCATAGGTTGGTACTTTCTCTCCTGTGTTGGATCCCAATATAATTCCAACTATGAGTCCCTATTTTGGAAGATCTGGATTTGATAAAATGAGGTACACCAAAGTGCCCAGAAGTTTCTTTCCATCAACAGTGATCAACAAAGTTGATCAAAAGGCAGTGTATGTAATATGTGGTATGACACCCACCCTTCTTCCTTTTCAGTTGTTTCCACTTAATCAGATTATGGCATTGTAATGGCTTTGTCTTGCAAGCTAACATCCAGGATATGTTTGTGAGAACATGAACAGCTTTGGCAGAGGAAAAGCAGTCAAGAAGTTCTTAGATGAAAAAATTCACTCATTTGGGAGATCAATTAGGGATGAATTATCTATTATGCTTCTGGGCCAACTTTTTAAAAATTATGCTGAAAAAATCTGCACTTGAATGCTTGTTTTATCTTTTGTTTAATTTTAGACAATAAGAACTGAACTCAAGATCAGTCCTTGGGGACTGTTGGTTGGCAAGAAGAGTTTTTTTGCTTGGGCCATCATTCATGCTACTTGTAGACATTACAGGAAAAGTCCTGGATGATGGTAGCTGCATTTACTTTAACTATTAAAAAAAAAATTAATACCTCTAAAGCATCATACTTTTGCATAAATCCTTATCTACCTCTGTGCGTTCTTTTGGAGTGTCATGTAGGTAATTTGTATGCTATATTTAATGCAATAATACCACTGGGCTCTTAGAACCCAAAGCAGAGGTTTAGAAATAATACCTCTGTAAAGTTAAGTATACAAGTACAATATTAGTTTTTATAGATTCAAAAAAATCATATAGGTTGGAAGGGACCTCTAGAGGTCATATAGTCTTGCTCAAAGCAGGTCCAGCTACAGCAGAGTGCTCAGCGCCTTGGCCAGTTGAGTTTGAACATCTGCAAGGATGGAAATTCTGCAACCTCTTCAAGTACCTGCCCCAATATTTGACCATGGTAAAAAAAAAATTAAAAAGTGGTTTCCTTATATCTAGTTAGAGTTTTCCATGTTCCAGCTTAATGTCTGTTGCATCTCATTGCTGTGCACCCTCAAGAAGAGTTCATTTCTGTCTTTGCAGTAGGATCTCACCTTAGTCTTCTCATAAGACTGAACAAACTAGCTCACTTATCCATTCCTCATATGGGTGTTCCAGCCTGTTAGCCACTCTGGTGGGCCTTGAATGTACAAAATCCAGGATGTCATTGTGTCTTGCACTGGGAAACCGAAGGCTGAACACAGTCCTCCAGATGTGGTCTCACAAGTGCCAAATGGAGGGGAAGAATCACAGCCCTTGATCTGCTGGCTGCACTCTTGCAAATACAGCCCAGGATGTGGTCAACTGTCTTTATTGTAAGGGCACTCTGCTGGCTCAGGTTCATCTTCTTTTCCTCTAGAAGCCCCAGGTCTTTTTTCTGCAAAACTGCTTTCTAGCCAGCCAGTGCCCACCCTGTGTTGCTGCACAGGGTTATTCCAGCCCCCATGCAGGACGTTGCATTTTCGTGCATTGATCTTCATAAGGTTCCAGTTGTCCAGCCTGTCTAGACCCTGCCTTCTGGCCTATTGACCACCCTACCCATGTTTGGTATTGTCCACAAACTTGCTGAGAATGTATTTTGTCCCATCATCCTTATTGGTAATAAAGATGTTAAACAGTATTGATGCCAGTATGAGTCCCTAAGGAAAACAGTGGAGTTTGAAACACCAATAGCTCAGCAGTTGCCTAAAAGGTGCAGTTTTGGACTTAGACTGTATTTAAAAGGCTGTGCCATGTGTCCTGTAAGTTAAGTTACTGAAGTTATCTTGGACTGAAGTGGGGAACAATAGTTTTTCCTCAGGAAAAAAACCAAAGGTGAAGCTTAGACTAGTACAAGTCATATCTGAAAAGAGCAAAACTGCAGCTGCCCACCCATGGAAGCCAACAAGAGTCCAAAGCATGTGCGTGGCAACTGTCTGAAAAGACTGTAAGTCAGTGGAAAAGGTGCATACTTTGCCAAAACAGTTCAGCTGCTTTCCCCATCCCCCGATCTTCCCCCTACCTCAGTGAGCTGCAGGTTGAACTACCTTGGTTTTTTTCCAGTTTCTGCCTGAGATGCCTTGTATTAGTATTTCTTAAATAGGATAAAATGATGTAAAAACTGAGTAGATTAAACATGTTCAGAATATTTTATATTGTCCTTCAGTGAGAATTACTTCAGAACATACAAGTGAGAATAAAATGAGGAAGAGTGTAGTTGTCTTGTGCTCTTCAGCAGAAGTGTTACTGTCAGAAAAACATCCTCTGGGATTTCTTTGAGGACAGAAAAAAATCACAAAAGGACAGTCCTAATTACTCTGATTACGGTCATAAGATGAGTCAGTAACTTATGATCGATGGTGTTACCAGTGGACTACAGGTCAAATGTGGTCACTGTCAGCTGCCTATTTTTGGTTTCATTGTTGGTCAGCCACCGTGTAATGTCGGTGTGATGGCTTGCCTCTTTCTATTTCAAGTTGTCAGTTAAAAGTCACTGTCACTAAATGAAGGTCAAAACCTCTTCACTTAGAGGTGACTGTTCACTAATTAATATTTAGAGTTGGGCAGCTGAAATCATCTTTCAAGCGAACAAATATTTGCATTGTAAAAAGCACTGTGTAACTGTAGTAGGTGGCTGTCTTGGAAGTTCCTTAAGCTGAGCCATTCCCTCACTGTGTCTTTTCAAAAACACAGCTGGAACATGTTGATTATGTGGTGCAAAGCAAATTTACATAGTTGTCTATGCTGTGCTATTATGTTGCATAAGCAGCTGGCTTTATTCTGTAGGTCTTGAGCATTTTGATAGCAACACATCGTGTTTAAAATACATATTCAACACTGTTTAAAAAAAAAAAAGTAACAGTAATATCACTGTCAGAAGACAGTTCTTCTGTAGTTGTGTATCACTCATTGAGGATACGTTTTCTTCTTCCTACCCGTGGTAGTCCTTCTTTTCATGTCTTCTTTGGCCTTAACCTCACATAAAACATCCAGTTTCTCACTCTGTATTTATCAAGTCCTAAATTCCTGTGTCCCCTACCTGTATTCTGCTAAGAGGAAGCTGGTCATGAGTGGTATGCTCTGATTGATCGGCCTGCTGATGAGCCAGAACAGACCGTGTTGAACTCAAATTACAGAATTTAAGTGGTACTTGCTTGGTGTTCTGCCCTCTGAGTGGCCAGAGTGTCCATCTGTTGTTGTCATGCCATTGTTCCCTCCTCGTTTCAGGTTTTTAGAATAACAGTAATATTTTTCAGAATAAAATTGAGGGAGTTGACTAACTGTAGATATATTTTTGTCAAGATTCTTACCCCTTAAAAATAGATAAATTTTAATATTAGAAATTAAAAAAAAACACCACCCAGATAACTTCTAGTTAAAATATATAGATGCAAGCATGTATCTCAATTTCCTGAGAGATTTAATAAACCATACAAATAGTAGACTAAGAGAATTTATTTTTAGAATGACAGCATATTGTGTATATGGGTTGCATCAGTCCCAAATGTTCTTTAATGTTGTCACCTTTTCATAATAGCAGGGGTTTTCATATATTCGGTGTAATGTTTATTCTATTTGTGCAATTTAAGCAATGTTCAGTATCTTACCTAAGCTTTAAGTTCTGGTTAATTTTCCAAAAGATTCTTTCTCTATTTCAGCCAGGAGGAGGTTAACTGGGCTTGTTTTGTCTTCTGGTGTGGTCTGCCTGAGTTTGCCAGAGAAAGTTGCCTTCTTTTGTTAGGCAGCTGGCATGGGGTGATACGGAGAGGGAGAAGGGTGATCAAGGAGCCAGATTTGTGGTTTTGATTAGTATTCAGTTGTTAGATTTGATCTGATTAGTGTTCAGTTGTTTATTTTTATATGGCGCTCTAATTCTTAGGCAGCTGTTGGTTACAGGAGGAGGTTTACCCAAAATCTGCAAGCTGAAAGGGGCAATAAATGATTCCTGCACACAGAACTGGGATAACCTAGATCACTGCAAACTCCTTCTGCAGAGGAGACTAGTACAGACTTCTCTCTTTTAGCCTTCTGTTACCACATAATACTTAAGGAAAATGCAAGGGGATTTTAGACTGAAAAGTCCAAAGTCTGAAGATATCTATGCAGGGATGAAATGAAGGCTTGCGTATAAAATTTTTTGTAACTTTCATTATTTGGCAAGAGCCTTGTTTCACCTCATTTCATGTTTTAGTCTTTTTAAATGACAAACCAAACCCGCCCTTTTCTCTCTCCAGGTCTCCTGCAAGCGCAGAATCTCTTAACGCAACTACCTCAGCAAAGCCAAGCCAACCTCCTGCAGTCTCAGCCAAGCATCACCCTTGCCTCGCAGGTCAGGCTTATTTCTACAGTTCATGAGTTGCTTTGAGGGGATTTAAACTATTGCAAGGGAGCGGACCCTTTGTATTAGTTACTAGAGTAGATATTGTAGCTATAATAGCGAGTTTGTCTTTCTGGATAAAATCAGTGTGCAGCTGAAGTATCAGTAACTTCAGTTTTGCAGTTTCCACCCTAATGTGCCTCTTTTAATGCATTTAACACTGTAAATTTTTATTTTTAGCTGAAAATTTCCGTGATTGGTATCTTGAGTTAACGGCACTAGAGCATTATTTGATTTCTTGTAAGGCTTTCTTGGACAATCTAAAAATTTGTGAAATTCAGAGGAGCAAGGTGTGGGCTACCTAAAAAGCTCAAAAAGAGGATTACTGACAAGTACCTTTTTTTCTAAAGATTGCAGTGTTAATCTATCTTTATTGTAGCCTAGTTGTTTTGCTATTATTGCTAAGTCATTGCCAGTCTTATTAGTTACCTTCTGTGAAAGTGAAGAGGTTGTTAGAAATGCATTAAATATTCTGTTAGTATATGTTAAAATATTAAAGCTCTACGATTAAGCTTTCAGACTGCAAGAAAAACAATTTTAAGGTTGCACGTGCCTGCAAATTCAGTTTTGCTTCACTCTGGATTCTACTGTGCAGTTTAGTTACATGACTGCATGCTGTTTCTCAAATACTGTGTAATATCATACGGTATCTTCCTGCCAACTTGGTTACATATAAGAATTTTTTAGTCTGTAATAAGATGCCTGAGTCTATCAGAGTCTTAGAAAACTGCATCTTCTATTATACCACCTATATTTTTCATGCACCGTGTGGAAAATGGAATTTGTCTCACGTCTGTAGTTCATACCTCAGTTAGCTGCACGATTCCCTACTGAAGATTATACTTGGATTAAAAAAAGTATCAAAACTACAAAGAGAAAATAAATTATATAAGGGGGGTAAAGTCAGTAAAGACATATTGCAGTAATTACCCACTATGTTTAATGTAAATTAAAAAATATTAAAAACCTTTATAGTGTGGCACATATATCTGCAATCCTAGAAAGATCATATATGATCACATTATTTCTCAGGTAATGGAATTATAGATCCTGACCTCCCTCTACCATCTGCTATGCACTGCAAAATACTGCACTAAACCAGGAGAAAAACAACATAAGGAGCTACATAAAGAATCAGCTGTATGTAGGCCATTTCTTTTAGAACAGCCATTTCTGGACCTTTGCATAGACTTTGCATAGTACTGTAGCATTGCATAGATTTGAGGCTGTTCTTATTTGGCCTGAAGGAGTCTGTAGCTTCAGAACTGGGCATAGGACATAAAAGCATGAAGTCACCTTTACTTAAGAACCTCAGCTCAACTGAACAGAATTTAACTAGAGTAAATGATTTGTCTCTGCATCTCAGTTCGTCTATGGCATGTAAGAAGGTAGAGTTACGTACTCCTAACATGTTTCCAATGTTCCTGTTGCACGTAAAGCCTGAACTGTGCAATACCTGATCTTCATATATTTTGGTCACCTGTGAATATTTTCCATGATGCTCAGTTTTTTTCAGATTCTTATTATTGCTGCATAGCAAAACACTCTAGTATGCCAATGTTCAGGAATAGTGAACCTCATGTGGACTTCCTGGAAAATTAGCCTTTTCTATAGAGGAAAAATGTAACCTAAAAGGAATTATTTTCTGCAGGTTGCCTTTGCTTAATTTCTTGTATCACCAGTACATTCATTCTTAGTGTTTTAAGTATCAACAGAAGGGTTAGAGGTAGATCTAGTTTCTTCTCACTGAAGGAGTTGAGTCAGTCACAAGAGATGGCGTTAGAGGAAACTTGCCATGTTTGCTGTACCTGTATGTGCTCACTGTTCCTAGATTAAATAGAAGACTTGAATCTTTTGGGCTGATGACAATCTGCTGCCTCACACAAGCAGTAAATTCAATTTTAAAATGATTAAAAGGGGATGAATGCCAAGCTGTCTATAAATGATAGAACTATATCAAGTAAGAGTGTTCAGCCTTTCTTTGAGCAGCTTCTGTAGCAAGTGAAAGTTGTTGGTTATCTGCTGCATTGAACATCTCTTACTTTTCTTTAATTGGTTCTGACAGAGCCTTTAAAAGGCTGTCATACTAATACAGTTTTCTGGATTGTGATTGCTCATTCTTGAGAGGAATGTAAATAAATTGGAGGAACTTTCAGACTGCTGGAAATGTCAAATTCATTGATCTTTCTCACAGAAACCTTGCATACCTTTTTTGAATTTAATTTTTGCTGATTATTCTTTTAAGTCTGATTTTCATCTTTTCCTTGCACTCTATCTTAATAGCCAGCAACCCCAACACGCACAATAGCAGCGACCCCCATTCAGCCACTTCCACAGAGCCAGTCAACACCAAAGCGAATCGACACTCCCAGCTTGGAGGAGCCCAGTGACCTTGAGGAGCTTGAGCAGTTTGCCAAGACTTTCAAACAAAGACGGATCAAACTTGGATTCACTCAGGTGAGACTGTGTACCTTAGTGGCTGCCGGTGTGGATTCTAAGGTCTCATCTTTCAAGTCTGGAGGGAGACTACAATTCTACCTTTTCCTGGGAGAACCTTCTTAAATAGGGTTATGCTCTGGCCTTTATGTAGGGGATTTCTAAGAAGTAACAGAAAAAGCCATACATACATCTTGCTTCCCTGTTGGTTTTAAAGCATAGCCATTTTCCCAGCAGGTACGTGCATTTACGAGCTCCAGATGTCATTGCATGTGCACTATTCATTCTATAGGATGTAAAATGAATGGGACAAAGCACTTTAAAGCTGCCTTCAGAAGTACACAGTTCCAAAAATCATACAGCACAATTAACTGCTCTCTGTGTTTAAAAAGTATATCAGAACTGTGGAGTTGCTTTGGTTGTTAAAGGGTTTTTATCTCTCAAGTGTATTTTCCCATTAAACATCAATGATTTCTGTATTTAATGCTTTTGCTAAGGTTCCTAAACAAAACCTGAAAGGACTGTCTGTCACCTTTGAAGTTCTCTCCTTACAGAGGTGAACTGGAGTTGTGGTTTGTTTTGGTTTGCTTAAAAGCTCAGAAATACCCATAGAGCAGAAGAAAAGTAATCTTGAACATAGTGAAATTAAAAATACAAAGTGCATTTATGTGTTCCGTTATTCTGTTGAAGGGAAATGCTGCTTGGATTTTTTTTCCCCACAAAATTAAAATATCTGTCCAGGTAAACAGTTAATTTTGGCAGGAGTTTGTGGTAAGCATATGCATGTTTTCATTAGAAGAAATACCATGCAAAAATCAAAGTAGGTATTTAAAAGTCTGAGCTCAGAGCAGTCAGTCCAACATATGTGATTTGTTCCGCCCCCCTGGGCCCCGCCCCCCCCCCCCCCCCCCCCCCCCCCCCGCCCAGAATAAGTAAATCTACTCTAGCTGAAAGTATGTGCTGAAGTCAGATTTATTTTTCTGGCAAAGCCCTAAATGTTTGAAAAATCAGGGTTCATAATGAAAGTTCCTGGCAGCATCTTAATTATAACTCAAGAACAGAATGTTCTTAGTAAAATGAAGTGCATTTTGCTGGCATGTGTACCTCCTTCCCTCCCTTCTTTCCACTAGAGGGAAGCACAGAAATACAAGTTATGGACACACACAAAAGCTAGAATAGAGCAGAACAGAATAAAATACAATAGCTTCCCTATAGCCTGACTGTGGAGATTCATGCAGATCTCTAGTTATGTTTAATCTGCCCTGCTGTGAGATAATTATAAAGGTTCAACTAGACTTTTTAAGTTATGGGTTAACCTTTCTTTATTGATGCTGTTGTGAATTTCCATGGTGAGGAAAAATGAACACAACTGCTTAGGCTTACATTTCAGTATTTGCCTTTGAGCTTAAAACGGGAATCTTTAGAAGGTGATAAAATTGCATTTTATCATTCCTATCCTACTCTGAGTTTGTATGTGTATAATTAGGCAGTTCTAATAACTTCTACCTAATTGCATAATTGGATGATAATTAGAGACCCTTATTACTTTGGTTTCCTATAGTTGGATAAATAGACTGCCTTTCAGAGGATAAAAGAAATTTATTTCCAATGGTACTGTAAGCTTTTTCAGACTCACGCCACCCCTGCCTTTCAAAAATAATTGTAAAATTCAGTTTGCATTGCAAACTAATCACTACATTCTGTCTTGTGAACAATATAACGGGTTTTGAATTTCTGCAGTTCTGTCTCTTCTCCCACCCTGAAAAATGGGTGATGGATTTACATCCTTTTGTTTAATTGTTTTCCTTAAAAATATCTCCCATGTTTGACATACAGAGACACAATGAGCATACTGCATCTTAGCATTATTGCAGGTATGTGACTAATTGGTCGGTACAAATTCAAGCTATGTGAGCAAACATTTTAGACAATGTTATTTTTATTCTGTAAAAGGTATTACCTCTGCTAGTCCCTCTGAGTTTCTTAATAGATCAGTACACACAACAAGGATGTGCCTTATAAACAGTTTCAGTCTGGTACCGGAGCTTCATTTGACCTACAGAGCAGATCAGATGCGTATAGCCTTTATCCTCTGTTACATCCATCCTTTCAGTGGCCCATCCTGATAAATAAAATCCTCATCCCAATATGTAAATTCCTTTACCTACAGCTGAAATGCTGCCACCTTTTGGCATTGAAAACTATCGACAAAGAAATGGTTAACTATTCATTTTAAATCAGATGGCAAATGTAAGTAAGAACAACATAAATACCAGAATTAAATTTAGTTGGGGGGCTGGAGCAAATTTCATAACTCTTTCCTGCCAAGACATAAATCAACTTATCTCTAAAATTGTTTACATAGCCAGGTTTTCTTCTTCATAAACCCGGTAGAACATCCATGTTACTTCTCTTGGAATGATTTATGAGTTTTAAAATGCATGGAATCCTGGCATATGGTAGAGGTATAAATGTGAGTTACCACATGTTTCCTCTGATTGAAGGGCATACAAACCAATTGTTCTGGTCCTCTTCTAGGAAGGAAATTGTTTTCTTTACACAACCTGCACAATTTACTAAGCTTACCAAAGGTGGTTTTCTCCCTCGCTTGTACATGGCCACGCTGCATGCTATTAGTATACTTGTATCAAACTGTGGTTGTGAATCTGACCTAAAAGGAAAGAAAGCAAGCTTTATGCACAATCCAACTAACCCACTTGCAATTAAACTCCACTAACTATGCTCAAGCTTTTCAGCCTCTTCTTCTAGAATTTTCATATTTTTTTGTGTTAAAAAATAAAACTCTAAATTAAACCACTTTAGACCAAATAGCATACTTAAAAAATAATTACATTTTTTCAAAGGGCAGGACCGTCCAGCTTTAAAACAAAACAAGAAAACATTATGGTGTTTTTAACAACCACAATCAAGAATGGATTGATTTTTGTAATTATTATTCTTTTTAGACAAGACTTTCCAAGTGTAAACTATATAGATGCATATATATATATATATGTATATATATTAGGGTAAGCAGAATGTCTGATAGCTGGCTAAAACTGAGTTTTGAAAAGCAATAACAGATGTAAAGAGATGATCATCTGTCTGTAAATCTCATGGGTAGCTTTTTGGCAGATGGGTTATGGTAGTGAAGACTATGGTTAATCATTATTTGAAATGGTTCAACTTCTTGTCCGCTTTGAAATGTGTATCTGTGGGGAGAAGTTTGGTTTGAACCTCAGAAGATATTAAAAGTTCAGATAAGAATATTTTTGCATCTATTTAAATGTGGTATATGTTTGCAAACATCTTTTCAAGAGTGTTTTCTACTAATCTGAGAACATTAATTCACTGCATTTCTGTTTATTTGAACTTTTCTTCTTTGGTGTGAAATATGCAGATACTTAAATCTGCTCCTAAAGAGAACTTGGCCTTTACTTATTTTAAAGAACTAAGAAAAAAAATTACAAGTTAATATTCAGTGGAATGTTCTGCTCGGTGATAATGCTAAGAAGACAAAGTATCAGGGATTTCCTGGAAAGTGTTACATGGTTAAACTGACTGAGGTTGGACATTTCTTTATGATTATTTGCTTTAGCATGAATCTTGGTAGTGCTGGGCAAGTTTCTGTGAAACTGAAATCCCATGCAGCAGTGGAATCACTGAGGGAACACAAGAATGTGACAGGATTCCTTGCTTTGGAAGTGCCTATGTTGGTGAATCCCTTTTTTCTTTTTCTTTGTCCAGGGTGATGTTGGGCTCGCTATGGGCAAACTCTATGGAAATGACTTCAGCCAAACTACCATCTCTCGCTTTGAAGCCTTGAACCTCAGCTTTAAGAACATGTGCAAGTTAAAGCCACTTCTGGAAAAGTGGCTCAATGATGCAGGTGAATGAGTCTGCGTATTTCTTCACCAGCCTATCAAAATCAGTAGCATTCTGAAAAACTCTGATAAACTGCTTCATTTGTGCCCTTATGGTTTCATGAAGCCACCAAGCTTTGTAACTGTCCATGGGACAAATAAGGGTGTAGGAAAAGGGTCCATACTTCCCTTTTCAAGTGCCTATATGCATCTGAAATCATTCCAATATGAACTTGCAGAATTGTGTTCTGCAGCCAGCTGAATAATTGCATGGGATGAGGTATAATATGTGTCATGGTTTTCCTCCTTCATGTATGTTAGTGCATATAACTTCTAATCCTCTTCTAGCTTTCTTTTTTAGATGTGTAGTAGAGAGAGAGGGTTGCATGTGTTTTTGTTTCAGTGGGCAGAGCTTATTGCATTCATCTCCTCCCACACCCCCTATGTGCATTCTTTTCATCTCTCTCCAAGGGTCCATGTAAACACTCTCTCCCCATAGGAAGAATTCTTTGTGAGTTAGGTTTTGCTTTTTCCTTCCAGATTATTTTTTCCTGGGATATAAGTCACTCATGATACCAATGTTGGTAGTGTTCTTTTTTGGGGGGGTTTTGTTGGTGTTTTTTTCCCCACCAGCAAAAGGAGCTTGGATGATGGTGCTAGGTGTTAGGATAGTGTTTAAGAGTGCCGTCAGCCAGTTTTTTCTTCCAAGTATACAACCATACACAGTATAAAACTGATGGATCTGCTAAACAGATGGCAGGGATGGTATGTGCCTTCCTATTTTTACCAAAATGAAGAGACCTTTATGCTGTCATTCTGTTGTGCTGACAGCAGTTATCTTTAGGTAATCTAGGTCTGTGATAGAAAACATAAAGATCTTCACACTCAGTGCTCTAGTCCACAGGCCATTGGTCCCCAAACCTTCCAGCAGCAGTGGATGAGTCTAGCGCTGCAAGGAATGTCATGGTTTGCTTTTCCTGCTAGCCTGAAGAAATACTTGGATCTGTGAAGTCAAGTTAAGGACTGTAAACAGTGTCAGGGTCCTTCACAGCCTGGAAGTTGGGAACCGTTTTCTTTGGCTCTGATTCAGTTTCATGAAAATTTTTGGAAGAAAGATTTAGATGGCTTTAAAGGCTACTTTTAGGTAAAACCAGGCAGCAGAAGCATACTGATGATCTCTTCCATTACGTTACGTTGGAGTGTTGGAGAATTTATTGTTATAGAAGTCAGCTTGTTCTGTGGGGTTTTCAAGATGGAGAGGGGTTTCAGCACATTTATGGGTGCCGTTACTGGGTGGGGGGAGCGGGGGTAATCCAGAAAATAATGAACTGAATGTACTTGCCCATTTGAGCCTACCAGAATGATCTTAGGCATTATGAACTTTGACACCTGCTTATCACCCACAAACTCCAGTGCAGTGAGGGATCTCCAGCCATAATTAATCACTTTAAATTCCCTGCTGGAACCTGCCTGTTGGTTATTTTGCCCTTTCTGCTACAAAGTGGGGTCAAGTGTGTTTTCTGTTTGCTCTCTGTGGAGCCAGAAAGACAGGATTAGGGGTTGGCAGCTAGAGACCTAGTGAAGCTAAGGAGCGGGAGCTGCTAGCTGTGTAGGCTGTTCTGTAGAACTGCATAGCACTGAGTATCTGCTAAGATCTCCAGAGAGAAGAGGTTGAACACTGTGAAGTGGGCTATGAACTTCTTCCTATTGTGTATTGCAGAGTGGGTAAAAGAAATTTCAGGCTGCTTAGAATTTTTCAAAATTGCCTGTGATTTACAGCTGTGGCTCATGGATATCAGTAACTGCTCTTTTTATTTTACCCTGTGACCTGTAGTGAATGAATGAGGGGTGGAATGAGATAAGGGAGACAAATTTTGTATAGGTATTATAAAAGGCATCTTGTGGTAGCGTACAGGACCAGAGAGCACCCTCTGGGCTTACTTGTAGCTTTTAAGTTTCAAGCATATGTTGTAATTTACAAGTACAGCAATTAATGCATGTGATCTTCAGATATCTCTATATATCTGGAATACATACCGAGTGGGTTTTACTATACCTTGCACAGGTGAAGCACACTTGCATTAGATTGCACTGCATTCAAATAAAGTCTCCTGATTTATGTTACTTTCTTTTTTCAGAAAACCTCTCGTCTGATTCAACTCTCTCCAGCCCAAGTGCCCTGAATTCTCCAGGGCTGGGGATTGAAGGCTTGAACCGTAGGAGGAAGAAACGCACCAGCATAGAGACCAACATACGTGTGGCCT
This sequence comes from Astur gentilis, assembly GCF_929443795.1. Lineage (NCBI taxonomy): Eukaryota > Metazoa > Chordata > Aves > Accipitriformes > Accipitridae > Astur > Astur gentilis. Next base: position 15,824,978 of record NC_064900.1, on the reverse strand, counting down.
TAGAGAAGAGTTTCCTGGAGGTCAGTGATCCTGGTGCTCTGCTCAGCCTATAAAGAAATGAAGAAACTTTGCTTAACAGTCATATCTCTTAGAGTCAACCCATTACTGTGCTATTTAGGAAAGTGCTTGTACTAAACAAAGTGAATACAAAGGCTGTGCCAAGAAGCACACATCAATGTCTACTTCACTTAAACAAACAAACAAAACCCCACAACACAAAACCCCTCAAAAAAACTCACTGGTTTTTGCAGTGCACTGACTTTGTGATTTCATATTCCAAGATCCTGAACCATAGATCTAACCATAGATCTAAGTTTGGTATTCTGCACATCGAAAGGAAGAAAAAAGATTACCCTTTCTAAGAATGGGTAAATGGGTGACAGTCTACACATATATAATGTGAGGTTTTTAGCTGCCCTTATGCTACTCTTGTTAGGCACTTTGTGCAGCTATATGGGCAGATAGCCTCTGTAAGTGGTCCGTTCAATCTACCTGTCTTTCATTTAGGTCTAGACAGCTTGGGGTTATTTGGCTATTGCTATAGTTAATCTTTCCTATTCCTTTTTGAGAGATGCTGAAAGAAAGATTTCCATATCAAGGTCTAGAATCCCTTGGAGGATTAACTCACAAGTTGGATCCCTTCTCTCAAAAAGAAGCATGTGAGCTTAGTCTTCATCACCCGTCTCTGAGGAACACAGCTCTAACTAGGAAGATGGAGGGCAGAAGTATCTATTGTGGTCTCTCTCTACTGTACCACTGTCTAGATTCTGGATATAAATGGCCCATCCAGATTTCTACATTATAGAAGCAGCGATAGTGTAAAACTTCAGAAGGTAATTTCATAGCTTTTCAAGTACTATTTCCTTTTCTCAGAACCAAAAGCCTACCTCGGATGAGATCACCATGATAGCTGACCAGCTAAACATGGAGAAGGAGGTGATCCGCGTTTGGTTCTGTAACCGGCGCCAGAAGGAGAAAAGGATCAACCCACCCAGCAGTGGTGGAACCAGCAGCTCGCCCATCAAAGCAATTTTCCCTTGCCCAACCTCACTGGTAAGGATCCAGAAACTGTGTTGACAAAGATCACTGGAAGAGATAGTTCTACTGTGCTCACTGTGGAAGTTGCACATGCTGCCCCTTCTTTGTACAGCAGACTTGTTCTCACAAATTTATATTTTACTGGCATTTTAAATATCCTACTCGAGTACTAAGAGAGATAATGCTTACAAATCAGGCAGTAGTTGGGCCTTCAGTTGGGGTGTTTTATTTAGTCAGCTCGTGAGTAAATATTCTGACTAGCAAATTTGCAGTTGGGGTTATTGCTTTGAACATATTTCACATAGTAACTCCAGTTTATATCTGGACTTTCTCTCTTGCCCAAACTTTTTTGTAAAATAATGGTAATAATAAAACCCTTAACAGCTCTACCCCTTCCCTCGTATTTTGGCTGCTCCGATAAGTAGATGAGCAGCAGTAAACTGCATCATTTGGAGACTTAAGTCGCACAAATCCAACGATACCATTGTTGTCACTTTTAGTCAGGAATGATTTATATAAAAAAAGACATGGAACAAAGGAACAATTTAGCTAATACTCATGTAATTAATTTCCCACACTTGTATTTGCCTCAGGTAAACACAAACTTCATGAAAATAAGAGTAACAAAACACATGCATCAAGGTTCCTTCAGCTCCTTTGCTACCAATGTCCATGGAGGTCTGTTCTCATAAATAGAAACAGTAGCTATTAGATTTCATAGTAGCTATGCTAATAGGAATGTGGTGGAATTTATGTAGCCTGTAGCTGTCCTTTTGTAGTGTTTATTCCACCCTCATCACTGTAGTAGCTAATATGTTCCAGTACTTCATTAAACCATTAATTTTGGTGACGTGTCATTCTTTCCCCTCATCCTTGTCTCAGGATGTGTGCATGCAACTTTTTGTTTCAGGGGAAAGGATGTGTTAAATGTACTTAGTCTTTTTTTTATTATTATTTTTATTTTTTTCCCCCAATTGGAAAGCAAGGTCTTGCTACCAAAGTAGAACATGGTGGGATTTGTGATAGTGTTTTAGTAGCCACGCAAGTTTACTCAGACCGCAACTTAAGAAAGCTTTCCATCATAAATTCCCCTTTTGTTATATACTGCCATTGAATGTAAGAAATTGAGGTGTTAACCACAGTCTCGGGTTTTTTTCAGTGAAGTTTCACTAAGCATTTTCACTCGTTGTAAGCTTCTTGTAAGACTGTGCTACCACTCAAATGGATATTCCAGCCCTGCTGCCCCCAGCCTTCACTGGCTATGTGCTTTGTTGATTCCTTGCGTCAGCTCTGGAGATTACGTGTGCATAGTATGATTGGGATTAGTTTACTAGTTCGACTGCAAATTAACCATGTGGAGAACAATGATGAATTTTCATTATGGCTAGATAACCAATCTGACTTGTAGCCTGGCTGCACAAGTGCTAGGGCTCTGAAGCAAGATCAGAGGGGAGTGCTCCTTTTGATAGCAGCCTACTTTTGCATTGGCAGAGTCAGTCTTTGTAACCACGGGGTTAGCTGTATTAATTCTCGGTCACTCACTGCCCTGAAATATGGATTGTGACCTTGGCCTTAACCGTTCGGTGGGCAGATGACAGATATGATGCCTGGGCTGCATTAGTGGGAAGTGTACTATGTATCTAGCTCTTCTTTATTTCATACACTATTTGAGGTGGGTGGAAAGCTTTTAGATCTGTCCCAGTTGCCCAGTCTTGTTTAAAATGCATGAAGCGTTTGACTTCCTATAAGAGGATATGCAGCATGAGAGAGATTTCTCTGATAATAAAGGTAAGAGAGGGGAAAGGAGGAAGATTTTAGCCTGTATCCTTGGCTATGTTCTCTGGGGCAATTCTAAAGGATTCATTTCTCTCATTGTTGTATAACAGGCTTCAAATATTACTGTTGGATACCATTTCTTGTCCATAAAAAGTCCTTTTTCTCCTTATATTTCATTTTTCCTCATAAGCGAGTTCCTCCAGCCTTAAATCTTTGGTGTTTTTTATCTCTAATGTCTTCAGTTTATTGTAGCTTTCTTGTAATAAGCTGTCCACAAATAAAAATAGGTAGTGTCATTTGAATGTTTTAAAATTCAGAGATCCTTCCTCTGGCACAAGGAAACTTATCAAAGTACAGCTTATAGTTTGGTTCAGTGAAAGCAAAAAGTTATTCTGTTTATCCATGTAAACACATTGCTCTAAATACCTTTGGTAATGCTGGGGCATTTAAATAATTTTATCAGAGAAAGAGATTTGGAGCCGAAAAGACATTTAAACAAGAAAAAAACCCAGGCAGAAATAATGTATTTTGTAACTCTTTCTATAAGAGTGACTATTAAAACAAGGTGCTGTATTTGGGGGGAGGCAGTGAGGGAGGGCTAATTTGCAGTCCTGAGATAGTATGGAAGTAATGGATATAGCTCTCTTGAAATACTGGATGATTGAGAATGAAGATATTGCTGGTAATTAGAGAAAGTGCTCTGGTTGGTCCACTGAATGACAAAGTAATGAAATTACAGAAAAGTTAGTTTATATGCAGTGTTTTCCCTGATAACTTCCTCAGCTGAGGATGGGAAGAAAGAAATTCAAGTCTAGTAGCTAACTCTTTGTCTTTTAACAGTTGAGCAGTTGGGTTTTCTTTTGACCTCCAGGTGGCAACCACACCAAGCCTTGTGACTAGCAGTGCAGCTACAACCCTGACAGTCAATCCTGTGCTCCCTCTGACCAGTCCTGCTGTAACTAGTCTGTCAGTCACAGGTAAGGACTGATTTCTCTTGCTGCCATATTAACCATTTTACCCTTTTAAACTCTTAAAAAGTTTATTCAGTATTGGTCGCTGGTATCCCAGCACATTCTTGTCATTGTTCCTTGTTACTCCACAAGGAAACTTCAGTCTTTGCGACCATTTAGTTGACTTTTCTGGGGATAAAATCACAGGTGATGCTGAAATGAATTATGCTATATTCCATTGCTAGCTTCTAGAGCTCCTCAGCCTCCTGTCAGGAATTGTCATTTCATTGTATTCTGAGCTTCTCATTTAGACTTTTGGTGTGTTTCTTGGTTCTATGGAAATGTGTGTATGTCTCCCTTTCAGTTGGATGTGCTGTTCAGTTCAGGTGGGTAGTGTAGTGGTTTCTGTTCAGTCATGTCTGTGTTTTGTACTGATCTAACCAGAATCAATCTTCTAGGCACAACAGAAACCACCTCCAACAACACAGCAACAGTGATTTCAACAGCACCTCCAGCTTCTTCAGCAGTGACATCGCCCTCCCTGAGTCCTTCCCCTTCTGCCTCAGCCTCCACTTCGGAGGCATCCAGTGCCAGTGAGACCAGCACAACACAGACAACCTCCACTCCTTTGTCCTCCCCTCTTGGGACCAGCCAGGTGATGGTAACGGCATCAGGGTTGCAAACAGCGGCAGCAGCCGCATTACAAGGAGCTGCACAGTTGCCTGCAAATGCAAGTCTTGCTGCCATGGCTGCTGCAGCTGGACTAAACCCAGGCTTGATGGCATCCTCGCAGTTTGCAGCTGGGTAAGGATGAATTTTTCACACCCTTTTACGTGAGATGACAGAAGAGGGAAGGAGAATTCTTGGGATAAATTGGTTTTATGTATCACTATTTTCTGGTAGCTCACTTGGTGATTCTAGTGTCATTGATGTCAAATTCTGAAGGTTTACTTATAGATAGTAATTGGCCATTCCCACGAATGTACACAAATATTATTTTCATTTTACAGATGAAAAAGCTGTGTTGCAGAAATGTTGCTATTTGATAAGTCATCCATCCCACTGCAGAGCTTGACTTAAGAACTGCAACCTATCAGCAAATCATAAAATCTGTTCTACTAATTGTAAAGTGGAGAGCTAGTCTAGACGCACTTCACACCTCTGTGTTCATTTCTCCATCATGAGCAAGAAGCTGTAAAAGATGCATGATGATGTATCCTTGAAGTTTTAGTTTTTAAAATGTTGCTCCAAGAGATGACTCGTTTCTTCAATTCCTCTTGATTTACACCTTTCTTATCTGGGAGATTACAATAGCTCTCTAACGAGTGGCAATTTCCCCAAAATACTTTACAAGAATATTTTACAGCAACAATCAATACAAGTCATGTATTTACAGTGCCTGTACTTCAGGCATGTTGCTAACCACACAGCTGAAAGGCAACATCTACTCAAGGCATCATGAAGGAAAAACTAAAATAAACTAAAATTAGCCCTTAATCTCTGGTCGTTCCTGTGTCGCGCCCCCCCCCCCCCTCCCTTTTTTTTTCTTTTTTTTTTTTTTTTTTAAGATATGATGGTGTACTTCTGAACAGTGACAACCTTTTCTTAAAAGTAATGCTCCTTCCCTTTGTCTTTGTTTCTTCTTCCACAATCTTGCTTCCTGCAGAGGTGCCTTACTCAGTCTCAATCCAGGGACGTTAGGTGGTGCTCTCAGCCCAGCCCTGATGAGCAACAGTACACTGGCAACTATTCAAGGTCAGTAGTGTTCCTTTTAATGCATCTCTGTCATACAACTTCAGTTTACATGTTTTGTTTTTCTCTACCAAAAAAGAACACTGACTTCTCAGCACTGAACGTAAATGTTACAGGAGTAAAGGTTTTACAAAATGTAAATGCACAAATACATTTTATGTATCACAGAGATAAGAGCAGCTTCAGAAAGGGGATTAGAACTATCTATGATCTTGTGATTTACAGGAGGCATTTAAGATACTGAATGCGATCTGGAATTTATTTTGTTATCCTCCCTCCATTGGCATGTATCTCCAGCAGATTAGAGATTTGCTTTTTATAGCTCTTCTAGCATAAGCTTGAGCAGAGTTGTGCTGTTCTGAGGTCTATTAGGAGGGCAATTCTGAGCAAGACTTGATCCTGAATCCTTGTCCTCATATGTATTTAAAAAGAACCCACAACAACCTATGTCCTGAAGTCCTTATGTAGAAGTTTAAATCCATAAATCCTTACTCAGAGGAGTAAAGATTTATTTTTGAAGTGCCATGCAGCCAGAAATTTCCACTGACTTTAGCAAGAGTTGTTCTCAGTTCACAGTTTGTCGTCTGTAAAAACTAGATAGTGCAAATGCCTAAAGAGCTAGCTAACCTATGTATTCAAATATCCTCTAAACTAGCTTAACAAATCTTGTTTCCAGGGTACAAGAATGAACCATTTTGTAAAGTGTCACAGATAAATTTAGGAGATCGTAATCTAAGGCAGACTGAACCCTGTAGACTGGTGAGAGTAAGTTGTAACAGTGGTTTTATGTCAACATTTAAAATGTTAACGTTCAAGGCTACATGACCTTCTTCATCTTGTGATAGCTGTCATTTCATGTGAGCACTCATCTTAACCCTTTCCAGTAGAAGCTGCCTGAATGTACAGGTTTTCTGTGGCAGGAAACGTAGACCAGTATTGCGCTTAAAGATCTGAAGAAAGACATGATGGAATTAGTTTAGGAGCGGACGACAGAGGTATTTTAGTATCTGCAAGGTCTTGTGCACTCTTCATAAAGAGTTGTTTTTTAAAAAAACAACCTAGGATGAGACGACTGTCATTAGTGGTGTAGAGAGCACGCCTGTCAGAAAAAGGAAAATGCAGAGACCAGTTGCTTTTAGGCACATTTTGCATTATTGCTTACTGCTTATGTTATCTCCTCCCTGCTCAATTTTCCCTTTTTTAGCTCTTGCATCCGGTGGCTCTCTTCCAATAACATCACTGGATGCAACTGGAAACTTGGTGTTTGCCAATGCTGGAGGTACTCCTAACATCGTAACTGCCCCTCTGTTCCTGAACCCTCAGAACCTTTCTCTGCTCACCAGCAACCCGGTTAGCTTGGTCTCTGCAGCTGCAGCCTCCGCAGGGGCCTCTGGACCAGTCGCCAGCCTTCACGCCACCTCCACCTCAGCCGAGTCCATCCAGAACTCTCTCCTCACGGTGGCCTCTGCGAGCGGGGCCACGTCCACCACCACTACTGCCTCCAAGGCACAGTGAGCTGGGCTGAGCTGTGCTGCCAGCAGCCTGTTTCACTGTGCGGTGGGATTGGCTGCCAGCGGGGTTTATAAACTGAAAATGTGATGGGCATCCTCTCACCGTGTTGCTGGGGACAAGGGAGAGAAAGAAAAATATAAAAAACAAAAGCAAAACAGGAAGGATTTAAAGCTGGGACAGACATTTGCCTAATTTTATAATAAACACTGTCTTTTCAGGATCGCTTCATGGATCGGAGAACTTTCTAACCAAAAATGTAAAAAAAAACAAAAAACAAAAAAAAAAAAAACCAAACAAAAAAAAAAACCACAAAAAAAGTGAAAGGACTACTTATCATTTCCAGCAGTCACAATGACAAGTTAAGGTGGGTTATCAGCTCAAACATAGGAAGGGGATTTCTTGTTTCTTTTTGGTCTAAATATCTTTCTTTTTTAATTATCATTTTATAGGTCTGTTGTACAGGCCATTATGTCATACAAGGTGTTTATAATCGTATCAATCGTGTTGGGGGTTCCTTTCTTAACTGGTACAACTTAGGCAGGCCTGTATTACTGGTGTATCTCTATTATTATTATTATGATTATTATTATTATTATTTTTATATATATAGTTTGGACGCATTTGTCTTTTGCTCCTGGATTATTTTCAGCGAGCTCCCACACCATGGGGGGAGGGCGGGAGGGTGGAGAGGACGAATGGAGCACAAATAGACTTTTTGTCCTAATCTTCTGGGAACGTTCTGAACAGTTTCCTCATCCTTGAATTTGTCTAATGGTTACTCGTAGGGGTCAGAAGAATTTATGTTCATCATTTAGGCAGGAAGCTCAGTGTAGCAGTAGAGATCATTGTGTGCAAACTTCCAGGCTGGTCTGTGCTTTTTAGGCAGAGGTAGGAATTAGTTCCAAACTGCAGTTCTCCTTCTGTCAGTTATTTAGAGGAAAATGGCCAAATTCTGCTCTTAGCTTTGTGTGCATGGTTCCTTTTTACTTCAGAGAGTGGGATTTGACCTCCTGGGTCTAGATTGTGTGACATACCGATGACTGTTCTGTTCTATTGATTTGATTTTGCTGTTAAGAGCATACACAAATATTTTTAAAAAGTCAACTTACCCAAGCTAATTGGCAGTATGTAAAGCAGCATTTACAGTCCTAGATTCCCACCAGGTGAATTGGTACAGGATTTCAAAAGGTCAGATTCTCCCTATTCACAGCAATATTCCTTTTCTATTATTTCTGATGCTTCCAAAATTGTATTTAGAAAAACTTTCTGGTAAAAAAGTACTTCTGGCTGCAAAACACAGAAGCCAACATTATAAGAACAGAAGTTACCATCGTTTATGCCAGCACAATAGAGCTGACTCTGGGGTTTTGCACATACTTGGGTGATCTCACGTCGTCTCTGAGCTGTGATGCTGCTAGCTAGGTAAAAACGGCAGTAAGCATCTCTGACCAGAGCGTCAGGGCTTCCCTGCCACTGTAACTATCTTATCAAGGTTGATTCTGATCCATGTAGCAAAGGATATTTATGTGGATGAGGAAGACAAACGAACTGTACAGAAGTTAGATCTGTATATTCTTAAATATACAATCTAGTATCTGAACCAAAAAAAAAAAAAAAGATTTTTAAAAAGAGAAGACTGGATCACTGCAATGCAGTTCACTTTGAACTTTCCATTCCTGATGGATTTAAAGGTTTCTGCCATGTGTATAAAACTAAATTTGTTTTAGCTAGCAAGGTTATTAGAAGAGTCCCTTTCCCCCCACCCCCTTTTCTTTTGTCACCGGAGTGTCCTAAAATAATGAGCTGATGCAGCTATGTTCATTTTGTTGATAATTCAGGGGGATCCTGGAGCTTCTCATCCAAGATCCAGAAGGCAGCAACTTTAAACTCTACATATGCTTTGGTTTATGACCTGAGCATGTGGGATTTGCGTTTGCACTCAAGTGGCAGAACCCCTTATCTCTCCCCCCACCGCTGTGTTTTTGCTCTGTTCATCTCTTACTCTCCACCTTCCTGTTTTACTGAATATTTAAACCAGTTATCCCTAAAACTTCAAAACTAGTGAACTGCAAGCAGGGAAACTAACAAATGTCCGTCCACCGTTTCTAATGTGTTTTTGATTTTTTTATGTTTTATTTTTTTAAAACTAAGCTTGAACCAAAGTCAATTTCTAGCAAGCTGCTGTACTAATGGACTAGTTTGTATAAGTGCAGTTCAGATGCAGAGAGGCGATAGATGCTACTGACAATTTCTTTTTCATTTGTCTTTTGTTTTTATTAATTTTATATAAAAGTTGCTGCTTGTTTTTAATCTTTTTTTTTTTTTTTTTTTTTTTTGGTTGGTTGGTAATTTGTGTTATCCTTGGGGCAGACTCTTAACTTGATTTTAATTTGTTTTCTTTTATTTGATGTGTAAATAGAATGGCAATGTCAGGGGATTGTTAATCCAACAGGTCCCACCCTCATCCCACCAGTATGGATAAATCTAAGTATTTTTGATGTGTCTCTATGACTTCAGGCTGTGCAGGAGACTTTTAGGGCTATGAATAATACTGCAGAAATGGAAATGGCCCACAGTAATAGGTTCAGAGCAGTAAAAGGTATAGCTGGGTGAGCTTCAGGGAGGTAAGGAAGAAGTGGAAGAGGAGATGCTGGTACCCACTATGTTGGTCTGGAGGCCATAGCACAGACTACAGTTTCTACGAAAGGAATGTAAGTCCCTGGGACTTGTGTTCGGCGAAGTAAGAGGATGGGGAAAACTGGAGCTATAATGTTCATTCCTGACTCTGAAAGTCCCTGCTTACTTTCATGCCTGTGCAAAAATACAATTTATCAGGAAGGGTTTTTTCTTAAAGGGGGGATACTACCAATATATCCTCTACTCCCTAAGGGTTTTGTGGCAGGGTGGGGGGGCATAGTCCTTGCGTATATCTAGGAAACACAAAGAAAGGTGGGCCTTAAATCAGCGGAAAATCCTCTCTCTACAGTTCAAAGAGACTGTGCCATTAGCTGTCTGAATGAGTTTTCATGTCCCATTCTTGCTGGTTTGTGGTTGGGAGAGGGTCTTGTTGAGTACATATCTGGAACACTAATGCAGCTTGGATGGTTTATTTATTATAAAAATCTGCTTTTTTTTCCTGACTACCTTTGCATTGGTCACATGGCTTTGGTGTGAGCACCTTATACCCCCTTACCCTCCTCCTCTCTACCCCATCACCCTCTCTGGGGCCCAGATTCCAGGGAATTTCTTAGCAAGTCTTCTGAGAGAAACTGGAAACTTGGAGTAGCCACATATCCAGAAAGGACTTGGTTTTGCTTGCAGAAGCTGACATAATACCCAAACAGCACATATTCCATGGTGTCCATCACCAGTGTGCTCTGATTCGTTGTCCTAAAACATCCCAATGACCGACCGTTGCTCCTGGAGCCTGGCAGTGTTTTGTCTCATGGGTACTGGCTACCTGCAGTGTTTAGGTGAAAGGTGGAAATCAGATTGGCAGTGGGTGTACATCTGCCTAGTTAGAGTGCGTACGCTCCTCCAGAGCATGAAAGGAATATGAGATCATGTACTAGAATTTAGCAGAAGTTTCTTTTTTAGATCATAAGCAATTTGACAGCAGAAATTGATGCATCTGAAAGGAGATACTAACAATTGTATACAGACCTAGTAAATATGATCAGAAGGAATTTCGTAGCATGTTAGAAAAAGATAATAGCATCTCTTTTTCAGAGCTCCATGTCTTCGTATTTCAAGATGTGTGCGTTGCTTTTCATAGTTGCAAGCATGCTGAAGTACGTATGCAGGAAAAGAGAAGGTGAAAAACTCTCTCGTTATAGCCAAGGACAGTTAGCTCAAAAAGCGAGAGATTTACAGAGACACAAATACCAGATATGCTCTGAAGGTCAAGAACAATTTAGGAAATAGCTTCAGGATGAGGTGTTGTAGGCTGGTGACGAAATTTTTGCTGATGTTAAGAAAACGTATCCCAGTTTGGCTTTAGCACACTTGATCTCCTCAGAACTTGCTCTTCGTAGCCACCATAGAATGATTCATGAACAGCTCATAGAAAGTACACACAGATATGGCTGCTTACAAGAGTCGCATCTGTCTATTTAAATCTCCTTAAGAGGATTTATTTTGTTTCTGAGCTATTGTGCAGTATGTTAGTCTAAGTACCTTTTTATCATGTTGCTCTGAGATGGTGTGTATGTGCATGCACTCAAAAAATTGTTGGGGAGATACCATGCTTGTTATGTTCACAAGTACCTGATTTTTAAGAGAATTTTTTTTTTCCAGCTCATAGGCTAGTGTCACTTCAGTTAATTTTTTTTATTTTTTCTCTTTGGGTAACTGTGATGACACACCATTGCTCTGCTAATTCTTACGATCCTCTGCTTCAATAAATAGTTGTTGAAACACAAGTTAAATTGGATTGAAAAAGTCACTTTACCATGAATGGGAAATCTGTGCTCAGCGGAACCAGCAAGGAGAACATCCTTGAAAGTTAGTTGGATCTTCATGTAGGAATGTGCTGCTGCTGTTGCTCAGTAATTTTGTTTGAGTGCTAGTGAGATTATCTTCTAAGAGAAAACTAAAATGCCAGAACATTAAGAGGAATACATATCTTCTGATGGCTTGAACTGTAGACCTTTTAGGACATCAGAAGCTTCAAGTTTGAATTTCATCTTTAAATGAACAGGCTGACAAAGAGATTCCCAGTGCAAACATGATGTATTGGAGTTACAGCTTGTGATTTTTGCACCTTTTAGGTTAATCAGGGGAAGGCCAACACTGAGCGAAGAAGCTTTCTGCTGATCTTAACACATGAGAACAAATGTCCTCTCATAGCATGATAGCTTTCCATGTGAGCAAGAGCAATCCACTGCCTCTACTTTTACCCATTATTTTAATTTTGCATACTTTACAGTGAGCATTAAATGTAGACAAAAATTTTATACTTCTGATCTTTTGGTATCTTGCAAAATCTTTTAGGATAATTAATTCATTTTTTTAAAAAAAAAATAAAATAAAAAAATAGAAAAAGCCAGTTTTGCTCAGAGGGCAGTAAGAGAATGACTGTTGCCAAAACGTGTTAGAGAAAATTCTCTGTGTGCATCCATGCCAATGATTGTGTGAGTAATAGAAAATTTCTTTTTTTTACTTCTGTCGGAACTATAACCTAATGGTTTGGGTTGTTCTAATGTTTAAATGTCATCTCTCTAAGCCTTGCGGTGTGCTTTGGCTCAGCACACATTTCTGCAGTTGAGTTATATTCCCTCTTTCTTTGTTGCAAATGGAGCAGAACACTCGTTACAGCTGGATCCGCAGATACTAAACCAAAGCAACATCTAATTTACCTTAAATATCAGTTGATATTTTCTTAGATAAAAATTTACTTTACAAAATCATCTTAGAGAGACAAGTAGCTTCTCATGGTCATTAGCGTGTTTTGGGACAGACAAAATAGTGCATCTGGTCCAAACCGTCAGTGATACTTGGTTTTAAACCAGAAGTTCAAAAGGTAGATCTACTTATTGCCACGTTAACTTTATTGAGTCACTGTTCCCTATTCCTGTTCTACCTGAAATGGTTAAATGATGTTTATCCGCAGGGTATATACCTGTTGGATGTACACCTGGCTGTTGCCTAGGGTGGAGTGTTACTGAAGGAGTAAGCTAGCCTGCTGGTCCCCACTGGGTTTGCAGTCGTCAGTCCTCACACAGCCAGCTCAAATTTCTTTATATTTTTGCAACCAATACCTCTTACCTCTCCTTCCCTTTCCAAAATACTATAGCGATACAGAATTCAATATACATACCTTGCAGAGGTTCTGCCCTTTTCGGTCATTAAATGTCACTGCTACTGCTGCTCGTGAGTCTTGCTCTTCTCTCCAGCGGGGAGACCCCTAAAATACGTTAAAGATTTTTGACAGAGGAGGCTTTGTCATAAAGTTATTGACTCATGGTTTGCAATTTCTTAAAATGTTCATATCTTTGGCTCTGTGATCTGAACGGCACCTGGTTGCCTATATGTCAGCACAAGTAGTTTCAGTGCTTTTGGAACAATGAAAAGAAGCGACTCTTGTACTTGCATATCTTCACAGGCAAACACACAGAGTAACGCATGAAAAAGAACTTGACATTTTTTCAGCTTCTCTGTCTTCATTGAATCTGTCTGCCGCTTTTCACAGGACACTCTTAGTGGGTACATGCTCTGAGCTTTTACCCCCATGGGATGCTGTTAGGAGGGTGTTAGGAAGATGGCACTGGAATTACAAATAGTTTAACTGTGGGAGAAAAGACACCTTTTAGTTGAGTAGACAAATAAGATCAGCACGTAGAACGTATCAGGTACTTCTTTTCTGACCGAGTTCCTAAACCAGAAGCAAGTACTGGGCTTTGTCTTGAGGCTGCTTTTAGCTCTGTCTGCAATACCTTGCTAAGAACCGTCCGTAACTGGAATAATCTGGGCCCCCTCCCTCCCTCCTCCCCCCTCCCTCCTTGTTCCTTCCCCTGTCTTCCCTCAGCGAAAGGTAGCACCATACAGCTCTGAGAACAATACTTATGGGTAGCAGCTGGCTTCTGGCACCTTCATAAAATACCTCAGCATAGCTTAGCATTGTCGCAGAACTGGTTTTAAACTGAAAAAATCAGAAGAGAAAAGCAAACTTTATAAATAGTGGAGATAATTCTAGCTGTAGAGTTTAGTTGAACTGATGTTTATTATGATTGATAAACATGATTATGCTGTATGTATTTGAGATCCTGTTTATAGGTTACAACTTTATAGGGTCGGGTGGGGGTGGGTGGATGTTGGGGGCAGAGAAGGGGGTTGACTGTGTTAGAAGGAAAATGTTTGCTCATGAATTTTTTTCCTTGTATCTGTCTTGCCAAAGGAAACATTTTGTCGCTCCTGGGTTTGGGATTGTTGTTTGGTTGGTTTATCTGTGGTCTAATCTGCAGCACAGCACGTGGTGGCATGCAGGTTATTGATTGGGTTGCTGTTCAGGGTCCTTTTGAGTGTGCGCACACTTCCCTCCCTCTTGGCCTTTCCTTGCCCTTCGCTGGGATCTAAAGATGAGGCAACGCGTATCCGCGAGGCTTGGGGGAAAGAAGATGGCTGTACTGGGTTAGAATCAACCTAGGCGGTGTAAATCCATTTCAGTTAGTTGAGTTGCTCCAGAGCTGAACTGGGTCCGTTGCGTTTAACTTCGGGGAGGGAGAAGAATGGTTGTCGCATCTTAATCTATCTGGGAGAGCAAAAGTGAAACAGGTTCCTTTTATCCCCCTTGTCTTGTTACTGAATGTAGGGCTTGTAGCGCTTGATAATAGGTGGAAAACTTTTTAAACACTTCCTTTTCTAATAGCAATGCTAATCCTGTCTAGACCAAAAACTATGAAAGAAAAAACCAAACTGAGAAGTGAAAGTTAACCTACTCCTAACACCTGGCTGGTATGCTTGAAAGGGTTGAAATGCTGTGAGACGGTCGTGGGAGAGGAGCTTTGAAGGGTCGTTGGCGAGGGAGTGGGTCGTTCTCCTGGCATATGTCTTGCTGTTGTGGTGGGAGTAGCGGAAGAGCGAGTGGTTATTGCCTTGGGAGGGTGTTGCAGCCCCCTCCATCTGGACCCAAGGCTCCCTTCTCGTTTCCCTTCGAGGCTGATGGAGTGGGGGAAGAGGGGAGGGGTGTGCGTGGGTGAGTGTGCAAGTGCATGTGTGCGCAAGCATGTGCGCCTGGCTGTGTGTGGTGATGGGGGGGGGGAGAGAGAGAGAGAGAGAGGTGGCTTTCTAAAGGAGCTCGACTCCACTGGGGTGGGAGAATTCCCAGTGGCCTCGTAGAGAACCAAAGGCACTCATACGTTGTCAGCTCTGCTGTTCCCAGAGCGGGTAAGAGGAAAAGCTGGGTGGGGTTTTGTTGAGCTTCGGGTCAGTGTCCCTTTCTGTAAGGACCTCTTCTCTTGTGGGTGCTCTCCCCTTTTCTGCATAGAGTTGCTTTTGCTCTGTGAGGATAAAGGGGGTGTGGGGCTTGCCCTGTGCTGCAGGTCTTAGGCTGATGTTGGATACAGTCAGGGAAAACTGTTTCTTTCCTTCGAATGTGGAAGCAGTGTAGTCCAAGGTCAGAGTCTGTTCAACAGCTTTTGCGTATGTGGTCTTTCTCTTAAGGGAGAGACCTTGAAGACTCCTTTCTTTGCTCCCCAAAGTAGCCTTGTACATGTTCATGTATAGTGCTATTGGGCTGAGTTGTTTTATCAGTGAACTTGGTGAGCTCTTGTGAAGAAAGGGAGGGAGGAAGGGGGAGAGGTGGGTTGTCCAGCTACTCTTCCTCCGGACACCAATCGGGTTGCAGAACTTCACTGAAAGCTTTACTAATAGAATTGTTGTTCTGACATTATGTAAAAGTGGTATTAATATTGTGTGACTTTTCAAAGAGCTAGTTAGATTTATAGATAGGTAATAGGGATATTGAAGAAATGACTTCTCAAAGAAAAGAGCACTTGGAACAAAAGAAGTGGAAAACAAGGTGTGCTTTAAGGAAAACAAATCTGAGGAAGGAAATGAAACAGCTTGTGGGAGGCGAGGGAAGATGATACCCTTTGGCGTTCCTTAGTGCTGCTGAGGCTCAGCCCCAGAACTGGAACATACCCCCTCTGCCTTATTTCATCTCTCTACCGAACAGGACATTGTCAAGTAGCTCAGACCAAAATGCTGATCTGTCTTAAAACTGTGTCGGTCTGCTGGCGAATATTCTCTGGCAGAGCTTTACATAAAACCGTAAGATACTTAATTTATCACGTTAGCTTCCCCTTTCCTCCCAAGATTCTCTTATCTGTTGTAGGCCCCACTTCAGGATTCATACTGCCTTTGCTGAATTTTGTAGCAGCAGCTACTTAAGCCCTATTCCCTGAATGTGAGAATGTTGTGCGCGGACGAAGCTGGCATGTTGCGGTGCTACAGAAATCTGAAATTCTTAAAACAGAAGGAATCCTAAGACATTGGAAACGGCATGCCAAGGGGCAAATCATGGAGATTGCACAACCCCCTTGAGAAACAATTTAGGAACAAGAGCACCCGTGACAGTGTCCTGAGAACAAGGCAGTTGAGACAAAACCTTTAGTTCTTCCCCCATCCACTCCGTATGTGTCGGCCTCTGTGACCCTGGTGCTCCCTGCACCTGAGCGAGTCTGAGAGGAAAACGCAATGCGAAAGAGGTGGAGATCAGCGCCGCTCCCTGCGAGTTCCCGGGGCGCTGGACTGGGCCTCCCTGTGAAACGGGGAAGGGAAGGGATCGCTGCAGAGCCGCCCGCGGGTGGTCTGAAGAGGTCTGGAGCAGCGCTGGTGCCCGTGGGGCACCTCGCGTGCCAGCAGTCTGCGGGAAGGACCCAGGCAGTAACTTCTTTGTCCCCACCAGTGCTGTTGTTCCATTTCCTTCCTCTGTGGTAGTATCTAAGGCTAGGTGTGAGTAGGTGTGGGGTGTTTATCCGCCACAGGTACAGGAGCTGTCGTATACCTCATTTCTAACTCGTAACCGAGTAACTTGCTTTAACTTTCTCCAAACCCTACAGAGTTGCCAAGTCTGCCCTCCCTCCTTTGATTAACACTGAACTCTGGCCTATAGCACCCCGTGACCTGCAACTTGGGGAGTGACCCCCTAACGCCTCTGAATGTCGCTGCTTAAAA
Organism: Astur gentilis; assembly: GCF_929443795.1. NCBI lineage: Eukaryota > Metazoa > Chordata > Aves > Accipitriformes > Accipitridae > Astur > Astur gentilis. Next base: position 15,808,275 of record NC_064900.1, on the reverse strand, counting down.
GCTACTGCAAAGTGAGGGCAAATTGCAATCTTATCTTATTTCCTTTGGTTACAAGGGGTCCTCTTGATTAGTCTGTGAATATCCACTCCCTCCCCTCCACTCTCCACGGAAGAGGGCCGCCCAGGCTGCCTTTCCCCCAACCCAGGGCAGCTGCCCCCGGGCTGCGCTGAACCCCAGGGCCCGGAGGCGCTCTCAGCCCAGTGCTGCGTACACGCTACTCGCTTTTTAACATGACCAAAAAAAAAAAAAAAAAAAAAAAAAAAAAAAAAAAGGAAAAAAAGAAATCTCCAAATATTTAATTTTCTTCTTTATTATTTGACAATCCTGTATCCCTTCCCTGCTCCCCAACCTGGCCAGAAGCTGCACCCTTAACCCGGTCCATCTTTATTTGAATGTAGTTCCCCTACCCCTATGGGAAAGAGAAGCTTTGTCAGGTCACGGTGGCTGCTATAAGTCGGGAGGGGGCGGTTTCTTTGTTTTGTTTTGTTCTTTTAAAATTTCCAGCCAAAACCAAAGATTTCCTAATGATTGTATAAACTCAAAACAAACAAACAAACCAAAGACAAAGGGCGTCTTCAGCACCAAGCCCATCTGTGAGGCCGGCCTGGCCGGGGTGAGGGTCTCCGCCAGCTGCCAGCCTGGGGGGGCTGCCCTGGGCGAGGGGGCACTGCCCTGGGCCCTGGGCCCTGGGCCCGGCCTCCGAAAGGCCCCGGGAAGAAACTCGTGGCCCTGGGGCGAAATCTGGGGCGCAGGTGCTGGGAGGGACGGCTGGGGGCTTTGCAGGTGGGTTGAGGAGCTGAAGACTTGGGTGCAGGATTGGCTGCTCTGCTGGGTGCTTTAACCCTCTGGGGGCTGGGTGATGTTGATTAATACACGCTGAGGTGCACTTCTGAGCTTCCCCCCTCCCCCCGTCACTGCTTGGAAGAGGCTGTCCTGTTGTGAGGAATCCCTGAAAGAAGAAGCAGCTGCTTTTCATTTCTCCTCTAGTTCCTTTTTTCTAGATTTCTTTTATTTTTGCAGCACCACTGTGCAACTATGCATTGTATTTCTCAACCTTTTATGCTAGGTAGATGCCTGTGACTTTTTAACTTTTGGGGGGGGGATTGCAAATGGAGGAACTTTTTACATGGATCTTTTTAATCTCAGTTGATTGGGGGGTGTTTGGTTCTAGGGTCATACAAGCTCTATCCCAAAGCAAAATCCAAATGTTAATATTATTAGCCTGATGCAGATACCAAAGATAATTTCTTTCCTGCAGAACCTTAGACTTGTGTATTAAGTACGATTACCCAGCACTTGCATTAGTCTAACCTCAGTAATTCCAAAGCTTAGATGTATATTTTGGTATATTTCTGGGATATTAAAAAATTGTCGTTTAAATTCTTGTTTGTTTCAGTGTAATGCTCTTAAAGTCATAGCATGGAGATAACTGAACTTGTCCTATTCTTAGTAGTTTGAAATAATAGTATTTTTGTATGTTTTGGGTGTGTCTATGTATGTATTAACATAACAGTTTTCACTGCCTAGGTGTTCATAAATTAAAAAAAAAAAAAAAAAACTACTAAGGGTTTTTAAACTGTACATAATATTCCATGAGGAATTTCCACCAGACCGCCAATTTGGATTGCATTTTCACTGACGGCTGCTCCCAACTGGGATTCTTTCTTTCTTTTTAAAGAGACAGCATGTTCTTTTTTTTTTCCCCATTGACCTGAGGTTCTTTCTCAGCATAAAGGGGGTTTCACTGTTTTTCAGGGATGGGCCAAAGAGGAAGTAGCTTAAATTTTGTTTTAAAAAAATATTTAACAAACATGTTCGTTTGAAAACTAACCCTTTGTATGAAGAATTGGGAGTTGAAAAACAAGCCCTTTCTTCTAAATCCGGCAGTAGTTTTCAAAGAGATGAGGATTTCTGAATGTCTGTAGCATCTGGGCAGTCCCTTTTTGCTTCGTTTCCAAGACAGACAAATTTTCAGTCTTAGTGGTTTCACTACTCTGTGCAAATGCCTGCTTACACTGGCTGGGAGGTTTTCTTTTTCTCTTGCCCTTCCTCATATACTGCATTTATATGCTTCAGGTCAGCAGAACACTTGAAACTGAGGGCCATATGGGAATACCTGTACCCAAACGCAACTCAAGCTTTTCTTGAGACTGAAATGTGAGAGTCCCACACATTTCAAAACCTTGCTGATCACACTAGGGGTGAGGAGGAAGGCGAAATGCTGTCTCTTTAAAGATGTCCTTTATTATTATTATTATTATTATTATTATTATTATTGTTATTATTGTTATTTTCCCAGTGGTTGCCTACAGATAGCTGTAGGCATTGAGAGATTGTGTAGATTACAGTAAATCAGAATGAAAAGGTAGATTTTGTGTAGATGCATTTGTCTGCTGTAATTTTTTATATATATTAAACTTACTGTAATTGTACAGTTCATTTCTGTTGTAAACATCATTAAACCATTTTCCAAGTGTTTTAACATGTATGCACTTGTTTGTAGTTTTTTAAATGTGTCAGGGGAAGGCTAATTCCCCTTCCCCCGGGATGCATCAAACTGGGCCAGAAGATTCTACTTTCATGCTCTTTGTCTTGTCAAAATGGAGGAGAGCCCAGGTTTTTTTGCACTCTGCCTGAAGCTTTTGTTCTACTCCTGTATTATCGACTCCTTTCCCAAAAGAAAAAACGGCTTCAGTTGCTTCCTGAAGGCAAAGAGAAGACTCGGCTCACACCTACGGTGAGTGTCCCCAAAACAAGCGTTGGGTGCTTTTTGAAATCAATATCCGTTTATATATAAAGAGCATAAAGGTAATTTCCACACCCCCCCCCCCCCCCCCCCCCCCCCCCAAGCATTTCTTCTGTGTTTAGTGCTTGGTATTTTATGACTGCCTAAACTTTTTACTTCTACATCTTGCAAATGTGGTTATCATCATGATTTAAAAAAAAAAAAGCAAGCTATTTTCAGTACTGTCTATTCTTGCATCAAGAAGAAGAGTGCTTTGCAGTAGCAACTGTACTGTAGTTTCCAGCTCAGATCTTTGAGGTATTGCCCAATTCTCTCAGATTTTTCTTGTCATTGCAGAACAGTAAGGGATCTAGGAAATTCTTTGCAAGAAACATTCATTGCCATGCATAGGATGTCTCAGCTTACTTTTTTTGTGCTAATTTAGTATCTTTGAAATATTCTTCAAAAGCTACAAGCACCTACTGCAGGTACAGCTTTACTGCTTAAGAAGTTAGGCACAGCCTTGTAATTTACATAGAAGCAATTTCAGCAGGTTCTTCTGCTGCTAACCCAGTCCCTTAAGAAAGGACCAGGTAACCTCATCTGGGCAGGCCCTGCAGTGGCAGCTCTTGTTCCCACAGTCTTGCTTTAGTCTCCGATCCCTCTGTCTGGACTGGTGGAATGAACTGCCCAGCTCCTGACCTGAGTTAAAATACCCTTTATTTTGCTGGGCTGTTTTTGTCCTTGCCGAGTTGTTTAGAGGCTTCATTGCACAGTCTTTTAAGTCACTGGCAAAACTTGAGAATGCAGCAGGAGGCGAGTGTCCCTGTTACCTTGGGCTTACAGCATTTTTCCAACATCCCATCCCACCTCCCAGGACGTCTTTAGAAGCTCCTGTGGGAATACTGTCCTCCTCAGCTTGCCTAGAAGATTATGCTGCTGAGTGTAAATTGTTCCAGCCACACTGAATGCATCACCTTAATGGGCTTGTACCATTTTCACAGCTGTTCACTGTGCACACGCACACACAGGTCTTTGACACTAACTTTATTAATTCAGCAAAAATGCATTACATTGTTGAACTAGTATCTCTTTGGAATGATCCCTGCATCATCTTTTAAAGGTAAACTGATGATAGACTGGTTTGGAAACTGCATTTACATTGGCTTTTGTACAGTTTCTGTTGCCCAGAAGTGATAGTTTTGGTCTGTTTCTAACATCAGAATTGCCATACCAGCTCTTACAAGGGGAGTGTCTTCTGCAGTGATAGTTGCAGATGTTGCTAATGTGAGGGGGCAGCTGTTCCAGCCAAATGGGATTCTCCAGGGTGAGTTTTCCTGGTTTTTCCAGTATTACTCTCTTTATCAGAGTCCATTCTCCTTGTTTTCATTGCAACAGGGGTATCTTCTGCATTCTGAGAAGTCTCTTTTGCAGGTTACCTGGCTCTTGTTTAGCTCCAGGTGCTGGATGAGTGGCAATGCCATTGCTTGCTCTTTTCTTGGAGCTTAGTGCTCTTTTTCTTCATATTGAAAAGCTGGCATTCAGCCTCTGTCCTTCACTACACTAACATCGCTTCACTTTTTACAATTAAAGAAAAAAGTCATCCTCCACTGAAACAGTTTTTAAAAGGTAAATTTAAAGCAAAAAGTTTAGCTGGCCTGTGTCAAATAGTCTTAAGATAAATACTACAGGAAATAACTACAGCCCTATCTTTACATGTTCTTTAAACCCAATGAAACCATCATTGCATGTTGTGATAGCCCTGGAAGGCAAGTAGGAGCTACAGAAACAGCTGTGTTTAGTAGGTGTGGTCTGGTCCCACAACACAAATCTTACAAAAATCAGCCTAGTAACCACTGCTATAGGAAACAACTTTACAGATATGTACACTTCAATAGCTAAAGCTTGCAGTTACATGATTCAGGAGGGAAGGGAGAAGGGACTGACCAAGTCCAGACATACTCCCTCTGCGCACCAGCCAAAGTAGGTTTTTGTACTGAGAAAATACACAGCGTTTGTTTTGGATGAACAAGGCTTCCTCTCCTCTCCTCCGCAAAGCAGGTGAGCATCTCTCACTCTTGCCCATCCCATCTGCGACTCCCACTTAGCGGGGGGGCAAAGGCTGCATTTGGAGAGCATCGTAAGTGTCCTTGGTCGCTGTACTGAGTCCCTGAAAAACAGGTGAGGTACGAGTGTGAGTGCTTAGTTCTCCCCATCTGACTGGCCAGGAAAAGGGTGGCAGGGGCTCAGCAGCATAATTCTAATTTATTTATTTAATTTTTTTTCCCTACAGAGGTTTTTATTGATGAGTGATTCCTTAGTCTTTGTATGCTATCAATAGCTATCACTTACCTGAAGGCAAGATACATCCTGAATAACTGTTATGAACATATGACTACAGCAACTCATCCTCACTGGTTATATAGATCTTTCGAGTACATTTTATTTGCATATTATTGACTATTAAGAGCTAACTGATGCTAGAGTGAACCTTGTCTGCTAACTAAATGAATAGATATTAAATCATGAACTTTCTTTTCTGGACTTCTCTTTAATTTAGAAGGGAAGTCAGATGCACCTCTAAGTTGGCGGCAGGGCTTCAGATGGCTGTGAACCCTGGGAAGCATCCCCTTGCACCCCTTCCTGTGATGCAGCAGTCCTTCTCCTGCCAGCCTGCTCTGGTGGTGGTAAGTCAGCTGTAACGTGTGAGTTACAGAGTCACAGGTCAGCCAAGGAGGCTGCCAGAGCAGAGGTAACCGGGGCTTCTGAGAGTGAGTATTTAGTAAGACAGGTGGTACCCACTTGTAACACTTCTAGCTACCCTTCACTCCTCTGCTATGAATATTTAGTGGCATACTGAGTACCATGATAAGATAGTGCTTCTTATCAGCTACCTGTGACTATCTCAGTAGAGCAGGTTATGGAGAAAGATGCCATTAGCTACAAATATGCTGTGTTACAGGAAAACTTCCTGGCATGTGCTGCATCAGAAGCACTTTTTTATATATATATATATTTTTTTTTGTCATTTTGAGATGTCAGTGGCAATGTACAGGCTTCTACAGAAAGTAAAATGCATTTTGGAACAATTACGTACGGTGGCCCAAATAAGGCCTTACTGATGGACTCCTTGCCCTCTGTTATGTGTGTGCAACACTGAACAACCCCCCCCCCCCCCCCCAGTGCACCAAGGGGCTGGAGGTTCTCACCAGTTTGTGCTCTGTACGCTACAGTGAGATGGGCTGAACCACTGATTCTTTGAGTTATGACAGCTGTTTGGCAACCTGAAGGTTTCCATTTAAGCAGTAAACAATTCTGAGACCAAACTGTATGCATCATCAGCCGCAGTGAAAAGGTGGTTCTCCAAGATGCAGGACTGTGGAAATAGTTCCTGCCAGAGCAGCTGAACAAGTGTTCCTGCCAGTTGTATTTAGAATTGTTCAGCCACTTTATCAAAGTACCAGCAGTGTGGTCTTTGCCCTAAATCTGAGTAACTGCTTAGAAAGCTCTGCTTCATCATGCATCGTTAACAGTTTAGGTTAGATATGTAACTACAGGCTACAATTAAGCCATGAAGCTAGATGAGGGGAGCAGCTGCTGGATGTGTTGCTTACCTGGTAGACACCTTCATTCCCTTTGCCTCGCCGCCTCTGCTGCTTTGGGAAAGAAAAGCAAGCATGGATTAATGGGTGCTTTCACGATTATGCAAAATGAAAGAAACCCCCAACTTCCCCCATCCTGTACTGAGGGTCAGCAGCTGTGGTTGGCCTGGACACCCACTGCACAGGAGGGAAAGCACCTGCTAAGTCTGGACCAGCTCAGACACGCGGCAAGGGCTGTGAAGGAGAAAATAGCAAGGACTAGAAATAAAAGGAAATTATTTTGGGTTACTGACATATTTTCCTGTCATACTGTTATAATGCTGCTATTTCTTTGATTTACTGTATGTATAGAGATTTGGCAGTGTTCCTATAGACACCGATTGTTTCATGAGCTGAAGCCACACCGGGAAGAAATGGGGCTGTGTTTTTTGAGTTACTGCATGTCAGCTGGTGTCCGAGGGACTCTGCCCTCTATTGGACAGACATGGGTAAGTAAGTAAGTAAATTCTCCCGCACACCTTTTGTAAGCTCTCTAGATGTTCAAAGGAGCTGCAGATAAGGCTGTCTGAGGACAGAGTCACGCAGGATTTAGTAAAATAGGTACTGGGCCTGTCATGGCAAATAGAGCACACAAACAAGGTCACTCACACCAACCAGGTAAAAAGAAAAACCTCCTCCTTGAACCCATTTGCTGCTGCAGTCCCAGGGGTAGGGGGAGCTGCCAGGCAAAGTAGCCAATTTGTGCATGAGAGTGCAATTTCCAAGTGAGAATCAGGGACAGCAGAGCTTACAGCCCCCTGGATGGAGGCTGGCATGTCAAGCCTATGGCCTCACCGCAGCAGAGTACTGACTGTATCAAACACATGGCAAGGAGTCGTGCCTGCCACAGTTAAAATTGCAGCAGCCTGTTAAATGATCATATATCTAGAATGAGGCAAGCGGTTTGGTGTTCCCATCCCACCAGTAACAGAAACATTCATAAAAACATGGTGCGACTTTATAAACCCATAGCTCATAACTTGACTATGAGCTTGACTATGGCAGAGGGGTATTCGAATAAAAAAGGGGAGGGTGTTAAATATTGGTGTTGCTTCAGCATTTCTCAACACTAAACTTTGTTTTGAAATACCCCTTTTTTCATGTTTCAGAGGGAAATGAAAGGTTACATATATAAGACACTTTGACATAAAATAGAACCTGTGTAGGTCACAGCAATTTTTCATTTTGCCATGAACAGTGTCCCCAGATGGTTTGTTTTCAACACAAGCTTCCCTCCCCCAGCAGTTTGTGCACAGAGCTAAAACTATCCATTTGCCACTACCTTGAGATATACCTGATGTGTTCCTTCTTAAACATTTGAGAGTAGAGGAAGGAGAATGTTTCCCCCATTACTTTTCTGAAGAGAGGCACAAGGAGAAGCTTGCAAATGCTTACTTGTGTCGATAAAGCCAGACCAGCCTCGACAGCCCATAGAGGGGAAACTGAACCTCCAGCTCTGAATTGCTCTGGAGCAATGTCCTCAACTACTGTGAGTTGCTGGGCCACAGATGTTGCAGCATTTGAAACCAGACATTTTCTTCAACTATTCCTCACCCATCTCATGCCCTCTGCCTCCTCAGCTGGGGCAGCTATCAGAATTTTTCTGTCCAAAAGTTGAAATGTTTTCCCTTGACATTATTCAATCTGCCCAGGGACGGTGCTGGTGTATAGGCTGTGTTTCTAATATTGATGGGAAAAAGCTTACTGTCTGATCTCCACCTTGTTTTATGCCTACTATAATGCTATAGCTACATGCCTGTCCTACTGCTGCACCAGTAACCTGCTGGTTACTACAGGAAATAGGTAACTGCTCTCAGCTGCGCCTGTACATGCTGTGCAACACAAGGACTTCCTTGTGCAAGGCACCTACGTGCAGCTGGGGCTACTGCTCTGTAAGGGACTGGCAGTGAAGAATTTTTCATCCCAGGCTTTCACCAGGAAGGAAGGTAGGACTCACCTCTCCTTTCTTTCCGATTTCACTGTATGCCTCACCCATCTTGTCCTTCTGCAGTGACTGCAAGCAGAGAGGGGGAAAGAGTCAGCATGTTACTGGAAAAGCCAAGCCAACCCCTGGGTGACTGCACTCCAAGCCTGTGCTTCTTGGGGCTGCCTTCATCATATTCCAAAGAAGGGACAATGGTGGGACTTGATCGATGTGCTCTTATGTAGATGCTATATGTGATCAAATTTGCTTAGCGTATCGATACCACCTCATCTCCAAACACTTAAATGAATATAACTCTACACTCAACCAAGTCATTTATCTAGACTAGCGCCAGATACTACAATCAAAGCTCTCCAAAGAAAAGCTTTAAGCAGCATTTGTTCAGGAGACAGACTTAAATATGCAGCTCAGGCCCAGAGAAAAGGGAAGTCTAACACTGCAGGGTGAAGGTTAAGAAAGAGGAGCTCTTCCTTCCTCCATCCAGGGAAGCAGTTCCCAAATGTTTATGACCAGCTGTGATCAGAGCTTCTGATTCAGTAGTGATGAAGGCCAGTCTTGGAAAGAAGCTCACTTCTCAGCAAGCACCAAACACCCAGAAAAACCTGAGTTAAGACATAAGCATTAGCATTCATGTATCTATCCTTTGGAACACAGACCACCACATTCAGCCAGAGTTAAATCAGTTAAATCAACAGGCTCCTAAGCAGCCACTCTGAGATGCACTGGCATTTAGCCTTTGTCAGAAAACAGTCAGAGAGGCTGGAGAACAAGCGCATAAAATACTGCAGCATCAGTCACATGGGACCCAGGTTGGTTAGTCACTAATGGCTAACATAAAGGGATCAGCAGGTATCTTGATCCAAATTCTTTTCCTTATCCACCCAGAGAGTCAATGTTTTTGTCTTATGGTGAAGGGAGCAGAAATTTTCTAGCAAAAGGGGAAGGTAGGAGGGAAGTCTTTGAAAGCAACTATTAAGTTTGAACCAAAGCTGAAATTGGGGGGGTGGGGGGGGAGTCTCCTATGAAATAGAAACTCCTATTTCCAGCCACCCCTCCCTCCAGCTCTCACTACTTACAGTGTAGACAGTCTCCTGAGGGTTCTTTCTTCTCTGCTGTAAAACAAAAGAAGAAAGTTGCCTATGTGTTGCACTACCAGCATCCCCTACCACCTTGTATGTGCCTGTGCATTTGCTCTAAGGCACAGCTACAGCTCTATGGGGGTGCCATGCCTCTTACAGCCCATCTTGCCTCCACCCCTAAGGCTCTGTTAAGACAAGTTGTTCTCTGGAAAATTAAATTAGTTTTAATAATTGATAAAACTTAGCTCTTCTCTGCTCAATCCCTACAGCTGTCACCTGCAGGCAACCCCTACACACCGATGCACAAGGTTTCCCCTCCTTTTTCCTTTGAAACTGTTGGGCCCTGCAGCAGAAACAGTTGTTTTGGCTGCTGCTTTACTTTTCTTGGCACTTGTTTGGCAGCATCACAAGCAGCGAGCTCTCGTGAAACACCCACTCCTGCCTTGCCTGCTCCACATCCGCCACAAGGGTGGGTGTCACTTCCTATTCTGGGTGGCTGCAAGCTCTCAGCAAAGTGATGGGGGGGGGGCACAAGGGGCAAAGATCAAATGGGAAGGGGGAAGGTTTGCATGTCTAAACAGCGGTTAGACACAAGAAGGAAGGAACCAGATTAGAAGAAAAAAAGGTCCATGTGTGGGAGGAAGTTACCTGGTGTCTCCCACCCAGCTCAGGGTCTGCACCTCGCTTTGCCCCCAGAACATCATATTCATCTCTGTGTCCACGAGACAGTTTCTGAAACAAGGAAGCAAGAAGCAGTGACGGTCATTATGATGATGAGAAAATAGATCTTGACTTAACACAGGAAAAGAAAGGGAACCCAGCTTGGTGTCCAACTTCATGAGTACTATAACTGAGCTAGAAATTATTTTTACCCCTTAATGCAACTGTCAACAAAAATGTCTACAACTAAGCCATGGAACTGATAGAGTAGTCTGTGCTGCATAAAACTGCAAGCCATTGCATCAAGAACATTTCTTAAGTAGAAATGACCTGAAAAGGAGAGTGCGTGAGGGGGAGGGACTCTGACTTCCATGCTTTCTCTCCCACTGGTGGGTGAAGATCCATGAGCTTGATTTTTCTTGCAGAGCAGCTCAATTAAATTGGCATCATGAAGCTATAACAATTTGATGCCAAACACATTTCTTAGCTGGGAAATGTTACCTTGAAAGAGGGCAAAGGAGAGATTTCAGGTCAGAATAACACAGCTGACAGAGTGCTATTAAAGGGTGACAGGCAACACTCCTTTAACTGAAAAAAAATGCATTAGTGTTCATACATTACACAGTTAAACAGTAGAACTCATCACAGGATGTGGCTATGGTCAAAAGCGTGAGAGAAAAAAATTAAAATCAAAAGACAACTAGACATAGCAAAAATAGCTGAAGTTTAATGCTGCCGTGAGTGAGCATATTAGCTAGGGATGACAGACAGGATCTTGTTTCAGTCCTCCTTCACTGCCTAAAAAGCCACCTGATGCTGGCTATGATCAGGGTACAGTGGACGAGGCACACCTCTGGTATGACCTGGTACACCAGGAAAGCTCTGGGACGAGACAGCTGGGCTGTGATGACTCAGGCCCCACCTACCCGATGGTACAAGAGCCACAGTTGCCCAAAGTCAGCAACACAGCATTCCTGGGCGTTTGCCCTTTCTCCAGCCCACATCAAAGAACATCGGCAACACCGGTGGTGGCATGCCTGTGAGCAGCCCAGGGAACGGTGATCAGCAAGAGCTGCAAGCCAGTCACCGAGGGTCGGGTGAGAAACTGGGGGGTGCACATCATATGTAACAGTCCAGTGGCTGCACACACACACACAGAGCTCTCGCAGACATGTTACGTGGTGCAGCACACCGCCTCTGAAACGGTCTGGGTTCCTGGTATACCTTCAGCTCAGTGGATCAAATCGGGAACCTACAGCTGATAGATATATCTAGCATCCAGCCAGATAAGTGACAACAGAACCTGCCCTTGAGGGCTTTTATCTTTCCTCCTTACAACTGCTGTGCTGCACACCTCGGTATAACGTTTTGCATTAGCTGGGTCATCCAGTGTGTTTCTGATCCACAGGCAATTCATTATCTATAAGCACCCAGAAAGGTCTGTCTGGGTAGCAGATTTGAAAACAAACAAAAGCAGTAGTTACTTACATTATACACATCATCCTGGCCTGGTTGCAGCTGTGGTTCAGAGGCTTGGCTAAGCTGGAAGAGAGACCATACTGTGAGCAGAGAGACAGAGGCTCCATTCAGTCTTTTTGTTCCCTCTCTCCTACAAGTTACTCTCGTCAGAAACAGGGCAACCCATAAGCAGTCCTACCTGTGGCACCAATGGGGATACAGGCAATACAAGTCACAGCTGCACTGACACTTTTATCCACACACCAGGTTGCTCTCAGCAGCCAGGTCATTTTACTTGCATAACACCAGTTCACAGCTACGCAAAGCATACGAGTTTGGGATATCCCATCCCCACCCCCCCACCCCACCCCCACCCCCGATTTTGCATTCCTATTCTGTGCGTATCATAATCCTGTGCTATTAGAAGTCTCTCCATCAGGATATAAAATCATTGATGCTTGTATTAAGAAAAACTGGGTATCTGGGGCTGCTAACAACCAAAAGCACCCCCGAGACCCCACTCTTCCAGGAAAAGTGCTGCCTGCAGAGTTCCTGGGTGTCCTCACCTTCAGAGGGTGCAGGGGATCCCTGCACTCCTCAGCAGCAGCACCTGGCTTGTGGGGCTGCAGTGCCACCACAGTTAGTTGGCATGAGTGGCAACTAACCAGTATGTAAAGGATTTCCCTTCTGTAGCTACTCTTTGGCTCAGCTCCTCACAGTATTTATGAGCAGTTAATTGCTAAGCCAAACTTTCAGGTAAAAAGGGGCAGTTTTAGGTTAGTGAGAGCAGCTAGCTTGTGTTCCAATCTTTTTTTTTAAAAAAAAATATTGTCAAAGTACATTCTGCATTGCTTTAGCCTTGTTAAATTTCTTATTAAAAGTAACTTTCTAGCTAGGTTTGTCTTTAGGCATAGGAAAAACTTGACTTTGTTTTTTAAAATTGTATTCATAGTAATTACAAGTTACCTACTCCATCCCTTTCCCTGTGAAAGTGCCATTATAGTCCCTGAACTTTTGGCGAGACCAGTAATTTACCAAGCATGTAGCCCACATTTCTTGCAACAGAGAATAAACATTCACATGCGTTGGCCATGTGCTCCATCAATAAAAAGCTCACAACAGAGATGAGGCTGTGCCATTGGCAAAAGCCTCCACAAACCATTCCTTTGGCCAAGAGATGAGGTGAGAGATGTGACACAGCTTGCAAGATTTCTAAAAAACTCCTAGGTTTGGGACAAGACAAAGGCCCCTCCGGAAATGCCCCACCAGCTTCTTGGTGCTTTGTGGTGGCATTTCAGCTGGAAGGCCTCTGCTGCTTTTGGCTGCAAGGCTCCATCATAACCACAGGCATGGCTCTCCCGTTCCTTCTGCTGCCTTCCTTCGTGCAGCAGCTTACTTGGTACAACTGAACACTATGCATGTTACCAGCAAACAGCTAGGCACACCAGGAAGACAGCTAGCGCTCCCAAACCTAAAGGCGAGGGATGCTGCCTCTGACCAGGAGCCATTTCCAGCTCCAGCTCTGCCCCTACTGGAAGCCCCGGTGGGAGAAACCACACTATTTCTGCCCCTGCAGCAGCATGCTTAAGACACGCTCTGGGTGGGGAAGGAAGAGCGGCTGGCAAGCGCACCGCAGTTGCGGCAGCTCCTTGTGCCAGGTTCACGCTCCTCCTTGGATGCTTTGCCAAGCCCTCCTTAACTATCGCACTTTCGCCCTGCACTGGGCGAGGTGCACAGCTCCTGCCGGCAGGTACAGCGCGCTCTGTGTGTGCCCCAGTAGCAATTCCCTCTAGCAGCCTCAAAAAGACTTCAAGTCTCAGAGCAGCGCTTTCATCTGCAGTCAGGATTTACACTGGCAACAAAAAAGGTTTCTCCTTCTTCCTTACTGAGTTCTGCTCGTTTCCTCCAAACACCCCTCTCTCCCTCTGGGTTCAGCACTGGCTTTACAGTCCTGAGAGAAGATCCCGCTGCAGAGCCAGTGGGGCACCAGCAGCAGCACATCACCCTGTCAGGGCTCCTGCTGGTGATCTCAGCCATGACCTGGTGAGAAGCAAGCCGAGATCCCAAGCACAGCTTGGGATCATCCCCTCTGCTTCTGGGGGAAGGCTAAGCCACGTGTACAGACAGCAGCCAAGACACCTTTTCACCTGCTCAGGCTTGGCTGAAAGCACCATTGCATTGGAGTGCTTTGTACTGGGGAGAGGCAGACAGCTCCTCTCCTATGATTAACAGAGCTCTCAGAGCATGTACATCTGGAAATGTACGTACCTCCATTACATTACATTATCTTCATCCGTGGAAGTGCACTAAAGGCACTAAGTGTCTCCCTAGATGCTGAACAGCTGCTGGATAGTAACAACAGCCGATCAAGTTGTGTCCATCCTGTCCCCCAACTCCTCTGCTGTGGTTGTTAGGGTTATATTATTTGCATCATCACACTCATACTATCAAAGATGTCTGACTTCTTGAGATATTTTAATACATCCTTCACAAGCATGGCATTTATCCTGAATTTTCTGTATATCCCCTCCTCTCTTTCCAATGACAAAGCAGCAGAAGAAACCACATCACTGTTGATGAGGCATTTCTCAGCTACAATATCTAGAATCTCTGACTGCATCCATAACTAGGCTCAAACCACTCATATACTCTCTTCCTCTCCATTCATGAACCTTCAGAAAGAACTTCCCCAGATTGCTCAGGCTGACACCAGAAAAGGAAGAAAGTAAAAAAGCAAGCAAGAAAAAAAAAAAAAAAAAAAAAAAAAAAAAAGGTTCTTATTCAGAGGGACATGCTTCCTCTCCACCCCCACTTTCCAGTTCAGCCCAACTTGTTTACACCACCAAAGCCAAATACATCAGTGTTTGGATAGACTGACCTTTGCTTTCACAAAAAGAGCTGTCATGACAACTGCGTAAATGAAGAGGAATCCATCCAGTAAGTAGCAGAGTCTTGGGTCTGTCAGTCCAAGAACTGGTACAGCATCTGTATAGAAACATCAGATACATCAACAAACAAGGCCATTTGTATCGCTGGGCGCTTGACGGCATAAATGTGGCAGCGCTGCGTAGAGCTTCATGAAAAAATAGCCAGTATGAGGGCAAGTCTGTCCATTTGCAAAGATGGAAATCTGAATAAGAATCGTAGGATTCTTATCCTACCACTGCAGGGCCAACCCGCTCTCTAAACAGCATCAGTTAGACTAGGCTGTCCAGGACCTCAGCCAGCTGAGTTTGAGTAGCTCCAAGGATAGAAACATTTGCAACCTCCCTCAACCAATACAGGACATTTTACCCAGAGTTTCCCACCCACAGAGTCCAGGCTCTGCTCCCTGCAGCTTGCAGGCACAGGGCAGGGAGCGAGCACAGGATCTGCATGGAGATAATCAAGGATTACTAACACCACAGTTACTGCACAAAAGCCACACACACAGCATTTGTTTTCTGGGAAAACCCAGCAGCATCTCCTGCAGGGATTCATTACTGGGCCTGGTTAGATTCCTTCATCAACTAAAACTTGTGTGTGTGTGCGCGTGAGAAAATCTGTCTGTTTGGGCAAAATTTTAAGGAAGGTCTTCTCGGGACAAATTTGTGTTAAATGTAAAGAAAGATTGACACCACCATAGTCAGCTGGAGATCCAGGCTGAAATCGCTACTCTTCTTTATTCAGAAGAGGAATTTAAAGATGCATCTTCTGTATCCCAGGTTATATATTGTAACTGTAAAGCTGCAGTGTCTTCTCTGTGAGGGTTCTCTTGGGCTCCCAGTTTGGGGTTGTTGGAGACCATTAATCATGAGAAGGGAACTATAGGCAGGAGAGACAGACTTTTAACTCCAGATGTCAGGACACATCCATGAGATACCCATGAGACACACTGATGTGCTTTTGGTTTGAGAGAAAGGTTTTAAACCTGAATTCCCTCCACAGGAACTTCAGCTGGCTGCCCCCCCCCAAGATTTTTATTTGTATTTGTTTTTAAAAGAAGTGTTAAAACTTTTCTGAGAGAGAAAAATCTACTATTGCCCTAATGACAGATCAATAAAATTGTTACTCAGAAGATGTTGATGTTCATTTCCTAGTCAACATTGCATATATTTATGTCCTGACTGCATCAAGCAGGACACAGTAATATTGTTGGTTTTCAACAGCTAAAACAGATTAAACTGCCCCTGTATCAGTTTGTAAACATTCAGTTAGTTCACAAATGTATCTAAAAAAATCAAAGCAGTTCAGGTCAAGAAGCCTAAATGACTATAGATCCAATATGCAGCTCCAGGTCCAGCCTCAGAGGAAAAGCTGTACTGCACGGTTATTAAAAAAAAATAAAAAATAAAAAATAAAAAACCACTTAAAAATGAATCTGAGATGCACTTTGTACAAAGAATTGGAGGGAGTTCAAAAGAGAAAGACAAGAATGATCAAGAGCCTGTGAAGCCCTTCGATGAAGATAAATTGAAAAGAATTGCTATGATTCATCTCCTTCCTAAGGTGAACAAAGTATGGCAATTCTTATTAACCACATGTGATGGAGGGTAGCTGAACCACTCAGCGCAGTGCTTCAAGGTGCCGAGTTACTCCAGTGCTGAGAGCGAGACCATTCTGCGTGCTGGCGTATCTCCCTGGCCCATTGGGCCACGCTGATGATTTCATTCGAAGAAACTTGCAGAAGACATTCAGGCAGTATGCACTCACCACCATGAGGAAGTCGCCTTCGCAGAAATAAAGTTAATGATGGTGGCCTGTTGCTCTGCTCGAGCATGCAATTTGTATAAAGCATGACTGAAAAGCCATGCCTGGATACTTGGTAATGTAATTGTAAATTCTCAAGCAGATGATGATACGATCACTGTTCCCACTGAGCCTAACACAGCCAGAAAAAAAACCCCACCACACTTCCAAACAATTTGTTTGCTTGTCTGAACTAGAGTTCGGATTCATTTTTTTTTAATCATGTGTCTAGAAACAAATCCATGGAAATAAATTAAGATCCTAGATGGTTTTCCTTCTTCCCCTCCTATTATTTAAAAAAAAAAAAAAAAAAAAAAAAAAAAGGTTCAAAGCACTTTATAAACAATAACCTTCACCAC
This sequence comes from Astur gentilis, assembly GCF_929443795.1. Classification (NCBI taxonomy): domain Eukaryota; kingdom Metazoa; phylum Chordata; class Aves; order Accipitriformes; family Accipitridae; genus Astur; species Astur gentilis. The sequence continues at coordinate 15,791,680 of NC_064900.1, read as the reverse complement.
ATTTTTTTCAGGATTATAAAACCTGATATACATGGGGTAAATGGAGACAGAGAGATTAAGTTATCTGCCCAACGCTGTATATTAAACCAACAAACAAGCTGAGATTAGCTTCCTAGAGATTTTGTTCTGAACAGCCACAGCACAATATTTTACACTAGAGTTGATTCAACACAAACCCAGCTTGAATCGCATTAGACTTGGTAGCTAAAATGCGGCATTGGGGAATACAGCTGTACAACATCCAGAAGCAGTTTGTTTCTATCAGTAATTCAGCTGCTTTCACACAGTGCAGCAGTCTGCCCCAGCATACCCTGGCCTCGAGCTGGATGTGTCCAGAAGCAGATCAGGGTTTTCCAACGCTGTCCCCAGATCAGAAATACAATGCAAGGAAAGCAAGCAGCCTAGCACAGTCAGGAAGCCTGGGTGTATCTGAGATGCTACTGAAGGCGGCTTTCGGGATCCTGGCCCTGACTTCCCTCTTCCTGTAGCAAAGCAGGGGACATTCATACTGTCATCTCAAGTCCGGTATTTCTCCAGCACTAATAAACTCCCCAGACCAGGAGGAGCTCAAGAAGGAGATGTAGAGGACTATGGAGGAGAAGTCAAGAGTGCAGAGGACTTAGCTGTAGCTCCATGTCAGCCGTGGTCAACCTTGGCTGACTCTGTGGAGCCACCCAAGTGCCTATACGGTGCCTACCTGGGGCAGCCCGGCTTCCAGCAGCCCAGGTAATAGATTAAAGCTGTTCAATGAGGGAAATCCTGCTAGACATAGTCTGGCTGTGATGGTTCCTGGAAAAATACGTATTGAGCCAATGACAAAGTCCAATGTTTAGAAACCAAGAAAATGAATTAGTTCATGTCTTTTCCTTCCTTAATATGTTTGATTTCTGTATTCTTTTAAAAAAAAAAAAAAAAAAAGATACAAAGCACTTTCTAAATAATAACCTTTGCAACAGCTTTCTGGATTAGAAAGCAAGAGAGAGAAAGAAAAAAGACAAAAGATACAAAGCCTATTGAAACAAAGGTCAAAGAGATACAAAGCGTAACGAACAAGTGGCGGTTAAAACAGCATCCATTCATATGAACAGGATCAGTTTACATTTTTAAATTGCTAGAGGAAGGGTTACTGTCTCTTCAGTGTGTGCACGACATGCACAAACAGAAGGCCAGTCCCTTAGGCACGACCAAAATGTACTCTCTGCCCTTCATCAGCCCTGTGCCGTGGTTTGGGGAGCTGAGGCCAAGGTCACGCCGCTGCAGTGGAGGGGCTGATGACGGAAGCTGGGCAGAGCCAAGCCTGCCAGCCTTGAGGGAACGGTCACGCTCAGCTGCCTCATACAGAGCAAAGCACAAATAATGAACATTTCACTGATAATTCCCACTCTGTTAACCTTACAGATTACCCAGCGCCTACTGTGAGTTGCACAGCATCTTTTCGATATTCATATACCAGTGTTTTACCAGTCCAAATTTCAGCAGTCCAGTAAAACACAGCAGGATTTTAAAGCAAGATGTCTAAGTACAGGCAGGTGGCACAGCTAACATCAAGTCACAGGCCAGCAGGGCATACAGTTAGGTTGCATTGTAAATGATGTCAAGCTTACTGCTTAAATGTGGCTCAGACAAACAGCATCTCTCTCTCCAGGCATCAAAAAGGAGTTGAGTCACAAGTCAACATCTAGGTACGCAAATACACAAGGTCTTAAGGATGAGGTCAAAGTGGTGCTCTTGCTCGGGAGGGAAGCAAGCTCTGAAGGAATAACAATTAGAAAGTTTGCACTTATTCCTGCTCGCCATGTCCTCCTATGCAAGTAGCTGCACAGTTAGATCTCCCATTGCACAGCGGGGATGACATTTACTCGTAGACTGTCGGGATGTTAAGGAAGACCAGAAACAAACTATGCAATTTACAGCCTGAGGTAATTAAGGGGTCTTTTAGGAGTTTGTACAGGAGAAGCTATGGAAAGCTTTGTACAGGGAGTTGACACAGGATGAGCAAGGACTGGTGGAGCCATAGCAGATGAGGTAGCAGGAAAGAAGATGGAGTCAGTAAGGGGAGCACTGCTTTGTTTTGTGAAAAGGTTGCCAGCCCTTCTCAATCCCAAATCCCAGCTGCCTGCCGCCACAACTGGGGCTCCTTCCCAAGCTGCACTTCTGCCCCTGAAAAGTTTCTTCCCAGCACCTCCGACTTCCAAAGCCCGGACTTTTGTTCCCCTCTTCTTCTCTCCTCCCACCCAGCGATGCAGCCCTGCCCTCGGCCGTGCCGGGGCACTCTCCCGTGCTGCTGCAGGTCGGTGCCCACACATGCCCGGAGCCTGGGCTGGCACAACTCCCTCATCCTGCTCCACACGCACCCCTGGAGCCACACTGCCAGCACCCCCGCAATAACCCCCTGCGGCCTTTTACTTTTTAAAGTAGAGGGGGGAAGGAAAAAATAAAAAAAGGCAATTCACACCAACTGCTAGTGACAAGCGAGTGAGAAAAAAAAAACCTCTAGCAACAGACCAACAGCAACCCTGGTAGCCGAAGGAGAGGAAGCCCGGGGGCCAGCGAGGGAGGCCGTGCTGCGGGCGCCCGCCTTGCAAGCGCTGCGTGGCAAGCCCGCCCTGCGCAGTGTGGTTTCGGAGAACAGCTTCAACCCCCTGGCTCAGGCCCAGCACCAGCTTTCCTGCACGTGGCCGCAGGTTTATCTCCGGCCACCCGCCCACCCGCTGCCTGCACGTGCCGCCAGCCGCTCCCCCGCTCCAGGTTCGGAGACAGCTGGGGAGTCCCAAAACTCACATCCAGACGCATCTGCCCTGCTCCAAAACATGGCACGATTGGTGGACGCTGCACCCCGAGGCTGCCTGGGCCCCGGTCCATGAGGCTGGCCGCCTCTGCCAGCTCAATGCAGCCAGTGCCAATGGGGATCAGCTGAAGCAAATCACTGAAACACGGCCTGGATCCTTGAAACACACTGGTGCGGTTTTTTTTAAATAGGATTTTCCCCCTCTGACATTTTTAGTGTGCATCTGGATTGAGTGAGACCGTGATTCCCGGTAATATTTCAAGATGTACAGACCGTAGAAGCTGAACTACCTGTAAATTCAGATCAGATCCGTCTACCATAACATTTTCTCTCCCATGGCCCTCATTAAGTGATTCATTTAAGGGTTTTATTTTTAGGGGTTACCAAAATTCAGTGACACGGTTATAAATGCAGAGTTTTATCTTCCCTAAAACTGAGTTTTTCAGTCAAGCCCATGAAAACCAGTCCCAGCATGAAAGATTTATTGATGCAACTGCAGTTACATAGAAGGTGTTTAAAGGCAGAAACTGAAGAGCCTTCTCCCAGCAGCTGAGATCTGCCACAGCTGCACCCCACAGCAAAGCAAGCAGCATTTCTCAGATGCCACTGTCCTCCACCAGCAGCGATCCAAGCGACTCACGGTCACTGTGTGCAATTCACCTCACTTCTACCCCTTATCTTCCAAAACCCACTTGCTGCAGGTTTGCGTTGCCAGACTCCCCCAGAGGACAGACTTTCACACCATGGGTGCCGCCACCACCACACCACACATCAGGCACCCACCAGATTTTCTCTGTGGAGGTCAAATGCAGGGAGGGCCTGGGTAAGACAGACCTTGCCTCCCTTGCCAAAACCAAGATGCTGAACCCAAGATCACTGCCTGGGCTCCGGGCAGAAATGGGAGAGAGATGAGCACCCCACATGGTGCTTCACTTCAGGTGTATAGAGGCTGGCATTGAAGAGACAGCCCAGACTAAATGCCTAAACGTTAGCCACCTAAAATTATGAAATATAATCCTGTTCATAAAGAACGTATCTTCCCATGCGTTTATTTATTTATATATTTCTATGCTTCTTACTCATAGATATAAATAATAAACAAAACTGGGACACTCCAAGACTGAAGAAGCAAAGGCCAGATTCATCCTTCCCTCACAGAAGGAAGAGCCATGCCACTGTTTGGGCATATCGATGGAAAAATCTGAGCAAAAACGACTGAGGGAAGAAAAGGCCTGGATTACACCACGCATGGTATATTAACAGGTCTGATATGCACGGTAGGCAGTTAACAGAAATGAGTGAAGTGAAAGGCATCCCTTGCATCAAACCAAGTATGTGAAGTCAGGAGGCTAAAGATAGTCCTGTTGATCATTAAATTATATTAAGATTGCAGGGCTAAGTAATACTTTCAACATAAAACTTCCCCACTACCATATCTGCAAAACCAAGACACACAAGGAAAGCCAGCAGGCTCTTAAGACAGGAAGATACAATAACCCCACCACAGCAAAATGCCATTGAGCTTGCTGCCTGAAAAAATTTCCAGGTTTGTCTTTTCATACCAGCCACTTACCTCGGCAAGAAAGTTAAAAGATGTTTACTGTCTTTTCTTTTCCCTCCCCACCAGTTCCTTTAGTGCTGAGGAAGACTCTTGTGTTTGTGATCAATAAACCATCACACATTTATGAAACACAACATGGCCAAAAGCACAGCTCGTGCCCATGAAGTTCAAGATTATGGTTTGCTGTTGTCCTCAGCTTTAACGCCAAGGAGCAAACTGCCGATATGATCAGGATTCAGGTTACAATACCTGACATTAGGCAGACAGAATAATTACATTTTAAAAAGGAAAGTATGTCAGGTCATTACCTTCCACTTTTTTATGCCAAAGAATGTCAGCACTATGGAAACATGAGGTCAAGTTAAGGTGCTTTAGGATCCTCGTGATCCCTTAATACTCCTTCTAGGATCCCTTTCAGGGAGGCACTATGACAAAAGTTCAAATAATGCAAGTTTCCTTGTGATTTATTTGGGAACAAATAGATTCAAAAGAAGGAAGAAGATTACAATGCCATAAAGGGCCAAACATTTTCTAGCACATCATGAGATAAAGACTCTAATAAATAAAGTCCAGGGTACTGTAACAGGAGCAAGACAGGAAGATCTCCAACAGCTGTCTGATTTGTGGAAAGAGGACCCAGTGTGTGCAGAAAACAACAATAAATGGTCTACCTTTCCAGTCTGAAGGTGAAGATGATTAACTTTGAACATATCATTAAATAAGGCAATCTTTCGCCCTCCAAATCCTTCCAGAGCCTCATCAGAAACAGAAAGGCGGGGAGTGCCTTGCTCAACTCTGGAAGGGGACTCCTCGCTTCATCAAAACAGTCAGTCATTCTCAGAAAAAGCAACTGCTTTCACTTCTCAGTTTTGCAAGAACTTGGTGCAAAGGGCTTTCCTTAAGCAAACCTGATGTTGCCTCCTAGAGACAGCAAACCATGCGTAGGGTGACTGCAGAGCTTGGATATCCAACAAGCTCGGGTGACAGACATAAGCTGTGCAGCTCTTTCAGCTTTTGTAGGGGTTTTAGATTAGACACGTGTGCTTTTACTAGACCCATCTTCATCAGGGATAGCAGTTTAATCTAGTTAACGCAAAAGATGTTCCCCACTGTAAGTTTTCTATCGTCTAATCCAATCTGGTGTTAAGTGTCCCAAGAGGCAAGACTTGTTATTCAAATGGTTGTTTCTAGGTCACTTACCCCTTTCCTTCCCCTACCAATTCTGTCTGTGCCTTCTGCAACAGTAACTCACCCCAGACTGATTTACTATTAGGTGGCCTTTTCATGTTTAGTTTCTATAACCCAATGCATGCGATGGAGGACTACGTAAAAGAACTCGGTCTACGTATCTCAGCTCACTAGGAATCCCAAAGAGACTAAATGCTGCAAAGCTGAAGAAAGAGACACTAAGTCAGACACAAGATGCTGTTGATCACAATCAGATGTGCTTCTCTGTTCAGTGAGCACCTCACAGACATTTCCCTAGCGCTTTAAATTAGCACTTTTAAATTAGACTTTACAAAAAGCAGTGGAAGTATGGTTATGCTAAACAGCTTGCACCTAGCTCACTGCTGATGGCTCCAGTAATCAAATATACTGATAACATGAAGAACAGTTTCCAACTGAGAGATTTATAAGCCACGGCTCACTCCCTTTTATTCCAGCTTCAGACTTCCAAAAGTCATTAAGCTTATGCTGGCTGACTATTGGCGGGAAATGGCTTTCTACTAGCTGGGTAATAAAGTAATAGAATATTTTGTGCACAGATATTTCTGAGTCAGCAAGCACAAACTTATCAGTGCGTTTTCTTCTTGTCTCAGTGTTAGTGTAGGTAGGGACTACTCTAATTTCACAGCGTGTGTCAAACTAAGGGCAGAGATGCACAAGCCCAACAAGAGACTTAACAGGGTTGTTTTGTCGCAGACTGAGCTCAATTGCAACTCTCTTGATCAGCTGCAAGCAGAGAAGAAAAGTAAGAAACTTTTCCATCACAACAATGTCAGCTAAGAGTGGAGGTGCTGGAGGGAGAATTGCAGCTACAAGGCTATTTACAGACATAAGTCAGCCCATGAACAATTCCTTGTGTTACAGCCAACACAGACCAAAGCTGCAACAATTACAGGAGCCGTCCTTGATGTATGGTCAAAGCCCTGACGGTACACTCATCACAGCTAATCCTACTGGGATTAAACCAGTTTTCCTTTCCTTTCTCCAGGATCAATTTCCACCTAAGATCACTGACAGCACCAGATCTAACCTGCGCCAAAAAAGCAGTGTCAGGAAGTGCACCAAATCCCTGATAATGAAAGCCATCCACTTTTTTAGGTTAAGTCTATAGCAACATTTTGCAAAACCCAGCTGGCTGTCATCCAAGGCTTTCAACACATTCCTTATATAATGTTTTTCAGCAGATAGATATAATGGCTGAATTATAAGGAAGGTAGACATGTGCAAAGTCATGGAAAGGTTGCGATATTTACTTTAGCTCATGCAGCAGGACCACTGGGAATAGAGTGTTTTGACTTGCAAAGTCTCAAGATGTTTTCATTGCAGTCCCTGTATAGACATCCACTTGCAAGAAGGCTTCTGAGGGTGGAGAAATTACTAGTGAAGCTTGGTATCAGGCAGAGAAACAGTTAAATCATCTCACAGAGGCAGTGGCAGCCTCAGGTTATCAGGCAGGAAGAAGGTTATACCAGCCCCAACGGCTGAGGCTCTATGTGTTGTAGCAGCTACACACATCGCGGAGGGAGAGGATTCAGAGCAGACCTTCAGCCCCTGCCACTGACCCACTTAATGGAGAGCCATGCCTGTCACGTCCTGCCTCTGCTAGGAGAAGCACAGACGAGAAACACATGCAACAGCAGTTATGTATCAAGTAAAGAGAAAGGTTGGTTAAGGATTTGGTTTAATATTAATTCCCTGCATATTCTTTTTGCAGTGTTGCTCACCAAAGCTTAGCAGCAATAATAATGATGATGATGATAATAATAACAATAATAATACCACCACCACTGGGGAACATTCTGCTCCAAAACCAACACTCTGAACATGAAGCGTTTCACAGGGCTCAAAAAAGAGCCAGCAGACAAGCCATCACAAAATGGAAATATCACAAAAAACCTTTGCCTGGGTCCTTGAAAAAGCCCTTCAGCAAAGGGTCTTGGAACAAACCCTAACTCCATGGACCCTCACGAATTCTGCTTGAGAAAAGGAATTGCTTCTTCCATCTCCGAAATGTTCTTCCTCTAATTTGGGAGTGTTCACATTTTCATAGCATGTAGCAACTATCCAGCTAAAATTTTACAGCAAGATAAAACACTGCTGAAGAGAAAGGGATTAGTCATGGATCTGCAAGTAGGGCACAGGGGCATGGCTTTATTTCCTCATTAACACCTCACTGCTGAGGCCTGTGCTCCTCTGTCAAGTGATGTAACTGTGGCTGGTACGACTCCATCACTACATTTTATTACAAGCCACCTGGCAGACTGCACCCGATTTTATAAAGCCTTATCTCAGATTGCATTACAGGATAAGAAGAAAAAAAAAAGGCTATATTTTGAGACATACCTTCTCATTCATTGGTAGGAAATAGCAAATATGAAGAGCCTATATATAGATTTTGACTGAATTAAGGGCCATTACAAAGCGATGCATTCCTGGGGGGGGGTGGGGGAAATAGGAGGAAAGAATTTCCTTATCATTAATGACTTTACATAATACCTTTGTTTTGCCACTCAGAAGAATAATGAAAGTAATATTTTAACTGTCAAAAATATCGGAGTCTTCTCAAAATCTCAGACACTAGGAGTTAGTACCTTCTTAATTGCTTCTCTATGGAGAGACAGACTTGTGGAAAAAGCAAAACAAGGAAAGAAAAAGGACCCCAAGCTCTCATCACAAATAAAATTTCCTGTATATTTACAGTGAGAGTTTAAACCTTCCTATGTCAGCATTTGTGACTGAGATGAAAGTAAACAATTATGCTTTAACCATTATCTACAGTGCATGCAACTAATGTTAAAATTTACCAAGTTAATTCCAGTATTCAATATATACATTAAAATATATCTCTACATCACCACCGACAAACGAGACGTGTTAACAGAGGTCTCTGTTAGCCATCATACTACTTCTGCAAATATTAAGTAGTCTCCAGTCATGCCTGATATCCCTTCTGGTAGTTAATTTCTATTGTATTAACAATATTTTTTCCAATTGTTCATTGGTTGTAATAACTGCTGTGCTGAACAGGAATACAAGAGCTTCCAAGCAAAGCTATCTAAAATTAGTAAGAACACCAAATTTAAGAATATAATGGTGCAGCGTTAGGAAAAACATAAATCAAAATGTCTATTGTTGATATATAATATGGGTATTAAAATTGCATTTTTTGTAAAGCTGAAAATCCTCAGCATTGTAAGCTTTCTGGAAAAGCATTTATTTTTTGCAGTTTTAAATTCTTCAGTGTTCTGTGTTGTTGACAGTCCAGGTAACCACTTTGTATTTAAGCTTACATTGCAGACCTATTCATAACATAAAATCATTTTCCAAAAGAGGCTGAACTTCGGAGTTCATTTGCTAGCAATAATTACAGACAATTTGCACAAAGCTTTAGTGACTCATAGCAATGCTCCGGGTCAGCTTGTCTGAAAAGCACAGGCCAAATTCTGCAGTCCCTCTACCCAGGAAATCTCCATCGATTTCTGCACGTATTTAATGACAAACCGCTCGGCTCATGTTTTGCATGCTGAAGAAAGGATGGGATGATGACAGGAACATACTAAAGACCCTGAGATTTCATATAGTTTTTGAATGTGCTGGTTTTAGGGCAGCAGCAGCAGAAAGTATTTGAACATTAACACACCACAATTTTTGCAGATCTTTTTTGTAAAGGAAAAAAACCCGGCAATATTCTACAGTAACAACCACCTGAGTGATTACTAGAGTTTGATATCAGCCCACCCAAACGAATGCTGCAGGATCTATTATTTTTATACTGTCAAGCACATGTGATTATAAAGATGGGATTTCAGAGTTTGATCTGTATTTGCATTAAACCAAGAACAAGTTGAATTATAGACACATCAAGTTAGCACAAACAGGGGCAGGGAGGGCGGGGAGGCTATTGAAATCACTCATCATACTAATTTGTATTCTGCTTTACATCCCTAGATGCAAATCTCTGCTTCCTTTCCTCCCTCCGTTTTTATTCCTACACTATAAAAAAATTTCGAGCATCTCTGAACACGCCTTAAACCTTGTCCCATCCTCATGTACCTGCAGGTCACACAACGCCAGCTTTGCCCAGCGGTGATATTTGCTGTGGATGTCCACCAGCCGGCCAATGGCAGCCTAAACCAAACAGGTCCCTGCTGAGCTCCTGCTGCTGCCACGCAGGCACTGCCTTGAGCGTCTCCTTCCCTCCAGCCATCAGTTCTCATGAAACCTGGAGAAACTAATTGCTTATTGAAACTTTAACCCCTCTGTTAAATTTGCTGGAAATTGGAAATGGGCCAACTGATAAAGACAGTGACTGCATAAGGTTGATCTCGCTAGGAAACACGGCTGATAACGCGCATATTGCTATAAGCCACAATGCTGATCTTATTTGTGAAGTTTAGTATGCATACATCGCACTTTGTAAAGCATGTAGAAACAGGGGTCCTTTTCTGAAAAGCTCTGTCTAGGTCATGTAAGTCAGTATAAGGAACCTGGAAAGGTGAGCTATCACCAGCGACAAACTAATTTTATCTACAGCACTGAATTTACGCTATTGGTTTTCTTTCGGGATTTTTAATGAAAAGGTTTTCCAGAAACAGCATACACAGAAATCCCACCTTGTTGTTTATGACTGGATTTTGTTTTGGTTTGGTTTTTTCCTGGAGGAATGTCATAGCTAATTCTAGAGCATATAGATTCCTTGTACTTATTCCTTGCATCTTAATGTAGACAAGTAGCTCTCAGCTGCTTACCAGATACAGTTTACAGAATAATTCTGTTCCTATCTTTGACTTTTAGAGCACATATCTGAAACGGCCACTTCAGATGAGATATTATGTTCTCTCTGATTTTTCTCACTCCAACTTTTTTAAGTGTAGAATTATGCATTGCACTATCACTGCACTGATCTAATTGCTCGTCAATCTCATAAAGCATGTTTCTTTTAAGGTCTTTAATGCTGCTTCTAAAATGGATGAACATTTTCAAATTATATTTACTTTAAACACCTCCTCTCTCCCCACAAAAAGGCTTATCGGGAAGCCTCTGAGATATGCAGACAGATAAAAAGACTGCCTGGAAACAGTATTTGTTTACTTTCTATGTGCAGCCAAGATGGAGTTAGAATGCAAAGGAAATTTACACAAGTTCCATTTTTCATAACACTGGGAGCTTAGGTAAGCTTTATTCAAAGCGCAATGTTGGAAAGTGCATTTACAGAACTGTTGGATGGGGTGAAAGACTGCCAAATGATCAAATGCCCACAGGAAATAAATTTTCTCCTAAACATGAAAAGGATCCTTAGCATTACATTTACTTTTGCTATGTACTCTCTATGAAAATCCTTCTTCTACTTCTAGCCATTAAAATTTCTTCTTGCCACAGAACTGTTTATTGTATATTGTACTACTTAAAATACAGAACACAAAGCTGGGTTGCCCAGATAATGCATGGGCTTGTATAAAACAAAACACTGTTCTCCCTTAATACAAATGCTTCTTTGAGATTAGCTTTGATTAATCCACAGTTCATTCACATCTGGACTCAGTGTGTATTCCTTATATGATAGAGGGTGTCATGGTTTAACCCCAGCCAGCAACCAAGCACCACACAGCCGCTTGCTTACTCTCCCGCACCCAGTGGGATGGGGGAGAGCATCGGAAGGAAAAAGGTAAAACTCCTGGGTTGAGATAAGAACAGTTTAACAGAACAGAAAGGAAGAAACTAATAATGATAACAATAACAATAATAAAATGACAGTAATAATAATAAAAGAATTGGAATATACAAACCAAGTGATGCACAATGCAATTGCTCACTACTCGCTGACTGATGCCCAGTTCGTTCCCAAGCAGCGATCCCCCCAGGCCAACTCCCCCCAGTTTATATACTGGGCATGACATCACACGGTATGGAATACCCCTTTGGCCAGTTTGGGTCAGCTGCCCTGGCTGTGTCCCCTCCCAACTGCTTGTGCCCCTCCAGCCCTCTTGCTGGCTGGGCACGAGAAGCTGAACAATCCTTGACTTAGTCTAAACACTACTGAGCAACAACTGAAAACATCAGTGTTATCAACATTCTTCTCATAGTGAACCCAAGACATAACACTATACCAGCTACCAGAAAGAAAATTAACTCTATCCCAGCTGAAACCAGGACAGAGGGGAAGAGGGAAGGTACTAGGGACAAATAATATTTTGAGGTGCTTTGCAGTAGCCTCATTTGTGCCTCTGGGAGTTTCTTGTACATGCAAGCATGGAATTAATCCCATTAAGCAAAGTGTTATCCCACCACATTAGCCATTAGATGTGCATTAATTATTTCAATCTATCTCTTGAAAACTGTTTGGAGAAATTACCCTGGTTTTGCAGGCAAAAAAAGTAAAGCTATTTAAACCGATAGCACTCAGGAGGATGATACTCAGATTTCTCGCATCCAAATGGAGGAAGAAACGCAACTAAATGTAAATAAATGGCCCAGTTCTCTTCCCACTAAAGACCAGATTCTGTAAAGGGGTGAATTCATTCCCCACACCATTGATTTCAACAGAAGTTTGCACAGGCCATTTAATTCAATGAGAATAGGTTTAGTCCCAAAGCAGACACACACATACCTTTTAGGACACAGAAGAAACACGTAATGATAAGCAATAATTAAAAGACAGAAGCAAATGTTTTTTCTAAGACAATATTCATTATATAAGAAATCTTTACTTACTGTAACAAAATTAAGTTTGGGGAGCTATGATACTATAATATTTTTTCTGAAAAATACAACTTTTCATTACTCTTTTCTTTACATTTACTCTATTTTACCCTGCTTTCAGAGTAACTTTACAATTTGTCCTTCTGCGATTCATTTTTACATGCCTACACATCAGAGATCAGCAAAAAAAGCTGCCTCTGAACCCTTCACTTTAAACAGCGTTTTTTGTATAGAAATCCACCCCAAAGTTGTATTTCTATTTTATCAACAAAAATTAGCAATGGTTTACTCAAAGTCCATTACAAGAGCTACATTAGAATGATTTACTACAAGGCAAAAAAAGGCAGGAAGGACCAGATGGTTCAGCTCACTGGACAGGACAAAATATATGTATCTAACTCCAAACAATTTCATTGAGGAAGAGCACAGCACATGCGCAAGATACAAAGGTCTAAGAGAAAAGTCCATGTGCATGAAGTAAAAGAAGTCTGGCTTTGTAACCTGCTCTACTGATATTGTTTAGAATATAAAACCAATTCACAAAAAATGATGGGGAAAAATTCACTATGTATTTGTCTTCTCAGTCAATTTTCAGCTTAGACATAACACAAAAAGTCATAACCTAACAGGTTCCATGCAGTCACCTGAAATTTCTAGAATACGACGGCATCCACTGTCACACAGTGTTTTTTAATCTAAATTAAATACATACATACAGATTTAGATACAGCTGTAGCTATAGAGCAAACATTATTTTAAATTAAACAAATACATTGCATTTCATATGCTGGAGAAAACACTGAAGAAAATTTCAACAGAGAAATAATAAGCAAAGCTGAGGGATCTAAGATCATTTTATTTTACCAAACTAGTGCTGTAAGTCCCCTAAAGCCAAATTTCTCTGCTACAAGCCTTGTTCTCTTCCAGTGCCCCACAATTATGTATCTCGGTCTCGTGAGTTTATGATTAGAATAGTTGCAGTCCCTAAAACAGAAAAAATCTGACTACCTGGGACAGATAAAGTGTCTGTTCAGGTATTTTATTTATTACCACGCTACCAAGCAGTGATCCAAACCCTACAGTTTTAAGACACAGTTTACCAGCCTGGAGCAATATTTCTTCTCTTTTCCCTACCACATTTCTAGCACTAACTATTATAATATTGGTAGCATATAAGGCAAAAAAAATACTTAAGAAATCCTAGGCAAAATTATTATGTACTCTTTAGGAGCAGTAAATGAATGACAATTTTATGGTGAGATTTAGAACCTAGGTAAAGGTAAATAAAGTATCACACTGAATATCCTGATTCACTTAAAATTCTCAGCTGGCTACGGCATAGAAATACCCTCTAGATAGGCTGTTCAGAGATTAGTATTTCTGCAGCTTTTAAGAGATTACATTAAATTCTGCAGCTGGTTATGCTATCTGCAGAATAAGCCGATACCAGATATCAGGCACAATTAGAATTCATGCACAACCAATCTGTAATTCAAGGCATAACTGAATAATTAAGATTTTAAAAAAAGTAAAATTGTATTTCAAAGTTAGTTGTACTTTCAGGTTTTTATGAAGTGTTAGTAAATTATATTTTAAAGACAAAATAAACTCTGCTATTTGAATTTATCCTAACAGATTAATGCAATTCTAGTGAAGGGATTACATTTGCCTGTTTGCATATAGACTTGCTTCTGATCAGGATCATATTCCGCTTCTGCAAACTCAGGGTAGATGAACAATGAAGTTCTATTAGCGTACAAGCAGCTTAAATTTTACCATCCATGCAGTTACCTATCAGTGCTGAAATTGATAATAAAAGATCTAATCAAAGTTATTAACACATGTTGGTCAACTTGTGAACTCTTTTGACTTACAGAAACCCTGACCAACTCCACTAATTACCACAGACTAGTGTGGCCGATGACACCAGCATTTTCATGGAAAAAATGTATAGCCATTTTGTTCAATATATACTCACTTTGCAATTGATGAAGCAAAATTAATATACTTACTTTCAGCCAGGAATTGTATTTTATTTTTATTATTGAGCAGAACTGTAAAAGTGAAAGAAGTTGGTTCTGCATCCTGCTTGTAGAGATTTTGGCATTACTCTCCCAGTCATTTGTATCCAAGTTCCTCAAATTGCAATTGCAACACTAAGTCAAAAGAGAACCCTGGAAGTTTCAGAAAAATCATGGCTGACTTTATTTTAAAATATACTTCATAACCTTATTAGGTTACACAGGAATGGAAATCTATAGAACAAGCATTGAGGTGATTATAATGCGAGAAATCAGAATGATCCTACCCAAACAACTGACGCACAGACTTCCTGAGTACTTTTCAAAAGGCCAAGAAAGTGCATTTTATGCAGACAATCTTAACAGTGGAAAAGGACAGAAAACCATTAAACTGACTCCATTAAATTGTTTTCTATAGTTCCCTAGACTGTTCAGTGTTTCTCCTATTCTTTAAAACTTCTCTGTACTGTAAGAAGTTAGACAAAATAGGACTTCAAAGCACGAAAAAGCACTTGCAGTTTAATGACATTCTCAGTGCTGATCAGGATAGTTCAGAGGAACAGAAAATGCAGAGCCATGACATTAACCAAGGGCACCCTTTTACGCTTGCTGCCCCCCTGAGCATTGCACACTAGACACTCTCCAGGCTGGTTTTAATAATAGCTTTATAGCCATAGTTAAGTAGAGAATGACTACTTTATTATCCTTTGCAGACAGATAAATCACATTTCTTACACCTATCCAACTTGCTCACCTCTATGTTACAACTTTCCAACCTGACCACTAATCGTCCTTTTATCGGATTTTGTTAACAACGACGCGCTTCTCTCCATAGATACTATACAATACTACAGATACTGTATGACTTCTCTTTGCCCTTCATTTATATTCTAGATATGCTGTACTTGGCTCAGAAAAGATCAGATCTGTGTTTCAGTGAGGACCATACAAATCAGAGCTTGATGCCATACTTTCAGAAAACCAGACATGTTTTCTTGCTCCGACACCTTGCTGCTGCATCCCGGTGCAGGCTCAGAAAATCCCCCATCATTTACCTCAGAGAGCGGCTCTCCCTAGTGTGCTGCGTGACACCAGTGTCAGGCCAGCCAGGCCATTTTGGCAACTCCTCAGGAACCGTTTGGCCAGCAGATCACCCGTGACTTTTCTGGTTTACTTTTGCCTGCCAATAGGCAGGGCACAGGGTCAGTGAGGGAGGTAGCCTGCTCCCTGTGTCTGCTCACCTCCAGCACTGCACAACCTGCTCTGCTGTCCTCCATTGCTGCAACACAGGTTGGCTGCTTCTTTTAGAAATCTCCATCCTCTTTGTCTCTTGGGTCAGGTTAATATCAGTAAGGTAGTGTTTATTTTTTTCTATTCCATTTCTTCAACCTTTGTTCCTCGTTCAAGACAACTGGTTTCTGGCAGCCCTCACAGTATTTCCAAGAGCCTGCTATGAAGCTGATTATGAAATGGCTTGAACAGCCTTTTTACACAGATTTGCTCCCATGCTCTGAGAGAATCACAGGGAGCCACGCTTGCTTGTCTGACAGCAACCACAATATCCATGCCCACCCAGTCCCTTTCACTTATAAGCTGCACTGACGAAACAGAGCTCATGGTCCCTCACTCCAGCACACCTCAGCCCCTTTGAAGCCTCAAAGCGAGACATTACGCTTCTCTTAGACAGATACAAATCTACCCCCCTACACACCCGCCCTAGCAAACACACATCTGAGACTTCTGTTAGCAAAGACAGGCAATACCAGGTGCGTCTGAGAAAGCACTTGCCCCAAGTAGTTAAAAGCTGCTGTAACCAAGCTAGAAATCGTTACCTCAAAAAAAGTATGAGAGGGCTTTGTAATTTCAGGGCTCTTCTGCCTCTCATTTTACAGGAGGGAATAAAATAAATAAATAAATAAATATTTTTAAAGTGCTTGACTAAAACAGGGCACCACCAACATAGTATTTTCCTTAAATCTGGGTCGCAGGCATCCTTTTCCCAGACTTGGGACTTTAAGGAGGCTGGAGCAAGCAAGCGATCCTCTGAGAAAGGCTGTGAAAGATCAGATAGGTGACCCCACTAATGCAAGCAGCAGCAGTAACATCTGGGATCAACGTCACACCTCTGCTAAGCATCAGACCCTGAAGAAAGGCTGCATAGGTTTTCAACCAAACAAACATAGGCATAGCACCAACCCCACTACACAGCATGGTACAGCACATGCAGGGACTGGTTTTCCTTTGAAGTATCTGCCTCCAAAGAAAGCCCTTTCGACACCCTGAAGGCAATACGTATATGACGCAATCTTATACACCAACGCACTTTTTTTTTTTTTTTTTTTAAGCAAGATGATGGTGGCAAGGGGTTGTTAGTTTGTTTTCAAAACATGTCTGTCTTCAGAGGAGTTCTTGCATTCATCCATGAAATGGGACACGCCTCGAGAGCTCAGCAGAGAGAACTGAATGTCTTGACATCTAACATCCTGGACCTCTGCTGCCTGAGCTGAAGAATTCAGCTCTCAGCACATCCTGAGAGCTTGGAGAAGAAAACCACACTAAACGATCTTGTGTTGCACAGCCAGACTCAGGGTGCAACAGGGCAGCGTGAGTACAAACGCTGCCCGACAGGCTAAGACAGAAAGGAAAAGCTACGAGTTGTTTTTTCTTTTATTAAAAAAGAAAAAAAAAAAAGGCAAAATACATATCTCTCTTCAGAAGGCAGCTTTGACTCTGGAATTGAAAAATTAAATTGCCAGAGGGAAAAACAAATTCACAGCCATACAGAGTAACTACCAATACACAAATTCTCTCTCACTCTCTTTTATAAGAGGCACCCAGAATAGCAGCATGAATTTTCTGAATATTTCTTGCCAACTCCCACTCCTTCATAATGAGCAACTGGAAGGTTTCAGTCTGAATAACTGACTTTATAGATTTAGGGAAAAATAAGTCAAGTTACTATGTCAAAGGGCAAAAAAGCCCTGTTTGTGCTCTCTGGAATATACTGTATTGGCTCCCATGAGCAAGCAACAAAACGCAGCTTCTGTCATTCAGAAGTCAGAATAAACATCCAGAAGTTTAAATTCAAGTCTTACGAGGTTAGGCTATATCATTCTCATAAGAAATACAAATTCTAGGTAACAACAAAATAAGCACTGCTCATAGAGCTGTGGTATTTTAGAACTTCTGGTATTAGCAGCAATCAGAAATGCAAAGGCATCACAAAATACATGTATTTGAAGGTTTTCTGCTTATTCAGGAAGATTAAGCCACTTCATTCCAAACCCATGGTGGAGTTGGAATAATCAAAATAAAAATTTATACTGAACTTTCGATAAATATCTTCAATTCAACAACATTGGTTTTGCTGTTCCTCCATTACTTTGCATTTATGTTGCCCCAGAGCATTTTGTTCCTGAAGTGACTATTGATAAGCCAGTGACAGATATACTGAAAGAAATACAGAGATATAATAGGATTCTGCTCCAATGCCATCTTCCAGAGCTGTAGGACTTGGCTAAATCAGCAATACTATTACGTTTAAATGAGCACCTCAAACTTTTTGGTTCAGCCATTGCCATTTTCTCTTCACTTAGGTGCATGTGCTCGCTGTCTTTCCCTTTCGTGTAAGCATACATGCAATACCATATACCAACGGTGTATGTGGATATTTTTTTATATATATATATATACACACACACACATATATCTATATATGAGGGCTGTGTGGTGGTATGTGTGTATATATAGATATATCTACATAGACTCACCCAGCCATTTCTTCTCATTGACTTGGTGGGTTACAGACCAGAGCAGGGAGGATGTTCAGCCAAACAAATCACTCATGAAAGACCAGTGACTTTCAGTCAGGCAGATGCATGTGTGAAAGGAAGAAAAAGGTTCAGTAACGAAGGGAGCCCCCCACCCTGCTTTGTCTTGTTGCAGGAGAGCCTCCCTGCCTCCCCCCCTCACAAACAGGAGGGTGCCAGGGACCGCAGTGCAGAGGAAGACGCACCACCTTTGAAAGAGGTCTCAGCACAGGGCTTCCACCTCCCCAGGGGTTTCCTTGTGCAGGGTCCCTTCCCTTCAGGGCTGCACTGGAAAAGTGCGCCTGTCACTAGTGTGAAACCTCCTTCAGCATCCACACAGCCTGGCTTTACTGCTGTGTCGCTCTTGCCTCCTTTCACATCAGTGTCTGGTAGGAGACGAGAGGCAGGAGTCTGGGGAAGGGCGATAAAAAGCTGGATAACAGCAGGAGAAAGTCAGAAAGCAGCTATGGAAAAGAAGAATAAGCAGCTTTAAATGGATTCATAAAAACAGACAATAACATATTTTCCACTTGAGTGGAGAGGAACTACAGATTCATTTACAATTTGACTCCTCTATTTAAAGGAAGAGACCTAAGCTATACAGACAAAACAGTGGAAAATTAAAGTATTTCATCTGTTCAGCATTTTCTGTCCTGTTCTTGCTAGTGGTAATCACCCCTATCTAGTGAGCAAGCCCTGCTTCCAGCTCAGGAAGCATCCCTGAATGTGCCGGTATAGCCAGGGGACAGCTAAAGCCCAAGGCACACAGTAAGGATACAGCTTACAGAGGAGAGGGACCAGGCTGTTCTCCCTGTCCAAAATCTTTAATTTTCTGGGTGAGATTATGATGTTTTCTTGCATACAGTCTATGCTTTGCTGGTGCTCCTGGAGTGCCAACTAGACCACATTAGGGATAATGCTAACGCTTAAAACAACATGCACATGTTAGTACTCACACCCATGTGCTAGCCCTGTCTAATTCACTGTTATGCATTTCAACATGTCCCAGATAACAGATTATCATAGGCAATCAAAAATGCTACAAACTACAGTCATACCTCCCATCCCAAGATCGTGACAGAGAGAGCAGCGTCTTCTGCTTTCTTTCTAATCAGAATCTTTGCCATCCACACTTTCAAGTTTTTCTGTCATTGTGAAGTTAAAAAAGAGTGTATATATTTTTCTGAAGAAAAACCCCTAAAGATACAGCAATCGCATGAACCCCAGCAGCCAAGCTTTGAAGAAAAATTACCACCTTTTTCAGACAGGTGAGAAATTAATGACAGGACAGAAATTCATTCTTCAGAGGCTAAAAAAATTTCACATTAATAAATGAACTCACCATATAGTATCTTAAGCTACCAGAGAGTTTTTGTGGTGCTTTACAGAGAGTTGTGTTTAATATCTTAACTGCATGGAGAAAAGAGCTATAAAATCAGCTGTTTGCTTCCTTCTCTGAGAGTTTATTTATAATATTCCTAACTTCTGGGTACTTGTTAAAGCCCAGTCACCAGTCACAGAAGCTAGAATGTTAATCAATAAGCAGAAACCAAATTCTCTGTGGGAGAGCATGTTGCATCTCTCCTTCAAAATCCCACACTATACTAGCCTAAAACTACCTTGACATAGAGCAGAGGCTCAGACATCAAAAGTTAGTTACAGGGCACCAGAAAACAAGATGATGAAGTACATAAACTGCATAAAGTACAGCCTGTTAATGTTTGTAACAAAAAGGACTAACTTGTTAATAGCAGACAAAAAGGACTTAAAAATAATGAATTTTATTTTAAAAAAAAATTTCCACATTATTCCTCCACTTTCTTTTGATCTTGAAGTCTTCAATTGTTAGCACATATTATGTTGCACTTGGTATTTATATCACATTACCAGGAGAACATTTTTCTTTGCAGAAATAAGAACGTGTTAAATTTCATACTTGATGTGTTCCTTTATGCTGAAAGAGAAGTAACTGCCCAGAGCCCAGATTACATCCTACTCAAAGCAGCAAACCAAAGCTCTAACTTAAACTGGTAAGTTAATTGCCTGCTTGAACATCCTTTTCAACCTTGAGATGAACCCGGTAACTCACCCCAAAAAGCTGAAAAGCTGAATTATTTTGTCCCAGTGCACTTCGAAGAAAATGGTATGTGTGCTCTAAGTCACTCTAGTGATGGAAGTTCACACCTTCTGGTGCCCCAGACAGTTAGCTGAGTTTGCTAAAAAGTTCAAGCCACGTTTATCAATGTGCTATAAATAAAAATGATGTTTTCATTGCTAACACTGTAGCTGTTTTTATTTTAAAGAAGCAAGATCTTACAGCACTAAAAAGAGCAACAAAAATACAGTTTTAATACTTCATGCTGCTAACTTGTATCCATGGAGTTATTTAAAAAAAAAAAAAAAAAAAAAAAAAAAAAAAAAAAAAGGCAGTTCTGTCTTTGCTTAAATGCTTATAGAGCACAACAGCTCAGAGTACCTGTTCAGAGGAGATTACAATTTACAAGCATTTTCTTTCTGAAAAATTAAAACTGAAGTATTTTTATTATCATTTTTGGTTTGGTTTCCTGACATATCAGAAGCAGAAATAAAGTCATGTATATTTTCATGTAATATTTAATTTTTAATTCTCATGAAGTCTTTTTTTTTTTTTAATCTCAAACAATAAGTCTTTTCTAAATCAAAGAATTCTGGCCATTATAAGAAAACTCTTAAAAAAAAAATCAAAACAGATAAAAGATTTCCAGTTAACGCCAGAAAAGAGTTTTAAGTCTCACTATTTTGGGATCTGTTGTTCCGGTATTAAAAGATCAGCATGTACAAGTTTAATTCACTACAATTATACATGAAACCTTGTGATAGCCTCAATTTTAAAAACAGTCTACACAGTTTCAGATGGAGAAAATTCAACAGCTGAATGGCAAGGAAATAACTTTCATTTAACTTCTCCGGGATATATACCACCTTCATCTCTATTACACAGAACCGTAACTCTAGCCTTTAATCAAAAAGACGAGTGACAGAGGCCCATCAGACTGCAGACTTGACCCTACCGGTTGACTGAAAAGTCAAAACTGAGTTTTCTGTGGCTTACGTCTGCCGGGCAAGCACCAGCTCTGCTGCATGCTACCTTTTACGATAAAAGGCAACAGCGGACCCCACAGGAGTCGGCCTCACACGCGGAAACACACGAGTTCACAGAAGTCATCATCCTTCTGACTCTACGTGGGTTTTTCTTCTGCTTGTTTTCAGTCCCCGCGGTGCAGCTACATATGTTCCACTGCCCAAGCAGCACCCTAGAGTCACAACCTGGTGATGCTCCAACGCTCAGAGATGTTTACTGAACAGCTCTTGTCAACACTTTCTTCCACCTAAGTCTTGCAGCCAACCTCTTTGCCAGTACACCCCTTCCCACTGCAGAAAAGCTTTCCAGCTCATCAGGATTTCTGCAAGTTTCAGATCAAAAACCACAGGGTGCAATGATGTCAAGAAGAGACAGTGCAGGTGACCATTAATAAGCATTCAGCAACTCCTAAAGCTATGTATGCAGCGAGGACTAATGCACCTGCTACAAAAGGGCAGAAAAGATTTGTAGAGGCAGGTAGGCATGGGGCTACTGACAAGGTACAAGCAAATTTACCTAGGATATGGTGGAAAAAGCAGAGCCACTGAACTGCCAACCCTACATGCTTTTAAAAAAAAAACCAACCAAAAGTCAGGCTTATATAAATAATTAGATTGCACTCAAAAGTAAACAAAAGCACAGGATACTTGACAAAAATATGACACATTGACAGTTCTGTAACAGAGAACCGGGTAAATATTTTTTTCCAGGACTGACTTTAGTTATGCAGATAGTGAGGCAGGGATTAATGCCAATCTCAGGCACTCTGACACAAAGCCAAGCTACCACCTTTCACCTATCACCTTCCTTCCAAGAGCCATGTTTTCTTGCAAGCTTATTATGCCTTCAGCACTGAAAAGAAATGCAGAAAAAAAAAATAATCACGTGCTGGTTTTGACTAAGGTTCTTCTCCTGCTCCCTCTGAATTCAGCAGCATGCTAAAGGAACAGGATCCAATATTGTTGTATTAATGATACTTGAGTTTTTCGTATTTCATACTTTGAATAAGTTCCTTTTAATATGCATTGAAACAAATTAAAAGTAAATGAATGCTTGATGTGCCCAATCAAAATCACTAGCGGAAACACGAGTAGGGCACAGAAATCCACGCTAAACTGGCAGTAGGCTTGAAGAGGGGAAAACATTAGAATTCACTTTCCTGTTTTTGTTTTAGAAAATAAATAGTCATCTCCTCTTGTTTACCAAGGCAGAAGGCAGCACATTCAAGAAGCAAGCATGAGATTTCTGGCATATCTGAATAATGCCAGTCTGAACACCTTGCCACTGAGCAAAATGTAGCTAAAGATACAAGGTGCTGCAATACTTACATTCAATTCAAATAAAGTTTAAAAAAGAAATAACTTCACACAGTTGGCGAACTCAAGCATCATTAGAGTTGGTACAAACTTCCTCTGAACTTCACATAGCAATTTACATCTAATTCTTCCTGGTACTTCCGACAGGAGGGAAGGGAACCCATGAGCTAATGAGTTTAAAGCTGCTTTGTTAATTCTAAAGGCATAATTTGCAGGGAAATAAGGTGGCCATGTGCTGGGATTTTTGAAACAAAGCTAAGTGCACCTCATTGGATGAGTTATTATACGTATAACTCAAGAATGCTTTCTCATCATCCCATCCCAGAGGTGCACGAACACAGTTCATGTTCCGTTTTAAGACTGCTATGTGTGCACGTACACAGTTTAATTCTCCAGCTCCCTGGTGGACTGAGAACCTGCGTTGCTCTAAGGGACACAAAAAGTCTTCTAATTTCCATTTTCAATTAATTAAACATTAATTTTACACTTACTTGATTTGCTCTGACATTATTATTTTTTTAGCTTAATATAAAAGTCGAGATCCCCTGTATCTTTGTATGGCAATGCCATCTCAATAAGCAGCTGCCCCTGTTCTCTTTGGCCCTGAGCTGTCCAGCCTTACCCTTCATCTGCTGCATGGCCTTGGTCCTCCTGGCCCTCACAGGCAGCTCTGCTGCCTGCAGGCAAAGGCATGGCACAGGGTTGGAACAGAAGCAGAAAACTTGTAAGCTGGTAATGCTACCAAAGAAAAGGAAACACGCTTTGACCTCCCTCTTCTGCATTTGCGAAAGCACTTGTTGCAGAAAGTGTAGCAACCTTCTACTGGGGGCCAAGCAAGCCAAGGCCCATTGGTCTTTCTCTGAACAACAGGATCTCCATTTCCCTGATCCTCCTAGCAACTATTGTCCATACCTGTTCCACTTGTATTATTTCTTTTTGTATTTGGGTGATCAAAACAAAGCACAAAATGTGGTCTTACCAGTGTTTTATGCAGGGACATAAATATTATTCCAGTTTACAGCACAGAGCTTTTAATATATCCTGGAATCTCTTTTTACGAGGCTTCTCTCACTGCTAGTTTTGATGATACTGAACACAATCAACATACTAATCCTTCTTCTCTACTATATGCCCAACTAGTATAACAAATTTCTGCCCTACACATTCCCATAGCACCTCTATCCTCTTTGTACTATTACCAGTCCATGAAATCCTGTCTGATATTACGGTCTGCTTCTGTGTTGAAGACATGTTCCTATCTTGTGTCATCAGTAAATTTTATTCACACACTCCTACTTTTCCTGCCACTGTTATTAAATATGATATTAAATAGTAACATCCAGATCAGTTCTTAAAGATTCTCACTAATCATCTCGTCAGACCCAAATTTTCTCCTGCAGCATGTCCTACTGATACTTTCTTGCAAGCCACTGTGCCCTTTACAATACCCATACTAAACTCCCTCCTCTCCGTTCCATGTAGCACCATGGAAAATGATCCAGATATACCCACTACCCATTCCTACGTGAAGACAAGTAATAATCCTTCACCAAGTAATCAGTTTAGTTATCCTCATAATCAATCTTTGGTAAAGCTGCTTTGCATTTTGTCTTACTTCCCATGTTCCTTTCTTGTGTCTTTCCCATAGAATTTATCCTGAAAGCATTTCAGCCCACTGAGGTACAAGGCGAACAGATTTGTAACGGATCGCTGCTCTTCCTGTTCCTGAAGTATTAGCAGCATATTTGCTATTCTTCTGTCATACGCAGAACTGACCCTGTAGAGGTTCAATCCCAATTTTATCAGTCAGCAAAGAAATAGTGAGGATTATTTACGGACAACCAATGGATGAGTAACTGAAACATCTGAGGACAGAAAGTGTTAAAAGGGAGGAAAACAAACCCTGGTGTGAACAGTTCAGATGCACAACATATATGTTTATCCAAACCTACATACTTGCCTGCAAGGGAGGTACTGCTATCACAGATTCGCTATCACAGATTCAAACACCACAATCCTTACAAGATGACTCCAGAGTTCTCTCTGGGATTCTGTGTTCATCCTCATCTATGTAAGCAAAACTTTAGGAAGGTCATTTCTACCTTTGCCTTAGAGGTCACAATCAAAGCAGTATTTGAATTGCATTTTGTCTCTGAACCACAGCTTGCTCCCCAGCATCATTTCTAACATGAAGAAGATGATATAAAGGTAAGTTACTGAGCCATCATATCTACAATTCCCCCCTTAATCTTATGCTTTTCTGCTTACCCTTTTATGCTTTTCCTTCTGTTTCCACCTGAGCTGTCTCTGTAAGTAGTTTAACCTTTTACAGAATATTTGCCTCGTTCTCTCCTCCCCTTCATTTCATCTTCCCCTTTCTCCCCACTCCACATACATCTGGCAGAAAAGCTCTCCAATTTTAAATCGTCCAGTAATAAATTACAATCAAACTCAAACCAGGCCATCGGTAACCACATAATCCCATGTAACAACAGAAGGCCTGATTCTGTGTGGCCATTGAGGTCTCACTGCTCTTGTTCATCCCAATGGAAGGTCTAAGTCCAAACCTCTCACAGTATCAGGCCAAAAGTCACCTGCCACTACCTTATAAACAATTTAATGGGTGTCTGATAACACCCATCATATCTCAGAACTATGTGACAGCTCATGTGAAATAAACAGCTGTAAAACCTCTCTGCCTACATCTGCCATGCCATACTAGGATCTGAACAAACCAGGTACCTGACAGAAAAATTTTAGGAAGTTCCTAAAAACTGTTCCAGTCTACTTGCTGTACTTCTACATGCAGAGAGAAACTTCACTGATAAAAGTCCTGTTGTTCAGAGTGCTGAAGGAAAGATGCATGTCAGATGACTAATGTTGCTTTTCTGTATGAAAAGAAGCCCTTATTTTAATGGTCATAATCATAATGGCCATAAGCACAACTTTGAGATGCATGCTGTTCTCTTGGAAAGCTTCAACAATATTGGAATATACTTATTTTTATAGTATCTTTAATATATATTATACGCATGCTAAAAATAGATGTATAATATATAGAGATAGAACAATTATATATATTTATTACCTTAAATGCTTCTTTTATCTGTATGGGGTTGGCCAAACTAGGAGGAAATAAGAAAACACTCTGTAATAGGTTATATTGTTTTAAACCTCGGGTCACTAAAACTGCTTAGGATGTTTGAGTCGTTGAAAGTTATCCAGTATCAACAAATAGTAGGCAGTATTGCCAGAATTTAGGTGGTTTAATTTATAAAAAATACATATGCACTATACCTAGCACTTGAACATGCTATGAAAATTCAAGTCTAATACACCTGTAGTAAATTTTATCAGATCAAACAGTCTAATGTAGAGTATTTATTCAAAATAACTCAAATACAGCATTTTATTTCCAGTGGCGGGGGCAGGGTGGGGGAATCTAATTATTCTTTTCTTCTTTAGATGCTCAGGGAGTAGCTGTCTCCCACAAGTATAGCTGGGCTTTTTACTGCAAATAGCAGAGTACTTAATGAAAAATAAATAAATATCTTTATTTCCACTTAGCTGTAGGGTAAGTAGGAGGCAAAGCAAGTCAGTATCAGACTCAAAACAAGATTTCCACTTCCAAAAGAAGGCACTGAACTGTATTACCCTAACACTATAGAGACAAGATGAAGAAAAGTCAGTTTACAATCCAGAAACCATTAACACACTGAAACATAACAAGGCAAAATTAAAAATAAAATGCATTTGGAGTAGTGCTGTTACAATGTGAAAT
This sequence comes from Astur gentilis, assembly GCF_929443795.1. NCBI lineage: Eukaryota > Metazoa > Chordata > Aves > Accipitriformes > Accipitridae > Astur > Astur gentilis. The sequence continues at coordinate 15,765,357 of NC_064900.1, read as the reverse complement.
GGATTATATCAGCTGCGTCTACATAATATTTTCTTATATATTTGCATTTTTAAACAAAAACTGGCACAAGAATTGGTAACATGTTCTGTTGAATATATTCCAGTTAAAACAGTAAAGTCTCCTAACAAAAGAAAAACCCCTAAAAAGCAGTTTCATGTGGGAGAAAGAAACAAGAGGAACATAGAAAAACACGCGCAAAAAGTAGGGTATATAGGAAGTAGCAGATGAGAACTGCTGTATGATTTCTTTTAAACAAACTCTTAATTCTACAAAATGCATTATCCTTCTGAACTGCATGCCCAGTAATTTGTGTCCCCATTTGTTTTTTCTTTCAGCCGAGTCCCCAGCCCCCAGAATAAAGCTGTCACTTCAGTCAGCAGGTGCTTTCATTCCTGCCTCCAACCTACAACAGTTATGACAAGAGATTAAGAAAAACAGCTACCCCGGGCAGCCTGGGCTGGTGCGTAATGAACGGTTTAACCCTGGATAAATCTAATGACAAGTGTGGGTGGCTTTGATTGAAATGACAAGGCAGTTTGTCACCCGTTGCTCTGTCACAGAGATCAGCAGAGCTAACATTTTCTGCTGAGTTGAGGGGAAAGCAGCCTGAAACTTGTGTATTTTGGAGGCTGTGCACAAAAGACATTGAAAATAAAAGGGGGTCAGCCTCAGTGTTGAAACCCTCTCTGGCCTAAGCAAGTCAGCAGTGGAAGAGACATAGTTTCTAAGATGCTCTTGCAAGAAAACACCACTGTCTCTGGAGATGGACAGAAAACTTAAAACAGAAACCAAACCAAAATCACAAACATATTGAGCTCTCTTGCTTTAAATTACCTAGAGACTTTTGACAGAGGTACTCAGCTATTCAGTTTACCTTCACATGAAACTCACAATAGCAACCTGCTTTACTATAGGGCAGTGCCCATAAAATGATAACAGCAAGACTCGATTGTTATTGTAAGTCATTAAACAGTATTGAGGGCCCCAGCCCTCAATCATCGCAGTTTTCGACGATACTGTTTGTGGTGTTACAGATGTACCTGCTTAAATACAGCAGTTCTCCCCAAAAGACTGCACATACTTCAGTCCTGCAAAGACTTGTGTTTCTGTTTAATCTTAGCTTCAATTAGTGCATTAATTTCTGGACTGTATGAGGTGCTGCACAATCAGAATCCAAGTAAACAAGTAACAAAGGCTGGTAAGGGGCACTGGCACAGAAGGAGGCAGTGGCTGTTTGAAATTCACGTGGCAGATCAGTGACAGTCCTGGATCCAAAACCACTGCAAATGGGAAAGGTATGTGACAGCATCATATGACACCCAGGAAGCACTGCAGTTTTCCTGTATAAGAGGGAAATTAATATCACAACTTCAGACCCCGTGACATTATTGAACTTATTCTTTGTATGAATTTGAAGACTGTGGCCTTACCGTGTTTTCATTTTCTACACCCACATAGAGCCTTCCTGAAAGCCCCTCTGATTCTTGCCATTAACTTAGCCTGGCAAGTCTAAAGGGGAAGAATTCAAAACGTTTTCAGCCTCTGTGCCTGGAGAAAATTTATGGTGGCTTCTCTGCCTCCCACTCTCCCCACTTCTTTTCACCACCTTGGAAAACCCCTTCTGTTTTAACTTTACATACCTTTTCAGTTACAGACACCAGCATTTTGAGGTAGTCAAATGTTCATCATCCTGCTGCTTTGGGAAGACCAGCAGCAGCCTTGCTGAGGGTTTGCTACCCAGCACTAATCCTAGGTCATCTGGGTTGATGCAGACACACTATTCAGTCTCACAGCAATCCCCTGGGAACTCAAGACCTTATTACTGGTCTTCATATGTGTTTTGCTTGAAACAAGAAGAAAGGGTACTTCTCTATTAAAATGTTGCCAAAAATAAGAAATAAATCAAGAAGGTAGATTGATACACTTTCCTTCCACTGAAGCCTTTAATTTAATACAGCAGTTGCAGTATTGCCATTTCAAGAGAAAAAACAGACTCAAAACAAAGATTTCCCTTCTGGCCATAACACAACAATCTGTCATTTTGCTACAGAAGAACACATTCACAGCAGGTTTTTTGGTAGTTATTTTCATCTTGACCCCATTCTAATGTCAGCTGTTGATGTCCAGATCTTTCAAGGAAAAGCCAACTTTGCCGCTTCCATCCAACAGATGGTTGCTTAAAAGAAATCCTCCTGCCTTACTCTTGTAGCTTCCAGCACAGCTGTAGCATTCCCAGTAACAAGGATAGTATCATAGAAAGACATTATCTTTTCAACAACCAGTCTCAAATTTTGTATCTGATATCAGGTAAGATTTCTCTTTCCCAATGCCCTTTCTATCGTAACTTAAATGCTAACTGATCAATCTCATGCACTCCTTACTTCCATGTTTCTTTGCACTTGTCCTTTTGGACTCTTCCATACAGCAACCTTTCAGCATCCCCACCATTCTGTTATGAAACACCGAATGGATATTAACCATGTTCAATGTCATACTGCTATGTCTGGGTGTTTGCATGCTGGATGTGGCACTTATTTTCTGTCAGTCAGATTTTGCTTTGGCTGATGATTTTTAATTTTTGTTTTAATTCAGTGGTTGTAAAGATATGTAGAGTATCTTACAACTCATCTACTACATGCTTCAGCACTGCATTTATCTTCCAGTCCTCTTCACTCTTGCTGCAACAGCTTGCGTGAAGATACTTTTCTTATCTTAACATGGGTTTCTATTTACATCGCTGGTTTTGTTCACAAATTGCAACATGAAACTACCTCCCCTTGCTTTGGCTGAAAACTCATAATCAAGGGTCCTGAAATATACTTCTGCATAAATATTTTCTTGCCTGCTCTAGTCTAATCTTCATTCTATCAGTCCATCATGAATTCAGACCCAGAAACATACTATAGCTAATGGCTAAAGCAATTGGCAGTTTATTGCTGGCTTTGCCAGAGACTTTCTGAAGGCAATTAACCATTCTGTGCCTTGATTTACACCGTTAAGAGTAGATATTACAGGAACATACTACTTCAGAATAGTAGCGTGAGGACCTATTAATGCTTATGAAGCACTTCTAATTTCTACGAAATCATTAGATTAATGAAAGTAATATGATTAGTAGCAAGTGCTGATTCATTAAAAGATTAAAAAAAAGGCTACACTGGGGGAGGAGAAGGTACTTATGAGATGGTAATTGCTCAGCCGTGCTAGGAACACAGTTTATTCTGCAGTATAGATGGTGTCAAGCCACATTCCCAAATCATGTTACAGCCCAAGCAAAACGAAAGGCTATCACATAATTCAGGGACAAGGTGAAGACACAATTCACAGTCCTGTCTACACTGCAAGACCAAAATGTGTTAGGCACACTGTAATGACAACTCTCAAAAAGCTTGACTGATTTTGCGAAGTGGCTTCTTTCTCTCTGCTTTCACAAAAGAGTCCATCTACAGTGAGGCTTTTAGCAGATTTTCCATTCATATTGCAACACTGATACTTATTGAGGTGCTAATAATAGTCAAAAGTCCGGTGTAGCCAACCTAGATTAATTTCATACACTGGGTGCAACACTCTACACAGTTAGTTTCTGACATGTGATGCTGGGTATGAAGGCAACATCTCACACACTGAACAACACAGCACTGAGGCCTCTCTCCTTTCATGACCCCACACAATCCACCCACCAGCAGTGGTCCACTTGGAGGAGAAGGAACATGATTGTGGCAATGACCTACACCTTGGGGTAAGCAATGTGAACAGGCCTCTCCGACCAAAAAAGACATACTTCAGGTGTATTTCCCTATGGCAGAGCATCACCCTACTCTACTCTTATCAGACAGCACAATGAATTAGACTTGTCTCCCTCCTTGTAGCCCAGTATGTCTCAGTCTTATACATACAGCCAAGTAGATGTATGGCCTAATGCTTTCCTGTCTTGACTTCTTTCTGCTCTAAGAAACCAACCCATCAACACCTTTCTGGAGCTGACACAATTGCCATGGTTGTGATCAATTGTCTAGATATCTTCTGTCATGAAGTCGAACATTTTATTGAAGTAGTATCAAAATAAAACATTATGCTCTTTTTTTCATTTTGAATTCAACAGACAAGTTGTTTGTATTTAATGGTAATTGTAGAGGCAGTTCTTGCTACGCTACAGACTTCAGACTTGTTATGATTCAGAAAACTGGGGTTTGATGTAAATTTTAGAGTCTGCATGTCACAGAGCTGCATTATGTTCGTACTTGTAAGCTGGCTCACAAAGGTCATCAACAACAAAAATTCTGAAATTAAACATATTCACATCCATTATTGTTCGATGAATCCAAGCAAGAAGGCTGCTGAAAAGCACTTTCTTTAAATTTAGTTGCAACTACCATTGCTCTTCTCACACCACTGAGAGTTCAGAGAGCATGTACATGAAAGCAATACACAGGGGACAAAAATCTTGTGTCTCACAATTCCATTAAAAGGACCTGTACTATTCCTTTCTCCAGTCTCAGTTTTAAATTCTCCTGAAGCAGCAGTCATTTTAAACAGTTATTTCTCTTTTTTTTTTTAAATTTATTTTCACTGCCAAAACTAAATTGCTACTGAAATACAGCATTAGATTCTAGAGAGTGGGACACATGAAGCCAACCGTAACATAAAAACCCAAACTACTTCCATACCAAACAGAAGAACAATTGGGCACAGATCACACGAAGGGACAGGTGCAGCTTTAAAGAAATAAATTAATTGCTTACATAACCACATTCACGTATTATTCTCATCCAAAATACACTTTATTGAATGTACTTCACTAGATTATATGAACATCATCTGAATCAGAAAACCCAGTGAGAAGGTCAAATCATTATTTTATCCTCAGTAACAATCATTTAGTTCTTCTAAATTCTTATGCTATGAGGTTTGAGGAAAGCTGTTTTGATTCTTTGTATTTTCATTTCCCAATCTGTCCTTCAGGGATAATAAAGCAAATCTGACCACAAAGAGAGACTGACAGAATTTTGTTCTCTCTCAAAGCTTTTTTACAGCACAGAAATTACACATTTCTCTAAAATAATACCAAAGGTGTTATTCTTAGCAGGCTCTTGTTATACAACAAATTCCATAGTTTAAAGCCAAGAAGTTTGCTAGCCCTTAACTTCTAGTAATGTAATTCTAAAAGGTGACAGGCACACACATAAAAACTTTTTTAATATTAGAAAATTGTACTGCATCTGATTTTTTTTTCAACAATTATGTTAACATTTTGTTTCACAGATCAGGGCAAACTGGATGTTATCAAGCAATATTTCACATTTCATTAATATTTGTGTTACCCAAGCAGAAACTCCCGTGGTTCAGTTAAGACCTGTATATGATTCTAATACACATATACCTTAAAGTATTTGGTTTAATTGTAGCAGTTCTTATTGCGAGTATACATCTTGTGCGAATTTGATATGGTAATTGGTCAGTTACTGTGATCTCAGATTTGTATTAAAAAATAGCAAATTAATAAATAAGATGAATGAAAAATAAGAGCACAAATAGGGTTTACAAGACTTTCTCCTAAGAAAGGGTGAATAAGGCACTTGTAAACTAGCTCACAGAATAAATACTGAAATTGCAATTTCATACTGGGAAGTTGAATCAGGACAGATGAATCTTTAACACATGCATGGATCATCACAGGAAAGAAGTTTGTGTTGCTCATTCAAAAAGTGACTTCAAGTAGAGACCAGGTTATAAGTTCAGCATGTCAGGTTGTAAGAATACCTGGGAATGCCTGACTTGCACTGGACACATGCAAGATGTTACATATGTGTGTGTAGGAGAACATCCAGGGAAATACATATGGTAATGTCTTTCAAATATAATGAAACTTAAAAAGGTATTTATGAATTCACTTTTCTGGATTTCCCAAATTCTGGTGGGATTTTCAAACCATTTAATAGCAGTCTTTACTATTACAGAAATAATAATAAATCTCAGATGTGTGCTGGGGAAGTAAATAACTAGAAAGATATACCCACACCTCTTGCTTATAAAAGACAAAATCCAGGTAGTACTTGGCAAGGGAAAGGAAGAAGAACAGAAACAGGAGGTCCCAGCAGCAACAGCACTCACTGTCTTTGAAATAGTAATGTCAAGCTTAAAAAAGAAATATTCCATTATCTCTGGCACCTGCTGAGAAAACATTATTCCCCCCACATTGGGCTGCATGTATGTAATAGCAGAAGTTCACTTACTCACAGAAAACTGCTGTTTATCTGATAAAAGATTAAAGACTATCAATAGATTTTGTAATTTTAATATATATGCATATAGCAGTAAACAAACACTTGCTAAAGATCATCTTTGGTCCTTATTAAATCTACATTTAAAAATGGCTTCAATAACGGAAGTAAAACACATTTTCATGCTAATATACCAAACAGCACATATGAACTTAATGGGTTTGCACAGATCTGCCTGTAACACATGCTTACAAGCACATCCACACATTTTTGTCCCACTTTCTGCACATACACTTGTGCAACGTCAATAGCATCTGTGTTTTCATCTAGCCATTAACTTATATAGCATAAATATATCTGTAATATGCTTGATTAAACATTGGGTATTCTTGTGTACCTCTCAAATATGTAATAAAAAGTCCATTCCATAAACTCAGCAAATTGCTCCCAAGTAAGAATTCAGTTTCTACCCCCTTTGCCCAAAGAATAACCTATGCCCAAACTATTCGGATGGTGTGAATCCTTCTGATCCCCCCAAAGTATTTCAGCAACCAGTTTATAGCTATTATTTATAATGTGCACTCTCATTTTCAGGTCATCTTCTCTCCTCCCAGTGTATTTTAGACAGCAAAATCACCTGTCTGAAATCCTCTGCATGAATATGCAAGTAGGTGTTCTTTCACACTCTACATACAGATGTTGAAGAGGCAGTGTTTTGATGAGTTATACATAAACTCCATTCAAAGTGACACTTGACTTGAGGGCTCTAATGCCAAATATTTCACAGTTTCCCTCCCTTGTCAGCTCAAGACCCCAAGACTGAAAGGCTTTGGAAAAAAAATCCGAAGTAACTTTCAGGCAAGCTCGCACCCCTCTGGTTCTCACATACGACACAGACAATAGATAAGTGCCATGCACTGAGCATTTTCCAAGCCACATTACAGATATTACCCTGTATAAGCCAAAACACCCAGAACAAAAGCTCTGCTGAAGTATAGGTCCCCTTAGGCAACTTCGCTTCTTAGAAGCCAGAGACCATGGAGTTCAAGACCAAGGTGCTCTATTCGGTGCCTGAGGCTAAAGAGGCTACATACACTGAGCAAATAAACTGCAGTCAATCCCCAAAGGAAGTCCTTGCCTTGATGCCTGGTTAATAGTTAATGCATAGGGCAAGTCCTCAGTAGCCAGGAGTTACCTGTGAGAAAAGCAGCATGCAGTTATAGGAAGACAGACAGCTGAGAGCTGAACTTCAACATCTACTGAAATAGCAAGAACTATTTCCATTAAGAATAACGTATGTTTTAATTAGTCTAAATGAGATATTTAGACATTACAATCATCAGGTCCTAGCATAGGTATTCTCATGGGAGTAAAAGGTGGCTAGAATAATTGTCCAATTACATTTGTGATCCCAATATTGCTGTCCCTAAACAATAACACTCAGATGCCAAACAGCTTAAACACTGTCATGTTTAGAGCTGTACCAGCACGAACAGTGACAGCATGCATGTGTTGCAAGGGGCGCAATAAATGTTTTCATCTCTACAGCACATTTTCTAAAGAGCTCAAGATGCTTTGTAAGTGTGAAATAACAGTCTGTACAGGACATTATTTTTTCCTCTCTTCACTTCAGGAAGACTAACAGCATGTCCCTAACTGAGCTTTTACTTTTTTGTTTCTCTCATCAGTTCAATTGAATCTAGAATGATAGAGGTTTTTTAAAAAAGAGAGGGAAGGAAAAAGATTGGCCATTTTCCCAATGCAAGCAAAGGCTGTCCTGTAAGCAGAAAGGGTCACTGCGAATGTAGCAGCAAATTAGACATAGCCACTATTTTAATTTCCTATATATAAAATACATTACACTGGAGGATCTAAAGGATACTTGATAGAGCTCAGTTTTCAAAACACCATCATAAAATAGGCAAATAAGTCTCTATTGATTAATCAAATACTAAAATAGCATACAGTCTTCAGGATCATGTGTGTTAACACTTCTAGGCATTATTTGTATATCAACAACTGGATAAGCAATTTGAAGTTAACAAAAACAGCTAACAAAGCGGCCCATCTTGATTAAGCTTGGACACTGATTTACTGGAAAGCCTACACACATTCCAGTGGTTTTCTAAAGGTTACACAGTAAATCATACACAATTAAAAGTCCAAAACCTGCGACCCCATTTTTCCATTGTCTTGCTTTACCTAAAAAAATAGCACTGTTTCACCAAGGGGAGAAAGACTTTGTAGAGCAGCAAGGATGATGGGAATTGTCAGAATTATCTACAAATCCTTCAGACAAGATACCAAAGTTCAAGCTTCCCAACTTAAAAATTTTACATTCCATTTGTATTGATTTTTCTTAGTATCTTATTAGCAATCTTCCTAATCAGAGAGATAAAAAGCACCAGAAGATACTTTTAAAATAGTCGGAACGACAACAAAACAAGATAATGAGGAGTTAAACAAAAACATTGAAAATTAAAACCTCAACACAAAACTGCTTTAGGAATTAAACATTAATTAACTGCAGACTTCATTAAAACCACTTTGTAAAACCATTTATACATGCAAATTGACAAATAAAAGCTAGATAGTATAGCTACTTAGAGGCACTCTTTTCCTTGGATATAAGATTCCTTCTAACTATGGATGAAGCTGAACACTACTATATTTTTATTATAGTATGACCCTGAAGCTTCAAAAGAGGTGAAAACCCCACTGAACCCAAAGGCACAGAATGAGACACTTTCTCCTTTCCAAAAATGTTTGTATATGCTGCAGTCATTATGGAGGCAGCAGCGGCTCACAAAAACATCACTAAATTGGTTTTCAACTAGCTGATAACAGCATATTTCCTTCAGCATACATCTTTGTGTGAGCTGCAAAAATCTGGCTGAGCTTTTTGGTAAATGCCCAAGCAGGTTATCTGAAATAAAACTCCTCCTGACACCACTGGGGAGCTGCTTAAAGAAGACAGCTAATTTAAAGCTAGTTTAGGTATGTTTAAATAAGCAGCATTTACTAAAACACTGACATGACCTAATTAGAAGGGGAAAGTTTTACAGAAATTAAATACCATCCCCACATTACAGTTACAGCATGTAGACAGCACATTTAGAGGTGAAGCTACTTGCCAAATCTTTTTAAGTACCTGAAGCCCTCCTTTCTGGCTCCAGATAATCCTCTTCAAGAAAGGTCAGCGCACGTACTGGGCTTTCTCAGACTGCGTCTTCTGATTGTACTTCATATAGCCAATTGCCTCAGATCCCTGCACACCCTTAAGATTTAGCAGCCTAGGACCTTCTTCTAAATCTTCCAGTCCTGTATAATTACATGTGGTTTCAGAAGTGGCAGAATCATCAATAATATAAGCATATATTATCAGTACTCATATTGATGTTATTCTTATATATACCCATGCATAAGAGAACAGAACCACCTCCATGCCCCATTTTGCGAATAGTCTCCCACACAGGAGCCTGCTTAGGGATTCTAGTCATGCTGAAATACAGTCACTGGTAAAGAAAGCACAACAATTTTTGCAAGGGTGGATGGGGAAATTCTTAGATACACATACTCCATTAATTGGCTGCAAAGGATTAAACTGACTCTATAAAATAGTACAACTGAAGTTGAGATTTTGGGGTTTTTTTTGGCATAGGTTTATCCAGGTCATCAGAAACACTTCCCAGTACAAATTCTGATGGCACTTTAACTAGGGAATGTTTCTAGACTCCCATTAGAATTTCTCATCACCACCAGTGAGTGTCCCTCAAATGGCTTAGCACATGGGAGTCCCATTCAAGATCCTGCTCCAAGTCAGACAGAATAAGGAGTTGAATCTGGGTTTCCCTCTTGCCAAATGCAGAACACTAATTGCTGACAGACTTTGTTTGGTGTCTCACACAAGTACTTTGGAAGGGTTTGGTTTACCCTGGTGGAAAACAAGTCGGGGTAGGGGAGGAATTTAAAATCTTGCAAAGTTTTGCATAAAGTTGCTTCCCTTTAAGCCCTATTTTAAACTTCATATTCATTCTACTAAAGCCATCATGTCTAACAAATAGACATTTAGCCCAAGATGTAAAAAGAAGAGCAAAAGAGAAAGGGGACAAACCTGTTAGCTACTTCTTTGCAGCTGAGAAAGATAAAATCAGATAAAAACACCCTGGAAAAGATGTTACAATAAGATAGGGCTGAAGGTTCATATCTGTAACTTCTTTAAGAGTTATATATAAAAAAAAAAAAAAAAAATTTCTCAAGCCTGAAAATCTGCTGCTGCTTTTCCGTCATAAGAGACATAGCTAACAGCAGCAACAAATGCATTGTAGTGCTGCCGGGTTTTTGAGGCAAGTAGTAAAATAACATCTGAGTTATTAGAAGAAAAGAGATTAATTTAGCTGCATGAACAGAGAAGAGAGGGAAAATTCCGGTTCTGCCTAGTTCATATTAATACCAGAGACATGTGAAATTTAAGAGAGAATTCAAAACAAAGTAAATTAAAGATGCTGCTTCTAGAGAGAAGTAATTTTGTGAGAGACTCCTGGTTTTTTTTAACATTTGAGTGCAAGGAGAAACACTTGGATCAAAATCCATCCTCAGGAAAAAAGTCAAGTAATGAACTGAGTATGCATAACTTTCCATATTTCATTATATTTTAGGCAAAACTCCTCAAAAAAAAAAAAAAAGCAAAACTCTTGAAGTTCTGCAGTTATTTTCAAACTTTTCGGGATGGACCATAATTTTGAAGTTACAAGCCAGTCTTCATCAGAACTTTAGATCACATCTAAGACAGCATTGCTAATCATCTGGGAAGCAGTTGCCTTAAAATAAATTACTCTGCGTTCTCTTGCAAGCTTTCTGTATAAAGAAAATGGACAATGTTGTACTATTTTCAATAAAATTACTCCTAATTTGCAAGGGAAAAAGAAATCCATATTCTCAGCAAACTATATTGAGCCTGATGCAGAAAGTAGGGGCCATCTGCCAAAATTGGGGATGCAAAAGCAATCACTCCGTGCAGTGGATTAAGCTTTCAAGTGAGTGCATTTTACGGCTTGCTGGCAGTCCACAGCCACCCATATGTGCCTTGACCCACATGGACCAGGTTACGGCATTGTGCTATGGGTGCTAGTGTTCACTGCATAATTCTGCTCACGTACCACATGCTGTGCATGTGTAGACAAAGCTCCTATCACCTCCCTAGTCAAATAGAAGTCTCAAACAGAGACTGGGTCCTACCGAAAGCATAATTAAAACTGATTTTATTGAAAGAGATTTAGAGATATTTTTTCCTTTCTATTTTATATGCTTATTTTGAGAAGCTAAATTCCAGAAAGCCTTTATGGCATACATTAGATGCTCATTTTTTAAATTAACTGGAACGGTGTTTGACCTTCTGCTTGAAATCCAGATGGGTTAATCTTGCTTACCTTCTCTGGTCTACTGGGTCTAGTCATGCTTATAATACCCAAATACTCAGTTTTATATTTAAAAGAACAATGGTTTCAAGAAGTTAAAAATTAGGCAACTTGTGATGGGATATTACTACCTTTCCTTCTCAGGGAAAGGGAAATCACAGGACAGTTGTTGAAAATGGTGGATTTATGTCATTTACTTTCACCAATTCTCTTTACGCTTACCACTGCAAAGATTTAATTCTTATCCTTTATCCATCAGAGTAACCCCCCAGAAAAACTTATGCAGAGAATTTATACATGCAGAGAGAGATTGAAAGAACCAGAAGCCCATTACTAATGAAGAGCATGTTACAGGTAAATGAGGAGAAAAAATTGCAAGTAACAAACAAGCATGAGGTCAAATCTATCACTAGTATCAACCTCCAAAGTCAGTTAATGATCACATGGATTACTTCAGTTGTGTTGCATTTGTAATTCTTCAAATTCTAACAGACTATTAAGCGCTGAACCAATATTAATAGCAATAATTGTTGCACTTCCTGAGAAATATGAAAATAAAAAGCTTTAATTAAAAAAAAAAACCACACAAAAACCCAGAAAAATGCATACTTATATTACTTCATACAGCACCACTCCCATACACCTCTCCTGAAAATCTTTTATTACAAATTCCCTTAGGAGGTTCTAGTGTATAATGACTAAGACTTTAAGAATGAGTTCACCTGTGCACACTAATGCAGTCAGGTATCATACCTTTGGGTAATAAACCTTAAAATAGCAAATGAATCATGAAAATTAGCAGCAAGTTGTTAGGAAGAAATCTGTAGAATTGAAATAACATTCTTTAAAAAATTATCAAGAGAAACTAATTTGCTACAAGAAACTTTATGAACAGAGCAACTATACTTGGAGTAATTCACAGAATTGTTTGCTTGTTTCTTAGAAACTGTCTTTAGGTAGGCTTTTTTTTCCACAAGATACCAATTATATAATATTTCTCTCTCTCTGTATCCTGTCTTCCTTCCTTCAGAATATGATTCTTAACACAACTTGCAAAACTTTATTCTACTTTTTCAATCTTCAGAAATGCACCTGCATGCTTGCACAAAGTGCTGCTGAAATTACCTTACTTAAATAAAAGCCCAAAGTGATGATACTGTGTAAATTCACACTGTGGAGAGAGAAACAGAGACAGAGAGAAAGAGAGGGAGATGAGTCCACATAATTCCAGTAAGACTCCTTTCTTGCAGTTGGTTTTACACGGCTGTACAGGAAACAATGTAAATTGCAGCAACACATAGCAGATAGACACAGAAATGACTTCTACCAAAGATTTGATGTAGGGCCCTCTGACTGAAGCTTGCTGATATGCAACCAAAAAAATGATCTAATATTATAGTAATTACATGACTATAATGTATAATATGATACAAGTCAAAATTTTTCTTTGCAAAGGTTTAAAATTCTGCTGTATTAACTGTGAATTGTAAGGTCCCAGCCCAGGAATTGAATCTACGTATACTTTTTAAAGACGTCATTCAAACCATTCAGCTATTTCCGAATGACAAAACAAACATTTGATAACTAGCAACGTGCAGTATCTAACATTAGGAAGTTGACCTCCTTCACTGAAATTATGTTTGCCAAGCATATTTTAAAAGTGATGTTGTCACACTATACCAAACTCTTGCTTCAAATGGATCTGATAAGTAATAAATTATCGTATGTTAATTCTTAGTTTGATCTGAATTTCTATATTAACTAATTAAAAATAAATGTTTTGCAAACAAAGTAGCTGATTACTTTGGGCCTCGCTCCTATATACAGATGCCTGCACAAAGAACCTTGATCCACTTGCAGGACCTGTGCAAGTACAAGGGTTTGCTCTCACCCATCTAATAGTTACCAACTGGACATTTTTCTAGTTTGCCCCTCCCAAGCCTCACTTTGCTTTGTGAGGAGATACACATCATGGGGAATTGGAATGAATTTACAATACATATTTATGCATTAAATATTTGGGAAGCATTTTTATAAATATGTTTATTTTAGGTTTGGCTGTCATGCCAATGACAGCAACATTCTAAGTGAAATGAATGCAAAACACCCACACTCTTGGCTGGAACAAATCGATTATAAAATTTAGATGAACAACCAGAAAGGGGTTTTTTTTTTTTTAGTCACATAGCTCTTTCCTTTATTCAATGGCCAGTGTACACTTACTTGAAATAAAACACCACCCAAATTAGTATTGCCTTATTAATTTCCTGGATATCGCATCTTATCCCATTAGAAAAGTGTTTCAGTCCATTACTCTGACTTTTTTTTTTTAAATAATAAAATTTGTTGATTAATTTTTACGATTCAAATTTTGGGGCTCTTAGGAAAGTTTCTCTAAGCGTTCTCCAGTTCCAAACATCTGACGTGCTTTTCTTTTTGACCAGAAAACTATTTTCAGTGCTTTCCAACCACGAGCATCACAGCATCCTGAGGCAGGCTAGCCTATCACCTCCCCTCCAAAAATAGCAATTGCCTTAAAAAAAAAAGAAACAAAAAATTATAACTGACAGGTTATATAGCTGGTTTGCTCTTTTTCTGTTTCTGGAGCCAGGCAGGCTTGCATTTTCAAGATTTCCTTTACAAGATAGGAAGCTTGACCAGGAAACTCAAAAGGTTTATTTATGGTGAATAAAAGATTAGATTTTCACCTAAGACAACAGCTTGAATTTCAAATAAATCATATATGATGAGATTTCTTAAAAAAAAACCACAGATGACAACTAGCAACCTTCTAGACTTATTCAGTGTGTCCTACTACAGTTTAGGCTATCATTTGCTGAAAATTTTCCAGCCTTTCTCCCTTGTTGGCTTCCATCAAATTCTAATTTGGTATATATTTCACCTCCGTATTATCTGAGCTTTCAAAGAATTGTGTTATCATGATGGCTTCTCCTTCACTTGAAAATATAACAAATTGAAAAATGTTCTGTTACTCAGAAAGAGTCAGGATATAGATGAAGTTTTCACTACAGCTACATCACATGAAAGAAATAGGCCAAATAGCATGAGCATTTCATCAGGCTTCACAACCTGCTTGCCAGAAGCACAATGTTTAACATACTCTCACATACCAAAAGTACACAAAGAGGGAAAATTCCAAACATGCTGTTCTTCTCCTAAGACTTGACAAACATATAACAAAGTATCAAGAACAAAATACATAAAGGACTTCAAAGGTTGATGGTTTACTCCTAGGAAACTTGTAGGGATTCAAATATTTCCAATCTATATGGTTCAAAAATTGAGATAGCTTCTATCCCTTAAACAGAACTTCCATAGACACCAGTACTTGTGATCTGAGGCTTAGGAGCTAGCTGTTTTCAATTCTATTTTTAATAGCTAAATTGTCAAAGGAGCGAAAGAACTACACATCAGTAAGTCTAACTTTCACAAAGATGGATATATCCATCGTAGGTGGCTAAATACATGTATTTCCACTGTCTCCCAAGATCTGTGCATTTGAGTGAGTAGACTGAAGAACTGCAAACTAAGCTTTTCATTTGCCTGCACATTTTATCTGTTATATATGAAGTTATAAATCAGTTGCATAGGACAAATTGGAGTTAAATGCCTTCATTGCTTTCCTGAAAAAAAATCTGATTTAGGCTGTCATATTTTAAAAGCTAAAAATACTACGTATTTTTTTAAAGAAGCAGAACTGAATTTAGTTAAGAAAACAATATTCAAACCCTGTCTCAAAATATTACATGATACAACAGTGCAAATCAGAAAAGTCTGCAAAATTTCAGCTTCTCGCAGACTCTGGAATGGCATAAATTGTTCTCTTAATGTTACAAACAAACAGCAGTGAAACTTTAATTTAGTTATCAACTGAAGTGATATCAGTAGAACAGTGAAAATAACAATATGCTTACAAGTACACATGCACACGGACAAAGTAGATACCTTTAACAGGATACATATTTTATGTATTTTTAAGAAGTTGTATCTTCCATTCATACCACCCTAAAAATGTATTCTATTTTCTTGCCAGAATGGCTGACATTTCTTACAGTTCTACATACAATATAGACATTCAAATATATCATTAATTGGAGGAGGGGAAGAGGATTCAATGGTTGCCTGCAATTGTGCAAACAAGTATTTTTTTCTTTCTTTTTTAAAGGGAATTTGATTACAGTTTGGAGATTGGAAACAAAATTTATATATATATATCCTTTTTTCTTGCTTACGGGTTTACTCATTGTGCTAGTCACAATTCAAGTTTGTGTGAATAACAGAAAACAGCTGTCAAAAGTGTTCTTCACATGAACGTTCATTCATAAATCAAGTTCTCATCCCCTTTAAGCTGCTAGTGAACCTCCTATTCTTCCCCCACTTTGGCTTTTTATCCACATAGTCTTAAGAAGGACACACTTACATGGAAGAAATAAAAATACTTTTTCAGATAGCTTTCTCTATTTTGTATATACTTCCCATCTAGCATACATGACAGACCAAAAGGAATATGATCATTAACTTGTTACTTCACTCATTAGGAACTTTGCTTGGAAGGGTTCAGATAGAAAGCGCTAACTCTATAACAAGCATTAGAGAATTGAATATAGCACTGCAAGAGCTCAACAAATGGCCCTTTACAAAGAAATGCTATGTTTGCCTACATTTTATTCTATTCACTAATGTGCCAATTCATAGTTTTTTCCATGAATTATTAATGAATCATTGTGAACAGGCAGGAAAAAAAGGAAATAAAACATGTAAAGTTAAGCCTTTCATTTTTTTCCCCCTAGGTACAACAAGAATTCAGCTAGGAGAAAGTAAGACAGCACATAAGGACATAGGGATGGTAGCCAAAAATGTCTGTATTTACTTGTTTGGATTTCCCAGATAGGCTTGTAAACAACTTTTAGTTTACAAATCTCATAGTCTGCAGACCTGCTAAGTCATCTGATGAAAAGGAAGGAACAAATGAACCCTAAGACCCATTACCTATCTATTTTATCTTCCTGTCCATGAACTAATTAAAAAAAGGCTCCTGGCATGCTGGTGCCCCACGGGCAGAAGACACAGTTATGCAGAGCAGCAAAACATTGTGAAAATAAGCCGTGCAAGTAATATCTGCCAAAGGCTGACATATTTGAGTTTCCGCAGAGTTAGCAAAAAACAGGACACTGTCCAATTCTGTTTAGCAGACAATTCTGAGAAAAGTAATTTTGTAAAGAAGTGAAAAACAGGGAAGGGCTGTCCTCAAACTCTTGCACATATATTTATATACATGTGTATGTTGTGTATTTGTACAAATCAAAGTGCCGTCTCATCAGCCTTAAAAAAAAAAAATCTAAAACAACCAACCAATATTGCCCACAGTACTGTTTTATTGCTATTGAAGCCAGTAATACTTCAGATTAAGAGCTCTGTAAAACATATGAAGATTTTTTCCATTTTAATTGTGGTACTTGGGTAGAAATCTTTTAATATTCTTCTTATGTCTCAACGAACAACATGATTAATAAAGTCATCTGCTCAGAAATTCAAATTCTTTACTTTTATGCACTTTTTAACAGGGTTACAGGAGGATCTCAGCTAAACTTCCAGATGTACATTTTTGTACCTTTGAAGGGGGAATTGCAGAAAACTAAATGTGTGTATGATATGGCTTCCCTCTGTACTTGCTTGAAGGCCAAATTTGAGCATTCTGAAACTTGTGGTCTGGTGTCAATAATTCAAAATCTGCATCAGAACTTGTGGTCCATCTCTAGAATTACTTATTTTAATTTTTTTTTCTCATGCCTGACATTTACTTCAGTGATCAAAAGGAAAAGCTTTGCAAGTTCATCAGTCCCACTCTTGGTAGCATCTTTCAATTGACCATTTGAAGAATAAGCAGAAAATGCATTATAATGAAGTGGATTGAACTCACTCTAAGGTGGTATGCAGCTTACTGAATCTCTGTCCGCTCTGAGATTGTTTTATGAAAAACTAAAACTTCACTTCACTCTAAGGAGGCTTGAAAACACTTCAGGCAGGAGCGACCTTTTCTCCTGTTCATGGCTCTGAGCTGAAAAACCCACCTGTTTGGTCTCATCTTTGAATTAAATTAATGGTGATTTTACATTTTTATTATTGTGTATTTTGCATCAATAACGTAGCAACAATTCCACAAGTTTTGTGCTACATTTCTTCTATTCTACCTATACTCTTAGGCTAAATACTACTATTCTTCGAGCAATTACAGGTATACAATCAAAAATACTTCCCGTCAAATCCACAGGCAACCATCTCCAAATCAATGGGAAGGGTAGCCTGTTTGACCCCATGTATTCTTTGTGAGTGTGAATACCCCTAAAAGCTTTGCACCAGAAACCCCTACAGGGCTAGCTTTACCCATCTGCAAACTGTATTATATGTTTTTCAATAAAAGTTTTCAGCTAAAAATGTACAAACGGGAGCCTGAATTACTGATATTTTGTGATAGATTAAAAGGAGAAAATGCAGAAAGATTTTTTGCAGATGCCTTTTGAACTAAAGTGATTTCCATACTTTTATAGACCTATACGCATCTATGGATAGAGAGCAATATACAAGAAGTATCATACTAAAGTACAGTAGATATCAGAAAGGGACAGAGGTGCCAGAGTTTGAATGGAGGATGAACAGAAGGCATGCCTACCATAGAGCATACGAGACTGCTTAAAATCCTCCTGAAACATAACCTCCACAAATTACCAGAACTCGTTCCACAGCGTTAGCAAGTGGCTGCAAAACCCCTTATTTGAAAGGAAACTTTCAAATAAAAAGTCTGTGTCAGTTGCCAAAGCTCTTCAGCATAAGGTTGGTGTGTTTCTTAAGTACAGTTAGGGTGTACATTGTGGGCTAAACTCTTCCAGTGGATTTTGCTTTAACACATGCTCAAACGTGGCCTACAAGTACTGGCTGACTTCTCCAAATTCAGGCCTCAGCTGAGGCCTTCTCTGGATGTAAACTTTGTTGCTCTTTTGATCTACTAAGCCACTAAGAAGTACATTCTTCTCTCCCAAAATTAACATGACTTTTGAAGATTTGTGCATACCAAAGCTGCTTCACTTTCTGCCCAAGTGGGGCTAGCATATACACCACCATAACTAAATATATAAAGGTAAAAATTACTTCATTTTATGCTGTGTCTAGCAGAGACAAGCATGAAGGCAGAGACATGAAAGGAAGGACCCTACCCTTTTTCTTGTCACCTACACCCCCATTTCCAGTCTGCCGTGTATGCCATTTACTGCAAACCAACCACCCAACACACCGTTACGAGCAAAACGGCTCTAATTTTACCCAACTAAATTAAAAGCCTCTCCTGTGCAGATTACTGCAAGGGCCATACATTTTCATTATTGCATCAAACTTCCCCTTTTAAATCACAAGGAAAGCTGCCCAAGTGAGGGCCGAGCGCCTTATTTAATTACAAATTAACTAACTCGTAATTAAATGAGCAGTCACTCCCGCAGGAGAAGAGGCGGCTGCACCGACAGCAATGGCTGTCCTCGCCTCCTCCTCCCAGCCCTCCAGAGGGTCTCTTTATCGCGGTGCAGTTCAACACAACGAGTCCTGCCACCTCGCTCGCAGGCGGCCGCGATTCCAGCCACGATGAGGAGGACAGACGTGGCTGAGGTCCTCATGCAGATATCCTCCTGCTACCAAAATGGTGGTGAATCCACCAGAGAAACATCATGCTCTTTCCTCAAAGGAGCTTTAAAAGAGCTCCTCGCAAAATAAAAGCCTGCCTTACCGGTGACTGGGAGCTGTGCCTGCAAGACGGCAAAGATCGCGACCCTCCTCCACTTCATCTTGCTCGCCCGGGCGGTGCTGGGGAGCAGGAGGCCGCGGGGCGAGGAGGAGAAGAGCTGCCTCCCCGGGCTTTGCCGTTCCGCCGCCCCGCAGGAAGCTCGGCTCCTGCGAGGCCGTCTCGAGCCCACCTGCCGGCAGCGGCGCCCAAGCACGCGCCTTCTCTGCCTCGCAGCCAGGCAGCCTCTGAGGGCTGGGGTTTACGTTCTTGGTATCGATGTTTGGTGTTTCCTTTTGAGTTTTTTTTTCTTTTCCTCTTTGCAAAATGGGTTTTGGTGGGTTTGTTGGGGTTTTTTTTCCAGTTTGTCTGATGGCTCCTAGGTCATCCCAGTCAGCAGCTGCTGAATTCTACAAGGGGCCTAGAAAGCGTATCAGGTATCAAATTTGGCCTGGCTTCAAAAGGGATAGTATATATAACTATGCCCAGCGCGCAGTATGGCATAAATAGAAGTTTAAAATTGTAAGTTATAGTCACCCTTGAACAAGTAGCTGGCTAAAGTAGTAAAGATCCAAAGTTCACTCCTAAATCTAATTGAAATACAGCCTTACCATGAGCAACTGAAAGTGGCTGCACTCTCAGGGCTATAGGGCGGCCAGCCTCAGGGACAGCTGGACTCTGCCCACCATTGGAGGCAGCGTCCACAGGACACAAAACACCAGCACAGCTGGCTCTGCCTGGCTCATTTCAATCGTACTGATCTATGAAACCGAGATGCCTTTTGATGTGAACGCACTGGACCTTTGTATTTTGAAAGGGTGTCAGCCCGTGAAGAGCCCTGGGGCCATTTTGTCCTTGGAGCCACCGCAGCCCATAGAGAGGAGAGCCTGTGTCATCTCTGCAGGAGAGCACAGTGCGCATCTTCTCCTCACTCAGCTTGAAACAGAAAGCTCGGAAGCCTCTAGCTATGCGTGCCACTCCTACCTACTGAGCGAGCGGGCCATGGGATTCAACCTTCGTGCTGCTTGAAGCTGTCCTCTAGCAACAGATCCCAAGGCAGACCGGCACAGCCCAGGAGCGGGATGAGTGGTTTGAAAGCGGCTGCGGTCTGGGAGCTAACAAGGCTTTTCAACCCCACGTCGTAGGCTTGCCCGTTAACACGGTCCTCAGAGCGACACAAAACCGAGCAGGTCTGCCCAGCAGACACGCTGGCAAAGCCTGGTTTCCCACAGGTCCATGTTCTCCATCCAGCACAATGACTGCAGTGCCCCCCACATTGCCCGAAGTCCCTGCCTGCCTCTGTGGGCCCAGGTGGCTGGGCACACAACCCCGAGTAGCACACGTACATGCTGACTGACTAACCCAGCAGCCCAGCGTGAAAGTGAAAATGCCCTGGTTTTTCTGCTGTTCTGAGGGGACTAATAAAATTGCTGCAGCTAGCTACACAAAACCACGAGTAGGAGCAGGTTATGTTTGAGCCGCCTTCGTTTAGCTGAATTGATGTTGACCCCCCAGGTCAAAAGTGGTTGGGGTGGTGGTGAGCAGCAGGCTGAGACAGGAGAATCACAACACTTGTTTCCTTACAAAGTCAAGCTAGTGATCAAATCAGGCCGTATTAAAGCAGCACTCCGTAGGCAGTGGTGGATAACCACACAGGCAACAGAATAAGCACACTGTAGCAGTAACCCAGCAAACGTCACTCAGGAGAATGCTTCACACTTAAGAGCCAAAAAAACACAAGAAACTGATGTGTGTTAATCGTATTAAATCATTTCATTATGCTTTTACCTAAGGACCTCAACCTGCTTTTCAAATTAGCCTTACTAAAGCTGGGGCAGTTAAGCTTTTACAGATAAGACTTATTTCTTTAAGGGAAACACAGAAAACAAGGAACTAGAACTCAAAGAGAACCAGGAATCAGGGATACCTCGGAGTTGTTTGGTTTTAGGGTTGGGGTTTTTTGGTGCATTGGTTTTCTTTATTAAAAACAAACAAACAGAAACTGAACCCACCACCACAGAACTTACACGTGGATGGGAGACCAAAGTGTGTTTAGGGGGACTTCCTCCTCAACATTTCTCACTGCATTTTTTTTTTTAATTATTATTAAGCAGCAGCAACTAATGAAAGGATTCATTTAGGGCACTAGAGGGGAGAAGAAACCCAGAATAATGAAATGAAATTAAGAAAGGTGAAATCTGGCGTTTTAGAAAAATCTTCCTGAGAAGGAGATATTAGACAGAAGTAATTTCTCCAGCAAAGTGTTAGGGCATTTATATGAAAATCATACCACTTGACACAGTGATGCCAACTGTCATTTTGTAAGAAATCTCACATTATTCTGCTCTTTTCAAGCGTGAACAAATAAAAATTTTCACTTTTATTAACAGAAATAAAAAGCACATTTTAGACAACTGTGAATTAGAAAAGCTTGAAAACATGGCTTGGATGCACCTTAAAGCCTGAAACTCAGCCCCCCCCATAAAAATACAACTGTCTCAACAGAAGATTGCTGAGTGTTTACACTAGTAACCCTATTAATATACTTCAGGATCAGAGCTTACGCTGGGAGGAAGCACAAGTATCTCAATGAATAATGTGGGTGGGGTTTTTTTCCCATTTCTAATTCTTAGAAAAGAAAAAGAAGAATGTGCATCCCCAGCAGGTACAGGAACAGGATTGGTCATAACTATTTTCCAACAGCATGAAGACAACTGGCAGGATGAGAGTTATTGTGCATATAAGAAGGATGTATAGTCTTTTGATAGCAAAGTATATTGAAGTTCTTGGAAGAAGGAGACCAAGAAATTTGTCACCTCGCTGTCTGGAATAATGAAGGCTAATAAGCTGATAAAACAGTATTATCTTTTCATTTAACAATTATTACATATTGTTCCAGTAAATACCAAAATTACTAGACACTAGCATTACTCCAGCACCCAAAACTTAGTCCTGCACGCCATTCTGCAATACCTAGACAGTACTGCTAAGCCTCTGCTCTCCCCCACCCTTGGGGAGGGTTTCCTTTGTGGCTCTTCTACCCCAAAAGCCGCAAGTGAAGGCTGGAGATGGGCTCTGACTCACCACCAGGCAAAAGGTAAAGCACAGCCCACGAGAGCCACCATGCATTGAACCTGAAAGACGTGTCATTAGTCCCAGAAATGGCTGTGCTCAGGTACATGGTCTATATTCCAACGTGAGCCAGATAAAGCCCTTTCTGTCCACTTCCCCACGTAGCAGAAGATTGGCTGAAATAAGGAATTAGTGAAAGGAAAAAGACCCCTGCTCCCACTGCAGGCTGCCTAAATCTCACTGATGCCTTCTCCAAAAGCTAAAATAATATCATACTAGTTATTGATATTTTTGGGTAACAGTATTTTCAGAGGAGCAAATGGCACTGCTCATCACTATTCTGCTGACCCCTGTCTCCTGTTATTGATCATAGCTTCTCCCTCCGGCAGCAAGCCAGCAAATTATCACTTTGAATAAAGAGTTGGGGCCAAAGGTAAGGAAAAGGAATGAAGAGCTGTGTAAGAAAGGGAGATTAATGGCAACAGTAGGCACACTGGGAGAACAGCAGTTGGGCCAGTGTGTTTTGATGTCCAGATAGGGAAAGGTCAGAGAAACAGAGTATACGGACTTCATTTAGAACTGTGGGTCGAGTCAGAAAAAGGCTTTGCATGACAGTGCCCCTAGAAATTCTCTCCTCCCCATCCCTCAGCTTTTGAAATAAGGGAAGCTTATAATTATAATCTAAGTACAATGAGAGTATACAAAACAGCAATCACGCTTGTATTACGAGTTATTCTCACAACAAGCACGGCATGGGAGATACAAATCACGTGCAGTCGAGGAATACAGAAAAAGATAAAGGGGAAGTGGCCTCTTCTCTAGGAAAATGCTTTTCTGTGTTCATACAACTTGCAATTACACAATGAGGAATGATTTGCTTAGAGTGTCACCTTCTTTTCATCCTATTCAGTCTTTGCATCTCTAGGAACTACATAGCAGAGTAAAAACTTAGGCACTTCCTGCCCACGTCCTGCATTAGGCAATCTCATGCGTGCATTTTTACCAACAGTTTAAACCACACTGATGTTTCAGTTTACTCACTTCAGTCAGATCATAAGAACTTTGTTAACACTGGACTAGAATGCCAACACTAGTTCAGCTGAACCAGCAGCTATTTTTTTCAATACGGACAAGGCCACAGCAGAGACATAAAACCCTCCCTGCTGGGTTAAGAAAAGCTCTCAGCTAAACTTGACTCTTTATCTAAACATACGGGTGGAAGAAAGTGCATTTCAAGAATTACCTGGACTGGGAAGACTGCAAGATTTGATCTATGGTTCCTGAAACAGAATGGGTCAGGGAATTGAAATGGTCCCCAAGTACAACTCAGTTCTGTTTAACGCTGGTTAAGGTGCAGCTCATTATCCATAAGGATAACATCTTCCATAAAATAGACAAGGTATGCATTCAATTGGTTCTGTGCATCAATATACCATTCTTTCTCTGGACACAAGAAATCCTGGAACAGCACTAATGCAAGGGGCTGATTCATCCCCAGAAGCATCCCCGTTTCATGCTCACTGGTTATGCTTTGACTGTACCATAAAAAAAGCAGCAGGGTTTGCAGTTTTAACAGGAAATAAATGAAAACTAAAAAACAAATCACCACACAGTCAAGCTGAGGATTAAAAAGTAACTACACACTGCCCTCTGGCTCATGCATTGCTACCACAGAGAGCTTGCTTGTAATCATCACTGCAGAGTGCTGGGACTGAGAAGAGGTCAGTTATCAGAAGTCCTCCTTTGATACAGTTAGTACTTGCAGGCAAAATTAATTCCTACATCACCTGATGGAGGAGCTGGCCAACTTTAGAGATGGAAGAATCCAGACAGACTGCAGTCTTGCCCCAATCCATCAGGGAGTAACAGCAGTAGTGCCACAACTAACTCAACAAGTATTAAAATCATTTTTGAAGATGTTCACACAAAGATAAAGGGTGTTAAATATGCAACAAATTTCTCTGGTGAGCAAGCTGTAGCCCCCAGCAAGGCATGCCATTCATGCAGTAGACTAACACACTGAAAATAAAAAGTCTGCTGTTTACAGGGTGTAAGCCCACAATTTTTACTGACAAAGTGTTGCAAACTGACAGTCCTACATTGCTTCACTGCATTTCAATGCACTGTAGTGCCTTACAGTGAAGCTTCACTTTGCTATAATTGGGTTCAACTGTGCTAATCCCCTTGGAATGCAGCAATTAATACTTATTTAGTGATAATTGCTGCATTCCAAGAGGATTAGTCCCTGCCCTGCACTTTTGCCAGCATTGCAAATGGAGAGCTGGAAAGAAGACAGGGTCTAACTACAAGTCTTGCTTTGCAGCTCCCAACAGGGAGACAAGAGAAGTTGGTCTTGCTACAACTGCTCCCCTCTGTGCATGAAAATACCACTTTTCCAAGGAAAAACCGCTTGACTGACACTTCTTGCAGCTGCATTGTGCAAATAGAAACCCTGCCACATCCAACAAGAAAAAAACCCCCCAACAACCCAAAACCAAGACACCTGCACAGCACCATAAAGACAAACACGGCCATAAACATATGTTTCCTATGGGAGATGATAAACAGGCCCTGATGCAGTGTAAGAACGAATTCCTATTCATTATTTTGGGGTTTTTTTGACTAGCAGTTCCCTGTTCCCGCTATGGTCTTAACAATTTCAGTGCAACATGGGTTTTGGAAAGCTATAAAGATGATGTTAGTAGAAAGTTAAAATGCATCTTCTCTGAATGCTCAGATTTGAGACTACTGAATCTGTAATGTCCAATTTTTTCCTCCCCAGTGAAGCCTTTATGATCTCTGAATTATTTTTTTTTAATTCACTGGAGAGACCACTGCTGATGTCATATCTTAAGAAGGAAGCACAATGCTTCTTTTCCTTTAAGCAAGTCAAGCTACTCTTCTCACAGCATTAACATTTTCACCTGTTAATTGGAGGTGAATTTCCCTGATTACATTACAGCATACATAGAAAAATTCTGGGACTTTACCACTAAACACACCTTCTGGAAATGCTATTTTTAATTACACAGCACCTTCGGTATTTTCTTGCTTGGTGTACAGACTATAATTGATCAGTAAGGTTATGCCCTTCATGAATATAACAGTATTGTGAAGCCAGATTTTAAGACCTGTGTCAAGTACCTCTATTACCTTTACTTTCTTCCTCTCTTCACCCCTAACACATACCTCTTCTGCATTTTTCAAATTCTCATCTGGGGGAAAACTTAATTAAATGAACTGAAATTCATATAAGCATTTAAATCAAAAATCCAATTCATGCTTGATTAGGCACACATTTTTTGTTAAATGACAACAGGAAAGAACTACACGAGGTTCTTACAATCATATACTGCAGGTTTTGTGCAATTATTTCTCTATCTCTTATCTTTAAACAATTGCTTCACTTCAATCTAGAAACAGTTACTTTTTAATAATGGGTGATGATTAATAGGTTCCATTGACATAAAAAATTATAGAAACACAAATTGTCTTCACTGTTTTCACATAAATACGTATGCTTACATATGCAGTTACATACATACTAAGTATTTCTTGAAAGTCTTGTTTTTTTCCATGTTTGCACACACATACACACACCCTCTGCATGGCTTTGTCAACTTACTCTACATTTGTAGCAACCAGAAGTCATCTTGTTTTTTTAAAAAAAAAGCATTCCTCTGATCTAAAGGTACTGAGATGTTTCACCAGTATTTTACATGAATCCTGCAAACTGGTATCTACATTTTTCTAGATAAGGGGCGGGGCGAAGTAAGGGTGCAAAACAAGTAAGGTTGTAACCCGAGTCAGTGACAGTAGCAAAAATAACGTGAAGTAGTTCTAGACTTGTATGGGTACACTGACAAAATTATTGAGGTTGAGGGAGAGACTCCCCTTTCTCAACAAGACCTGCAACAGTTGTTGGATCTACCACTATAAGTGTACCATCTCTTTTGTTTAAACTGGAGAAATTGTATGCAAAAGTAAGCCTAACAGCTGCAGGAATCAGAAGCAAATGGCAATGGAGAAGGCTTTTCTGTCTAGGTTATGAAGAGCTAGAGAAAAAATAACTCAGAAAAATCACCATAGCTATTAGGTTCTTTGATTAAGAAAGCATCCCCTAAATAATACAAAATTTCATCACTTCAGATACTAACTGCGTACCTGGCGTCAGTCAGCCAGAAGACTCCAGGCAGCTCTGCAACCAGCACAATTAAGGACGCTCAAATTTTTAAAAAGCACACCTTTTGCACCTTTAATATACATGAACAGGGTTTTGTCGGCTCTCTTAAGCTCCTAATTGTCATGACATATATAGGACCTTTGTGGCTTCAAGGTCAGACTACCTGTTTCAAATCTAAATCCAACAGAGAAAAAAAAAAAAAATCTGACAAAAGCAAGTGTCCATACAACGTTACCTAAGCCTTGTTTCCATAGAAAACCAGGCTATGAAGAACATTAACCACTACAGCCAGAACAAATGAGTCTTAACACTCTAATCTTATTACACTATAATAATCAACATAGAAACTCTGAGGAAGCCTCTAGACACTAAAAGTTCTTAAGTCAAAAAGCCCTGGGAGCACCTCATGGACTGAGCTTCCCAGCAAGGAAAATACAATTGTTGGGGAGCACCAAGGGCCAGCTGCTCCACCAGAGCAGGGGAGCTGGCAGGGTCGGCAGGGCAGCGGCCTCACCACCAAGATACACGGTCCCACAGGAGGAGCAGACTGGGAGACAGCAACCAGGGTCAACCACAGCCGAGGCAGGACTGAGGTCACGTCAGTGGGACCAGGCAAGCAGCAAGAGCCTGAGCTCGAGCGCAGCCCCCAGGCAAACAGGAGAAGCTTCGAAGGCAGGCTTCTCCCAGCTGTGCTTCACCACCCAAACACCTGCACACAGTCAGGGCTGGCCTCCAGCACGGGCAGCCCAAACCGCCGGAGAGGGGCTTGGGGGCACTCAAACAATCCAAGTTCAACAAGATTAATTAGCTGTTGGAAATTACAAATCAGAATCAGGTGGTTTCGTTGAGCTAACAAGAAGTCTACGCCAAAGCGTCCGCACTTTGGGTTCTTATAGTTTGTCAGTTCTGAGAGAAATAAACACTATCGAGTCCGGAGGTGTCTGCTCCCAGTCGATGTTCTGAGGCGTTCTATACCTGCCTCCATTTCCTTTAGTAGAGTTTCTTAATTTAAAAACCTTTAAATCATTTTCATGGATATTACTTCTGAGCACTCTATAGCACAAAATGATTACAAAACACAAAAAGATGATGAATGCGTCTCTTTTAGCAGCTAGCACGCTGCTGTGTTTATGAAGGAAAGCATTCATAATGTAAAGCACTGTAGAAAAAGAATTTGTTCTTATCATGCCCCCCTGTCGCATGCTTTTCCAGCATCTTTGAGTTATGATGAATTCAATAACCAATTTTAAGTATTAAGCAGGTAACAATCACCACGAATGTAAGTCTATGGCACCCTCTTGTGTTCAACAATAATAAAACAGTTTATTTGATTTTGACTCTAGATTCAGTGGGCTATTATTCAGGAAAAACCTGTTGAAAACAAATTCATCCATTAAGTTATGATTAATACTTTTTTGCATTAATCTAATACTCTGATTGATCTACCTCTATTTTATTGTGAAGATCACAGCTACCACATTAAATAGGTGAGAAATTAATTCTAGACAGAACTGAATGAAAAATTAAACAAATACCTGATATACATAAGCTCTAATCTGTAATGATGTAGCATGTCACAAGAATCTACCTGGCACAAGTTTTACATTAGAACACAAGAAAGAAATTGAAAATCAAGAAGTAGAAACAAAAATCTCTCAACAAGCAAGGTTAGTAGACAAAGTAGGCACGACGATATGGTTAAGAGAGACAGGCTGACATTATCATAATTAAGATTCCCAGCTAACAAACATCCTGTGACTTAGTGAGGTGCCTAAGGTTATCCTGTGTCTCAGATTCTTACCTATGACTGGAGATACTTAACTTCCTGGGTACGGAGAGTGACTTCATTACTATTTAGAATATGCTCAGATACATCAAGCATGCCATGGTAGAGGATACACAGAAGTCAAAATGCTGATTCATTGTTTACAGCTGTGTTAATTTCTTATACTTGGCCTCTTCTATTCGAAGCCACAATATTACTTCTGGATATTAGGAAAAAAGGAAACATGCTCACAAGCGAATTCCTGAATGAGCCTAATACAACAAAGGTGAGCACAGGGAGAAGAAAAGGTGGCAAAGAAAAATGGGACAAAAGCTGATGACTTTCTTGAGTTAGTGATATTAACATTTACATACCTATTACTAAGGGAGAAAAAGAGAGATATTTAGTATGATTGACACCCCACTCTGCTTTACATTCCATTTCTACATAAAAAAATCTCTTTATTCATGTGTTCAATGAGATGCATAGATACAACTCCTCCAGATAGTTCTCTGATTAACCTTCAAATCCAGCTCTGTACATGTAGCTTAACCATTCTGTTTTTCACCACTTTGCAAAAGAACTATCTGGCTGGGGTTCTCTCAAACTTTAAATGTAAAGAGATTTGGATGATCTAAGATTGTTCCAATAAAATGCAGTAGTATTACAAAACTGTTTAAGATTAATTCTTACCAAAAGCCCTTCCACTCAGCATCAGAAAAGACTTGGGAATCAGTACTAATGGGAACATCAAATCCAACAAGACAACCAGAAACAAAACAAAACAGGCTTTTTTCTGTACCAAACTCTCAAATGAAACTGATTCTTTTAAAGGTCTTGTACTGGTTTTGGCTAGGATAGAGTTAACTTTTTTCATAGTAGTTTGTTTGGGGCTATGTTTTGAATTTGTGCTGCAAACAGTGTTGGTAATTCAGGGATGTTTTCATTCCTGCTGAGCCTTGCTTACACAGAGCCAAAGTTTTTTCTGCCTCTCACCCCACCCCACCAGCAAGTAGTCTGGGGGGCACAAGAAGTTGGGAGGGAACACAGCCGGGACAGCTGACCCCAACTGACCAAAGGGATATTCCAGACCATATGACATATGACCACATATACTCAGCATATAAAACTGGGGGAAGAAGAAGGAAAGCGGGGAGGGGGTCAGAGTTATTGCGTTTGTCTTCCAAAGTCACCGTTAGGTGTGATGGAGTCCTGCTTTCCTGGAGATGGCCGAACACCTGCCTGCCGATGATATAGTCATTTAGAAAT
This sequence comes from Astur gentilis, assembly GCF_929443795.1. Classification (NCBI taxonomy): domain Eukaryota; kingdom Metazoa; phylum Chordata; class Aves; order Accipitriformes; family Accipitridae; genus Astur; species Astur gentilis. The sequence continues at coordinate 15,735,644 of NC_064900.1, read as the reverse complement.
GCAGAAGCTCTAGCCAGAATAAGTAATCAAATAAGGCTTCCTTGTATCAATTTTCACAAACTCCACTGTTATTACTTTATGTTCCATTTCACACTACTAGATGCAGAAAAGAAAGTGAAACACGAAGATGCTTATTTCATCCAAGGAGGGAAAGCCAGGTGTAAAAGGGTATTTCACCTTTTACTCTAGCAAGCATGAAAGACTCCAGAGTGACAATAAATCAAGAACTCCAAAGAGAGGTGCTCGTGTGAAAGACAGCACGAGGGAGAGGACTATTCTTGAAGGTGCAATAAAAAAGACTTGACACCACTAGTCAAAAAGTATTTTAATTTTAACAAAAGCCCAGCATCATCAGTCTCACACATAAGTAGTTATGGAGTGACATGTAATGCATTCAGGTGCCCCTATGGTAAGAATCAAGTCCATACCAGAGGATCATTTGAGTTTCCACAATTGTTATGCCTTATATAAAAATATTTTCCAATTTCATATTTAATGTCAGTGTTATCTGTTCAACATAAATTGCTTCCATATTGTAAGTTTTTTTAATCTTAAATTAATTTTCAAATACTAGAGCAGAATGGGTTTGCTACAGTAACAAGCACCTTTTTGCCCCTTGCAGAGAAGGAAAACTTATTAAGTTATGTCAAAAATACTTTTACAAATCATTCCAGTATTTGAGAAAAGTAGTGATATAGTAATGACATTAAGATGTAGAGAAGATTTGATATGATGAATTTCACTGTTCTATATACGGATCTGCCTCTAAGGAGTCTAAATTCTCACATTCTTTACTCTGTCAATGAAGTAATATTTGCTCACTGTAAAAATCAACTTAACTGCTCATAATATAACTTTTGGATATTTGTGAACTCAGCACATGGGAGATGAGAGGATATAAAAAGGCATTTATTTCTTGCTTTTGTGTGTGGCTTATTTTAACAGAGAATTAATTATGCACACCTTTCATTAATTTTCATTTTCTACAAGCCATGAATCACCTGTGTCATACTGTATTGCTTCTTTCTCACTTCTGGATAACTAACCCAAAATTGCTGTGTAAGGCTTCCAAAACCAAAAATCTGCTCAGTTCTACTGTTGAGAGTAATAAAAGCTGATACATTGCCATTTGATCAGACTAAAAAAGCTGAAGATTTCAAGATCCTAATCAGAAAACATTTACCCTTTACAACATTCTCATTGAATTTACAAGCCACTACTCTTCTTATACTAAAGCCAGATACTTCAGGTATTACCACCCTCCTTCTGTTAAAGAGTCAGGGCATATAACCACTGCCAGCTGAAGAGTTATGAAGAACTTACCATGAGGTATGCGTACAGTTTGCATAAACACAGTTGTATTCTATAGCACATTCAATATAGGTAGCAAAATAGAAAAACGGCTCAAATAAGTAAGTGTATTAGTGTGCAAAGAAAATTCTTAACAGAATTTGGGAACTCAGCATATCATTTGCCATGATAATACAAGCAATGCTTTCCATTCTATAGTCAGCTGAGCCACCCTGTAGTACTTTGCCATAAAGATCTAAACTAAACTGGTATTAAAAATAAAATTAAATTGGAGAGTGGTCACAAACAGATATTACTTAACAAAGGCATTGAAAGGTTTAGAAATGGACTAATCCTTTAGTTTCCAGTAAACACAGCGTTTCTGAATACAGAGTGTCAACAGACAGACATCTTTCCAGAATCACGTCCGATGAATAAAATTTAGTTATGGCTTATGCACAAAGGTTTTTGAGTATGACATGATTCAAGCTGTGCTAGTTAGTGAGAATTTACATTTGCTTCAGAAGGATTATACAAGCTTATTAACAATGCAAGGTGTTTGACTTTTTGCATTATTAATTCAGCTCTACAATACATAGAAAAAAATAAATCTTTCATTAAACAGCCAAAGTAATTCATTTGTGTATCAGCATCACCAAGGATCTTCTTCCACCTACAAGGAGTAAGAATAAGAGTGAAATTGAATGTGTGTTGACTGTGCTAAAACATATTTGAAAGTTTTGAAGACTTAGTTTTATGTAGATGATAGAACACAATTTCTCTAAACTTCAATATCATAATGGTAAGATTCAAAAGCAACTTTGTTTTGAAAATATTGAGCAATGTTGCTGCAATCTCATTAATACAGCTTCACAAATGCTGAATAGTCTCACTACATTTAACTATTAGACCAAAACATCATCTGTCTTGCAATTAATTCAAACAGAGGACAGTGACTGTGCCTACTCTATAGAAGTCTTTCCTCCCAAGAAACTGTATTTAAGCTGAGGTACAAGTGCAGTAAACCATAGATAGTTCTATAGATACTATACTTCATAGTGTTAAATAGAGGGATCCCTTAAGAAAACATATCTTATGATTTCAGACACTGCATCCAGTAGACTACTTAGGGAAAAGACATAACTGCATATTAAAAAAAAACAAGAGACGAGTAATATATACTGTTAACAGTAAGGTGAAGTTTTACAGGTTCCAAATATAATGAGAGTTAAGCATGCAAAACTTAAGCACTTACTAAGGCTTGACGCTGTAATATTCTTCTGGGGTCACAATCTTCAATCCACCAAAGTAGTCCAGGACCCAAATATTGGTAATGTTGAATTTGGCAAAGAACCAGTTATGATCCTTAGGCCAACTTTCCATTTCAGGGTGGCGACTGAATAAAGCTTTTTTTGCTAAGCCTGCTTCCGAATCATTCACCTAAACAATAACCAGCAAAACGTTACAGTAAGATACAGTCATGCGATGAAAAATTTTAGCTAAAAATCCCACTACTGTCTGCACTGTGCTTTTTTCAGCTTAGCCACGTCTTGTCCCAAAGGACTCATTACTGTGGCAGAGTCCACTCATCTTCAGTGTGGTATACAACTGTACATGAGAGACAAAAAACTCCAAGGCAGTTGATTTTAGTATTAAATCAAAAGGGTGCTTTTAAAATAAGCATGAGCAAGCAAGTACTTCACCAACATAGAATAAATCTTTCAACAAATCACAACACAGGTAAGTATGGATTCTGGCTGAAGTATTACAGTGCAATGTTTTAGGTGTAATTTTACCTTCTCTGCACCTGCTCACTCAAACAGACACAAACAGATCCAACCCTGTTCAGGCGTGTGCAAACGCATGCATACACACACTCATACCCACACACAAATAGGATGATATAACAGAATCTACAGAGAAGGGAAACTGAAATGTGTGACAGCACTTAATATACAATTTTAAAGGGTTAAATCAACAAGTTAGAGCTCTGGGTATGGTACAAGAGGAACTAATTAAAATAAACAATTCCATTATTTATGAGAAACTCATGAAAGCAATTAAAGGATTGCTGGTGTGTAATGTACAAATATCTGAGGTGTGAAACACCAAATAAGAATTCAGGCTATCATATAAGAGAGAGTAATGATGATTAGTCCTCACCCTCAATCATTATCCTCAATAATGGGATTAAGATCTTCAATGAATAACACATGCAGTTCTAAATTCCTTCTATGGGACACCAAAGTACTGGTGCACAAAAGAATACTGCCATGGCAGCAACACCACCAGATAATACAGCGCACTTTTTCTGTCTCTAATACCTTTATAGCTCAGGTTAATATTTACTTCAATAAAGTTCTGGAAGTGCATATGTCACACCGCACGGACCAAAGAATTTAACTAAGCAAAAGAGATGGAAAAACCTTCATGCTTCATTCACAAGAGAATTGTCTTAGACTTCATAGTTTCAAAACAGGTCTAGAGGAAGGAGGGGAGACTTCCTTCATTATAATATTGCCCTCCCAAGTTCCTTGCTAAAGACATGCAAATATGAAGTGGTATCTTCATTTTCCTCACACAAACTATGAGCTAGCCTTCTGGTATCATGGCACATAACATCTCTTCGTATACTTTTGCACAGGAATTCTAACCTTTGTCTTCTCCATCCACTAAACAATACTATTTGATGCACACAATCTTGTCCAGTGTCAAGCTTCAGCTGCTTACCTTTACAATACTCCCACAGAAGATTATGTGGGCACAGAGGGGATTCTGGGGATCATATCTGTGCTTCTTGCAGTAAGGAGTCTGTGCCAAAGACACAGTTAAGGATGCATTTGAATTGATCTGAAATGCAAGTAGTAAGATAAGAGGTTTACATACTTTTGCGAGAAAAATGTCATACCCACCATATTTTCAGCTCTTGGTACTTTATTCAGCTAAGTATTACTGGTAAAAAGAACAAAGCTGTCATCATCTTCTCCTAACTATATTTGAAGGCCTACTTAGACAAGCTCTGATTCTGAAAGAAAGCCCAGTTTAGAAGTGTGCTGAATTTTCTTAGCATAAAATGGAAACCTCACAAAACAGCACTCTTTAAAACTCTGAATTCAATATACAGTTCTCCCAGTTTTGGCTGGAATAGAGTTAATTTTCTTTCTAGTAGCTGGTATAGTGTTAAGTTCTGGATTTAGGATGAGAAGAATGTTTATCACATGCTGATGTTTTCAGTTGTTGCTAAGTACTGTTTAGACTAAGTCAAGGGTTGTTCAGCTTCTCATGCCCAGCCAGCAAGAGGGCTGGAGGGGCACAAGCAGTTGGGAGGGGACACGGCCAGGGCAGCTGACCCAAACTGGCCAAAGGGGTATTCCATACCATGGGACGTCATGCCCAGTATATAAGCTGGGGGGAGTTGGCGGGGCAGGGGCGGCGGATCGCTGCTCAGGAACTAACTGGGCATCAGTCAGTGACTGGTGAGCAATTACACTGTGCATCACGTGTTTTGTATATTCCAATTCTTTAATTATTATTATTGTATTATTGTTGTTATTATTTTCTTTCTTCCTGTCCTATTAAACTGTTCTTACCTCAAACCACCAACTTTTTTTTCCCCCAATTCTCTCCCCCATCCCCCTGGGTGGGGGGAACTGAGCGAGCAGCTGTGTGGTGCTTAGTTGCCAGCTGGGGTTAAATCATGACAACAGTCTAGCTATTGCACATTCAAATGATGATATATTCCAATTTACATACATACAGGACAGTACAGAAGACAAGGACATACAGTGAACTTAATGAAGTTATTTCTGGTGGAAGGACAAAGGGTTACTGAAAAGGTAACCAAGGGAGTTTCACAACTGTTGATAAAACTAGTTAAAACAAAACCAAACAATGCCACCCCCCCCCCCACCCCCCCCATCAAAACAAGCCTTCTGGCTGCCCCCAAACTGGTCAGCTGTTTTGAAGTTTAAAGTAGATTTTACAAGTTAGGTTTAAAAAATCCTGAGTATTTAAGTGAGACACCTAACTTGAAAAATCAAAGAATCTGTATCCAACTGTTTTTCTAAAACTAATTTGGTGAATGCAACTTGACAATTATTGGTGCAAACCAGGATTGCCTACTGCAGAACGTCACATACTAAAGTTCATTATCTCCCAGCAAAGAAAGTTTGTGTGCTTTGAGAAATTTCATTAAGAGAGCTGATCTCAAAAAGAAACCCTCAAAAGTCACTTAAACACTACGCAGAGCACCACTGAATTGATGAAACAGGAACAACCACCTGACAGATAGGAAGTTGCTTAACTACAAAAAAGCTGACTCATGATTACTCAGCACTATCTCCTGTCAGCCGTCTCCCTTACACGTGACTATCACAGTCAAATGTTTCTGCCCTGTAACAGCAGAATAAGGATCTGTTGAGGAGAAGCCTTCTGAAGGAAAATGTTCATTAGCAGTTTATACCATGATTTTTACATTATTCTGAAAACAAAAGGCTGTAGCTGGGGTGGAGAAAGAGATACTGTAGAAGATAAATCAGGCTTCCTACAGCACTTAGATACATAATTAAACCATTCTAATGTAACAAACCAAAACCTGACAGGGAACAAACAAAAAAGGTTTAAAGTAAAAAAAATTCTGAAAAATTTCCATTATCTAAGTTTTGCATTTATTTGTTTTACTCATACTGTGTATTGGTTTTGTTTGGCAAGGTTTTGGTAGCGGGGGGGGGTTACAGGGGTGGCTTCTGTAAGAAACTGCTGGAAGCTTCCCCTGTGTTCAAGAGAGAGCGAGCCCATATTAGCCGGCTCTGAGACGGACCCGCCGCCGGCCAAGGCCGAGCCAATCAGTGATAGTGGTAACGCCTCTGTGATAACATTTTTAAGAAGGAAAAAGTTGGGACGGAGAGAAACTGCCGCCGGAGTGAGGAGTGAGAACATGTAAGAGAAACAAGCCTGCGGACACCAAGGTCAGTGAAGAAGGAGGGGGAGGAGATGCTCCAGGCGCCGGAGCGAAGATTCCCCTGCAGCCCGTGGTGAAGACCCTGGTGAGGCAGGCTGTCCCCCTGCAGTCCAGGGAGGTCCACGGTGGAGCAGATCTCCACCTGTAGCCCGTGGAGGACCCCACGCCGGAGCAGGTGGGTTCCCGAAGGAGGCTGTGACCCCGTGGGAACCCCGCGCTGGAGCAGGTTCCTGGCAGGACCTGCGGATCTGTGGAGAGAGGAGCCCACGGAGCAGGCTTTCTGGCAGGACTTGTGACCCCGTGGGGGACCCGCGCTGGAGCAGTGTGCTCCTGAAGGACTGCACACCGTGGAATGGACCCATGCTGGAGCAGTTCGTGAAGAACTGCAGCCCGTGGGAATGGCCCACGTTGGAGGAGTTCGTGGAGGACTGTCTCCCGTGGGTGGGACCCCACGCTGGAGCAGGGGAAGAGTGTGATCAGCCCTCGTCCTGAGGAGGTGAAGCGGCAGAAAATAACGTGTGATGACCATAAACCCCATCCCTGTCCCCCTGTGCCGCTGGGGGGGCTTGGTGGTGAAATCCGGGAGGGTAGTTGTGCCCGGGAAGAACGGAGGGGTGGTGGGAAGGTGTTCTGAGATTTCGTTTTACTTCTCATTACCTTGCTCTGGTTGATTTGTAATAAATTGAGTATGTTTTGCAAATTGAGTCTGTTTTGCCCGTGACGGTAATAGTGAATGATCTCTCCTGTCCTTATCTCGACCCGCGAGCCTTTTGTTATATTTTCTCTCCCCTGTCCAGCTGAGGATGGGGGAGTGATAGAATGGCTTTGGTGGGCACCTGGTGTTCAGCCAGGGTCAACCCATCACATACTGTAACAGTTACTACGACGAAAAAGTGTTCTAATAAAGGAGGCATATGATCGCTACTTCCCTAACTTTTTAGGCAACTCTCTCTTGACTGCAGCCAAGCAAAAGATCTGAGACAAGGCCAGTTAGGCACGCTCAGAGCCTCAGCACGCCAGTCTGCTGCCTTTCGTTGCACCTTTACGGTAAGCTCCAGAGATTTAATTACTATTCCTTCAGTAGCCTGTGTAGGAGCCCTCATTGCTCAAGTCCCACACTGCCAATTTCCAGTCCTTTCGGTATTTTTTTTGCGACGTTCTCCCTGTTTAAATATTCTGTGGCCCCTCATTTCTCTGGTCAGCGCTTCTGGAAGCTTCAGCCACCTCCTCTACCAGAGTGCGGCTCAGCAGTTTTTCAGACCGCGACCAGCAGGAACTTCTGAGGAGGACTCCTGAGTGCCAGCACAGGCACCGCTGCTTATGTTTAGAAGTCCAAGGGCTAATAATTGTCCCCAGGGTTCACAAACGAGGTGGCAGCCACGCAACAGGCAGTTAGGGCCACTACATTGCCTTCACAAAACGCTGGCGTGAATCCTGACTCCTACAATTTAAAATTCCAACCACCACCTGCCACCGAGATGAAAAAGCGCGGGCAACCCAGAAAAACGCCACGCCGCATTGGCAACCCTCACGCTTTTACGTTTCGAGCCTCCTTTACGGCGGCCACTATTTGTGCCTGCGGCTCGCACACCCCGGTGCCAGCGCGGATCTTGCAGGGACACCCCCCCCCCCCCCCCCCCCCCCGCTCACCTCCAGGTCCTGCACGGAGATCTCCATGTCTGTCAGGTAGAGGTAAGGGACGCCGCTGCCGCTGAACGGCCCGGGGGGCCCGTCGCTGAGGGAGAAGATGTTGGCGAACGGGCGGCCGCGCAGCCCTTCCTGCGCGGAGAGTGTGGCCAGCGCGCCCCAGTCGCAGTGGTGCAGCACGAAGCGGGCCATGCGCGCCGCCTCCTCCGGCGGCGGGATGGCCCCGCCGGCCGCCAGCAGCAGCAGCAGCAGCGCCGCCGCGCACAAGGGCAGCAACCCGGCCATCCCGCACCGCCGCCGGCCGCCACCGACTGCCGGGCGGCCCCGGCCCCCACGCCCCCTGTCCCGCGCGATGGGGAGGGCGGGCCCCTCTGCTCCCCGCCAATCGGAACAACCCTGCCCGCCCTCCTTCACCAATGAGGGCACGCCGGCGACAACCTTGCGGAGTCGGAAAACGAGCCTGTCCGCTGTCGGCCGATGGGCTCGCGACGCCCGCTCCCTTCAGCCAATGAGGGCTGCCGGGAGGCGGGGACAATCCCCACCGCGTTCGTCTGTTGTAAACACCTCTGACGACGCTGCCCCGCCGTCGGGAGGGGAGGGAAAGGGGCGGTGACACTGATAACGCAGCAGCCAATGAAAGGCCTCTTCAGAACTCTCTGCCAATCATGTTTCGCGGCCGGCCGGCAGGAGCGGCTCGCCCCAGCCTGGGACGTGTCCGAGGGCGGGTAGAGGCGTGCGCAGGCGTAGGAGCAGCCGGGCAGCTCCCGCGCTCGCGGCCTGAGCGGGGCCCGGCGGGGGGCGCTGAGGGGACGCGATCGGACATGGCGGCGGCGGCTGCTCCCGCTCCCGCTCTTGCGGGTCCGAGGCGGCCCGCGGGCAGGTGAAGCAGAACCAGCCCCGCAGACGGGCTCTGCCCACCTGCTGGCACCCGCTGGCACGGCGCCGAGGTGTTCTGCAAGATCCGAATGAGCCAGCATTGGTCATGGCGTCAGCAGGGAGCCCAGCAGCAGCAGCAGCTGTCCCCTGGCGTTGCCCCTGGTTTGTCTGGCCAGGGAAGTCCCTCAGATCCAAAGGGTGGTTGTGGCACCATCGGCCCCACTATCCCAGGCTACTGCTAAATCCATCTCAAAGGCTGGTTCTTTGTCACCACAAGTGTTCGTGGCCCAACCTCCCCCGAAGAAGACCTTGTTTCATTACAGCAAGCAGGGTCCGTCTGAAACTGGTTTGGACTGTAAAGCTCATCATTTGCCAGTAGGCATAGCTCAGGTCTTGGCACTTGCAAACCGCAGGATGTACGTCAAATCCATCTCTTCTGCAAGACTTGGTTTTGCTAGTTGGAGCAACCTCCTGGCCTGCAGTGAGTGCATCACTTACAGAAATGAATACCGAGGGACACCTTATTTTACCCATTGCCTTGTGCTCAGTCACCTTATAAAGATGTGTATAAAGAAATGTTTTTAACTGGAGTAATACTGAGTCTTGATTCGACTTTTCCTAAAGGATGGTGGATTTCCATTTTTTATACTTCAATTTTACCAAGTGTGTCCACACTACATATATAGCAATGTAGCACAGAGAAACCCAAATTAACTTTCACTCAGTGTATAGCAGGCCAGATGAATCATTTTGTTGGGCTGAATTCAGGAAGGAAAACACACCACATATCCATTCCCTACCATTTATATACTGTCCTGTTGTGTACAGGCAGAACAAAATAATTTTTCCTCCGATATTCCCCTATGCCCACAAAGTGTAGGTGGAGAGCCTGGCTTTCCTTCCAGGGCACTGACACACGGAGCCTTCCGCTGCTGCCTTCTCCTGTTCTCCTGGCAATGCTCAGGAGAAACTTGGGGGTTTTTATAACTAAAAAGCAAAAAAAAAAAAAAAAAAAAAGCTTCTCTGAACCCCTGATGCACAGCCACTCAGCTCAGGTAGGTTGCTGAGCTTGTGAGGATCAACGGCTCCAGCAACAAAACATACAAGCAGCCTTGTTTGTGATAGAGGACAAGTGATATTTCAGGGCAGAGTGCTAAGGAGAAAAGCAGAGCAAGAAAAGGAGTTATGTGTGAGAGAAAAGATTGCATGAAAGGTTGTCTTTATGTATGTAGGATTATACAACATATTTGGATGAGGAGCAGCGTGTTGAAGAGAAAAAGAAGCCCTTCTGCAGGAGTGAAAAGAGTTATGGAAGAAAAGGATGAAAACGGTCTAGAGGAAACGGCTTAGGAAAGAGAAGGGCATGAGGAAGACAAAATGCAACAAACTCTTTTCATCAGAGATTTTTCTAGCTAAAACAGACACATTATAGCTTCCTCTTTTCTCTCCCCACCAACATGTGTGTGCATACACAGAAACTGCTTGTTTCTCGCCGTTTTTAAGCAGTCCTGTCCTCTGAGAGCCTGGGAGGGTGTCAGTATTTACTTGCTGCAGTCAAAGGGGTGGGATGGGGGGAGATGACTGTGCGAATTATTTTACTGGGGAGCAGGAGAGCGTGACAGGGAGCAGACAGGAGGTGGTTGGTGGGTTCAGCACAAGAAAGAAGGGATGCCATGGAGAGTATGTGGAAGCAACAACACGTGTCACAGGGCAAAATAAAAAGATAGAAAGGAAAGAAGATAAAGGGGATGAGGGAAGCAGAGCTAGCAATTCTTTTTTTCTTTTATTTTGTTTCAGAAAGAGAAAATGCAGAAAGGGGGAAAGCTTTTAATGTTCTGGAGTTCAGATGTGTGTATTTGCTGAACGTGGCTGTCCCTCCTTTGTCACTGGAGCCGCACAGCCCCTGCCGCAGGAGAGTCAAAGCAAACCTCGCAGAGAGCGTGGAAGATCATCCCGCACTCCCCCTGCCAGCCCTGGGACCACAGAGCGGGATCTCAGGGTCCAAGAGAAAATGACCCGTCCAAAGAAAGTCTGCCAAGTTTTCCTCATCTCCCCCGACCCTCCGCTCCGGCCTTGCGGCGTGTCCGCAGCCATCCCGGTCCGCAGCCGCCAAGGGGTGCTGCTGCCCAACCCCAGCGGCCGGCAGGATTTGGGCTGATGAGTCTGGTGGGAATTGAGAGCTCAACAGGATTTATGGAAGCAAATAGCATTGGCTGTCCGCTACAGAGAACAGGATTTATTGGCCTGAGTAGTCTCTGCAGTCGGCATTGCACACTGGCGTATAGGCTGTCTTGCACATTGCACTGAACGAAGGAGGCTTGTTTTGGTCCCCTCTTTCTTGGATGGGTAGCGTGGACTGAACCTGTAGGGTGAGGGATAAGGTCTTTAACTCTTTCAGCTTGCTCTGAAAGGATGTGTTATCTGAAGTAAAGCTCCAGGCTCTCTCACTTCCTCAGCTAGGTCTCAGAGAAAAGGAGAAGGATTCTCTCTGTTGTGGTGCAATATGTCTAGGGGCTCCCAGCATCCTTGCATAACAAGGTCAGGAAAGTATTGCTAGCCACTAGTTCTGCTTTTCAACTCATGTGCTTGTTTACATTTAAAAAAGGGTGAATAGACAGTAATCTCTCACCACAGATTGAGCCAGTTTACTCCCTCCGGTAGTTGGCCAGTTCATGCAACAATCTTAATTTCAGTGTGGTTTACATGTGCTGGGTTTTAGGCTGAATCTGGGGGCTGTGTCTCTGGAGAAGGTGTATTTTAGCCAGAAAGTGGGCAAGGTCTCCATCCTGGCTAGCGTATCATCATGCTCTGTCTGCCCTCTTCATAGCTGGTTTTGCCCTGAGCCAGCTCTCTAGATAGCATGGTTGTTGGATGGGCTGGGCAAGCTCTCTCTTCAGACGCACAGTCTAGCTACGCGCTGGGCCAGGCTTCCTGTCTAGATCATGCAGTCGTCTGTGAACAGAAACCTTTCTTTGTCCAGATAACGCTTGAGGGCTGTGCAGTCTCACTGTGTGTAGCGCTTGATTTCTGAGCCAGGCCAACTCTCCACATCCAGATGGCAGCCAGAGTGATTAAAGTCACTTGCCGCTGCATTTGGCAGAAGTGACTGACCTGTGAGTCAGCTCCGGCAAAACCTGAAGTACTCAGTGCTTTGAAGTGCCAAACTCGGTGCCGCATGAGACCCACCATGCAAATTGTTTCTAAAAATGTTGGTTAGAGATCTGCCTGAGGAGATATCAGGCCTGACGAACAATGCAGTGCTACTGCTATTAGGAAATGGCACAGAACACAGACCTTTGCTGAACACAAAAAGGAGTTGCGTGCTTGTGCGTAATGCCTTTATTTGTTCTCATCCTCAAAATTCCCAAATTAACTTGGTTGGGAATTTAGCTTCTGACCCTTTCATCGGTGTATTTTTTAAAAGATAGGTAAAATGAATACGGCGTTGGCCTGGTATTCAGGTAGAAGTCCCTTTACCCTTCTAACACCCACCACACAGGCAGTGACAAGGCAAGCTTTCTCTGTGCATAACCTGCTAGGGACCAGAAATGTTGTCCCATTTTCAGTCAGAAAATCTTGCTGTTCAGTTGGAGCTTGGGCTGCATACTGAGGAAGCTGTTGCGAGGGCCAGCTGTGACACCACTTTCTAGGACGTTGAGAGATGGGCAGTAGGGCTGGCCTGAGGACAACGTAATCAAAGACATGGTTGTGTCCAGCACAGATACCTGGAATCATGTCAGCACCCATGTTCTGTCTGTAACTTTTTGTTTGTTTATATTAAGCCTTATTGTATATATTAATATTGTATATTAAAACTAGCAACTGGTAGAGGAATTGTTCAGTCTAGAAGCAAACTGTCAATGGCTGACGCTGATAATATTTGTCCGTTCACTGTATTAGTATAATGGGATGCAGCCATGCCTCTTAATACACCAGTTTGTTCTCTGAAGTCAGGTGGATCAGCAGTGAAAGAATTGCTCTCCAAAGAAATTAAGGTGCTGGAAGAGATGACACTAGCTACCTGTACACCACCCACCAGCCCCAGGTGACCTGGTATGAATGAGGGTGGTCTACCTCAGTGTGATCTTGTTACTATGAGCAGAGCCACTCAGGCAAAGCATCGCCGGTGAAATGCTGCCTGCTCAGTACAGCACAGCATTTTCCTAACTTTACTCTGCTTAGGGACATGGTTTTGCTCAGAGCCTGGGAGTTAAGAGGCCTGGTTAACCTGAACTGTGATGTTAGCACTCAGGCGCAGGCTGACAGTGACGAACATGTGAAATAATTCAATCCCGAGTTAGTCTCTATCACCTGCTTTTTTATGTGCCCACAGCACAACACACAGAGTCTTGCACTCCCTGTCCAATACAGCTTAGTGAGAATCACTTATAACTGTGTCCTTTTATTTAATTCAAGCATCTTTGGTAATGCGGCTTTCCCATTCACATCAGTTCTCAGGGGTGCACAGTGTCTGGCACACCGGTGCATGTGTACGCGTGGATGCTGGCATGTGAGCATGTGTGTGCGTGTGTGCTCTCAGACTTGCTTCACTGCAGCTGCAGAATTAGAGCAAAAAATGTTGATGGTACAAAGCGTTCCAGCTGACTTCATTTCCTGCTGATAACTCCCTGAAGAGGAGGGTGAGGCTTAGCATCCACAGCATTAGTTTAATGCTGAGGGGCAAGGGCAGGGTTGGTGGGAGCAGATACTTCAGAACACAGCAGAATGGTGTGTTCAAAAAGCAAGTTTCCCATAGAAAATGCTGTTCACGTTTGCTTCCTGTCAGCTTGCTGTTGTCAGAGAAGCTGGTGTGCAAACCAGACCAAAACAGGATGTTGGCTTTTAGAGTTGATTGATCTTTGAAATGCAAATGCTTTTTTCTGTGGTCACCTTATCCCCATTTATTTCAGTTGAGAATTGAGTTGCTTGAGTGGGAACAGGAAGGGTTGAGACCCCATTTTCAGGGGTTCAAAAGCCCAGCATGGTAACAGCTGCTGGTTCATAGTATGAATTCTGGAAAATTATGTGGATAGCAGCAGCCAAAGCCAGCCAGAGAGGCAGACAGAACAATCTCAGATACTGGCACTGACAGGTAAGCTCTACTAAACCCTCAACAAATGTCTTAACAAAGTACAGAGATTCAATCTGTCTTGCGGGGACCCACAGCTCCCTCCAGCTTTTGCTCATCCACCACCCTGACAAACATACCTTCCCAATTTCAGCAGCTACACAGACACCTGAATGAGATGGCTGTGTGGACACAAATATCAGAGTGAAAGTTTCAGAAGACCTCAAAAGCTTTCTTTCCTGAGAGGTCTCTGAACAAAAAATTGCGATGTCCCTGCATCTCCTTTCTTGGATCTAGCACCCTGTGGAGGCCTCATTGTCCATACTTCAAGCCAAAATGCAAGAGGCCAGCAAATATGACACATGGTGTTTCTGAGCAGGGCAGAACTAGTTATGCTACCTCTTTTGCAGGCATGCCAGGATGAAGGATTTCCTTGCACCTTTCCCCCATGTGCTGCCTTGTAGCAGGAGTACCAGTCATTTGACCTGAAGCAAACTTGCTGTTTTGGCCTCACATATCTTGAAAAGAATCAGTTGGGAAGCTGCGAAATCCAGGGGTCCACAACTGCAGCATTTTCTCATTCAAATGAAATTTCCCCCTGGAGTCTGTTTTAATGGCACTTGTGATGACTGCATTTTTATTTCCTGAGCAGAACAGATGTAGAAACTTTTTTTTGTATACACGAACAAGTTAGTCTCATAGACACCGCTATATCCCAGAAGGTCTGTAAACAGAGATAGACACAGAGATGCAGAGAGTCATACTCTAAAATATCTCACGTTCATACTTGCACATAGACATCATGTAAAACACCCAGTTCCTCAATATAACCTCCCTTAATAACATTTGTTACAAGGTTCTTGCAGTTAAAGCATGTGGGTTGTTTGTTTCAGATTTTCTAGTGTTTTTCAGTCCAGAAACAAGAAAGTCTAGAGCAAATCCACACCTCATGTCACCCTGCCTGGAGAAAAATATACACCGTATTTCTCCGTGTGTTGTCTCCTTGCTCCTTCAGGAAGAAAGATTTAGCATTAATAAACTGAGTACTGTGTACCATGCTCAGAGCAATGGCATTTGGGAATCCTGCTGGCAGAAAAGATTTGCCTTGTGGCAAGATACTTGGGAGCAGAAATAAATAGAGTGAAGAATTGTGGTGGGGCAGCTGCAACTACCTTTGCTTTATTAGTACGGGTAAAGCGATACTGCCTCTGCCTAGCAGTTTCCTTTTCTGTAGGCCTAAGCAAACAGTTTCCTCCACAGTGTACAACCCCTGCAAGCAGAAAGAAAATACTGAAATAGACCCTGAGCGGCACGAAGCAACCACTGGAGGTATGTGATTTTGACGGTCTGTTATGTGGCAGACATCTTGAAAATGACACTTGTGACCAATGCCCACAGTGAATTCCCTGAGCATGAAATCCTCCTGTCCCAACAGCAGGCAAAGCATGGGCAGCTGAAGCATCCTGTCCTCCCCGCCTCACCCTGCTTCTCAGTTCAGTTCCTGTCCCCTCTGCTAGGGTACCATTGTCAGGATTTTAAGAAATCAATAGGATTTCCAAATCAAGAAGGAATTTCATTTTTTTATTTCTTTTCAATTTTTAATCTATTTGCTTGTGTCTATAGTTGCAGCATCTTCTGGTTGCTTACGGCAGAGGGGTTTCAATTAATCCAGTGTTTCAGCAACAGAAGATTCATTAGTCCTCTTGCCCAATCTCCAGATTGCAGCAACTCAGTCTATCATTATTTTGGCTAAGGACCGAGTAACCATTGTATATTGAATTTGGGAGATCATGAGATCATGATTTAAATCTGCTAATTCCACAGGAGTCCTACAGCATGCAGTTAACTATACTGTAAGAACAACTATGTTGAGATGATTTATCAGTGACAATAATCTGGGATATCCTGATGGTCACATTTAAATCCATTCTGGAGTGTTTTCTGCCATAGCCAGCAGGGACTTGTGAAACACTGCAAAGGAAAAGTATGCATCCCTTTCAGAAAAGATGCTTTAGCCCTCTTCTGCCCCCGAGGTATCACCCCAAAATGACGACATGTCATTGTGTCACTTTGCAGCTGCATGCAAGGCAAGGAAGCCAGCAAATTCCTCTGCACCACCCTGCTCTCAAGAGGTGGGGACTGAAATTCTTGAGAAGGACCATATGCAAACAGTTGCTAAAAGAGATGACTAGTTTACAACACTGCAATCTAAAAGGAAAGGGAAAGGGAAAACATAGCAAAACATTCCTGAGGCTTATTTTTTCCCATCTGAGTTTTTCTACCACCACGGAAGCTTCTCACTTCCAGTGCACAATTCTGCCCTTCCCTGTGAAAGGAGAGAAGAACATCCTACACCTTCTGACCTGGTGATGTGAGGCAGGAATTCAGGGTGGAAGGAGCTAGTCCTGCTTTACAGCCAGCTAGTGACACCTTGCATGGGGACCCTCTGCTTATGCCCACATTTGTACAGCACCCTTCAGAGTGGAGCCCTGATCTCTCGTTGGGGAATCACACAGCAGCACAGTAGTGCTGCGAGTATTATCGTCACCCCTGGGAGTCCCACCCATGCACCAGGACACCAAAGCCTTAAATTCTGTTCAAACGCAATAATCACCCTCGCTCTGCTCCTCTTCTGCCTCTCTAACCCCTCTAAAGACAGTCCACTGCTGATTGAAATTACCTAGAATTGCGAAGGAAGAGAGAAGGGAAGTTGCAGTTAGAGGAAAAAAGATCCTCCTCACAAATAAACAACAAGAAAGAGACCCTGCGGAGTTGGAGAGGGAAGCGTGGACAGTGGAGAGATCCAGGCAGAGACACTGGGGGAGCAACTGCAAGCAAGGGAGAGAAATAGAGGCCAAACGGGGCAGGCGTATGTGGTGGAAATAAAGATAAGGTGACAGAAAATAGGAAGGGGAGAAGGAAAGGAAGGGAGAAAATGCACATGTGGTGTCCCCAAGTTTGGGCGCAGCAGCAGAGTTTGCTGCTTGTTGTCTCCTGAGCCCAGCACTCTGGGAAGGACAGTATCTGTTTAGATTTGCGTCTAAATTTAAACCCTGATTGCCTTGCCTCCCCCTCCTCTCCCCTCCCTCCCTTCCTCTCACCCACCCGCCCTTCTTCCTTGTTCGTAGTGCAGGGCCACTCGCTGGGCTCTGTCAGTTTTCAAGCTGAGCAGCAGCTTGGATATTACATACCCTCCACAGCAGCGCGATTTTGCTCTAGCTCGGCTGAAGTTTTCCCACAGATAAGAGGGAAAGGGGTGGGGAAGAAAGATTGCCCCGAGGACACCTCTCTCTTGCAGGACATGGAGGTAAAGAAAACTTTTATTTCCACTAGCTTGTGACTGGCTCTTCGATCTGCATTAGCTCCACCTTGCAAAGCAATTTCTCACTAAAGGCAGCTCAAAATATCTCTTCGCTGAGGTTCAGATAAATGTCGTTTTCCCCCCGCCCCTGCCCCTGCCATGCACCTCAGGATATTTTGTGGATTTTAGTCCAGATTTGGAAAGTAAGGGGATGGTATGGGGAGAAATTACATCTGTAAAAGGGGAACGAGGAAAGACTGCCATTTATTTTTTAGTCTCGGGGGTGGGAGAGAGAGTTACATTTTAAAAGGTATCATTTTGAAAGGCGATTTAAAAAATTCAGTAAAAATGGGGACATAAGGAGAAATGAACAAACCATACAGGATTAGCGGGCTCCTTGGGGTTGATTCCTACCCAACCCATGCAGCAGCAGCTGTGATTTGGACCCTAAGCAGTGTGTTCCCCCTGTTCCACGTGGATTGGGCGATCTCACTTTCATTATCAGTAGAGCATTTTGGTTCAGGAAAGACGACCCAAGAACCGTTGCTTCAGCGAGGTAAATGAGTAGCATACCACCGGAGGGTTTCCTGTGCCTTTTTCTCCATTCTGCTTGTCCCATGCTTCAGGAGAGCCAGAGCTCTTGTCTCTGGGTGGTCACAGGGCTAGTGGACAGGAGTCAAGCTACCCTGGTGTTTAAGTCCAAGCCTTCGCCTGCGTAGCAGCCTCTTGGGCAAGGCAGTTCAGTTCACCTCCCCTTGCCTCTTTTCCCATTCATAAGAAACGAGAGGGACGGTGCTTGCTTCACTCGTGTCAGGCTGGATTCACTAGCTTTTCAAACAATTTTTTAAGTGGCAAAGGAAAAAAAGTATTTTTAGGAGGGCCACGGGAGATAAGAGAGGCGGTTACAACATTGGCAAAGCCTCAAATTACGAAAGAGGACTTTTGTTATTTCTCTCAGCTAAAAACAGATCTTACTAAACACTTTATATTATCTTCGCAGAGAAGCCTTTTTCTGCATCTGTGCAGCCCCAGCAGCGGGGGACATGCGACAGAGGCAGGGAACAGTGTGCTTGAGGCACCACTACAATTTTTCTTTGAAGATTTCCAGTGCCTAGCTCAGCTGGGCAGTTCTGATAACGCCCAGGTGCTAACATTGCAGTCCTTGTTACCTGTGCTGGGCTGCCCCCCAGGCAAGGGTTAAAGATCAGGCATGTTCATTACAAGAAACGTCTTCAACAAACTATCTAAACAGATTTTGGTGTGGAGAAGGACCAAGCAGTCATCAAACCAACTCAGCACAGACTACATGTGGCATGACAAACATATAGCTTTGTAAGGAGTTTTCGGTTTGACAGAGCCTGGATCAGTAACTGTTAACACTTCTTTTATTCTTTTTTGCTATATAGTATCCTGTGATGTCTCAGAGGGAAAGGGGAGTTGAGCTCTTAATTTGTTATAACTGCTGTGCACAGTAAGCTACGTATGGAGCAAAGACTAACTTAGGGCTGAAGCAGGTATTTTGTCATGCGGAAGACTCTCTGCCCTCTCCTCTCCACACACAGAGGACTGCACCCCTCAAGTATTTTCTGTTGTCTGCTGCAGCAGTGTTTCAGAGTAGAAAGAGACAAACCTGCCATTTCCTTTTTGGGAGACACGTGTTACACATACGGCAGGTCTGACGGCCAGGAAGCTAAAAGTTTCCTGCTCTTGATTCTGTCCATTTACCTCCGCTTCCCACTCTTTCCCCATGTTACCTTGTTTTCTGATAATCTGTAGATTGCTGCATCCATTCCTATTTTTAAAACACCTCAACTCCCAAGACATATTTTAAGTAGCACACTTGGTCTTCCCTTCCTGCCCCAGTCCTCCAACAAGGTGGTTAATGTCCCAAAGGTAAGAAGATATTAGACCAAAATAGAGCCAAGAGCACGAACTTGAGTTCCCACCTGCCAATTCTCCGCTCTGTTTCTTCCTGAGAGCTTTTCACAGGCAGCATGAGCAGGACCCAGAGACTCGCTACAGCTTTTGCTTTAAAAACAGATTTAATGGTCCTGTGCAACAGGAACGAGAAGTTCTGTCATTTCCCCATTTGCTTCATCAGTGGCGGGCAGAGCTGCTCTGTGCTTTCCTGCTGGCATAACTGGCAAGCTCTTTGCTCTAGTGGCACACATGAGGATTACCAGCATTAGGGAAAAAAGGGCAGAGGGCTGACCTAGCCAGCTGATTTCCATCACATCTCTGGCAGGAAGACCCTATTTTTGAAAAACCCACAGAAGCAAGATAGTTGAGATCACTTTCTTAGAGTGATTATGTGGTTTTGCTGCTCCTTAGGGGCTAGTACCTACAGTCTTAGCCATTCTGTCATCAGGAACATGCCACATTGAAAGCAGTAACTGTAACCATTTAAGATCCCAAAGAGGGAGAAAAAGGCAGCAAAACCCTGTTCTTGCAGTTCCTGTAATTTTGTGAGTCTGCTGATCTTCAGGGTTTTTTTTGTGAAGACCCAGCTTTCAGAATCAGTTTTCTTTCCAGTGTTATGACTGATGAAAGGAACTTGAAATCATGAAGCTATATCACAGACTGTTACGTGAGGAGTTCATATAAAATATGGGTAAAGCTGGCACTGATGAAAGCTGAGCCACTTGTAAAAAAGCAGCCACTAAACATTCTTCGCACTCATGGTACAAAAAGGATCGGAAATTATTGTGTTGGTTTGTGAGTTTACATCTTCAGATTTGGTCCAAGCTGTCTAATTCCCATAGCTGGACCATACCTTGCTGCAGATGTTGTGAGTTAAGGCATCCACTGAAAGTGCTTGTGGCTTTCTGTAGCCCATATTCAACAGCAGTCATGGCATTCCTCTTTCCAGCCTCTCTGTAGGAGCTTGGGAGCATGGAGACATTTGAACTTTACTCACATAGCAAAGGGAAGAAATCCAAGACTGAGTTTCACTTTGGTGGCTCCCTATGGTGCGATGGATTCCCTAAGCAGCAAAGGTGCAGTAACCAGGAATGTTTTGGGAAGGCTCCCCTCTCCTTTGTGCCTACCAACAGATTTCATTTCTTTCTGTGACATCTCCATTCCCATGTCTCTTTTCTGCAACTAGCTCCTGCTAGATCTTCATTTTTCCTGTCACTACACCAGCTCAGGAGAGAGAAAGCTTTTCCAGGGCTAAGAGTAGTTCTCTGCTCACTTCACCACTTCCCTTCTGGGCAACCTACTGGACACAGCTCCAGCCCCAGGCCCTGTGCTATCCCTACATCCCAATGTCCTCATCTGGGACATCTGGGGAGGGATGGGACCACTCTTGCTCTTTTCAGTAAAGCTCCCTGCTCTGTCAGGTGAGGATACTACCAAGAGGCCCTGGGTCCTGCCCCACTCCTCTAGCGATCAGCAGAGCAGCGTGGAAAAAATTCCTCCAAGTCCTCTGTTCCCCATCTCAGCAGGAGGCTGCAGAAACCTCCTGGGGTTCAAACACATCCCCTCCTTCAACAGGCGGGGTCAGAAGCCATTTCTTCCTTTGTGCTGTGGTCAGCCAGACATCACAACTGAGCACATTTCTGGGTCCAGTATCCCAATTGCTGCATCCTTCCAGGAGCCACGGGGAATGACGCGCTCACCCAAACTACAGGGCAGCTTTCTTTTAGCATAGGCACTTACCCTGTCCCTAGGAAAACTGCAGTGAGGATATGTGAACTGTCACCCAAGAGGACTGAAGTGGAGGGGATGGAGGAAAGGGTACTTGGTACTGTAAAGACAAGGGGGGGCTGAAATCTGTAACCATTATGGTCCTCAGAGCAGCAGGACAGTAAGCCACACAGAGGTGAGCTGGGCAGAGTGAGGTCTCTGGCCACCCTTGCAGCTGTGGAGCCAAGATTAGGTACAGGCTTTACGCCATGGTTAGCTCTGCCAGGAAACAATTTCCCTTTCTCAGGAAGCTCTGCTGCTTGGCTTTTGTTCCAAAAGTTAAAACATTCCTTTTCCACACTTCTTTTTTCTTTTTGCTTAACAGAACTTTTTAACCTCAGATACACTTGTTTTCAGTGTTTCCTCCCAAAGTCATCAAAATGACACATTCATGCAGAGTGTCTGTGTAGATAAAGGGAAGAGTATTTAAATAGACTAGGAGAGGTACCATATGACCCTATTTTACTCCTTGGGTCTGGGCAGATTTAGGATCTGCCTGACAGTAAATAGCATGTCTGTAGCAGAGAATCCTGGAAAGAGGATCCTGGTTTGCCAGACTTCCACATCCCAGTGACTGGATGAGGCCTCCCACTTGAAAGACAGAAAGGAACAAAACCAAACCCCATGGGCTGTGCTGTGACCCTTTCTTGTACCTAGTGGAGACCCCAGAGTAAATGGTTTGCAGAATTAAAGCTTTTCCTGTGTCAGTGGAGAGGGATGATTCTTCTGAGCCCCTCTTCTCCCTCACTCCCCATTTTAAACTATGGTTGTCTGAGTATCCCAGATCATGGTGATAGCATTTTGGAAAAGCCTTCTTTCCTGTAATCCTGTAGTCCAACTGGCAGGACACACTACTGTTGAGCAACATATTATGCATACCTTCTCATACATTCCCAGGATCTGCTTATCTGAAGAACAGGGGAAATCATCAGCATTGCTTTATCGATTGGTGCTGCTAGGGAACTGCTGATTTTCGTCATGGAAATGACCAAGCCCATAAAAACTAGGGGTGGTTTTCCTGTCTGTTTCCACGTGGTTGGTTAACAGTTGTAGAGAGGCAGATGCTCCTTTTTCTAAAACACCAACTCTACAGCCTGAATTTGGGATCTGAGATGGCAGCTGTACCCAGCAGCAAGAGTACCTGTTTGGAGGACCTGTCTATTTTACTGGTGAAGCCTGCTACCTGTAGGTGGTATAATACCACAGAGACTCAGCTGTCTTGGTGACTTACAGACAATTACATGGCTTTCGCAGTTTGCAACACGGCATGCGTAAGAATGAACTTGGTCTAGAGACGGGAGATCTGTTGTGTAAGGAGAAGTTATTGTTACACATTCACTGCACAGTTCCTTCACACCTAGTTATTGTCAGAGGCACAGGGCACTTTATTCTTACGGAGTCTTGCATAGGCAGGTATTTAAGTCTCACTTCATCCAAGCCACAATTTATCTAGCTGTAAGTCTTTTGCCAGAAACGCTTTTACATTAACATCAAGTCTGAGGCATATCTTTATGATATCTTATCATCACTATATGGGTCCTGGTAATGTAGTGACAAGGATGAGGTTTATCTGCCCCATTAGTGCCAAATGATGTTTTCACCTGTTAGAAAGAAAAAAAGACATTAGACCAAATTCTTGTCAGATATGAGCACATCACTTGCTAAAAGCAAAGACCCAGACACCGCTTGCCAGATCGGCAGCTGGTATAGATGCATGCGCTTTTTCTTTTGTTCTTCAGCATCAAATTTTGAAAGAGCTCAAAACACACACAACAGGCAGCAAGGTGGTAAGCTGGTTTTTGCATACAAGAGTCCTTACACATATAAACTTGTTTACCCTTTGTACTGAGATGCACACAGTGTTTTGGTCAGTGTGGATGACTAGTGGCTAATCTGCAAAGGATATTGATTTACCACTGCCAGCTTCAACAAAGCCACTGTTCATCTCAGGCTTCTCAAATCCGTGCTCTCAGCATGATTGGACCACAGCTCAGATTGTGCTTTTGTGCAAGTTGGTAGCTATGGCATGCAGTGGTGCTTTTCCGAGCATCTTGAAGTACTTCACAAAATATGAAACCTTTCCCTCATGCTCTACCACTGAACCAAGCCACATGCTGCTTCTTAAGGCAAGAAATTTATTGCTCACATAGGTCACAGCTTTTCAAGCACAGAGAATTAACACATGCAGTTTGGAAAGCCTCAGTATCTAAATGATGTAGACCAATGACTTGTTCAGAGAAAGACACAAAAATGCAAAGGAGAGGGAAAGCTGACTCAGAAGAATGGAGTTAAACAAGTCAGTGTGGCTTTGCAGTGAGACAGAGGACAGTAATCTAAAACTTTTAACACAGAGGAAACAGAATTAGTTAGTGCATCAGAAAAGCAGTACACCTAGGAATAATGGGATCCAATTAAAGGGAAGATGTATATCTCACCAAACAACAGGAAAGACTTCTAGCAGTGAGGTCTAGCAGGATTTGGAATAGTATAGTGGCAACCAAATGCAGTGGAAACCCATGACAGATTAAAAAATAGACTGGACAGAGCGTTAGAAAGATAATGGCAGGAGCGATCTTCTATTGCATTCAAGCAATAGTATTGATAGGGTTACCAGAGGGGCAGGACCATATTGTTTCTGCAGTTCTTCCACATGTGGGGCTGCTAGCAGAAGCTAGTGGCTATTCAGCATCAGGCACCAAAAGCGTTTATGATTCCTTCCTGCTATACCATATTGTTCAAGCCCTGCAAACTTCTGCCTATGGGAAACTTAGGTCAAAATAAATTGGCATCACATCTGCAAGAGTCTGGGAACTGTTCTTTTATTGCCTGTGTAAAACAAAACCAATTTTTCTTTGTATTCTTCCTTCCTGTTTTACGAATGGGTTTCTTTATCCTTTAAAACTGTGTACTGCAACAGCAATCATGGGTTATTCAAGCCAATCATCTTGAAATACCTTTCTGCTGAGTGTCATGGTCCCCTGATTTAAGTTCAGACGAAACAGGTCCTGGTTTCATATACACACACTTGAGCCTATGCGCCAGGTTTCCTAGGAATTTCACCCCTTGGGCCCTGCACCAAGCATGTGTTTAACTTGTAAAATGTGCACGGTACAATTTGGTTTCCCACTTAGTCTTTACGCAGTGTGCAGAGTCGTCAACACTGTCCCCTCATGAAAACCCAGAGTTTTCATTCCCAGTTTCAAGGTATTCATTCCCAGTTAGAGGCAGAGGGGCTGTCCATGCAAACAAATACAGACATACACACTGGTCCTCTAGACCACAGGTGTCTGTAAAGAGGACGAAGTGGAAGAAAAGCAATGGATTGCTGAATGCACTGGAGCATGAGGTGACAGGAGACATAAAGGTAACAAGTCAGACAGGTCACCCACACAGAAAGGAAAGAGTCTTAGCCCCTTCTTTGTCGTCTCCTAGCTCACTGCAAAGTTGTCTTTTCCACTCATATCAGAACTTCTAATCTCACGTACTACCAAGTCCTGCTCTGTACAGCTCAAGAAGCCTTTGCCCACAGCCACCCAGGGATTCCTTCTCAGCCCCTCTGTTCCTGCTCCTTTGTATGCACTGAGCATGGGAGTCGCCTTCCTTGGCTCTGCCCTCCCACCCCAGTCCCCTGCCCTTGGCACTGGCATCTCACACTACTCCAGTTCTGACCTCAGACACCTGAGGTGGGTGACCCACCAGCGACACTCTCTGTGCCAGGCCCTGCAGGACTTTCTTCAGGAGTGTGATGCTCAAGGTCCAGTCTCACAGGGTCCATCCTCCACAGCAGCTCCATGCTCTGATCCAGCAAACTGAAGCCTGCATCATCTACAGCAGCTCTTCGAGCCTTTGTAGCAGGCAGCAGTTTAGCCTGTATATTCTCAAAGGCGAAAGCTGGAAGCCTTTTCTTTTTGTAGCCCCTGGGAAAGAAAAGCTATCAAGTAATGAAACTGTCATACTTTATTTCTTCTGCCTCTGATCTACAGCTCAAAAATTGCTGGATCATTCTCTTGTAAGTTGAATGTAATTTTTCTTCTCAACACCTTTTATTTTAAGATCTATGGATTCAGTGACATGCCGGCCAGAGCTTCCTAGTGCCAATTTACTCACTGAGCAAGTGGCGTGCCAGCACTGAGCCCACGCTTCATGAAGACCTGGTTCCGGCGGCCCAGCTTTAACCTGGAGAAACTGTGTGTGAAGTTGAAGGAACTTAGTCCCCCTTCTTGTCACAGAAAGAACATATAAACAAGGTTCAGTCAGCCATCAGGAAAAAGAAATAGAGCACTGAAGTGAGGAGGGTGTTTCAAAGGTCTTGTAAACATCAGGTTTCTCCTTTACAGGGTTGTTGGGAGAATTTTATAAGCAGATTAACTCAACAGAGATAATTATCTTTCTCAGATCACAGAAAAAATCCATGTCAAAGGCCAAGCTACAGCTCAGGAATTGCTTGTGCATTTTCCTTAGGCTATATAGTAGAGTAATTTGCCTATGGAAATCACTAAATTTCTAATGGATCATTATAGCTGATCCAGACTGGGCTGAAAATTGAAATAGGCATTTTCAAACATAACAGCAAATTACAGCTGCCTGGATCCATTTGCCCAGTGTAGGGCCTGGTTTTCAGGGGTCTCGCAAACTGGAGATTCCAGATGGAGCTGAAGGGAGGGCAGCTGCTGAGAAAGCAGCTTCGCTGACCCAGATCCTCAGTGCCGCTTGGGGCCACTGAGCCCTCCAGGGTCCAGCTGAAAAGACATCTCTGGGGATATAGATTAGCATTCACACCTCAAGCTGGCTGCTAGCTGAGTGCTTACTATCACTTTCCTCCGCTCCATATCTGCATATCTTTTTAGACTAAATTCCTGGCTCAGATAAATATGAACCTCCTCCTCTGACCTGCCTGTATCCAGTGTAGACCTAATTTAATAGCAATGTGTTACAAAGATAGCACAGTCCTAACTGATGAGTCCTGGAAGCTGCACTAGTTGGGAGTTCTGTGTAGGCTCATTTACCCTTCTGATTTTGTGTTCCCAGCGTTATGAATTAAGAGGAGTTGAATCCCTGTGCTGCTACAACTAGGCTGCCTCTAGTGTTCAGGTTAAATGGGGAGGTATCACAGTCTACTTACAGCACTTTTTGAATTGTTCCTGCTCCTCATATTTTCTGTGTCCCTTTTTTGACAGTTCAGTGACTTCAGTTTCTAATTTGATCTTCTGAATAGCTTCAGATTAGATAATTAACACATACTATATAGGCACCTGCTTAAAGTTCATCCTCTTTAACCATTCCAGCAGTCCAAGAGCAGTCCCTTCCTTATCCCACCTGAAGCACCTTGCGTCCGAGCCCCCTCTTGTTGAAGTTCATCTTATTTCAGACATCTGCTAAAAGCGGGGCTTTCTTCCTCACCCCATGTGAGGCAAGCAAGGGAGAAGCTAAACTGAATAGCAGTTGAAAGGTGATTCACTGGACCGAGGCCTTTCCTCCTACAGGGGCTGTTCCATTCCCTCAGCCCATTTCCTTCAGCGCAGTTGCCCAAGCATCTCCGTGTCTGTAGGTGGGAGCAGGGTGCAGCCTCCCACTGTGTCCACAGCTACAGGGCTATGCAAGTCAGTTCAAGCAACACTGTGATTTGGATGGTTTAAAATAATAGTTTTCTGCAAGGTACATTTTAACCAACAGAAAGGTGCTCATCTCAGAGGTCTGTATCAGATGACAACCATGGTTTGTGCAGTTTATCCCCCACCGAAGTAGTATGCATGCTTGCGCAGCCTTCCTGGCCATCTCTCTCCCCTGTGCCTTTGTCGAGGAGACTGTGCTCTTATGAGATGCTCGGATGCACTTGCCCCACAGACCGCACTATTTTCCTTCTCCCTGTGGGCAGCCTGGGAGGTTTTGCTGGTTGTTCCTCCATTAGCTCACCTCTCTTCCTTCTAGAGCAGCAAGAGCTCCCCAGAACAAGGCCTGGAAGTACACACACAGAGGCACCAATTAATTTGGGGAAACTTGACAGGATGTGTACAGTTCCCAGACCATTAAGAAAAACAGATGTCTGAGAGGGAAACATTGGGAAGCCGAGAAGGATCCTGGGGAAAACCCCAGCCAGGAATGGAGCTCTGTACAAGCAGCTGGTCCAAACAGCACACTAGGAAAGCAGCTATGTCTTATGGTGGCCATCACTGCTCTTCTTCAGAAATACCATCTCACCCTTCCACCCATGGAGGGATTTGCTAGTAGCGTGAGTATCTCAAGGACAAATCCCAGATACTGGTTGTTGTACAAGCTGGTAAGGACACATGGGAAGCAATACCCTCCAGTCCAGCCAGACCGCTGCCTTGGTAACAGCTGTTGTCAGCTGTAGATTAAGACATCAGCATCACTCTACCAGGGGTAGAGATCAGTCCTTGGCTCCAAAGGAGCTATTCCGTATGCGGAGTGTCTATGCTTTCCTAAAACAACACAACCCCAGCGACTTACCTATTCAAAGGATAATTTCTGAGAAGTAACCTCTTTCTTTCCCCCACATGCCTTTAACATAAATATCTGTATTTTAGGTATCTGCAGTAGCTCATGTCTGGTTGTATCAACCAAGTTTTCAGGCAGCATTTGTTGCTAGAGGGCTCCCATCAGATGGAGACAAGAGTTAATGATGGGACTATACACCCTGCCTGACACATCAGAAAAGCCAGAGTTCTTCCTGAACTAAGCTGAAAGCTTTGTAGGTGTTCATCTAATGAAGATTAAGTTTGGAGAAATGAAAAATGGTGCTGCTTGAAAGAGAGTGGGGATCTTCAATTATTTAGGAAAGTGGTGCATTGGCTCTCAGATGATACTGAAATCCTGCTGCCCACTAGCCTCCTTCATTGTGACCTTCTCTGAGAGAGGAGCTAAGGGCTGTATTTGACAGGGCATTTCAGAGTAAGGGACCTTGCTTTTAGCATCCCAAACCAAATTTTCATAATCTTGAGTAACAGGAATGTTCAGTGTATCTGCTGCAGGATTCTGGCTCACTGGCTGCACTGATGTTTTAGAGGCACAAAGTATTTCCCCAAAACCACTTAGAGTTATTCTAAACTTGATGGAAAAAGACTGCAGATGTGTCACTGGTGTTGACTTGGAGCAAGGGAAGAGCTCTGCAACATCAACATTGTTCTTTTAAGACCAAATGCTCATTACAATGAGCAAAAAAGTGAAGTATTTTTAAAACAGACATATTTACTCGAAGGAAATAGCAGGACACTGAGTTCCCAGGACTTCATAAAGGGAGGAGACACATTAATTTAGTCTTCTAGTGTAGTCAAACTTAGTAATTGAAGAGATCTTTGTTAAACTAGTTGTGTCTTTTTATCCCGGTGCTTAAGGTTACTAATGGCTCAGCTCCAGTTTGCAGTGTACAGGGTACCACCAGGTAGTAGCTAGATGGTTTGAAATACATTACCACCTACAGTAGCCAGATAGTACGCCATCAACTTCTGAACCTTGCTGTACTTTTTTTTCTTGAAGCTGTAGAATCTGAAATATCTCAGCCTCCTCTAAAAAGGCATGTCTTGTCCTCATCGTGGCAGAGTAAGTCTTGAATGGAGACACTAGTGCACCCCAAAGACTCAGAAAGGAGAACCCCGTGTGGTTTGTCTGGGCTTAAAACCCAGCATGGATGACTTTTTGAAGTTGCATTGTTTCAGGTGACAGGAAAACCCCTCTTGCAAAGAGCTTCTCCGGAGAAAGTTTGCTGTACTGCTTGGGTGGGCATAGCCTCTGTGCCTTTCATTGTTTCTCTGCTTGTGTGGCTGTGTATGACCTTATTGAGCCAGATATCAACTTTATCCACAAGCCTTTTCCTGCTGCCTGAAATTATTTCCATGTTGGCTGCTGAGCCTGTCTGTAAGCAGCTGTGTCAGGCTTGTAATGAGGCAATTACATACGCATGGCCCTTTTACAGGAAAGGCCAAGGCTGTTTCACCTTGAATTGATTGGAGGCTTATCTGTTTTCTCTGCTCTCTCAGTCAAGCCAGTCGCCTCGTCCGTAGGCAACTGGCCTGGCTGGCAACATTGATTTTTACCTCGCTGCCTAGCCCCCCTACCCTTTCCTCTTCACTGTCTGCAAGCAAATCATAGAATCATAGAATCATTGAGGTTGGAAAAGACCTTCAAGATCATCGAGTCCAACCATTAACCATGCCCACTAAACCAGGTCCTGAAGTACCCTGTCCGTTGTCATGGATCTTAAAAACCTCCGTGATCTTGATGATCACAATCTCTTCTTTCTGTACGTGGCATGGCTTCTCCCCCCTGTAGCAATAGGAGTTGCCTTGCCTTTCGAGAACCTTTTGGGCCTTTCTTCTTGAATATTCTGTCTTCTGGCACTCAGTCTCATTTCAGTTGTTCTACTGTTGCTACTTTCAACTTCTTTAAGCTTCTCCTTCCTCTTACATCGTTGACTTAGTGGTCTAGGGAAACCATCGTCTGACTCTGCTTGCTGAGCCTACACAGGTTACTGTGCATAGACCTTTGTTAGGGTACAGCCCTGCAGCTGCAGGCAGGAAGGGTAAACTGAACAAACAGGGTATGCATGTGACCGAGATGTGAAATCTGTTGTCTCACTAGCAAAGCATCTTTAATACACCCTTATAATCATGCTGGATAATATAAAATTTTTAAAAATCTTTGGAAACCAGACTGAAATCCCATTAAAAAGATAATTCACTGGGAGGGAATGAGTCCTTCAGGGCTGTTGGACTTTGTTAGGACTTGCTTAGGAAGAGTTTTGTGGCAACTGGTCATGTCAGTTAATATGTGCCTAAAGTACCATGTACGACACAAAATCCAAATGGTGACTCCTCATGGATACAGAGGTGAAATGCATATACCTGGTCTGCGTACACGTTCATGCAGAACTGTGACTGGGTTAATGATTCCATTGGTGTGAGCACAGTACCAAGCAAATGCATCCATTTTGATGCCATCATGAGAAGTCATACAACACTATGACTGTGGAGCTCAGATCCGTTAATACAGGTTTCCTTGGACTGCAGTGTAGTCATCCTCAGACACATGCGTTGTGTAGAACCAGTGTGCCACAGAGGACCAAAGGTCAATGTGGAACTCGTGAAGTCCCAGACTAAAATTCCGTCCTGGATTTTGAGTAGCTGAGGGCAAGTTATTGTGTCCTAGATCAACTACAGGACTAGTGCAGAACTGAAACAGTCTAATCCACACCTTCAGCCTGGAAAAAAACGTTGCAACCATTGCCTGACTCTGCTGGTTCCTTCACTTCACTAGGCATCTGCCTGCTTGGCATTAGAATTCAACCACTGCCTGGGCTGCTGCTTGTGTACAAGCCTGGGATCGCCCTGCCTGACCTGTTCATAGGTGGTCGGCTGCCCAGACTAAACTGGCATTAGAAATCAGGCATTTCCCTGTTACACTTCCCCCGCCCCACATCTATTTCTCCTCTCCACTCCTTTTCCTCTGAGCACGGTGAACACAAGAAAACAGGAGCAGGCACCTCACAAAAAACACTTCTCAGAAAAGGAAATGGTGACACCCATGTGTTGCTGGAGGTTTCTGCAATCACCTCAGCCAAGGAGTCCCAAAACACTACACGTACACACAAAATAATTGATTTACTTTTTAAATGGTCTGCCACCTCCTTCCCTGGGCTGCAAGTTGTGGCTGAACAGCCCGATGCCTTATTCTGCACAGGGCACAGCAGAGCCAAGAGCTGCTCGCGTCCGTAGGGGACGGGCTGAGGTTGCATACGTGCTGTCCCTGCACAGGCACGCTGCCCAGCAGAGACCAGGTGCTGCAGTTCGCTGCCTCTTTTGGAAACGACGGCGCTTGATCAAACCATTCCTGGCAGCCTTCGACAGACGTGATAAGACACTTGCTCAGGCAGTGGACGGCCTGGACTCCATTCTGCTCTCAGGGGCTGTGGGCTCCAAACCCTTTGGTCTGTCTAGCAAGAGATGATTTTTAATCCAGTGCTTAGGGCAAGGCTAACACGAGCACTTGCCAGCCTGCCCGTTAAAGCCATGCCAACGGGCAGCAAAGACTTCAAGGTTCCCCAGGGAGAGGGGAGCATACGCACCTGCCTGGTGGCCTGAGTGCTCTCCTGACAGGTAAAACCCTGACTTCCCTCAGGACCCTTTCTGTGGGGTATGCAGCAGTGGCTAGATATGCATAAAAATGCACAAGCCCATACATTGCCCTATCATCAGAGACTCCCAACCGTGAAGGTTTGAGGTACTGCTGCTGTAATGAATCGGCCTGTGCAGTGTTGGGAACATGAGGCGCTAGGCAATTGCCAAGTATTGTCATTACTAAAAGGGAGACTCAAGATCTCACTTGTAGCTTTCACGGCGATACTTGCTGGTTTTGCTAATCTCACCAGGCTGTGCTTAGCAAGCACAGGCCAGGCACTCCTGAGAGCTATATGCCATGGCATGAAGAAAAGAACAACTTGCCACAAATCCAGCCACAAAAATTTTCAACACCAGCCAAAGACCAGTGTGAGGTGTCTGGCATACCCTTCCTATATAAGGGCCTTTACAGTCTGGACTGTTGATGTTAGGACATGTTATTAATGAACTCTACAGAGGCAAACAGGAGGCTGCCGTCTCCACTTTGCACCCAGGAGGCTGTGAGGACAGCAGCAGCAGTCCCATCTCATCAAGTTAAACCGAGACCTCATGCAGTTACTCTGCTGAGAAGAGATGCCTTTTGGAAGATGTGGAGAAAGCTGGCATTGGTACTGACCATCCATCATGAAAAACAATGCTACACAACACTTGCGTCGCACCCGCTTTGCTAGCAGAAATATGTCAACAGCAAAGGGAGGGACTTCTCAGAGGGGAGGTTAAAAGAACAATTATCTCATCTTATTTTCATTGTAGTCACTCTCTGAAACAAAAGCAGATAGTGTATTCCCTTCTAATTTCCTGATGTCTACAGATGTTTCCTATAATTCTGTTGTGAAGGGCATAACTCCTCGCTTGCTTCTCTGGCACTGGCAGATCTCTGCTGCTCGCATCCTCCCTCCCGGCACCAGCCGGCTCTACTGACAGAGGCAGCCATGGCATCGCTGGGGGTGATGGAGACATACCTGTACTTGCAATGCTTTTGAACCACACCACCTAACTCCAGCCACCACCCAGTGGTCCCCGTTGCCCCGTACGATTAGGGTGGGTTTTTGTTCGAGATAACCATTTGTCTTGATGTTCAGGACCTCTAGGCAGTCCCGAGGTTACTTGGAGGAAAGTACCAGAGGAGGACCCTGAGCAAGCTTCTGATCCAAACAGGCAGCAATGCTTTCTTGAGAAAAGCCTCACTCCAACCACTGTCCAGTCTAACTATCCAGTCCCTTTTACACGTAGGCATGGGTAGCTTGAACCAGTGAAAGAAGGAGAACCAGCAGGAGTTTCCCCTCTACTTTTAGCAGGCAAGGAGGGGAGTGTGTGAACCATTTATTTACAGTATAGTGGACATGTTCAACACAGTGCCCCTTCCTTTGAAAGTTCCCTTTACTAGTTTCTGGCTACATGATACCTCCCGCCTGCACCCAATTCCCGAATCTTGCTTTTGTGAGCCTTTAAATTTGGCAGGTCTGAGTCTCTGTAGTTTTGAAATTACTGCACTGTATTTGGGAGCTGCTTGCTGTCTTCGGGATGAAAACTGCTTATCGTTGCTGAGCTGGAATATCCTCACATTACCCTTTGGGCACTGCTTGACCCTGAGTGCCAAGATGGTAGCAGTCCATGAGGGAACTCTGAGAAGGAGAAAATCAAGACCAGACCACTGCAAGTCTTGAGAAAAATGTTGCCCTAAAGCAAACTCTTCCCAAACACAGGGAAATATTACGTATTTTTACATATTTTATGTAAAGTAGGATTTTCCTGCCCTTTCTCCTAAAAACAAATATGCAACCCTCCTTTGAAGTCTGCATTCCTCATACTATTCTGCCCTGTGTTATAGTCAGAACTCTTTCCTCTTTATCACTCTCATTGTAGCTATGCAATAGCCTTGCAGTTGAGTTCAGACACACTCATCCTATGTTCATTCATCTGTTGTGGAATAAGTGTTGACCTGGGTACCACTCTGAGGAGGGATGTTGTACTTCTCAGAGCTGTTCTTGTGGCTAACTTATTCACAGACTTAAAGAGACAGGCTTCTTACACTCACGCAAGAAACTTGCTCTCCACTGAAAACATTACAAAAAGGAAGAGTTTAAGAGAAGACCTCACATCTGTGTTCCTGCAACATGCATTTCAGTCGTCTAGTGAAATCTTTTTTAGCGCTGCTGTGAGAGCTCCTGTTTTCGTTAAGACTGGAACTGAAGAGACCTGCTAGAGATCGGTAGCGTGTGTAATCAGGAGTCCTTACCTCCTCTCTGCCTGTCTCCAAAACTTCAATGTCTAGTATTTTTCAACTTTTTTTGGACATTTCTCAATTAGCAAGCACTCCCTTGTCCGAAGGAGACCAAAATCTACAGCTACATAGCAATAGGCACAGAAGAGACGTGTGCCTGAGTCAGAGGAGTCTTAAGCACGTCTTCAGGGCCCAGGAGCTCAGACTGGTCCCAAACCTAATCTGAGGTCCTGTTGTTTTCACAGAGCGATCAGAAATCTGGAGCCCAAACTCCATCATTCACAATATATTCCCACAGGCTGCAGATTGCTTTCCCTGGAACTACAAGATTGAAGATTGACTCTGTTGCATGTGACATCAACCAGACCTGGAGGCCACTCTGCACTGGCTGAGGCTTGACCTTAACATTGAAAAAGCTCTGTCTTGGAAGTGCAATGGTTCTGCACAGTTGTGCACACCCTCGTGTGAGACAGACAGAGGCTTAGCACTAATTCCCTTTGCTGCAAGTCAAACTAGAAACCTGTTTGCACGACCTTTAAAATGCCAGTCCTGGCAAACAACAGCCAAGGATTTTGCAGAACATGCTGGGATCATCATTATACACCTCAACATACCCTTATACTCTTTCACAGCTGGATTGCATGTCCTGATATTAGCCCCAGAATTCTCTTTGATTCTTTCAAATGGAAATCTTACTTTATTTGATCGGCTTTCTGTTGTGTTTCACTCCTGCATCCTGGCAATGGGATACCCATGGCAATTTGAGGCTGCTTATTCCTCTTTGCCCAGTCATCTGACGGCAGCTTGTAGGAAAAGGATGAGGACTCTGTGTATGCTGCCATTCTTTAAAGCTCACAGAATTCTCATCTGGGATATGAAATGGAGGTGTTTAGATTCTGGTAAAGATTGACCAAAGAAAACACAACAGAAAGAGAGAAGTAGAAAAATATTCTTTCTTTTCTAGCATTTAGGATATACCTGAAAGATGTGCAAGGCATTCTGTTCTTGTCCTGTCCTGGACAGTAACTGTGATAAAGCTCTGATGCACAAAGTTTGCAGAGCTAGCCTAGCCTAGCCCCACCAGAAGAAGGTACAGAAGTGGCTTACATGATAGCTTTTGCTCAGGTGGAGCACAGTAATTATCACTCCTGTTCTATTGTGAATGGTAGGAAATATAGGTAGGAGCCTTGGCCTTGCATCCCAGGGTGTTACGGGCTACGCTGACACAATGATGGACAGGACTGGCTATAACGTATCACAGAGCCCCAGCTGCAGCCACTTCTAGCTGGGGCTTCTGCCAATAATTAAAATTTACCACAACCAGACGAGGAGCAGCTTCATTGCCAGATAAGACGCCAAGTGCATAAATAAACCACATAAATCCCTCCTGAAACAGAGAGCTGGAAGGTCTCCAGTGAGAATGATTTGTGAAGGGTAAAGAGAGAGATGGGAAGAAGGATGCTTCGCTGGGACAGAGAGGGGTCAGTGTAGCAAGAAGAGGTTTGTTTATTCAGGGCTTACATCTTGGGATGTGTTGCTTCTTGAGCCAGGGGCCCAGCACGCTGCTGAGCTCCAGTCGGAACAAGCATCGTGAGATTTCCTTCTAGGGATGTAAAAGATGGTCCAAGGCGAGTGTGAGCCCACCCACTTCCTGGGCAATCTGTGCTCAGCCTGTGTTGATGCTTTCTGGATCACGAGGAAAATGAGCAGGCTCAGACTGTGGGTAGCAGCCTCTCCTGATTTTTGCTGCCCAGTTCCTCACGCTGTGATTCAGGTATTTTCCCACCCTCTTGCCTTTCAGTTTGCTCCTTTGGGAGAGTTTCTGTTTTAAACCTACCCTGCTAACTTACTTCTCCCTTTGCAGTCCAAACAATGTTCCCCTTTCAATATGATCCTGATGCCACTGACGTACTCAGATGGACACAGATGAACGAATCAGTTCAGGTTATGTTGGCAGGAGGGTGCAAACCGGCATTCATCTAAGTGGCAGATGCAGAGAGATGGCTTTGAATGAAACTACAAACTACATATTAGAGAGATTTTTCCATCGATAACTTGGGTCCAATCCTAATTAAAAACTATTCTTGAGCTTTTTTTAGTTCATTTTAAGAGGAGTTCCTTATGAGCTGCCCATCTAATCCTATCTGCACTCAAAAAATGCGAGAGTCAAAATAACTGGTGCCTGAAGAGGTTGAAAACGAAAATCCAGTTACCTATTCCCTGCCATTGAACAAGACAAAAAGAGTGGCAGATTCGCCCAGGTGAAACTAAACTTGTCTGTTCTGTGCTATTCTCTGCTTTAAGGCTAAGACCATACCCAGGGACCCATTCCAGGTTTCTTTAGATTATTTTGCTTGAACAATAAATGACCCTAGGTGTAGAAGATAGTTTGGTGGATTGGCCTCTTTGGACACTTGCCTTTAGAACAGGTACTAAAGCTACTCCTAACTGAAGGAAAGATTTATTACTTCAATTCATACAGACACATTACTATTATGTTTTCCATTGTTACTGAATATTACTGTGGCCTTTAAAAAGGTAGGACTGGTCTGACACGCAAGCGTGTTTGGCTAGTAATGAGATGCATTCATGATGCATTCTTCAGAGCGTAAATTCATGTTGTCTCCAGAACTGTACCTTAGATGATGTACCATGTGAATATTCAGCGGCCTTTTGCCTCCAGCTGGCCTCAGCGGTCCAATAGAAGATGAGCCAAGGAGAAGGGATTAGCTCTTGCCTATGGAAATGGTCACCCCAAATCAGTGGGGCAGTATGGGAGGAGCTAGTACTGTCATCACTTCTCGCTTCCTTGAACTGCAAGCGAGTAGGACATCTCCAGTTCATCAAACCCTGTCTCTGCAGGCGAGTCTTTTCAAGAGAAAGGCTACACAACCTTAGCACAAGGGTAGGAGATACTCACCCCACTCCAGCCCCCAGGGAACCCTGCAAAGAGGGTACGTTCCCTGCTACAGTTTAATGTCTCATTCCCAAAATGCTGCTTTCTGTGTCAGAAACAGGTACTTGAGAAGTTTGAGAACGGCTCTTTTCAGCTAAGCTGATTGTGAATTAGTTCAGTTATGCTGAAAAAACAGGCACCTCTATCAGATTAAGGCTGTACTGCTCCCTGCACAAGGTGAGAGAGTTACCCCAGTGTATGTGGTATAAGCTTTCCCATGCGACAAGGCCTGTGATCATCTGGCTCCTCAAATCCTGCAGCTACCTTACTGAAAAACAAGAAGGGTAGGTGTCACATCTGGGAAGGCTTTGCGCAGAGACCATGTCATTTGCCTTCAGAGGACTGAGCCAGGCAGGGAAGAGGGGGTCTGCAAGAGGCTCCGTTCCCTCCTGAAATCCAGTGCCTTGATGAGGGTTGATGCTTTAATTTCAAAGGAAATCACAGCACTGTTTCCCAGAATTTCTTGCTGGCCTCCAGGCAGAGTGAGATGATGGTTTATTTAGACTTAAGTAGTTTCCTCCCCACAGATGTGTCTCCCATTCCTTCCTTAGCTGAGCAGGTCCTACAGATGTAGAGCTTTGGCTCTGCTGTGCAGCAAGGAAAACCCGCTCCCCAGCCACCCATGTAGCTGCTGCTATTTGAAGTGGGGCTTCTGGAGATCTCTGACATGGTATTTGTGGGGCTTTGGTGGATGCTTAAGGGAAACTTCTTCCGAATCACTCGGCTGCCAGTAAGGTGCTCCCTGCGATAGCTTGCAGGCACTCCCGGGGTTCACAGCCTGCACTCAGCTGTGTCTCAGGTGGGAGGCAACAGATTGTAAGGTGAAATACCAGTGCCACAGACCAGAAGAGCCTTTACCAGCAGGCATGCAAAAATATGATTTTTCCGTCATATCAGCCCTCTGAATGGGAGGACACATAAGCATGCAATTTCCTCAGCCTCTGGCCGGAGCAGTTAAAGGGAAGTCCTCACCCCTGTGCTGCAGTCTGCTCCTGCCACCCCTCCATCCCCTCCTGCTACGGCAGTGCAAGCGCTTGTCCGGCTGTGCTGTGAACTTGGTTGCTGAAATGATCTGGGTTAAAAATAACCTTGTAAAGAGTTAAGGGACATATTTTTAGCCCAGATCATTTCAGTGATCTAGTTTACAGCCCAGCCCCACAAACTCACACTGGTGTGAGGGAGGGGGGAAGGGGGAAAGGAAAGGTCAAGGGAGAATGAGCAGTTGGAAACATAAGCTGTCTTTCTGCCAAAACCAAGACCTTATGAAACTGCACCCCAAAAGCAGTGACCCTCTCTTGTTTTCATATAGCTTACTGACAGCTGCCTTCTCGTGGCACAGTGTTCAGAGCTGGGTGGTGAGGATCACTATTTCTGGACCCTGTTTGCATAATCAAGACACTAGCCTTGAGGCTCAGATGCCTTATTGTGTCTGCCTCTGACACACTATATTTGTCATTATTTTGCCACATTTCCTTTTGCTGAGGTAGATTGTATGTGCAGCAACAAAAAACCCCGTGAGGGTCATGGGGGAGCTTTGCAGAGCTTGTGTGAGTGCAGGGTATGGGAAGGCAGCTGGCATGATGCACTGGTATGAGAAGGGGCTGCAGGGAATTGTTCCTGCAAAGCTCTTTAGAAGCAAGGGAGGGATGTGGAAGTCAGGGACTCGCCTCAAAACCACCAGCATGAGAATGGGGGTGGAAAGTGCAGAGGACCAGTACCAAAGATGGTGTAA
Organism: Astur gentilis; assembly: GCF_929443795.1. NCBI lineage: Eukaryota > Metazoa > Chordata > Aves > Accipitriformes > Accipitridae > Astur > Astur gentilis. Next base: position 15,697,773 of record NC_064900.1, on the reverse strand, counting down.
CCGTCACTGATTTCAGGGCCGCTGAATACTCCAGCCTTGCAAGGTGCTGTGGAGGGCTTGCATCTTAGATAAAAGGTGCTTCATCTGCCCAAAATACCCTACCTGCAAAAGCAGACAAGTCAGAGGTTTCATAGTGGAGAGAAGGAGACTAGAGCAGTACAGATCTCTGCTGTTATTCAGCTGGTATTTAAGTGCTGCTTAAGCCAAAACACTCCACTGTATGGCAGCTAATAGACCTTTGCTCTTTTCATGAGCCAAACCAGCTGCACAAATCCAAGCCTGAACTTCTCCTTCAGTATCTGCTTCTGACTCCCACTGGCACCCTTTCACACTAGCATTTCCAGTACCATATTATGGGCAGTGACAAAACTCATGGGATACCAGTCCTGTGAGATGGAGTCATGATAGCTTTCAATTGCAAGGGGGTGGGTCATGACCAAAACTGCTAGCTGAGAGCTGTTGTAGCCAGTTTTGCACCAGTCCCAGCATGACATTAAAATTCACCCCCAAAGCTACCTCTGGCTTTCCAGCTTTCCCCAGGAGTCTTTGCAATTTTGATTTCATAAGAAACTTGTCTGCAGTGACACTCTCCACCTGTAGCTTAAATACATAATCTTTAACAAAAGTTTGTGAGTACCCAAATGGGATGCACAGAGAAACTCTTCAATCTCTTTACTTCTTTTCTGTGGGCCTTTAATATGCACCTTGTCTCACCTGGTGCCCATGGTGGGTCCATGGGCTCTAGCAGGAGAATTGGCAAATGTCACTGAGCCAGGTCAGGACACTGCTGTCCTGAGAGGCTCCCTCTGTAAGATGTTATTACTCCCACATCAGGCAGCCTTACTACCCCTCGCATTTTCTGGTACATTAAATTGCCAGTGAAGTTGGGATTGTTCTTCTCCAGTGCTACCAAAGGGACCAGGTTCAGTTTTAAAAGCAGATGAAGAAAGATGGGGTTGAAAATTATTTTCAAATTTACTCAATTTTATGAAGTTATTTGAAAGAGGAAAGTGAAACCCCTTACAGAGAACTTGCTAGTTGCACTTCCTCTCTGGCAGACAGTGCCATGCTTACATTGATGGTATAATTCAATTCCTGTTTTGCTGCTCTGTCTGAGATTTTTCTAATGCTTAGTCACTTATTTTTAGGGAACAGTAAAAGACCTTAGAGTAGCAGTCACCAAATTACTGATGGAGTAAGTCTTTTACCTTAACTTGCTAGTTTTAGTCCATGCAGTCCGACAATGCTTCACTTCTGAAAAGGAAAAGAATCAGCAGCTGGCTGCAAAGAGCACAAAATTAACATCTGAGTAATTTCACATTTTTTGCCAAAAAAGAGCAGAGCTGCTCCTCTTCATCATTCATAAAAGTGGTGGTTTATGTCATGAGACAGGAAAAATGACCAGGAATGGGAAAGGTTCCATGAATATCGCGGGGCAGGAGACAGCCAGCACTGAGCTCTCGGGTGAGAGGAGCAGACATGTATCTTAGTCATGGAAGAGTCTGAGGGCTGGTACATGCTCTGGGGTGAGAGTGAGAAAGTGAGGCTCCCCACCTTCCTCCCAGTGGGAGGGAGACTGCCAGTCCAGACCCTGGAAGTCAGGGGGATGGTGTTCTCCTGGCAGTGCAAGGAAGGGAACTTTTTACATCCAAGTGCCCTGGTACAGTGCTTTTCCTTGACTAGAAGACATAGAGCCTGGCACACCAGCTGGGGAAAAAGAAAAAAAGAAGCTGTAGAAAAAGCTGGATACAGGACGGCAGTGTAATTGCCAGAAAGGGTCTGAGAAAGGACTTTTCCTGTTGCAAAACGCGTAGCGTAATCGGAGAGTCTGCAGCTGGCAGTTTTGGGAGGACACAGCCCGTGGGCTACTTGTGCTAATCTTAGAATGGCATGTTCAGTGCTTCCTGCACCATGGCCAGCGAGCTTCACGCTGGCGAGAGCCGTGTTGCAATCAATGCCTTCTACCAGCAAAACAAGAAACGCATGGAATCACTCCAGCCTCACAGCTTTGATCAAATCCAAAGAAAGGGAGCTGTGTTTTCAGGTTGTAACTAAAAAAAAAAAAAAATTAAAAAAAAAAAGAAGAAGGAAAGAAAAAAAACACAACCACCCCAAAACAAGAGGTCAAAGAGGCCAAGAGGAAGTGCAGTGTCTTTTCTGGGTAAAGGAGAAAGGCTGTGAAAGAAGCTCTTGGAGAAAAAGGGACTATGAGGGAGGCATCCCTTCCACCACAGACACTGAGCAGCTGCAGCTCCTTAGCCTCAACTGAGTCCTCAGTTCAGGTGTCTGTTCTGCCATGCCCAGGTATCCTGGGAGCTGGTATGCTGAGCCAAACCTTCCGATCCATCCTGCCTTCCCCAGGTTTATTCTCTGCTCCCTCCTCTTTCCAGCCTGCCTTCCCTTCATGGCAGGGAACCAGCCTGCATCTGGGAACAACTCTCCCTCCCCACTTAGCCCAGCCATTATTTTTTGTGTGCAGCAGGTTGCCCTGAAGTCTGCTTAACTCACTGTTTCTTCCGTTCCCCTTATCTGCCACTTCTCCTGCCTGTAATTACTCTAATGAAGCCTGAAAAGGTGGGGAGAAGGTGCTAGAAGTTCACTGAGAGGAGACAGCTTGATACAGCTTTTGTGGCTGGATGCAGGAAAGCTGGTCCAAAGTGTATGGGAAGTTTAAAACAGGGGAGTTGCAGTTAGGATCCTGGAAACAAGAAATGACAGACATCTACTGGGGCTTGTGGGCCTGGGAGAAAGAAGATAGCATTTATTGGGAGCATTTATTTACAGGTCTCTGAGAAAAGGAAAGGCCCTTTTCCACAATGCAAACAGGCCTTAGCCATGCTGCTCTCTACCAGGTGTTTCAGACTAGAGAGTGCTCCAAGCTGTGGATCATGAGATGATTCTTAATGTAACCTCCTGAATTTGCTTTTAATCTAGAAACTAGGAATCTAAAGAAATTCCTTCTTTAATATGATTTCAAGTTTCCACAGCTATTTCTCCAGCCCCTGTAGTGTGGTCACCCAAAGGAAATGGTCCACGTGTGAGCCAGATGGGTGTTTTGAGGGCCTTTCACCTCCAGTGATGCTGAAAGAGTGGTTCCGTCTTAATGAGGCAGCAGGTCCTTCCCAGGCAGAGGGGTGTAAAGGGAAAGAGCTCTGCTGGAGCCTCTGAAGAAACAGAAATGTAATCCTCTAGTAACAGCTTTTGGGGAAATTTTCTGACTGAGAAGCAGAAGGGTATTGAGGCAGAGACCCCTGAGAGAAGTGTGGTGCAGGTCATGTGTTCACGGTGGTGGTACAGGGAGCGGAGGTACGAGGTTCCTTGCTGATGGTTTGTAGCCTGGTTTGTTGTTTTGAGGTCTCCGCCTCTAACACAACAAGGATCGTTGGCTAGTTGTTCTCAGTTCCCCTGGTTCGGTTTTCCCTGGCATCAGATACTAGAGATGAAGAACAAGGTTTCATTTCATCAACTTTGATTTCAAGGCTTTCTACTCATATTGCTTGATACACACATAGCAAAGAAAACAAGGTAAATGTGGGATGACACCAGAGCTGTGTGCTGTGGGAAGAGCTGCACCATCCAGTCTCCAACAAGCCTCCCACTTCTCAGCCTGTTGTTGACCCAGGGGAGGGGAAGTTGCTCTCAGCCCTGGTATTTCCTTCCCTCCCCGCCACCCACCTTGAGTATTTCACTGCCAAAAAAGTAGAACAGCACAGGGACATCCCCAAGCAGATACTGGCTTGCTTCGAGGACAGGGAATGGCTTCTCACAGCAGAACCACTGGAAAAGGAAGGGCACCATTGACCAGGGCAGTAAAAAAGGGATGGGAGGGCTGAGAAGGTGGATGGGAACATCCTTTACTGCCCCACTCCATCTGCTCACTGCAAGGAAGAGATGGGGAACAGACACTTGGCTTGAAATACTTAGTTTGCTTCCAGTGAAAAATACTAAGTGTATGCTCTTCAACTAGAGCTGAAAGGCTCTGCATGAATTACTGTTTTTCTGGGATATTTGAAAATGCTGCTAGGTCCTGTCTTCCCAAACCTCTTGCTCTCAGACTGGATGATTGATGCCAGATGTGAGAAACTCTGCTTTAAGTCCCTGCTTACTCTTGAACTTTATAACACATACGCAGGCTTCTCTCTAGCCTGCTTGCTTTTCCCAGCTTTTGCTCATAACTTGTTGTTCCCAATTTGTCAGAACAGGCCAGCAGAGACCAACTCAGAGGTGGACAAGTCGGCATCACCCTCAGTGGCTCAGCTAGCAGGGAAATTCAAAGAGCAAGCAGCCAATATCACTGGAAAAGAGGTAAGGAGCACTGCAGCCACCAGCAGGTAATAGACTGGGAATTGAGGCATTCACCTCTGCCTGTAGGAGTTGGAGCATCAGCGATTTGAGCGTGAATCTGCCTTGATTTTGAATCTTCACAAAGGATTGGTCTCCTAGTGCAATGCAAGCTAAGACAGTATCTTCCATGCATTGCTAACGTGTGGACAAGTATTTTGGTAGAGCCATACCTCAGGACAACTAGACACTGTAACTGAGACACTGGAAAGCTTGGTAGGGTACATACACATACTAACAGCAGCAGACAGCAATGCATGTGCTCTCTGGGCTGGCTTTTGTGGGCAGAGGGCAACAATGAATAATGAAATAGCTAACATGGAAAAAGAAATCAAACAACAGATTACGCAGTGTAGAAGCCAGTGGCAGGTCACCACCACCTTGTTCACAGAAGGAGAAGGTTTCCTCCAGGTAATCCCTTCTGTATGAGTCTGAGAGACAAAGCTGCCTCTTTACTTGCCCTCGTTACCTCTTCCCAATGACTTTTCAGACTCCGTGCCTACCTCTGTCATGCTGAAATTTATTTTATTGAAAGCCCACTATGCCAAGCACTACCTCACAAGCTGTCTTTCACCAGATAAGCAGAACACTAGCATACCTCTCTTAGAAAGAAAGGAAAGTTAGAGTGTTTATGGACGGAGGCTGACATTTTAGGAGAGCCCCCTGTATCATTATGGACTTTTTTAGAAGTATAAATGTTTACCATTTACTTCAGTCAGTAGGTGCCCCTTTAAAACTGAACTGCTTCCTTCTGCTGCTCAGTTGCTTTCAGCATGTCCCAGGCTGGACCTAAGGGGATTCTCCCTGTCAACCCTCCGGTCTTTGGCTGGATGCAATGGTGACCTCTGTCCTGCAGTGCTGGCATGCCACTGTCTACCAGAGGTTAGCACTCCCATAGCCAGCCCCCAGGATGGGAATAGCCAATCTCTTCCCAAGCACTCTTTTTTTTCCCTCTAGTCACCAGCGCACCACTCCATCCGTTCCATTACAGTCATTTCCTCTTTTTAAGGTATGGGATTTAATTGCACTAAGTCCCTCACCCTTCAGAAGGCAGCAAGTTCCCAGACCTCTCTTGTGTTATCTGCAGACCTCTGCTGCTCCCAAGCCAAGGCGGTGTGGAGGGGCCTCACAGTGGGGGGAAACTCATTTTCTCCAGAGACAGAGGAGGACAAAGTTTCCTGTCTTTTCTCTCCAAGCCATCTGTCACTTCCCCACCAGCTTTCTCAAGCTGGCTTCAGATTAATGGCTGAGTGGATAGTCTTTAACCCTTGCTTGACCCATACCAGCAAAGGGGAACCTATCAACCAGGGAACCTCTGATACATTCACTGTGGCACAGTGCTGCATTTCATGGTTGCAAAATGGTGGGGTTTCAGTAAGACATGGTATTATTGCTTCCTAGCATCACATAAGGATAAGGGCAAGGCTGCCCTTGGCTGCTTAGAGATGCAGCATTGCCATTGCTGGGTACAGCACCTCCAGAAGTTAAGTGTCATCAAGTCTACAGGTCCTCCAAGACAGTCAATTCTACAGAGGGCAAAGATGCCATAATCCAACTTTTCACATGCCTGCCATTTAGAAGGTAACCAAATTATTCAAATATTACATTGTGGATATTATCCAAGATCCACAGTATTATCTGTTTTGTCTGTTAACCTATAAAAAGTGTGTTAACAGCTTGGCAGGAGACTACAAACCTGGCATGAAAATAAAGGCAGCTTGGCTTCAAGACCAGAGCAATAGTTATGAAGGAGCAACTCCATAGGTGCTGTGCTATGCATCTCTTCTTTCCTAGTGAGCACTCTTGTACCTCTGAGAGCCTAAGGACATTCAAAAGGAACTGGTGTCCCTGCTGTTAAGTTGCCTTGTTCCTTCTCCCTTGGAGAATCTGTTTTTTAGTCAAATTAAAGGTTACAGCTGAGGACTTGTCTCTGCGAGCTGCTCTTCTTCACTAGAGAGAAACGAATGGGGTTGTACAGCTTGTTGAAAAAGCCAGAATTCCCCTTTTTGCCCCTAAAATCTATCAGATGCAAAATAGGAAAATTGTGAACCAGATAGGCAGCTGAGACTTATTAAAAGGAAATCCTGGTAGTAAGACAGGACAGAGAACAATAACAAGCTATCTCAGTGTGAGGGGGTTTCCAGCAGGATGCTTTGAAGATGAAACTTCTGGAAAGGCTTCTCTACCCTCCACAGCATAGAACAGTGTCCTTTGCACAAAGCCTGAAGTGTCATGGTTCATGCTGTGGAAAGAGATATAGACTACTTTTCCAACACTAAGATTGGGCTCGAGATGCTACAAGCACACTGAGCATGCTGCCACATGCCATATGCTAATATCTTGTGCTACCTTTGGATGACTCCTTTAGGCAAGCTGAGCCCTGCCATCCAAGCAGGTCACTTACAGAGCATGCCCTTTGGTGCTTGAATTTCACTTCCTTTTATAAAACCCCTCATTTCCCTGCTGCTGAGTTGGTTGTTTTCTTCTCTTAGGTACCACCACATAAGCCAGCTCGGAGGAAACCACCATGCTCTCTTCCATTGTATTCCCACAAAACTGAGACAAGTGACAATGATGAGCAAGTGAGTATCAATTTAATAGGGGGGCAAGGTCTCTCCTCTCTGCAACCTTTTCTCTCCTGAGACACAAGCCTGGAGGTAGCAGAGAGGTCAGACTGTGCAGCAAAAGACATCAATCATGCAGCATCAAACCTTCCCCTGCTCACACACATGTACTGACTCAGAGTCAGCTCCACGCTGTTTCCCACTCCTGTAGCATGGATACACATCCCATTTCTACCGCTTTTGTTTTTACCCTTAGAGCACTGACAGATCCACCCAGTTACCACCTTTCAAGCATTTTAAAGCAGGAACTGTTGGCATTTATCAGATTTGAACAGCGCTTAGCACAGGGAGCATCCATGCTGTTTGTTGCCTTCAGATGAACTCTAGAGGTTTGAGTATAATGGCAAATAGTTCTGCTCTTGAGATTTTCCGTCTTCACAAAAAGGGAATAATTAATCCAGAGTCAATAGGGGTTTTGTCAGCAATGCCTGCAGAATATTGTCTTGAGGTGTTCTCCATACACCCTTGAATGAGCAGGTCCCAGTAAGCTGGCTGCTAGTCACTAAAGTGCTCAGGCACTTTCCAGTCACTTGTGTCCTGTATTTCAGGGTATGAGGTCTACCCACCAAATTTCACATTGTCACCTGCCCTTAACAAGGGGGTGGTTCTTCGTCCTTCTTTTCTGACAGCTACAAGCTCTTGTTGCCTCCATGCCAAAGCAGCACAAGCTTTAAAATCTTAGATTCCTTCCTTTTCCTTTGGACCTGAAAAAAAGCAATATGCCCCTTCTCAAAGCAATGCTCTCCCTTTCTCAAACTGTTTTCAGGCTTTCATAGCTCTACCTTTCTAGCCACTTAGGCCTTTCCTGTGCATACTAATTGGATACCCTTTAACTCTGTTAGTCAAGTGGTGGCAGAAAGTCTTTCCTGTCAGAAAAAGTTCACAACGTTTACCAACATTAAGGCTTGTACCTTTTAAGAGGTAGAATTCTAATCTGTCTTGTCCTGAAATAATACTAGGGGAAACTGTCATAGGTTAGATACCTTAGTGAAGGCCATGTAGCAGGAGAGCCATCACACATCACCTAACTCACATACTTCAGCCAGAAAGCAAACAATCACCTTTTCTCCCAGAGGAAGGATACATATATGTAGAGCCCTGGGATGGCTAGCTAACAAAAGGGGAGCAGGGTCAGGAAAGAAGCAAGCAAGCTTTTGTGTGAAGGTGCTATATGAGGCTTCATTTGCTCCCCTACTAGCACTTTCTGCTTATCTCATCCAGGTTTTCTCCCTTCATTGTATTTCCTCTTTTTCACCTACTTTACTGTGACTTTTTCATGTTTCATTTTGTTTTGCAGAAGCGGTCTCCAAATGCTTGCCCCATTCCTAAGGTCAAAGTGAAAAGCTCCCCCATGATTGAAAAGCTGCAGGTAGGTCTTGGAAGAGCCCACATGGCTCCCTCAGCAAATTAAAACTGATTGACATTTGTCATAGCTACTTCCCTTATGGAACAGCCACAGGGGAAGGGGATCCAGGAGCCAAGGGTGACGGATAGGTAAGCAGGGCAGTGGCCTCACTGACGAGGGCCCAGTGCCACAATACACAAACAAGGAAGGCAGAGCAGGTCTGGCAATGCTAACCAGTGTCAGAAACAGTCCAGTGATTCTCAGTCACCTCCATAGGCAGGTCAGTGCATGGGCCAGCATCACTGGGATCTGCGGGGTACGCGCCTGGGCACAGGCATGGCAGCAGCACAGCTCAGGTAAGGACCAAGGGCTAGACCCTCAATTTAAATACAGCTCGTGAGAGAAAGTGAGGGAAAGCTGAGGCTTCTTTCAGCTCTTTCTTCGCAGCAGTCTAAATCAAACTGAGCCACCCGCACCCTATTGGGGAGCAGGCCTTGAGTGCAGGCAGCTAAAATCCTGGCAGTGGGAAGTGCACTCCGGGCTCTGGCTCTCCCCCGCGCGTGCCTAGAAGCTCTGTGCTTCCCTCGCCTCGATTCCCCCAGTTACGCACAAACACACCCAGTGCTTCTTGCCCTTTTTGTATCTCCCCGCCGTGCCTGATTCATGCCGCCGAGGGCAGCTCAGCACTCGAAAGCCCGTGGACGTAGTGCCCTGCCGCTGCCAGCTGCCTCTCCGGGCAGCACGTGCAGCTCCAGAGCACCGTGCCTCCTGGCCACCCTGACACAACGTCAGCCTATTCATAGCACTGTCCCTCTTAATGCACCCAAGGACGTTTGCCTAGGAGAGCTTCTTAGTGACAGGCCAGCAGGAAGCATTTTGCCACGGTTAATCACGAATTGCTTCTTTCCATAGTCTTCTCGCTCCTCATGACTGCGCAGATCATTCAGAAGACCTGCAGCTTGAAAATGCGAGGTCTGCTTGGGCACACGCAGGGTTGGTTTAAATCTTGAGGTGATTGCTGGCTGCTTGCTCAGACTTTCTCCCGGCTCAGCCACTGTAGACGGTGCTGGCTTGGCAGGGTCACTGGAAAATCCCCAAAGGCCTCAGGATGACAAACGGACGCATCCTGAGATCCAGCTGCTGGGGAAGGGCAAATGTCCAGTCATAACTTCTCTGCCCGGACTTGTTTGTTGACAGTGTCACCAGGAGAGACCCATAACCAGAAGGCATGTGGGTTGTGACAGCTGAGAGATGGGGCAGCTCCCGTGGCAAGAGCAAGGGTTCCTCCGTGTGGTTACCGCACGTAGTACATGACAGCGTCATGCACGCCCGTGACGGGGATTTTTCTTTGCAGGCCAATCTAGCTTTTGCTCCAGCTGCTCTGCTGCCGGGAGCGTCTCCCAAAAGCCCTGGTCTGAAAGCCCTGGTTTCTCCGTTCGGCACCCCTCCCTCAACGCCCAGCAGCCCAGGGATTCAGTCCCAGCCCAGTGAAGGGAACGAGACGCCGGTCAGCTTTGATCAACCCCCGGAAGGCACTCAGCTGCAATTCTATAACAAGGTAGGGTATGTGCTAGGATTCTCCATCACAGCAGGATAAGGCTTGCTTATGGCTTGGGGATGAAGAGGAAGAGGAGGCCGTAGCCCTCAGTCCTGCCATAACAGCGTGCATTTGTAGGCAAGGGAGGAGATCTATATGCCGCCGGGTTCAAAACTGCCTTTCAGCGTAGCTCTGTAGAGTTTCCTCTCTGCCTGCCTGCACATGGGCCTTCATGGTCCCGTAGCTCCAGCAGCCTTCCTGACTAAATGGGTAAAGGGAAGGGGTGAAGTGGCAGGACCCAGTCGTTTCAGCTCAGCAGGAACAGAGTGGCTGGTTCCTGGGCAGGGAGCACTCTGAGGAGGTGGTGCCACATGCCAGCAAATGTCAAAGGTGGCTGAGGTGCAGTTTAGGGAGCCACGTGGAGCACGACGGTTTGCCAGGCGTCCCACAGAGTACACAGCACTTAAATGGGGAGCTGTAACCTGCATTCACCATCATCAGCTGGAGTGCAAACTCCTTCCTCAACCACCAAACTGCCAAGAATAGAAAAGACTGAGACATCCAAAAAGTCAGCAGCATCTGCATAATAAATGCAGCGTCCTTGGGTTTAGGGTCTAACTTGGACAAGAGTTTATATCGGGGCAGCGATCTCTAGCACCAGCTGTACAGAAGGAAAGGAGGCATATATTAGGGAGCTGCTTGTCCTGTAAAGTAGTCTCTCAGGGATAGGAGCCCTCGTCTCCCTACCTCTCAGTAGCAGAGCAGGAAAAGTGAGGCCACCAGCATAGCAATCGAGTTTTCCATGGTATTTTCCTCTGTTGTGCTTTCCTGCTTTGCAGTACCACTCTCTTTGTCTGCTTCAATGTCTGCTTTTCCTGCCTCCAAGGTGCGGACGCGGGGATCGATAAAGCGCAGGCCTCCCTCCAGGAGGTTCCGAAGATCTCTGTCCGAGTACGGAGATGGGGAAGATTTAGGGGTCAACATCTCCTCTCCAGAAAATGGTGCCAAGGAAGATGGGGATGAGGTATTTGGGCCCAAGGCCAAGACAGAGGAGGCAGAAACAGGAAGCAAAGAGCAAAAGAAACAGACAGGGTCTGATGAGAAGCCCCCATCAAGGAGAGGATCCAGCAGATCAGATGAAGAAAAAGGGGAAAAACAGGCAGAGGAAATGACTCCTTGCAAGAGTAATGCAGGGGATACGAAGGAGGAGGAAGTATGTTGTAGTGCCCCAGGGGAGGAGAACTCTCCCCAGCCTCCCTCTGGAAACAAGGAGAAGGTGTGTGAGGGTCTCCAGGGAGAAGAGCAGCAAGGCAGTGCCTGTGAACAGGAAAAGGGGGACAAGGAGAAGGAAGAAGCTGAAGCTGAAGCTGAAGCTGAAGCAAAGGAGAGCAGTGAGAGCACAGACACATGCAGAACGTCAGACACTAAAGAAGCATCGCTGGCACCTGAACCGCTGCAGGACGCAGTAGGCTTAGAGACTGCCAGTGAGCCTTCAACGTCAGCCACACAGGACCAGGGCACAGCGTAACCACGACACACTGGTAAGATGGGTCAGCATGATGATGGCTCCTAAAACACCAGAGGGTTTTGCTTTTTAATGAAAATGGCAACTGTGACAGAACACACCAACATTTTTGCTGCTCTGACACCTCAAAAGTATGGAATCTCAGGCCTGCAGAGGCTGCAAGACAGGTTATTCAAAATAACCAGCCCTGCTGGGTGGTGTTATAGAGAGAGAGGATGGAGAAGAAGCAAAGCTGATTCTGGATTCAGTAAAATGGGAAGGCTCTGCTCACCAGGCAGCCTGCTCAATTGCTCTTTTGAAAGCAATTTGAAAGTACTTACAGTAAAAAGCACTTTTCCACAGCAGTAACCATGTATATACTATCTCAATATGCCTCCTTACATATACATATTTGTGTATATATATGTGTGCGCACACATTGTATATACACATGCATACATATATATTCTCTCTCTCTCTCTCTCCATGATTAGCTTGTTAGCTTTGCCAGCAAAAATAGCATTTGCACACATACTGGTTTCATGATCAGCCCTGCAAGCACACAAACGTGGGCTTCTGCCACTTGAAATAAAAGAGGATTTCCACTGGCTAAAGCGGGGCTTGTTCCATGTAGCTTCTTACATATTCTCTAACCACTGATAATGTAGACACAGATGCCTAAGGAAACATCTCATTCCACCTCAACCACCTGTCCCCTCTTCAAATGCCTCCTTGGTTTGACAAGGAGCAACCGAAGGAAGCAGGCTGGTGCTCAGGCTGCAGCTTGCCTTTGCCTCCTAGCATGGAAACTACCAAAGTACCCTCAGGTCACAGACCCCCAGCACTGTATTTACTTAGACCCATGATTATTTTTCATAACTTCCTTTCTTTTCCCCTCTCAAAAGGACACACCCAATCAGGGCACAGGAGACTTAACATGTGAATAAGAGGCATCCAACCCAATCAAGGTGGAAGCTACTAGAAAACCTTCAGTGGCAGGAGAGGAGCAGCATACAGATATACCCTGAGGCCCAGACTCATCCCGGAACTGAGTGGCTCCTCACTGGCTCTCCGCTTTTCACCATCATCTTTTGGGACAGTCGGAACAAGAGACTGGCTTGCAGCCACTTCTGAGTTCAAAACTGAGGTGTTGGCTGACGTTACTTGGTGATATTTGGGGACTGAGGGACCTGATACTTGCTGTCCTAGAGCCACCACCACTCCTGGTCCCCCTGCTCCTTCATCCTGCTCCAGAATGTCTTTTTCTTCTCCCCTGCATTGGTCTTAGATGAAGTTCATCAGATACATCTATGGTGCCTTTTGGTAGCTTCTTTTGAAATATTCTGGGTTTTCAAATTTCAGTAAATAATGTTTTAAGAGTAGGAAAAAGTATGTTTTCTCCATATGTGCTGTATGGCAGACAATGTGAACCCTGAGCATGGGGAAAACTTAGGACATTGTTCATAAAGCATAAAATACCTTTGATGTGGGGGTCAGGCTAGCTGATCTGTGAAACAGCCAGCCATGGCAGGCAATTTTTCTGCGTGCTTCAACTTTGGGGTGTATTTAGTGCTGGTGGAAAGTAACAACAGAAAAGATGCACAGAAAAGATGTGCTATGTCAGTCAACAGAGCAAGTTTTCTTATCCGTCTCTGGGCTCCAGTCCAGATTTAGAAAGACCGCCTGTCTGTCAGTCTTTCTCACTTCCAGACCCTATCCAATCTCTTGATTCTCTTTTGAAACTTTCAGTGCGTGGCCACCAAGTGCCACTCATGATAGAAAGCACTCTGGCTTACTGGAAACAGCTGATTAATTTTATGTAGGTCAAAGAAGAGGTCTTAGATGGCTGAGTTTCCAGTCATATGGCCTGGCTGAATACGAGTTGGTGAAAGTCAGATAGCCAGTCTCTCCTAAGTACTTAGGCATTGTACTAGATTTGCATTCACTCTTGGGTTACTAGTTAAGTCATGGGTCTAGCAGTTGCTAAGCCAAAAAAGCTTTTACATCTGGAGAGTATTTGTTACCCATAAGAAATAAGTTATTTGGGGAAAGATAGATAACAGACCCTCACCTGACCAGTTTCCTGACAGTAGTGCTTGAAGCTGTATCTGCAATACTGAATAAAAAGCTGCTCTGGCGCAAGGTCATAGGGCTCATGTCTACAGCGTGACATGGAGCTGTGGACAAGTCTGGGCTCACTGGAGACAGCAAGCCAGACTTGTCAAAATCTGAGCCAAGTTGTTGACTAGCTGTTAGGCAGTGTGAATGGTCAGGAGCCAGTGTTTGAACCTGCCACCAGCCACCTAGTACCCAGCAACACAGACGCAGCTACCAAGACCAAAGGCAGAAACAGCCAGCTCCTCTTCATCCATCACAAAATTCCTCCTAGTAAACATTAAGCTGAGCAGAATCGGAGGCTTGGGTTGTCCCTGTCTCTCTGGACAAGCACAAGGATTTTACACAACACAGCCCACATCTGTCCTTGAGTAGGCTCTGCAACACAGCAGTGTTACAAACCCGATGGTTTTGAAGGATATCCCCTTTCCGTTCACCAGCTCTAAATTCATGAGGAAGGAAGTGGCTCTGAGCCCTGCCTTTCTTTTTCCCAGGTGAGAGCACTGAGGTGTCATTTGCTGAGAGCCAGCGGTGTTGACCCTGCTGTGTAGCATGGGCTTGTTGATGAACATGAACCCCACACCCTTTTGAGCCATGTTGTGGAGCATTGTTGCCTTTGAATCCATTTTAATCTGTTTGTTAGAGCTTGTATTCCAGGGCAGGCTGCAATCATTCGCTGTACCCTGTTTCTTCTCTCAGCAGAGTGTCCCATCTGGATGTGAGTGATTGTCCCTTACTGTATATATAGATATATGTGTGCCTGTTTAGAGAATGAGTATGTGTGTCCCGAGCAAGGGAATGGAAATCCGAGGGAGAAACAGAAGAAATAAATGATGGAATAAAACCCAACCAAAACTAAATCCTTGTGTTTCTTCCTGGGGAGATGAAGGAGCCTGAGGAAGGATGGAGAGCGCTTGTAGCAGCAGGCAAAATAGAGGAGGGATTTCCACTGCCATTGGAACAGTTTAACATTCAATTTTAATTTAATTTGTGGTATTTTTTACTTTGGCGGAACAGCAATAACCAATGTGCTTAATCCACAAAGGAAGGTGTTCTTTGGGGCAAGCGTTGACACCGGAGACTGCCACGTGCCCTGCCCCAGCCCTGCAGGTATCAGGCATCTAGGAACAGAAGAAAGCAAAGCCATCTAGCCTACTGCCATTTCTCCAACAGCATCCTTGTTCAGGGGAAGCATAAAAAAACCAAAGCAACACACAGTGATCCTTCCTGTGAGATTTCCCAGTTTCTGGAAATCAACTGTCTAGAGACTTTCTGTGCCAGATGTTGCATCACCATCTTTGTCCTTGACAACTTTACAAGTTGCGGGGAAAAAGATGCCTGTTTCTCAGCTGAAGGCATCCACACATCCTTCTCGGGGCAATGCTCACTCGGGCGGTGCACAAACCTTGCCCTGTCTGCAGGCCAAGTGAGAGCAATTTTGTAAAAGATTCTTTGGCCAGCATTAGCAGTGTGACACTGCAAAAGCAGAGGATGCATGTGGGCATGTGTCCCTGCCCCATCCATACTGTTGGGAAATGTTGGCTTGGGCAGCATGGTCTTGTATCCACAAGGTGTAGAGAGTCAAAAAGTTCTGACTGAAATGCAGACCACAGCTTGGCTTGGCATACAGGGTGGGGGCACCTATTCAGATCCATATGCATCTGTCAGATCGCTGAGGCTGGAGTGTATAATGTCAGGTTTAAGAACACTGATGGTCAAACAGAAAAATGCCCTCAGCAAGAAAAATCTGATATAATTTATGTAATTCCTCCTGTGGATGGTGCCTGAAAGATTAAAAAAAAGTAAAAGCACAAGCATTACAGGCCAGAAGACCTTTAAATTGGGGGAGGGGGAAGGGAAGGATGGAAAACAGCAAGAGTAAAGATATAGTGGAGAAAGGAATGCAGCACAAGAGCAAGGCAACTGTTGCAGTTCTGTTTGGCTGGGATCTTGTTGAGTTTATGGTTATTTTTTGATTGGTCTGTGTTTAAACTGTATCGTGAGCCACAAGAGAAGTGTTGGATGGGTGAGGACTGAAGGCAATTAGTGATGGGAGGAATAGGGTTTTTTGAAAGGTCTGGGATGCAAGGGAGGCTGGTACAGAAGTGTGGAAACATGAGGGGGGAGCTTGAGGGTGGCAGGAAGCGTTGGCAAGGTATAGCACATCAGGGACAAAGTGGGAGCCAAAGAAGCAGTGGGGAGTGAGTACAGAAAACAAAGGGAACGCCGCCGGCTCCTCTGGGCAGCAACACATGAGAAATACACTCCCAACGCTGAGGCACTTCTCCCAGAAGCGCCAGGCCCTTTACTAAGCCATTTCCCTCGCAGCCTCTGTCGGGCCCCAACGGCCACTCCTGTGGCCACTTGCTGGAAGGGAACCACCAGCTGCCCCCCACAGGCCCTCACCTCACCCGCCTGGGGGGCTGCCATGAGAGGATTCGCACGCATTTGCGCACGCGGTTACGTGCGCATCCCCCCTACCCGACCCCACAGGGCAGGACGGCGCAGGGGGCTGCAAGCCCCTGCCCGTCTGCCTGCCTA
This sequence comes from Astur gentilis, assembly GCF_929443795.1. NCBI lineage: Eukaryota > Metazoa > Chordata > Aves > Accipitriformes > Accipitridae > Astur > Astur gentilis. The sequence goes on along the minus strand of NC_064900.1, from coordinate 15,681,766 downwards.
CCGCCCCGCCCACCCCACTGAGGGGAGCGGCACGCGCCGCCGCCCGCCCTCACACCTCGAGGGGGCGCAGCGCCTAGCGGCTTTGCACTGAGCGGGCCGGGATAAACCAAAGCGGTTCGGGGATGGGGGGAGGCCCATTCGCCCCTTCCCATCCGCTGTGAATGAGCTCGCCCGGTTTCGGGCACCGCTGGCCGTGCCTGCCCGCCACGCGCGTCTGGTGCGAGCGCGAGGCGTGGAGGGGGGTGTCGTTCCTCCGCCCCTCGGAAGAGCGCAGGAGCGGTATCTGCGCAGGGGAGCGCCGCGGGGGCCGCTGCCCCCCACCCGGGGGACTCGGAATCGTCTCTACCAAGCGGAGCCGTAGGGTCGGGGGAAGGGCGATGCCACGGGTTACCCTGGCGGGGGTCGGGGGGGGGGGGGGGCAGCGGGAAATCTCAGCAGCCTCCGCAGTTAGGGAGAGGAGAGAGGAGTGGTGTCTTCCGAAGCGGTGGGCAGAACCATTGGGAATCTGGGGAGGGAGGGAGGCAGACCCACGAAGGCGCTCGAGGCGCTGGGCGGGAGGAGGCGGGAAGTAAGTGAAGTGCTGAGCTGGGGAGGAGGCAAGAGAGAGCGGCTCGTTGGTCTAGGGGTATGATTCTCGCTTCGGGTGCGAGAGGTCCCGGGTTCAAATCCCGGACGAGCCCGCTGGGAAAGGGGGCGCGGCGGCAGCTCCCGTTTTGCGGGCGCGGTGCCCCCCGCCGCGTTTTTGCGCTTCGGCGCCTCGGGCCCGCCCGCGGCGGGAGGGTGGGCTCGGGTGAAAGGAGCCGGTGCCGGGGGAGCGGCAGGCTCCGCGGTGGCCCGGCGGCACGGCCGTGGTTTGCGGAGGCAGAGCAGCCGTGGGGGACACAGGTGGGGCCCCCGGGGAGGGGGAGGAGCCGCGCCGAAGCCCCCTCTCGCGGAGAGGTGAGGGGGAAGGCCGGAGGCTACCGAGGAGTAGCGGCGCCCAGTGCGAGGCGGAGAGGGGGCGCAAGACGGGAGGGGTGACCCCTTCCTCGTGAGTTACTGCCGCTTATTCGTGGCGCTGGAAAGGAACGGGTCTCATCGGAAGGCCTCTCCGTGCCCCTTCGCAGTGTGTGGGAGCCGCCGGTGTCTGCCGGAGGAGCGCAGCGGAGGACACCGAGTCGCATCGCCGGTGCTGGGTAACGAGCGGGGCGTGAGAGAGGGGGGGGGGGAAAAAAAAAAAAAAAAGACAAAAGGTGGGCTCGTCCGGGATTTGAACCCGGGACCTCTCGCACCCTAAGCGAGAATCATACCCCTAGACCAACGAGCCGCCGTGAAGAACACTTTCTCTCCCTTCCAGAGGAACGCTCGAGCGCTGCCGCCCGGCCCGGCCCCGCCGACCCGGCTCCGGCCCCTCCGGCGCCCGCCCGCAGCCGGGGGCGGTGCAGGCCTCGGGCTGCGCCGTCGGCTGGAGCGGACACGGGCTGCAGGTCGTTTGCCGGGCCCCGAACGCTCTCTTCTACGGTAGCCGTGCCACACGAGCTCGTAAGAGGAGCCGAAATGCGAAGCCCCGCGAAGACAGCGTTACATAAAAACCTGAGGTGGCAAACGGGCTCCGTGTGACAGCCGAGCGTTTGCAGGCGGGTGCCGGCCTGGGACCTGACTCGTCGCAGCAGCCCGGCGGCCGTGGAGGCCGAGGTTCCCCCCCTGCCGCACTCAGCCTGGGGTGGCCGGGAGCCCTGCGGCTCACTCGCCTCAGCCCGCGTCTGCCCGGGCAGCGGCTGTGTGGCGGTACATTGCATCCGTAACAGGCTGCCCCGAGGGGTGGCTGTGCCCGCTGGGCACCTACCCCTCACGGCCGCCCGAACGCCTGCCCCGCCGGTGCCGCAGCCCACCGAGGAGCGGTCAGGCCTTGCGGGGACTGTGCTTCTGCAGCGGCCTTGTTGGGACAGCTCAAACAAATCTCGGGTGCGCAGCCTGTCCCGCTTTTTTGCGGTGCTCCCTGTTACTGATGAGGCACGCACGCGCCGTTAGCTGTTCTCCGGGTTTCTTCCGAGGGCTGTGGCAACCTTATCTACCCTTGTGTGCAAAATGTGCTTAATATCGGTCTAGCCATTAACCGCAGCAGTCAAACCACAAACCCCAACCAAAAGAAAGGCTCACGGTTCATTTCCAGAATTTAAAACGCTACTACAGCCAAGCAGTGGTGACATTACTTTCCTACTTTACAGGTGATGATTTTATGCAGACCTGTTTAAAAGAGTCTTCTTACACGAAACACCGATGCTGGTCAGGCTACACTGATGCTGGTCAGACCAGTGCTACCCTGGTTCTTGTTTCCATACAGTAATAGTTGCTAAACTAAATTTGCCTATATTCCAAGAAACCAGGGGGAATGTGGGAGGGAGAGACAGGAAAAATAATTGCTTTCATTTTATGGGCTTTTTTATATATGAAGGTTATCAAGAATACTTGTGGCTCGAATTGTTCCATGGCATCAGTTCGGCACCGGAATAGCTCATCATTAGCATCCTTTTCCATTGTAAGTTTTCCTCAGAACACTTCTCCTTGTGTAGTGGGTGATTCAAGACATTCTTCTTAATTGAATTATAGAAAAATAATTATCAAACTCTTCCAAGTACTGTATGCAATTACTGTGCTGCTACCAGCTCTGAGTTTTGAAAGCACCACTGCGTTTCTATTTAACCAGAGTAAACATAAATGTAGCGCTATCTGCCAGTCACAATTTCTCCCAACTTGCAGGAAAAAGTAATGTAATAGACACCCAATGCTTTCTTTTACAAATAGAGCTTGTTTTTTCTTTCTCTCTCATGTTCTTCTCTTACTGATTCAAAATGAGTGTGCTGGGTGGGGTATTTTTTTCAGGAATGCATATCTCTGCACACGAAACAGTGTCTACTGTACAGTTCCTCTGGGAGGTATGGAGGTGCAGGCTAAACAGAAAACAAATCAAAACCATTAAAAATGTAAAATAAGTTGGAATATATTTGCTTTTCCTCCTAGAAGATGTTACCCTTATTTTGTTTGACATCATAATCCTGCTTGCTCTCTCTGGCAAGCTACTAGAGAGCTCTCCAAAACAGTAGGATAAGAGAGGTCTGAATGTCTAACATAAACAGCAACCATGAAAAAATTTATTTAACCTCCTCCCCAGTGACACACACTCTTTTAGGTCTTCCTTTTGTGATAAGCGGAAGCAAAAAAGACACACAAGCATTTTTCTTTCTCTTGTGGGACTGGATACTGATTTTACTGCATGTGTTAGAAACCAGTTAGGCAACTTGACAGCAGCCTGCTGGGAGGCTGCTGTGGTCTCTCTTGCCCCACTGTCTGAGCAGTCCTGCTCTGCCGCTGCAGTTTGTCTGACCTTATGGGGAATGGGTGCAGTGTGAAGAAAAGTAACTCCCCACCTCTCCATTTGCAGAGAGAAAAAATGAGTATGTTGCCAGCTAAGTGAGCTGAATTACAATAAGTTTGATTAGTACCAGTATTATCACTATAAAGACTGTAGAATTGCATAGCTAGAGGGAAGAAGGACGGCAGCAGCAACGCCTTTATTTGGGTTAGCTTATCAGGGAGTTGTGTGCTGAGATGAGTTAAGGAATTGTGTAGCACCGCTTATAAGCTCTGCATTTAACAGCTCACTCGGAGAAGTGTTCCCAGTTCTTTTTGTCGTAACCTTAATAGTAACATGTCATAGCATACAAATGCAATATATGTTCCCCAGGACAAATTAAGTTGTTCAAGCACCCTGCTTCCTCTCTGGAAATAGCACAAGACAATAATTTGATCATTACTCTCTGGATAAAAAATGGTCTACAGTAAGCAGACCAGATACTCTCCCAAATGTTCTCTGTATTGAACAGCAGTACTACTACACAGCAAATGGGGCAATCATAGGGCTGTACCTGTGACAACGTTACCTCAGCTCTGTCAGGGAAAGGAGAGGTTGTAGGAATCCTCTGGCAAGGGGCACGCATGGCTGAATCAGGCTTATTAGTACATAAAAAGAGAATGTGTGAGCTCTGTGAAGGACAGTAAATTTGAGAATAAGAAGGATTTTTTTTTTTTAAACTTCAGGTTGGCTGTCTTGAAAAAAAGCCTAGAAAGATGAAGCTTGGCCTGTTGAGGGGATTGAACATTTTTAAACTGTGTGGTACTAAAGAACTTGAAGGTAAACAGTGAACTCTGGGTATTGAGGTGCTTCCATGTTGGTAGAGCACTTCCAGTCACTGAGGAGAGCTATAAGCGGTGAGTGGAGTTTCCAGGGAAAGGAAGAGCTCTGAGGGAGTATTGAGGCAAAAGGGCTTGGGATGAAAGGCTTATCACTGCGTATCAGTTTCTGCTCCATTTGGAAGGTGGCGATATTGATCAGTTGGCTGAAGACTCACAAGGGAAGTCAGAGAGACTAAATGACGTGGCAACCGAACAAGGTGATAATTCCCTGTGATACAAAGAGTTGCCTGTGTTGATTTTTGTTCCCAATTGCTGCCCTGAATTTCTGGTAGCCTGGGTTTCTAGGAAATGCGTACAACAGTTAGCTGAGGAATATGCTCCAGAGCTTCCCCCTAGGACATAAATAATGAACGCATATGCCATTACATTTTAAATGCCATGAGAACCGTAACCTGGTGTCTTGCATCATAGCTGGAAAAAAACCCCAACCCTGCCTGTGTTTTTGCAGGGGCTTGCTTCGTCATGGCCCTCCTCAACATGGCACACAGTAGCAGGGCTTTCCTGTGGCCTCTTTCATCTGCAGATGTGATTAGGTGGCCAGAGAGTGACAGAGAAACTGGTGGCACATGCTTCTGGGAGAGGACCAGCATTCATGGAGCACCAGGCAGGAGTGAACCGAGTACACTGCAGGCCTCTGAAGTATGGATGCAGTGAGCAATAACCTTACGATATGACTAAGCTTGTGCAACTTCTTTAAAATACATAGCTTAGCAAAAGAAGACACTCATACAAAGATTATCCCAAAAGAGAGGAAGTGAAACAAGGACATAAAGAAGGGATGGTGCAAGCCTGGTCTCAGGCAGTCCATAACAGCAGGGAGCCCAGTCAGTAAGCTGGGGGAAATTCCAAGCAGGTATTTTCAGGTGAAAGGCAAAGGTGGTTATGTGCTCAGCATAGCGGGAGAGCTTCTGAAGGAGCCTGTACTTAGAAGCAACACATGCCAGAACAGGCTTTCCGAGTTCACAGGGAAGAACAAGAAGGATCTTGGTGAACGCAGGGGGAACCCACCCTTGGCCATGCTTGCAGCCTGCAGCAGCACTCCCGCATCCCTGGCGGCTCAGGACAAGCGTTTGGGATGCGCATTGTGATATGCACCCAGAGTAACTTGCTTCCCAATGCCTGCGCAGAGGCTGGAACACTAAATGAGTATTGCGGTCTGCTCCTGCTGTTGTTTCTCTTTGGAAAACTAGGCCTAGTAGTGCACAGCAAGAGAATCGCATCGTTGAGAGTGTCTTGAGACACAGCGCTGTGCTGTGATCAGACTGAATTCTGCTGTGGTCCTCGCAGGCTGCAACAGCAACAGACCCACTGCTCTCGCGTAGATCTTGACTAACAAACGCATAACTCCCTTTGCGTGGCTGTCAGTTATTTCCAGGGTGTTCTGACATCAGGTAGGAAGATCGCTGGCCTCCCTCCGGAGGTGCTCAGGTAAGCTTTCCGCACAGACGGTTAGCTCTCGGGCAGCACCAGAACCCGAGGCAAGGGCATTTGACGCTGGGCTGCCTTGGGCTCCCTCGCTGTGCCCGTACGGAGGCAGGGCAGCGGGGGCGCAGGGCAGCAATGGCCCGGTACCGGAGAGGTGAAGGCAGGCGGGCGGCAGCACCGGCCGGTCCTGCTGCCAGCAGAGGCCGAAGCATCTGTCAGCGGCGAGACCCGGTGTTCCCAGGCCTCCCCTCTGCCAGCACGGACGGGGATGGGGACGGGGATGGGGATGGGGACGGGGATACCGCCGCCACCGCCGCGCTCCTGTCCCCGAGTGCCCCGGACTTCACTGAGCCGGGGGCAGCTCCGGCCGCCCCGCGGCGACACGCCCACAACAGCGGCCGCCGGGAGGGGCGCGGGGGGGGGGACGACGACCTAGTAATGTGCTCAGCTCGGGGGGCGGGTCAGTGCGTTCCCTGCCCGGATAGGACCCCTGGACTTGACGGGTGGCTCCCCTAGCCAATCCTCGGGGAGGAGCGGGGCAGGGCCGGGGCGTGGGCGAGCGGGACGCAGGAGGTGTGCGCGAGTGACAGCGGCGGGGCCCTATCCCGACGAGGGAAGGGGGCTGCGGAAAGCAGGGGGGCGGGCCCGCGGCCGGGGGCGGACAATGGGGGCGCGGGGTGGCGGCGGTAGGAAGATGGCAGCGGCCGGAGGCACCGCGGGGCGCCCGGCGGCCGCCGCTCCCGCGCGGCTCCCCTGTTCGGCGTGGCTGCTGGCCGCCGCCGCCCTGATCGCCGGTGAGCGAGCGAACGAGCGAGCGCGGGCGGGCGGGCGGGCGGGCCGGCCGGCCGCCGCCGCTTGCCCCCGCGGGGCTGCGCTCGTAGCCGGGGCGGATCTCGATGCGGCGGGGGGAGCTGCCCGAGCCGAGCCGACCCGCGGCGCGGCAGGCGGCGGCGGCGGCGGCGGGCTGGGCTGGGCTCGTCGGCCTGGGTCGGGCCCGGCGGGGGCCGCCGGCGCCGATCGGGGCTGGGGAGAGAGGGGCCGGGCCCTCGGGGGGGAGGCGGGCGCAGGCGGGGCGGCCCTTCCCCGGCCCGTACCGCGCCCCTGGCGGAGGGTGCCCGCCCGGGGCGGGTGAGGGCTGCCGGGGCGGCGACCCGCGTCCAGCCGGTTCGTCCCGTTAAGTGCCGCTCCCGGTCGTCGTCGCCGGGTTACCGGGACGGAGGGCGATGTGGCGGGCGGGTTCCGGCGTTGCCGTTCCCTGTCCACCCGCTTCAGAATCGGCCCCCTCCGCCTCGGCTGGCGGGGCTCGGACCGGCGTCGCGGCTGCGTTTGCCGCGGGCCGAGCGGGCGGCCTGCCTGCGGCTGAGCCCCGCCGCCCACCCACCCCGCGCGTCCCGGGGCGCCGGCGTGGCCAGGGCCCGGCGGTGCCGCGGGGGGGGGGGGGCAGGGGCGTGATGCGTGATGCGTGGCGGCCCCGCGGCAGCACCTGCCGGTTCTTTCTCGGCTGGTTGTTCAGTCAGGACGCGGCTCGCCTTTGTTGAGGACAGGCACGGCGCGGCGTGGAGGCGACCGGCACATGGGGATGCTGGAGTTGGGGTGGATGACTTGGAAAACACCTTTGATTTGGTCAGTGGTGAAGTATTTGGGTGGAGGAGTAATTACATCAGCCAGAATGAAGTGCCTATGACTCGTGTAGGTAGGAGAGTAGCAGGGTGATGCTTAACTTTGCTGTGGCTTATATTCTTACAGGGCAAAGAGTTCTACGTTTCACATAGCCTTCTGAAATGAAAAGAGCGTACGCGTTTCCCAAGGTAGCTCAGTGTGTGTAGATCCTAGGCGTGAACGGTGATGGTATGGCACCTGAAGATATATTTGGTTGGCAATACTTGCTTAGTGGGTAAAACTTTGCAAAGTATTTCAGCAGGAATCATTAAAGAAGCCTGATGCCTTCTCGGTTCATTTGTCTGGAAAACTGTGTAACACTAAGGCCATCTGGAAGGAGGCTTAATAAGGAACTGTGCCGAGTGGTACGAAACTTAAAACTTCTTATTTCCAAATAGCATTGTTTGGATTGGTTTAAGATTACTGCACTTTGCAATAGACGCAAGTAGAGATTGCTAAGCTTGCTGTGTATCTTCAGAGACACCTTAATATTTAGAATTAAGTAGGTAGATATGATATATACATAGCTTACAGTAAAACTAAGTTCTCTGAAAATAAATATGGAGACAAGAGAAGAAGGAAGCATATTTTCCCTGACCACAACAAAAGGTACCGCTACAGTAATGCTATGGGTAGCTGGCAGTAGTAGATCATTCTACAAAGTCTGAGGTACGTAACCAAATATAATATCTTGAAACCAAGCAAAGCTACAAGATACTCTTTTGGAAGAGACCCCTCCCTAGGGTAGAAACTATCTAAAAAGTGAGATTGCAATTGAAAGGAATAAATGGGTGTTAAAATCACAATCTTATCTGTGTTGAACTGTGTTTCTGTTCCCATCCCTACAACTCTTTGATTTTTTTTCTAACTCCATAAGTTATTCCCATGTTGGCTTCTTCTCTCTGTACTTATACTGCACATCCTTAAGCCTCCTGTCTGCTTTGAAAAGGCACTTTTATTTTTTCGTCCATGTGTGGAGTTGGCACAAGGTTTACATCTCTGCGTGGGAATAAGCGACCAGAGTGCAGGCTCTTCACCTTTTTTGCATATGCAAAGTAGCTTGGTGATTGGTAGGGAAAAGATGACCTTCTCTAGAGTTTGGGGCTGTAAGGAGTCCAGTGTAATAAATACTCTGCTTTTTGGCTTGCATGTGTTGTTCCAGTTCCTGCTGTTTTTCAAGGACCCTCTTTCCATTCCCTTTCCTCATGCTGGATTTTCATCTAGTGAGAGGTTCAGAAATAAAAAAACTGCCAAGCAAAAGGGCAAGGGCAGAAGTGGCATTTTCAGAGGGCTGTTGCCGCTCAGTTCCTCGGATGTGATGTGTGGCTGGGTAACGTGCTGCCTGGCTTAGCTGCTGTGGCTTGTGGCTCCTCTTCTGCCTCTTCGTATGCTCGATGGCAGACCTGTTTCCTGTGGCCAATAACCTGCAGTATTACTTAGGGGACCGTGTTGTACAGGCCTGGTTTAACATCACAGTCTGCTTTGCCAAGCCAAGCAGGTCACTGTTGCTTCACAGCTCAGTACAGATAAGGGGGCTTAAGCTTATTTTCTTGTGTGCACCTGCATGCATGCATTAGAAGTTCATCTTGCTTGTTTACGCTCAGTCACCTGAAAACCCGGTTGCTTCATTTATTTGTAAGAATGAAGGATCATTGTCAAATGTCCACAGGATCACAAACAGTACATTTGTGGCATAAGTAGTTAATCTAGGTATAATCTCTTGTATGGGTGGGTGAGCCTTGAGCAACTAGTCAAGAGTATCAAGAAAATGGATTATTTTGCAATCCTGAATTTGTAAACCATGTAAATATCACTTAAAGTGATATCGTGTCAGTGTTTAACGTGAGGGTGGTGCCTGATTGCTTCTGAAAGTCTCAAAGAATGTCTAGACATTACTGGAAGGAATGTTACTGATATTTCTACTATTCTTTTTGATGTCAACAAAGCCTGATATTTTTTTTTTTCTTTCTCCCACTACCCCTTTTATACACACTTGCATACATGTGCACAAATGCACATACACACAGGTCAGTAACAAGCAGAGGAGTATTGAGATGTTAAATAGCTCAAGTGCCTATTTCTGCTTTGAGCTCACCTGTACATTTCAGTTGCTGCTTGAAATGTTTCATGAAAATAACAGTGTAAGTCAGGGTTACAATGCTCATTTCATGTTTGTGCCAGGTTTAGTCAGAGTTGCTGTATTCACCCCGTCAGAAGCTGTTAGTTCTTTTAAGCTGAGCCCACTGATGCTGCAGGTAGGAAGACTTCCTTGCCTGCAGTGCTAAGCGGGTTCTGCAAAGGGAAAAGGTGATAAGGTGGATAAACTCTTCTCTCTGCTGATTGGATTGATGGTGGGACTGCTGTGCAGGTCACCTCGCTTGCAGCAGCAAGAAGTTCTTGAATATGTTGAAAAGACTGTGGCTTAATATTTTGGTGATAAAATGAGGTTTAGTGCCACCTTGTAAAATGGCTAGGTTCTTCATGACCCCCGCCACCCAACAGACCTCTACCTCTATGTAAATAACGATGAGCATGGCTCTTCTGCTTGTTATCTGAATTGTGGTTGATTGCGTTAAGCAGCGATTCCACTGTCAGTCTGTGGATTTAGCTTATCCTGACTGATAACAGCAGATGGTGAATGTCCTGTGTACCATACAGGGCACCTTCAGTCTAGATGGAAGACCAAAGAAATGAAGCCTAGTTTTACAAGGCAGATGTCTTGAACTGTTTGACTTGAAAGGTTTTAATCTGAATAGTTTCTAAAGAATTATTATTTTGCTAGAGAGGTGCTATATAGGTCATTATGAAGTCATCTGTCTAAAGCTTATTATTAGCACCCATAGTGGGAGTTCTTTGAGTGTGATGTGTGATGTGGTTTGATTATGTATGGCATACATGGCTCTTTCTACCATCTACATGTAATTAACTGATACATTAACAGAGTCTTTTATGCAAAAAAAAAATAAAAAATTAAGCTGTTGCATGCTAACTCAGGACATCCTAGGAATACATCAGAAGGCTGGAAGGCCTGGGTATGAAAACAATTACATCCTTATGGTTTGTGTCTTTTTTTTTTTTTTTTTTTTTTTTTTTTTTTTGTGTGTGTGGTTTATTTATCTTCATTACTTTGCTGATCTGGGTTAGTGTGACCCTGCATGTAGTGATTAGCACAGTGGAGAGGATGCTAACGTCTCATGTACGAGGAAGCTGTGGTGGGAGAGGACAAGTTCTGAACTGGCTTTGCTGCTGGTGAAGAGGCTTGGGGAACTCTTAACTTCAGTGATTTGCTCTTATCTCAAAACAGCAGTTACTTAGAAGAGCACGTGTTTACTCAGGCTAGGGTTTAGCAGTAAGCTGTACCCATAGCACAAATGCTATTGGTATGCATCTTGAGGCAGGGGCAACATCAGTGTTGTTTGCCCTCTGAGCTGGTTGAAAAATGACCCTTGGGCCAGGTGATTTCCCCTAGTTCCACTGATTTTTACTCCCCCCCCCATCTCTTTTAACTTTAAAGTAGCAGGATCATTCTGTTTTGTGTCCTGAATAAGCCTTTTTTTTTTTTTTTAATTGAAGGTGTTTATATCAAGTAACTGTATTGGTACTCTTTTTAGCTGGGATAGAGTTAATTTTCTTCACAGTAGGTTGTACGGTGCTATGTTCCGGATTTGTGATGAAAACAGCCTTGATAACACACCAATGTTTTACATTGGTTACTTGTTTTATATTGGCTTACACAGAGCCAAGGCTTTTTCTGCTTCTCACCTTGCCCCACCAGTGAGTAGACTGCGGGGGCACAAGGAGTTGGGAGGGGACACAGCTGGGACAGCTGACCCCAGACAACCAAAGGGATATCCCAGACCACAGGATGTCATGCTCAGCAATAAAAGCTGGGGAGGAAGAAGTAGGAAGTGGGGGGCATTTGGACTGATGGTGTTTTGTCTTCCCAAGGCACTGTTACACCTGATGGAGCCCTGCTTTCCTGGGGATGGCTGAACCCTTGCCTGCTGATGGGAAGCAGTGAATGTAAACTTTTGCTTTACCTATTAAGCTGTCTTTATCAAACCCATGAGTTTTCTCACTTTTACACTTCCAATTCTCTCCTCCACCCCGCTGGGAGGAGTGAGTGAGTGGCTGGGTTGCAGCTGAGCTGCCTGCTGGGGTTAGTCCACAGCCCTTGTATATTGTTTCCTTTTGCTACTGTGCCTTTCAGCTCCTGCATTTTTATTTAGTTGTTGAGTTGGCACTTTCCAGTGGGTGCTGCTGATACGTTTTGGCTTAAAGTGCATAAAGAAAACAGGAAGGCTAGTTGTTCTCATGAACTCTCTTACCTCCAACCCTGCAGAAAAAGATGCTTTGTGGTACATTTGCTGGTGCTTTACACATATGTTAAGGGGCATTAAGGGAGCTTGCCCTAAAACATTGGTTGCATCCTGCCTTCAGTGTTTAAAATCACATTGAAGTTCTGGTCCTTAAGGAGGGGTTAAACTGGGCAGTGCAGCAATTGTGTGTGTGGTGGCTGATGGCACTTTCCTAAGTACTTTCACTTCACCAGGTGGAGGTAAATCAGGGCAGGTGAACTCCAGGTAGGCAAAATGGCCAGCGCCAGAGGTGTTTATCTTCAGTTGGCTGCTAGCCATCTGTTATGCTTTTCAGTAACTTGTTTTTGTAATGTGTGCAAGTGAAAGATGGTGAACAAGGTTCCCTCTTGGTAATAAATTCTATAAAGCCATATGTGCAGCAGGATTTTTAAAATCTTGACTGGTTACTATGCCTTGAAGTTTTCTGATAGAGGTCTGGCAGGATTGCTTGACTCTTTCAGTGTGGAAGGTGTTGAGATGATGGCTGTGTGCAGATGCTGCATACCCTGCTGCTTGACAAAGTCAGCATAGGCATGGATGAAGGTGCTGCTCTAGTCAAAGGGATAGCTGTAGAAATGACCTCATATGTGTAAACTGGGGAAGTGATGTAGAGTATGCTACAAGGGAGACCATAAACACTTCACAAAAGAGAAGCATTCCTAGGAAGAACCAGCTGAAGCAGCTCTTACTCAGTGCCTCCTAACCATGCTCAGTTGTACAAATACAGTGTACAGTGGACTGAGTTAGGGTGTTGGTCTGGTTTTAAAAGAAAACAATGGGAAAAGGGCTGTTCTGAACGTGGATTAGTTCCTGGTCAGATTCATCACGTTATAAGCGTGCATGGGAGCTATTTAAATTGGCACCACCACTGACAAATTCTTGTGAAACAATGCTTTGAAATACATAGCATGGGCTTTTTCTTTTGGTTTTGTGGTTGTGCTACTGCAAGTTATAGCTAGTTATGAGTTTGCTCAGCAAGTAAGTTAGCAAGTTTGGTTAGCAAGTAAGTGTAGGATTGCTGTGAGTGAGGTGCCAGAGCTGGCAGCAGGCATTCAGCAGTCAGTGGAACAGTAAGGGATCTGGTTCTCAGAGTGCTTCAGATTTGCTTGAACTGCTGAAAGTCCCTAGTCATACCAGAGCAGATTGGCTGTGTGACTGAATACCCTGTTAGCTGAGGAGGGTTATCACATGGATGACTTAATTTCAGCTGTCTCTATCTCCTTGCTCTGTTAAGTGATAGGATTTTATTTAACAGGTTTTAATCAGGTCCTTCCTTACGCAGAAAAAATCCCTGTGCTCACCTTTGAGGCTGGTGGAAATACCAATATTTGGCAAGAGGTGGACATGATGCTGAGTCAGGAATGATGACTGGTGGGAGTGACTGGAACTGAAATGCTACTAATACCTTGGATGGTTCAAAGTGCGTCTTCTGCAAATTTTTCTTGGTGCATATAGATTTGTTGTCACTGAGCTGGTTGCAACTGTGGATTGATTATTGTAAAAGGGGGAAAAAAGGGCAGATTCTTATGTGGTTTTGATATGCAACTTTTTGCACTGTATTTCCTCATGAAATTTGCCTGTCCACATCCTAAATTGTACTGCCTAGTTTGTTTTGGAAATTGGTAGTTCCATGCTGCTAATGCTAGATTTTGTCAGGTGCTGCACGCCATCAGCAGTTGGCAACATGACTGGTATTTTTAACACAGTTTCACTTGAAATAGTACTAATAACTAGAAGCTTTTGTTCCAGCCAGTGACATGTCCATCTCCACTGTCCACACTTTGGGGTTTTTTTTGTTTGTTTGTTTTGTTTTGTTTGTTTGTTTGTTTTTTGTCATTTCTTTAGTAGACATTGTGACAGTTTTAGTGGATTGCAATAGTAATTCTAGGAAATGTTTGTGATGGTGGGATGCTTTCTTCACTCTCTCTGCCCCATGTTGAACATGTGTACCCACCTTCTCTCAGTTCTTTAGTTAAGCAAGCTTGATGATATTCTTTTTTGTGGGAGAAACTTGGTGTCTTTCAAGGAGACTCTTCTAAGATGTACTCTTTATCTTCTTGTTCCCTTCTTTAATCTTAATTCCCATTTTCTGCAGTCTTTCCCTGTGCCCAAGGAGTAATCTGCTGTGTTTGTTGGTGACTGTGTTAGTATTGCAAGATTAGTGGTAGGACAGCTGCCATCAGCTGTTCCAGTTACCCTTTGCACTTTGAATGGGTTTACTTAACTTGCCCCTTTGGGTTTTTCACTGTTTTTGTTTGACTTTGTCAACAAGAACTGTTTACTTGAATTTGAACACTTGTAAACTTAACTTGGTCATGGAAGGAAAACCACTTAAGGGCTGTTGAATGGAAAAATATGATGTCTGGTTTGGAAAGTACATGAGCTGCTGACTGGTGTCCCAGTCTCCAGCATAGGCAGGGAAGTATTGCTTTGTGATCCCCAAGGAAAAGTTACTAGAACAGGGCTAGATGTTACTGGCCTTGAGACTAAATAAGCATCTGCCCAAACTTGACATATGACTGACTCTGTAATTGGGGCATGAAGCAGAGCAACTATAATGCTTACTTGTTCATGGATCTCGGCACCTTTACAAGCATCTCAATTTTATACTTTCCAGGTTGAGAGAGTGATACACCAGTGAAATTATTTTCTCGGGATTGAACAAGATATCTGTGGCCTGGCTGGCAAGGAAGCTTAGACGTTCTTTGCTGTTTCTCATGCTTGTTCCTCATTTCTAGTTAAAAGCATGGGCTTTGGAAGTAAATCTCAGCATAGGTTCTTCTGCTGCCCCTTGGTAGAACAATGAGCAGCTCTGCGTCATGTGGAGGAGACCACTTGAAAAACTGACTCCAGTGTGGGAGCAGAAGGTGCTGCCAAAGCTTAGTGACTCTGAAGACTTGTCTTTAAGTTCTGTCAAAGTAGGTGCACAGAGGTATGCAGGGCTAAGATACATGGTTGTTATTGACTGCTTTGACAGCTTTGTCACAGCCTGCTTAAGGCTTCTCAATGAAACTGTTTTCCTTTCACTTGGGGTGACAAGCAGCTATTTTTTCCCCTCATCGTTGAGTCAGGCAGAGCTTAGCTGAATATGCAAAGAGGCCAAGAGAAAGTGAATGTTGAGTTAGCAGATGCTCTTCTGAGCTTGTCTCTGCTTGGGGGATGAATGTTCCCAGCAGCCAGGCGACAGGAGGTGGTAGGTGTTCATGGGCTAGGTGTCAGCAGCTTTTTTTTTTGCTGTTTCTCAGAGCTGGTAGGGTGCTGCAGGACTGGCTGTGTTACTGGAGGCAGGAAGCTGTCTTTCCTTCAGCAGCCTGACTTACTTGATGAGATTGGCAACCTGGGGAGCTGTTGCAGCAGCAGCAGCAAAAAGCTGGTTTGGTGATTGGCATTTGAGAGTGAAACTGAACTCTTCTGTCCTCCTTTGAGGCAGCGGAATTTAGTTTTAGTTGCTTTGAATCTTAGATGTCAAGATAGGTTGGTGTGACTTTGTCTGGTCATCATTTCTGTAGCTGATATTGCTTTGTGTCATATATGAATGTATGGGGTGTAGACATCAAGGTTTTTTTTTGGGGGGGGCTGCAGGGACAGTCTCCGTGAGGAGAGGCTGGGCCTGCCTCATGCCTGACACAGCAAGTTCCAGCGAGCTCCACTGAACCCAATGCAGGGCACAGCTGAGCCCCTCAGCCGAGTTGGTGGCACCTCTGCAATAATGTTTAAGAAAGGACAAAGCACCGCAAAGCACCACACAGGCAGTGAGGAGTGAGGGGAGAAAAAAGTGTGAGGAACAACACTGCAAACCCCAAAGTGAGAGAAGGAGGAGGGGAGAAGGTGCTTCAGGCGCTGGGGCAAAGATTCCCCTGCAGCCCCTGGAAATTTTGGGAGAGAGCACACTGGAGCAGATACTCACACTGCGGCCCATGGATGACCCCAGGCTGGAGTCATTCTCCTGGAGGACTGCAAGCTCATGGGAAAAACTCATGCTGGAGCAGGGAAAAGTGTGAGGAGTGAGGAGCTGTTACGGACTCACCACAGCCCTGCATCTCCCCCTGGCTGCCTGGGAGTGAGGGGGAGGTAGAGGAGTTGGGAATGAAGGAGTGACGTTGAGCTGGCGGGGAAAAAGAGGTGAGGGAAAGGTATTTTAGTTTTTGTCTTTGTTTCGCACCGTCCAACTCTATTTTAATTGGCTATAAAGTAAATTAATTTTCCCCAAGTCAAGTCCATTTTGCCTGAGATGATAACTGGTAAGTCATCTCCCTGTCCTTATCTCTACCCATGAGCCTTTTTATCTTATTTTCTCCCCCTGTCCTGTTTGGGAAGGGACAGTGAGAGAGCAGCTGGGTGAGCATCTGGCGCCTAGCCAAGGTCAACCCACTACAATGACATGCAAGAACATGTATGTAGAAATATGTATGCATTTTTATATCTATATACCTAATGAGACTTCAGACCAGATAACACCATGATGGATTTCTGGTGTGGAGATGGTCAGACAGTCTGTTTTTTGTTACGCTGACATATGTGGCTCCTTAATGCTTGTGTGTTGTCCTTACAAAATACAGCATGGTTTGCTCCTGTGAGTGGAATGGCTGGCATGGATTTCACTTCCACGTTAAGGCTGAATGATGTCAATTAATTCTTTGTGTGGAAATTCGATCCAGCGTCTGGATCCTTTAACCGATCTTGTGGAGTTTCAGAGGAAAGGTTTGGGCATGTCTACTCCTGTCTATTAAGACATGAAAGCTAGGATTCCTCTACCAGGTGTTTTATCTACAGTGAAGAAATGGTGGCCTATGAGGACATAAGTGCCTATAATTGCAGTAGGGGACTATGACTTTGTGCTCGTTTTCTGAAATGTTTTGTAGGGGTCTTGCTGCTGTAGTTTCACGCTGATTGTACAGGGAGACTGTGTTTTGTGGGAGAAAGAACTAAATGTCATGCAACTGTAGTTGAGAGTGATGTTAACAGTAGACTTTGATGTTTCACAACACACTTGACATTAAGTAAGAGTATTTCTTAGTGAAAGCAAAGAGTATTTTTTAATGAAAGCATTGTTTCACAAGAGTGTGGGGTTTTTGTGACTTATGACCCCTAGTCATTAGAAAATCCCTCGTCCTCCTTTCTGATGAAATGTCCAACCTGCTGGGGAAACCATATTGAACATACCGATACACTGACTTTTTCTGTCGTTTTATTGACACCTTTAAATGTGAACTGCTCAGACTCTGTTGTATTAATGCATTTCTTTCCATTTTCCTGATCTGCGACTCTGTCATCAACCTGTTACCTGTAACAGCCTGTCTGAATCTTTTCATCTTTCTTTCATCAGACTTTTTGATTATTTCCTGATCTTTCATCCATAAGAGACTTTATTTATAAATTGTATAAACATCTGTATTCCCAGGTGTCTTTAAGATAAATGAAGCAAGTTGCTTGTCTTAATTAATAACCTGATGACTAGCCATTTCAAGGGGAAGGGAGTGTAACACTTTTCCTAGTGTAGGATGGGAACTGTAGCAGCTGTAAGCATCCAGTATTTAGTGATCTGATAAAAGTTTCCACTTAGGCTGTGTTTGCGCTTGTGGAAATAAGATGTCTGTGATTACAGTGTTAGCTGCTTGCATTCTTGGTTTGTTAGGACTCCTAGTCATCAAGCTGAGTTGGATCCAGGGGAATCGAGTTTATTTTGGTGTGTTCATATCCTTAATTAGCAGAACTTTTCCATTGGATCCAAGATCTCAGTGGAGACTATGGTCTACAAAGAAATTTTAATTAGCTGTGTGTTAATTAGTGTAAACCTTCAGTGCAGGGAAGGATTTCCTTGTGATGTGCTACCAAACCAAATTTTCAACCTTTGCCTAGTAGAGTGGGGGCCATATTTCTGTATACAAAAATGTAGAATAAAAACTATTCTTGCCCAAAAGATTTTTTTCTTTTTTCTTTTTTTTTTTTTTTTTTTTTAACCATTCTGAAACAAGCATAAGCAACCAGGGGATACAAATAAAAGTAGGAAAAACCCCACTTCACCTTTGGTAGGAGTTAATATCCAAGCACTGGCAGCTTAGGCACTGTTGGATTTATACAGATGCTGTTACCGAATGTTTTGGAGGCACTTAAGAAGGCTTGAAGGAAGTGAAATAAGTTTGCAGTTTTTAAGCAGATCCTCCCAAGTGTGAGAGACAGTGTTTAGGAGAAGGTACTACAATGTGGATTTGAAAAGTCTGATGAGATCAATGCTATAACATGGTTGGGGGCAAACATGGATGAGTGCTTGGATGCTTGGTGTCATTTAAATGACTGTGGCATGCATAGGTGAATCTCTATAACCCCATGTAACCTTGTCGTGTCAGCTCATGACCTTGTAACGTGTTTGTGGGGAGTGGACCATAATTTTTATATTATTGTGTTTAATCGAGGTTATAGCACTGAATGTAAAAGCAGTTAGTGGTAGCGGACAAGGGGAAGTATCCAGACTTTGACCTGTAAGACAGCCAGTCGTATAGGCTGTGTCTCCTGTGCAGATTAATTTGCCAGCACGTGTGACTTGGTGAGTCTCAGCTGACCTGGCCAAAGGTGGCCTGAAGAGGACACCTGTGAGGAGGACTCCCATCAGTGTGCTGTAGACAGTGACTGACCATCTTCTTTAAGAGTTTTTTGATCAAGGTGTACCCCATTTCAAAGATAACCAGTTAAATTCACTTACCAGTGCCATGCTGCAGTCTTTCAAGTTACTCTGGTGAAAACTGTAAGCTTGACTGCTCTTAATCTGACTGAAAGCTAAATAGTTAACCACAATTTGGTTAACTAATTAGATGCAAACTCTTGTGGTTATGAATGCTTGTCTGCTATCAATTCTGAACAACCTTATGTTCCTATACTTTCCTGCTTGGAAACTGTAAAGGGCTCTTCCACAGGGGTGATTTCACAGCAGTATATTGTTGCCAGTCTGAAAAGTATCAGTGAGGGCACAGTGCCTGGGGGTTGTGAGCTGGGCCAGGGCTGAACTGTCTGAAAACATGCAGCTTTTTCACTCATTTTGTGTAACCTGGAAGGCATGCTAGTGTTATCACGAAGAAATCAAGAAGCTCTGCATGTTCAGATCTGCTTAAGCTACTGGAGAGCTATGCCTTCAGAGTTAGGAAGGTCTTGTTCATTCGCAGCAGGTAAGTTAAAACAGTATTAAGTCAACAAAGTTGATTAGGTAGCAATGCTGTATAATTAATAATGCTTGCTCTGGGCATGCATATGTTGAGTACTACATCTTCTATAGTCAATTCATGGAAGAGAGCAGTGATCTTGCATATGTGATGTCTTCCTCTTCTTGATGTCACCCTTGGAGCAGTTTGGTTACCAGTAACTGCGATACTTACTGGTCTGTTACTGACCATCTGTCCAAAGCAAAAAGGATATCTCAGTAATGAAGGGCAAGATACAAAGTGGAGTTTTTAGACCAGTGTCAGCTAATCGGGTGGCTAGAAACTCTGAAGAGTTCAAAGTCAAAGATGCTGTACAGGTTATGACTTGGAGAGACATGTGGCAGGTCCATGGTGATAAATGCATTTGTGGAGGGCTCTGGGGGAAGAAATGAGCTCTGTTTTAGTCTCATTTATCGTGAGCTGACAACTTAGCATTGACAAAGATGTCAGACTGAGACTGTTCTTTGAACGTAAGGAGACAGATCCTGAGCAGAGACACAGATCTGAGTAGTCAGTGCAGTGATGGGAGCTGAACTTGTTTTGCAGGTGAGATACCTGAGACAAGATACTGAGGAAAGAGAGACATGAGAACAGAGAGGGCATTGATGAAGAAAGAAGACCCATGATGGGAACAATAAGAAAAGATTAGTAAGTAAGAGTAGTAAGATTAGTAAGTTAATAAAAGTATGAGTGTCATGTCCTATTTCAAGAATAGGAGGATTGTCTGAGAAGGAAGATGAGGAATGCAGTCTTTTCATTGAAGAGCGGGGGCTGAAAATTTAGCTGGTGAGAGTTGATGTAATTGGAGTAAAATTGCTCCAATAACACTAGAGATGAAAAAGAAATGGCCGAAGAGGCACAGGTGGGTTTTTTCCAATGATTTTGATGGTAGGTGAGAAAATAAACGTCTTTCTGCTGAAAAGAATTAAAGCAATTGAAGGCTAGAAGAGATATTCAGAGGGAAATATTGGGGCTACGGGCAGTTGGACAGGGTGATGGGATCAAGGAGGATCTATGGGAGAAGAGCAAATGTTTACCTTTGCCCTATGTACCATGCAGACCTTCCCTTTCTAAAGCTCTCTTCTCTCTGTCTCCTGTGATGAATTTTTTCCTCTTGAGAGGAACTAAGGCTGAGTAAGCTTGGGGAATGGAGCAGTGTGTGTGTGTGACTGGAATATGACTCAAAATTCAACTTTCTCCAACTAAAGTATTTAAATAGATGGAGGAGCTGGAAGAAGGATATAATCCTGGCAGATGTGGAAAGAGAAGAAAAAGAGCTAGAGCTGGAGATGGTTCATGTGGATTTTATCATGGCAGAGGAGGCCACAGAGTTCAAGGTAGTGGGAACTGCCACCATATCAGTGAGAGTATGAGAATAGAGGGCTAAGGGTGAATAAATGTAAAATATTATGGCCTCTTTACCACTTCCAAACAATCACATTAAGGTTTGAGAAGCTTATGTCTCATGCTGTAAGACAACAGAGGCAGGAGAAATGTTTTTGAAGCCGTGCACACTGAAAGAACAAATAAAGTGAGGGACTTTTTTTAGGCTGGGGGGAGAGAATGAGAAAAGAAAAACATGAAGTTGAGAGAACAATAGGACTTGCTGGAAATATCTGTACAAGATTGCACAGTTCCTGTCTTCCCAGACTGTAGGGAGAAGTTGGATTTTTTTTTTTTTTTTCTCTGGCTTTGCTACAGTTCTCTCATGGGTTGCTGGTGAGTTAGAACAGTGACTTCTTTAGATTAAGCAGATCTGTGCTACCCACTGCCTGTGTGTGGCAAGGAGTTCTCCGTACCATGTACAAGCAGACAATGTCTGTGCAGACTCTTTTCCTCCTACACAAATGCTGAGGGCATCTTGCTTGTTTTATGCCTGAAAGGGTGGCTTGTTCTGTGGCTTGGACTCAAAACAATGGATTTTATTTTTTTTTTTCTTTCTACTCCATTAGCTGGAAAAAAATACATAAAGCACAGCAGTTCTGAGTTCATTTCATTGAATTGCTAGAAGCCTTTGTATGTTCCAAATAAATATTTGGTAATTGATTTACAAAAGAATATTTTTTGGCCCATAGTCAAGAGTACGTACAAGAGAAAGGAAGCTCTGATACAACCTCTTGATGAAAATCCCCCTCCCTTAGGGTGCTGTTTCTCTTTCACTCATTTGAAATGAGAGCAATGATGACAGGGGAATCTGAGGGATCAGGGATAACCTGACGGGACTGAGGAGTTAGTGAGTTTAAGAAGTGAACAGTGTGGACTCTGAATGATAAAGTGAATGAGTGGTGGTTTCTGTTGGTTTTGGTTATTATAATTAAACTGATATGCTTAATTCTCCCACCCCTGCAGTGCTTGCATACTCATTCTGTGTCCCTTGGGCATGTGCTCTGCCTTCCCCTGGCTTGCCATGCTGGTTGAGTGAGAGGCAGCGGTTCCTACAAAGCTATGCACATAGTGATTGTTGGGTGTACCCAGATGGCCAGGGTGTTTTCATCTCTTTCATTGTTTGGCCATCTAATTGACTGAAGTACAGATTCCAGAACTTGCAGGCGGTCTGTATTGCAGCACCAGCTGCTGCTGTCTGCAGTGTTTGTGGTCCTGTGCCACAGCTGGTCAGCTGGAGTTGCCCAATAGACCCAGTAGTCTTGGGGTGAGAGAGGAAGACGGGAAGTGGCACAGCTCACGTGAGCTTTGTGTTCTTGGGAAACGAGGCTTAAAGTTGCGTATGTCAAAGATGGTTTCTAAAATTCTCTATGGAGCATAGGCTTTGCTTGATTTTAAGATTTGATAAAATAACCTGGTTTATGGCAAATCTACACCTTAGGATGGTCATATCACTTGAAAGAAGCTTGCTGTCTAACTTTTGAAGGCTGCTGGCCTGGTAGCTCTTGCTGACTAAAAGCATAAACCCCATGATTTAAGGCCTAATGTAGGTGAGTTTCTCTTATTTGTTTTGTTTTGTTGGTTTTTTTTTTTAAACTGTCTTCGACTGGAATCTTTCTCTTCAGCTTGCCTACTTCAAGAGCTAGTTTATTCAAAGTTGAGAAATAAAGCAGCTAAGATACTGAAGAAGCAGGAAGGCTTGCTTTCCTCTTCTAATAAGGGAGGAAAAGCCCTGAATTTAAGATGTTGTAGCCCAGAAACATAGAATCATGTGATCAGAAGCAGATTACTAGTACCATCTCTATGCTGAAAACCGTGGTTTAATAAAAATCAAAACTTACATTTGAGTTACCAGCGGCATATGTCACATGCACACCCACGCACAGTGATTTTACAAGATTTTTGCTTTCACATGGATGTGACACAAATGCTGACAGACATTCTTTTGTGATGTCACAAGATCACGCTTTGTGTCGTAACATAAACTTGAATGAATGTACGTTCATTCTTTGCTTAAATCTGGATAGGGATAGTGTCTTTGCAGTTTTAAAGGTGCCAGGTAAAGAGTATGTTCAACAGGTTTTCCGATTCGCACCGAATTTCACTTTCTGTAGGAAAACTACCAGTACAAGCACAATATTAACCTTGATTACTTTAAATCTGGGGGATGGTTGTGGTCTACTTGCTCTTTTGGCTGTGCATAAGCCTCATGGTAGAAAAAAAAATGAAACTACTCTCATGCTTCTGAACTATAGCTGAGTGATTATTTATGAGGTCTTGCACATGAAGACCTTGAAGCATGCCAGAGAGCAGAAGCAGATAGTGTAGCTGGGAGCCAGAGAGGTTTACTCCTCAGCTTTCTGGAGGTGAGCTTTTGTTCTACCTGGAACATCTAACTGGAGATGGGAAACAAGATGTGAGCCAGAGAGGAAACTGAGTAATAGTTGGGTCCAAGATGTTAGTTCCTCCAATGGGGCTTATTTATTACAGTGTCTGCTGGCAGCTAGTAGGAAAGAGTTTTAAACTCATCCTTTTCACCATAGAATCAACTTCCACAAGCTGTTGTACAGGAAACATCTGCAGATGGAAAACGTCCTGTAACAGATAATACTAGGAAAGAGAAGTGAACTGGCCTGCTCTATACTTGTTTGTATTGCAGGTATAATGCAATGTCTGTGCACACACTTGTAGGAGTTGTTGATGTCTCTTCTGTTTTCCCCTTACAGGCAATGTGATATGAATGAACATTTACCACTTCAATTTCCTGATTCTTGAAACAGCACTGATGCCACCTGTTCTCCTTCTTTCTTCTCTTTACCTTTCCCATACAGTAAAAGTATCAGCAGTAGAGGTCAACACACCGGAGGAGATATTTGTGGAGAATGGGACAGATGCAAAGCTTCCATGCACATTTACATCTGTGGAAGTGATCAGCAGCGCAGCATCTGTTTCTTGGAGTTTTCAACCAGAGGGAGCCGCAACTCGTATCTCAGTAAGGAATGGCTGTAGGTGAACAAACCTGGGACGGGAGGCTGTGATTAAGTGTACAGAGGTCTTCTAGTTGGTTCTGAGGAGCAAGCAAATATGGATTGGAGCCTCCTTCCATGTCTCTTGTCTCCATCACTGTGATTTCAAGGGGGCTTTTTTAGAGTTGTTTAAAAGTATTGCTGTATGCTAGATCTCTGCAAAGACTGGAGTGTGCAGTGGCTGTAAAATATACTAGTACTTTGTTAGTCAGAGGAGAGGGGTGTTGGTGTGGTAGCAGTATGTATGAAGTAGATGAGCGTCTAGGAATCTTCTAAGTTTTGTATCCTCTTGCACTTGAAATGAGCTGTGGAGCTGTGCACTGAATGGTAGCAGTCACAGAATTTGAATTACCGCTATTACAGTGTTACATTGTATGTTGTGTGTGTTGCTTGTTTCCTGTTTGTGTAGTGTATAGCCTCTATTTGAAAGTGTTTAAAATAAGACCAGTCTCCCTAGTTTCAGAAGAGAATTGAATTGCTCAAATCAGTAAGCAGTTACATCCTTATATTTTAGTTATCTGACAAGTAAAAAATCAGACTACCAAGCAACTTAGGCTAATAATAATTGCCATCACTCATTTCCTGTATGTTGAGCCCAAGTGTGCTCAGATACTTTGGGTGTGAACCTTCAAAGAAGTGGCTTAGGTAGGCTGTTAGCTGTCGTCTTCCTCTGTTGTGTAAGCTGTACACATCTGACTCTGAGCTCTCTGAGACTTCTTCCCTCTTATTCCTTGCCCTGAGTGAGAATTCAGAGGAAGCAGAACAAGAGACTCTGGGGCAGCAGGAAAGATGTGGGGACAGCACGTTGCTCAGCCTGTTAGTGTTTGCCTCTTTCCCTCTGCTGCAGATGAGATCATTTAAACTCCAGGAGCCCTTCAATGCTCAGACCAGAGATGATCCAAAACAGTGTATGAGCATCTTGCTCAATATATGGAGCTCTGAAGAATCAGCTTCTGAACTCTTGGTGAATAAATGTTTAGTCTTGAAAAGGGAGTTCTTTGCTTTGGGAAGCCAAAGCAGTAGCTGGGCAAAACCTTAAGGAAGCAGGGCATATTTCCTGCCAGGGTTGAACAGGATGCATGAAAAGAAGCCATCTGTTTGTATGTTTTCCGCTCCTTGTAGAAATATCCATCATATATCCTGTTTTGCCCTTCCCTTTCTGCATCACTGTCCAAACCCTTTATTGTAGAAATACAACTTCAGGACATAACATTTTTCGGAAGTGAAGTCAATTTAGACATTCTGCCTTGATGTAATTATCAGCACAACTGAGAGAAAAGCAAATTATCTTTGAGCAGAAGTGACCCAGCATGACCTGATGATAATTCCCTGGTTTTTTTGAGGGGGTGGGGGAGGTATAGAGGGAAGATTTTTTTATGAACCCAAGTCATGTCAATTGCATGACTTGGTGGGCGTTAATTTGAAAGACTAATCACATGATCAGCTTATGTCTGAGCTGACTCCTTGCTTCTCCTGAGAAGGATGGTCCTGTGCCTCTTTAGAATTAGCACTGGCAATCCTGGGGCCATGTGGTGAGGCTGACTTGACTGAAAGCTTCCCCTGCTTGTCCCCTACCCCCTCTACATGCCCGCTATAGAGACATCTCTGCGTGAATGAAACATCTGATTACAGCAGAGTTTCACAATCGGCTTAAACCAGTCTAAACCCATCAGCTTTAGGTTTCAAAAGAAGTCTCATGTTAGATCACTTAATCATAGGCGTGGAGTGGCTTGAGTCACTTCGCTTGTGTTTCAGGACATATTTTACTTTGTGGTTTCTCTTCCCCCAGGTAAGGACTCCTAGAGCTGAGGAATCTGCCTCTTGCCTTCTAGACTTCCAGTTGGATGACTCCCCCCATGCACAGGGGTGTGATAATGCAGTGCCTCTGTGCTAAAAGTTATAATCCAACTGGAAATGCTGCAGACTGATGCAGATGTCCTCAGAATGGTTGACAGAGGACTGTGTGCTAGCAGACTTCCTACCAGATGAGATAGTTCATTGGATTTTTGCTAGCCTGTAGGCAACAAATAAGTGTCAGATTGACTGCAGCACAACAGATGGTCATGTGCACATACCTGATCTGGACAAGATTTGTGCTGCCAAATGATCAGGCCTGATATTCGGAGAGTGGGTCTGATAGAGAGGATGTTGGAATGGCAGGCTCCAATCAAGGGTAGGAACAGGAAAAGAGATTGGAGATGACTTGAATGGAAAGACAACTGGCTTGTAGACAGTCTGTTCTGCAGGAGAGAGACTGCTTTGTAAAGAAGGCTGTAGAAAGAGGAAGCAGGAATATTGTCTTAAATTTCTTGAACCATGCTGTGGAGACTGAACTGAAGAGAGTGTGTGTCGATTCTTGATTGAGTTAAGTTTGTCTCGCTCTCTTTCAGAATATGAAATTAAGAATGAATATGCTCCTGCAATACAGCCTTGATCCCTCTCTTAGGGTTATGGCCAGTGTTCAAATGTCCCATAGGTTTGAAAGCAGAGTTGTCCCATAGAAGTCTATGCACTTCTACTGCTGTAAATTCCAATTTCCATCAGGTACAGTGAGGAAATACACAGTTTCTCCTTATACTGTACTAAACAGGTTCATTCCTCAAGGATTTTTGGTCATGTCTAGGGAGTCCAGGGCCAATGTGCAACTTAGTCACCTAAAAACTGGGAAACAGTTATATTTTCTGGAGAACAGCTAGGTACACTCTGAATTGCTTATGGGATTTTTGGGGGGGTGCAGGGAAGGAGGGTATTAGAAGTTAATTTAGCTGTGCTGTAGTTGCAGGTAACACACAGCAAAACACAAGGTAGGAAACTTGATATCCTTTTCCTACTAGGAGGCAGAAGGCTTCCTGTGCCTGAAAGGCAGCTGGCTGTGATCCAGAACTGTTCTGTCCTTTAATAATTCCCAGCTTTTTTCTCTTTCCCGCACCTCCTTGTCTGCAAAACCCTGTGTCTCGAAAAACAGGAAGAAAAACCCCAAACAATCCAACCACAAAACAAAACAAAACCAACAGAAAACGGAAACTTGCAGTCTGTTGTGGTAGTATGATTGATATATATATATGTATATATAACCACATAGCATGGTTATGTGATCAAGATGCAACAAGTCAGACTAAAGTGGTGAGGCAGGAGGAAGAAAAATCTCAAATACTAGCTGTGTATAAGAAAGTGGATTCTGGGAGAATGCTGTAATAGCGAGAGAAGCATGGTAGCTCTGTAATCTCTAATTGCATTGTTCTTGTATCCTCTTTTCCTTGACTACAGTTTTTCTATTACTTTAATGGAAAGCCATACCCTGGAAAGGACATACCGTTTAAAGACAGGATCACTTGGGCTGGAGATCTTAACAAGAAAGATGCTTCTATCAGTATATCAAACATGCAGTTCCGGGACAACGGCACTTACATTTGCGATGTCAAGAACCCACCTGACATTGTTGTCAAACCAGGAGAAATCCGAGTTAGAGTTGTGGAGAAAGGTATTCACCCTATATGATTTTTTTTCTTTCCTTTTTTTTTTTTTTTTTCTCCTTCTTTCTCCCTTCTGTCTCTCTATCACTCTTCTTGGGGGGGTGGGTGAGTAGCCTGGAGGGAACAACTATCTTTTTGATTGTTTTCTTCCAGGTCCTACTAATCGAACCGATATTCTGTCAGCTGTTTAAGAAACTGAATGTCATACCCTTTTCCTCTATACCCACTAATTCCTGTGCTTTTTAACAAGTATTAGAAAAAGCTGATGGAAGCCTTAATGAAAACCCATCTTCTCATTTCAAAGTCCTATGAATTTTATTCCTGTATTACACTGTATCAAGGGTTAGGTTGACTTTTGAAATCCGGGAAGCAAGGAGAAAAAGTGGCAGACCCTTCTTTTTGGAACCCATCAAGTATATGTACTGGAAGACAAGACTAATAAGCTGGCCCAAGCACATACTGACAGTGAAATGCTACTGTCTTCCATGCGAAGGTGTTTGTGTTGGACATGCATTCAGTCTCTTTTATTCAGATGTTCTTACAGTATCCATGGTGACCCTTATAATCTGCAAGAGCTGGCTACTTGCAGTTACTTAAGGCTTCTGGTTCGCATTTGGTAACAATGATCACAGTTCAAGAGCACTTATATTCTGTATGTCAATTTGGCTCTTTATTTCCCTTGGCCATCCAAAACATTTGATTGTTCTGGCTGAGCTGGAGGTCAGCCAAAGTGTGACTGTTCCTACAATGAAATGGTTCTTACAGTGATCAGATTCCCAAATTTATATTTAATAAGGACAAGAATAAATGTTGAATTCATAAATGGCAGTGCTGATACATCTATTCCATTAGATTTTAATATGTTAGGGAAGATATCTATGTGTATGCTTTAATTAGAGTGATACTGCTGCTGTAACAGGTGTGTACCCCTGCTTGTGATGTCCTCCCATGTACTTACGTAGGTAAGGTCTGTATCTAACTCTTCTCTTCACAGAGCAGTTTGGGTTGGATGGGACCTCTGGAGGTCCCACCATCACTTAGAACTTTCTGTTTCTTAGAAGTTTGAAGTCTATATAAAATAGGGTCAGTTTATTTTCTTAACATTTATTGATAATCTCTATGAAGAAGCAGTAAAGCAACTGCTGGTTTGGCAAAGTCAGGCTGTCTTGGCAAAGCCTCTTCAGATTTTAACCCAGGTTAAGCAAATGAAGACTGACTTCAGTACACTAATTCAGCTGATATTTTTCAACAGACTTGCATGCCGGCTTCCCCATAGGTGGAGCATCTGGACAAGAGAATCTCACTGTTTCTGAAGGGAACCCTGTATTTGGCAATATACTTCTCGTCATCAGAAAAATGCTGCAACGATTGTCTTCAAATTCTTAGGAAGACCTTGAAAACAGGTTTTCAAGCTATAGCTGTAATGCTGTCTTGCATTCTGACTTTACCTGAAAGGACTGCTCTTGTAATAGGTTGTAACTCATCCTGAACTGAGCTGGAGAAATTTTTTTCAATTGAAATAAGTACATGTTTACTCTTGTGCGTATTTTTTTTTTTTACTATGTATATATTTAATTGCTCTGAATCATATGTCTGGTGTTGTAAACTGTTCAAAGCCACATACATACTTTAAACATTTAAATGATCTCATGGATGCTTGGTTAGCCTTAGATTTTGGAATAAACATTTAATAAGTTCCGGGTTGGCTTAACTGTGTAAAATTGCCAAGCCAAGCTAACTCAGCTGATTTTCACTGCAGTATCTACATAGTGTTTGCACAAACAGCTCCATCAACTACATTGGAAGAATCCTACTGGCAGGGATGAGAAGCAAGACTGTTCTTTCACTAGTGCATCTGAATCTGGAAAGCAGTACTTTCAAAGCCTAAATGACAGAAATTTGTAGGGAATTCCAAGTCCTTACATTAGGCTGCTGCGACTTGTAATAGGAAGGTACTTAACACTGTGTTGAAGACAGCTTGTGTTATCTGGAGGTAGTCCATATTTGATCTGAACTCTCATGGGAGAAAAAACTGGAATTGTCGAATGAAAATCTTTATACTTAGCAGCAATGGAAAACTTCGGTTTCCTGCCTATTTCATAAAACTGATACTAACACACTTTCAGCGAAAACGGAAGTTGCTTTGAATTATGGTGATATTTAGTGAAAAGGGTTCTTTGAAAGGCTGGATTTTTGGCTTGTGTTAAGCTATTAACTTAAACATATACTTTCAGAGCTGGTGTTTGGTTGAGTAGCTGGGACTGTCTGTTACAGTGAAGTCATTGGCTGCTCTGCAAGTACTTATGAGGAATTCATGTAACTGTGGAATGCTAAAAAGTGTAAGAAAAACGTGGGGGGGAGACATTCTTCAGCTGAACTATGTGGTTGTAAAATTGTGTGAGCTTTTCTATAGGCTGTTGGACCATGTTCTGAGAGGCAATAAAGCCAGACTCTAGTTTCACGTGCCAACAGTTGCATTTTTTTATTCGGTCTTAAAAATCTCTGTCAACAGAACATAACTGCTGTCCTTTACTCAAATTCAACCAAGTAAAAAACCCCACCTGAGTCAAAGAAATGACAAAACTATCATTTTTTTAATATCACTATTTCAGCAGACACTCTGCCCTATAGTTTTGAATTGCTGCTTACTTTCTTGCCCTGAAAAAGTGTGTGTGGTTTTTTTCTTGTGTACAGGGCAACAGCTGGTCTGCTAACAGAAATGCACGTCTGGTTTGATGCTTTTGCAGACAGTTACTTCTGCACTTGGAAAGGTGAAAAAGCACAGAAACTAGGGAACTCTTACTTCTTATATGCCTCAATAAATTTGTTTATCTTTGCATGGGGCTCAAACTCAAGCTCAGTCTTACATACCTGAAAAGTATTACCATTTGTAGAATTCTCTTCTTTAATAGCAGATGGATCTCTGGGCTGCCTAAAGCTTCTGGAAAGAAGGGATGTCTTCCTCTAAATTGTGGCACTCATGTCTTCATCTTTAATTTCTTACTGAGACTCTGATTTACCATATTGTTATGAATTGGCACCTAACACTGGAGAGCTAGGAAAGCTGCTGATGTGATGTTCGGCCAAATGGTGGTATGATCAGTGAAATGGCTAGAGATCAGGTAGCCCTTGTCCTGAAAGTCACTAAACTCAAAATGAACAGTACTATATGTAAGCCCTGTTTCTTAGTATGATGCCCGTGCTTCAGGGTGCTGTGTTGTGCTGCTACCTTCTAGATAAATATGTCAAAATGGGCTTGGTCTACAGACTGCAGGCTTGCTGGGAATGCTTTGTATAAGCTTGGTCTGTGGTCCTTGCTGGAACGAGTCCAGCAAAAGGGTGACTAAGATGATTAAGGGACTGGACTGCCTTTCATATGAGGAGAAGCCGAGTGAACTGGGGTTGTGTAGCCTGGAAAAGAGAAGAAAGGCTCAGGGGGATCGTCTTACCAGGTGTTTATGTACATTGATAGGATCTAAAGAAGTCTGAGCCAGGCCCTTCAGTGGTGCTTAGTGATGGGACAAGAGACAAGGGACATAAGTTGAAACACAGCAAATTCTGTCAGAACATAAGAAACACATTTTTACTGTGGTTGAATACTGGAATAGGTTGCCCAAAGAGCTTGTGGAGTCTCCTCCCATCCTTGGAGACAGTCAAAACCAAAATGGACAGCATATTGAGCAAACTGTGCTAACTGACCCTGCTTGAACAGGGAGGTTGGACTAGTCCATCTCAAGACGTCCCTTCCAACCTCAATGATTCTGCGATGGTCAGATGCAGGTATCTGAGAAAGATTTTTCTATATAAGGTGTTTTACCTGTTGGATCTTGAGCTGATTCATGTGTATTTGGTGCAAGTAGCTAGTGTAGCATGGGCTCTGGTAAGAAATCCTCTGGTCGAAGATGTTCCTTGCATTAAACATGATGCAGGGGGAGGGGAGTGACTTCGTTTCTTGCTGTATATTCTTTATGTCGTAAGTCTTTTGTACTCGCTCTCTGATTGGCTTTTATTTCTGGCTGCTCTTTCTTGGCCTACCCTCCCCCAGAATTATATTGGGGAAAACGAGTAAAGCAATACTGTGTTCTTGTAAGTGTATTTCTAGTGTCATACAGTGATTCTGACTTAAGAAGGGAAAGAATGACTCTATAAGAATGTATAGACATGTATTTTGAGAGAAGAGAATGATGTATAAAGACTCTTAAGAGTGACCATGGGTAGTAACTAGGCTGTCTGCTGCATGCTACCCAGAGAACACCCAGCCTTTAGCACTCGGTTAGCAATGCGCTACATTCAAATCTGCTTTCAAGTGTGCCTGCCTTTTCCTGTGGACCTTGCTGGAAACTGCCAGATGAATGTAACTTTTTTTTCCCCTTCAGATACAAAGTGAGACAGGGTCGTCCTCATTGTTGCTTGTGTTCCCTGGCATGTAAAAATTCTTGGTTCAATATAAACTCTCCTCGGAAGGGTGGTGACATTAAGAACACTCTGCACTCTGTTCATACGTTATTCTGCTGACTGCATGGTATCACTACCACTTAGGCTGTATGTTATAATTCCTGGATATTACATTAGTGCCATCTGCTCTAAACGAATCCAAGGTCAAGAGCGTTTGTGGTTTGCACTTCTGTTAATCAGGGAATGCAGAAGAGTTGAATGTTTTCTCCCTTCTCTCCCCAGACAGCCTGCCTGCGTTCCCCATTGCCATGGTGGCAGGGATAGTCATCGGTACGGTTACAGGTCTCTCACCGCTCATCTCTATTGTCGTGTGTCTTGTCATCAGAAAGAACAACTCTAAAAAACGATACTCTGGGTAAGAGATCTCTGTCCTCACCTGTGGATGATGTGAGGAACAGCAGCAGGATCAGAGGGAGGGCTTAGAGGGGGGTAGGAGTTGTTTCAGCCACGCCTTGGCAACCATGGCTAGAGATAAGGTATGCCCACGTGGAACACTGGTCATCTGCCTATAATTATTGTTTTTGTACTGTGCTTGAAAAGCCCTACTGACCGTGAGTTGCACCTGAAAATCACTACATGTTGGAGTTGATCCCCAGCCACGAGCATATATGCCCTAAGAACATTTAATCCAAGATCCCCTAGCTCTGGTCTGCTGCCCTTCCCTCCAGCCCTGCTTCCCCCTACCACCCCCAGCCCCCAAAGGAGAAGTGCCACACACGCACTTCTAAGGAATGCTCTGTGTCGAGATTAAGACTGGATTTTTCAGTTACCGGTGTCTGGCTCCTGAGCCTGGGGTATACTTGCCAAAATCCCATTTATCACCACACTTCAGAGTGAGGAAGGAGTAGCTACTCTGCATCCATTCTCATTCACTGTCTGTTTTTTTGTTAACTGTTACCATCCCCGCAAGGTTTTTAGTGTTAGGAGTATAACTCCAAAGTGAAGCACAGATCCTTGAGTGGGTATATGAAAAAGCAACAAGAACTAAGAAAGGCAGACTTGAGTCCTGTGGTGATGGAGCTTGGTGCTGGTGGGGGAGGTGCTTCCTTTTTTCTCCTCTCTAATTAGCTGGTAATTTACTTCTATAAGAAAGAATGAAAATTATGTATGTAGTCTTAGAAACAAACCCCAAACTTATAACTTTCTTCTGTTCTTTCCCCAACAAATATTCCTGCTTCCTGCAGGTTCTTTGGGTTGCCTGTGGGATAAAAGAAAGTTACTCCAAAAGTAAACTTGTGGGGATTTCTAAATTAAACTTTGCCCTGTCCTTTTCCCAGTTGGAGAGCTTAAAGAAACTGAGTTGTCTATTGCCCAATGGTAAGGTTAAATATAGCAAAGGCGGCTGTGTATGTGTGGAAAGCCTGGTTTTCCCTTTCTGCATGTGTCCTTCCCCAAAGAACTGAAAAGAAGCCTGCAGTGTCATGCACCAGCAGTGTGCGTGAGGTGGTACGCTTGCCTTGCTTCCCAGTGACCTGCTCTCCAGTGTCTTCCTGCTGAAGGACACATGCTGGTGCTGAGCCTGGAGCAGTAGTTTATGCACTGTAATTTCTTGTAGTAGATTGAACTACTCTCTTGGGAAAGTAATCTCTGGAGTTTAATTACTGCTTTCACTGACTATGCCAGCTCTGCATGATGTGTAAAGAGAAACCAAGTGTGCTGTGACCCCCTCCAAACTTACAGACTGTCTTCTACATGATGCTAACCCAGTGTGTGGTGGTGGTGGTGAGATGCACTTACTCTTAGATAACCATTCTGCCTTGAACTGAGGTGGGCTGGGGCACCGCGCGACATCTGGAACCCCTGCATGGCCACAGTCTCCGTTCATGCTCTGACTTTGGTGTTTTTTTATTTTTTTTTCTTTCTGCCTTGGTGTGCTGGGATCGGATCCTGCTTACCTTCCTCTCCTTACAGAGATCCTGATATAGACGCCAGATTGGGAATGTAGCAGGGCTGGGTCTTCTCTTCCAGTCCCACTAGACACCATGGTAACTAATCAAGTTGGTGGTTGCTGTTAATACCTGTGTGTATGTGTACACATTTCCTCTTCCTTTGCTGACTAACCAGCTAGCTCTCTACTAACATAACTTCACTGTAATTTGTGCTGGAATCTGTTGGCAAAGGGATGATGCATTTCACTGGGTGCTTGGGTTTCATTGTCTCATGTCTAACTGGGGTGGGATTGCTGCTTATCTCTGATGGTGTCCCTCCATTTCTTCCAACAGTGAACTTGCCAGTGCATTGACTAAAGCACAGGAAATCAAGACCCTTTTCTGTGTCAAAATAAAAGTAAATTCCCTATAAGTGTTCCTCTGGCTCAGACAGCTCGGATGTTTGAAAACTTGCAGTGATCTAAGTGCATTAGTTGCTTAAACCTGAATTATGACTTTTAGATAGTGTAGATCTGAGGACTTTTGTGAATAAAGGCAAACAATTGATGATTACATCATTTTGGTAACAGAAGGGCTGCTTTGTCTCTGAGACAGTAGAAGCCCCTTGCTGTGATGAGTGGGGGTAGTATTTTTTTTTTCCTTACTGCTCCATGTATGAGGAGCTAAGTCTTCTCTGGTTAGACTTACCAAAGGATAAAAAACGATTTCCCTGTGAGGAGGTGGTCTGCTTAATGTCACTGTCCTCATTTGTTTGTTTCTGTACTTGCTTTGTACACTGTCTGTCTACAAAGACTGGGGGAAAAGGATGACCAGTGGTCAGAGGGTTATGGTAGCAAAGGGAACTCCTGTGTCCGCTGTCAAGGAGGTAGCTCGTTTTCTTTCCTGGGTGCTTGGGTATGAGGAGGTAGACCTAGCGTTTAAAGACCAATTACTGCATTGCCCAGACGCTACTAAGGTTAAGTTTAAGGGCATTTGCTCATATACTTAGCTCTGTGGTATTCATTTTTCTGTCTGTCACAGGCTTGTTTTCTATTCAGTCCTGCTTTAAGCAGATGGAAAAGAAGCAAATAGGGAGTGAAAGCTGGCAACCTTCTTTTGGGGGTGTTGGTTCTCACCACAAGACAGTTTTCTTGTTTGAAAAACAACATTTGCCTGATTAGATATTCAAGTAGCTAATAGGGCACATAGCTTACATGTTGTATGTGACTCTTAAAGCAATTGCTCCAGAGACTAGTGTTTGTTGTGAGTGGGCAGAATTATTTTGGGATCATAGCCTAACCAAAAGCAAGGGAACTAATGCCAAGTTTGGTAGGAATTACCTTGCAAGTGTCCAGTCTAACTGTAGCGCTGGTATAACACTTGCCTCAGTGACTGGGACTATTTAGCTTATAGTTAGAAGATAATTGCTGTTTACCACTGTTAACTGAGTCTGAAGCTTCAGTGAAGAAAACATGGGTTTAGACAGGTTGGGTTGAATGGGAATATCTAGGGAACAGGGGGTTTGGAGGAGCTGCTGTCCTATGTTAATAGTTGTTCCTTCATGCTGCTTACCAGTGAGACTCTGGGAGGAAGGATAGAGAACTGTCTGGGGAGACATGGAGAATTATATGTGTTTATTTCAGAATCCATTATGTTCATTTTTACTTTGGCATAATCTGCCACATTCATCTTGCCATCACTTGTTTTTTGTTTCTGTTCTTTTTTTTTTTTTTTTTTTTTTTTTGTGCCTCTTGAACATTGTCGTGCAAACTCTGCTCTGCCACCTCGTCAGCTGCAGTACATCTGAGAGCTTGATGTCACCAGTTAAGCAGGCTCCGCAGAAGTCGCCCTCCGACACAGAGGGTCTGGTAAACAGCATGCCCGCCAGATCACACCAGGTAAACTGCTTCCTGCTGCTTCCCGAAGCAGGATCCTCCCAGAGTGTGGGGGAGTTGGTATGGAAAAGATAAAGGCAGGGTGGGACACATGAATTAGGTGCTCTCTGTTAAGGTGATGACGACCTGGGGGGTAAAAGCGTCTGCTCCGAACAAGGCATGGGCAGTAAGCTGGGACTGGTGAACCCTTCTGTAAAAGGCTTAGTGCAATTGAAAGAATAGCATCTTGACATTAGTTGAGATGGAGTTTTATGCCCAT
This sequence comes from Astur gentilis, assembly GCF_929443795.1. Taxonomy (NCBI): domain Eukaryota; kingdom Metazoa; phylum Chordata; class Aves; order Accipitriformes; family Accipitridae; genus Astur; species Astur gentilis. Next base: position 15,646,539 of record NC_064900.1, on the reverse strand, counting down.
TTTGTACTAATGTATAAAAAAGGATGGTTCTGATCTTCTGTGTTAACATATACAAGTGGTAGTTGAAGTGCAAGGATGAGAGCCTGGCAAGGATAAGGAGTGAGAAGTGGGTAGCTGTTTAATGTAGAGACAACATTAGCTGCTAGATGTGTAATCACCCCATAAAGCTGCCTGATCTGTTCTAGGATTGTAACGGGGAGGAATTTTACTTACTCTCCCATCACTGTGAAGATGCATGCTCTGTGGCATTGTACTTCCTCCACAAGGAAATGAGCCAGAGCAGTGCAAACACGGACCAGTGATGATCAGTTTGAAGATGACTCTTGCTGCTGAGAGCTCTCCTCTGCTGAGCCACCCAACTTTTGTGGGCTTGAAATTGCCACGCTTTGTCTTGTGCTTGCTGCTGTTCGCAAAGTTCTGCTGACTTTGAAGGAAAAAGGTGGCTCTTATCCAGACTTAACATCCCATGGGAAATTAGTCAGAGGGGAGAGAGCACGAGTCAGACAGGGTTTCTACGCAATATATGATTACCTGTTAACAGTGTACAGGATTTCCTTATTTGTAAGCTGTTTCTTACCTCTTGATTTGCATATTCCCAGCAATTTTCCTGCAGAGGTGTGAATCCTCAGTGAGTTTATGTCCGAAATGGACTTTTTTCTTCATTAACCACCTTTTAGCAAGTGGCTGTAGAGTCGTGTGTGAACTGACGGGTTTCTAAATCAGAGTTAATACCTGTTTTCTTAATTTCTCCTGACAAAATAATGGAGATGTGTGTTAATGTATCGACACTACAGGAAAAAAATACAGTGCTAACAGTGAGCTGGATAAAGTCAAAGTCCCTACTCTGTTGGGCTTCCAGTCTGGTTTTGAAATGCATCTTGTTCTTGGCAGGTGCAGTATTTCCAGCGTTTTAGCACATAGGCCCACAAAGCTGCCTACTGACTTCAGAGAACAGTTATTCTCTGAACACAAAGGCAATATACTCAAGTTATAAGATTTTAAAATACTTCAGATTTTGACTGGAGTGGGTCTAGTAGCAACAGGCTGCCTATAAGGCCTAGATAAAGCTCATCTTTTCTAGTTCATGGGAGGGGCTTCTAGAATGGGTGACTGCCACCCATCCCCACCCAAAAAAAAAAAAAAAAGAAGAAAAAAAGCTTTTGTGTGGGATATATGTTGCAGTAGCTGTTGGAGTCAACTTCCTTAGGTCAAAAGACCAAGATGTTCTATCTAATTACTGTCATGGTACGAAGCAGTATGTGCAAGTGCCCTGAGAGCTACGTGGAGGAAGAGTTTTGATGTTCTGCACTTACATTTTGAAAGCAAAAATACTTTTATCTTCTCTGTAATGTTTCGGTGTGAAAACTTGCTGTGTCCTCACCCTTCCATGTCCCCACTGTTCTGGGTCTCAGTGTACTGGAAGGAACATGTCAGAGTAAATCTAAACTTTGTAAAGATAACTCAGAATCAGTGTGCTTTTGCCCTTCTGTAGTCACTTCGGTCTGCTTATTCCTTGACAGGGTCCCCCAGGGTTTTCTCACAGGTAAGTTCCAAAAGGAAAACCTGAAGTGAGAACAGTCCTGACCTCAAAGGAAAAATATGGCAAATGGTTTTAGTTTTGTTTAGTTCTAGTTTAGTTTTTTAGTTTTTTAATCTCTTTTGTCAGGCAGAGAGCTTTGTCTGGATTTTCCTTTCTTGGCAAACGTTTGTAGCAGCAAGTGGTTCCTCTACCTTCTGTTAAGCATTTGCCCCATCTTTACAGAACAGCAAGTAAACATACTTTTCTTTAAAAAGATCCAGTAAAATCAGGGTAGATCAGATTTTGAACAGATTGTTTAAATCGGCGAGGAAACTAAATTTCAATTGATTACGCTTATATTTTTAACTTCTACCCATTGTTTGTTGTTTGTTTTTTTTTTAAAAGGGTGATATCAACATGCAAATTAACGTATTTGACATCTAGTATCACATATAAGTAAACCCTGATATTTCTTGGTAATCAAGAAATTGGTTGTAGTATTCAACCTTTTAAGCTGTTGTGTAGGTGAAATGCTGATATTCAGATTCCTAGCAGTTCCCAGAAGCTGTTGCAGGCTGCTTGCTGATTCAGGCACACTTTTGTGTCTTGGATTGCCTGGCAGTTTTAGACCAGTGGTTCACACAGTCAGTGCTGCGGTCAAACAGTAAAGGCCCGTGGACTTCCTTGTAGCCTTTTCCTTGGTAGGATGTGTAGGAAGTGACTGAATGCTTCATGCTTCACTGGTGGAGAAGAACTGTGAATACAAACACACAACCCCTGCCTCTGCAAGTTAAAAACAGTAATAGAGGTGTTCACTTTCAGAGAGTGGCATTTAAATTAATTAAATGAAGTTTATTCATTTTGTTCTTTATGTATCAGTTAAGAATCAGTGACAAAGTATTTGTCCACATCACTTCTCAGCTGAAAGTGCACTTGAGCCTGCACTTCCTTGGTGTTTTGGGCGCAAGTTTATCAAGTGCAGCCCTTGCTTTCTGTAGTGCCTCAGAGTGCTGAAAGCATGCACATCTGGTTCTGTGAATGTTCACCTGGTTGAATCAACTCCACTTGTTTTCACTGTGTTTTCCTTCTCAGCAGGTATGTTCTGTCCTGTCAAATTTGCATGTGGTGTTTCTTCTCCATGCCATCATTCTTTAGTGACTTGTATTCTACCATGACTATTATTTGGATGAGCGAGAAAAGCATTTCCAGTGAAGGCAAGAACTATATGTGTTTCCCAGATGGATGTCCTTGTTTAGCTAGTAATCTGGGTTGCAGCAAGCAAACTGGAGGGCCCATGTGTGTTGTCCCAAGATAGGCTAACTCCAAGGTGGCTCTCATTTGTCTTTGTGCTTTGCAAGTAGCTGAGTATTCATTTCTGGGCAGGCTGAAGGACCACTGATCTCAAAGTGTAACTTCTGTAGAATTGCATATCTGATGTACAGCCGTATGGTATAGAGGTCCTAAGCAGGTAGATCTGTCAGCGTAGAAGCAGGAAGCACTAAAGCTACATTAACTTAAGTGCAGACCTCTGGCTTTGTTCTTTCTGGTTTAAGACATACCAGAACAGGCTATGTTCGAGCTCTGTTCCAGGCTTTGAACTGGACCCTGGGACCCTGGGAAGGAGCAGTTCATGCCGCCAGGAATCTTGATTTAAATTTCAGATAACTTTCCTGGAGCTGGAATCTGTGATAGTTGCAACATCTTTCAGAATCTAAAAAAAATTGAAAATACTGTAGAGCACTGTTAGACCACGATGGTCTAATTTTGTAATTCCCTTTTCTTTGCTGTAACTTGCAATTCATGACTCTGCTGACAAACCCTTAGCAAAGTATCGGTACACCTGCTACTCTTTTCCCTTCAGTTCTGAATGGAAAAATTGCAAGGCTTAGGGAATTGCCGGGTTTTATGTGGCAGTGCTGGTCCCTCTTCTGGTTCTGAAGAGTCAGGATAAGCTTATTTGGGATTAGGTGAAAGTTCTGAATTGTTTAGATTTTTTTGAAGCTTTTACTTGTGGAAGAAGAGTCTTTACAAAGATTCAGATCATTGGAGGTATCAAATGCAGGAAAAAAAAAATGGCCCTGGTGCTGATTATAATCAGCTAGAAAATCAGTTAGCAAATCAAATAGATGGAGGAGCATTGTAATAAATCCTTGGTCTTCCTTTTCTCTGTGTTAGCTAATGCACCACTTATTTAGGTGATGGTGAGCACATCAAGACAATGACAGCTTGGTTTGGATCAGGTGATCACACCAGTCAGTCTCTCCACCACCGCCTACCATGCTGGCTGCAGCAGAATAACTGTATTTAACCTGGCATAAAATTAGAATAGTGATAAGATAACTGATTCTGAGTGAACTCCTGTGGTAGAAAATTGACCCATCAGAATTACTTCAACAAAATTTGAAATGTCATTGTGAGTCCTTCATACAGTTGTAGATTTTTGTTTGTTTGTTTGTTTTTTTAACTGATAGGAAGTACTTTCGAGCTGAATTTATCATACCCCTGATCTATGGCTTCAGGCAGATGAGACTTCCAAAATTGCTTACAAATAAACCTTAGGGTCACTTTGCCTTGAAGTCTGCACTCTAATTGGAATTAGTAATGTAATCCTGATAAAATGTTGGAGACCAGAACAACATGAGAGCCAGTAGCATAAAAAGGGGGAAAAAAAAGAAAACAAAAGATGGCTTTAATGAGACTTGAAATCCAGAATTTTCTAAGACATCAGTGTCTGGGGTTTTTGAGCATTTTCTCAGTCTGTTATTTATATTCAGAATTTTATATCTGCTTGCAAGTTTTCATCCTTCTGTCCATCTCCTTCCTCTACTCTTTATCTCTTGGGAAATACTTTACCCGGAAGGAAGAACATTTGGATTTAAAGTACTTCTGAAAGAGAACAAGGTATTTATCAGGTGTGTGCTTTGCCATTGTGTTGGGGGGGGGGGAAACAGCTGTGCAGAAGTATACCTTCAAGGACTGAATTTTCTGTACAGCAGGTCTCTTTTCATTTCTGGCCCTTAATAGCTTCGGAAATTAGGTGGAAGGATTTCTGGGTCAGTTCCGTAGAGTTGTTTTCTAACTTGGCAGGATACCAAAAGTACTGGGGAGAAGGGGGTAGGAGAAATGCCTGTGAAGGCTACTTCTTTCTGGGACATAAGGGAAACAGAAACAGAGGTAAATGGATGAAATGGTTTTGAAGCAAAAACTGCTGAAAAAGCTGCAACCAAACTAAAAGATCTCTCCTTGTAATTTCCCCCCAGATAGGACGGTCCCTTTTCCTCCTGCACAGGGTGTGTGTGGGGGTGTGTGGTCTCTCTGCTGAGGTCACCTGGTAGGTGGTCACAGCCTTCTGCTCTGTGCTCGTGTCAATTGGGGCATGCAGAATGGGAGCTGCAGGGCAGACCTTTCCATAAAGGTCCCGCCTGTCTTGTTGGGTACCTGCTCATTGTAGGCTGCAGTCCTGTCCTCAGCCCATCTTGAATAGCTGCAGTTCGCTTTCCTGTGGGCTGTGTTTTGGAGGACAGGGTGTTTTAGGAAGGCGCTGGCATGTTTGCATGCGCTGCTGAAAGATGGTGCTGTAATGTCCTCCACTGCACCCCAGCAAATATAACCAAGATGTGTGGCCGTGCTTGCCCAGGGTGTCTGTGGAGGTGCTCACTACCTGGGTTGGCTCGGAAGTCAGGTAAGAATTCTGCATTACTGCACCATTTCAGTATTTTCTGGCTCACTGCTGTGTTAAGTCTTGATCCCGTCACTTGCTTGGGCAGTGACTGGTGTCATAAGGTGGCTGCAGGTTTGTTCTCTCCCTCATTATCCAAGTGGTACAGCTGTGCTGGGACATACGGGACTTGAGTGACAGTATGGGAAGTATCCTCTGCTATCTACTGGTAAATCTGCAGTTCAGTTCCTCTTGAAAAATATTAAGTCCAGCATGCATCTGACTAAACCATGTATCTTTGCTCTGTAGCATGTAAGAATTGCTGCTTTTCAGAAGGAAAGATTCTAGATTTTGCTTTTGATGAGAAGCGAGCAGCTGTAACAGTATTAAAGGGAGGAAATGGTGCTGTTTGGCATGCTCCTGATAGGAGAAAGGTGGCAGACTAGAGCTCATTCGTAGGTGAGGGTTCATTCCACCTGCTTCAAAGTGCCATTAGCAGTCATAAAAGCTCTGTGGTCTTGCTATAGCTTTGGTCTTGCTGCAGCCCCTGCGGAAGTGAGGGGCAATGTGGCCTATTCTGAAAAAAAACTGATTGTGCTTTTTTATTCTGTTCCCAGGGCCCAGTCATTTACGCGCAGTTAGATCACTCCGGAGGACAGCACAGCGACAAGATTAACAAGTCAGAGTCTGTGGTCTATGCTGATATTCGGAAGAACTGAGATGAGATCCTAAGCTATCCAAAGGAAAACACACATTCAGACTGGAATTGCTTGAACGAGATTTGACCCAGAGAACTCACATGTGGCCTTTGATGCCTAGGCTAGGACCAATGCATGTGCATACAGAGGGAAAGATATATATGTATTGTGTGTAAATAGTCTATTTAATCGTACAGAAGTGAGACCAATGTTGCATGTTGAAATGCGGTTAAGAATTTTGCTTATAAATTGCCAATATTCTTTTTTGTATCTTGTGTGACGAGAGAGAAAGTGAAAACTCGCATCACAACTTTAAAATATTTTTATCTTGATTATTAATGGAGAAACTGGAAGATGCCTGAAGATTCTAGATTGACCTGGAGATCCTTTTTTTGCTTATAGGGCCTAATTTCTTTTGTGGAAGCGAATATAAAGAAATCTTTATATTCATAGAGTTCTTTATGTGTACAGGGTATTCATCTTTCCTTGGTCAGATTCTCAATACAAGCTGCCTTCTCATATAAACTAGACACTTTCACTTGGTCTTGTAAGCCAAACTGTGACTCCTAGCTATCAGAAATGTAATGTATGTCTTAGCAGTGTAAGTGAAGGAAATGTTTAGGCCTACCTGACCTGTATAACACAGGTCACAGAACTGTTTACTTCTATATTGAGCCCATCTATTCAAGCTTAGTCCTTTAAGGTACAGGGGTAGTGTTGATCTAATGAATTTTGTGAAATGGTAGTTTACCTGTGAAAACAGAAGAGCTAGTGAGTTAAAGGGATAGGAAACTATAGCTGTAGGTGGTTGCCTCAGACCCTGTTGAACCTTTCAATGAAATGTTTCTTCCTCGAAGCTCTGTCGTTTCATATAAGCATGAAAAAGGGCTCCAAGGGATCTGGAAGCTGTAGTACTCCCTCACCTCTCTCCCATGTCTCCATTATACCACTGTCACTTCCTTAGAGATGCTTTATCTGTTCCTAAAAGCCTGTAGTGGAGGCTGAATGACCTCTGGAGGAAATCTAGGGCTTCACTCTTTGGTTTTTTTTGATGTGTGTTTTTTTGTGTAACCTATATTTGCACAGAGGATGTGGAGGGCAGTTTATTTCCTTCCTCTCTGCAAAGTCTACTACTTGAATACAATTTCCCAGCTTCTTGTTTCTAGATTAAACTCCTCATAGATTGTTAAAGATCTCTGGTCGTTCTGCTGAAGAGGATCTTTCTTTAGCTGACCCGTTTGTATCCTGAAATCTGGTGCTAAAAACTAGAAGTGGCATTCCAGCTGAGGTCTTCTCAGAGTAGCGCATAGTAGAAGGATTTCTGTTTTGTGCATCCTAATGTGGTGTTGGCTTTTTTATAGCAGCAAATAATTTTCAGTTTGGTCTACCATAACCCCTTCTCTCTGATTCTTAACCATTTCCTAGTTCAGTCTATTTCACAGAATGGTTGAGGTTGGAAGGGACCTCTGGAGATGATCTAGTCCAAACCCCTACCTTCTCAAGTAGGGCCAGCTAGAGCAGGTTGCCCAGCACTGTGCCCAGTTGGGTTTTGAGTATCTCCACAGATGGAAACTCTACAAAATCTCTGGGCAACCTGTTCCACTGTTTGATCACTTAGAGTGATAAAACAGTAAAAAACCTGCTTCCTTGGGTTCAGGTGGAATTTCCTTTTTTTAAATTTCTGTCCATTGCCTCTTGTCCTGCCAGTGAGCTACTACTGAGAAGAGTAGTGCTCTTCATTCCCTCCCATTGAGTATTTATAGCTGTTGATAAGATCCCCCCAAGCCTTCTCTTCTTCAGGCTGAACAGTCCCAGCTCTCTCAGCCTTTCCTCATATGAAAGATGCCCCAGTTCCTTTATCATCTTTGTGGCCCTGCACTGGACTTGTGCCAGCAAGTCCATATCTGTCTTGTACTGGAGAGCCCAGAACTGGACACAGTACTCCAGGTGTGGCCTCACCAGTGCTGAATAATGGGGAAGGATCATCTCCCTTGATGTGCTGGCAATACTTTGCCTAATGCAGCCCAGGACACCATTTGCTTTCTTTGCAGAAAGGGCACATTGTCGGCTCATGTTCAACCTGGTGTCCACCACGACCCCCACAGGGTCTTTTCTGCAAAGCTGCTTTCCAGCCAGGTGGCCCCCAGCCTGTACTGGTGCATGGGGTTGTTGCTCCCCAGGTGCAGGACTTTGCCCTTCTTGAACTTCATGAAATTCCTCTTAGCCCAATTCTCCAGCCTGTCCAGGTCCCTCTGAAGGGCAGCACAACCATCTGGTGTGCCAGCAACTCCTCCTAGTTTTGTATTGTCTGCAAATTTGGCTCTACTGAGATTATGTTATGGCTTTTTCAGACTTCATCTTCAATTTGTCAGTTGGAAACTTGGTTTGAATTCTCATCCTGTCCTCCAGTGAGCTTGCAACACTCTTAACTTGTTATTTGCAAACTTAAGCCTACATTCCATTGTAACATCAAGTAAATGAAAAAGAGTTTTAGGCCTGTGGCAGACCCTTTCAGAACCACATTAGATAATCCTTTAATTATGACAAAGCAACTTTAATACACAGCAACCCAACAAAGTTGGGTATGCCAACACTATATTCTTTCATCAGGATCAGACTTCACTGGTTTCCTGACAACATCTGCCTTTGTTAGAAGCCTCATTAAGATAAGGATGAATCCTGCTGCTGCTGCTTTCCTTATCTACTGGGCTGTTAACTTCCCAGCATTTCTTTTACACCTAGTAAGAAAGGACCGCTTTTGACATGGTTGCTGGAGAAACTTGATTTTGATCTGTCTGTGTTCATCCCTGTGCATCACCATCTTTCTCCCCAGACATTTTAGGGTAAAAAGGAGAAATGTGATGAATGTAGTGATCAAAAACTTGCTGCTATTGAGAAGACAGGGCTGTCCTTGGCTCTGAAATCTGCTACTAATGTTTGTTTCTTTTCCTGCTGGAATATACTGGAGAATACGAGCACAATGCTGATCTGGTGCTGACTTTAAGAAACACACTGATCTGTTTGGTGCTGACTTTAAGAAACCCATTGATCTGGTTGGTGCTAACTTTAAGAAACACGCTGATCTGGCTGATGCTAATGTTAGGAAACATGCTGATCTGGTTGGTGCTAACTAACGTAGGAAACATCTTCCATTGCTTTTGTTTAGCTACAGGTATGTTCATATTGCCTATACTGAGGAGGCTCATTGCAGGGCTGCTTGGATCCTCTTTGTGAAGGCAGAATGAACTCGGAAGTATTTTTTAAAAATGCTGAACATCTTTCTAAAAAGAAACAGAAGTCCTTTCCCCCAGGAATAGGAGACATCAGTCTGAATACCTTTCCAGTGGAAAGGCTGTTGAATTATCTTTTTTTTTTATTATTATTATTAATTGGTCACGGGAACATGAATAATGTAGCTATTATATAACTTACTCAGGCTGAAGTCAAAAGAACTTGAGGCAATGTGAGACTTGTGAACTTTCTGTCCCTCAGTTTATCTTAGCTTGTTTAATCATACGATAACCTGTGCTGATGAAAGGGACTGATGCTAAGTTGGCTTACTCTCAGGAGACAGAGGACTTATACTTCCTTGATGGGTAGCAAGCAGAGATTAACGTTAGACGAGGTCATCATATCCTGATGTTATGGTGCCCAGAAGTTTAACTCTGTTTGCTTTACTGCTGTTCTCTTAATTCTCTGATGCTGTTCTTTGCAGGTGGAAAGGAACAGCTTGGACTTTGAGGAACGCTGAGCGTGTTGTCCTTGTCCTGCTGTAGTACTGCTGCTAGCTCTTTTTAGGACCATCTATTTTAAAACGAAGTGCTGCCTGGCAGGCTCTCTGCAGCACAGCTGAGGGTTACGCAGCCTCTCTTGAGGCAGTAGCAAATGTCTGGAACTGTTACGTGGGTCATCGCCCCTGTATGGTGGAGCTGGGGAACGTCTGTGTGATGTAAAAGACTTGCAATGAATTCTCTTTTATTCCTCATGCAAACAAAACTGGGATCAATCTGAAATCCATTTCTCAGCTGGGGGGGGGGGGGGGGAAAGGGTCTTTTATGGGTAGAAGTGACCTTCTGTCCATTGTAGGGGTGCAGTTTTGGATGGCCAGCCTGGGCTCTGGCAGTTAAGCCAGCTGGCACCCCCTAGAGCCAGGGGTATGAATCGCATCATTCATGTTCCCTGTTTTTAATGGAACTACAAAGCAGAAAACTTTTGGCTTTTTACTAACAGTGAATATGTTCTTCCTTACTTTTGATTACCAGAAATGAATTTTGAGAAGCAGATTACAAATAATTATGAAGTATCAATCTAAGTAAATTGGTAGCTGTACTCAGTACATCAAATCTCCATTGCCTCTTTTGACTTGAGCAGTTTTTCTGTGAGGAACATGGTTGGCATGTTCATGAAATGGCATTAAGAGCCATTACAGGGTGGTGGGTGGCAAATATGTCCCTGTAACTAATTGAATGATGTGTCATTTGTAACTGGAGACCCCTAGGGTTTTGTTTTCTCTCAAAGCTTTAGTGATAACTTCAATTTGTGACTAGAAGAGCTGGAATTAGGTTTTTAAACCTGTGAGAACTGTTTAGTTACGTAACCATCTGTCTTGTAACTGCAGTAAATGTGTATATGCAACTTAGAAGCTGCATTGCCTTGGAGTGGATTCATTGAGGTCAAGTGTGGGCTATTTGATTTATAACCAAAACACCTTAACTCTGTATTGAAATCTTGTCCTGGAATTTTACCTTATTAATGTATCTACCTAGCACCTCAAGTACAAAATGTTCTTATTGTATAATAGGTGATGGAAATATTTTCTCTTTAGAACCATCAAAGCTGAGAAGGTGGGTAAGACTTCTGGGCTGTGGCCACACACCTGCGGTGCTAGTATTTAGGTAACATTTTTATATGGGAGACTACAAGATCATATTAACTATGCTCAGCAATTATACTCTTCTTGAGGCTTCTCTTTCCCTTCTCTTCGCTGCCCTAAAGCTAATAAGCCCTTTCATTTAAAGGTATTTTTGTACTTTAAAACGTAAGTTCAATGCCTTTGGAGATCAGTGTGCTGTGCAATCTTTTCTGTCTCCCTGCAGTGCCAGCTGTTTTTATGTGGTAAATGTAATTGGAAACATAGTCTGGATACTTTTCTTTTGTAAACCTCTGTCTCGGAGGTATGTAAGAGAAAAAACACCTGTAAGACAGGTGTATAATCTGAGTGAGGGAGCTAGGTATGCACTGCATGGCCTGATTACATGAAGAGCCAGTGTACCAACTGTTAGTGCTTTTGCTTTTACGACTCATCTGGAAACAGTTATCTTGGATATTTTTTCTTGAATGGACTTTCATGTTTTCTGTTGTAATCTTGTGAATATTTTAATACACTTTTTTTTCCCCATTACTGGTTTGCTGGATGAGTCTTACCTGGTTAGGGACTGGGAAGGGAGTGGGACTGAAATACACCACCTCTCGTTCTGGCAACATTCTTCAGTCACTTCAGTCTCTATCTGCTCAGTGAACAACACAGCTGGAGAGTTCACCATTTGAATTGTGATGGGTTGACCCTGGCTGGACACCAGGTGCCCACCAAAGCTGTTCTATCACTCCCCCTCCTCAGCTGGCCAGGAGAGAGAAAAATATAACAAAGAGCTTGCGGGTCGAGATAAGGACAGGAGAGATCATTCACTAATTACCGTCACCGGCAAAACAGACTCAGTTTGGGGAAAATTACAAATCAACCAGAGTAAGGTAATGAGGAATAAAACCAAATCTCAGAACACCTTCCCACCACCCCTCCCTTCTTCCCAGGCACAACTTCACTCCCGGATTTCTCTACCAACCCCCCCCAGCGGCACAGGGGGACGGGGATGGGGTTTACGGTCATCACACGTTATTTTCTGCCGCTTCATCCTCCTCAGGGGGAGGGCTCATCACACTCTTCCCCTGCTCCAGCGTGGGGTCCCTCCCACGGGATACAGTCCTCCACGAAATTCTCCAGTGTGGGTCCTTCCCACGGGCTGCAGTTCTTCACGAACTGCTCCAGCATGGGTCCTTTCCACGGCGTGCAGTCCTTCAGGAGCACACTGCTCCAGCGTGGGTCCCCCACGGGGTCACAAGTCCTGCCAGAAAACCTGCTCCAACGTGGGCTTCTCTCTCCACAGATCCGCAGGTCCTGCCAGGAGCCTGCTCCAGCGCAGGGTTCCCACGGGGTCACAGCCTCCTTCGGGAACCCACCTGCTCCGGCGTGGGGTCCTCTCTCCCCGGGCTGCGGGTGGATATCTGCTCCACTGTGGACCTCCATGGGCTGCAGGGACACAGCCTGCCTCACCAGGGTCTTCCCCACAGGCTGCAGGGGAATCTCCGCTCCGGCGCCTGGAACATCTCCTCCCCCTCCTTCTGCACTGACCTGGGGGTCTGCAGGGTTGTTTCTCTTACATGTTCTCACTCCTCTCTCTGGCTGCTGTTTTCCGTCTGTCCCAACTTTTTTCCTTCTTAAAAATGTTATCACAGAGGCGTTACCACTATAACTGATGGGCTCGGCCTTGGCTGGCGGCGGGTCCGTCTTAGAGCCGGCTGGTGTGGGCTCTCTCAAACACAGGGGAAGCTTCCAGCAGCTTCTTATAGAAGCCACCCCTATAACCCCCCCTGCTACCAAAACCTTGCCACACAAAACCAATACAATACCCTGTATTACCACTTCAGCTAGGAGAACTAAGAAATGCATGTGAAACTGTAGCAGAATACACATAGGAGAGAAATAGCTTCATGGCAGGACAGCCCCTGCAAAAGGGAAGCTGACAGACTTATCAGGTGCATGTCTTGTAAGAATGGAAAATGCTTTCCTTAAAGTATCCAGCACAAATGCTTTGCACAGGATAATATAACATTATACATAGAGTGAGAAAGGAGGGGACATCGGTGCCACAGCAAGGTGCTGCAGCTCATTCGACTATAGAATGGTTTACTCTCCACCCTTGCCATGCTGGAGCGATAACTCAAATGGGGTGTACGTGGGGGGAAGTAGGGGTGGAGAGAGGCTTAATAACAGGAGTTTCCAAAACTCCAGTATTTCAAGGCCTTCATTTTCCTGAAAGCTGAATCCTGAAGAAGCTACTCTGTCTCACAGTTATCTTTTTCTCCTGGATATAAATTCCTGAGCACTGGTACTGACTCCTAGCTTTGGTGGAAGAAGTCTCAGAGAACCTGCCAGGGAAGCTCATTGATACCGTGCTCTGAACACAATTACCTCGTACTTCTCAGCAAAAGATGAGCTCCAGCCGTGTAATGCAAAGCCTTTGCTTGGAAGCTATTTCACAGTGGCACGCTTTTCCTCTTTACGGGAGAATAAGTAGGGAGAGATGTTGACTTTAAGGAAAGGCTTCAGTATTTATTCACACACATGCCACAGATGGGAATATACCACTGCCTCCAAAGCTTTGGAGAACTGACATGCACATGTTTCCCAAGTGCACACCTTTGCAGGAAATCTGAAGGCACTTAAGGAGGAGGTGGAAAGTGAGTAATAGAAGTTTTGGCTGTTTATTTTTCACACTCCCAAGAACCAGGTGCTTAAATGTGCCTATCTTCTGCCTCTAGTTGTAAAGGATGACAGAATCTAAAACACCAGTGGCATATACTAGTTTGCCCTCCTCTTGTTAAAGACGGCGTTGGCTGGAAAACAAAGGAAGATATACGTAGCTGAAAAGAATATCCTAACGCTACCAGGGAACAGCATCAGGGAATGAAATGCAAATGCTACTGTTGTTGGTTACTGAAAGCATGATAAAACCCCACCCAGACTGATTACTTCAGTCTGAGGCTCTGGCTGACTGTCACCAGTACCATGTCACTCCTGGCACTGTTCACTAGAGTCAGATAAGGTGGGGCCCAGCAACTCATTCTAGGCACAATCAACAATCAGTTTCTTTTAAAGAGGCAATATAAGACACAATTTTACTTGAATTCAAAAGGTTGCACTTTATTTAAATGTATGGAGATATTGTTATTTGCACTTAGAAAACACTTGCTGTCTAGACATTTAGAATTCCTCTTTCATTTTCTCAGAGGAAAAAACATTAAAATTAGTGAAGCTAGGTCCCATGGGGAAGGGTTTGTGCGTTGTTGGATTTGACCTGTTGGGTTAAGCATCTCTTTGCTGCAGGTGCTCTTGTTGTTTTGCTTTTAGCTCCTGATTATACCTATAGGGAAAAAAAAAATTTAAAAAAGAGTGGAGACTAAGAATAGAACACCAGTTATAATAACAGTGTCTTCCTAACAATCTGTTCAGCAGAGGAGGTTTAAAATTACAACGGACTTGAGGGTGGATACTCAGGATAGGATAGTTCAGTTCATGTAAGAAGTTCCAAATTTGTTGTTAAGTTTGCCTCATTCCTGGCCAGTACTGAAGCCCGAGAACTCCAAATTTTCCCTCAAGAAATAACTAAAAAAAAACCCCAACCACTGCTCTGCTTAAGAGCCCTTCAATCCAGCTGGAACTGACACGATTCAACACTGAAAGCTGACAAAAGTGCAAAACTTCTGAGGAGGAGAAAGTCTAGGCTGTTTGTCAGTCAGACCTACAGCTTTTAAAGAATGCCTTAGACCCAGAAACTACAGCTTGCATAGCACATTCCTTAAAATGTGCGCTAGCTATACTGAAAATATTTAAAGCTTTGCTCCCACTTAACTGGAAAACTAACAATGTAGCAAAGAAGTTCTGCAATGTTTAATTAATTGTTCAGTTCTTCTTGCCTGTTGCACTGACATTGAGGCTGGTGGAATTTATAAATTCCTGGTTAAGATGAGGTGGTGTGAATGCTTAGTTATAGTATGTAGAGCAGCCCTTCTTAATACATACCTCCATATTCGGAAGAGTTGAGAGCCACCAGCACAGCCAACAAAGAAGTTCACAGCAAACAGACTCCAGTTTTTAGGAATAATAACTAGAGAGTACCTTGACCAAATAAGGCCTGTTGAATGAAGGGGAAAGATCTTAAGTCTTTAAAGTGAAATTCAGACATTCCCCTAAGTTTGGAGACAGAATCATGGGCCAGTTTAAGTAAACAAGTTTTACAACTTCATGTTAGACAACTGCTTTTCTAGTAACTAGCCATTTCTTGGTTAAAAGCACATCAAGTGCCAGTGGGACAGGTATTGCATTTTTCAAAATAACTAGACAATAAAGTCAGTCATAGCCTTAATATCAAACAAAGATCCTCTGTACTCTATTGCAGTCTAGACCTTAATTCTCCAGCACAGTTGCAGGGTAGCGGCATTTTGCTGTAGTATATCCAGCTTGCTGCACCAGCTTAGAGATTACAGAATTTACCAGTCAAGAAAGCCTTACCTATCATGCAGACTGCACAGCACTGTGTTGGATATAAAAATAAAGTCTAGAGAAGAAAGAAGGTGGCAGCTATAATGTTGATTTTCAGATTTAGCTGCCACAAGTCCCGCCCCTGACAAGAACTGGTAGAACACCTTGAATACAGAATATTGTTTCTGTCAGCGTGAAAATTCACAGCACACAGCAGTGCAGCAGCGTGTGTACCCACTGCTTCCAAATTCTTTTAACACATGGAAATTCTTTCCAGTTATGTTAGTGTAATTACCCTACCATTGTTTAATCTCTTAAAGTCTGCTCTAAAAAAGTCACTATACCCTGGACTGATTTCAAAATTACTTGACCTGAAGCAAAAGAGGTCACTTAGTGGAATGAGTGGTATCGTAACTTAAGAGATGAAACTCGTATCCTAACTCGTAACAACTTGCTCTGGACAATTCCAAATTAAGACACGTGTAGAAAACTGTTATATAATCACAGAACTCTTACAGATTTAATAACAAGTATAGGTCTGTCCTAGAATTATCATCTGACAGCAATAGTGACAGCTAGCATATTATAGTTAACCCTTTTCTAAAGAAGTGGATTAGTACTGATGGAGGATTCAGAAAGAAGCGTATACAGTTTTAGAGAGGGTGCTGTGTAAAAGCATGGAGTAACTTTGGCTTTACCTGTGGCCATTAGTACTGCAGACTGTGCTGTGCTGAGTTTTTCTGCTGGTCTGGTCATATCAGCCATTCCAGCACATACCAAACCCTGTAAAGAGAAATTCAGTGAGCACCAGTCAAGTACCAGGACCTCCTGCAACAGATCAAACACTTTACAAGGGGAAGTTGCTTCATAGCTCGGTGCTTATTCTATATGCATTATGCAGGAAATGGGATGCATTATATGAGCAGAGTAATTAGACTCTTGGAGACCCCATTCACTTCTAGTCCCTTGTGGTAGGAATAAGAACACAGTTATGGGGGGGTGCAACTGGCTTGCAATAAAATCCCAGGCAGCGGCAATTTTGTATTAATTTAAGAACGAGGTTAATTTAAGCTTTTAAGCTTAGGAAAGCAGCTGGGGGGAAAAAAATGGTTTTCATGCAACAAGTAGAAGCTTATCTAAATAAGGCCTTTCTTCCTAAACCTCAGGGTGAGATATTGCTGGTAAAGATGTAGGTGTGACACCATATAGTCTTCACTCAGCTTCATCTGAGGAGGTGAAAGTGCTTCTTTTTTAATACAATTTCAGTAAAAGTAGAAAACGTCAGGTGAGGTGAGGAATAGCTTGGCTGACCTACTTGACAGCATTACTATCAAACGCGCTGCTTGATTTGGTTTGTTGTGTTACTGCCCTCTACTGGAAATACAATTTCATGTTCACGTTACAGGCATTCACCAAAAAAACCCAACCCCAAAGCCAAAAAACCTAAATCCCACAAATAAGAGAGTCCTAACACTTTTAATTCACCGACTGCCACTAAGGACTCCTTTGGCTCCAATCAAGAAACCAGTTTTCAAGGGTAGATACTTCTGTGTGCTGCCTCACTTATGGGATTGATACTGCTGCAGGGGTGCCATGGAGGTACAGACTTTGAGCACACTTGGGTAACTGCAGTAAATGCACCTTTGCCATGTAGGGGGAAAGTAATTTTAACTTCTCACTGAAGAACTTCACTGTGAGCTTAGAGAAGTCTTCCTGAATGTTCACAAAAGAAAAACCATCTGTGTATAAGCTCTTTTGATACAGCAGCAGTCGACACCAGCCTGCTCAGAAGACTTGCCTATATGCTCAGGCTCAAGAGCATGTTGCCTGGGGGAGTCTCTCAGAAAGGGGAAAGTTAGCCATGGTTACTGCAGCTCCAGTTTAGATTGTCAAAGAAACCAAGCTACAGCTTAGAGCATAACGCGTTGCCTGTGGCCTATAAAAATTTGGGGTTAACAATGGCAAACTTACAAACCAGCTGGCAATAGTAAGAGCAGGTTATATCCTTGGTTGTTATCAAACAAGGAGATCAAACAGCTTCATGATTTTAGAGGTCACTTATTTCATCTGTACCAATACAACAACTACGAGTACAGTGAATTAGGAGGAGGCATATACTTCACCCTGCACACAAACACAGCCAAGGGATGTAACCAAGTGGAAAGCAGAACTGCATAGGAAGCGGAGAGCTACTGATAGCCAAAATGGCAGTGCCGTTTTAATTTTGTTTTCTCAAGATTACCTTGCACTCTGACACACTTTAACCTGCCTTCAAACTGTGAGGCTTAGGAATTGGCTTGCTTAAGATACTATTCAAATTCCTCAATCTCAGAAGAAATACATGCTTTAAGCATTTTGAATTATGCCAGCTCATGCCTACCTTGAGCAAGTCAGTGTTTCACAAAAGAAAGCTTTTGTGAAACTTTCAGCAAAGAGTACAATTTTTTCCACAAAGCATTTTTCTCCCACGGTATCCCCTGCACGTTGTGCTATACATTATTAAGGCTAATTTTGTTCCTCCCCGTATATTACAAATTAGAGCCTTGGTGTTAAATCTTTCTGTAGGCTCAGATATCTGCAGGGAAACCATTGCTTGCTCAATGGGTTGCTGTAGATTGCCCTCCGATTGCGATCCAGACACCAGCTGGCATCTTATACTTACCCATTTCATAATAGGTGCCCAGAAAAACACTGTTTTGGGACCTGAGAGAGGAGGGGGAGAAAAAGAAAAGAAGTTAAATTATTCAGTGAGATGTAGCTGTTTTAATACCCACAGTAAGTTTTGGAGTTCTTTCATTTTTTTAAATAATGAATTGTGTATATTAGTGCAGTTTCTATCACTGTATGAGCTCTATCATCTAATACTTATAGTTCATCAGCTCAGTGCATCAACCTTCAGTTGTGTAATCAGTCCACCCATTTCTGCAACAGATGAGTAGGATTTTGTATTTCCATTTTTAAGCAAACGACACTAGAGCAGGCCAAATGCACTTATAGTGAAAAGAGTTAGGATAAGGCCTAGGAACAGTGAAGACAGTTTCTATACAGTGATTAAAAGCTACTCTACAGCTGGACTAACAGAAATAGTATTTGAAATCTTTGTGAACTGAATCTTGTAAACTAAAACCCCCAAATATTTTATTACTGGTACTGTAACAAGTCACTTCCTCCTTCCCTTCCCAAATCACAGCCTACCTCTTCATGCTACCGAAGACATGCTGCGCAGCAGCATTAGATGGTTAAAGTGAGAGTACAAATTGCAAACATAAGTAGTAGTAAATGTTGCAAGGAGAGTGTCCTCATTCACCCTAATCTGCATCCCTGAATAACCATGTCTTTCTACCAGAAACAATGCTTCCCACCGAATCAACCCTACACCCCAATAATCTACCAATACGCCAAGGAGGATAATGGGGGAAGAGGACAAGATCTACAGAAGGAAGGGAGAAAAGTCAATGGAATGGGATCTGGGGGAAAACATCTCTCTTACAAATACATACGTCTTACAGCAGTGCTAAAATAGCAACTGGTTGGTTAAAACAAAGTACTGTAATGCCACACCTACAATGTGCAGGTTGCCAACCACGCCAGAAATCATTAATCTAGAACTACCGCTCAAAGTCTTAAAAGAGAGACCACGATCCAAAGTACCAACCCACCGCACTGGGAGACAGTCAGGACACTGGTTCCGATTTCATCAAAACACATGAAGTTTTAGGTCTTGCTAGGCCACTGCTCAGTATTCTGATAACATGCAAGATGAAGCCAAGTTTTCACCATAATATGTTACATATTATGAGTAAAGTTTTTAAATGTGTTAAACACTATGACTTTGGTTGCTTGCTTTTTATGTGAGCTAATTTTTCACTAACAATTCAGCCTTAAAAAGGCCTTGCAGTAACTATTTGTACTCCCTGTTTTAAGTGCCTTCAAGTTTAAAACTGTGACTTGGGAAAAATTAACTGTCAGGTTTCTACAGCAAGCACCTGTGAAGCAACTCGTAATTTGGGGGATAAGACTAATTCTTACAAATACCAGTTGCTCACCTTAAAGCCAACTAAGCCCTATAAAAGGGCAGGGCAACCGCAGCACGGAAGGCAACAAAAACTGGCTTGGCGGCTTTGCGTAAAGCCCTCTTAGACCCACACTGCTTGTGATAGCGATCAAGTTTCAAACTGCAGTTAATAACTACCAGCACATTACTTTTGTCTTGGATAACTACATGGGATTTAATTTTTTTTTTTAGGATGCCTGGGGTGGTGCAGCCACTAAAACTGCCTAATGTTGAACAAATACAGCTCAATATTCATCTTTCAAAGACAGAAACTTCAGTTGCTGTTCTCTTAGGCAGCTACTTAGTATGTCAGTATCAGGCTGCAAATACAGCTCTTTATAAATCAGTCTTACAGAGGTCCCACGAAAGTAGCTTTAATTACTATCATCTATTTTCTTCTAAAACACAAATTCAGATTTGGAGTACTAGAGAATGTGGGGTCAGTATAAATTATTAAATCGACATTCCCTAAACAGCTAGCAAACTTTTCAAGAAGACTGACATTAATTTTTATTAATAAGAGATAACTTGGTAATTTAAAACTGCTGACTACAAAAGTAAGAAAGAATTGAAGACAAGTAAGGTACCAAGCCAAGCTTGTTATAAGGGAAGACTGTCAAACGCCTTAAGCAGAACACCTCTTCTGGACGCACTCCAATAAGCACCCAGCTGGGGCGAGCTCTTCCCAGATCCTGACACCTGGAATTTTTCAAGGGTGAATTTGACAGCAGCACATCAGAGCAGGGGCATACCACAGGCTAGGTTGGACACTGTGTGTGTGACCAGCTTATAGAATTTACAACTTCTATTAAATGTAAGAACTCTTTGTCCTGGAGAGTTTAGTTTAATCAGGCAAAGTGAACCAAAGAGGCCAAAGGAGAGGGAGTAGAAGCACAGCCCACGCTTCCCCGTGGCTGCCAAGAGCAATGTTCCCCGCTCTGCAGCAGCCTGGGGAGTTGGTGTGCTGTACCCCAGGCCCTTCGCTGTCCTCCAGTGGCCTCGCTCTGTGCCACACCAGCCAAGAAACCGCTTTTCAGACCAGGCTTCAATTACTTCACTGGAAGCTTTCTCTGTGCCAGAAAACAAGTCGGCATTGTTCTTCATTTCTCACAAGTGATTTATAATTTCATTATAATGACACTTATACTCCTAAATTAGACTAGAAACTTAGATATCACCGGAGATAAAATGTGAGCCTTTCATTTTTAACCTACTTGTTTTGCAGTCAAGAGTGACATCTATTGCATAACTTTCTCACAGACCCACCTTCCAGACATTCAAGGCTGAAACAGAAGTGGCAGAGGTTCAGATTTGACACCTGCTTGCTCTGTGGCTTTTCTCACTTACGCCATCAGTACGGATTATGGCAGATATATATGTATATATACATACAGACCCACACAGAGTCCCTAAAAAACGGATTTTTTAAGATTAATTTCAATGTGATGGTGGTGAACAAAAGTGGCCCACAGGCAGTTTCCTGAAGTGAAAAGTACTGCAAGAGAACCTCCAAAGCCTTTTTCAATTAGTACTACGGTTCTGATGAAGAATGAACATAGAGGTTCCCAGTGCTCGCCATGCCTTGTATTCAATACAAGCAATTGGAAGCTGCCACATTTCACACAGAACGAACGTGGCACTCAGAGGCTTTTGGCACCTTTACAATGGAAGCGCCGGACATACTGACTTTTTACATACAAAAATTACATTAATATTAAATATGTATATAGGTCTCGTGAATTCAGTACGAATCAGACATTTTGATAAACTGCAGTTTTCACTCTTTAACTGTGATTTCTAGAAAGCAACAATTTTCACTTCAAGAAAGGTCCATTATAGGAGGACGGAGCAACTGACCAAAAACTAAAGTCCCCTTCTACAGTGCGTATTCCAGGTAGGCGAAGAGTCAAGGTTGCATATCACACTGAAACAAAACAGTGGGGACAGCAGCCTATGGGATTCTGGGATTTTATCGAGCACTCTTTTTTAACTATCCAGTGCAATTTGTTTACATGACAAACATCACCTCAACGGCACTGAAGCAGATCATTTTACAAGAGGGCTCTCCCTAATAACCCAAACCCCCATGTTTGCTCAAGCAAAGGTGAGCTTTAGGTCAGGTGATGGTAGCCCATTTCAGGGAATCTTGAGCCCTTCCTACCCCACAGGAGCCCTTCGGCTACGGCAGCGGATTCCTCAAGGGCACGAGCCGCCCTCGGTACCAGGGCCGGATTCACCAGAAAGCAAATGAAGCAAAGAGCCCCTTGACTTAAACCAGAGTACCCTTCAGGAACCCTTGCCGCGCTCCCCCCCATTTTTCCAGCACGTCCCCGTGAAAGAAGTGGCAGCTGAAGCCTTCGGGCCCCTCTGGAAGTCATCACGGCCCCCGGAGGAGGGGGCAGGCAGCCCAGCCGCCCCCCGCGTTCAAGCGGCGGAGCCGTGGGGCAGCGGCGGCGCTCCGCTCCGCTCGTGCACCCCGGCAGACGGCGGCAACAGCAGCTCGCGTCGCGCCTGTCGCCCTCCGTCCTCCCAAAGAAGAGAGGTCTTCCTTTGACGAGCAGGAGCCCGCTCTTCGGCAGCCTTCCCCGCGCCGCAGCCACGGCTCTGCCGCCCCGACCCCGCCTCCCCCCCCCCCCGCCGGACCTCCCCGCTGCCCAGCGCTCTGGCAGCCGCGGCAGCCCCCGGCGGGACCCCCCGCTCCCCGCCTCCTCCGCGGACCCGACCGGCGGCCAAGGTGACCCCCTCGGCCCTCCCCGCGCGGAGCCGCCCGGCCGCCGGCGGAGGACGCCCCGTTACCTGCCGGGTGGTTGTAAAAGGGCCGGAACCGCGGCGGCAGCTTGAGCTCGATGCGGTCGAGCAGTCGGTGGTAGGAGGCGCGGAGCCCCGCGACGGCGGCCGCCATGTCGGGACGGCGATGGGGGCGCGGGGGCCGGGCGGTGGCGGTGGCGGTGGCGAGGGGTGGGGGGGGGGGGGGGGCGAGCGGGTGCCGGCAGCTCCTTCCCTCCGCGACCCTCCGTCCTTCCACCGCCCCCAGCGAGCCCCGCCTACCTGTCACCCCCGTGCCGGGGGGGAGGAGCGCCGCTTCCTGCGCGCTGATTGGCGGCCTCCGCAAGAGGCGGGGAGGGGCGGAGGGGTTCGCGCAGCGCTATTGGCTAAGGGTGGCCCGCCCCCGCCTCGCGAGGGGAGCTGGCGCCAGACGCTCGGAGGCGGTGTCGCGGCCGTCTTGGGGAAGGGCGCGAGCGCCCGGTTCAGAGATGGCCGCCGGCGCCGCTTCACTCTCCCATCCGAGATGGCCGGCGCGGGAAACCCCCGAGCCGTGACCGCACGCCCAAACCCAAGATGGCCGCCTCGTGGCTTCATCGCTTGGCTCGAGAGCCGGTTCGGCCGGCGAAGACGAGCGCGTTGACGACACCCGCCGTTTCCACGACGCGCCCTCCCCTTTCGGGGCGGGGCGGGCCCCCTCGGCGCGACCTTCCCAGCTCGCGCGAGACGCCCGGAGTCTCGGAGCGCTGCGCCCCCCCCCCTTCCCCGCCCCCTCGGCGGCGGGGGCGGGGCGCCGCGGGGGCGGGGCGCCATGCATGGGGGCGGGGCGCGGAGCCGCCGCCGGTCCCGCCGCCGCTCCCTCCGCGTCGGTGCCTCGGCGCGAGGCGGGCGGACGGACGGACAGGCGAGCGCCGCGCGCGCGCGCGGGCGGGCCGGCCGGTCGGTCGGTTTCCATGGTGATCGCGCGGGGCGGCCGGTACCAGCGGAGCGCCCGACACCCCTCCCTCCCGCCGCGCCCCGTCGGCGGGGGGCCATGTCCCGCGGGCACTGCCCCCACCTGCTGTGGGACGTGCGGAAGCGGAGCCTGGGGCTGGAGGAGCCCGGCCTGCTGCGGAGGCACTACCTGGGTAAGGGCGGGGGCCGTGGCGCGGGAGAGGCGAGGCGAGGCGGGGCGGGCGCCGTTGAGCCGTTCTTGGCTCCCCACGCCCGGGGTGAGGAGGGGGCCGCGCGCCCCTTCCGACCGCCCCCCCTCTCCCCAGGCGCGGGGCGGGGGTAGGTGACAGCAGATTCTCTCTCCCCACCCCCCACCCCCCGCGAGGCGCTCGCGCGCGGGAGGCGGGGCGCGGCGGGAAGAGGGTCCGCGCGTGGCG
The DNA here is from genome assembly GCF_929443795.1 of Astur gentilis. NCBI lineage: Eukaryota > Metazoa > Chordata > Aves > Accipitriformes > Accipitridae > Astur > Astur gentilis. The sequence continues at coordinate 15,623,161 of NC_064900.1, read as the reverse complement.
TGGCAGGGGGTGCTGCCGGCCGGCCCCCGGTCTGAGCCCGGGTGTCCCCCGTCCCCCCCCCCCCCCCCCGCCGCGGCGCTGCCGGCTGGTGTCGCTTCCCCTCTCGGCCGGGCTGTCCCGCGGCGGCTGCCGGCTCCGAAGTTTCCTGTGCCCCGCGTGGGGCGGCCCCCCCGTCGTCGTCGTGTGTGTGTGTGTGTGTGTGTGTGTCGTGTGCGTGTGCCCACCTCCCCGCCATCCCTCCGCGTCCTGGAGGGGTCCCGGGCAGGGCCCTCGGCTCCCTCCGCCGGCTGCCTGCGCTGCCCGGCGGCCCTCGCCCGCCCCCCTCTCTCCCTGAAGGAACTGTTGCGTGAGGGAGATCCAGCGGGGAAGTTGGGCGGCGGCGGATCGCGGCGGCTCAAAATAGACCGGGAGCCGTGGCTTATGCCCGGGGCTGAGCGGGCTCCGGATTTACCAGCCCTGAGCCTCTAAAGATTGCTAACAAAACACGTAAATGCCGGGATAATAGCGTGATTGTTCTCCGGGCTTTTCGGCGTTTCCTGGGTTTTGAAAGCTGAATGCTGGGCAGAGCCGCTTGAACGTGTTCGGTGCCGGCTTATTTAGCGCGTCTTTGTGTTCACAACTGCTCTGCGGCGGCCGGGGTGGGGGTGTGGGTGTCTCCAAATACGCCCCTGCTTCTTGCTGCTCGCTCTTTCAAACGCTCAGCTCGTTATTTTCACTTTCCAAGCGCCGGACGTGAAAAACCAGCGTTAGTTTCAGTTTACGAGGCTTCAGGGCGATTTCTTTCGTGTAAAAGAACTATTGATATTCTTTGTAATGGCGCAGGTTGCATGCATTCCGCATCTCCCCGTGCCCAAAAATATTTTTCTAAAAAATATTTATTCACGTGTTTTTTGGAGGTGTGGCGGTCTATCGCATATATCATGATGACACTCGGATCTGGGGACGGGGGCGGGGGGGTGGGGTGGTGGCTCTCCAGGGAAGATGGCTTATTGGTCGCAAACACACTCTTTTGTGCTTGTGTGCCAAAATAATTCCTGCTTTTGAGTCGAAACGTTGAGCACTTGAGATGGAACTTATTTACAGCATTGTAAAAAGTCTGTCTTTGTACCTCCCAGGCATTTCTGACTGTGGTTGGTATTGGTTTTCATTTGGTTTCCTGGTGGAATTTAAGGTGGCGTATCACGTTACCAAGTCTAACTCAGTAGTTTTCTGTCTGTCGCCCCTGAGCACTCAGTAATCCACAAAAGGTAACTGGGAAAAGCAAGGCCATTGCTGGTAGGTTTTCATCTATTATAGAGAGGGTGTATGTGTGTAGAGCACCTATGTGCACTTAAGTCCTTTGGAAAGAATTTTTGAGGTCCTAAAATTGGAAAAGGTTGAAAAGTAATAGTCTAACTGCTTTTGACTTTTGTTATGCCTTGACAGCTGTGCTTGGCCAAGTCTTAGCTGAGGATTGTCCTAATTTTTGGTTGTCAAACATGGGTATCCTTCCGGCTGGATGCTTAAGGAATTTTTATTTTATTTTATTTTTCCTGCTCCAGTAGGAGCAGAAAAGATTAATGTTAAAATTAGAACTGTAGTGTGTAGATTTTGAAGAAGCACCGTAAGACTTTTTTTGATCAGTAGAAATCCTCCTCCCAGATTTATTAAGATCTCTTTCCTGGACACTACTCCAATAAAACGTGCATAACTTCAGTTAAAAACAAAATCCCTCTAGTGACGAGATTAAGGTCTCATATTTACTGTTTTTCATTTAACCTAAACACATTCAGTAGCTTTATAGCCTTGAGAAAATAGGACCTGAGAGAGGCTTCCTGCTGAATTGATGTCAAGATCTGCATTGGTGGTGGTTAAGAGTCCTTGCTGACTTCTGCTTTTAACGAAAAGGGCTTGTGTTGAAAATGGCGTTCATGGCCTTAATAGACCCACTAATTTTGCTGCTGGTCAGGTGCGACTGCTTGTGTGGAGATTTACCAGATGACAGGCCTGTTGCTGTGCCTTTTTGTGTGCAGTTTAGTGGATGTATGGGTCTTCCCCCTTTCAGGCTTCAGCAGTTCTGTGTAGGAGCTTTGTTGTTTGGACACAGATTAAGTCCACAGTGGTCAGATAGGTAACATTGATTGTTGATCATTGCTGATCTAGTCTGAATGGGAAGTAAGGTTTCTTCCTATTTATACTGGTTTTATACTGTTTCAACAGTCTGATAGAACAAATGGAAGTCAAGCATTTAATTTTGACTTTGTAATAGTATTGGGAGACTTAAGGCATTGTCCATGTGCATTTTTTGCTTGTTTGTTTGGGGTTTTTGTTTGGGTAGGTTTTTTTGGTAAATTTGCCAAAACAATTATGGATACCAGTACAAAATAAAGTAGGTTATATGTCTCTTCATTGTCTGCTGCTCTTTTTCAACCAGGAAATCAAAGGAGATTCAACCAGGAGAACCTTCATAGCAAGTCTGTAACTAACAATGCAGTTCACCATGTGTTGGAAGGAATACGTGTATATATGAATGATACTTGCATAGTGAACCATTCATTTGGAGGGTGTTGTTATGCTACAATGTAGAATATGGGGAATATTGAAAGGGACTACGTATTGAAGGAAGACATCTGAGAATTAAGTGCTGTTTCCTATTTACTCTGTTTCAGTTTCATGTGAACTGGCAACCAAGTGGCACTCTATTTATAGCCGCTTTCAGCTTTCGAAAACAGCTGCTCCAGGAAGGATCTGTGCATCATACTGTACCTTTCCATGCAGATAGTTCACTCCTGGAATTTATGTCCTTGCAAAAAACCTCTGATTTTGCAAGATCTCTAAATAATTGCTCTGAAACCTAGTCAGTTCTGGACAGAGTTCTAGAGGAAAGTCTTGTGGAGATGGGGCAATGTATATGCACCTGGGACATGTCCTTCAGATGTTATCATTTGGTAAGAATTCTTGCTGTGATGATAGAGGGAAAATGTGGGTCTTATCAATGTATTTTAGCTACATTTCTTCAGCATTTTTAGGCTAATTAGGCTCAGTTTCAGACCGTGCTTGTATCTGAAGTCTCGGGAGAAAGCCAGGCCTTGGGGAGGCTGTCAGTAACGCTCTTTTCTTTGGTTCAGTTTGGGCATCGTCTTAGCCTAATGCTAGCAGGAGGAGTCCTGCTGCTGGATCATGGATGGAAACTCAGTTTCAGACTACTTTCAGTTGTTAAAAACATTGCAGTGCTTTTACACCGAAAACATTGGTAGTAAACTAGTATCCAAGTTAAATTCTTCTTTGAAACCGGCAAGTGTAATTATTCAGTCATGATACTTTCCCAAGAATCCCCAAGTCTTGGTTGCCATTTTGTATCATTGTGGCAATATTTCAGTGACTAATGAACACACAAGTTCTGCTAGCATGTAAAGTGTTCGGTGCCATCACAATAAAGGCCTCTATGTGGGTGAAGTATAGCATATAATAATTTGACTAAAGAAATAGCAGCATGTGTGTCTTGCAAGAAGGAAGTGAGTCTCTAATTCCTCTGAAGTTTTTAATGTGACGGATTTATTTGCTTATCTGTGAGGGGTCATGCTGCTGAGGATAGCTCTGTTCAGCCAGGAGGAAGACTGAAGAGTTTTTGGGTTTTTTTGGTGGTGTTTGGTTGTTTCGTGTTTTTGTTTTGGTTTTGGTTTTTTTGGGGGGGTGGTTTGGGGTTTTTTTTGTGTGGTTTTTTTTTTTGATTGGTTGGTTTGGGGGGGTGCGCTGGCTTTTTTTTTTTGTTGTTAACTGACATAGCAGGTTATCTGGAGAAAATCTGTTAGTCTAAAATAGTTTGCAGAGGGAACTGATTCTGTTTTTTAGCTCAGGGTGATTTTTGGAAGTTGTGGTGCTTGATAGGAAGTATCAGAATAAGTCCATTCTCCCTAATCTCTGATATCCTTGTTCACATGCTGTTTTCTAACAACTTCTTTCCTTGTGATACGAAATTTTTAAGCTTACCACATTTCTTAGAGATAGTGTTGTGATGCTGTCTCCTGAGCTTCCGCTCCTCCCTCTTTAAAGACTGTTTCATATCTTACTAACTTTTTCTCATCCTGTTTTTTAAGATTTGGGAAAGGTTTGAAATCCATATGTTAACCGCAAGGAAATCAGTAGTTAGGTTCATTGTGGTCAAATTTTGTAAAGTTTCAACATCTGTTGCTAAAAAGAGAGCTGCGAATATATTATTATGTAGGTAGGGAGAACTTGCTAAACTAATCGGTTGTCAGTAGCTCCCCCTCTTTACTGAGATGCACCATAGTAAAACCAAAACTAATTACAGTTTTGAAGCAAGTTAATTGCCCTGCTCGTAGGTAGGGTTGAAAAACAGGATAGGCAAGAATAGATGCAACAACTGATTAGTTTTGATATTGACTATGTTACGTTCATTACCTTATTAGTTTAAAAACTAGTAGTGGCTCATTGAATGTAGGTAGAGTTGGGTGTTGCTGTTGAACATTTAATTCTTCCTAAAATACGTTGCCCAGGGTGCAAGGGTGAAATTAATTCCGTAAGATACTGAAAAACTTTCATTCTCTCTGTTGCTTTTCCTTGGACAAACAAAAAACAGCAGAGATGGAAACTTGAATGTTAGTGAGAACAACTAGAAAGAGATGTGTTACTTCCCCAATTTTTGCTCCAGCTATATTTCAACACTTGGTGTCTTAATCTTTGAAAATATTGCAGAGTAAGAAGGGTCAGACAGCTTTAAAATGATCAGCTTTGTAGTTGGTACTCTTGCAGACTTGGAGATAGTCACAGTATTTAATCAGCCTTTCTTCTTTAATGCTTTGCATAATACTTTTGATGTTTAGTTATTTGCAGGTGCCCTGTTACATTTCATGTCCTAAATCTCTGGTGTTAATTTCCTTTTTCATCATGAATTAAAAACACTCGTCTGTCACAGCTAAACCCCCAAATTTGTAGAGGTGTTTTATGTTGTTTTTCCTTCTACAAGTCTAGCAAATTAACTGCTGCTTGAAAAAGGACCATTATAAATTTACCTGGTTGTCTGATTACAAAGACACAAATGATTGGCTGCTGTTTTAACGTAAACAGTGTAGCTTCCTGATGTGCGGCATCTTCCACTGCACTTTGGTGTGTGCCCAGAAAACCAGTTCTGTAGTGATATATTCTGGCACACACCAAATACTGTGTGAAACTAGGCTAGCTGAAGATTTTAGAAAGATACAGTTGAACTCCCCAAATTTTTTTCATCAGTGATGTTTTCCGAATAATAGAAATAGGCAGAGTCAGAATTGAAGTTCACAGTGTAATGAATGAATTAGAGGAAAGTACATCTTTGAAACAAAACCAAACATCTTTAATATCAACCCAACATATGTGAGGCAGGAAATATGGTGTAGTCATTTGATTATCAGTGGTTGTATAGAAAAGCTTAAGATGTGTAGGAGCATTGTAGAAAAAGAATATTACTTTTTAATTGTAAAAAACACAAGAGAGTACAGTAATCGGGTATTGCCTTAAACTGGATGTGTTTTGGTTTTTTTTCCCTGTTCGTAAAAGCAAGAGTTAGCAACTATAGTCCTTAAAAAAATTACAGATGGCCAATTGAAAGAGCAATGTATCACTGTGACCTGTTGATAACAAATTGAATTTGGACCAGTTTAATGAAGAGACTAAAATGAATTCCCTGATAGCATCTTATTTAAATTGGTACCAAGGAATAGAAAGGCACAATGTGTATTTATAAAACAGCTTTTTGAAAAAATGTTAGGGGTGATCCTAGCACATAAAGATTAATGTTGGTGGCTTTTTTTTTTTTTGCTAGTTCCAATGTTTTAATAGAATAATTTGTAGAAAGTAGCACACTATTGGTAAAGGAAAGTAAAAACATAGTATAGCAGAATCATCTGGACAAAGCAATGAAAACCTGGCTGGATATAATTAGGTACATACCAGAAAACCAGAAAGAGATGTGAGCTGGGATTAAGGTTGAATGAATATTTCTGGTGTCTGGGTGCTGAATACTTAGTTTTAATTTCAGTCTAATTAACCTTCTGTTATTCTTGGGATTATTTCACTTGTAGACTAACTGAGCTATGGAAGTGGAGGTGCAGGAGCCAGTTGGACCTGCAAGTGGTATAGCCATGTAGCACTACACTATGTAAATTCAATAGCTTGTTTTGCTACTATCTCAGGAATCTTTGCTTGTTGTTAACAATATCATTAACCTTTTCTCAGTTTCTTGTGTGTTTTGTGGTTTAATTGTTATGGTTTGTGTTACTGCTTCTGTCTCTTCAGTGTTGTCCCACCTTGCTCCTACTCGGTGATAAAGTGTTGACAATCATTTTAGTATATTTTCTTTTTTAAAAAAATATGGTATGCGTACCACTCGGTGCCTTCTATCACTCTGTCCTGAAATAAGAGAATAATTTCCAATGTTAGTTTTTAGGATGTTGGGGACTGATAAGAGTACAACTTATGTTTTTTATGTAATAACATCAACTTGTAAAAAACTGTAGACCCTTGCAGATCACATTATTATGTTCTTTAGTGGGACTACTCTGCTGAAACTTAGTTTTCTGGGGTTTGTTTTTGCTTTTTTTTTTTATAGTACTGTCTAGATCAGATGTTGTTATCAATGAACCTACTTACTGAGTTTTGATGTTTTAATTTTCTAAATCACCAACTTCTTTGCTGCTGTTGTATCTTGACATACAGCATTAAAATACTAATGGAAGGGGAATTTCTGGAGTTGCATACAAATACATCCAGCGTAAGTGGAGCTAGAAGGGAATGATCAAAAATTGGTACAACGCTTTCAGTTTGATTTTTCTGTCCTTCAGAAATTCAAGAGGCCTTTTAAGTTGTCCGCAGTTTTGTCAGTTTTGCTTGACGTGGGCTGAATTATGCAGATATACTTGTACTTCTTGTTTTCAAGGGATTAACCTTATGTGTAATGTCTGATTGTGCACTGAACACTAATCATGTGTTAATGGTTGCCAAGAAGTATGAGTGTATGTAAGTGTGTTGTAGTCCCAAGGCTTTGCATATATAATTATATCATTTGAATTATGCTCAGTCTTAGGATGCAAACACATTTGCATCCTATCCTTTGGAGTCCTGGTCTTCTCATGCAAACAGCTGGAGACTCTAAAGATTTGTGTGCACTTTAAATATTTTTTCATTTTTTATTGCAATATTTCATCTAACTTACATTGTATGCTTTTAAAGACAATCTTTGTACAAAGAACGTATTTGCTTTGTAAATAACTGTCTGTGTCTTGATACTGAGTGTTTCAGACAGCTTCATAGTTAAGTTGCACCTTGATCTTGTAATAATGAGCTTTGGTTACATGAAAGCTGTCTCTTGCTGCAAAAAACAAGTCGTGTAGTGGATGTACTGGATTTGTATTTCAAGATGAGGCAGTGATGTGGGAGATCACTTTAGCTCTATTTATTATATTTATTTTTCTTTTTTTTTTTTCCTGTAGCCTTCTTCCAGTTGGATTGCTTCCATTAACTGCATTAGGGTAGGCCATTAAGCATATCTGTGTTCAGTCACTTTTAAGTTGTTGCACTGCAATGCTATGAGTTCTTGTGACTTTGCTTGTGATTCCTGATCTTCTACCCTTGAATGTCCCCAAAATAGTCTAGGGGGATATAACTGATCATGTATCAAGCACTTGTTGACATTTGAGACTAGTCCTGTCTCAGCAGTAAGGAAAAAGATAGGTTCAGAAATAAAGTATGCCAGCCTTCAAACAAAGCTGGATTTTTCACTGATTAAGTGCAAGTCTCAGCATTTTCATGTCTTTGGGGCTTAGTGAGTTGCTGATTCAGATATGTCCCAAATGCTTTAGTATGTGTTGAATCATTAAATATGGAACATGAATATCGTGAGATAGAATCTGAGTCACATCAATGAATTTTAATATCCCCTTATTTTCCTTATTTTGTTCTTCAAGGATTTGCAGGCTTTCCTCAGGAAAATTGAAAGCATCATTAATGCTGCTGCTCTTTACTTAGCAGATATTGTGAGGAAGATCCTTCCCTTCCTTGTGAACTGGATGCATTCTGAACCATTAGTGATGTTTGTTAACCTTCATCGAACTACTGAAACTTCACCAATATAGAAAACTAGTATACAAAACCAAAACTACGTCTTTATTTAGGTTACGTGGCTTTGTTGTTATTATTGTAGTGTGTTCCCATTATTTACTTTTCCTAGGAAATGAGGAAAAGTGTGATTCCTTTTTTAATTTGTTTTTATTCTAGAAACACTGTTATGTCCTGAAAACTCTCTTTAGTGAAAAAGAAGCCTCTTGAGTTAAACAGGGTTTTTTGGTCATCTAGGATGAATACATAGTTTAATGCAACAAGCAACGCAACTTTTAAAAGTAAGGTTTTTTCATTTGTTTTTACATACCCAATGATAATTCAACTTTTGTTACAGTGTTACTTAATACTTACCTACTACCAAGACTCAGATTTCTACTCTAGCTCAACTTTTGACATAATCTATCTTTAAACTCTAATCCTGGGCAATTTCCAAGTGTTTACGCTTGTAATATTGTGGGGTTATGTACCTATATCTGTTATGGTGTGTATATCTCGATCTGTTTCACATCTTCCCCCAAACCCAGCAGTGTATAATTCCTGTACCCTGGATTAAATGGTATGTTTAATTAGGTAGGTGTGCAGAATAGTAAATGCTTTAATTCAGTTCCACTCTGTCCAAATTCTCAGTTTCACTGAGACATCCTTGTGGGAAAGGCGGGGTCTGCTTTTTTGCTAGAAGACATGTCTCTTTAGATATGCTGGTAAGCTTCTATGTAATCACTTCTTAATCTATTTTAAAATGTGTATTGAGTTAGCTTAAACAACTTTAGTAGGCTTTTATTTACTCCAGAACCTTTGCCCCAAATGGGCTAGGGGATATTCACGTGATTAGTCCTGCTGGCTGATTTGAAGAAGCAATAGCCTCTGACAGACACTTAAAGGTAATGAAAGGACTGGCAGCAGTACTGGGCACACGCGTCCTCAGCCGTAAGAGGATGTGCCTGCTAGGAATGTGCTTCTCTTAAGAGCAGATTCCAGTAACTTTTTCTTTCCTTCTGCTACTGATTTTTCCATGCTCCAGTATTCATTTTGTCTGAGTGCTTGGAGCTGATAGATCATGGCTCTGCTGCTAGCGGTCTTAAGTTTTGCACCAGGGTAGAGCCATACCCCTGTTTCAGCTTCTTGGATGTTGTGTGTTCTTGCTGAAAATTAGAGCTCCTAATTGCCCTTGGGTGTTACACAGATAAGTAGTGCTTGAGAAAATAGAGTACCTGATGTGATGTGTATTTCCCAAAGTGTCAAAAGAATTGTCTGGGTTACTACGTTAATACCATTTTTACAAGAAAATATTCAACATACGTTACTGTTCCACATACTACTTCAGATGAAGACTTTTCAAAGTCAGAGACATACATTTCCAAAGACATGTTACAACCTACAATAACACTGTTCACTCCAACTTGCAACATTCTGCGTAATATTTCTTTTTGCCTTCAGTTAAGGGAAGCCTCCTTTGAGAAGGAAACAGGATTCAAGTGTATTTTTCTTGGTCTGATGACTATGCAGTTTTGTGTTGGTATCTGTTTTAGAGTTTCAGGTTGTTTGCTTGGGAGGCATGTTTTAGTGCTCGTGGAGAAAACAAAATGCTTTTGCATTTGGTTAATCATATATCCTGTTAATTACACTTAAGCTGTTTCAGATAGTTTTGTGTTGAGAAGAGTAGGATGGTACGTATTACCTTTTTGCCTTTGGTTGTCTTTTATATAGACACAGCTTCTCTTTGTTTTATCACATGAATTTTTGTCCTCTGCTCTGTAGAAATTAGAAATATTTGTGACATAATATAGAAATTTTAAGTGCCTTTAATCTCAGAGTAGTTTGTACAGGATCACTGGACTACTTTAAAGGATTGAATGAATATAAAAATTGCTGAAAATGGCATTTTTTTCTCCTGTTGCAAACACACGCTCATTTTATCTTCTGCTCAGCTGCAATCTGTGGCAAGAACAATACAGAAGACTTTACTATGGGCAGCATAAGTTGAGAAAGGGTAGCTGTCAGAATATGGTGTACTCGTGAATGAAATTCACTTAGTATAGCACGCTAACTCAAAAGCTAGTACTTAGGGAAGGTATTTTATCTGTGTATTTTAAATCAGTTGTACTTTATGCCACATTTTTGTCACTGAGAACACCTACAAAATCTGTGTTAATACAATTGAATTTTATGTATTAAGTATCTTTCACATAAAATATGGTAAATATCAAACAGAAATTAAACACATTGGTTTAAAGCTCAAATGCTCTTAGCCTTGCCAGTGATGGAGCCTAATGGAAGCTTATGTTCCGGAGTGGATACTTTTAGTATCTATTTGAAAGGTAATTACAGATATTGCTACTAATGCAAACAAATCTTACCTGTGCTGTTACCTAGAGTAACTTACTCTTGCACATTTGGTAGAAGCATGCCTAAACAGAAGTCTTTTCCAAAATCCTTATTAATTAAAAGTTATAACATAGCTGACTTTTTTTTTTTTAATTTTAACTTCAGCAGGTCTCTTCTTGTGTTTCTTTTGAGATCAAATTTTGTATCCATATACTCACCAGGAGATATTAAAAGCTTGCTGGATTGTAGTTCAGTGCATAGTGTCCGATCTTCTGTAGTTTCTGTCTTAGTGTTACTATGTGAAAGTTTTGTGTTTCTTAATACATGAAGCTTATTCTGAAGTGTATTTTAGGATTTGAGTGCAAGCTTGATTAACACTAAGTTGTTGGATGCTGAGTGTTTAGTAGCAAAGCTCTTGTGTATTAAAATGGTAATTAAGTTTCTTCATAGAATTTAAAATATTTTGTGTTTTCTGTATAGTGTTCAGACCTTCAAGGTTGCTGATATGTCATTAAGAGCAGCGAATAATTTAGATTACCTGTTTCGGACTTAAACTGTAATGAAGTAGGTGTTCCTAGTAACTTGAAAGGTAATCTTTTAAACACTGACAGAACCAAGGGTTACCACTTTTTGGCATTTATACAGTAGTACAAACTAATAAGGAAATATAATGCAGGACCTCGATCAAAGGACTGGAGGTCACACCAATGGATTTGGCTTCTGGCAGTACTGCTGATTCACTCTCTCCTTTGATAAATTGCTTCAGTTTCCTGTGTCACAGTTTCAGTGTCTATAGAATGGGGCCACTGTCAGTCTATGTAGTTAACAAATGTTTTTCAAGATTTTAATTAATCTTCAAGAATTTTAACATACCTTGATGAAAGTTAATTCAGTGCGTATTGTGTATAGTCCTGTTTACTGTATGGTATATGGAGAATTCTGGTTGCTGGAAAAACAGTGTGTTGAGATGTGGATTGACAGTTATACTGGATCACTATACAGAGTTTGATGTAGTCAGTTCAGCAAAATAACTTATTTATGAATGAAGTAGACTTGCCATCTTTTCATGGAGTGGCTTCAGAAATATGTAAACTCTACCCTGGAAAATCAAGAGTAGTTTTTAAATGTACCTAGAGTGCAAGATAACATGTGCTCTGCATTGGGAACAGATGCTGGCTCTGTTTCAGTTTTAAACTAGGGCATTCCAAATGTCACAGCAAGCTAGCGCTGAGGGACTTGGCCTTGCAAAGAGCCAGCTTGACATAAATGAGTGTTCCTTTGACAAACAGGATCTATTACAGGTTTTCTGAATAAGGGCTGTCTTTTAATGTCTCAGACTTTGGTGGTGCTGCTTTGGATCAAACTTTAGTTATATTTCTGTAGAGCGCAAATGTACTTTAAAGCTAGATCTTCATCTTGAAATGATCTGTACTTTTTCAGTGGGAAATTCTTGAGTATTGTTTTAAATATATGAAGGTTTTACATGCTTGAAGCATTAAACTTCACTGCTGTCATCAGTTCTGAAGTAGCATTGACTAAGTCACTTACAAAAGAAAGGTATGTGTACCTCTGCCAAAATAGCAATGTAGAAAGCACCTGACCAGCAATTTCTAAACTGAGGATTGTGACCTAAATGGTGTTATAACTGCTGTGATTGGGGAATGCAAGGGACACTGTGTATTTTGGTATACCTCTCTGAAGTGAGATTAGAGCTGTGTATATGTGCCCAAACATCAAATTTAGGTAATTCTCCAACGAGGAGTGGCAAGGTATTGTTTGGTTTGATGTCATGTGCAGTGGAACATTTTGAAGAAATAAGTTACAAGGAAGTGGCTGCAGTTTCTCTTTTGTCTGCTTTTCCATGTTTAAATTCATATTATGAATGACTCAAGGTGGCACTTCTTCCATATGTAAAATGTGGCCTTGGAAATGGTCCTCTAGTCTCTAGCTTAATATAAACTAAAAAAATATTATTGATCAGTGTATTGAGGGTGGCACTGTACCTTTAGGCTTCCGTAGGGCATAACATTTGGTGAAAATGGGTGGGTGGATAAAAACTGAGAATCTTATTGATCATTGTACTGAGAGTGGCACTGTACCTTGAGGCTTCAGTTAGTGTATAATGTCTAGTGAAAATGGGTGGGTGGAGTGCTAGTTTGATAGTTTTCTAAATTTCAGCTATATAAACACTTCACAGGAAGGTCATCATTGCCATTTGAAATTTAACAGTGCTTTTTTGTTTTGTTTTATTCTTGCTGATAGTTTCCCCTTTGTGGTTTCAAAGCAAGCCTCATGTAAGTTCTGCTGTCCAGTGAGATAATCTTGGTGATGACAGCTAGATCACTTGATCCCTGTCTTAAACAAGCCTTATAAGGATATAAGAAATGGTATATTGAAGCATACTCACAGAATTAAATTATTCCGTTTCTGGTGGCACAGAGTTAAGGGGAAAAAGAAACAGTTTCTGGCTCTCACAGAGCATGTACACAGTATTAGGTGGGGGACACCAAAACTTGACAGAGGTCTTGATGCTGGATTTATAAGAAAAAAGTACTCTGGGATTTTTTGTCAAAAGCCTGAGTCTCCTCTACCATCTTAGCTGAAGGGGGAGCCAGGGGGGCAGCCTTTCTTGGAGGGTGGAGGAAACAGGAGGAACATTGGATTAGATGAATGGGAACTAAGGATTGTGCAGATTCTTATCACCTGGCAGTGCAGAGTCATTGATGTGGAGAATTTGACTGTTAGAAAGTCTAGTAATAAGAGTTGTGATGCACTTGAAGAGTAAAAAAAAAAAAAAGTAGCCTACTAATAAACCAGATAAACAGTATTGTGTTTTTAATTTTTTAATGTGATAAAAATAGAAAAGTGACAAAAATATTCAAGTGACTTAAATATCAGAAAGCTCTAGTACTGCTGAGCTTTTTTTATCAAACCAATGAACTTGTGGAAGTCATTGCTGAAGTGGAAGGAACACAGATGCACTGACTGCTCAGCTTTTAACAGCAGCAAATGCAGAGACAGTATGTCCTTCAGATCAGCTTGAGTAGTTCTGTTTTTTAGAAAAAAAAAAAAAAAAAAAAAAAAAAAAAAAAACCAGGATCTGGTCGTTCTAGTTTTAAATGATAGGATAAACTAGAAACAATCCATTTGACTGTCTATTGTGTTCAGTACTTTATCAAATAGGAAGGTTTTTGGAGGTAAAACATTTTAACTGTTTTCTCCTTTGCCTCCTTTTTACTTTATGGAGTAAGGAAACTTTTTAAGTGTTATAATTTTGCTTGTATTTAATTACTCCTTCAAATCAATATTTAGATAAAGAGTGATCACATGATAAATAGCTAGTCACATATGTAACAAATCACAGATGCTAGCATGTGCAATCCTAACAATTTTTTTAATATTTTAAATGGGGGAGTGTAAGTATATGAGACACCATATGTCTGTATCTCAAGTTAAACATTTACTGAAACTTGTATAGCTACTGCATTCTTAAGACCAAAAAATCGTAATCTAACAAGAAGTCACTTCATATCTAATTTTGTCAACAGACTGCTTTAAGGAAATAAAAATTGCAACCGAAGATGTGATTAGAACATATTTACTGTTTCTTGCTTGCTGATTTAAGTGATTTGGATTAAAACCAGACCATGCGGGAAGGAGGAAAATCTGTTGCTCTGCTTGTTTTTAAAAATGAGTTAATCTCCTTCAGTGTTTCCATACAGAAGATTCTCAGACCAAGTGTGTTGGTCTGCAGACATCACCTCACTTCCAGATGTGTTATATGCATATAGTGCAATGCCCAGGAATCATCCAGGGCTATCAAACTTTTCTGTTCTGCAAGAGAAAACGTGATGGGACTGGCAAACACTAGATTTTTGTGTTGGCCTGTGGAGTATACCTTTCTTAGTGAAGTTATCCTATTGGGGGTCAAGTATTATTGTGCTGTATTTTGCATTACAATAGCACCCTAGAAAAAAAATGGTAGGTTTCTATTATGCAAAGTGATATATAAACATAGAGCAGGTGATATTTCCCACCTCAGTTTTCACATTTACTTACAAGTAAGTGTTGTAGAAATCAAATTAACCTGAAAATAGGAATCTTCATTGAAAAATACACGTATTGTTCAGGGATTTGAAAAAATACTAGGATTTAACTGAAAAGTACAATAAACCAACCATTAAGGACCTAAGTCCAAAGTCTGTTCCTCTGGGGCGGGGGGGAAAAAGGATAAGGAACAGTGGTAAAGAAAGAATAGTGAACTAGGTAGATGTATTCCCCATTCAAGAGTACATACATTTTTGCTAGTAGTGCATAGTGTATAAGATTGTTATTTTAATCTCTCTCTAATGATGGCTATTCCCAGTTAATAGAACTTGTAGCACTTCTGAGGTGACACAATTTCAGTGTCTGTAAAATGGGGCATAAGAGAGTATGGTTTTTATCTATTTAAAACTAGCTTAGGTGTGCTGTAAAAGCAAGCACTTTATAACCATTTCACCCAACCAGTACCTTCTCTTAAAAAAGAAAAAAATATTTTGCCAAAGCATGATCTTCATCTAATGTGGTACTTGAGCTGTGTAATGAGCAATTTTGAATTTTGGAGGTGACTTCTAGTTCCAGCAAAAACTAGGTACCAAAACATATCTTTTCATGGAGTGAAAGCTGTATGAACATTGAATGAGGCGCAGGTGTACCTGTGGGAGTTGATACATCTTGAAGGGTTTCCTGGTGTTTGAGGGAGTGTGGCAGGGATGTTCAGTGCCTGCTTCTCAGTCAGGTGGTTGTGCTTTGGCAGGCTGTGATTGTGAGGGACCAGGGATGGATATCAGGTGTTCTCTTTCAGTGCTGGACAGTATATGGGACAAATAAAAGGCATTAAGAAGAAACAAGTGAATGAAGAAGAAATTACTTTTCCAAATTTGTGCTACAGTGCCAGAGGCAATGCTGGGCTCTGAGACGGTTCTGCCTTGAGCTGAACAAAAAAAAGTTCAGAAATGTAGGATTTTCAGAAATGTGGAAAGGGTTCTGTTGCAGTTCTTTCCCTGACTCTGTAGTTTCCTCGAAGGAAGACAGGAAGGTTAATTTTGAGTGAATTTGATAGGTTACATATTTGAAAGCAGTGCAGCCTAACATAGGCCTACAGTCTAATGCTCTTAGGTGGAATTTTGTTCTGAGAGTTGTACGAACACAGGACAAAAAAGATAATGGTCCTTGAGTTAACTGCTTTTAGGATTTAAGTAGTAAGATTAGGTTTATTAGTATTTGTCTTTTCTGACAGTGCTTTCTGGAATTAATAGGTTCATTATAACCTGTTTTTATAAAATGGGTGCACTCTAAATGACAGTTGGAGCTATTTGTTTAAACGTCTAGTTCAGGAAGAGACAACATTGTTTTCAATATACTTTATTTTTCCCTCTTCATGTGTATAGTACAGTATTGTTTTTAAGTGCAGTGATAAGGCAGCTTGTATATAGGGAATGAGGACATAAAGTTCCTGGACCCTTGCCTTACTCAATATGCATTTGTAGATTTAGTCTTTCTCCTTCATCTCTTCCTTTCATGTCACCTTTGCAGAAGTTTCCTTTGTGTTTTATTCCTTAAGTATGTATCAAGTAGAATGGTACTGGACTTCAATGTTACTTTTCAAAATGCAGCATTAATAACAAAATTGAAGTTGGGTTTTCTCTAGTTTAAGAGGAGATGTAGAGCTGTAGATAATGCTTGGAAAATCAACTTCCAGTTCTTTGCTGAAATTATAAAACTGTTTTACTGTCTACTTGAGACCTAAACACATTCTTCTTTACATTCCTATACAGAAGGTTGTACTACTTGAACTATGTTATACTTGCTGTCTTTCAGCTAAGTTAATCAAATAACCACAGGGTTATTTTCTGCTTTATAGCTATTACTTTTAGGAAGCATCAGCCTGTGAACCTGTGAAATGTTCATTTTGCCGTTTCTGCACTCTTACTAAAGGTGGTGGAAGAGCTAGAAATTTGATGCTTGTCTTAGCATTTGTAAAATGAGAACCGTATGAATTGTTTCAAGACTTACATTTATATTCTGGTTCTTTGTTGATTAGGTTTTTACCTGTGAGTGCCCATTAGCAGCATCTACACTTCTTCAGTACTGTTTACTGTTTTAAAAGGGTATGTAATTAGTATCTTTCTTCACAGGGAGAAGAGAATTTATCCAAAGATTAAAACTTGAAGCAACCTTGAATGTGCATGATGGATGTGTAAGTCACTTGTTGCTTTTTTGTTTGTTAAAAGATGTTAAATTGTGGTTTTGTTGCCCCGGTAATAGTTCCTTAACTTAAAAATGCAAACACTATGTATTAAAGCTGAGCTCGAAAACTCTACTTGTTGAGACCTACATCTGAATTCTCTATGTATTTGTTTCTTCTTAAATATCTGACACTTTACCTTTTGGAGCAGAACAAAATCCCATTTCTATACCTTAATACTGTGTCCCACTGCTGAATGAATTAATTTCCTATGCCAGGAAGACACATGCTTATCTTTTGAGTTAGAACTCATTTTAAAGCTTTAAACGGAATCTTTAGTAGTTTTGTGCTATGTTGATATATTTTGTTGACTTAAAGCTGTATTAGTGTTTTGAGTGATTTATTCTCCAAGTCTAAAAAGCAAATGATCAAGCGTTACATGCTTATGTAAAGAGACAATAAAACAAAAATAAGCCTCCCCTGAAAGGTAATAACATAATTTGAAATATTGCTTATTTAAATACTTAGTTTTTGCAAGTGGTCTAAATATTGTAAGTCATATTCTTTTAAAGAAAATATTTTACTTATACTAGGTACAGGGCAAAGAGACTGCCATATTACTTGTGATGAATAGAGCAGAAATGCATGATTGTTGAAGCATTGTCTTTGTTGTACAAGATATCTGAAAAGTGAAAGGATACTAGATGTGCTATAAAAAGTGAAAATGCAAGTGTAAATTTTATACTTTAACATGTTTATTTCAAAAGCTGTTCAAATATAAAGATTTTTTTTTTTATCTTGAGTTTCTTACACTTGTAGCTTTAAATTAAGGAGTGTTATAATTGTTAACTAACATAGTGGTAATTTTAAGAGAAAAGTTTTAATAAAATTTAGCCTTTTGGCTTGAGATCAGAAGTATGATTTTGGCTTGTGTATACTTTTGAGAGGTTAGAAAGTCTGGGAAAGGCAAGGGTTAGAATTGCTGTATATAAAAAGTCAGCTACTTGTGCTGTACTGACTACCATTGTAAGTTTAATGTTCTAGTACAGATGGTGTTGACTTAAAAAAAGCAAATGTATTAACTTCCCAGGTTTTTTAAGAAGCATTTTAAGAATGACAATGTAAGGTCTTTCCCAACCCAAATCATTCTGTGATTCTATGTGTAGAAAGTTATTTATCAGGTTTTGTATTCAAGATTGTAACAGTGATTTTTACTTTAGGATTTCTTTTCTAGTAGTTTTTAATCTCCTCAAATATACTTAAGATGAAATTTTCCAAGTTTCTTTTTGTGAAGTTGATTGGGGTTTAAAAATTATTTTTATCTTTGTTTTCTTGTAAAAATAGTCATTTTTGCCTGTAAAACAGGACAGGAAAATAGTATTTCTTGGCTACTTGTTAAAAATGGAGTCTATTTTTAACTATCTCTGTGTCATGTAACAAATTGTAAATTTGGTATTGGCTGTTTGATGTTGCTTGGATCTACCTGGAATTTGAAAATTAATCTTGAATTGTGTTAACTTTCAAAGTATGCTTTAACATGTGGCCCAACTTAACTGTTTTAGTGGGTGGGAAATGTTTTAATTCTGAACTTACAGCATTATATGCAGGTGTTTAAAATACTGCTACAATTTGAAAAATTTCTTTAGAAATTAAATTTGTCAGAACTATCCACCTTTAAAGAATAGGGTATTAGGAGTTCTTACCTCATTTACTGTGTGGGGGTTTTTTTGCAGGGAATGATCATTTATGGCCAACAACCATTCAGTATAATTTCTTATTACTTTTAAAAAACCCACACCTGTGAAATAAAAGTAAATGAAATTACAATGCCCATACTGATCAAAATGCTTATACCATCAATGGTAAATGATACTAGTCTGTCTTCACACACACACCCCCTCCCCCCCCCCAATTGCTGAATCAGCATGCATTTCAAATATGAGGAACAGATGCCATAGTTGTCTTATTACGGGTGTTTCTGGAATTGTTTTTTTGGAGGTCATTGGGGTTTTTTTGGAGGGTTGGGGGGTTGGTTTTGGTTTTTTGGTGGGTTTTTTTGGTGGGTTTTTTTGCTGTTGTTAAGAACACTTGCATTCTTCTGTGGAATAAGCTGTAACTTGTATTTTTCTGTATAAAGCATGCTGTGTAATTGGACACGGTGGACAACTCAAGGCAAGAATTATTTTTTTTTGAACTGAGGATAAAAGTAAAGTCCAACTTCCTATCTACTATTTGATCTATGCTACACAAAAGAGAGAACCTGTGGGAAATACATCTGTATGTATAATCAGACTTGGGTGCAATACCTTTGAAGAAGGGAATAGAATAGGGAATTCTATGAGTTACTTCAAGTATCCATCCATGCTCTTGTAGCAGTAATATTACCATAGAACCTTTTTGTTAGAGATGTGAGTATTTTCATCTCAGAGTTTAGGTACCATTTTCTTTGAAATAGTGTAGTTTTCCAGTTCATTTGAAGACAAAGTTTGTACCAGTAGTATGTGAAGTAATTGAATTAGTCTACCAAATCATTGATGTCTGCTTGTAACCTTATCATACTTCCAGGGCATGATTTGCCTCTTCCAGCAAGATTCACGTTGTCCAATTCGGTGAGGTCATATGTATGCCAGAAGCTGCCATTTTCCGTGTTAACTCCAAAGGGAGCTTAAGATGAAGAGGAAATGTATAGAGTTAGGTGAGATGCTTCCTGTATGAAGTGGCTAAATCCAAAGGAGAAATGTTGAAAGAGAATCAATTTGGACCAGCAGTGATGAAGTGTGAGGAAAGTAGAGGAGAAAGCAACTCTAAACCATATGGAATGGGAGTAAAAATATCGCTTATTTTCTTCCAGTTCTGGTACTGTGAAAGCTGAGGAAGGTAGAACTGCAGAATGCATAGGTTGATGGAGCCTTTGACATGAGCAAATACTACATTTTAAAATAAAAGAGGATTACGTGGAGGAATGATTTCTCATTTCTGTGTATAGACATTCAGTTCAGTAACAAGCAAGCATCCTGTGTGGCATACATCTCCTTCAGGATCGCACCTGTGAGCAAGTCATTTTCAGATGTAGTCCTCTAAGCTATGATTAAATTAGTACAGGAAGTTTGTCTGCATATTGTTAGAAGGTGCAGTTTTTACCTTTTCCTCCATAGGTGAGTAGTAGTGCCTTCTTCACCCCCTTCCTTGCTTGGGAGATCTTTCTGATATTTTGGATACCTACAGTCATTTTTATTTCCTTTCTTCCATTTCTTGTATTCTGTTAATCTATCCTGTTCACAAAAGAGTTCATTCTACTGTTATATTGCATAGAAGTGAGGAGTTTGCTTTTTTTCAGTTTTTTAAGGATTGGCTGTACTGCCTCCTCCATTGTCTTTGAGGAAAAACACAGAGATAGTAAACTTATTTTTGACTATTTGACTAATGCATCAAAAGTGCCTGCTGCTTCTTTCCAAGGCTAGCTGAGTGGTAAATAAAATTAGATACAGTTGGTAATGTGGAATACTTAATAGAAAAAAGCTAATTACACACCCTTTGACTTTTCTTATCTTGTTAGTAATTGCCTGTCGTTTGTGTTTGATATATCCTTTATTTTGGCTCTAACACCTTTTTCCAGGAATTTCAAACCCTTAGGGTAGTAACTGTTATATTATGCTTTTAGTTGGGTGTTGAGTGGCTGTGAAGGTAGTAGATACCTAGCTTTTCTACACAGTTTTGAAATACAAATGAATCTTCTAGCTAGTTCTCATTTTACAGTATTTTAATAGTGGGTTTGCTGCCATGGAATGGGACATGAGAACTCTTTTTCATCTGCTCTTATTGAGCATCTGTTTTTAGTGATCCATATGCATATTTATTGGGGTTATTCACTGTTGGTCAATAGGTTGTACTGAACACTAAGAAATGTAGTGTATTGACTGATCACTTACTAGGAAGTCAGTGTTCTCTGGAAAAAAAGAAATCGAGCTTATTCCACTGAAAGACTTTGTTATTTTTTGACATTTTTTGACAGTAACATTGAGAAGGTGATCTGGTACAGAATAAAAAGCCTGTTTAGTTATAGACCTCTAGCACACATTTGGTTATGTCATCTCACTTCAGGATTTTTTCTGAACCAACTTTGGCCTGGGTAGGCTGTATTGAAATTGCTGAACCCTGAGGTTCAGTGCAATGAAATCAGAATTTAAAAGGAGAAAGATTGATGTCTTGTGTAGGCTTGTGACGCTGAAGTTTAGATAATCATGTCTTTCCTTTGCATCTTCAATGCTTTCTCTGCTTTCCTGTCCTTTGGATTCTGGTTTTGGACACAGTCACCACCACCACCCCCACCCCCCCACCCCCCAATTTGTTTAATTTTTGTGCTAGCTCTTCTTTCTCACATCATGTTTTTGGGGTTTTTTTTGGCAGCTTCCTTGGTTTTTTTCAGTGTTTTGTTCTTGTTTCTATTCTTGTATTCTTGTGGTAGCATTTTGTCTTATTTAGGGCAATGATAGTATTTTTCTACCTGAAAGGAAATGTAGATGAAAATGAACGTTCTTGGGTTTTGCGTTTGCCCTAGCTGTAGTACTGTGCTATGTTTGACAATATTTTTAAAGTATAGTTGTTGTCAGGACAGGTTACTTCAATGATAGATGGATCTGGGGGCTAGCTGAATGCATGCTTCTTGGTGATTGACAGCCAGGGTTATAAAATCATGAGTAGCCATGCAAGGTCATACCAATGCTCAGTCGAGCCTGATAACTTGGCCTTCAGAGTGGACAGTAGTGATTTTTGAGGAAAGTTGAGACAGGGCAAGCAGGCAGTGCTTGAAGGGTATCCGTGGGAACACATCACACTTTAATGGACAGATGGAGGTGAAAGTTGTATCTTTGTTTCTCATTGTTTTTCATTTTTCTTTGAATATGTGTATTCTTCTACTTCTGGTGTTTAGGACATTCCATGACAATGAATTACAGTTTTAATAAAATGCCATGTGTGTCATGTGATGGTTTCATTGAAGGCCACCTATTTCCTGTACTGTAAAGATCCACAGAAAAATTATTTCTTTCTTTTTCCATGTCATTCATGATTTCATAAGCTTCTGTCGTATCCCCTCCCCAGAGTAGTACAAGTGAATTGCTTCTTGCGATAAAAAGTGTTAGGTACCTACAATCACCCTAGTCATTCTTTTTCATAATTTCTCTTTTCAAATGGGAAGTAATAGAAATGGAGAATGCAGGAGTGGGATATGAACCAAAACTGCATAGTGTGGAAGACGCAGATTTACCATGCATGGATGTATACATTGACAGAATGACATTTGCTTTCCTGTGCATTTTCTAATGATTCCTAACGTCATGTGACTGCTGCTGAGCTAACTCTGCCATAGGCATGTCTGTTGTAACATGAAGATCTCTTCCCTCCCCCCCCCCCCTTTTTTTTTTTTTTGAGTGGCATAAGTTCATTTAAAGCTCCTTAATGAATATGTCAAGTTGTTGCCCATACAATCCATCTGAAACAGCTAATTCTGATTTTGCAACTTTGCCTAATTAAGGACCCAAACTAAGCTTGTGATTAAAATAGTAAGTAAAATGGGTATATTTTAAACAAAAAGGTTTTTGTCTTTTGGGCTGAGAATGAGACATTTGGATAAAAAAAAAAACACATAAGAAAAGGATTTAGAACAAAGTGGGGTTTTGCTAACTATATAGTCCACTCTGATACATCACACTAAGGCAGTTATTCTGCCAACAGAAGATGTTGATGGCTGCAGTTTGACACTTAAAGCTATTTTAGAGGCTACTTGAAATAGTAATGGTCATGCATGCAGTCTTTGGTGCTTGTGCATGAGCTGCTGCTTGAAGATAGGTTACTCTAAGGATGCTTTCTGAGCTTCCTGGATTTTGAGTGCTTTTACAGCTTTATTTCATTGACACACAGGCTTGTGAAAAGGAGAATTGATAAGGAAATATATTGTAAAGTTCTCCCGATATGATTCTGTACCTCACTGTAGGATTCTTCTTTCCCAGCATACTCACACTTCTCAAAAGGGATCTGGGATGGATTCTGCGGTGCTTTTCACATGATCCCTGAGAAGGTGTGGTCACTGAAAAGTATACAAAGCAATGGATGGTCAGAATTTGGATATGGTGAAGATACAATAACGAGAGCATTGTGATGCCCTCCAGTTCAAATTTGGAGAACTCTGTGGAGTAGATTCGGTACATTAAAGCACCTGAATGTGTAAAATTGTGGCTATTGAGGCCTTTGTGGGAAGGCTTAATTTACCTGATGGACTCTTCAGGAGCAGAGGGAGTAATTGAGATGCCATAGGTGAAGCAGGTGATTCCCTTATCAATTTGTATTAAAACACTTTTTTTTTTGTGCTAGCTGCTTAGAAATTATGTAATTTCAATTGAATTTGTTAACTTCTATTTCTGTAGTGTTGGATGAGTATTGATGTTTTAATATTCTGAAAATTGAATTAATATAAGTCTAAACTACGTTTTGTTAATTCATGCAGGTGAATACAATTTGCTGGAATGATACAGGAGAATATATTTTATCTGGTTCAGATGATACCAATCTGGTAATTAGTAATCCCTACAGCAGAAAGGTAGGTCTGTTTCTGAATACTTGGTAATTTTCAAATAAGATTTAAGTTGTTATTTTTCAAGATACTAAGATATTTTTCAGATTAATTATTATCTGCAAAGATAATACCAGGTACTTTATAGTCCTTATAAATGGAAATACTTCACAGTGTTTTAAAACCTTGGTATTCTAATCCCTTGTGACATAGGTATTATCCCATTTTACGGTAGGTGGTCTGGCACAAAAGGAACATGGTCTCACAACAGATTAGTGTCAGAATTAGCAATAGGATTCAGTAATTCTTTTGAAATCTTATAGTCAGATAAATTGTTTTCTGTTTCGTTTTAGTTTTAAAATATTGTATTAGCTTTTACTGTTTGTAATATACTGAGTTATCTTTCTGTGTAATGTTGTTGAAGTGTCAATCTTGATTATAATACTTCATTACTATTTGAAATTACATTGCCTTCTGTGTGCATGTATGTGGATGGAGAAGAATTTGTACTGAAATAGGGGAAGCAGGTTTGTGAAGGGGAAAGTGCTGTAAAGGTCTCTGCTTTTCTACTTCTGCACTCACAGGGGTTACAGTGCAGTCAAGTGGCTTCCAGTAATGTCAGCTAGCATCCATCATGTAGTAGCAGTGTTCCACACTTCCCTCTTTAAGGAGCTGATGATAGTTTTATAGAACAGATGCTCTGAACTGTGTCCTTCAGTGCTGGGCATCCCATGCAGCAATGTTCAAGTGAAGTCCTCTCTCCCACGCTTTCTCAGGTTGAGAACTAAACCCTGAAGAGGTGCTGAAAAATTAATGTGGTGGGGAAAACAAAATGTGTAGTTGGTATGGTGGAAGAAAGTTTGAATAGAAGGTTATGGAGGCAGTAATGTTTTGTCTTCCTGAAGAGTTGTGGTGGGAAAATAATAGTGATCTGGAGTGTTGCCTGTGCCTACAGGTAAGGCCCTTTTCCTCACTTCTCCAAATAAGCCATAGCTACCAAACTTCATCTTTTCCTCTCAACTATTGGTGTCAGTCTGTCAAAGTTCAGATCAGTGTCATTAGACTTGGGTTTCTCTTGGACTGGGAGTTCAGGTGAAGGAGAAGAGGTATCTAAGACAGCTATGAAGTAGATGAAGGATATATTCCAAAGTGAGTGTTGTCGGAGAGACTTGCAAAATAAAAATGTTTCATGCAAGTAACGGGTGTTCAATATTACTTATTGTGCAGAGTTTATTTTAATATATCACTTTTGGATAGTTGCTATATCGTTACCTTATTATATAATTATTATATTTAAACATTTTAACATTTTTATAGATGCAGCAATTTTAACTTTTTATGCTTTCATGGGATGATTTTGGTTTTTTCCCTGTTGTATACTACTGTCACACTTAAGCCAAATCAGAAATACAGGAGATGTTTTGTTTTCTTATTTTTAAGTCAGCTGAGTTATTTTTTTATATATATAACAGCAGAGCAGATAGCTTTTTTTATTATTATTATTATTTTCCCCAATATACACAAATGCAATTATAAAACAGCAGGTACTAGCAAGAAGACTTAATAATCAGTGTTGTTCCTGAAATATACTAGAGACGTGATTTTTAATGACTGTTACAATTGTGTTAGCTTATTTTCTCCGGCTGGAGTAACAGAATCAATACAGGGAAAGGGAGCAAATTGGTATTGATACCAGAACTCTACTGTAATTCTGTCATCTTGGCAGATACCCTTATCACCATATTTTTTTGTTATGAGCTAGCTAGAATAGCAAAAGTAGACTTCAGCCATCAATATAGTCTTCTGTGTTAGTAACAGATCTAATTTAATAAGGAAGCATTTAATCTTGTTTAACTCTTATTTACGTGAGTCTTATGTAAGTCACTCCAGTTTATGTATGGCCAGATGCAAATGTTAATTGTTACTACGTAATATGTCTCAGGAGAAATTTTTCTAAATATGCTTCTCCACTTTGAATAGGTTATATGTTTATAGTGTTTATGCATCTGAGGAGAAAGGTGTTACTGTGATTTCTAATAGTAATTGCAAGTCTAAATCAAAAGGATGAGCACTTTATTATACTTTGGGATGGCTGAGAAGAATTCTTCTTGTGGATATTTTCTTCAATTTTTATTTGGTTTAAGCATCCCATTGCTGGGATTGGGGAGAGTTTGGCTGGAGTCAAAGCTCTACCCACTACAAGTATGGTACAAAAAGATGGGAATTCATGTATTTACATCAGATTGAGCATACAGTTTTCAAAGCCTTTAAATGGATCCTGAGACGTCTCTCAGCTAATACCAGTGTAAAGACAGGATTCTTATGAGTAGTTACACACAGGATTTTTGAATCATTAGCCCAGTTTGCCTTCTGGGAGAGGAAGGGTTCAGCTCACATGAAAGTGCTGGGGAGGCTTTGGAGGGTGCCTAGTGTGGCTGAAGGTTTACAGCTTTTCCAGAATCAGGATTGCTACTTTTCACTTTAGCATGGGGTTTGGTTAGGTTTGCTTTCCTTTACTTCTAAAGGGGGTTTGACCTCTTCAGAGGAAGTACTTTGTAAAGGCTGGATTGTAAATTATTCTATCTTGAATGGGAACCCTAAATTAACTACATCGTGAAAAGTTTAGTAACCCACTGATAAAATTTGACTTGCATTTGTTTCAACAGGCTTCTTTTCAAAAAGTAAGTCAGAGTTGAAATAAACCCACTTTTTTTAACTGGTTTTAGTTTTTAATGTAACTTTAAAAATGCTGGTTTGTTCATTATGGTGACTTTTTATTGTAAAGAGTTTCCATTTGGATATGGAACTTAAAGATTTCAGTTTTAAAGAAGGCAACAGAGTAGCTGCCAGAAATTCTACTTTCTTGGAGGAAAGTACTTATTGTTAGGGATGGAGCTTGTATGCAATCTTCTGGGATTGCTACATGAATTAGTAATCCCATCCCAAAGATTTAATCTGTGCTTTTAAGAGGTGCAATTTGAATTCTTTAATTTGTTGCCTCTTCAATTGATTTTCTGTGTAACGTATTACTTAAGCAGTTGCAAAAGTTATGAGGATGTCTGAATTACTACAGCTAGTCAAGTACTTTGAAGAGCATCTGAAATTCTTTGTTCCCCCTCTCCCCCTTTTCCTTGGTCAGTAAGTATTTGTAGCCTGTTACATGTTGGTAGTAAAATGCTCCAATGGAGTAAGGTGGTGGTATTTTTTTTACTCTGTGTAGCTAACGATAAGCCTTTGGGGCTTGGTTGTGTAAGTTGTTTTCTCATCTTTTTTGCTGTCTAGGCACCAACAACTTTTTATGCCTCTTTCTCCCCTCTCTAAGGCAGTATGATAACCAGAGTAGAAAAGCATGTACAGTGCAAGCCAAGAAGGGCATGGAAAATCTTCTGCATATAATAAATGCTGTAATACTTTAATACTTTTTATGGCAAAACTGTGCAACATAGTCAGGAAATTGAGGGGCCGGCAAGACGAGATTAGCTCTGCCTGTGAGAAAGCTCTTTCCTTTACTGACTGTGCAGCTGTATATATTTCTGAATGCTGTTTCAGTTTACAGTGGAGGAGAGAAGAAAGGAGGGAAAGAAAAATCTCAGTTTTTCTAAGTTCAAGAGCATTCATTAAATGTAGATCTCCACGTCTAAATTGAGATCTGCAGATGGGGAAAACTGAAGCAGAAAATTAGAATAAGTTAGCTATTGACTGCATGAAAAGCAAGCACATTAGGATGGGACTTGTGAGAAAAAGGGGGAAAAGTAAGAAGCACATGTATTTTGGTGAGAGAAGGACCCTGTGCAGTAGAGCAAAGAGAAGAAAGTCTGCCTGCTTATATTCAGCAAGAAGGAGGAAGTGGTGGAGAACTGGCAAGATGGTAGAGAAGACCCTAGCTGCTTAGATTTTTTTTTTTAATTTATTTTATTTTTTTATTATGGAGATCAAAAAGGATTTCTTGTCAGGACAAAAATACTTCTTTCATGGTAGCAATAATGTAAAATCAGAGGTGGGATTGACAGATGACATCTTTAACTGTCATCTGAACTAGGGTACCGTATGGAGTTCTTGTTCTGAGTTGCTCCTTTGATGCCAAATCCCTAAGTTCTTTTGGATGTCTGGGATTTGAATGTTTTCAGTAAAATGCAGAGATTTGAACAAATCTAAATGAAGAGGCAGATTTATTGAAATTAAATGTATGGATTATATCTCCTGATTTTGATAATTTTTTTTTTAAAATACTAAGCCTTGTGTATCTTTCATAATATGCAGATACACTGTTAAACTTTTTCTGTGTGAATTGTTTAAAAGGTGTGAAATAGCACTTGTGAAATATTAGACATGAGCTATCACTGACAGCAACTTCATTTGCATGATGTTTTCTTTGATTAAGTTGGAAATTTGGAAGTAATTTTCATACTGTAAACAACTTAGTAAGTTTCTTTTTCCTATCAGTACTGGTGAAAATGCAGTTTGGTTTAAATGCATGGGAGAAAAGGTAAGAATAGAATTGTTCACTAGTGTGCAGGAAAACATACAGAAGGTTTTTTCAGTTTTGATAGACTAATAAGAAGTATGTTAGGAAATATGAAGAGTCATCACAAAGTGTTTAAAACCAACTGTGATGGTGAAGTAAATTATGTGCTTCTCTGTTGTATTGTAGATGAATGCCATTCATTGAGACTAAGTCAAGTCTTAGCTTATTGCCCTGTAATCATGTTCTTAAATGTTTGTTTATTTTTGACTGGTTTTAAAGCATCCTTTCTTATAAACTTCAATTCTCTTTTCTAAAGTGCATTTATTTTAAGAATAGCATCAATTTTTAAAGTCTATAAAGTTGGCTTGGATTACAGTGCCTTGTTCTTCTTGACCCATGATATTCCAGATCTTCTAAATCTCCTCTCTGACATGCTGGCTGGCTGCGCTATCACCCTTGACTAATGTTTTACTTTGATAAACTTGATGTGATGTATAACTAGCATTTTAAAAACAAAAGGTGGCAGTTGCATTCCAGTCTCTTCATTTTGCAGAATACTTAGTGTAAGTGCATAAGTGAATGTCTCTTGTGGACCTACTTTGGTCTTAGAAGAAATTTGATTTAAAGACAACTTACTTGTTCTGTTGTATTAAACTGTAGGTTACTAGCAGGCTGTACATAACTGATGTTTTATAGTACCAGGGTGTGTGTTATTTTCCTATTCTTTATTAACCTGATACAGCCTTCCTTCTTTCTTCCTTAGGTTTTAACAACCATTCGCTCAGGACACAGGGCCAATATTTTTAGTGCAAAATTCTTACCATGCACCAATGACAAACAGATTGTATCTTGTTCCGGAGATGGAGTCATTTTTTACACTAATGTTGAACAAGATGCGGAGACCAACAGACAATGCCAGTATACATGCCACTATGGAACTACCTATGAGGTACCTCACAAAAGTATATGATAATTTTAAGATAGGTGTAATACATATTTTCTTGTATTGTTCCCCAAGTTTTTAACCAGGCTGCTAAAAGCTTTATTTCAGTGAGAATTAAAGAACCTTCTTTCTAGCTTTCTTGAGTTTGGTGTTTGTTTTTTTTCTTAGAGTAGGCTTTAAAGGAGAAATATGTTGTCTCAATTAAATGGAGGACTTTCCAAAAGGTAGTGTTATTAGACCACTTTCTTTGCAAGCATAATAGCTGAATACACCTTCACTGAGGGAATCCTCTGCAGAGCAAAACTGATTTAAATTGTGCCGTGAATTTCTTTCTGAAGTAGGTTGGGGGCAGGGGGTATGTTTTGCATTTTTATTTTTACCTCCCCCCTTCCACTCTGCCGCCCCTCCCCGCCCCCCCCCCCCCCCCCCCCCCCAACCTTTCAGCAGTTTAATGCCTTTTACACAATTTAAATCCTTCTGAGAAATGCTTATTTCAG
Organism: Astur gentilis; assembly: GCF_929443795.1. Taxonomy (NCBI): domain Eukaryota; kingdom Metazoa; phylum Chordata; class Aves; order Accipitriformes; family Accipitridae; genus Astur; species Astur gentilis. Next base: position 15,594,040 of record NC_064900.1, on the reverse strand, counting down.
CGTGTGTGAATAACTGAATCTGGAAAATCTATTTACAGTTTTAGGTAATTTCTCTATTTTGTATTCTAGTTAACTCTATGTATAAATTTAGAGCCAATGTTTGCAATCCTTCCTTGGAAGTTTTGTTCATATAAATAGGCAAGTGAAGAAGCAAAGTGTTACTTAGGAAGATAATCAGATTTATTGATCTATCTATTTATTTTAATGGCAACAAAATCTGATGCTTGTAAAACTTACTGTGCTTAAATTAGCAGTATTTTTTCTATTTCCTTCTTAGGTTCCTTCTTGGGAACAAGTGTTCCAGGTCTTTTGATTATTTTTTTGCTTGATTGTTTTTTTAACAGTACCACAGTACGCACACAAGGGAAAAAAAATCCCAAATCCATTGCTTTGTAACTATTTAGCTCAGGTTTCATAGCAAGCTTTTAAATCTCTTTGTAGGTTAAGTGAACAAAATATTTTAAAATCTCTGTTAAAAAAATGGGGAGTGTGAAAAAAGGAAATGGCTGAAGTACTGCCAAAATTAATTTTTTATCATGTAGTAGAAGTATCCTTATGGTTATAATTACACGTTCCATTAAAGGTTTTTTTGAAAACACTTCCTGTCTGCAGGGTAACTTTGTAGGTCAGTCGAGTGAACCTCATGGTATTCGCTCTTTCTGGGATTTGTGGTTTTGGTTTGGTTTGGTTTTGCCTGGGTTTAACACAAGACTGTATTTTCAGTTTTGCACAAGGTGATTCTAGATCCCAGGCTTGCATTGTCTGCTTTCATTTTTGAGATTTGTTTTGATTGAGCAACTACTGGTTCCTTTGAATAGCATCAGTCCTTATGGCCCCAGTCAGAAGCTTGAACTGCCTCAGTTCTCACTGAAGTTTACTATATATAGTATGCTAGTCTGTGGATTCTGCAAATTGATTGGATGTTCTCTGTATCTCAAGTGAAACCTGCCTTTTTATAAGAACATTTGGAGACTGAGATGGGTAGCTAGCTGTGAGTATTATAAAACATTTCTGAGCTTGAGAATAGGAGAATGGTTATGGATAGATACTGTGTTGAGGAGACGCAAAGGTAGTGGTAGAAATATCATTAGAGCAGTGGGTTTGGGTGCGTAAAGTTTGGGGCCATGGACTACGCTGCTCAGAGTACTGCAAATAAAAGAGTTGGTGGCAGCATAAAAGTTATAATGAGAAATCACTGTGGCAGTCTTAAGCTTTGATCTGCCTGAGCTTGGGTTTACAAACAGTGTGGTTGATTACACGACGTGACTGACAGCAGGTGGTGCTGCAAAACAATGATCAAACTGGGAAAATTCAATGAAAGCAGTTACCAGTTGTGCTTGTGGGTCAGGAGTAGTAACAGAGGCTAGAACATAACACATCTAACCTGTAATATGAGATGCCAGTTGTCTCTTTGCAAGTTGTTGTTTGCCATCAGTAATGATGGTGTGCACATTGCAAGTTACTAAACCAGATGAGAAATATAAATTTGATAGGTACAACAAATTAAGCTTGTCAAAACAGACAATAAAGAGGGCCCAACAGTCTAGCAAATCAAGATGCAAGTTTTATTGTTGTCCATATAGAATGACTATAACTGAACAGTAACTGGTTGTACAGAACATAGTAGATTGCTTCAAAATCATTAGTTGAAGAGAGTATGGACATTCGACTGTTGTGTTGCACAGTCAAAATAGTGTTATTGCAGATGATTTTTATTCAGCAAATAATGTTAACAAGGGAGGTATTTTTTATAAAGACTAAATTCTGTTACTGTGTCTTAAACCTGATATTTGAACAATAAATGCATGTAGTAGTATTGTTATGTGGCATAGACCTCTTTTTAAGCCTTGGCATATGAACGTATAATAGAGTAAATAACAGGGGTTTTTAAGCAAATGGCTGAGATACAGCTTCAGCTTCTGAAATAACGCAACTTCTGTCACTGAGAGGTTTCTGGAGTGGGAAAATGATTTCAAAATATCATGACGTTACTGCCCAGCTGTATGTAACCACATCATCGTATTAAATATAGAACTTTGACTCATTGGATTCTCTGAATAACAAAAGCTAACATCATCTGCCCCTGAGGTACTAATTCTAAATTTGAATGTGGATTGAATTTATACTGCGCTTTAAACTTGGAGTTTGTGACAGTTCAAGACGTTACAGAAACATCCATTGAAACAGAGGAATGTGGAAATTTGTGTAGGTTGTTACAAACTGTGAGATTATTGAACAATTGTTTTTAATTCTGGGGGTGAATAGAATAAGTAGAGAGGGAGAGAGAAGTTCTTGAAACAAGTTTCTGGAGAACTTGTTTATATAAGGCCATTACAAGTTTATTTTTACTCAGCCAAATGCTTTTCTCTATTGCCATTCATGTTATTTGCATTTCAGAAAGATAATGTACTTTTATGGACAACTCTTACCTTCATGTTTTCAATACACTAAAGTGAGCATATAGCTATATATTTTTAAAGTTAAATAGAAAAGGATTTTTTTAATTAATAAAAAAGGATTTTATATATATAAAATGTGTACTTGTTGAACTTAAATATAGTAACAATGCCTCTTAATTACTGGAGCCTGTACTTCTCAATTTCTCTGTTTTAGTGCTTATAAAGTTACTTAGTATGTTTTTAAACACCAAGCATAAAAATTGGCATATGCAAGTGGAGGTATGTATTGCACTATTACATGTATGTTGTGAAATAGTAACAGTGTGAACAAAACCAAAATACAGCTACTAGAAATAAGAGCTTGCTGTGTTATACCATGTTCAGCAACATTCTTGGAACAAAGTAAATGTTTTCAATGCAAGCTCTGCATCAAAGTACAGCAAAAATGCTGGAAGGATTTAGTGTATTGAAGAACAATTGCTGGCTTTCATAACCACACTAATAACATTAATTAGAATGTGTAGTGAAAAACACTCTTTTCAATATATTACGCTGTCATTTTGAAGAATAGTGGTCATAGCTCAGAAGTTTATTGTTCCATTGTTATTAAAACCTTGGCTTTGTTCTGTCTGTTAAACTTCTTGTTTGTCAGCAGTAAGATTTGGCACAGCGTGCATTGTCTCAGTTAACATACTGAGCATTACAAGAAGAAATGCTGAATTCTGCAGAGATTACATTTGCAATCCCTGTTTAGGTAGAGAGATTTACAGATAGGTCACTATCTGTAATCCATAGGTTACTTTTACTAAGAGTTGGGCGGGGTGGAGAATAAATTGTCACATATAAGTGTTAAAGAATCACTCATTTGCTCTGTGTTGAATTAGTGTATTATCATCTTATTGATTTTTGTAGCTTTATAAATTTTTATGAAGTTACTGATAGTAGCAGTAGTGTAGGAAAAGAAATATACTGCTTGTTTTACAACATTCTCTGTTTTGCATTTAAGGGATAGTGTGTAGAAACATGATGTTTCATGTGCGTTCATTAACCTGTGGAATTCAACTTTAACATTATGGTTGCTTGCCTTTTTATTTTGTCTTAAGGAGGCCTTCTTGAGTGAAGCTATATATGTGAGACTCCATCTGAGTCTTCCTTAGTGTGAGTAGGGCCGAGGTCAGAAAAATGGTGCAATACAGTGCTCTCAAAAAAAAAAAAAAAAAAATTCTGTGAGGGGGTAGGTTAGTAACAGCCTTTAATGCATAGTTGCTTCAGGGGACTATTTTTATTGTAATGGAATGGCCCAAGGGGAATAAAAGCCATCTAGCATTTTCATGTCACTCAGACTTCTGAGGGTTTTGTTTGTTATTGTCTTCTATTACTTGATAGAAAAAAACCTGAGCTACTGTTGAATTATTGCAGCAAATTGATTACTTATCTGCAAACTGATTGCAGTAAATGTATGTTGCTTATTAAAAGGTAATAAAAATAACTGTAAGCTTTGACCTATAAATATTTAATCTTATGTGACATTCCACAGTTTATTTTAACTTCAGTAATTTGAGCCTTTTCTTGAAAAGGAAGAAACATCAATAGTTTTTCAGTTTTCCTCTATTTCAATAGAAAGCTTGACTTGAGTAGTAATTAATTCAGTCTTTACTGCTGCTCAAATGTTGATGCTTTCATTTTCAAAGTAATGGTATTTCTGGAAGTATTAATACTGTTGTTTTTCTGTTTGTTTGTTTGTGGTGTTTTTTTTGAGCAGATTATGACAGTACCAAATGATCCCTATACTTTCCTCTCTTGTGGTGAAGATGGCACTGTAAGATGGTTTGATACTCGAATCAAAACAAGTTGCACAAAGGAAGATTGTAAAGATGTAAGAGTGAAATCTTTTAATAAAGATGACCTAAATGTAGAGCTGTACATCATACAAACATAGGATATGAATTCTGGTAAGGCTTTTAGAAATAATGGATTTCAGGGTCGTTGGTGGAGATGACAACATGTTTCCCAAGAAACAAAAAAAGTTTGGGGAGTCTTTTTTCTTTTCTTTTCTTTTTTTTTTAAATTTATTTCATTTTAATAACTCCTTTGGCACCTTCTAGTTTATGAACTTTGGTGTGAGGCTTCAGATTTGGTAGAAAAGATTCTATGTTTACATTAGTTACTATAGAGTGCAGAGTTGGAGGCAAAAAATTAGTCTGGAAAATAATCTGCAGCCCTGTGTTCTTGAGCATCCTTTGTTCCTCCATAAGAAAAGATTTGGTAATGAATTATACTAGATCAAATTAGTTACTGGTAGTATTCCCTAGAAGGTAAGGTATTGGTGGTGTCCAGTGTGTTTGCATTTCAGAAACAGTCTTAATATTGAATTGGCAAAAAACTGACACCAAAGTATGTATCACTGCTCTTGATTCATTTTATTCCACTTTGTGCATATTTACTAGTTCTAGGGGTTTCTTTCTTTCTTTTTCTCTATCCACTTATCTGCCCGTAGATGTAATCTATTCCTTTAAATTAATTTAGACTGTTTCTGTGTATTTGGTGCTCTTCTGACTCAACAGTGTCTATGTTTGCATAGCAAAATCCAAGGTGCAAGCTAGTTTATAAATCTGTATTTGTTATGCTTACCTGTTCTTAAATGTTTGTTCCTGTGGTTTGTTTTGGTTTGTTTGTTTTCTTTTCTAGTTGATCTTGTGCTGTATTTCTTTCTCTGATAGTTTTCCTTCTCTGCAGTGGCTTTTCTGTTTGACGTATTTACAATCTATCTTCACAGGGCCAGACCTAGTTTTCTTAAAACCTCCTTGACTAATGGACCTGTGTCCTGAAGTAAAAAATAGAATTATACTTCAAATGTTCAGAGCTATTATTTGAATGCTGTATTTTTGTTTGTTCCAGGATATTTTAATAAACTGTCGTCGTGCTGCCACTTCTGTTGCTATCTGTCCACCAATCCCATACTATCTGGCTGTCGGTTGTTCTGATAGCTCAGTAAGAATATATGATCGGCGAATGCTTGGTACAAGAGCAACAGGTAGGAACCATACCTTACAGTAAACTCTTCTAACCATTTGCAGTTCTAATTTCAAGTTATTTTTTTCAAAATAGATGACGAATGACTGAAGTGTAATACTGAATGAAGTGTAGCTTTCTTCTCTGAGAACTATGCTTTGTAATAATAAAGTCATTTCACTCTAATATTTGCTAATACAGAAATCTTCAAGTAAGTAAACTTAATCTCTTCATTCATCTTAGAATATGTTGTATACTGAATGCAGAAAAAGACATTTTGTAATGTCTCTTCTTTTGTCTTGAAACATGTGACTCCAAGATCCAAAAAGCTAGCGATTGCAGCCTGCAGTGGTCTACCTGAATTTTAATTAAGTTCTTATCTTCTTGTACTCTGCCATGCTGGAATGTGTTGCTTTTTATGGGAAGGGATCTTACGAACTCTAGAATGTCATGTGATAGGCCTACCTTTGCAGTAGCTGTTGCAATATCTAACATAATTTCACTGAAAAGCTACAGATCCTTCAGGTGAAAGCTGGCATGCTTCAGATGCTTACTTAAGAACTTTATTAAAAAAAATCTCTGGTGACAACCAAAAGTGTTACATAGTTGTAATGTATCTCTTTCTTATAATGTATGACCAGCGTGTGTTTAGACACATACAAATTAATATACAGCTGTGCATACACATTCACGCAAGTAATCAGTGCCACAGAATCTGTCATTTCTTGCAGCATTTTCCTGTTGGTGATTGTGATGGAGGAGAAAGGAAACAGTAGAGATCGCTCAGACATAAAAATACCCCACTCATCATGCTAATTTTCTTATAAGATCTCTCCCTTTCATCATAGTGGCCAGCAAAATTCTGTGAGAACTGCCAGAGGAACAGATTATGGGGGGGTTGATTAAAAGGTACTATGTACCTGCACTTGTCTTGTAACAATATAGGAATAAGATAAATTCAGGTATGCAGGCCTATAAAGTAAAGGAGAGAAAAGACAAAATCTTGAAGACTGTAGTTTTTCTGGATATATTGGTATAGTGTTCTGTTGTTTATTTGGGAGGGGGTAGGGGGTGGTTTTGGGGTTTTGTGGGTTTTTTTAAGGCGTGAGGTATTCTATAACTAGAGAGCAAAGTATTGATTTTCATTTAAAACTTTCTGTTTCAGTCCTTGTGTAATGTGAGATAATAAACTCTGAACTTGTCTGTGTTCAAGGACAGACTGTTGCACATATTAAGCCACAACAGATATGCCACGCGGGAAACACTTACATGGCAAACTATGAGGTTTTGGAACAGTCTGTTTTTCTCAGTGTTATATTTTCTTATAAGTAACTTTTATCTTATCACAAATTTGTAATTCTAGAATTTAAGATTCTTTTAGCGTGTGGAGTGGGAGTTGTCAGGGAAGCATAAGTGCAATGTGTTGTATAGTTCTGCAGTTTCAAAGTGACAGTACTATTATGTCTCCAAGAAGAAAAACTAGTATTTTTTTAAAAACATTTTGTGTAGAAAACAGGAGATGTATGTCCTAAATTTCAAAGTTTCATGTAATGAATTCCTTTCTAATTTGTGTGTAGATACAGAGTTGCATTATTATTGTGTAAGTGTTCTTAGGTTTCAAAATTTGCATTTGTACTACATTTTACAGATAGTATCCACACACCTTCGTGTGATGGGTATGTGATATATGAATATATATGTGTGTTTTCATCTTTTTTTAAAAAAAATGTACATAGCCTTTGTAAAGAAATATAAAATACTAGTAAGATCTGATATGTCACTATTTAGATCCAATTTAATGCAGAAGCTACAGGATACTTAGCTGTTCTCTGATCATCTTTTGATAGATGTTAAATAAGGAGTATATTGAAGCTTTTGAATATTTGCAATAGTAAATGTGTGATTTCTTTCTTCCCGCCCCCATAGGGAATTATGCTGGTAGAGGCACTGTTGGAATGGTGGCACGGTTTGTTCCTCCTCATCTCAATAACAAATCCTGCAGAGTAACGTCTCTGTGTTATAGTGAAGATGGTCAAGAGATCCTTGTTAGCTACTCTTCAGATTACATATATTTGTTTGATCCCAAGGATGACACAGCACGAGAACTTAAAGTTCCTTCTGCTGAAGAGAGACGGGAAGAGGCAAGTGATTAAGATGACCTGTTTTTGTGTTGTTTTGTTGTGGTTTTTTTTTCTTATGGCACACTTATATCAGTTGTATTTCTGTTTAATTTAAATTAATGTTGCTGTTCATAGATTGAGATGTTGACAAGTAGATTGTGTTACAAAATTTGCATATTTACAATATATTTATTTATATATTTACAGTATTTTGTCACTCTGGTTTCCCTCTCCTAAAGATGAGAAAGCATGAACCTTTGGGTGATAAGACCAGCAAGGGTGGCAGGTCATTCTTGTAATTGAAGTGTGTTCTGTGTTATTTTCCATGCCACCGAAAGGAAGCATTATTCCTTGAAATCAAGTATAAATACTCTTTGTTAAAAGTTATCATTTAATGACAGAGATGAGGGGGTACAACATGTTTAGATTGAGGAGGTGAGCAGCTACTACTGAGCAGTATTAAAAGTTTCAGCAGTGTAACCAAAACACAAGCAGTTGTTTATTATCAGCTCAGCTACAATGACATTGACCATTCCAATCTAAATTTTCTGATCAATATAAAACAAATCTCTAACTACAGTGAAGTTATGTCTCACTCCCTCAACCATCTGTTCCTTCTTTTCCTGGCATGCTCACCATTTCACAAGTTCCTCTGTATCCCGAGGTCATTACCTTTAGTCTGAGACAGCAGCCTCAAGGGACTTTACCATGAGTTGTTAGCATACTGCTGTCTTCACTGGAAGGATGGGTGTGATGATAACAATGGAGATTTCTTCCTCCTCTGTGCTGGCAGAAACATGATGTTGATGTTTTCTTCCCTCTTTTTCTTAAGAGTCCGTTTGAAGGCTATATGTTTTGAAACATGTACATGATGTGTTTTCTTTATTAGTTTGCCAATATAGCGTGGTTGTTCTTTGTCCTTGTTATTACCCCTAAAAGAGCATTGCTTGGGTCCAACCTTTGTAGTACAGTTAACAGCCAACGGTGAGTGAGAAGGTGTCTCTGGTATCCTCCTGTGTCCACACATGCTGTGAGCCCATACCAGTACCACTTCATGCTGCAACAGTATCCTATGGTCATAAGTAGTTCTTTCGTGCACAGCTTAACTGGTTGGCATTCCTGCATGTATCAAAACTGTTAACAAGAGGTTGTACACCACGCATCTATGCAAATCTAAGCAAAACTAAAGCAAATTAAGTGATGAGCTAAAAAAGCTCCAAGCAACTCCAAGCTCCAAGTCCAGACAAAGCCTGACAAGTGTGAGGCTTGTGTTAGCTTCATATTAAGCCTGTGGCCTCTTACTAGCAATGATCATGCTGTATTTACTGGGCCACAGGCTGCTATTACTAGTACAAACATTATTGATCAGAAGAGGGTGTAGATTTGTAGGAATTCATAGGACTGAAGAACAATGTCCAGCTGAGTTACACTGTTACCTCACTAAGGCAGGAGAAAGAGGCACCCAGAAAAACTGTGATGAACAAATGGTTCTGCACTTCTCCCTTTCTTCTGTCTAATGTTAATCTGATGTGAAGTAATTTGGTGCAGAGTTGACTGTCCAGTTACTATATAGAGAGAAGATTTTGACCACCTGTTAATAACAGATCCTATGCATCCTTTTCTTTTGTAGGCATAGAATATGTCCTATAATCTTTTCTTGCTGGATGATTTTACTTAAATGCTATTTTTATTTCATCCTGGCTATAAATTGTATGGAGTAGAAGGAATGTAAAGCTTTCTTCCTGAATCTGCTGGCTCCTGAAAGTTAACACTTTATGCTTTCACCGCAGGGGTTTTGCATTTAATTTAAAATTGTCAGCACAACTATTTACTTTTTAAGCCAGAAATATCTAGCCAATAGACTTAATTTCAAGCTCTGAACTGTCTTTCTGCATGTTAAAAGCACTAGCTGTTTCTTTTCAAGTTGCTGAAAGTAACACTACCTATATAGTACTTGTTTTATACTTCCTGCTGCAAAAAACCTTGTGTTATAAAAATTTTAAAACCCCACAGCTTAAAAAATAAACTAAAGTTTATTTTCATAAAATTTCTTTGTTTTGTTAATGTCTGATTGTTTTTTCATTTTGCTTAATTGTAAATCCACATTTCATTAAACTGAAGCTGCTGTGTGTAGTTTTTAACATGAAGAGGTGAATATTTTTGCAGAATTCAGGCTGAATTCTGGAAAACTTGAATTATTATTGTTCAGTATGGAAAGCCTCAACACAAAGTTAGTATTGCATAAAATAAAAGCTGCATTAGTTCTGAAAGTCATTGATTTAGACTGTTGAACTTCTGCATAGCTAAAACTCTTGTATTCTATTGATAGTGTTGTACTTATTCATAGTTGATCTGAACATATGGCTGACATTCAATTTTTTTGTGACAGATGCAATATTTCCATTTTATTAAGTTACATAAATTTGTGTTTATATTTAGACTTAGAATGCTGTACTGTCCAACATAAATAGTTTTGTAACGTGGGGGTGTTTTGTGGTTTGGTTGGGTTTTTTTTATTTCTAGTTACGGCAACCTCCTGTTAAACGTTTGCGGCTAAGAGGAGACTGGTCAGATACTGGACCAAGAGCAAGGCCTGAGAGTGAACGAGAAAGAGATGGTAAAGTGTTTGCAGCTGGGGGTGGTGGTGGTTGTCTTTGCTTGTGTGTTTTGTTTTGGCTAGGTTTTAGTTGGGTTTTTTTTGTTTCATTTTGGTTTGGGTTTTATTTTCCTATTTTTCTTAAGTATTCCTGAAATACCCAAATGCTTCAGATTAAACTGTCCATGTTTTAAGACTCGGCCAAGTCTTAAGATGGTTTTCTTAGAATTTAAGACAGAACTGCTGTTCTACAGTGATTTTTAAAAATGTCTAAACTGAAAATATTCTTACCAGAAGAATTATGTTTCTTCAGTTAGGCTGATGTAAATCAAGGAGAGCTTACTTCATTGTCATTGGTCATGTAGTAACATAAATACGTATTTCCCTTTTTGTAGTCAAGCCTCATATGCAGTCAAAGCTACAAATGAAATGCTCTGTAATGGTTACATGAGGGGACTGGAATTCAAAGCAGTAGGATTCTACTATTGTATCTTTCACTTTTTTTATAAAACATGTAGTAACTAAATTTTTATACTTAAATTTTCATGTTTCTAATATATTACTCAATTACTTGAGGTTTCAGTAGGTAGAGCATTTCCAAAGCTATGCTTTAGTGTCAGAAAATGAGATGTGAAAGCAGGGCAGAGGATGGTTTGTTACTCATCTTACTCTTCATCTAATGATGTGTTTCTGTTTCTATCTGACAGGTTGTGGGGGTACAAGTATTTGTTCTACTTCCCTTAAATCTGTCTCCCTTTTTTGCCTACCATTTCCCTTTCCAGACTTTCTGTGTTGGTTTTCTCATCTTCCTGACTCCACAAACTACAATAGAAGTGTCTAGCTGTATCAGACTAATGGTCCATGTAGAGTAGGATTCTGTATCCGACACAGGCAATAGGAGATGCTCTTTAGGGAGAGAACATGAGCCTGTCCTCTTACCTTAGTCTGTTGCCTTTGTTGCTCCCCCAGTGTTCAGAATTACCATATTAGAAACTTTAGAGGGTATGTTCCCATCTGTTCTTTTAGAATCTGCATATAGTTCTATTGCCTATGAGTTTCTGTAATCCTTTTTTGAACCTGATGGTAATATCTCCTATGGCAAAAAAATTCCAGAAGTTCAGTGCCCACTGTGTAAAGGAAGACTTTCTTTCCTTTCTTTTAAATTGCTCCCTTAGTTTCATCATGTGCCGCCTTATTCTAATACCACAAGATTTGATTATTAACAGTTTTACATTCTGCTTATTTGGTGCTTTCATTCCACAGACCACATTTGTATACCTCCTCATATTAGGGACACTTTTGCTATCATCTTTGTTGCAGGTCTTCCCAATTAAAGTTAGTGGCAGCTTTGCCTTTGCACAAAGTTACTTTTTATTTACATTGAAGATACTTAGCTGAAAAACAATGTCCTTCTAGCTGTCATTTCCCTACCAATTAAATCTGCTGGGGAGAAGAATAAAGCCTGAGAAAAGGACTCCTCCAGTATAAACACTGGCTAGATTTTTATTTTCTCAAAACAAAGCTTCAGGATCTGTACTGTGCATTATTTGATACAATTGTATAGTGACTGAGAGAGAATAGCTGTGTTGCATTAGTTAGGCATGTGGTGACCTGTGACTTATTTTTCTCTTAACTGTTCTTTATTCTGTCTTCCCATCATTAACCACCTATTGTCTGTTTTCTTCAGCTGTTGTATTCTACTTTTTGTGTTCTAAGCTTCTGAGGCCAGAGCTCCTCTGCCTGGGGTACAGGAGGGGAATGAGGGATCCCAGGGGAGGGTCAAAGACCTGCAGTGTGGAAATGAGGATAGACAAGGGCATTTGGGTCAGACTCTGGGGCATTGTTTTGGGGGAGTGGTGGGTCGGTGTGTCCCTTATCCATTCCCAACAATGTCTTCTAAACTCAAGCAAATAATGTAAAAGCAAGGTCTAGTGATGATATATTCAAGCTATATCCTAGCAGTGAAGACTATATGCAGTCCTGAAAGATAATCAGTTGCTCCAGTCATTTGATTAGTCTTTTGGCTTTTATAACATCTGTGCAGGTAGCAGCACTGATGTTTGAGAGGCATATTATCACTGCATGTTCTTCCCAAGTACACTCCAGAATCTTTTAGTGTTAGCTTTTGTATGCAAGGTAGTAAAATGTTTTTCACATATGTATTTTGATAAGTAATTGTACTTCACAAGGATTCTATTTCTTAAGCTCTTCAAGTACAAAACTTTTCCAAAAGTTGCTTAAACACAGCATACTTCCTAAGGGGCCAGCATAAGCTCTTACTTCAGTATGAGTGGAATGGCCCAGTCCAGTGGAATGTCTTCTATTGGAAGATGCCAATGTGTAAAAACAAACAAACAAAAAACCCCAAACCACCCCCCACCCCCCCACCCCAAAACCAAAACCCAACAAACAAACCCAAAACCAACCCCCAAAAAATGACCCCCCCCCAAACCCCCAACCAACCAACAACCAAACTCCCCCCAAAAACCCCCAACCACTTAACCTGCCCCCAAACAAGCAAAACCCTCAAAACCAAAAAAAAAACCCCAAACATTTCACAGAATACAAAAAACAGTTAAAGATTCAGATATTCTATTTCAGCCATTTACAAATTGAATTTTTCTGTCGTCTTTTTTTGAAACAAATTTTGTTTCATATGTAATAAAACCAGAATTAAAATGAGAAGAAAATGTTTTGAGTTATGTTGAAAGAAAGTATGTTGAAGATTTTGCTGTAAGTCATGCAGAAGCCTTTTGGAAATCTTAAAAAACATTATGTGCTAATTTTGTGCTAGTCTTTTTGCTCTTTAATTGTTTAATGATAAAATTGGTTATTTTATAATTGGCTGGAAAAACATAAGAATCTAGGCTTTCTTAACTTATTTAACTGGCATTTAAAACAATGACATAAATTTCACAATGTCATATGTACAAAAGCTCTGCATAATTGTAAAACAGAGAAGGAGGAAGGACTGTTGGTTTTTATGTGGTGCCATGTTCAGCTGGCAATTCTTGCTAGACTGTAGTGCTGAAAAAAGGAGATAGTTCAGGGGATTGCTAGTTATATACCTTACAGTGCGGGGTGGGGGGCGGTGGTATTGAAAGAAAAAATGGGGGGAAAAATGAATGCTTTTGTAAACTTGTAGATAAAACTTTCAGCTTTACTTGTTTTACAGGGGAGCAAAGTCCTAATGTCTCTCTAATGCAAAGGATGTCAGACATGCTGTCAAGATGGTTTGAAGAAGCTAGTGAAGTTGCACAAAGCAATCGAGGACGAGGAAGATCACGGTCCAGAGGTGATTTCCTTCTTTTCAAGAATAATAATTACAACAGAAATATGTTTATACTGGGTGTACAGGCCTTGAATATCAGCATTTTTGGGGTATAAACTAAAAAATTTTTAGTACACTCTGAAGAACTGAGCACATTTGTTTGCCATATGAATGGTAATGCAAAGGGATCTTTAGAGACAGACTAAGCTTACCTTTGGGCTTTTGTTTTTCTTGCTTTTTTTATTTAATCAAAGGTGGGACTAATCGGACAGATGCTCCTGCTACTAGTAACGTGCCACCTAGTACAGAATCAGAAACTGCAATGGAAGTAGATGGTTCTGAACAACTTCCATCATCATCATCTTCTACAATGTCAGCCCAAGCTCCTTCAACATCATCTTCAACAGAAAGTCCCCCTTCAACTTCGTTATTGTCCTCTCCTGATAATGAACAAAGGCCTTCTTTAGGGGCCTCTGCTCAACCTGTACTCCATCAGTCTGGTGAGAAGAAATCCATCTTGTCATTGTTTATGAAAAACGCTTTCATTGAGAAACAATTTTATTTTAGGATATTTTGAGTAATTGATCTCAATCTGTTTTCCTTCTTGCACATCCTTAATGAGGCTAGGTATTTTATAGTTATCAACTGACTGCAGCTGTGGTTTAAACAAAGAGTAAAACCATCAACTGTCTAAGTCTGTCTGAAGAAGGAATCTCAAAGGGAATAACCAGTATTGTCTTTTGAAGTAGAAGTAAAAAAATTATTGCTTGTTTCTTCTAAACTTATTATTCTCTTCATGGAGTATAAATAACACCATGCCTTCTTCAGCTGTGATTTGGCTGTAGCAGCATCAGTGCAATGAATAGCAGAACCTATTCCTGTTATATATAATCAGAGGAAGTAGAAAATGTCTCCTTCAGTAGGAATCTACATCCTCAACATTTTCAGAGTCAGCAATGTTATGGTTTTTTGCTTCTCAAAACTATCCACATAGACAGGGCTTACCTCATGTGATACTTCATTATTGGTTAATAAATTATACTACATACTGATCTTCAAGATATATAAACTTAAAAAAAACTCATCTGTATTTAATATACACTTACATTCTTATTGTGGGGAAAAAGAAGAAAGTATATTCCACTGTCAATGTCAAAAACTTATTGGTTAGTAAAAGAGCACCTTATGCGTTGACTTGCATTTTTCCATCTCTGTGCAGGAAAAGATACCACAGCCTTTACTGTTAAGTATTTGCACAAGAGTTTACTTTTACTTTTTTAAAGTGAGTTTCTAGGCATCATAGTTGTGGTGGAAAGGCTGATGTGATCTGAAACACCTACAGGTTCAGACTTGATTATTTTAAAATCCCGTGGGTTTTGTATAAATACAACTTCTGTCTTGTACTAATTCTGTTGTAAAAAATCAAGGTCTCTGTCATTGGAAAAGATGACTGATAGCATCTTCAGGCCCTAAATTGGATGTTCTGGAGAGATGGGGATTTGGTATAAAGAAGAGATAGGGATTTTCCAGGGAAAAGTGTGCCATTCAGTGTACTGTGGCTGCTGCAGACAAAATCTTTGGGACAGGTGAGAAATTATTTTGAAATTCATTAAATGTATCATTCTCATCCTTTCAAGCCTTGCAACTAGTCTGGTACTTATTTAGAGGAAATAAACAGTGAGCAGAAACATGACAATACACACAGTCCAGATACTATTTCTAGAATAAGCTAGAAAATCTATTTAGTAGCAGAGGCTTTAGTCACCTTTTCGCTCGCTCTCTCTTTTTTTTTTTTTTTTTTTTTTTAGTATTGGTGTCAGCTTGCTGCAATCTCAAGTTTTTCTCAATACACACACAACAAATTAAGGGGTTTACTCTAATTCAGTGCAACCCAATTTAACTGCTACTATCTTTGGTACAGAGGGATAGCCGCCAAAGAACACACATACCATTACTAAGGATTCATTTTGATCTATTTATTTTTCAAAGTATATGGTATATTCTGGAGCTTACAGTGGCCAGGAGAGTATGTCAGATATTAAAAATAAATGCTTCAAGCTACATCATTGAAACCTTGTAGGCTGCATAATGATAATGTGCTAGAGAACATTTCTGGAATTATTATGCATTTTCTGTCCTTCATTTTAAAGAATGTATGCTGACTAGAGAAAGCGTTTTCTTCTTTTTCTCTGAATCTTTTTGAATTTCTAAGTAAAAGTTTATTCTGCTAGCATGAAGCTGAAGTTGTTATTTCTTTATCCAGCTCTTCTCTAGGAGCATTTCCTCTTTCCCAGTGTTACTTCGGACTTAAGACTCCGTATATTCAGTTTTGAAAGGGGTAGTGGTGGTTGTTTGGTTGACAGACAGTAGATACTTTCTGATTTACTGTATAATGTTTGATAACTTCTTTGACTACATCTAAACAGGGTGTCAGATTGGTTGCTGATTCTTTAAAAAAAAAAAAAAAAATCACTGTCCCCCCACCGCCCATATTCTGAATCCACAGAAACAAACAAGCAAAACTTTATCTGGTATTCTTTATTGCTGTATGCAGATTTTAATTGTAGGACAGCTGCCATCTTTAAATTGTCTACAGAACACCTGCAGGAGTAAACTCAATAGTACTACATGTTTGCATACCTAGTAAGCGTCTTGTCTGGTTTGCACTGCTTTTAAAACAGTTAAGTTACTGTAAAACAAGTCTTTGGGTAACATGGGCAAGTTCAGGGAAAGGGGAAGCCCCTGGGCAGAAGGAGCAGGTCATGGCAGAGCGGTAGCAGTGCGTTTATGAATGGGTAGGCTTGAATGTGAATTTCTATTTTGCAATGTTTGTATACTTGCAGAACCCATAAGGGTGCTCAGCTATGAGATTTTATTTACTCTCAGTCTCTAGTCACATTTCACATAAATGTGAAAAGACTGCACTCTGCATTAAGAACAGGATTCCCTGAGTTTGTTTGAGCTGTGTTTAGATGTGAATAAAACCTGCTGCTTCTTGGGGTGACAGGATAGGGAAAGTCATAATAGAAATAGCTTAAATACAGTGGGGTTGAGTAGGAAGACCAGATAGAGGTGTGTTGTAAAAGATGGATAACCGGGGAACCATTTTGGAAAATGGAAGAAGGGAAGTGAGAGGCTTTCAGCCATCATTTTGCTTAAAGTGGTGGCAGATACAAGTTTGAATATTGTAGCAAAGAGTTAGCAAATGAAAAATATGGTTTTGGGTAATTACTTGTTTAGAATTGGAGCATGAATTCACACTACAGACTGGAACAGGCTTATAAACAGCTTTCCATAAATCATTTCTACAGATTTCTGTATTCAACACAGGTGCCAGTGGTAATCCTGTCTTTGAAATAGCAATACCTTTGCATATGTATTATG
This sequence comes from Astur gentilis, assembly GCF_929443795.1. Classification (NCBI taxonomy): domain Eukaryota; kingdom Metazoa; phylum Chordata; class Aves; order Accipitriformes; family Accipitridae; genus Astur; species Astur gentilis. Next base: position 15,577,258 of record NC_064900.1, on the reverse strand, counting down.
ATTCAAATACATTGTTGGTATGGTGTTCCAGAAAATATGTCACGTGGTAAGCATTTGAGCTTCTACATGTGACTGACTTCATTGCTTAATGTTTTAAAAAAGTACATGTTCAAAATAGAGTCAGTACAAAAATGGTTCAGTGCTGGAGCTTATTGGGATAAGTCTCTCTATCGTAATGTATTTTCTGGAAGAATACATTTGGAATGTTTGAGTAGGTTGCAAATAATCAAGATGATCAGCACAAAATCTCAGTAGCCTGTTCTTGTCAGTATGTTTGAATAATTTTTTTATGAGACAGAACAATTGCTGGGGATTTTCATGCTTGTCACTGAGAGAAAAAAAATAAATTATTTTCTTGCCCTACTTGGCCCATTCAGTGGAAAGCATTCATTCATTTTTTACATGAGTTTTAAGATGCTGTAGTTTTAAGCCACAAATGAACATAAAATACAACAAACTGTGATATATAATAATGCTTTTTTCCCCATAAATAATATTCCAGATACACTTTGGTGCGGGGGGTAGGGGGTAATTGAGTAATTAGGACAAAGCTTAATCTTAATGTGTGTTCTGATATAAGGTAACTTTGCTTTTAAATTTTGAATGGGAAAGTGGCAATAGCTGTTTTTTCTTTCCATTTCTTTTTTCTCACTCCATTTGCTGGCAAAATAAACATTTGCTTAGAGATTTTTGAAATATGTTAAAAGGTGTTGTCATTAAACGTATTCAGGATAGTAGTTGCCTCTACATTTTGAATTGTAGTTCTTGTTACATCTTAAATTGTAACTATCTCTGGACTGAGTAGAACTGAATCAGCAGCAAGTACTGAAAACTGCCATTTTAGACATCATTGAAATTTCCTTAAAAGCATTTTCTAGACTGTTTTTCCATAAATGTTCATGGCACATGAAAACCATTTGTAGCAGATCTCTTTGATGCTATATTCCTTTTAGGACGTGTATCTTTTTCCTTATACCTCATCAACCATAAACTGGCAGGATGTATTTCCCAGAAGTGGTGTTAGACTGAGGACATTAGAGCTCATGACTATTTGATATTAACTGGTGCCTGCCACAAATTTTTGAATGATTGGATTATGTCTTTGGGTTTTTCTTTTTATGAAAGAAAATTTAAGATTTGCTTGCTTCACTGAGTGAATAAGAGTTACAGAATATTTGTAAAGCTTTTGCTTGCATGAAAGGTTATATGCCAATGTAATGGTCTCTAGTATTTTAACATTTCATAGTACTGATTATTTTTTTTCTTTGCAGATTTCCTTACATCTACAAAATACTACAGAGTGCCCTTGATATAAATACTTTCAGGATAGGTCTAGGCTAGCAGTTTACAGCAGAACTAGCTAGAGCATTTGATGTGAATATTTGAGTCTGAATTGGCTTCTCTACCCTACTATTTTATAGATGAGAGTAGTTCAACAGTGGTTCAGGTCAATGTTGTGCTTCAGCTGTTGCTAATAAAGACACAGTCTGTGTTGTATGAGGAGAAGCACTTGCTATACAGCACTTGTGTAAGTGGAGGAAATCTACAAAGAGCATGGAAAGAATAAAAAATTACTTGGATGCCTAGTTTTATAGCAGTTTGCAAAAAAATATGTTAATCAGACAGTGGACTGGTATGTGCCAAAACAGTATAACTGACAAATGAATAAAGACAGAGTGATGAAAACAAAGTTCTCTTCAGTTCTCTAAAGACAGAACTGAAAGAATAGCCTGTTAAGAGAATTATACTAGGAATTGTTTATGGTCCAATAAATTACTTTCTCTGTAGGACCACTTAACAGTGTTTTCAGACTTTGAATCCTCACCCACTGGGAATGTCTGAGAGAAAAAATGAGTTCATGGTGAAGTGTATTTTTTGGTTAGATGCTGTTCTGCCACCTATTTTCATAGTTCCAGTTTACTTTTTTCACAGGTTTATTTTGATCAGAATTGTACTGAATTCCACCCATCAGGAAGCTATCACATTCATTTTGAAAATTTACCTGCAGACCACAGTTGCACAATTTTACACCATGAATATTCTCATTTGTTATGTGTGTTAGGAACATGAAAATGAATACTTCTGTTTGCTTTGTTTTGAATCAGTCAGGATTGATCTATTTTTGTTAAATAATTCTTTGCTAAATGATTTAAGTGTTGGAGATGGGGTGGGGGGGTGGATTGTATGATGTGAATCCTGAACTTTTAAGTCCTGTAATCCATGCATTTAGGAAGAGAAAAAACAATTTCAATATTTTATTCTATAATTTCTGGATGTTAGTAAATGACTTACATAATTTTTTTTCACTATAATTACACTTAGTATCTGTTGCTTCTCTCTTTGGTCAGTCCCCCCACCCCTCCTCCCTGTTCTGTATATTGTATGTTCAATGCTTCTTCTTTCTTTTACATACTTTTTTTTTCTTTTTTCCCCTCTCCCTGTTTGTCAGAGTTAATGGGACCTGAGTTAGCTATAATCCGTAGGGGTCTACAGCGACTGAGGCTTAAGAAGGCAGAACAACAGAGACAGCGAGAGCTAGCTGAGGGTTCAGCGCCACAGTCGTCCTCCTCTGATCAGTCCTCCTCTAAGGGCTCCTCACAGGACCCTCAGACATCAGGTTGTCATTTGTCAAGGTTTCTTAAGCAGCTAACGTAGTTATAGTTTGTGCTGCTGTTGTTTGCTGAGATGCTTCTCTTCCAGAACAAGACAGTTAATGCATTTGCTGCTTGTCTTACCTTGCATGTGGTGGTGTTTATCATCACATGGTTAGGGAAAGAGTCATACTGACAGTTTTCATTTATCTAACATGTTTGGATTATATAGCTAAATGATACTATATGGAGAAAGTTTCCTAGGTGCATGGTATCAGGTATGTGCAATGTTTGTTAGAGCCGTTGAGCAAGAAATTGCTGTGTCCTGAGTAGAGTGAGGCACTTACACACTTGAAATTACATTTTGGTGTTAATTGTATCCAAGAGTAACATTTAAGACTTGGCTTTGGTTTAGCATATGTTCTAATTCAGGGTAACATTTCAGTAAACCAGGATTTTGGCACTCTTAAATGCTATTGTTTTACAGTAAGTATAGTGAAAATACTTGTAACAAGCCTAAGTCCCCAGATATGCTCTCCTTTTTTTGAATAGAGTGACTTTTTATTTCGCCATCCTCTTCCTCTTGTCTTATTGAGATTAAAAACTATGACAAGAAATTCTTGGAAATGTTTGTAATGAAAAGAGTCATACTTGAGAAAGTTAGGGTAGAAGCCTGCATATGAATAAAGAGGTAAACCCTAAAGCACAAACTTGGAGCAAACTTTTTCATGGCACCATGTAAAAATGAGTGAGCTGCATGCTGTGTGAAAAATCAGCATGTTTTGTGTTGAGCAGTAATGTCTAGCAATGTTTCTTCTATAGATAAATTTTGTGACAGTTGAGGTGTGGCTAAATTACTTAGAAGGATTGTGTCATAAATGGACAGCTTGACTTGCTACAGTTCAGTCTGTTTCTCTGGAGCCTTGCAGAACAATTTGATACAACAGCGGCTAGTGATCTAGTTACAATATGTAGTTACTAAATTTTGAGTAACTTCCTACACTAGAAAATTCTACAGTGAGTTTTGAGAATGTTTGGAAACTAGTAAATCCTGGAGGGCTGTGTGCTTATCCTAGGGATGGTGGCCATAGGTGCCTGTTACCTGTAGGAGGAGAACAAGAAAAACAATGGTAGCAGTGTTCTTGTAGGTGGCTGCAGTTTCCTGCCAGGGGAAAAAAAAAAAAAAAAAAAAACCTACCAAAAAGCTACCAATTTTTTTCTGCAAACTGAACATCAGAATTTATTAACTCAAAGATATGTATTGATAGAGGCAAAACCATAGCTAACACAGTCTATAGATCTTGATCTTCCATTTTCTTTTTGGAATGACTTAAAAATAATTTTTTTAATTAAATTGTTTCCCTTTGAATTGAAGTTGAAAAAAGTTTCATTACAACCATATCTGTAGAATTTTCGCCTTGAGGTATATCTGTGGATATTTTACTACCTCTGAAGCATATGTTGGTTGGGGTTTTGCTTGACACTGTCTCACCCATCTCTTTCTTAGTGCTCCTTTAAGGATGCAGTGTAACTCTTCACTCCCAGTTGTTTGTGGTCAACACACTGTAGGGTCCATAGTGACACAAATTTGTAGCTTTAAGCTGAGTAATTGCTTTGACTGGGAGTCAGAGATGTAGTTAGTTTGGATCCCCCATCATTGCCTCTTGGAGTTTTGACTTCCCACATGCTTTGAATTTTAGTGGAACTAATGGGAAGATCAGATAGTTTTGTTTGAGATCACTAGGGAACCACAGAACACATACATAGCCTTGGAGGAAACTAGTATTCAAATATTTACCTCATTCTTCATGTGATGACAGTGAATTTGCAAATTTAACCATTTTACTTAAGTAACTGCTTTGAAAGATAGATTCATTTAGCACTATGTTATTTCTGGGGAGCAGCAGGGGTAACAGTTTTGCTAACTAACCTCCAACTCTTTAGGATGTATATCTTTTTGCTGTTTGGTCTGATTGGTGGAATTTGTTACCTTCACCATTATAGACAGTAGAAGATTTAAAATGATGAATTCAAATTTAAATATTTAGTGTTTGGTCAATTATTCCTCAAGAAATTTGATAAAAGATTACATTACCTTTTCCTTTCTACTTGTATGTGTAAATACAAGCAATTCCTGCTGTGCTTCATCAGCTTCTTTCATTGTATTCCTCCTTCTGTTACATTGGGAGGAAACAAATGAAACTCTTTTTTTATTGTGGAATCCAGATCACCCTTGTATTGTCTATTTACTTTTTAAGATTTCTGCACTCTGGACATGGAAATATTCTCTGTATTTTTTTAATTTCTTTTTCTGCAAGTTACTTTCTTTTATTCTCTTTTTCTGACCTCCCAAGACTTAGTTTTGTAAGATGTGTATCTGCAATCTATTCCTTAGGAAAACCAGAGGTGCAGATTTTTGGTCTCTTGCTTCTCCATAGAGACAGTTGTTTTCCAACCCTGTGGTAAACTGATACTTCAGAAATGTGGCAGGAGAAAAAGAAGTTCTTAGGTTTGTTTTGGGTTTCTTTAATAACAAATTCCCATACAGAGACAATCTCTCTTTTTTTCCTGCAGGATTGTCTTTGATGCTCTGTCTTGAGGCAGATGTTTAGTTTTCAGGCACATACTAGTTGTAAATTTTCAAACAAAAAATTACACCCCAAAATGTGTCTGCCACGATGTGAAGTGGCATCATAGCCTCTGGCCCAGGGCTGCAAGTTCTCAATCCCTACTCTGGCAAAACTTGTATAATTTACACCTGCAATTTTGGGGGGGAATTCAGGGTGAGACTAAGGCCATTTCTTCTGACCGGGATTTCATTCTTAATCATTATCTTTGCAATCACAGCTCAATTATATTTGTAGACACAGGCTGGAGAAAAATACTCCAGCCATGTAAGAAATTACCAGTAGGAAATGTCATGAGCTGAAAGCTTTTACAGGTTTAATAGAAAATTAGACTGTATGGTAGTTATTCTGTCTCCTAGTCTAAGGACTTGTAATAGTTACATGAGGATTTGTAAGCTGTATCTCTAATAGTTAACCTTCACTATTTACAAAAATATGGTCAAAAGTTTTTTGTTGAATGCAAAAGTGAGTTAACTGAGTAGTGATTTACACTGGGCAGATGTGACATTAAGGAAAAAGATACTTCATCCTCAGGTGGCAAAGAGACTTTGTTTCGGTGGATACCTCTCATAAGTATTGTGTAAATTTAGAGTTTTAGAAGCAGTGTACGCTGTGTGTATCAGGTCTATTTTGTCTTCAAGCCTTTGCTTAGGTATTAAACAGATTCAGGTTTTTTTAACTTTAATTAGGGAACTATGGTAAGTTGGTGTGTTTTTATTACATACTTTCTGCAACAAAGCCTAGTTTTGACTTACATTTTTGTGGCATTTCATAACATTCAGATCCTGTGCAGTATTTAAACAACAGCATATATGTGCTATATGCAAACTACAAAGAAAGTAAACTTTTTAACCTATTGTTATTGCTGCTCTGCCCAGTGCTGATATGCTGTATGCATTGCCATTACCTACATTACCCCTCTTTTTGAGAACTTTAAATTAATCGAATGCAATTTGAGAAGTTACAGAAACGTGAACCAGCTGATCTTGAAGTGAAAAAGAAAAAATAAATGAGTACTACAGATCAGTGTGCATCAGGGGTTCCTGTAGCGGTCTCAGTGTGCATGATCTTACCCACAAAAATATGAAGTATGTGAACCTTTCTTTTCTGAGGAAAAATTAATTTGATTTAGACTGTATTTATTGTGGAATAAAGATATATACATGTGCATGCTGATGTATTGCAGAACCTGTGATGCGCAGTGACTCGATTCCTTTTTTTTTAAAACTTTGGTTGTTTCAAAAGTCTATATGGTCAGTGTCTTTAAAACAGACCTTCATTTCTGTGTTAAAGCTTCCTGCGAAGAACAAGGGGCTGACTGCAGTTTTTTTATTACTAGTTTCTTTGTAAACACCCCAATGTAGAAATGTGTCTATCTGAAGTCTGAAATATGTCACTGAGAGCTTACTCACTGTGCAAAGCAATTATTCCTAGTTATTAAAACAAGTATTTAGTTTCTTAAATTGAGGTCCACTATATGTACCATGTTTAGGACTTTAAAAACAGGTCTCACTGCTTCAGGCCTGACTCTCACACTGGAGCTGGTGTTATAGTGATATAAGGAGGAAATTTTTTTAACCAAGACAGTAGAGGCAGCATGCTAATATTTTGATGAAGTCAGGTGCTGATTGCCCAAACTATAGGAAGATCCTTCAGCATATAACTGACTTTAAAATTATCTTCTATTTTCTGTTTGAGGTTCCCCAAATTTATGAATCTCCAGTTCCCTCTTTAAGTGGTGTTCCAGTTTAGAATGTACTGGTGACATTACAACCAGTGGTGAACTGCATTGGGATGTAGACTCAGCCTGTGAAGGCTCAGGTAAGAGTTTGGATTTTTGTTTGTTTTTTTAACTATATGGCACAGTTTTGGTAATACTTTTTCAAAAGCTTTATCAGAAATGATGAAAGTACTTTTTCAGAATTTTTACAAAACAAAGCCATATATTAAAAAAAGAGGCATTTACCTGAACTTCTCTAGGCTGGTTTCATGGTCATGTTTATTTCCCTGCCTGAGGTGTGGGGTTCCAGACTGCAGTGCCACTTCAAGGGGTGCTGGTGATCTGTGGCTTCAGGGGACTTGAAAAAGGGGGGGGGGGGGGAGGAGTGAGTTTGAAACTGGTACAAACTGAACTCTTTTGTTAACCATATTAATTGGAATATTTAGGCTGCTTCCTTTGTGTTGTTTAAAAATTCTCATGTTACAAGTGAAATGCATTCACAAAGTTGTAAGAAGACATGAAAATAATAATGAAATGTGGGAGATTTAAGCCTACACTGACATGAACTACTACCTAGGAAACTTTTCATTTTTGCTTACTGTAATTGAATGATGGACATTGTAAAACATACCTACTTTTTACTTACTGTTGTATAACCTGAGGTCTTAATAAAATTCAGAAGTGCTGATAAGGGTGGTAAATGTAATTTCTTGTTTAAAAAATGTTAGTTCAGTCATATTTCTCCTGTTTATCTTGGTCTGAATTAAAGAGCTGATGAGATTAGCTTTTCCAGCCAAGTAAAATGTTTGGCAGCATGATATGCCTTTTAAAGAAGGGCATATAAGCTTATAGAAAGAATTGGAGTGCAAGAAGAGAGCGTGACTGAGAATCACTGTCTTCTGTCCTTAGACTTCTCAGCGTGCTGTCCAAGACTTCCCCTCTCTTTAGCACTTTTGATACAAGTTAATCCTAATCACAGGCTTCATAACTGTGAGTCAGTGATCAAAACCAGCCTGCCCTTGTGAGAGGCATACCAATTCCTGTGCTGAGTCAACTGCAATGCAAGTCGATCATCTTATGACATGGTGCATCTTTACACCAGCTTTTTGCTCTGATTTACATTCTAAGAAGTGGATTACTCCACCATTGAAAAAACTCTGCTGTAAATACTTCTCTTCTAAATTAGAAATTGTATGTCAAGTACACTTTAGTTTTGGAAAGTGAAATATATTAGTGTTACAAGTCTCATACTTAAGAGCTACTTCTCATCTAAATCTAGATGACAAATTTGGTGATCTGGCTTAGGTGTGTTTGGTGCAAGGCATGGGCATGGCTGAACAAAGGTGAAGATAAACAGGACCAATTTTATGTTCCCCAGTTATGGAAATAAAATACATATGCCCAGTTACCAAAACAAGGCAGCCTCCAAAACACTGAGCTTGCCTCAGACTCTCCTGGGCTTTGTTCTTGACTCCTTCTCCCCTCCTCTACCTTATGTATCAGTGTAACGGAGGAACAGACTGTGATTCTTGCACCAAGGACTGGGAATGAAGTATTATTTGAGGATATATATTTAAATCAGCTTTGTCAATTTAGCAGGTTTTATGGCTATACTACAAAATAGGGTATGCTGGTGATTCTGGCCCAAACCTGGAAGTGAACTTCCTGTAGGAGAGAGCATATTATTTCATTGCTTTCCTCGTGTACGATTTAAATTTATGTTAAAATTCCTTAAGCATGCTGTGATGTTGGCAGACTATGACTGTTTATAATACAGGGTATTAAATCCTTGTAGCTTAGCATGAATTTGTTTATAGCAGAAGATTAATAAATAGAACCAAGATATGGTAGCCTACCCAGTATCTTTGAAATGCTGCACTAATTTATATACATCAGCTCATCTTAAGATAATACAGAAGTAAGATCTGGTCTTCAAAGGTGACAAGGAAAGCAGACTCACAGAAGATACTGAATGTTGCATGTCATCTGTCTGCACAATGAGTGCAGCGCTGGTGATAGTTATTAACTGGTAGTGTCCAGAGGAAAAAAAAAAAAAGCACTTAACTGGTGGGCGTTCTTGTTTGGGGTTTTTTGGTTGGTTGGTTGGGTTTTTTTCTGTGATTAGATGAGGATTTTTATAAGACTTACTAGTGTGGTACTGTGATAAACTCATGAAGACATGTTCTCAGTCATCAGATGCCACAGAGGCATGGCATCTAGGAATGAAGAACTATTGAACTGTCATATGAGTGGAATGTATTTTGGTGGTGCTTTAATGTTTTAAAAATAGTCTATATGCTGTTATATCTGTAAATGGTCTCATCTTTTACATTTTATGCTCATAGGTATAAATGTTGAAGATACTGGTATGCCGTTGAGTATTTTATGTTGAAGTATAAATATTCTGAAATTTCCGTTTAGCACATGGTTTGAAATATTAGTGTTGTTTGGTAGTTGGAGCAAAGGCTTTAGGTTTAGGAGTCATGACTTTTCAGTGTTTTTGTGACGTGTTAGAAATTTGAAGAACGTATTAAAATCTTAAGTAATGGACAGGAGTTTTTAATATCAAGATGTCAGCAAGCTTCAGGCTGTTCAATGACTACCTAAAGAAATACTTAATGATTTGAAACAAGTGGCTTTGCTTCTGTCATGCCTAGAAAATGCAATATGGCTGGCTGCTCATAAAACAAACCCAAAGCTTCCTTATGTTGCTGCTTTTTATTTTTTATTTTAAACTAACATATGATCGTGACATTGCTGTGCAGTTCTCTGCTGCTTATGTTTTAAGTTGAAATCTCATTTTTGTTTCAGATTCTCCTTCTTCTGTGGTTAACAAACAGCTTGGATCCATGTCACTTGATGAGCAACAGGGTGCGTGTGACAGGAAATGCGCTATACCCAGCCATAGTTGATTGCAATGCTTCCTTTTAAAATTGCCTTTCATGATGATAAACAGTCTAAAAATGCTGTTCATCTATATAAAGTAGAATTCTGTAAGCAGATCTGCTGGAAACTCATTAATTATTTAATTCTCAATATGAGTAACAGACGTTAATTGTTTTGAAAAGCCATCGTATGCTTAATTCTTAATACGTTCAATGTAGGTGCAATAAATGTCTTATGTACTCTATAGACATTTAGAATATTTTTTAAATGCAAAGTAAAATTAATTGTTTAAGCAGTCTTTTTCTGAATGGTGGTTCTTGGATCAAAGTGCAAATACCAAGACTGAAGTAACTTTTAATCATATAATGCCAAATTAATTTTTCTCACGCAAGAGAGATGTGCAGCTTTGTTATACTTGCACAGTTTGAGTAACTCAAGAGCACCTATTGCACTTAGGTGCATCTACCTCTGTAACCCCTTGTCCTACACCCCTTCTGCTAAACAAGTACTAGTGTTTCTCTGTAGATGCCTGATGAGCTGGTGGTAGAAAGAACGCTTGTGAGCTTTCTCTATGCCCATTATTCATCAGTCTTCAAATTGTGAGCAGTGAAGTGGGCCATTTGTGACCTATTCCAGCTGAACCAATGTCATCTGTAGTGAATATTTATGCCTGAATAATTAATGAGTGATAGATGGTAATTTAAAAATAGATTTCCATACACTCTGCATTATGCTTACTTCCATATCAAAGCCTCTGTAGAGATTCAATAGCTCAAATACCACGAAAGAGCTGGCTGTTTCATCTTGTTTCACATTCTAAACTAGAATGCCATTCTGAAATCCCATTTTTGAAAAATGGTCTGTTTGGCAACTGTTGAAACTATGGTTTATTTTAGGATGCCAGAACACTGGGGGGGGAGGGGAAGAATCAAGCTGTTTTATTTTGACAAAATAAATTCATTTTGTGGAATTACCTTTTGTGCTGAAATAGCCTTTAAACCTTAATGTGTGAATTTGCTAATTATTCATGGTGCAGTAGTCTACATCACTCCAATAGTCAGGTTTAGCTGGAAAACTAGCTTTTAATTAGTGGCCAGGTTATGCTTTCTGTTACAAACTCAGAGTAAAGCATTATTTGATGAGAGTAGAATAAACTAGAATTAACATAGAGAGTCTGTATGTTTACTGCAAAAATTTTGAAGAACTGATAAATTGTTCTGTGAGGTTGTGAATTAAGGCCATCTGATAACAAAGATAAACCCAGAAGTTTTCATCCCAGAATTCGGTTCCCAAATCTGCATCAGATTCTTCTTCAAGCTGGATCAGTTGCCTTAAAAACTTGTTTCTGTGTTACTGTTGTTAATTGCATAGTTGTAGTAGGCTCTTCAGAGTTTTTTCTAATATTTTTTTCCTGCATTAAGAAATTACTTGAAGTAATGTGAAGAGGTTTCCTCTCATAAAAGCACTTCAGGCTTTTTAATATGCAAAAAAACCCCACCCAAAGTACATTTGTTTACCTAGACTTTATTGGTAGACCAGTTCTCTGATTGTTTTAATGCAATGTTTTTCTGTTGTGATGGTGAGGATCACCTGAAGAGACACAGAATGTTACTTCTGGTTTGAAAAACTAGGGATTTGGAAAAGGAGGTAATTTATTAGGAAATCTGTTGTCCAAATGATAACCAGAAAGAATAATTTGATGAGATCCAGTTGGATTTTTGAAGTTAAACTGCATTAGTTTCACTGCATATTTGAACAGAAATCTCAAAAAAGTATAAGTAGCTAATGAGTAATATTTTTTTAATATAGAAATGCTTTTTCTTTCTTATTCCTATCTTATCTTGTTACTGAATCAGCTGTCTTTTGTTGGACTAGTCTTTTTTGTTGGCATTTATGTTTTAAGACAATTTCTGGGTTTAAAGATCCTTTGATATGTATTACAAACATATAAATTTATAATACCATAATTCTTACAGTCCAGAAGAAGCTGTAAGTCATTCCTGTCTGTACAAAATGGTTTCAAATGGATTACAGTGGTCTACGCAGGATTTTTTTTTTTACTGTGATATTAATAATGGAGCGTGGCTGTTAGAGTTAAAGGCAGTGTAAAGGCAATGTTATGACTGCAAGGTACTGCCTGAATTGGTATGATTAAACAGGGAACCTGAAGCCAGAGGACTAGCTCAGTAACTTTTTGAAGTGTAAATGTGTGTATGCATCCCATACCGTCTTAATGCTGCTTCCTACATACACAGAAGCCATACTGATTACTGATAGATATTTGCAAGTTAGTGCAAGGGTTTAGTAATCCCTTATGGTGATGTCCAGATTGTTCAGTGCCACATTATAGATACTTGAGATGTGCCGTGGTTTAACCCCAGCCAGCAACTAAGCACAACGCAGCCTCTCACTGGCTCCCCCCACCCAGTGGGATGGGGGAGAGAATCGGAAGGAAAACGGTAAAACTTGTGGGTTGAGATAAGAACAGTTTAATAGAACAGAAAGGAAGAAACTAATAATGATAATAATAACAATAATAAAATGACAATACTAATAAAAGAATTGGAATATGCAAAACTAGTGACGGACAATGCAGTTGATCACCACTCGCTGACCTATGCCCAGTCAGTTCCTGAGCAGCGATCTGGCAGCCCAGGCCAACTCCCTCCAGTTCATATACTGGGCATGACATCACACGGTATGGAATACCCCTTTGGCCAGTTTGGGTCAGCTGCCCTGGTTGTGTCCCCTCCCAACTTCTTGTGCCCCTCCAGCCTTCTCGCTGGCTGGGCATGAGAAGCTGAAAAATCCTTGACTTAGTATGAACACTACTTAGCAACAACTGAAAACATCAGTGTGTTATCAACATTCTTCTCACTGAACCCAAGACGTAGCACTATACCAGATACTAGAAAGAAAATCAACTCTATCCCAGCTGAAATCAGGACAAACTGGCTCAAAACAAGCTGGTATGGCAGCTATGGCAGTTACTTGCTCATAAACAGTACTGTAAGTCCTTGAAACTGTACTGGCATGTGTTGTGTCCCAACTATTAGCTCTGCCTCCCAGTCAGATGAACTGGTTGAGTGTTGGTATGCACACAGAGCTTTCCAGACTATAGTGAGCTCTCCAGGTCCAAGCTCCAGAGTTTCAGACCTGTGCTTCCTCGTTGTAAGGCAAAGTGCTGTCTGTACTGCCTCCTTCGGTGAAGTGCAGTACTACATCCATTTAATATAGGAATCATCTAGGCAAAGGAATTGTATGCCTTGGGCTATAGATTAGGCTGGTCCAAAGAATTGTTTGATTTTCGGTCTTCCCTTAGATGTTATTGTGTCTTATACTGACTGGTATCAGTGTAACATTGTTCAGTTGGTATTCCTCACTAGATAAAGGAATCTTCACCCTTCCCCCTGAGTTCAGCTGCTTCTGATACATTTTCATGCGTTAAGCCTTCCCATGGAATTCCTATTTTCTGAAATACACCACTTATTTTCTCCTCTTTGGATCAATTTTTCTCCCTTCAGAAGTAACTGTCTTTGGTTTTCACCCAGAATATAACCCTATCTTCAGAATGTACAAAGCTGATTTTCTCATGAGGAGATCTTGATTAGTGCTGGATAGGAATTATTTTGGAAGTTTTAATGAAAAGTGACCTATCCTCTTCTTGTGGGGTTGCCAATAGACTAGTGAATAGGGCAGAATTTGAGATGTGGGAAACTAGCTTGTTTTAACATTGTAAGTTCCTTACAATGTTAGTTTAACTAGGTAATGCAATCTGTAAACCTGTCTTTATGCACTGACCACTTCATAGTTGAGACCCAATCTTTGTGATGTTACACTTGCATAGTTTCATTTTCTAATGGAAAAAGTGTGTATGAGGGGTATTGCTTTCAGTTGTGGGTTTTGGTTTTTTTAAAAAAAAGGTTATGAATTTTGTCTTCAGTTTTAATGGTGGTAGTTTCAAAGTACCTTCCTCCTTTAGGCACCTGGAGAATGGACCATTTCATGGGAATGTCTTTTCTAGGGCAGGGTTGCTTATGATTCTAAGTTGTCAGTAGTATCTTTAAAGTATAATGTGTTTGGCTGTAAAATCTAAGTAAAGTTTCAAGGTATTTATGAAGAATTTGGAATAGAGTTTAGTAAGGCGTTGACAAGCTACAACTTCCTCTTGGAGAAATTACTACCCTGCTAGAGCTTGCAATCAGATTAATAGTTTTGGCAGTAGTGCTCTCCTACATCACAGAAGCTGTATGACTTTTCCTCTTCCTTTCATTTTTTTATCAATGTGAAGTAGATCTGGCCTGATAGGATGAACCTAGTAGTGAAAGAGAACAGTGCTTCATTCTGATCTAGTCAGTCTTTGGCAATCACATTGTTCTTGAAAACAAAGAGTTCATGACTTCTGGATTTTATGTGGATTCTCTAAAAGAATGTTCAATTTTGTACTAGGCAAAGCTTATTAGTTTTCTTCAGAGGCTCCCATTCAGCTTTCATTAGTAGTGTAAGTTTAATATAAAATAGTGAACTACACAACTAATTCTGTGCAGTTTATTATCAGTCTTGTGTCATCTGTCTTCTAAAAAGTTTCTTGTTCTTACTAGTGTTGATTTCATGCCCTAGAGCTAGTTTAAAGAAGAAACTGACTGAATCCAAATTGTATCTCATGTTATTGTAGATTTAAGGAAAAGCTATTGCACAATATTGATTAACAGCTATCTGTCTCCAGAAATCTGTAAAAATAATGTCTTAGTCGGTGCCCTCTTTAGATACGTTTATAGCAATTCTTTCAACTTTTTGAGTGTGAATAAATATAAGCATTGCTTCCACAGTAAGTGTAGTCAGAGGACAGTCTTTATGCATCTTGGTTAATTTTTTTGATGTTGAGATTTTAAGACAGGAAAGCACTGTTATGATAATATGATCAGAGCTTTATAACACAAGCCTAATATTAAATTAGGTTTGTTATAGGATAGTAATGTTTGTTTACTTTGGTCAGTAATGTTAATTAGTTTTGTGCTGAAGCAAATGTTGCATAGCAGTATCAAGTTAGAGTATAGTCATTGTTTTGTGGCTGTCTTGGAATATTCAAGGCAGTAAGTTGTCTTTCTTTACCTATCTGGGTTCCCGATTCAAAGATAATGTCTTGTCTGTACCTATTACAAGGGAGGTAAAAAATTCTGCAACTATGTCATTTTTTTTATTCTTTCAGTGTCCAGCTCCTGATGACTTGTGCAGTATTTTGGAATGATCAGTATTTATACTTGCTTAGGAAGGGATGCTCAAAGTTTGAACATACCTTTATACTAAGAGATGCTTGCTCATAGGTTGCCAAAAAATAGAGAAAGCACCTGTTTAACTAAAAGAACATGTCATTTTTGTTCAAAATATCTATATATGCCACTATAAAACATTTTCTTACATTTGTTTCTTTCCTTAGTTTATTTCAGAAACTGGAAACCTTGCTTTTGATCACTTTTATCCTTGCTCAACTCTAATAAAATTGTAACTGGAACCTTTATTTTAGAGAGGCTATGAGCTTTTCTTTGCATAGTATGAAGCCTATGCCTTATGTATAATTAGGATCATAGTTGTAATTGGTTAATTCTCTTTCACATAAACATATGTTAACTTTTCTTACAGGGTTTTTGTGTTTTGGTTTGTTGGGGGGGTTTTGTTTGTTTGTTTTAATTTCTCCTCAGAATATGTAGATACACATATTTATAGTTCTTTGGAGCAGCTGATCACTGCCCTGATCCTGTGAGTAGGCTTCTGTCTGTCAGCAGCTTAAAAATATGAGCACTGATCCTTAGGTTAAATTCTGATGTGCTATTTCATAGTTCCTATAACTTAATTGTATTTTTTTAAATAAATATCCTGTGGCAGTATTGTAGCCATTACTCTTTTAATAATAGCCTTTATAGTGGGGGAATTTGTAGGTTTGTGCTTGAATCAAATGTTAGATTTTAATTGATGTTTACACAAAAATGTTCTGAAGATTTTACTTTATTATAAATGTCAGTCTGCTGCCAATAATGCAAGTATACTTATAGTCAAATTGCTGTAGTCTATAAACCAAAGAAAATATGGCATGGTTTTGTCCAAACAGTCCTGAGTTAAAAAGCTCAGTATTCATGAAAAGCAATAGTATGTAGGCTACTTAGTGGTCATTTGAGTGGTGCCTAATACTAAGTAAACTCTTCCATCTGAGTTCTGAGAGAATGGCACCTTTAGTGAGGCTTAATCTGATGGTACTTTCCATTAACTTTTTAGTGTTGCCCAAGACCAACACTTGGTATTAATGCCCTTGGTATTAATGGCAACTTTGCCTTAATTTTACTCAAGGGGGGTGGGTAAGTGGATGTCATTGAGCAGTTCTGTTTTGAAGGAGCCCACTGAACATCCTTAAAATTATATATGCAGCAGATATTTGGCAGACTTACCGTGGTTTTCAATTTGATTCACTTCTGTTGCTTTTGGACATTGTGAATAGTTCATTTTGCAAGTACTCTCCTTCTGCTTGCAGTTATTATAATATGAAAGGCTTTTTTTAAACCCAAAGCTCTCAGAACATTAATTTACAGTCTTTTTATGACAACTAGCTGACAATTTACAGCTAGTCTAAGGATATTGGTAGTTGACTGGGTTCTAAGTAGAAAAAAAGTAAAGGGGATGGTGATTTTTCTAGACCACTGATTGTGTCTAGATCTCACCATCTTTTTTCATGTGTATTTACTGAGGCAAAAAAAGTGATCACCACTTCCAAAAACATTTTATATTCTAATTATTAATATACTTGATAGAAAAGGGAGCTGCTTATAAAGGATAATACTGTGTGTACACATACCTATCTGCAATTTTATTTACCTGCATGTTGAAGGACAGCATCTTCTTTGTTTGCTCATTTTTAAAAGCATTTAGGCCATTTTTAAAGCATTGAAAATTTGGTGTGTTTACTCTGAAACTTTTTAACTTTTTGCTTGTGTTGTAAGAGATCTTAAATAGACATTGTACATGTTACTACCACATTTGGCCTTTGTTAGGATAATTAAATGAATCTTCAGAATTATAACAGCTTTTTGTATTTTACTGATGCCCATCCAAACTTTATCAACCCCATATTTACAGAGAGTGATAAGCCACGAACAGGAACAGGTGAACCAGTTTTAAGTTTGCACTACAGTACAGAAGGAACGACTACAAGCACGATAAAACTGGACTTCACTGATGAGTGGTAAGAAGTTAATTTTGGTTTTGATTGGTTATTGATCAGCGCACATCACTAACACTCATCTAGCATAGATACAGATAAATTATTTTTCCGTATGGTATATGTATATTTTTAGGAGTATATAGACAATTTGAAAGGTCTGTAGTCCTTAATGCATTCAGAACATAAAAGACAGTTCATACTTTAGCATGACACTTATGCAAAAGATCTTTTTTGTGATATTTACTGTGAATCTTTTCAATGCTAACATAATTTGAAACATGCCATCTTCATCAAACCCTAGCATAATATTAGTGTTCACTATCTTACTAAAGCAAGGTAGTACAGTGATGGAAAGGTGGTCTGGGGGCTGGTGCTTCAGTTTTAATTCTCTGCTGTGCCAGACTTCTCATATGGTATTCTGCAAATTAGTCTTTCTGTGGCACAGTTTCCAAGTTGTATAACAGTATTTCTGTGTCTGAGAGGTGTTGATGAATGCATATGATTAAGATACCAACTTTGTGGACTGCTTAGGTATTACAGTGATGGCATCCTTTTCAGATAATAAACGCATACTGTTTAACTGGCCTGCCTTACTTGTTTTTGTATCCAAGCCTATCACTAGAGCACCTCGGGATCTCCCAAAACAACCACAACCCTTGTTTTATCACCTCTTACTTCTATTCCTTTGCTTACGTTTTCAAAATTACTGTAGAAGACAGGAAGTAGAAATGCTTGATGGCATTTGTTACTAGGGGGAAAAAAAAAACAACCAAAGACCACATTTAGCTATTCTGAAGTGCTGTGGCTTTAGACCTAAAACATACAGCTTGTCCATAGCAGTTTGAAAACTTTAAGCACTGATCTGTGTGTTTTCACAAGAATGAAGATTTTCGCCCATGTGAATCTGAAATACTGTGACAGTTATGTTCAACCCATCTATCAGACTATTTCTGTTTAGAGTCCAAATCCAGCAAGCTTTGAAAGAATTAGTTTTGCTGTAATGCTTTTTAACTAATTCTGCATTTAGTTTTGTAGTCACCTTTGTTTAATGTTTTAGGAAGGGCAAATTTCACAAGAGGGCAAAACATTTGTTAATGCTCTGTTCCATTTATTCTAGTGGGGTTTTTTAGTGTAATAATAAAATAATACTACCACTGTATCACAGAAACTGAATTTTATTAAACAACATTAACACTTTGTTTCTGTGTTTATTTTAAAACAAAATTTGAAAAAAGAATGCATTTTGCACTTCAAACAGTTAATTACATAATTGATTCTAAAGATCGAAAATTTGAATAAACAACTACCTCAAAAACAATATGTAAGAAAAAGTAGTGTACAGGGAATGGTGATGAGGGCAGGAAAATGACTTGTTACAAAAATGTGTAATTGGGGAAGTAAAGACTAAGTGAAAACTACTAAAACTTAACTTCATGTATATATTGTGCCTAATAGCAAGTATTTTAACAAATATCTTGGGCTAAGGGTTAGCACCATGTGAATGACAAAATACCATGTGAATGACAAACGTCAAATATAATACCAAAGGAGAATGAAGGACTAAACATCATGATCTTTTAAGACTAATGGTAGCAATATTCAAGGCTTTAGGACAGTTCTGATAGAAAGGCATATTAAAAAAAGCAGTACATGGGAAATAAGCCAAAATTATGGGCACTAGAATGTGCATGATTCAATACCTTTTATTTGACAGAATAATGGGTTCTAGAAACATACATGGCATAATAGAAAGAAACTGTTTGGATTTCCAGAAAGTATTTGATACTTTGCTGCATGTTGAACTTCTGTTCAAGGTGGGACAGATAGATCAATAAAGAAACTGAATGTAGTGGTAAGCTAACTTAACAGAGCTTTTGTAGTGGGTAGTGTAGTGTGGTAGTGAGAGGAAGAAGCATTTCCTAGCAGGACAAATTTGCAAGGCATTGTCAGTTCAGAGGCTAACTAAAAACATTGTGCCGAAGAATGGAATAAGAGAAGTAAAATGCAATTCCCTCTAGCAAAATGATGCACTTGAGGACAAATAACAAAAACCTAATCTGAAAGTTGGGAGTGTTTTGAAAATGAAATGGATGAAGATGTGTAATGCAGCTACTAGAAAGGCAAGTATGAGCCTAGATTTCACCAGCTGGGAGACTTCAGCCAGGGATGAGAATTACTGGTGCTGCTGCTCAACTCTGTTTTGCTTTGTGACTTAGAATGCTGGGTGCAATCTTCATCATGCTTTCAGGAAAAATGATTCAAATTGCCAGAGGTTTAAAGAAGGGTTATGTGGAGAACTGGGGAAACAGAAAACCTGCTATGGAAGCAGACAGCAGGGCTTAATGTAACAAAAGCACAAGGTGTTATTTTGCTCTCTGAAAAACTTCGTCTTCATGTAACTGCTGGTGTGAAAAATAACGAAGTAAAAGTTAAAGCAGAGTAATACATGGATGTAAATTAGCATTGAGCGTTAAGCTAGAAAGTAGATTCGTAAGGGTCAAAAAAAATATCTTACTGCTTAGACTGTGATTAAGTTCATAAAAGTGATAATATCATACGAGGCATGAAATAGCAAAACCCCTTGACTTGGTGTCTAGCAGTACTCTTCTTGCCTGTCCATTCAGAAACAATGCTGAAAATTCTTGATTTAGAAGAAATACTGTAAGGGCTAACAAAAATTTTCTACATACTCCAAATCCAGTACAGCAATGAGACAGAGTATTGCTCATCAAGATGAGTGAAAGCTCTCATATTTAATGTAAAAAAGTACTGAAGTCTAGACTAGATTCTCAAGAATCTAGACTAAGCATGATTTGTGCTGCTTCTAGCGATGTAGCATATAAAATAGTTTAGTAGTAACATACACAGGTAAGAAGATACTTGTAACAATACAGTCTAAATTCTTGAGAATCATGCTTATAATTCCCATAACTTATCTTTTGTTTCCACTTTCGTCCAGTGATTTGCCTAAGTTTCAGGCCTCAACACAGATGTGGGACAGGAGAGAATGGGAGAGCTCAGGCACAAGGCTTTGCATTTCCCAAAATAAGGTCTTTTCTAGAGAGTCTAAAAACTTTAGTTTTGATGATATTCAGAACAGCAGTATTACATATTTCCTGAGGAATAATTTTCCTTATTGTAAACAGAAATTGGTGTTCCACAATAATTATGTAAACATGAATGGGGAGTAAATCTCAAGTACCAGCTTATAGTGACTCTTGAGAAATAACAAAACTTTGAGGACTGAAAGCCAACATCAGAAGTCCATGCCTCAAGTGATACAGGAATGATAGTTAATGGTGAAGAACCTGGAGAATTTTATCTGAATCACTTTTATAATTGGATGGGATAAGATTATGTATTAGTGTTCAGCTGACAGCTTGTAATACCTTTAAGATTTCTGATTATTTATACATGTAAAAAAAAAAGTATAAATAGTGAAAGAGAGCAAATCCCTTTGAGTTCTCACAGTATTTTGAAAAGCAATGAAGAAATCCTTTAAAGGTTAAAAAAAAAAAAAGATAGGAAGGAGACAACAGGGTTCTGTGATGCAGGGGAATAGTGTGGGATGAGTGGCGATTGACATAATAAAACAGAATTTTGAAATTGCTGTGAAGGTTGTTAGTTGTAGCTGCTGCCAGGAGCTATTGAATTGTGAGACTGCAGTGAGAAAGATGATGATGGTCAGGCTGTGCTATTGCAATGATCTATTTACATTATTTCTAAATTATTTTTTTTTACATGTTATGTTGCCAGGAGCAGCACAACTTCAAGCTCTAGAGGGAGTGGAAGTCATTGCAAAACTGAAGGCCAAGAAGACTCTGTAAAAACAAAAGCCTCAGAAGAGTCAGGGCCTGAAGGTGAAGAAACAAGTAAGATAGTGTTATTTCTGTAATGTTAAGGTAAAATTTCTGCTCTTACATGTTCATGACTGCCATTGAAAACAATGGGAGTCTCATACACACGCATATGAAGGCAGAATACAGCCATAATAGAACATGATTTTTTTAGGAAAGAAAAAGATAACCAACCTGAGATAGCTGCAAATAAATATAAACAAATTTAACTTATCCTTATTCATTTTTCTTAAGGACATGTTCTGCCCCAATTTGTATCAAAAAATAGAACAACTGTGCTTTGCAGTCATAAATGAGCGCTAGGTATTTTGTTATATTTCTTTCAAGCTTTCACTGTATTTTGTTGCATGTGGTTGGTTGCTCAATTCGTTGCCAAAAGGGCAGTCAAGTCAAATGACTGATTCCAGAGCAATGGGGTTTTTTTTAAATCCTTTATTAAAAAATTATAAAATTATTTCTCCCTTCAAAAATAATAACTTTCAGTAAGTGATCATCTGTTTCAAGAGTACTACTGCTACTTTTGCAGCTGAAGTTCTCATAGCATAGGATATTAAGTATATTAAGGAACAAGAAAGAAATACTTTTTTCCTTGTTAGTGTATTGACCTGGGCAACTAGAGAGGTTTATGTATACTGACTTTAATGTGATTAAGTATCTGTGGACTTTGGTGGGAATTGCTTTGGTTTCATCTAGGAGTGCTAGTATCATTTAGATTTGCTTACATTATAGATGTGCATCTAAATGAAATCATGTGATTTAATATTAAATTGTTTAATTTAGGAGTTCCTGATGAATCTCTCAAGGAAGATGCAAGTGCTGAAGAACTGAAAACTACAGATGAAACAGTAGAGACGACAGAAGCAAGTATGTATCTGTACTCTTTCAAATATAGTTATATGAAGAAGTAGAGAATGAAAAACTAAACTTCCAATATAAACTCACTTGCATAATTTAACTTCTGTGACCATTTAGAATGCTTTCTAAAATAGGCTATAATCATTAATGCTGTGACTTATTTTCCCCAATGTTTTCTGTTAGCTGTATCAGATAAACCCAGTCCTGATCATTCTGGAAGCCAACCAGAAGAAAATGGTCACAATGTTGATGCTGTGTCTGGAAATGTAGAGGAAGAAGCCTCCTGTGAAAAAAGTGCTAATCAAGAAATTTCAAGTCAAAGTGCTGAATTCACTGCCAGTTCTCTTGCTGCAAACAATGAACCTCAGCCACACCCAGAATCCTCAGGTTTTGCAACTCCAGATGAGTCCTCTACCAGGACCTCAGCTCTCCAAGAAACTGATGATAGTGATGATGATCCTGTTCTGATCCCAGGGGCAAGGTATCGAGGAGGACCAGGACACAGGTTAGGGGAATACTTATCTCTGCTATTGCTTTGCAAAATTCCTTTTTTTTTTTTTTTTTTTTTTTTAATGGAAGATCTAGAAACCCATGCCTCATATCCTTAATTAAAATAAATAGTTCTCTGACAACTAGCCAAGAGCTTGATAGTTGAGTCTAATTTGCCTATGTGTAAGATTAGTATAGCTATATTTTCCCTCCTAGCCAGGCAAGCTCCTACAAATCTAATACCTGCTTGTACTTATTTCTTGCCTGTTGAATACCCCAGTGCTAAATATTTGCAGTTCATTTTTTATTATTCTACCTGTAGTCATAAGTATAGAAAGTTCATAAATTTGTGTACAGGGACCTACATTTTCTTTCAACTGTACTTTAGGTGTTCTTACTTTGGCAAAGCAAGAGCTTTTAACTGTTGCTCAGCAATGCTGTGTTTGTCTGTAGTATATACATTAAGACAGATGTGTTCAATTTTTCATTCTTCTTTTTCTCTGAAGGAGAAACTCTAATCCTTTCTCTTTGTTGATTATTGAATATCAGTATGTATAGCAGTAAAAAAAAAAAGATTACTAGTTGTCGTCATTAATGAAAGACATGTTTAGTAAGCTTTGTGTATTTTTTTTTCTTGTAAAATATAAGCAGCTGTACATAGTTGTTTGATCATTCAGTAAACTTAGCCCCCACTTTCGTATTGCTGGTTTAATACCTTTGCTCACTAATTTCAATTCTTGGACTTTTTAAAAGCTGCAATAATTATTTAAGCAGCATTTCTATTGTTAGACATAAGAAAATAGCTTTTTTAATTTGTTTTAGCTATTATGTGACCTAGTGTTGGGTGCCTTAGGTTTACTCCTATCCTGTTCAAGGGCAACATTATCTTGCTATTAATTTCTTATGCTAGCAATGCAAATTCTTTACAGGAAGCATTACAATATGTATTCATTTGGAAATCAGAAAGAATTTAATAGTTGTGTATAGAAAAGGTTTTGAATAATTTGCAGTTAAAAAGTCATGCCACCACATTGTCAGTAGTGATAAAAATAACAGTGGTTACTTATTGCATAGCATGAGTAATTCTGCTCACTAAATGACATTTTTTTTATGAAAAAAACAATATATACAGATTCTGTCTTAATCCATTAACTCTCCATGCAATACTAAGTAACTGTAGATAAATATCTAATGGCATAATTTCCACTGCACAGCCAATGTTCATTACTATCTAGTGATTGAAGAGCAAGCTGTGAAAAGCCCTGCAATTTTAACCCCAGTTCTGTTTTCAAGCAGGATTCTTAGCTTCTCTTCATGCACCTTATGTTGTCTCTACAATGTAGTAGTTCTTGTAGTAATATAATAAGAATGATACTTCCAGGAATCGTATAGCTGTTACAATTTCCCACTAGTGGGGACATCTTAAATGAAGTTACACTTCATCTGGCATGCTTTTTTTCCCTCCTTTGTGTGCAGCAAGATTTCTTCCTGTAGCAGCTAAATTTATCATATAGGAAAGATCATTCAACTAAATTAATGAAATAATTAAAATTCTTTATGCAGTCCCCTGCTCCCTTATTCTTCCCCCAAATAAAATCTGACAAAAGTTGCTGTGTAGTCAGTACTGGTTTAGGATTGCCTCCAGGCTTTCATTACTCGGGTTTAATGCCTGACCAATTCATTTTGTTCTGCTTTTGTGCGTGCACAAGCAGTGAAGTTTTCTAGTTTAACTTCTGAACAATCAGATGTATGTTTACATTACGTTCCCTCCTATTCTTCTGGTTTCAGGAGTTTCTAAATGCCCTCTGAGGTACTGAAGAAAAATAAGACATCCTATGCATGCTCAAAGGAATTTGGATTTCCAGTAAGAAAGCAGGCACTGGTGGTCTTAAAGGCTAGCTATAAGCTTTCTTAGTATTTATCTCTCATATGAAATAGAGTGAAAGGAACTGGAAGTCCTTGCTGCTACTACTACTAAGACAGTTGTTATAGCGTATAATCCCTCTCATAAACAGATTAAATTCATATAAAATGCTCCTTGCCCCTTAACTAGTGGGAAGCTTCCTCAAAACATTGCTCCTATAATGGGTATAAATTGACTAAAATTAGTCATTTTGTTTTGTGCTAACATACTGTTTTGATTTAAATATTTTTTTCATGTCCAGTGCTTATCATTTGAATGATGTTCTTCCTGTCCATTGTCAACTTTTGTCTCGCTAGACTGAGTGCCAAGTTTTTCCTCACTCTTAGCAATAAAAACTTGTGGTTTTCCTGCCATCATGCTGGCTCCTGTCTGTGCTCCTCTATATTCCACTTATTTCTTGAATGTGGTAGACCAGAATTACGCACACTGCACTGTTTGGATTTTGCTAGGACTTAATGGTATGAATATTATTCTTGGTCTAGAGAAGATTCTCTGAGACACAAATGGGCTGTAGTTTTATCCTTTTCCTCTCTTGCTTGTGGCTGTCTCCTAGTGGTGGTTTGTGGTCAGACACAAGATCAGTTAGTATACTGAAGTCTTTCCTACTTTGTTATTTCTAATTAATGTGTTCTTATCTTTCACCAGAAGGAAGCTCAGAAGTGTATGACTGTCAATTTTATACTACTGAATTTCTACCCACCTTTTTTTCTCAAGGTCCTACAGTCCCCTCTATATTCATAAAGTTACCCACCCTCATGTCCTCAATGCACTGCATGAATACATTCCTACATTTTGTTGAAAGACTATTAGCAATATATTAAATACAATTGCCTGCAAGACTGGTGCTTACCTCCACCAGTATGCTTCCTATAGGCTTACATTTTCTCTTTTTTCACTTAGTAAATTGTGTTACCCAACAATTCCTGTACTAAATCTCATTTTCTCAAGTTTATCTAATAATTTAGTATCCAGTGTGTCATCTTATAATCAATAGCATTAATATAGAAATAATAAAGTAGATTTTTCTCTCTCTAGAATATCTAGGGGGGACTTGCTTTGGGGCTTTTATGTTTTTGGGTTTTTGGTTGTGTGGTTTTGGGTTGTTTTTTGTTTTTTTTTTTCTTTCTGGAGAAGGTTATATGGCTAGCCTGCAATAATCTACCTTTTGTGAACCTATGTTACGCAGAGGCAAAAAAAATGTTTAATTCTAAGTTTTCTCTAGGACAAAAAATAAAAAGGAGGCTGTAGCCTTCTGAAACAGAATGCTAAAAGCTGTTTGAATAATAAGCCTTTTCCAGTATATAGCATTACTAGTTTGATCCACAACCAATTTTAGGTTTCTTTAGATTGTGTTTTTTGTATACCTTAATAAGTAGCTATTGTTTATATTGAGGAGAAACTCCATAGTTGGGGAAATGAAGATAAACTGTCTCAGAGTCATTTTCCCACTGTAAAGTACAACTTTCTCCACCGAGGAAGAAAGGGTAGACTTCTGATTCCGTACTCTGAAATCATGATCTTAAACTTCCTCTTAAGGAAAAGAAGTGGCAGAAATACCCTTTTGATAGCTCTGTTGACAGTACCTCTAGTTAAATAAATGGAGACCTTCCTGCTGCATCAACTCTTTTAGTAAGATGGATGTAGATTTCGGATTTATGAACAGAATGTTGTCCATTTTGCAAATCTAATGTTTACAGAGCTTCCATTGTTTGAATTTTGTTTGGGTACATATCCAACTTTTAATGTTTTCAAACTGAGGATTGGGTCTTTTTCTCTCTCTTACATAATCTAAGAATAGGTACAAGGGACATGATCTCTTTATGGATGCTTATGAATCTCAAAGCACAATGAGGATAGATAGTTTCTCAACAATTAACCTGAAATTAAACTGTCAGGAAGGACTATGCAACAGATATGGAAATACAAAGGTTGTACCTGCTTTAATATTTTGAAAAGGACTTGGAATAGTAGCAGCAAAATGTGTAGAAATACACAGCCTTTGGCTGATAAATTGGCTGTCAGCTGAATGTTGACTAGAAACCACCTAGGAATAGTTTTGACACAGAATGACATTTCTTTGAAAGAAATAATTAAGAATGTGACATCTGACTTTTTTCTGCGGCATTTCTGTAGCCACTCAGCATGACTATAGGAATGGTGAAGATCAGTGACTAAAAGAAGCTATATAGTTATTTAATTTTTTTATTGTCATTGGGCAAGTCAATACATGCTCTTTTTAACAAAATGTATAAGAAACCACACAGAATATTTCTAAATTAAAAAAAAAAAAAACAAAAAAACCAAAAAAACCTGTTTTGTACAGCAGAGCAGTTTAGCTAGATACTCAACAGAGAAAATAACCTTCTAGGCATTTTAGGGAATCCACAAGAAAAGATCCCTTCTCTTACAAATATGAGGAGATATGCAGGTTTTTAAGTCTCGAAGTATGCACATAGCATATCTTCTTTAAAACTTAACAAGTCCAGCAAATTTAGTTGGAACAGAAATAGATAATATGGCTTGCCTTAGCACCATATTTTGTAATCTGTGGCGGGGAAAAAAATTATGCAAAATGTATGTTCTTCATGCACAGAGAGTGCAGTTTTTAATGGATTGGTCTTAATTTTCACAAATTAGTCAAAACAGCTCTCTGAGGGCTGCTTTCCTACTTAAATGACTGAATTAATTTTGTTTGGACTTTGACAGAAGCTGATCTATGAGCAGAGGCTAAGCCTGGAAAATGTTAAAGTAGTAGGTTAAAATGTCAAACAAATATGAATGTAAAATGGAAATTATTATGCAGCTGCTTCTACTTCTGCTGTAATCTATGAAGAACTACTGCATTTTATAAGATCAACTTTGTGTACTGTTATGTAATCTGAATACTATTTTTGTTGAAATCAAAGTAGTCTCATATACTAACACATTGAGGAGAAGGTGTCTTCTCAGTTGAAATATGTAGAGCACATTTTGTAATAGATGCTAACCTTTTAAAAACATGATACCCAGCATTTTTTAATGACTTCAGTTGTTGTTCCCTTTACTAGATATAATATCAGAGGAACAGCGATAGGTGATAGAATAATGAGGTAATTAATTATTTTCTTCCTCCCCTCCTCCTTTTTATTGCCATTTAATGGATTTATCAGGTTCTTGTTTTTCATATCTAACTGGCATTTTAAGAGCATATTGCTTGAGTTATATTTAGCTGCATGTATTGCATGGAAATTGAAGAGAAATGGCAGTGTATATATTTAACAACCTATTAACCTTTTTATTGTGTGCCATAGAAATTAATGGAATTTACAAGTGTGTAGTTTGTGAAAAGCAAATACCTCTTTTTATTCAGCTGCTAAGGAACGTGTTACATTTGCATGTGCCACTGCTGACTTGCTTTGTCTGTAGTAGAGATCACCCAGTTCTGGACGAAAATTTAAGAATACATGTATCAAAGACCATTTACATTTTTTGCCTGAACAAAGTTATGGACCTGAGCATAATTATTAAAGCTATATTTGATAATAGCAAGATATGTACTAAATTTTATACAATATTTCTTTTAATGAAGTTAAATTAAAAAGTCACTTGATCTCATATTCCTCATTGAAATACTCGAGCGAATTAATTGTAAGAACATATAAGGCAATTTGGGCAATTGTGTTTGGCCGCATGCAATAAGAGGGAGAAACTATCTACTGTGATTTAATGCCAAAGGCTATATGTAGGGGAAATGGCGCAAAATAATTCTAATGATGAAAATAAACATCTTGGCTTTGTGTGGCTGGAAAAGACTCAGGATGTGGTTTCATAAAACTCTGGACTTAGCCTGAGTCCTATATTTTAAGTGCCTACAGGAGAATAGCACAGACATGTATTTCTGTGTCATGTATTCCAATCTTAGCTGAAGTTGGAATACATGGATTTAACTCAGCAACTTCTTGAATGTTCAGGAATCTGTGTACTTTTTGTACTTTAAATTTCACAGTAGGCATTCTTTCTATATTAAACGTGCTTACCATGGAGTTCTTTAGCTCTTCAGCACAGCCCATGGGAATATTGTTTGCTATTGCTATAAATTTAATATAAAAATGAATGATGCATTCAGCATAGAATTTTTTTATCAGTATATTTTGCTGATTTTCATTGTCATTCTGCAGCATATCAGGTGAAAATTTAAAATCTTTTGTAGCTGAGAATAGTTGAAACACGGACTGTGTTGGAAGGCCAGGAAATGACTTAGGAGTATGTTACAGTAAACATTTCTTTTTATATGATCAGCAGTGAAATAACTTGGGCCTGAGGGTAGAGTCAGCGTGCTGTTAACATGATGCTTTTGCCCTTGGTTTTGAACTATCTTAATGCCTGAAGTTTGACAGCAGTAGTAAATATCTTCCATAGGTTCAGAGGCTTCTAAGGGAATATGGTTATTTGGTAATTAAAATCAGAAATATAATCAAATCTTGATATTTAGAAAAAGCATCTATTTTAATATGGTGGTGGTGGGTTAACTCTGGCAGGCATCTCAGCTCCACAGAGCTGCTCACTCACTCTCCCCAAGGGGGATGGGGGAGAAGATCAGAAGGGTAAAATAGCGAGAGAACTTGTGGCTTGAGGTAAAGACCAGTACAATGGCTTACTAATTAGACACCTCCCTGAGCTGGATTTGACTTTGGTGGTGATAGCCAGCTTGTTAAGACACGCAGTTGGAATTCTTGGGCAGGAGCATGGTAGCTGGCAGGTGGATTCCTCTACATGGTTAACGAAGAAATGACCATAAGGCATCAGAGAAAGAGGTTCTAAATGGTTATAAGCTTTAGGTTCCCTGCAGTTGTTTTGGGTAGGGAAAATAGCTCAGATAAGAGATGGCAACAAGAGGGAAGAAAAATAATATCTTAACTTGAAAGAACAGAAGAGAAAGAACCAGGGTTTCTGGTACTTGGCAAAAGAGGCAATGTTTTTCTGCGTGTAAGTAAATTTGGAAACTTACGGAAGTGACAAAAATACTTAATACTGGAGGAGTCAGTACTGAGCTCAATACTCAATACAGAGCTGAGACAAGAGGGATGGAAAAAAGGAAGCATATACATGTGAGCCAGCTGCTGCAGCCTAGTTCAGGACACGATCGGTCTGCAGTAATGGTGTTTGAAAGAAGCAGGGTTATCTAGGA
This sequence comes from Astur gentilis, assembly GCF_929443795.1. Classification (NCBI taxonomy): domain Eukaryota; kingdom Metazoa; phylum Chordata; class Aves; order Accipitriformes; family Accipitridae; genus Astur; species Astur gentilis. The sequence goes on along the minus strand of NC_064900.1, from coordinate 15,547,932 downwards.
TACCAGATTAATTTTATGGCAGCTACTACATCTGGACCTCTAGTGGAACAAAGTTTGTAGCAGAATTCCTGTAGATTGTTTACAGATTCAGTTGATGGATAATTGTTCTGTTTTCCCTCTTTTGAAAAGCATATAATTAATTTTGACTTTCTCTCTTCTAACTCTAGTATATGACCATAGCTGTTTTAAAACATGCAGGGCTGGTTAGCCAGAAATTGTTGGGTAACATAGATTGGGAACTGAGGTCTGCAGCTCTGAAAAAACTTTGTTTTAAATAGCAATGTGTGACATATTGTGCTTTAAGAAACAAACTAGTTACTTAATTGTGCAACTTGCATACATTCAGCTTAAAAAAAAATTCATTATTACACTTCAAAATTTTTAAAAGTACAGAAAATGCCCTATGTGTCTTTTTTTAAGGCTTATTTTACATGTTTACATCTTTTCTATTTCTCTCTACATATAATACATAGCTGTGGATCAGTCTGCATCACAGGGTTTTCGTGGTTTGGGGTTTTTTCCTTTTAAACCTATGTTTAATTGAAAGAATATAATGGCTTCACTTCTGAATCCCTATTCCACTCATCTAGGGCTTAATTTAAGTGGGCTTTTGATAATTGATGTTTACAACAATTGATTCTGAAGACTTCAAACCTGGCTGATCATAAGGGGAAAAGTTGTGCACTGGTTCATGTCTATATTCTTACTTTTGGAAGTAATATTTAAAAACTATCTTTCCACAAGGCACACTTCACTGAAGTAGTGAAAGTACCATACATCATCTTGTGCTCAATCTTACTAAGACTACACACACCAACTTTTTTGTAAAATATTGCACTAAGGTACCACAAAATTTGGCAAAACACACTTAAGAAGGCATTATACCTGAAGACCAGACAGTAGTACTGAGTTATTCTGAGGTCAGAGCACAACCTACAGTATAAGGGCATAACTAAAACAGTTTCATTGGCTTTAGAAGACCTAACATTTTCTCTACCATAAAATTAATAACATTAATCTATATCCAACATTTTAGAGATATCTTCATTATTTGATGCCTAAATGTGAATACATAATACAACTGTATCAATTGATGGAGTTGCTTGAGGAGTGCCAACACAATGTGTATGAATTTCATTATCTGACGTGCTTGGAAGAGTGCACAGTTTGGAAGGGAAGCAGCGGCTCACAGTCAGGCTTCGCTTAGGCTGAACTCCAGAACAGTACAAACTGCACAGTGGGCTTCTGTATCTGATGATGCTCCAAGTGATTAGGCTACTTTTTTCTTTGTGTGACTTTAAAAATATATTGAAAATCTGTAGTTATGGAAAAGTAGTACTTCTGAGAGAATCTTTTTCCCTGTAAATGTTCTTTGTTCTGAAATATCATTAGATTGGACTCATATTTATCTTTTCTGGAGAAGACTTGCCTCTGCCAGATTCCTGCTTTTAGCAGTATGTTACTAGAGTGCCTGATAATAGTATCAGTTACGTGCTTGGCTGAATTCTCCCTGTTGAAGGTAATCATCGACTTTACAAGACAACTAAATATCAATCCATTCATGCCTTTTAAAATAAGACCCCAAACCAGATTTTAAACTAAGAAATTAATTTAGTTGAAAGACAGTGTTTCCATGAAAAGCTGCTTCCATGCTTCTGCTTTCGTTTAAAAATGCATGTTTCTGACTGGTGCATAGTCTTGAGGTTTTTTTGTAATGCCTGAATTCAAGCCTAGGGCAATTTAGAGGAGGAGATAAATTTTTTCTAGAGATGCTAGGATGAAAAATTATGCAAGAAACTACTTTGGGTTACCAGTTAGTTACTTTAATATCATCTTCTAATCCCAAGACTTGTTAATGCTATCTAGCAAGTAACCTTTCTGAACGAGCTAGACAAGTCTACTACTTTGTCAATCCTAATGATGTTTAACGTCTCAGCTTTTTCACTGCACTTCTTTTATTAATTAATGTGGATAAATACATGACAAATACAAATAGCAATCATAGTAAGTGATAGCTGTGAGGCTAGCAGGCATGCTTCTGAAACCAAAAGGGTCTTCCTGTGCTGATGAGTTGTGTGTGCTGTTTCCAAAGCTGTGTGATCACTGGTAGGGTTGGTAGCAGAGTAGTTGTTATTACATGATTCTTGCTTTTACCTTCTCGCACAAAAACCCACCTTTTAAAAAACCGAGGACAAAACCAAATATGTACAAATAATTGTTTAAAGTTTCTGGAAGTGTTTTATGTAGCCTATCATATACATGCCACCCTTCTTTTTCCTTCATATAGAAGTAAACTGGTGAGAAGAATTAATTCTGAGATCTTTAAAGCACAGTAGATAAAGAACATAGGCTTCTTTTTTTTTCCTGCGTTGTATGAAGATGTTGTGGTTTAACCCCAGCCAGCAACTAAGCACCACGCAGCCGCTCACTCGCTCCCCCCCATCCAGTGGGATGGGGGAGAAAATCGGGGGGAAAAAAGAAGTAAAACTCCTGGGTTGAGATAAGAACGGTTTAATAGAACAGAAAAGAAGAAACTAATAACGATAACACTAATAAAATGACAACAGTAGTAATAAAAGGATTGGAATGTACAAAAGATGCGCAGGGCAATAGCTCACCACCTGCTGATCGACACCCAGTTAGTCGCCAAGCGGCGATTCCCTGCCCCCACCTCCCAGTTCCTATACTAGGTGTGACGTCCCATGGCATGGAATACCCCGTTGGCCAGTTTGGGTCAGGTGCCCTGGTTGTGTCCTGTGCCAACTTCTTGTGCCCTGGCTGGGCTTGAGAAGCTGAAGAATCCTTGACTTGAGACTAAACACTACTGAGCAACAACTGAAAACACCAGTGTGTTATCAACATTCTTCTCATACTGAACCCAAAACACAGCACTGTACCAGCTACTAGGAAGACAGTTAATTCTATCCCAGCTGAAACCAGGACAGAAGACTTTGTGAAGAACCCTCTTCTTAAATCTGTTGAAGATTAAAGTTGAGACTCCAGTGTATTATAAGGACTAACTAAAAATACAGTATATTTATTTAGTGTAGTATAAGAATGATGACCTAGAAAATTGCCTAGATACAAGATTTTGGGGGGATAGAAAACTCTCACAAAGGAAGTAGTAGTAGTAGTCTATTTTCTCTGGGGTTGTTTTCTAGACAAACTTTTAAGAAATGTATTGTAATAGTCCACTGTTAAGTGAATCTATTGGCTAGTGCTTACAAATCTCTTCTAGTTTCTATAAAAAAATAAGTATTAAAATATTTTTTAAAAATACCTTTTAAAAGCTTAGCTGTATTAGATCATCTGTCTTACTATGAGTTTGTGGTTTGTTTTGGTTTGGGTTTTGTTTTGTTTTAAATCTGTATTAATTACATTACTTGCATTCATTTTCCTTTTTTGCCTAGCTGTAGGATAACATTTTACCTTAATTTTTTTGGTCCAACTTTCTCCTATGACAAATACGAAACAAAAATCTAAGCAGACCACTGGCCGAGACAATTAGTTATGAGACCTGGTGGGTTTTTTTCTGGAAAAGAGGACTTGTCACAGGAGTCTCCAGGATCAGTGACTAAAACACCATACCACATTACTTGTGGAAAAATTCAGGTTACTAGCTTTCTGGTAGCAGTGTACAGAGGTTGCAAATATATTCAGTTCTGGCTCAGTTTACTTTACTTTTCAGGATCACATAAATTCCTGTAATAATTTGACTGCTTGCATTCTGCTAAAATCTGTACCTACTCCTTCTTGAGAGTGACATTCTCCTCGGACTGTGTTCAGGACCTCAAAGCTAATATCATGGAATAAAAGAAGAAAAAGAGTTAGGTGCAGGTGCTGCGATGTGACAGTTTGGAATTACAGAGATCTGCAAGCCTAAGCCTAGAACTAAACAGGAAGAATTTGGCACCAGGGTCTTTACACAGATTAATCAAAAGTAGATTCATGGAATTAAACATTTATAAAACAAAATACATAATTTAGTTAATTTTTCTGTTATTCTAGGAAATCTTCTGCTGTATCCCTCACTGCTAATATATGGGATAGTTGCTACAATAATTGATCTTAAATCATCTCTTGCCTTAGTAGGGATTTTTTTAAAGCTGTCTAAATCTTGAGTCTTGTCATACAGAAATAGTGAAGAACAATACATTTAATGGAATTCTGGGGGGAAACCAAATCACACTGGAAGTGCAATAGATCCTTAATTTCTTAAATTTTAAAAAACTTCTGGTTTGGCATAGATTTTTTTACTTCAGAATTTTGCTACCTCATTATGGGTGGAGGATATCTCTAGCACCGAAGAATGAAATAGCATGTGAATTTTGCCAACAGCTGAAGCTTACTCTTCAGAGAGGAATAAGATGTTGCATCACTTGACATTCCACTGTCTTGCATGCTATTCTTGTTCTAAGCCAGGTTGGAAAAATTAAAGTCTGGAACTTTACATTTGGGATAATGTTGATGTCTGTTCTCAACTTATGGAGAGTGTGTTTGAGTGCCTAATTATTATTTTATAGTCCTTTTTTGATAGCCCATTTCAGTGTTTAGAGATGGACTCTCAGTAGTGTTCTCTTTGTCTGCAATTTATAGACGATCTGCTGTTGCCCGCATTCAGGAGCTCTTCAGAAGGAGGAAAGAAAGAAAAGAAATGGAAGAACTGGAAACGCTGAATATTAGACGTCCTTTAATAAAGATGGTTTATAAAGGTCATCGGAACTCCCGAACAATGGTACAAACTCTTTGTTTTGGGAACGGTAGAGATTTTATGGACTGAGTCAGTGTAGCTGCCACATTGATATGCTTGCCAAAATGGATATTGTAATGTATTGTAAGCACTTTTTCTTGTATATTTGGTTGGAAGCCATGTAATTTGCTCTAAATGAAAATTAAAATTAGTGTGACTCTTGTGTCACCATGCTAGGCATTTAAGTTTTCTTGAGTTTAAGACTCTCTCTTCCCTTAACTTCCTTTGAAATCTTGGGTATTTTTCTTAACTTCTTTTTCATTTTGTCTGTCAGCTTTAGTATAAAATGTGCCTACCTTCAAAATTATGATTTAATACTCACTTTCCCTTCCAAGCTCTTTAAAGATTAAATAATAATTTTGAACAGCTTGGAAGGGAAAGTGCGGATTAAATCATAATTTTTAAGAGCCTTGACATCACTGAATTAAAAAAGAGGAAATAATGCTTAATAGTTATTAAATCGTAATCTATCTACTAGATACTCTTTCATACAGAATACTGTATTTTAAGAAAAATGCAGTTACTGTGTTTGTAAAGCAGTGGTGCATGAGAAACAAATGCTGGTTTCCTTCCTATTTCTTTTTTCACTTTTTATGTTATTTTGAAGATGTGAAGTTCTGAGTATTAGGTGGTATTTTGTAGAAGTAGCTCGGGTGTTATTTTGCGGAGAAATAGTCCCTCTACCTCCAAAAGCAATTTTCTAGAGTTTGTGTGAAGGGCTTTGATTACACAGGGGAAAATGCTTCAGTAAATGCGTATTTCAGTCTACATGAGCAACAAGGTTTAGAATAAGCTTTGATTAATGACAAGGAGTTTTGCACTGTATTTCGGAAATTAATTTTAATTGCTCAAAACCCCATTAGTTTAAAAGTCATAGCATCAAGCACTTTGTAGTTAAGAGACGTTAAAATTAAGCTTGCCTGAGTGGTCTTAATTCAGTCTCCATTTGCATGTGTGTTGTTATACAGATTATTTCATGAATTTTGTGTTTGGTTTCTTTGGGATATATGTTTGTGTTTTTGCTTTTGTTTCATATGAGCACCTATGACAAGTAATGCACACAATGAAAGACAATATAATTTTCCCTGTTGGTTTCTATGGTAGCAAACTTTGTTTTAATTAATTTTTTTGATCGATACCCTCTTTCCCGCAAGGCAAGGGCTGATGGTATTTCTCTTTTAAGTTTGTGAAGGAGACAGCTTAGAGTTCTTGTTTCCTACACACCTGAGCAGCCCAGGGATAAAGTTGTCTTGTCAATTACACGAACATGAACTATTTTAATACACACATATATATCAAAAAGGAGAATGAATTAAGGTTATGCAGGCAACTTGAATAATTCTGGTACTTCCTTACTTTTGACATCTTAATTTGGCAATCGTACAATTTTTTTAATAAGCATATTTTAAATGTAATTCTTATATTGTTAGAAAGCAAAAGATAAGTAGCATTATATTGATGTTTGGTTGCACCATTGGCAGGGTTGGAATGTTTTTATGTTCATCACATAGATCCCTGCCATGTAAGCACTCGAATGATGTCATTAGAGTCCTAGGTATTACTGGTTTTTCGTGAAACAGACCTGAAAGTATGGCAGCAAGGGGTGTGATGGTAGTGGAATGGTGGGGGCTGGGATTTCCTGTTTCTCTTTAGGTCTTGGAGGAAAAAAATGCTCCTGTGAGCCCAAACTCCCTTTCTTTTTCTTCAAAATTTGTCTTTTGCCATGTGCCTTCAGTTCTTTGTCTCTACTGTCTCTTCCTCACTATTTGTCCATCCAGTCCTAGTCTTACTTCTTTTCTTAGGTATGCTGTTCTTCCTCTATTCCATTCGCCCTTAATCACGAGTCCCCCTTTTCTTCAGTAGAACACCTGTGTGTGACTAGTAAATGGGATAAGTTGTGTATGGGTACAGTAGAAGCAACTGTGTATATGAGTTTGAAAACAAAATTTTTAAATAGGAATTTCAATGCTATTAATTTATGTGGTGCTAAAATTAGGTTTTATGAATATTAGAAATGTAAAATCAGCAGTTAAGAGAATACAAAGGAAGCAGGAAGAAGTCATAATTGAGAATTAAATATAAAGTTATTTATTATTGGAGGTAATTTAGATGTACTTCTAACAAGATAATGAAAAATATGTATTAAGAGGAGCTACAAGACAAAAGCTGCCGAATGGTGAATATTTTGGAAACACGTCTTTCAGTACAGAATCCAGGAATGCAGTTTCTCTGGCTTATTTTTAGACATCAGGATGACTTCATTGCACTGACTGCAATCATTGGTATATATTCTATAGGCAAAGAACTAGCAAGCCTGAAATTTAAAACTGGACATACTCATGCTGGAAATAAAGTACATATTCCTAACAGCAGTAAGGGTTTGGCTTACATTCTTTATCATGGTGATTTTTAAATCAAGGTAGCTGGGACAAAGCACAGAGCAAGACAATGTCTCTGTCCTTTTCACCAGTGCATTTTCTGAGAAAACTATGCAAAAAGAAAGATAAGGATGCAGGCACTGTCCTCTTTAGCGCTTTAGTACGATGTGTTACTTGGAAAATAATTCTGTAATAGGATTCTGTGTAAATGGCCTCAAACTTGGAAATTCTGTCCTTTATGCTGGAGATATTCTCAAATGCCAAAAATTAGGAAAATATTTTATGCTAAACACCAAACATTGGACACCATCTGTGTGAACTCTGACAGCTGCTGCACAGGAAACTTCTGTGTACATAGGTATCTCTTTTGCCCAGTGTATGTCAATTTAAAGAATTCATAAGAGGTACTGGTAACTGTTCACAGTATAATCTTGCGTGTAGGATTTCATTTTTAACTTTCAGACTTTTTTTCTCTAGAACAAACATCAGACTATTGTGGAGCTTTCAGTTCACATCTTGTGATTGGGTTTGGACTGTTCTCAAAGGAACGTCCCTCCTCCCTCTGCCAACCCACCTAGCCTCTCACCCTGTAGATGACGTAGGACAATAATGGAGAAAGATACTGCTGCCTAGCCTGTTCCTATTTTCAGTAGTTTAACAATGGTTATTTTGATGTCCTACTCTAAAATCAAAAGTGACTTCTGAAGAAGGTTCTAATCATTTGTGAAGGAAGTGACCCATTCTTGTTTGCTCAGACTAATTGCTTGGCTTCGTTTGGGTTATATCTTTTCAGGAACGGAGGGCAGGAGAAGCCTTGGCATGGAACTATTATTCTACATTTAACAAACCTAATAGTTGCTTCTTGAAAAAAAATATTCTAGGGTGGCTTTTTTTGGCTCGGAAATTGAATAAGCCACATTCTTTCAGGCTGTAATCATAAGAGTATCTTGAATGTAACAGGTGTAGAATAATATCAACATTATATTTCAAGGAAATGGATATCTGATACTATTGCCACTTTTTTCCTGGCCTGCAACTTCTCTGTCATTTACATGATCATTTACATTGTAATGGTACTCTGTTTCATAGGACAGACCGCTTCAGCTGCCTTCAGTTCCAAAACTCATGAGGTTGCAGATCTATGAAACACTCAGGGAGTCTGGGTTTTCCCACTGAATTTGTAAATACACAGTTAATAAATAATCCAGCATTTACTACACAAGTAATTATTTATAAATAACATTTAAGAAATAAAACCAGTATAGTCTAGTATAAATAATAAATATATTAATCCATAAAAAATATAACTAATATGTATAAATGATTATCAGATAATACAATACTCTTATAATGCTATGACAATATCATGTGTTGGGGAGAAGGATGGGAATGAAGAGGAGAAAAAAGTTCAAATTTATCGGCTCATTTGTCTTCCAAAGACTTTTCCAAGTCAAGTACGTGTCAAGTTAGCTATCTTGTCGTTGACTATATCTGCTATTTTCTTTAATTCTCAGAATCAGGGACAAGACAGTCTAGCCGTTTTGAGGGCAGAGATGGCCACTTCATTAAAAAAAGTGTTCACAGCATTGTTAGCATTGTTAGCAAACACGTATCCAGAACGACAGTGCTGTTGAGATCACGATTATTTACGGAGCTTAAGACGGTAGGTTTAAATACCTGGTGAATTATAGCTCTTCACAGCAGGAAAGGGAAATAGGTGACATAATCAACCATTATATAGTATACTGGCCTAGAGCATCAACATACTGTTCCCTAAAACCCCCCTTTTCCTTTTACCCCGAGGACGATGATGTTCCTCTCTTCATCAGATGGAGCGAAGGCTGTGCGCTGATGGCAGGGGACGAAAGGCAGAATGCGACAGGAGGCCTTGGCCATCTCCACTGAGATGGTCTCCCTGCTCCAAAGGAAGCCTTCTGTCAGCCTCCCGCAGTGCTGTCGGAGCTTCCTGGAGAAGCTGCCAGAAGGGGAAAGCCCAAGTGCACGCTGTCTGCGTCACTTCACTGACTGTGAGGCACTGCAACAAAACATACAGTTGCAGTGAGAAGTGGCTGGTTTTCTGGAAGCCTTCTCAAGGACCTTGGATCTTTCTGCAGTACCCTTCAGTCAATGGCATGTCCAGCCCAGTTGTGTTCACTCACAAACAGATGTGCACACTTTAACTCACATTGTTATGTTTGTGAATTTCCTCCCATCTTTTATGGTTTATGAAAAATCCTTCAGTAATTTGTGCACCTTTCAAGTAAAAATTATTACCGTGTTATTCTCAGAGTATAGAATTTCCTCCTTCAAGTGTACAGTTCTCAAATCGGAGAAGTCTTCCTTGAATGTTTTAATTATAATCCAGGGTCAAACTGCTGTGTTATTGATAATGTTACAAGGGAGTTAGCTGTTGGCCAAAACCGAATATCATCCAATTATAACTTCTGATAAGTGATTTAAAAATTAATATAATTTGTGTGATGCTAGTCTAGTCAGTGCAAAGTAAAATGCCATAAACTGGCCCAAGATGCTAGAATGACCTTCAGTGTGAACAGTAGGCCCTCAAACAACTCGCTGCCTTTGCAAGATAGGTTTTACCTTGCTCTCTAAACTTATACGCAGCAACGTGTGTGTTTAAAAAAAATTTAAAAAAATAATCAATAGTCCATGCATTACACATACTCTTTGCTGATAGCATGGGCACGCTACCCATACGTGACAAATGTTAGCCATATCACTTCAAACATTTTGCCCAGGTGCTTGGATACCTCAACAAAGTACTGATAGGAACAACCAAATAGAATAGAATGCATCATTGCTGTGTCAAGAAAACTGTGATGATATTGGTTCCAGTTGCAGGGAGAGATGCTTCTACTTTTATCTACTATTACTGTAATAGCTGAAGCTGAAGGGTCACTTCTGCCTGGATGCCTTCCTTGTTCAGTGGCTTATAACTTTAATTTTGGCCTTGGACTGAGAAGTCTTAGTTCTTATCTGATTGATTATAGAGGAGGAGAAAAAATTCCAAAGTTTGATTTCATGACTCTTTTCTTATCTGTCAGACCCAGTTAATTCCCACCTCCCAGTTTTCATAAGCCTCTGTCTCATCTCCCCTTCCTGTGTAAATGGAAAATCCCCACCAGGGATTAGCCTGTCACTCACTTTAATTTTCCAGACTCTTCCCAAAAACTGTTTCACATACCCCTGTCTCCAGTATCATTCTCATCACTTTGGAAAGTGACAAATCTCCTGTCATTTATTTCCAGACTGCTCAGTCTGCCCCAATGCCTCTCCTTTTTTTCTATTAGCAGCCACTTTGCTCTGGAGATCTTTAACCTCCTTAATTTTCTTTTTTTTGATCGTTTTTCTTTACATGTTTTCTTTAAATTTTCTTAAATATTGTTTCTGCATTTGCAGAGCTCTTACTTCAGAGGCAGTGTTACTGCAGAAACAGGAGTATACTCTTTGATTGCTTTCCAAGCTAGTCTTATAAAGTAAGTGTTATTTTTGTTTCTACTGCAGATAAAGGAAGCCAATTTTTGGGGATCTAACTTTGTCATGAGTGGTTCAGACTGTGGCCATATTTTTATATGGGACCGACATACTGCTGAACATCTCATGCTTCTGGAAGCTGATAATCATGTGGTGAACTGTCTTCAGCCTCATCCATTTGACCCAAGTAAGATGATAATTTTTCACAGTCTGCATGTTCAGGTTATCTGTAGTAAAGCATTTTAAAGCTCAATCTTAAATTCTTTGCTCAATAGAGCATTGTAATGATTAATGAACTATTGTTCACTTTTTCCCCTGTAAATTAGATAATACTGCATTTAATTTTGTCTTTTACTAATGACCCTCCTTAGTCAATAAGATCTTGGAATGAAAACATTACTGACGTAGTATTTATAGGAAGTTAAGATATAGTAAGAAGAATCTCCATCTCTTGCTCCCCTCAATACATTAAATGTTTTCCGTGACACTAATGAGGGAAATATGGGGTCACTGAAATGCCAGCAACGCTTTGGGAGTTGATATTGGAATCTGCTCTCTACTTGGCTCTGTTAAAAAAATTGAGTGAAGTGGGTGTCTCAGTCTCACTGTCTTTGTGAGATTAGATGAATAAAATTCATAGAAATTCTATTAATTTGTATTTAGGGGAAAATACTTATAGAAAAGATGGACCAAAGTAGTAGAAGGAATCGTATGTCGTCTGACGTGTAGATGGAAAATCTGAACCATTCCACAGCTTCTGACATAGTCAAAGAAAGTATTTGTGTTATTTCTTTTTTCATAGCTTACATGGCTGTAGAGTAACAGTCTGCTGTAAATAAATAAGCAAATAAAGTTGTTATAATAATACCAGAAGAGGCTGGGGGGTTTTCAGACAGTTTGTGGAAACATGGAATACTGCCCCACACTGGATAAGCCTTCAACTTTTAAATGCTTAATTGAAACTGTGTTCCTGTAAATGTTGGAGTGTGTGGCTAGGTTGGACACTTCTTTTGGAAGCACCTTTCAAAACGCTCTGTACCTTTACTGATTTCTTGATGGAGTGCGACTGCCTCCCTGTCACATGCTGAAAATGAAATGAAGAGGTCACCCTCCTCATAGGATAGTTAATCTTGTACCGTTTTCTAGCTACTGAGATCTTTCTATGCAATTTTTATTCCCATACATGTTTTATGCGATGATCTAGAGGATGTTCTGCAACTTCTTGTTTTCCATATTTTAACAAGTGTTGCTGCTTTATATTTAAATAACAAATAAATTTACATGAAATACACTGAAATTATCGAATGTAAAAATACCTTTGAAATTATCTTGCTTCTGCTTTGTATCTGGGTCTACAAATCCTAAGGCTTTGTTATTAATGCGCATACTTACCAGACTATCAGCAGAAATATATTAGTAGTGTCTGGGTTGGTTCTTACTTTCTGCTCCTATCTTATGTATATTCTGGTGCCTTTTTTTATTTAAAAAAGGAGGGTCTTGATGTTTGCATGTATTTTCTTCATATATATATATTAGCTCAGATCTCATATGGAGACAGTAATTATATAGCTGTATGTCCAGCATGAGAACTGACATTTACAAGTAAATGCTTCAAGGGAAGCATTTTTCTTCAACTCCAGTTAAGTGGAGAAAATACTGGTAAAGACGTAACACATTTAATTTAAAATTACTATTACTTACTTCTAGTTCTGGCCTCTTCGGGTATTGATTATGATATAAAAATTTGGTCGCCATTGGAAGAATCCAAGATTTTTAACAGAAAACTTGCAGATGAGGTAAGAGCCTTTCTTCCATTTTCACAGTAATGTTGCAGCTTCCAATTCTATAAAAGCCTTTAGTGCAAATTACTGATACTGAATTAACAGTTATTTAATGTTCAATAACTGAACTACAAATAAAAACCTGCACTTTATAATAGCTAACTTCCATATCATTGGCAGCACACAGAGGCACTTTTTATTCATAAACTCTCCTAGAAATTATAAGATATGATCAGGTATCATGTACATGAAAAGTTGGAAAAAGTGCGAACGGATATAGAAGGAAAACTGACAGGACTAAATAAATGAAGGTAGTATCCCTCTTTAAACAAATAAATTAACTGAAGGAAATACAATGATATACAGAAGAATAGAGAGTGCAAAAATCAATCCTATTAAATACTCTGTGGCATAAAAGGGAGTTAAGGTTAAGATTGCAAATTGGGAACTTCATGGAATAAAGCAAACATTGCAAGCCCAATCAGTTATAAAAGTCTGTATGTAAGTTTATGTAACACATTGTTTTCATACCCTCAAAGCAATAACAATGTACATAGCAACTGGCCTATGATGATCATATAGCTGACTGCTGAATAATCATATTTTAGTGATTTACATAATTTATTAAAATGTTATATGTTTTTCTTCTAATATATTAGAACAAATTTGGTTGTGAGGTGGTTTGAGGGTTTTTTTGTGCAATCTCTTGGACAGCAGGGATATAGTAGACTTTTAAAAAAATTATTATTTCTCTGTGTTAGTACTATATATATTTAAAAAACCCAGAAACCCACAACCCTTACCCATCACCCCCTGTTCCCCCTGAAAAAAAACCAAACCATCCACTTGTGAGTTTTGAACCTTTCCCATTATTTTAGCAGTAGTAACATTTGTGAAGTGATGCTTCTTTTTATATTGTATGATAGTTTTACCCTATGATGTGTTTTGGAGCCTTTGGGGGTTAGAAATATTGCTAAAAGTAAACATGTGCTAAAAGTAATTATTGTACTGATACTTTTGTCACTTAATAATAAATTATTTAGAGATCTAATTATTTTTTCTTTAATAAAAAATGTAGAACTTTCAGGAAATTTGATCACAGTGTGGTTTGTAATTGTACATGTTTCTTGTTTTTTTTTTAATTTAATCCCTGTATTGAAATACCTATGTAGAGGACAGGAGAGGTTCATAGAAATAAAATAGTTTTCACCATGTTAAGTTTGGCTAGAGCAAGTGTCCAACCTATCTAAACTGAATTTTCAATAGAAAGGAAGGTCTAGGGAAAAAGCATTGTGTTTGGGGAAAGTTCAGTATAGATATAGAACTGTATTTAAAATTAAGACAGGCCATGACCTTAGTGAATAGGAAAAGACAGTGGGGATGGGAACAAATCTCTGAACAGAGAAAAAGCATCAGAAGCAGGCTGTCAAAAGGGTCTTACTGATGATGCACTAGAGAAATAGGAGGTGAAAGAGGAAAAAATGGCAGCCTGCTGTCTTCTCAATTTGCTTTTAGGGAGTGATCAGCTGTGCAAAGTGCCTGGTAAATAAATGAGAATGACAGAAAAGAGGCGTTTTGATTTGGCTAGAGGAAGGTCAGTGCAGACATTTGCAAGAACATGTTCCTCATAAGAGGAATAGGCTTGAGAAGGAGGGTCAGGGAGAAAAGAAATGCATTGTTTTCCTGCCTTAAAGCAGCTGATCTGAGAGGAGGGACAGAACTTGGTCAGAACTTGTCTCCATCTCAAGAAATTTTTATGCTTAGTGATAATGAAAGAACATGGCCTAAAAGCCGAGAGACAAGCTAAGGTGTGGGATTAGAACTTAACAGCAAAGCAAGAAGGATGGCAAGGAAGTACCATGAGGGGGGAAGGAGGCAAAAAAGCTAAAAGTATTTGTTAGTGAATTTTTGTTCCTTGAAACTAAGACAGTAAGAGCTGGCTCTTTCAAGTAATTTAGAGGCAAGTTGTAGATCTGTTTAGAAAGAATTATGGGCCTGAAGAATGTTCCTGAACTGGGATAGAGTAATTGCTTGTGTTCCTTGGATTTTCTCCAAAAGTTTCAAGCAGCATGAAGGTAGGAATTTAGGGTAACCTCATCTCTTTTCCTTCCCTTATTCTTAGCCAGTGCTGGTGCTAGAACTTTGTTGCCATCTGTAACAGCACTTTCCAAAAGTTTTTCTCAGTTGCTCATCTAAATATCTGCTATGCATGTGGACAGTGGACTGATGATCTTACTAGAATATTCTTTAGATAGGCAATTAGATATCTGTAGGCAGGATCCACTGTCTGACTTTTCTTATACCATATATAATTGGTATAACTGTATTTGATAGTGATTATTAAAATATTGCTCCCTTATTGTAATTTTGGACTGTGTAATGCCTTTTGTGTAGGATCTTTTTATCTACAAACCCATATCAATGCAGTACAACTTTCTGTTTATTTTTGATAACTGTTTTTTCCCCTTCCCTGCCTCCAGGTTATAACACGTAATGAATTAATGCTGGAAGAGACCAGAAACACTATTACTGTTCCAGCTTCGTTTATGTTACGAATGTTGGCTTCATTGAATCATATAAGAGCAGGTGAGAGACTTCTGAAGAGCTTGTCTGCCTGGCAGCAACTGCTGCTCCTCCTTCACCTCTCGCTGATCTATGACAATTAGAGAGCCAGGAGGAGATGCCACTGTGTCCAGCCCAGTGGTATGGCTTGCCACTGCTTAACTGAATATATTAGTTTGGTTTTTATTTCATTTGTTATGATTTCTTTGGAGTAAATACTCGAAGAACTGCCCAACACTTGTTTTACAACAGTTTCAGCAGAAATATGTGTTGTGGCTGGGTGGAGTATTTCTTAACCTGACAGTGCACATTGATTGAGTGATAGATCTGGAGTCATTCACATTCCCTCCCACATTTCTGTATTTGCCTATCTCTAAACATTTACATCAAAAGGTACTTTTTCTGTATATACAGTGACAGATAGTGATTCCTGTTTTCTGGAGTATACAGATTTCTAACTGCAGCTATTCTAGTTTTAGCTCCCCAGAACAGTGTTTCAATCCCTTGTACTCACCATCTCTTTTTTTATATTATGCTTGCATTCATCTTTCCTGTGCTGACAGCCAGTCAGCAGCTACAAGGTTTCTCCTTTTTGTACACAAATTTCACTTTTATGCCCGGAAATCATTTAGGGCTTTTATCCTGTTCTCCTTTCTTGTGGTAACATTTCTACCCAATCTCTGCTGTCAGTCCATATGGATTTCCTTTTACTGCATAATCCACAGTCACTGTGTGTTGTAGCCCAGGGAGATAGTACGCTATAAATATTTGCCAAAACCTGAAAACTTTAGAATTTCTCTTTACTAAATCTCTGTGTCTTACAGACCGGTTGGAAGGTGACAGATCAGAAGGATCTGGTCAGGAAAATGAAAATGAAGATGAAGAGTAACTGGCAGTTGTGTGCAAGCACCTAGATGTTAATGGAATTTGTAAAAGACATTAATTATATTTTTCCTTACAGAGCTTTAGTGCAATTCTAAGGTATTGCTTTTTGGATAACCTAACCTTTTGTTTTTGAATGACTGTGTGCATGACTTTGGGAGAGTGTGCAAGTAAAATAAGCAAAAATGTTTTTAAAATGTTTTGCCATGTATGAGGGGTGCTAGAAGACGCAAAGTGCAATATTTTCCTTAACCTGCAAATGTGGGAGCTTGGATCAATGTTTTAAAGTAACTTTCATTATAGTAAAAACGTTGGTTCAAATAAATTTCTATACCTGCTGTTTGCATGTTTGTTGCTTTCTAATTAAAAGATTTGGTTGTTTTAAGTAGTTTTGTGTTTTTCCTTTGCACAACCATTGATTTTTCACCTTGTAACTATAACCCCATTACTGCCTTCATTTGCATTCTTTCTTATAATGTTTGCGAAGTGACAACTACAGTTATTTCTTACAGTGAGCACTGGGATTCTCTGTGACTGAGACCCACACATACATATGCAAAATTGCCTCTCCATCAGTGCCGTACTATACTATAGAGCCACTTCACATTCTCCATGCTTGAATCTGTAGTGCTGGTGAAATAGTTGTTTCACTAATAGATCCATGAGTATGCGTTATTCGCAACAACAGCAGATATATCTTAATTTCCATTGGATTTAGAATAGAGAAAGTGTAGCGCAAAGGAACATGAATTTGAAAATTCCTGTGCATTACTTCCTAGGAGTAATTATTTGGGAAGGAGGGCAGTTCAGTCTGTATAACAGCCTCTACCCTTCCTCCATACATTTTTGGATGGCAATGGGGAAGAGCAAGTGAAGAAAGGAAAACGGGGCAGGGAAAAGAGCAGCTTTGCTCAATGGCTGTTCTTGCCAAGGATGGCAGATGCTGAGAGGCTCCATCAGGAGTTACAGAATGCTGGGAAGAATTCTAAATCAGATGGATGAGGCTACCGGAGGCTTCATTACCCTGTTATCATTAAAATACACATTCATCACACAATCTTCACAAACTTTGCTTACATCAACAAAAAGCATTCTGCACACCAAAGTCTAAATAACATTATCACAACATTCTGATACCCTGATTCACAATGCAGGCAGGCTGAAAGGACTTGGGCAAGGTATACAAACCACAGAAATAGAGGGAGATGGGAAAACTAATACTGAGGAGACGAAGAGAGACTTGTGAGGGAGGAGAAATGGGAATTATATAGAACTCAGCTAGCGGCAACAATGAATACACTTGGGCAAGGGGAGAATAACATGAGGGGAGAGGAAAAGTGTGAGGAGATGGACAGGGTGGTTGTTTTTTGGTTGGTAGTTTGTTTGTTTTTTTAAAAAAAAAGAAGCTAGCAAATTTCTAAGGAAGAGCAAAGTATAGAAGCTTTGAAAGTGATCCAGTGAAGTGAATTTAGGAAAGGAAAAAATAACTGTGGGGGAGAAAAGGTTTTGGAAGCAGAGGGTGCTGAGAAGAATAGAGGTCTCGGAACACTGGAGCATTGTGGAAAATGGGAGACTTCACACCCAGAGGAGGTTGGGGCAACAGAGGATGGAAATCTGGTAACCATTTCTGAACGTGTTCACTGTGAGCAAGGGAGAGTAAAAGAAGTCGAGGTAAGTTGTTTGGTTTTTTTAAGGTATGGAGTGAAAGTAATGGCTGATACAGATATTTGTCTCTTCTGGTGACACAAGAAGGACTAAGTGGCCTTCTTGTTGGAGAAGGAGGAAAACATTAGGTTTTCCTCATGACATACCATTTTGGGCAAGCGTTTTTAGTCCAGCAAGAAACAAAGGAATATTTTATGATTTTGTGGTACACCTGTTTGGGAAGGGGGGAACACAGTGGTCTAGAACTATTCAAACCTTGCTGCTCATAGCACTGCACTGAGCAATATTTTTACTGTCACATATAAATTAACCTTATTTCTGTAAAAGAACAGTACTCATTAGATTTTAAAGAGCTATACAGTAGATATATATAGTGTACTTAGTGTATATATAAGTAGGGTTGTCTGCTCTACTTCAGCTGTTAGCAGTAAGAGGAATAAAGCTGTGTTTCTGCTCTGTGTGGCATCTGTTGCAATGGTGGACCTCTTCCACAGCTAGGAGCAGTTCTGCGAACAAAATAGAATAACACAATGTTTGATGCAGTTGTTAGGTCCTCTATAGGTGATAATTGAGATGTATTTGCTTCCAAAAAGAATTACTATGGTGTTTCTACAGAAGCCTAACTCTTTTTATTTGGAAGTTATTGACTTTTGCCTTTTGAAGACAAATTATTGCTCAAGTAAGTATGTGGAGAGGATACCCTTTGTCTTCACTGGAGAGATTTTTAAATCACCACTGTGGATGTCTGTCTTTCTAAAAATAAAAAAGCTGTTTCTGCCACTTTTGCTTTAGTAGTAGCAATTGCTAGCAAAGACCATACAATATAAACCAAGAGCAACAATCTTGTAAATGTTTGTTTTTCAGAGTTCCCTGATAAGCACATTATTCCCAAAAGTTTTCTTATTTATTCAAAAGCTAAATACTAACTTTAATTCCAGATGCTTAGCTGTGGGTTTATTGATTAAAAAGAGGGTTGAATCTCGATAAAAGCAAAAGTTTGGAACATTTTTTTCAAACTTCAATGAAGCTTTTCAAGCAGTTTTTCTAAAACTAAGATAGCCATAGCATTTGCATTGGCTCTTTTCATAAACGTTTAGGTAATGGGCTAAGTCTCAATTCCTAGAACCATGCAATAATAGGACCTGTTGGCAGGAGAGGGATGTTGATAATTCTAGAGTTTGTAGTAGCAAAATAAAATTTGAAAATGTTATTCAAATATGCATACAAGTTAATAAATAATACAACAAGCCACAATCCAAAACGTCACAGTTTTAGAAGCTCCCTCTAGTACCACCATTCATGCTGCATTTGTAGAAGGATGTGTCCTGTGTGCAGAAACAAAAAACTAGGGATGTGTACTTCATGCTAATAGTGATGCAATACCTGAGACCACCACTCTTCCTTTCAAGTAAGCCAATGAAAGGAAAAGACCAATAAGCAACAGACCATAATTCTCCTGATAAGCATCAAGTGACTGGTTGATTTAGCTGGCCACTAAAAGACATATCCAAACCCTTCAGTTTCTAATTACAATAGTAAGAGCCCAAATTTGATGGATACGACAGTGAGTGAGAATATGGGGAGGACCTTATTTCCCTGCTTTGTGGACTGAAGATTATACACGTGCTTGAGCTGGTCCTTCTGTCCCACAACAGCTTGCTGTCAATGTTTACGTCCTAGGAAGAGCACTTATCTACAGCAAGGGTTCAGATATCATTGAACTCACTTCTATGAAGGATATTTCTTAAGACCATTGCAAAGATCAAAAGCAGCTTCTTTGATGTGTTGATACAATTCCTGGTAAATAATTTGGTGTCTCAAAGTTTGGCCAGATAGTCACTGTAGGAAGCAATCTCTTGTTTAAATGTCAAAGATGCTGAGCGTGTTCAAACTGCTACCTGCCTGAGTTCTAGTTCTTCATGCCTTCCCCTGACGGAGGTAGCACAAGGTTCAGTAATGACATCCTGCATCACCTTTACTGTGAAATTTTCTTACCTAGTAGATAAATGTAGCTTGAATAAAATATTATGGTAGACTATTGTGTATGTCCCAAGCTCTTTCAGAAGACCCCAGAGGATGTTTCTGAGGAAGAAATTGCAGAATTAAATGTTTAATACAGGTTTCTCTGTCCTTGCACAAGCAAAATAGCTATCACTGAAGTGTGTGTGCTTGTGTTCAAGGGATGGGAGAATATGCTCAGAGATGCCTTGGAAAGGTGAGTGGTCATGTCTACAAAGTCATGTTTTTTTAATGGAAAGACATCACTGAGCCAGGTTCAGTCTCTGAGGCTGAGGCCTATTGCAAAGGCCATTAACAATTCTTGGGAATCCTCCATACTGCACTGTTTAATGGGTCAGCGCTATTGAAAAATGAGGTGCCAATTAGCACCAGTTAGGTCACAGCCCATGTTCCTCCTGGTCCACAGTCATGCCCTTACAAGAAGCCAACTCTAAAAGTCTCTGCTGAAGTACAGGAAATGACACAGAAGGCATGTGTGAGGTCATCTGCCCTGCCTAAATAGAGACTGATTTAGTCTTTGAAACGTGGGGTCAAATCAATTTTAAGCTTTTTTCATGAATTATAACATGCCCAAATGTCTTTGTGTAAGCTTCCAGTTCATCTTCTTAGTGACGCTCTCTACTGTTCAGCCTGAGTTATTTTTTAGGGTAATAGAGATTTATTTTCCTTCGTTTTAAATGTTCCTTTTACTATTTGCAATTGCTTTGTTCTTTTAATAAAAAGGTACCACCTACCTTCTCAGCGCCTTTTACAAGCTTTTTAACAATGCTCCCTTCTAGATTAATTTCCTTTTGCTGATAGAGCAAACTGAAGTCCAAAAAACAACTACTACTACTAAAAATACTGAAATATACAACAAGGTGCTTTGATTGGAGAAAATAGGCATATGTGTCCTGGTTTCGGCTGCGATAGAGTTGTCTTCCTAGTAGCTGGTATAGTGCTATGTTTTGAGTTAGGTATGAGAAGAATGTTGATAACACACTGGTGTTTTCAGTTGTTGCTAAGTAATGTTTAGTCTAAAGTCAAGGATTTTTCAGCTTCTCAAGCCCAGCCAGCGAGAAAGCTGGAGGGGCACAAGAAGTTGGGAGGGGACACAGCCAGGGCAGCTGACCCAAACTGGCCAAAAGGGTATTCCATACCATGTGATGTCATGTCTAGTATAGAAACAGGGGGGTAGTTGGCAGGGCAGGGTGTGGATCACTGCTTGGGAACTAACTGGGCATCAGTCAGTGAGTGGTTAGCAATTACATTGTGCATCACTTGTTTTGTATGTTCCAATTCTTTTATTGTCATTTTATTATTGTTATTATTGTCATTATTATTTTCTTCTTTTTTGTCCTATTAAACTGTCTTTTACCTCAATCCATGAGTTTTACTTCTTTTCCTGATTCTCTCCCCCATCCCACTGGGTGGGGGGGAAGTGAATGAGCGGCTGCGTGGTGCTTAGTTGCTGGCTGGGGTTAAACCATGACGATATGCTATTCTTAAAGCAAGCTCCTTTTTTTCTGATTGTGACTCACCATATTACCACGCTTCCTTTTTTTGCAGGAGGAGGGCTTTATGCTGGTATAATTCATGGAATTTGACAGATTAACTATCCTAAGTCAGAACTGATGGCTACTAATTTAGGAAAGTCTCACTTAAGTGAAAAACCCTCTAAATAGAGTTTGTTAATGGGCTTTGTTACTGTGGTGGTTTGATAGTTTGACCTTGGCTGGATGCTAGGTACCCACCAAGCTGCTCCATTACTTCCCTCCTCAGCAGGATGGGGGAAGAGAAAATAAGGTGGAAAAAAGATCTTGTGGGTCAAGATAAAGGCAGTTTAAGAAAGCAGAAGTTGCACGTGGAAGCAAAGGAAAACAGATTTATTCTCTACTTTCCATCAGCAGGTGATATCCGTCCATTTCCTAGGAAGTAGGGCTTCAGTACACCTAGCAGTTGCTCTGGAAGATAAACATCGTAAATAACAAGTGCCCCCCACCCACCCTTCCTCTTAGCTTTTATTGCTGAGCGGACATCATGGTATGGAATATCCCTTTGGTCAGCTTGGGACAGCTGTCCTGGCTATGTTGCCTCCCAAGATCTTGCCCACCCCCAGCCTACTAGCGATGGGGGGGAATGTTGGAGAGCCAGCCTTGATGCTGGGCGAGCGCTGCTCAGCAGTAGCCGAAACACTGGTGTGTTATCAACACCTTTCTAGCTACCGGTGCAGAGCACAGTGCTATGAGGGCTGCTATGGGGAGAATTAACTCCATCTCAGCCAGACCCAATACAGTTACTAACCGGAAAGTAAATCCCAGGGGATCTGCAACTGTTCTCAAACATCACTGCAGATCTTCTCCTTCCCCTCTTGGATGACTCGGTGCTCAGACCCTGCTTCCAATATTTTCTCCTTCCTGACCTGCCCTTAGCCCCATGCAATCTGGCCACCCATAGCTTCTATTTTTAGTCCTGGTGAGTAGTGACAGAAGGATAGCCAGAAGGGAGGAAGACAGGGTTGCGGGGATCAGGAGCAAGGCTCTTCTCATTAGCTGGGCACTGCCTTTGCCCAGCCACTGAGGCAAGCCAAAGGCAAGTCCCCAAAATCCTTCTAGCCCCTTTATTCCCAGTAGCCTCAGAGCCCTCACCTCAGCTCCCTAATTCCTGTCTCCTAGCGAACCCAAGGACTCTATCCATAGCTCAGCAACTTCTCGGTCGTGGGTGGTGAAGCTTGTGCCAAGAAAAATTAAGAGTTGCCATTGTGAATTTTTAACAGTAGTGGACAGTGCTGCGCCCCAGCCCTTCCCAGGACCCTGCTGCTCTGACGAAAACCAGAAGTGAACCTCCAATTCTGTAATTGGTGGGGAAATTAATGTGTACACTTCAGGTGCGCTCATCTCCATGTGCTGTCATTTTCCTCTCTCATGTGATACCCTGATGTCCCCTCTGAGTCTAGCATAAACGCACCTTTATGTCGGTGTGTACTGACCATCTCACTCTACTGATCTGGTGCAGCTGTGGTGATGCCACTGCCCTGTGATGAAGAGTTCTGGCCCCACTCTGCACCTTTGAAACGAGCTATCGTAGATCCAAGTGTTCTAGTAATTACTTGGCTATTTGTTTCTAACTGAATATAGCTGCTTCATTTTCTATAATTAGTATACTAATTGTTAATTGGCCTTTTTGTTCTCCAGTTCTCGTTTGTTTCCAGGGATAGATACATACTGATTCACCAGTATTGAGACTCTGATGCTCCTTATCTATCTTATACATAACATTTCTTGCATAGCTATGCTTCATTTTTGTATTGGATCCCCATGCATATCTAAAGAAATTTGATTAAAAACAACGTACGTTAAGAAAGAACCTGTAATTGTTAAATCATCTAAAGGAGTAACAGGTAATACGACGTACTTTTCATGGTGAGTTGAACATCTCACCTTCCACGTTGCTAGACTGGATTTCTATTCAGCAAAGTGCGATGACCAGTCAGTAGTAGGTGCAAGATGAGTTGGGGCTCTCACTTCAGTTCTTGCTTACTTAATGTTGTCATGGTTGTCAGTAGCTGGCCCTGAGAGCCTGGGATGTTGATCCAGCACTTTTGTCCATGGAAAAAAGGTGTCTGGGACTGCTATCTGTCTCATTTCATGAGCATTTCAAAGAGAATATACTGTGTTGTAAAATAATTCATGCTTATTTTACCCAGGATTATAAAGAGCAAGGAAGGATTCTGTAAATCTTTAAGTGAATATGGCTTTTAAAGTTAGGCACTGTGACAAAACCATTTGGCTTGGATGGTGGTTGCACTACAGAAGCTTTACAGGCTCAAGGATATAAAATACAAGACTCACATCAAAATTCTCTCCAACTTTTCTCAAGTGAGTTTTTTCTTTAAAAAATTAATTATAGCGTGCATCTGCTATCATTGCACGTAAGGGTCATGCAACAACTTCGTTGAAGAGTGCTGCCCTCCCTGTAGCAGGGCCTACGGCTGAGTCCCAGCGCAGGGCGACGCTCAAACACATCCAGAGCTACAGTCGTTGCCTCCATCAACACCCCCTCACTGTGGCAGGAGCAACTGCCAGCCCCTCGCCCCTTCACAGCCAGGCTGTGTGTGCCCCTTCTGGCAGCTGGCTGGGCATGTGGGTGTCACTGATGGGGGCGGTTGCCCACCTCCCCCCCTAGGCTGAAAATCCATGTGATTGCTCAGAAATTCAGCTTCATTTTCACATCACTGCGCTGAATAGATTTGATGGCAATCTGGAGGCTCTAAATTTGGTCTCTTACATCCGCTTGTGGAGGACAGCTGGGCAAAAGATACAGAAATGAGAAACTGAACGAGCTTCATCATTTAATTTGAGAAATTATTTTTCTTGTCCCTCTTCTCATGATCTCTTTTGCCTTGGTCGCTGGCTGTCTATCAAGCAGTTTGGTGTAGGGACTAAGAAGATGTAAGACAGTGAGCCCAAGGTGCAAGGGGTAGCTGGACCCCTTGCCCTTTGGACTGCCCATGGCCGGGCAGAGAGCAGGCATAAGGTGCAGGAGAAGAAAGGTCTCTACTTTCCCCACACACAGTTCATTCCCTAGAAAGCAGACCGAGAGCAGCTGGAAGAGCGCAAGGTAAGGACGAATGAAAAGCTGAATTAGACCCAAGGAAGGAGAACATGTTCAGTGCAGCAGTCACTTTTGGTTCACTGGAAGATAGTCTAAAAACAGAGGGATGCTATGGAAAAGACTGTTGAGCGTAGCTGAGCTGCAGGAAAACACTCCAATACCACCTGCCCGCAGTATGGCAGGGGATATCCCGCATTAAAAGCTGATTGTCAGATTCATACGGCTTCCCGCGTTGCTGTGTAATGGCCATATGACACTGCTGTAAGAAAGCACTTCTGAGTTGCAGAGCTATGCAAAATAAACTGTACCGCGCTACATATCTAGAAGAGAAAAAGGCTTTTCTCCTTTCCATGAGAAGGTAACTGGCATCTCAGTGAAAGTGCAGGTTGAAAAACCTGGGACATCCACTAGGATATATTACTGAAGCAAGAGCAGACGGGAGAGTGAGGCTGGGAATCTCTTCTGTCTAGCACTGGAGTCCTGGATTTGTGCCCACCAGGGCTTTGAAGCGTATCACTAAGTTTGCTGGCAAGCCGAGAGCGAACAGAGGATGCTCAGGCAAGACGTGGCGCTCAGAGTTGAACGTTGCCATCTTCTTCTGACAGTGCTCCAGGTTCACCTGAAGTGATGATATAAGCGGTGGTGACGTTAATATTTAGCTTTTATATATCTTTCCTTTAGATCCAGTCTACAAAGAGAGACTATGTCATAATTCCCCTTGTCAGAATTCCCCTTCAACAGATGGAGAAATTGAGCATGAAGGAGGAAACAAATTGCTTATCAACCCTTAAGAGCCTAGTAATAAAACCAGAATTCAGATCATTTAAGACTTTTGAGGTGAGTGCCCTTCCACCAGCCCAGATTATGCCTTTTAAAAATATGAGGCAACTCAGAAGTCTTTAATGACACTCCTCCACCCTGGCAACTTTGAATTCTCTCTTGAGGCAACTGAATTTCTTGGTAAACCGTTAGTGGCATTGCTGCTGCACAGGTGCGCTGCTTGGTGAGCTGTGTGGTGACAAAACTGAGTGCTCCTAGGGCTCTATCTCAACACGGTAAATGTAAAAAGGCCTGTACAAAAATGTAATTACTCATGACGGATATGAGAATAACAGGTCTCGATGTGGTTGGTTTGTGCAGGTATGACTTGAGCTCTTTAGTCCCCTTAGATCTTACCATAAAGACCATAAAATGTATTTTTCACTTACGCTAATTAGTCCATTAGTAATTTAGCTGTATCCTGGCAGAAGTGGAGCTGTAGCAGGATCGGCATCTGACAGTCTGTCCCTGGGTTGCCATGGTAACTGCCTAGGATGGGGTGTGCTTAAGAAAAACACAACTTCTGGGCTAAATTCTGGGCTGGAGGGCGGCAGATGGATGAGATTCAGCTGCTGCAGGGGCTGGTGCCTGCAGCCAGACACGCAGATTCAGAA
Organism: Astur gentilis; assembly: GCF_929443795.1. Classification (NCBI taxonomy): domain Eukaryota; kingdom Metazoa; phylum Chordata; class Aves; order Accipitriformes; family Accipitridae; genus Astur; species Astur gentilis. The sequence continues at coordinate 15,522,377 of NC_064900.1, read as the reverse complement.
ATCTCCCCGGGTGGCCAAGTTGGCATGTGGGAGGTTCTGCGACAGGGAAGCAGGGAGGAGATCCAGTCGGAAGCAAAATTTGATTTTAAACATTAATTTGCTCACTGAGCCATGAAACACGCAGGGTTCAATGAATTCCCATGTAATCCAAGCCTGCCTGGAAGCCTTGTGGATTGCCCCGAGCCCGGGACTCGGTGCTCCCGCAGCCCTTTCTCAGCAGCAGCCAGCTGAGACGGGGAGAGCTTCCCATTTCGCTGGGAAGTTAAGCTCTTTGGCAGCCTTAAATACACCCGGAGCCAAGGACTTGGGATCCCAGGCAGCTGCAAGCTGGAATCAATGTTGTCAGAGTCACCGAACCCCTCTCAGAACACAGGCAACATATTTTGTTACAGAAACGTTTCCAAAACGAAATGTCCTTAGAATTTTCTGTTCGCAAAACAATTTGAAATGAAAAAAAAAGGAAAGAAGAAACATCTTGTTCCAACATGGCCCAAGACCATGTTTTAACAAGAACATTTCTCACAAGGGAGAGCGCATGCTTTGTCAGCCAGCTGTATGGAGTATGCAAAACCCGAGCACATAGGAAGCTCACATAACTAAGGGCAGAAATCAGGGGAAAAAAACCCAACCCCCCAAAATAACTAGCACCATAGGTGTATAAAAAGTCAACTTAGTTTTAGGCAATCACTGCTTTGGGGTTTTTTTTTGCAAACCACATTGATTGTCGTTCCTTTATATTGTGTGCAGCGTTAAGTCCGTTATAATGAATGTGTTGTTATATTACATTAATTTGCCAAGATTGTTTTCAGAAAGAAGATATGCCTTAGTATCCACAATCTACAGACAATTTCTGTGTGCTGCATTTTCCCTGTGCTGCTCAGCTAGACTGCTGCTTTCTATTTGCAGCATTTCTTAAATTTTTCCTATTTTACTGGTATCTCAGTTTAGGTTCTTTGGTGTGCATCAGAGTGCTACTTCTGATAACAGATTTATCATCATTCAAAGGTAAAGACTTCATATTTATTTAACAGACACAGATATACTTCCTATAAACTAACTAGATTATGAACAATTTATTCCACACTTTCAAAAATGTAAATAAATTGTAGCTTGAGCATGCAAATACTTATTGCAGACAGGTATTTCAGTTCTTACTCATATTTTCATTTTCTGAGGAAGAAGAGGGAGTGACACCCCCTCTTCTTCCATGCCTTTGGGTTTTTTTAAGAAATTTGACATTCCTAATTATGACAGAGCAAAGGGAAAGGAAAGTCTATATCAAGAGATGATTCTTCCTGTAAGTAGTACCCAGGCACTTCTGCCTAATCTCATTGCATTTGGGCTGTCAGATGAGCACGAAAAATAACTCTTCCTATAACTTCCGTTTTGTTGTTCTTCTTTTCTGTTGCAAATAATTGTCAATTGTAGTATTTGCCTGTGTATCACTGAAAGACTTCCTAAATTACAAGTATATGGGAGCCTTGGTTTAGCTGGAGATAATTTTAGCCTTTCTCTTTCAACAGAAATTGCATGGGCTAAATTTGGACACCATTTTTCTTGCAGAACTAATAATATTTGTTTTATCTTTTGTTCTGTTTTCATTTTTTCATTTGTTCAACAGGCCCTGATATTTATTTAAAAGTATTTATTTACGAGAGACCATCAGTGTGTATTTTTTTTTTTTTTAACCAAAGTATCTAACTATCCTGCCAAGGAACATGATAAATGTTAGCAATTTCTAATGCACTTGTCTGGCTTTACAAGAACATTTTTTTTAAAAAAATCAGCTTCACTTGCTGAAAAATGCAGACTAGGAAGAAGTGAATTGGCTCTTCAGGAAAGAAGCCCTATCTTTTTTGTGAACCCACCTGAACCCTGCACACATTTCATCCTTTTGGTTGAATTCACTTGTATCTACTGTGTTTCTTGACTTTTAGTCCTAATTGTAAGAGTCATCCTAGGCTCTGGGGTCCAACACGAGTTCTGAGGCGATTGAAAATGCATTTCTTGTCTAATCATTTTAATGGTTTCCCAGAGACAGACTGTACCAATAAAATCTTTGTTGGTTTTTCCCTTCCTGATTTCAGGTGAGCTAGATCTCCTGGATCTGGGAAATATAAGTGTAGCTCAACAAACTAGACCAAGATATCACTAGGACTACAAAACATCAGGATAATTAATCAAAATTGGTATCATTAGATATGCCATACAAAAGTGATACATTGGTTGTTAAAATTGTGGTGGATGCTGCAGAGTTGTTGTCATCATTAAACATCAACTGCAGGATCTAGTTGAGTTTTTCAGGTGGAAAAAGCAAACCCTAACTCCCCAACTGGAAACAAGGATGGGATGTGATTTTCAGTATGTTCTTTAGAAACCACCTTTCAGTTGACTCCTCTTCGTTACATTCCATATGCAGTAAATGAATGAACATTTGAGTCGTAGCAGCAGCTTCCACCAGCATCCTCTGGATTTGCCAAGTTGTGCCAGAAATTTCTCATCTGTGAATTGGGTTTTTAAGAAAGCCAGCCCTAAAATGGCAGAACCAGCAAGGTCCCTAATGGACAAAGGAGAAACAACACTGGAGAGAGCAGGAAAGGGAAGAGTTAAAACCAGCCCTTCTTCCAAGTAAGTGAATAAAAATGACCCTGTAATAGCATAGAGAGTCTTCCTCCATTCTCTGCATCATTCAGTGTGCATGACTTTGTGGTCTGTCATTGCGAACAACACATGGTCTTGTCATGGCAATAAAATTGTGGAATTTTAATTATTTTTTTTTTTTAGGGGATAGTGGAGGTATTGGGAAAGAGGAGTGTTGTCTTTCTTACCTAGTTTCTAATGAGAGGAAAGACTTCAGCTCTGACATCTCAGCTCTCACGATGCGTTGTGGAGCTTCAACCCTCAAATACTGTGTAAACGGAGTCCTAGCTACCTGGGAGAGACCCTCGCCCCAGCTCCCTCACTGCCCCTGCCTGAAGCTTTGCCTGTGCTAGCAGGGAGTGGGGCTGGAGGGCATGGGCGGCTGCTGGGAAGGCTGTGATTTAGGCAGCTAGATGGTGCTTGGTGTGGGTGCCAGCTGCCAGAAGGTTGGAGTGTGCTTATGGAGATCAAGTCCATGGTCTTTGATGAGATCTATTTTGAGCTATTTTTGACCACCCATTTACTTCCGCTGCCTCTATGCTCAATATAATCCATTTACAATTTCAGTATTATTTTGCTTGAAGGTCTCACTGCAGAATCACTTCAGAAGTCCATGCCGTAAACCATGCAAGGCTGAGTATGGCTTCCTATTTCCTTAATTTTTAGTCTTGAGGGTGCAGGAGAGGGGTGCCACAAAAAGGTGACTGTTGTAAATACTCTCTAAAGACTCCACTTGGGCTTTCTGCCCCACTATAAACACCTTGAATTCGAAACTCTGTACTGTTCAAATCTGACACACGTCCCTTTCTGCTTCTTGTTTGATGCAGTTGCCAACTGATGGATGCACTGCTTTTAAAGACCGTGGCTTTGAGCTGTAAGGGACAGTGGTTGTAGGACATATCCGTTCATTCTGGGCTCCATTTCATCTGTTTGTGTGGTACAACCTGAAAAGTCCAGGATGAACATGCCAGTTTTATTCATTTATCAACAGCCTTGCTTGAGGGATGAGTTCAGGGATTTTGTGTAGCTGAATCTGCAGATTAATTAATCTGTATTGAGTGGGTAGTAATTGAATTCTAGGCCTTTTTTATAGATTAATGTTCAATCCTATAACCAAGATATATATTGGGGAGGAGCTCTTAAAAATCAGCAGTTGAAATAAGGAATCAGTATTTCCCAGTGTCGTATTGCAATTTGGCGTACAATGAAAGGTGAAGAACGCACCTGACTTATTATATAACACGGAGGAAAAAAAACCAACAAAACTTACTGTTTGCATGACATAAGGATTTTTGCTCAGTTTCACTTGAGAGATCATCAGCAGTATTTTTCTAGCCAGTGGGAAATTATGCAACTTGACAATTTTGCTAAACTGCTAGTTTTTTAAAGGCACAGAATTTAAATCCTACGCCTACTCAAAACAAAATTGGATCAAACCTGGGATCCCCTTTTTTTGTCATTTTCGTAAGACCGTTGTTCAACTATTCAGGCTACTAGGAGACATGCTATTCTCTTGCATACAAAAGATCACTTGTCCTTATCCTCAGGGTATTCCAGTGAAAGTAAAAGAAAATCAGGCGTGGGTTGGTTGGTTGGGTTTTTTTAAACCATACATAACACTTTATCAGTTCAACAACCCTTCAGTTATCTCCAGTTCTCTCTCTAACTTCTGTACTGTTCACACCATGACTGCACTTGAGAGAGCATTATGGTTGTGTGATACGACCTGGGCAGTAGCATTTCACTAAATCACTGAGAAATTTATTAATGCATCTGTTTTTAAAATTTTTTTCCCTTGGAAAAAAAACCAATAATTTGTAACTTCTATTTTATATACAATTATTTGCTTATACATAGTGATCTATCTTCAAATAAGATAAATTTCTAGATACCGTTTTCTCACGTACTTCTATGTTTATGGAACCTCTTCTTTTACCTTTGCACCAAGCAGAGTTGAATTTTAGTCTAAAGGGATTATACTTATCAGTCCATAGTTTTATTTGTAAAGATGACTAATTATGACACTTGTCTACTAGGATGTATATAATAACTGAGTTCAGGGTTGTTTTTCTCTTTTTCATGAGATGAGCATGGTTGGTTCTTGCTGCTGTAAAATGCATGTGTATGGTACCTTCATGTCTGTGTATTTTCTTCTGGTCTGTTAAACATTGCCTACATAGAAATGTCACTGTTAAATGTCTGTACTGCTGATCTGCATCAAGACATTCATGTGATACCTCTCAGCAGAGGTACATTGAAGTCAGCTGAATTCCCAACGCATTTCGGCTGTCAGGCTCTTTTCTGTCGTACCATCAACTTGGGGCCAGGAGGGTAGCAGAGGCAGTGATAAGTGACAGGCTGGAGTCCAAATTTAGTCTCCTAATGATTTCCTCCTGCATAAAAAGATGGATAATTTCAGATATTGTTTCATGTTCCTTCTTTAACACTTTCTTCAGCCACTCCCAAGCAGACTTGATGCTTTTTCTTTTACAGGGTTAAATTACATTCAGAAAGCATTTCAGGCCATATCTTTGGTATCCTCATTTCCCTTGGTGAACAGCAATGTTTCTTCTCACTTTATTTTGCTGTCTTTGCAGTAGCTGGAAGACAAGGCTTGCTGGCAAACAGCCTATTTCCAGGTCTGGTCTTTGATCAGACCCTCTGGAATAACCTGCTGCTGCAACTTGAGGTAACTACTGTGGCATGGAAGATGATCAATGGAGCAACAAAAAAATTACTTGTACGTAACCACTCGTGATACATTTCCTTTTCTCATTCCAGTTTCCTCTGTCTTGGAAGGAATTCTTGAAGATATCTTATTGTTTTCCTAAGTGGTGTATCAGTTTAATAGATCTTAAGGCTTGAAGGTTACCAGGATGATCAGCATGTCTGATCCTCCTGCCCCAGACCATGAAATTTTTCATCAGTTTTTAGCCATTGGATCTTGCATGCATTTTTCTCTCAGATATAGACCCATAAAGAATGAGAAGTCATCTCTGTTTTGGAATACTCTTGCTGCAATATTTTAAGGTGTTTTTATTCTTCCAACACCTTATGAGATAGAGAAGTTGGTACCCTGAGCCTGGATATAACATCCCAGGGATGATCTCCATAAATTGGCACACCAATGCAATTACCTCCCTATTTCCAAGGAATAAAGGATCAACTCTAGATTGCTATAGATAATTAGCTTTTAGAATTACTCTTTCATTACTTGGATTGTATAATACATGTTTTCTTGGGACAGCTGTAATAAGATTTCAGAAGAAAATGGAATGAGGCAATGCAATTATCACCCATAATTACTCCTTTTGTTCTTGTCTTAGTCAATTCTTGGGGGGAGGGAGGGCTTCTTGTTTAGTGTTTCATAAATTATCTCCTGTTGTAATGGTTTTAAGGCTAAATTTCATTATATGAATCAAAGTGGTGGAGATGCCAGCAGAAAATAATTTTATTCCTACAATGATGTATGAAACACAGAGGAAAACTAATATGAAATGTAATGTGTGAGCAAAAAGCTGGTACACAATGATAGCTAAAGAAATGCACATGTTAAAAATAATTATTATGTATTGAATGATACAGATGAACACCAACTTTACAGCAGAAGGAAAACAGGATGAAGTATACACATTGGGTTTATAGAAATGTATACATAATGCCTTTGCATATTATACATGATGATCTCAAGAGACTCTTCAGTGTCTGCAGCACTAGACTCAAGGTATCAGCAATTGTACTCTCAGACGTAAATAGTTTTACAAATGCTACCAAGAAGTTGCAAAATGGAAACCATCTGCAGCCACAGCTGGCCAGTGAGAAAAGGTTCCAGATCACGCCATGACTTTTCAAGCCAGCAAGTTAAGGCCAAAATCAGCAACATAAGAATAGGATTTTCTAAGCCTTTTCAACATCTCTGAGCCAGCTGGTCACCTCTCCATCTTTGCTTTCAGCAAAATGGGTCCCCAGAGTCAACACACAGCTCTTTCAGTGCCGCTAATGTTTTCTCCAGGAAAAACATTCTCATTCTTAAAAAATCCCAATGGACTTTGTTTATAATTTACAGAAACAGTTTAGCATAAAATTTTTATATTTGCTGGTCTCAAAATACTGAACTCTTAATGATATCACTTGTGTGGCTTGTTGTAGCTACTAATAAGTACTGTTTACTGGAGTCTTAGGTGCCTCAGTCATTTTTCTTCAGATGACTGAAGCCAGAAGAGCTCATAAACCATAAGAAAGTGGGCTTGGAGAACATTTAATAATCCAAATTACCTTCTTCAAGAGTTATTAGTGGAGAAAACGCATTTTCTTATTATAAGCTTGCAAAGATACTGAAGGGCTTTGAACGAATCAACAGCCAAATATGAGTTGGCTGTGCAATAGAAGAAAATAAACTCAAGACAAAAAAAAACCATATCCAGTTAAAATTACTTGGATCTATTAATTACTGAGAGGACAAAAGCACTGTAAGAAAACTTCTTTTTTTTCTTAACAAATACATTAAGCCAGCTTTTCCAAATTATGTTAGTTCTTCAAAACCAAACACTGGGAAAAGTGAGGTGATTGTTTTGTTTCTTTGGGTTTTTTAATTTAAAGGAAAGACTTGGTCCCCAGGGTCTCTGCCTAGGAGATGTGAAACATGAAGAAATTTCAAGAAGGTCATGACCATCTTGCCTTCTATTCACTTTTTTTGTTTAACAGCAATGACACATCACAGAACTATCACTTTGATGGTTTCTGGGACACGGATTGAAAAAGATGCAAGATTATGTTAGGATGGAAAAAAATGGACTGATGTTAACTTTCACTCTGCTGTTAATTGCCAGATAACCTGTTTACATTCCCATTTGTGGTGCACTGTAATCGGAGGAGACAACACTTCTCAATTTCCCCTACAAAGCACTTACTGTGCAGTTCTGTTGCTGCACAGCCTTAGGAGGGTGGCATATCCATATGGGGGAGAGGTCGGCATACATCTGAACTACGCTTCCAGATTGTCTGCAGGCTTTCAGAATGGCAAACCCAGTCCTAAATCTGTGTCTCTTTCAGCATTCAAATAGGTAAGGAGGCAAGTGAAACCAGCAGCACCAGTACTGCTGAGTACCCTCAGCATCAGCACCTAATCTTCCCCCTGTGAGAAGGGTGATTACTCAATAAAATGTTAGGAGCTTTCGAACCCAGTTCTGTTTTAACACACATCAACAGAATTGCACTGCACATTTGATTTTTAACTTCACACCAACCATTGGAGTGTTATGGCTGTGGCAGGGATAGGTCTTTTGTTGTAGGCAAGTGGATGCGCCCGCATAAGGTGTTTTCATGGTGGCGTTTGCTGACTGTGGAGTATTTTTGTAGAAGAAATTATTTATGTTGTGCTTATGTCTGAGGAGCAGTATGGACAGAAGAACCCTTGTTACATGTGATTTGATGAAAACTGGGCGCTTCTGTAGGGGACTGCTGGGCGCAGCACGCAGGGAAGAGTTGAGGTTGTCTGTACGATGCAATGCGAGGGCTGCTGGAAGCGAATGTGTGGTGGGTTTTTCCAAAGCAACCCAGAGTCGCCAAACCTACCCAGCTACTTCAGCCCCTTCTCTCCTGCCTAGCAGGGCCGTACCTTACCAAAGTACTCTCTGGTATTGTACGGACTGCTGCAATCTTGAGCCTCAATAAATTCTAGAGAAAGTGTGATGACTAGAGAAAAATCCAGCCTTAAACTATAACGTCTGTCAAGCAGATAGCAAATGCTGTGTAATACTGAGCTTTTAAGACGGTGAAACTGAAAACATTCTGCCCAGATTAAATTTGGGTGAAAGTAACACTTTGTGATTAACTTGGGAATAAACAAGATTTGCTTCATTGTATTTAACGTAATTCAATAATGTAATTAAATATTGTTGAGAAAGAATCTGGAGCTTGTCTTAGACAAGAATTGCAAAACAATTGTCAAGTTTAGTGCAAATGGAATAAAACTGTCTTTCTGTGACCTTATTTCAATGTAACATCTTACCTACTGATGCACTTTATATAATACAACCTTCAAGTTCAGCAATGTTTCCTGTCTTTGCCTAAACAAGGAGAAAACAAGTAAGTTTTGGAGAGTTTGGGGGGTGGGAGGGGTTAAATCTGTATCACTTTCACCTGGGAGAAAGATGGGACTTGAAAGTGGGAGCTGGGAAAGAGGCACACAGGGTTGTGTGCTGTTTAGGAGAAGTAGTGAGTAAAGAAAGTCTGGACAAGGGGGAAAGGAGCTTACAAGGGTTGTGCCTCTGTGAGAGGGAAGCTGTGTGGTTAAGAATAAGGCAGAAGGAATGCAAATGTATTTTTAGTCGAAATTAGAGACACCTTTCTAAGTCTACGGCCAAATTAGCTAGGCTCCTCTTATGCAAGGCAACAACTATCCTGGGGACTTAGCCTCATGGTGACAAATGTGCCTGTGAACCAGTTAAAAAGCACAGTCATGTATTGTTGAATTTGAGTGTTGTACACGCAGGGGTTTTCTCCTGTTTGTACTATCTCCAGAAGATCTACAAGTCAAAACTTGTGGAGAAATGAAGACTAAACCAGCATGTTATTTCTAGATTTCCTGAACTGAGGAGCTATGCAGGAATATTCAGATTTCTGTGGGCTGGGAATGTCAGCTGGGAGCAGGGGAGCTGCTCAAATGTGACGCACGGGAGCTATTTAGAGCACTAAGAAGCTGATAGCTGCACAGCTAATGGCAAGGAATTTGCAGTGTGGCTATGGATGAAAATTACCTTGTGCATGGAGTAGGCAGAATATTGCTAAACTGATTACGAACAGAAATTCTAGAGCGAGTTGCAATCCGCTCAGAAGAAAGGAGTCGCTGGTGCCTGAGGCGAGAAGTACTCAACCAGGCTAGGATGCCAGCATGGACCTGCTAGTGGTTGCCTCTCCTCTTGGCGAGGGTGTCTCTGGTTTCCTTGTGCTAGCCTTTCTGCACGGGTTTTTTTCCTCTTATTCAACAGGTGCTTCTCAGTGTTATCAAAAGATGTTTAGAACAGAAATATGCTCTCCAGAAGTTGAGAATAAATGAGGTTACAGCTCGCTCTCTGGAAAGGGGCTTGACAGCTGTATAGTCCTAATGCAGCTGTCGTGAACCACAGAGTTCCCCAAGCAAAGATAAAAGTCCAGCCCGCTACCTATAAAAATCACTAGTAAAGTGTTTGGGGTTTTTTTGGTGTGTTTTGGTTGCTTTTGGTATTGGTTTTGTGGGTTTTTTTTAACTTCTGTGGGATTAGAGGATGTATTGCTCCATTGGGGGTGGGGAGACAGAACTTTGTTGGCCCTGGCTTCTTTTCTAACTCTAAATCAAAAGACTTTTTCAACCTTAATTTGCAGGAGATGAGCCTACTTTCTCTGGGCTGAGAAAATCTGACCGATCTCTAGTCTACATTTGGACAGTGCGGACTTTGTCCTCCTTGTACTCCACCCAAGTGTCCCTCATTTTAGCCTGAGCTACTGACTTGACGTTAGTACTGGATTCCTGCTGTCTGCAGAAAGACAGCGACAGACCAGCTCTTTCTGAAAGGACAAACATTTCCCTATGGTTCAAAAAAGTGCTCTGCTAGGACAAGGCAGTTAACAAAACAGTTAATGATGTTTTACAGGCCTCCCAAGCCAAATTATTTCAGACTACAGGTTGATACTGGAGGAAGCTAAGGCTAATTAGCTGGTATTTTGGTAGTCTGCTCACCTTCATTTTTTCCACATCCTACTAGGTAAGAGTATCCAGATGATGATACTACTACTAACAATAATTTTAAAGCCTTCTCAAAGTGCTGGTTTGGCTCAAGAGCTGAATGTTAGGAATGGCCGCTCTTCTACCCTTACTGCAGGTTTGCAGCCAGACACCCACCTCCTTTGTGGAACAGTTAATGGCTTTAAATGATGTTGGAAAATATGAGAAGCAATCTTTCTCAACGCCTAATTAGAAAAATAAGCAATAAGTCTCTAACATTTGGTTGTGAAATCTGTTGCCCAACTCGGTTGAGCTGCTTAAACTGAGGAGAAGGAGTGTAATAGCTGAACTACCACTTGCATTTTAGTTATCAACTTGGATGTAAAAAGTCAGGATATTTTAATCCAGTTTTGTGGGAGAAACAGATGAGAAGATGCGAAGCAAATGGCTGGAGGTACAAAGCTATCCAGGGCTGTGGAGACGGGCTAAAGAGAGATGAATTTGGCAGTTAGCAGCACAGAGCTGCTGGGTGAAGTTAGAGAGTGAGAGGGCTCCAGTGAGAAAATGTAACAAGTAAAAGATAGGGGAAACACTGATGCTGGCTGGAAAACAAACAGCGAGTTGCAAAACTTGAGATCCGTCAAGTTGGAGCAGTCTGTGAAGCAGACAGGATAAAAAGAGCAATCATTGACAGCCAGGGAAGGAAATGTTCATGGAAGTGGCAGAACAATCAGGTGAAACAGCCCCAAAAATGTCTCCTTTAACTTAGCAGTCGCTGTTGAAGTGTACTGGAGGAAAACCAGGAAGCGAGTTGTCAGAGAAGACAAGGTCCCATGAACAGACAGCTTGCCTGAGACCTATGGAGACAGCTTGAGGAGATACGATCAATTTTGTTGTCATGGAGGCACCACCTAATTCACTGAAAGTCAGACAGGTAGAGTGGGAGGAAGAGCAATTTTTCCAAGATTAGAGAAGTACAGCACTTGTAGCCAAAGAAGATAAAGCAGTTAGAAATAATGGAGAGAATGCTAGTACATGAAAAGCAAAGGAAATGAAGGCACAGTTTAAGAAGAGTGCAAAATGGATTACCTTCCCCTGAGGTGTTGCAGAGACAAAGCTCTTAGCACAACTGACATCTTTGTAAAAAATTGAATCTCCTGAAAGCTGGGAATAACACCTAGCAAATCACAAATTGCTAGAAAAGAACTGCTTTACTGGGTTTCAAGAATAACTAGCAATACTCTAACGTATGGACACCGGAATGGCCAGACCGTCAGAGGGATCTATTCCACTTCCTACCAACCCCCAACTCACTTAAGATACTGGAGACTCCATCTGCTCTTCACAATAAAGAAAAGCAAAAACCTGTGGTTTTCCTTGGCAGGAGTAGAAATTCTATACTGAAAAGCAAATGTTCTCTGCCTCCTTTTCAGAGTGATGCTGGTGGGTAGGACCAGTCTCTGATTAATTAAGAGCTACCAAGATTAGTTTCAGAAGTTAAGCATGCCTTAAGAAAGAACCACTATCACCATCAGAGCTTGTACCAAGGATACAACCCAAAGCGAACATCTCGTTCTGTGATATCCTCCAAATCTTTGTTACAGCTGACCCTTTCAACAGCTTCTCTCTGAGGAGTGCTTCTTTTCTTCTGCTGCTTTTGGCACAGGATTTCTTTGGTTTTAAGGTCTTGTGGGTATCCACACTTGCCAGCAAGTAACATGGACATTAAAAGTATATAGGGCCTTTACTCTTTAAATAACGAAAGACACAGAGAAAACCGCAGCATTACCTTTAAGCTTCATTTGCCTCACTGTGGCTAAGGATAATGGTACTACAAGGATACAAGGTCTTAATTGCATAGTTTTAAAAATCCTTTGATAGTCCAACAGAGAGGGGCAGTAGCAGAGATGCCAGACTTTCAGTTTCACCATTCTCCTTTTCCTCACTAGCTTTTCCTTCCCAGAAAGGAACACCTTCCTCTCTAGAGTGACGGGCACTTCTGTAACTACTGAGGGGTCACTTTATTTCCAGAGCATTTCCCTTGGCAATTTGAGGGTGCTGCTCCAGAGCCCACATCTGCTTGGCCTGCGGGTCTTGTTCCTTCTCCCTGCCTGCCTGGCAGCTGCCTGCTCCTTGACTGCAGCACAGGCTATGACTGCAGAAATGAGGTAGGAGTGGAGAATGGCAATGCCTCCCGTAGCTTTTCAAAAGCTCAGAACGATTTGTCACTTGTGCAAATAAACATCTGACAGAAACATATGGCTAAGAATGAGCAATAGCCCCCTACGCTCGCTCACATGGGAGCTGGCAGGGCTGCTTGATGTACGGAAGAAAGAAGGGGAAATAAATTTCTTTAAGACTAGGGAATTAAAATGTTCTCAAAAGTGGTCTGTGCAAAATAGCTGCCAGTTCCAACTGTTTGTGCATGGTGTTTCTCCCTCTCTCAAATTCTGTCTCTCCTAGCCCCCCACAGTCTAACTATTCCAGGAACCAGGCAGTCACGTACTCAATTTCTCCATTGTGTTGTACCTCGCCTTTGAGCTGGTGATCCTTGCCCCGCCATTCTGTTGTGTTGGCTCATCACTTCTGACTGCCTGCTCTCCAGATGCAGAGTGTGCCTGTCATCTTCCTCCTCTGAATTTTGCCCAAACATCCAAAATTTTCTGAGTCTTGCTGGGACAATTATGGTCTTTTTTTGTATAAATAGTAATGGTCTTCAGTGGGACTATGAGAGAGAACAGCTGAGATTCAAGTAAGAGGTTAATGACAGCTTTATCTCAGCAATTCTTATCACACGATCGTCCCAGAGACTCTTCCAAGGTTCTGAAGAAGAGAAGATGCTGCTGGAGCCAGTGGCCTTGGGCAGCCCCAGCCGACAGGGAAAGACACGAGGATCCAGGCAAAATCCAGCACCAAAATTCCACTCCACATGGCTCCTCTCCTTCTCTCCATTTTATTTCAGGTGCTAAAAGGCTAGTTTATTTTTAGGCTAGTTTTCCTAAAAATGCAGAAAATGTTCAGGGCCATCTAAACTGAGATCTACAGTACAAGGAGAAAATGTCAGCTGGGAGTCATGGGAAAGTCCTGGAGGTGGAGGCTAGAAAGAACATCATTTGTGTCAGCGACTCTAAGTGGCCCTTCTGAGCAGTGGAGGGAATGCCTGCTTACACCATTGCCTTTTTAAATCTCTATTTATAAACTGAGGAAGGGAGGGAGGCTCTGAAACTAGGTACTCCAATCTGTTCTGAAGAGTGGTACCTCTCTGCCAATGCCCTGACAGGACAGATGGTAAATTAAGATCTGACACTACGGGCATGTGAAATATGAGGGTGTCAGGGGAGAATCACATAACCCCTTTACAACTGGTTATTCAGGATGTAGCGTTTTCTCCCTCCTGCTGTGAGTGATGTTGATCAGAGAGTTACTCAAAGTTGTTGTCTTTGAAATAACCCGGTATTTCAGGGGTTTTGCACAACCTCAACTCCCGAGTCAACCATGCCTGAAGTGATTGCCTTCAGAAGACTCTCTTTCCCTGCCTAGCTGAGTCTGCCGAATCTCCAGCACTGTGCATACCTGGTATCAACATGAGGTCTGAGCAACCACCATGTCAACACAAAGAAAGAAAACAATAAATAAACAATAATGCAGTCAAAAATAAGGCAGGACCACAGTATAGCTTTTTAGGCTGTTTTATTTAATCTTCCCGATTCAGACCTTGAATTTCTGGGTGCACTTATTTAAGATTTCAAACTCCAGATCAATGTTCTGTATCTGTTTTCTATAGCCTGTTCTTGGTGTATGGTCTGTATTGTTCATAAGGAAGATACCTGCCCGCCTATTGCATCTGATGTTTTCAACCTTGGGATGACAAACTTCTTTCTGGTTCCCCAGTAGAAGCCAGGACCACACTCTCTGTACCTTTAGTCTGCTGAGATAGCAACAATTCTTCCTCCCAAACATAGGTTTTTGATGCCTTTCTCATTTCACAACAGTCGTATAATGCAACTGCTTCGTTTTGATTTATGGAAAGTGAGCACAGAAGGATGGAGCTTCTGTACAATGCAGTGGACCTCCCTCGAAATGCAGAAAAACTGTACTCTCAGTTCCAAACAGTGTGTGATGTAATGAGTTTCAACATTGACAAAAGAAGAGAAACTCACACCTGCAAGATCAGGTAAGATGGGCTAGGTTTACAAAGAAATGTAACATGCATCTGTATGACTAATTAAAAGCTACTTGTAATCAGTGCGATTCCAACAGAGAAGGTACAAACATCCCATAATTTTCACCCACGCTTCCACCTGCTTAAAATCCACCAGACCTGAGGACTTGCAGTGGAAGTTTAGGGGCTGTTTAGGGTGTTTGCATGACCCTGGGATCTGAAGTATTCCAGGGACCTGTGTCCCAGACTTCTCAATGCTCATTAGGTACGCTGTGAAATATTAACTGGCAGGAAATCTCATGGAGTTGGTGGAGAAACTGTATCTTGGTTTAAGGCCAGACTAAATTTAGGAAAAATTCTGAATGAAACAGACTTGCCCATTTTTTCCAGGACAACCATCAGAAGTTTAGCTTTTGGGAGACTTTGTTCCTGATCATCCTTCACAGCTGAACCAATATCCCTGGAGGAACACCACCACTTTACCTTCTTCTTCTTCTTCTTCTTCTTTTTTTTTAACCCCTAGATCTAAGTAACTTAAAAGTTGTTGTTATTTTGAAGGGTATTTATTTAACAATTCATTTCATGGTGGAAACCCCTTCATATCAGATACTTCTGAGGATATGGTCTTCCATCAGCCCAGTTCAGTCTCCAGAAAAGGCTTCTTCTTTTTGACGAAAGTTGTATTTTCTGTTTTTGAATAAATGTAAAAGTGCCTTTCTGTAACTCTTTTTAATCTTGCTGGAGGTATAAAATGGGATGTAAGCAGAAATGTAATTAATTTTACTCTAGATGCTAGATTTAGGCAGTCATGTTGCAAGTGTGTTGACTTCAGCTAAGAGCTAAGTTTAGCACATGAAGCGCATCCGTTTGATGATGGCCTCCTCTTTCCCCTTCCCCTCACTGCTGTTGGATTCACCACTGTCCTCTATGCTGGGGAGATGTACGTAAGCCCTGCCTGGCAGTGACAGCAGCGTGGCTTACCTCCACAGCGGGTGTTAAGGCAAGATAGCTATGATCCCCTCCCTGCCCATCCCCTGCAGCCAGGCTGCTGTTGGACGTGGATTAGGAGGAAAGTGCTCTGGCAAAGTGTTTTCTTTGACAATGACAGAGAGGAGATGTCGCAGGAAGAGGGAAATCAGTTTCCCTTTTCGGAGTATTCTAATGAATGGCCAACAATTTTTGCGCGGTCTCACTTCCATGAGATGCTAAAGCTGGCCCAGAAGCCACAGCAGCAAGGACGCAGTGACAGCCCAGCTGCAGTGGCAAGGAGCTCGATGGCAGCTAATTTCCACTGCTCTGCCTGTGCTGAGCTCTGCCTGAGCTGCCAGGCTGCTCCTGGTAACCAGCCTCACTGGCAGTCTGCTCACAAATCTGTGTGTTTTGGGGTCTGCAGCATCAAAGTAGCTTTAGCTTGTCAGTCTGTAAGCCAGCAACAGATCTATAGATGAATGCACTGCAGGCTTCATGGGTCCATAGGCAATGACACTGAGGAAATAACATGCTGCAGGCAGCACTATGCTTAGCTCTGCCTGTCAGCTTCAATTTTAGCTCTTTAATTTCCTGTGGCTGCAAATGATGGTGAAGGGCTGTGCTATCATTTAAAGACTCTGCCTTATACTACATGGTTTTTTGGAATGGAGATCGTAATTTTTTTATATCCATCCTTAGGATCTTGATCTGCTGCTGCTCCTTGACTAAAGTCTTTAGAAACTTTCCTACATTAAAAATAGTAATTTTTATTAAGATTTTTTTGTTATAGTCAAGGGGCTTTGAAGACCTGAAGAAAATCACTTGCTGCCTTCTAATCCAATAAATGTTGGGAGCCCATTGTGGTTTACCTCTAAAATTCACTACTAAAGAAAAGAAATAGGAATGGTGTTGGGCCTGTCATATTTGATTGTACTGGGCATATGCATGTAGCTATTTAGATGAGGTGTGTTTGCATTTCTTCTCTTTCTCCTTACTGTCTGCTAATCAATCCATTGGGTTATGTAAAATGGATAAAGTGGAATCTTACATCTGTTGTGAAATGAAAGGCAGAGGCCAAAACACTGGACGGCTCTTTAGAGCACTTTAAAGTCTACCCTGCCACCAGAAAGGGTAAAATGGATTTTTGATGAGCCCTTGTTTTTCTCTGGAATTTTTACATGAATAACAACTACTTTGTCTTCACATCAAAAAAAATCAGATGTTTTGACACTAAGTAAGCCATGCTGGAGATGATTGATGAGCTTTTACTTCAGTATGACTATTGTTGCATCCTGACTTGCACTTACCATTTGAATTGGAATTCTCCTAGCTGCATCATGGTAGAAATTATCCCTTTGTCTTGTGTAAGATCTTAGAAAAAGAGGGATATTCCAGTGTAATGAAAAAGCATTATTTTCAGTGATGACAAAGCCAATAATAACACCCTTACCTAATCCTTTTATATGCTTGGGAGGGTTTGCTGAGAGTTACAGCCTTTACCTGACTAGCTGTGTTCTGGGCAGGAGAAGATGAAAGTGGGAAATTGTCTTGTAAAAACACATGGAAACACTTGTCCCCAAGAGAAAATTTAAGGCAAAGAGGATTTTCAAAGTGTAAACAAAGGCATGAATCATTGCCGATGGGTGTTAAGCTTCATGACTGCTTTTTACTTTCATTTGCATTGCTGCACTTTCCGGCTGACTCTAGGTGACTAGATACAATCTTTCTAAACCCTACATTTTCCTCCTGTAGATGAGGCTCCATATCAGAGCATTGCTGATCTAGTGTTTAATGAGGAAAAATATTTAGCAGTCGTGATATAACTGCCTACCTCACTCTTGCTGTAGTAGTAATATTTGTATTAATACATATTTTTGTACCAGTTTTATACAGGTTGGAATGAAGATCCTGCAGGATCAGGGCATTGACACAGAAGAGGGAGAAACTCTACGGACACCGAGCAGTGGATGTTTGCCGAATGCTTTCAACTACAAATATGATAAAGAATACAAAAGCAGGTATGTTCATTTAATGCCGCAGAACAGAAAGTAGCTTTTCAAACAGCTTTCCTTACAAAATGCTGAAAACACTGCGGGCTGCAGAAAGCAGATGGTTTAATAATTGACCCTGTCTCTCTTGCATTCAGTCGTGATATGCTGGACTCTGTATCCTTTACACCATCCTTTTCTCTATTGCTGAACATCTTGACCTGCAGTCTGAAAAGCAAGGAGGTAAAAGGCGGCTTGTGAAAAGCAGAAAAGAGAGAAATAGTTTTTCAGTGAAACAATTAGAATCAGTTTATTTTTCCCTGACATTTCACAAATTGTGATTTTAGAGCTCTGAATTTCTTGCCTCTTGTTCAGTTCTCTCTTGATGCAGTGGGATGACGCTCACATGATGCAAATGGGGGTGCTATCACGGGTATTTTCAGTGTGAGTTTTTAAAAACAGTTATGAATAAAAATCCCTTACTATTGCCATTGATGGGAGACACCCACATACCCAATAATCCATCAGATGTGGTGTGTTTGTGAGAAGTTGATGGGGCTGAGAGTAATGGGGTGTTGACTGAGGCTGCCGGCTGTAACTCTGGAAGCCTGGGCATGTTTGAGAGTCTGCCTGCACTGGGACTGAGCGATACCTCCTGCTGAGGGAGCGTCACACTCTTCAGGAGTGATCGAGCCCGTGTGAGTTACACAATGGTGTGCACTGATAACAGCTGCATGTTCCCCTCCATGTGCTGAGCAAAGCTCCTTTGTTACAGAAAGTAAAAAATCCACTTCAGAAATATTGGAGAGGATTCTGTAGCAAATCTTAGATGCTGAGTCCCTGAGCCTGTGAAACCCAATGCTTTGCTACAGGTTTTAATCAACTCAGTGTTTATTCAGAAAGAGGCATAAATCCAGTGCCCCTAAAAACTAACGAAATTTTTGACTAGGACTCAAGGTCAAGTCTCAGTTAGCTCGTACGTCTGGAAATGTCTCAGCCAGAGTTTGCACATACATTCCCCCATCCACACAGTATTAATCATACTCCTGCCATCCCAGCAGGGTGCCAGAATATCTCCGCATTTCCCAAGCATAAATTTTTTTTCTTTCCCTTCATATTCTCCAAGTCCACACACTATGGACTGACCCCCACAGCTATACCTAGCAAGTTTATCACCTTCCTTTCTATGGCGTTTTCCTGAACGCTGTGGATCTAGAACAGGCTGTAATGTAATACTTGGCAGACTCACACTCACTGTAAAACAAAACTTTGTTTACTCTTGTTATTGGAAAAGCTTTTAAATGTGATCACTCACGACTGATAAAGTAGAAGGCAAGCAAAAGAGTATCTCATATCTGCTATTTAAAATCACTTCAAGTCATCCTGAATTTTTGCACTTGACAACTTTTGAAGTTTGAGGGCAAAATGCCTACTCTGTTGGCCCCCAAATTATTTCTTCATCAGTAAATCTGAAGTGTTTATTTCCACCATATATATCTTGACATTCCTGCTAATACTGGTGACAGATAAAGGCCATTGCTGAGTCTCTAGGAATGCCTTGTGCTAAGGTGATGAGATTAAAAGTGAAAAAAGGACATGGGCTGTAAGGAGCCTCTTCCCCTTCTTTACATGTGCTACAGAGCCACCTGCATCGGGTCACAGATGTCAGTGCAGATGGTGTGTCACCTTACGTAATCTGGCAGAGGCCATACAATAGTAGGACACTTCGTCTGGGTCAGCTTATACAACAGAGGATGTGTTTGAGTCTGATGGCATGACCCAGCAGCCAGACTGGGGCCTGTGCCCCCTGTGTCCAATGTGAATTACAAGGATTCAGGGAAATTGGGACCTCTTGCAGTTAATAGATTAAAATACTTAAGCTCTCCAACACAAACGATCACAAGTAAATAAAGAACAAAACAATGCACAAAGAATGACAGTAAAAGGTGGTGGCAGTGGCACATTCAAGACAAGGAGGTATTTATCCCCAGGCTGGGTAATGATGCTGTGAAGCTCCCTGCTGCAGGCTGCTATGGATGCTGGTGCTTTAGACAGGGTCTCTGTAGCCAGGAAGACCACTTCTGAGCAGACTCCTCTTGTGTACTATCACTAACTAAAATACTCTTAATCTACATAAGGTAATTAGGCTATTATCAATACTAAATTACTCGTGGAGACGTGTGCTCATTTCTTACTAACGAACATCTTCACCTTTTCCTAGTGTTCTTATTTCCGATCACTCTGACTAAAGCCCATCTGTTCACCTACAGCTTTTTGTCATACTTTATGAAGCTGCTCCTTTTATTTCAATTTGAAATGATTTCTAACGGTCTCTTGTACCACATAACATACCAAGGTCTACTAAAGGAATTAAGAGTAAATTAAGTCACCAGAGCCTATTTTATTGTTGTGCTAAGGGGTTGGAAATCAGCCTCTGCAAGGAATGTCAGGGAAGCTGCTCTGGACAACCTGTGGCGGAAGTCTGCTGAAGAAAAGCAAACTGCTGAACACGGACTTGGCCAAACCGGGACAGCCGACTAGCCTCACAACCACTTTTCCTTCCTGGTGCTGTCCCCTTCTCTTTTCATCAGCTTATACTTTCTGAAAATTCCCAGTTCAGACCACCTGCTGGCGTTCGTACGGCTTTTGCCTCACATCGTCCTCCGGGGACGAGGACCCTCTCCCTCGGGTCTGCCGAAGGGCCGCCCTCCCCCTCCAGCAGGCTGCCCTCTCTCTGCTCCGCCTGCCACCAGCGGAGGCCATTTTCTCTCCCTCCCCGGCGCTTCTCGCCCCTCACGACCTTCCCCACCGCAGCCGCGGGGGAGGAAGGCAGGCTGCGCGGCCGCCGGGCCGTGGCCCCCTCCCGCAAGCCCGGAGCCCCGGGGCCGCCCGCTGCCGTTGCCGTCGCCGCCGCCGCCGCCGTTGCCGTCGCCGTCGCCGTGCGGGGGTGGCGGGCTGCCGCGGCGCCGGAGACCCGCACCTGCGGGGGAGGGGGGGGGGGGGGGGCGGGGCCGCGGCGGCCGTTGGGCGCGGAGGAGGGGCGCGCGCCGCGGGCGCGGCTGGCGCTGCCATCTTGCGGCCGTTCGCCGGGAGCGACCGTTACTTCGCAACCGTCGTCTCTGTCCCGGCGTTAGCCCCTACGCCCTCAAACGGCCACCGCGCTCCTGTGGTGTCACGGCCACGGCGGGATGCCGTGTGCTGCGGCCATTTACCGTGTGGCCTCGAAAGAGAAAGCACTGCCTGAGGACACTTCGGGGGGAGAAAAGAAAGATACCCAGGCTTTTGCCAGGATGTTTCCAGAATGAGGAAAACATTTGCGAAATAGTGACCGACACTGGGTTTTTCCTCTGAAAAATAAAAGGGGGAGTAGGGGAGAGTTCGTCTATCTTGAGTCCCACATCAGCATCCAGTGGCGAGGAGGCAGAGCTGGAAAAGGGAACTACCTGTCGCTGCAGACTTCTCTGCAAGCTTTTTTTGTCTGCCTCTCTGTCATTTTCTCTGTCTCTGTGCCTATCTTGTTGCCTCTTCCACATTTTATATGTACCTGTTTGTGAGTGAGTCACTGTACTACTCTTTATCCTGATGTCCATTCTTGTGCATATCTGTCATAGTATTACATGCAAAATAATCATCTGTGTGCTATAGAAACTTACACTGATCTTGGGACATCCTTATACAGCTGTGAAGAGATACATCTTTGTGTCTGTCCTGGCTTTGAAAAGCTGATGCCTGGCTCTTTCTGTCCGTGGGCATCTGTCTGTCTCTCCTTTTGTGACAAGGCAGACAATGCTCTCAAGGAAACCATGTACGCACATTCCGGTATCCTCCATAGCTATTCCTGCTCTTAAAGGCAATTACCGGATCAACATTGCTGCACTGAAGGCATCACAGCAGGGGTGATCTTGCAGTGAAGGTTCTCCATTTTGTTTGTGATGTTAGCTATACTTTATGTGTCTTTTACAGATGGAATGCGGCATAGCTTGCAGCCCAAACGTTTGTATGGCATTATCTTTACGTTAACAGGGAAATCATGAACAGAAGAGCAAGAGCTTGGGCGAGGGCTCAGAAACTGGATTTGACTTAATGCACATTCTTATTAGCCTCACCTGTCAGTCACAGAAAGGTAACAGACCTGCTGAATGCCTGCATCACCATATCTTTCAATAGACGCTGTGAGATACTTGGACAGGCGGGGTGGACTCCCCCCACAGAAAAGTGCGATCAGCAGTATCAGCATTCTTGTCATCTTGTGGGACAGCCTGGCTTGAGAGTCTGGTGACTGGGGGACTGACTTGCCAGTAAATGGAAGTTTTCAGCGGACAGAATAAACCTTTTTCTCCTCCCACTTCCATCCTGGTTATGTCTGCCTTGATATACGGAATTTGTATTGACATTATGGGAAGGAAGAGTTCCTACTGGGAACAAACATTTTCACACATCGAGCAAATTTCAAACTAACCTTTACTGCTGCTGTCCATCACTTAGCTTCTCTCTCCTTCAAGATTTTGTTAATAGCCAAGTGTCAAAAGAGTGTGTGAAAGAGAAATGGAAGAAACTCAACAGTAGCATTACTTGTAAATTCTCGAGGGAGATATTCTTGTTGTACACTTAGATGCTTCCTCTTGGAACTATTGTTTCTGCAACACATCAACATGAATTTATTTATTTTTAACAGTTGTGTCATTTAAAATGTTGCTTATTCCCTCTGTTTCTCTATGTGTCTGTCTTGGTCCTTTGCTCATTCACCTTGCAAGGCATCCAAGTATGCAGAAAAAAATGGTGGGTTTGCATTCATTGATAGGAAACATGAATTGTTCAAATGTTTATTGATTTAGAAATACATTCTTTTGGCAGCCACTAGGAAATCAGAGGTTGTAAAACCTTAGAAGACCCAAATATGGGTACCCCCTACTAAGTCTCAAGTATATAAAACTTAAGGATATACTTACTTAAGAATACAATTCAGGTAGTTAAAATCAGCTTCCCAGTTTGAAACGAGAACCTGCTCTGTGATGTTAACATATGTTTCTCTGGAAGTTATCAACAGGAAAGAAAAACCTGGGAAACAGCTACACTGAATTGTGCCTGATGGCTTCTGAAGCTGTTTTATGACCAACAGAGATCAGACTTTAATCAATAAATCTGTCTCTGTTTTGACTGTAAGATGAAAAAAAAATTGCACTGCCAAAGCTGAAAGGCACATTTTTTTTCCCCACTATTCAACAATTTTTTTCTCCTCGTGTTCATTGGTGACAGAAAATAAGTTTTGTAGAGATGCAATAGATTTCATAAATTAGTTCCCATCGGAGATATTGTTGACTCCTGGACAACAAACCGGGCACATTCTGATATCTCCTTTGTAGAAAATGCTTAATAAACATCAGTGTGGCAGCAGAAAAAGAGCAAACATAGTTGCTGAATTGTTTTGTTTCGGTCTGTGGAGGCAAATGAGCCAAAAGAACTTCAGATAGCAGTTAGGATCTGACTGGTAAGCACTGCTGAGAGACAGCGGTATTTGCCAGACTGCCAAGGAAGGGAAAAAAAAAAAATCTGATGCAGTGTATATTGCTTTTCGGATTGCAGCACAGTGTTCAGGCCATACATATGGCAAACTAGCTTACTTCTTGGGGATACATGATGCTGGTGCTTACCCTCATTTTCTGTGAATTGCTCAGGCTTATGGGTCATCCCCTTGATCTTCCCTCGCTTGTGAAACATGCTAAGAGATTTTTAAAGAAATCTATCCTACAGATATAAAGAAGCAAATTCTA
The DNA here is from genome assembly GCF_929443795.1 of Astur gentilis. Classification (NCBI taxonomy): domain Eukaryota; kingdom Metazoa; phylum Chordata; class Aves; order Accipitriformes; family Accipitridae; genus Astur; species Astur gentilis. The sequence continues at coordinate 15,499,145 of NC_064900.1, read as the reverse complement.
GAAACGCCTCCTAAGAGGAGATGGACATAAATGCAGGAGCAGGGTAGCTGTATCCTGTGCCTGTGGTCAACATGAGGTGTTGGAAAGGCAAAGTTTTCTGCCACTGAGTTTATGAGCAGTGTAAATCTATCTAGGAAGAATGTGGCTGCTTGTTTTTCTGGAGATCACCCTCAAGATGCAGATTGTTCCTTAACTAGAGGCAGTAAAACTGATTACTTTACTTTCAGAATTGCTGGTGTAGAAGCTAAGTAAAGGGATTTAGTGATGAAATTAATTCAGTGGTTGTTTTGTCTGAGACAATGATGAAAGAGAAAGAATCCCCGATTTAGAGGCTCTGGAAATAGGGAATGCAAAGAATCAGGGAAGTGTGTGTTTTTTCTTTGTTGTTCACATCACTTTTTCAAACCAAATATCTGATTGTACAAAAGTGTGCAGTTACCACAGTCTGTTCTAGAGCAAACAGAAGCCTGACTTTTGTAAATTAAAGGAAAAGAAGAAAAGACCCCTGTGTCAAACAGGCTCAACTGTTCAAGTCTGATATTAAAAGGCTGTTTATATGGGAAAATATGCCTGATGTAGGTGGACTATGGTCTTGTCAGGATCCACCACTACAGTTTTAAAATATAACTTTGGATGAATAGGCAATGGATGAAGATAGTAAGAAATTGGACAAGCTTCAGGAGTGGGATTAGTCTCCAGTCTTACGCCGTTTTAGCGCCAACTCTCCAGGCCACCAGCTGCTGCTCTTGAAAGCTGCAAACCTACAGGTCCCATGCCCTGTTTGTGAATGGATGTCTCGGACACCTGAGGAGACCTCATATAGCACAACAGCTATATTCAGGCGATTGTTTAGCTGTCCTTTACTTCTTAATGAGCTGTACTTTATCTTAATGAAACATAACAAATTATTGTTCTCTAATGAGAAGAAAAAGGCAGACCACTAAAGTTACATTTAATTTCTAGAATTTTGGTCTCTCATCAACATGTCCTGCTGACATGGCTGTGTATGGTTTTCAGAGTACTGATTTTAAGATATATTGACCACTCAGTTGCCAATGAAGCCAACTGTAAGCCAAATATTTTGTATTTCTCATAGTGGCTTCTGAATTCATCTTATTTCCTAATTATGCTTTAGAGTTTAGATTACAAATTTGAGATTTAGCTTTACTACTAATGTGAATGTTTGAGGGGTTGGAATAGTGAAATAGCTTCAGATCCGGCTGGAGGAGCTGGAGCAGCTGTCAGAACAGAGAATTTCTTAGGAAAACATGCTCAAGACTGTGAGTTCAACATGCTAAAGCAGTTGTGAGTTGAGGCAGACTTCACAGGGCATCATCAGAACCAAGACCAAACTCCTGGGCTCAGTCTGGATCCAGGTGATACGTATGTGCAGACTGTAGCTGCTAACTGTGCATCTATAGATGTTCGTTTTCGTTCGTAGTAGGCTTTGTCTGGTGTCAGGAATGCTCCCTTTGATGATATGAGAATTCTGCAGACAGTGAGATGTTAAGAAAACATAAGAAACAGTAAGTCCAGAACCATAATTTCACAGGAAACTTGTACTTGGGCTGCAAAAAAATTATGTCCTATAAAAAGGAAAAGGAAAACAATCAAGATTTTCTCTTTACAGTAGAACTAAACACTCACTGAAAAACATTATGTGCTTACTTATTGCTTATTATTGCTATTTTTTGTATTGACTAGCAGAAATTAAGGGTACAGTTTCAAGGCTGGCTTAAGCCAGTCTAGCCATGTGTCACCACAGAGAAGGGGCAGGTCCTCCTTCCCGCACTGCTGCCGGTTCCTTTAACAACTGTCTGAACAGGTGCTGATGGTGAAGCAAGGGTAGCAAGTACTAGTGCACTGCAGGGATGAAGGGGAGGGCAGTGTTTCAGCAGTAGCCTGATAGATCTGTTTAAGCTGGTTGTAAAACCCCAGGGTGAGAGTCCAACTCAGTAAGCACCATGCAAAAATCTTACACAGATTTTGAGTGGAGCTGTGGTTTTTGCTGGCTTTTGAATTCTTTTCCCTTTTAGTACTTTGCAGTCCTTAGTGCCCAGTTTGTTACCTCAGACTATTTGGGACAGCAATGAATGTTCACTTGCCTCCTCTACTAAGAGACTTGATAAAGAGCAGGACCATAAGAGCTGGGTCCTACTGCAACTGTTAAGTAAAGCACTTCATCTGTCCTGAGATCTGCGAACTGGAATCACAATGCTTAGTCTCTGCTTTCCTCTCGCTTCCATCTTGTTAGGAAATGTGAATGGATACCTTATTCTGGAAACTTGGTTCACCATTTGTGTTAATATAAATAACCAGGACAAAGTGTCCTTAATTCTGACTAGTGTATTTTTGCAAGTCGCCACAATAAAAATGGTAAGTGCTACGCACCGAGTCTGTTACCATAGAATAGCAAAATGCTGCCTATTCTTGTGCTGCAGTATTGCGCTCACACTCTCACAGTCACTGCTCTGATTAATCTGCTTTCTATGATATGCTGGTTATTTATCAGAAACGAGTGCCTCTTAGGAGACTCTTAGGAATGTTTTTTTCCTTGTGTTTCATTCTCTGAATAGGAAAATAAAAAATACATGCCAGGTAAACCTATGCTCCCTGTTCCACATTGCATCTCTTCTCACTGCATCTAATTTACAGGTTGTTAAGTGCTAGTGTGCTATGGTGTTTCAGCTCCATATGTTTAAAATGGCCTTTAGATGTGCTCAGATTTTCTGCAAAATTGCAGCCTCTGAAACATCTTTTCATCCCTGGCATTTCTCTGTTCTTGTTTTTATAATAGCTGTTGTCGATTTGCTTTGCTTTGTGATCTGTGGTGGAGAGGGGCCTGTAAATCCAGATTGTAATTACCTGAAACTGTGTTTGATTTTGCTCACTAAAAGAAGGCATCTTATTTTTTGATCCTACCTGGTGCGTTTACCTTTGTTTCTTTTGCTTACTTGGTTGTTTGTAAGCTGTTCCAATGAGCTTATCCACTGTTACCATGCACTGGGTTTGTCCTTGAAAGATAAGCATTACAACCTTTCAAATGGACTACAGAGAAGGGATAATTTTAAAGAAATATTTTAATGATAGCAAAGAGACAATGTTCTGTGTTTAAACACAAGGAACTATCAATGACTCACCCAGTAGAAGTGTATTATCTTGTCTTTATTCTTCTGCAAAGATGGATCTTTTTAGAATTTATTACTGACAAATGCATAGAAGATTAACCTGTTTTCTTAATGGTAATTTATAATGATATTATAATCTGCTCTGTGTAATGCTCTCTTACCCAGAAGAAATGAAAACAACTCTAGTATGAAGAAACCCTATTGCTGTGGGTGACACCTAGTTGCCTTCACTTATATTACACAGCCGTTAATGGAAGTGTTGACCATTTCACTCTGCAGCAGTTCCCCCTGAAGACTTTGCATGTGTGGGCTGGACAATTAGTTTCTGGAAATACGCCATAGCCAGGGACAGAGAGTAATGCTGAGATTTTCAGTGTGCTTAGGCAAGGCCACTCAAGGTAATATTTAGTGTTGTGACATCAACGTCGTGAAGGTGGTGGAATATGTCAGTGCATCCAGCCCCCTTTTTTTTGACTGAAGCTGATTTTAGCGGGGGCAGTCACAGGAACATTGAACATGTTTTGGAAATCCTCCATGGAGCAGTCTTTTCAGCACCACAGCTTAGTGGTAAATTTCTTGCTACAGCCAGGAATAATAAAACAGCAGGGTGCTGATAGCTGAATGAAAACAACATCTAATTGCCTCTTTCTATGTTAAAGACTCCCCTCTTGGCTGATGTGCCTTCTGGAGGGAGGGACATCCATGCACAGCTTGGCCAGGGACACGCCTGTCATTCTGCAAAGCCAGCTTGTTTGTCTTTGTCATATCCCTGGAGCAGGGGTTCTAAGCACTCCCTTTTCCAGCTGGGAAACAAATACACAAAGCAATTTTTACTTATTTATTTTTAATGGACTCTTTTGACTTCCTTGAGGTCAGCACACAAAGTCAACATATTTATGCATTAGCATGACATGATCTAACCTCAGGTCCCCTTCAGAGCTCTTGGTGGATAACCTCAGAACCTGGAACATCCTCTCCTTCCCCGTTCCATGTCTTCCTGCTTAGTGAGGATAACAGCTAGCAGTTTCAGCTAACGACCATGTTAGCGTCTAAAATATGGCTTTCCCAAAAGTCTCTGGAAACAATATGGATGCTTACTATTAGCAGAGAAGACAGTGTATACTGTCTTCTACATGTTGTTATTGCTTTGTAGTTGAGGAAAATGGTTGGAAATGAGTTAACACTGATGAATGTGCAGATAGCTGAATAGACAGAAACATGATTTGCTACTGTTGGGCCTGCGCTTCGGTGGGGAAAGAGGAGGATCCAATGGCTCTTAGATATTTTCTTATATGTAATTTAATCAGGTCTGCTGATACTTTGATTAACTCCTTAGAGTTATTGTTTATTTTCCCTTTTCCACCCAAATGATAGTGCAAATTAATGGAACCTGTTAAAGGTCTTATTGACTACAGTTTGTGTTTACCTTCTCCAGAAACTCCACCCTGGGTATACATACACCAGAACTGCTGGAAGCACTATCTGACTATTCCTGGGTCAGGCTACAAATGATTTTCCATAAGTTTGCTGAACGGGAAAGGATTAAACTATGAACAATGTAAAATAAGATGAGTAATAGGCTTGAAAGCATTTGCTCTAGACCACCAAGTTCAATCTAACACTGTTAAAGTTTTAAGCATGGTTGGTTGGGAAAGGATTCTTTTATTTTATTTTTTTTAAGTCACAGCCGGATAGCTGTTTAACTCCAAATGGAAAAAACAGTGGGAAATAGCTGTTCTTTTGTAACCTCTTCCTGCAAATCATTTGCATCTGAGAATTACTTCTTAGATCAGATGAAGTTAGTTAGGAATCTCAGGGAACTTCTGAGGAGGCAGATGCCCACACTACAGAATTATTATTGCAACGTGCTTGGGCGTTAACAGTCTCAGCAGACACAGTGTTAGGTTTGTTTGTCCTGCTTAGGAAGAAGCCTACTGCTGGGAGACCTGAATTACTTCTACATCTGTTGGATAGGGGTTGGGTATTTCCATTTCCCTAACTTTCAATCTCATATCTCTAATTTTCTAGATAAATTAAAATAAACATGTGCTGTTGATTTTGATAATTACTGAACTTCCTGATGGCTTGAAAAGGATAAATTTGACTGTGTCAGCTAAGAACATGTGTCCAGTATTGCCCAGTTTTAAGACCACAAGAAATCTTACCACCTTTTATAGGAAAGGCAGGCATGCTCAGGTTATTGGTTAAGCAACATTTTGTTAACAAAATGTTTTGCAATTCAATCTGCTGTTGAACAGGCAGGGTAGGCCAAATGAAATAAAGATAAAATTAGGGGCGGTGGAAGGATACTGAATCTTAGACATGCACATACCTTGTAAATTTAGGGTAAATAAAATAGATAGCTGCAGAGCTTAGTAAAAGAAAAAAAGGGGAAAAAAAGAGATTGTTGGTATTTCCAAATGTTATTGGGGAATATTGAAACAAGACTTTATTTTTAGTTTGGACTTGTTCCATGATATAGTGCTGTCCAAAAGTAGTTCTGTATCGACACACAAAATGCTTGCTACTGCAGATCACAGAAACAGAAATTATATTAATGGTTGGGAAGACAATACAATGTAGTCAGTTAATGAAAGAGCTTGATCTGTACAAAAAATTATTTTGAGCAGTTACACACATATATAGAAAGCAAGATTAATTTAGAGACCTTTGTCATTAAAGCAGATTTTTGTATGGTTTTGTGTGGGATTTAAGGGGGATTAAATGTTTGACATCACTTTGCCTGCACAGGCTATGTTGAAGAGGTTACTGAGCGGGTGATGGAGAATTCAAATATGCGCCTATGCTGAAAGAATGGAAGCAATGGATCAGACTGCAGCCTGGCCAAATGAATTGCTGTATCTACTACATTTCTAAAAGCAAAGTGCTTCTGGTTTGACAGCAGATACCGCAGGGATGTAGAGCTGAAGGAATTTTTATGATTTGCCAAAATATGAGGGGAACTCAGCAAGGACTTCAGAACTGGGATGTCCCTGTCTTCTGTCTTCAGTGATGCCTTGCTTCATGTGCATCCTTTGTATGCTATGCTGTTTCTAAACAGTAAAAACACTAAGAGTAAGTCAGCAAGGTGGATTGGCTGATCAGGTGCATTTCTCTTTTGGAAGAGATGGTCCTGGTCATAAAACTTCTGTTCCTCATCTGTCTGTGGCCAACAGCAGTGCTACACAGTTCTCAAAGTCAGCATCACCACCTTCATCATCAGCAACAATTCTCATTCTTAAGAAAGCATAACAGGTAAGCAATATACTTTCTCAGCCTATGTTCATCTGATAAACTTCATGCTGTCAGCAACCTTTCAATGCACCCTTTTTGTTCACTGTCCGTTTTGACAGTTTCTGTATCTGTAGTTTGCATAGTATTAGTAGGGTGTTCCCAAAACAGAAATGGTGAACTGTTAATTAATTTTGCATAACCAGACATTTCATATTGTGATTTCATGAATGCTTCATATATAAGCAGGTATGTACACGCTCACACCCACACACAGCTCTTTTAACTTGTGTGATATCAAGCTACTATTGTGATGTACCAAGTATTCTTGCCCTCTCACTCCCATTAAAAGAAGCAGAAATGTCTTCCAAAGTTCTATGCCAATGTTATAAAATGACTTCCTTTACCTAAATAGCAGAGTAGCTACACTATCAGCATACAGAAGACATCTTTATGGCACTAAATGAGGTGAATTGTTCCTTATTTGTGTGTGCGATGACAAGATGTGTTCCCTTTCTGGAATATACTTATGCTTTTAGACATTGAAGATTGTCTCTGTTCTTAGTCTTTCCAATCAAGTGGCTGGTTTAAAATGAGTAATGATACAAAGGTTTTTATATGTAAGTTTCTGTGCAAAGTGTTAGTGCTTTTTCCCACAAATGCAATTTCACATCTGCCATGTGAAGTCTCTGAATGTGTTTCCAGATTAATCTAATAGTATGTGAACAGACCAATGACTTCCAGTGATAATCCAAGCAAAATCTCTCTTTGTTGGGAGGTAGGAGAAATTGTAATAAGTAGCTCCATTTAAGGAAGTAGAAGGGATACAACAGTTACATTTTTCTGTGTACTTGACCCCCTATTAAAATGAGCAGGGGACCTCATAGTTTATTCATACAATATCACACATTGAGGAAAAGTAACATACATGGACTCCTCTGATGTGTTTGAGCTGGTTTTTTTCAAGTTACATGCTTTGTAGCAGGTGTACAGCTGTTTATCCTCCGTGTCGCTTCTTATGTGATAATCCAACAACGACATATCTCTGAATCCCTACATGTCTTGACAAAATCACATTTAAGCAATGCAAAGCAACAGAACATATCCCAGTGGCACAATGGAGGTGCCTGGAGATGCTATATCACTCAGTACGTCTGGATTTTAATTCAAGGTCATAGGTTCAAGTTGGGTCTAAGCCAAAAGCTCATTAAAAGAATGGCTATTCAGCAGACTGTTTCAAACTTGCTGACAGTTTTGGAGTGAGTGCTGGTGCACAATTATTTGTAATAAGAAAACAAAATAAACAGAAATAGCCCTAATATCAACATAAGGTCTAATTTGGTGCTTTGCTAGTCTCAGGAAGCAGTTAAGAATCAAATGGAAACAGAACAAAATATCTTCTTATTGCTGTAGTGGTAAGAAAGGTCTATTTTAAACTCAGCTGATACAATTTTGTCAGTGGTGAAAGGGAAGCATATGCTACCATTGTTTGCATTTATCCTGTTCTGCAATAGCTGAGAGGAGTTGCTCCATCACTGACATAAAAAAATCACAAAGCAGGAGAGAAGCCTGGTAGTAGGAGACAGCATATTTTGTGGCATCCTGCTAGACATCCTTTGCTGACCTGTTGCCACAGAACACCAGTAACAATACTATCACAGTGTCCTCTCCATCTTCACAGATCTTTACTAATACATACAAACGGATCCATACAACAATCCTGTGAGACAGGCAGAAGTGTGTTAACAGAAAGGAAGGCTAGGAACAAGGAGGAATGCCAGGACTGTATTCTCAGCTGATGCTGACTGGTATAGTGGTTTTCTTTACACAAGGCAATCCTTTGGCCTTCCATGTCTTCATTTCCTAGATCCTAGTGATTTGGAACTGGGAAGAAGACTGCAGAATTGGAGCCACAGAAGATCTGAAAGCTTAACAGCTGCAAATCAGCTTTTCTGTGGAAAGGATCCAAATACATTTAATTTCTCTTTGTTTGATTCTGTAGTTTTGTTCTAAAGGCAGCATTATCCTCCAGTACATTGCAACAGGGTCTGACTTTCCACCAGCCTCTTTTTCTTTCTGGGGAAAAACCTTTCAGCCAGCACTAGGGTTATTAGGGACACAGCTGACAGATGGCCTTGGTTAAATGGGTGGCCTTTTAAAAAGAATCCCATGTGAAAATGTTACTTAACCTACAAGTTCCACTGTTTTAATAGAGTAACCCAATTCTCCCTCCAAAGCTATTTGTCTGCATTCTCTTGTAAAGAAGATTTTAAAGCATTAACCAAAAGTACATGAGAAAGAGATTATTCTCATGGTCCATTTCCTACAGCAAAGAACAAAACATTTGACTGTCAAAATATTAGGTTTTTTGACAGTACATGTTGCTGATGTTACTGAACACTTAGAAATGCATTTTTATATGAAAGAGAGAGAACTGTACAATTTTGATTGTTACATTTATCTGGGCTTCAAGATTTGATAAATGTGTTAAAATGTTTAAGAGATCACACTGCTGTGTAACTCCACAGCCTCTCCTGGGAATAAGATTTCTGAAACTTCTACCTTTTGGATACCTTTATTTTGGTAGTAGCTAGAGTATCTTGGGGACACAGCACTGGAAAGAAGTTTATGGTCCTTAAATCTAGGGTATTCTTTTAATGAAAAGGGTCCTTCATAGTATTCTTTTCATAAACTTACCTAGTTTCATTTTGAATGAGAATTTTTTTTCCCCACTACCCCCATACTGTAGCAATAAAGGAAGTATGGTATCTTGGATACTAAATTAGTGTGACTGAAACCAAAACCTCTCCTAACTATCCTTCCTAAGACATGAGTTTCAGATTTTTCAAAATCTGTCATGCTGAGGATAGTACTGGAAATGTGTTAATATCTTCCTGAATACCCAGAGTGCTTCAGCCTTCCTCCAGTCTCCTACCAAGAACTTTTACCATAGCATTAGTTATGCAGGGCATTAAAACAGAAGAACAGCCATGCAGGATCTTACCAAAGGTCCGTGTACTGTAGTGAGGTAGTGATGTGTTTCCAACAAGGGCTGCAAGCACAAATTTGGAAGAATAAGGACAGGGCAAGCAAGTCAGGTATTTCCCCCTAATACTCCCACCCATATCCAGTCACCAAATTTCCCTCAGAGACTTCCTGTGTTGGATGTAATTTTTGCAGATTTAGTGACCTTCAGTGGATTTCTTTTCCATGAACTTGGAATTGGAAATTCCTCCTTGAACCAGCATAAACTTTTAATAACCTAGTAAAAGACAACCAGATGGGATGCTAACAACATCAATCCCATGAATGCCGCTTGTTATGGAACTACACTGATGGCATTATGTGGTTAAATGGTTTAACCAAAACCAATCAAAGTACCCTTGAGCAGACCTTTGACCTTTCATTCGCTATTAGATATTTAAGGTTAGGTAGGAGCAGCTAAATTTGTCTTTAAAAGCCTACCATGTATTTGTCCATTGTTAAAGAATTCTGAATTAGTTGCTTTGGTTTTGTAGGCAGTAACTAACTGCTCTTTGAGAGCTCTGTCAGATACCAAGGCATCGAGCCATGAGTCCATATAACAGTATTAGGTAGTGAAGTGTCCAAAGAGTATATCTCACTTTTTTTCATCCAAAGAGCTAGTGCTTTCATTAACTTCCTATATAAGTACCAGCAGGGGTGTCTTTCCTATGTGATCTGAAACACTTCAAGTGCTTTTTATGACCTCTGTCAGAATTTAATTATAGATTACTATTTAATTTGCATAATATAAAATGTTGCCTGGAATACAGCTGTGGAAAGCAGAGCTATTATAACTGGAAGCAGTAATTTCTTGAGCATATGCCTCACTGAGACCAACAAACTCGTATTTAACATTGCCCAGGTCTATGCCAATACCAAGCCATCTGTCAGAGTTCCTTTTATTACTACTACTCCACGTAGGTAAAGAGAGATTTCCTTTCCTCAGGTGCATGTATCTGCTGATACATGCATCTGCTGATGATTTCACAAAAATTTCTTCACTGAAGCGGTTGTCAAGTATTGGAACAGACTGCCCAGGGAAGTGGTGGAGTCACCATCCCTAGGAGGTATTTGAAAGATGTGTAGATGTGGTGTTTAGGGACATGGCTTAGTGGTAGACTTGGCAGTGTTAAGTTAATGGTTGGACTTGATGATCTTAAAGGTCTTTTCCAACCTAAATGATTCTATGATTCTGTGATTCTGTGTGGACTTTCATCTCAAACACCACAGCCTGACATCTGCCATACAATGAATGTGCAGAATCAATGACTGCATTCAGACTCCTAGATCATGGTGTGCTGGCCAAAGCTGTGTGATAGAGAGACCAGGGTGCCAGGCCACCAAAATACAATCTGTGTCTTTGCTCTGCTTTTATGAGAATGAAAAGTATATCTTGACTGACCTCAGGAAGCTTTTCTGAGACCTAGGATAGTTACATCTGTCTCTTCTGCTTTTTAACGGAATTGGCACCATGGGAAGAAGCACTCAAGAAAACATCTGCTGATGGTTTCACAATGCTGTAGTGCTGATCAATAGCTAGATATGGGTCTAGGATTTCTTGGGAGTTAAATACATGCAACTCCCTTTGAATCATCAGTTAAATAACTGTAATGCTGCAGTGAGGACAATTTAATACTATAACTCTTAGCCAAGGAGTAACATCTGGATTCCAGATGCTGATGTTAAAGGAATGTCTGCTGGAGAACACTTCTTTGGGTGGGGGAAGGAGTCAAGAAGGAGAAAAAAATCTGAAGCAGAAGTGTATTATTTTTAATTATTTTAGAAATTTTTATGGAATTTTTCTAAGTTTTGGTATATTTACACACACAATGTTACCAGTCTCCATGAATTTAATTCCAAGTACCATGAGCATATATCTCTGCTTGTAAGCCTATTTTCCTTTACAATAAAAAAATACATTCTGCCAAAGGAAGGTATTGAATGTGGCATGTTTGTAACAAAAGTGCTATTCTGACCCATGCAAGACCTTGCCTAGCTTGAACAACCACTTTTGATAGCAGCTAGAAATAATTATAGATACTCCACCATTTGTATATAAAAGAAGAGCTTGAAGAGGCTGTTCAAGTAAGTGGGCACAAAAGATGCTTTTCATATAGGCAGCATTTCTGTTTATTTTGTCCTCATCCAGGAAAACAGAAGGAATATCAAAATCCCATAACATCTCTTCTCAGTGGCTCATTAAGAAAAAAATTCCTGCCCTGGTAGCTTATGTTTTGCCTCTCATGACTAAGGAAAGTCGTCCTCAGTCACAGACCTGCTTCTAGTAAGAAGCTGTAATAGAAGTATCATAGCTTTAGCCTGCTTCTTCCAGTGAAATGACCGGAGCATCAAACAGATATTTTCCTTGGCACATCTGACAACAAATAACCTAATGCTTCTAAACTGTATTAGCTGTGCCATGGCATTATGAACATAATTAATCATTGTCTCTTATACTGGTTCCCAAGCAGCAGAATTTCCTCGTATACCTATTGTAGAGCATTGCAGATGTTCAGTTCTACTGCCCATTCTACTCTGATACAGGCTTTCTCTGTGGTGATTTTAATTCTCTGAAGCATGGGGTCTCATTTTAGCATCCACATAATTTTCATACTTGGGAAACTAAAGTCTGTATTTCAAATGCCTGATAGGCGTTCTGATTGCCCTGATAATTTGGTTCAGACAACACTGCCAGAGACATTCAAGAATACTAAGGTAAATTAACTTGTTCAAGCCCAACAGTTCTGAATTACGCAGGAGCCACCTCAGCATTCCTGTAACATAGCATTTTAAAAAGTAATTTCTTAGGCTTTGTTATTAAGAAAAAAGGGGGGAGTGGAGGAAAAAAAAAAAGTAAATACAGGTGCATACCCTATTCTAAGGTATTCCATACCTTGTCTTAAGCAGTGTTTGACTACAGGGCAAATCTTCAGAACAGATTTCTATCATTCAGTCTAAAGTAATAATTAGAGTTGCTGGCAGCAAAGTCCAAGAGAATCACAGGAGGCATGAAAGAAATTACCTCTAGGGAGAGACCTTTGCCTGTGGCAAGGCAGCTGTATTTAAGTCATTTCTACAGATGTATGTCTAACCTATTCTTAAATAGCCTGAGTGAAAGGAGTCTCAAAACTCACCCAAGCAATATGTTCCCATGTTTCACTGTTCTTGCCGTAAGAAAGGTGTTCCTAATGTGTACCATAGATCTCCCTTATTGCCACTGCTTATCCCACTGGGGAGTGGACACAGAGCAAAGGGCCCTGTAAAAGCTCATGATGTGTTCTGAAGACTATGATGTGTTTCCTCAGTCGTCGTCTTCTAAATTAAGCTACACAAGTTCTTACTATCTTCCCATGCCTTTCCTGAAATGGGGGCCCAAAGCTAGGCATAATTCTGCAGCTAAGGTATGGCTAGTTCTGTTATTACTTGGGGCCAGCCACTTAAAGCAGGACATGCAAGGAGGATTGGAAACTTAAGGAGACACCGTAGCATTTTCCTTATAGCAGAACCAAATAATGTAATGGATTCTTTCTAAAGCCTGTGTACCCCAGCTACCAGATCCGACTGTATGTTGGGGTCAATTATATGGAATTAGTTACTGGGCCTGAAAGTAGCTCATGGCCGCAAGAGCATTCTAGATGCCTTTAGAAGGCCTTGAACAGAATAAACAAGAAGATAGAAAAAGAAAGATCCCAGTTATAAAAACACAGGTGCACATTCCACGATAAAGGGAACTTGGCACAAACAACCTCAATTCAGGGGCTTATCTTGGCCAATTGGACTGAGAAAAGTTTCGCATGCTCTAGTTAATATAGCCAATTACGTCCTGTGTTTATGCGCGTGTACAGAGTGAGTATAACTAACTGTATCTTATGTTTATACGCGTGTACAGTGTCGATATAACCAATCACATTTTATGTTTGTGCGCATGGACATCAAATGCTTGCATGCAGCGGCAATCAAAGCTTCTAAACAACTTAGAGAATTATATAAGAATGATCAGCTAGGCTCAATAAACTGGCGACTTTAATCATCATATTGGTGTCCTGTCGTCCAGGCCCTGCATGAAATAACCCTAAACCCTACAACTGTAGATCTTGACTGTGTTTCAACCCAATACCTTTGTGACATGGGCATGTACCAGACCCCTTTGCTGTCTGTGCCATTGTTTCAGTTTATAGGATAAATGGAAAAGGAGTCAGCACTGTGATGAGCATCTGCTGTTCATTTTAAATGCAAGCTCAGCACATGAAATTTCTGTCTCAAGAACTCGAGTCCATTCTTAGGCATGTGAATTTTCCAGTGGAGTTTGCAATGTGGTGCAGTACATTGTGTGAAGGGAAGAAAGTTAGGAACAGTCACCAGAAAGAAGTACAGAATTCATGGCATCCTGCTTCGAGCACAGGTTCATCTGTGTTGCCTTGGTGCTATGCAGAAACTCAGTTATGTGTGGCATGGAGATAAATGCAGAGACAGGACTCAATGCAAAGAAATGCTGCATGTCTGAGCAGCAAATAAGGGGATGAGCTAACAAATAACTTGGCCAAATCTAAGTGACATTTAAGAGGATCTTAAAAACAAAGTCCCTGGATCCAGGACCATCAGTTTCTCAGTCCATTCTCATATTGACTCATTTGAGCTCCTAGGGAAAAAGAAGATTTATAATAAAAAGTATAATTGTCTCTGTAATATGGATAATGGATGAAATGCTTTAAAACCATGGATACATGATGTTATTTCCAAGTCTGAGTTGCAAGTGGTTATGTGAATAGTAACATTTTTTTCAAACAGCTATAATCTCGTATATAATGATAGATACAATCTCTGAGGGGAACAGATGAAGAGCTAGATATTCTTCCTGGGACTTTTTATATAGAATTGGTGTTCCTCATAGACCTGGGCACCCTCATACCTGATTTCCCTACCTTTTCCAATATATCTTTCTCCAATTTTATTAGCACAGTTGTTTCCCTTATCATACCAGATTCAACTGGTCCCTGCTTCATTTAACTAGCATTCTGAATGTCAGGCAGAAAAAAAAAAGTTTCTTACATTTATTTTTTTTTTAAACGTAGCAAACGAGAAATTAAAATGAGGAAACTTGACAGCACGAAAGTACGGCCACTTAAATCTGAGCAGCTTCTTCGCATAGAGGACCATGACTTTGCACTGAGACCTGGATTTGGAGGTAAGCAGCACATGCCTGTGCTGTGCTGGTTAATAGTTTATCCTCTCTCTGGAAGTTCACTTAAACTCTGTCCAGCAGTGTCACTTAAAATTGAATGACAGAATTAATTGCAGCTCACCTGTTTTGTTGTACTCCAGGAAATAAAGAAGAAATCCAGAAATACTTGAAGGCAAGGGACTTTTTTGTGTTTAGCATATCAATAGGAGAAACTGTTTGAATTGTCTCCTTTTAAGAACTAATTAAAAAAAATATTATTAGACTAAGATTCTGTGATTTAAGTATTCCTGTAAACTGCATAGTCTAGTAGCAATTAGCAAATTACTTAGTCATCAAATTTGTTTTGAGAGATTGAAATGAACCATCAATTCCTAAATCTGTTTGCTCTGTACAAAATTAAAAAACTACCCACAGGCCTTCAGTTTATTACCATGTTGTTTTTGTGTTGTTGGGCACTATGATGATTATTTCTTCTTTTAAGTAAATTGCATGTGGATAAAGGGAGTATTCGATGGGATGTTCACAGTTTGGATTCAATTTTGACTCTCCTTCATGAAAGGTAAAAGGAGGAAGCTGCCCCACTAAATATTGTCTGAGCCTTTGAGTCACCAGTTTCGTGTTCATGATTCATGAAAATAGACTGAACTGCTCTGGATTATGAACCCAAAATAAAATATATGAGGACCTATAATCAGCTGTGTAAATGAACATACATCTGGGAGGCTAACCGAAGTCTGTGGAGCTATTCTTGTTGACACCAGCTGCTGGGACCTGGGGCCTGGCAAGCATACCAGGAGGGAGACCTGGGGTAAGAAGAGCCTCTTTGGATGCACTGGAAGAATGCGAAAGGGTTTCTTGTTACCCTAGAAATTCTGTCTTGTCAGAGAGCAAAAATCTTGCCTGATTTTGAACAATAGTTAAGATACATCTCTTTCTTGACAACAAAAGCTAGGATTACCTCTTGCCTAATACCTGTCTAGTCTAATATCTTTTAGTCTTGACATCTTTTTATTACCACCTGATTTGCCACATAAGGAATTTAAGTTTTTGAGAATGTCATCTCAGAAAGGAAGTAGCATTGCCATGAAAGCAAACAACAATTTGGGATGTACTTTATTGCTGGATCATCCTGGAAAGCAATACTTATGATGTCCATAAAAGCAGCTTTCAGAATATACTCTGTGATCTGGCAGTTGTAATTTTCCACAGGCAGTGAGAATTTTATTGCACCCAGCAAATCTGTACCAGGCTTTTTCCCCTTCTCCTTTTTTTTTTCAAATGACTAATCATATTGCCCATTCAATTCCTGTTGAAGTCAGCTGTAGTTTTTCCACTGACTTCATTGCACAGGCCTCTCAATAATCACATTGCCATGGGTATGATTTCAGCTGTACTCCTGTCTTTCAGAAATAGCTTTCAGCAGAAGAGTGCATCAGCTTTGCTTCTCTTCTGTCGTCCACATGCCATAGTGGCATGGGAGGCACTTTTTTCAGTCACATCCAATAATTCACACGCTTCCAAATTTTCAGAACTCTCTTAATATGTGGATTACTTATGTGTGAGGCTCTCTAAGACTAAAACATACATCCATTAACATTTTTACAGCACACAGTGAAAAAAATCTTAGCAAAATGAATGCCGATCCCAAATTTATACTCCATTTTTCTTATCTTACCATTGGTTTCCATGATGTTACAGTAGTAGAGAATGGTTTGTTCTTCACAAGAGGTAAGTTAATTAGGCAGCAGCAGAGAGTTAGTACACAAGTGTGACCTCATCAGAGGACAAAACTCACCAACTGAAACATGAATCTGAATAACATACCCAGAATTATTGTATGACAGCAGAGACAGAGTATGGGTTTCTCTGAAGAATGCTGATGCTTAAGTGTGCAGCAGAAGGAAACTTAACTAGAAGAGAAGGTGAAATTAGAGATACCATTGCTACAGTCATTGTCACAGCAGTCATAATGTAGCACTGAACTGCATAAATACTTATAACATGGGCTTTATGTATTTAAAGCAGGTGAAATTTTGGGTTTGTTTTTATCAAATCTAATGAAGAATTTCAGTACTGTGATTCATGAAGGGCTTGTATCTGCCACATGCCACAGTCCATGATTTATTCAAGTCAGCACAATGCATCAATTCACAATACTGACAGGAGAAAAAAGAACCAGGCCAAAACAGCTTGGTGAAAAACAAGTATTTTAAAATTTTTCTTTACCTTTAGAAGAGGGACAATATTTTGCCTTCTCCTATACCCCATTGTGATTTTCTGTGTATGTCAAGGAGTGGGAATGATAGATTTTGCTAATCTGGCTCTACTGTGCCCCTTTCCCTGAGAAAGTCAATCATCCTTTGCACCAGTTTGGGAGAAAAAGCAGCTGGAAAATTCATGCTGTGTTGAACCTGCTGGAGATCCCTCAGTTCAGGGAACTCTTAAATCTAAATCTGGCTTGTTTGATTTCATTTGGCCCCACACATACAAAGTAAATGAGGCAGACTACAGGACCCAGAGTTTTTAGTATTTATAATTAAATAGCAAAGGAAAAAACAGAGAAAGCACATGCTGAATTTGATTTGTAAACTGAGCAAACATGCATGGGAAAAAACCTGGGGGAAATGAACATAGAATTGTTGGATTCTGATGCTGCCAGCTGCAGTGTTACTGGAAATAATTGTGACTTTACTCACATGACTGGTTGCTTTCTCATGAAAGTATATCATTGCTCTGTGGAGGTAAGAGAGATCCTTTTTTTGACCAAATGGACACAACTCTGGTGTCATTTATAAGAGTGTATTTTGGCATTCTTCTGTTGATTGCAATGCCATTCCAGCTGCACAGTCAGAATTTGACTGACTTGATTTTAAAATTTAGTCCTGACATTGTCCATTTATTAACAGATTAGAGATCAAAGTCTGAGAAGCATACTGTGTCAAGATGAAGCAAAACCAGCACGCTGCTAGCAAGCTGTTTCTACATTTTTGCTGTAGAAATGTTACTTTGTCTGCAGTTCATTATACAGTGAGGTTGAGTGAAGCAAACCAGTAATTCAGTACACCCAAATGTTCTTTAAAAAACTAAACTTACATTGTTCCATTTCACTTATTCCCTAAGCCAGGCTCTTGGGTTGTTGTTTGAGGAGGTGCAGGGGGTTGTTTGGTTTTTTCCCTTTTCTCGATATTTTTCTGTTTTGTTGTTGCCTTCCATATAATGTCATGGTCCTCTTTTGTTTGGAAGTCTCCAATAGATGGACCCCTGCTGATGCAAACAGATGTGGACCAGCATAGTGATTTGAATAGTTCCACTAGACATTGGAGTAGGAGCACAGATGTTTCCCTTGCTCAAACAGCTTTACTAACTCCATCAGTGAATATTGTAGGAATTATATTTAGTCCTTGCTGCTTCCAGAAGCACTGACAAAGGCCAGGAGATGGGTATGTGAGGGGTCCTGCAATGGTATAATAATGCTTGCCAGTTCTGGTAAGGCTGTCTGTCTGCATAGGTCCTACCAAAGGAAATGTCAGTAGACTCAGTCAGATCTTTTCATGTCTTGTAGATCTTCATACTATTATGGCCTAAGGTACTTCAACTGATTTTTCAGCAGCCTGATAAACTGATAAATCTGTGTGAAGATAGCTTAATTTTGGACTGGAGAAAAAGTAAGAAATTAAATTATGTTGCCAGAACTTCTTGGAATGGTCACCCCCATGTTTTGAACTTAGTGAGAAAGGGTGAGCACAGGCCAATATCAGACAATGAACAGAGACTTCTAGCAGCTCAGGTCTGAGGGCCATGATGCAGGCTGCCTTAGCAGCCAGAACTTTGGATGTTGAGGGAGGTGTTAAAGGAAATCCTTAGAAATGCTTTAAAGTTACTTTCTTTTCTACTATACATCTATTTATCTATATCCTATTATTTTCTGAACTATCTTATTTAAAAATACTGGTTTGAGCTCTTGGTTTCCTGAGTTCTGCTTTCACTTACTAAAAATTAACACTGCCATTAAAAAAGATCATGACTAGCCTATAGAGGAGGTCATTCTTTTATTCCTCTGTGCCTTGTTTTTCCTGACAGTAAAACTCTTCCACGCACTCTCTGAACGATCTTGCAGTCTAAAGCTTATGGAACCACATGATCACTGTCACTGTGTACATGCAAGTTCTCACTGTGTGTGTGTATATATATATATATATATATATATATATATTTGAAGTATGACAACTTTATTTTTCTTTTACATTGTGTCTTAAGGACCTGTCATTTCCTATGCTAACATATATTGTGTTAGTTAAAGAAGTTTTAAACTTGGTTATCTCTGCAGTATCAACCAATATAGAGGATAATAACATTAGCAAGTTTTAGAAATGGTGGAAAATAATTTATTAGCATTTAGCTGGTCAAGAGGTAACAGTCTTTCCAGACAATTTGCATCCCATTCTGCAATTAGGCATGATCTTAATTCCAAATTTTCAGAGAATCAGAAATCCCATTAGCTCACTCCCCCTTATGTTTTCTACCTCCTCAAGCTAAATTAGTAACATTTAAATTCATCTGAACGTAAAAGGGGGGGTGGGGGGGAAGGGGGCAGGAAAGAAAATAGGGCCCAATGAATGTTCAGAAAATGCTGCAATTCTAAAATCTCTTTGCCACTAAGTTGTTTTCTTTTCCGCACCACAGCCCTCCCTGAAAGGTCAGAAATATCTTCTCACTGTGGTGGAGAAGACTCACTCTGATGAAAGTGGAATGGCTTTTTCTCTTGTGTTACTGGAAGGAATAGCTGGGATCCAGAACAGGAGGGAAATATTTTTGTAATTTGCAAGACCTCTAACAGGATCCTTCTCCTGGATTTTTTTCTTTTACGTCTTCCATTCCAAGAGTTGGCTACTGCTAATACCAGTCCACCTTCATTTCTCACATAAATAGGAAAGAAACAAAACAGTAACAAGAAGAAAATAACATTGCCAGAAACTCTCCTGTTTCAGTCGTTGCCAGAGGAAAGTAAACACATCCACATAGCTTCACTTTTCTGGGGCTTGTTTACATTTCTATCTGGTTTTCTTCCTCTGCAGGCCCACAAGCCCTTTTTAGAGGAAAGTACTCCTATAGACCTTAATCCTTCCCTGGTCTCTGTCTCCTACTGGGAGATTTCTGTAGACCTAGCTTTCTTCCAGCATACACTGTTACAATGCCAACTGGGATACAGTGGCTGTTTTTTCTAAATTCAACATTTATCTTATGGAATTTCAGGTGCAGTCTGCTGTGTGTTCAAAGGTTTGACTATTACAAAAATACTATAGAATTCACTACCAGTCATAATTACTGTAGAAATTGATCCTAAAATGCTAAAAGGATATCCTTTTTACGTAATATCCCTTCTAAAAAGCGTATTATAGAATTTGCCTGCAGTACTATCTATTAAAAAAATTCCATGCTCATCAAGGAATTCTTTTGCTATGTTTAAACCTCTAAAATAAAAGACTGGAAATGGTTGTGTGAGAATAAATCCATCTGAAAACAATTCTATTTTTTCTGCTGAAGAGTAATTATCTTGAAAATCTGTGGAGCCTCCATTGTGAAAATCACTAATCCCTCTAAAATAATGATTTGTAGCAATGCTCCAGAAGCAACTGAAGCTGCTCAATTTAATAACAAAATCCCCTCTGCCATCCCCAGTTTTGTCAAACTGGGAAATAAAAAACACAGCTTTGCTCTGGTTACTTTTTTTCAAAGTGAATTTGATGATGTTGCCTGATGGTCAGCCAGAGCTTGAAATTCTCAATACACTACAGAGAAAGCCATGGTGCAGACATAAAGGTAAACAAATCACTATTCTGGCTGGTTTAGGATCCTTTCCAATGCTTATTGAAATGCTCTTTTTAAAAAAAATCCAATTGTGGCAAAACAAATCCAAGTGACGAAGAAATTACAGTTCTCAGCAACCTGTTCCCAATAATTAATTATTACTGTTTCTAGTGGAGTTGGTTTTTAATCACAGAAAGAAATGTTCCCAGAAAACCACAAAGCTCAGAAGGCCTAGACCAGAGTAAGGTCAATATGTATCTTATGGGGGTGGTGGTGTTAGTGACAACAATAAAAAAATGCTTCAGATTAAAAAAGTGAACAGTACGCTGAAGAGACTGGGGTTGCACATATGTGCAGTGTTTAGTGTCTTTATCATCTACTAACTTTTGTTGCCAAAGTAGAGTCAGAATAGGGAGAAAATATTTGCAGCTGGTACGATCTGTCTGTAATAGGTCAGGGCAGAGGTTAGGGGATGTGGTTTAATAATTGTCTGCAGTGAATGCTAGACTGAACAGTATTTTCTCATTAAGCAGCATGAGTACGGTCTTTGGCCTTTTCCCAGACAGAGAACAGGAATCTCTTTTTAAGGAGTCTGTTTCACAGTTCTAGCATTTCTACCTAATCAGGAACAAATTTCATTGTAATAGTTCCCTTTTTATTTAATTCACTTTAGAACCATCCACTGTATTTCTCCTGGCCATAGCTTTTGTTCTCTTTTATGCTATTCAGTGTCCCCACTGGCTTGGTTTTATAACAGTTCTCAACTTAGTGCAAGCTGTTCTTCCGAAGAATCAAATGCCTCTGTGTGTATTTACGTATAACTGGCACTTCAGTTTGCGTGCATGTAACCAATGTAATCATAAGCTGCCCCTAATTTCTAGTTCTGTGATCAGTTCCTTTGTATCTGCCCAGATGAGGTGAATTATTGAATGAAATTGTGCCCACACCGGAACAGTGCTTGCTGGGGTAGGAAATAGTCTGTAATTTTTACAAGTCCCAAGAAAGTATTAGGACTGCCATCATCATGCTTTGAGCAGCTGTCACTAAGAAAAACCTTTTCCTCACTACACATGATATATGGCTTAGAAAGCCAGTTATCCTATTCAGTGATATGATTTGTGGGTAGTTCCTGGCCTGTTTGAAGAATGTTGATGGTAGACATTTAACTTTATTCGCTTTAGATTTGTCCTTGACTCAGAGACTGGTAAAGCCATTGTTTTATGTAGAGAGCTACTCCCCTCTCCTCCCCTTCCACCCACATAATTCTACATAAATAAGACTAAACCCACTGTTTTTAACATGCTAGTCAAGCAAATCATCCCTCAAAGTTTTAGTAATAGTAGTTAAGATCAAATGTACACCCAGATACGAGCACTTCCAGTATATCCTACCGTGTGCCTCTGCCATAGTCTCAGGGTAAGAGTTTGGACACATCTACAATATCAAGAAGTTGAAGCTTCATGGTGGGTAAGATTAGATAATACACAGTTCATCTGCTTATTTGCAGTCATTCTAAGGAACCCTGGTAACCAACAGGCATTTCCAAGTCACAAGCCACCTCACCCCAATCTAGAATATGCCTGTTACACTGCATGGACTTTGAAGAAGCCAAGGGTTGAGGCCAGATTTCTATCTTCAGTGCTGTTCGCATGTTGGCCAGCTTTCATACTGATCATGCTCCTAGTCTGGAGCACTGTGCTTCTGCAGCTAGCTTGCTCCCTGAGCCACCCTGCCTTGTGTACAGCTAGCTCAGGTCTCAGCTCTGCAATGCAGGCTTGTCCTATTTCGTCATGCAAATGAGGAGCTTGATAGACAACACCCTATCTTTCTGCAGTGTTTGCATTTAAATGATGTGTGAATGCCATTTGTGAACGATGTTCACATCTTGTATAAATCCCACAATGACTTCTATTTAGGCTAAACTTGTCTTTCGTTTACAACATAGTTTAGATTTCAGTGGAATTCTGAGAAGGTGATTCCACTCAGACTACAACCAGGCATTTTTGTACCAGTACTTGGTACAAGTTGGTATTCAGCATAAGTAAACTTTTTGTGTGGTGTGGTCAAAACACAGACAAGAAGTGGTCAAAAGTGGTTTAAGAGAGGCATAAAAATTTTTATTGGTTTCTGTGAAGAAGCCTGCCGGGATATATACATTGATATTCTTTTGCATCAGCCTCTAGGGCAGATGTCTCCTGCTGTCTCTATTCTCTAAAAGAAGCAGCATTTTCCCAAGTGCTGTCTAGTGTTTTACTAATGAACTAATTGACTGAACTTTGCTGTCTGGAGTCCTGAATTTTGTTTTGAGCTTTGGCCAACAGACTGAGCGATGCATTCCTCTCAGAGGAAGAAGATGCGATTTCTGAGCCAGACGGGACAGCTCTTGGCAGTGCTGAAACATGTTCCTGTGTGCCTTGCTAACTGACCACATTTTACTTTGCTTTCCCATGCACAATGCATCTTCATCTGTTCTGTGCAGGGTCAAACCCTCCATTAAAAAATACAAGTCAAATCAAGAGATTACAGAGACAGATTTTAAAATACCTCAAAAATAGTTCAAGATCTCTACTGGTAAGAACTGAAGGCAGCTGTGTAATCCTCGAGGACTGCTATTTTAAGGATAATTCCAAAAAGACACACAGTATTGTGGCTGGTTATCAGGAGAGTGATATTTCTGGACTATTTTGGCTTGACACTGATAAAAGGAAAAGACAAGAAAAAGAGAAAGAAGTTAAAAATGCTGTTACTATCTCCTGCTGTTCAGACTTCCTTGTCCTCATGTTGTGTACTGGGTTATTTTAAATGTGTACTTTAAAAATATTTTAACTGACTATTTTTAACGAATGTAATTGGAATCCCATGTACAATAATTACTATCGATTTTCATGCCAAATGCAGAATATTTGTCAGGGAGGGGTGTATACTCATATATGCACACGTCTCTCTCCTTTCCCTCCTCCTTAAGGAACTGATTAGTCAATTGCTTTATTGGAATTACTTCCTTGCTGAAAATTACAGGGGTATATAGCCCATATAGAATGAGCTCCTTCATTCCAGATATTGTATACTGAAGAGACTGGAAATAATTTTATATTTTGCTGTAATTTTTAATTGATTTTTAGTCACTTTATTGTAAAAATGCAAATATGGTTGTATAATTTGTTCATTCAGATCCCATTGTGTTATAAACTCACAGCCTTTTTCAGTGGCATGAAATAGTGGGGTAGTATATAAAATCAGGTCACCTAGTGCAGTTTGGTATGCATTGTACTTGATAATAAATTATGTACTCAGTAATACCCAACACTCCACCACAGAACATGCTTAGTATGTGTACAGCTTTTGTCTTATGAAGTAGTGAGCAAGCAATCCTTCTTCACAAATATCTATGCCAAACTTTAAATAGTTAAGTAACTAAAGATAATTAGGAGGCATAATAGATATTTGGTTCATAAGTGTGGGAATAAGCATTGGAACTGGTAAGAAAGCTTTGCAATCTCTGATGTATTTGCTATATATACTCAGCTTTTCCCTATGACAGTTCTAAGTAGGACTCCAAGCAGTTCATTATCTTTGGCACCACAAGGAAGCTGTCACTGCTGTCCAAACTGCAATGCCAATAGCAACTAGTCTGGCTGCAGAAAGATTACTGAAGATTTTGTACTTATTTTCACAACTGTTTAGCATTGGGTTTTACTTTGTTGCCATGGTCTTTCTCATTCAGTGTACTAAGGTGGACAGACCGTAGTAAATTCTGGGGTGGGGTACTTTCTGTATGTTGCTAATACACAGTCTTCCCTTTAAAAATATGGATGTATGCTCCTCATCACTCTTTCTTTCTGTTACATTGTAGGGTCGCCAATACCTGTGGGCATTGATGTACAGGTAGAAAGCATTGACAGCATATCTGAAGTTGACATGGTAAGTTGGTTAGTAGAACTGGAATAAAGAATTTCAGCCAAAATTCAGGGTCTCAGAAACATCCAGCTGGATGATATAGAATAATACAGTTAAAGAAAGCAAATCCTTAAAGAGCACAACCTTGCCTTGAAGCATCCAAGTCATTCTCATTTAAACTAGTAAGTGTTATATAAGAGCACATGCTGAATTTCTCCCTGGGCAAGAGGAACAGATCAGAGTCAACAGTGCTCTGATTTGAAAATGCAAACCATTCAGTAAGCCCCGTGGGCTTCCACATGAGCTCTTAGTGCTCTGCACATTAGATGATGAGGCTTCCTGTCCTTTGCTTCCTTTGCTTATGCAGATCTCAATATTCCCATCATTTCTGGGATGGGTGGAGCTGTGCTGATAACAAATGGAAATAGAAAAATCAGTTCCAGGAATGATCCTAGGAAGGAGACGCCCTCACTGCAATGAAGGACCTGTAGCACTGGAACGCAGCCTGTTCGTTCCTCAGCTGAAATTATCACTAATAATGCCATCCGGACATCAGTGCCAAGTTGCTCCATCCTAGAATAGCAGGGCATGTTAACTTTGCAAAGAGATCTCACTTACAGTATCTTTTCACAGTGAGTGTAGCTCCAGTTGTAGGTGTTGAGTTTGCAATGTGATCTGTCAGTATGAAAGCCTGCAATCCTTTGCAAACCTACCCAAATCATGAAATCTTATTACAGGGGCATAATATCATACTACAGGGGAAGACCTAAGTATCTTCCCAGTACTCTTATCAGAAGTAATTGTTCTACTGAGATAAATGATGTCTGCCTAATAATGCAAAAGCTATATAAGTGAGCACAGAGCAGTCAAGCTGTGCAGAAGCTTAGACTGGGTTTGCAGCATCCTCTCCATCTCTTTCCACATGTATATTGGCAGTCATGTTATTTCTCTAAATAGGATGGTAAAATATTTGTAACAATCTTTCCTATTTAAAAAAAATTGTAATTCTTGTAAAATGTCTTGTAAAATTTACTCTTATGAAATTAATCATATTGTTTCTTTATGATGCATTTCATTCATAAACATACTAATCTAAACCCCTGTGCATTATTTGTACAAAATGTACAGATCAATGGACTTTACAAATTGACTTAATGCTCATGAAGAGCTCAAATTAATCCCTTTGTAAAGGAACCACAGTCAATTCTGGGAAAAGCTTGTGAAGTTTTCCAAAGGAAGCCTTTTTCCATTTGCCTTTGGTTGGTTTTAAAGTTTCTTTATTATATTTATTATACTTCACTGAGGGCCCAAACCAGCAGACCACTGAAACCTGTAAAAGTTTTATCTAAGTATAAATGAAGTATGAACCTCAGACACCAGTGACAAGACAAATAGCCAGTATCTCAGAGGTGGTTCTTATCTATATTTAAACTCATTGGGTGGCATTCAATTCCTCTCATTGAAGATCATCCAGATGATGTCCAGAGAAAAAAATTGATCTTTTGCATGAGTTGATTACTTTGTACTGCTTTGTATTCTATGGGAATAAAACAAGCATTATCTTCTTTTATTTTTAATTAAACGAAGGACTTCACAATGACTTTATATCTCAGACATTACTGGAAGGATGAGAGACTTTCATTTCATAGTAACAAAAACAAAAGTATGACTTTTGATGGAAGACTGATAAAAAAGATCTGGGTACCTGATGTATTTTTTGTACACTCCAAAAGATCTTTCATCCATGATACAACTGTGCAAAACGTCATGCTTCGAGTATACCCTGATGGCAATGTACTCTTCAGTCTACGGTAAGAACCCTTTTATAAGAAAATACATGACTGCAATTGTGGACCAATAATCTGTACTGTGAGAAATTACTGGAAATACTTGCAGATAAGATTTGGATACTGGACTGGCATTAATCCCCTCATATCATACAATGGGAACTGGTGACCTCTGTACCAGTGGGAAAATAAATTTAAGACTGTGAACATATAGATATTGTTTCCTGTCATAGGAGAATGGCAGTTTTTTCATCTGTTGTAAATAGCGCTGAAGTTTATCAAGTGTTAATTAACTGCCAGTGGTTTTAGCCATATTGCACTAGTTTTACTGTTGAGTACAGTAAACCCCCAAATTATTAGCAATGAGAAATTGTGGGTTTTTTTTTTCCCCTGAGTCTTTTAAAACTATCTCAGATAACTTCACCCTGGGATACCTGTAAACATGCCATTGATATTAACTGGGACTCCAGATAGGCACAGGGAGCAAATTATTGCTGCTGATACCAGCAATGTTACACAGGCGTGTGGTGTGACTACAAGGAACTGGGAATTGAAACAGCAATTCCAGGACTGGAACAGCAATGTCATTAAATGTGTCTCCCTTTTATCTACATGTTATTGCTTTTCTTTATGAAGCAGATTTGGATGATATGGCAGAAATAGTTTTAATGGAGGAATTTTCCCCCTAGGGTAAAGGCCCTGAGGCCTGTGCATTGCAGAAATCACAGTTCTCCAGTTTGTCACTAATTAGGCCTGTGCACAGAGGTGATATTTCATTTAATCTGGATAGTTTGAAGATTTATGCAAGCACTTGAGATTTTGGCTATGTAATAATTGTTCCAACAAGTCATGAACTTATCTACCCTGTCATGAAGACGTGCAGAAACCCACACAACAACAGCTGTACAGCACTTTAACATAGTGTATGTTCAAGAATCACACTGACCAGCAAGAAACAATGAGGTGAAGTATGCGTTTTATTGCTATATTCATTTCCATGCTTCATGAGAGAGAGGGATCAGAGGAACTGCACTACGACACTAAGGCTTACAGCAGTGTCTCTCCATGTGAGGGGTAGGACATACATTCAGCTAGGGGAAGGAAGTGGTGAAGAGACATAAGATGGGCAAACACATTCTGTCAGCTTGCTGGAGAGGTAAAGTGTCATCAAGATGAACAGCAAGAAATTGTGCACAAATAGCTACAAATCAAAGAGAGCGTGTGATGGGAAGGACAGAAATGAAGAGAAAGGAAAAAGCAAGATGGGAGGGAAGGAAAAGGAGGAAGGAGAGCTGAGGGACAGACACATTGTGAATCAATTTGCTACGTTTGCTCATTGCTCAGAACCCCCTCTGCGATGGCAGCCCTTGCCCTGCATCCTGCATCACATTTGCAAGCTGGTGCTCTACTTTTCTTCATTGCCCTCATCATCTCTGCTTGCACAGTTATCTTTCCCTAACCCGTCATGACTAGGTAGTGTGTACAGGGTGACTCCTCCTTGCTCTGACAGGTGAGCTTGCAGCCAGTCTCACCTTCCTATGCAGTGAATAACAAAGCCCCAAAGTTCCTGCCAAACCTGTGGATTTCTTCCTGAACGTAAGCACGAAGGGTAGGTGTCCTGTCCTCTTCCTTTCCTTCTCTATCAGTTCTTATCAAACTGAGAGGCAGGGAAAGGGGTGACGTAAAGGCTGAACGAAGGTTTTAAAATTATTAAGGTGAAACACTGTGTTTCTAGCCTGAGTGGTGTTAATGCCTATGTTCCTAAAGAATTAGATGTTCATTAAAACACCCTTTTTGTATTGCCAGTTTTACAAGCAATGGGTAGATTATATTCCAAATACTTACGTGCAAGAAATCTCCATATTCCACAGTTTTTCTTCAGTGCCTAGCATCCAGGATTTTATTGAAGCAAAGCAGAACAAAAATCCAGATTTGTTGCTAAAATAGTCTTTCTTTTTTTTCAATCAACATTTTCTTGTTGTTTCCCTGATCCTTTAGTCAATAACTAAAAGATGGAAACAACATCCATAGTTGGAAATCTTATGCATTATTTTAAAGATATACCACTCTCACAATCTCATTTCAAGCCAGTAAAATCTTACACTTGTAAAAATTCAGCTACAGTGTGATTACTGATCACAAGTTTTCAAAGATCACTTATATAACCAGTATATCCCTTATCACTTAAATCCCTGTAGGATTCAGTTTGGGGAAAACTGAAAAATCAAACTAAAACATCAAATGACATGCAAGCTGTGTCAAGAAAGGGAAATTTGGCAATATTTACCATATTTAAATTGCTGCCTCTAGCCTTTTTTTTGTTTATTGGTTAGCATGTTAAGGGACGCTTATCTTCTAAACATTTGTGAAAAAGCAGGTGGAATGCAAAATAATGTCTTTACCTAGATTTCCTTAAGCTTTTTAGAGTAAAGCATTTCCATGGTGCTGAAGAGGAGAGTAGGCTTCCAGAAATTGCAGCTTATCTTTTTATGCAATTAAATGTAACCATTCTAGCTGGGAAAATAGCACTTGAAATAATATTTCCTCTAATCTGTGATATTATCTACTTCAGTCTATAAGAAATCCAGTCAAGAAATGTGAACTCCCCTTGTTAATCTTCCTAAATATAACCCTTCAAAGCAAAATGTGTGAAAGGCTAATGAAGGATCAGGCCAGTAAAGGGTTTAAAAATTGAAGGTAATGTACTTTATAAGAAAGACTATTTCTGTTTAAAATATATGTTCTTTCGCCGATTTAGTTTTATCTCACTATCTTGAAGCATCTAAAAAAAAATAGAAAAAACTCAATCATTAGGATTCTAAACAGCAGATTGGTTGGGGATCTCATAAAGATGTCTGCACAGCCCTAAGAAAGTGTGAAATTTTTCATTTAATTTCTGTTTTTCTGTTCCTTTCTGCAGAATAACAGTTTCTGCTATGTGTTTCATGGATTTCAGTAGGTTTCCTCTGGACACGCAGAACTGTTCTTTAGAACTGGAAAGCTGTAAGTTTAATTCATACCTGTTCTTCACATGTGCATTCTTACCAGCTGTCCTGGTTTCAGCTGGGATAGAGTTAATTGTCTTCCTAGTAGCTGGTACAGTGCTATGTTTTGAGTTCAGTATGAGAAGAATGTTGATAACACACTGATGTTTTCAGTTGTTGCTAAGTAATATTTAGTCTAAAGTCAAGGACTTTTCAGCTTCTGATGCCCAGCCAGCAAGAAAGCTGGAGGGGCACAAGAAGTTGGCACAGGACACAGCCAGGGCAGCTGACCCAAACGGGCCAAAGGGGTATTCCATACCATGGGACGTCACATCTAGTATAGGAACTGCGGGGAGCGGGTGCGGGGGGATTGCCGCCTGGGGACTAACTGGGCGTCTATTGGCAGGTGGTGAGCAATTGCACTGTGCATCGTTTGTATATTCCAATCCTTTTATCATTACTGCTGTCACTTTATTAGTGTTATCATTATCATTATTAGTTTCTTCTTTTTATATTCTATTAAACCGTTCTTATATCAACCCATGAGTTTTAGTTCTTTTCCTGATTTTCTCAGCCATCCCACTGGGTGGGGGGAGGAATGAGTGAGTGACTGCGTGGTGCTTAGTTGCTGGCTGGGGTTAAACCACAACACCAGCACTCCATCTTGTTCATAATAGGTTTTTCACTTATTTTGGTGTGTGACCTGAACCCTTCAACCTGTACATATTAAACTGTGAGCTTTGGGAAGATTGCAAAACTATGATGCACCCTGCTTTGCTTGGACTGGGTTCATACTCCAAGGCCTAGATCTAAAAATGTTTCCTCTGTCAAAAATCTTGTTTCTTTCTGAGAAGAAAGTGCAAGTTAAAAGTAAAATAAGATGTCAATATTTGACCTCATGGAAAAATGAAAATGAGTGCTTGTGTTACTGTGAAACGTCTGCTATCTCACCCCTGACTCAGTCATCTGTAGTAAGCTGTAAAGCTGGACAACAAAAGGTAATTCTGTTTTGCAGAGCCTTTTGATATCTCAAAATTTATTCTTATTTGGATTATGACTAAAACTGGGATGCTGGTTTGTTGTTTAGTTTTGCAGAAGAGAACAGATCCCCAGTGTTCAGGCAGTTTGCTCAGTGTGGCAGCTCCTGAGGTCCAATCCTATGTGCCCAGTGTCCCTGAGCAGACCCATGTCTCCCATCTGTCAGAAAAGCTGCTGGCAGGGCACAGAACTGGGCTCCACTTGGAACAAGATGGAATATGGTCTCTGTAAATTTTTGCATGTCAACTAACTGGCAAATTGATGTGAAAAAAATGTTTCTTTGGCACTTTGCCATATTGCTTGAGTGGTCTCCTATCCCTAAGAAAAGAAAACAGAAACATTATTCCAGCAGAAGAGGTGATTTAGTTTTTACTTTCTCATAGATGCATACAATGAAGATGATCTGATGTTATACTGGAAACATGGAAACAAGTCCTTGAGCACAGATGAGCACATCTCCCTCTCCCAGTTTTTCATTGAAGAATTCAGTGCTTCCAGCGGACTAGCTTTTTACAGCAGTACTGGTATAGTAAGCCCCTGTCATTAGAAGAGAGAAGCACAGGACACAATCATACAGAATGTCTTTCACATTCAATTTCATTGCTAATAAATGACTGTTACTGCTGAGAGATCTCAGTTAAAATGAGGTCTGTCACACTGGTCTGTCAGCCTAGATCCTCAGTTCTCTTTACATTACCAATGTAACACTTTCTTGATATTAGAAGAAGAGTCCATACTACTACTTGTAACTTAACATCTGACAATAACCTGAAAAAAATGCACACAAACAAAATATATGCTGTTGTGAGCTCTTGCAAAATTGTTGTGCTTCTCTGAAAGACACTGGAGTATTGCGTTTACAGGAATCTTTGGGTTCTGGTTATACAGAAAAGCTTGAAAATGCAAACCCTAAAGGGTCAAGTACTAGAAAGCAAACAAGAGGAACCCCAGTGTGTTTTATTGTCTAAAATCTCCTCATTTTTGGAGCTATAAAATGTCATTAGAAGTCTACTAACTGTAAGATTTCCACATGAGAGCATTTATAACCTATTGAGGTCTAATTCATGGTTTGCTTAATGTTCCATGTTTATACATAAAGTTGCAGAAAAAAAAAAAATCCCTTTATGTCAGTGCTACATTGTTTAAATACAGGTATCTGCCCCAGACAGGTTTTTATTTCTCCCTATAGATCTCGAACTATACTTTCTGGCAAACTGCACAGGGCTTTAGGAGTTTATTATAGTCTTGATTTCATGCAAGGTGGGTTTTATTTTCTTTGTATTTGTACACACAATTATAAATTTTGAAATACTTCTCTGTGTAAGTAGTCTAACCATATGTTTTTAACCAGATAAAGTAGCATGCTTCCTACTGTACTTTCCCATCTGAGTCAATTCATTCCAATGTGGATATTGCCCTTTATATCAAGGCAGATAAATAAAATAGAAATTGTTCCATATAATATGATGAAATGCATAATACTTTGGAAAAAAGCCTTTAAGACATACAGGAAAGCTGCAAATTATTTATTTACTGTATTTTATTTACGGGATTGCTTCTTTTTGCATTTAAAAATGAGTCATTCAAGTTTGTGGTGACTGATACTCAATACAGAAGTTCCAGTTTAAATTATGCTGCAGCCTAAGCAGTGAGGAATTCACAGCTTGATCAGGTTCTTCATCCTTATCTCTTGCTCGTGTATGAGCTAAGAACAGAGGTCCAGCTTTCAAGAGCCACTGTCATCTGAGAAGAGGGCAAGTGATACCTTACTATCATAACTGTGCTTCCTGAGAGCTACGTCAAATTCGTCCTTGTTGCAAGACAGAGACTGGGATGTTTTCCACAAAACTGCTATCACTGTGTGTTGAAACTGGGTTCCAGGAACTCAGCTGGCTTCTTTCTGCCTTGCTATTCTCATAAAAAAACACTTTTGCAAGCAAATACAGCCTTGTGTACAACCTCATACCACCCCTGTACCTGGGCCTTTGCAGCACGTTCACAGCACCTTTGACTTTGCAAAGTATAATTGCTTAACACTTACATGCAGATGTTTTGATGATAAGCTTAGGCAGCAGAGTAAAGGTGAAAGGAAAGACTTTTTTTAAGTTGCAGGGACCACTGGGAAGTACCTGAATAATGCATGTACCATATCTGTTAATTAGAACACTGCCCTTTGTAGATGTACACTTTTCTTTGGCTTTGAGATTTTGTTTCAGTCAGGAGGTTCCACTTTCTCTTTTTCTTTTATTTTGCTTCTTGTTGGAAGAAAATGATTACACATAGACCGCACCCCACGAATTAAGTAATAGTGGGGAACAATTGGCACAACTCTAATGGGAGCCATCTCCCCCTGAAGAGTCTAGGGCAAAAAATGGACAAAAATGCAGCTCACAAAGCAGCCTTCTGCATTTTGGGTTCTTCATATCCTTTCCTGTGAATCTCAGTGAACTACACATGCATAGCATTTAGGCTTTTGGAGTTCTCTGGCCTCCAAAGGAGCAATAATTTCAGTCCATTTTTTGAGACAATAATCTTTAAAACCAAAAACCTTCTCCACAACTGAAAACACATAGGGCATGGTTAATATTAGATGGGGTTATTGTTGAGATACTCTTTTTTATAAAGTCGCTCTTGTGATGGCATGACTGCTCCCACACAGGCTCGTTGGTGTCTCTATTTGTACTGGACAAGCAGACGCTGCGCAGCAAGCCGCTTTTGTCTTCTTTTCACCTCACTATAAACTGATTTCCCTCCCATCGCAGGTGGTATAGCACGCAGGCTTTGCTGCACAGACGGAGCATGGCCCAAAATTCACTAGATGGCACCCTTTCCTCTAAAGTCAACGCTGGGCAGGCAAACCGGTCTGAGCATAGGAAAAGAAATGCTGCTTGTTGCTGTGTATTTGTAGCGTCAGAGGAGGCAGGCTACTTTTGGGGGGAGGCAGGGTGTTGGCTTCACTGTCCTAGCTGGACTGGACAATTCTATTCTGTCTGTATTGTCCCGGCAGTTTCACCTGAAGTCTATCCACTTTTTTTTCAATTTCCTAACCTCAATTATAATATAGTATTTTATTTATGCAGTTGTGTTGCTTCACTCCAAAGGCAGTAGTATTTTAATGAGGTACGATGGACAGTTGGTAAAGCACTATATAAAACCAAGGTGGTGGCAATATTTCTTAGATGTTTACTGTTACTGATGTGGATACACCATTCCTACTGGAAGGAGGGGGCCAGTGAACAGAGCTCACAAATAACACAGCTCTCCTCTCCCCCAACCTGTTTCTCTCTTTTTTCAATAGGTTGGTACAATCGACTTTTTATAAACTTTGCACTCCGGAGACATATTTTCTTTTTTGTGCTACAATCCTATTTCCCAGCCATGCTGATGGTGATGCTGTCTTGGGTTTCATTTTGGATTGACAGAAGAGCCGTTCCTGCCAGGGTATCACTAGGTAAACCTTTAATGTATATTCTTTGGGGAAGTACAGAATGGATAGGGGAGAGGTTTTGAAGTTACCTCAGCTTCTTATTTACACAGGACATGAGCAAGTATATCAGGTAATCGCCTGAACAAGACTATTATTGCCACTGTTGTCACTACCACAAACTCCTTTAGTCAACCTCTACATTTGGAAATGGGATGTTTGTTCAGACTGGCTTTGCTGTATTAGAAAATAGCTCACACACCACAGAAGGGAAAAGGGATGAATCTACAGATTTCCCTATGAATTTTACTTTTTGTTTGTTTGTTTGTTTTTGTTGTTTTTGCAAAGACTGCGGTTTTCCTCCCCTCTTCCCAGCAAAGTAACAGGTAGTAACAGGTAGTCAGATCTCTCCCCAAATCCATGGTTCATGAGGGATGAGGCATAGCACAATCTATCTAAAAGTTTGCAGCTCTGCTTTCTCTCAGAAACATTAGATATCTTCCTACCAACTTGGAAGCAGTTTTCTGACTTGTCCTATGTAGCAAAGACTTTATTTGTTAGGCACCTTGAAAATGTTTGCTTTGGTGCCTTAACTGTGCAAGGCACACAGGCTTCTGTGGAAGGTGACGAGTAAGTTGGGCATCTTTCTGCTGTCACAGTTTTGTTCTGAACACCACAGCTCAGGATAAAAACACTAATTATGGTGGGGTTTTTAATAACATTATTGTTTTTCTCAGTGATGAATCAGTTGATACCACTTCAAGTCTGCCTTTGTTGAGAACTTAATGCTGATGGCCTTGAAATGAGTACATTTTTTCAAAGATTACCATCTCTGTGAAGATCTGATGGAAATTTGTTAAGATATCTAATGTAACCATAATGCATTTGACTTCTGCAACAGTTGGTTTAAGAATTAGTAAAAAAGCTCCTGTTTTTTCTTCTCATTGATGCTAGTCTCAGAAGCCAACTGTATGTTGCCGTATTTCTTAGACGAGTGAATATTTGTGTATTTTTGTTTAAGAAACAAACTTGCACATACTGTGGAAGCCCTCAAAGTTTATCTATAGCTATATCAATCTAGAAAAAATAGGACTGTAGCTACCTCAGATCCCTTTCTATTGGCACAGTCTAAAGCTATTAATACATGAGACATAAACCTATTTGTTAATCTAAAAACAAATTATGGTACCCCCTACCTACTTTTATTAATGCATCTACCAATTCCTTTTATTTATAAGAAATTTAACTTCATCTTTAAATAGAAAGTTTTAATTCTCAGTGGGTCATTTGTAATGTTGTCAAGATGGTTTTGCTGCTCATGTTCTTTAATTTATATATGGATTTCTGCAGAAGGTTATGCATCAGGAGTTCTATGAATAACGCACATTTCATTAGCATAAGCATACATAAGTTATAGGCATGTTAACAACAAAGTCTAAAAAGCTTAGCTCCCTAGCCTAGAGTACACATATTTTAAATAAATAAATTGATTTCCTCTTGTATGGTATGCTTCAAACTCCATCCTTCAACCCAAGGAATCTGCAGAGAGGGAGAGGGAAAACGCTTGTATGTTCCAGTGGACTTGAACTAGCATAAAACTGGAGAAAGGCTACACTGCGATCCAGGTGAAAGGCCATGCTATCACCAGTGCTTTCTCACAGCTGTTATTGAGATGTCTTCACTTCCAGTGCTACATTAATTTCTTTAAAAGCAGGGCCTGAGTTGGGGGTTGGTGTTTTGTTTGGGTTTTTTTCTGACATTGAGCAAAACAAAATGAGATGAATAGTTGCAAGTAAGAGGAGAGACTGAAAAGATGAGGGCGAAATTCTGGACACACTGAAGTAAACAAAAATATTTCTTAGTTTCAATGGATATAGCATTTTTATGAGCATTTTTATGAGCATTTTTTAGAGCGCCATGGAGTTATGATAGAGATATACAAGAACTACAATTTAAGAAGGGGTTAAGAGGGAAATTGGTGATTCTTTACTGATTCTCCAGATCAAGAAAGCATATAGTGGAGACCCTGGCTCTGGGAAGTGAAGGAAGACCACAAACCTGCTTTCATTTCTCTATAGCAGTGCCTAAAGCTGTCAGAAATGTGTTCCTTATGCTGCTGAATCACTGATGTTGTCCCCCCACTGTTTGAACCTGGTGTGCTGCAGCTCTAACTGCATGCACTGAGCAGAAAGATGATTTACTGGTTTCAGTATTGTATGTGATAGGTCCTTCATGGTTCACTCCACTTTTCAGAGCCTGTGCAATGAAGTTAAAGGCAGTGTCAATCATATGCACTCACAAAGCTGTGCTGTCCAAGCAATGGTGATGAGCTAAACAGAACCAGCTGGCCAGTATTATGGTAACCTCCCCTTTTTCTTTGGCAGGTATAACTACAGTGTTGACAATGTCAACCATCATGACAGGAGTAAGTGCCTCAATGCCCCAAGTGTCTTACATAAAGGCTGTGGATGTGTATTTATGGATCAGCTTCCTTTTTGTCTTCCTGTCTGTCATCGAATATGCGGCAGTGAACTATCTCACCACAATTGAAGAGAGAAAGCAACTCAAAAAAAGGGGCAAGGTACAATCCTCTGTGTTTTGTTTGCTTCCGAAAGCATCACAGAAGCCACAGAGTAATCCTGATACACCACTGTGGTAACAGTACAGTAACCATCTCTGTGACTCCACTCTGTATCCCACTTTACTTGGCTGAAGGGAGGAAATGTATCATCTTCTCTGAGGTCTTGAGAAGGTCTGTGCTTTCTCTCCCTTCCTTTTCTTGTGGCAGATGTTAGAGAATACACCTCCTGATCTCTCTCTCCACCCCCCAAGGAAGGTAACATTCATTCTGTTCTCAAATACCTATTGATCAAGGTATTTGTCCTCTCTCTGAAATATACCCCAGAATGCACTCATGTAATATTCCTTCCTGTTTCCTGTGAAGCAGAGTCTATTTCTCCTTCTCCTGCTTCGCCATTTTCAATTAGGAAGATGGGTTTAATGATGTCTTTTTGTCCCAAGACCAGATGAATGACAAGGTCACTTTTAGAAAAGTGTGCCTGAAGCAGAAATATTCACAAGTTAAACATTTGCTTTCTATGAAGCACTCACTTTTGCTTCAAGAATATCAGGAATACCCCCTCCTGTAAACTCATTTGTTGGAATATCACATGGGGAAAAACACAAAAACGGTGCATATGTTGCTCACATGATTTGATAATCCCATCAAAAAACTACTCATGGAAATGTTTGAAGTAATTTCCCACAACTCCAGCAATGCAGACCTACAGGAGAGGCAGAGTTTGATTTTTCTATGTCATAAGCTGGCAATAATCAGTCAGACAAGTGTGTTTTATTGCATGTATCCCCTTCCTTGCTCATGTCCTGCCCAAGGGGGCAGGCCCCACAGAGAGCAATACTGTGAGGTAGACCTGTTCTCCATATGTTCTCCACAGAGGGAAGAGCACCGAAGAGAGAGCTTTATTTTCTGTTTTATTTATTTATAATTTACTGAAATGGCTCCCGCTAGATGCAGAATAACTATTCTTTGTTGCCAGGCTTCAGGAATGTATAGTATTGATGCAGTGCAAGCAATGGCTTTCGATGGCTGCTTTCACGACACGGATGTGGACATGGACCTGACTGCTTTCTCAGACCGCTGTGAAGAGAATGAGACTCGGGCACGTGCAGCCAGCATCTCCAATGTGGACACAACTCGCATAAAGAGGAAGAGATCTCTGAAGGGAAACGTGGGCAGGATTATTTTACAGAACAATCATGTTATTGACACATATTCCAGGATTATATTTCCCAGTGTGTATATTGTGTTCAACTTTTTTTACTGGGGTTTGTACCTATGAACAAAAACCATTATAAGCCAGACATTATTTTGCATATGAGGGTAGCATCGTGCTTTAAAAATAAGGCAACAGCAGTAGAGGGAAGGGTTAAAAGTTTCCAAAACTGACTTCTGCATCATACCAAGGCTGGTTTGGTTACTTTTTCAACTGGACTGTGCAATGCTTCATTGGGGCAAGTTAACGCACATGCTACTACCACAGTAGCATAGAAACAGTTTGCTCACCAGGGGAGCTGTTTGTCACACACCTGAACAGACAGCAGCTCCCACCTGAGGTATAATCCAGTCTCTATCTACACTCTAACCATTCCTCTTTAATCAGCCTTTCTGTTTGTTCTCCACCTGTGGTCCATTTTAGTAGGCAATCAGCACCGATTGCCTTCAAATAATTCCTATCCTTATTTCACTTGCTGCATTTCGGTTTTGCTAGGCAACCTGTATGCACCTCAGCAGCCTTTGTCCTCGGATGGCAACTAGGGGAAAAGTGATTACAGCTTAGCGGTGGAGTAGGGATCAGCAGAAAGCAAAGCTGATGGGGCTTTGTACATTGGGCATCATCAACACCTCTAGAAAAACCCTCACCCTGTCGGCTGTCCCTGACTTTCCACAGGACCACTGGGAAGGGCCTCTATTTTGGAGAAGTCTTGCTCACTAGTCCCTAAGGCAGCACAGGAACAATGTCCCCGGCAGGATGCACTCAGTGTCTTACGGCCACCTCCCAGGTGGGTGACTAGCATCACCTGCAGAAGCTATGCCCCTCCTGTGACACCCACACACCTGTGCCTCATGTAGACCTGCTGTGATCACCTGCTTTCTGCATAACTGTTCGTTTCAGAAACACAGGCTTTGAGGCAGAGATTTTAGAAAGCCTTGTCAAGAAAACAACCCAACCATGTCTTCAGCAGAATCTGGTTCTTCTGCTTTATGTTGCATACATGAGCTTGGGGTTTTACACCCCCCACCCCCCCGGCTTTTGAGGTCGAATGTTACAGTGAGAAGCTACATATGCCTGCTTGCAGCACTGATCCCCAGCACAGTTCAAGATACCACGCTGAGACACACAGGAAATAAAAGGAACCAGCTGTGCCAAACCAGAGCCATATACAGGAATCCTGTCACTCCCAGATGCATCCTGCATGGAAATATCCTTAGGTTCAGGCTAAGGAGATTGGGTTAGGGATGTTCAGGGACACACACAGAAAGTATTCACAGCTCCAGAAAAGAATCAAGATTACTTTTGTGACTTTCCCAAATGAGGAACATTTTCCATTTAAGTTCCTTGGGTTTGTCTGTCATTTAATGAAGTGAGTTTATATTTAGAAAGTCAGTTCAAAATTATAATTTGTGGTGGCAAAAAATGTCACAAGGCAAATGCTTGGTCACTGCTTGGTCAAGATTAGGAAATGGGAATAAATTTGGAAGCCTGTATTTGATTTTCCTGCTCCAATATTGTTTGCTTATAGCATGGTGATGTCTCTTACTCTTTCAAAAAGCTGCATTTGTCAAGCTCCCAGTTACAGAGCTGGAGAAGCTGGTGATGCACTGCATGCCAGGTGACTGAAATCTGATGGAATGAGTGGGTACTTTGGCTGCCGGTTCCTTGCCAAATGATCAGAGCTAAGATGGCTTTGATACTCTTCCAGGAAATTGTGTCATGGAAAGCAAAACCGTACCAGGAATGACAATGCCGGGAATGTAAAGCGAAAGGACACGCAGGCAATAGCAACAGCACACCAGACCTCAAGCTGAGCAAATGTGTAATATAGATATATAAAAAAAGATACCATGACATCTTCACTACCGCACTGCTATTATGGAGGCATCTTGCACAGGTGTTTCAGTTTGCCTGAGAAGATCCCATCTAATTGCTCCAGATGTGTCTTGAGTGTCCTAAACTTTTCACACAAACTAACATAACATCATTGTTTTCACATAATTTTTTTATCTGCCTTACAGGAAGAGGTATTTGTTGTGTAGCCAACAGTGAATCCTCAGCCTCCAAGAGAAAAAAATACCCATGTGCTTCTTGACCCAAACCAGTTCCCTCTTCTAAATTTCTTACAGGATCTGCAGCAGCAAAAGTCCCAGAGCGCAGCATGCCCAAGCTCTGTGCAGGCTGTCCAGCAAACAGGCCCACAAATGGAAGTGTGGAGGAAAAGAGATTCCTGCCTGCATTTACCTTCCGGGCACATCCTATACAGGTGCCTGAAAGCTGCACAGCTTGCTTTGATGGAGGAAACTGTTAGTTACTTTCAACTGTGAATGTAACCATTGGCAAAGTGTACTCCCCCACAAAGAGGACAATATAGCAAGTTTTATTAGGATAATGAAGAAGATTGCACATTATGGTGATGAAACTTAAATGCATACTTTTACAGCAATGCTTTTAATTTTTATCTTCTCAATGCAGTGATAGGGATGATATCAGGATCAATTATACTTCAAAAATCTGTTGCTTGTATAAATAGTAAAACCAAACAAACTATTTAAATACATTATTTCTTGTTTAGAGGGTGCTGGAGGGCTGACTAAAACTCACATGACCCTTATCTGAAGCTTGTGTAATCTTCCAGAAAGGGATGGTAATAAATACTTTTAGTCAATTTGTCCAGACAGACCAGCATGGAAGTCTTTATAAAAGTATTCACAAGTATTTCCCATTCCTGTTATTTGTGGCTGGTTTTGCAGCCAGTCAAATGTATGGGTTTCACTTCCCAGTGTTTACTAGAAGTTAAAACATCACAGACATTATGAAAATACGTACTTGTTTGGGTATTCATCCTAGTCGTATTCAAGCTGAGAGTACTTTGTGGATTTTTGGAACAGAAATAAGTTTGTAATGGTTTCTGTGACCAGCTGAGGTGCAGGATGTGGCCTCCCTATTTTTAGCATCTGCTGCTACACCCATCTGCAGAAAAAACATCCTGTAAGTGTT
Source organism: Astur gentilis (assembly GCF_929443795.1). Classification (NCBI taxonomy): domain Eukaryota; kingdom Metazoa; phylum Chordata; class Aves; order Accipitriformes; family Accipitridae; genus Astur; species Astur gentilis. The sequence continues at coordinate 15,458,848 of NC_064900.1, read as the reverse complement.
AATGTAGGTGGTGCAAACTTTTAAGTCTGGAGAACTACTTCATTCTTCAAAGCTTTCTAATCCTCATCAAAGAAGTAAGCAGAATTTCATGCCAGGAACCTGTCTTCGAGAGAGGTACAAAAATGTACACCTTTGAATATCCCAACTATTGGTGAGTGTTTACACTAAAATATTCACAATTTAATAAATTTTGCCAAGTGTCCTGAATGTTGAGTGACGTTGTGATGAACTGAATCAGAAAGTAGAGAATGTCTTCTTTTTCTTCAAAAGTGACAGCCCAATGAAAGAAAAATGCTTTATAGAGAAACTTAGATTTTACTATCTAATTCATACACATATGTACAATTAGGACAACCTTAGGTTCATCCCTGGCAAAATCTCCCTTCTGGTAATGCATCCACATGCTGATTAATCTGTATTTCATGATCAACTGGCCACGATGTTTCAGTCAGCTGGTGACCAAAGTGGTCCAGGTGGTAAAGGAACAAGGACTGAACAGGATGAGCAGTGTTTGCCTTTTTCTCTCCTCCATCCCCTTTTCCTGTGTATTGTATTTTGCCAGTTTCTCTATTCAGCACATAGGAGCTTACTGGATGCATTCACGAACGCAGAACCCACTGGAATCACATAATGTTTGTTCCAAAAGATCTAGCTAGTGCCAAGGAAGCCAGAGTTATTACTGTGTGAGTAACAACCACACCTCAAGAAGGAACAGGACTGCAAATCCATTTTCTATAGACAGGGATTTGAATTGGTATTTTAGATGTGAAAGGCTCTACTATTTCCCTCCGTAAGTTGTTGATCGAACACAGCAGTCCCCTCTTTTACCTGTCACTGAAAGGTCCTTCTAGTAACTAACTTACGCCCAGTACAACTTTCTACTTACATTAGCCATGCACTGTAAGGCTGCTGAGGTTTCCAAAATTCACCTTTTGCTGGTAGTTCTGCTTTGTATGCTTCAAGCTATCAGTACACAAGAATGAAACTTTAGCAAAACCCACCTAACAATTTCTCTGATGTCTTTCAGCCAATGTAAATTAAACCATTAAAAACCATCTTTAATAAAGGTAACTAAAAATATTTCTAGAAGTTTTCATGTGCTCAGTGAGGATTCTACAGATTTCTTCAAGGAAGCCCCAGAGGAGTTCTGGAACAAGATTTTCATCCAGGAAAAAATAACGCAGCTAAAGCCCAGGTGCTTTTGTGTGCATGAAGTAAAATTTTATACAAACAACACACGGTTTTATGTTGTCTCCCCTAATTTAATCCGCATAACAGCATTAGTGGAGATACTGTTGTGTAATTCCCTATCGGTTTTAAAAAAAAAAAAAAAAGTATTTTTCTGTCACGCACATACATGCTAAATAACTTGGGTAGATGAAGAAGAAACACTTGTTGCACGTACTGTGTTTTCGAGGGGCGATTGCTTTAAAACTTTCTAGTTTGGGAGTGAAAAAGAAGGTTGACGTTACGGTCTCTCCACGACGCGAGCTTAAATGGCGTGAAACACCGGCTACCGCTACTGGCTGATACTGCTGAGCATTATTCCAGCTCGACATCTTCTCAGAAGTCTCCTTCTCCACCCTCAGCAAGCCTCGGCATAGCGTTAACCGCTGCGAACCGCGTTTCTCCGCGAGCAGGGCCAGCAGCAGCCGCCGCAGCCAGCCGCCCACCGGAGGCAGGAGCACGGGACCCGCTCCCGCGGCGGAGGCCTCCGCAGCCCGCGGCGGCCGGGCCGGGGGAGACCGAGGCCGCTCGGAAACATGAGCGAGCCGTTCGAGGAGCCCCTCGCTCCCGGCTGCCTCGGGACGAGCCCCAGCCCCTCCGCCGCCGCCTGGAGACGTCGCCTCCCGGGACATCCAGGGCGTCAGCGACGGCCTCCTGCTTGCGGCCCAGCCCGCCAACGGGCCCCCCGCTTGGCTTGGCTTGGCCTGGCCTGGCCTGGCCTGGCCTGACCCGGTCCGGTCCGGTCCCGCCCCCCAGGGGCGCCCGCGCCGCTCCCCGCCCGGCTCCGCCGCCATTTCCTCCCGGCCGCCGATCGCCCCGCCCTGCCTCCTGCGGCCCGCGCGGCCGGGTGAGTGCGCGCCGCGGGCTGGGCGGGCTGAGCCCACCGGGGGCTGTGGGGCCTGCGGGGGGTGGGGGCAGGCGGCGGCGGCGGCGGGAGGAGCGGGGCCACCACCGCCCCGCCGGGCTCGGCTCCCCTCCGGGACGCAGGGTAAAGGCAAGGCGTCCGCGGCTGACGGGCCCGGCGGCCTCGTGGCTGACTCGCCGGGACCCCGAAGGAGCGGGGGCGGCTTAGTAGGTGCCGTCCGCCCGCCCCGGGGCTCGGGAAGCGGGGGCCCGGCAGCCGCCGAGCACGGGCAGCGTCCCTCGGGGCAGCCCGGCCGCGCCTGTGAGGCTGGCCGGGGCAAGGAGCGCTGGCCGCCAGCCACTGCGGGCACGGGAGCGCGACTCGCCGCCTTCCTCCCTCCTGGAAACGGTTCGGTAGCGGCCCGCTGCGGTGAGGGGGAGCAGCGGGCGCCGTGTGGCCTCGGAGCCGCTGCGCCCATCTGTCTTCCCCGGCGCCTCGGGGAGAGCCGAGTCCCCCTGCAGCTGCCGGGCCGGTTCAGGGGCCTGAACTCATAAACGGGCACAGCTGGTGTGCGAGTCGAAAAACACTGGTGTGGAATAGCTGTTGCCGTGTGAAGCAGCAACGGGTTCGTTCTGTTGCTGTGTTTGTTCGCTAGCCCTGCAGAGAAGGGCTTGAGAGCATTGGTAGATGGGAAATTCGATGTGAGCCGGCAGCGAGCACTCGCAGCCCAGAAAGCCAGCCGTATCCCGGGCTGCATCCAGAGCAGCGTGCCCAGCAGGTCGAGGGAGGTGATTCTCCCCCTCTACTCTGGTGCGACCCCTCCTGCAGTACTGCGTCCAGCTCTGGGGTCCTCAGCGCAGGAGAGACGTGGACCTGCTGGAGCAGGTCTAGAGGAGGGCCACAAAAATGATCTGAGGGCTGGAGCCCCTCTCCTATGAGGAAAGGCTGAGAGGGTTGGGGTTCTTCAGCCTGCAGAACTGAAGGCTCCAGGGAGACCTTACTGCAGCCTTTCAGTACTTAAAGGGGACTCATAAGAAAGACGGTGTCGTGGTTTGACCCCAGCCAACAACTAAGCACCATGCAGCCGCTCACTCACTCCCCCCCATTCAGTGGGATGGGAGAGAAAATCGGGGAAAAAAAAGGTAAAACTCCTGGGTTGACATAAGAACGGTTTAATAGAACAGAAAAGAAGAAACTAATAATGATAATGATAACACTAATAAAATGACAACAGTAGTAATAAAAGGATTGGAATGTACAAATGATGCGCAGGGCAAGTGCTCACCACCTGCTGACCGACACCCAGCTAGTCCCCGAGCGGTGATTCCCAGCCCCCCCCTACTTCCCAGTTCCTATACTAGGTGTGACGTCCCATGGTATGGAATACACCGTTGGCCAGTTTGGGTCAGCTGCCCTGGTTGTGTCCTGTGCCAACTTCTTGTGCTCCTCCAGCTTTCTTGCTGGCTGGGCATGAAAAGGTGAAAAATCCTTGACTATAGTTTAAACACTACTGAGCAACAACTGAAAACACCAGTGTTATCAACATTCTTCGCATACTGAACTCAAGACACAGCACCGTACCAGCTACTAGGAAGACAGTTAACTCTATCCCAGCTGAAACCAGGACAGACGGAGAGAGACTTTTTACCAGGGCTTGTAGCAACAGGACAAGGGCAATGGTTTTAAACTGAAAGAGGGTAGGTTTAGACTAGACAGAAGGAAGAAATTTTCTCTGATGAGGGTGGTGAGACACTGGAAGAGGTTGCCCTGAGAAGTCGTGGATGCTCTGTCATTGGCTGAGTATGTGAGCAACCTGATCTACTAGATGTCCTTGTCCACAGCAGGGGGTTTGGACTAGATGATCTCTTCCAACCCAAACTGTTATAATAACTGACAAAACACTACAAAACAGCACATGGTGTAAATGAAGCCACATTCTGTGAATAGTACATATCTTAATTTAACTTTGTTGAATACAGTGTGAGTGAGCTGAGAGGTCGATATGATGGATTTAGGTCTGGAATTAAAAACTGGTGATTGAGGCTTGGTTGCATTTGTGTTGCTGGCACGTGGGGATGTCAGTTGTAGATCTCGGTGCATCTTCAGATGCTGCTAGCAACTAGGGACTAATTTTCAGTCTTTTTTTTAAGCATTCCCTTGCCTCATGGAGAACTGTAGCTTGCTGCAGCTAGGAATGTCTGTCCTCTCAGGACGGTGGTGATGTAGATCCCTTCCTGCAGGACTAAGGTGACTGTAGGTTACTGTTGAGGTACAGGCTGTTACAGGAACTGCTGATGAAACACTCTGCCCAGGAGTTAGTGGATCAGCGAGGGTGTCCTGCATACTATTACACAGGAGAACTTAGTACTGCATGTAAATACTAGAACTGGAGTTTAAGTTTCATGATAAGGGGTCTGTGTAAGTAAAAACATCTTAATAAATGGGAGCATTTACTTTCGGGAATAAAGCTGTCATTTTTACTTAAGAATGAAAGCATCAGCGTGCTCGTAACTCCTCGTGTGTTGGCTTCACAAACTTGCTCAGACATGCCCAGAGTCAGTTTGAGTTGGCCAGCCCAGACCTAGCAGGCAAGCTGTGGTGCTAGAGGGCTTGTTGCTGGCTCATTGTCAGGATACTTAACTCAGCATCTCAGGCAGGCTTTTACAGCTGCCTGGTGCTCTGGGCTACTCTTGGGGATGAAATACTGGTGCAGACTTAAGGCAAGTATGTCTACATATACTATGGTGTTAGACCTACCGTTACTTGATTTTTGCCTTAACTTTCCTGAGAACTTGGCAGCTAAAGCCTTTGTGAATTAACTTTGTTTTTACATAATGATACATAAGTGTATTATCTACCTGGAAAAACAAAGTAAATTACTTCCAACTTTAAAATTAAATATCTGTACTTGGATGAAAGAATTCCTTTTATTCTACGTAAACTACTAAGTTTGAAACCTTTGCAGAAATGAAAGCAGCATCTTACAATTTTAGTTTTTGGTGTAATTGCATAACATCAACAGAAAGGCCTAACAACGTTCCCTCTCTTCTATAAACTTAGTTTTGCTAAACTTGGCTAATCCAGATACAGCATGGAGACCCTGACAGAGGCTGAGATGTGCGTCACTGCGCGGTGAGCATCACTAGATGGCTGGCACTGCCACATAATTTAGCATAAAATTGTTCCCAGGGCCTGAGACCTCAAGCAGGTGCCCTTACTTCATGTTCCTGAAACCTGCTCCACCAGCAGCGGAGTCTGCTCTGGGTTTTTCTGTTTCTTTGGAAGCTGCTGTAACCCTCCTGCCAGTTGAATCATCCCTGCCCACTGAACCTCGGTACATATTCCTTCTCCCCTCCCAGCGATCTGCTTTTTCACTTGGCCTCCCTCTTTCCCTGCCCCATTTCCCTGTGTTTTCTGTTCACTGTATTATTGCATAGCCCTTAGTGCATGCAGTTGTACCCGTGTCAGTGTTCCCTCACTGCAGCAGCTGCCTTCTCTGTAGGTCCTGCTAAAGCTTTGGTCTGGTAACTGTACAGGTATGTAGACACTGGGTTTACAATGTGTAGGCTAGCTTGAAAGGAAAGTTTACCTTAACACACACCATACCAGCCACTGTGTTTAACTGGTTGGGTTCTACACTTGAAATGCCATACACCCTCCTTCATTGTGCTCTGGCTGGAAAGTCATTGCGAAGTCTTCACTGTGTTTCTTTTTCCTAATGTTAATGCATTTCAAGGAAGTGCAATAGGGTACAAGTCCCCTCTGTCCACCCCATTCTGCATGTTGCCATTAAATCTCTTAAAGCTCAGATAATTTTTTAATAATTTGCAGCTCTTGCTACAGAAGATCAGTCTACCACAGATTCTCTGTGTGGGTAGGTTCCTGCATTTGTAAAGATCTGTTGTGTGACCATTGGATTTCGTTGTATGTTTTTTAGTATAAATTCTGCTGTGGGGTTTAAGCTTCAGAGAGCAATGGCTCCCAGTAGAGCCCTTTGGAGTTTGCTGAGGTTTGAGAAGAGGATTGGAGGCCTGCTGTGGGCTTTCCTTTTTCTGCTGCTCGGAGCAAATAGTGAGCATCTGAAAGCAGAGCTGTTCCCAGTATACTCTGATATCCCACTGGATAAGGCACGAGGAGCTGCTCTGGGCCTGCGAGCTGTTGAGGTTGTGTTACTGGTTGACTGTTTTGGTTCTCTTTCCTCTTGAACAGGAACATGCCTAAGAAAGGAGGGAAGCATGCTGAAATGGGAAAAGAAATGCAGGCACGGTGTAAACGAGCGAAGGTGGAAGGAGTTTGCTCTCTGTCAGTCATGAATTTTGAGAACCCAGACAGCCTCTTCGGAAGCTTCATCTCTCCCATCAAACAAGAGGTGTTTTTCAGGGAGTATTGGGAGCAAAAGCCACTTCTTGTTCAGAGAAATGATCCCCTGCTGGCTGCTTACTACCAGTCCCTATTCCAGTTATCAGATTTGAAGGAACTGTGCAGCCAGGGTCTGTACTATGGGCAAGATATAAATATCTGCAGATGTGTGAATGGAAAAAAGAAAGTTTTAAATAAAGAAGGCAAAGTGAATTACATGCAGCTGAAGAAGGATTTTGACCAGAAGAAGGCAACAATACAGTTTCATCAGCCTCAGAGATTTAAGGTTGGATTGTTTCATTGAATATAATTAATGCATGCTTTATAATGTGGTATACTTTGCTTGAGTTGTACTAGACATAGCTTCATCTCTGTCCCCAGTAAATCCAGGGGAAGTAGCTGACATCAGTGACCTGCTGAAACCTATACATGAACTGTATTAATTAAAACATGGTTTATACTTTTGCATTGCCCATCATGTTTCAGTGCTATGCAGTGAGAAAATCTGATTCATGCCATAATATTAGGGTTTTTTTTAAAAAAAACACTTTGTCACATGAAAGTTTAGAAAAGAGTAAATGCACAAAATTGATGATTATGCATCTGTGTCTGCTTAAATTATCCCTTTTGACTGACTGTTTCCTTATGCAAATAGGGGCTTTTGAACCCCTTTCCTTTAATGGAGGGCAAGGTGTGAAACCATGTAAAATATTTCCAGGATACTCCACCATTCTTGCTAATGAATTGGCTTTGAATTGCACCATGGAAGTGTACCACCTTGTTTTAGCTGACTGTCCTCTCTCTCTTATTCTTTTTGATGCCTTTGCGTATGAGAATGAGGCAGTGGTGCCTGCACAGTTGTGTAAAGGACTCGGGTACTTGTAGGTACTTGGATTTAGGTAGTCCTTTTTTTGTCCCATGGTGTCAACACAATTTAATTGTATAATGGTTCTTAAGGACTCACAGCTGAGTCCCAAGTATAGTGTCACTGGCTGATTTCAGTTTGAGTGTTGCTGTAATGGCCAGCGGCAGGGGCATCTACAGGTTGAAATGTTGCATGGCTTCAGCTGAAATCTAGAGCTGGAGCTGAACCTACGTAAATTCTGGTTGAAGTTGCACTTGTGCAGGCCTGGTAGTTGGCATCTTCTGATATGAGAGTCATCCCTTTGGTGCACTGTTACATGTTAGATGTGGATGAGTAAAGTTTGTTCTCAAATATGCCCAAACAGTTGGAGTCACTTTAATCTTTGTACGCTCTCTTTGATGCTAGCCCATATAATGCAAGTCCTGCATGTGTTTATTGTCTTAAGGTGTTTTGCTGTTCTGAGATGATGGGTGGTTTATTTTCCTCTGTCTAGCCTTGTTTGTTTTTGCAACCTAAAAATGGTACAGGGAAGAGAAGAAACATCAATGCTATGTTGGGAGCACCAGACTTCTTGGCTTACCGATTACCTTCGTGGCAGATCTCCTTTGCATCCACAGTGCTTGCTTTCAGGAGAAACACTCATACAGTGCATCTGCTTTCCCAGCCTCTGTCTGCTTGTGGGGATGTGATCATTCTCAAGAAGAACCTCCCAAGTGATGGGGAGGCTGTGGGCTGGATGGCAGCCTGGCTTGGCTGAGCTCTTCAGCAGTAACAGCATCATTTCTTTTTAAAGGAGGAGCTGTGGAAGATTCAGGAGAAGCTGGAGTGCTACTTCGGGTCTCTGGTTGGGTCGAATGTTTACATTACTCCCCAGGGATCGCAGGGCCTTCCCCCTCACTATGATGATGTTGAGGTAGGACAGCACAACCTTGTCTCTGAAACTGTGTGTGGGCTTTCGCTAGTGGGAGTGGATACCTGTATGTGTGCTTTTTACACGCCCCCTCCCCCCAATAACTTACTATAGAAAAGTGTTTTTTCCACTGAAAACTTACAGTAATTAGTTGCAAGTGTGTCTTTATAGTTGTTTTTCTTCTATAATTTTACTGAAGAGGTACTAATAGTAATATCTAATGGTAATATCATGTAAACTGTGCTTTCCAGACTTGGTATTTTCATTAGATGAAATGAGAACTTGTTCTCCCAGCTGCAGAAACTTTCTAGCACCTTTTTTCATATTCACTTCATTCAGACCGCCAAGAATCTAGAAGTCCTTTTTCCTTTACTAAGTACTTGCTCTTTCTTCAGCTGGACAGTGAAAGCAGACTGGTTGTGCTGGTTCCCATTTGTTGGTCCTACTGTTTTCAAAAAGTTACTGCTATGATGAAGTCCTGTGGTCAAAATGTGTTTTAATTTAGCTTCTAAAAGAAACATTCAAATAGATGCTGCATTAAGAAAGAGTTGGGCTATCCCACTTAAACCAAAACAAAAACCCCCATCCTACATGTAGTTTTTGCTTTTTATTATTTTAATTTCCATTAAATACTCCTGGAGTTTCATTTTCATTATACTTGTTCAGCAGCCCCACAACCTGCATCTTCTGGTGTATGGCATCAGCTTCCAGCTCACAGTATCCCCTATCCAGATATTTCTGATGGTCTGTTTGTCAGTGAATGGTGATAAGAACTCTCTCACCTGATATTTTGAGTATCTGTGTGGCAGACATTACTTTTGAGTTAGTTGTCTAGCTCTTATTTAAGTGACTGGAGAGAAATGGGGATTTCTAATTGGCTACCTTAGGATGAAACAGATCACACTTCACAGCTCTCCTCTCTGTTGTCTCTAAGTACAGCCTAAAGAAATAGTTCAAATGTAAATTTCAGCATTGTAGACGTCTAAAAAGTAATGTGAGGGGAATCCTTTTTGCCATCCTTTTCTTCCATTGTCACAAAAGCAACCCGTGTTGCTTCTGTTTGCTTTCTGTCCCTGATGTCTGGCATGGTTCCACAGACTTTCCAAGTAAGAAGATGACTTAAAATTTCTGATCAGTTGGATGCGTGAGGGGCAGGAAGGCTTTCTTATGCATTTGGATTTATGGTCTTTTGCAGGTGTTTATCCTTCAGCTAGAAGGCGAGAAGCATTGGCGACTCTATAAACCAACAGTACATTTAGCTCGTGAATATAATGTTGAATCAGAAGATAGGATTGGGAATCCCACACACGAATTCATATTAAAGGTATTATAATTGAATTGCTTTATGTGGTCTGGGCTATGGTTGCCAGAAAAGTAGTCATGTTTAATTAAAATGGTCCATTTCTTGAAGACAATATTCTGAATGATCATGGTTGTGAAATTGAGGGGAGGGTTGGTGCACAAAACACTGTGAGCACGAGAAATTTGGGCGATAGTTGTCTAACCTATCATTTTTCAAAGGTATCCTTTGCTTTAGTATTTAAATAATGGACGAAGAAATTGGTCATTTCTGGAAATTCTCCAATATTCTCCAAGTTGGGCATCCTGACTCCTGGATCTTATTTGTGGAGTTGTGTGCAGAAAACCCATTTGGTTTATGTATATGATTATGAAACATTTTAATGCTTTTACACGCTATCTATAATCAATCAGGCTAATCCTTCTATGCACTAAGACTTACTGCTTTACTGAAGGTTGTCACTGTTCTGCTGAATTAGAGGTAAATATTTATCCTTGGCTGATAAACAAAAGCATGAACTAAACCCCATATTAACTTGCCATATTAATTGTTTTTTAATTTTTCCAAACCTGAAAATCAAGTGTTTGGCTAGTTTTTGTTATTTGGAATAAAAAGAGCATTTCATGAAGATTAACGAATGCAGCCCCTTTGACAGCAGGGCATCTGGTACTTGTCCCATCCTTTCTAACATGCTTGTGGTTTTGAAGCATGTTATTTATCCTGGAGACAGCGCTGCTCTGCATTGGAAGGCTGCTTAGTTTCCCTGCCTTGTGGCCTGTCATAGGGCCTCTTTCTGCAAGGTCTCTGCTCTTCCTGGTGTTCAGACCTGCTTTTGGGTGTAGGTAATTCAGGAATAGTATGACACATTGGGTATGATACTGACATCATTAGCTGTGTAGTTTGACAGAGGGTAATATTCAATTGTCGTGATGTATTGGGTGATGCAAAGTCTAGTAAATTACAGTTCCCTTCTTAATTTCTGGAACATTTTGGGCCAGACTTCAATGGCTTTGATGTATTCCATAAGCCATTTTACTGACACTAGTGGAGTGAAAATACTGGCCTCTGAAAAGGGCTTAAAAATGATCTAAGTTTTTAATTTATTTTTCTTCTGTTTGATGTTCTTCATTTCTTGTGACCCATTTCTTCCAGGTGGCTGCTGTCAGATTTTGGTTGTCTGTCTGGAGCTGTCTCTTGACAGGGATGCTGTCAGATGACTCTGATTACCTCCCTAAACATCTTTCCAGAATATTTCCTTTCTCCTTTTTTGTATTTCTGTCTGCAGTCTGCCATCCTTGGGCAGTTTAGAACAAATGGACCAGTTAGAGACTGTATTGGTGGTGTTCTCCCTTCCTACCAAAAACTGGTAGCTGACTGAGAGCAAAGGCATGCTGGTTTGTATATAAGGTCCCAAGCTGCAGTGTGTTTTGGTGACACTGCAACAGGCCGTGGCCATGGCTGGTTTGTTACTGATGTCAAGCACAGAGCTTATTTGGTAGCTGGCTATCTAGCTGCCTTCATGTATGATTCTTCCATTTAATTTGCTGGTACTTCTCCTTGTCTGCCCCTCCTTCCTCCATTTCAGAAGTAAGAAGGCAGCAGAGTGATCAGATCTGCACTGTCTCTTGTCAAATGCTCTGTCCTGCCCCAATCTGTGTTGCCACCTGCAGTCTGTGAAGGTTCCCATTCTTTTAATTGAAGAGTGTTGTGCTTGCTGACTCATGTCAATGACATTGACGAGACTACCCAGCAGATAAGATGAATAAGAGTTGGACTTTGCAGTGAAGACTGCCTTGAAAAATTGTGGTCCCAGCTTCTTAGTGGTAGGCATGGGGTGCTACAGCATGAAATAATTTCTTTTGTGGACTAGTTTGTCATCACTCTGTTAGGTGTTCAGGGCTCTTACCCTTCGCCTATGCGACCCTTCCTCCAGTTTGTTTTCTTGCTGGGGATGTGAAATATAGCAAATGAAGAGAATTCAAAGTGCTCTTAGTTGGTTAGTGTAGTTCCTACACTGGTAAGGCACGCAGTTTTTTAATGGCAGGGAGGGGCTTGCTTCAGAACAAATAAATTGTACATAGCTGATCTATGATGCTTTACAGAGTGTTATAAATGGATGAAGAGACAGGATCTTGCCAAGTCCTGTGAAGCCCCATAATCTAAAGAGAACTTAAAATTCAGTGAGAAATCAAGTAGTATTCACTTTAAATATATCTGTGTTAGACAGTTCGGTAGGGTCTTAGAAGTAGGTGATGTAACCAAATTTAAGGAATGGTAAAATTAAAATGGAATCAAATTTCATCATTGTTGCTTTATGAATTTTCTCTTAACTGTGCTATCCAACCATATAGATGTTTCTAGGAGAAGCCATAAGTAAACTGGTTTTCCTTCTTGGAGGGAATTTCATGTGCTTTTTACTTCTCTCTTATCTTGACTTGCCTAATCTAAATTTTTATCAGTGTGGAGATTTAATTTAGATAGGTGAGAAGAAAGATAGGAAGGAGGAAGGTTGTAATTGTTTTTTAAGTGTTTTAACTGAAAATTTCAGACAACAGTATTGTAAGCGATCAGCATCTTTATAGAATATTTGGCTTTTCTTGTGGAATACTGGCCTTTTCTTTTGACATGATCTAACCAAATTCACATTGCACTGCTCCTCTGCTAGCCTGCTTTATTGTCAGTGGGTTCATCTCAGCTGCTTCTTTGTCCTCTTTATGCAGCTGAGTTGCAGTGTGCATGTTCTATAATGTTAAAAGCTTACTTTGTGTTTTCAGACAGGTGTGTAGTAAATATTGACAGTAAGTTGGAAAGTTTAAGGTATTGGACGTCTGGCTTAGAGTGCTTTATTTTCTGTTATTAAAGTGTATAATGGAGGATCTCTCTATTTTGTGATTATTAAAAAAATATGTTGTCAGTCTGTCTGCTGAGAGAGTATTTTCTTTATTTTGACTGCAATAAGGTTTGACCAGGTGCCCTAAATATATCAATTCTCTTTCATTTTCTTGCAGCCAGGTGACTTACTGTATTTCCCAAGAGGGACTATTCACCAAGCTGACACTCCACTTGGGATCTCCTATTCTACACACGTGACCATCAGTACCTACCAAAACAAGTAATCACTCTTTACTTTTTGTTTGTTTGTTTAGCTTTTCTGAAAATGGCTTTCCCCTGCCAGATGATGTGTGTGAATAGTACAGACTTGAAACCAGTGTTTCAAAGAAGTGATGTCCTGTTTCTTAAAAAAAACCCAAACCACCTTGTAATGAGCTCTGCGTAGCTCTTTTCTGTGTTCATTCTTTTTAGCCCTTGTGTGGTTTGTTTTTCTGTGAGTAATACAGGGATAGGGCATGTCACCTCCCCCCCTCCCCCCCACCCTCAAGATGTGGTGACATGGAATGGATGTAGGCACCCCACTATTATATATGTGACCTGCTGTTAGTAACAGAATCTAAGCTAGTGTTCAGGTAGCAGTAATTGAAGTTTTGGGGTTTGGGGGAAGGAGGGGAGCAAGACCCTTGTTTGAAGCAGCCTGTTTACCAGGTTTTCATGCAGCAAGCTTGATTGCTTTTTAATTGGTTATTTTATTATTTACCAGCTGTGGACTTTAATGCGGAAGATAATGTTACAACTGTTCTGACAGACTCGTTGCAAATTCTTCCTCCGCAAATATTTTCTACTTATCTGTGTTTTTCATCTCCTAACCCATGCATGCAAGTCAGATTTCCTTTGACACACATCTGATCCTTGTGCCCACTGAAAGAAACATTGTCATCACGCAGGGAAATGCTGCTGCCACCTAATCAGCCTCTCAGATGCTGGGTTTGGAGTCATTGGCATGAGTTCAGTACTGCTGGTAGCTCTGTATAGCAGACAGTGGAACACTTGAGTGGAGACGATAAAAAAAATGTAAATGAGACTATAACAAGTCATACTTTTTTTTTTAACTGAAGTAGTGTCTAGAGATCAGTGCTGAAAACGGAGTGCTGAGGGAGAGCAAGAGCAGAGGGTGAAGTGCATGCTGGAGGACAGGCCTTGCTCTGCTGCCTGCCCTATTTGGGTGGGATTCTGCTGGCAGCCTTGGATGCTGGACACTTGCCCTGGTTGTTAGCCCATTAAACCAGCTCGTGAGGAGGTGGTAGGGAGAGAGGGCACACTTGGACAGGATAGCACTTCTGCATGAGTCAACTTGATGGGGTTGACTCAAGCTAGGCAAAGAAGGTGCAGGCAGTAGTCCTCCCTCCCCTGCTCTAGTTTATTCTTACAATTGGGGAACAGAAGTACAGAGATCAAAGGCCAATTTTTTTTTTTTTTAGTATGTAGGCTAAGAATGGGGATTTAACACAAAACAACACACCTACAAGGTACCTGTTGAGTATCATTAAAAGCCCTGTAGAAATATGCAGGGGTCTTGTTCCTGGGGTCATAATTAAGTTTGTAGCAAAGCTAAAAACTGATGCTATGTTGGATTTGATAACCCTCCGTACATGTCCTCCTTCAATGTAAGTGTCTCAAAAGCATGCTAAATGACACGACCCCTTGCCCTTCATTTGTGCAATGAGGCCGTATGTGTGTACGGTTGCATAATAATGGCCCTAGGAGGAATGTCTTCATTCACTGAGGTCATCTTTAAGCTGAATCCGCTGGTAAATGGCAAGCACCCGAATCAGAACAAACTGGACCCTTCTCAAGCCAGTTCCTTCCCTCTGTAGGAGTGCCACTGACCTGTAGGTAGTGAGGACACACATACAATTGAGATGAGAGTGAGCTATTGCACAAGACTACAGAGTGGTAATGGAAGGGCCAAAGGCACAAAGCAGATTTGGAATTGGACCACTATGTTTCCAGCCCTTGACATCAATTAAGATGTCTGGTTTATTTCAGTGCAACTATTTTAGTAATTTTTTTTTTCTTTCTTCTTGTCCGTCAGCTCTTGGGGAGATTTCTTACTGGATGCAATTCCTGGCCTTGTGTTTGATTCAGCAAAAGAAGATGTGGTGCTGCGGACAAGCATACCAAGGCAACTGCTTATGGTAAGTAGGTGGGACTAAGGGAAGAATAGTGCCTTCAGATGAAACTTCAGCGCTGAGGCAAGCATGTATCTTGATCTGCTCTGAAAGCACAGTCTTGTCTAGCAGCACAACTGCTTTTGAAGTCTTCAGGATGACTGTTTTGAGGTTTGTGCCATCTGAAGCTTTGCCTAGTTCATAGCACTGCCTTTCTTTCATATCAGTGTCCTTGTATGGCTTGTTTCCTTATAAAATCAATGGTATTTGTTTTGGAGCTGTCAGACAGGCATAGCTCCTGTCAGGCCAAGCTTTTGCATCTTTAAAAGTTAGCAAAACTGTAAGTTGTTCTGTGACCACTTAGTCCAGTTGTGCTGCTCATCAGCTCATCAGCATGCAGAAGGAACAAGTCTCTCTTTCAACTACAATTGCAAGTCCTTTAGCATTGCAGGTAGCCCTGGAGTGAGGGAAAGTGAGCATTGGCTTTGGTGCCTGAACGGCTGGTGGGGAATGTGTAAAAGAAACAAAATTTGTTGTTTTGGGAGTAAATGTTACCCTTTGCAAAGATAAAAGAGGAGTGTCCAGATTTTCAGTGCATTACTGCACCTCTTTCTCTTTAGGCTAGGCTGTTTAGCTTGAATTCATGTGAGAGCAACTCTGTGTGAATATTTAGCAGGTGGATACAGCTGACTCGACAAAAAAACTGAGTAGCCTTTTGAGAAGGCTTGCAGACCGTCTGGAAAACACCAGAGAACTGAGGTCATCTGACATGAAGAAGGATTTCATTATGAACCGGTTGCCACCTTGGTTGGGATGTGACTCTGATCCTTTGACTCCAGGTAGATTTTGAAGTTACCAAAACTGGCTGATGTGATCATAGAGCTGTTGCTAACTCCGTGAACAGGCAGACTTTGGTATTTTATGGTAGGGAAAGATTATAGTCTAGCATCAGCTTCACATTGTGCTGGGCTATACATGTGCATTTGCACACCTCAGTTGGTCAGTTCCCTGTGTCTACTGGAAGAAATGACATGTCTCTCTCGGAGTGAAATAAAGGTTATCCTAGACTGAAATTGGCAGCTTTAATAAACTACTGTGTACTGAGAACATTCAACTGGTAGAATTTGTCCTTATGCTCTAGCTTGCTATCACAGCTATTTGTAAAGGTGAGAGAATTGAAAAATCTCCCCCCCCCCCAGTTTGAGAACATGTAGGTGTTGAAACACAGGTTAGCAAAACCAGCCACAATAGAGTGAGTAGAGACAGAGGGCTCAATCTGCACTGTTCATCTGCTTTCCTTCCTTTCTAATGGAGAATTTATTTTTCTTAGGTGGGAAACTGCCAAAAATAGATAGCAAAATCAGACTGCAGTTTAGAGATCACGCTATCATTACAGTGGAACCGGATCAAGAGAATTCTGTAAGTATAATGAAGCCACCCTTGTATGCTTGGGGTGGGGTGGGGAGTGCGAGGTATGCGAGTTGTTGCTCTGTTGTAGTGGTCTTAAAGGGCCGTGCAGTTATACTTAGTTGGATCCTGGATCCCATTAGGGTTTGTCAGGAGATCATGGGGGTGGTTGTCAAGCAGTAATAGGGCACATTCTTGCCTCCTGGAGGAGAGCTGCAGAACTAAATTTAGTCCGTGATTCTGCACAGTAGGTGCATAGCTTTTATCTGAGGCTGGATGGGATAGATCATTACAGCTGCTAAATGGCCTCTACAGCTCTTGATAATGGATTTTTTTTTTTTTTATTCTTTGTATTTAAGTGCATGAATAAGTTATAAAAACAGGCTCCCTCAAGAGAAGGAATTCTCTTCATTGCAGCTGCTGCTGACTGTGGTTCCATTTAGTCTTCACTTCTGAGTTATCTTTGTACCTAAGTGACTGCCAGTGGAACAACTTAGTAGTGCCACAAAATAGATGCTGGCATCTTGGGTTATTGTGTTCAGGCTACTGCTTCTCTGTGAAGGTTTATTAGTACGAAATTGTAGAAGTGCTTTTTGTTGTCTTAATTAAAAAAAAAAAAAAAAGAGAGGATGGGACACACTATCTATCTTGTACAATTTTTTTTTTATGAGCACATGTTTCCAAGAAAAAAATTCTGCACCTTTCTGATTTTTCTCCTCCATTTTGTTTGTGTCCATATTGCTGCAAGACCGTGTAGGGTTTGGGAACTTTTTTTTTTGCAAGTTTTTTGCTGCCTCGCCTTCTGATGTCATACAGATAAACCCTGAATGACAGCACACGTGCAAGACTTTTGTCCACAAATTCAGTGCGAGACCTACCCCCAGAGCTCTGAATTGGTTTCCATGCACAGCTTTGACCAAGAAATGATAACAGGCATATGATTTTTAAGAGACAGGTAAGTATCAGAATGGAAATTTAGGGATGCATGCTTCTTCATTAAGACCTTCTAGGAGTTACTCCTTAAATTACATGTTTTCTATACAGCATCAGTCTTAGGAGTTTAGTAGAGGCAGTACTAAGGCAGAAAATTATAGGTTATGAATAAATTTTCAAAGCTGTTTTGGAGACTGCCTTTCTGCTTTAGTAGATGGCTGTTGGATCATTCAGTTGGGAAGGCAAATTGCTTTCATTCGATGCAACAGTGGACTCCAGAATGAAGGAGCTAACACTTGGCACCTGAGTGAGATGAATTTGAGGGTGTGGATCATATGTAACTGTTTTCTTCCTGCTGTCTTTTAGGATGAAGTTCGCAGAGATATGGTTTATGTTTATCATTCTTTAAAGAACAGGAGAGAAACTCACATGATGGGGAGAGAAGATGATACTACTAGTGAGGAAGGCACATCACAGGTTTGTTCCTACAAACACACACCAAAAGCTACATTGCCACAGGGGGTTTTGCTGTGTTAGCTGAGCTTGACCGAGATGGTAGCAGGGGCCTGGGTTCTGCTGTATGCCTCAGCACCCAAAGCATTTCTGCCCATCTCCCAGGTACTCAGATGAGCTGAGGCTGCAACGCAGTTAATAGTAGAACCAAGTAATGCAATCTCATGCTTAATTAAATGTTTGAGATGTTAACAGGATTTCTTCTTATGTCTTAGCTAGCAGAGCCACTGGAGTGGCTAGCAGTATCTCTTACTTCTGTGTCCTTTAGCACATCATTTATTAAGGCTACTGGATGTGCTAGCACATGTTCAGTAGTAGCAGGGATCACTGCACCTCACCTACCATGTTTATGCCACATTGAACCCATGTTAGATTTTGTATCCACTGGAACATGCTGCAAGCTAAGGGTGTCCGTTTTACAGTGGGGGGTGGGTCAGCATTGGGAGTAGAGTTAACTCTTTTACTGAAATGTAAGGAGGGAACTTTTGGTATTGTTAGTAAGGCTGCAGATGGTTCATCTCCATGTACAAAGTGCTTTTCGTCAAATCATAAATAGTCCTGAAGAGTGGTTGTGAGGTTTGGACCGTTGTGTTCCACTTCGTGATAGTAAGATGCTCTATCATAAGTCTGTGACCTGAAACACTTGAATACAGGTCTGCACAAATTCACTGTAGAGGCAGAACAGAACACAGCCTGTTCTTGTCTCAGTAATTACAGCAAGGCTTTTTGCCTGGCATTTACTAACCTTTTAAGGTAAATCTCATTGGTCCTCTAGAGTAGAGAATAGGGGGTAGCTGAGGTTGTACACTGGGACCTGTACAATATACCTTCCTGCCCTTAAAGACTTCAGCTGTGGTAATGGAGGTTCGCTGTGGTTCTGTCAGTGTCTAAGCACTGCATGTGGCAGATCAAAAGAAACTTAATAGCCTTCCAAAAAATAACAGGTAGTGTTAGGCAAGAGTGTAAATTTAAAGTTCTTTTATTCTTCAGTGTGGAAAGCACATGAGGAAGCCATGCACTGTCAGCCACCCTACCTCATAAGGTGTGCTAGAACATGCAAGAGATGTCACCTGTTTTTCTATTAAGAAAGGTGGCAGGACAATACTCCATCTTTTGGAGGATGCTCTCAGAAATACCAGTGTGGTGGGGGAAGGGAGCACATAGCTGCTGATCAGTACCTGTAGCCTAACACACACTACTGTATAATAAGGAACACTGCACTTACTTACCTGAAGGATATTTTTTTTTTTTCCCCACCCTGCCCTCCCAAGCAGACTCATGGACTGCGGTTTCCTTTGTCATACTTGGATGCACTGAAGCAGATTTGGAGTAGCTGCACTGTTAATGTTAAAGAGCTTAATCTTATCTCGGATGAGGAGAAAGAAAACCTTGCCTTGTCCCTATGGACTGAATGTCTAATTGAAGTTATTTGATGCTTTTGTGAATTAGCTGCTCCTGTAAGTAGTATTTCTGGTCATTAAGAATCTCTTGAGAGAAAAGCTTATTAAATTACTTTTTTATCTATCCAGCCTTTGGTTTGTATTGCTGTCTAACAAAGCATTGATATATATATACTTTGCTACTTTCTAGTTCAAATGTTACTTTTCTTTCCTTAGCTGTGGGAAAATGGGCATTGGGAAAAACAGGTAAGCTGCTTATTGTCCAGTGAGCCACAGCTCCATGTCTGTGGATGGATGAAGTCACCCATCGTAACGCCGGTGCTGTGGTATCCCCTTTCCTCTGGATCTATGCGTCGATGTGGAGGACACCTAAAGGTATACACATGGAGCAGGCTTGAGGACCTTGGGCAAAACCCAGTAACTTACTTCTTCATTTGTAAAATTCACCAGCAAGAAAACACATTTGTTCACCCTGAGAGAGCAAAAGCTTCTTAGTAAAAGCTGTGTGTTTTGCTTCCCAAAGGGGTAAGACTTTGCCCAAGAAAAGCCTCCTTTCCTCTCAGATACTGCCACCACTGGAATAAACAAGCAATAGTATTTAACCTCTACCTCTCCCAGCACCAATATTTAATGTGAAAGTAACCCAAACCTGGAACTGGAATCTGTATCTTCAATGCTCCCTTGAGTGGGTTTTGATGGGAGTAGTGCAGTTATTTTAATACTTGAACACTGATGTTTAATATGCAAACTAATGTAACACCGCAGTCACCTATTCAATATAGTTATCCCTTTCTTGTCCATTTGAAAGGAAATATTTTACAGGAGTGTGCTTGACATCTGCTAAAAACTATTGTTATATTTAGTTTGTTTAAAAAGACACAAGCAAGCAAAATGTTCCTCCTAAAAAAAGAGTTTTATACAATTAAAATATACATGCTTAGCATTTTACATTCAAGATCTCTGAAGTACAAAAGCCTGCTTTGCTTCATTACATAACACTGACACACCAAATATGATTTAGTCATTCTAGGTTTAAAAGACTAGAACTTTTTACACAGGCTTTTAAAATTTCATATGGAAAGCAAGTCAAATGTAGCACACTTGATATACTGGCTTACATAAAAAAACCTAAAGAAGTGCTTTATTTGGAAAAATATATACATATATTTGAAGATTTAAACAGCAGATTTATGATAATTTTAGAATGTAAAAGAGTAAGTGCAAGTAGGTAGTTTTTTTTTTAAATAGTACTATATAGAACTCCATACAAAAATAGACATCCATATATTTTACTTCTGTGGCAAACTTAGGGTTATGTGTTTTTATTTGTTTGGGGATTAATCCTGTTTGAATGCACAACTGGAATAGTTACAGCTTTTGGAAACTAGAATATCATCTTTAGCAAACCTAAACCTCTTTAAATAGTTATAGAAATACCCTGAATATACAAATAAGGAAGAAAAATATTACATTTTCAATGAAGTAGATTAATTTAGTGATGCTGAAATCAAATGAAGTTACCAGTGACCTAAGGGACTTCGCTTCCATGTCAGTTGTTCACAGCCCTACAACTGTCTGCAGTTCCTTCTGTAATTTTCAGTGTTGAGCTAGGAACATGCTTTTAAAGCCCACAACAACTGCAGTCCAGTAAGGTACTTGGCTCTATCTGCCTCAAGTGCTAGCTAGTAGGCTGGTTGCATAGTGCTGAAATTGAGAAGAGCACCAGCAGGCCAAGGTCCAGACCATTAGCTGCAGTCCTTATCCTTTGGCCCAAGATGTACATGTTGTTGATGAGATGAGACACAGTTATGCCATTCTTCTACCATTAGGCAAGTGTTGAAATGCAGGCTGCTAGCACCTTTGAAAATACATACTAGGGAGAATGGTTTCCTGAAGGAAGACATGGTTTCAAGACCAGATTACATTGTGTTAAATTAATCTATGTACATCAAAACAAAATACAGGTGGACTTAAAAATCATAACTGCTCTAAATGCAGCTAGCCCTTATAGAAGTCTAGCCTGACCTGGGACTGCATTCTCTTTTGATACATGCATACAGGGCTCCATGCTAAAGGTGATCTTCAGTGACAACCTGGAAACAGGCCATGGGGTCAGCAAACCCAGTTCCTGAATCTGGAAATTTGGTACCGTTAAAACAAATGGAGACAATGGCCTACCAGTAACATTAGGGGAGTGAAAGTCAGGCTTTTGCTATCGCCTCATTTCACATGCTGAGCTGGTGATTCCAATTCAGAGTTGTCTTTTTGAACAAAATAAATCATATTTTAGCAAGATATGATTTGAACTTCAGGATCACTTGGAGCCTAAATAGTTTCACTTAGGACATAAAAGTCCCACTCAACCTCCTTCAGGCTCATCAAGTGCCTTCATTCTTCAGTGAAGACAACATTTCTAAAGAGCCCTTCCCATATTCTCTTGTAGTTCATATCCTGCAAAACTGATGTCTAGCCTTTGCATTTACTTCTAATACTTCAGATGAAGAGTAATAGTGACTTTCATAGGAGCGGTCTCTAAAGAATCAGCTTCCCTGCGGAAAGACATTAAATCAGCCTCCTATCTTCCATCTGTGCAAGATTCAGTTGTTTTAGGAGTTGGTACTTAGTACGAAGGCAAGTAGAGAGGAGTTGCTTCTTAAGGTTCCAGTGGTGTGTGACTTCAGTAGTTTTTTTCCCCCTCTAGCTGTTAATAACCCACACGAGGTCCATCTGTGTGTTGGGTTTTACTCACAATATTTCAATATCCCATTTTTGCGAACGTCTGTTGTCTATTGGCTGATTCATAATGATGTGATTCTTGTCATAATAATTTCCCCCTTAAAAACAAAACAAAATCATGAAGGAATTTTTTTTTTATAATAAATACTCAGAAAAGTCTATGCATAATCTTTAAGAACTGTGACCAAGTAGGAAAATTAGCTGAAAAACAGAAATTCCATGAGGTAGAGGGCTGGTGTCTGCCCCTCTGCCTCTGTACATTTGCCTCCTTCAAACTGTCACTTGTCAGCTTAGGGACTGAGGAGCTCCATTAGTTAGGAAGCAGAGCATACCACAAACTGGTGCAAATGTGCACAGAAACAGCACCTCTAAAGAGATTTTGCTTTTGGCAGATACTGAGCTCCCGCTGTGTGTCTGGACTTTAAAGCACATATTGCTATAGTAGAAATACACAGATTCACAGATGCACGTAAGATTAGTTGATGTAGAATATCTATGTCAACCACAAACTTAGGAAGTCCGTAAAATTTCTCTCCTTTGAATACGTGGCATAAAAATGACAGTGCATTTTTTATCATTATACCATAAATAAAAATCCACTAAAAGAAATAAATGTTCTAAAGAGCTATGAAGTGCTATCTCACCACCCCAGCCTTCAACATTACATTTTGCAGTAACCTAGGCAACACAGCTCTCTGATACTGTCAGAGTTGCCATCAGTATCACCAGTTGCATTTAATAGCTTTGTAGTAACTATTTACGAATTAGTAATGGTGGTTAAACTCCTTAGATCTGGAGGCCAGGAATGGTCTATTAGTTCAACATCACAGGGCTGAGAATTCATTATCGGTAAGTTTGAGCTGCAGAGGTCAGATATGTAATGGCCAGAAGGACATTCATTGAAAAGGCTGACAGCTTCACCTGTGGGAAGTGCCATTACCCTGGTCTGAAAGCCCTGCAGGGCTGTTAGGCTATCAATTAACTTACTTAGACCTTTCATCTGAGAAGACAGCAGGGTAGAGCCCCCAGCCTCATAACCAGCCACCACCCCACCACCTCTCCCTAGGGATAAAACCCTAGGGCCAGCAGCAGGGCTTGAACAAATGGCATGTGAGGAACAGGCATTTGCCAAGCGAGGCAGTTCTACCAGGATGGCTAATTAGAAGGACTAGGATCTGAGGAATGACAATGTGGTGGGTTGACCCTGGCTGGATGCCAGGTGCCCACCAAAGCTGCTCTATCACTCCCCCTTCTCAGCTGGACAGGGGGGAGAAAATATAACAAGGCTCACGGGTCAAGATAAGGACAGTTTAATAAAATGAAAGCAAAGGTTGCGCACGAAAGCAAATGATGTTATTCTCTACTTCCCATCAGCAGGCGATGTCTGGCCACTTCCTGGGAAGCAGGGCTTCAGTACACATAGTGGTTGCTTCGGAAGACAAAGATGTCCCCCCTTCCATCTCCCTTTACTTAGCTTTTATGAGCTGACGTCATATGGTATGGAATATCTGTTTGGTTAGTTTAGGTCAGCTGTCCTGGTTATGTCCCCTCCCAAGATCTTGCCCTGCCCCAGCCTGCCATTGAGGGGGGGGCAAAAATGTTGGAGAGCCAGCCTTGATGCTGTGCCAGCACTGCTCAGCAGTAGCCAAAACACTGGTATGTTATCAACACCTTTCCAGCTACTGATGCGGAGCACAGCGCTACGAGGGCTGCTATGGGGAGTATTAACTCCATCTCAGCCAGACCCAATATTTTAACCAGCCTGAAAACATTAGGAATGAGCGCTTTTCTCTTTTTGAGCCACACCTATTCCGTGGATCGCTTTTCCTTCACCATTTTGTCTTCTGTAACTTGCATTTCTTGCCATCAGCACTACTGACCTCCCTGAAGTACAATCGTCGATCTGATCAAAATAAACCTCTGGGATCAAAAGAGTAAGGTTACCCCCCCAGCCCTGTTGTTTCTTGTCCTGCTGTCAAGCAACTGGACATAAACCTAACAGGAAGGATAGGATTCAGTATTTAACCTTAAGTACACAAAGAGCTGGAATTCAGCAATTAACCTTGATCAAAACATGCACTTGGAACATGTGAGGTTTGGTTGTTTTTTGTTGTCTTTTTTTTTTTTTTTTCTTAAATACCTTTAATGTCAAGCACCAGTTGGTCGCTGAGGTATGAACTGATGGTTCCATCCTCACTGAGTTTCCACTTTTGCCTGTCCTTCCCATGTTCTGCCCAGAGCGCGACTTTGGCCCCAGGCACATCTCTGCCACCAATGACATCCAGACAGGCATTGTTAGCCTAAGAAACAAGAAGAGAAGTGAGATCCAGGCCACAAAGCCACAGTTTTGTGGCTGACTTGTTTCAGTTTCAGGCACCGAGCATATTGCAGTAATCGCGCTATGGTGGGCAACAAGCCTGGCAAGCAAGCTAGTAACAGATTATTCGGCAATTGACCAGTTGCTTGATGAAAGGTGGTAGTCTTTGTTACTTCAGGTGTTTCTTATGTTAAAACATCAGCTTTTTATATTAATAACAGACTATCAAGTGCAGCATTAATACAAAATCACTTACTTTCTTTGCATATTACTTTTCAGAGAAACTCCTGACTCTTTAGAGGTAACGAACTTAAACTTGCAACTTTAGACAAAACCAGGTTTCTACTTCCAGGAACATCAGTCACATTAGACAGATGTGAAAGTAGCCCAACATGCCAAAGCAGACAGATCAAATATGTCTCTACATAGTAGGAGGAGGTAGGTTGTAAGAGTTTCGGTTTAAGATGCATGGGAGAGGCCAAAAGCTATCCTGGTGTTAATGCTAGCCTACAGTAAAAGCAAGAAGTGAAGGTGAAAGGACAGCAGGTGATAGAAGCCACCCACTTCCAGCATCTGGAAACTCACCTTGGATTTCAAGAGTCCACGACAGTAGTGCCAGATCTGGGTATTCTTGCCATTATATGGGGACGCACATACTGATGTTGCTCTTATATCTGCTAGGCTTCCAGTGACTGTCAGATACTTACCTTGGGCTCGGTTCTTCACTCTGAGGTACACTGCTGGCTGAAATAGTGTGAAGGAAGATAGTTAACAACACAGAGATTAAGAAAATATATGTGAGAATGCCCTTTGTCCATTTTAGATCAGGTTTTTGAAGTATATGTTCCATTTCCAGTTTCAGATGAGGACAAAACTCCCAATTTTTTTTGGAAACAAATATGCATGTAAAGCAGCGGTGTTTTTCACAGGCAGATAGACAACTGTAAGCAGCAATGGTAGATAGTTATGGTTTTTTAAAAAATGTATTTATGCCTATAGAACTAATTTCTGTGATACGAAAATATCTCTAGTTCAGCACATTTCACTCATTCCAAGGCCAGTAAATGGGCTGTAATCCACAAGCTGCTTATTCTCAGAACACAAAACTTACTAAGTCATATATCCAGCAACTTCAACCCCCATTAACTGAAATATATGGCAGAGAAGTTACACCATGACTTTTGATCACGGAAAACAGAGTACTGGCTTCGCATCCCTGTTTACTCAAAAAAAGAAGAGATTTTGTAGGGCCACTACAGGAATCCAGCTTTTGCTCTGTTAGTCACCTGTGGTGGCGCAAATAAAGGGCAGCTCTGCTAGAACCCCAAGCCCAAGCATATTTTTCTTCCGGGAGCTCTGAATCTCCTTTTTTCCCACATTAAGACAAACCCTAAGGTACAAAAAAGCCTCTCTCCCACCAAGCATCCATAAACTAATGTGTATTAGTATAGTGTATAGTTATTCTTTACAAGAAAGGGATAGTATTATGAAGTCACTGAGCAAAATTTGTGTATCTCATTTTGCATAAGTTTCAAATGTTTCACTTTTTCTTGCACTACCTTTTACACTGGCAAACTTGACTGTTTTTGTAAGAAGGAAGAAATATGAAGTGATGCAGGTTTGTAGTATTACTCCAGCCTCAAAAAAACCGACCATATGCCCACAGAAGTGTCAATCACAGGCAGCTGACTGCACAAACTCAAGGAAGTCCTCAGTTTGCAGAGTTCAAAACCAAAACAAAACCAAAAAAATAATCACACAAACCCCAAATGCCCAAGTCCCAGCAAAGTAGCTGAAGTAGGCCTTTATAACTCTACTCACTGTTGCAGTGTAAAAAAGGATGCAACCAGATACAAAAGCTCTTCGGATTGCTGGCTGAAGAGAGAATTGTGTTTTTAAGATCAGCAAAAATTATTTTCATTACTATTTGCAAAAACAGAGCCAAAATGGGATCCTTTGGTTACCATTTCATGGAGCTGTCAACTTCTTGGACTAACAAATCACTGGGGGGTGGGGGCAGATAATGCATAACTAATGCTAGGGACGATTATCTTTGTTCACTGCAACATTTTCCCAGTTGAATCTAGTGTTTAAAAATAAAGCAGCATTTGTCACTAAGCAGAAACAATTTGTTTTGTGAGAAGCAGAGCTAACAAAAACCTCTTTTCCAGCGGAGTTACTGCTCACATTCCTCACCACTCTCCCTGTCCTTTGCCTATCTGCCCAGATGCTGCCCTCCCACAGCGGCGTGGTTGGGCACACGGCAACATGTACTTTGAGTAGTTTCAGGCTTATTTGTGTCACTGATTACGTGATGTGTCTTAGAAAGGCAGAGAAGCACAATTGTACCTGCTTTTCCTTGAATGAGGGGCATTTATCTCAGTCTTGCTTCTCTACCTACCTTTCATAAAGCTCCTAAGAACTTTCTGGTTTTGAGACCTGAATCTTTGAATGAGATTGAAATTAGCATTACTTGGGGTGAGGCAGAGAGTGAAAATCTGGTGGGACTGGATAAATGTTGCTTCTTTTGGAAATCCAGGCTACAGCACAGTAACATTTGTTCTTGCTTCCATTTATGTTAATTATGAAACAAACCAATATAGAATTGGTTTTCTCATTATTATTGTTGTATATAGCAAAGAAGTAAAAATAGAGCATCTACAGAACATGCTAATGAGCCATTCAGAAAAACAAAACTTGGCTCCAAGAAACTAGGAATTCTTTCCCTTTAGGAGCCCAATAACTGCCACTGGAAGAATTTTCTGCTTCAGTAATCTTCCAGTAAGTCCTGGCTGTCATCATTTGGCCTGATTTAAGGAGTACCATGCACACCATTATACTTAGTGGCAGAGCTGATACTTGTGCACTAATACCTGTCCAAAAAAAAAATAATTGTCTTTGCACACTGTTACACTACCTGCTTCACAGGACGAAGGGAGCCAATTACTTTCCAGCCACTGTGTTCATTCCAGTTTGAAATCTCACTGGGCTCTAGCAGAATCTGCTTTCCTAAAAAATTACATCCTTCATACGCAATCCACCTGGATACAAAAAAAGACTACATGTTAACCATAGCAAAACTAAACTACAGGCTTGTGTTCAGGACTGTGCTTTTGAAAGCCCCCAAACCTGTCCACAGTAGTGCTAATATCAAACCTGTATTACCATGCTGCAAAATGCCATCCATTTCAGTGCTTTAAGACCCGTTTTCTGTTTGCCTAAAACTTGTAAATTCCACTCCCTGCCCCACCCAAATTTTTCGCACAAATATGAGAACCTCTGCATGAACCCAGATGGGAATAATACATTGTTTCAGTAGGCATGCATTAGGAAACTAGTAAGCCACCCACCAGACTGCACTACGTGCAGCTTTGCCTGCTTGTACGTATTAATTATGAGAGGATCTTGTCCAATGTTTCCTCCACTTGTCTGAAAACACATACAAAATATTTACTCCAAAACCTATACATTGCTGTGACAGACTTTCCTGTAGTGAACATACCTGAGCCATGGACATGGCTGAATACTTTGTTAACACAGAGTTAAAGCATCAGCACATATATATCCCTTGTTATCTAGACATCTGCTCAGTAGATAATGTGCTGCTGCTTATAAAGGCAGCCTCAGGATCACAGATTGGTTTTGTTTATATCAATAGGACATTGTTGTGCACAGTGAATCCCAAATGCTTGGCTCATTAACTCATCTGAACACAAAGCAAATACTGGTCTCCCCACATTACCTGTTCTACAGGTCAGCTGCCAAGAGCAGGAGGGATGGCTGCACTCTTAAGTCAGTGAGAAAACATCCATAAACAGTGCTCACAGCACCTGTAATTTACTTTTCCCCATTGTGCATAATTTGGGAAAACTGACAGCCAGCCTTGCTTAGGACTCCATGGAGGCTAACATGTGCCGACCCTGAACTGCCTTTTAACTCTTCAAATTAAGTCCCATACCTCCTGATAACAGGTATTCACAGCAGCCTGACCACCACTGTGTGTGTCATATTTCTAGCACCTTCCTGACTTTTTTCTTGCAATGCCTTCTGTGAAGTTACTGAGAATTCACTGTTAACGTTGTTCTCAGAGCATCAAACAGTCTCACTGGAAATGTAGTTTCTGTTGCCAAAGCAGACATTTATAGGAAACAGAGGAAGGACTGTTACAGTAATAACCATCTGAAGCCAGGGTGGGCTTCTGGCATTCAGCAACAGACAAAACACATCTCGGCTTTCAGGCAGACCAGCAGCCTCCGCTGTGCCATCTTTCCCACACCCTGGACCACCTCAACCCCAGCCCCCTTCGCCAAGCCACAGTCCACGCTTACACCATTTCTGACTGAGGTAGTCAGTTGGCTCAGGAAGGATCCTTGTACCTAAGCCTGGCAGCACAATGCCGTTGGTATAGGTACATAAATCTTTGTCTTTGTCTAAAGCTCACAGTAGGCTTTGCGGCAAGGAGCCAAAAACCCTCTAAATCCACCTTCCTGAACTCTTGATCACAGATAAGGAAGATAAACCCTCTAGGACATCCCACAGACTTCCCACAATCACCTGCTGCCCTCAACCTTTAAGCTACCTATCTGCAGTGTGGGATGGGGACAGGCTGTGGAGGTCTGTTTCCTGGGGAGCATCACAAGGAGCTCAAAGTCCAGCCATTCTGCCCTGACCCTTCCCAGAGACAGGGAACTGGCTAACCTGGCTTGGATACTCAGAAATGAACAGCAAGATAGAGAAGGGGCTGGACAGTTGTGCTCACTCTCCCATGCTTTTCTACTACTATGTGGACCCTTTCTTTACAGCTGCACAGGCAAAATGATTTAATTTCCAGTGTCACACCCCTGATGAGAGGGCAGAAGAAGGTCATAAAGAGACGTTCCCCAACAGGACACACTTCAGACTCTAGCACCTCCCTCCACAGAGGCATGAAGGTGTACACACTCCCACCAGAAATGTCAGGTGTTTCTCCTGAAGAAGGCCTTTCCTCCTCTAAACTAGCACAGATCACAAGGAATGCACGTATGCTGTTTTCTCAGCCTCAAAGGGCAGCTGCTTAGCACTCTCACCTGGGGCACCTCAAGACAACAGCAGCAGATGATCACTATGTATTTTCAGCAAGGGCTCAGGATGGAAGTGGCACAGATATTAGGGACTAGAGTTTATAGTGAATTGACAAAGCTCTGTGGGGAAGCTTATATTCACTATGGGCCCACAGCTCAAGTCAACAGCTACTGACTGCTCTTAAAGAAAGGGAGGTTCAATCCTTAACCAACCTTTCAAAACACTTACGTGAAATTCCTGAAAAAAAACAGTCCACAGTGCTTTGGAGCATTAGCTCGGTCAAGCTTAGCCTTTGTACCAACCTCAAAAAATCAGAGGAGCGCTCAGCAGTGTTATCACTCATATCCATAGAAGGTTTTGACTTCTAGGTAGTAACAGACTTGATGCGTTTGAAAAATTCATCATAAGAATCACAACAGAGACATACCTAAGCTGTGAACAGTCTACACTAACTCATTGCCCAATTAGTTCAAATTTTGCATGGTTTTGTGTCATTCCGTAAAATCTCTCAAGAAAATTACAGCCTTGTCTGTGTGAGAAAGGTGGGAAAAAGGTTAAAAATAAACACAGGAAACATGTGTTGCATTAGAAGAATAGCAGTTTCCAGTCAGTTGCAAGACAAGACTCTGCAAGTTATTTGTTGTTGCTGTGGATGTGGAGGCTGAAAACGTAGCCAAGACAGAATACTCGGGGAGCTTCTCCAAAAGGTGAAAGGGGGAGATGCAGAAGAGGTTAGAAGGTCACTTCTGCAGATGTAAAATGGTTTTCACAGAAGACCCTGGGTGTGTATTCAGACTCATGAAGGCGGGTTAAACTAACAACAGAAGCAAATTACTGTTCCAGCTGTCAGATCTGCCCCAGGCTTCTCTCAGAAGTTGCTGCCTTTTTGGCAGCCGATCAGCACGTCAAGCAAGCTTCACTGAACCACCGCAGCAGTTTAAGTTGGATCGCTGCAGTTTATAGCTGGTATTTTACAGCCAGTTAATAAAGGCAGTCCAAGTTTACTCTACCTGTCTTTGTAAGTCAGCAATCAAAACTTACTTACTTTTGGTTCCTGGCTTGAACAATGGGTTCTGTTGTTTATTACTCTATAGGGATAAAAGGATGATTCTTACAGGGGAAAATACACCCTCTGCCCAGAGTTTTTGTTCATTTTGAGTCCTGATACAAAAAGAGGGTCTAGCATTCAACCACATTTTAGGATTTTATATTGTCTTAAAATAGAAGTTAGAACATAAAACATCCTATGAAAAAAGGCAGTAATCGGGAGAAAATGCATCCTCAGTATTTAGCTCCTATAATGCAAAACTGACAAGAATATTTCTTCCATACTTACAATCCACTTTTCACCCATACAGACTGAGTGTAAAAATGAAGGTCCTCATTCAAAACAGAATTGATGGGTTCACTGAAGTGCAGCTCTCTGCCCTTGCAGCATTCCAGAGCGAACAGACTGATGGAGGGCTCAGCAAAAACCTGGGGGGGGGGGGGCGGGGAGGGGAGGAAGGAAAAAAAAAAAAGCAAAGTTTTACTAGGAATAGTCTAACTTCAGTTGTTAGGCATGATGCACACATTTGCCCACTTCAATTTAATTTCCACATGCTTTTGGGTTAGATCATGCTCCCTCAGCAAATGTAACAGCAAGGAAAAAAAAAGTACATCCACCAAAGCACACACAGCTGAAACCTACTGGATTTATCAGTGGCTTTGTCATCAGAGTATAGTGCCCCACTGACACAGGCCAGACACAGTGAGTTGCTTTGAGATGCAGAAAGGCCTCTGTTCGCATTTGAAAAAAATCTCTTTTTGATCCGATTTATATCATCAGGACCTTGATTCCTTTTCATAAATCCAGTTTATCTATTTATTGATGGAACAGGTTACAGCAGTAGTTTTCAGGGTGATCTGTAGTTTGCATCTAAAGTAGCGAGGCAAATCACAAGTCTATTTTCCATAAACTTCAATTAGCAGTGCTTCACTGGAAAAATCTTAGGGATCTACAAATTGGAAAAGGTTAAAAATGTCAAAACTAAAAAGTTCTCAATGTTTTTAAGACATTGCTATTTTTCTTCTGACAATCTTGAAGAATTAGTGTAATTAATAACCCCTCTAATCTCCTGTAGAATTGAAACATTTTTCACTTATGTCCTTTTCTACAGTTGAGACATTGCCTATGAAAGCAAATAGAAAGATCAGTTTGCACAAAAATGTGGTACAGCTTTAAGATCAGCAGAAAAGCAGAGAGAACAGATTTAAATACACAAAGCCTGTGCCTTAGTACAAGGAACACTTGTAGAATTTTTCAGCATTTTTAACCTAAAACCATAAGGGAAGTATCATAACCAAAATCATAAGCACTTGTAATTTGTATCTTGATGGAGCTGGTAAAAGAAGGGGGAATAGGTCTGAATAACTGCTTCAATTAGCAGCCTCTCCAGGGAAGTCACCTTGTTCTTATGTTACCCCGAGATAGCTGGCCCAGGCAAAAGGTACAATTTCTTCTGCAGGGAAGACATAGCCTCAGGTGGAACGAATGAAACAAAATCTTGAATTAAAGTTGACACAGGCACTGAGTAATTAAGAGAACTTAACTTTCATGTTTGAAGAGGCACATGTATTGTAGTGAAGTGTCTCTGAAGAGCTCAGTGGTGATTCAGGACTTACAAATTTACTGGCACTGACTCAGTGCACTTGGTATGTAGCCGGTTGTTCAAATCCTGCCTCAGAGAAATTGCTTTCCTCTGCCAACAGGCACAGGGACAATGTAAATCATGCAACAGTGCATGGACAGGGAGTTTGCCGGGACATTTTAAAGAGACTGGGTTCATCCAACCGGAGAGATTTTTAAAGCCCACTGCACTCCTAAAAAAACTAATGTTACAAAACAGGAAGAGATTAAAACCCATAATGTTTTCAGTTTGCAATGTCAGTTCTTCTCAACTGCCTTCTGCTGGATTAGGTGGGTCAAATTTATAGTGTGTGTCTAAAGGCTTACTTTGAAATCTAGACCAGCAGAGCTAGTGCCCGCAGCTACTTCTCAGGTTGCTTTGCTGGGCAAGGCAGTATGACCACACTCCAGTTTGCAAAAGTCTACTACTCCCTTGGCACTGGCTTTCACCTGAGTGGACACCAGAAGCCATGTCCAGAACAGGTCCAACAAGGAAAATTTTCACAAGTGCATTAGTAAGCATGGGAAACACCATTTGGCATCCTTGTTGTTAGACATTGTTACCAAAGCCTAAAATTTATCCCGCTGTTGCAATATTCAACACCTTAAGAGACAGGGATGCTGTACTAGACGGACAAATCATCTGATCCAGCATATCCATTTACACACCAAGAATCAGAACAGCGCAAATTGGTGAAGTCAGTTAAAATGACTCTAGCTCTCATGTGGTTGAGACTGTTTGAACTCAGAGGGCCTGAGAAAGCCCTGTCTGGTTGCTCAGAGTCCCAGCCTGTGGGTACACAGCAAACATTGCATCTATGACACACATAACTGATCGCAGGGACTGATACCACCTTTCCAGTGAGACCTCAGAAGGACTCCACTGATCTTGGCACAGATGTGAAGCACAGAAAAAGAAAACATGCTGCTGTCTCAAGCACTGAAGCTCTCATATTTCCATAACCATATATAGAACAATGAGCTGATTACTCACTTTATATATACCATTTTATACCAACAGCTGGCAGCAGTGACTTGGTCTGGCTTTTTTTCTCTGATTTTGTTTTCATAGCTCCATGGAAACTACCAACAGTAAAAAACAAGGTTTTGAGGCTATGCTGTTACACTTACTAAAAGCATCTTACTCCCACCCTTCCTTACAGAATGCTGAGGTACACTTTCACCCATTTTCAGGGTGAAAAGTCATCACCAATAGGTGAGCATGAGACTGACAGGATCAGCTTTCTTCACCAAGGCCCAATCCTGACAGGCCAGGGAAGAACCAGGCTCTCCGAGAGCCAGAGCAAGGGGAACCAGGCAGAGAACACAAAAGGGGACAATCTCAGATTGTGGTGGTGTTTTAGGCGGACCCCAGTCCCTGATTTTAAAAGTTGAGCTAAAGACCTCTGCATTTACCCACGATTGGCAAGTCATTGCCATGTCTAGGTCAGGATTACTTTAGCTTTCTTTCATAATTATTTCAAGGAAAATACCTGAAATGCCATCCTTTGGGGAAAGCTTGCCAACTGCAGGAATAACAAAGCGCTAAAGAGTTACTTTACTTGATCTTTGTGTGTTAAGGAATGAATTGCCTTGCTTAAACCAGCACCAATAAAGTTTCAAGAGGTTTTGCTTGTCGTGATTTTTTAATGCCAGTGTGCAGAAAGAAATTTGAAGAGATTTAATATATTCAAGAAGCTGGTGATTAAGGAAGGCTATATTTACATAGCATTTCAAGATATAAGCAGCCTTGTGAACTGTTATATAGTGATATTCTTTACTTAACAGGTGTGGTAGTCTATGGCTAACACAGCACATGCTGCCATGAAAAGGACGCAGCTTTTTTTCCCTCCCCACAGTGTGATTTCAGAGGCTGAAAGGTAAGCCATGGAAATCAACACAGTAAAAACTCTTGCACAGCTCAGACTTTCCCCTCAATGACTTCCACCTCTTTTTAAGGGAAAGAAGCTGTGCACTGCAAATTTTTCACTATTCAGAATTTTATACTTTACCAGTTCAGAAAAAAATGCAACCCAAGCCTGATGTGTTTGATATTAAACAAAGATCAGTGTAAGATGAACTTCCTTTCAAATGCCTTTTGTTTGCAGTGCAAGGCTTAGATGCTTGACCCACTGAAAAGCAATAGTGTACAGTCACAAAGCAGCTAACCAAAAGATGCTACAACTGAAAACCAAGTGCTTATAACAAAAACAAGTACAGTTTTAGCTATGGAAAACATACAGATAATTTTTCATTATGAATTTTGTGAAAATTATTACTAATAAAGCCTTTTTGAGAAGGGGTCACCCCAAAACATACTTTTCCTTGTACCTTTTTTTACAAACTTAGATTTTGCAAACTTTGATGGGAAAGCCTCAAGAAGGCAAAGAAAGAAATCCACAGGGCCAGACTAAAGCATGACTGCAACCCAGTCATGGGAAGTGTTGGTACATTTCCCCACTTTGCGTCCCTGCTGACCTGTTGCTATGCAAACAGCATTCGCCAGAGCCTTAACTGGAGGAGACTCCACAGCTGTATTACAACATCCTTGGAAAAGTCTTTACTCTTCAATCTTGGCTAACTCATCATTTACAACCGTCTTTACTGAAGCTGTGCTCACCTGGCTACTCCCTTCAGTGTCGGAAGGATGCCTGGCTGAGAGGAACATGGTGCTGGATGATGGTAACACCCATGGTCCAGTCCCAGCTACTCAAAATGACTCATTGCCTGGCCCTGGGAAAACACCGATTCATTTTTGTATCTGATTTCATTATTTGTCTCACAGGAATGCTGGGGAGATTAGTTAACACCTGTATTTAACTTCGAAAAGATAATCAAGACAGAAATACAGGAACTATCATGATCGATCAGAGCAAGAATAAGGAATGCCTCAAAAGAAAATGGGGGGGGGGGGGTTGGGGGGGGTTGGGAAATATGCATTGCACAACCTACAACCCAGATCTCATTTTTGTTTTTAGAAACTATGAGACTGGTTTAACTTCAGGGCTGAAGTTAACATTTTAGAAGAAAAAGCAATTACTGTAATAGTCCTGGATAGTCTTGTCCATATACGTCACGCCAAATATTACAGAGAGTGTGACAAAGCAACATGCCTGAGAAAAGGCAGCACTAGAGCTGAACTCCTCATTGTAAGAACACCTTGTAAGGGTCTCTATCCCGAAAGATTAACCTCTTCAAGCAACAAACACCTGACAAATGCCCCAATAACCAACCATGGCCTTATAAAAGGCCCAGCCGACTTTACGCACTCTCTTGCTGCCAGGCAAACTGCCCATGCTTTCCTTTTCATGAATTCACAGCAATGGAAGAGGCAAGTCTCTGCTGATGCAGGCAAAGAAACCTGTACCTCTGCAGCAAATGCAGCAATGCTTAAACTGCGCTATGGTTACCCCCCTGCAGAATGGCTATTAACAACAATACCAGCAAGTTTCATCAAGAAGCTCTTCTTAAAGAGTGCTTTGGGATTTTTAGATGAAAGGAGATGATGAGAGGCAAGTTATATTAGGTTCCAGTGTTCCACTACTACTAAATAGATGTGTACCTTTCTAATGTTAAGTGGGCTTCCAACGTGTGTAACTGCCTGTTCACTTAAAGAGATAACATTCCTGTGAGATACACTGTTTAGCATATTTTCCCCACTTAGAAAATAGTACATGAAAAAGACTCGTTGGTCTTTCAGCAGCACTCCCCTTTTCAGAAGGAAAGAGGCCATATAACACCTTGCTGCTTGATATGTGATCTGGATTAATACATGGGTATTGCAACACTATTTTTCCTCTCACAATACTGAAAACAAAGGGCATTATTTTCTCATTATCAAGGTACACATATGCTTTGTTTCTTCTTTGTATCCTCTCATTAACTTATAGCTTTTCCTAAACGCTCCCAGAAGGACAAAACAGTCCAGTCTGAATTTGAGTAAAATGGAACAGTAGGGAAAAAATACAGGTAGGGCCTCCTGAAGATTTAGTTCTATTGTATTATATGCCTCAGAAAATAAGCTAAGATGGGTAAGAGGTTCCTGGGAATAAGGGAACACCTTCCCCACTCTCCTTATGAACCTGCCTAACTTTTGGTTTGCTACATCCTGAAAAACAGTAGAGGAAACTGGTTACAAAGATGTGCTTAATTCCTCTATGACGCCAGTGCATAATAAATGGAGAAATAACCAAAGTGGAACCATGTTAATTTGCATTTCTTGAGAAGTAGGGAAGTGTGTGCACAGAGAGGGTGGGGGTAGCATGTCATACTTAAATGATAACTTCACTTTTCAGCAAAGTACCCATAAGACATCCCTCCAAGAGCTAAAGGTTAGAACAAAGCTAGCCAACCTAAAACACTGTCATCGCAGCGAAGAGATCAGACCATCACTAGTCTGAGCCTGTTTTCTTACCCAAATTCATTTTGCGAGGCTCTGAAAGTTTTGGTTTTTTTCTATTCTAATTGGGCCAACTCAGTGATTTAGAATGAGATTTTTTATTTTTTTAACGTAATTAAGTTCTTAAACAAGCAAACTATATTTCTGGCAATTTTCAAAATAAAAACTCCAAAAAGTTTACTTTCCTAAAAAAAACCCCAAAACTAAAAAACACCACCACCAAAAAAACCCAAACAAAAAACCCAATACTTTTTTTTTTTAAATTTAGAACATTTGCTATATTTGTTTGCATCAAAGCTGTGTTCCAGAGAACAAGTATTCCCTCAAATCCCTTCCTTATCTTCAATTGGTTGATCTATTTTAAAAAAAAATCAGTAAAGGCTTTGCATAGGTTCTCAGCTGTTTCATATAGATTAAGGCGTTACTGTTACCGTACTTGGCCACAAAAATCCCACCGCAACCTTACAGTGTTGTTCCGTCAGGGCACAAAAGCACACCCATGCCACGAAGGAGTACCACAAACACGTAACTTCAGTCCTCAAATTCTCCTTCCAAAATGGAGACCCAGAAATCTTATGGCAGCTGACAACATCCAAAAAGCCCCTCAAAACTGTTAGATTTTGAATGAAAACTCAAAAAATTACACTGAAGGAATTGCTATAGGCAATAGCAAGAACATTGCTAGATGTTCCTTTTAGTTACCAGAACAGATAGGAACAGAAAGGGCATCTTGATTCAGGGTTGGATGCAGAAATCAGTGTGGATGCCCAGCCAAGGTGCACACCCCGCAGGTGTGAGTGACCTGTGCTGACTGCTACATTTCATAGCTACTTTGGAGTTAGCCCCACACAAAGAATCTACATTCTTACATATGTCCTGCAGATAAAGGCCCAGACTTGGGACTTGACTCAGCTGTACAATATCAAGGTAACATATAGTTAATTATCATTACAATCTTGCAAATGAGAAAGGGACTACCCAGATCCTGTGTCCCCATTTCCTCCAGATTTGTTCTCCTATTCCAAAGGACTGGCTGAAACAATCTACTTCTAAAATATATAGCTGGACCACACCTACACCACTCAATGGACTTTGACAACGGTTTCCAAAGCCTGGTAGTGACCTAGCCTTACAAGTCCTTTGTGCTGCTAAAAGCATATTTTTTCCCCCCTCTGCCAGTGCCACACATAGGCCTCTACTTCTAGTCAACATCTGGGATGCAGAAACCTCACACACTAAAGCAACACCTGGCTCCCTCTAGCATGAGAGTCCTTCCAACAGTTACACTTGCAGAAAATACATCTCTCAAAGGACAGCAGGAGACAATGCACATTCAGGGTTTGGCGAGGGGGTTAAACATTCTCCCTTTTACACATGAGCTATCGAGATACCTTAGGTCTGAAATTGGGCTGGTATTTAAAGCTGAACAATAGAAGGAGTTCCCAATGTCACAACTGAATTCAGTAAAGCTATACAACAATGCCACTTGGGAATACGCTTGCTGCTCTCTTGAATGAGCTAACAGAAATATCTTGTAATAAAAAGGGCTCTATTCCAAGAACAGTACACTGTGGACAATGCACAGAATTAACTATGGCTGTTTCTGACCACTGACCAAACTTACTGCTGCGTGCTTAACATCACGTCTGTACTACACAATACCTCTAAGCACTGTCCTGTGCGATTAGCATACACAATGTGTTAGCGGCTGATGAGGGCATTTCTATTTGTAAAACAGGTGTGGTTCAATAGCATTTTATGCTGTTTAGTGCCTCAATTTTGTGAAATACAAGGGCTCCTATTTGCAAGAGAGGAACTGAACTAGGAGGTGCAAGCCACTTAGAGGAAGATGTGTGCAAGCTTCCCACACATAACCTGCCAAACACACTTCTTCCAGGGCCTGGCCCTCAGTAATCAAGGGCTGCTATGCCAAAGTGCATAGTTACTTTCCTGTGAGATTACAGGCTGAGGGATGTGGATGAGACCTACCATTTCATGTCAAAACTTCACGCCGATTTATCAGAGCAGGGTCCAAAAGCCTCATGTGAAAAGGAGATCTTTAATCTGAAAATCAGGCTCTCAGCAGGCGGGAAGCTATAGCTCCACTGAAGTCACTGTATCTATGTAACCTAGTGAAAAGACCAGCTCTCAAAAGCGAGTTGTACATCCTTCCCACCACGTCCATGGCTGTTGGTGTCTGGGTTCTTTTTGCTTTGGTTTTTTTTTTTAAATCTGTTCACAAATGGAGAAAAAAGGCTTAACACTTGAAGAAAACTGAATTGAGTAATCCTTAAAGTCTAGTTTTGTAAGAGTTAAATTGAAGAGCACATGTCACATAGACTGAGTTTGTGTTCTCTGATCAGGGAAGGAGGAAGAGTTTTGGGGAAGTTGGTCAGTGCTAGAGGGGAGTGGGCAGAGCAGCCACTTGCTTCTCTCTTACCAACAGCATTATGGCCAGCTTATCTTGGATGCTCTTGCATAGAAGCACATCAAGATATGGAACAAAGGCACAGACATGACAGCAAGACTCTAGAGGCCTATGTCCTATGTGCGGAATTACAATAGGATGTACAAAAGGCTGTATCTAACTTGTACTGGATAGCACAATGCATTCCTCTCCAATCTTCTGGGCACAGAGCAACCTCATATCTCACCTTACTGCTGCAATAGGTCACTTGACTGCAAGTTGTGTGCCTGCGTAGTACAACTAACGTGACCTGAAAGTCACATGAAGACCGTATGCATGTGTAATAAGTACTTGATCTGTATCTCAAAAGTCACCAAGAGAGAGGATGGCCACATGAGCTTTGGGCTGGACTATCTGATGTGTCATACACAGCTCACAGGCCACATGCGTGGTATATTATACCACTTTATTGACCAATGATTTGAGACGCCATTAGGAGGTGAAAATCTTTCTTATATTTCTGTAAAATAATTAGTATACTAAACAGCATTATGGCAAGTATATGCTACCTTGTAATTTCAGTTTTCATGTCTTCTGTGTGTACTTTGCTTTAAGACTGAATGTTGGCCGTAGGCCTAATAAAAAAAGGCCTGTATGTTTAGATGGCATGACAAAATGTCTCACTGCATACTAAGCTTGCCGAGCTGTATTATGAAGACCAGTCACAAAAATGCCAACCAATGCAACTCATACAAAAGAGAGCAACTTTGAGCCCAGAACACCCAAGGACGTGTGCCTACAAGTGACCACATGCATGCGTGCACACAGCCTGGCTTGTTCCTAACCCAAAAAATCCTGTAAGCCAAGAAAACAAAACTTCACTTTTCCCTGAGTGGGAGTTTGTTTAGCGCAAGCACTTGCTTCAGTCATCTGACTAGGAAAAGAGTTCCAAAACATTATTTTTTTTTTTTTTCAATAAAGTCCTTACATATTGAATAGGCTTGAGGGATTTGATTGTAGCAGTCGGGCAGCCACAGGAACTGAGGTCAACGTAGAGGCCTTCTTCCAGCACACAGTGATTGTCAGTCATTTCCCCTTGGTAATACAGGAGCCAACTGCAAGAATAATGTAACAACAAAGATTAGCTGCTCTAGCTGCTTATTAAGTTTTTTTCAAGATTTAGTATTTGCTAAGGAAATAAGGAATAAAAAGGTTTTTGTTCTTGTTAAGCTAAAAATAAGGTGACTTGAAAGGCTATGTGATTAAGCAACCAAAGTAGCAAAATCAAATCATGTGGTACAGAAACCTCAGTTCCAGAGTCAAACGATGCGAGTGGAACGCAGACACTTCTACTGTACCAAGTTCTCAAAATCTGGAAAAAAGTCTAACTGAAGTTAAAAAAAGAATCACAGTAACTGTGCAAACTTCCCACAGGGAAAGCAAAATGCATAACTACCCAAAACAATGACAGGACGACAGTTACTGAGATGCATTGCAAGACATGGGTCTAAGACATGATGGAATATGATGGGCATGTGTTATGAACTTTCAGCTTTCTGAAATTTAGTAGCATTTTAAAAAAAATTTCTTATTACTTAGAATGATGGCATGTAAAACAACTGACTTACCATCCCCGAAGAACCTTAAAAGAACATGGTATGAATGATGTAAAATCAGAAACTTCTGCTGTGAAATCTATACATGCTCCTTGGAAATGTGTATTACTGAAAGCTTTGAGCTACAAGAACAAAACAAAACAAAACCAATGACTAGAAGGAAAACGAATGCATTATCATTAATGTAAACAGAGATAGCTGTGCTGTTAGCGAAGTATCCATTCAATTCACAAAGATACAATAAATAGAATGAATTCTCATTTAAGAAATCTTTTATGTTTCTACAGCTGCTTTATTTTCAGAAAGATCAATTGTTTTATCATCTCTGGGCCAGGTACAGGATGCTTCCCAGTGATGCTAAGGCAGTGGTATCAAGCATAAGTTCAACTGCAGCAGGTGAGGGCCCAGAGAAAAAGAGAAGGCTAGGACTGAAGGATGTTATCTTCCATCCAAAGTACCCATGAACTGCAGCTAACTCTTGCTACACAGCTCAACAATCCAGTGTTCAAAACAGGACAGGGAAGTGTTGGTCAAAAGATACAGGGCGACTGTTGACAAAGTGCCTTGAAATCTTCTGTGACCACAGTAATCGCAGGTAGTTTCTCATTTAAGAGCTAGCAGGAGAATTTCTGGGGGAACTGGGTACAGCCTGGTGGATGCACCATGACCTTCTGATGTTCAGCTAAGCTGTTTTAACATGTCATGGTGAAGAACTTCAAGACACGTTGAAACATATGCCACCAGTAAGACGTGATCAGTTCACCCTGAAAAAGCAATAAGGTTGAAAGTGTTGCAGTAATAGAAAAAAGAAAAGAAAAAAAAAAAGAAAAAAGCAGTATGATATAGCGTATCATCTATAGCAAAGTTGCCTAGAATTCTGTACCCTTGGGCCACCACTGTGTAACTGAAGTGAATTTCTCTTTAAAGCCTGAAAGAGAGGCTGGAAAAGAATGAAAAAAACCTAACTGTGTCAAGTGAACAACTCATATTCTGTAATGGAAGAAAAACACGATGGCTGTTTCAAGAGCTGCTTCCCCCCTTCATGCCCCAAATTGGCCAAGCTTCCTGCCAAGAAAAGAAATCAAATGCTTTTGCCAGTACGAGAAGGCCAAACACAAGTATCAGCAAATGATTTTATGGAAAAGCTCAGTCTATGTTTTTAAAATAAATGAGTATGTTTCCTGTTAGAAAGAACAAGAAAGGTTTAACCTGGCCTTGCATGCTGTAACTGCAAACTGGAGAAGACTAATCAGCTACAATATAATGAATAAAGTATAACTGATTTTTCTGTAAATACAATTGCACTGCTATATCACAAAGCATCTATTTAAGCTGTAATTACATAGTATTTTCTACCCACTTATCGCAAAGCTATTTATAAAGGAATATATATACACACACACACACTGTCTTTC
Source organism: Astur gentilis (assembly GCF_929443795.1). Classification (NCBI taxonomy): domain Eukaryota; kingdom Metazoa; phylum Chordata; class Aves; order Accipitriformes; family Accipitridae; genus Astur; species Astur gentilis. The sequence goes on along the minus strand of NC_064900.1, from coordinate 15,417,468 downwards.
TTGCATAGGCCAGATGCTATGCAAGGCTTTTAGAAAAGGCCTGTAACTCATTTTTACACAGATTGTATCTAATAATGAATGATGGTCTTAATTTGACAAAAGCTGGGGTGAAGTACTGATTCCTTAGTGAAAACATTGCATATCTGCAATTAGTCTCAAACTGCAGCTACCTCTACTTTGTCAGGGTTTGACATTTACTATATGAGGTCTCGCTTCCTAAAAAGTATTGAAAATACAAATACAAGTTATCACAGTAATCATCTCTGCTTCCTAAATCACCTGTACAAGCCAGCTGCTATTTAAAGAGGCTTTGCTCTTGCTGAGCAAAACCCAGTTTTATTTTAAATAAATATAATGAATGGCTTTTTAGAGTTGGTGATTTCAGGCATTCTTACATTATATGTACTTCGTTTATTATGGATCCTGGCAAGAGGAAAAGGTCATGGGAGTTACCGAGACATTTAAAAAAAATTAGTTGCTTTTCAATTTCTGATGAGCAACTAAAAACAGAAGTGAAAAAAAGACACTCTTGTAGACAGTGAAAACAGTTCCCTTAGTTCAGACGTAGGTTTATTAAAGGTAGAAGAACATATAATCATTCAAAATAACCAGTATATGGCTTATACAAGGGTCAAACATTAGGCTCCTTAAGGATTTGCCAGCTCATACGCACCATACTTTGAAGTTACAAACTAAGAGATTGTTGCATGCATGGCAACTTTGATTTTACTCTGGGAAATTTTTTGTATTTCTCCAGAAGACCGTTTTTTACTTATCCTAAGTGATTAAATGTTTTCCCATAAAAAAATCTACTCAAAGTATTTCCCCTCCTAAAATAATTGTAGCAATATGAATGATGTTCTTCCTTTCCTAGCTTTAGGGCAGAATCCTATGAAAACCAGGATTATCATAAGTCCGGATACTATTTTTTAAAAATGGTGTTAAGACTGCTATTGGAGAACCCAAAAGGCAAAACACAATCTAGTACATGTCAGTATTTAAAGGTGACTGTGCATATACACACACACAGATTTTTTTCACGTATCACTGGAAATAAAAGGACTGCAAAGCACAATTTATTGAAATTTCAAGGGTTTCAATTGATCTGAAAGGTCTGCAAAACTGGATTAAAGCACTCAAAGAATAGTTTTTGGGAGATTCTGAAACGGTAGAAGAGTTGAAGATGAAGAGAAAATTATTTTCAACTGTTTGGATCCCACTGGTTTCATCCGATTTGGTTGTTTTATCTGGTATCGTTTACCAAGGCCTTCCTGTAAACATACTTGCAAGTCTTTGATTTGGCCGCAAACTGCCATATGAATAGGTCTGGCAGGAAATCAGTGTTTAGGACTAAAATAATACACCAATTATGTCTTCAGACAGGAAACATTTCCTGTAGTCCTGGGTTAATCATAAAATTGTAGAACTGGTCAACCTGGTAAGTAACACAATGTATGTATTTCCCATGCGCTTATGGCTATTATACCACTCCAAGCAAGAAAGAGCAAAATTGTGTCCAGATGACAAAATACTTAAGTTTTCTGAAACAGAACCATTGAGCTCTAAAGTCTCTTTTGTCTGTAAGAGTCCTGTTTCTTGAAATAAAGTTTTCCAAATTTGCTTAATTAAGAGCATGTCAGAGAGAGAGCAATATAACCACTTAGATCATCAACCATACTAGCAGCACACTCCAGGACAGAAAAAAAGATATCGAACAACTAATGCAGGAAGGGAGGATAGCCCTGTTGGGACAGAATGTTGTGGGAGACGCAGACCATCCTTCGTGATGAGCACTTAAGAGAAAGTTTTTGGTTTTGAAAGAGATCACAAAGGTACATTAATGGAACAGAACCTTGCAAGATAACAACCAAAAGTGCAAAACCCTAAACTAACTTGCTCTTGAGACTAGAAGTGAATTATAGGGACCACTTTCTCTTCCTAAGTTGTCACCAAGTCAGACATGACTTTCAGGGAAATAGTTAAAACGTATCATAGAAGAGATTTATCACAGACTTGTTTTAATCAGGATGTGTTCAGTTAAGGTCATATGTTCTGTGAGGAAAAGGGAAGCACAGAACAAGTGGTGCCTGCTGCTAGAGGAGCAGCTATACATGATTGAGAAAAGCATGAGCTACAAACATCCAAGACTAAAAAACCCAACTTCCCCTGTTGATGCATCTGCAGGTTTGAAGAGTGCAGTTCAATCTTCTGCAGTTTATACTCTCTTCTTCACCTCATACAGGAACAAGAAAGTGACAAACCAGATATAATGCAAAATAATGGAAAGTATATATGCCACAAAGAGAAGGATAAATGCATGTGATGGCGAGTTTCCAGAAACAGGAAAGAAAGAAGATTACAGAGACCCCAAGTCACTCAAAACCTACTGAACTACTTGCATTTTTGAGCACTGAATACTGCAAGGTATGATCTGGAATAAAGCAAAGAGTAGAACATTAACAAACTTAACCTTTTTACATCTACTAGTTTCCTCAGCTTTATGGAGATGATAATACTGAGGTATCATCTGAAGCAAGACATTCAACATTACCTGTATTTAATTATTAAATCTAGTTTAGAACTAGAGACTGTTTGTAATGTCAACATACCAAATGTGGAGGCTCATTCATTCCAAGCGGTTCCTGCAATAATATATATACATGCATATAAATAAATAAAATTAATTACAATTTATTTCCTAGAACACATGCCAAGTTCCAGAGATTTGTTAATTATGAACTCAAGAGCAGAGAAAAACACACTTTCCATGCTCTTGGCACAATTCTCTTCCCCAGCCTCTGCCACCAGCTGCCTGTAAGCTCACGACTACCTGCCTTTCCACACAGAGAACTTGTGTCAGCATTAATTAGTTCACACAATGTGGATTAGAGCCCATGTAAATGTCTCTATATTTATTTTTGAGTCTATTTCTTGGAAAAAGAGACAGAATTAAAAACAACAGAAGAATGGGACACCTCTTTCAACACATGCTCCTCAAAGTAAGGTTAAATGTTTGTTCCCTTCCTATTTTCAGTGCAGTAGTGTCATTTACTATATACTCATTACTGAGGACTGTCTTTGTTTTGCATTAGGGTTTTGACAGTTCTGGCACTAATTTATTTAGACAAGTTGCACTACCTTGGATTTAATAACGGATAAAAATATTTCCTGTCTTTATTCACTATATGTATTACAAATATTTTAGCATAAAAATAGGGGAAAAAATAAATCAGACCTCTATTATACAACAATGATACAGGCCAGATAAATTCTCAAGTATTTTTATATCCATTATCAATTAGGCATTAGAAATTACTGTGTTTTAAGGCAAATTAATCTTTCCAGGCCAGGTTATTCTTTCCACGAATGCAATTTGCCAAAGGGAAGTTCTTCTTATGAAGTTTCCCTGACAAATTTCTCAACAGACATAAAGATCCAGAGTGTCCATTTCAGCCTCATTATATGTAATCCACAAGGGTCTTTAACTTGTTTCCAAGTAAACAGAAAAATTAATTAAACAGCATAGCCCACATGATAGCATTATTGTATACTCTGATCTCCAAAGGTCTCATTTAAGTTTGCCCCTTAACAAGTTCTAGTAACTCACCAACTTAATTGGTCGGATTGACATGATGATTTTACTAGATCCTCCCCAGTCAAAGAAACATTTATATTTTCCTTTCTCCAATACATACTGTTCACCACAGAAATATTTCTGCTGATACGCGACCCACCTGGAGAACGACACAAAAATTAAATTGAAAACACCACATTTTTCTGTGTAGTTCGATGAACATACTAATGAGTTCAACAGAACAACTTTGAGTTTTCTTGATAAGTCCATCTGACAGTGTAACATCAAACCCAACGAGAGGCACAAAATTGTCACACACTTGATTTTCTGCTTTTATGTTGCAAGCACTACTTTGCCAAACACCCAATTTTGGGTATCTACCTTTCTATCAAATATACATTCAGCATGAGATGATGCCTTGCTCAGAAGCCCAGAGGGAAGACACTTAACTGACAAGTTTTTGAATCTCTCTCAGCTCAACATTTACCTATTCAGCATCCCCCCAGACAGGGCTTTCTCCCAACTTTTCCAGTTCTATTTAAGAAAAATGGTGCAAGAAGAAAGAGAAGTAAATGAGGAAGCCTTGAAAGGATGAGATAAAGCAAAAGCTTGCAATGGTTGGCAGTTCAAGCGTCTCCCATCCTGCTTTCCCTGTTGCAATTTAAGAAGAAAACTCCAATTATGTGACACTGAGGGTGCCCCCAGCCCTGCACAAATGCTTCTTGGCAATGGCAGAAGTAGTTGGAGACTAGTTAGAGATGCTGCTAACTTGGCCACTTTTGGTGGTGCATTCCACTCTTAGTCACCCAGCACGCAGGACTGTTATATTAGGGACATTAGAGGGCACCTCCTTTCCCAGTCCTTTTAGCACCTGTTTATGAATCTGTCATTAATTTGTCTAATGCTTTTTTTAAACCTCCTGGTGCTATCTGCTACCACAGCCTACTTTAGCACCAAATTCCAGAAATTCGCTGCCTCTGATGGGTGTAAGAAACACTTTTTGCTCCCCACCTCTAAATCTGTTTTAAAGCAATCTTCAGCTAGTTCTGTAAAGCATCTCCCAATTGTTGGCACACAGGATTCTGTGAATGCTGCTGCCTTAAGCTTGTCTACAACCTTCAGGATTCTGCAGATCTCATTTGTATCCTTCCTCAGCCAACTCTTCTCCAGATTGAGTCCCAGGCTTTCATCCTTGTATCTCAACCTCATGAGACACTCATGAGATAAAGAGATATCCAGTCCCTATGTGAGCAGTTCAAATCCCCCTCTATTGCTACCTGTCCTAAGTTTGAAGCTTTTTCAGTCTCACATAACAGTTGCTGATACCTATCACCATCACCATTATGGTAGGCATGACAATGTTAATACTGCACTTTTAAAACTACTATTAAAGTCTAGAATTTCCACCCACATGATTCCATAGTACTCTTTTCCCATAATGTATTTTATGTTTTAGCACTTGATATAATTCTTCATGTACAGTACCACTCCCATGCCTGTAATAGCCTACTCTGTCATTCCTGTAGAGTTGGTAGCTCCTCTGCTTATCCTTCCTGTGAATCTCTGTGGTATCTGCTATATCAGAGCTGTCACTTCACGCCAAGTATTCTAGTTCCCCCCCTACTGTTTTTTAGGCTTCTAGCACTTGTAACTTTTGTCCTTGCTGCATCAGTTAATACTGCATATCTTCATCAAGAGATATTGCAGGCGGTCTAATTTACCTTCCTTATTTATTTCAACTGTGCTGCTTATTTTCCTCCTGGACTTCACATATGCACACCGAAAGTTAGGCAAGTCCACCCTGTAGGCTGTACCAGCTCGAACCAGGTACTCTTCCACACCTCTTAGTGTAATTCTCTGCTTTTAGTTTAAATAGGTCTCTAAAAAGTATTTTAATTTTCAGTGCCAGCAGCCTGACTTTTATTATGAATAAGGCACAGCTCATCCTTTCTATACAGGCTGCACTTGTCTCAAAAGGTATCCCAGTTCTTAATATACCTAAAATCTTTCTGTATTACTGCCAAAACTCCTGTATCATGAAACTGCAGTCTGTGTGACCTTTGGAGGGACATCACAAGCTTTCTCTAATAACAAGAATGCCCAGATCCAAAACAAGGTGTAGGCATGAAATTTAGAGAAACTAAGAAGTCTTTTAAAATTCCATTTACGAAGGAAACTTCAAGAAACATTGTTCTCCCCCAAATGTTTAGCACCTGTTCCACGTGAAATGGATTCTGTCAAGAGATGTACCCAAACCCAACTGTGCACAAAAATACTTAATACTTCTGTCCATATATTTCAGTAGACTTACACTCCACTTCTCACAAGAATCGACCTCGTCTCTGGGCCAAATCCAGCCTGCTCCAGATCAGGGATTTCTTCATTGACGATGTCTAATGCTTTCCCATCTTCATCATCAGACTGAAAAAGTGCCACTGATGACTCTATGAAATCCTAAGAGGCAGCACAGGAGTTAGAAGACAGGCTGTCACAGCTCATTCACGCTTCAGAACATAAAACATTTTGGAAAAAAGAGTTGCAGCCTGAAAGACAGTGTTTTATAAAGCAACAATGGGTCTTAGGTCCCTTGTGTGGATCTTTATGGGATATTTTGGCATTGAAACGTCTAGCTGGAAGCCTGGCAATCTGATATGGCTTTCAGTGGTTTCCACTGAAGAGAGGAAGAACCTACTGCTCCTGAGCTCCTTCCTCTCCTCTACAAGGATGACTGAGAGTGCAAAGATGCCTGCATGGGCAAGAGAAGGTTTGGGGATTTAGCATTGGTCTTCCAACAGCTTCACAAATGACTACTCCAAGCATTACCATGACCATGGTCTTTTACTTCAAGTTCTCCTTCCTCATCCCTTCCCAGCAGCAAGGCAATAATAATGGAGAAGAGTGGGCAAGATCATCTTTCCAGCACAAGGGTTTTGTAGTTTTTTGGATACATCCGTTGTATGACTAATCACTATAGCTATAAAATAAATCCTGCATGACACTGTCCTGTTCTCTTATCTTGCTTTATGCTTACAGCTAGCATAGCTGCTTGACCAGATTACTTGCACAGCTTCAGATTATTTGAATTTGGGTTTCAAATCTCCAACTTTTTAACTGCTTAGCAATTTTAAGCACACAGTTCAGTCACTGCTTGGGAAAATGGAAAACAACAATCGATTCACTTTATTCCTTTAACATTTAACAAGAAGCATGAATTCAATTAAATTTCAGTGTTTTTGAAACATTCAGCAATGATACACGTTGAAAATAAGCAAGTCTTGCGAACAACAGAAAAAGGCTATCAAGCACATACAAGAGCCAACACAGATTCACAAACACATGAGGACACCATCACAGGAATTATTACACTAAATACTTCCTGTTGTAGTTCTTAAAAGCTACCAACCAGAAAGCAGTATGCTGAAGGCTACACTGAGAAAACAAAGACTTACAACAATCAAAAAGCACTATAGAAATTACAGCCAGGCCAAGCATGCAGCCAGATTCATTTGGTCAGGTGAACCTGATCAAACAGGCTCTTTAGAGGACACCGTGCCTTTGTACAGGATTCAATCACAATGAATAATGAAAACCAATTTTAGAATGAACACAACGTGGCTCAAGCTTTCTGCATTGTTTACAGGACACTAAAAAGTGACGGAACAAATTCTGTAGTAAAACTGGTTTTCCTACTATGTTGACCATCTTCTCCTTCTATTTGTTTAAGAAGTTGCAACTACTTCAGGTATACACAAGAAATTAAAGTGCCAGGTCTGGCAAAATCATCATGAACAACTGCAGCTTCAGACTGCTTTTTAGAAAAAAAACCCCAACAACCAAAACCCCTAGTGCAGTTTTAGTGCAAATGAAAACCAGCTACTCTTAACAGTCCTAAAGCAAGAACTTTGTAAGAGTTCCTGAAAAGCCATTTAGATCAAATCTGCACATAATTTCTTTGACTAAATTTAAAATACTGTAATATATCAAGAACTGTAATTACATTTAAAACATTTCAAATCCAGCCATCAGTTTTCCCTCCCCAAATTTTCACTACAGCTCTTACAATAAGCAATAGGAGAAATACTTAAAAACTGACTTTCAGACCAAGGCAAATAATTTTAGACTTGAAAACATTAGTGGGAAAGCTCCAAAGGCAACATACTCTGTTCCACTGAAAAACACTCAGAAACTTCGCTCTTTCCCTGATCATGACAGCCACGGGCAAACTCTAGTTTCACAGATCCTCTCATTTGAAACTGCAGAAAAGAAGCAAATGGAACTGTTCCCCAAACCAGCACACAGCACAAACTGCTGTCTGCCCTCAGGAACAAGCTGTGTATTTGACTCCAGTGTGTCCAAAATAGATGCTGATAACAGACCTGGCAGTACGCTGGAAAAAACAATTCTACAAGTCCTTTCTATCTCTGCTTTCAAAACACTCCCTGAATCTCCACATTAGAGCTTGTGACTGTTCATAGCAGAAATATTTAAGACAGAAAAACTGAAAGCTCTTGCAATATGCCTACATGCATGTACATCTTCACCAGTGGGTGGGGAGGAGTGACTTGCAACAGTGAGAGGGATCTCTTTCATGTGCAATGTCTGTCTAACCTTTCTGATTTGTCAGGAAATTAAAATTCATGCCTCAGCTCAACTGCAGTCACTGGTGTGTGTACAGAAACATGGGTTGGATTTTCCTAGCACTAATAAGCTCTGGTGGAACCTGTCATGTTGAGCGTCGTGGTGCAGGAACATCTGAATAGCTTTGCATAGTACTAAGCCACATTGACAGAGCTGGTACTGACACAGGATAATGAGGCACACCATACCCAGCCCAGCTCTCTGCAGAGCCATTTACGTGCTTCTGTACCACACTCCCTGCTTTGGGAGCATGGCACAAAGACATTTGATCCGACTCTACCTGGAGCTGACTCAGGTACACAGGGCTCATTAGCTTCAGCTTCATGCTGTGTGAGCCAGGCTAAATTGTTTTCAGGTCTGGGTTGGCCTTAAAGCCAACAGTCAAGGTCACTTGGTGTTACGCACGAGGGGGAAAAAAATAAAAATAAAAAAATCTAGCTGTATTGGCCCCTACATAAGACCACACCAGTGAGGACGTACGAAGAGCAGGGTCAATACCCAGCCCCACTCCCTACTTAAGCTGACTATGAATAGTGCAACTGGGCTACCTATTTCACAAAATCCTTCATCTTCTACAGCGACTCTTGAATTCATGTGACTAAAACAGAATTTCTAGGGAAGAGCAACAAAGATCTGATATCCAGGAACACCCACACAGAGTCCAACACCATGGTGACCTTGACTGCACTTCTGACAGAATTTCTGAGATTAGTGAGAAGAGTTAGTATGTTCGCTGTGCCTTAAGCACAGAGAACTAGTTTTGGATATTTGCCTAGGTCCTCTTGCAAACAAGAGTTTGGTACTAAAATGTTTTTAAAATCCTGACCTTAAGTATTGTATACAAAGTCACCAAGGGAGCATATGGCAAGCCTGAACACAGACCTATGCATTGCATGTCACAGAGAGGCAGTCAATCTGTTGGTCAAGCTGAAAAACAAAATGCCAGTGACATTAGTCATTTTATTGGCAACTACCTCATCGCCTTATTTATGCTACAATTTGAGGAAAAGTATTACTTCACTTTTATTATCAATATGTAGATATTGATATATATTTATATGCCAATTTGAATGATATATGTTGACAGATGAATGCAAACAATACATGTTTTTAAAATGACTTGAGCATCCTGACTGTTCCAGGCCTGAGTCAAATTAAACACATGCATACATGTAGAAGGTCATCCCTGCTAGACACATGCACAATTTTAAGCTTGTAATTATGTCCTTTGCCAAGAAGATTTAAAAAGATCAATTTAAGTTACTCAAGTATCCTATGTATAGCTTGAAAAGAGAGAAAAACTAAGATTAGTCAGTAATCAAATAGGATTCTGCACATTCAGAATGAGGAGTTAGAAGAAAATTCCTGCCTGTTTTTCTCAGAAACCTGAAATTAAATTATTTAGAAAAAGCCATTTTTAATTCAGTTCAGTTTATTCTCCTATCTTTGTTTTAATTATGTGATAGATTCTGATTATAAATACATCTTCTCCTAGATGCCTTTCATAAAAATCAAAACTGCAAATTGTGAATTTCAGCACAGCCTTTTTGGGTTCACATTAACTTTTTTTTTTTAAATAGACAATGACTTTGGTCTAAATGCCTATCTTCAAACTTCACAAAATCCCTGGCTCAGGAATATCACGTCCCTCCAGATGAGGAGATGAGTAATCTGAGTATACAAGACTGAGTAATCTCAGAGTGAATAATCTAATTTTCAAAAGCAGCCACTCTTTGCAGCTGTATTTAAAGATCACAGAGTTCCTATTATAATAAAAAAAATCCTCAAACAAAAAAAAAAAAAGCCAGACCAAACAAAAGTATAAAGAAGTTCTAATCCCATGTTTCCCCATGACTGAAAAGTCTAACTTACCTTCCAATACTGAACTCTGATATAGTTTTTATTATTATTTCATCTTTGCCCCCATTAAACACATTTTACTAGCACGATTTTTTCACCGTGATTATTTTTGCTGCCAAAATTTTCTGGCACAAAAATCACAGAGACAGAGGGTAACGCTGTTTTAAGGCTTGCAACAGCTGCTGTGTTGAATAGCTATTTTTATGTTAATAAAAAAACTGCACTGTACTTACGCATGTTAAACTTTTAATCTCGAGATTCAAATAGGTTGAAATGCAGAAGTGAGATACTTGAAAAATCTGGCAGGTAGACAAGGAATTCTGCATGAAACATCCTTTGTATGAACTTTACAAAGGCTATTTAGAACCTGCTTCTGCTTTACAATATATACAGTACAGTCTAAATTTCAGCAAGTATGAAAAGAATGAGAATGAACTTGGATAAAAGATGGAATGACTAAACCCAAGAGAGCTGTACCATATATGAAGAATAACATTCCTCTTTATGTATAGAACTGTGCATAATTTGTGTGAAATTCATGGAAGTACTTACAGCCTGAAGGAACCGGAAAGACAGGAGGACACTGTCAGTTCCGCCCCATGAGTGTCTGTCTTCATAATCTCCCTCCTCCAGCAAGTACTGACGGCCTTTGTAGCGTTCCTTATTATAGCCAACCCATCTACAGCAACCATACAACAAAAGAAAGAGAAATAACTAAAAGCAAAACAACCTCACACATGATTTTCCATAACAAATAAAAGGGGAAGAGAACATCCTAACACTAAAATGAGTATCACAGCCCCAGCTAACAACAAAGCAATGCTTGTTGGAAATCACAACAGGCACCCATTAAAGTCTTCTTTGTGGATCAAAACCCCACCATGTGATTCTTTCTCCAACAACTGTTTATTTGTGTAATGCTTCTCCATGTACCTCCTCTCAGTCAGCCATATTCCCAACAACAATATTTGGTACTACAGAGGCTAGTATGCATCTAGTGGCCAAAACACTGTAAACCACCAATTGTCAATGACAAAAAACAAGCGGTAGATCTCTTCAGCGTAGTAATAAATTATGAGATTCTACCCTTGCTGGAGCTGGTGACAAAATTAATGGATTTTAGCAGAACAAAATTTCACCCGCTTATGTTTTTTCCTGATCTAATCTAAAACCACATATATATGAATAGACAAGTGAATTGAATACATACAATGTATTGCATGTGTTTTAACACTAAGGGAATAAAACTTTTTAAAGTATTTTGAACAAAGAGATAAGGCTCGATTAAAAGAAGGCATTTCCACATCAACTTTGAAAGCTCTAATGGATCTTAATTTGAAAAAGTACTTCCCTCTCCTTTCTTGTAAGCATTTCTTTTATTAAAGTTCCCTTGTAAGTACTAGAACTGCTGTACAAATTCTATTGGCACTAAAATTTGGCAGGCAGGGATAGTTTTACTTTTAGTAGCATTTGGTTTACATTAATTCAGCTAAGTTACTGCAGTATTAAAAATAAAAGCTGCCACAACAGACAGAAGGATGATTTTTAATAATTTGAGGCTTCCCAGATACCAAATACATAATGTATTTATGAACAGATTATTTGAGTATGCACAATTCATACTTTCATGCACAAAGTTTACTTTGAATTTAGTGCTTGTAAGATTCTGACAACAACCTGGAAGGACGTATGTTATTGAATCTTTATATTGAAGTATTAACATTGAGATCCCCTAAGGAAAAAAAAAAGTTTCTGAAAACTATTTTATTCCTATGCTCTTTGGCAGAAGCAACAATCCTGCATGCTTTCAAGCAGTCCTATCCTGTTGGGTCTTGGGAGAGGCCGAAAGAACAATGCTTAGGGTTGGTATCTCTCTAGAATAGCTGGAGCTGAGCCTACCTCGTGAGTAGTCCACCTAAGGATTGTGTTACACAGCCCTTTTTGTGCGTGTGAGTGTATGACAGAGAGAGGGGTGGGGCAACACAGAATCAATCCAAGGCCTTAACAAAGGAAAATAAGGATAGATTCTTAATTCCAGATAACATGCAACAGGTGGCAAAGGAAAAACCATTAAAACAATAAAACAGTTTATAGATTTCAGAGGCATTAAAATGTCAAACTGAAGACTGACCACACCTACCCAAGGTCATTTCAGTAAATTAAGTAGAGACTACCAGAAGTATAAAGCAATATAAATTAAAGCTCTGTGTGAATGCTGTCATTAAGCACAAAGTGGCCTAGTTTATTGGCATCCAAATGGTAAACACTGACTTCACACCTCTCACACACTTAATCTTCCTATATTCCCTTAGACAGATAACCCATGTGGAGAGCTGGTTTTATCCAAGGCTGATAATTGACAAAAGAAATATATATTCCTTTCTTTAAAAAAATATTTTAACAGTGAGAGATTCTAATCATCCCTTGGGTAGCACTTCTTAGCATTTAGTTATGATTTCCTATTTTAAAGTAAATAAATATAAATGTGAAATATACTTACACTCCACCAATTACACGTATTGATCCAATTTCCTGAAACTCCTCTTTACTACCAAACAGAGCTGGAACAGAACTGATGTTTTCTGAAAACTCTTTGGACCATCCTCCAAAGTGCGTTTTCTCATATATTATTATCTAGAAAACATGATGTTGAACAAAGCCTTGAATATGCCCTGAATGGTAATTTGAAGTTTGGGGGTGTGTACTGCTACTGTATGTGAAAGACACCTTTTTTTCCCCTCCAACAAGCCATCACTATGAAGAAAATGCAGGGTTGTGTTCTCAGCCCTTCTGATTCCCAAGTGCCCTAGAAGCTGAAGAGACCCTATCTGGATTTAGATAGGCTTCTCAGGCTATTTGCAGCCATTTCCACAGAAGGATAGCTGTTCACACAATTCCATACGCATAAATGCACTCTGTGGCTATATGATTGTGACTTATCCTGTAATCCTGTGCCTGGGCAGTGTATATTAGCCTGCACTGAATCCTAGCTGGTCACAGCTAGACAGACTAAGCTTAATCCTTCAAAAGTAGACAAGAGGTCTTTCTCTGTACATTGCTAAAGTTATTTCAGTGGCTGCAGTTAACACACCCTTGAGGTTCGTCATCTGTCAAATCACACAGATCGGCTATTAATAGTATTAATATTTATTGCAATATTTATTAGAAAAATGCCTGAGTCTTGCATGTATTTGTATAGTTAAAAGTTACCGAGAACATTAGAATTTTCGTGGAGAACTAGAAAAAGGAGGGAAAAGGAGCAATAACTCTGGATTAGCTTTCTGCTCCTCAAATCACAGAAGGCTCACGGTCTGACTCACAACTCTAGTACTGGGATTGGGTACAGGAAGGAAGGGCCTTTATTCCTGCCCTCGCCCTCATTTTTTTTGAGCTTGGTATGTTAAAAGGGAAAATCTCTCCTGTTTCCTTTCCATTACACTGACTGACGTGTCAGAAAAACTCTTTTTATTTTGTAAAACCTTTACAATTGTTCTATAGCAAATTACATTCTCCTAATATACAAAAACCAAATTACTACTACTTTTACATCTCATGAAACACTAGTAAGAAAGTGGGCCTCACAAAATTAGGGAATTTTTCTTCAGCAGCAAATACTGAATACTTAACCAAACATCACATACCCAACAAAAAGAAAACAGCTTAAATAAATTTTTATTTCCAATATGCTCATATTTTCTTCTCAATGTCCTCAGTGCTTACCTTGACATTCATTGGCATTTGTACCTTTAGTCCACCCTAAAAAAAAAAAGATGGGGAAAAGAAAAGGTATTCATATAAAACTTAAAAAGTTATGCTTTGACACATATTTCATAGTACTATCAGAGCATGAAGTTTTTGTAATTATATTCACCATTTTCAGTTGCCCAAATCAAACACTAATTTAAATACTCTGATAATTCATAAAAGCCAGGGACATTATAAACCTGACCTACAAACAAATCAGTGCATTGACAAGCCTGTAGGGGTGCAAGCAATTTAAAAATATTCCTTCATTGTCTATTAGCAATCTAAAGCAAACATTTACTATGTGTTTTTAAACTAATTTATATTGACCAATTTTTAAAATTAACTTTTAAAACTTTGTTGTATGTATTTCAAGTTTCTTAAGCACAAATGGTGGAACATTAAGAAACTATTAACACCAGAAGAGAGAGAAAATATAGGCAGACATATTCATGTCTATGGTCAAAGAACAAATACAACAAATGCATTTTGTCTGGAAATGTTAGTGAATGATGTTCTGTGAGGGAGTAAGACACATACCTCCCACAAGCAAATAAAAAGACAGCTGATGGGTCTTATTCCTTTGTGGCTTTTAAACTCTTTTTCTGTAGGCTTGCTATGTGTACAGTATTAGCTTGCCACACCCTTCCACACTTCTTTCATATTTAGATCTACATGCTGTCTATCCAAAGAAAAATTAGCTGCACCTCCCAAGTGGTGCAGTAGTAGATTCCAGCTGTATCATTAAAAAGAAAAAACAACTTCTGAAGAGCTTTTTTAGTTAATGGTGTTGGCTGCAATACAACTAAAAGCCTTTCAGTTCTGCCTTATTTGATCTGTACTTAACAGCAGCAGTTTCCCAGGAAGATGTCCTAGTGAATCAGGTGCTCCCTCTGACTATGTGGTCTTACTTGGGCAGACATAGAAGCCCAGCAAGCCATGGCGACTGCTGTGCCACTACAACACTGCAAAAGCACCATGGCGTGAGATGAGTGTTACATGTATAAGGATTAACCCTGAAAGGACGTTGGAACCTAAGTTATATTTAGATCAAAACCTTTGGGGGAGCAACAATAGCAAAAGGAAGGCACACAACTTATTAGAGAATTGTGAAGTCCTCACCATTTTTAAGGGACGCAGAGATTTTACATCTGCTGAAGGAATTTCAGATGGTGAATCGCTTTCTTCCAAAACCTTCACCTCTCCCTTGTAATTAAAATCTGAATAAGCAAGCCATCTAAAACAATAAGGATAAAGGACTTAATCTCATTAGATAGATTAAAAATACAAAGATCCTATTAAAATTAATTTCCTTTTTGTACTCATAAGAGCTACATAATGTGTTTTAGATACTGCCAGCACATCAAAACGAAGCTATATTTAAATACACTGGCAAAATCAATGCTAAGAATACTTTTTCTCAGTCCAAGCTAAACATAAATGAAAGAAGAAAATTACTAATTTGTTCCCTTACTTTAAGATGCCAGTTTGTTACACTATAAGTATACAAAACCAATGTCAGTATGGAGGATGAGACGCATCAAATTTTACCTAGGATTGTTACCTTAGGAATTAAAAGGCTTCTAACATCAATCCCACTTTGTTTTTTCAGTGGAAGTTATTACAATAAAATGATTTATGGCACTCCTCTGGAAAGCAGGCTATTGTAATTTTGACATGAAGATTAAAAATGCTTAGACTCCTTCAGACTGTTTTAAGTCAAAAAGAAAGCTGAACGTAGAAGTTGGACACAGGGTTAGTAGACCAAATAAGGAATGGAGGAAGAGGCATTGAGCCATATGGAAAATGATTTTCTTAAAACTACACACACAGACCATAAGCAGTTATAAGTTATACTAAGTTCTATCAAAACTAAGACAAGACTGTTTTTAATTCCTTCACCACCTCAAGCTTTGCAGACATATCACAAGACTGTGGGAATGAAGGCTTGGCTCACATGGAAAGGCAAACTCAAGACTCTTAAAACAGAATAGCTAATGTCATTCTGCAACGATTTATGAGAAGAGGCGCAGAACTCCCAAACTTCAGGAACTGTGAAGTGTTGGGCATTTACCCAGGAAACAGGCTATTCTGCACAATACAGGAAATGCTGGACTACCAAGGGGCCTGTATCATATTGCATCACCTCTCTCCAGAAAGTCAGGATATGGCTGTAGCTTGAGAAATGCTGGGATGATGTAATATTCATTTTCTGGTATTCAGCCACAGTGTTATAGTTATAACAGGGTAGGTGACTAGGGAGATAGTATTCTCCAATGAACTAAAAGCTAATTATAGCTGAGCTACTGCTTCTATTTATAAAGCTACTCAAAGATGGAATTAACAAAGACTTCTGTCAGCAACTAGAAGAAAAATGCTTTCAAAAATTTGGTTCCACTACCAGGAGCCCACAAAACACAATGCTGGAGTGTAGAGCTGGGAATGTCTAGTGTATGTTAACTGATTCGTAGCAAAACCCCCCAAATATTGTTCTTATCACTCCCTGAATTTCATCCCATGATGTCACTCCTCTACTGGCTAGCAAATTGCTATTAAAAAGATTCAGTACTCACACTCCTGATTTGACTCTTATAAAAGGGTTTTTCTCAACATCCAGTTCTTCTAAATTGGCAACTGCACTCTGTATGCAGATAGGAAGTCCCTCTGTACCACCAGCTGCCAGGCAGAACTCTACCTCTGGAACACCACAGTCCTGTGGAAAAAAATCAAAGGGTAAGGCTTACACATGCTTGCAGAGTCTGCCCCATTGCAGTGGGGGAAAGACCAGCAATGTTTCCTTCTTTTTTCCCCTGTCTTCTCACCCTTCTAACCTAACTCCAGGCTTCATATGATGGAAGGGTTTTAGTTTTTTTTAAATGAAGACTGGAGTTTTTAGAAAAGCTAAGGGAAGTAAATTTCCAGCTCCCACCAGCTTTCAAAGAAAACTACGCATTTATGTGTGTTGGGCTACTTTCAAAAAGCTCAGTTTAAATAATCTCTAAGTAAAGGATCTGACAATATTTACTGATAGACAAATCATGCATATAATACTGCTGACTTTTTTTTCTAAAGACAGTACTTCCATAACACACATATAGATCCATATGATGCATGCATAACTAAAACTTTCTAGAAATATCTACTACATTCCTGCCTCCCTCCCTCAGTGGTAATTAGACTCTGTGTCTGACTATAGTTTCAAGCCATATGAGTTCAATTTTCTGTCATGCTAAATAATCTACTGCATTTTAGACAAAGAAAAAAAAGGACAGCATTAGAAAAAGTTTGTTTTAAGTAGACACTTGAGCAATTTTCCTGTTACTACTGAGCAACAACCTGTTACCTTACTGGAGGTTTTCTACTGACAGATTCCATAACTTGTTGGACACATGATCTTCTCTAGAATTTGCAAGGATTTTATTGAACCACACTTGTTTCATGATATTTATATAAAATGCATTGCCAATACTTTCTTTGCCAGCATTCAAACACATCATGAATCAATGAGGATCTTCTATAAGGCCCTGCTTCAGCAGTGCATTACAGAACAGTCCTGTTACAGTGAAACATGGCTCGCGTGCTTACAGGGTTTGCTCACCTGTAGCTGGAAACCTTCAGTTCTCAGTGGTATCTTCACAGCACCTTTACCCTTATCCTCCCGACCCACGGCCCCATTTGCATTAGGCCAAAGGGCTTGGACAGCATAAAGAGACCCCAAAAGTCCTAAACATGAAGGAAAATGCCACTTGCATGTGCACTAGATAAGAGTGATGAGAAGCTGTCCCTGAGGGTGCCCTCAGAGAAGCACGTGGTTACTGGATCTGTTGAGGACCCAGGCAGGGTCACATCATGACAGAGTTCCTACACGGCCTGTGGCAAGAGGCACACAAAAGGCAAGACACAAGAGCTTGCAGAGAAACCCAGCAACAGGGCACAAAAGCTCTTAAAGTTACAGCACCTCATCTCATGACAATACCTGTACACTCTCCTTTTTCACATAGGTTTTTAAGTGGAGCTTTCAAATGATGGAGTAACATCCCACCTAGAAATACACCTCCTCTTGGTTAGCAAAGTTTGTTCAGTAGTTATTTAACTGTCAGCAATAAATGTGGCAACTATAATAGATGGACTTCAAGATATTATTTCACCTTCCTCATGAGACCTGAAGTAACACAGTATAATGTTTTGGCAACTGTCCCTCATGCACAATTGTGTTTCCTCTGCATTGTACCTTGCAAACAATGCACACTTGTCATGATTTAACCCCAGCCAGCAACTAAGCACCACGCAGCCGCTCTATCACTCCCCGTCTCAGCTAGACAGGGGAGAAAAAAAAATATAACAAAAGGCTCAGGGATCGAGATAAGGACAGGGAGAGATCACTCAACCAATTACTGTCACAGGCAAAACAGACTCAACTTGGGGAAAATTAACTGTATTTATTGCCAAACCAGAGTATGGTGACAAGAAATAAAACCCAATCTTAAAACAGTTTATCCCCAGCCCTCCCTTATTCCTGGGCTTAACTTTACTCCCAATTTTCTCTACCTCCTCTGCGCCAGTGGTGCAGGGGGATGAGGAATGGGGGTTGCAGTCAGTTCATCACATGTTCTCTCTGTCGCTTCATCTTCTTCAGGGGCAGGGCTCCTCACACTCTTCCCCTGCTCCACTGTGGGGTCCCTCCCACGCGAGACAGTTCTCCATGAACTTCTCCAACTTGGGTCCTTCCTACAGGCTGCAGTTCTTCACAAACTGCTCCAGCGTGCATCCCCCGCAGGGTCACAAGTCCTGCCAGAAAACCTGCTCCGTGGGCTCCTCTCTCCACAGATCCGCAGGTCCTGCCAGGAACCTGCTCTAGTGCGGGCCTCCCATGGGGTCACAGCCTCCTTCAGGCACCCACCTGCTCCAGCGTGGGGTCCTCTCTCCCCGGGCTGCAGGTGGAGATCTGCTCCACCGTGGACCTCCCTGGGGCGCAGGCGCACAGCCTGCCTCACCAGGGTCTTCCCCACGGGCTGCAGGGGAATCTTCGCTCCAGCGCCTGGAGCATCTCCTCCCCCTCCTTCTGCACTGACCTGGGGGTCTGCGGGGTTGTTTCTCTCACATGGTCTCACTCCTCTCTCCGGCTGCAGTTCCTGTGCTGCAGCAACATTTTTTTCCGAATGTTATCCCAGAGGCATTATCACCACCGTCGCTGATGGGCTCGGCCTTGGCTGGTGGTAGGTCCATCTTGGAGCCGGCTGGTGTTGGCTCTGTCGGACATGGCGAAAGCTTCTAGCAGCTTCT
The DNA here is from genome assembly GCF_929443795.1 of Astur gentilis. Classification (NCBI taxonomy): domain Eukaryota; kingdom Metazoa; phylum Chordata; class Aves; order Accipitriformes; family Accipitridae; genus Astur; species Astur gentilis. Next base: position 15,398,369 of record NC_064900.1, on the reverse strand, counting down.
CACAGAAGCCACCCCTGTAATCCCCCTGCTACCAAAACCCTGCCACGCAATCCCAATACAACACTATTTGTTTTTAGAACAAAACCTGCAATACCAGAATTGTTGTTTTCAGATGAGCAAACCCAGAAAAACTAAGAAAAAAGGACTTTCCACTACAATGCTACTTTATGGCAAGGTGTTAAGAAACACCATTCCTCAATTCTAAGTGTATTGCTAGACAAGTTTAAAAAAAAAAATAATCAAATTTCCTCATAGTTTCCACAAATATATATATATATCTATCTTATTAAATCACAGTTAAGAAATATTTGAAGTTTGTTGTTTTTTCTAATAATACCTGATATGTGATAAGGCTGAAAGCTACGAATCCAACAGTAAAGCTTGATATGGAAAATTGGAAGTTGCACCTATAAGAATTCCACAAATAATGATGCTAGACTCTTAATGGTTTCAGATAAATTCTGAAACAAAGTACCTACAAGACTAGGCAAGTGGCAAAATAAAGTACATTAGCCTGCGGGCTCAGACAGAATATGAGACAGAGTATGTTTAATTTTAATTCAGTAGGAGGTTTGTTTTTTTGTTGGGTGTTTTTTTTGGTTGTTTTTTTTTTTTTTCATTTGAAGATTGGAAAAAGCCAGTCTACATTTTCTTTTCAAGTCTGCTCTCCCGACTCTGAAGCTCAGAAGACAGGCTCCACCTCAAGAGATGAAGAATGTAGCAATTCTCCAAAGGGTAGGTAAAGCACAAGCACTCGTAATAAAATCTCTCCTATTTATCACCATCTCTCTCCAGCTCGATTTTGACAGTCGTAAAAAAAAGTCTACTCATTATGATGGCATTTTTGTGTGTACTAGAGTAAGCCCACAAAGTCCTTTCACGAAGTGTTACATTGTAAACAGAGGTCTTCATCAAAAGCAATTCAAATATCTATTTTTAAAGGTAGTAACATGTTCAAGCAAGAAGTACATTATATTTTCTAAGCACATTTTTGTAGTCACAAATATATATTTTGACTTAAATACTGAGTTCAATTTACATATATTAATTCACAGACTGCAGAAAACGGTAAAATTTATTATTACTATATGAGGTGAACACTATGTATTTGCAGATGTACACTCGAATACTATGCCATTTATTTATATAATTTAAGCATGTAAACTTTAGCTTGCTAAGTATTTGCCCTAGCATGTTCATATTTGCCTGAGCATATTTAATGGGTATCATTACCTTCAGAGGCTTCTCTAACATTCCTAATAAAGCCACCATCTTTAGAAACAAAGTGAAACCCACACAAATACGATAGCATTCAGGTTGGGAACTAGATCCTTCAGTCCAAAGCCATTTAATTTGCAAGGCGTCAAGATTTTGAAATAAGATACCCACATGCAAAACTATTACCACAGTGTTTCAGGCCAGATCCGAAACTGGAAAGTTTCCTCCCTATACCCCCCGGCCCTGCCACCCCCATCACAAACAGTCAAAACTCATGTCATATTCATTACCCTACTGACACATCAGGCAAAACCAAAATAAAAAGCACAGCAAACAGATTAGGTAGCTGTGTTCATTTCCAATGATAATACACAACCAGCAAATGCTTAGGTAGGTCACAGCCTCCGGGCATCCCACTGTCTTCCTTTACTCTGCAGTAGTCTCCTACCTCCACGCAGTCATCCTGGAGTGCCCATGCTTCCCTCATGGTCTTTTGGGAGCAGAGATGTTTACAAAAGCACAGGGAATACTCGTGCTAGCTTGCAGAGAACAGACACTTCCAAAACAGTAACACGGCCCTCAGCAGAAAGGTTAAGGCTTCCTCTGAAGAGGGTTTAGACGACCCTCAAGACTTTAGCATCAAATACTACTCTTAGGTGTCGCCTCCCCCATTTTCCTAGACCAACCAAGAGCTCCACCAGAATTGAGACCTAGGGCCTTCAACCCCCTCAAGGTGGCCTTGGCTGTTTACCCTTCTTCTGGATCTAGGGTTACAGCCCTAACAGCACTAGCAGGGCTAAATAATTTCAGCACTGTTAGGTCTTCTCCTGTAAGCTGCGGTGACTGAAGTTGTCGGAATAGCCTATTTAAAGGAGGTAGCCTTTCATGTCAACAACAGGACAAAGAATGACTAAAGTCTGGCTTCTTAAGCTAAATGCGAAAACAATGATGAGAGAAGAGTCTATTGAAAACCTGGCCTAATTAGTTCTGGTATTCACACGATTGGTTTTTAATACAGTCTAGACACGCATCTTACTTTTAATACACAGTTTGTCCTTAGGACACGTCAGCTTCTGCAGCAATTTTTAAACTCTTACTCTCTGTTAGCCCTTCAGCCTTTTTTACCCATTCATAATTCTTTCTCCCAGTTCTCCTGCTTTCTACCACTCTTGCTATCACCCATCACCATCAAACCAAACTACAGAACTCAACAGGACGGGTAGTAAAATAAAATAATATTAAGGAAATTAATGATTATTGTCCTGTAAATACCAAAATAGAAAATGAGGTAATCTGAAGCTGTTGGTTGTCTTCCTATGGCATCTGACAAAATAGTCCCTGCTTGGATTAATAACTTTTTATCACCTAGCAAACCACACAAACAAAAGAAACACACCCTTCATGTAATACTGTGAACATTCCCATTACAAAGAGCTTTGCTTAAGGAGAGTCCGCAAGGAATCCAGTTATTCCCTGCCTAACCATCTTGCAAACAGTGATTATAAACTGCTGTTTCAAATCTCTTGTCACCTTGCAAAATAGTGGTTTACAAGATTACTCCAGAATGGAAACATCAGCAACTCTTCTCAGCTCTTGGTTTTTTTGGGAAACTAACATTTAGCACCCTCTTTGGGCTTCTAGAAACAGATAGAAAAAACCCTCCAATTCCGTAAGATCAATATATGCAGAGAACTGACTTGGCTAAACAGACTGTGCTGCAGGAGCTGCATTGAACCTGCTTGTGCAGGCAGATTTTGCTAGGCAAGTCAACATGAGTCTAGGCTTAGTGGAATTCTGACTCCCCATTACTTCAAATGGGTCTTAATTTTATAGTTGCATGATCTGTTCCTTTGGGATCTTTTTTCCCCCCTTCCTAAGTTTCTTCAAATTAAACGCACATGGATACATCTAATGCATATCCACAGTAAGTCAAGCCACAAGCTAACCACAAAGCTAACAAAATCTTTGCTTTTTGTGGAGGCTTGAAGCCAAATCAGAGCACAAAGCTACTGGCAGACTGTTTCTCAGCAAACTAACATCTGCCAGTAAAAAATAAAAATAATATTGAATGTACCTCCTACAGTTTCTTTAGTAAACATCTGTTATTCTTTTCTTGGCAAGCCATTTTGTTCTCAAATATTTAGCCAGTTTTCAAATCTGCTAACTCAAGGCATCTGAGCAGCCATCAAACAAGCACCATAAAAAGCCACTTGAAGAATCAGAACACAAACCAGACAGCCTGGACACAGAGCCAGTACGACCAAACTATGCAGGAGAAAAGCCACTGAGCTATCCAGCCTATGATAAAGAGCATGACAGTAAAACACGTGATCCTGCAGATCACATACACATGAGATACTTGAAAAAGGAACAGCTATTTGTCAATTAAAAACAATGCCTATATTGTTTACAATAAATAAATAAATAAGGTAGCACTTTGGCAAACTACCTTCCAAAAGTAGTTCCACAGCAGCTGAAGTATAACCTAAAAAAGCGGGATGCATTCATGAATCAAAGTTGAGAGGACAACACCCAGCTTAGTGAGTTCCACACCCACACTAGCTCCATACAGCCCCCTGGACTAACAGCAAAAGTCCTCTCAACCAACCACCCTGTTCAAGTTACACGAGAAAGTGTCGATTACTGAACTACTGTACTGTAACAAAGCTCTCCATGTTCCATACGAATGAACCACATACTGGAAGAAGAACAATGCTCGAACCTACTTAGCTGTATTACAAAGATTTTTATCAAGCATGATGCAGCTAACCACAGTGTCTTTCCTATCCACAAGTTTTCTTTGATACCCAAGACACACCCAGCTTCCCTTGGCTTCACACCATAGTTCCACATGTTATTGTGAAATTTAAGTATTTATCTGCCTTCCACATTAGTGATCAATATTCGTATTCCATATTGGTCAAATGCTTTTAATTTGTTTAACTCAAATAAATGTGAACTTCATTATTCATGCCCTCAGCCAGCCTCTTTTGAATTTATTTAAGTCTTTAAGAGAATGAAAAAGTATTTCCAATTATGACATTATCCCCCTTGTATTGATGACAAAAATGTTATCAATTTTAAAATGACCTCTATACCAGCAGAGAACAGAGAAACATCATTTTTTTCTGAAAAACTTTCACGTTTTGATGCAAATGATAATTCACTTGCAGTAAAGGGCCATTGCCCTGTGAATAACTGGAACGTTATGCTAAACAACAAGAGCACTAAGTCTTCTTAAATCACAAGATCTGGTAAATATATTCCTCATTCACTGAATAACAATGGGTGCATTATATTTAGTTTTAGGCATTTGATTCCTATCTTTGCAACAAAACGCCTTTGAAACTCCTGGCTGTACACAGAGCCAAATGCTGTAGGTGTACCACTTGTCCACAAGGAAACCCTACAGATGGCACAAAGCTGTAGAGGGAGCGACAGTAATTTTTGGAGGCTATGCTGTACAAATGGGATTGGACACCCACCTACTAACTTCTGAAACAGAAGCCCTACAGACACAGTAGATAAGCTTAAGATAAACACTTTGAAAAATACGAATTGATCACATTTAATTTCAATTAACCAGACAGGTGAACATGTAAAAGCAGGGGAGTCACTGTGTCAGGTAAAGGTGGTGGCAAAGATAGATAATCCATCTGCTCATTACCTTCAGGAAGAAAGGGAAATTTAGCACAGCAAAAGCCCTGGAATTTATCTTGAAGGTGAAAAATGTGATTCATAGCAAATCTGAATAAAATGAGAAACACAGCGTGCACACATTGTCCATTGCTAGTAATACACCACTACTGTGAACAGAAATTAATTATGTATGTGAGTATATTATTAACAAAGTCTATACCTTTGTTACATGTTTGATTGAACCAACTGTGAGGTTTCTTCGATGATGTTTCATGCCTGGGAGATCCCAAAGATGATCCAGCACAGCCTCTCCTTCTTCTAGTACGTACTTCCGACCCTGGAACTTTGGTTTCTCATAAAAAATCCAACTGTAAAAATAGTAGCATGAACTGAGTTGTTGCTGTTAGGTAAGACTATACTTATACAGCACATCTGCTGGAAAGTTCAGTAATGAGCTCTTCTTATCAAGGCAACCATCACACCTTTCTCATGCTGTCCTCAGTAGTCACATTCACTGCGGATAAATATGGGGCTTGTACTACTGTGCTTTAAAAGTAAAATACACAGTTCTCCTCCAGGATGTAGATTAACATAATTTAAAATATTAATTGTATAAAAATACAGCTAAAACACAATGTAAATAAAAAGCCTTATTTTACCAGAACAAATACATTAGACATATCAGAACATGTCCTGTTCAGGCAGATACTATGCCAGATGTAAAACACATACATATTAATAATGGCATTCAGTATTTCTTAGGACGTGAAAGAAACGTATGAAAAAACAAACAAGGCTGCCTCAAAACTGCATAAATGTGACACCCGTTGTTACTATGGCTGACAGAAACGACTACTGTAAGCGCCACCAATTAAATTCCAATGCAACAACTGACAGGGTCCCAGTCCCAGCTCCAGCTTCCCAAAGCAAAGTGAGAAACACTTGCAAAATCTACCTTAAAAGCACTTGTATAATCCTTCTGCATACACATTCCTCTAAATGCTACATTACAAACAGCAGCTGAGATTGTTCACTTTATGGTCCTTTTGCAACAGATACTGTACAATGAAACAGAACTGTAAAAAAAACACACAACGTTTTCTTTGGCATACACATGCTTCTAGTGATGATTATGGCTGTACTGTCTCAGCACTTCAGGCAAGAAGTGTAAATGTACTTGCGGTTCCTATTAGAAACTTTCTGTTTGAAGCTAGATCCCAGGAGAAACAATGTGAGGTTTTTTTGTACTGCAGCATTTGAAGCCTTGTGTAATGCTTTTTTCATTGGTATCAGTCTAATTATAAAGAAAGAAAAAGACATTCTTGCAGATCAGACGTGTGTCATAAAGAAAAGAAATGAAAATACAAGAGAAACACATATACAGTCTTTTGGACAGACTCTATTTAAATATGACCTGGATTTCTTACCATCCTCTAATTATCCTAAGTAATGCTCCAACGGGAAAGATCCAGGACGTGGTATTTAGCACATCCGAATGAACTTCTTGTTTACTTTTGTCACCATAAATATCATAAATAATAATCTGAAACAACATACAATGCATACGAATGAGGGCCCATTTCAACATACAATGCAGACAGTTATTTTTTGCTTGGAATAAAACCTATTTCACTTTGTGCCCACTCAACTGATATGCTACACATTTTCTTTTTTTATGAAACACTCTACTGAACTAAAACTGGAATTGCTTACAGAAATACAGTAAAATTACTGGTGGCAGGATTTTTATAAATACAATCTCATTATTAGCATGTGTACCATTAAAATAGAGAAAACTAGACTAACAATTTCTGGTGCTTTCCATTCAAAAGTTTTGGTATAATAAATTATTCCATTTATCATATTGACCTATGTGACAAGTTCTGCTTACCCTTCCCGGCCTTGGATTGTATTTGAGACTTGCCCTGTCAATGAGGTTCTGAAATTGAAAGGACATGGAAAACAACTATTAACATCTACAACAGTAGCATAAAGCATAGACAGACTATTCTGGGTCCACTATTCCTAGAAATGTACGCAACTGTCACTAGGAGAAGCAACCAAGATTTGTTTCACTGTCATTCAGAGTTAGTGTAAACAGTTTAACAGAATCAAACAATCAGCTGAAACAGCAAGTGAAGGAAAGGAAAGGAGACCATTATGGAAGTTACAACTTCTGGAAATATATTACCTTTTCCCAGCAAACAATAAACTCATGTCCTAACAGCAGCAAAACCAAAAGAGACCTCTAACACAGACTGAAATATTGCCAACTTAATGGAAATACTGTCTTCTTCAGTTACGCATTTGGTCCATGTGGCATTTTCAGTTTCTAAATATTGGAAGAACTGTTTCCATACCCTCAACCTGCCATTGCCTTAAATAAACTAAAAAAAGAAATATTAGTCTATGCAAACAGCTATACTATTTACTTGTTAACTGAGCTACAACTTGTAGAAGACTCTGTAATGAAACAATCAAATAGCCCAATAAGCAGATATTTCTATTTTTTGGACAATACAGCTCTGCTAACCTCAGAAGTGGAAGAAATGAAAGAACAATTTTCATACAAAAGGCAATTCCATCATCTTCAGGTTGTAATGTCCTTAACATGGACAAGTCTGTGTTGTGCTATTATACAGACTTGCTATTAGACATATTTTCCTATTACATTTTCTCTTCACATCTTCTCTTTAACAATTAAGTCACTTTCATCTGTGTGCTGAACCAAGAATACTATGTTTTAAAAATTATTTTGAGAAGGCTTTTTTTTTTTTAACTATGGTCTTAGACAGCCTAATTACTTTTGTTTACAATAGAAGAATTAACCTTTAAAAGGGAGGAAGGAGAATAGGGAGACAGCAATTTTGAATCTGGGCTAATCACTTTGATTATTATTATTATTACATGACATGACATCTTACCGTTGACAGTTCTCCCAGTTTTGGCATGGTGTTGTCTTGAGACCAATGAATCTTCGGCTGCAACATATCCTGGAGAATGCTTCCAAACCTGGTCCCCTTCTCAGAGGAGCAATTGTTGGAAGATTTCAAATACTGGTAGTACACACTTGTAGGAGGACACTTTAGAGCGGCATCAGCTTTCTGTGAAACTGGCTTACAAGGTGTTTGACTGGGAGAAGCTGCATTTGGAAATAGTTGTGGTTGCTCCTTAGAGTCAAGTTGTTCTTTTGAAAGAAAAAGTGATTGTTCAGGAAACAAAGATCTATTTTGGTCATTTGACTGAAGTGTTGTTTTTACATCCCCTCTCCATTGACTGGGAAGACAGTCGCCTTCCCTCTCAACATCAAACATATTTTCTTCATATGATGATTCTTCCTCCTCCTCATCCTCCGCTCCCTCTTCCTCCTCCTCCTTACTGAGCTGAGCAGTAAACTGTAAGCGCTCAGAAACCGACTGCAGAAGGGAAAGCACAGAAGCATGGTCAGTGTTATCTTTAGATATTCCACTAGGATGGCCTTCTGGCGACATGTCTGTGGAAAGCAAGTCTTCTTGGGAGCTGTCATCTTCATATATTGGAGACAAAGAGAAAGGATATACTCTATAGCGCTTGGCCTCCACACTCAGAAATGACTCTGAGCTACGGCTATCTGTTGCTTCATTCAACTTGTTATCCTTCCCATAAAGACATGCTAACTCGTGGTTATTCTTTGCTCTTTCGCACATGAGATGATCTATATTATCCGAAGGCAGATCAGAAGAAGAAAGCGAACCAGTCTGTGTATTGTCAGTTGAGACGGATTTGTTCTCAGTTTGAAGGGCACCTTCATAAATGATAGTAAAAGAATTGTTCTCCCATTGTTCAATTAGCGGGGAAAAGCCTACAAGATCTGTCGATTCCTTCATGTCATCGCTGCAGTCCAGACCATTTCCTTCAAGCTGATCATTTCTCTCCATGTCTCGATCCTTCATTTGTACCTTTTTCAAATTATCATTATCTTGGGCAAAGACTGTGTTGAAACAGTTTTCCCCTTCGCTGTCCTCTCCCATAACAGACAATTCACGTACAATGAACTGTGTGTTTAATCCAGTATTAACCTCTACTATTTCACTTAACCCTTCTGCTAGTTCCTCTTTACTCTCCACTGCCTTTGAATCTTCTAAGGTTGCTTTTACTTGTGCAGGTACTTCTTCTGCAGCCTCTCTTCTGCAGTGTGTACATGGACTGTCCTCTGCACTGTTTTCCAGAGATTCCCGAGGACTGCTTTTGTGTTTGGATTCACTCTGCATGCTGATACATTCTTTATCAGGCATAAAAGATGACAAGTTAACATTTACAGTTGGCAGCAACGTGCATTCTGGCATATTTGTATTATTGCATGAATGTTTTAACTGCAACAACAGAAGCATCTCTTCAGTCACAGTAGCATCTCTATGTATTAAATGTAAAGATCCATCAGATTTTCTACTAGTTGCTGATACTCCAGCTTTGACACACATTTCTGTTGCAGCCTGATGTTCATACAGCTTTCTATCATGTCTCTCTTTTGCTGGTGTCCTAAGATCTGATTCTAGCCTTGCTGAACTACCAGTGCGTAGAAATCCATTTGTTTGACATGTAAATGCATTATTTGGTATCTTTTCACCTCTTTGGGGCCAATCTATGCCATTTTCCATACTATTTGGAAGCAAAGGAGGACCTGAGCAATCTGCCTTTTCACAGTTTACCATTACACTACAAGTTTCCTTCTTCTCTGTTGGTTCCTGTGTTTTGGCAGGTAACTTCACATCAAAGTTTAGAATTTTTGGCGTTTCGGCCTTAGGTTTAGGCTCAACCTTTTCAGAAGGCCTTTTACTCTCACTGTCTTGCCACTGATTAGATGCCAGTTTTTGTCTGGCTGAGTTAATGACCTCATCAGCTGTTTCTTTTGCTTTTAGTGTTAGTGTACTATGTAGGTCAATTTTCTCAGGGATGTAAGATAGCATCTTTTCATCTTGATTATTTGTATCCACTGTTTCATTTCCTGCAAATGAAGATGAGCCTCCTTCACTGCTCTCATTAAAATGTTTTAATGACTGCACAGCTGACTGGATTTCTTCTGCTTCCAGCTGCACAGTTGCAGCTTTCTGATCATTTAGAATATCCGTATTTATTAAGCTATCCTTACTCCCACAAAACTGGCAGACACCAATGGCTTGTTTTGCTATTATTTCTTCTACAGCCAAGTGTAAAACTGAGTCCACTATTTCCTCAGCTTTTTTAAACACAGCACCATTGCGGAATTTAGCATGTTCTTGTCCCTTCGTATCAGTATCCTCCCATACTTCCTCAGAACAGAACTCATTTGACTCTATTTGAGTAGGTGCACCAGCTGTTTGATCATCTGTCACAGAAGGGGCTTCTGAGATAGCAGAAGCATGGTTACCAAGAATCACGTGTCCCACAGCATTTCTGCACACGCTCTCAGCACAGGGTGACTTGGATGCCGCTTCCAAAGATTTCAAAGGACAGATGGGTGATGGCATTGCCTCTACCAAGACACTGCTGTCAGCCTGTTGTGTGGATGAGGCCTCCTCTGCCCCATCACTAGCTCTGTGACTGGAAGAATTACTGTTCCCCTGAGTAACGCTCAACATTTCCAAGGCAGAAATGGAATGGTTGGAGGCTTCTCTAGATCCCAGAGTAGGTGAAGTGGGCTTGGGGATGCAAACACCCCCCATATCTACTCCAGCAGCAGAGCCATCAAGCGTAGCTGGAGTAAACTCAGGTTCCAGAGAACCAGCTGGGCACAAAGCTCTCAGGTCTCCTGAGCAAAGTGGCACCTTGGTCATTCTGTCCTCAGGGATTATTCTCCTAGACTCAGCAGCTGGAAAAATAAAGCTATCCTGTTCAGAAGCAGCAGACCATCTAGCAGTCTGGCCATTTTCAGAGTTAGTGGCAGAAGAAAGCATTTTTCCTTGGTTGTCAGATGAAGAATCATGTACTGTAAGTGACAGCCTAGGCATATTACTGTTTTCCTTCTTGGAAGAAAAATTAATACACCCATCTTCAGAAACGGGCGGAGATTCAGAAATTACATCTACGTCTTTTTCACTGATGAAAGCGGAATGGTTGGTCAAAGGTCCTCCTCCATATCTCAAGGCAGAATGAGAAACCTCCAGATTTTTTTCTTGTGACTTAGAAATATAAGAGGAAAGTTCAAAGACGTAATCTTTACACTCAGAAGGAACAAGAGCAACCTCAGTCATGCCAGTCTTGTCAATTTTAGAAGCAGGAGTATGATTGTCTGTCCTGTCAATGGTGATGAAAGGGCAAGGCACAGGCTTTGCTGCGTTATTTTCTGTGAGTATAGCTAATGCCCTGGCAGGAAAGTCTTGAACAGTTTCAAGGGAAACAGGACCACAGTTGTGGACAGAAATAGAGTTTTCTGAGAGGCTCGTCTCTACAGGCTCAAAGGATTTGTTCTTCTCATATTCAAGATCAGGACGAGAAAGTGTGTGTCTCTCATCTTTTAAACTGACTTCTCTTTTCCCTATATTTTTGGACTTCCAACTAGGATGAAGGGAAGCTGAGGAACAGCCTCCAGTTTCAAAAGACGACTCATAAGTTACAGAGAGAGGTACCGGCAGCTTATCCAAGTTAGATTTCACACTTTCACATCCATGTATGCACGATGATACATTGGCAAGGTTTTCCACTGCAACCTCAGATAAAACCTTCATTGTTTCCACAGCCTTAGCTTCTGGACAAGGTAAACCAGTCTGCTGTGTGGCAGCATCCTTAGAATTCTCCACACAGATTAATTGGTGATCATTTTGTACGTGCACTGGTTTCCCTAACTCACTCAGTTCTTCATTACAAGTCCCCCTGTCCATGACTACATCTTCATCATTTTTAACAGATGACACTGAAGTACTTAGATTACCTGTGGCTATGCATTTTTCTCTTTTGGACTCCATGTTAAGTGAAGTGGGTATTTGTTCATTAAAAGGTAAAAGAACAGTAGCAAGAAAGTTCTGTGGATTTTGCTCTCTTTCTACAGCTGCGACAATTTTCTGTGTATCACTTTTTCTTGGATCACTATTTTTATCTGCACCACCTGTATGCTGATCTGCTTGCTGCTGAAATGTAGTGGTACTGGAATGAAGCATCTGGACATCCAACGTTAGCTCTGAGTGACTATCTATTTGATGATTACAGCAAAATTCTCCCTTACTCACCTGTAATTCTCCATTAACTGTCTTACTTTTTGATTTGGGAGAATGTAAACAATCATCCTGTGTTTCTTTTGTGGACTCCTTACTAGCTGTTTTACTACAATAATTTTCTTTATTGAAATTAGACGTGGCATTTTTGTCTGCCTGAAACAGAGCTTCTGCTTCTCCCAGCAGTCCATCTTCTCTTCCAACCAAGTTGTCTGCAGAACTCATTTTAAGGGAACTGGTAATCTGGGAAGTGGAACTGGTTAGGAACTCACTGTTTCTACTACTAGATGACAATAATGAATCTAGTGAATATGTCCTTTTAACTTTTGTTGCAGCTAAAGCAGGCATATATCTTAAGTCTATCTCATGAGATGATTCAGTAGATGAAGTTGTGACCTTTGCAGTTATTTCATGTTTACTGCTACCCAAGCAATGCTGAGCTTTACCAGGCTTTTTCCTTCCCATTTTAACTGCAGAAGACTTTACTATGGCATCATCTTTGTGATCTTTACCCTCACCATCTCCATTTTCTTTTATCAAGTGTCCTGATTTCGGAGAGACAGTTGTTTGAATTTCTCCATTTTCTTTGACTACTGAAGCATTTCTGTTCTCAGTACTTTCTTGTCCTTTTTCATTCATTTCTGACTGATTCTTCAGTAGCTGCCTAATCCTTGCAGAACCTCGATATGTTGCATAAGTGACTGCAGGTGCTTCTGGCTTCCGTTGCATTTGCCTGTAACAAGGATCATCATTATCAGCACAAGACTATCTAAATAGCTAGTGATAGTAAAGGTTAACACAAACTGTAGATGACGTACAATACTGTTTTCCTCCACAGGTTAGCACACACTGTAGATTGCACGCAACGCTATTTTCCTCCTTTTTCTGCTCTTCCTAAATATGGGTTTGCGTGACTAATGATACCTACACTACCTTTTACTAAAAAAGCAAACTTAAACTATAAGCAAAAAGTAGATTTTGCTATGAACAACTTCCATCATTTCCCTTCTACTAGACAATGGCATTAATATTTACAAATACCACCATACAAATCAACATTTGCAGTGACAGAAATAAAGATACTGTTGTGAAGATGTTATATCCTACTAAAGCAGGCCTACAGTTTAAAACTGAAAAAAAAAAAAAAAAAAATTACTGTACTAATGTTCATTAAAGTACTGAATTGAAATTTAAATTTTTACCCAAACTCTCAACATATTGGTATGGAACAGAACAAGGAGAAGCAAAATATGTCGAGAAAAGAAAGTATACAACAGGGGATGCTTTCTGAACCACAGGGTAGTAATGAAAGAATGAACAGAGATCAGGTAAGAATGAAGACTGCTTGAATGCTGGAAGGAATATCAAAATGAGAAGACTAGAAATGTGACATGGAATTAGTAGATCTAGCCACTCATTAGTCTTAAATTTAGTAGCAAAAAAAGTGAATGCAAAAACTAACAAATGAAAGAATCACCATGGAAAAACTGTGATCCTGATCCTTCATTGCTCTTTCTGATAATACTAAGGATAAATTCGGACCCTGTCACTTCCAATTCTCTGAAGAAGCAGTTTTTCTTCTTTCTTAAAACAGACATCACAAATACTCACCTTTCTTTCTAATGCTTCTCCCCTTCCCCCCTATTTTTTTGTCGTTAAAGAATTCTCGCAAAAATCAGGCAGTGACAATATGAATGTGACCATCAGCTTTTCCATTCTTCACCTTAGGACAAAGCAGATGCTCAAGACTGTGCTTAAACTCCATTCTGCCTCAGCCTCCATCTAAACTAAGAATAAACCCTTTCAAACTCTTATTCAGTCTGATCCTATATCTGCTAACCCAGTGGCTAGAAGTGGCTATTCACCTGTCTGGGAAATTGTCATACTCCTTTCAGAAGAGTCTCTTGCCGGGGGGGGAGGTGTTAGCTCAGATTTTGATTTCTAATATAAAAGCATTGCAATAGGTAAAAAAATAATAGCATTTTTAAAAGCTCTTTGCAGCTTACCATTAGTTCACAAGTGAGAAATAGAACACAAATTTACTAAGGAAAACAGAACAGCAAAATAATTTTATTTGAGTATCATTGAGTAACTGTAAGTTCAAATATTGTCTGTGTGGATTCTGACTATGTAGTCTCTCGACAGATACAGAAGAATATAAAAATGGAGTGGATTTACCAATCTAAAATAGAATCTCTTTTCTGTCAAGGTTTTAGAGGCCCAGATTCTTACTTCAATATTAATTTTCTTTTGAAGAGGGAACTTAATAATATTTAAAATCACAAGTAAACTCCCTCCTTGTGCAGTATTTGGACATGCAAAGAGTACAAGTGAACTAAAAGTGAAATTATTCATATCCATAAACATTAAAACAGTGTCATAAACAGTCATTTATATGCATGCTTTATATCACCAGGTGTATTTAGGCTAATGCCAAAATACACGAATATGGGAATTTAGACATTGTGAGAACTTGAAAACGAAGTTTGTACTGGGATTAAATTCATTGTAACCTCTGATGAAGGCTACAGCAGAATCTCAGTAGAGCATTTATTAGCCAGGTATATTAACTTATAGGGGAAACAGGAAAGTCATGTATAAACAGCATGTCTCCCAAGCGTTTGCAAAGTTAGATGCCTACATTTAGTCTTCTATACCACTAGTTTCGTTTTCAGAGATACCAACAGTGGTAGCTGCTAAACATACAAAACATTTGCTAAAGTTGCCGTCTTCAGCATTCACACCTCTTCAAAGAGACATACACATTTCTCTGAGAGAGAAAACAAAACACAGTTGGAGAAAGGGTAGTAGGGAAAAAAATTATTAATTTTTGTTTTGCTTAAAAAAAAGATAATTACATTATTTTCCATTTCCTCACAGAAAACTTTCTTCTACATTAGAAAACATTTTCCAAAGCTCCAGAGGTCTTAAAAATCTCAGGGGAAAGATCTGTTGAGTTCTATAGTACACTGTATTTACTCAGAATCAGTCATACCCATAATAAAATTAAGTTTTGAGAATGTAAGACCTGATCACACTCTCATTCAAAATTATCCTGAGTAACCTCTCCTATTTCAGTTAATTCAGAATGGGGTCAAAATACTTTAAAATAATCACTATTAAGCTTCTACAAAATCCACCAGCTCTCCCATACTTTGCCAACCTCAAAAATAAAAGTTGGTCTACAGCCATCCTGAATCCAGATAAAATTTTGTTCAAGAAAACAAACAGAAGACAGATTGGCACCAATTCTCCAAACAAGTTTTATGGATTCTTGAAAAGGAAAACTGTAATGATACATGTTTAAAGTGAGCACATTAGTTGTATTGCAAGGTACCAAACACTCATTTCCACCAAACCCAAGGCATTATTTTGAATAAATGTCTCTACGACATATAACTTTTACTGAGTGTCTTTCATTTCATGGTCGATTTTTGTCTGATATGGAGTGGGAAGAATTCAGAATTTATCTATAAATATGTGGTGAGAACTAGTGCTCTGACACAAACCTGGAAAATGTCCTTCTGTTTGTCTCCTAAACCCAACTTTGCCTTCAAATTTCTCTGCTGAACTCAGCAATTCTTAAACCCCAAACATCCAGAAATGGCACGAATAGGTTAATTTTACAAGAAGATTGCCTACACAGGGATGACAAAAAGAATGCAGCATGATGAGGTACTATATCTACATTGATCTGAGCCACAGATCCCAAAAAATAGTTGTACCATTTATTACACACAGTCAGGCAAAACAAACGTACTCAGAAGTTTCTTTTTGCTTATGTGGCACCCTTTATCATTTGTCCCAATTCTTTTTGCTCTCTGTTTGACTTCTGAGGGAATTTTATGCTCCGATTGATCAATCTGAAGTCTGAGCAAGGCTCAAAGCAACCTGCCCTATGGCGTTCTGTGCACAAATCCAATCCTGACTAGCACTGGCTATAGCGCTGCTTGAGCGGTGGATCCTCATCATGTAGTTGGCCTCTGCCAGTGTCTCCTAACACACAGCTCTGCTTTCCTGCAGGCTTGTCGCTACCAAGAATTTCTGCAGTGGATGCTATTTTAAAAGAGAACCAACCTCTCCTCCACAGACATAGCAACTTCAGGACCTCTGACCTTTGATAAAAATTTTGCTGCTCAGCATATTATAAAAATGTTGCCAGCAGACCATTTAGTCCTAATGCATTTACTTTTAAGAGGACACAGAAGAGTGTTCAATCTGAACGCTCACATGCAACAAGACATTTAAAAAAATGAAAACCCATGTTCCTATGCAGCAGCAGCAATTCAACTATAAGTCTTACGAAACACATTTAGAAGCAGGCAGTGTCACAGCAAATTTTTTGAAAGTGTCACTAGAGACTTGTTTCATAGACATTTAAAGTAACAATTCATTTCTGATCACCAATATGTCAGTTCAGAACATACCTTAAAAACTCTTTGCAAAATTTTTTTTTCTACTCTCATGAGGGTATAGATGAAAGCCTGATTATACACAGAACCCAGTGTGTATTCTGTCACATATTTCAAATACTGGGAGATTCCTTCTTTCCCTTCTTCAGAGGAAGCTATTCAATTCCCTATAAAGCCTTAATTCAGTTTCACAAAAGACTGTTTGACAGCAACAAGAGAGGATGTCAACATGAGTTACGTTAAATTTGTCAAAAGTAGGTGCTTGTAGAGATTAATTCTATTCTGAAACAGAAATAAAAAGTTCATGGGGGGCTAACTCAAGGAGGAGAGGGGAACATCTTCTGACATCTCATATGACAGACATCTTGTGTAACCTGCCCCAATAGTGGCATTAGTTATAAAACAATCTTGTTGGTTTTGAAGCCCCGAAGCAGGAGGAAACCTACTACCTTGAATACCTCATCTCAGTACATCCATAAAGACTACATTGTTTGCACCTTTTTCAAGTGTATGTCATCAAGATGGTGACTCCTCCAATCTTCATGTTTGTACCATACCATAATGAAGAAAACCCTAGCCTATTTTCAAAAAGATGGAGGAAGATCATACAGCATGATACAGCACTACATGGGTACAGCATCTCAGATCCCCAGGCAGCACAGCTTCATTTGCACAGCATGGCATCCACACCAGAAAACCCTTACAACCAGCATCACTGCTTAGCTCCAGGCTCACTAGCTAAGGTTCAGCAGTGCCAGCCTGTTTCTGCAGCACGCAACACTTGGCTCTCCCAAGACATGCAATGGCCATTCTTACCTCATACCTCACTCTTCCAGATATTTTCTCCCCAGCCCAGCAGGCTCCTGCTTTGTCAAGCATACACGTGCGTGTTTCCCCCAATCTCCTCTCACAGACCCCTCAGAAGTAGGTCCCGGAGCAGAGATCTGCAGGCTACAGGCTGAAAACCGCTGATCTAAATCAGTATGTCTCCTGTGGTTCCTGTCTACTCCTCCCGACTATTTTAAAATTATGCTATTGTTTATTTTAATTTTTTCCACTTAGCTTTTATTCTACTGCATACTTAACTGACACCTTTTTTTTTTTAAATTATGTTAAGGTCCTTTGTCTGGAAACAACTGTTTTAAAGTCACTTTGAAAAACCTTCTGGTGGAATCCAACTTACTCAGCCAGCTGGTTTCTACACTCACGTCAGATCTTCATGAATGGAAAAAATAAAAGCCTTATTGAGAGACACTGCGGGCTAACTGAAAAGTTGCCATATACAACTTAGATGAAAGAAAATTATTTTTTAGCCAGAGGGGATAGCTTCATGATTTAAATCTGAAGTTTGAAATACTTAGTGTCCTGGGACTTTACAGTGTGTATTTCAAAAGGTCAAAAGTTTGGTTGAACAAAGTGATTTGCACGCAGTTGATTCTGCAGGAAATTTCAAAGCTAATGTTCCATAAGGACAATTAAGAGTCAATGACAATTTTAGTAAAAGCAAATATAGTCTCTGTGACCTTGAAAGGAATGTTTTTCCTTCCCCTTGCCCTTCATGGTGCTACTTCTTGATTATCTTCCACATCTGGGAAAGCAACCCTACTCTTTGAGTCTGAAGGAAGAAAGCACAGATCAAGGCTGACTCAAAACACCAGCAGCCCCAAGACCAAGACAAGCACAAAGGGCCTGGGATCACTCCCAGCTCTTTGCTGCCATTTTTCCTCAGTACCCATCCTTTCTGCCCCAAACCTGTGAGAAGTATCCATGCACACCTACCTGCACCCTCACCCCCCCCCCCGCACACCAGGTAGGTCAGCCAGTTACCCCTCCCTTCCCCTCTGTCACACTCAGATATTCAGGTGCTCAGATGCCTGTGACCTACCTCCTCTAAGGAGCAGGGACAAGCATGGCCTGTGCTGCCCCACGCTGATGTGCAAGGAGGGGTTATACGATACTGCACATCCCAACGGAGAGCAAATTGCATCCGGAAGCTGGACCGCACAAAGTTACCTTGTGAGAGATGGCCTTGCCTTCAGGCACAGAACTGCAATACAGGCTAGAAAGGACTGTGGGAGATCACCCAATCCAACCAAGCTGGGCCAACTAGATCAGGGTGCTCGGGGCCTCGTCCTACCACTTCCGAGCATCTCTGAGGATGGGCCTTCGGGACCGGAGCCCTGTGCACATGCCCCAGGGTTTGACCACCCTCATGGTGAAAACACATTTCCCAATATGCCGTGTTCCTGTTGCCTCTCGTCCCAACAGTGCATGTCTCTGAGAGGAGTCTGCCTCCACCTCCTCTAGTAAGGCCTCCATGAGAGAGCTGAGGACAGCAGTAAGGTATCCATCCCCTTAGCCTTCTCTTAAGGCTGCAGAAAGCCACTCCACTTGCCCTCTCCTCATACATAACGAAGAATTAAAGCTAGGACATCCCTCTACTCTCAAGCAAGAGTGTAGCTTCGGATGCATTAAGGAAACTAAAGGGTTTGACTTCGGAATGCCAGAAACAGAGATTATTCGTCCCTTCACGTGTACATTGATGCTAGGGGCAGTTAGGCAGACGTATCAGCAGGACCTGCCTCCGAGCATTATTACACAGCTGCTGCATATGCTCTGAAAAGGCAACCAAAGGTGACTATGTGTTCTAGCAGCCCACCTGCCTACTTAAAGACAGGAACCCAGTGATACCGTCTCTCTGATGCTACTTGCCACCCCAACAGCAGTGAAGATGAAGGTCTAGGGATTAAGCCCTTACTGACAAGTAAATGCCTAGGAGGCCTGAACAATTACATTGCAGGTAGCTCTTTAACTTCAAAATCACACTGTAAAATGCTGCTTCTAAGAAACAGTCTCTATTAATCGAATACACTACACAGTTGAAAAACCCTATTAAAAAAAGTTCAGTGGAAAAAACAAACCAGTGAATTAATTTTCATCTTAATTAATTTAGCTCAATTTTGCATCTGTTATAAATTACTCTTAAACTAAGAAGCTTTCATCCTTCAGAAACACAGAAATCTTTGCTTTGGTGCCAACAAGAACCTTTCCTTTGGCACATGTCCCAGCTCTGGGCAGGTACCCTTCTCTGGCAGGCAGGCCTGGGCCTGCATTTCTCCTACAGCGGAGCCCTGAAATTCACCCACCCCACTGTTGGAATGGGTCGCTAAATCTCAGCACAGCACCTATCTTGATAAGGTCTCAGTTGACCCACACAGGCTTGGGCTGTCGTCAGGATTTAAAGGTCTGTAATTACTGTTAAAGGTTAGCTTGTTCAAATCAAGGTATGCTTAAGACGTGTCTGGAAGAAAACATTTCAGAAGAAAGAAGCCCTCTTTAGTGACCTAACACAAAGCCCTTCCAAGGGAGTTTGGGTATATCACTGCTGGAAGCCTCCCTCCACAGTTCACCAAGAGAGTTACGGGCAAGATGATCCTGATCCTTTCCTGGGACAGCCTTCTAAATCAATTTTGGGCCATATTTGGCTGTCCTAGAAGGGCGGAGCTACCCACGTAGCTTATACCCCTCTCAAGTGGTAGCAGGTCACTCTCAGCAATGACTCCTCGTCCACCTGAGCACCAGCAACTGAACAACACTGCACTTCCATGGTCCGTTTATGAAGGCAGAAGTCAGAAAGCTATTGGAAGATTAATTACTACGCCCCCCTCCCCATTTCCCCACCCCAAGATGTGAACCTCTGCCCCCTGCTGCTCCTTGTGCTGCTTCAAGCGTCTGTGTAGCAAACGCATCAGGGAATTAAGACCAAGAGTAACCAATCCAGGTCCAAACAACAGGGCTTGCAGGCATGCAGCGCACATGCTGGCAGGACCACCCAGGGTCCACAGCTGTCCTGGTGTTCCCCAGAGCCACCACCAATGCAACCTCTTACTACAAAGGGAAGCGGCTGTCTGTTCTGCCTCTGACAGGCTGTATATTAGCTGTATATTACTATATAACTATATGTATTTGTCTCTACAACAGGAATCTTTATGCAGGTATTATTATAATAGAAGTAATCAACACAGTGCTCTTGTTTTACTCTTACCATCATCACTCAACAGATGCTTTCAAAGATGGATGAACACTGCCATGCTGTGTGTACACTTAGGGTTTTAAAAGTTCAGGTCCTGTATGTATAGTGGGTCCTGTGTAGGCAATTACAGAGAAGGACACAGGTCTAACCACGAGATGGATTTGATTTCAACAAGTGCAGCAGCAGCAGCAGCTTCCCCACTCTTCTACATTATTCCTCAGGAATTACCTGGCAAGACCATCGCTTAGAATTAAGTGATTTAATTTCCATTCATTTACTCTTGATTGTCTGCCAAAGGCATCTGTAGGGAAAGATGAATGCTGCTGCTACTGACTGAATCAAAACCACAATCCATCAGACAAATTAAAGGTTATGTTTCTGTATCACCACAAGCCTGCATCTGACCAGTAACACAAAGGTGAATGACAAGCTCTGAAACACACATGTTAACCAGAATTACGTAGACCTGAAGGATTTTATCAGATATATTTCTAACGGAGCAAAATAAAAAGACAGGATTTTCAACAGTACTCAGATGGGAAATACTATGCAATTAGATGTATAGCAACAGGTTTATTAGACTTTAAAACCAACAAACAAACCCAACAACGTATAACATAGCAGAACTGTAAACAGTCTGAGATTTGTCTCTCCTTAAGGCTACCTCCCTTTCTGAATGAAACAGCTTGTAATGCTCTTGCTAAACTATTATGAGGACTTGGCTCCTGGCAGGGTGCAAAGTGTAAAAGCATAGTTTTAAGCATTTGCTTTTGAAATCACCCCCTCTCCTCTTCTACGTACAGTTAGAAAATCCTTGCAGTTGTGGGGTTGGGAGTTCTTTCTCACTTCCAAGTGCACAAGGTTCATAACAGAAGAGAGAAGTCAGGATCTTAAATATTTTGTTGAACTGGGGTATCAGCATCCTAACCACTGGTCAGGATTTTATAATCAAAACATTTAGAGTGGGTGCAACTTTGATTTTCATCTCATCAACCTTGTTCAGCAATGCAATAAGGCCTCTTGCTGAACTCCAGGACAAGCTGTCCAGTTTCACAAGTACTATTGTTTTGCACGTCACTATATGCAACATCCACTTATTGTTACTGGATGTTACAAAAATAAAAACTCTAGTAGAAGATAGGTAAATGGCAAGCAGTCAATAGAACACATATAGGTCATTACTCTTTTTTTTTTTTTTTTTCCGGGGGTGGGGTGGGGCAGGGGAGGAAAATAAATTGTCAGAGTTCTGGTCTCAGTTACCTGTAGAGAGTAGTGCCTATTACCACAACTGGTATTCTTGAGAAGATGGCAGGCATGTACTGCAGGAAGTCCATTCTCAGGAGTCATAGAGAAACAGCCTCAATTTTGAAGCCAAAATTGAAGCTTGTTAAGTGAAAGGCAATATATGTATAAATGAAAGAAGTTTACATTATAGGAAGGAAAGATAATGGGGGCAAATCCATGTTTTATATTTGTCACCTACGTTATGAAATCTTGATCTCATGTAGACTTTCAGCAGTGAGAAATTAGGTGAAGTGCACCCCCACTGTTCCATGGTTTTATTTTTAGGGATTATTTAACCAGTTAAAAGGTTGGCTTTTTAGCATCCTTGAGAAGGAGTGCAAAGGCTAAAACTAAACATGAACCTTTCACTTTTATACTTACCCCTCTGCCACTGGGGACTATTCTACACAAAAATTGCCATTTTACCTAAGCAAGAGACTCTTCTATGCTTAGTAGCAAATGCCTTTGCATTTTTCTTTTCCACTTATAGCAGAATAAGCATTACTTTAAAACTGTATTTTATATTTTACTGACCTCACCCCTTCATCATTAAGCTGTTATAGAATACTGCAAGCCCAATTCCTTGCTTCACTTCTCAATGACAAGGAAATGTTCAACAATCCCAGACAAATGGAAGACTAAGGGATGCAATCACTGGAGACTTAGACAACCCAACTCTCCTCACCCATTTTCAGTGCTGCAATTATTTATTTTGTTACTGTCCACAGTAATTGTTGTGTAGAGACTTTGCCAAAGTTATCATGGTTTTGCCTTCTGTGCTCCTCCTTTACTGCTTTGCCACTGTCTGGATTAAAGGAGCAGAAGCCCTTAAGGTACAATTACCTCTGAGCCAACCAGCCAATGTGATGGAGGAATAACATGACCTACATGTTTTGTCCCTCAAAAACACATACTCCACACACTGAGCTCATGAATTCCACTTTCCTTGGCTCAAGGCCTGGAAACTTGAGTCTTTACCAAGTCCCAGGCCTCCCACTGATGGCAAAATTAACCTCAATCTGCAGGTCAGAGCAGTCTGATTTCCTTATATTTTGCAAAATATTGCTTTAAGGATATAAGGTTAATGAAGTTGTCTGGGTAAAGGCATCTGCGACCATTTGGTAGGTATTTTAGTTCTGAAAGGTTGTTTGGTTTTTTTGTTTGTTTGGGTTTTTTTTAAACAACTCTAATGGGGATTATGCAATCTAACAACTGTCCTTCTTTCACTTACCATTGCAACCTCCTCCCTAGCCATAGATAACCTCTAATTTAATATTTAACAGTAGTTTAGAATTAACAAATTAATTTAAATGTTCCTCATGACAAAGGAAATGGTTGTAAGATTAATAATGCAGTGGTCTTTAGGGTTTGTAAAGCCCTCAGCTTCAATTTCCCTCTACATTAAATGCTAAAATTGCAGTTTAACATAACAATCAATGGAATCAATAGTACCTTTGAATTTATATAGATCACTAGCTGTCTCACCTGTCTTCTGGGACCAAATCTTCCAGAGATTAGAGAAGACCACATTCACACCATTGTTCCCTTCATGGTATCCACGGACCTTCCTGTTTCTTTGTGCTACATCTTGTCCCTCTCCACCATTGTTCACGTGCTTTTAGCACCCACTTCCAAATACTTCTTAGTACTTTCTAAGAAACTATCTAGCCAACCACCGTCAGCAATCAAGAGCACTTTTACAGTTTAACTATGCTAAATGAATACCAGTTAGTTAATATTTAGTAACGAAGCTAGCTAGTACTGAAGAGAAAAAAACTGCTCTACATCCTTTAAACTTCTGTAAACTAAAAGAGAACAAACCTGACATAATCACTTTCATAACAGAAAAAAGAGGTATCCTCGATTCAAACTTTTTAAGAGGTAAACAGTGCAAACCTCTGGTTCTGCATTGTCATTTCAATTTCTCTTTACTAATTGCTTCAGATACACAGTTCACGTTTTGCAGTCAGGCAGAAAAAGAACCTATGCAAAAGTTACACAGAGATTGTCTAACTTGTTTGTATCCTGACCCAAAAAGGGCAGAATGTACACTGTACTTTTGAGAATAAGTTTAAAAGGAAAATGACTGGTTAATGTTTGCCCAATTTTACAACAGCTACAATGAAAAAACCACAGACTTCCTTCCATTTAAAAAAAGTAATTTTCCTCAGAAAAACTTCATTGTTTATATAAACCAACTTACCCCTACCTCCGAACTAGCAACACACATTTTTATACGCTTGCCTGACCATGAGACAGGTAAGCTATACTGAGAAAAATCTACACTGATTTGCATAGGTTATCTAACAATATAGGACAATGTTAAAATATGGTCAATTGAAAATGCCAACTGCAACTTTGATTTCAAGAAAACCAAAATAACTCAAAAATACTTGCACAGAGCAAGGAGGTCACTTCAGCGAGTTAATACCCACACCTTCCAAACTCTGTAAGCTTTTATTAATGCCAAACTTATTAATCCACATTGTTCTGAAGAAGAATTCGCAAGAAGCAAATGAAGACTGAGACCATCTGCCCTCATTTCGGCTGGGATAGAGTTAATTTTCTTTCTGGTAGCTGGTATAGTGTTATGTCTTGGGTTCACTATGAGAAGAACGTTGATAACACACTGATGTTTTCAGTTGTTGCTGAGCAGTGTTCATACCCAGTCAAGGATTTTTCAGCTTCTCATGCCCAGCCACCAAGAACGCTGGAGGGGCACAAGAAAGTTAGAAGGGGACACAGCCAGGACAGCTGACCCAAACTGGCCAAAGGGGTATTCCATACCACGTAATGTACGCCCAGTATATGAACTGGAGGGAGCTGGCCTGGGTGGGCGGATCGCTGCTCAGGAACTAACTGGGCATAGGTCAGCGAGTGGTGATCAACTGCATTGTCCATCACTTGTTTTGCATATTCCAATTCTTTTATTATTGTCATTTTTATCACTATTATTTTCTTCCTTTCTGTCCTATTAAACTGCCTTTATCTCAACCCATGAGTTTTACTTTTTTTCAATTCTCTCCCCCATCCCACTGGGTGGGGAGGACTGAGTGAGAGCAGCTGTGTGGTGCTTAGTTGCCGGCTGGGGTTAAACCATGACACCATCTGACCCTCTAAACTGTGCATACTGGCTGCCCAGCACCTTATCAGTTTAATGCTCAAGATCTACTCAAATGCAGCGGTATAAAATGAGCAGAGCAGCAAAAAAAAAAAAGTCCCAAGACGTTCTGTCACTTCCACCATTCCTAGTCACAGGCCTGTAGCCATCAATAAAATGGGAAAGTCTCATGTGTACACTTTGAAAAGCCAGCAGAACTCAGAGGTTTCTTCTACCTGGAAGGAAAGACGTGCACCAGCTCCTTATTGCATCAGCCAGGGAACTGGAGGGGAAAAAAATAATAATAATTAAAAAAAAAATAGAAAGACTGACTTTTTAAGGGCTGACCATGGCTGACTCCCATCCACTTATTGTAGGCTCTGATTGCCACATTTAGTTCACCACATATTGGGCCTTTAGTTGAGTCTCAGGAGAGACTCAAGGTAAGGCAGAGGAGTACAGCATATAAAAGGACTGACTTTGCTGGGGAAGAGAGTAAGAAAAAAAAAACCAACAAAAGAACCCCAACCTGCATAGAGGACAGACTTCCACTGCAAACTGAATAATACAATCAGTAGCTGCGGGTGGAGAGAGCGAGAAAAAGCAAACACTGATGAAAGTATGCTGAGATACAATATGGAAGAAACTACATGGAACAAAATAAAAAGTGAAAAAGATCTATTAATGTCTACTGTCTTTTTTGACTAAGCTCTCTTTGAGGCAAGGAGTGACTTTTCTTATATCTGTGCAGAGCCTCTAGCACAATGGTATGCAACTTACCTGCTGGTTTCCAGACTATACTACAGAAACAGCAAAAAGCAGCAAGAGACTGATGCAGCAAGCCAGCCTGTCCAACAGGTTTTAAGAAATACACAGTTTGTTCAGGAACTAGACTGAATAACATAATGCTTCTAGACCTCTCCAGATAACAACTAAGGGGAGAATAAATTTTCTTCTATATTGATCAATGAAACAGCAGTGCCAGGTTGCAATATGCAGTTTGGAAAAAGAGTCAGTCAGATGTGTGCTACTACAATAAGAATCTGTAATAAAACCCAGTCGACCACATCGCAGACCAAACTTGTGAGAGTACGCAAGAGAACACAACCATTATTACTATTAATTACAAACAGTACTGTATTTTGGTGGTGGAGATACAGTCTTAAGTTCACCTGAACAGGTATCACATCCCCTGTTCATATCCTGATCAGCCATTACATTTATAATATAAAGGTGAATGACAGATGCCTCAAATCATTAGTCTACTGAATAATAAGTAAGGACAGAGTGCTGGAGACATCCCCAGTATGGAAGTGAAATTCATTAAGCAAGCTACTTTGGGAATCTCTGACCTCCTATATGGAGATGAAACACTACACATGCCACAGTAAATATACTGAGCACAACTCAAATTAGTTTTAAAACTTAAAAGAAAAAAAAAGGTTTTTCTTCTCACTACACCCTCCCATTCAGCAATACAAGCAGGAGCAATGTGATAGACTTACCAGTTACCCCAAATCATTACTTTTGGCTTAAATTTGAAATAAATATCCTGGGCAGTATTGAAAATCTGAGTAAGCATTACTTACAGATCCATTGCCTGTGGACAACTCCATATTCTACACACCTATCAAAAACTGAACAGGTATCACATGCATACATACATACCTAACTTCAAACGTATGCTGTACTGGCACACATATAGCCAAATATTCAACATAACAGCTACAAATGTTTTTTGAATACTATTACCTGTGTTTATGCCATGGTCAGAAAGATTTTGTAATATACAGTGTGGACCACAGCCAATGTTTTCACTTTTCTACTCTCAAACACACATTGGTGCCCTTGGCACCATTTTTTTTGAATCTTTTTTTCAAATATTACAGGACTGTTATATTTGTTCCATATTTAGGCTAATTGAGTGTTTTGTATAACCTCCTTTACATGGCAGGAAAACCCCAAAGAACAAGGGGAAACAAAACACATAAGCAAAAAATCACCAAGTCAAATAAACCAGGAAAGATAATTTAAAAATGAGGAAATGCTACTTGCAGAAAACCACTGAACTAGTGAGATATAAAAAGGACAAACATTCAAACCTTTAATTTAGCCCACAATATGGATGGAAATAAGCTCTCTACACCTTTTTTTTCCCCCCCCAGATCTACAATACTGAACGTATTTCTAAATGCCACATCTTTAACCTCTCTTAACACTTAGATGGATCTACACTGGATCTATCCATAGACAGGAGACTTCTAGAAAATTTTCTTTAAAGCTATGTTTTGTTGCAATCAACTTCTCATTTATTTAAGGTAGTTGCTACTAGAGTTTTGCGCAAAGTCAAGTCAGGGACACTCCAAACATACTTAGAAACGACCATCATTTGTCACACAGTCAGCAGAACTTAGTCAAGGTACTTCTGTGCACGCACACACACACACGCAGAAACATTAACATATGTAATACTAAATTATAAAACTTACTGTTGTGCATCTGCAGATCTTTTCCAGCCTCCTTGCAGATCCTGTGAGGTATCCTTCCCAATATTATTTAAGACAGCATCATCTTTATTTACAGAATCCTCTCCTATTCTAGCTGTAGAACAAAGAGGCTCTTCAATTTTTGGATGCTTTGGCTGCGTGTCCTCCAGAAGGGTATTTGTGTTCTGTAAATCCTTTTCACATCTGCTGGGTTCATCTTGGAAGGCAGGGGGTTTAGATTCTACCAAAGAAGATTTTGTTGCAATATTAAATAAGCTTCCAAGAAAATGAAAAAAGCCTTCTCGGGGTTGTTTGTCTTTATCTGATGTTTTGATTCCAGGAGTCAAACTAGGAAGGCTATTAGCCTTTTTTAGCTCCTCCTGGATTTCAGACTTGCTAAGTTCTTCTGTGGAATGGTTCCTCTCTTCATTTTGACAAACCTAAGATAAATACAAGAAGCACATAAAGAAGATGTTTCCTGTTGTTTTCCCACATTCCCAAATTCCTTAATTTTAATTTGCTCCTATGCATTGTAATCCTTTCAGGACATATGTTGCTTAAAGGTTCATTTAAAGATCAAAGTCCTGTGCTCTCTTCTTCTCTTTTTGTAATAAAAAAGGTCCCTATTCTTCAAAAAGCTAAAAGGACTACATAGGCTAGAAGATTCACAAAGCAGCTGCTGTGGAAGTAAAGTACAGAAGGACAGATGGAGAACAATTGCTTCAACTGGCAGAAAAAAGCTGAGGAAGAAGCAAGGAACAATTTTTCACACTTCAGACTCTAACCTGCTCAAAAAGCACAGCTTCACAAACAAATCTGTATGCACTTGTGAGATGAACAGTTTTCAGCTTGCAAATATAGGGAAGAACACCATAGCAAAACACAAATATACCACAGCCTTTAATGTAGAGTAACCTGCACTTGTAAAAAACCCAGGAGAATCAAGAACAGAATTTGGATAAAACAAACTCAACTCATGTGCCAGAGATTAATTCTACCTGCTAACCTTAGCAACCCCATGTTGCATCCTTTGGCCAGCTTTCCTCCAACTCCACAGGCAATTAATTAACCTCACAGCTCTATTTCCAAATCTATTTGCAGTCTCACAGAGCTCTATACTCTACCATGCAAAGTCCTACGCACCACTACCGCGGCACCCATGACCTTCTGAACTGCCTATCAGCTGTATCAGCTAACTGAAAACAATTAGTCATAAGGCAAGGCTTCACCTCATTTAAACCACCTGTTCACTTCTTCCCTCAGCTCAGCTGAGCATCTACTGCAGGGGCAAGACAAGCTCTGCTCCTCACCAATTTATGCCCTTGAATTTCCTTGGTGTCAGCTTCTCTCACAGATCCAAGAACCACTGCCCAAACCCATGCTACTTCTGCCAAGACCATCTGCCCAAAACCATGATGCAACTTCACTGGTAGGCTTCACAACCACCACATGTAACCACCTTTTCAGCTTCACAATCTGCAAATGGTTTTTCCCTGGACTAAAATTTTCTGGTGAGCACCTCGTTCCCATCTTCACCCTTTGTAGTGGATTATACTATTGCTGCCTATTTTATCTTTACAGTGCAATCCTTGTAATTTCAATCCCTGCTTCAACCCAGTTTATTAAAACAGAATAAAGTTACCCTAGCTATTCTTAGATGAAATTTGTTCTGCTCAACAGGAGTGGAAAAGGAGAACATGAACAAAAAGTTTTATGCAAATTATAGTTGTGTCAACAGTATGTTTGGAGAAGAGTAATTGTTTCAAATTGGATAACACCTACCCATCCGATCTAAGCAGAAAGCCACTATTTTCATTAGGTCACTAATCCTATTCTGACTTGAAGATATATTTGTTTCAAGTAACCTAAAATAAGCAAGTAGACTTATTTGTTAATAGTCCACCTAGGATCATGTTAATTATGAAAAAAGTGTTTTGATGAACACAGTTTAATCCTTGGGGAACAGCAATTTCTTAAAAACTTGCAAGTTATAGTTAGTGATACTGGAGCAGTGGTCTTTAATCTTCAAGCAATGTTTTTTTTTCACCTTTTTCATACAAAGAGTAGATGCAATTGCTTAATATTAAAGTGATCAGATATATGTATTGAAAATTGAATTGTTTATGTGAGCATAGAAATTGAATGCCACAATTGTCCTTGAGAAATCCATACAACCTCTATTTTCTTTATACAAGCAAGACACTTAAACAACCACATTAAACTTTTATGTAAACTTTCAAAAGTGGGCTAAGTCAAACTCTAGCCTTTTTTCACCCTACCTGTGATAAATCCCACCTGCTTCCCCACATACAGCACTAATCAATAGCTCTGATGCATCACAAACGGATGTAGTCACCCCTGTAGTACTCAGGGATTTACTACTTTACAAGTCAACTCTACCCAAATTCACCCCTGGAAATGAAGAGGACAACAGTGCAGCTTACAGATGTACCACAGTGCTGGCTGGTATCTTCAGTACTAGGCAAACTATGCCAGTAACATGCAAACCTGGGATGAATCTCTTGAACAATTAACTTTACCTCATAGGAACCAAGTACTTCGCATAAGGAAATATAAAACAGAAACAAGAAAAAAATTAATTTCCAAAACTTCATAATACATGAATGATTCACCATAGTCAGCTTCAAAGTTCTGCTATCATAGTTTCTTCTTTCACTTTGACTAATACCTCAGCATTCTTCAATACCAGTTTTTGATTCAACTTAAGCGAGGGAAGGCATTTCTCCCTTGTTCTGTGATTAGTACCACTCACACAGATTTGTCAGATTTCAAAGAGTATCTCAGTGCAGGAAATGCACACAAATCTTATTATTTTCTCTGCAGATATAACCATTATAGGCTATAAGCATTTATATCAATTCCTACAATATCTATGAAGTTAACAGCTAAATGCATTAACTACAAAAGAAAATATTAAATTCAAAACTTGTCAACACTTTAGTATTTTTTGTTGTTGTTTGTTGTTATTGTTTGGGGTTTGTTTGCTTGAATTAATTTGTATTCAGGAACTAGTGTGTTTTTTCCAATTAGGAAATGAGACTTCAAATATGGCTACACTCTACATGTGAAATTCTTCCCCTAGCAGCTCAGAGACATAACAGTTGTAAAGACTGTGCTTCTTATTTGTAAGCATAAATCATGCCCTGCATGAAAAGCTGTTCTGTAGTCTCCGTTTCCAGAAACAGAAATCTATTTAGACTTCCCTTTCTCTTTAATCTTCCTTTCCTTACATAACTTTTGGTAAATCAAAAGAACAGGAAGTTTTAATATGAAAATGTCCTTCCCTACCTTGAACCATAAATAGTGTCTTGCATAAAAAAGCAGCCCTGGAGAATGCTTTCACTGTGCTTACTTGAAGATATACATGGTTATTAAGTCCTAACACAGAAACTACGCAAATCCCTTCTTCCCTTCAACATAACCAATCCTACCCTCCATTTATTCTCCCTCCCGCTCCACTTTGCCTTTGCTATAAAAGACAGCATGAGCTATTGGTGCTTTATCGTTTGCCCTTAAAACCTCAATTCAAAGTTTGAGCCACCGTTTAGGTATTATACAAACAAAACTGTTCTGCTACAGATTTTGAAGTTTGTATTTTAAGATAATGCCATATTCAAATTACTGAGACAAAAGCACATGATCTGTAAAGCCAGTAAGCCTTTAACACAGCAGGAGCCTTCAGGCACGAGCGCCTGACAAACACAGCGGGATGATGGCAATTCCACAAGGCAGTATCGTGATAACTGTCACTTATTTCCGATGCCTCCCTCTGAGCTCATCTCTGACAGAAGCCCCCAGCAAACACGCAGGAAAAAAGGCAAGGGCATAGGGTATACGCAAAGTAATCCCTTCCCTGGTATATCCCACCAGCTTTCAACAGTCAGGGCCTTTAGTTGACCTTGACAGAGCAGCTGCATCTATGTCACAATTAGGCCTGAGCAGTCTGATATTCACGATACTGGAAGAATACCAGTGACTCTTGTATTAGTTAAACTTCATGCCATCGGTTAATAAAAAAAAAAAAATAAAAAAATTTCCTCTTCCAGTGTCATGGCAGTCTGAACGGCGGTTTCTCCATGTTTTACCATGCAAACAATAGTTTTTGGATAAAAACGTACCTGCCAGATCCCCTTTCAGATCCTTGCTGTAGTGTTGTCTTTCTGCTCCTTTTGTATACAGACTGTCATCAGTTTTCCCCTTGCCTCCCCTTTCCCACCCTCTGTGAGCTTTCCTGCTTGTGACATGCTTCATAAAGCTTTAATTAGCTTTTATTCCTTTAGCAACTCGTTACTCAAAGTTTCACTGGGCAAGCCCTGGGTAACCTGGCCTGACCTTATAGCTGAGCCTGCTTTAAGCAGGAGGTTGGGCTAGATGACATCCTGGGGTCCCTTCAACCTGAATTATCCTATGGTCCTCTGACCTCACATGCAATGAGGCTGGTGCAGAGGGGAAGCTTGGTAGAGCGTGAAACAAGATTATGACTTAAATCAGGTGACTGAAGAGACTGCGGCGATAACTGAAGCTGTATCTACTGTGCAATCAGGTAGCGTGGTCTTATCTTGCCAGAGCAACCACTGCAGAGAAGCTCGGCAGCTGGGACTCAGAAGACAAGCCCAGGATGTCATGTCTCAAGTGTGATTCTTATCTGAGCTAATTTATTCAACGGTAAACTAGGTATGTTTTCCAGGCTGTAATCCACTCCTGACTGCAGCACAGACATACACCCAAAGCCTAACTGCACCTACGCAGTCAGGCACAGGGCTTGCTACCAGTGTGAACAGCCCCCTCAAAGGGCAGAGAGCAGCTCCAGCGGCACAACAGCACCCTGAAGAGGGACTGCTTTGCCAGGTTTGCTTCACCTCCCATACCAGCTGGGAACAGCCGCCCTGGTAGCCACTGTCTCTCAGCAGTCGGGTGGCAGAAGTTCAAATTGCCAGAGGGTCTCATTTGGCAGGGGTTATGTCCGTCTGCCAAGAATACAATCTCTTTTATTGCCCTAACAAGTGAATGAAATGAAAACATTAACAGTATTAAAACATAGCTCTCGGTGAACAAAGAATTAGCTTCCAGCCACAACAGCCAGACATTTTGGGTTTCACTCCCCATGAATAAATGCTCCTTATTGAAGCAGAAATTCCAGGCAGCCGCATGGAGACCTCTCACAGACCGCCCGTCCTGCTGTGCTGGGAGCTGCTGATGTAGGACGTTCTGCATATTGTGCGGATATGCTTGTGCACTTTAACCACCCCATCTCACCTGCAGTTTTGAGAGAAGGAGGAAAGCCATCAGGATTTTAGGATCATCATTGATTCACACCAGGGACCTTCTACAAGCCATTTAACCCCAATTTACTCATCTGAGAAACAGTCACAGTAATACTGCAGAATTTGCTTGCTAGCATGTAGAAACAGTTTAAGAGTTTCAGATTCAAGTGTTGGTTGCACAAAGTAGCACCTTTAGGCACGGCTACCTCTAATACTAGAAAATTAACCATGTTCATAGCCTTAGCTTTGACCTTTCACCATAGCTAAGATGGCTGCATTGCATTTAACATGAGCATCGCGTTCAATTTGAACAGTGATACAGTATGTAAATTTTGTATGCTAAACAAAATCCACAGTGAAATAGCTTGAGTTGCTGGCAGACTAGTACATCCCCACAATGAGTCACTACTGCATGTTTTTCAGCAGATTTCCCTTCTCTGGGAAACTAAAGCATCATTGGTGTAGTCTCCTACTTGTTTGCAGTGAGTGGGACACACTGAAGTAGAGTAAGTCCACACACAAAATAAGATTTTGTTTTTTCAGCTACTATGAGGAAAAGAAGTTAGGCATTCTCAATCAACAGGAGGCAACACATATGGAAATCCAATGAAAAAGAATCAGACATAGAGATATAGATTAGGAACAAGACTTGTTTAAGAAAATTGACATGGTATTAAGAAAAATTTACGAAAAAGTACTGTCAGACAGTGAATACACGGTAAGCAGAGAACTCCTAAAAGTCCACTGCTGCTAGTGTTCAGGAAAAAAATGGATTTAAAAAAACACACTGTCAAAGTGGGTTTTTCCTATTTATGCCAGTAATTAGAGTGGCAATGGAGATGACGCAAGGGAGTTCCACCATTGTCAAAAACTGTTTAGTCTTAACTAAATAATACCTTTTAAATAATCAGAAAAAGAAAAAAAAACCCAAAGATTATAAAGATAGCCTTGGGATTTTGGGGGGATTTAAGTTAAAGGTGAGTTCTGTATCTCCACAAATAACCGATGTTTTTAACCTCTAAATATTTTGGCTTTTTTATACTGTGAAGTTTTCCTTCCACATCCTCCTTTTCTCTGCTTGTTTTGAGATGAAAAAAATCCAGTCATGACAATGCCAGAAGACAAGAGTAACT
This sequence comes from Astur gentilis, assembly GCF_929443795.1. Lineage (NCBI taxonomy): Eukaryota > Metazoa > Chordata > Aves > Accipitriformes > Accipitridae > Astur > Astur gentilis. The sequence goes on along the minus strand of NC_064900.1, from coordinate 15,364,613 downwards.
AGAAAAACTAATGAAATCATGGCATCTTCATAATCAGGAGTAAAAGTTAAAACAACAGGAAGGGACTTTTGGTTAAACTTTATCAGTTTTGCATTTTTAAAAATAAACCTATTTAAATTCAATGACTACTCTAACATTTGGAAAGACAACTGCCTCTGTTGAAAGTTCAGCACTGGGACTTTACAAATTTGTTTATCCATGTGAATTCTTGAAATACCAAGGAGTCCTTAACGTAGATTTAATTTGTCAGATGGGGAAAGAAAAGATGAAACAAACGTTCTCTGAAACTCTAGCGTTCTCCTAAAATCTGAGGAGGTATCCAGACTCACCTTTCCTAACAAGAGAACAAAAAACAAGGTGGTAAGGGTGAATACTTCAAATGAAAAGGTAGAGAAAATGAGGTACAATTTGAAATAAAGTTTCTGCCAGGTCACCTTATGCAGAATTGTAAACTCAGTGAAAGTCTCTAGAATGACAAAGTGAGCTTTATCATTTAAAAATTCTGTTTACACCATTTGCAGAGTTACTTCAAAATTTCTCCCTTCTGAATTTTCTCCTGAAATTATTGTAAAGCTTTGATTAATAATTGATACTCATTTCTCAGTATGTAACCAATGCCTTATTACTACAACGTCTATTATGGAGCCAGAGAGAACAGAATTAAATTATCTGTCTTATTTCTGTTCTTTCCTCTAAATTCTCCCAGCATTACACTTCTATTGCCTTTTAGTGAAAATGTTTCCACAAACATGAAACAATTTTTATTCTCTTTTACTTGACGATTCCCTGACATTTTAAAATACATTAAAAAATAAAGGTGCAGTTCACCTTTTCAATGCAGAAGGTGTGCACAAGCAGGCAGTATGCTGGGAATGGGGTGAGATAATATGCTTTCCACCTGTACTTATATTCTCTTGGCAGGCTACAGCATCTGGCACCACACTTCTGCTTCTCATCCGTATCCTCAGTGGTTTTCTGTGCCAAACTGAGCAAGGTTTAAGCCCACTTTTTTTCCACCCATCCTGAAATGAAGTTCCCTGCTCAAGATCCTTTCTTTGAAGAACACTAGTAGAGAAGGAAGCATATTTCAGGATCAACCTTTCTAAAACTCTTCAGTATGACAAAGGAAGTTACCAGGACTTTAGATAGGATGATCTTGAAATGTCTTGCTGAACATGTACAGCTGTTAACACCATTAATTTAACAAAGTGTTCTGGGAAACCAGAAGGTGCTATGTACTCGCCTATAAAACTCCATTTCAGCAAAAGTATACATCATTGCCAAAGAGAAAAAGATCTGCTTTCAGGTTCCATAAGAGAAATCTTGATTATGTAAACTCCAAAACCATTTTGGTTTTGTCTTTCATTCATTGTTGTGGGCAGCAGCAGTTTTTAAAAGTAACTCTCAGGTTTCTAAAAAATTCATGGTTGACAGTAATAGTCCACTTCCTTCGGCTCCCAAAAGACATAGAATCCCTCTTGCTGACTTCTAATTACTAGGTCTAAGACACAGGCATTCAGCAGGCATTCACACGCAGGCTGAGCAGAAGTTACTTAGATAAACATACACATGAAATAAAGACAATATAAAATAAAACCATGACAATATGAAAAAACCCCATGCTATATGGAAAAGTATGCAGTTAACTAAGACACTGGGCTTAATTTTGATTTCTAACTTTTTGTAGAACTTAAAACAAATTATAAAGTCAGAATTAGGGACATTCAGTAAGAACAGCTACATATATCCAGCAAGTTCCTGGGATTTTTTTTTTTTTTAAACTTATGTGAATTCACACACCAAACAAAAAATGATGTGACAGAGAATTACAGAACAAATTAGGCTGAAAGTAATGTGGCTGTGGAGCTCGCGTAGTCTAAGCTCCTGGTCAAAGCATCTCCAGTTAGAGCAGGCCTTCATCCAGCCGCGTTTTGAATATTCCAGGGATAAAGATTCTGCAACTTCCTTGGGCAACCTGTTCCAATATCTGACCACTCTCATAGTAAAGGGGGGGGAAAGAAAAAAAGAAGAAAAAAAAAATTTTTATAGGTGACTGGACTTTCCCATGCTCCAACTTGCACCTGTTGCCTCTTGTCCTATTTGTTGCAACTCCAAAAGGAATCTGGCTTCATCTTATCACATAATTGCAGTCCTTGCCATCAAATTTTAATACTGTGTCTACCATTTAAATACAGCCATCTTTATTTTACCTTGAAATGAAATTCATGGGAGAAAGCAGGGCTACAGAATTATCTCTTCTCCATGTTCACACAGTATACAGGAGTACTTGTCAGAGGACAATTAGCAACAGATTTAATTTGTAGCAAGGAAGCTTGAGATGGGATATTAAGAAAAAGAGTTTCTAATTATAAGGTTTATGAAATCAGTAGAACAGTTGTCTGGTGAAGTTGCAGAGATGTTAGAGATCTCCATCCCTGGAGGTCTTTGGGAACGAGTTAGACAAACTTCTGTCAGGTATGACATAGATACAGAGATCTCACCTTGGGGTAGAGGACTGGACTAGATAATCTTTGCAGTATTTTCTGCCCCTGTGGTTTTTTCTATGAAGGTTGAGACTGCCTCTGGTTAATCCAGGCAACTAGCACCTAGGCTTGAGCCTATGGGCCAAATTATAAAATATTTAATGCTGTTGAAATACTGAAGTCTAAATTAAACATTTGGTATATTGTATTTGAACCTACATTTTCAAACTTTTGCATTTGCCTGACAGAGCTCACATAGTAGTTCCTGTGCTGAGATGCTTAAGAATTCCTTCCCAATCAGTTATGGGATAATGTGCTATTTCCTCCATGCATTGCTACAGGAAAGATATCTGGGGATGATCAGCAGTGAATTTGCCTACACTGTCACGACAAAGCCTTCAGCTGGATGAGAACCTCAGACAGGGCAAGCCTGGCACCTAATGCATTCCCAACTACTGAAACTAACCCAAGCACCTATCACTGCTGCTACTACTACAGTATGGTAATACGGGTAGGAGCCAGGTTAAGACTTGTGCCACAAGCATGTGCAACAAGAGCATTATGTCATTTCTTCAAAACTGTACTAACACAACACTCTCCAGCACATGGCTTGCTACAGTAGCGGTGTTAGCTTATTTGGTAGCTGTTCCACACAAACTAAAACCTATGTCCCAGTTGTAAACCTGTATTTTCAGGGCATTACCAAAAGCAAAATTATGTGAAACGTACTCTTGTAGGAAGCACTGTTGCAATACTCCTTTTAAAAACAAAGCCTCTGTATCACTAAAAGTGAGGTTAATGAAATACTAACATGTACTGGACACTATGTAATGCAGATACCTAGAACACTAAACATGAAGTTCAAGAACTGTTTACATGCACACAACCATCTGTTCAACAATCGCATCATTCAAATGGAGCATTTACTCAGAAAAAGCACTGTTTACAGCTCTAATTCAAAGAAACAAGAAAAAAAAAATCTGTAAATAAATAGTGGTGGGTGATGGTGTACTTTCTGGCAATTAATTAATAGATGTGACATATATTTCAGAAATCTTTTCTCAAAAGTGATCAAAAGATTATTGATAATGTCACCTTGGCACAGAAAGATTTGGCTTCATATTTTCATAAGCTAAATATGTCATCACATGGAAAAAAATAGCAGGGGTTAAAGTACAGAACTGGTAGCTGAAGTGTTCAGAAAAACCAAAGAGCTACTGTAGCTCAGCACGTTTCGCAGCTCCACTCACCCCGTCAGCTATAATTTAGATGTCTGACCTTTGCGGCTAAATCAGAGACTTACAGTTCCCCTGCTATTTTGCCCCTGGCCTCCTGCCAAAACGGCCAATGAATATACAAAATCACAGCATGTAAGTCTACATGTAAGTCTATCAGAAACATGATAGCTCATTAACTTGGTGACAGACAGACACAATATGGTTTCAACTTTTAGTCACCATCCACCTGAAATGACTAGGTAGAAGCACAATTCAGAGACATGGACGGACATGTATGGAAACCTGCCCAAACCCAATCCATGTAGGTATATAGATTTAGGCATTCCTTACAAAGTACACTTTCCATAACAACAAAACATTGTTTTTTTTAGTCCATAGTAACCCTGATGACTCAATAAATAAAACTGGAACATCTTTCAATACTATACATTCTCTCCAACTGTTCAGCTGCATTCTAGTGATCTTTGCACAAGACAGCTTATTTTGGCCAATGTCAGACACTAGACAGTGTGGTGTTATCAAAATGCAAGTGTGTCTTGGGAGGAAGCAGTGGTAGGCAAAAAAATATGTTCCTCACAAAAAAAAAGGGTGGTGGGGGCAGCAGTAGAAAATAAATACTTTCTCCACCTCCTCTGAATCAGTTTTTACTATCTAGTTGTAATTTCAGTGCACACAAGTTATAAAATTATAGTGCTAAAAGTAGTCATCACTATGCATATGAAACTGTTCAAGTGTATCAGAAGATTTTTGATCAGCTTAAGAAAGAGGGAAGTAAGTTAGACAGGAAGCTCTCAGTACAGTTAAACAGGCAGCACATTATAGTAATATGAAAACCGCACCTTTCTTATAAAGCCTATACAAACACCAGATATTATTTCAAAGATAATGTAAAGTGCATTGTAACACTTTAGACTCCTAAATGTAGGTCAAAGACAATATAATTAAATAAAATGTTACAGCCAGACAAAGAAAACAGATCAGGCATTTGGAACAAAACTTTACAGCATTAATACTGGCACCAACTTTTAGTATAATATTTCAAAAACACAAGTTCTGAGTAGAATACTACAATGAATTTAGATTCAGCAGGAAAGATTCTGAATTTGGGCTTTTTAAAATTAAAAAAATAAATGAGATGTAGTTTTTGGCAAGAAAGAAACACTCTTAGGTAACTTAAATCTGCTATGTTCCCTTTGATCCACCTATGCATCCCGCTTGTTTCTTGACACCTCGCCCTCTTCGTACCTCCTTTTAAGCAATACCTGTTGTTGAAGTCCTGTGCATGTATGCTAAATGATTCTCTTCCTCAGTCAAAATCTTCTTCAAAAGGAAAATTTGTTTTAGAATTTTTCACTGATCTAACATAGAAAAGTAAGATTTTTTTTAAATGACGAAAACTTGCTTCTATTATAGTAGAATTTCCTCTGGTTTATCAGAATCCTTTCTGCCTGCATTTCAAGGCATAAAATCAAGAGTCCATGTTTTTTGATAACAGGGAGGCATTCAGTGGCATATTCCAGGAGCTTGGAATTGACACAGTTGGCTTGAATCCACAGAGCTTCTGAACAAATGTCACCACATTGTTTCCCACCTTGATGTCGTTAAACTACATTCAACATGGAATTGTTCTTGAGCTAATAACCCTGTAGGACTGAACTGGGTCTGTGTAGAGGCAACTGCAATGTCTCTTCACCTTTGGCAAAGCCCAAACAAACAGTCCCTAGATACTGAAGGTGCAACTACACAGAGACTGTAGGCCATACAGGAAGACCACTGCTTCCTTCTCCATATGCTGTTAGTGCTCAATAAATGCAACACAGGATAGAAATTTCAGATTCAGTGTGTTAAGAAGCCTACTGCATCCCCACATAAATCTGGCACACTAGCCAAGGTCCTTTTGGGGAAGTAGCCACAATATTATCTGCATTACACTAAAACAACTAGCGAAATGAACAAAAACCCAAGCAAAAGTGCTTAGTGAATGAATCACTAAAATGGCTCTGTGCAAGGCATGATATGACAGCAGCAAAGATGGCTGTTATCACCAGGCCCTGTCCTGCACACAATTATTTATGATATTGGACTAAGTCTAAACACAACTTTATAGACAAACACCACTTTGTGTCAAATTGACATAGAGGAAAGCCCTAATAACAGAGAAGCACGTCTTTTTTTTTTGCAGTAAAATGCTTACAGGACAAGACAAGCATGATTAACATGGGTAACACTGGTAGAGAACAGCCAACATGCACACGATTTTCAGCAAAAGATCTTACAGCGCTTTGGTTGGAAACCAGTGGACGTTCAGGCAGGCAAACACTTGCTGGTTAGATATTAATAAATTATATAGAAATGGTGCTTTAGAGGAATGCCTGAAACCATTGTTTGATAAAAATACCAGCTTCCTCCTTCGCTGGCTAACTGCACGTAGAATTAGCACTAGACTCCCACTTCTTTAACGTAAGTAAAGGTGTGAATTTTAAGAATGTGAAGCACAGACAGTTTTTCTGTCTTCTGCGTGTGTATTAGTACCCTGAGGTAATAGACCCTAACCCAGAATATAGCAAACAGGTGCTACATTACAGTACAGGAATACATCCAACATCAGAACACTAGCAAGTAAGTAGTCACAAGCAGAGGTGGCAGGCTTTAGCTCAATTAATTATTAGTAAATAAAAATCATACCTTCAAAAGTGCAGGCAGAGTTGTGCTTACCTTTTCGTTGCTCTTTAAATTTATGGCTTCACTCCCTTTGATTTCAGAACTGAAAAACAAAGATATTTTGTAACACTGAGGACTTGCATTATTCAAGTCTACCTGACAATCAACACAGTATCATTCAATTTAAACACAAGACCACATTAACTTAAAAGGACAGAAGAACATATTTTTCAAAGCATAGCCCATATTCTGCACATATTGCAACTGAAAAAGCCATGCCCCAAAAAGTTGAAGATGGAAGCAAAATGCCTGTTTCACCTCATACAGAGGTTTTCAAACTCCAGCATTCAGAAATGGCACACAGTATTTCAGCTGTTCCAGCTGAAAAAACCCAAAACTTTCTGTGCATACATATTATTTTCTGCTGTAAAAATGATACTATAGTTGATCAATCATCTACTACAGCAACGTTCATTGCCATAGTACTATCTGGCACACTTGGCAGCTAGAATGTAGCCCCAGTCCTTATACTGAGGGCTGCGATCAAGTGGAACATACTCAGGGCGGATGGAATCATCACAAATTGCAGTCACCACATTTAACAGATGTTAACCAAACATACCTAATGGTGGTTTGCAGGCAAATTCAGAATATTAGAAAGGGGACAAGAGGCATGTTGTCATTACTAAGGCAACACCCAGGGTTCCATTTTAAAAGTCAGAAGTCCAAAGACACATATGTCCTTATTGCCAATTTACCTTGGTCAAAATTTTCTTCAGAGACCATCTTTGGAATGAAGGGAACCATTCCCCTGCTTTCCGATTCTTAAAACAATCCTTAAGCAGAATCCAGAGCACATTTCAATCAAAACCTTTATGCTACATCCAACTTTGTATTGGTTTTGTGTGGCAAGGTTTTGGTAGCAGGGGGGGGTTACAGGGGTGGCTTCTGTGAGAAGCTGCTGGAAGCCTCCCCCATCTCCGACAGAGCCCACACCAGCCAGCTCTAAGACAGAACCGCTGCTGGCCAAGGCCGAGCCCGTCAGCGACAGTGGTGATAATGGCTCTGGGATAACATTTCAGAAGGGAAAAAAAAGTTGCTGCAGCACAGAAACTGCAGCTTGAGAGAGGAGTGAGAACATGTGAGAGAAACAACCCTGCAGACCCCCAGGTCAGTGCAGAAGGAAGGGGAAGAGATGCTCCAGGTGCCGGAGCGGAGATTCCCCTGCAGCCCGTGGTGAAGACCCTGGTGAGGCAGGCTGTCCCCCTGCGGCCCAGGGAGGTCCACGGTGGAGCAGGTCTCCACCTGCAGCCCGGGGAGAGAGGACCCCACGCCGGAGCAGGTGGGTTCCCGAAGGAGGCTGTGATCCCGTGGGAACCCCACGCTGGAGCAGGTTCCTGGCAGGACCTGCGGATCTGTGGAGAGAGGAGCCCACGGAGCAGGTTTTCTGGCAGGACTTGTGACCCCGCGGGGGACCCGCGCTGGAGCAGTGTGCTCCTGAAGAAGGACTGCACCCCATGGGAGGGACTCCATGCTGGAGCAGGGGAAGAGTGTGATGAGTCCTGCCCCTGAGGGCGGATGAAGTGACAGAGACAACGTGTGATGAACTGATCGTAACCCCCATTCCACGTCCCCCTGCGCCGCCAGTGGGGTAGGTAGAGAATTCGGGAGTGAAGCTGTGCCCAGGAAGAAGGGAGGGATGGGGGAAGGTGTTTTAAGGTTTGATTTTATTTCTCATTACCCTACTCTGGTGGACTGGCAATAAACTAATTTTCACTAAGTCAAGTCTGTTTTGCCCGTGATGGTAATTGGTTGAGTGATCTCTCCCTGTCCTTATCTCACGAGCCCTTTTTTATATTTTCTCTCCCCTGCCTAGCTGAGTCAGAGTGTGATAGAGTGGCTTTGGTGGGCACCTGGCATCCAGCCAGGGTCAACCCACCACAACCTTAAAAGCAAAAATGTATCAAGAAAAACATTAAAGGATGTTAATGACAGATATAATTTCCTGCATTGCATATCATAAGCTGAAGAAAAATAACTGTACCAATATATCATGCAACAAATGCTCAGTATTGCAATGAAGTCATAAGCACTTCAAAAAACCCTACATCAATTTTAGAAATTTAGCTTCACTATTGACAAGTGCACAAGCCTTTATTTCTGAATTTGTATGAAGATATGAACTGAAAGCTGTTCAAATAAAAATAAAAAATAATTATTTGCATTTTGGTGAAATTCTGCCAGGATTTGGAGAAAGGATTTCCGTGTACCAGTAGTCCTACCGCTACTGACTGTTAACCACAGGTAAGCACATCTCAGTAAGACTTCTGAAAAGGAAGGTTTTCTTCCTGTTGTGGATTAGGCATCCGAGTTAAACATACGTTGATATACACACAAAATACAAAAGCCAGTCTGACTAAATGCTAGTTTCCCTCTCAGCTGCTCAGAGACAACATTCCCTCAACAAAATGAGAACAGAACTCTCCTGCAATTAAGTTTTTCGAGATCTTTCAGATCTTTTCAGATACATCAAAAGAAAAGCTTCTTTCTCTCTTATGGATCCTCTTCAAGTTGAAAACCATGTACTTTCAGATCACCCCAGGTAATCTTTCATAATGCATTCATAAACGCAAAGATGCTTTTTCAGGGAGAGCATCAGACAAAGTCTTGGCTGTTCTTTGCCTCCCCATAAGACAGAGCAGATAAATTAATATTCTGTCCTATTAATTTCTTCTGTTGTTAATGTGTTTCATGAAGGAGACGTCACAATCACTTCTGGGCAATCTGGCACACTAATAAAAGTGCTTGTCACTACATAACCTATTTTCTCCCTCCCAGTTTTTTAAAAAAATAAAAATAAAATACCACCCTTCTCAGATCTGCATGTTTTTTCCTAATGCTGATACACTTGACAGGAACAGGAATTCCCTGTACTTAAAAGTGGAATAATGAGGTTGATCTCCACCAGACGTTCCTCCTGGCTTCAGGATATCACTCTTTATGGAACTGGTCTGCAGACCACAAATGAGATCCTTGCTTTCATTAAGTATCGCCAGCACAGATCACCAGTGTCCCTATTCTTTTATCACTTTGTTTTGCTCATATTCTTCCCTTCACATCATGTTTTTTCCAAAAACTTATTTTATTTTCCTATTTCTTGTTTGTATTTGAAATATATGCCAGTATTACTTTTTTCTAGCCAGCCAGGCTTGGACAGATCACTATGAAATTCCATAGCGTACATACCAAAACCGAAAGAATGCAATTCAGCAGATAAACATCTTAAAATCAACAAGTTAAAAAAAAAAAAAGTATCAAAACTTTCCTTTCCAGCATAAAATAAATGTAAACCTGGAAGCAATTCCCCACACCCTTTCATGGTTTATATTCTAGCATTTCTACATTCCTTAACCTTTTGCTTTGGGGTGTAGTTCCTCAACATGCTGACTTTGTCAGCAGAAGCAGCTCTAGAAATTTCCACGCCTTCCTGCTCAACCTCAGCTATCTCTTCCCACCCTTAACTCAGCAGAGCAGGGCTCTCAGTAGGGCCATGGTCTTGGATAAAGTCAAGGGGGGAGCAGAAGTTTCCATCGGGAAAAATTCAGTCTGCAATCCAGTTTACATTCCAGTGATTTGTACCTGCACAAATGAAGGGGCAATGAATGCCACTCAACAGACAGGAACAAGGAAGCATGCACCACTGCAGCTCACTTCACCACTGAAGCTATTTTTTGTGAACCGCTTCTACCCGCGGCCATGGCCCGGTTTTAAATGGATCTGAAACCAAATGACTCACACTGAATGAATGAAGTTTACAACAGAAAAGCTCGCTTTGCTGGAAACAGGCCTCTTGGACTGTTTAGGATAAAATTGGGGTTTTTTTACCTTCTACAGCCTAAACACCTCGGACACCGTAGCTGGTGCCATGCTTCGCACTTGGGTCTGAAGAACAGGCTGGTTACTGCTCATTGGGCTCAAATCATGCACTCAATCATTCCCACTACCAAACCCCTACAATTTTTAGGGCTTTCCCCCTGTCTCATCATTCCATCAATCATAGAACAGTCACTATTCACAAACTTTGGAACACTGCACAGTATTTTCCCCACAAATTCTCTGAAGAGGAAGATAAAAGAGTAAAGTTCATAGGCCCACACACAACCCTACACTCCCCATTAAAAAAAACCATGGTGAAGCTAATGTAATTATGCCACACATATTCTTATGTTGCAATGTAAGCCCATGTTGTCCATACAAGTCTATATTCAGAGATGCAGTGAACACAATTATTAAGCTATGGCATTCACAATTAAAACTAATTCTTTGTAAATACATAAGACATTTAGTATTTATGTTAAAATTAGCCATTCTAAGTTTTTTTTTATATGCCCATGCTATCCTATTGTTAGTGGCTAGAAGTTATACTTGCAAGAACTGTATTCTAAGGGGGTTTATGTATTTTTTTTTTTATTTTTTTTTTTTTCCCTACAGGGCAATCTCTGCAACTAAATATTGTTCTGAATGTTGACTTGGTAGCTATGTGATATCACACTACTGAACTCTTATGCCTTTGCTAAGAATTGAAAACAACAGACTGGTAGTACATACAGGCTCGCCGTGAACTAGGGATTCCCCCTATTTGGGCTACATCTGTATTATTAAAGTTTGGCTCCAAGGAGTTTCATCCTTGCTTTAAGCTTTTCCAGAGTGCTGCACGTTTTGAGTGCTTTGCCATGGCAGGTACTGAGCATGCTATCTCCAGTTCAGCACATCCAAAGTTAAGCTTGTGCTTAACCAGACACACGGCTTTGCTAGATCAGCCATAAAGCTCTCAAGAGAGCATTTCAGCACTTGCTAAATTGGGAAGATGAATCTCGTAAGTCTTCATCTGTGCTGCACAAACTACCGTTGTTACATTATACACCCAGCAATAGGACTCTACTAACCCAAGTTTTGAATCTACTTTGTACTTGCTTTTAAGAAGTGAAAGAGCAAAGCATGATCCTAGGAAGACAGAAAATGCCTCTGTCCCACCAACTTGCTTCTGTGGACTTCTCAACTATACAGGCAGTCATTTACAAATTGTCACAACCATTTGTTTACATATTTAGGCAGATATTAATTTCATTTGATAGATTTAAAAAAAAAAAAAAAGCATGGAAACATTAAATAATGACCAGAGTAATAAAGACAGTCAGAATTAAGACTAGAAACCAAGACTCTCAACTACTTCTCAAATATGTAATCTACTGACTTCCTGCTGCTATTTCTGTCAGACATTACCTTTTCTGTTACGTATTAGTGCATCCAACATGGATGGGTTAGTCTTCGGTGAAGGGAGAGGGATCTCTTTTCCTCTCCTGCCTTGCTGCTCTTCCTTACTGTCTTGCCAGCATGCCTAACCTGATTAGCATCACTCCTATTCTTTAAATAATCAAGATTAAACTCAAGTTACAGAAGATCCCATTCTGTATCCTCTGCACAAACCTTTCTTTGTGTGATTTTCTATCGCTTTCTGTTCCTCTGCTGCTGAAAATCTGTTCTGACCTTTCTGTAATACTTGAACAGGTGATGTCTGAATCAGAAGCAGATTTGCGGTCCAAGTTTTTAATCATTACACTTATGTAGGAGAGGTTAGAGATTCTTATGGGGGAGCCAAATGTTCATATTCTGCATTGTTGCTCACACAAAAAGTAGACACACATAAGCAAATACTCAAACTCAGGTTAGTTAATATACATGAGGGAATACAGTCAAGAAAAACAAAATCAATTTAATGGAGCAAACTTAAGTACACGGCTTGCAAAATCTTTTCCAACTGCCTCTAAAACCAGAACAAGACCATTACAAACAATCACATCTTCAAAAGGCTCTCACGGCATCTCTCTATGGTGCGAGAAGTCTGCTTCCTCCATCCTCATCCTTCATAACAATCCCTCGGAACTTGCAAATTAAAAGCCCATCCCCTTCTTCCTTTATTAATCTACTCCACCCATGTTATGCACGCAGCAGATTGTGAATGTGTTGTTTCAGATAAAAAAAAAAAAGCTAGACAGCATGCAAGTGCAATAAAGCACAAACATAAATGTTTTGATGAGACTGACCAGATGTAGAGCTCACTAAACAGAAAGTAACAGCTCTGACATTTTAGGTTCCTTTTACAAGGACAAGGTACAGGCTGCTGATTGCTGTTTGGGAAGGGGGAAATTAATGGGCAGTCTCTTAAGGAAACACAGACAGCTGGCTAAGGCTCAACTTGGACAGTAGTGCTGGATGTCGACCCTCCCTCCTTCTCCCACTGCTTAGAAGCAAACTCTCTTCCAATGCTGCAGCTCCAACACTTAACTTCTCACGCAGTCCAGATGTTACCAGATAGGCGAGTGTGCTATCATTTTGCCATCTCTCTTTCTCTCCCTTCAGGGACAGATGACTCCCTGAATAGTCAAACCTTCTTTGCTACTGCATTAGACTAGCATTATTTGTTTTTAACTGGTCTTTTCTTCATATTAACTCAGAAACCATTTAGCCATTTAATGTGATGACTTGTAATGGTAAGAGAATAAGCAATGTCTAACCTGAAAGATGCTCCAGGGTGCCAAGAGACAAAAAGCTTCTACATCTGGCTTTAGTGACATAATGCTAATAAACTAAACCTGGCCTATAGATATATCTATCTATCTATCCAGGTTTCATGACATCACTTGTGACAACTCCATCACAAAATTATCTAAACAGTTTTCCTCAAGACAATGTGTTTTTGGGGACTGTTGATACAATTCACTCTCTACTGGAATCCTCACTTAGGCTAATGTCACTTTTAGGTTTCCTTTCTTGCTAGTTTCTTTATTTCAGCATTCTGGGGTGTAATGCCAGTTCCTGACCTCTGCCTTTTATCTCTCTCTGAACAAAGCTAATGCTCCTCTCTGGGAAGCAACACCTCATCTCGTTTCGATATCATGACTTCCAGTTTTACTTAGTGCCAACACAGTGGCACATTCAGTGGTGACCTTCCAGAAGGATATTTCAATAGAGGAACAAAGAGATGGCGAACAAGGATCTCGTCACCTAGTACTTTAAAATCCAGCTGTGCAAGAGCCTCCCTGAAGAATGTGAATGAGCAGAAAACCACAAGTCTAATAATACTATCAAATATAGATGTGCAAGACCAAAATCTCCGTGAAGTTTCAGCACATTACAGGGATTCTCAAACCACATCCACAGACCAGTAGTAGTTATGAAACTTTTATTATAAATCTGCAAAGAGCCATAGGTTAGCTAGTATTGGTTTCTTCTCTGTTCCAGCTTCCAGGTGGTATTTAAAAAGATGACTGCTAAAAGTTCAGACTTTTGAGTAATATTTTTTTTATATATACCAGTTGCCCTACTTGCCATACAGACCCTTATGATCACTGAAGCTTGCCTCCTGCATAATCTAGATTATGAAATTTCACCTAAGAGAGACCCATGTCAAGCCTTTAACACCTGACCAAAAGATACAAGCTTTGATTAAAAACCATCAAGCAATGGAAAATCTACCACATTTGTAAATAAGACTTTTCCATGTAAACTACTACTAAATTCACTGCCTAAAATGAAGCTTACTAGTTCGATTTGTCAAGCTTTCTCTCTCAGCTACAGGATCAACCTACATCTATGCGGGATAGATTACAAAAGCCTCGGGTTCAAATATCCTCTTCAAGTCATAGGTCTACTATGACATGAAGCACTTAACTCCCATTTCCCTTGCAGTTACATACCTTGAGGCAGAGTCATTCCTCAAACTGTAACCCTGTCATTTCAAAACCTTCTCTTAGATGAACTAAACGCTATTGAGCTACTTAATTTTATTCTGCGAGGGTGGTTTTCCAGACATCAGATTGTTCTGGAGCTCTTCGCACAGCCCTTTTTAGTTTGTCAGCATCTTTTTCAGAATAAATCATGGACACTGCAACTAGACTCAGTACTCTAGTAACCAAAGTTCATCCACAGAATACATTTACTTTGTTATTTATACATCCAAGAATCACATTTTCTCTCCATGCCAGCACTCTGCTTTGGCTGCTCATGTTCAGCTGACTGTCAACCATGGCAACTTAGTCTGCTTTTAATGTTGTCATCTAAACAGTGATTCCCATACTTCTCGTTCTAGTCACCTGCAAACTCCACATGCTACAGTTTTGTCCTCTTTCAAATTATTTGTGAAGCTATTAAATAAACTGACTCAAAAATACATCCTTTTAATTTTCTTCAAATGCATCAAGTAGAAAATTATTTTTCAGATCCAGTCTTTTCGTACCCCTCTGTATGTCGATATTTAGCCGACTGCCATTACACTTGCAAATATTTTAATTGGAACATCGGCACCAAGTCAGATGCCTTAAAGAGTCTAAGGATATTATTTCAGCAGTTTGCCAACCGAAGCCTGTAATCTCATAAACAAAACCGAGTTTGACAATTCCCATCCTCCAGTGATGTTAGGATCAACATCATGTTTATTAACTTCTCAGGTCACCTGGAAGCCTTGGTAAATCAACTTTTCAATCCCTCCCCTTTAATCCAACCAAATACAACAAACTTAAAAGTGAAATACCAACACCTTACTCTAGATACTAACATCACACTTGTGAAGCCATTCATGCGCTGTGCAGCCAGGAGAACTATCAGAACCTGATCTAAGAAGAGAAGTCTCACAATTTTTAAGAGTCAAACTTTCAGCACGTATATTGAACGACATAAGCAAGGGTACACTAAATATCTGTTAAATGAATCAACAGGAAAACGTTACTGTAAAGCTCAGTGGCAACAAGATGTGAGGAAATCAATAAAGATTCCTAAAAACTGCCTTCTGCACTGAATGACAACTAAAATACATTATTATTTTAACAAAAAATAAAGATGCTAGCATTTTAACAAAAAATAGTAACAAATAAAGAGCTCTTTCCTCTGTCCCCCTCCCCCTCAAAAATAGAACACTGCCCTTTCTGAAAAGCTTCAAAATGAAAAATTTTGGCCAACTTCTCAGAAAGATTCCCGAGGCTAACACTGTTCCTGGGAAACCAAATGGTACTAGCAGTGACATGGTCTGCCCCTAGTCTCTGGCAAGGCTGTTGCGGATTGCCTTAAAGAGAGAGGGAGTGTTTGCACAGAAATTTGAATGTGAGGTTTCTGGCTCCTACTTCCCTGCTTAAGCTTAGGCCACACACATAGGGGAGGACAAGTAAAGACATTAAGATAAATGCAAATTATAAAAACAACTTAGTGAGTTCGGAATTGGAGGGTCAAAGGAAAGCAAAACTGCTATTTCATTTAAAACAAGTAAGAAGGGAAGTGGAGGAAAAGGAACAGAAAGCAGAGAAAGGTAAGGAAGGAGAAATGGAGCCAGGAGGAGGAGGCAGGAACTTAGGCAAAAGAAGCGTCACAATCAGCTGATTAATTTAAGTGTTGGAATAGCACAAAATGTATTATATTCAATTAAACTATCCCAGTTAGAAACTAGTTTGATTACAGACAGCATTAAGCAACTTGGATTGTTTTAACTGAAACAATTTTTACTCTCAGACCTGTTTATGCTTATTTACATACTGTTCCTTGCTTGTGTAGCAAAGCTAGGTCAGCTTCATATTCTGCATTAGCACCGCTGCATCACATAGACTGTGAGCTACATGGAGTGTGTCAGTATAAAACAAAGAGATTTTTTTTAATCCTCTTTCCAAATGCAACTAAAAATATCATAGAAAATAAAGATGTTTTAAAATCACACATTTAAGAAGGAAAATTTACGTGAAAAATGCAAGAACCGAACAATGACTTTACACTGAACATGTACCTTTAAGTTTAAAGGCTAGAAATAAGTGAAATAATTATGATGGCCCATGATCACCCTGGCTGAATAGCTTAATCTGTTTTACATGTGAGGGAATTGAACAGCTGTACAAAGGGTAGAGAAAAGAAATATAAATGTTTCCGAGTAGAGCCTACTTCGATATTGGGCAGTACGATTATACCAGATTACATCAAGGTTTTTCTTCTGGCATCTGTCAAGCATAGTAACCAACATTAATGTGGAATCTGCCCCATATTTGCCAGTCTGATTGGTTAGATAACGTTTCCAACATTCTTATGAAATAAATGTTACTGGTCGCTAGCCCATAAACTTGGTATCATATCAGAAACAGTTTTATAAACTATTTATCAAGGTTAAAATTATTGAATTAATAAAGAATAGACAGCCTATTATACAACTGTTTTCAAATGGCATATTTGCAGGATTGGGGATCAACCATGGTACTTACAAATGGCATGAAAATAGGAGATATTAAAAAAAAAAATAATCCAGGAAAGCTTTAAAGCAGCAGCAACTGCTGTCCTCCTGATAAACAGAGCATAACAGAATTTTTAAAAGATGTCATTAAGAAAAAGCACCCAGGAAAAAACAAGCAAGAGAAACTGGTGTCACCAGTAAAATGCAGCGAGCAGTTCTAGTCAGGCTCAGCAGAAAACTCTTGGTAGAGGCACACAAAGCTACCAGTTCAACACAAGAAAATACTTCTCCAGTTCTCCCATTTTTTACTCACAAAATACACATCAGGAAGTATCCTACAGACACCTTCCAGTCATTATCAAGGTTCCCTCTTTTGTGTTGAAAACACATTTTCCATTCAACCAAAATAAATTTGATGGTTAAATTTGTAACCAAAATAAATTTGATGGCTGAATTTGTAACCAAAATAAATTTGATGGCTGAATTTGTAGCATTTAATTGATGATTAAAAAAAGTCTTTTGTCACTGCAATTCTTTCTGCATTTGCTCTTCATGTGCTTACAAGAAATACTTCCTCCTACATTTTTCCCTACACAACGCTGTCCATAGGCGAAGTGCAGATCCACACAGTGTTCATACACTTCGGTCCCAAGACCTCCGAACTGCTTAAGCAGACATACTGCCTTCAGTAAAATATTTTAGCAATTTAAGAAACACTAGAATGTTCAGAAAACCAAGACTCCATTTCAAAATAAGGCAATTCATGAAATCACATTAACACAACACAATTTGAGACTACATTTCATACCGCAAAATTGACATGAGAAAGTGAAATTACTAAGGAAGCCCACATTTTTTTATCTTTGAAGTCTTCAAAAGTGATACTGTGAAGTTGGTTAGAATCTATAAAAAATATTTTAGAAATGAAAATTAAACTACCAGAAAAATAGAGGTATTAATATCCCCTGGAAAGCCTAAGCAACACAGTGTTGTGCTGCTATCTGTAAGTACAATAGTATATACTAACTCAACTGTATAAAATTCAAAGACCCCTCCGAAAAGAAAAGTACTCCTTGGGTTTCCATCCTTTTAAGAAGCTTCAGTAGTCAGAGATACAATCCCCACAGCAACACGTTTCTGAATTTTGCTTTTTTTCCACCTGTGAGACTTTTGTTCACCAGAGGAGAAGACTGAGGATTTTTCATCTTTGCAAAACCGGTCCCTGAAACCATAGACTTGTAGCTGTTTTGGAAATATTTTTGTATTAACTCTAGTACTTATCCCAATAATTGGAAAGGAGACAATGCTGTTAACACTTAAAATAGTGGGAAAAAACCTATGTTGCTTTGTTTCTTCCAAGGAGTGCTACTATTATAGTTAATACTCTAGTAACATTTCCTTTAGGAAATGTCTCACACATACATGGCCAGCTGCTGGGCTTGCTCCTTCTGGTCTCAGTCACGTGAGACATCTAGGTATGCACCTAATTCTAACCAAACAACTAGTCCCACTACAGTGTACAGAACTATTTACCTATTTAATTATGGACAACCACTTTGGTACCCTGCTGAATCAGGGCCTTAGCTACTATTTTGAATTATCCTGCAATAAAAGGTATAACAGAAAAATCTAGTAAGCAAAAAGAAACAAAAAAACAAATTAACAACTGAACAGAAAATTTTCATAATGCATCTTGCTCAGGTAAGTCTAATTTGAATTCTTCTATGTGGTTGGAGTATTCCCCTTGCTGGTTCCACAAACTGCCACTCTCACAAATATACACTCACAAATGAGTTAAATTTTAACAACAATAACAACAAAAATCCTGCTCTGCCTTTTGAAAGAAAAAGTTTCTTTATTAGAAAGCAGAGACTGATTTTTCCAGCAAACAATGGATTTCTTCGAAGATGTTAATAGTATCTGAATCAAAACCAGCCAGGAGGTAGCAACTTCAGAAGAAATAGTTCGAAATGTATCACTCCCCTTTCAATCAATTCCCAGCAGTCCCCAAACACACAGTTTTTACAACTACAAAAATACATGTTCTTTGTAAACAGGAACAATGACTGGCAGTCCCAGAGGAAGAAAGACGCTCTCTAACCTCTCCTCAGGCAGAATAAACAAAGTTCTTTCATTTCTGAAAGCTCTTAGTTAGAAACTAATGGATAAATGGAACAATAATCTCAGCCTGAAAAAATACCCAACAAAAAACACAGCCCTCTAAAACCAAATAAAAGGTTACCCTTCCCTGTTTGTTGTCTCTGGTACGCTTCAGCGATGCAGAAGAAATATCTGGACAAACCCAACGAAGGCCCACTTGCACTGGTAGTTATTTGACCAGCCAACCAACAGCACTTGGAGGGAAAAAAGATAAACCTGAAATGAACCTGCTAAACAATATACAGAATAACTAATAAAATACATCCATAGTTTAAAGGAGCTCTGGGTTAAAGAGATCAGTGAAAAGTGTCACACCTCCTTGGCAGCTTCTAACATGACCTGAAAGGTCACATTTATTTACAACACAACAACTGCTCAGCCATGGAAGCTGCATATTTCTGAAAGAATCCACAGTTGATTGACTTCCACTGTAGAAGCTGTATCTTCATCCAGATGGCCTAAGGAAACACGTATTTGGGGGGGGGGGGGGGGGGGGGAGGAAATCAGACTCCCATTAGAATAGTGAAAATTCAATGGGATTTTTTTCACCCTGGGGATTTAGACTGCTCCAGGACAAACACCGCGGTAACAAATAATCAATTTTGTATTATTGAAAATAGCAAATAGCTGAGTAGAGCATAATGACTGCCTTTGATGGAAGTTAATGATAAAGAACTGGGATGAAAAGCACCGAAGCCCTCATTCAAAGCAGCCCCAACTCTGAAGAACACGCTTATGCAGGCAAGCACTCAGTGGGAGATACCTCACATTTGTCTACATTTTATGTAAAAGCCAAGTAAGCCCTTAATGCATGTGCTGTGCTTTTTGCCACCACAAAACTTGCAGCTAATCCACACGAGTTATTTCTTCCACAAGCAAGCAAGCCTCCAGCAATTCTCATGTTCATCAGAGCTACACATTGCTGTAAGGGCAAGTTATTAACATAAGCTCTTCATCAAATGAGGTTCTCAGAAGAGTCTAAGACACTGATTAACAACAAACAGTGCAATTCCCCCATCCCCTTCCTACTATTTTAAACCAGGGCCACAGTAGGTTTGGGGTTTTGTTTTTGTTTCTTTAAAGCTAAGTCTGAACACAGTGCCTGGAGCAAGAGCAGGCGAGAGCTCCATGCCCCGCCAAGCTGAGGGGCGCCTATGGGTTTGGGGGAAGGAAAGTTGGGGGCTTCCATCCAGCTGCTGTTGCCTAACTTGCAGGAGCAGATGAAGAATGACTTTTGGACATATGCAGGCTCATTTCTACACGTTTTTAAAATTTAGGAAACTGTCACGTTCTGCACAGGCATTAAGCATGATGTGTGTCTCCAGAGGTCAGTGCAGGTACACCGGGAGCGTATTTGGCCCTGTATAACATACTGCTCCCTCTCCTCCCCCTTTACTTAAGTGTTCTGCTTTTTTGAAACCCAATGGTAGGTAAAATATCTCCATACAGAAGTTTCTTCCTATGTATTTCAAATTTGATCTGGTTCCAATATATATCACACCGATAATTTGAATGGGAAATTAACCATCCTGGTGTATACATTTCTCATAACAATTCACAAAAGACATATTCGCCAACTTACCTCACGCACTCCACACCTTAACATTAAACACACAAAGCAGCTTTGGTTCCCCCTCCCCGCACACACGCTTTGTTCGGCGATCCATTTTTCTACACCGCCAAGCTCACTGAATAAACATGATGAGCAAACCCGCGGCACTCATCCCAACCCAGCATCCCAACCCAGCGCTGTTTAATGTATGCAATTACGCTAATCTGTGAAGAAGGCTGCCAGTGGAAACCAAATACAAGAACGTCAGCATTCCTGACTAACGTGCCACGCTGCAACCCAGCGCAACAAAAAAAGCTCCTTAACATACTGAATTGGACTCCTCAGAGCAGGAGGGTTTTTTGCTTTGCTTCCACTCCAGAGAGGAATCACGGCTACCACCCTCCAGCGAACTGTGCGAGGAGTTCAAGGCCAAGAGGCCCCAGCCTTTTCATGTCTACATGGACTATCCCAGCTTCCTAATAAAGAAAAGGCTCTTGGCTGCAGGAAATGAAACTGTGATTTAGATAAAGATAATAGACTCCAGCCCCAAGTTAAGTGGAGCAGATCTACCACGAGTGCTATCTACAGATAGGCTACTTAGTGCGCAAACCATTGAACTAGCATCATCCTCCTCCTTACCGAGGCAACCGCTAAGCTTTTTTGTTTATTCCGAACCACGGCCGTAGGGAGGTGGCAAAGAGGAAGGAGTCCAATGAAGCCTCTCCTATTGCCTCTTCAGGTCCTCAGCCAGATCCAAGCCTTTTCCTTCTGCCGTATCTTAACTACCCCTGCCAGATGTGATAGCCACACTACTCCTGTAACTGTAAAGATGCCCTTGATTCAGCAGCCTTGCTCCTGATTTTTATTTTTTTTTTTGCAAGAAATAAAAAGCAACGTTTCATGCTCATAAAAGGCCGGTGGATCCTTGGTGATATATTGGTGCGTCGCATGCTTGCAGTAAAACAAAACTCCCGAAGTTAAAAATCTTCACAGTGCGCTTATGAGACTGTTTAAGATGGTCAGTGTAAGACAGCAATACTCTCTGCCATTTTTCATGATTGCTGAGAATATGCAGAGCAAGATCCTAAAGTATTTCACTGAAAGAACTACTGTGATACCCACTATTTATCCGATTACACTGTACTTACCTGCCTGCTGGTTTAAACACAAACCTATGCAGTATCAAGAATGACTCAAAGATTAAAACCAACATGTTAAAAGCAAAAAATAAATACTACACCTGAAGAAATAAGGCCTAGTCAGCTGGCACTCTTTCACCACAAAAATATCCTAAATAACTAGGGCCAATAATAAATCTGCATGAGAAGGAAACTTTATCTGTGCTTCTCTCCTATGTACACACAGAAATCGGCCACCAGAAAAAAAAAAAAAAAAAAAAGAAAAAAAAAGAAGAGGAACAAATACGCAAGAAGTTTCCAAACCTTTTCATCTTGTAAAGCCTCCCTACACTAAAAAATAATTATTAATAACCAGGTTTCCATAAACCACAGATTTTGCATTGAGACTTAAACTCTTCAGTAATATTTATATTGCATTAACATCTGATTTACACTACTCCAAAAGAAAACCGTGTGTGAAAACTGGAAAGGAAAAGAGCCCAAACAAACAAAAAAACCCAACCCCCTCGCAGACCTCCGCGCTCTGCCCCGCTTTCAGTTTCCAAGGAAGGGGCTGCAACCCGAGGAACAAGCGGGTGAGACAGCCCCGCGGCCCGGCCCACCCCGCCCCGACCTGGGCAGAGCGGCAGCCCCACGGCCGGCTCTCCGCGGCAGACGCGTGGTTTGCGCGCAGGGCTCCACCGGCCGGCCGAACGGCGCGGCGCCGGGGGCAGCGGGGCGGCAGGACGCCGGGTGCCCACCACCCCCCGGCCGGAGCAGCTCCCAGCGAACAGCCCCGTAACGTCCCGCCGCTCGCGCGCCAAGCCCACGCGGGACCCGCCTCGCGCCGTACCACCACGGCCACGTTAAATTAAAAACGCCGCCACCGCCACCAACGCCCCCCAGCTCCGGCGATGTCAGCGGTCCAGGCTAACGCCCGCCCCCGGCTTCGAGCTCCGTCTGACAAGCCGCCGCCGCCGCCGCCGCCGCCCCGGCCGGGGCCGCCGCTCTCCCGCCGCGGGGGCTGCTCTCACAGGAGCCGAACCCGGCCCCGCCAGGCCCGCGCCCGCCCCGTCACCGACCGAGGCGCCTCACGGCACCTCACCAACCGGGGCCGGGGCCGCGGCCCCGGGACGCCCGGGCAGCCCCCCCCCCCCCCCTCCCCCTTGAACACGCCCGCTTCTTCTCCCTCCCTCGCCCACTGGTGTCGCAACACCCACCGGGGCGGCCGGCACGGTCCCCGGTCCCCCGGTCCCCCGCCCCGGCGGCTCACGGCGCTCCCCGGCCGGGGCAGAGGACGGCAGCGGGCGCCCGACCGCGCCGGTCCGGTGCCCCACGTACCTGTTCGCGCCCGCCGGCCGCGCCGGCGCCCCCTCGCCGGGGGTGCTCCTGACGAAGAAGCGGGAGAAGGTGCTGTGCCAGGAGGTGCCGGCCCGCCGCCGGCTGCCCCCGCCGGACATCGCCGCCAGCCGCCGCCGCCGCGCGGGACGGGACGCTGACGGGACGGGAGGCGCCGCCAGCAGCCGCCCGGCACCGAGTCCCCGCGGTGGCGGGAGAGCAGCGGCGGCAAACACCTCCCTCCTCCCCCTCCGGGGGCGGCCTCCGCCCGCCCTCCGGGCGGAGCCGCCGCTCCGCCTCCGCCCGCCCCTTCCCGCCGGCGGGGGCGCGGAGGAGGGTCCGGCTGCGGGGCGGGCGGGGGGGGGGGGGAAGGCGGGCTCGCTGCGGTACGCCGCGCCGCGCCGCCGTGAAGGTGCTTCACCACCGTCCCTGCGCCGGCAGCGTCCTTCCTCTCGGACCGGCGCACCCAGGGCCGGCTGCGCCGCGCCGTGGGGGGCGTCAGCGTGTGCCCTGCAGAGCGCACAGGGTCGGGGAGGAACGCGATGGCCGCAGAGAGGGAAGGACCGGTACACGCAGCCTGCGGCCTCCGCCGGAGGAGGGGTGTTCGGCTGGGCCTTGTGCTGTTGGTTTGTTTTTTTTTTTTTTTAAGTTAACGTGGCATAACTAGTGCGAACAAAGAGAAAAGATCAGAAGCGAAAATTAACTCTGTAAGAAAAAGGACAGCCAGCCTTGGGAATTTACACGCCTGACTGACGGCAAACACCAGCGCTAGCTTACTGTTTTTCACTTGGGCCGACTCTCAGATACTATGCGCGTTTGTTAATGCCAAGTCAGTCACCGGGTTCACGCTGTCGCGGGCCGGGCCCCCACGCAGCACACGCGGCTGTTACGCCAGCACAGGAAAACACTTGCTTCAAATAAAGGCACGCACCGGCCGTGGCAGAGCTGTTTCACCACTCACCTCCCTCCGTCACCTTGGGATAAGTTCAGGCCATTGTTGCTGATGAGTGACTTGGAGGCAGGGGTTCTTCTGCTTTTTTAAAAGATTTCTTCCTAGAAAGGAGTTTTGTTTTATTTGGTCAGGGTTTTTTTGTTGTTGTTGTTGTTGTTGTGGGGTTTTTTAATAGCTTCATTTTTCTCCTGGTGAGGACTATGGCCTCCCTTGAGTTAACATCAAACTACCAACAGAGATGACCTTCCCATTGCAATAACCCGGTGACAAATGTTATCCTCGTTTTATAGATACAGGTGATGCACAAAACCTTAGTGCTTCCCCGAGTGTGAATTACTGGTAAAACAGACTAACCTTGATGTTAGGACTTTAAATTCAGAACCGTACTTTCCTCTTTTCTCATCTTGATGAGCAGCTCTGCTGTTCTTTGTGACTGCCTACACCTCACACCTTTCATCAGCTCCTTTTTGCATCACACCATCCCACAGCATCATAGAGTGGCCGAGGTTGTAAGGGACTTTGGGACGTCACCTGGTCCAAGCCCCCTGCTCGAGTGGGGCCACCCACAGCAGGTTGCCCAGGATGACACCCAGCTGGCTCTTCAACACCTCCGAGGATGGAGACTCCAGCGTCTCTCTGGGCAACCTGTGCCAGTGCTCACCTCTTTTCTGTAAGTTTTTTTTTTCTTTTTTTTTTTTTTCCATTTGTTCACCTCGATCCACCTCCTCTATACCCAAGGCCTCTTTGTCCGTATTCTTTGCCACTGTGCCATAGTATCAGCCTGCCATGGCAGCAACTTGGGGTGGATATGAAGCTGGTAGTCTGGGCCCATCTGCAGAGCAGCAGCAATAAAACAGCCTGGAAATAAACTACTGGCTACTTTTCTGTCTACTTTCCACTGCCTCCGCTATAAGCAAAATCTTTAAGAAACGTGCAGACAGCTCCCCTACGTATTGTCCAGGTCTCATACAGCTTTGATGTGGATTTTAAAAACAGAGACACGGGTGGATATTGGACAGGTACTTAAATCTTTACCAGTCCATCCGGGTTGTTTCACAGGTTACAAAAAAGTAGTTTTCTCATGGTATAATTACGAGTCACAAACTGGTAATTTATTCAGGGGACGAGCTCTTAGTACCCAGCAAGGACCTGCCTAGTTTTCAGTGTCCAGGTAAGGATCAGACAATTCTCTCAGTCATACGGATGCCCCAAACCTAGCACAGAAATGTGAAGTGTTTCATTCCAGAACAGTATTGAGAAAAAAAAAGAAACCACATTTTGAGAGTACCTGCACATCAGCCATTCTCAGGGAAATGGCAATCAAGAGTTAAAACTACAAAATGCAACAGCAGCCCCTATGGAACATTATAGAGGAGACGCTCCCTCTGATATTAAAAATAAAAGTAATTAAGGCTCCAAAACCAAATTAGAAGCCAAATTATTGGGACTGCACAAACAGGCTGCAGGGAGGCTTAGGCTCTCAGTGACTGTTTATTACTATTAATTATTCTTTGCCACGTACATCTCACAGCTTCCCTCCTTATTGCTTAAGTAATGTCTAATCCCTAAACTGTTGCAAACATGAATATAATAATTAGCATTTATAAAGCATCCGGTATCTTCAAAGGATTTAAGCATTAATTAATCCTCATAACCACCTCAGCATGTAGTTAACTATAATATGGTGAGTGGTTTGCACACAGAGGCAGTCAAAACACCTAGCTGTGTCCAAAATCTGTCCACACTCTACCAGCAAGGCGCCTGGAGGAGCACCACAGTGCAGCATGAAGCATTACCAGGGCTGTGCTTGTCCAAGAACAAAGAGCCAACCTAATCAGAAATGCTAATCCCAAACAGTAACATTTTGTGCTCAAATCTGTTTCTCCTTTCTTCACTGGATCTAAAAGCAGAAAATACAGAAACGTACCAAATCACAGTTCTACCGGAGGCACATAAGGAAATTCTAATCAAAGTAGTAAAACTATATCTATATAAAAGATGAACATGGCCCAGATTAGATAATCCCTTTCTTTTTCCGTACCCTGAAGTAAATGACTACCACATGACTTAAGAGTAAATAATTTTGATACATTTAAAATAATACTAAAATGGGAATCGTCAGCAGAGTTGCCAACGGGAACCCAGTTTTAGCCATCTACACCTTCCACGAAAGGAGAAAAGTTAGGCTTTTACCCAAAGATTCAATATCTACCATGTGGCAGGTGGCCTTGTGTATTAACACAGCTGTCAGCATTAACAGCAGCACCAACACATGCAAGCCAAAACAGATGGGGGAAACAGGTTCCTTTCGGCCTCAGATTAAGAGTACTCACATGTGGCCCATATGAGGTAATACAGCATTGCCAAAGGCAGTGAGAAACCATTAAAACAGAGTTGCAGAAGGATACAATGGCACAGAAGAGAAAATGTCAAGCTGAGGCTCTCAATAATTTATTTATTTAGTTAGTTAGTTCATCCTGCCCAGAGTTTCACTTCAATCAGTATCTTGAATAAGAGAGGGGAGGGTGTTGTGCCTATTCCATATCCACTAATTTTCTACTGCAATTCAGATTATAATGGTTGTGCACAAGGGAAACCTCCCCCTTCTCCTTGCTGATTTAGAGTGAGCAGATGGTGAAATTTTAATTGTGCTTTCTGAATTTCCTCCCTGTTATGGTTCTTTAAAATCTTGAGTCAAATCTTTTGTTTTGTTTGGATACCAAAAAGGAAAGCAAGTTTCCATCATACTGGTTTATGAAGAGCCCTCCTCTCACATCCAGTTTTAGAACTTTTCTGATACATTAAAGTCATAACTAGGGGATAAATGTAGTCTTAAAACCACCAAACTAAACATTTTCCCTGCAAGCACATTTCAGCACAACTATTAAATGAAAAAAAAATAAAAATTCTCAAACTGTTTGCATTGTTGGACAACTACAATAAGAAATTGTCTTATGTTTTGAGGTACAACCCTGCTAAACAAAAGCATAGTTCAGCTTTCTGTTTCATACATGTCTAATGCATTTATCTATAAAAATATTTTGTATGTCCTGGCTACTTTTTCTTGTTAATAGGCAATCCCATTTTCCAGGCTCTTACAGAACGTCTCTACAGGTAGATGTAGCACTAATGGCAATAGTATTTTAATAATGGGTGGTCCCTCACCTATCTTTTTACTTTCCAGTATGTATATTATAACATATTATGGCAAGGTTTCTAATAGGTGGCATGAGACCATGGATTAATAAATGCACATAATAGAGTCATCACATGCAATATTTCCTAGCTATTTTTCACAGTATTAGTTGTCCAGCTGTTGAAACAAATACTGATGACTTTAAAATCTTTAATCTATGCTTATTCTAAAATGAAGGCGAACAACAGAATCGAAGATTTGGGTCTTGGATATGTTATTACACAGATGAAGCATGTTAGCAAGGATTTCTAGGATATATTTTCTATCTAGCTATGACCTTCCGCTGTAAAGCATGCACTGCACAGCTTCCAGCAATCCTCATCCTTTAACTGTGAACACAGTTCCTCCCTTTGATTTACTGAAAATGGTTTAGAAGAGAGCCACACAGTCAGCTGCTATTGTTCAAATGCCTTCGTGTCTGGAGTAGACAGCTGGAAATGACTCATGGTGTTAACTGCAGTTACTGAGAGCCATAACTATGTTCTTTATTATTTTGAATAAGATTTATATGCTGTGCCACCTATGGCCAAAGCTCAGTGTAGTAATTAAAATCTTTAAATCAACTTTTTGGAAGGCCTCTTCAATTTGTTTTCCACACTATAATTTGTGACATTTACATTTACCCAGTAGCAGGAGTGCTAAAATGGAAAACCAATTGTAAAGAACAAAACAAAAAAAAGACCAACATACCTACAAACCCTCTTTTAAAATAGACTTTTGCTGCACCTGGGCATGGAGCAAAAAGCACTCAAAAACCTCATACAATGGTGTTATGTATGCACCTATACTCTAGATGAGGACCAAAGTCCTTTTCTGTTAATTCCAACAGAATTGATAACTTTCAGCTGATTAGCACAGCTTGTCTGGAAGGGTTTCAAGACATTTTTGGTAGCACCTCATATCAATTACACTTGTGTGAATACAAAGACGAAACTCACTTGCGCTCTTACCAATGCTAATCATTGCAAAACACCCTACCCTAACTGCAGCTCAAGAAAATCTGCATTTCATGTAATGAGGTCTCTGTAAAACCATCCTATTCTGGGTTATGCTTCCTTGCTAAACCAATCTGTCTATCCACCACCACTCAACAATTATGGTTAAACAAAGTGCTTCAGTAAGCTAATTTCATCCAACTTTTAACATATATTGTATGTATGGTAAAAAGCAGCATAAATAATTCAGTGTCCAGAACAATGCAAGAGCTTTCAAGAAGAGGTGTCTTACATGCAAATAAAGGAAATCCATGAAATACATAACCTGCAACTTGTACATTGTAATTCATTTAACACTTTTCCACCTAGAATGTCGTTTGATTATCAGATTTGTAGTTAAAAAAATGAATATACACCTTTCCGTACACACCTACACACTTTCAAATATCAAATCAAATTACTAATATTCTAAAGGCTTACCCTATGTCCATGCATGTACATAAAAGGACATTTTTCAATTTGCAAATTACTAAGCAGTTTTGAATTGTGGTGCAAGTCCATGTACAGTAATCTTAAGCCTCTGGACAGCAGACTTGCCTTTTTTAGTTACCTTTCAAAGATTTCTTAAAACTAGTCTCTGGACCTGAAGGCCTCCTAGAACACTGACTGCAAAACACTGTCAGAGACTCACCAATTCCACCCCTTTGTCTGTACTGCTAGATTTCACAACACAGAATACTTTTTAACCCAATGATCTGAGCCCTTTATAAAACATTATTCAAAATGTTTGAAAATTAGAAGATAGATAGATATAAAAAAGTAAACTCTTACCACATTGATAGCGAGCACATGTATTAATTAGTATATTCCAAAAGGAAGAATCATCTTTAGTGTCCAGAGGAATACACTTCAAAATATTCTGTATTTAAAAATGACTCTAAGTACACCAGTCTCTAACAAGCAGAATTCTTACAGATTTGAGCCAAACGGGATCGTAAAAGCTTTTGGCTGCAAATATTGCAGAATCCCATCTGGTTTCATGGCACAACTTATTTTCCTCTCCACTTCAGTTAAGCTTCCAGAAAAAAATTAAAAAAAAAAAAGAAAACAAAGAGACCTTTTCTGATGTATACAAATTATATCCATAAGTTACTCCAAACAGGCAGAAAATACTTCTATCTTATTACAGAACAAACAGAAGAACAAAGTCTAATTCTTGGCATACAAGTTTCATGTAACAGTAAACAGTATGTATAGCATACAGAAAAAGGGTAAGAAAGAAATATTAAAGCCCAAGTTTGTAAGAACACAAGTGACCATTAATCAGACTATGCCTAGTTACCTGGATAAGTAACAGCATAACTGACACCCCCCCCCCCCCCTTTTTTTTTTTTTAAGCCCAACACAACAGAAACTTTAGTAGGGGAAAGAAAATTTCTCTTAATACCTGAGAACAAGAATTTTGAATAACCCATATGTTTTCTCACTCAAGCATTGATTGTTATTGAAGTCAGAGAAGAAAAGCTTTTTCAGTGAAGTAAACAGCATCATAAGGAAATGTGTGGCTAATGGGGATATAAGCCTAAAACCCAGTCTTTTTATCTGACATTATTCTTTAAAATATTTTCTGTATGTAACGTACAGCTTTAGTCCAATAAAATATGAGTAATAAGACTAAAGGGGTTTCTCTACAATGGCAGATAGCATTTTGTAGGATGCACTTACTGTAGCTCATAAGTATTAGATGTACAGCAGTTCTTCCAAGTTTTGTTCAGGGTGTGCTGAACTGCTGCTGAAAAGAAATGTTTACATTATCTCTTCATTAAATCAATTCCCTGAATAAAGCTGTAAACTTTGCTTTATATTAGGAACTGATTGAAGTGCTCCTACTTAGTGTGATGCCAACATCAGATCAACTGTCATTCACTTAACAACTTCGGCATTGCTACAGCCTTAAAGAAAGCATATAGATATTTTGTATCCTGCATAAATCAAGGACTTATTAAAATGCATTACCTGACATGATGACAGAACACACACCTCAAGGAAAGCATGTCATATATTACCCACAAAAGTTTTTTTTTTAATCCTTTTTTGAACTATTGCATGACGTACCAGAGTAGACAGAGAACTAAGTAGTCCTTTAACAGTTAAGAAATGGGTGAAAGGCAGTTGGGTACTCAAAGTACTCCTACAACCTAAACTAGTTGATTTTGGATATGTGTCTTTTAATTTCCAGAAACTGTAATTCCACAACATGAAAGGTCTGTACATATGCTGATACTGATAAGTCAGCACTGAAATGGCTATTCTGCAGTTGTTTTCTTACATTAAATTTATTGTTATTCTATAATGGTACCAATTAAACAAACAGTAAGGCTTAAACCTTAATTGCAATATGCAGCAATGCTTTCTAGCCACTAGATTGGATTAGTTTATGGATCAATTCAGCCTGCTTTGACACTGCTGCCAAAATTTTTTTTAAGAGCATTAACTTGCTCTTAATTTAAACCTCAGCAGAGGACTTAAAAACCAGACAATTATCCATGGGTTCCAGGCACCTCAAAACAGAGTAACACTTTTCCTTTTGAGAACTACCTTAAAAATGTAAAAGATCCCCTAACAAAAGGGGGTGGTGGTGGTGGAAATTATTACAGGAGAAAAGCATCACCTTTCCCGGCAGAAACATTCTACCCTTGAGAAGAAACCCTTCATCCATCCTTACTCCTCTAAAGCAAGAATATAACTACTGGCCAACAAAATCCTGTGTCACAGACAAAGATGTTAAGTTGTGACCAAGTTGCTTCCATGTAATCCACTGATATTATAATAAGTGATTAAAAAATTCTTGGAATACTGTTATCATTGAAAACAACATACACTTTCTGGTTCATTGAATCCATTTGTTACTTGTTACATCAATTTTTAGACATGTTTTTCCCTGTTCAGTTTATGCTAATAAATGTTGGTGGATAAAATTAAAACATACAGAGATTTACTTGCAGAGTGAGATTTTAAGTAAAAAAAAAAAAAAAAAAAAAAAAGCATTGCAAAGTTTTCCCTAGTAACACCTTTAAACCTGTGTGATCATAAATACAGACAATGCCAGGAACAGCAACGATGCCTGGCAGCTGATAACAACTCTTTTTACTCACAACTGTCTATTTTTCACAACTCACATTATGCCATTTCCTCTAAATTGGAAGTGTTACCACTTAATCCCTGTTTAATAGTTATATCCTTTATTAGTGGAGTAAACTTTCCCAGTTCCGACTGGACCATACTACAAACTTATATTTTTACTAGATATTTCACTGGAATTATTCCTGGGGACCCTTGCCAAGTTCTGCTATTCTTTTACATGGTTTCAACTCCATGGTTTTAAAATTTTGGGATTGTTTCCCTCTCAAGTTTGCATAGGCGTGCCTACGCTAGTGTGTTAGCTCAGGTCACGAGGGTACTTTAAAGATCATCTTCACTAACAGTGCTTTTGTTTACATCACAAAGTAGGCTTGGAGTACACAAACTGAATTCTTTTTGGATGAAACTACACTGGAAAGCTCAGAGTGCACCCAATGTGTTCCAACAACTAAGAAGCACTCGGTCTGGAGGGCCAGAAAGGAGCCAGGCTGAAGGAAACTCAGAAACACACAGACTGGGGATATCGGGTCCTCAGCAACAACTACCTTGCTCTACAAAAGCAGTTTGATGGGGCTGCTCTCCTTACTACGAAGTCTGTATTGCCAAGCATCCACTTCAATCATTTCTCATGGTTACTTCATTGAGCCTCATGAGGCTTGGGTTTCTTTAATACTCATTAGCATTAGCATGATTCTACTTCAGCCCAAACAAACTTCTTCCACACATCCCAATTTTCTTGATGTCTTACATCCTTTCCTTACTGTCTTTTCTTCCCTTTACTGAGGACTGTTAAGGCAACTCTTCGGCAAACTAAATTTGGTCCAATGACTATCTTGCTAGGCCTACAATCTCCTTACTGATCTTCAAAGACAAAGTTGTTTTTAAAAAGACTGCCTGACATTAAGTTTCTAAATTTATACTTCATTTACTAAACAAGTTAAAACCTGATCTTCAAAGGCACCCCCCGAATCACAGAAATTACTTGCTCTCCCTTGTGACTTGGTGCCCAAGCAATATGATTGTAATACAATTAAGTTCATCTTCTGATAAACTATTTGTAAAGCATAAGATCATTTAATGGTAGACAAGAGACATTAACAGCCTAGCTTTCATTTTAAGGATTGATTTTGAAAAAGCTGTCATTAGAAGAGTGGAAAAAGTAAACATGGCTAACTTGAATGGTAAGATCCTGACATCTACTGAAAGAGTACGTTATCATATATGCATTGTACCTCTGAGAACAAGAACTTCATGTGGCTAGAAATATTCAGCCAATTAAGTAGCAATCCAACTGACTGAACACTGGTAAATTAATTATAAAGTGCTGGTTCATACCATCACAGATGCTTTCGTGATGTAACTTGCTATGACAAGAGCTATAGAGCCTCAGAACTAAAGTATGGTTACAAAATATTACTAAAAACACTTGGCATTTGTTGTATGCCAGCATCCTAAGTCCCACATTCTGATTGGCTAGTACACATAATATCACTTTTGCATAGTAACAGTGCATTCTACAATTTAAGCAGTTGAGTATGGGCTGTGCAATAATAATAATAAAAAAAGATCAGGGCATATCAAGTTAACCTTTCAAAGCAAACTTTCATGATCTTTCTGCAGGAGGAGAGTTGAAGCCTTTTCTCAGTAGTCCCCTTTTTTGCTTTTTTATTCCAGTCTTCTGTGACATTCTATCATTATCTATTTTGTTTCTCAAAAATAACCCCCACCCAACCCCAAAACCAAACACCAACAGGGAAGAGAGCTGCAAACTTTCACTAGCAGAGTACTCAGCAAAAGTTAAAAGAAGCAGACCAGAAAGTTTAAGAGCAAGATTTGTAAGGATTTCTCTGAAACAGAAGTAAGGCAGGCCAGAAAGAATTAAAGAAATGGATGACAGAAATTAATCATAAGGAGAGTGATCTCCCAAACAAGTAAAACTTAAAAGGTTTTTTTGTTTGTTTGTTTAAGATTAAACTGTATTTCTTGGCATAAGAAATGTTTGCTTTTAAGGACAAGTATTCTGAATCAATGTTAATTTTATTTCTTTTTACTAACAAAATGTTATTTCTTAGTTTGAGCTTCTGAGAGGAGTTGCTTTTTGAGACAGAAGGTTGCACAGCCATTCTAAGGAGCACTGCAATGCAACATTACCATTCCACATATTACCACATCAGAATGCCTTCCTGCAGACAACTAAGCAGTGCAGGTAAGGTGTTATGTCTAGCCTTTCACAGCAGCTTATCTTTCTTATTAGTAAATAAAAAGACCCAAGCATATTATAGTTAGAGGGCTGAGCTTAAAAGAAGGATCCATTACATTTACATCCTAACACTTAGAACAGAAAATTGCCCAGGAGTCTTCAGGCCACACAGACTCTCAGCATACCTGCAAGTAGCTACAGGTTAAACACAGAAAATTCCCATGGACTCATGTCCCAAGTACCAGAGGGGCAAGGCTAGAAATAATTAGGATTCACACATTTACCTAACAGCCCCCACTTAGTAAAGAAGATACATGGAAGACAACATTTTGTACGAGAGAATGACTGCCTCACATTTCAGCTAAAAATGCTGTAGTCTTAAGCATTACCAGGCGTATTTTAAGGAAATTCGTAAGTACACAGGAGAGCAGTGTGCTTAGTGCACAGAAGCAACAGCACGTAACATCGTGTGGGATGTAAAGACCAAACTCTCCGAGTCTCTTTCAGTAACTCTATTGCCTTTCAAGTTCCACTAAATGAGTACACCTGTAGTAACATGGAGGGAAAAAAAAGGGACTATTCTGCAAGTCTCATTTAAACCTCCAAAGGAACTCATCTGCTTTGTTCTTAAGGCACAATGAACTCATACATGCAAACTATCTTGGAGCATCCAGGTAGAACTCATTGCTCTAATTATTTTAACATCCTAAATGTAATGGGAGAACAGCATTGAAGACTGACAGCCACCAGGCCTTTAGAAAACAACTCCAAAGAAGCCTTTTTGCACAGATGCATGAGGCTTTTGTGCAATATATGATCCTTGTACCAAATTCAATATTATTAGAGCAACTCAAAGCTGTAGCAACTGTGTTTGTGAGGGACCTATGCCTGCACACCATGGGGGGGAAAGGAGGTGAGCATGCAGACATCCCTCCAGTTATTTTATGTTCACAAAACAATCACAAATGTTCTAGAAGTGAGAGACAAGTAATAGCTGAAGTGGTATGGCGGGGAATAACATCAAGCATTTCACTAACAGGATGTCCCCATTCCCACTCCGACAGGTCTTCATCCCGCCCAGTGTCTTGGTAGGGGAGGAACAGAAAGAGCTGCTGAAGAGAAAAACAAAACACCCCCCACCCCACCAAACCAAGAAGGGGAACAATAATCAACATAAATTACTAACTGCTGTTTTCCAAAAGGGCTTACTAACTACATCAGAAAGCAAAGAATAAAAGACAATACATTCCTCAGATTTGTCAGTGGAAGAACAAAAGCAGTAGGTTCAAACAGCTTCCCATGAGAGTAAAGGCAATCCATAAGATAAACATAGTACTTTGTGTTGTCCAACACAAACAAACAAAAATAATCAGAAAGCCATCAAGGTCCAGATTATTCAAGAAAGTCAGAAATGCAGATAGATTTTATGTAAGAACCTAAATTTTCTTTGGCAGAAAAAATTCAGGGCAACTTAAAATTAAATGTTTCATTTAAATAAGCCATATAAGTGAACTAAATAATTACAAAATACTTATACTCAGCAAAAGATGTTTCCAACAAGTATTATTTTTGTTACCATATTATCCAATGCAAAGTAAACCAGAAAATTATCTGCCCCACAATTCAGAGTTAGAAAAGCGTCTCAATTATAAATGATTTTCCTACTTTGTATTTGACTTTTTACAGATATTTAGATTCAAAGGTGAAAGAAGGCCAGAGAGAAATGTCACAGAAAGAGACATGAAAGACAAATACTTTCATGACAAACTGAACTCTCAGAATTACAGCATCCTGTAAGAAACATTTTTTACTGTAAGGCTTAGTTCCCTCTAGCAAATCAGGGGAGTTAAAATTAACTTTAATAATAACTGAAAGTACATGAAACTATTTTACCATTTCAGGCAGGTCCCTTTGCTCCAAATATTCCTCTATTAAGTGAGTCCTAGAAGGCATGCTTACAAAACATTTGTGTGGTTTATATGCTAATGGCAGGGGGCAGGGGGAGGAGCTTTTGCAAGACCTACATATTACATCTCCCACAGGAACCAGCTAATCACTCAGTTAAATGCAGTCTTAGCATTCCCACTGCCAGTGTGCTTGTTTCTTGGACAAGGGAGGAGAGATTAAAGGGGAAGAGGTGGCACAACAAAAATTAAAGTTCTCAGCATTGGCTTAATTTGTTACCTGTGGTACATCTTTGAAGTCAGAAAGTTTATTAAAAATCATGCTTGAAAGTAAAACGTTTTTACACATAACAGAAGTATAAGACACATTTCATATTGATGATCTAGTAAACTAGTGAACTGTCCCTTAACTGTGTTTGCAAAATATAACTTTCAACCATATGCTTCTTAAATACCTGGAAGAGCAGTCTAGTTTATTAGAAAGTGTAACAAATATATGCAATTAAAAAAAAAACCCTTGGCAAAAGAGATACCATTTTATTACAGTATACAGTGCTATTTCCATTGGAAAATGGACAAATTCCAAATGAAACTCACAGAAAACCAAAAATCTCTAAGATGTAAAGACCATCAATGAACATATTTAAGTTAAAAAACCAAACCACGGCATGTTGTGTATTTGAAGTTTTATTGATGGGAATGCAAATATAACCATGGCATATCACAAAAACAAGTCATAACATTTCATCAAAAGCAGTTCCTTAAAAACATCTGCAATCATATATAACAAATACACTGAATATTTGAATCCTTGTATCTTAAATCAAAATATTCCTCTAGAAGCCTACTGTAGATGGTTACTAAAAACCCAACATCAAACTTTACAATAAAAAAAAATTGCAGAAATACCTAAAAATGGGCACCTAAAATCAGTAGGTATGTCATGCAGCTGTATTTCAGGAAGTGCTGATTATTCTTTCTCAGGAAAAGAAATATTCCTATTTGGTCAAAAGGTGTCTCCCCAAAAAACAGAGAGGCATTTCCTGATGGCTAATTACCACCTAAAACTCAAATGAATGCAGATGTTTATCGTTAACAAAGATCTTTTTTTAAAATATGCTCTCCAGTCACAAGATTCAATTTAATTCATCAGTGTGCATACCTGAGGTGCTATGTTGTCTACATTCAGTTTTCCTGGAAGAGATACTAAAAGGAATCAAGTCAACACAGTATATTTTAGCTGAACTGTTCATTTTCTTTAATCATTCTTCCTTTCCAAGGAACTTGTACACCTACTGACAAAGTCTGTAAAAGAACGCCATACATCTTTTATTTATCTCTCATGTCTTCATTGCTTGAATCTGATCTGTTAATAAAAAGAAACAGCTAGTTTTAATACAAGATGAATTTTTGCTGTATTTTGCTTTTTGAAAACATAACACAGTATTGTCCAGGTTACAGAACTACACCAATAAATATTTTGGTGTCATTACAAGAGTGGAGGATAATGCCATTAGAGTTGTTTTCAACTTGTTCTCTCATCCACTTCTGAAATTCCTCCACAGCCAAGTTGTTTCCCCCAAATGTTTCTAATTAAACAGGAAGACTCTTCCACATAATTCAATTTTTATCTTTTTCAGGCTTATAAGGTAACTTTGATAAGAATAAGGCCTGGAAGTTTACTTTATGAAGCACGCATTTCAGTTCCTTGTACACATTTCAGCTTCCACATAATTGAATACAACCTAACTCCCCAACAGCAAAGCATTTAAACTTTGGTTTGATGAACTCACATGAAACCTTCTTTGGTCTCAGTAGTCACACTTCTCCATACTGTTGCCTGATTGCCACTTCTCAGTTCACTTCAAACATATCCTTAGTTAGCATAAATGTACTGCATCCCTATTACAAAATGTGGGAATTGGCACAATGTGAGCTGGGTTTAGACTGTTGTGAGACAGGCTAGTTTTACTCTACCTGTGATGTGTTGTTGCAGTAGTAACCCATTACAGAACAGGGAAATATGCAAACTCAGCCTTTGCTAGGGAAAAAAAAAAAAAAAAAAAAAAAAAAAAAAGGGCAAAACCTTTTGCCTACCTCTGCCGCCTCAAATCTGTGAACTACCTGTAATGGGTCTGCAAAAGGTAACTAAAGAAAGCAAGGCTGTTGTCAAGGAAAACTGTGCTTTCATAAACCAGGTGTCATTTCCTCTACTGAATTTTACTGCATCCACAGGCTGGGATTTAGGGACCACTATAACTTAAAGAGTTGTTCCAAATATTTCCATCTAGTGCTCTAGGAATGGGGAAGAGAACTGTAGTAAAAATCTGTTCTTGAATTATCAAAGTCTTCATCCGTTAAAAGTATAACTGCCAAACTGCACATGCTTAGGCAACAATACAGTTTAAACCCAACCCTTTTAAGAAGGGGGTTTTGGGGACACTGAGCCAGGGAGTTAAAGGAAATTTTTAGGTAAAGCCCATCTATGAAGAATTTAA
This sequence comes from Astur gentilis, assembly GCF_929443795.1. Lineage (NCBI taxonomy): Eukaryota > Metazoa > Chordata > Aves > Accipitriformes > Accipitridae > Astur > Astur gentilis. The sequence continues at coordinate 15,326,976 of NC_064900.1, read as the reverse complement.
GCTCAGAAAATTAAGAAGTTTAACAATCCATGAGAAGTGACTAGCTATGAAGACCTATGTAAGTGACAGCAGAAGCACCTGCTTACTGTGCTTAGAAATCTACATACACAACTTAAATATTTACCAGAAAATATTTAGACAAGCATTTGAGATCCTTTTAAGTAGCTTGAAGCTATGTACAAAACCATCAACTCAAAATCTGAATTGAAACTTAGAAGATTCCTCAAAGATAAGCAGAGAAGCTGAAAATCACAGGAAAATATTACAAAATCAGAACTATGTGTGAAATTGGGAAAAAGTACATGATTTGGAATCTGCCTCTATGATAATAGGATACAACAGTGAAGGAAACTCAGTAGTTAGATGCTGGATCCCCAGAACAGAACTCTTTTAGATGGTGGAGGATGTATCACTGTTCTTCTGTAGGGCAGTAAATCTCTTTGTAAAGACTATTTTTGGCTAGTATCCCTTCCTCTGAAAACATGACCAAATGTTTTTGTATTCTGTAATAACACAGTAAAATAAACCATCTCTTTCCAAGTAGCAGTAAGGATTCTGAGTAGAAAGGACAGTCTGGTATCCATAGATAAATGGAGATCTGTTAAATCAGGGACAACGTTGGATGGCATTTAGCTGCATTTTGAAGGAAATAAGTTTAGTGGCACTGAGTCTGGATCATCGCTGACATCTAGCGGCTGCCACAGCACAGAACACAACAGTACAGAGTCTGTAGTCTTGCAGGTTCAGATTAACTATGCTACCTAATACACTCAGAATGTAAGCAACGAAAATTAGGGAGCTAAAATTAGAATGTCTACCAAAACAATACCACACTTCACTATTCTATACATTTAGCAGTACGCAGGAGGACAAAAGAGACCAGATCCTTACCAACATACAACAGAAGGATATACAGCATCCATACCAAGTTTGTAGTTAAAAACGTGTATGTAATACATCATCTAAGATGGATCTGATGTTTTCTATGAAGTTATGAGTGTCTGCATATTCCATGAGCGTTATAATGTAAGCTGTTCTTATTTTGGCTCTAGATTAAAGAGCTGAAGTTGAATAATCAAAACTAGTGTATTTGTCTGTACTTTGCTTATTTTTCTAGCCTGCTTATTCACCATTTCCTGATACATAACATTAACTTATGTAAAACTGGGACAGGACAGTAAGAATAAATAAAAGAACAAACTGAGCTACCACAATAATAAGTTGAAGTGTAGGAGCTGGTATTAGTGTTTACAAGAAAGTGTTACACTGTTTGCAAGAGTATGCATTAATATTTCATAGAACACACTTTTGTCAGAGAAACTGACATGATCTTTTGTGTATGTTAAGGAGGTAAATGAATAGCAAATATGAGATAGAGCATCAGTACTCACTGTGTAATTTGATCTGACAGCAGAAGTGGACAGAAGGAAAACAAAGGAAATAATAAAGAAAAAACCTTACAAAATGAAAAAGTTTAACAGAATGACAATAGAGCAAGAGAATTACATATGATATACCTTGGAGCCAATCCACACCTTCTTGCAATCCTTCTCCTTTAAGAGCATCACTGGCACTGAAAGAAACAAATCAAATTACGAAAACATTGTAAAAATACCAGTTTTAGTGGAGTCATCACTATACTTGTAATTTACAGAATTGCAACGTAGTGTCAAGTACAGTTTACTTAAATTTTCTTCACATGGAGAAGGCTGCATCTCAGATGATATATTCTAGAGTACCTTCCCAATATGGAAACACCATTTCAAGATCTGATCTATTTTTCAAGGCAGAGGAATTGTTCCTAGAACACGAGGGGTTCTGGAAGAGCTCCCACGCAAGGCAGCCACATTGTTCTGCAGCACCTCCACTTAGATAACTCCCTCCTCAGTTTACTGATGTTTAAAGGTGTTTACTACCTACAACAAGAGTGATGAATCATAGAATCATTTAGGTTAGAAAAGACCTTTAAGCAAGTCCCACTGTCTTCCCATGCAGTTCCTATACAGAATGAGAATGTTGGAGTACCGGAGGAAAAAGTATAGTGCGTACACACTTCGCTGTAACAGCAACCCTAGGAGTGTCTGTTAATACATATTAATATTAAGCTACACTGAGAACAGTGCAACTCTACCTTTTGAATCACAGGGGTATAACTGTTTAAAGGCCCCTCATTCTTCAGCTTATGAAAACTAGCACAGCAGTGAATCTGGACTGTTACTGTGGTTAGCTATAAAATTATCTTCCAAGGAGCGTGGGAATTCATCAGTCATTTCTGAGACAAAAAGCAGTGACCCCGAAACAACGCGCAGGTAATCAAGTTTAATATTAATGGGCCTAAAATGAAAATTCTAGTTTCCAGCAGCATCTAGCTGCTGATTTCCCTTTTATTTATAGTATCTGAGGACTTTAGTTAAAGACAAAAATCTAACTTCTATAAAACACTTCTGATAGGAGAGTTTTCTCCTTGTGAACATTGGCACAAAATCCTTGTATTTATATGAAAACGTACATCCTTCACAGAAAGAAAAGACACTAGCCCGTACAGCTAGAAATCCTCTCAAACATTACACAGTACAAAGAGTACAGTGTCCCTCTGAATTCACATGAGAACAGTTTACTAAATGGCCTTTCAACAGTAATTTGCTAAAGGATCTGCAGAGTGGAAAAAACAACTCTAAAGGTTTTATTGTTCATATTCTGAAACCTGCAAGACAAACTAGCAGCAGTACTCTGATAACAGTTCTACTCAATTTCCCAGCAAAAAATAATAGCAACTATTCTTCTGATAAGAACACTGCTTTCTGATTTCATTAGAAGTCCTCCATTTCATTATTTGGGTAACAGTTCTACTGTGAAAATTTTCAAGACACCGTCTACATGAATGCATTGTGTGTTTAAAACAAGTTTCATAGCAAGTATTGTAATATTACTACTGTTTCCACATGTGGCAGCACAGCATTTTATCTGGTTGATTTATGTTATACAATACTGAGTGGCATACTAGAGGTAAAATATGAATGTACAAAGTAATATCAATAAATGTGTAGAAAAAGTGAAATTTACCAGATATGCCAGGGCTTGTCTTTGATGTTTTCTAATGACAGCAACTGAGATACTTTCACAGATGATATTGCATCCCTGAGGTCCATCTTGTTAGCAAAGAAGAGAATAGGCAGTCGACGGTGCTTAATATCTAAGCATAAGCAGAAACAGAACTATCATGACATTATGCAACATTTATTAATATCTACGTGTAATAAGCTACAAACAATTACAGGAAGATATTCTGCTCACCTGTAACTGCAATTCTCTGAAGGTTGTATCCTACCAAGATGCACACTGTTGGGTCACGTGGCCTCTGATGCATACTTCAAGAACGCTCACAAACTTTCTGGCAGGCTTTGGGATCTTCCACCCCTTCTCCCCCTACCTTACACATACATTTAAAGCTGTAGGTATCAATTGCTGGTGAAGCTGATGAACAGGAGGTCAAACAACTGCCTACAAATATTACATACCTCTGCTTTGTTTTGCACATCCAGTCCTCACTGACAGAAAAATGATTTTTGTTCATTCATAACCTCACAACAGTAGTTGCATAAAGGCAGTCTGAATTATCCTTTAGTATCCTGGAGAGCATCCATGACTTCATAAAATAGGAAAAAAATGCACATCTGGACATCTCTTATCCTACCTTCACTTGAAGGAGGACTTCTTTTCCAGAAGCTCTTCTCACCTAGCAGTGAGAACTACAGACCAAACCAAGTACACTGACAGTTTCTGGCATACTTATATTCAAAAGCGTAAGCCTTGCTGATTACCACAAACGACTAGAGAGTTATTGGACGGAAACAAAGTATACTCTCTTGAACCTGACAGATGTAAAACTGCCAAAAAATTACCAGCACCAAGACTAACTGTAATCATTTTTCACATTATTTAAACAAAGGCTGAATTACAGCATTAGAGTTTTCTCTAATCTCTTTCTAGATTTGAGTCTTTCAATCAATTCTTGATGTGAAAAAAACTTAAAACCCCCATATGATGAAAACTGCTATACAGGATCTTTTTAAAATAGTAAAAAGAAAGGGTTATTTCACATAGGAAACAAGCTAAGGATTTATTTAAAAACTTCCAATATAAGCCAGTTGCTCCTGCCGGAGCAGGGGAACAAAAAACCAAAAAACCCAACAAACTGTCAATGCTGAAGTCATTTGAACCCTCCTAATTATGTTCTTTTCAAACCCCCTACTGAACCTTTCCACAAAATCAGCGGAGATAACACTATCTACCCATACTCAGAGATCATACGTGCTGATCAAAATATTGACAATTTTCACAACTATGTACCCTATCTGGAGCTATTTTTTCCTCTGATACCCTCTAACACAAATCAAAGGCCTCAAAATACAAGCAGAGTATCATTGCATCTCTGTTTTGCTTCCACAGTTGAACAGTATAATTAAATGAACCCTGGTACCCACATGTTGCAGGCTATGGATAAGTTAAAACCACAGAAATTAGCTGACATCACATATGCAAATATCCTAGTTAAACACTGAAAATTCCTTGATTTTTTTAAAGCAATTAAAAAGGGGCACGACCTACCCACGTAGACTCATAAAAGTACACTTAAAGATGTTCACTAAATAGAGTGGTGGTTGCAGAAATTTACAGTATTTCCTACCTTATGACATTGTTTCCTACTGTGCAGTATTTCCCCCCATTCTTTTTACAGTTATTAATGGAAAGCTAACATTTTCTAGTTGGAAATAGTTATGAGTTAACACATTAAAAAGATCCCAGATACTAATATGTCATGTTTAATTTTATACAAAGAATTTCAAATTTACAGGAATTTCAGTTTATTTTAGAAGCATGTGCTGGAGGTCAAGTGACCCAAGAGTCAATATCTAAAACAAGTAAGTACAGACTACCATCTTGCAAAATGCTGAAGATTGAAGTTCGATTAAAAAAATAATATGGTAACATGATCATTAAACAAGCCATTATTTGTAGAGTGCATTGTCCACTTACATAAGTAAAAATAATTTATAGTTGTGATTCACTAAACAGTCCCAGCTAGTGCAACTTCGAACCTCGTTAATGCCTCACAGTACACATTCCCTTTCACCTGACAACCTCAAGTAAAGTCTGGCAAAAAGAGAGGGAACAGTTTTACTGAAGGATTGCCAAGATTTTCAGACACAGGAATTGATTCAAGGTTGTTACCCTGCATCCATTTAAACCTTAAGTACACATGTAAATTTAAACCACTCCAGGAGGTTCAGAGGCAGAAGCATAAGTGGGGAGAAAGTAGGGTATCAATCAAGAAAAGCAGAAGAGTAATACAAATAAAAATATAGTAAAACAGTTATATATTGATTCAGTCAACAGCTGCTTTTATCAAATATTACTACTAGAAGAACTTTTTATTCTCTTTGGCTCTCTTAGATGTGACCTATCAAAATCTGAAACGATAAAACAGGAACACTGTTGCTGCATTTGAGCTGAGCTGCTCCAAGGCAGAAATATACAACTGCCCTTTCCTAGTTCTAGGGAATGTACTAGGTGGCCATAGCCACGGTCTTTCAGAACTAGAAGACACAAACACATCAGCAACTGAACAGCACTGACCTGCTAGATCCGCATTAATAACCTACTGGTGCCTAAATGAAAAGCCCCACCTAAGCTTGCAGCTCCTCAGTTGTAACATTTTCACTCTTTTGCCTTCTAGTAAACCAGTAACTTATTACAGCAGTCTTTACCTCCCACCCTTGGTCCCATGTGGTTTCCATTTTACCAACAGAATCGCCTTTTACCACCGTGGTTAATATCTGCTTTGGTACAAAGTTCCCTGGCCTCTATGTAAGCCATGCGCAGCCTTTGGTTGACCTCATCCTCTGCTTTCACCCTTCCAAGACTCTTTTCAGCACCTGCATTTGAAGTGGCCCATACCCTTGAACATGAAATTAAGAGGGCCCAGTCAGCTCACGTGCACTCAGCTACAGCATCTTTGCTGATGAACTAATGTATTATATGCAGTCTTCATAAAATCATAGTAACACAGTTGCCCCTATCACATACTACTTTTCTTGGTTAGAAACGCAAGTCAGCTTCTCCTTTCTTACTTTCAGCATGGTAACCCCATAAGTTAAGGCTTTATCAGCTTAATAAATAAATAAGGGATTACAGGATTATTTCACTTTTAAATTTCCTGCCTGTAGTTTTATAATCTGGTTAGTCAGAGCAACTAAAGTGCAGAAAGTCAAAATTGCGTATTGCTTACAAAACCATTCCAGTAACGTTGGCTATACAGAAAGGTGAAGAAAGAATTGACCAACCTCAGAACTTAATTAAAAAAGTGTAACCTCATGTAAAAAACCAAACCAAACCAAACAAAAGCCCTAAAACCAACCCCCCAATCATGAATCCTCTCATATCCTCTTCCATCCCATGTATCCTTTTACCGGCAACTGACTGGTATAATTATCCCTCCTTATTTCTGGCTAAAGCATAATAATAAAAAAAGATGATGAAGATGAAAAAAAAGAAACTAAAAGTTACATTAAAGGAATTAGCTGTCTTCACAGAAAAATCCAGACAGGGAGATACTTTTTTTTTGTACACATTCGTCATCACATACAGGCTTTCCAGCTTCCAAAGGGTCAAAGTCTATTCTTCCTCAAAACAAAGCAACTTTTGATCTGTATTGATTAATAAGAGACCAATCCAACTCAGCATAGGCAACTGAAGTATGATCAGTTTGAAAGTGTGAACAGGTATAAACCCCCGCCCCAAACTCACTGAAGACTATTATTGTTCTAGTATTCATGAATGGCTAAAATATTTGCAAATTACTCAGAAAGCAGAATGTGTCAGATAAGGGCTTTTCTTAAGACAACATAAGAAACATGGAGACAGAAGGGGAGAAAAACCTCCTCACCTGGATGATTCAGAAGGGTGTCAAGTTCTTCTTTGGCCACAACCATTCTTAATTTGTCACTGCTATCAATGACAAAAATAATAGCTTGGCCTTCTCTGCATAACATAAAAAGAGCAAAGAGGCAAATTATAGGTTCTCTTAAACTGTGATTAAGAAAAGGCTTCAGAAGAAACACACAAGAAAGCAAACAAACCTGATTTTTTTTCCTCTAATTTTTGTTGTTGTTATTTACCATTAATATTTGATCCAGTCTCATTTCTGAAATTCAGTCTTTTGGTAACCTGCATCATTTTTTGAGACATGAGGTTGTTAGCTGCGTGACTCGTTCAAGGTTCAGTCTACAGAGACCCTTCAGAAAAGCTTGATTTAACTACTGAGGCTCAAAAATGAACTCTGAAAACGTAACCAATTGCTATTCTGACAGTGTGGTCAGACAAAGAAAATCTCAGGACAGGTTTTTGTAGAAATTCTTTATTTCCTATACTAAACCAAGTTTATTTAAAGAAAGGTCAATTACCTTTTTAGAAAAAACTGTGTGTCCACAGCTGTTTAACAACTAGGCATATGTAGATTAATTTAATTTACAAAAGTCTGCCTAAACAGGATCTTTCTTTTGTTTAGAGTAACAGGTAAAAACTTTCAAATGTTCCAATTATTAAGATGTTTTGCTGGCACTATGACCACAGTCACAACATATATACAACTATTCAACTCATTGTTTCAGGATATTACTGATTATTTTATGACTTGATGTTCCATTTACTAAAACTTAATTGAAAGCAAAATACAGTCTGACCAATTCAGATGAACAGTTATAAACACTCACAAAAAGTATTTTTAATTTACATTTTAATGTAATATTCACTTCTCCTTCATTTTGCATTTCTCTGAGAGACCATTATGGATACATTCTTCCCCCCAGCACCATCTATCTTCGTATTTTGTTACAAAACAATCCTAGACCTACTGAAAAACAGAAAAAACTTGACCAGCCTAAGATTGTATGAGAAGGTCCATTCTTTTCTGGAGTACAGAAGAACTTTAACAGCACATAAAGTTTTTCCATATTAGCTGAAAATGCCTAAGTAAATTTTATGAGAATACAGTATTTTTCTAGAGGAATCAGAGTCCTAGCATGTATTTGCTACCAAAAAATAACTTCACAGACAAGTAACAGTAATAGGGACACAACATGAGTTTACATATATTTAAGACAAGTGTACTTTAGGGACATCCTAGCAGATAGTTTCAAGCCCAATAGAAGAAAAGGGCAAGCTTCAAGTACTCCAAAGCAAATACTTAGACACTTGATCAGATTTGATTGCCATTTTGCAATTCTTGCAAAATTAAATCTTGCTTAACTTTATAAACTGAATGGCACATTATTATTTTCATATTTTTCTCAGAAGTTAATCTCAAATATGCGACTACTGCATTGGATCAGGAACAGAGGTGAATACAAGTGCCCATTTCACTGTCAGCATTACCTAAGAAACTCCCTTACTGTTTTGATGAAAAAAGCCATTTATGCCACAAAAGGGATATGTCATTGCATTAAATACAGCGGTCAGAAAAATTATTTCCTTATGAAGCACTCAGCTAGCATGTTGAGAGCAGCCTAAGGGCATCAGTTACTGAAATCCCAAAGATTTGGGAGACATACATCTAACACTCTTGAACAATGAAGATCTCTTATCCACACAAGTTTTCAAATTGCCAACACATGTTTTGCACAGAAATGAGATGAAGTGTTAATCCTCAATTAAAGAATACTTTAAGCTCTATCACATTAAATATTAATATTTAATCAATCTTATAATCTTCAGAATTTCTCCATTTTATTTCTCCAAGCTATTTCTGTGTGGTTTACTACCGTTCACCTTATTTAGATCAGCATCAGGTATTACAGAATAAAAATGAGACTACATAAATGAAGATTCAAGTTTCATTAGAAGCTAGAACAGAAAATGGTGTCTATTACCAGTAAGGCAATACCGCAGTGTTATAAAGTACAGTGAATATCCTGTTAATAAATAACATCTAAGAATACTTGGTCAAGTTCTTAGTTACATGTGCCTCATTCTCTGAGCTTAATTTCCCCCACCTCTAAAAATCTCAGCCATCAGGCAGTATCTTTTGGGTCTTAAGTCACTTACCTACAGAAGAACAGTGAAACAGGAAACTTAACTTGGTGCTTTCTTACAGGATTGGTTTTCAGGTTTCAACATTTAAATCCCACCTCTAGTACACTTCCCCAATCTTTGAGTCCATCAGCATGCTTTTCGGGACATCTTGTTAACAGCATGTAAAAATTTTCATTTTTTAAGAACAGAAAGAGAAGTTGTATTTATCCAGAACAACCTTCTGTCAAACACCAGGTGTAAGTCTTCTCTGAATAATTTCTAACCACTAGGTATTGTCATACTTCTGTTTAAATAACATACATGACAGCTAATATGAACAGCAATGCTTTAAAATAAATGATAGGCTTACTTGTAGTAATGTTCCCAGAGGTTTCTGTATCTCCCTTGACCTGACATATCAAACACTGTGAAAGACAGACTGCAAAGAAAAGAAGTGTATGAGGCACAGAAACAAAGAACAAACCCCAAACCCAAACTATTTTCTTTACTACTCTGACAGAAAAAAGCCAGATCAACTTCAACCCTAATCAACTGAGAAAGATTCCCAAAGGAACTCTGGTTACTCTATCTGCCTTCAAACTATCCTACCCAGTTTTGTGGTCTTATAGAAGTATTTCACAATGGAAAATGTGTTTGTTTTTTCTCCAAATAAAAGAACTAAACCAATTATAAAAAGTTACAGCAAATACAAAATAAGCTCCCATTCAGCCTCTCTTTTTATCACGTTAGTATTGAATATTGTTTATAATGTTGAGTAAATGAAATTTAGATGATAACTTCAAATCCACAGCCTGTCTTAAATTCTGTCCCTAGACAGGTACCAATAACATCCAAAGGCTTCTGTATGCAAAATAAAAGGCTTTTTTAAAAAAAAAAAATCCACCTTCATTTAAAAAAAATAATAATAAAAAAAAAATATCTCACATTCTGGTAATAAGAGTTTACCTCAGGTGACCAAGCTACAAAAGGTAGTCTTTGCAACTTTGAGATTTCACCCAAGCACTAAATACAGCAAGTGAACTTAAAGAACATTACAAAAAAATTCCGATCCACTCCTGAAATGTCTACAGAGGCAACATTGAGTTCAGTATTAGGCTTTCCTGTTTGGGTAGTCCCAAATAGCTCCCTGAGTGGAGGCCACACTAAAATAAGGAGGTTTAAAAAAGGAAGCTCTCCAGACATCCTTTCCACTCTACATCCAGACAACATCTGATTCTAAACTAGCTGCTCTGCCATGCATAAAGTTATTAGCAACCCCCAAATAATGTTTTCATTGTAATATCAGATGAATGAAGTTTTGGGGTGGGGGAGGTTTGTTTGGGTTTTTTTAATCATTCTACATGGTGTATTTGCGGGTCATCTCTCCACCTACAGGATCAGAATAAAGGAAAGCAATATAAATTGATTTACATTCTCACACAGCCAAACACCAAACCTGTCTTATGTGCTTTATTGAGACTGAATACAGTCGTTGAACCTCCTCCGAAAATAGGAAACCTATCAGTCCCACACATCAGCTCCAGGAATAAACAATTTTCTTGCAGTTCTCTCACCCAGTGGGGTGTACTGCTTAGTTTGAAGACTAAACACACCCATTAAAAATACACTGTGAAGGCTACAGAATTATAAAATAATATCTAATGCTACCTCCTTGAAGTATCTTTGTCTCACAACATTCCTTTTCTAAATCTTAGCCTTCATTCAGCCAATGATTTCTTCTTCCTTTTCCTGACCTTTGACCCTGCCATCTTTACATTGCTAACACTACAGCCACCATTTTTTCATTTAATGAGATTAGACTGCAATCTCTTCAGAGTCCCTCCAGTGAGAGTGCTTAATGGAATATAGGTTACCATCTAAGCAACTGTCTCTCAAGTCTGTAACAGTGCCCTATTCTGAAATTCTTAACAGACAGAAATCAGATGCTTATACACATTATTCCAACCCCCCCCCCCCCCCTTTTTTTTTTTCTTCTTACACATACATAGTTTTACAGCAGCACAATACATACAATATATTCTAACTATCAGTCCTGGATCATGATTAGGACTCCTGGGTACTACAACATTTCAGCAAACTGCATGTCATGTCATTATACCACCACGCATTATACTCAGTTACATCCCACTGAAAGAGGTAATTAAGTCCAACTATTGTATCTTAATTACTACTGCTAAATGGAGAAAATGAAGGAAACTACTACCTTGAAGTCTTGAACTTCTCTATACTGAATCCTATTGTTGGAACAATGTCCTGAGTTTGAGCCTTTAAAGGAAAGAAAGTACAAATTTTACAGTCAAGTTAGAAAATGTAAATATTGAAATATATTTGAAACGTGAATACACTATAGATATATTTTCCCCCAAACTGTGCAATACAAAAACTTTCTAAAAATCCAGATACTTTATATTTAAAAAGTTCCCCGAAAAGTACAGTAATTCAAAATCAAGGTTTTGTATTTTCTAGGAAATACAATGAATGCTATTGGACAAGAGCATTGAAGACATTTTAGTCTCAAGAGTGAGAATTTCACCCTTTACATTAGTCTGTGTGTACACATATGTGTGGAAATTACCTGTGAAATAAGTAGGAGATAGGGTAACATGGAAGATAAGAGCTTGAAGATTGTGACTGAGGTCAAAATTCCCAATATTTGTGCACTTTAGAAATCACAATGCGACCCCAAACAAGTCTGCACAATACCCCAGGCCTTTTAGATAAAAGAGGGTGTACTTCTGTCAAGACATTAGATCGACCATATGCCCAGCTTCTGTTCACAGGCTGGAGGAGGCTATTTGACATTGGGAATTACACAGCAGACATTACACAATGGCCTAACCATAGTTCTACTCAAACTACAAGACCACTGGAAGAAATCACCATTTACCACAGAGGAATGGCCAAAACATAAAGCATTATTAATAGATCTGTCTGATAACCAGGTTTACTGCTGAGCTAGCCAAGGAACCTATCAGCTAAGTTGGCACAACAGAATAGTTCCTTTAAGAAACATCGATACTGAGCAGGGAGAAAGGTCACATTCCTTAGACTATAGAGCTGTCTGAGAAACCAACATACAATCCTTTTATAGATTTGCTAGACCCCCCTATTAAAAACACTACCTATAAGCAGTTGACTCCTCATATACAACTGAAGCAAGCTTAGCTTGTTCACTTGTAGCTTCATTATGAAAATGGCATTCCACCATCGTAAACAGTTCAGCCAACAGTTTTGCTGAATTTGTGCAGAGTAGAAGAGGTGTTATTTCCTTAACATTTATTTCAAATGTATTTATCAGGCCCAGAAGAAAGAACTGCAGACAGATGGAGAAACACTTATATTTACCAAACACCTAATATATTGCTCCTAGGACAAAGCAGCAGTTCTTCTTAAGAAGACTGGGTTGATCCAGAGCAAAAAGTCATCCGTCCATTGAACTTACTAGAAATAGACAATTTCATCAAGTCTGATCTAATGACATTTGTTGCACATTAGAGAATTTGTCATGTCTTGCAAGGATAAGACTTACACAAGTATGCAAAGCTATCCTCCTAAAGGGTATGAAAACATTCAGAAGTAAATTCTCATTACGCGCTTCACAGTAAAGCAAACTAATTCTATTTATTCTATTTGTGTAATTCCCTTGGGACCTTCTCTAATACCTATTATTGTGATAAATCTTGAAGTCTGCATTCAACTCTAGTTAGGAATCCTTTAGTGCTTAAGGCATGACACAAAAACCCTACTACAATAAAGGTCTCAAGAATTACATAAATATATAATTTGCTTGGTACAAATTGTAGCATTTCCCCCAAACAACTGGCAGCAGATAGTAATTAGTTTATAGTCTTTGTTTATAAATCTATTTAATTTTCAGTGGAAGAATAATTGCCAGGAAGGGAAGAGTAGCAGTAACTCTTAGTCATGTTACATTTTTTTTAAACTATGTCCAGTGGTACTCTTCAGGAAAAGTTCAACGGAAATTAAAAACCAAAAGCTGTGTCCCGATGTGAACCGCAGAAATCATGGTTTGCCAGACACATATAACCAAGACGCACAAGTCTCTAGCTTTGACCATGCCTACCAAAATTCATCTGTTTCTGGCCCATAAACATACACAAACAAGGTAATCCTACTTTAAATTTTGCTCATAATACTATGCACTCTTATTGGCCCGAAACACTTTTCACTGGATGAATGAACTGCAAGTATAAACGCTACTTATTTTGAAAGCTATTCTGCTTTAAAAATGCTGAAGTCACCATTAAGCGTGCATTTTCACATTATTTCCTATTTTATTATTTATTGTATATTTATTATTTCTCAGGAAGAGATTAAAATAAACATGATAAATGTAGATAAGTTGTATAACAACTGTATTAATCCCAAATGTTCGACACATCACTCAATGGCTACAGGATTGCAGCTACGAGCAACTTAAGAAAACTGTTTCAGATCCTGATTTCAGCCATCATGAACCCTTCCTTATTGGATGATCTTAGGGAAAAAAAAAAAAACCGTGCCAAATTAATAGTGGGTTTTTTGAAAATGTTTTCATAATATGCACATGGATGCTTACATTTAGTTTTAGTTAGTTGGAAACTCTTAAAATATATTAGTTCCACTGTACTAAATCAAAAAGCTCTTCACATCTTTTCCATGGTCATGTTTAGTATAACAGCACGCAAAAACAGTTTAAACAACATCAACTCTGCAGTAAAAGCATCAACAATGAACTAAGTAGGCTACTTACATTTGAAGGTTTAAGTTTATTTATGATCGTTGTTTTGCCGCTATTGTCCAAGCCAATGCACAAAACGTGAACCTCCTTTTTCTTCAGCCCGAGCCATCCCGCTAGCTTGTCAAACAATCCCATAATTCTGGCCTAAATACACAGGGATCACCTGGTGTTCAGAAAATCAGAGAAGGAAATAGCTGTTGGAAAATGGTTACATGTAGAGCAGTGCTAGCACAGTATAAGCAGTCCTTCAACTTTTGAAAGGACAGCGTGAAGACACCATACAAACACTGTCACAGCAGGTTCGGTTGGTATACTAAGCAAATGGAGCGTAAGCTGATTATAGTGAAGAAGCCTTGATACAAAAGTAGGTTGGCCGTTTATAACCCTGTCTATATAACGCAACGTCCTTGTTTCACTGGGTAACAATATTGCCATCGTTCTGAGCAGTACAAATAGGAGCACAACCGCAACGCCTCCTTACCTTCCACCAAACCAAGGAAAAAAAGGAAGACCACATTACATTTTACTTCAAATTGTCAGTGGTCCAGTCAGTCATTGTAGACAACAAAGCAAAACAATATTTCCCCTCTCCATCATCTGCTACGTAATTTACTGAACCCTGAAGTAAATAAAGTACCCTCTGTCAAGTCAATTCAAACTCTAATTGTAACAGGCTTTGCCGATATTAACATGTATAAATTAGGAACTCATTCACTACAAATAGAAACTGATTATAAAACAGACATGAAGCCAGACACAATAACATTCACCCACATGTCAGGCAGATGCCAAACACCTACTCCTGCCTGGGCACCGACTGAAGTTACCTGGCAGTAGCATATTCAAAAGAGCTTACATCATGCATTCCCTTGCGGTACCCGGCTGAACATACTTTGCAAAGATGATAACCCTTGTCTATCTTGACTGAATTCCACTAAGAATGATTTCACATTCAATAATAAAGCATTTAATTAATGCAAGAGGAATTTTGTGGAGTCGTGAAGGCTGTTTTTTCTCTTAATAAATTAAAAACACGCAGCACTGGACAACTCAGATTGCGATCTTGACTACCCCAGAAAGTCATGGCAGGAGGAGGAAGAGGAAAAAAACATCAATGACAAGTATTTGGTCTCACTTCTTCACTAACTGATTACAAAATTACGATTAACTGCATTTTAATAGAAATAATTTTAAAATCTTTGAATTTAATAAAGCCATGTAAGCCATCACCTTTGTTTACAGTATGTTTTTTTCTTTTTTAATACAGATCCTTTTTAAAGCTTTATCTCATGCATTTTGATTCAAGACTAGTAGTGATCTACAGAGTGGCTATGTGTGTAACAGCTACATACAGCTGTCAACAGATTAAACAAGCCCAACATTAGTTATAGCACCCCCTCCAAAGAAAAAAAAAATATTTCTTTTCTTCTAACTCCCTTTGTTTTATGCCCCACTGCTTTTTAAATATACATACAACTCTAAAAGCAGAATAAGGCTTACTGTTTATTATCAAATTAACCTGACAAAACCCTGCTCTAAAACACATTACTTTCTAGTGCAATCAAGAGCCTTATCTATATATTCTAGATGATAAAAGTTCAAAAAACCCACCTTGCTGGTACTCTTAAAGTAGCAAAGGAGAAAACGCAAGCACTTCAAAAGATACTTCTAGGGCTTCACTTTGAAACCCAAAAGCCTAAATACGCATGCTTTGACAACAGTTCCTAGCAGTATTTTAGTAACAGCCATTTTTTTCCAGCAGTTTTTCATAAGGGATGGCAGAGTCATTATTTAAGAGTACAACGGGGAAAAAACGTACCCTGACTTCTTGCCCTGGCCCTTTTCTCTCATTCTTTTTCTCAGCTGTGAAGAGTTACAGCAGCTGGCACAGGTTCCTTTTTTTTGCCAGCTGACGTTTAGCCCGCAGTGCTATACAGCATACGTCAGACACATCCTAAAACGGTGTAAGAGAGATTTTTGGTGCAGAAACTTGCTACCAAACCCCATAAAACCTTTACCAAGAACTGTAAGCCTGTCTGAGGCATCGGCGATGGACGCCTGTTGCGACTAACGAGGCTGCGGAGCGGCTGAAGACTGGTTCCCAGTCGCGCGAAGCGAGCACTCGGGGCAGCCCCGCTCGCGGGTGGGGAGCGGAGCCAGCGGAGCCAGCCGAGCCGAGCCGAGCCAGCCGAGCCCCTCTGCCGGCGGACTCCCCGAGAGGTGCCCGGGCAGGCACAGCCGCCTCTCCCGGGCCTGCTGAGCCAGGCTTCCCAGCCCGCCGCTCCAGTTACCAGCACGCTGAGCTGAAAGCGACAACCCCACGAGCGCCATACACGCCGCGTTCCGGAGTTTTTGGGGCGGCGATCCGAGCGGGCGGCCCCCTCCAAACGAAACGACGCTAAAAGTCCCATTTCATTCGCGTGGATTACTCTAACGTAAACGCTGGGATGCCAAGGCTGCCCAAGCCACCCACGCAGCAGGCCCCTTCAGGTGAGCGCCGTTCGAAACTCCAGCTATAGCTTGGTTCGGTTTTTTTGATTGTTTGGTTTGGGTTTTTTTGGACTCCCACCGCACCGGGAGCGAGCGGGCGAGGAGCCAGGGCCCAGCACGTCCCCAGCAGCGCCTGCCGCCACAGCCGGGAAGTCCCCGGGCGGCCGGGATCGCGGCCGGGCTGCTCGCAGCTGCCCGGACAGGGTTTGCCTCCCTTCCCGCCGCCGAGCCCCCCCCTCCAGCAGCACCCCTCGTAGCGGGCGCTCCTGCCCCCAGGCCCCGAGCCGGGCCACCCCCAGCTGCCGCGGCAACCGGCAGCGGGTGCGAGTCCCCTCGCCCAGGGCGGGGCGCAGTACCCCGTGCCGCTGGGACAGGGGGGGTTCTCCCCGGGGAGGGGGGACGACAAAAATGGCGGCAACCGCCCCCCGCCGCCGCAGCACAGACCTCGGCCCCCGAGATGTCGGCCGGGCCCGGCCGCCGCCGCCGCCGCCTGCGCCGTTGCCGAGGAAACCGCCGCCCCGCCCCGCCTCCCCGCCCGCCCTCAGCAGCCCCGCCGCTTCCGGCCAATGGCGAGGCCGGCGATTGGGACGGCCCCGCCCTCCGTGGTGGCCTCGGGTTCCGCAGCCGCGTCTGAGGGGAGCGGGTCTGAGGGGAGCGGGTCTGAGGGGAGCGGGTCTGAGGGGAGCGGGTCTGAGGGGAGCGGGGCCGCGGCCGGGGCTGCCGCCCGGCGGGAACCCCGGGGAACTGGGGAACCCCGTCACCGCCGGCGTGTGGCCGTGTCGGCTGTGCCCGGGTGCCTGTCACCCAGGCGGGCCGGGCGTCGCACACCCACCACAGCTACGAACCGCATCCCGTTCGTCCTCCGCGTCCAGCAGCTGTCTTAATTGTTTCCCGGTCCCGGCGCCTCTTCCTTGCACGGCTGCGACGAGAGCGCTCAGATAAATCCTCTTGGGAATTGCAACCCATGTGGGAAGAAGAGCCAATAAAAAACACCGTCAAAGGTCTTCGCAGCAGCTCCTGTTCTGAAGCAGGCAGTTCGGTGGAGTACGAACGTTCAGGGAAAACCTTAAATCCGCCTCTGAGGTGGTGAGAGCAGCTGGGGCTCGGGAAGAAGGCGGCTTGTTTGGGCTAGATGCAGTGGGTGGAAATACACTTTGGTCATGTTTTGCCGTGTAGCGCGGCCCAGTCAGACTGGTTCTAGGCCTGCTGCACAAAATTACTTAAGTAATCACTTAAAATGAGCTCCAAACAGAAGCACATGTAAACTAAAACCCAGTCTCTTTTTCTACCACGTGCTTGCGTTTGGCTGCCAAAATTGTTCTCGGTTCCGTACAAGTTAAGTGCTGTGACGTCCTATGCTGCTGCACTTACCAAATGCAGTTAAAAAGACAACTCCCGTTTTTAACTGGAACAGCAGCGTGAGTTCTCCTCACTCCCTCGCCTCTGTTCAGGGGTTCCTGGGAGATAAAAGGTTGTTCATATACCGCTCTCTGTGTCCAGGCTGATACCCGACGCTGCAGGCCCTAGGGATTCCCTGCCTGGTGAGGTAGAAGTTGAGGCAGGGAGCAGCTCGGCGTGCTGTCCCATACCCATCCCTCATAGACTGGCAGTGCAAGGCAACTAGCCGGCGCAACACAGTCCCTTATGCGCCCCTCACTACAATCTGGTATTTCTGCAATTCCAGATTTTAAGCTCATTTTGGGGTTTGTCTTTCACTTTTGAACAAAGATAAGCAATGAGTGAGGGGTGGAGTGCCCGGTTCTGCCTCTGCTTCCCAAGAGGTGGTCCGTACTGCTCCTTTGCTTGAAGAAGCAATTTTCCTTCATGGAGCTCCAGCCCCCGTTTTGAAAAAATCTGATCTAGTTTCACATACGCTGAACACAGCTTTCAGTCTACTGTCTCAACTTCTGCCCTAGGGAGAGGAGTGAGAACAGTGGAAATAGCTGTTTGATAACAACGTGGACAGGGTTTTTTTTCTAAAAATCTTAAGTCAGAAGCTCCACTTATAATGCACTTCGCATTAAACTTCGAAGATTAAAAATACTACAAACATTTTGTCTGTTGTTTGGCTTTCTAATTCTTATTGTTGCTTCATCATTATTAAAGTTTTGAGGTAAATTGCAATCATGATTTCATGATTTCCCTATTCCCAGAAAGGGTCTGACTAAAAGATGAGATTCCCTCATACTGACATTACAAGCCATTAAAGGAAAAGCAAGTAGAATAAATATCACAATGAAATTCTGGGTTGAAGCACTTTCTAAAAGCTGATCAGGTTGTGGGTAAGTATGTGTTAGAGGAAGGTGTCATCTACTTTTTATATTGAAATCAGTCTGTATCTAAGAAATAGTTCTAAACTCAGCGAAGAGAGCTCTTCCCATGTAAAATATGCAGGATGTAATGGACTGTGGACATCTGACATTCATTTCCTCTTAATCTACACATGCTTCTGTTAAGTTTTGTATTGCATGCATATGATGTTATGAAATGAAAGGCTAATTACAATTTTAAACTCTTTGAGGTAGGGTCTGATTACTGTATATGGCATTCACTTCTTTGTGAATCACTGTATTGCCCTGGCATTATTTACATAATACGATCAGTTTTAAAACTGCATTTGTCAGTGAGAGTTTTGAAAAACACTAGAGGAGTTGCATGGCTTAGTGAACCACTGTAAGGAGGGTGAACAGTACTGCAAAATCTTAATAGCACATTAAAATCTATTTAAAATTCTGATTTCCAGTGTTTCTGAAGAAGGAGAGTGGTGTTGTTTGCAACTTTTAGCGTGTACAGTTTTTTCCTGATGTTGTTAATGGTATGTGCATTTTGACAAGGCATTTATGAGAGCATAAATGCTCTATGGTAAGCACAGAAGAGGCCACTATGATTAAGCATTCTTAGTTAAAAAAACAAAAAACAACACCACCCTGAAGCATCTGAAGTGTTAGAACATATTGCCGGTCCATCTTTATTAGTATACCACCCTGTGTTAAGCAGCTGGGGTTTTTTTGCATGATCATGTATGACAGGCTTCACTCTGTATCATTATATTAGTAACTTAAGGCAAAACAAACACCATTAACTCAAAAATAACCACCAGTACTGTAACTTTTATTTGCTAATAAATATCTTAATAAACAGGCTTACCCCATCTG